>NC_079886.1:0-2400000 GCF_029227915.1 Hydractinia symbiolongicarpus
CGCTTTTAACAGTGAAACGATTGACAGTGGCACTTAATTGAACTGATTTTGGACTTTAACTTTATAAATGCAATAATTGAGACAATTGGACTCCAAGGTATAACATTATTCTGAACTTGGCATGATTGCTAGAACTCAGAGATTACACTGGGCGCTGTGGTAGCGCTTTATTTACAAATTTAGATGAATAAGTCATTCTTTACTGTGGAAACAATCCTAGCCACTAGCGCGCTTAAGAAATAGAGACAGTTTCAAAAACTATATTTCGTTGACTTTCTAACGGTATCAGTCTGTTTCAGTTACAACGGTTGCGTCACATATTCGTACCAACATGTATTTAGCGATATGTTTCTGATATTACTAGGTTGCATCGCCTTTAACAGTGAAACGATTGACTGTGGGACTTACTTGAACTGATTTTGGACTTTAACTTTATAAATGTGATAATTGAGACAATTGGACTCCATGCAATAACATTCTTCTTAAATTGGCATGATTGACGGAACTCAGCGATTACACTGGGCGCTGTGGTATCGCTTCATTTAATAATGTAGATCAATAAGTCACTTTTTACTGTGGGTCCAATCCTAGCCGTTATCGCACGCTGAAGAAATTGAGACAGTTCCAAAAACTACATTTCATTGACTTTCTAGCGGTATCAGTCCGTTTCTGTTACAACGGTTGCGTCACATATGCGTACCAACATGTGTTTAGCGATGTTTTTCTGATATTATTAGGTTGTATCGCTTTTAACAGTGAAAAGATTGACTGTAGGACTTAATTGAACTGATTTTGGACTTTAACTTTATAAATGTGATAATTGAGACAATTGGATTCCAAGAAATAACAATGTTCTGAATTTGACATGATTGCTAGAATTCAGCGATTACACTGGGCGCTGTGGTAGTGCTTTATTTAAAAATGCACATAAATAAGTCATTTTTCACTGCAGGACCAATCCTAGCCGTTATTGCACGCTGAAGAGAGTTTCAAAAACTACATTTCATTGACTTTCTAACAGTATCACTCCGTTTCAGTTACAACGGTTGCGTCACATATGCGTACCAACATGTATTTTGCGATATTTTTCTAATATTACTAGGTTGCATCGCCTTTAACAGTGAAACGATTGACTGTGGGACTTAGTTGAACTGATTTTGGACTTTAACTTTATAAAGGTGATAATTGAAACAATTGGACTCCATGCAATAACATTCTTCTTAAATTGGCATGATTGACAGAACTCAGCGATTACACTGGGCGCTGTGGTATCGCTTCATTTAATAATGTAGATAAATAAGTCACTTTTTACTGTGGGTCCAATCTTAGCCGTTATCGCACGCTGAAGAAATTGAGAAAGTTTCAAAAACTACATTTCAATGACTTTCTAACGGTATGAGTCCGTTTCAATTACAACGGTTGCGTCACATATTCGTACCAACATGTATTTATCGATATTTTTCTGATTTTACTAGGTTGTATCGCTTTTAAAAGTGAAACGATTGACAGTGGCACTTAATTGAACTGATTTTTGACTTTACCTTTATAAATACAATAATTGAGACAATTGGACTCCAAGGTATAACATTATTCTGAACTTGGCATGATTGCTAGAACTTAGCGATTTCACTGGGCGCTGTGGTAGCGCTTTATTTACAAATTTAGATAAATAAGTCATTCTTTACTGTTGAAACAATCCTAGCCGCTAGCGCGCGCTTAACAGATAGAGACAGTTTTAAAAACTACACTTCATTGACTTTCTAACGATGTCTGCCCGTTTGAGTTACAACTGTTGGGTCACATTTTTGTACCAACATGTATTTAGCGATATTTTTCTGATATTACTAGGTTGCAACGCTTTTTACAGTAAAACGATTGACTGTGAGAATTAATTGAACTGATTTTTGACTGTGACCTTACAAGTGTGATGAGTGAGACAATCGGACTCCCTGATATAACATTCTTCTTAAATTGGCATGATTGCCGGAACTCAGCGCTTAAGCTGGGCACTGTGGTAGCGCTTCATTTAAAAATGTAGATATATAAGTCATCTTTTACTGTGGGACAAATCCTAGCCGCTTTCGCACGCCGAGAAAATTGAGACAGTTTCAAAAACTGTATTTCATTGACTTTCTAACGGTATCAGTCCGTTTCAGTTGCAACGGTTGGGTCACATTTACGTACCAACATGTATTTAGCGGTATTTTTCTGATATTACTAGGTTGCATCGCTTTTAACAGTGAAACGATTGAGTATGGGACTTAATTTTACTGATTTTGGACTGTGACCTGACAAATGTGATGAATGGGACAATTGGACTCCAAGAAATAACAATGTTCTGAATTTGACATGATTGCTAGAACTCGGCGATTACACTGGGCGCTGTGGTATCGCTTCATTTAATAATGTAGATAAATAAGTCACTTTTTACTGTGGGTCCAATCTTAGCCGTTATCGCACGCTGAAGAAATTGAGAAAGTTTCAAAAACTACATTTCAATGACTTTCTAACGGTATGAGTCCGTTTCAATTACAACGGTTGCGTCACATATTCGTACCAACATGTATTTATCGATATTTTTCTGATATTACTAGGTTGTATCGCTTTTAAAAGTGAAACGATTGACAGTGGCACTTAATTGAACTGATTTTTGACTTTACCTTTATAAATACAATAATTGAGACAATTGGACTCCAAGGTATAACATTATTCTGAACTTGGCATGATTGCTAGAACTTAGCGATTTCACTGGGCGCTGTGGTAGCGCTTTATTTACAAATTTAGATAAATAAGTCATTCTTTACTGTTGAAACAATCCTAGCCGCTAGCGCGCGCTTAACAGATAGAGACAGTTTTAAAAACTACACTTCATTGACTTTCTAACGATGTCTGCCCGTTTGAGCTACAACAGTTGGGTCACATTTTTGTACCAACATGTATTTAGCGATATTTTTCTGATATTACTAGGTTGCAACGCTTTTTACAGTGAAACGATTGACTGTGGGAATTAATTGAACTGATTTTGGACTGTGACCTTACAAGTGTGATGAATGAGACAATTGGACTCCATGATATAACATTATTCTTAAATTGGCATGATTGCCGGAACTCAGCGATTAAGCTGGGCACTGTGGTAGCGCTTCAATTAAAAACGTAGATATATAAGTCATTTTTTACTGTGGGAAAAAATCCTAGCCGCTATCGCACGCCGAGGAAATTGAGACAGTTTCAAAAACTACATTTCATTGACTTTCTAACGGTATCAGTCTGTTTGAGTTACAACAGTTGGGTCACATTTTCGTACCAATTGTCTCAATTATCACATTTATAAAGGTAAAGTCAAAAATCAGTTCAATTAAGTGCCACTGTCAATCGTTTCACTTTTAAAAGCGATACAACCTAGTAATATCAGAAAAATATCGCTAAATACATGTTGGTAAGCATATGTGACGCAACCGTTGTAACAGAAACGGACTGATACAGTTAGAAAGTCAATGAAATGTAGTTTTTAAAACTATCTCAATTTCTTCAGCGTGCGATAACGGCTAGGATTGGACCCACAGTAAAAAGTGACTTATTTATCTACATTATTAAATGAAGCGATACCACAGAGCCCAGTGTAATCGCTGAGTTCTGTCAATCATGCCAATTTAAGAAGAATGTTATTGCATGGAGTCCAATTGTCTCATTCATCACACTTGTAAGGTCACAGTCCAAAATCAGTTCAATTAAGTCTTACAGTCAATCGTTTCACTGTTAAAAGCGATGCAACCTAGTAATATCACAAAAATATCGCTAAATACATGTTGGTACGAATATGTGACGCAACCGTTGCAACTGAAACGGACTGATACTGTTAGAAAGTCAATGAAATGTAGTTTTTGAAACTGTCTCAATTTCCTCGGCGTGCGAAAGCGACTAGGATTTGTCCCACAGTATAAAATGACTTATATATCTACATTTTTAATTGAAGCGCTACCACAGTGCCCAGCTTAATCGCTGAGTTCCGGCAATCATGCCAATTTAAGAAGAATGTTATATCATGGAGTCCAATTGTCTCAATCATCACACTTGTAAGGTCACAGTCCAAAATCAGTTCAATTAAGTGCCACAGTCAATCGTTTCACTTTTAAAAGCGATACAACCTAGTAATATCAGAAAAATATCGATAAATACATGTTGGTACGCATATGTGACGCAACCGTTGTAACTGAAACGGACTGATACTGTTAGAAAGTCAATGAAATGTAGTTTTTGAAACTCTCTTCAGCGTGCAATAACGGCTAGGATTGGTCCTACAGTAAAAAATGTCTTATTTATGTGCATTTTTAAATGAAGCACTACCACAGTGCCCAGTGTAATCGCTGAGTTCTAGCAATCATGTCAAATTCAGAACATTGTTATTTCTTGGAGTCCAATTGTCTCAATTATCACATTTATAAAGTTAAAGTCCAAAATCAGTTCAAGTAAGTCCTACAGTCAATCGTTTCACTGTTAAAAGCGATGCAACCTAGTAATATCAGAAAAATATCGCTAAATACATGTTGGTACGAATATGTGACACAACCGTTGTAACTGAAGCGGACTGATACCGTTAGAAAGTCAACGAAATGTAGTTATTGAAACTGTCTCTATCTCTACAGCGTGCGCTAACGGCTAGGATTGGTTCTACAGTAAAAAATGACTTATTTATGTGCATTTTTAAATGAAGCGCTACCACAGCGCCCAGTGTAATTGCTGAGTTCTAGCAATCATGTCAAATTCAGAACATTGTTATTTCTTGGAGTCCAATTGTCTCAATTATCACATTTATAAAGTTAAAGTCCAAAATCAGTTCAATTAAGTCCTACAGTCAATCGTTTCACTGTTAAAAGCGATACAACCTAATGATATCAGAAAAACATCGCTAAACACATGTTGGTACGCATATGTGACGCAACCGTTGTAACAGAAACGGACTGATACAGTTAGAAAGTCAATGAAATGTAGTTTTTAAAACTATCTCAATTTCTTCAGCGTGCGATAACGGCTAGGATTGGACCCACAGTAAAAAGTGACTTATTTATCTACATTATTAAATAAAGCGATACCACAGCGCCCAGTGTAATCGCTGAGTTCCGTCAATCATGCCAATTTAAGAAGAATGTTATTGCATGGAGTCCAATTGTCTCATTCATCACACTTGTAAGGTCACAGTCCAAAATCAGTTCAATTAAGTCCCACAGTCAATCGTTTCACTGTTAAAAGCGATGCAACCTAGTAATATCACAAAAATATCGCTAAATACATGTTGGTACGAATATGTGACGCAACCGTTGCAACTGAAACGGACTGATACTGTTAGAAAGTCAATGAAATGTTGTTTTTGAAACTGTCTCAATTTCCTCGGCGTGCGAAAGCGACTAGGATTTGTCCCACAGTATAAAATGATTTATATATCTACATTTTTAATTGAAGCGCTATCACAGTGCCCAGCTTAATCGCTGAGTTCCGGCAATCATGCCAACTTAAGAAGAATGTTATATCATGGAGTCCAATTGTCTCAATCATCACACTTGTAAGGTCACAGTCCAAAATCAGTTCAATTAAGTGCCACAGTCAATCGTTTCACTTTTAAAAGCGATACAACCTAGTAATATCAGAAAAATATCGATAAATACATGTTGGTACGCATATGTGACGCAACCGTTGTAACTGAAACGGACTGATACTGTTAGAAAGTCAATGAAATGTAGTTTTTGAAACTCCCTTCAGCGTGCGCTAACGGCTAGGATTGGTTCTACAGTAAAAAATGACTTATTTATGTGCATTTTTAAATGAAGCACTACCACAGCGCCCAGTGTAATCGCTGAGTTCTAGCAATCATGTCAAATTCAGAACATTGTTATTTCTTGGAGTCCAATTGTCTCAATTATCACATTTATAAAGTTAAAGTCCAAAATCAGTTCAATTAAGTCCTACAGTCAATCTTTTCACTGTTAAAAGCGATACAACCTAATAATATCAGAAAAACATCGCTAAACACATGTTGGTACGCATATGTGACGCAACCGTTGTAACTGAAACGGACTGATACCGTTAGAAAGTCAATGAAATGTAGTTTTCGAAAATGTCTCAACTTCTTCGGCGTGCGATAGCGGCTTGGAGTGGTTCCACAGTAAAAAATGACTTATATATCTACATTTTTAAATAAAGCGCTACCACAGCGCCTAGTTTAACCGCTGAGTTCCGGCAATCATGCCAATTTAAGAAGAATGTTATTTCATGGAGTCCAATTGTCTCATTCATCGCATTTGTAAGGTCACAGTCCAAAATCAGTTCCAGTAAGTCCCACAGTCAATCGTTTCACTGTTAAAAGCGACGCAACCTAGTAATTACAGAAAAATATCGCTAAATACATGTTGGTACGAATATCTGACGCAACCGTTGTAACTGAAGCGGACTGATACCGTTAGAAAGTCAACGAAATGTAGTTTTTGAAACTGTCTTTATTTCTTAAGCGCGCTAGTGGCTAGGATTTTTTCCACAGTAAAGAATGACTTATTTACCTAAATTTGTAAATGAAGCGCTACCACAGCGACCAGTGTAATCGCTGAGTTCTAGCAATCATGCCAAGTTCAGAATAATGTTATACCTTGGAGTCCAATTGTCTCACTTATTGCAATTATAAAGTTAAAGTCCAAAATCAGTTCAATTAAGTGCCACTGTCAATCGTTTCACTTTTAAAAGCGATAGAACCTAGTAATATCAGAAAAATATCGCTAAACACATGTTAGTACGAATATGTGACGCAACCGTTGTAACAGAAACGGACTGATACCGTTAGAAAGTCAATAAAATGTAGTTTTTGAAACTGTCTCAATTTCTTCAGCGTGCGAAAACGGCTAAGATTTGTCCCACAGTAAAAAATGACTTATATATCTACATTTTTAAATGAAGCGCTACCACAGCGCCCAGTGTAATCGCTGAGTTCCGTCAATCATGCCAATTTAAGAAGACTTTTATTGCATGGAGTCCAAATGTTTCAATTATCACATTTATAAAGTTAAAGTTCAAAATCAGTTCAAGTAAGTCCCACAGTCAATCGTTTCACTGTAAAAAGCGTTGCAACCTAGTAATATCAGAAAAATATCGATAAATACATGTTGGTACGAAAATGTGATGCAACCGTTGTAACTGAAACAGACTCATACCGTTAGAAAGTCACTGAAATGTAGTTTTTGAAACTGTCTCAATTTCCGCAGCGTGCGATAACGGCTAAGTTTGGACCTACAGTAAAAAGTGACTTATTTATCTACATTATTAAATGAAGCGATACCACAGCGCCCAGTGTAATCGCTGAGTTCCGTCAATCATGCCAATTTAAGAAGAATGTTATTGCATCGAGTCCAATTATTTCAATTATCACCTTTATAAAGGTAAAGTCCAAAATCAGTTCAATTAAGCCCCACAGTCAATCGTTTCACTGTTAAAAGCGATACAACCTAGTAATATCAGAAAAATATCGCTAAATACATGTTGGTACGAATATGTGACGCAACCGTTGTAACTGAAACGGACTGATACTGTTAGAAAGTCAATGAAATGTAGTTTTTGAAACTCTCTTCAGCGTGCGATAACGGCTAGGATTGGACCCACAAGAAAAACTGACTTATTTATCTACATTATTAAATGAAGCGATACCATAGCGCCCAGTGTAATCGCTGAGTTCCGTCAATCATGCCAATTTAAGAAGAATGTGATTGCATGGAGTCCAATTCTCTCAATTATCACATTTATAAAGTTAAAATCCAAAATCAGTTCAAGTAAGTCCCACAGTCAATCGTTTCACTGTTAAAGGCGATGCAACCTAGTAATATCAGAAAAATATCGCTAAATACATGTTGGTACGAATATGTGACGCAACCGTTGTAACTGAAACGGACTGATACTGTTAGAAACTCAATGAAATGTAGTTTTTGAAACTCTCTTCAGCGTGCGATAACGGCTAGGATTGTTCCCACAGTAAAAAATGACTTATTATTTTAAATTTTTAATTAAAGCGCTACCACAGCGCCCAGTGTAATCGCTGAGTTCCGTCAATCATGCCAGTTTAAGAAGAATGTGATTGCATGGAGTCCAATTGTCTCAATTATCACATTTATAAAGTTAAAGTCCAAAATCAGTTCAAGTAAGTCCTACAGTCAATCTTTTCACTGTTAAAAGCGATACAACCTAATAATATCAGAAAAACATCGCTAAACACATGTTGGTACGCATATGTGACGCAACCGTTGCAACAGAAACGGACTGATACCGCTAGAAAGTCAATGAAATGTAGTTTTTGAAACTGTCTCAATTTCTTCAGCGTGCGATAACGGCTAGGATTGGACCCACAGTAAAAAGTGACTTATTAATCTACATTATTAAATAAAGCGATACCACAGCGCCCAGTGTAATCGCTGAGTTCCCTCAATCATGCCAATTTAAGAAGAATTTTATTGCATGGAGTCCAATTGTCTCAATTATCACATTTATCAAGTTAAAATCCAAAATCAGTTCAAGTAAGTCCCACAGTCTATCGTTTCACTGTCAAAGGCGATGCAACCTAGTAATATCAGAAAAATATCGCTAAATACATGTTGGTACGAATATGTGACGCAACCGTTGTAACTGAAACGGACTGATACTGTTAGAAAGTCAATGAAATGTAGTTTTTGAAACTCTCTTCAGCGTGCGATAACGGCTAGGATTGTTCCCACAGTAAAAAATGACTTATTATTTTAAATTTTTAATTAAAGTGCTACCACAGCGCCTAGTGTAATCGCTGAGTTCCGTCAATCATGCCAATTTAAGAAGAATGTGATTGCATGGAGTCCAATTGTCTCAATTATCACATTTATAAAGTTAAAGTCCAAAATCAGTTCAAGTAAGTCCCACAGTCAATCGTTTCACACTTAAAAGCGATGCAACCTAGTAATATCAGAAAAATAATGCTAAATACATGTTGGTACGAATATGTTACGCAACCGTTGTAACTGAAACGGACTGATACCGCTAGAAAGTCAATGAAATGTAGTTTTCAAAAATGTCTTAACTTCTTTGGCGTGCGATAGCGGCTTGGATTGGTCCCACAGTAAAAAATGACTTATATATCTACATTTTTAAATGAAGCGCTACCACAGCGCCTAGTTTAACCGCTGAGATCCGGCAATCATGCCAATTTAAGAAGAATGTTATTTCATGGAGTCCAATTGTCTCATTCATCACATTTGTAAGGTCACAGTCCAAAATCAGTTCAAGTAAGTCCCACAGTCAATCGTTTCACTGTTAAAAGCGATGCAACCTAGTAATATCAGAAAAATATCGCTAAACACATGTTAGTACGAATATGTGACGCAACCGTTGTAACAGAAACGGACTGATACCGTTAGAAAGTCAATGAAATGTAGTTTTTGAAACTGTCTCAATTTCTTCAGCGTGCGAAAACGGCTAAGATTTGTCCCACAGTAAAAAATGACTTATATATCTACATTTTTAAATGAAGCGCTACCACAGCGCCCAGTGTAATCGCTGAGTTCCGTCAATCATGCCAATTTAAGAAGAATGTGATTGCATGGAGTCCAATTGTCTCAATTATCACATTTATAAAGTTAAAGTCCAAAATCAGTTCAAGTAAGTCCCACAGTCAATCGTTTCACAGTTAAAAGCGATGCAACCTAGTAATATCAGAAAAATAATGCTAAATACATGTTGGTACGAATATGTTACGCAACCGTTGTAACTGAAACGGACTGATACCGCTAGAAAGTCAATGAAATGTAGTTTTCAAAAATGTCTCAACTTCTTTGGCGTGCGATAGCGGCTTGGATTGGTCCCACAATAAAAAATGACTTATATATCTACATTTTTAAATGAAGCGCTACCACAGCGCCTAGTTTAACCGCTGAGATCCGGCAATCATGCCAATTTAAGAAGAATGTTATTTCATGGAGTCCAATTGTCTCATTCATCACATTTGTAAGGTCACAGTCCAAAATCAGTTCAAGTAAGTCCCACAGTCAATCGTTTCACTGTTAAAAGCGATGCAACCTAGTAATATCAGAAAAATATCGCTAAACACATGTTAGTACGAATATGTGACGCAACCGTTGTAACAGAAACGGACTGATACCGTTAGAAAGTCAATGAAATGTAGTTTTTGAAACTGTCTCAATTTCTTCAGCGTGCGTAAACGGCTAAGATTTGTCCCACAGTAAAAAATGACTTATATATCTACATTTTTAAATGAAGCGCTACCACAGCGCCCAGTGTAATCGCTGAGTTCCGTCAATCATGCCAATTTAAGAAGACTTTTATTGCATGGAGTCCAAATGTCTCAATTATCACATTTATAAAGTGAAAGTCCAAAATCAGTTCAAGTAAGTCCCACAGTCAATCGTTTCACTGTAAAAAGCGTTGCAACCTAGTAATATCAGAAAATATCGATAAATACATGTTGGTACGAAAATTTGACGCAACCGTTGTAACTGAAACAGACTCATACCGTTAGAAAGTCACTGAAATGTAGTTTTTGAAACTGTCTGAATTTCCGCAGCGTGCGATAACGGCTAAGTTTGGACCCACAGTAAAAAGTGACTTATTTATCTACATTATTAAATGAAGCAATACCACAGCGCCCAGTGTAATCGCTGAGTTCCGTCAATCATGCCAATTTAAGAAGAATGTTATTGCATGGAGTCCAATTGTCTCAATTATCACATTTATAAAGTTAAAGTCCAAAATCAGTTCAAGTAAGTCCTACAGTCAATCTTTTCACTGTTAAAAGCGATACAACCTAATAATATCAGAAAAACATCGCTAAACACATGTTGGTACGCATATGTGACGCAACCGTTGTAACAGAAACGGACTGATACCGCTAGAAAGTCAATGAAATGTAGTTTTTGAAACTGTCTCAATTTCTTCAGCGTGCGATAACGGCTAGGATTGGACCCACAGTAAAAAGTGACTTATTTATCTACATTATTAAATAAAGCGATACCACAGCGCCCAGTGTAATCGCTGAGTTCCCTCAATCATGCCAATTTAAGAAGAATTTTATTGCATGGAGTCCAATTGTCTCAATTATCACATTTATCAAGTTAAA
This sequence comes from Hydractinia symbiolongicarpus, assembly GCF_029227915.1. NCBI lineage: Eukaryota > Metazoa > Cnidaria > Hydrozoa > Anthoathecata > Hydractiniidae > Hydractinia > Hydractinia symbiolongicarpus. The sequence continues at coordinate 11,129 of NC_079886.1, forward strand.
ATCCAAAATCAGTTCAAGTAAGTCCCACAGTCAATCGTTTCACTGTCAAAGGCGATGCAACCTAGTAATATCAGAAAAATATCGCTAAATACATGTTGGTACGAATGTGTGACGCAACCGTTGTAACTGAAACGGACTGATACTGTTAGAAAGTCAATGAAATGTAGTTTTTGAAACTCTCTTCAGCGTGCGATAACGGCTAGGATTGTTCCCACAGTAAAAAATGACTTATTATTTTAAATTTTTAATTAAAGCGCTACCACAGCGCCCAGTGTAATCGCTGAGTTCCGTAAATCATGCCAATTTAAGAAGAATGTGATTGCATGGAGTCCAATTGTCTCAATTATCACATTTATAAAGTTAAAGTCCAAAATCAGTTCAAGTAAGTCCCACAGTCAATCGTTTCACAGTTAAAAGCGATGCAACCTAGTAATATCAGAAAAATAATGCTAAATACATGTTGGTACGAATATGTTACGCAACCGTTGTAACTGAAACGGACTGATACCGCTAGAAAGTCAATGAAATGTAGTTTTCAAAAATGTCTCCACTTCTTTGGCGTGCGATAGCGGCTTGGATTGGTCCCACAGTAAAAAATGACTTATATATCTACATTTTTAAATGAAGCGCTACCACAGCGCCTAGTTTAACCGCTGAGATCCGGCAATCATGCCAATTTAAGAAGAATGTTATTTCATGGAGTCCAATTGTCTCATTCATCACATTTGTAAGGTCACAGTCCAAAATCAGTTCAAGTAAGTCCCACAGTCAATCGTTTCACTGTTAAAAGCGATGCAACCTAGTAATATCAGAAAAATATCGCTAAACACATGTTAGTACGAATATGTGACGCAACCGTTGTAACAGAAACGGACTGATACCGTTAGAAAGTCAATGAAATGTAGTTTTTGAAACTGTCTCAATTTCTTCAGCGTGCGAAAACGGCTAAGATTTGTCCCACAGTAAAAAATGACTTATATATCTACATTTTTAAATGAAGCGCTACCACAGCGCCCAGTGTAATCGCTGAGTTCCGTCAATCATGCGAATTTAAGAAGACTTTTATTGCATGGAGTCCAAATGTCTCAATTATCACATTTATAAAGTTAAAGTCCAAAATCAGTTCAAGTAAGTCCCACAGTCAATCGTTTCACTGTAAAAAGCGTTGCAACCTAGTAATATCAGAAAAATATCGATAAATACATGTTGGTACGAAAATGTGACGCAACCGTTGTAACTGAAACAGACTCATACCGTTAGAAAGTCACTGAAATGTAGTTTTTGAAACTGTCTGAATTTCCGCAGCGTGCGATAACGGCTAAGTTTGGACCCACAGTAAAAAGTGACTTATTTATCTACATTATTAAATGAAGCGATACCACAGCGCCCAGTGTAATCGCTGAGTTCCGTCAATCATGCCAATTTAAGAAGAATGTTATTGCATGGAGTCCAATTGTTTCAATTATCACCTTTATAAAGGTAAAGTCCAAAATCAGTTCAATTAAGCCCCACAGTCAATCGTTTCACTGTTATAAGCGATACAACCTAGTAATATCAGAAAAATATCACTAAACACATGTTGGTACAAATATGTGACGCAACTGTTGTAACAGAAACGTACTGATACCGTTAGAAAGTCAATGAAATGTAGTTTTTGAAACTGTCTCAATTTCTTCAGCGTGCGATAACGGCTAGGATTGGACCCACAAGAAAAAGTGACTTATTTATCTACATTATTAAATAAAGCGATACCATAGCGCCCAGTGTAATCGCTGAGTTCCGTCAATCATGCCAATTTAAAAGGAATGTTATTGCATGGAGTCCAATTTTCTCAATTCTCACATTTATAAAGTTAAAGTCCAAAATCAGTTCAAGTAAGTCCCACAGTCAATCGTTTCACTGTTAAAGGCGATGCAACGTAGTAATATCAGAAAAATATCGCTAAATACATGTTGGTACGAATATGTGACGCAACCGTTGTAACTGAAACGGACTGATACCGCTAGAAAGTCAATGAAATGTAGTTTTTGAAACTGTCTTCAGCGTGCAATAACGGCTAGGATTGTTCCCAAAGTAAAAAATGACTTATTATTTTAAATTTTTAATTAAAGCGCTACCACAGCGCCCAGTGTAATCGCTGAGTTCCGTCAATCATGCCAATTTAAGAAGAATGTGATTGCATGGAGTCCAATTGTCTCAATTATCACATCTATAAAGTTAAAGTCCAAAATCAGTTCAATTAAGTCCTACAGTCAATCTTTTCACTGTTAAAAGCGATACAACCTAATAATATCAGAAAAACATCGCTAAACACATGTTGGTACGCATATGTGACGCAACCGTTGTAACAGAAACGGACTGATACCGCTAGAAAGTCAATGAAATGTAGTTTTTGAAACTGTCTCAATTTCTTCAACGTGCGATAACGGCTAGGATTGGACCCACAGTAAAAAGTGACTTATTTATCTACATTATTAAATAAAGCTATACCACAGCGCCCAGTGTAATCGCTGAGTTCCCTCAATCATGCCAATTTAAGAAGAATTTTATTGCATGGAGTCCAATTGTCTCAATTATCACATTTATAAAGTTAAAATCCAAAATCAGTTCAAGTAAGTCCCACAGTCAATCGTTTCACTGTCAAAGGCGATGCAACCTAGTAATATCAGAAAAATATCGCTAAATACATGTTGGTACGAATATGTTACGCAACCGTTGTAACTGAAACGGACTGATACCGCTAGAAAGTCAATGAAATGTAGTTTTCAAAAATGTCTCAACTTCTTTGGCGTGCGATAGCGGCTTGGATTGGTCCCACAGTAAAAAATGACTTATATATCTACATTTTTAAATGAAGCGCTACCACAGCGCCTAGTTTAACCGCTGAGATCCGGCAATCATGCCAATTTAAGAAGAATGTTATTTCATGGAGTCCAATTGTCTCATTCATCACATTTGTAAGGTCACAGTCCAAAATCAGTTCAAGTAAGTCCCACAGTCAATCGTTTCACTGTTAAAAGCGATGCAACCTAGTAATATCAGAAAAATATCGCTAAATACATGTTGGTACGAATATGTGACGCAACCGTTGTAACTGAAGCGGACTGATAACGTTAGAAAGTCAACAAAATGTAATTTTTGAAACTGTCTCTATTTCTTAAGCGCGCTAGTGGCTAGGATTGTTTCCACAGTAAAGAATGTCGTATTTATCTAAATTTGTAAATAAAGCGCTACCACAGCGCCCAGTGTAATCGCTGAGTTCTAGCAATCATGCCAAGTTCAGAATAATGTTATACCTTGGAGTCCAATTGTTTCAATTATTGCATTTATAAAGTTAAAGTCCAAAATCAGTTCAATTAAGTGCCAGTGTCAATCGTTTCACTGTTAAAAGCGATACAACCTAGTAATATCAGAAAAATATCGCTAAACACATGTTAGTACGAATATGTGACGCAACCGTTGTAACAGAAACGGACTGATACCGATAGAAAGTCAATGAAATGTAGTTTTTGAAACTGTCCCAATTTCTTCAGCGCGCGATAACGGCTAAGATTTGTCCCACACTAAAAAATGACTTATATATCTACATTTTTAAATGAAGCGCTACCACAGCGCCCAGTGTAATCGCTGAGTTCCGTTAATCATGCCAATTTAAGAAGACTTTTATTGCATTGAGTCCAAATGTCTCATTCATCACATTTGTCAGGTCACAGTCCAAAATCAGTTCAATTAAGTCCCATATTCAATCGTTTTACTGTTAAAAGCGATGCAACCTAGTAATATCAGAACAATATCGCTAAATACATGTTGGTACGAATATGAGACGCAACCGTTGTTACAGAAACGGACTGATACCTTTAGAAAGTCAATGAAATGTAGTTTTTGAAACTGTCTCAATTTCTTTAGCGTGCGATAACGACTAGGATTGGCCCCACAGTAAAAAATGACTTATATATCTACATTTTTAAATGAAGCGCTACCACAGCGCCCAGTGTAATCGCTCAGTTCCGTCAATCATGCCAATTTAAGTAGAACGTCATTGCATGGAGTCCAATTGCCTCAATTATCATATTTATAAAGTTAAAGTCCTGAATCAGTTCAAGTAAGTCCCACAGTCAATCGTTTCAGTGTTAAAAGCGATGCAACCTAGTAATATCAGAAAAATATCGCTAAATACATGTTGGTACGAATATGTGACGCAATCGTTATAACAGAAACGGACAGATACCGTTAGAAAGTCAATGAAATGTAGTTTTTAAAACTGTCTCAATTTCTTCAGGGCGCGATAACGGCTATGATTGGTCCCACAGTAAAAATGACTTATTTATCTGCATTTTTAAATGAAGCGCTGCCACAACACCCAGTGTAATCGCTGAGTTCTGTCAAGCATGCCAATTTAAGAAGAATGTTATTTAATGTAGTCCAATTGTCACATTCATCACATTTGTAAGGTCACAGTCCAAAATCAGGTTAATTAAGTCCCACAGTCAATTGTTTCACTGTTAAAAGCGATGCAACCTAGTAATATCAGAAAAATATCGCTAAATACATGTTGGTACGAAAATGTGACCCAACTGTTGTAACTCAAACGGGCTGACACCGTTAGAAAGGCAATGAAATGTAGTTTTTGAAACTGTCTCAATTTCTTCAGCGTGCGATGACGGCTAGGATTGGTCCCACAGTAAAAAATGACTTACATATCTACATTTTTAAATGAAACGCTACCACAGCGCCCAGTGTAATCGCTGAGTTCCGTCAATCATGCCAATTTAAGAAGAATGTGATCGCATGGAGTCCAATTGTCTCAATTATCACAATTATAAAGTTAAAGTCCAAAATCAGTTCAAGTAAGTCCAACAGTCAATCGTTTCATTGTTAAAGGCGATGCAACCTAGTAATATCAGAAAAATATCGCTAAATACATGTTGGTACGAATATGTGACGCAACCGTTGCAACTGAAACGGACTGATACTGTTAGAAAGTCAATGAAATGTAGTTTTTGAAACTCTCTTCAGCGTGCGATAACGGCTAGGATTGGTCCTACAGTAAAAAATGACTTATTTATGTGCATTTTTAAATGAAGCGCTACCACAGCGCCCAGTGTAATCGCCGAGTTCTAGCAATCATGTCAAATTCAGAACATTGTTATTTCTTGGAGTCCAATTGTCTCATTCATCACATTTGTCAGGTCACAGTCCAAAATCAGTTCAATTAAGTCCCATACTCAATCGTTTCACTGTTAAAAGCGATGCAACCTAGTAATATCAGAAAAATACCGCTAAATACATGTTGGTACGTAAATGTGACCCAACTGTTGCAACTGAAACGGACTGATACCCTTAGAAAGTCAATGAAATACAGTTTTTAAAACTGTCTCAATTTTCTCGGCGTGCGAAAGCGGCTAGGATTTGTCCCACAGTAAAAAATGACTTATATATCTACATTTTTAAATGAAGCGCTACCACAGTGCCCAGCTTAATCGCTGAGTTCCGGCAATCATGCCAATTTAAGAAGAATGTTATATCATGGAGTCCAATTGTCTCACTCATCACACTTGTAAGGTCACAGTCCAAAATCAGTTCAATTAATTCCCACAGTCAATCGTTTCACTGTAAAAAGCGTTGCAACCTAGTAAAATCAGAAAAATATCGCTAAATACATGTTGGTACGAAAATGTGACCCAACTGTTGTAACTCAAACAGACTGATACCGTTAGAAAGTCGATGAAATGTAGTTTTTGAAACTGTCTCAATTTTCTCGGCGTGCGATAGCGGCTAGGATTTTTCCCACAGTAAAAAATGACTTAATATATCTACGTTTTTAATTGAAGCGCTACCACAGTGCCCAGCTTAATCGCTGAGTTCCGGCAATCATGTCAATTTAAGAAGAATGTTATATCATGGAGTCCAATTGTCTCATTCATCACACTTGTAAGGTCACAGTCCAAAATCAGTTCAATTAATTCCCACAGTCAATCGTTTCACTGTAAAGAGCGTTGCAACCTAGTAATATCAGAAAAATATCGCTAAATACATGTTGGTACAAAAATGTGACCCAACTGTTGTAACTCAAACGGGCTGACATCGTTAGAAAGTCAATGAAGTGTAGTTTTTGAAACTCTCTTCAGCGTGCGATAACGACTAGGATTGTTCCCACAGTAAAAAATGACTTATTATTTTAAATTTTTAATTAAAGCGCTACCACAGCGCCCAGTGTAATCGCTGAGTTCCGTCAATCATGCCAATTTAAAAAGAATGTGATTGCATGGAGTCCAATTGTCTCAATTATCACATTTATAAAGTTAAAGTCCAAAATCAGTTCAAGTAAGTCCCACAGTCAATCGTTTCACAGTTAAAAGCGATGCAACCTAGTAATATCAGAAAAATAATGCTAAATACATGTTGGTACGAATATGTTACGCAACCGTTGTAACTGAAACGGACTGATACCGCTAAAAAGTCAATGAAATGTAGTTTTCGAAAATGTCTCAACTTCTTTGGCGTGCGATAGCGGCTTGGATTGGTCCCACAGTAAAAAATGACTTATATATCTACATTTTTAAATGAAGCGCTACCACAGCGCCTAGTTTAACCGCTGAGATCCGGGAATCATGCCAACTTAAGAAGAATGTTATTTCATGGAGTCCAATTGTCTCATTCATCACATTTGTAAGGTCACAGTCCAAAATCAGTTCAAGTAAGTCCAACAGTCAATCGTTTCACTGTTAAAAGCGATGCAACCTAGTAATATCAGAAAAATATCGCTAAGTACATGTTGGTACGAATATATGACGCAACCGCTGTAACTGAAGCGGACTGATACCGTTAGAAAGTCAACGAAATGTAGTTTTTGAAACTGTCTCAATTTCTTAAGCGTGCTAGTGGCTAGGATTGTTTCCACAGTAAAGAATGACTTATTTATCTAAATTTGTAAATAAAGCGCTACCACAGCGCCCAGTGTAATCGCTGCGTTCTAGCAATCATGCCAAGTTCAGAATAATGTTATACCTTGGAGTCCAATTGTTTCAATTATTGCATTTATAAAGTTAAAGTCCAAAATCAGTTCAATTAAGTGCCACTGTCAATCGTTTTACTGTTAAAAGCGATACAACCTAGTAATATCAGAAAAATATCGCTAAACACATGTTAGTACGAATATGTGACGCAACCGTTGTAACAGAAACGGACTGATACCTTTAGAAAGTCAATGAAATGTAGTTTTTGAAACTGTCTCAATTTCTTTAGCGTGCGATAACGACTAGGATTGGCCCCACAGTAAAAAATGACTTATATATCTACATTTTTAAATGAAGCGCTATCACAGCGCCCAGTGTAATCGCTCAGTTCCGTCAATCATGCCAATTTAAGTAGAACGTCATTGCATGGAGTCCAATTGTCTCAATTATCATATTTATAAAGTTAAAGTCCTGAATCAGTTCAAGTAAGTCCCACAGTCAATCGTTTCAGTGTTAAAAGCGATGCAACCTAGTAATATCAGAAAAATATCGCTAAATACATGTTGGTACGAATATGTGACGCAATCGTTATAACAGAAACGGACAGATACCGTTAGAAAGTCAATGAAATGTAGTTTTTAAAACTATCTCAATTTCTTCAGCGCGCGATAACGGCTAGGATTGGTCCCACAGTAAAAATGACTTATTTATCTGCATTTTTAAATGAAGCGCTGCCACAACGCCCAGTGTAATCGCTGAGTTCTGTCAATCATGCCAATTTAAGAAGAATGTTATTTAATGTAGTCCAATTGTCACATTCATCACATTTGTAAGGTCACAGTCCAAAATCAGGTTAATTAAGTCCCACAGTCAATCGTTTCACTGTTAAAAGCGATGCATTCTAGTAATATCAGAAAAATATCGCTAAATACATGTTGGTACGAAAATGTGACCCAACTGTTGTAACTCACACGGGCTGACACTGTTAGAAAGGCAATGAAATGTAGTTTTTGAAACTGTCTCAATTTCTTCAGCGTGCGATGACGGCTAGGATTGGTCCCACAGTAAAAAATGACTTACATATCTACATTTTTAAATGAAACGCTACCACAGCGCCCAGTGTAATCGCTGAGTTCCGTCAATCATGCCAATTTAAGAAGAATGTGATCGCATGGAGTCCAATTGTCTCAATTATCACAATTATAAAGTTAAAGTCCAAAATCAGTTCAAGTAAGTCCAACAGTCAATCGTTTCATTGTTAAAGGCGATGCAACCTAGTAATATCAGAAAAATATCGCTAAATACATGTTGGTACGAATATGTGACGCAACCGTTGCAACTGAAACGGACTGATACTGTTAGAAAGTCAATGAAATGTAGTTTTTGAAACTCTCTGCAGCGTGCGATAACGGCTAGGATTGGTCCTACAGTAAAAAATGACTTATTTATGTGCATTTTTAAATGAAGCGCTACCACAGCGCCCAGTGTAATCGCCGAGTTCTAGCAATCATGTCAAATTCAGAACATTGTTATTTCTTGGAGTCCAATTGTCTCATTCATCACATTTGTCAGGTCACAGTCCAAAATCAGTTCAATTAAGTCCCATACTCAATCGTTTCACTGTTAAAAGCGATGCAACCTAGTAATATCAGAAAAATACCGCTAAATACATGTTGGTACGTAAATGTGACGCAACCGTTGTAACAGAAACGGACTGATACCTTTAGAAAGTCAATGAAATGTAGTTTTTAAAACTGTCTCAATTTCTTCAGCGTGCGATTACGGCTAAGATTTGTCCCACAGTAAAAAAATGACTTATATATCTACATTTTTAAATGAAGCGCTACCACAGCGCCCAGTGTAATTGCTGAGTTCCGGCAATCATGCCAATTTAAGAAGAATGTTATATCATGGAGTCCAATTGTCTCACTCATCACACTTGTAAGGTCACAGTTCAAAATCAGTTCAATTAATTCCCACAGTCAATCGTTTCACTGTAAAAAGCGTTGCAACCTAGTAAAATCAGAAAAATATCGCTGAATACATGTTGGTACGAAAATGTGACCCAACTGTTGTAACTCAACCAGACTGATACCGTTAGAAAGTCAATGAAATGTAGCTTTTGAAACTGTCTCAATTTCCTCGGCGTGCGATAGCGGCTAGGATTTTTCCCACAGTAAAAAATGACTTATATATCTACGTTTTTAATTGAAGCGCTACCACAGTGCCCAGCTGAATCGCTGAGTTCCGGCAATCATGTCAATTTAAGAAGAATGTTATATCATGGAGTCCAATTGTCTCATTCATCACACTTGTAAGGTCACAGTCCAAAATCAGTTCAATTAATTCCCACAGTCAATCGTTTCACTGTAAAAAGCGTTGCAACCTAGTAATATCAGAAAAATATCGCTAAATACATGTTGGTACAAAAATGTGACCCAACTGTTGAAACTCAAACGGGCTGACATCGTTAGAAAGTTAATGAAGTGTAGTTTTTGAAACTCTCTTCAGCGTGCGATAACGGCTAGGATTGTTCCCACAGTAAAAAATGACTTATTATTTTAAATTTTTAATTAAAGCGCTACCACATCGCCCAGTGTAATCGCTGAGTTCCGGCAATCATGCCAATTTAAGAAGAATGTTATTTCATGGAGTCCAATTGTCTCATTCATCACATTTGTAAGGTCACAGTCCAAAATCAGTTCAAGTAAGTCCCACAGTCAATTGTTTCACTGTTAAAAGCGATGCAACCTAGTAATATCAGAAAAATATCGCTAACTACATGTTGGTACGAATATATGACGCAACCGTTGTAACGGAAGCGGACTGATACCGTTAGAAAGTCAACGAAATGTAGTTTTTGAAACTGTCTCTATTTCTTAAGCGCGCTAGTGGCTAGGATTGTTTCCACAGTAAAGAATGACTTATTTATCTAAATTTGTAAATAAAGCGCTACCACAGCGCCCAGTGTAATCGCTGAGTTCTAGCAATCATGCCAAGTTCAAAATAATGTTATACCTTGGAGTCCAATTGTTTCAATTATTGCATTTATCAAGTTAAAGTCCAAAATCAGTTCAATTAAGTGCCACTGTCAATCGTTTCACTGTTAAAAGCGATACAACCTAGTAATATCAGAAAAATATCGCTAAACACATGTTAGTACGAATATGTGACGCAACCGTTGTAACAGAAACGGACTGATACCGATAGAAAGTCAATGAAATGTAGTTTTTGAAACTGTCTCAATTTCTTCAGCGTGCGATTCCGGCTAAGATTTGTCCCACAGTAAAAAATGACTTATATATCTACATTTTTAAATGAAGCGCTACCACAGCGCCCAGTGTAATCGCTGAGTTCCGTTAATCATGCCAATTTAAGAAGACTTTTATTGCATAGAGTCCAAATGTCTCAATTATCACATTTATAAAATTAAAGTCCAAAATCAGTTCAAGTAAGTCCCACAGTCAATCGTTTCACTGTTAAAAGCGATACAACCTGGTAATATCAGAAAAATATCGCTAAACACATGTTGGTACGACAATGTAACGCAACCGTTGTAACAGAAACTGACTGATACCGTTAGAAAGTCAATGAAATGTAGTTTTTGAAACTGTCTCAATTTCTTCAGCGTGCGATAACGGCTAGGATTGGTCCCACAGTAAAAAATGACTTATATATCTACATTTTTAAATGAAGCGCTACCACAGCGCCCAGTGTAATCGCTGAGTTCCGTCAATCATGCCAATTTAAGTAGAATGTCATTGCATGGAGTCCAATTGTCTCATTCATCACATTTGTAAGGTCACAGTCCAAAATCAGTTTAATTAAGTCCCACAGTCAATCGTTTCACTGTTAAAAGCGATGCAACCTAGTAATATCAGAAAAATATCGCTAAATATATGTTGGTACGAAAATGTGACCCAACTGTTGTAACTCAAACGGGCTGACACCGTTAGGAAGGCAATGAAATGTAGTTTTTGAAACTGTCTCAATTTCTTCAGCGTGCGATGACGGCTAGGATTGGTCCCACAGTAAAAAATGACTTACATATCTACATTTTTAAATGAAGCACTACCACAGCGCCCAGTGTAATCGCTGAGTTCCGTCAATCATGCCAATTTAAGAAGAATGTGATCGCATGGAGTCCAATTGTCTCAATTATCACATTTATAAAATTAAAGTCCAAAATCAGTTCAAGTAAGTCCCACAGTCAATCGTTTCACTGTTAAAAGCGATACAACCTGATAATATCAGAAAAATATCGCTAAACACATGTTGGTACGACAATGTAACGCAACCGTTGTAACAGAAACGGACTGATACCGTTAGAAAGTCAATGAAATGTAGTTTTTGAAACTGTCTCAATTTCTTCAGCGTGCGATAACGGCTAGGATTGGTCCCACAGTAAAAAATGACTTATATATCTACATTTTTAAATGAAGCGCTACCACAGCGCCCAGTGTAATCGCTCAGTTCCGTCAATCATGCCAATTTAAGTAGAATGTCATTGCATGGAGTCCAATTGTCTCATTCATCACATTTGTAAGGTCACAGTCCAAAATCAGTTTAATTAAGTCCCACAGTCAATCGTTTCACTGTTAAAAGCGATGCAACCTAGTAATATCAGAAAAATATCGCTAAATATATGATGGTACGAAAATGTGACCCAACTGTTGTAACTCAAACGGGTTGTTACCGTTAGAAAGGCAATGAAATGTAGTTTTTGAAACTCTCTTCAGCGTGCGATAACGGCTAGGATTGGTCCTACAGTAAAAAATGACTTATTTATGTGCATTTTTAAATGAAGCGCTACCACAGCGCCCAATGTAATCGCCGAGTTCTAGCAATCATGTCAAGTTCAGAACATTGTTATTTCTTGGAGTCCAATTGTCTCATTCATCACATTTGTCAGGTCACAGTCCAAAATCAGTTCAATTAAGTCCCATACTCAATCGTTTCACTGTTAAAAGCGATGCAACCTAGTAAAATCAGAAAAATATCGGTAATTACATGTTGGTACGAAAATGTGACCCAACTGTTGTAACTCAAACAGACTGATACCGTTAGAAAGTCAATGAAATGTAGTTTTTGAAACTGTCTCAATTTCCTCGGCGTGCGATAGCGGCTAGGACTTTTTCCCACAGTAAAAAATGACTTATATATCTACGTTTTTAATTGAAGCGCTACCACAGTGCCCAGCTTAATCGCTGAGTTCCGGCAATCATGCCAATTTAAGAATAATGTTATATCATGGAGTCCAATTGTCTCATTCATCACACTTGTAAGGTCACAGTCCAAAATCAGTTCAATTAATTCCCACAGTCAATCGTTTCACTGTAAAAAGCGTTGCAACCTAGTAATATCAGAAAAATATCGCTAAATACATGTTGGTACAAAAATGTGACCCAACTGTTGTAACTCAAACGGGCTGACATCGTTAGAAAGTCAATGAAGTGTAGTTTTTGAAACTGTTTCTATCTCTTAAACGCGCGCTAGCGGCTAGGATTGTTTCCACAGTAAAGAATGAATTATTTATCTAAATTTGTAAATAAAGCGCTACCACAGCGCCCAGTGTAATCGCTGAATTCTAGCAATCATGTCAAATTCAGAACATTGTTATTTCTTGGAGTCCAGTTGTCTCAATTATCACATTTATAAAATTAAAGTCCAAAATCAGTTCAATTAATTCCCACAGTCAATCGTTTCACTGTAAAAAGCGTTGCAACCTAGTAATATCAGAAAAATATCGCTAAATACATGTTGGTACAAAAATGTGACCCAACTGTTGTAACTCAAACGGGCTGACATCGTTAGAAAGTCAATGAAGTGTAGTTTTTGAAACTGTTTCTATCTCTTAAGCGCGCTAGCGGCTAGGATTGTTTCCACAGTAAAGAATGAATTATTTATCTAAATTTGTAAATAAGGCGCTACCACAGCGCCCAGTGTAATCACTGAATTCTAGCAATCATGTCAAATTCAGAACATTGTTATTTCTTGGAGTCCAATTGTCTCAATTATCACATTTATAAAATTAAAGTCCAAAATCAGTTTAATTAAGTCCCACAGTCAATCGTTTCACTGTTAAAAGCGATGCAACCTAGTAATATCAGAAAAATATCGCTAAATATATGTTGGTACGAAAATGTGACCCAACTGTTGTAACTCAAACGGGCTGACACCGTTAGAAAGGCATTGAAATGTAGTTTTTGAAACTGTCTCAATTTCTTCAGCGTGCGATAACGGCTAGGATTGGTCCCACAGTAAAAAATGACTTATATATCTACATTTTTAAATGAAGCGCTACCACAGCGCCCAGTGTAATCGCTCAGTTCCGTCAATCATGCCAATTTAAGTAGAATGTCATTGCATGGAGTCCAATTGTCTCATTCATCACATTTGTAAGGTCACAGTCCAAAATCAGTTTAATTAAGTCCCACAGTCAATCGTTTCACTGTTAAAAGCGATGCAACCTAGTAATATCAGAAAAATATCGCTAAATATATGTTGGTACGAAAATGTGACCCAACTGTTGTAACTCAAACGGGCTGACACCGTTAGAAAGGCATTGAAATGTAGTTTTTGAAACTGTCTCAATTTCTTCAGCGTGCGATAACGGCTAGGATTGGTCCCACAGTAAAAAATGACTTATATATCTACATTTTTAAATGAAGCGCTACCACAGCGCCCAGTGTAATCGCTCAGTTCCGTCAATCATGCCAATTTAAGTAGAATGTCATTGCATGGAGTCCAATTGTCTCATTCATCACATTTGTAAGGTCACAGTCCAAAATCAGTTTAATTAAGTCCCACAGTCAATCGTTTCACTGTTAAAAGCGATGCAACCTAGTAATATCAGAAAAATATCGCTAAATATATGTTGGTACGAAAATGTGACCCAACTGTTGTAACTCAAACGGGCTGACACCGTTAGAAAGGCATTGAAATGTAGTTTTTGAAACTGTCTCAATTTCTTCAGCGTGCGATGACGGCTAGGATTGGTCCCACAGTAAAAAATGACTTACATATCTACATTTTTAAATGAAGCGCTACCACAGCGCCCAGTGTAATCGCTGAGCTCCGTCAATCATGCCAATTAAAGAAGAATGTGATCGCATGGAGTCCAATTGTCTCAATTATCACATTTAAAAAGTTAAAGTCCAAAATCAGTTCAAGTAAGTCCAACAGTCAATCGTTTCATTGTTAAAGGCGATGCAACCTAGTAATATCAGAAAAATATCGCTAAATACATGTTGGTACGAATATGTGACGCAACCGTTGCAACTGAAACGGACTGATACTGTTAGAAAGTCAATGAAATGTAGTTTTTGAAACTCTCTTCAGCGTGCGATAACGGCTAGGATTGGTCCTACAGTAAAAAATGACTTATTTATGTGCATTTTTAAATGAAGCGCTACCACAGCGCCCAGTGTAATCGCCGAGTTCTAGCAATCATGTCAAATTCAGAACATTGTTATTTCTTGGAGTCCAATTGTCTCATTCATCACATTTGTCAGGTCACAGTCCAAAATCAGTTCAATTAAGTCCCATACTCAATCGTTTCACTGTTAAAAGCGATGCAACCTAGTAAAATCAGAAAAATATCGCTAATTACATGTTGGTACGAAAATGTGACCCAACTGTTGTAACTCAAACGGACTGATAACGTTAGAAAGTCAATGAAATGTAGTTTTTGAAACTGTCTCAATTTCTTCAGCGTGCGATAACAGCTAGGATTGGATCCACAGTAAAAAGTGACTTATTTATCTACATTATTAAATGAAGCGATACCACAGCGCCCAGTGTAATCGCTGAGTTTCCTCAATCATGCCAATTTAAGAATAATGTTATATCATGGAGTCCAATTGTCTCAATTATCACATTTATAAAGTTTAAGTCCAAAATCAGTTTAATTAAGTCCTACAGTCAATCGTTTCACTTTTAAAAGCGATACAACCTAATGATATCAGAAAAACATCGCTAAACACATGTTGGTACGCATATGTGACGCAACCGTTGTAACAGAAACGGACTGATACAGTTAGAAAGTCAATGAAATGTAGTTTTTAAAACTATCTCAATTTCTTCAGCGTGCGATAACGGCTAGGATTGGACCCACAGTAAAAATTGACTTATTTATCTACATTATTAAATGAAGCGATACCACAGCGCCCAGTGTAATCGCTGAGTTCCGTCAATCATGCCAATTTAAGAAGAATGTTATTGCATGGAGTCCAATTGTCTCAATCATCACACTTGTAAGGTCACAGTCCAAAATCAGTTCAATTAAGTGCCACTGTCAATCGTTTCACTTTTAAAAGCGATACAACCTAGTAATATCAGAAAAATATCGATAAATACATGTTGGTACGCATATGTGACGCAACCGTTGTAACTGAAACGGACTGATACTGTTAGAAAGTCAATGAAATGTAGTTTTTGAAACTCTCTTCAGCGTGCAATAACGGCTAGGATTGGTCCTACAGTAAAAAATGTCTTATTATGTGCATTTTTAAATGAAGCACTACCACAGCGCCCAGTGTAATCGCTGAGTTCTAGCAATCATGTCAAATTCAGAACATTGTTATTTCTTGGAGTCCAATTTTCTCAATTATCACATTTATAAAGTTAAAGTCCAAAATCAGTTCAAGTAAGTCCTACAGTCAATCGTTTCACTGTTAAAAGCGATGCAACCTAATAATATCAGAAAAATATCGCTAAATACATGTTTATACGAATATGTGACGCAACCGTTGTAACTGAAGCGGACTGATACCGTTAGAAAGTCAACGAAATGTAGTTATTGAAACTGTCTCTATTTCTACAGCGTGCGTTAACGGCTAGGATTGGTTCTACAGTAAAAAATGACTTATTTATGTGCATTTTTAAATGAAGCGCTACCACAGCGCCCAGTGTAATTGCTGAGTTCTAGCAATCATGTCAAATTCAGAACATTGTTATTTCTTGGAGTCCAATTGTCTCAATTATCACATTTATAAAGTTAAAGTCCAAAATCAGTTCAATTAAGTCCTACAGTCAATCGTTTCACTGTTAAAAGAGATACAACCTAATGATATCAGAAAAACATCGCTAAATACATGTTGGTACGCATATGTGACGCAACCGTTGTAACAGAAACGGACTGATACAGTTAGAAAGTCAATGAAATGTAGTTTTTAAAACTATCTCAATTTCTTCAGCGTGCGATAACGGCTAGGATTGGACCCACAGTAAAAAGTGACTTATTTATCTACATTATTAAATGAAGCGATACCACAGAGCCCAGTGTAATCGCTGAGGTCCGTCAATCATGCCAATTTAAGAAGAATGTTATTGCATGGAGTCCAATTGTCTCATTCATCACACTTGTAAGGTCACAGTCCAAAATCAGTTCAATTAAGTCTTACAGTCAATCGTTTCACTGTTAAAAGCGATGCAACCTAGTAATATCACAAAAATATCGCTAAATACATGTTGGTACGAATATGTGACGCAACCGTTGCAACTGAAACGGACTGATACTGTTAGAAAGTCAATGAAAATGTAGTTTTTGAAACTCTCTTCAGCGTGCGATAACGGCTAGGATTGGTCCTACAGTAAAAAATGACTTATTTATGTGCATTTTTAAATGAAGCGCTACCACAGCGCCCAGTGTAATCGCCGAGTTCTAGCAATCATGTCAAATTCAGAACATTGTTATTTCTTGGAGTCCAATTGTCTCATTCATCACATTTGTCAGGTCACAGTCCAAAATCAGTTCAATTAAGTCCCATACTCAATCGTTTCACTGTTAAAAGCGATGCAACCTAGTAAAATCAGAAAAATATCGCTAATTACATGTTGGTACGAAAATGTGACCCAACTGTTGTAACTCAAACGGACTGATAACGTTAGAAAGTCAATGAAATGTAGTTTTTGAAACTGTCTCAATTTCTTCAGCGTGCGATAACAGCTAGGATTGGATCCACAGTAAAAAGTGACTTATTTATCTACATTATTAAATGAAGCGATACCACAGCGCCCAGTGTAATCGCTGAGTTTCCTCAATCATGCCAATTTAAGAATAATGTTATATCATGGAGTCCAATTGTCTCAATTATCACATTTATAAAGTTTAAGTCCAAAATCAGTTTAATTAAGTCCTACAGTCAATCGTTTCACTTTTAAAAGCGATACAACCTAATGATATCAGAAAAACATCGCTAAACACATGTTGGTACGCATATGTGACGCAACCCTTGTAACAGAAACGGACTGATACAGTTAGAAAGTCAATGAAATGTAGTTTTTAAAACTATCTCAATTTCTTCAGCGTGCGATAACGGCTAGGATTGGACCCACAGTAAAAATTGACTTATTTATCTACATTATTAAATGAAGCGATACCACAGCGCCCAGTGTAATCGCTGAGTTCCGTCAATCATGCCAATTTAAGAAGAATGTTATTGCATGGAGTCCAATTGTCTCAATCATCACACTTGTAAGGTCACAGTCCAAAATCAGTTCAATTAAGTGCCACTGTCAATCGTTTCACTTTTAAAAGCGATACAACCTAGTAATATCAGAAAAATATCGATAAATACATGTTGGTACGCATATGTGACGCAACCGTTGTAACTGAAACGGACTGATACTGTTAGAAAGTCAATGAAATGTAGTTTTTGAAACTCTCTTCAGCGTGCAATAACGGCTAGGATTGGTCCTACAGTAAAAAATGTCTTATTATGTGCATTTTTAAATGAAGCACTACCACAGCGCCCAGTGTAATCGCTGAGTTCTAGCAATCATGTCAAATTCAGAACATTGTTATTTCTTGGAGTCCAATTTTCTCAATTATCACATTTATAAAGTTAAAGTCCAAAATCAGTTCAAGTAAGTCCTACAGTCAATCGTTTCACTGTTAAAAGCGATGCAACCTAATAATATCAGAAAAATATCGCTAAATACATGTTTATACGAATATGTGACGCAACCGTTGTAACTGAAGCGGACTGATACCGTTAGAAAGTCAACGAAATGTAGTTATTGAAACTGTCTCTATTTCTACAGCGTGCGTTAACGGCTAGGATTGGTTCTACAGTAAAAAATGACTTATTTATGTGCATTTTTAAATGAAGCGCTACCACAGCGCCCAGTGTAATTGCTGAGTTCTAGCAATCATGTCAAATTCAGAACATTGTTATTTCTTGGAGTCCAATTGTCTCAATTATCACATTTATAAAGTTAAAGTCCAAAATCAGTTCAATTAAGTCCTACAGTCAATCGTTTCACTGTTAAAAGAGATACAACCTAATGATATCAGAAAAACATCGCTAAATACATGTTGGTACGCATATGTGACGCAACCGTTGTAACAGAAACGGACTGATACAGTTAGAAAGTCAATGAAATGTAGTTTTTAAAACTATCTCAATTTCTTCAGCGTGCGATAACGGCTAGGATTGGACCCACAGTAAAAAGTGACTTATTTATCTACATTATTAAATGAAGCGATACCACAGAGCCCAGTGTAATCGCTGAGGTCCGTCAATCATGCCAATTTAAGAAGAATGTTATTGCATGGAGTCCAATTGTCTCATTCATCACACTTGTAAGGTCACAGTCCAAAATCAGTTCAATTAAGTCTTACAGTCAATCGTTTCACTGTTAAAAGCGATGCAACCTAGTAATATCACAAAAATATCGCTAAATACATGTTGGTACGAATATGTGACGCAACCGTTGCAACTGAAACGGACTGATACTGTTAGAAAGTCAATGAAATGTAGTTTTTGAAACTGTCTCAATTTCCTCGGCGTGCGAAAGCGACTAGGATTTGTCCCACAGTATAAAATGACTTATATATCTACATTTTTAATTGAAGCGCTACCACAGTGCCCAGCTTAATCGCTGAGTTCCGGCAATCATGCCAATTTAAGAAGAATGTTATATCATGGAGTCCAATTGTCTCAATCATCACACTTGTAAGGTCACAGTCCAAAATCAGTTCAATTAAGTGCCACAGTCAATCGTTTCACTTTTAAAAGCGATACAACCTAGTAATATCAGAAAAATATCGATAAATATGTCACATATGCGTACCAACATGTATTTATCGATATTTTTCTGATATTACTAGGTTGTATCGCTTTTAAAAGTGAAACGATTGACTGTGGCACTTAATTGAACTGATTTTGGACTGTGACCTTACAAGTGTGATGATTGAGACAATTGGACTCCATGATATAACATTCTTCTTAAATTGGCATGATTGCCGGAACTCAGCGATTAAGCTGGGCACTGTGGTAGCGCTTCAATTAAAAATGTAGATATATAAGTCATTTTATACTGTGGGACAAATCCTAGTCGCTTTCGCACGCCGAGGAAATTGAGACAGTTTCAAAAACTACATTTCATTGACTTTCTAACAGTATCAGTCCGTTTCAGTTGCAACGGTTGCGTCACATATTCGTACCAACATGTATTTAGCGATGTTTTTCTGATATCATTAGGTTGTATCGCTTTTAACAGTGAAACGATTGACTGTAGGACTTAATTGAACTGATTTTGGACTTTAACTTTATAAATGTGATAATTGAGACAATTGGACTCCAAGAAATAACAATGTTCTGAATTTGACATGATTGCTAGAACTCAGCAATTACACTGGGCGCTGTGGTAGCGCTTCATTTAAAAATGCACATAAATAAGTCATTTTTTACTGTAGAACCAATCCTAGCCGTTAACGCACGCTGTAGAAATAGAGACAGTTTCAATAACTACATTTCGTTGACTTTCTAACGGTATCAGTCCGCTTCAGTTACAACGGTTGCGTCACATATTCGTATAAACATGTATTTAGCGATATTTTTCTGATATTATTAGGTTGCATCGCTTTTAACAGTGAAACGATTGACTGTAGGACTTACTTGAACTGATTTTGGACTTTAACTTTATAAATGTGATAATTGAGAAAATTGGACTCCAAGAAATAACAATGTTCTGAATTTGACATGATTGCTAGAACTCAGCGATTACACTGGGCGCTGTGGTAGTGCTTCATTTAAAAATGCACATAAATAAGACATTTTTTACTGTAGGACCAATCCTAGCCGTTATTGCACGCTGAAGAGAGTTTCAAAAACTACATTTCATTGACTTTCTAACAGTATCAGTCCGTTTCAGTTACAACGGTTGCGTCACATATGCGTACCAACATGTATTTATCGATATTTTTCTGATATTACTAGGTTGTATCGCTTTTAAAAGTGAAACGATTGACAGTGGCACTTAATTGAACTGATTTTGGACTGTGACCTTACAAGTGTGATGATTGAGACAATTGGACTCCATGCAATAACATTCTTCTTAAATTGGCATGATTGACGGAACTCAGCGATTACACTGGGCGCTGTGGTATCGCTTCATTTAATAATGTAGATAAATAAGTCAATTTTTACTGTGGGTCCAATCCTAGCCGTTATCGCACGCTGAAGAAATTGAGATAGTTTTAAAAACTACATTTCATTGACTTTCTAACTGTATCAGTCCGTTTCTGTTACAACGGTTGCGTCACATATGCGTACCAACATGTGTTTAGCGATGTTTTTCTGATATCATTAGGTTGTATCGCTTTTAAAAGTGAAACGATTGACTGTAGGACTTAATTAAACTGATTTTGGACTTAAACTTTATAAATGTGATAATTGAGACAATTGGACTCCATGCAATAACATTCTTCTTAAATTGGCATGATTGAGGAAACTCAGCGATTACACTGGGCACTGTGGTAGCGCTTCATTTAATAATGTAGATAAATAAGTCACTTTTTACTGTGGATCCAATCCTAGCTGTTATCGCACGCTGAAGAAATTGAGACAGTTTCAAAAACTACATTTCATTGACTTTCTAACGTTATCAGTCCGTTTGAGTTACAACAGTTGGGTCACATTTTCGTACCAACATGTAATTAGCGATATTTTTCTGATTTTACTAGGTTGCATCGCTTTTAACAGTGAAACGATTGAGTATGGGACTTAATTGAACTGATTTTGGACTGTGACCTGACAAATGTGATGAATGAGACAATTGGACTCCAAGAAATAACAATGTTCTGAATTTGACATGGTTGCTAGAACTCGGCGATTACACTGGGCGCTGTGGTAGCGCTTCATTTAAAAATGCGCATAAATAAGTCATTTTTTACTGTAGGACAAATCCTAGCCGTTATCGCACGCTGAAGAGAGTTTCAAAAACTACATTTCATTGACTTTCTAACAGTATCAGTCCGTTTCAGTTGCAACGGTTGCGTCACATATTCGTACCAACATGTATTTAGCGATATTTTTCTGATATTACTAGGTTGCATCGCCTTTAACAATGAAACGATTGACTGTTGGACTTACTTGAACTGATTTTGGACTTTAACTTTTTAAATGTGATAATTGAGACAATTGGACTCCATGCGATCACATTCTTCTTAAATTGGCATGATTGACGGAGCTCAGCGATTACACTGGGCGCTGTGGTAGCGCTTCATTTAAAAATGTAGATATGTAAGTCATTTTTTACTGTGGGACCAATCCTAGCCGTCATCGCACGCTGAAGAAATTGAGACAGTTTCAAAAACTACATTTCAATGCCTTTCTAACGGTGTCAGCCCGTTTGAGTTACAACAGTTGGGTCACATTTTCGTACCAACATATATTTAGCGATATTTTTCTGATATTACTAGGTTGCATCGCTTTTAACAGTGAAACGATTGACTGTGGGACTTAATTAAACTGATTTTGGACTGTGACCTTACAAATGTGATGAATGAGACAATTGGACTCCATGCAATGACATTCTACTTAAATTGGCATGATTGACGGAACTGAGCGATTACACTGGGCGCTGTGGTAGCGCTTCATTTAAAAATGTAGATATATAAGTCATTTTTTACTGTGGGACCAATCCTAGCCGTTATCGCACGCTGAAGAAATTGAGACAGTTTCAAAAACTACATTTCATTGACTTTCTAACGGTATCAGTCCGTTTCTGTTACAACCGTTGCGTTACATTGTCGTACCAACATGTGTTTAGCGATATTTTTCTGATATTACCAGGTTGTATCGCTTTTAACAGTGAAACGATTAACTGTGGGACTTACTTGAACTGATTTTGGACTTTAATTTTATAAATGTGATAATTGAGACAATTGGACTCCAAGAAATAACAATGTTCTGAATTTGACATGATTGCTAGAATTCAGTGATTACACTGGGCGCTGTGGTAGCGCCTTATTTACAAATTTAGATAAATAATTCATTCTTTACTGTGGAAACAATCCTAGCCGCTAGCGCGCTTAAGAGATAGAAACAGTTTCAAAAACTACACTTCATTGACTTTCTAACGATGTCAGCCCGTTTGAGTTACAACAGTTGGGTCACATTTTTGTACCAACATGTATTTAGCGATATTTTTCTGATATTACTAGGTTGCAACGCTTTTTACAGTGAAACGATTGACTGTGGGAATTAATTGAACTGATTTTGGACTTTAATTTTATAAATGTGATAATTGAGTCAACTGGACTCCAAGAAATAACAATGTTCTGAATTTGACATGATTGCTAGAATTCAGCGATTACACTGGGCGCTGTGGTAGCGCTTTATTTACAAATTTAGATAAATAATTCATTCTTTACTGTGGAAACAATCCTAGCCGCTAGCGCGCGTTTAAGAGATAGAAACAGTTTCAAAAACTACACTTCATTGACTTTCTAACGATGTCAGCCCGTTTGAGTTACAACAGTTGGGTCACATTTTTGTACCAACATGTATTTAGCGATATTTTTCTGATATTACTAGGTTGCAACGCTTTTTACAGTGAAACGATTGACTGTGGGAATTAATTGAACTGATTTTGGACTGTGACCTTACAAGTGTGATGAATGAGACAATTGGACTCCATGATATAACATTATTCTTAAATTGGCATGATTGCCGGAACTCAGCGATTAAGCTGGGCACTGTGGTAGCGCTTCAATTAAAAACGTAGATATATAAGTCATTTTTTACTGTGGGAAAAAATCCTAGCCGCTATTGCACGCCGAGGAAATTGAGACAGTTTCAAAAACTACATTTCATTGACTTTCTAACGGTATCAGTCTGTTTGAGTTACAACAGTTGGGTCACATTTTCGTACCAACATGTAATTACCGATATTTTTCTGATTTTACTAGGTTGCATCGCTTTTAACAGTGAAACGATTGAGTATGGGACTTAATTGAACTGATTTTGGACTGTGACCTGACAAATGTGATGAATGAGACAATTGGACTCCAAGAAATAACAATGTTCTGAATTTGACATGATTGCTAGAACTCGGCGATTACATTGGGCGCTGTGGTAGCGCTTCATTTAAAAATGCACATAAATAAGTCATTTTTTACTGTAGGACCAATCCTAGCCGTTATCGCACGCTGAAGAGAGTTTCAAAAACTACATTTCATTGCCTTTCTAACGGTAACAACCCGTTTGAGTTACAACAGTTGGGTCACATTTTCGTACCATCATATATTTAGCGATATTTTTCTGATATTACTAGGTTGCATCGCTTTTAACAGTGAAACGATTGACTGTGGGACTTAATTAAACTGATTTTGGACTGTGACCTTACAAATGTGATGAATGAGACAATTGGACTCCATGCAATGACATTCTACTTAAATTGGCATGATTGACGGAACTGAGCGATTACACTGGGCGCTGTGGTAGCGCTTCATTTAAAAATGTAGATATATAAGTCATTTTTTACTGTGGGACCAATCCTAGCTGTTATCGCACGCTGAAGAAATTGAGACAGTTTCAAAAACTACATTTCATTGACTTTCTAACGGTATCAGTCCGTTTCTGTTACAACGGTTGCGTTACATTGTCGTACCAACATGTGTTTAGCGATATTTTTCTGATATTATCAGGTTGTATCGCTTTTAACAGTGAAACGATTGACTGTGGGACTTACTTGAACTGATTTTGGACTTTAAATTTATAAATGTGATAATTGAGACAATTGGACTCCATGCGATCACATTCTTCTTAAATTGGCATGATTGACGGAACTCAGCGATTACACTGGGCGCTGTGGTAGTGCTTCATTTAAAAATGTAGATATGTAAGTCATTTTTTACTGTGGGACCAATCCTAGCCGTCATCGCACGCTGAAGAAATTGAGACAGTTTCAAAAACTACATTTCATTGCCTTCCTAACGGTGTCAGCCCGTTTGAGTTACAACAGTTGGGTCACATTTTCGTACCAACATATATTTAGCGATATTTTTCTGATATTACTAGGTTGCATCGCTTTTAACAGTGAAACGATTGACTGTGGGACTTAATTAAACTGATTTTGGACTGTGACCTTACAAATGTGATGAATGAGACAATTGGACTCCATGCAATGACATTCTACTTAAATTGGCATGATTGACGGAACTCAGCGATTACACTGGGCGCTGTGGTAGCGCTTCATTTAAAAATGTAGATATATAAGTCATTTTTTACTGTGGGACCAATCCTAGCCGTTATCGCACGCTGAAGAAATTGAGACAGTTTCAAAAACTACATTTCATTGACTTTCTAACGGTATCAGTCAGTTTCTGTTACAACGGTTGCGTTACATTGTCGTACCAACATGTGTTTAGCGATATTTTTCTGATATTACCAGGTTGTATCGCTTTTAACAGTGAAACGATTGACTGTGGGACTTACTTGAACTGATTTTGGACTTTAATTTTATAAATGTGATAATTGAGACATTTGGACTCTATGCAATAAAAGTCTTCTTAAATTGGCATGATTAACGGAACTCAGCGATTACACTGGGCGCTGTGGTAGCGCTTCATTTAAAAATGTAGATATATAAGTCATTTTTTACTGTGGGACAAATCTTAGCCGTAATCGCACGCTGAAGAAATTGAGACAGTTTCAAAAACTACATTTCATTGACTTTCTATCGGTATCAGTCCGTTTCTGTTACAACGGTTGCGTCACATATTCGTACTAACATGTGTTTAGCGATATTTTTCTGATATTACTAGGTTGTATCGCTTTTAACAGTAAAACGATTGACAGTGGCACTTAATTGAACTGATTTTGGACTTTAACTTGATAAATGCAATAATTGAAACAATTGGACTCCAAGGTATAACATTATTTTGAACTTGGCATGATTGCTAGAACTCAGCGATTACACTGGGCGCTGTGGTAGCGCTTTATTTACAAATTTAGATAAATAAGTCATTCTTTACTGTGGAAACAATCCTAGCCACTAGCGCGCTTAAGAAATAGAGACAGTTTCAAAAACTACATTTCGTTGACTTTCTAACGGTATCAGTCCGCTTCCGTTACAACGGTTGCGTCATATATTCGTACCAACATGTAGTTAGCGATATTTTTCTGATATTACTAGGTTGCATCGCTTTTAACAGTGAAACGATTGACTGTGGGACTTACTTGAACTGATTTTGGACTGTGACCTTACAAATGTGATGAATGAGACAATTGGACTCCATGAAATAACATTCTTCTTAAATTGGCATGATTGCCGGAACTCAGCGATTACACTGGGCGCTGTGGTAGCGCTTTAATTAAAAATTTAAAATAATAAGTCATTTTTTACTGTGGGAACAATCCTAGCCGTTATCGCACGCTGAAGAGAGTTTCAAAAACTGCACTTCATTAACTTTCTAACGATGTCAGCCCGTTTGAGTTTCAACAGTTGGGTCACATTTTTGTACCAACATGTATTTAGCGATATTTTTCTGATATTACTAGGTTGCAACGCCTTTTACAGTGAAACGATTGACTGTGGGAATTAATTGAACTGATTTTGGACTGTGACCTTACAAGTGTGATGAATGAGACAATTGGACTCCATGATATAACATTCTTCTTAAATTGACATGATTGCCGGAACTCAGCGATTAAGCTGGGCACTGTGGTAGCGCTTCAATTAAAAACGTAGATATATAAGTCATTTTTTACTGTGGGAAAAATCCTAGCCGCTATCGCACGCCGAGGAAATTGAGACAGTTTCAAAAACTACATTTCATTGACTTTCTAACGGTATCAGTCTGGTTGAGTTACAACAGTTGGGTCACATTTTCGTACCAACATGTATTCAGCGATATTTTTCTGATTTTACTAGGTTGCAACGCTTTTTACAGTGAAACGATTGACTGTGGGAATTAATTGAACTGATTTTGAACTGTGACCTTACAAGTGTGATGAGTGAGACAATTGGACTCCATGATATAACATTCTTCTTAAATTGGCATGATTGCCGGAACTCAGCAATTACACTGGGCGCTGTGGTAGCGCTTCATTTAAAAATGTAGATATATAAGTCATTTTTTTACTGTGGGACAAATCTTAGCCGTAATCGCACGCTGAAGAAATTGAGACAGTTTTAAAAACTACATTTCATTGACTTTCTAAAGGTATCAGTCCGTTTCTGTTACAACGGTTGCGTCACATTTACGTACCAACATGTATTTAGCGGTATTTTTCTGATATTACTAGGTTGCATCGCTTTTAACAGTGAAACGATTGAGTATGGGACTTAATTGAACTGATTTTGGACTGTGACCTGACAAATGTGATGAATGAGACAATTGGACTCCAAGAAATAACAATGTTCTGAATTTGACATGATTGCTAGAACTCGGCGATTACACTGGGCGCTGTGGTAGCGCTTCATTTAAAAATGCACATAAATAAGTCATTTTTTATTGTAGGACCAATCCTAGCCGTTATCGCACGCTGCAGAGAGTTTCAAAAACTACATTTCATTGACTTTCTAACAGTATCAGTCCGTTTCAGTTGCAACGGTTGCGTCACATATTCGTACCAACATGTATTTAGCGATATTTTTCTGATATTACTAGGTTGCATCGCCTTTAACAATGAAACGATTGACTGTTGGACTTACTTGAACTGATTTTGGACTTTAACTTTATAATTGTGATAATTGAGACAATTGGACTCCATGCGATCACATTCTTCTTAAATTGGCATGATTGACGGAACTCAGCGATTACACTGGGCGCTGTGGTAGCGTTTCATTTAAAAATGTAGATATGTAAGTCATTTTTTACTGTGGGACCAATCCTAGCCGTCATCGCACGCTGAAGAAATTGAGACAGTTTCAAAAACTACATTTCATTGCCTTTCTAACAGTGTCAGCCCGTGTGAGTTACAACAGTTGGGTCACATTTTCGTACCAACATGTATTTAGCGATATTTTTCTGATATTACTAGGTTGCATCGCTTTTAACAGTGAAACGATTGACTGTGGGACTTAATTAACCTGATTTTGGACTGTGACCTTACAAATGTGATGAATGTGACAATTGGACTACATTAAATAACATTCTTCTTAAATTGGCATGATTGACAGAACTCAGCGATTACACTGGGCGTTGTGGCAGCGCTTCATTTAAAAATGCAGATAAATAAGTCATTTTTACTGTGGGACCAATCCTAGCCGTTATCGCGCGCTGAAGAAATTGAGACAGTTTTAAAAACTAAATTTCATTGACTTTCTAACGGTATCTGTCCGTTTCTGTTATAACGATTGCGTCACATATTCGTACCAACATGTATTTAGCGATATTTTTCTGATATTACTAGGTTGCATCGCTTTTAACACTGAAACGATTGACTGTGGGACTTACTTGAACTGATTCAGGATTTTAACTTTATAAATATGATAATTGAGACAATTGGACTCCATGCAATGACGTTCTACTTAAATTGGCATGATTGACGGAACTGAGCGATTACACTGGGCGCTGTGGTAGCGCTTCATTTAAAAATGTAGATATATAAGTCATTTTTTACTGTGGGGCCAATCCTAGTCGTTATCGCACGCTAAAGAAATTGAGACAGTTTCAAAAACTACATTTCATTGACTTTCTAAAGGTATCAGTCCGTTTCTGTTACAACGGTTGCGTCACATATTCGTACTAACATGTGTTTAGCGATATTTTTCTGATATTACTAGGTTGTATCGCTTTTAACAGTAAAACGATTGACAGTGGCACTTAATTGAACTGATTTTGGACTTTAACTTTATAAATGCAATAATTGAAACAATTGGACTCCAAGGTATAACATTATTCTGAACTTGGCATGATTGCTAGAACGCAGCGATTACACTGGGCGCTGTGGTAGCGCTTTATTTACAAATTTAGATAAATAAGTCATTCTTTACTGTGGAAACAATCCTAGCCACTAGCGCGCTTAAGAAATTGAGACAGTTTCAAAAACTACATTTCGTTGACTTTCTAACGGTATCAGTCCGCTTCAGTTACAGCGGTTGCGTCATATATTCGTACCAACATGTACTTAGCGATATTTTTCTGATATTACTAGGTTGCATCGCTTTTAACAGTGAAACGATTGACTGTTGGACTTACTTGAACTGATTTTGGACTGTGACCTTACAAATGTGATGATTGAGACAATTGGACTCCATGATATAACATTCTTCTTAAATTGGCATGATTGCCGGAACTCAGCGGTTAAACTAGGCGCTGTGGTAGCGCTTCATTTAAAAATGTAGATATATAAGTCATTTTTTACTGTGGGACCAATCCAAGCCGCTATCGCACGCCAAAGAAGTTGAGACATTTTCGAAAACTACATTTCATTGACTTTTTAGCGGTATCAGTCCGTTTCAGTTACAACGGTTGCGTAACATATTCGTACCAACATGTATTTAGCATTATTTTTCTGATATTACTAGGTTGCATCGCTTTTAACTGTGAAACGATTGACTGTGGGACTTACTTGAACTGATTTTGGACTTTAACTTTATAAATGTGATAATTGAGACAATTGGACTCCATGCAATCACATTCTTCTTAAATTGGCATGATTGACGGAACTCAGCGATTACACTGGGCGCTGTGGTAGCGCTTTAATTAAAAATTTAAAATAATAAGTCATTTTTTACTGTGGGAACAATCCTAGTCGTTATCGCACGCTGAAGAGAGTTTCAAAAACTACACTTCATTGACTAGGATTGGCCCCACAGTAAAAAATGACTTATATATCTACATTTTTAAATGAAGCGCTACCACAGCGCCCAGTGTAATCGCTCAGTTCCGTCAATCATGCCAATTTAAGTAGAACGTCATTGCATGGAGTCCAATTGTCTCAATTATCATATTTATAAAGTTAAAGTCCTGAATCAGTTCAAGTAAGTCCCACAGTCAATCGTTTCAGTGTTAAAAGCGATGCAACCTAGTAATATCAGAAAAATATCGCTAAATACATGTTGGTACGAATATGTGACGCAATCGTTATAACAGAAACGGACAGATACCGTTAGAAAGTCAATGAAATGTAGTTTTTAAAACTGTCTCAATTTCTTCAGCGCGCGATAACGGCTAGGATTGGTCCCACAGTAAAAATGACTTATTTATCTGCATTTTTAAATGAAGCGCTGCCACAACGCCCAGTGTAATCGCTGAGTTCTGTCAATCATGCCAATTTAAGAAGAATGTTATTTAATGTAGTCCAATTGTCACATTCATCACATTTGTAAGGTCACAGTCCAAAATCAGGTTAATTAAGTCCCACAGTCAATCGTTTCACTGTTGAAAGCGATGCAACCTAGTAATATCAGAAAAATATCGCTAAATACATGTTGGTACGAAAATGTGACCCAACTGTTGTAACTCACACGGGCTGACACTGTTAGAAAGGCAATGAAATGTAGTTTTTGAAACTGTCTCAATTTCTTCAGCGTGCGATGACGGCTAGGATTGGTCCCACAGTAAAAAATGACTTACATATCTACATTTTTAAATGAAACGCTACCACAGCGCCCAGTGTAATCGCTGAGTTCCGTCAATCATGCCAATTTAAGAAGAATGTGATCGCATGGAGTCCAATTGTCTCAATTATCACAATTATAAAGTTAAAGTCCAAAATCAGTTCAAGTAAGTCCAACAGTCAATCGTTTCATTGTTAAAGGCGATGCAACCTAGTAATATCAGAAAAATATCGCTAAATACATGTTGGTACGAATATGTGACGCAACCGTTGCAACTGAAACGGACTGATACTGTTAGAAAGTCAATGAAATGTAGTTTTTGAAACTCTCTGCAGCGTGCGATAACGGCTAGGATTGGTCCTACAGTAAAAAATGACTTATTTATGTGCATTTTTAAATGAAGCGCTACCACAGCGCCCAGTGTAATCGCCGAGTTCTAGCAATCATGTCAAATTCAGAACATTGTTATTTCTTGGAGTCCAATTGTCTCATTCATCACATTTGTCAGGTCACAGTCCAAAATCAGTTCAATTAAGTCCCATACTCAATCGTTTCACTGTTAAAAGCGATGCAACCTAGTAATATCAGAAAAATACCGCTAAATACATGTTGGTACGTAAATGTGACGCAACCGTTGTAATAGAAACGGACTGATACCTTTAGAAAGTCAATGAAATGTAGTTTTTAAAACTGTCTCAATTTCTTCAGCGTGCGATTACGGCTAAGATTTGTCCCACAGTAAAAAATGACTTATATATCTACGTTTTTAATTGAAGCGCTACCACAGTGCCCAGCTTAATCGCTGAGTTCCGGCAATCATGTCAATTTAAGAAGAATGTTATATAATGGAGTCCAATTGTCTCATTCATCACACTTGTAAGGTCACAGTCCAAAATCAGTTCAATTAATTCCCACAGTCAATCGTTTCACTGTAAAAAGCGTTGCAACCTAGTAATATCAGAAAAATATCGCTAAATACATGTTGGTACAAAAATGTGACCCAACTGTTGAAACTCAAACGGGCTGACATCGTTAGAAAGTTAATGAAGTGTAGTTTTTGAAACTCTCTTCAGCGTGCGATAACGGCTAATATTGTTCCCACAGTAAAAAATGACTTATTATTTTAAATTTTTAATTAAAGCGCTACCACAGCGCCCAGTGTAATCGCTGAGTTCCGGCAATCATGCCAATTTAAGAAGAATGTTATTTCATGGAGTCCAATTGTCTCATTCATCACATTTGTAAGGTCACAGTCCAAAATCAGTTCAAGTAAGTCCCACAGTCAATCGTTTCACTGTTAAAAGCGATGCAACCTAGTAATATCAGAAAAATATCGCTAACTACATGTTGGTACGAATATATGACGCAACCGTTGTAACGGAAGCGGACTGATACCGTTAGAAAGTCAACGAAATGTAGTTTTTGAAACTGTCTCTATTTCTTAAGCGCGCTAGTGGCTAGGATTGTTTCCACAGTAAAGAATGACTTATTTATCTAAATTTGTAAATAAAGCGCTACCACAGCGCCCAGTGTAATCGCTGAGTTCTAGCAATCATGCCAAGTTCAAAATAATGTTATACCTTGGAGTCCAATTGTTTCAATTATTGCATTTATCAAGTTAAAGTCCAAAATCAGTTCAATTAAGTGCCACTGTCAATCGTTTTACTGTTAAAAGCGATACAACCTAGTAATATCAGAAAAATATCGCTAAACACATGTTAGTACGAATATGTGACGCAACCGTTGTAACAGAAACGGACTGATACCGATAGAAAGTCAATGAAATGTAGTTTTTGAAACTGTCTCAATTTCTTCAGCGTGCGATTACGGCTAAGATTTGTCCCACAGTAAAAAATGACTTATATATCTACATTTTTAAATGAAGCGCTACCACAGCGCCCAGTGTGATCGCTGAGTTCCGTTAATCATGCCAATTTAAGAAGACTTTTATTGCATAGAGTCCAAATGTCTCAATTATCACATTTATAAAATTAAAGTCCAAAATCAGTTCAAGTAAGTCCCACAGTCAATCGTTTCACTGTTAAAAGCGATACAACCTGGTAATATCAGAAAAATATCGCTAAACACATGTTGGTACGACAATGTAACGCAACCGTTGTAACAGAAACTGACTGATACCGTTAGAAAGTCAATGAAATGTAGTTTTTGAAACTGTCTCAATTTCTTCAGCGTGCGATAACGGCTAGGATTGGTCCCACAGTAAAAAATGACTTATATATCTACATTTTTAAATGAAGCGCTACCACAGCGCCCAGTGTAATCGCTGAGTTCCGTCAATCATGCCAATTTAAGTAGAATGTCATTGCATGGAGTCCAATTGTCTCATTCATCACATTTGTAAGGTCACAGTCCAAAATGAGTTTAATTAAGTCCCACAGTCAATCGTTTCACTGTTAAAAGCGATGCAACCTAGTAATATCAGAAAAATATCGCTAAATATATGTTGGTACGAAAATGTGACCCAACTGTTGTAACTCAAACGGGCTGACACCGTTAGGAAGGCAATGAAATGTAGTTTTTGAAACTGTCTCAATTTCTTCAGCGTGCGATGACGGCTAGGATTGGTCCCACAGTAAAAAATGACTTACATATCTACATTTTTAAATGAAGCACTACCACAGCGCCCAGTGTAATCGCTGAGTTCCGTCAATCATGCCAATTTAAGAAGAATGTGATCGCATGGAGTCCAATTGTCTCAATTATCACATTTATAAAATTAAAGTCCAAAATCAGTTCAAGTAAGTCCCACAGTCAATCGTTTCACTGTTAAAAGCGATACAACCTGATAATATCAGAAAAATATCGCTAAACACATGTTGGTACGACAATGTAACGCAACCGTTGTAACAGAAACGGACTGATACCGTTAGAAAGTCAATGAAATGTAGTTTTTGAAACTGTCTAAATTTCTTCAGCGTGCGATAACGGCTAGGATTGGTCCCACAGTAAAAAATGACTTATATATCTACATTTTTAAATGAAGCGCTACCACAGCGCCCAGTGTAATCGCTCAGTTCCGTCAATCATGCCAATTTAAGTAGAATGTCATTGCATGGAGTCCAATTGTCTCATTCATCACATTTGTAAGGTCACAGTCCAAAATCAGTTTAATTAAGTCCCACAGTCAATCGTTTCACTGTTAAAAGCGATGCAACCTAGTAATATCAGAAAAATATCGCTAAATATATGATGGTACGAAAATGTGACCCAACTGTTGTAACTCAAACGGGTTGTTACCGTTAGAAAGGCAATGAAATGTAGTTTTTGAAACTCTCTTCAGCGTGCGATAACGGCTAGGATTGGTCCTACAGTAAAAAATGACTTATTTATGTGCATTTTTAAATGAAGCGCTACCACAGCGCCCAATGTAATCGCCGAGTTCTAGCAATCATGTCAAATTCAGAACATTGTTATTTCTTGGAGTCCAATTGTCTCATTCATCACATTTGTCAGGTCACAGTCCAAAATCAGTTCAATTAAGTCCCATACTCAATCGTTTCACTGTTAAAAGCGATGCAACCTAGTAAAATCAGAAAAATATCGGTAATTACATGTTGGTACGAAAATGTGACCCAACTGTTGTAACTCAAACAGACTGATACCGTTAGAAAGTCAATGAAATGTAGTTTTTGAAACTGTCTCAATTTCCTCGGCGTGCGATAGCGGCTAGGATTTTTTCCCACAGTAAAAAATGACTTATATATCTACGTTTTTAATTGAAGCGCTACCACAGTGCCCAGCTTAATCGCTGAGTTCCGGCAATCATGCCAATTTAAGAATAATGTTATATCATGGAGTCCAATTGTCTTATTCATCACACTTGTAAGGTCACAGTCCAAAATCAGTTCAAGTAAGTCCCACAGTTAATCGTTTCACTGTTAAAAGCGATACAACCTGGTAATATCAGAAAAATATCGCTAAACACATGTTGGTACGACAATGTAACGCAACCGTTGTAACAGAAACGGACTGATACCGTTAGAAAGTCAATGAAATGTAGTTTTTGAAACTGTCTCAATTTCTTCAGCGTGCGATAACGGCTAGGATTGGTCCCACAGTAAAAAATGACTTATATATCTACATTTTTAAATGAAGCGCTACCACAGCGCCCAGTGTAATCGCTCAGTTCCGTCAATCATGCCAATTTAAGTAGAATGTCATTGCATGGAGTCCAATTGTCTCATTCATCACATTTGTAAGGTCACAGTCCAAAATCAGTTTAATTAAGTCCCACAGTCAATCGTTACACTGTTAAAAGCGATGCAACCTAGTAATATCAGAAAAATATCGCTAAATATATGTTGGTACGAAAATGTGACCCAACTTTTGTAACTCAAACGGGCTGACACCGTTAGAAAGGCATTGAAATGTAGTTTTTGAAACTGTCTCAATTTCTTCAGCGTGCGATAACGGCTAGGATTGGTCCCACAGTAAAAAATGACTTATATATCTACATTTTTAAATGAAGCGCTACCACAGCGCCCAGTGTAATCGCTCAGTTCCGTCAATCATGCCAATTTAAGTAGAATGTCATTGCATGGAGTCCAATTGTCTCATTCATCACATTTGTAAGGTCACAGTCCAAAATCAGTTTAATTAAGTCCCACAGTCAATCGTTTCACTGTTAAAAGCGATGCAACCTAGTAATATCAGAAAAATATCGCTAAATATATGTTGGTACGAAAATGTGACCCAACTGTTGTAACTCAAACGGGCTGACACCGTTAGAAAGGCATTGAAATGTAGTTTTTGAAACTGTCTCAATTTGTTCAGCGTGCGATGACGGCTAGGATTGGTCCCACAGTAAAAAATGACTTACATATCTACATTTTTAAATGAAGCGCTACCACAGCGCCCAGTGTAATCGCTGAGCTCCGTCAATCATGCCAATTTAAGAAGAATGTGATCGCATGGAGTCCAATTGTCTCATTCATCACATTTGTAAGGTCACAGTCCAAAATCAGTTTAATTAAGTCCCACAGTCAATCGTTTCACTGTTAAAAGCGATGCAACCTAGTAATATCAGAAAAATATCGCTAAATATATGATGGTACGAAAATGTGACCCAACTGTTGTAACTCAAACGGGTTGTTACCGTTAGAAAGGCAATGAAATGTAGTTTTTGAAACTCTCTTCAGCGTGCGATAACGGCTAGGATTGGTCCTACAGTAAAAAATGACTTATTTATGTGCATTTTTAAATGAAGCGCTACCACAGCGCCCAATGTAATCGCCGAGTTCTAGCAATCATGTCAAATTCAGAACATTGTTATTTCTTGGAGTCCAATTGTCTCATTCATCACATTTGTCAGGTCACAGTCCAAAATCAGTTCAATTAAGTCCCATACTCAATCGTTTCACTGTTAAAAGCGATGCAACCTAGTAAAATCAGAAAAATATCGGTAATTACATGTTGGTACGAAAATGTGACCCAACTGTTGTAACTCAAACAGACTGATACCGTTAGAAAGTCAATGAAATGTAGTTTTTGAAACTGTCTCAATTTCCTCGGCGTGCGATAGCGGCTAGGATTTTTTCCCACAGTAAAAAATGACTTATATATCTACGTTTTTAATTGAAGCGCTACCACAGTGCCCAGCTTAATCGCTGAGTTCCAGCAATCATGCCAATTTAAGAATAATGTTATATCATGGAGTCCAATTGTCTCATTCATCACACTTGTAAGGTCACAGTCCAAAATCAGTTCAAGTAAGTCCCACAGTTAATCGTTTCACTGTTAAAAGCGATACAACCTGGTAATATCAGAAAAATATCGCTAAACACATTTTGGTACGACAATGTAACGCAACCGTTGTAACAGAAACGGACTGATACCGTTAGAAAGTCAATGAAATGTAGTTTTTGAAACTGTCTCAATTTCTTCAGCGTGCGATAACGGCTAGGATTGGTCCCACAGTAAAAAATGACTTATATATCTACATTTTTAAATGAAGCGCTACCACAGCGCCCAGTGTAATCGCTCAGTTCCGTCAATCATGCCAATTTAAGTAGAATGTCATTGCATGGAGTCCAATTGTCTCATTCATCACATTTGTAAGGTCACAGTCCAAAATCAGTTTAATTAAGTCCCACAGTCAATCGTTACACTGTTAAAAGCGATGCAACCTAGTAATATCAGAAAAATATCGCTAAATATATGTTGGTACGAAAATGTGACCCAACTTTTGTAACTCAAACGGGCTGACACCGTTAGAAAGGCATTGAAATGTAGTTTTTGAAACTGTCTCAATTTCTTCAGCGTGCGATAACGGCTAGGATTGGTCCCACAGTAAAAAATGACTTATATATCTACATTTTTAAATGAAGCGCTACCACAGCGCCCAGTGTAATCGCTCAGTTCCGTCAATCATGCCAATTTAAGTAGAATGTCATTGCATGGAGTCCAATTGTCTCATTCATCACATTTGTAAGGTCACAGTCCAAAATCAGTTTAATTAAGTCCCACAGTCAATCGTTTCACTGTTAAAAGCGATGCAACCTAGTAATATCAGAAAAATATCGCTAAATATATGTTGGTACGAAAATGTGACCCAACTGTTGTAACTCAAACGGGCTGACACCGTTAGAAAGGCATTGAAATGTAGTTTTTGAAACTGTCTCAATTTGTTCAGCGTGCGATGACGGCTAGGATTGGTCCCACAGTAAAAAATGACTTACATATCTACATTTTTAAATGAAGCGCTACCACAGCGCCCAGTGTAATCGCTGAGCTCCGTCAATCATGCCAATTTAAGAAGAATGTGATCGCATGGAGTCCAATTGTCTCAATTATCACATTTAAAAAGTTAAAGTCCAAAATCAGTTCAAGTAAGTCCAACAGTCAATCGTTTCATTGTTAAAGGCGATGCAACCTAGTAATATCAGAAAAATATCGCTAAATACATGTTGGTACGAATATGTGACGCAACCGTTGCAACTGAAACGGACTGATACTGTTAGAAAGTCAATGAAATGTAGTTTTTGAAACTCTCTTCAGCGTGCGATAACGGCTAGGATTGGTCCTACAGTAAAAAATGACTTATTTATGTGCATTTTTAAATGAAGCGCTACCACAGCGCCCAGTGTAATCGCCGAGTTCTAGCAATCATGTCAAATTCAGAACATTGTTATTTCTTGGAGTCCAATTGTCTCATTCATCACATTTGTCAGGTCACAGTCCAAAATCAGTTCAATTAAGTCCCATACTCAATCGTTTCACTGTTAAAAGCGATGCAACCTAGTAAAATCAGAAAAATATCGCTAATTACATGTTGGTACGAAAATGTGACCCAACTGTTGTAACTCAAACGGACTGATAACGTTAGAAAGTCAATGAAATGTAGTTTTTGAAACTGTCTCAATTTCTTGAGCGTGCGATAACAGCTAGGATTGGATCCACAGTAAAAAGTGACTTATTTATCTACATTATTAAATGAAGCGATACCACAGCGCCCAGTGTAATCGCTGAATTCTAGCAATCATGTCAAATTCAGAACATTGTTATTTCTTGGAGTCCAGTTGTCTCAATTATCACATTTATAAAATTAAAGTCCAAAATCAGTTCAATTAATTCCCACAGTCAATCGTTTCACTGTAAAAAGCGTTGCAACCTAGTAATATCAGAAAAATATCGCTAAATACATGTTGGTACAAAAATGTGACCCAACTGTTGTAACTCAAACGGGCTGACATCGTTAGAAAGTCAATGAAGTGTAGTTTTTGAAACTGTTTCTATCTCTTAAGCGCGCTAGCGGCTAGGATTGTTTCCACAGTAAAGAATGAATTATTTATCTAAATTTGTAAATAAGGCGCTACCACAGCGCCCAGTGTAATCACTGAATTCTAGCAATCATGTCAAATTCAGAACATTGTTATTTCTTGGAGTCCAATTGTCTCAATTATCACATTTATAAAATTAAAGTCCAAAATCAGTTCAAGTAAGTCCCACAGTTAATCGTTTCACTGTTAAAAGCGATACAACCTGGTAATATCAGAAAGATATCGCTAAACACATGTTGGTACGACAATGTAACGCAACCGTTGTAACAGAAACGGACTGATACCGTTAGAAAGTCAATGAAATGTAGTTTTTGAAACTGTCTCAATTTCTTCAGCGTGCGATAACGGCTAGGATTGGTCCCACAGTAAAAAATGACTTATATATCTACATTTTTAAATGAAGCGCTACCACAGCGCCCAGTGTAATCGCTCAGTTCCGTCAATCATGCCAATTTAAGTAGAATGTCATTGCATGGAGTCCAATTGTCTCATTCATCACATTTGTAAGGTCACAGTCCAAAATCAGTTTAATTAAGTCCCACAGTCAATCGTTTCACTGTTAAAAGCGATGCAACCTAGTAATATCAGAAAAATATCACTAAATATATGTTGGTACGAAAATGTGACCCAACTGTTGTAACTCAAACGGGCTGACACCGTTAAAAAGGCATTGAAATGTAGTTTTTGAAACTGTCTCAATTTCTTCAGCGTGCGATAACGGCTAGGATTGGTCCCACAGTAAAAAATGACTTATATATCTACATTTTTAAATGAAGCGCTACCACAGCGCCCAGTGTAATCGCTCAGTTCCGTCAATCATGCCAATTTAAGTAGAATGTCATTGCATGGAGTCCAATTGTCTCATTCATCACATTTGTAAGGTCACAGTCCAAAATCAGTTTAATTAAGTCCCACAGTCAATCGTTTCACTGTTAAAAGCGATGCAACCTAGTAATATCAGAAAAATATCGCTAAATATATGTTGGTACGAAAATGTGACCCAACTGTTGTAACTCAAACGGGCTGACACCGTTAGAAAGGCATTGAAATGTAGTTTTTGAAACTGTCTCAATTTCTTCAGCGTGCGATGACGGCTAGGATTGGTCCCACAGTAAAAAATGACTTACATATCTACATTTTTAAATGAAGCGCTACCACAGCGCCCAGTGTAATCGCTGAGTTCTAGCAATCATGTCAAATTCAGAACATTGTTATTTCTTGGAGTCCAATTTTCTCAATTATCACATTTATAAAGTTAAAGTCCAAAATCAGTTCAAGTAAGTCCTACAGTCAATCGTTTCACTGTTAAAAGCGATGCAACCTAATAATATCAGAAAAATATCGCTAAATACATGTTTATACGAATATGTGACGCAACCGTTGTAACTGAAGCGGACTGATACCGTTAGAAAGTCAACGAAATGTAGTTATTGAAACTGTCTCTATTTCTACAGCGTGCGTTAACGGCTAGGATTGGTTCTACAGTAAAAAATGACTTATTTATGTGCATTTTTAAATGAAGCGCTACCACAGCGCCCAGTGTAATTGCTGAGTTCTAGCAATCATGTCAAATTCAGAACATTGTTATTTCTTGGAGTCCAATTGTCTCAATTATCACATTTATAAAGTTAAAGTCCAAAATCAGTTCAATTAAGTCCTACAGTCAATCGTTTCACTGTTAAAAGCGATACAACCTAATGATATCAGAAAAACATCGCTAAATACATGTTGGTACGCATATGTGACGCAACCGTTGTAACA
This sequence comes from Hydractinia symbiolongicarpus, assembly GCF_029227915.1. Taxonomy (NCBI): domain Eukaryota; kingdom Metazoa; phylum Cnidaria; class Hydrozoa; order Anthoathecata; family Hydractiniidae; genus Hydractinia; species Hydractinia symbiolongicarpus. Next base: position 50,448 of record NC_079886.1, read on the forward strand.
GAAACGGACTGATACAGTTAGAAAGTCAATGAAATGTAGTTTTTAAAACTATCTCAATTTCTTCAGCGTGCGATAACGGCTAGGATTGGACCCACAGTAAAAAGTGACTTATTTATCTACATTATTAAATGAAGCGATACCACAGAGCCCAGTGTAATCGCTGAGTTCCGTCAATCATGCCAATTTAAGAAGAATGTTATTGCATGGAGTCCAATTGTCTCATTCATCACACTTGTAAGGTCACAGTCCAAAATCAGTTCAATTAAGTCTTACAGTCAATCGTTTCACTGTTAAAAGCGATGCAACCTAGTAATATCACAAAAATATCGCTAAATACATGTTGGTACGAATATGTGACGCAACCGTTGCAACTGAAACGGACTGATACTGTTAGAAAGTCAATGAAATGTAGTTTTTGAAACTGTCTCAATTTCCTCGGCGTGCGAAAGCGACTAGGATTTGTCCCACAGTATAAAATGACTTATATATCTACATTTTTAATTGAAGCGCTACCACAGTGCCCAGCTTAATCGCTGAGTTCCGGCAATCATGCCAATTTAAGAAGAATGTTATATCATGGAGTCCAATTGTCTCAATCATCACACTTGTAAGGTCACAGTCCAAAATCAGTTCAATTAAGTGCCACAGTCAATCGTTTCACTTTTAAAAGCGATACAACCTAGTAATATCAGAAAAATATCGATAAATACATGTTGGTACGCATATGTGACATATTTATCGATATTTTTCTGATATTACTAGGTTGTATCGCTTTTAAAAGTGAAACGATTGACTGTGGCACTTAATTGAACTGATTTTGGACTGTGACCTTACAAGTGTGATGAATGAGACAATTGGACTCCATGCAATAACATTCTTCTTAAATTGGCATGATTGACGGAACTCAGCGATTACACTGGGCTCTGTGGTATCGCTTCATTTAATAATGTAGATAAATAAGTCACTTTTTACTGTGGGTCCAATCCTAGCCGTTATCGCACGCTGAAGAAATTGAGATAGTTTTAAAAACTACATTTCATTGACTTTCTAACTGTATCAGTCCGTTTCTGTTACAACGGTTGCGTCACATATGCGTACCAACATGTATTTAGCGATGTTTTTCTGATATCATTAGGTTGTATCGCTTTTAACAGTGAAACGATTGACTGTAGGACTTAATTGAACTGATTTTGGACTTTAACTTTATAAATGTGATAATTGAGACAATTGGACTCCAAGAAATAACAATGTTCTGAATTTGACATGATTGCTAGAACTCAGCAATTACACTGGGCGCTGTGGTAGCGCTTCATTTAAAAATGCACATAAATAAGTCATTTTTTACTGTAGAACCAATCCTAGCCGTTAACGCACGCTGTAGAAATAGAGACAGTTTCAATAACTACATTTCGTTGACTTTCTAACGGTATCAGTCCGCTTCAGTTACAACGGTTGCGTCACATATTCGTATAAACATGTATTTAGCGATATTTTTCTGATATTATTAGGTTGCATCGCTTTTAACAGTGAAACGATTGACTGTAGGACTTACTTGAACTGATTTTGGACTTTAACTTTATAAATGTGATAATTGAGAAAATTGGACTCCAAGAAATAACAATGTTCAGAATTTGACATGATTGCTAGAACTCAGCGATTACACTGGGCGCTGTGGTAGTGCTTCATTTAAAAATGCACATAAATAAGACATTTTTTACTGTAGGACCAATCCTAGCCGTTATTGCACGCTGAAGAGAGTTTCAAAAACTACATTTCATTGACTTTCTAACAGTATCAGTCCGTTTCAGTTACAACGGTTGCGTCACATATGCGTACCAACATGTATTTATCGATATTTTTCTGATATTACTAGGTTGCATCGCTTTTAAAAGTGAAACGATTGACAGTGGCATTTAATTGAACTGATTTTGGACTGTGACCTTACAAGTGTGATGATTGAGACAATTGGACTCCATGCAATAACATTCTTCCTAAATTGGCATGATTGACGGAACTCAGCGATTACACTGGGCGCTGTGGTATCGCTTCATTTAATAATGTATATAAATAAGTCAATTTTTACTGTGGGTCCAATCCTAGCCGTTATCGCACGCTGAAGAAATTAAGATAGTTTTAAAAACTACATTTCATTGACTTTCTAACTGTATCAGTCTGTTTCTGTTACAACGGTTGCGTCACATATGCGTACCAACATGTGTTTAGCGATGTTTTTCTGATATCATTAGGTTGTATCGCTTTTAAAAGTGAAACGATTGACTGTAGGACTTAATTAAACTGATTTTGGACTTAAACTTTATAAATGTGATAATTGAGACAATTGGACTCCATGCAATAACATTCTTCTTAAATTGGCATGATTGAGGAAACTCAGCGATTACACTGGGCACTGTGGTAGCGCTTCATTTAATAATGTAGATAAATAAGTCACTTTTTACTGTGGATCCAATCCTAGCTGTTATCGCACGCTGAAGAAATTGAGACAGTTTCAAAAACTACATTTCATTGACTTTCTAACGTTATAAGTCCGTTTGAGTTACAACAGTTGGGTCACATTTTCGTACCAACATGTAATTAGCGATATTTTTCTGATTTTACTAGGTTGCATCGCTTTTAACAGTGAAACGATTGAGTATGGGACTTAATTGAACTGATTTTGGACTGTGACCTGACAAATGTGATGAATGAGACAATTGGACTCCAAGAAATAACAATGTTCTGAATTTGACATGATTGCTAGAACTCGGCGATTACACTGGGCGCTGTGGTAGCGCTTCATTTAAAAATGCACATAAATAAGTCATTTTTTACTGTAGGACCAATCCTAGCCGTTATCGCACGCTGAAGAGAGTTTCAAAAACTACATTTCATTGACTTTCTAACAGTATCAGTCCGTTTCAGTTGCAACGGTTGCGTCACATATTCGTACCAACATGTATTTAGCGATATTTTTCTGATATTACTAGGTTGCATCGCCTTTAACAATGAAACGATTGACTGTTGGACTTACTTGAACTGATTTTGGACTTTAACTTTTTAAATGTGATAATTGAGACAATTGGACTGCATGCGATCACATTCTTCTTAAATTGGCATGATTGACGGAGCTCAGCGATTACACTGGGCGCTGTGGTAGCGCTTCATTTAAAAATGTAGATATGTAAGTCATTTTTTACTGTGGGACCAATCCTAGCCGTTATCGCACGCTGAAGAAATTGAGACAGTTTCAAAAACTACATTTCATTGACTTTCTAACGGTATCAGTCCGTTTCTGTTACAACGGTTGCGTTACATTGTCGTACCAACATGTGTTTAGCGATATTTTTCTGATATTACCAGGTTGTATCGCTTTTAACAGTGAAACGATTAACTGTGGGACTTACTTGAACTGATTTTGGACTTTAATTTTATAAATGTGATAATTGAGACAATTGGACTCCAAGAAATAACAATGTTCTGAATTTGACATGATTGCTAGAATTCAGTGATTACACTGGGCGCTGTGGTAGCGCCTTATTTACAAATTTAGATAAATAATTCATTCTTTACTGTGGAAACAATCCTAGCCGCTAGCGCGCTTAAGAGATAGAAACAGTTTCAAAAACTACACTTCATTGACTTTCTAACGATGTCAGCCCGTTTGAGTTACAACAGTTGGGTCACATTTTTGTACCAACATGTATTTAGCAATATTTTTCTGATATTACTAGGTTGCAACGCTTTTTACAGTGAAACGATTGACTGTGGGAATTAATTGAACTGATTTTGGACTTTAATTTTATAAATGTGATAATTGAGACAACTGGACTCCAAGAAATAACAATGTTCTGAATTTGACATGATTGCTAGAATTCAGCGATTACACTGGGCGCTGTGGTAGCGCTTTATTTACAAATTTAGATAAATAATTCATTCTTTACTGTGGAAACAATCCTAGCCGCTAGCGCGCGTTTAAGAGATAGAAACAGTTTCAAAAACTACATTTCATTGACTTTCTAACGATGTCAGCCCGTTTGAGTTACAACAGTTGGGTCACATTTTTGTACCAACATGTATTTAGCGATATTTTTCTGATATTACTAGGTTGCAACGCTTTTTACAGTGAAACGATTGACTGTGGCACTTAATTGAACTGATTTTGGACTGTGACCTTACAAGTGTGATGATTGAGACAATTGGACTCCATGATATAACATTCTTCTTAAATTGGCATGATTGCCGGAACTCAGCGATTAAGCTGGGCACTGTGGTAGCGCTTCAATTAAAAATGTAGATATATAAGTCATTTTATACTGTGGGACAAATCCTAGTCGCTTTCGCACGCCGAGGAAATTGAGACAGTTTTAAAAACTACATTTCATTGACTTTCTAACAGTATCAGTCCGTTTCAGTTGCAACGGTTGCGTCACATATTCGTACCAACATGTATTTAGCGATATTTTTGTGATATTACTAGGTTGCATCGCTTTTAACAGTGAAACGATTGACTGTAAGACTTAATTGAACTGATTTTGGACTGTGACCTTACAAGTGTGATGAATGAGACAATTGGACTCCATGCAATAACATTCTTCTTAAATTGGCATGATTGACGGAACTCAGCGATTACACTGGGCTCTGTGGTATCGCTTCATTTAATAATGTAGATAAATAAGTCACTTTTTACTGTGGGTCCAATCCTAGCCGTTATCGCACGCTGAAGAAATTGAGATAGTTTTAAAAACTACATTTCATTGACTTTTTAACTGTATCAGTCCGTTTCTGTTACAACGGTTGCGTCACATATGCGTACCAACATGTATTTAGCGATGTTTTTCTGATATCATTAGGTTGTATCGCTTTTAACAGTGAAACGATTGACTGTAGGACTTAATTGAACTGATTTTGGACTTTAACTTTATAAATGTGATAATTGAGACAATTGGACTCCAAGAAATAACAATGTTCTGAATTTGACATGATTGCTAGAACTCAGCAATTACACTGGGCGCTGTGGTAGCGCTTCATTTAAAAATGCACATAAATAAGTCATTTTTTACTGTAGAACCAATCCTAGCCGTTAACGCACGCTGTAGAAATAGAGACAGTTTCAATAACTACATTTCGTTGACTTTCTAACGGTATCAGTCCGCTTCAGTTACAACGGTTGCGTCACATATTCGTATAAACATGTATTTAGCGATATTTTTCTGATATTATTAGGTTGCATCGCTTTTAACAGTGAAACGATTGACTGTAGGACTTACTTGAACTGATTTTGGACTTTAACTTTATAAATGTGATAATTGAGAAAATTGGACTCCAAGAAATAACAATGTTCTGAATTTGACATGATTGCTAGAACTCAGCGATTACACTGGGCGCTGTGGTAGTGCTTCATTTAAAAATGCACATAAATAAGACATTTTTTACTGTAGGACCAATCCTAGCCGTTATTGCACGCTGAAGAGAGTTTCAAAAACTACATTTCATTGACTTTCCAACAGTATCAGTCCGTTTCAGTTACAACGGTTGCGTCACATATGCGTACCAACATGTATTTATCGATATTTTTCTGATATTACTAGGTTGTATCGCTTTTAAAAGTGAAACGATTGACAGTGGCACTTAATTGAACTGATTTTGGACTGTGACCTTACAAGTGTGATGATTGAGACAATTGGACTCCATGCAATAACATTCTTCTTAAATTGGCATGATTGACGGAACTCAGCGATTACACTGGGCTCTGTGGTATCGCTTCATTTAATAATGTAGATAAATAAGTCAATTTTTACTGTGGGTCCAATCCTAGCCGTTATCGCACGCTGAAGAAATTGAGATAGTTTTAAAAACTACATTTCATTGACTTTCTAACTGTATCAGTCCGTTTCTGTTACAACGGTTGCGTCACATATGCGTACCAACATGTGTTTAGCGATGTTTTTCTGATATCATTAGGTTGTATCGCTTTTAAAAGTGAAACGATTGACTGTAGGACTTAATTAAACTGATTTTGGACTTAAACTTTATAAATGTGATAATTGAGACAATTGGACTCCATGCAATAACATTCTTCTTAAATTGGCATGATTGAGGAAACTCAGCGATTACACTGGGCGCTGTGGTATCGCTTCATTTAATAATGTAGATAAATAAGTCACTTTTTACTGTGGATCCAATCCTAGCTGTTATCGCACGCTGAAGAAATTGAGACAGTTTCAAAAACTACATTTCATTGACTTTCTAACGTTATCAGTCCGTTTGAGTTACAACAGTTGGGTCACATTTTCGTACCAACATGTAATTAGCGATATTTTTCTGATTTTACTAGGTTGCATCGCTTTTAACAGTGAAACGATTGAGTATGGGACTTAATTGAACTGATTTTGGACTGTGACCTGACAAATGTGATGAATGAGACAATTGGACTCCAAGAAATAACAATGTTCTGAATTTGACATGATTGCTAGAACTCGGCGATTACACTGGGCGCTGTGGTAGTGCTTCATTTAAAAATGCACATAAATAAGTCATTTTTTACTGTAGGACCAATCCTAGCCGTTATCGCACGCTGAAGAGAGTTTCAAAAACTACATTTCATTGTTTTTCTAACAGTATCAGTCCGTTTCAGTTGCAACGGTTGCGTCACATATTCGTACCAACATGTATTTAGCGATATTTTTCTGATATTACTAGGTTGCATCGCCTTTAACAATGAAACGATTGACTGTTGGACTTACTTGAACTGATTTTGGACTTTAACTTTTTAAATGTGAAAATTGAGACAATTGGACTCCATGCGATCACATTCTTCTTAAATTGGCATGATTGACGGAGCTCAGCGATTACACTGGGCGCTGTGGTAGCGCTTCATTTAAAAATGTAGATATGTAAGTCATTTTTTACTGTGGGACCAATCCTAGCCGTCATCGCACGCTGAAGAAATTGAGACAGTTTCAAAAACTACATTTCAATGCCTTTCTAACGGTGTCAGCCCGTTTTAGTTACAACAGTTGGGTCACATTTTCGTACCAACATATATTTAGCGATATTTTTCTGATATTACTAGGTTGCATCGCTTTTAACAGTGAAACGATTGACTGTGGGACTTAATTAAATTGATTTTGGACTGTGACCTTACAAATGTGATGAATGAGACAATTGGACTCCATGCAATGACATTCTACTTAAATTGGCATGATTGACGGAACTGAGCGATTACACTGGGCGCTGTGGTAGCGCTTCATTTAAAAATGTAGATATATAAGTCATTTTTTACTGTGGGACCAATCCTAGCCGTTATCGCACGCTGAAGAAATTGAGACAGTTTCAAAAACTACATTTCAATGCCTTTCTAACGGTGTCAGCCCGTTTGAGTTACAACAGTTGGGTCACATTTTCGTACCAACATATATTTAGCGATATTTTTCTGATATTACTAGGTTGCATCGCTTTTAACAGTGAAACGATTGACTGTGGGACTTAATTAAACTGATTTTGGACTCTGACCTTACAAATGTGATGAATGAGACAATTGGACTCCATGCAATGACATTCTACTTAAATTGGCATGATTGACGGAACTGAGCGATTACACTGGGCGCTGTGGTAGCGCTTCATTTAAAAATGTAGATATATAAGTCATTTTTTACTGTGGGACCAATCCTAGCCGTTATCGCACGCTGAAGAAATTGAGACAGTTTCAAAAATTACATTTCATTGACTTTCTAACGGTATCAGTCCGTTTCTGTTACAACGGTTGCGTTACATTGTCGTACCAACATGTGTTTAGCGATATTTTTCTGATATTACCAAGTTGTATCGCTTTTAACAGTGAAACGATTAACTGTGGGACTTACTTGAACTGATTTTGGACTTTAATTTTATAAATGTGATAATTGAGACAATTGGACTCCAAGAAATAACAATGTTCTGAATTTGACATGATTGCTAGAATTCAGTGATTACACTGGGCGCTGTGGTAGCGCCTTATTTACAAATTTAGATAAATAATTCATTCTTTACTGTGGAAACAATCCTAGCCGCTAGCGCGCTTAAGAGATAGAAACAGTTTCAAAAACTACACTTCATTGACTTTCTAACGATGTCAGCCCGTTTGAGTTACAACAGTTGGGTCACATTTTTGTACCAACATGTATTTAGCGATATTTTTCTGATATTACTAGGTTGCAACGCTTTTTACAGTGAAACGATTGACTGTGGGAATTAATTGAACTGATTTTGGACTTTAATTTTATAAATGTGATAATTGAGACAACTGGACTCCAAGAAATAACAATGTTCTGAATTTGACATGATTGCTAGAATTCAGCGATTACACTGGGCGCTGTGGTAGCGCTTTATTTACAAATTTAGATAAATAATTCATTCTTTACTGTGGAAACAATCCTAGCCGCTAGCGCGCGTTTAAGAGATAGAAACAGTTTCAAAAACTACACTTCATTGACTTTCTAACGATGTCAGCCCGTTTGAGTTACAACAGTTGGGTCACATTTTTGTACCAACATGTATTTAGCGATATTTTTCTGATATTACTAGGTTGCAACGCTTTTCACAGTGAAACGATTGACTGTGGGAATTAATTGAACTGATTTTGGACTGTGACCTTACAAGTGTGATGAATGAGACAATTGGACTCCATGATATAACATTATTCTTAAATTGGCATGATTGCCGGAACTCAGCGATTAAGCTGGGCACTGTGGTAGCGCTTCAATTAAAAACGTAGATATATAAGTCATTTTTTACTGTGGGAAAAAATCCTAGCCGCTATCGCACGCCGGGGAAATTGAGACAGTTTCAAAAACTACATTTCATTGACTTTCTAACGGTATCAGTCTGTTTTAGTTACAACAGTTGGGTCACATTTTCGTACCAACATGTAATTACCGATATTTTTCTGATTTTACTAGGTTGCATCGCTTTTAACAGTGAAACGATTGAGTATGGGACTTAATTGAACTGATTTTGGACTGTGACCTGACAAATGTGATGAATGAGACAATTGGACTCCAAGAAATAACAATGTTCTGAATTTGACATGATTGCTAGAACTCGGCGATTACATTGAGCGCTGTGGTAGCGCTTCATTTAAGAATGCACATAAATAAGTCATTTTTTACTGTAGGACCAATCCTAGCCGTTATCGCACGCTGAAGAGAGTTTCAAAAACTACATTTCATTGCCTTTCTAACGGTAACAACCCGTTTGAGTTACAACAGTTGGGTCACATTTTCGTACCATCATATATTTAGCGATATTTTTCTGATATTACTAGGTTGCATCGCTTTTAACAGTGAAACGATTGACTGTGGGACTTAATTAAACTGATTTTGGACTGTGACCTTACAAATGTGATGAATGAGACAATTGGACTCCATGCAATGACATTCTACTTAAATTGGCATGATTGACGGAACTGAGCGATTACACTGGCCGCTGTGGTAGCGCTTCATTTAAAAATGTAGATATATAAGTCATTTTTTACTGTGGGACCAATCCTAGCCGTTATCGCACGCTGAAGAAATTGAGACAGTTTCAAAAACTACATTTCAATGACTTTCTAACGGTATCAGTCCGTTTCTGTTACAACGGTTGCGTTACATTGTCGTACCAACATGTGTTTAGCGATATTTTTCTGATATTATCAGGTTGTATCGCTTTTAACAGTGAAACGATTGACTGTGGGACTTACTTGAACTGATTTTGGACTTTAATTTTGTAAATGTGATAATTGAGACAATTGGACTCCATGCGATCACATTCTTCTTAAATTGGCATTATTGACGGAACTCAGCGATTACACTGGGCGCTGTGGTGGTGCTTCATTTAAAAATGTAGATATGTAAGTCATTTTTTACTGTGGGACCAATCCTAGCCGTCATCGCACGCTGAAGAAATTGAGACAGTTTCAAAAACTACATTTCATTGCCTTCCTAACGGTGTCAGCCCGTTTGAGTTACAACAGTTGGGTCACATTTTCGTACCAACATATATTTAGCGATATTTTTCTGATATTACTAGGTTGCATCGCTTTTAACAGTGAAACGATTGACTGTGGGACTTAATTAAACTGATTTTGGACTTTAATTTTATAAATGTGATAATTGAGACATTTGGACTCTATGCAATGAAAGTCTTCTTAAATTGGCATGATTAACGGAACTCAGCGATTACACTGGGCGCTGTGGTAGCGCTTCATTTAAAAATGTAGATATATAAGTCATTTTTTACTGTGGGACCAATCCTAGCCGTTATCGCACGCTGAAGAAATTGAGACAGTTTCAAAAACTACATTTCATTGACTTTCTAACGGTATCAGTCAGTTTCTGTTACAACGGTTGCGTTACATTGTCGTACCAACATGTGTTTAGCGATATTTTTCTGATATTACCAGGTTGTATCGCTTTTAACAGTGAAACGATTGACTGTGGGACTTACTTGAACTGATTTTGGACTTTAATTTTATAAATGTGATAATTGAGACATTTGGACTCTATGCAATAAAAGTCTTCTTAAATTGGCATGATTAACGGAACTCAGCGATTACACTGGGCGCTGTGGTAGCGCTTCATTTAAAAATGTAGATATATAAGTCATTTTTTACTGTGGGACAAATCTTAGCCGTAATCGCACGCTGAAGAAATTGAGACAGTTTCAAAAACTACATTTCATTGACTTTCTATCGGTATCAGTCCGTTTCTGTTACAACGGTTGCGTCACATATTCGTACTAACATGTGTTTAGCGATATTTTTCTGATATTACTAGGTTGTATCGCTTTTAACAGTAAAACGATTGACAGTGGCACTTAATTGAACTGATTTTGGACTTTAACTTGATAAATGCAATAATTGAAACAATTGGACTCCAAGGTATAACATTATTTTGAACTTGGCATGATTGCTAGAACTCAGCGATTACACTGGGCGCTGTGGTAGCGCTTTATTTACAAATTTAGATAAATAAGTCATTCTTTACTGTGGAAACAATCCTAGCCACTAGCGCGCTTAAGAAATAGAGACAGTTTCAAAAACTACATTTCGTTGACTTTCTAACGGTATCAGTCCGCTTCCGTTACAACGGTTGCGTCATATATTCGTACCAACATGTAGTTAGCGATATTTTTCTGATATTACTAGGTTGCATCGCTTTTAACAGTGAAACGATTGACTGTGGGACTTACTTGAACTGATTTTGGACTGTGACCTTACAAATGTGATGAATGAGACAATTGGACTCCATGAAATAACATTCTTCTTAAATTGGCATGATTGCCGGAACTCAGCGATTACACTGGGCGCTGTGGTAGCGCTTTAATTAAAAATTTAAAATAATAAGTCATTTTTTACTGTGGGAACAATCCTAGCCGTTATCGCACGCTGAAGAGAGTTTCAAAAACTACACTTCATTAACTTTCTAACGATGTCAGCCCGTTTGAGTTTCAACAGTTGGGTCACATTTTTGTACCAACATGTATTTAGCGATATTTTTCTGATATTACTAGGTTGCAACGCTTTTTACAGTGAAACGATTGACTGTGGGAATTAATTGAACTGATTTTGGACTGTGACCTTACAAGTTTGATGAATGAGACAATTGGACTCCATGATATAACATTCTTCTTAAATTGACATGATTGCCGGAACTCAGCGATTAAGCTGGCACTGTGGTAGCGCTTCAATTAAAAACGTAGATATATAAGTCATTTTTTACTGTGGGAAAAATCCTAGCCGCTATCGCACGCCGAGGAAATTGAGACAGTTTCAAAAACTACATTTCATTGACTTTCTAACGGTATCAGTCTGGTTGAGTTACAACAGTTGGGTCACATTTTCGTACCAACATGTATTCAGCGATATTTTTCTGATTTTACTAGGTTACAACGCTTTTTACAGTGAAACGATTGACTGTGGGAATTAATTGAACTGATTTTGAACTGTGACCTTACAAGTGTGATGAGTGAGACAATTGGACTCCATGATATAACATTCTTCTTAAATTGGCATGATTGCCGGAACTCAGCAATTACACTGGGCGCTGTGGTAGCGCTTCATTTAAAAATGTAGATATATAAGTCATTTTTTTACTGTGGGACAAATCTTAGCCGTAATCGCACGCTGAAGAAATTGAGACAGTTTTAAAAACTACATTTCATTGACTTTCTAAAGGTATCAGTCCGTTTCTGTTACAACGGTTGCGTCACATTTACGTACCAACATGTATTTAGCGGTATTTTTCTGATATTACTAGGTTGCATCGCTTTTAACAGTGAAACGATTGAGTATGGGACTTAATTGAACTGATTTTGGACTGTGACCTGACAAATGTGATGAATGAGACAATTGGACTCCAAGAAATAACAATGTTCTGAATTTGACATGATTGCTAGAACTCGGCGATTACACTGGGCGCTGTGGTAGCGCTTCATTTAAAAATGCACATAAATAAGTCATTTTTTACTGTAGGACCAATCCTAGCCGTTATCGCACGCTGCAGAGAGTTTCAAAAACTACATTTCATTGACTTTCTAACAGTATCAGTCCGTTTCAGTTGCAACGGTTGCGTCACATATTCGTACCAACATGTATTTAGCGATATTTTTCTGATTTTACTAGGTTGCATCGCCTTTAACAATGAAACGATTGACTGTTGGACTTACTTGAACTGATTTTGGACTTTAACTTTATAATTGTGATAATTGAGACAATTGGACTCCATGCGATCACATTCTTCTTAAATTGGCATGATTGACGGAACTCAGCGATTACACTGGGCGCTGTGGTAGCGCTTCATTTAAAAATGCACATAAATAAGTCATTTTTTACTGTAGGACCAATCCTAGCCGTTATCGCACGCTGAAGAGAGTTTCAAAAACTACATTTCATTGACTTTCTAACAGTATCAGTCCGTTTCAGTTGCAACGGTTGCGTCACATATTCGTACCAACATGTATTTAGCGATATTTTTCTGATATTACTAGGTTGCATCGCCTTTAACAATGAAACGATTGACTGTTGGACTTACTTGAACTGATTTTGGACTTTAACTTTTTAAATGTGATAATTGAGACAATTGGACTCCATGCGATCACATTCTTCTTAAATTGGCATGATTGACGGAGCTCAGCGATTACACTGGGCGCTGTGGTAGCGCTTCATTTAAAAATGTAGATATGTAAGTCATTTTTTACTGTGGGACCAATCCTAGCCGTCATCGCACGCTGAAGAAATTGAGACAGTTTCAAAAACTACATTTCAATGCCTTTCTAACGGTGTCAGCCCGTTTGAGTTACAACAGTTGGGTCACATATTCGTACCAACATGTATTTAGCGATATTTTTCTGATATTACTAGGTTGCATCGCTTTTAACACTGAAACGATTGACTGTGGGACTTACTTGAACTGATTCAGGACTTTAACTTTATAAATATGATAATTGAGACAATTGGACTCCATGCAATGACGTTCTACTTAAATTGGCATGATTGACGGAACTGAGCGATTACACTGGGCGCTGTGGTAGCGCTTCATATAAAAATGTAGATATATAAGTCATTTTTTACTGTGGGGCCAATCCTAGTCGTTATCGCACGCTAAAGAAATTGAGACAGTTTCAAAAACTACATTTCATTGACTTTCTAAAGGTATCAGTCCGTTTCTGTTACAACGGTTGCGTCACATATTCGTACTAACATGTGTTTAGCGATATTTTTCTGATATTACTAGGTTGTATCGCTTTTAACAGTAAAACGATTGACAGTGGCACTTAATTGAACTGATTTTGGACTTTAACTTTATAAATGCAATAATTGAAACAATTGGACTCCAAGGTATAACATTATTCTGAACTTGGCATGATTGCTAGAACGCAGCGATTACACTGGGCGCTGTGGTAGCGCTTTATTTACAAATTTAGATAAATAAGTCATTCTTTACTGTGGAAACAATCCTAGCCACTAGCGCGCTTAAGAAATTGAGACAGTTTCAAAAACTACATTTCGTTGACTTTCTAACGGTATCAGTCCGCTTCAGTTACAGCGGTTGCGTCATATATTCGTACCAACATGTACTTAGCGATATTTTTCTGATATTACTAGGTTGCATCGCTTTTAACAGTGAAACGATTGACTGTTGGACTTACTTGAACTGATTTTGGACTGTGACCTTACAAATGTGATGAATGAGACAATTGGACTCCATGAAATAACATTCTTCTTAAGTTGGCATGATTCCCGGATCTCAGCGGTTAAACTAGGCGCTGTGGTAGCGCTTCATTTAAAAATGTAGATATATAAGTCATTTTTTACTGTGGGACCAATCCAAGCCGCTATCGCACGCCAAAGAAGTTGAGACATTTTCGAAAACTACATTTCATTGACTTTTTAGCGGTATCAGTCCGTTTCAGTTACAACGGTTGCGTAACATATTCGCACCAACATGTATTTAGCATTATTTTTCTGATATTACTAGGTTGCATCGCTTTTAACTGTGAAACGATTGACTGTGGGACTTACTTGAACTGATTTTGGACTTTAACTTTATAAATGTGATAATTGAGACAATTGGACTCCATGCAATCACATTCTTCTTAAATTGGCATGATTGACGGAACTCAGCGATTACACTGGGTGCTGTGGTAGCGCTTTAATTAAAAATTTAAAATAATAAGTCATTTTTTACTGTGGGAACAATCCTAGTCGTTATCGCACGCTGAAGAGAGTTTCAAAAACTACACTTCATTGACTTTCTAACGATGTCAGCCCGTTTGAGTTACAACAGTTGGGTCACATTTTTGTACCAACATGTATTTAGCGATATTTTTCTGATATTACTAGGTTGCAACGCTCTTTACAGTGAAACGATTGACTGTGGGAATTAATTGAACTGATTTTGGACTGTGACCTTACAAGTGTGATGAATGAGACAATTGGACTCCATGATATAACATTCTTCTTAAATTGACATGATTGCCGGAACTCAGCGATTAAGCTGGGCACTGTGGTAGCGCTTCAATTAAAAACGTAGATATATTAAGTCATTTTTTACTGTGGGAAAAATCCTAGCCGCTATCGCACGCCGAGAAAATTGAGACAGTTTCAAAAACTACATTTCATCGACTTTCTAACGGTATCAGTCTGTTTGAGTTACAACAGTTGGGTCACATTTTCGTACCAACATGTATTTAGCGATATTTTTCTGATTTTACTAGGTTGCAACGCTTTTTACAGTGAAACGATTGACTGTGGGAATTAATTGAACTGATTTTGGACTGTGACCTTACAAGTGTGATGAGTGAGACAATTGGACTCAATGATATAACATTCTTCTTAAATTGGCATGATTGCCGGAACTCAGCGATTAAGCTGGGCACTGTGGTAGCGCTTCATTTAAAAATGTAGATATATAAGTCATTTTTTACTGTGGGACAAATCCTAGCCGCTTTCGCACGCCGAGAAAATTGAGACAGTTTTAAAAACTGTATTTCATTGACTTTCTAAGGGTATCAGTCCGTTTCAGTTGCAACAGTTGGGTCACATTTACGTACCAACATGTATTTAGCGGTATTTTTCTGATATTACTAGGTTGCATCGCTTTTAACAGTGAAACGATTGAGTATGGGACTTAATTGAACTGATTTTGGACTGTGACCTGACAAATGTGATGAATGAGACAATTGGACTCCAAGAAATAACATTGTTCTGAATTTGACATGATTGCTAGAACTCGGCGATTACACTGGGCGCTGTGGTAGCGCTTCATTTAAAAATGCACATAAATAAGTCATTTTTTACTGTAGGACCAATCCTAGCCGTTATCGCACGCTGAAGAGAGTTTCAAAAACTACATTTCATTGACTTTCTAACAGTATCAGTCCGTTTCAGTTGCAACGGTTGCGTCACATATTCGTACCAACATGTATTTAGCGATATTTTTCTGATATTACTAGGTTGCATCGCCTTTAACAATGAAACGATTGACTGTTGGACTTACTTGAACTGATTTTGGACTTTAACTTTATAATTGTGATAATTGAGACAATTGGACTCCATGCGATCACATTCTTCTTAAATTGGCATGATTGACGGAACTCAGCGATTACACTGGGCGCTGTGGTAGCGTTTCATTTAAAAATGTAGATATGTAAGTCATTTTTTACTGTGGGACCAATCCTAGCCGTCATCGCACGCTGAAGAAATTGAGACAGTTTCAAAAACTACATTTCATTGCCTTTCTAACGGTGTCAGCCCGTTTGAGTTACAACAGTTGGGTCACATTTTCGTACCAACATGTATTTAGCGATATTTTTCTGATATTACTAGGTTGCATCGCTTTTAACAGTGAAACAATTGACTGTGGGACTTAATTAACCTGATTTTGGACTGTGACCTTACAAATGTGATGAATGTGACAATTGGACTACATTAAATAACATTCTTCTTAAATTGGCATGCTTGACAGAACTCAGCGATTACACTGGGTGTTGTGGCAGCGCTTCATTTAAAAATGCAGATAAATAAGTCATTTTTACTGTGGGACCAATCATAGCCGTTATCGCGCCCTGAAGAAATTGAGACAGTTTTAAAAACTACATTTCATTGACTTTCTAACGGTATCTGTCCGTTTCTGTTATAACGATTGCGTCACATATTCGTACCAACATGTATTTAGCGATATTTTTCTGATATTACTAGGTTGCATCGCTTTTAACACTGAAACGATTGACTGTGGGACTTACTTGAACTGATTCAGGACTTTAACTTTATAAATATGATAATTGAGGCAATTGGACTCCATGCAATGACGTTCTACTTAAATTGGCATGATTGACGGAACTGAGCGATTACACTGGGCGCTGTGGTAGCGCTTCATTTAAAAATGTAGATATATAAGTCATTTTTTACTGTGGGGCCAATCCTAGTCGTTATCGCACGCTAAAGAAATTGAGACAGTTTCAAAAACTACATTTCATTGACTTTCTAAAGGTATCAGTCCGTTTCTGTAACAACGGTTGCGTCTCATATTCGTACCAACATGTATTTAGCGATATTGTTCTGATATTACTAGGTTGCATCGCTTTTAACAGTAAAACGATTGAATATGGGACTTAATTGAACTGATTTTGGACTGTGACCTGACAAATGTGATGAATGAGACATTTGGACTCAATGCAATAAAAGTCTTCTTAAATTGGCATGATTAACGGAACTCAGCGATTACACTGGGCGCTGTGGTAGCGCTTCATTTAAAAATGTAGATATATAAGTCATTTTTTAGTGTGGGACAAATCTTAGCCGTTATCGCACGCTGAAGAAATTGGGACAGTTTCAAAAACTACATTTCATTGACTTTCTATCGGTATCAGTCCGTTTCTGTTACAACGGTTGCGTCACATATTCGTACTAACATGTGTTTAGCGATATTTTTCTGATATTACTAGGTTGTATCGCTTTTAACAGTGAAACGATTGACAGTGGCACTTAATTGAACTGATTTTGGACTTTAACTTTATAAATGCAATAATTGAAACAATTGGACTCCAAGGTATAACATTATTCTGAACTTGGCATGATTGCTACAACTCAGCGATTACACTGGGCGCTGTGGTAGCGCTTTATTTACAAATTTAGATAAATACGACATTCTTTACTGTGGAAACAATCCTAGCCACTAGCGCGCTTAAGAAATAGAGACAGTTTCAAAAATTACATTTTGTTGACTTTCTAACGTTATCAGTCCGCTTCAGTTACAACGGTTGCGTCACATATTCGTACCAACATGTATTTAGCGATATTTTTCTGATATTACTAGGTTGCATCGCTTTTAACAGTGAAACGATTGACTGTGGGACTTACTTGAACTGATTTTGGACTGTGACCTTACAAATGTGATGAATGAGACAATTGGACTCCATGAAATAACATTCTTCTTAAATTGGCATGATTGCCGGATCTCAGCGGTTAAACTAGGCGCTGTGGTAGCGCTTCATTTAAAAATGTAGATATATAAGTCATTTTTTACTGTGGGACCAATCCAAGCCGCTATCGCACGCCAAAGAAGTTGAGACATTTTTGAAAACTACATTTCATTGACTTTCTAGCGGTATCAGTCCGTTTCAGTTACAACGGTTGCGTAACATATTCGTACCAACATCTATTTAGCATTATTTTTCTGATATTACTAGGTTGCATGGCTTTTAACTGTGAAACGATTGACTGTGGGACTTACTTGAACTGATTTTGGATTTTAACTTTATAAATGTGATAATTGAGACAATTGGACTCCATGCAATAAAATTCTTCTTAAATTGGCATGATTGAGGGAACTCAGCGATTACACTGGGCGCTGTGGTATAGCTTTATTTAATAATGTAGATAAATAAGTCACTTTTTACTGTGGGTCCAATCCTAGCCGTTATCGCACGTTGAAGAAATTGAGACAGTTTCAAAAACTACATTTCATTGACTTTCTAGCGGTATCAGTCCGTTTCTGTTACAACGGTTGCGTCACATATGCGTACCAACATGTGTTTAGCGATGTTTTTCTGATATTATTAGGTTGTATCGCTTTTAACAGTGAAAAGATTGACTGTAGGACTTAATTGAACTGATTTTGGACTTTAACTTTATAGATGTGATAATTGAGACAATTGGACTCCATGCAATCACATTCTTCTTAAATTGGCATGATTGACGGAACTCAGCGATTACACTGGGCGCTGTGGTAGCGCTTTAATTAAAAATTTAAAATAATAAGTCATTTTTTACTTTAGGAACAATCTTAGCCGTTATTGCACGCTGAAGACAGTTTCAAAAACTAAATTTCATTGACTTTCTAGCGGTATCAGTCCGTTTCAGTTACAACGGTTGCGTCACATATTCGTACCAACATGTATTTAGCGATATTTTTCTGATATTACTACGTTGCATCGCCTTTAACAGTGAAACGATTGACTGTGGGACTTACTTGAACTGATTTTGGATTTTAACTTTATAAATGTGATAATTGAGACAATTGGACTCCATGCAATAAAATTCTTCTTAAATTGGCATGATTGAGGGAACTCAGCGATTACACTGGGCGCTGTGGTATAGCTTTATTTAATAATGTAGATAAATAAGTCACTTTTTACTGTGGGTCCAATCCTAGCCGTTATCGCACGTTGAAGAAATTGAGACAGTTTCAAAAACTACATTTCATTGACTTTCTAGCGGTATCAGTCCGTTTCTGTTACAACGGTTGCGTCACATATGCGTACCAACATGTGTTTAGCGATGTTTTTCTGATATTATTAGGTTGTATCGCTTTTAACAGTGAAAAGATTGACTGTAGGACTTAATTGAACTGATTTTGGACTTTAACTTTATAGATGTGATAATTGAGACAATTGGACTCCATGCAATCACATTCTTCTTAAATTGGCATGATTGACGGAACTCAGCGATTACACTGGGCGCTGTGGTAGCGCTTTAATTAAAAATTTAAAATAATAAGTCATTTTTTACTTTAGGAACAATCTTAGCCGTTATTGCACGCTGAAGACAGTTTCAAAAACTAAATTTTATTGACTTTCTAGCGGTATCAGTCCGTTTCAGTTACAACGGTTGCGTCACATATTCGTACCAACATGTATTTAGCGATATTTTTCTGATATTACTACGTTGCATCGCCTTTAACAGTGAAACGATTGACTGTGGGACTTACTTGAACTGATTTTGGACTTTAACTTTATAAATGTGAGAATTGAGAAAATTGGACTCCATGCAATAACATTCCTTTTAAATTGGCATGATTGACGGAACTCAGCGATTACACTGGGCGCTATGGTATCGCTTTATTTAATAATGTAGATAAATAAGTCACTTTTTCTTGTGGGTCCAATCCTAGCCGTTATCGCACGCTGAAGAAATTGAGACAGTTTCAAAAACTACATTTCATTGACTTTCTAACGGTATCAGTACGTTTCTGTTAGAACAGTTGCGTCACATATTTGTACCAACATGTGTTTAGTGATATTTTTCTGATATTACTAGGTTGTATCGCTTATAACAGTGAAACGATTGACTGTGGGGCTTAATTGAACTGATTTTGGACTTTACCTTTATAAAGGTGATAATTGAAACAATTGGACTCCATGCAATAACATTCTTCTTAAATTGGCATGATTGACGGAACTCAGCGATTACAATGGGCGCTGTGGTATCGCTTCATTTAATAATGTAGATAAATAAGTCACTTTTTACTGTGGGTCCAAACTTAGCCGTTATCGCACGCTGCGGAAATTCAGACAGTTTCAAAAACTACATTTCAGTGACTATCTAACGGTATGAGTCTGTTTCAGTTACAACGGTTGCGTCACATTTTCGTACCAACATGTATTTATCGATATTTTTCTGATATTACTAGGTTGCAACGCTTTTTACAGTGAAACGATTGACTGTGGGACTTACTTGAACTGATTTTGGACTTTAACTTTATAAATGTGATAATTGAGACATTTGGACTCCATGCAATAAAAGTCTTCTTAAATTGGCATGATTGACGGAACTCAGCGATTACACTGGGCGCTGTGGTAGCGCTTCATTTAAAAATGTAGATATATAAGTCATTTTTTACTGTGGGACAAATCTTAGCCGTTTTCGCACGCTGAAGAAATTGAGACAGTTTCAAAAACTACATTTCATTGACTTTCTAACGGTATCAGTCCGTTTCTGTTACAACGGTTGCGTCACATATTCGTACTAACATGTGTTTAGCGATATTTTTCTGATATTAGTAGGTTGCATCGCTTTTAACAGTGAAACGATTGACTGTGGGACTTACTTGAACTGATTTTGGACTGTGACCTTACAAATGTGATGAATGAGACAATTGGACTCCATGAAATAACATTCTTCTTAAATTGGCATGATTGCCGGATCTCAGCGGTTAAACTAGGCGCTGTGGTAGCGCTTCATTTAAAAATGTAGATATATAAGTCATTTTTTACTGTGGGACCAATCCAAGCCGCTACCGCACGCCAAAGAAGTTGAGACATTTTTGAAAACTACATTTCATTGACTTTCTAGCGGTATCAGTCCGTTTCAGTTACAACGGTTGCGTAACATATTCGTACCAACATGTATTTAGCATTATTTTTCTGATATTACTAGGTTGCATCGCTTTTAACTGTGAAACGATTGACTGTGGGACTTACTTGAACTGATTTTGGACTTTAACTTTATAAATGTGATAATTGAGACAATTGGACTCCATGCAATCACATTCTTCTTAAATTGGCATGATTTACGGAACTCAGCGATTACACTGGGCGCTGTGGTAGCGCTTTAATTAAAAATTTAAAATAATAAGTCATTTTTTACTGTGGGAACAATCCTAGCCGTTATCGCACGCTGAAGAAATTGAGACAGTTTCAAAAACTACATTTCATTGACTTTCTAACGGTATCAGTACGTTTCTGTTACAACAGTTGCGTCACATATTTGTACCAACATGTGTTTAGTGATATTTTTCTGATATTACTAGGTTGTATCGCTTATAACAGTGAAACGATTGACTGTGGGGCTTAATTGAACTGATTTTGGACTTTACCTTTATAAAGGTGATAATTGAAACAATTGGACTCCATGCAATAACATTCTTCTTAAATTGGCATGATTGACGGAACTCAGCGATTACACTGGGCGCTGTGGTAGCGCTTCATTTAAAAATGTAGATATATAAGTCATTTTTTACTGTGGGACAAATCTTAGCCGTTTTCGCACGCTGAAGAAATTGAGACAGTTTCAAAAACTACATTTCATTGACTTTCTAACGGTATCAGTCCGTTTCTGTTACAACGGTTGCGTCACATATTCGTACTAACATGTGTTTAGCGATATTTTTCTGATATTAGTAGGTTGCATCGCTTTTAACAGTGAAACGATTGACTGTGGGACTTACTTGAACTGATTTTGGACTGTGACCTTACAAATGTGATGAATGAGACAATTGGACTCCATGAAATAACATTCTTCTTAAATTGGCATGATTGCCGGATCTCAGCGGTTAAACTAGGCGCTGTGGTAGCGCTTCATTTAAAAATGTAGATATATAAGTCATTTTTTACTGTGGGACCAATCCAAGCCGCTACCGCACGCCAAAGAAGTTGAGACATTTTTGAAAACTACATTTCATTGACTTTCTAGCGGTATCAGTCCGTTTCAGTTACAACGGTTGCGTAACATATTCGTACCAACATGTATTTAGCATTATTTTTCTGATATTACTAGGTTGCATCGCTTTTAACTGTGAAACGATTGACTGTGGGACTTACTTGAACTGATTTTGGACTTTAACTTTATAAATGTGATAATTGAGACAATTGGACTCCATGCAATCACATTCTTCTTAAATTGGCATGATTTACGGAACTCAGCGATTACACTGGGCGCTGTGGTAGCGCTTTAATTAAAAATTTAAAATAATAAGTCATTTTTTACTGTGGGAACAATCCTAGCCGTTATCGCACGCTGAAGAGAGTTTCAAAAACTACATTTCATTGACTTTCTAACAGTATCAGTCCGTTTCAGTTACAACGGTTGCGTCACACATTCGTACCAACATGTATTTAGCGATATTTTTCTGATATTACTAGGTTGCATCGCCTTTGACAGTGAAACGATTGACTGTGGGACTTACTTGAACTGATTTTGGATTTTAACTTGATAAATGTGATAATTGAGACAATTGGACTCCATGCAATAAAATTCTTCTTAAATTGGCATGATTGAGGGAACTCAGCGATTACACTGGGCGCTGTGGTATCGCTTTATTTAATAATGTAGATAAATAAGTCACTTTTTAATGTGGGTCCAATCCTAGCCGTTATCGCACGCTGAAGAAATTGAGACAGTTTCAAAAACTACATTTCATTGACTTTCTAACGGTATCAGTACGTTTCTGTTACAACAGTTGCGTCACATATTTGTACCAACATGTGTTTAGTGATATTTTTCTGATATTACTAGGTTGTATCGCTTATAACAGTGAAACGATTGACTGTGGGGCTTAATTGAACTGATTTTGGACTTTACCTTTATAAAGGTGATAATTGAAACAATTGGACTCCATGCAATAACCTTCTTCTTAAATTGGCATGATTGACGGAACTCAGCGATTACACTGGGCGCTGTGGTATCGCTTCATTTAATAATGTAGATAAATAAGTCACTTTTTACTGTGGGTCCAAACTTAGCCGTTATCGCACGCTGCGGAAATTCAGACAGTTTCAAAAACTACATTTCAGTGACTATCTAACGGTATGAGTCTGTTTCAGTTACAACGGTTGCGTCACATTTTCGTACCAACATGTATTTATCGATATTTTTCTGATATTACTAGGTTGCAACGCTTTTTACAGTGAAACGATTGACTGTGGGACTTACTTGAACTGATTTTGGACTTTAACTTTATAAATGTGATAATTGAGACATTTGGACTCCATGCAATAAAAGTCTTCTTAAATTGGCATGATTGACGGAACTCAGCGATTACACTGGGCGCTGTGGTAGCGCTTCATTTAAAAATGTAGATATATAAGTCATTTTTTACTGTGGGACAAATCTTAGCCGTTTTCGCACGCTGAAGAAATTGAGACAGTTTGAAAAACTACATTTCATTGACTTTCTAACGGTATCAGTCCGTTTCTGTTACAACGGTTGCGTCACATATTCGTACTAACATGTGTTTAGCGATATTTTTCTGATATTACTAGGTTGCATCGCTTTTAACAGTGAAACGATTGACTGTGGGACTTACTTGAACTGATTTTGGACTGTGACCTTACAAATGTGATGAATGAGACAATTGGACTCCATGAAATAACATTCTTCTTAAATTGGCATGATTGCCGGATCTCAGCGGTTAAACTAGGCGCTGTGGTAGCGCTTCATTTAAATATGTAGATATATAAGTCATTTTTTACTGTGGGACCAATCCAAGCCGCTATCGCACGCCAAAGAAGTTGAGACATTTTTGAAAACTACATTTCATTGACTTTCTAGCGGTATCAGTCCGTTTCAGTTACAACGGTTGCGTAACATATTCGTACCAACATGTATTTAGCATTATTTTTCTGATATTACTAAGTTGCATCGCTTTTAACTGTGAAACGATTGACTGTGGGACTTACTTGAACTGATTTTGGACTTTAACTTTATAAATGTGATAATTGAGACAATTGGACTCCATGCAATCACATTCTTCTTAAATTGGCATGATTTACGGAACTCAGCGATTACACTGGGCGCTGTGGTAGCGCTTTAATTAAAAATTTAAAATAATAAGTCATTTTTTACTGTGGGAACAATCCTAGCCGTTATCGCACGCTGAAGAGAGTTTCAAAAACTACATTTCATTGACTTTCTAACAGTATCAGTCCGTTTCAGTTACAACGGTTGCGTCACACATTCGTACCAACATGTATTTAGCGATATTTTTCTGATATTACTAGGTTGCATCGCCTTTGACAGTGAAACGATTGACTGTGGGACTTACTTGAACTGATTTTGGATTTTAACTTGATAAATGTGATAATTGAGACAATTGGACTCCATGCAATAAAATTCTTCTTAAATTGGCATGATTGAGGGAACTCAGCGATTACACTGGGCGCTGTGGTATCGCTTTATTTAATAATGTAGATAAATAAGTCACTTTTTAATGTGGGTCCAATCCTAGCCGTTATCGCACGCTGAAGAAATTGAGACAGTTTCAAAAACTACATTTCATTGACTTTCTAACGGTATCAGTACGTTTCTGTTACAACAGTTGCGTCACATATTTGTACCAACATGTGTTTAGTGATATTTTTCTGATATTACTAGGTTGTATCGCTTATAACAGTGAAACGATTGACTGTGGGGCTTAATTGAACTGATTTTGGACTTTACCTTTATAAAGGTGATAATTGAAACAATTGGACTCCATGCAATAACCTTCTTCTTAAATTGGCATGATTGACGGAACTCAGCGATTACACTGGGCGCTGTGGTATCGCTTCATTTAATAATGTAGATAAATAAGTCACTTTTTACTGTGGGTCCAAACTTAGCCGTTATCGCACGCTGCGGAAATTCAGACAGTTTCAAAAACTACATTTCAGTGACTATCTAACGGTATGAGTCTGTTTCAGTTACAACGGTTGCGTCACATTTTCGTACCAACATGTATTTATCGATATTTTTCTGATATTACTAGGTTGCAACGCTTTTTACAGTGAAACGATTGACTGTGGGACTTACTTGAACTGATTTTGGACTTTAACTTTATAAATGTGATAATTGAGACATTTGGACTCCATGCAATAAAAGTCTTCTTAAATTGGCATGATTGACGGAACTCAGCGATTACACTGGGCGCTGTGGTAGCGCTTCATTTAAAAATGTAGATATATAAGTCATTTTTTACTGTGGGACAAATCTTAGCCGTTTTCGCACGCTGAAGAAATTGAGACAGTTTGAAAAACTACATTTCATTGACTTTCTAACGGTATCAGTCCGTTTCTGTTACAACGGTTGCGTCACATATTCGTACTAACATGTGTTTAGCGATATTTTTCTGATATTACTAGGTTGCATCGCTTTTAACAGTGAAACGATTGACTGTGGGACTTACTTGAACTGATTTTGGACTGTGACCTTACAAATGTGATGAATGAGACAATTGGACTCCATGAAATAACATTCTTCTTAAATTGGCATGATTGCCGGATCTCAGCGGTTAAACTAGGCGCTGTGGTAGCGCTTCATTTAAATATGTAGATATATAAGTCATTTTTTACTGTGGGACCAATCCAAGCCGCTATCGCACGCCAAAGAAGTTGAGACATTTTTGAAAACTACATTTCATTGACTTTCTAGCGGTATCAGTCCGTTTCAGTTACAACGGTTGCGTAACATATTCGTACCAACATGTATTTAGCATTATTTTTCTGATATTACTAAGTTGCATCGCTTTTAACTGTGAAACGATTGACTGTGGGACTTACTTGAACTGATTTTGGACTTTAACTTTATAAATGTGATAATTGAGACAATTGGACTCCATGCAATCACATTCTTCTTAAATTGGCATGATTTACGGAACTCAGCGATTACACTGGGCGCTGTGGTAGCGCTTTAATTAAAAATTTAAAATAATAAGTCATTTTTTACTGTGGGAACAATCCTAGCCGTTATCGCACGCTGAAGAGAGTTTCAAAAACTACATTTCATTGACTTTCTAACAGTATCAGTCCGTTTCAGTTACAACGGTTGCGTCACATATGCTTACCAACATGTATTTAGCGATATTTTTCTGATATTACTAGGTTGTATCGCTTTTAAAAGTGAAACGATTGACTGTGGGACTTACTTGAACTGATTTTGGATTTTAACTTGATAAATGTGATAATTGAGACAATTGGACTCCATGCAATAAAATTCTTCTTAAATTGGCATGATTGAGGGAACTCAGCGATTACACTGGGCGCTGTGGTATCGCTTTATTTAATAATGTAGATAAATAAGTCACTTTTTACTGTGGGTCCAATCCTAGCCGTTATCGCACGCTGAAGAAATTGAGACAGTTTCAAAAACTACATTTCATTGACTTTCTAGCGGTATCAGTCCGTTTCTGTTACAACGGTTGCGTCACATATGCGTACCAACATGTGTTTAGCGATGTTTTTCTGATATTATTAGGTTGTATCGCTTTTAACAGTGAAAAGATTGACTGTAGGACTTACTTGAACTGATTTTGGACTTTAACTTTATAAATGTGATAATTGAGAAAATTGGACTCCATGCAATAACATTCTTCTTAAATTGGCATGATTGACGGAACTCAGCGATTACACTGGGCGCTGTGGTATCGCTTCATTTAATAATGTAGATAAATAAGTCACTTTTTACTGTGGGTCCAAACTTAGCCGTTATCGCACGCTGCGGAAATTCAGACAGTTTCAAAAACTACATTTCAGTGACTTTCTAACGGTATGAGTCTGTTTCAGTTACAACGGTTGCGTCAAATTTTCGTACCAACATGTATTTATCGATATTTTCTGATATTACTAGGTTGCAACGCTTTTTACAGTGAAACGATTGACTGTGGGACTTACTTGAACTGATTTTGGACTTTCACTTTATAAATGTGATAATTGAGACATTTGGACTCCATGCAATAAAAGTCTTCTTAAAGTGGCATGATTGACGGAACTCAGCGATTACACTGGGCGCTGTGGTAGCGCTTCATTTAAAAATGTAGATATATAAGTCATTTTTTACTGTGGGACAAATCTTAGCCGTTTTCGCACGCTGAAGAAATTGAGACAGTTTCAAAAACTACATTTCATTGACTTTCTAACGGTATCAGTCCGTTTCTGTTACAACGGTTGCGTCACATATTCGTACTAACATGTGTTTAGCGATATTTTTCTGATATTACTAGGTTGCATCGCTTTTAACAGTGAAACGATTGACTGTGGGACTTACTTGAACTGATTTTGGACTGTGACCTTACAAATGTGATGAATGAGACAATTGGACTCCATGAAATAACATTCTTCTTAAATTGGCATGATTGCCGGATCTCAGCGGTTAAACTAGGCGCTGTGGTAGCGCTTCATTTAAAAATGTAGATATATAAGTCATTTTTTACTGTGGGACCAATCCAAGCCGCTATCGCACGCCAAAGAAGTTGAGACATTTTTGAAAACTACATTTCATTGACTTTCTAGCGGTATCAGTCCGTTTCAGTTACAACGGTTGCGTAACATATTCGTACCAACATGTATTTAGCATTATTTTTCTGATATTACTAGGTTGCATCGCTTTTAACTGTGAAACGATTGACTGTGGGACTTACTTGAACTGATTTTGGACTTTAACTTTATAAATGTGATAATTGAGACAATTGGACTCCATGCAATCACATTCTTCTTAAATTGGCATGATTGACGGAACTCAGCGATTACACTGGGCGCTGTGGTAGCGCTTCATTTAAAAATGTAGATATATAAGTCATTTTTTACTGTGGGACAAATCTTAGCCGTTTTCGCACGCTGAAGAAATTGAGACAGTTTCAAAAACTACATTTCATTGACTTTCTAACGGTATCAGTCCGTTTCTGTTACAACGGTTGCGTCACATATTCGTACTAACATGTGTTTAGCGATATTTTTCTGATATTACTAGGTTGCATCGCTTTTAACAGTGAAACGATTGACTGTGGGACTTACTTGAACTGATTTTGGACTGTGACCTTACAAATGTGATGAATGAGACAATTGGACTCCATGAAATAACATTCTTCTTAAATTGGCATGATTGCCGGATCTCAGCGGTTAAACTAGGCGCTGTGGTAGCGCTTCATTTAAAAATGTAGATATATAAGTCATTTTTTACTGTGGGACCAATCCAAGCCGCTATCGCACGCCAAAGAAGTTGAGACATTTTTGAAAACTACATTTCATTGACTTTCTAGCGGTATCAGTCCGTTTCAGTTACAACGGTTGCGTAACATATTCGTACCAACATGTATTTAGCATTATTTTTCTGATATTACTAGGTTGCATCGCTTTTAAGTGTGAAACGATTGACTGTGGGACTTACTTGAACTGATTTTGGACTTTAACTTTATAAATGTGATAATTGAGACAATTGGACTCCATGCAATCACATTCTTCTTAAATTGGCATGATTGACGGAACTCAGCGATTACACTGGGCGCTGTGGTAGCACTTTAATTAAAAATTTAAAATAATAAGTCATTTTTTACTGTGGGAACAATCCTAGCCGTTATCGCACGCTGAAGAGAGTTTCAAAAACTACATTTCATTGACTTTCTAACAGTATCAGTCCGTTTCAGTTACAACGGTTGCGTCACATATTCGTACCAACATGTATTTAGCGATATTTTTCTGATATTACTAGGTTGCATCGCCTTTGACAGTGAAACGATAGACTGTGGGACTTACTTGAACTGATTTTGGATTTTAACTTGATAAATGTGATAATTGAGACAATTGGACTCCATGCAATAAAATTCTTCTTAAATTGGCATGATTGAGGGAACTCAGCGATTACACTGGGCGCTGTGGTATCGCTTTATTTAATAATGTAGATTAATAAGTCACTTTTTACTGTGGGTCCAATCCTAGCCGTTATCGCACGCTGAAGAAATTGAGACAGTTTCAAAAACTACATTTCATTGACTTTCTAGCGGTATCAGTCCGTTTCTGTTACAACGGTTGCGTCACATATGCGTACCAACATGTGTTTAGCGATGTTTTTCTGATATTATTAGGTTGTATCGCTTTTAACAGTGAAAAGATTGACTGTAGGACTTACTTGAACTGATTTTGGACTTTAACTTTATAAATGTGATAATTGAGACAATTGGACTCCATGCAATCACATTCTTCTTAAACTGGCATGATTGACGGAACTCAGCGATTACACTGGGCGCTGTGGTATCGCTTCATTTAATAATGTAGATAAATAAGTCACTTTTTACTGTAGGTCCAAACTTAGCCGTTATCGCACGCTGCGGAAATTGAGACAGTTTCAAAAACTACATTTCAGTGACTTTCTAACGGTATGAGTCTGTTTCAGTTACAACGGTTGCATCACATTTTCGTACCAACATGTATTTATCGATATTTTTCTGATATTACTAGGTTGCAACGCTTTTTACAGTGAAACGATTGACTGTGGGACTTACTTGAACTGATTTTGAACTTTAACTTTATAAATGTGATAATTGAAACATTTGGACTCCATGCAATAAAAGTCTTCTTAAATTGGCATGATTGACGGAACTCAGCGATTACACTGGGCGCTGTGGTAGCGCTTCATTTAAAAATGTAGATATATAAGTCATTTTTTACTGTGGGACAAATCTTAGCCGTTTTCGCACGCTGAAGAAATTGAGACAGTTTCAAAAACTACATTTTATTGACTTTCTAACGGTATCAGTCCATTTCTGTTACAACGGTTGCGTCACATATTCGTACTAACATGTGTTTAGCGATATTTTTCTGATATTACTAGGTTCTATCGCTTTTAAAAGTGAAACGATTGACAGTGGCACTTAATTGAACTGATTTTGGACTTTAACTTTATAATTGCAATAAGTGAGACAATTGGACTCCAAGGTATAACATTATTCTGAACTTGGCATGATTGCTAGAACTCAGCGATTATACTGGTCGCTGTGGTAGCGCTTCATTTACAAATTTAGGTAAATAAGTCATTCTTTACTGTGGAAAAAATCCTAGCCACTAGCGCGCTTAAGAAATAAAGACAGTTTCAAAAACTACATTTCGTTGACTTTCTAACGGTATCAGTCCGCTTCAGTTACAACGGTTGCGTCAGATATTCGTACCAACATGTATTTAGCGATATTTTTCTGTAATTACTAGGTTGCATCGCTTTTAACAGTGAAACGATTGACTGTGGGACTTACTGGAACTGATTTTGGACTGTGACCTTACAAATGCGATGAATGAGACAATTGGACTCCATGAAATAACATTCTTCTTAAATTGGCATGATTGCCGGAACTCAGCGGTTAAACTAGGCGCTGTGGTAGCGCTTTATTTAAAAATGTAGATATATAAGTCATTTTTTACTGTGGAACCACTCCAAGCCGCTATCGCACGCCGAAGAAGTTGAGCCATTTTCGAAAACTACATTTCATTGACTTTCTAACGGTATCAGTCCGTTTCAGTTACAACGGTTGCGTCACATATGCGTACCAACATGTGTTTAGCGATGTTTTTCTGATATTATTAGGTTGTATCGCTTTTAACAGTGAAAAGATTGACTGTAGGACTTAATTGAACTGATTTTGGACTTTAACTTTATAAATGTGATAATTGAGACAATTGGACTCCAAGAAATAACAATGTTCTGAATTTGACATGATTGCTAGAACTCAGCAATTACACTGGGCGCTGTGGTAGCGCTTCATTTAAAAATGCACATAAATAAGTCATTTTTTACTGTAGAACCAATCCTAGCCGTTAGCGCACGCTGTAGAAATAGAGACAGTTTCAATAACTACATTTCGTTGACTTTCTAACGGTATCAGTCCGCTTCAGTTACAACGGTTGTGTCACATATTCGTACCAACATGTATTTAGCGATATTTTTCTGATATTACTAGGTTGCATCGCTTTTAACAGTGAAACGATTGACTGTAGGACTTACTTGAACTGATTTTGGACTTTACCTTTATAAATGTGATAATTGAGACAATTGGACTCCAAGAAATAACAATGTTCTGAATTTGACATGATTGCTAGAACTCAGCGATTACACTGGGCGCTGTGGTAGTGCTTCATTTAAAAATGCACATAAATAAGACATTTTTTACTGTAGGACCAATCCTAGCCGTTATTGCACGCTGAAGAGAGTTTCAAAAACTACATTTCATTGACTTTCTAACAGTATCAGTCCGTTTCAGTTACAACGGTTGCGTCACATATGCGTACCAACATGTATTTATCGATATTTTTCTGATATTACTAGGTTGTATCGCTTTTAAAAGTGAAACGATTGACTGTGGCACTTAATTGAACTGATTTTGGACTGTGACCTTACAAGTGTGATGATTGAGACAATTGGACTCCATGATATAACATTCTTCTTAAATTGGCATGATTGCCGGAACTCAGCGATTAAGCTGGGCACTGTGATAGCGCTTCAATTAAAAATGTAGATATATAAGTCATTTTATACTGTGGGACAAATCCTAGTCGCTTTCGCACGCCGAGGAAATTGAGACAGTTTCAAAAACAACATTTCATTGACTTTCCAACAGTATCAGTCCGTTTCAGTTGCAACGGTTGCGTCACATATTCGTACCAACATGTATTTAGCGATATTTTTGTGATATTACTAGGTTGCATCGCTTTTAACAGTGAAACGATTGACTGTGGGACTTAATTGAACTGATTTTGGACTGTGACCTTACAAGTGTGATGAATGAGACAATTGGACTCCATGCAATAACATTCTTCTTAAATTGGCATGATTGACGGAACTCAGCGATTACACTGGGCGCTGTGGTATCGCTTCATTTAATAATGTAGATAAATAAGTCACTTTTTACTGTGGGTCCAATCCTAGCCGTTATCGCACGCTGAAGAAATTGAGATAGTTTTAAAAACTACATTTCATTGACTTTCTAACAGTATCAGTCCGTTTCAGTTGCAACGGTTGCGTCACATATTCGTACCAACATGTATTTAGCGATATTTTTGTGAT
Source organism: Hydractinia symbiolongicarpus (assembly GCF_029227915.1). Taxonomy (NCBI): domain Eukaryota; kingdom Metazoa; phylum Cnidaria; class Hydrozoa; order Anthoathecata; family Hydractiniidae; genus Hydractinia; species Hydractinia symbiolongicarpus. Next base: position 82,759 of record NC_079886.1, read on the forward strand.
ATTACTAGGTTGCATCGCTTTTAACAGTGAAACGATTGACTGTGGGACTTAATTGAACTGATTTTGGACTGTGACCTTACAAGTGTGATGAATGAGACAATTGGACTCCATGCAATAACATTCTTCTTAAATTGGCATGATTGACGGAACTCAGCGATTACACTGGGCGCTGTGGTATCGCTTCATTTAATAATGTAGATAAATAAGTCACTTTTTACTGTGGGTCCAATCCTAGCCGTTATCGCACGCTGAAGAAATTGAGATAGTTTTAAAAACTACATTTCATTGACTTTCTAACTGTATCAGTCCGTTTCTGTTACAACGGTTGCGTCACATATGCGTACCAACATGTGTTTAGCGATGTTTTTCTGATATCATTAGGTTGTATCGCTTTAAACAGTGAAACGATTGACTGTAGGACTTAATTGAACTGATTTTGGACTTTAATTTATAAATGTGATAATTGAGACAATTGGACTCCAAGAAATAACAATGTTCTGAATTTGACATGATTGCTAGAACTCAGCAATTACACTGGGCGCTGTGGTAGCGCTTCATTTAAAAATGCACATAAATAAGTCATTTTTTACTGTAGAACCAATCCTAGCCGTTAGCGCACGCTGTAGAAACAGAGACAGTTTCAATAACTACATTTCGTTGACTTTCTAACGGTATCAGTCCGCTTCAGTTACAACGGTTGTGTCACATATTCGTACCAACATGTATTTAGCGATATTTTTCTGATATTACTAGGTTGCATCGCTTTTAACAGTGAAACGATTGACTGTAGGACTTACTTGAACTGATTTTGGACTTTAACTTTATAAATGTGATAATTGAGACAATTGGACTCCAAGAAATAACAATGTTCTGAATTTGACATGATTGCTAGAACTCAGCGATTACACTGGGCGCTGTGGTAGTGCTTCATTTAAAAATGCACATAAATAAGACATTTTTTACTGTAGGACCAATCCTAGCCGTTATTGCACGCTGAAGAGAGTTTCAAAAACTACATTTCATTGACTTTCTAACAGTATCAGTCCGTTTCAGTTACAACGGTTGCGTCACATATGCGTACCAACATGTATTTATCGATATTTTTCTGATATTACTAGGTTGTATCGCTTTTAAAAGTGAAACGATTGACTGTGGCACTTAATTGAACTGATTTTGGACTGTGACCTTACAAGTGTGATAATTGAGACAATTGGACTCCATGATATAACATTCTTCTTAAATTGGCATGATTGCCGGAACTCAGCGATTAAGCTGGGCACTGTGGTAGCGCTTCAATTAAAAATGTAGATATATAAGTCATTTTATACTGTGGGACAAATCCTAGTCGCTTTCGCACGCCGAGGAAATTGAGACAGTTTCAGAAACTACATTTCATTGACTTTCTAACAGTATCAGTCCGTTTCAGTTGCAACGGTTGCGTCACATATTCGTACCAACATGTATTTAGCGATATTTTTGTGATATCACTAGGTTGCATCGCTTTTAACAGTGAAACGATTGACTGTAAGACTTAATTGAACTGATTTTGGACTGTGACCTTACAAGTGTGATGAATGAGACAATTGGACTCCATGCAATAACATTCTTCTTAAATTGGCATGATTGACGGAACTCAGCGATTACACTGGTCTCTGTGGTATCGCTTCATTTAATAATGTAGATAAATAAGTCACTTTTTACTGTGGGTCCAATCCTAGCCGTTATCGCACGCTGAAGAAATTGAGATAGTTTTAAAAACTACATTTCATTGACTTTCTAACTGTATCAGTCCGTTTCTGTTACAACGGTTGCGTCACATATGCGTACCAACATGTATTTAGCGATGTTTTTCTGATATCATTAGGTTGTATCGCTTTTAAAAGTGAAACGATTGACTGTAGGACTTAATTAAACTGATTTTGGACTTAAACTTTATAAATGTGATAATTGAGACAATTGGTACGAAAATGTGACCCAACTGTTGTAACTCAAACAGACTGATACCGTTAGAAAGTCAATGAAATGTAGTTTTTGAAACTGTCTCAATTTCCTCGGCGTGCGATAGCGGCTAGGATTTTTTCCCACAGTAAAAAATGACTTATATATCTACGTTTTTAATTGAAGCGCTACCACAGTGCCCAGCTTAATCGCTGAGTTCCGGCAATCATGCCAATTTAAGAATAATGTTATATCATGGAGTCTAATTGTCTCATTCATCACACTTGTAAGGTCACAGTCCAAAATCAGTTCAATTAATTCCCACAGTCAATCGTTTCACTGTAAAAAGCGTTGCAACCTAGTAATATCAGAAAAATATCGCTAAATACATGTTGGTACAAAAATGTGACCCAACTGTTGTAACTCAAACGGGCAGACATCGTTAGAAAGTCAATGAAGTGTAGTTTTTAAAACTGTCTCTATCTGTTAAGCGCGCGCTAGCGGCTAGGATTGTTTCAACAGTAAAGAATGACTTATTTATCTAAATTTAAAAATAAAGCGCTACCACAGCGCCCAGTGAAATCGCTAAGTTCTAGCAATCATGCCAAGTTCAGAATAATGTTATACCTTGGAGTCCAATTGTCTCAATTATTGTATTTATAAAGGTAAAGTCAAAAATCAGTTCAATTAAGTGCCACTGTCAATCGTTTCACTTTTAAAAGCGATACAACCTAGTAATATCAGAAAAATATCGATAAATACATGTTGGTACGAATATGTGACGCAACCGTTGTAATTGAAACGGACTCATACCGTTAGAAAGTCATTGAAATGTAGTTTTTGAAACTTTCTCAATTTCTTCAGCGTGCGATAACGGCTAAGATTGGACCCACAGTAAAAAGTGACTTATTTATCTACATTATTAAATGAAGCGATACCACAGCGCCCAGTGTAATCGCCGAGTTCTAGCAATCATGTCAAATTCAGAACATTGTTATTTCTTGGAGTCCAATTGTCCCATTCATCACATTTGTCAGGTCACAGTCCAAAATCAGTTAAATTAAGTCCCATACTCAATCGTTTCACTGTTAAAAGCGATGCAACCTAGTAATATCAGAAAAATACCGCTAAATACATGTTGGTACGTAAATGTGACCCAACCGTTGCAACTGAAACGGACTGATACCGTTAGAAAGTCAATGAAATACAGTTTTTGAAACTGTCTCAATTTTCTCGGCGTGCGAAAGCGGCTAGGATTTGTCCCACAGTAAAAGATGACTTATATATCTACATTTTTAAATGAAGCGCTACCACAGTGCCCAGCTTAAGCGCTGAGTTCCGGCAATCATGCCAATTTAAGAAGAATGTTATATCAGGGAGTCCGATTGTCTCACTCATCACACTTGTAAGGTCACAGTCAAAAATCAGTTCAATTAATTCTCACAGTCAATCGTTTCACTGTAAAAAGCGTTGCAACCTAGTAATATCAGAAAAATATCGCTAAATACATGTTGGTACAAAAATGTGACCCAACAGTTGTAACTCAAACGGGCAGACATCGTTAGAAGGTCAATGAAGTGTAGTTTTTAAAACTGTCTCTATCTGTTAAGCGCGCGCTAGCGGCTAGGATTGTTTCAACAGTAAAGAATGACTTATTTATCTAAATTTCTAAATAAAGCGCTACCACAGCGCCCAGTGAAATCGCTAAGTTCTAGCAATCATGCCAAGTTCAGAATAATGTTATACCTTGGAGTCCAATTGTCTCAATTATTGTATTTATAAAGGTAAAGTCAAAAATCAGTTCAATTAAGTGCCACTGTCAATCGTTTCACTTTTAAAAGCGATACAACCTAGTAATATCAGAAAAATATCGATAAATACATGTTGGTACGAATATGTGACGCAACCGTTGTAATTGAAACGGACTCATACCGTTAGAAAGTCATTGAAATGTAGTTTTTGAAACTTTCTCAATTTCTTCAGCGTGCGATAACGGCTAAGATTGGACCCACAGTAAAAAGTGACTTATTTATCTACATTATTAAATGAAGCGATACCACAGCGCCCAGTGTAATCGCTGAGTTCTGTCAATCATGCCAATTTAAGAAGAATGTTATTGCATGGAGTCCAATTGTTTCAATTATCACCTTTATAAAGTTAAAGTCCAAAATCAGTTCAAGTAAGTCCCACAGTCAATCGTTTCACTGTTAAAGGCGATGCAACCTAGTAATATTAGAAAAATATCGCAAAATACATGTTGGTACGCATATGTGACGCAACCGTTGTAACTGAAACGGACTGATACTGTTAGAAAGTCAATGAAATGTAGTTTTTGAAACTCTCTTCAGCGTGCAATAACGGCTAGGATTGGTCCTGCAGTGAAAAATGACTTATTTATGTGCATTTTTAAATGAAGCACTACCACAGAGCCCAGTGTAATCGCTGAATTCTAGCAATCATGTCAAATTCAGAACATTGTTATTTCTTGGAATCCAATTGTCTCAATTATCACATTTATAAAGTTAAAGTCCAAAATCAGTTCAATTAAGTCCTACAGTCAATCTTTTCACTGTTAAAAGCGATACAACCTAACAATATCAGAAAAACATCGCTAAACACATGTTGGTACGCATATGTGACGCAACCGTTGTAACAGAAACGGACTGATACCGCTAGAAAGTCAATGAAATGTAGTTTTTGAAACTGTCTCAATTTCTTCAGCGTGCGATAACGGCTAGGATTGGACCCACAGTAAAAAGTGACTTATTGATCTACATTATTAAATGAAGCGATACCACAGCGCCCAGTGTAATCGCTGAGTTCCGTCAATCATGCCAATTTAAGAAGAATGTTATTGCATGGAGTCCAATTGTCTCAATTATCACATTTATAAAGTTAAAGTCCAAAATCAGTTCAAGTAAGTCCCACAGTGAATCGTTTCACTGTTAAAGGCGATGCAACCTAGTAATCTCAGAAACATATCGCTAAATACATGTTGGTACGAATATGTGACGCAACCGTTGTAACTGAAACAGACTGATACCGTTAGAAAGTCAACGAAATATAGTTTTTGAAACTGTCTCTATTTCTTAAGCGCGCTAGTGGCTAGGATTGTTTCCACAGTAAAGAATGACTTATTCATCTAAATTTGTAAATAAAGCGCTACCACAGCGCCCAGTGTAATCGCTGAGTTCTAGCAATCATGCCAAGTTCAGAATAATGTTATACCTTGGAGTCCAATTGTCTCAATTATTGCATTTATAAAGTTAAAGTCCAAAATCAGTTCAATTAAGTGCCACTGTCAATCGTTTCACTGTTAAAAGCGATACAACCTAGTAATATCAGAAAAATATCTCTAAACACATGTTGGTACGAATATGTGACGCAACCGTTGTAACTGAAGCGGACTGATACCGTTAGAAAGTCAACGAAATGTAGTTTTTGAAACTGTCTCAATTTCTTCAGCGTGCGATAACGGCTAAGATTTGTCCCACAGTAAAAAATGACTTATATATCTACTTTTTTAAATGAAGCGCTACCACAGCGCCCAGTGTAATCGCTCAGTTCCGTTAATCATGCCAATTTAAGAAGACTTTTATTGCATGGAGTCCAAATGTCTCAATTATCACATTTATAAAGTTAAAGTCCAAAATCAGTTGAAGTGAGTCTCACAGTCAATCGTTTCACTGTTAAAAGCGATACAGCCTGGTAATATCAGAAAAATATCGCTAAACACATGTTGGTACGACAATGTGACGCAACTGTTGTAACAGAAACGGACTGATAGCGTTAGAAAGTCAATGAAATGTAGTTTTTGAAACTGTCTCAATTTCTTCAGCGTGCGATAACGGCTATATTTGGTCCCACAGTAAAAAGTGACTTATATATCTACATTTTTAAGTTAAGCGCTACCACACCGCCGAGTGTAATCGCTGAGCACCGGCGATCATGCCAATTTAAGAAGAATGTTATTTCATGGAGTCCAATTGTCTCATTCATCACACTTGTCAGGTCTCAGCCCAAAATCAGTTCAATGAAGTCCCATACTCAATCGTTTCACTGTTAAAAGCGATGCAACCTAGTAATATTAGAAAAATATCGCTAAATACATGTTGGTACGAATATGAGACGCAACCGTTGTTACAGAAACGGACTGATACCTTTAGAAAGTCAATGAAATGTAGTTTTTGAAACTGTCTCAATTTCTTTAGCGTGCGATAACGGCTAGGATTGGTCCCACAGTAAAAAATGAATTATATATCTACATTTTTAAATGAAGCGCTACCACAGCGCCCAGTGTAATCGCTCAGTTCCGTCAATCATGCCAATTTAAGAAGAATGTTATTGCATGGAGTCCAATTGTCTCAATTATCATATTTATAAAGTTAAAGTCCTGAATCAGTTCAAGTAAGTCCCACAGTCAATCGTTTCAGTGTTAAAAGCGATGCAACCTAGTAATATCAGAAAAATATCGCTAAATACATGTTGGTACGAATATGTGACGCAACCGTTGTAACAGAAACGGACTGATACAGTTAGAAAGTCAATGAAATATAGTTTTTGAAACTGTCTTAATTTCTTTAGCGTGCGATAACGGCTATAATTGGTCACACAGTAAAAAGTGACTTATTTATCTACATTATTAAATGAAGCGATACCACAGCGCCCAGTGTAATCGCTGAGCACCGGCGATCATGCCAATTTAAGAAGAATGTTATTTCATGGAGTCCAATTGTCTCATTCATCACATTTATAAAGTTAAAGTCCAAAATCAGTTCAAGTAAGTCCCACAATCAATCGTTTCACTGTTAAAGGCGATGCAACCTAGTAATATCAGAAAAATATCGCTAAATACATGTTGGTACGAATATGTGACGCTACCGTTGTAACTGAAACGGACTGATACTGTTAGAAAGTCAATGAAATGTAGTTTTTGAAACTCTCTTCAGCGTGCGATAACGGCTAGGATTGGTCCTACAGTAAAAAATGAGTTATTTATCTGCATTTTTAAATGAAGCGTTACCACAGCGCCCAGTGTAATCCCTGAGCTCTAGCAATCATGTCAAATTCAGAACATTGTTATTTCTTGGAGTCCAATTGTCTCAATTATCACACTTATAAAGTTAAAGTCCAAAATCAGTTCAATTAATTCCCACAGTCAATCGTTTCACTGTTAAAAGCTATACAACCTAGTAATATCAGAAAAATATCGCTAAATACATGTTGGTACGAATATGAGACGCAACCGTTGTTACAGAAACGGACTGACACCGTTAGAAAGTCAATGAAATGTAGTTTTTGAAACTGTCTCAATTTCTTTAGCGCGCGATAACGGCTAGGATTGGTCCCACAGTAAAAAATGACATATTTATCTGCATTTTTAAATGAAGCGCTGCCACAACGCCCAGTGTAATTGCTGAGTTCCGTCAATCATGCCAATTTAAGAAGAATGTTATTGCATGGAATCCAATTATTTCAATTATCACATTTATAAAGTTAAAGTCCAAAATCAGTTCAAGTAAGTCCCACAGTCAATCGTTTCACTGTAAAAAGCGTTGCAACCTAGTAATATCAGAAAAATATCGCTAAATACATGTTGGTACAAAAATGTGACCCAACTGTTGTAACTCAAACGGGCTGACATCGTTAGAAAGTCAATGAAGTGTAGTTTTTGAAACTGTTTCTATCTCTTAAGCGCGCGCTAGCGGCTAGGATTGTTTCCACAGTAAAGAATGAATTATTTATCTAAATTTGTAAATAAAGCGCTACCACAGCGCCCAGTGTAATCGCTGAGTTCTAGCAATCATGCCAAGTTCAGAATAATGTTATACCTTGGAGTCCAATTGTCTCAATTATTGCATTTATAAAGTTAAAGTCCAAAATCAGTTCAATTAAGTGCCACTGTCAATCGTTTCACTGTTAAAAGCGATACAACCTAGTAATATCAGAAAAATATCTCTAAACACATGTTGGTACGAATATGTGACGCAACCGTTGTAACTGAAGCGGACTGATACCGTTAGAAAGTCAACGAAATGTAGTTTTTGAAACTGTCTCAATTTCTTCAGCGTGCGATAACGGCTAAGATTTGTCCCACAGTAAAAAATGACTTATATATCTACTTTTTTAAATGAAGCGCTACCACAGCGCCCAGTGTAATCGCTCAGTTCCGTTAATCATGCCAATTTAAGAAGACTTTTATTGCATGGAGTCCAAATGTCTCAATTATCACATTTATAAAGTTAAAGTCCAAAATCAGTTGAAGTGAGTCTCACAGTCAATCGTTTCACTGTTAAAAGCGATACAGCCTGGTAATATCAGAAAAATATCGCTAAACACATGTTGGTACGACAATGTGACGCAACTGTTGTAACAGAAACGGACTGATAGCGTTAGAAAGTCAATGAAATGTAGTTTTTGAAACTGTCTCAATTTCTTCAGCGTGCGATAACGGCTATATTTGGTCCCACAGTAAAAAGTGACTTATATATCTACATTTTTAAGTTAAGCGCTACCACACCGCCGAGTGTAATCGCTGAGCACCGGCGATCATGCCAATTTAAGAAGAATGTTATTTCATGGAGTCCAATTGTCTCATTCATCACACTTGTCAGGTCTCAGCCCAAAATCAGTTCAATGAAGTCCCATACTCAATCGTTTCACTGTTAAAAGCGATGCAACCTAGTAATATTAGAAAAATATCGCTAAATACATGTTGGTACGAATATGAGACGCAACCGTTGTTACAGAAACGGACTGATACCTTTAGAAAGTCAATGAAATGTAGTTTTTGAAACTGTCTCAATTTCTTTAGCGTGCGATAACGGCTAGGATTGGTCCCACAGTAAAAAATGAATTATATATCTACATTTTTAAATGAAGCGCTACCACAGCGCCCAGTGTAATCGCTCAGTTCCGTCAATCATGCCAATTTAAGAAGAATGTTATTGCATGGAGTCCAATTGTCTCAATTATCATATTTATAAAGTTAAAGTCCTGAATCAGTTCAAGTAAGTCCCACAGTCAATCGTTTCAGTGTTAAAAGCGATGCAACCTAGTAATATCAGAAAAATATCGCTAAATACATGTTGGTACGAATATGTGACGCAACCGTTGTAACAGAAACGGACTGATACAGTTAGAAAGTCAATGAAATATAGTTTTTGAAACTGTCTTAATTTCTTTAGCGTGCGATAACGGCTATAATTGGTCACACAGTAAAAAGTGACTTATTTATCTACATTATTAAATGAAGCGATACCACAGCGCCCAGTGTAATCGCTGAGCACCGGCGATCATGCCAATTTAAGAAGAATGTTATTTCATGGAGTCCAATTGTCTCATTCATCACATTTATAAAGTTAAAGTCCAAAATCAGTTCAAGTAAGTCCCACAATCAATCGTTTCACTGTTAAAGGCGATGCAACCTAGTAATATCAGAAAAATATCGCTAAATACATGTTGGTACGAATATGTGACGCTACCGTTGTAACTGAAACGGACTGATACTGTTAGAAAGTCAATGAAATGTAGTTTTTGAAACTCTCTTCAGCGTGCGATAACGGCTAGGATTGGTCCTACAGTAAAAAATGAGTTATTTATCTGCATTTTTAAATGAAGCGTTACCACAGCGCCCAGTGTAATCCCTGAGCTCTAGCAATCATGTCAAATTCAGAACATTGTTATTTCTTGGAGTCCAATTGTCTCAATTATCACACTTATAAAGTTAAAGTCCAAAATCAGTTCAATTAATTCCCACAGTCAATCGTTTCACTGTTAAAAGCTATACAACCTAGTAATATCAGAAAAATATCGCTAAATACATGTTGGTACAAATATGAGACGCAACCGTTGTTACAGAAACGGACTGACACCGTTAGAAAGTCAATGAAATGTAGTTTTTGAAACTGTCTCAATTTCTTTAGCGCGCGATAACGGCTAGGATTGGTCCCACAGTAAAAAATGACATATTTATCTGCATTTTTAAATGAAGCGCTGCCACAACGCCCAGTGTAATTGCTGAGTTCCGTCAATCATGCCAATTTAAGAAGAATGTTATTGCATGGAATCCAATTATTTCAATTATCACATTTATAAAGTTAAAGTCCAAAATCAGTTCAAGTAAGTCCCACAGTCAATCGTTTCACTGTAAAAAGCGTTGCAACCTAGTAATATCAGAAAAATATCGCTAAATACATGTTGGTACAAAAATGTGACCCAACTGTTGTAACTCAAACGGGCTGACATCGTTAGAAAGTCAATGAAGTGTAGTTTTTGAAACTGTTTCTATCTCTTAAGCGCGCGCTAGCGGCTAGGATTGTTTCCACAGTAAAGAATGAATTATTTATCTAAATTTGTAAATAAAGCGCTACCACAGCGCCCAGTGTAATCGCTGAATTCTAGCAATCATGTCAAATTCAGAACATTGTTATTTCTTGGAGTCCAGTTGTCTCAATTATCATATTTATAAAATTAAAGTCCAAAATCAGTTCAATTAATTCCCACAGTCAATCGTTTCACTGTAAAAAGCGTTGCAACCTAGTAATATCAGAAAAATATCGCTAAATACATGTTGGTACAAAAATGTGACCCAACTGTTGTAACTCAAACGGGCTGACATCGTTAGAAAGTCAATGAAATGTAGTTTTTGAAACTGTCTCAATTTTTTCAGCGTGCGATAACGGCTAGGATTGGTCCCACAGTAAAAAATGACTTATATATCTACATTTTTAAATGAAGTGCTACCACAGCGCCCAGTGTAATCGCTCAGTTCCGTCAATCATGCCAATTTAAGTAGAATGTCATTGCATGGAGTCCAATTGTCTCATTCATCACATTTGTAAGGTCACAGTCCAAAATCAGTTTAATTAAGTCCCACAGTCAATCGTTTCACTGTTAAAAGCGATGCAACCTAGTAATATCAGAAAAATATCGCTAAATATATGTTGGTACGAAAATGTGACCCAACTGTTGTAACTCAAACGGGCTGACACCGTTAGAAAGGCATTGAAATGTAGTTTTTGAAACTGTCTCAATTTCTTCAGCGTGCGATAACGGCTAGGATTGGTCCCACAGTAAAAAATGACTTATATATCTACATTTTTAAATGAAGCGCTACCACAGCGCCCAGTGTAATCGCTCAGTTCCGTCAATCATGCCAATTTAAGTAGAATGTCATTGCATGGAGTCCAATTGTCTCATTCATCACATTTGTAAGGTCACAGTCCAAAATCAGTTTAATTAAGTCCCACAGTCAATCGTTTCACTGTTAAAAGCGATGCAACCTAGTAATATCAAAAAAATATCGCTAAATATATGTTGGTACGAAAATGTGACCCAACTGTTGTAACTCAAACGGGCTGACACCGTTAGAAAGGCATTGAAATGTAGTTTTTGAAACTGTCTCAATTTCTTCAGCGTGCGATGACGGCTAGGATTGGTCCCACAGTAAAAAATGACTTACATATCTACATTTTTAAATGAAGCGCTACCACAGCGCCCAGTGTAATCGCTGAGCTCCGTCAATCATGCCAATTTAAGAAGAATGTGATCGCATGGAGTCCAATTGTCTCAATTATCACATTTAAAAAGTTAAAGTCCAAAATCAGTTCAAGTAAGTCCAACAGTCAATCGTTTCATTGTTAAAGGCGATGCAACCTAGTAATATCAGAAAAATATCGCTAAATACATGTTGGTACGAATATGTGACGGAACCGTTGCAACTGAAACGGACTGATACTGTTAGAAAGTCAATGAAATGTAGTTTTTGAAACTCTCTTCAGCGTGCGATAACGGCTAGGATTGGTCCTACAGTAAAAAATGACTTATTTATATGCATTTTTAAATGAAGCGCTACCACAGCGCCCAGTGTAATCGCCGAGTTCTAGCAATCATGTCAAATTCAGAACATTGTTGTTTCTTGGAGTCCAATTGTCTCATTCATCACATTTGTCAGGTCACAGTCCAAAATCAGTTCAATTAAGTCCCATACTCAATCGTTTCACTGTTAAAAGCGATGCAACCTAGTAAAATCAGAAAAATATCGCTAATTACATGTTGGTACGAAAATGTGACGCAACTGTTGTAACTCAAACAGACTGATACCGTTAGAAAGTCAATGAAATGTAGTTTTTGAAACTGTCTCAATTTCCTCGGCGTGCGATGGCGGCTAGGATTTTTTCCCACAGTAAAAAATGACTTATATATCTACGTTTTTAATTGAAGCGCTACCACAGTGCCCAGCTTAATCGCTGAGTTCCGGCAATCATGCCAATTTAAGAATAATGTTATATCATGGAGTCCAATTGTCTCATTCATCACACTTGTAAGGTCACAGTCCAAAATCAGTTCAATTAATTCCCACAGTCAATCGTTTCACTGTAAAAAGCGTTGCAACCTAGTAATATCAGAAAAATATCGCTAAATACATGTTGGTACAAAAATGTGACCCAACTGTTGTAACTCAAACGGGCTGACATCGTTAGAAAGTCAATGAAGTGTAGTTTTTGAAACTGTTTCTATCTCTTAAGCGCGCGCTAGCGGCTAGGATTGTTTCCACAGTAAAGAATGAATTATTTATCTAAATTTGTAAATAAAGCGCTACCACAGCGCCCAGTGTAATCGCTGAATTCTAGCAATCATGTCAAATTCAGAACATTGTTATTTCTTGGAGTCCAATTGTCTCAATTATCACATTTATAAAGTTAAAGTCCAAAATCAGTTCAAGTAAGTCCAACAGTCAATCGTTTCATTGTTAAAGGCGATGCAACCTAGTAATATCAGAAAAATATCGCTAAATACATGTTGGTACGAATATGTGACGCAACCGTTGCAACTGAAACGGACTGATACTGTTAGAAAGTCAATGAAATGTAGTTTTTGAAACTCTCTTCAGCGTGCGATAACGGCTAGGATTGGTCCTACAGTAAAAAATGACTTATTTAAGTGCATTTTTAAATGAAGCGCGACCACAGCGCCCAGTGTAATCGCCGAGTTCTAGCAATCATGTCAAATTCAGAACATTGTTATTTCTTGGAGTCCAATTGTCCCATTCATCACATTTGTCAGGTCACAGTCCAAAATCAGTTAAATTAAGTCCCATACTCAATCGTTTCACTGTTAAAAGCGATGCAACCTAGTAATATCAGAAAAATACCGCTAAATACATGTTGGTACGTAAATGTGACCCAACCGTTGCAACTGAAACGGACTGATACCGTTAGAAAGTCAATGAAATACAGTTTTTGAAACTGTCTCAATTTTCTCGGCGTGCGAAAGCGGCTAGGATTTGTCCCACAGTAAAAGATGACTTATATATCTACATTTTTAAATGAAGCGCTACCACAGTGCCCAGCTTAATCGCTGAGTTCCGGCAATCATGCCAATTTAAGAAGAATGTTATATCATGGAGTCCAATTGTCTCACTCATCACACTTGTAAGGTCACAGTCAAAAATCAGTTCAATTAATTCTCACAGTCAATCGTTTCACTGTAAAAAGCGTTGCAACCTAGTAATATCAGAAAAATATCGCTAAATACATGTTGGTACAAAAATGTGACCCAACTGTTGTAACTCAAACGGGCAGACATCGTTAGAAAGTCAATGAAGTGTAGTTTTTAAAACTGTCTCTATCTGTTAAGCGTGCGCTAGCGGCTAGGATTTTTCAACAGTAAAGAATGACTTATTTATCTAAATTTGTAAATAAAGCGCTACCACAGCGCCCAGTGAAATCGCTGAGTTCTAGCAATCATGCCAAGTTCAGAATAATGTTATACCCTGGAGTCCAATTGTCTCAATTATTGTATTTATAAAGGTAAAGTCAAAAATCAGTTCAATTAAGTGCCACTGTCAATCGTTTCACTTTTAAGAGCGATACAACCTAGTAATATCAGAAAAATATCGATAAATACATGTTGGTACGAATATGTGACGCAACCGTTGTAATTGAAACGGACTCATACCGTTAGAAAGTCATTGAAATGTAGTTTTTGAAACTTTCTCAATTTCTTCAGCGTGCGATAACGGCTAAGATTGGACCCACAGTAAAAAGTGACTTATTTATCTACATTATTAAATAAAGCGATACCACAGCGCCCAGTGTAATCGCTGAGTTCTGTCAATCATGCCAATTTAAGAAGAATGTTATTGCATGGAGTCCAATTGTTTCAATTATCACCTTTATAAAGTTAAAGTCCAAAATCAGTTCAAGTAAGTCCCACAGTCAATCGTTTCACTGTTAAAGGCGATGCAACCTAGTAATATTAGAAAAATATCGCAAAATACATGTTGGTACGCATATGTGACGCAACCGTTGTAACTGAAACGGACTGATACTGTTAGAAAGTCAATGAAATGTAGTTTTTGAAACTCTCTTCAGCGTGCAATAACGGCTAGGATTGGTCCTGCAGTGAAAAATGACTTATTTATGTGCATTTTTAAATGAAGCACTACCACAGCGCCCAGTGTAATCGCTGAATTCTAGCAATCATGTCAAATTCAGAACATTGTTATTTCTTGGAGTCCAATTGTCTCAATTATCACATTTATAAAGTTAAAGTCCAAAATCAGTTCAATTAAGTCCTACAGTCAATCTTTTCACTGTTAAAAGCGATACAACCTAATAATATCAGAAAAACATCGCTAAACACATGTTGGTACGCATATGTGACGCAACCGTTGTAACAGAAACGGACTGATACCGCTAGAAAGTCAATGAAATGTAGTTTTTAAAACTGTCTCAATTTCTTCAGCGTGCGATAACGGCTAGGATTGGACCCACAGTAAAAAGTGACTTATTGATCTAGATTATTAAATGAAGCGATACCACAGCGCCCAGTGTAATCGCTGAGTTCCGTCAATCATGCCAATTTAAGAAGAATGTTATTGCATGGAGTCCAATTCTCTCAATTATCACATTTATAAAGTTAAAGTCCAAAATCAGTTCAAGTAAGTCCCACAGTCAATCGTTTCACTGTTAAAGGCGATGCAACCTAGTAATATCAGAAACATATCGCTAAATACATGTTGGTACGAATATGTGACGCAACCGTTGTAACTGAAACAGACTGATACCGTTAGAAAGTCAACGAAATATAGTTTTTTAAACTGTCTCTATTTGTTAAGCGCGCTAGTGGCTAGGATTGTTTCCACATAAAGAATGACTTATTCATCTAAATTTGTAAATAAAGCGCTACCACAGCGCCCAGTGTAATCGCTGAGTTCTAGCAATCATGCCAAGTTCAGAATAATGTTATACCTTGGAGTCCAATTGTCTCAATTATTGCATTTATAAAGTTAAAGTCCAAAATCAGTTCAATTAAGTGCCACTGTCAATCGTTTCACTGTTAAAAGCGATACAACCTAGTAATATCAGAAAAATATCTCTAAACACATGTTGGTACGAATATGTAACGCAACCGTTGTAACTGAAGCGGACTGATACCGTTAGAAAGTCAACGAAATGTAGTTTTTGAAACTGTCTCAATTTCTTCAGCGTGCGATAACGGGTAAGATTTGTCCCACAGTAAAAAATGACTTATATATCTACTTTTTTAAATGAAGCGCTACCACAGCGCCCAGTGTAATCGCTCAGTTCCGTTAATCATGCCAATTTAAGAAGACTTTTATTGCATGGTGTCCAAATGTCTCAATTATCACATTTATAAAGTTAAAGTCCAAAATCAGTTCAAGTGAGTCCCACAGTCAATCGTTTCACTGTTAAAAGCGATACAGCCTGGTAATATCAGAAAAATATCGCTAAACACATGTTGGTACGACAATGTGACGCAACTGTTGTAACAGAAACGGACTGATAGCGTTAGAAAGTCAATGAAATGTAGTTTTTGAAACTGTCTCAATTTCTTCAGCGTGCGATAACGGCTATAATTGGTCCCACAGTAAAAAGTGACTTATATATCTACATTTTTAAGTTAAGCGCTACCACACCGCCGAGTGTAATCGCTGAGCACCGGCGATCATGCCAATTTAAGAAGAATGTTATTTCATGGAGTCCAATTGTCTCATTCATCACATTTGTCAGGTCACAGCCCAAAATCAGTTCAATGAAGTCCCATACTCAATCGTTTCACTGTTAAAAGCGATGCAACCTAGTAATATTAGAAAAATATCGCTAAATACATATTGGTACGAATATGAGACGCAACCGTTGTTACAGAAACGGACTGATACCTTTAGAAAGTCAATGAAATGTAGTTTTTGAAACTGTCTTAATTTCTTTAGCGTGCGATAACGGCTAGGATTGGTCCCACAGTAAAAAATGAATTATATATCTACATTTTTAAATGAAGCGCTACCACAGCGCCCAGTGTAATCGCTCAGTTCCGTCAATCATGCCAATTTAAGAAGAATGTTATTGCATGGAGTCCAATTGTCTCAATTATCATATTTATAAAGTTAAAGTCCTGAATCAGTTCAAGTAAGTCCCACAGTCAATCGTTTCAGTGTTAAAAGCGACACAACAAAGTAATATCAGAAAAATATCGCTAAATACATGTTGGTACAAAAATGTGATCCAACTGTTATAACTCAAACGGGCTGACACCGTTAGAAAGTCAATGAAATGTAGTTTTTGAAACTGTCACAATTTCTTCAGCGTGCGATAACGGCTAGGATTGGTCCCACCGTAAAAAATGACTTACATATCTACATTTTTAAATGAAGCGCTACCACAGCGCCCAATGTAATCGCTGAGTTCCGTCAATCATGCCAATTTAAGAAGAATGTTATTTCATGGAGTCCAATTGTTTCAATTATTATATTTATAAAGTTAAAGTCCAAAATCAGTTCAAGTAAGTCCTACAGTCAATCGTTTCACTGTTAAAAGCGATGCAACCTAGTAAATCAGAAAAATATCGCTAAATACCATGTTGGTACGAATATTTGACGCAACTGTTGTAACTGAAACGGACTGATACTGTTAGAAAGTCAATGAAATGTAGTTTTTAAAACTCTCTTCAGCGTGCGATAACAGCTAGGATTGGTCCTACAGTAAAAAATGACTTATTTATGTGCATTTTTAAATGAAACGCTACCACAGCGCCCAGTGTAATCGCTGAATTCTAGCAATCATGTCAAATCCAGAACATTGTTATTTCTTGGTGTCCAGTTGTTTCAATTATCACATTCATAAAGTTAAAGTCCAAAATCAGTTCAATTAAGTCCTACAGTCAATCGTTTCACTGTTAAAAGCGATACTACCTAATACTATCAGAAAAACATCGCTAAACACATGCTGGTACGCATATGTGACGCAACCGTTGTAACAGAAACGGACTGATACCGTTAGAAAGTCAATGAAATGTAGTTTTTGAAACTGTCTCAATTTCTTCAGCGTGCGATAACGGCTAGGATTGGACCCACAGTAAAAAGTGACTTATTTATCTACATTATTAAATGAAGCGATACCACAGCGCCCAGTGTAATCGGTGAGTTCCCTCAATCATGCAAATTTAAAAAGAATGTTATTGCATGGAGTCCAATTGTCTCAATTATCACATTTAAAAAGTTAAAGTCCAAAATGAGTTCATTAAGTCCCACAGTCAATTGTTTCAGTGTTAAAAGCGATGCAACCTAGTAATATCAGAAAAATATCGCTAAATACATGTTGGTACAAAAATGTGACCCAACTGTTATAACTCAATCGGGCTGACACCGTTAGAAAGTCAATGAGATTTAGTTTTTGAAACTGTCACAATTTCTTCAGCGTGCGATAACGGCTAGGATTGGTCCCACCGTAAAAAATGACTTACATATCTACATTTTTAAATGAAACGCTACCACAGCGCCCAATGTAATCGTTGAGTTCCGTCAATCATGCCAATTTAAGAAGAATGTTATTTCATGGAGTCCAATTGTTTCAATTATTATATTTATAAAGTTAAAGTCCAAAATCAGTTCAAGTAAGTCCTACAGTCAATCGTTTCACTGTTAAAAGCGATGCAACCTAGTAAATCAGAAAAATATCGCTAAATACCATGTTGGTACGAATATTTGACGCAACTGTTGTAACTGAAACGGACTGATACCGTTAGAAAGTCAATGAAATGTAGTTTTTGAAACTGTCTCTCTTTCTTCAGCGTGCGATAACAGCTAGGATTGGTCCTACAGTAAAAAATGACTTATTTATCTGCATTTTTAAATGAAGCGCTACACCAGCGCCCAGTGTAATCGCTGAGTTCTAGCAATCATGTCAAATTCAGAACATTGTTATTTCTTGGAGTCCAATTGTCTCAATTATCACACTTATAAAGTTAAAGTCCAAAATGAGTTCAATCAAGTCCCACAGTCAATTGTTTCACTGGTAAAAGCGATGCAACCTAGTAATATCAGAAAAATATCGCTAAATACATGTTGGTACGAATATGTGACGCAACCGTTGTAACTGAAGCGGACTGATACCGTTAGAAAGTCAACGAAATGTAGTTATTGAAACTGTCTCTATTTCTTCAGCGTCCGATAACGGCTAGGATTGGTTCTACAGTAAAAAATGACTTATTTATCTGCATTTTTAAATGAAGCGCTACCACAACTCCCAGTGTAATCGCTGTGTTCTAGCAATCATTTCAAATTCAGAACATTGTTATTTCTGGGAGCCCAATTGTCTCAATTATCACACTTATAACGTTAAAGTCCAAAATCAGTTCAATTGAGCCCCACAGTCAATCATTTCACTGTTAAAAGCGATACAACCTACAATACTGGCCAAAACTATTGGAATTTAGCTGTCCTTCCCCCCTACCCCCATACACAATGTTGATTTGTGTTAAATTTTGAGCATTCAAGGAACAGCCAAAGCCAAAGTCAACACTGTTTAAGGGGGGAGGGTGCAGGTTTCTTCAGTCCAACAAGAAGGAATTCCATTATATATTGGCCAGGATTGTCTGAGAGAAATATGAATTATATACAGTTCAGTAGGGGGTGTACATTTTCAAAATAAGACATCTACCAAGCACAGAGCTACCACAGCACATCAGCCAGCCTTGTTGGCCACAATTTTTTGATCTGAAACATGTGCAGCCTCTTTTTCAAAATTGCAGCCTCATTTCCATGTCAAAATGTAAACAAACCAAAAAAACAGGCTGGCTGCACCAAAAACACATATAAAAATCTTTTTTTATTATTTGACGGTTCACGCCCGTGAACCGTTGAATTTTAAAAAAGAATTATCAAATATATTTTCTATAATTTTGACGGTTCACGCCCGTGAACCGTCAATTTCTAAAAAAGGTCGAATATAAGAAAGACATATAAAAATATAATTTTTATTATTTGACGGTTCATGCTCGTGAACAGTCAATTTCTAAAAAAGAATTATTGAATATACTTCTTTAAAATTTCACGATTGACGCCCGTGAACCGTCGAATATAAGAAATAATACTGTTTATATGCTGACAGTCCATGTCTGTGAAAAAGATATATACAGACCAAAACATAAAAATAAGATTTTGTGTTAATACCTTCAAAAAAAAACTAGTACTTTCTTTGTATACTTTTGACTATACGGGCCGAGTACCGGATTTACGGGAAATCGCGGGTTTTCGTTTGCCGGCGATTAAACTTCTTTTATTCAGCGTCTTATCAAAAATGAAAACATTTTTGAAAACTACAAGTCTCATGCGTTTTAGTGGTGAAAAAATAATTTAAAAAATCGTTCTGAAAGAACGTTATTTTTTCACCATTAAAACGCATGAGACTTGTAGTTTTCAAAAATGTTTTCATTTTTGATAAGACGCTGAATTTAAGAAGTTTAATCGCCGGCAAACGAAAACCCGTGAATTCCCGTAAATCCGGTACTCGGCCCGTACAGTCAAAAGAATACAAAGAAAGAACTCAAGGACTAAACTCATTTCCCAAACGATTTTTTAAATTATTTTTTCACCACTAAAACGCGTGAGACTTGTAGTTTTCAAAAATGTTTTCATTTTTGATGAGACGCTAAATAAAAGAAGTTTAATCGCCGGCAAACGAAAACCCGCCATTTCCCGTAAATCCCGGGCTTGGCCCGTATAGTCGAATGTATATAAAGAAAGTACCCTGTGAATATACTCATTTTCAGAACGATTTTTAAATTAATTTTTCACCACTAAAACGCATGAGACTTTTAGTTTTCAAAAATGTTTTCATTTTTGAGAAGACGCTGAATAAAAGAAGTTTAATCGCCGGCAAACGAAAACCCGCGATTTCCCGTAAATCCCGTACTCGGCCCGTATAGTCAAAAGTATACAAAGAAAGTACTCAGGGAGTAAACTCATTTCCCGAACGATATTTTAAATTATTTTTTCACCACTAAAACGCATGAGACTTGTAGTTTTCAAAAATGTTTTTATTTTTGATGAGACGCTGAATAAAAGAAGTTTAATCGCCGGCAAACGAAAACCCGCGATTTCCCGTAAATCCCGTACTCGGCCCGTATAGTCAAAAGTACACAAAAAAGTACCCAGGGAGTAAACTGATTTTGCGAATGATTTTTTAAATTATTTTTTTCACCACTAAAATGCATGAGACTTGTAGTTTTCAAAAATGTTTTCACTTTTGATGAGACGCTAAATAAAACATGTTTATTCGTTGGCAAACGAAAACCCGCGATTTCCCGTAAATCCCGGACTCACCCTGTATAGTCAAAAGTATACAAAGAAAGTACCCAGGGAGTAAACTCATTTCCCGAACGATTTTTCAAATTATTTTTTCACCACTATAACGCATGAGACTTGTAGTTTTCAAAAATGTTTTCATTTTTGATGAGACTCTGAATAAAAGAAGTTTAATCGCCGGCAAACGAGAACCCGCGATTTCCCGTAAATCCCGGACTCATCCCGTATAGTCAAAAGTATACAAAGAAAGTACGTAGGGAGTAAACTCATTTCCCGATCGATTTTTTAAATTATTTTTTCACCACTAAAACGCATGAGACTTGTAGTTTTCAAAAATATTTTCATTTTTGATGAGACGCTGAATAAAAGAGGTTTAATTGCCGGCAAACGAAAACCTTCGATTTCCCGTAAATCCCGTACTCGACCCCTATAGTCGAATGTATACAAAGAAAGTACCCTGTGAGTAAACTCATTTCAGAACGATTTTTTAAATTATTTTTTCACCACCAAAACGCATGAAAATTGTAGTTTTCAAAAATGTTTTCATTTTTGATGAGACTCTGAATAAAAGAAGTTTAATCGCCGGCAAACGAAACCCGGGATTTCCTGTAAATCCTGAACTTGGCCCGTATATTCGAATGTATCAAAGAAAGTACCCAAGGAGTAAACTGATTTCCCGAACGATTTTTCAAATTATTTCTGCAGCACTAGAACGAATGAGACTTGTAGTATTCAAAAATGTTTACATTTTTGATGAGACGCCGAATGAAAGCAGTTTAATCGCCGACAACCGAAAACCCGCTTTTCCCGTAAATCCCTGGCTTGGCCCGTATAGTTGAATGTATACAAAGAAAGTACCCTGTGAATAAACTCATTTTCAGAACGATTTTTTAAATTATTTTTTCAACACTAAAACGCATGAGACTTGTAGTTTTCAAAAATTTTTCATTTTTGAGAAGACGCTGAATAAAAGAAGTTTAATCGCTGGCAAACGAAAACCCGCGATTTCCCGTAAATCCCGGACTCACCCTGTATAGTCAAAAGTATACAAAGAAAGTACCCAGGGAGTAAACTCATTTCCCGAACGATTTTTCAAATTATTTTTTCACCACTAAAACGCATGAGACTTGTAGTTTTCAAAAATGTTTTCATTTTTGATGAGACTCTGAATAAAAGAAGTTTAATCGCCGGCAAATGAGAACCCGCGATTTCCCGTAAATCCCGGACTCAGCCCGTATAGTCAAAAGTATACAAAGAAAGTACGTAGGGAGTAAACTCATTTCCCGATCAATTTTTTAAATTATTTTTTCACCACTAAAACGCATGAGACTTGTAGTTTTCAAAAATATTTTCATTTTTGATGAGACGCTGAATAAAAGAGGTTTAATTGCCGGCAAACGAAAACCTGCGATTTCCCGTAAATCCCGTACTCGACCCCTATAGTCGAATGTATACAAAGAAAGTACCCTGTGAGTAAACTCATTTCAGAACGATTTTTTAAATTATTTTTTCACCACCAAAACGCATGAAAATTGTAGTTTTCAAAAATGTTTTCATTTTTGATGAGACTCTGAATAAAAGAAGTTTAATCGCCGGCAAACGAAACCCGGGATTTCCTGTAAATCCTGAACTTGGCCCGTATATTCGAATGTATCAAAGAAAGTACCCAAGGAGTAAACTGATTTCCCGAACGATTTTTCAAATTATTTCTGCAGCACTAGAACGAATGAGACTTGTAGTATTCAAAAATGTTTACATTTTTGATGAGACGCCGAATGAAAGCAGTTTAATCGCCGACAACCGAAAACCCGCTTTTCCCGTAAATCCCTGGCTTGGCCCGTATAGTTGAATGTATACAAAGAAAGTACCCTGTGAATAAACTCATTTTCAGAACGATTTTTTAAATTATTTTTTCACCACTAAAACGCATGAGACTTGTAGTTTTCAAAAATGTTTCATTTTTGAGAAGACGCTGAATAAAAGAAGTTTAATCGCTGGCAAACGAAAACCCGCGATTTCCCGTAAATCCTGTACTCGGCCCGTATAGTCAAAAGTATACAAAGAAAGTACTCAGGGAGTAAACTTATTTCCCGAACGATATTTTAAATTATTTTTTCACCGCTAAAACGCATGAGACTTGTAGTTTTCAAAAATGTTTTCATTTTTGATGAGACGCTAAATAAAACAAGTTTACTCGCCGGCAAACGAAAAACCGGGATTTCCTGTAAATCCCGAACTTGGCCCGTATAGTCGAATGTATGAAAGAAAGAACCCAAGGGGTAAACTGATTTCCCGAACGATTTTTCAAATTATTTCTGCACCACTAGAACGAATGAGACTTGTAGTATTCAAAAATGTTTAAATTTTTGATGAGACGCCAAATGAAAGCAGTTTAATCGCCGATAACGGAAAACACGCTTTTCCCGTAAATCACTGGCTCGGCCCGTATAGTTGAATGTATACAAAGAAAGTACCCTGTGAATAAATTCATTTTCAGAACGATTTTTTAAATTATTTTTTCACCGCTAAAACGCATGAGACTTGTAGTTTTTAAATATGTTTTCATTTTTGATGAGACGCTGAATAAAAATAAGTTTAATCGCCGGCAAACGAAAACCCGCGATTTCCCGTAAATCCGTACTCGGCCCGTATAGTCAAAAGTATACAAAGAAAGTACTCAGGGAGTATACGTATTTCCCGAACGATTTTTCAAATTATTTCTGCACCACTAGAACGAATGAGACTTGTAGTATTCAAAAATGTTTACATTTTTGATGAGACGCTGAATAAAAGAAGTTTAATCGCCGGCAAACGAAAACCCGCGATTTCCCGTAAATCCCGTACTCGGCCCGTATAGTCAAAAGTATACAAAGAAAGTACTCAGGGAGTAAACTTATTTCCCGAACGATATTTTTAATTATTTTTTCACCGCTAAAACGCATGAGACTTGTAGTTTTTAAATATGTTTTCATTTTTGATGAGACGCTGAATAAAATAAGTTTAATCGCCGGCAAACGAAAACCCGGGATTTCCTGTAAATCCCGAACTTGGCCCGTATAGCCGAATGTATAAAAGAAAGTACCCAGGGAGTAAACTGATTTCCCGAACGATTTTTCAAATTATTTCTGCACCACTAGAACGAATGAGACTTGTAGTATTCAAAAATGTTTACATTTTTGATGAGACGCTAAATAAAACAAGTTTATTCGCCGGCAAACGAAAACCCGCGATTTCCCGTAAATCCCTGGCTCGGCCCGTATAGTTGAATGTATACAAAGAAAGTACCCTGTAAATAAATTCATTTTCAGAACGATTTTTTAAATTATTTTTTCACCACTAAAACGCATGAGACTTGTAGTTTTCAAAAATGTTTCATTTTTGAGAAGACGCTGAATAAAAGAAGTTTAATCGCTGGCAAACGAAAACCCGCGATTTCCCGTAAATCGCGTACTCGGCCCGTATAGTCAAAAGTATACAAAGAAAGTACTCAGGGAGTAAACATATTTCCCGAACGATATTTTAAATTATTTTTTCACCGCTAAAACGCATGAGACTTGTTGTTTTCAAAAATGTTTTCATTTTTGATGAGACGCTAAATAAAACAAGTTTATTCGCCGGCAAACGAAAACCCACGATTTCCCGTAAATCCCGAACACGACCCGTATAATCAAAAGTATACAAAGAAAGTACCCAGGGAGTAAAATCATTTCCCGAACGATTTTTTAAATTATTTTTTCACCACTAAAACGCATGAGACTTGTAGTTTTCAAAAATGTTTTCATTTTTGATGAGACGCTGGATAAAAGAAGTTTAATTGCCGGCAAACGAAAAACCGGGATTTCCTGTAAATCCCGAACTTGGCCCGTATAGTCGAATGTATAAAAGAAAGTACCAGGGAGTAAACTGATTTCCCGAACGATTTTTCAAATTATTTCTGCACCACTAGAACGAATGAGACTTGCAGTATGCAAAAATGTTTACATTTTTGATGAGACGCCGAATGAAAGCAGTTTAATGGCCGATAACCGAAAACCCGCTTTTCCCGTAAATCACTGGCTCGGCCCGTATAGTTGAATGTATACAAAGAAAGTACCCTGTGAATAAATTCATTTTCAGAACGATTTTTCAAATTATTTTTTCACCACTAAAACGCACGAGACTTGTAGTTTTCAAAAATGTATTCATTTTTGAGAAGACGCGGAATAAAAGAAGTTTAATCGCCGGCAAACGAAAACCCGCGATTTCCCGTAAATCCCGCACTCGGCCCGTATAGTCAAAAGTATACAAAGAAAGTACTCAGGAAGTAAACTTATTTCCCGAACGATATTTTAAATTATTTTTTCACCGCTAAAACGCATGAGACTTGTAGTTTTCAAATATGTTTTCATTTTTGATGAGACGCTGAATAAAATAAGTTTAATCGCCGGCAAACAAAAACCCGGGATTTTCTGTAAATCCCGAACTTGGCCCGAATAGTCGAATGTATAAAAGAAAGTACCCAGGTAGTAAACTGATTTCCCGAACGATTTTTCAAATTATTTCTGCACCACTAGAACGAATGAGACTTGTAGTGTTCAAAAATGTTTCTATTTTTGATGAGACGCTAAATAAAACAAGTTTATTGGCCGGCAAACGAAAACCCGCGATTTCCCGTAAATCCCTGGCTCGGCCCGTATAGTTGAATGCATAGAAAGAAAGTACCCTGTGAATAAATTCATTTTCGGAACGATTTTTTAAATTATTTTTTCACCACTAAAACGCACGAGACTTGTAGTTTTCAAAAATGTTTTCATTTTAGAGAAGACGCTGAATAAAAGAAGTTTAATCACCGGCAAACGAAAACCCGCGATTTCCCGTAAATCCCATACTCAGCCCGTATAGTCGAATTTATAAAAAGAAAGTACTCAAGGAGTAAACTCATTTCCCGAACCATTTTTTAAATTATTTTTTCACCACTAAAACGCATGAGACTTGTAGTTTTCAAAAATATTTTCATTTTTGATGAGACTCTAAATAAAAGAAGTTTAATCGCCGGCAAACGAAAACCCGCGATTTCCCGTAAATCCCGTACTCGGCCCGTATAGTCGAATGTATATAAAGAAAGTACCCAGGGTGTAAACTCATTTCCCGAACGATATTTTAAATTATATTTTCACCACTAAAACGCATGAGACTTAAAGTTTTCAAAAATGTTTTCATTTTTGATGAGACGCTAAATAAAACAACTTTAATCGCCGGCAAACGAAAACCCGCGATCTCCCGTAAATCCCAAACACGACCCGTATAATCAAAAGTATGCAAAGAAAGTACCCAGGGAGTAAACTCATTTCCCGAACGATTTTTTAAATTATTTTTTCACCACTAAAACGCATGAGACTTGTAGTTTTCAAAAATGTTTTCATTTTTGATGAGACGCTAAATAAAAGAAGTTTAATCGCCGGCAAACGAAAACCCGCGATATCCCGTAAATCCCGTACTCGGCCCGTATAGTCAAAAGTATACAAAGAAAGTACCCAGGGTGTAAACTCATTTCCCGATCGATTTTTTAAATTATTTTTTCACCACTAAAACGCATGAGACTTGTAGTTTTCAAAAATGTTTCCATTTTTGATAAGACGCTGAATAAAAGAAGTTTGAGCGCCGGCAAACGAAAACCCGCGATTTCCCGTAAATCCGGTACTCGGCCCGTATAGTCCAAAGTATGCAAAGAAAGTACTCAAGGAGTAAACTCATTTCCCGAACGATTTTTTAATTTATTTTTTCACCACCAAAACGCATGAGACTTGTAGTATTCCAAAATGTTTTTTATTTTTGATGAGACGCTAAATAAAAGAAGTTTAATCGCCGGCAAACGAAAACCCGCGATTTTCCGTAAATCCCGTACTCGGCCCGTACTGTCGAATGTATATAAAGAAAGTACCCAGGGAGTAAACTCATTTCCCGAACGTTTTTTTAAATTATTTTTTTACCACTTAAACAAATAAGACTTGTAGTTTTCAAAAATGTTTTCATTTTTGATGAGACGCTAAATAAAAGAAGTTTAATCGCCGGCAAACGAAAACCCGCGATTTCCCGTAAATCCCGTACTCGGCCCGTACTGTCAAATGTATATAAAGAAAGTACCCAGGGAGTAAACTCATTTCCCGAACAATTTTTAAATTATTTTTTCACCACTAAAACGCACGAGACTTGTAGTTTTCAAAAATGTATTCATTTTTGAGAAGACGCTGAATAAAAGAAGTTTAATCGCCGGCAAACGAAAACCCGCGATTTCCCGTAAATCCCGCACTCGGCCCGTATAGTCAAAAGTATACAAAGAAAGTACTCAGGAAGTAAACTTATTTCCCGAACGATATTTTAAATTATTTTTTCACCGCTAAAACGCATGAGACTTGTAGTTTTCAAATATGTTTTCATTTTTGATGAGACGCTGAATAAAATAAGTTTAATCGCCGGCAAACGAAAACCCGGGATTTTCTGTAAATCCCGAACTTGGCCCGAATAGTCGAATGTATAAAAGAAAGTACCCAGGTAGTAAACTGATTTCCCGAACGATTTTTCAAATTATTTCTGCACCACTAGAACGAATGAGACTTGTAGTGTTCAAAAATGTTTCTATTTTTGATGAGACGCTAAATAAAACAAGTTTATTGGCCGGCAAACGAAAACCCGCGATTTCCCGTAAATCCCTGGCTCGGCCCGTATAGTTGAATGCATAGAAAGAAAGTACCCTGTGAATAAATTCATTTTCGGAACGATTTTTTAAATTATTTTTTCACCACTAAAACGCACGAGACTTGTAGTTTTCAAAAATGTTTTCATTTTAGAGAAGACGCTGAATAAAAGAAGTTTAATCACCGGCAAACGAAAACCCACGATTTCCCGTAAATCCCATACTCAGCCCGTATAGTCAAAAGTATACAAAGAAAGTACTCAGGAAGTAAACTTATTTCCCGAACGATATTTTAAATTATTTTTTCACCGCTAAAACGCATGAGACTTGTAGTTTTCAAATATGTTTTCATTTTTGATGAGACGCTGAATAAAATAAGTTTAATCGCCGGCAAACGAAAACCCGGGATTTTCTGTAAATCCCGAACTTGGCCCGAATAGTCGAATGTATAAAAGAAAGTACCCAGGTAGTAAACTGATTTCCCGAACGATTTTTCAAATTATTTCTGCACCACTAGAACGAATGAGACTTGTAGTGTTCAAAAATGTTTCTATTTTTGATGAGACGCTAAATAAAACAAGTTTATTGGCCGGCAAACGAAAACCCGCGATTTCCCGTAAATCCCTGGCTCGGCCCGTATAGTTGAATGCATAGAAAGAAAGTACCCTGTGAATAAATTCATTTTCGGAACGATTTTTTAAATTATTTTTTCACCACTAAAACGCACGAGACTTGTAGTTTTCAAAAATGTTTTCATTTTAGAGAAGACGCTGAATAAAAGAAGTTTAATCACCGGCAAACGAAAACCCACGATTTCCCGTAAATCCCATACTCAGCCCGTATAGTCGAATTTATAAAAAGAAAGTACTCAAGGAGTAAACTCATTTCCCGAACCATTTTTTAAATTATTTTTTCACCACTAAAACGCATGAGACTTGTAGTTTTCAAAAATGTTTTCATTTTTGATGAGACTCTAAATAAAAGAAGTTTAATCGCCGGCAAACGAAAACCCGCGATTTCCCGTAAATCCCGTACTCGGCCCGTATAGTCGAATGTATATAAAGAAAGTACCCAGGGTGTAAACTCATTTCCCGATCGATTTTTTAAATTATTTTTTCACCACTAAAACGCATGAGACTTGTAGTTTTCAAAAATGTTTCCATTTTTGATAAGACGCTGAATAAAAGAAGTTTGAGCGCCGGCAAACGAAAACCCGCGATTTCCCGTAAATCCGGTACTCGGCCCGTATAGTCCAAAGTATGCAAAGAAAGTACTCAAGGAGTAAACTCATTTCCCGAACGATTTTTTAATTTATTTTTTCACCACCAAAACGCATGAGACTTGTAGTATTCCAAAATGTTTTTTATTTTTGATGAGACGCTAAATAAAAGAAGTTTAATCGCCGGCAAACGAAAACCCGCGATTTCCCGTAAATCCCGTACTCGGCCCGTACTGTCGAATGTATATAAAGAAAGTACCCAGGGAGTAAACTCATTTCCCGAACGTTTTTTTAAATTATTTTTTTACCACTTAAACAAATAAGACTTGTAGTTTTCAAAAATGTTTTCATTTTTGATGAGACGCTAAATAAAAGAAGTTTAATCGCCGGCAAACGAAAACCCGCGATTTCCCGTAAATCCCGTACTCGGCCCGTACTGTCAAATGTATATAAAGAAAGTACCCAGGGAGTAAACTCATTTCCCGAACAATTTTTAAATTATTTTTTCACCACTAAAACGCATGAGACTTGTAGTTTTCAAAAATGTTTCATTTTTGATGAAACGCTAAATTAAAGAAGTTTAATCGCCGGCAAGCGAAAACCCGCGATTTCCCGTAAATCCCGGACTCGGCCCGTTTAGTCAAAAGTATACAAAGAAAGTACCCAGGGAGTAAATTCATTTCCCGAACGATTTTTTAAATTATTTTTTCACCACTAAAACGCATGAGACTTGTAGTTTTCAAAAATATTCTCATTTTTGATGAGACGCTGAATAAAAGAAGTTTAATCGCCGGCAAACGAAAACCCGCGATTTCCTGTAAATCCCGGGCTTGGCCCCTATAGTCGAATGTATACAAAGAAAGTACCCTGTGAGTAAACTTATTTTCAGAACGATTTTTCAAATTATTTTTTCACCACTAACGCATGAGACTTGTATTTTTCAAAAATGTTTTCATTTTTGATAAGACGCTAAATAAAAGAAGTTTAGTCGTCGGCAAACGAAAACCCGCGATTTCCTGTAAATCCGGTACTCGGCCCGTATAGTCAAAAGTATACAAAGAAAGTACTCAAGGAGTAAACTCATTTCCCGAACGATTTTTTAAATTAATTTTTCACCACTAAAACGCATGAGACTTGTAGTTTTCAAAAATGTTTTCATTTTTGATGAGACGCTAAATAAAAGAAGTTTAATCGCCGGCAAACGAAAACCCTCGATTTCCCGTAAATCCCGTACTCGGCCGTATAGTCAAAAGTATATAAAGAAAGTACCCAGGGAGTAAACTCATTTCCCGAACGATTTTTTAAATTATTTTTTCACCGCTATAACGCATGAGACTTGTAGTTTTCAAAAATGTTTTCATTTTTGATGAGACGCTAAATAAAAGAAGTTTAATCGCCGGCAAACGAAAACCCGCAATTTCCCGTAAATCCCGTACTCGGCACGCATAGTCAAAAGGATACAAAGAAAGTACCCAGGGAGTAAACTCATTTCCCGAACGATTTTTTAAATTATTTTTTCACCACTAAAACACATAAGACTTGTATTTTTAAAAATATTTTCATTTTTGATGAGACGCTAAATAAAAGAAGTTTAATCGCCGGCAAACAAAAACCCGCGATTTCCCGTAAATCCCGTACTCGGCCCGTATTGTCGAATGTATATAAAGAAAGTACCCAGGGAGTAAATTCATTTTTCAAACCCCTTTTTTCAAATTATTTTTTCACCACTAAAACGCATGAGACTTGTAGTTTTCAAAAATATTTTCATTTTTGATGAGACGCTGAATAAAAGAATTTTAATCGCCGGCAAACGAAAACCCGCGTTTTCGCGTAAATCCCGTACTCGGCCCGTATAGTCAAAAGTACACAAAAAAGTACCCAGGGAGTAAACTAATTTCCCGAATGATTTTTTAAATTATTTTTTCACCACTAAAACGCATGAGACTAGTAGTTTTCAAAAATATTTTCATTTTTGATGAGACGCTGAATAAAAAAAGTTTAGTCGCCGGCAAACGAAAACCCGCGTTTTCCCGTAAATCCCGTACTCGGCCCGTATAGTCAAAAGTATACAAAAAAAGTACCCAGGGAGTAAACTCATTTCCCGAACGATTTTTTAAATTATTTTTTCACCACTAAAACGCACGAGACTTGTAGTATTCCAAAATGTTTTTTATTTTTGATGAGACGCTAAATAAAAGAAGTTTAATCGCCGGCAAACGAAAACCCGCGATTTCCCGTAAATCCGGTACTCGGCCCGTATAGTCAAAAGTATGCAAAGAAAGTACTCAAGGAGTAAACTCATTTCCCGAACGATTTTTTAATTTATTTTTTCACCACTAAAACGCATGAGAATTGTAGTATTCCAAAATGTTTTTTATTTTTGATGAGGCGCTAAATAAAAGAAGTTTAATCGCCGGCAAACGAAAACCCGCGATTTCCCGTAAATCCCGTACTCGGCCCGTACTGTCGAATGTATATAAAGAAAGTACCCAGGGAGTAAACTCATTTCCCGAACGATTTTTTAAATTATTTTTTTACCACTTAAACAAATAAGACTTGTAGTTTTCAAAAATATTCTCATTTTTGATGAGACGCTGAATAAAAGAAGTTTAATCGCCGGCAAACGAAAACCCGCGATTTCCTGTAAATCCCGGGCTTGGCCCCTATAGTCGAATGTATACAAAGAAAGTACCCTGTGAGTAAACTTATTTTCAGAACGATTTTTCAAATTATTTTTTCACCACTAACGCATGAGACTTGTATTTTTCAAAAATGTTTTCATTTTTGATAAGACGCTAAATAAAAGAAGTTTAGTCGTCGGCAAACGAAAACCCGCGATTTCCTGTAAATCCGGTACTCGGCCCGTATAGTCAAAAGTATACAAAGAAAGTACTCAAGGAGTAAACTCATTTCCCGAACGATTTTTTAAATTAATTTTTCACCACTAAAACGCATGAGACTTGTAGTTTTCAAAAATGTTTTCATTTTTGATGAGACGCTAAATAAAAGAAGTTTAATCGCCGGCAAACGAAAACCCTCGATTTCCCGTAAATCCCGTACTCGGCCGTATAGTCAAAAGTATATAAAGAAAGTACCCAGGGAGTAAACTCATTTCCCGAACGATTTTTTAAATTATTTTTTCACCGCTATAACGCATGAGACTTGTAGTTTTCAAAAATGTTTTCATTTTTGATGAGACGCTAAATAAAAGAAGTTTAATCGCCGGCAAACGAAAACCCGCAATTTCCCGTAAATCCCGTACTCGGCACGCATAGTCAAAAGGATACAAAGAAAGTACCCAGGGAGTAAACTCATTTCCCGAACGATTTTTTAAATTATTTTTTCACCACTAAAACGCATGAGACTTGTAGTTTTCAAAAATGTTTTCATTTTTGATGAAACGATAAATTAAAAAAGTTTAATCGCCGGCAAACAAAAACCCGCGATTTCCCGTAAATCCCGTACTCGGCCCGTATTGTCGAATGTATATAAAGAAAGTACCCAGGGAGTAAATTCATTTTTCGAACGATTTTTTAAATTATTTTTTCACCACTAAAACGCATGAGACTTGTAGTTTTCAAAAATATTTTCATTTTTGATGAGACGCTGAATAAAAGAATTTTAATCGCCGGCAAACGAAAACCCGCGTTTTCGCGTAAATCCCGTACTCGGCCCGTATAGTCAAAAGTACACAAAAAAGTACCCAGGGAGTAAACTAATTTCCCGAATGATTTTTTAAATTATTTTTTCACCACTAAAACGCATGAGACTAGTAGTTTTCAAAAATATTTTCATTTTTGATGAGACGCTGAATAAAAAAAGTTTAGTCGCCGGCAAACGAAAACCCGCGTTTTCCCGTAAATCCCGTACTCGGCCCGTATAGTCAAAAGTATACAAAAAAAGTACCCAGGGAGTAAACTCATTTCCCGAACGATTTTTTAAATTATTTTTTCACCACTAAAACGCACGAGACTTGTAGTATTCCAAAATGTTTTTTATTTTTGATGAGACGCTAAATAAAAGAAGTTTAATCGCCGGCAAACGAAAACCCGCGATTTCCCGTAAATCCGGTACTCGGCCCGTATAGTCAAAAGTATGCAAAGAAAGTACTCAAGGAGTAAACTCATTTCCCGAACGATTTTTTAATTCATTTTTTCACCACTAAAACGCATGAGACTTGTAGTATTCCAAAATGTTTTTTATTTTTGATGAGACGCTAAATAAAAGAAGTTTAATCGCCGGCAAACGAAAACCCGCGATTTCCCGTAAATCCCGTACTCGGCCCGTACTGTCGAATGTATATAAAGAAAGTACCCAGGGAGTAAACTCATTTCCCGAACGATTTTTTAAATTATTTTTTTACCACTTAAACAAATAAGACTTGTAGTTTTCAAAAATGTTTTCATTTTTGATGAGACGCTAAATAAAAGAAGTTTAATCGCCGGCAAACGAAAACCCGCGATTTCCCGTAAATTCCGTACTCGGCCCGTACTGTCAAATGTATATAAAGAAAGTACCCAGGGAGTAAACTCATTTCCCGAACAATTTTTAAATTATTTTTTCACCACTAAAACGCATGAGACTTGTAGTTTTCAAAAATGTTTTCATTTTTGATGAAACGCTAAATTAAAGAAGTTTAATCGCCGGCAAGCGAAAACCCGCGATTTCCCGTAAATCCCGGACTCGGCCCGTTTAGTCAAAAGTATACAAAGAAAGTACCCAGGGAGTAAATTCATTTCCCGAACGATTTTTTAAATTATTTTTTCACCACTAAAACGCATGAGACTTGTAGTTTTCAAAAATATTCTCATTTTTGATGAGACGCTGAATAAAAGAAGTTTAATCGCCGGCAAACGAAAACCCGCGATTTCCTGTAAATCCCGGGCTTGGCCCTATAGTCGAATGTATACAAAGAAAGTACCCTGTGAGTAAACTTATTTTCAGAACGATTTTTCAAATTATTTTTTCACCACTAACGCATGAGACTTGTATTTTTCAAAAATGTTTTCATTTTTGATAAGACGCTAAATAAAAGAAGTTTAGTCGTCGGCAAACGAAAACCCGCGATTTCCTGTAAATCCGGTACTCGGCCCGTATAGTCAAAAGTATACAAAGAAAGTACTCAAGGAGTAAACTCATTTCCCGAACGATTTTTTAAATTATTTTTTCACCACTAAAACGCATGAGACTTGTAGTTTTCAAAAATGTTTTCATTTTTGATGAGACGCTAAATAAAAGAAGTTTAATCGCCGGCAAACGAAAACCCTCGATTTCCCGTAAATCCCGTACTCGGCCGTATAGTCAAAAGTATATAAAGAAAGTACCCAGGGAGTAAACTCATTTCCCGAACGATTTTTTAAATTATTTTTTCACCGCTATAACGCATGAGACTTGTAGTTTTCAAAAATGTTTTCATTTTTGATGAGACGCTAAATAAAAGAAGTTTAATCGCCGGCAAACGAAAACCCGCGATTTCCCGTAAGTCCGGTACTCGGCCCGTATAGTCAAAAGTATGCAAAGAAAGTACTCAAGGAGTAAACTCATTTCCCGAACGATTTTTTAATTTATTTTTTCACCACTAAAACGCATGAGACTTGTAGTATTCCAAAATGTTTTTTATTTTTGATGAGACGCTAAATAAAAGAAGTTTAATCGCCGGCAAACGAAAACCCGCGATTTCCCGTAAATCCCGTACTCGGCCCGTACTGTCGAATGTATATAAAGAAAGTACCCAGGGAGTAAACTCATTTCCCGAACGATTTTTTAAATTATTTTTTTACCACTTAAACAAATAAGACTTGTAGTTTTCAAAAATGTTTTCATTTTTGATGAGACGCTAAATAAAAGAAGTTTAATCGCCGGCAAACGAAAACCCGCGATTTCCAGTAAATCCCGTACTCGGCCCGTACTGTCAAATGTATATAAAGAAAGTACCCAGGGAGTAAACTCATTTCCCGAACAATTTTTAAATTATTTTTTCACCACTAAAACGCATGAGACTTGTAGTTTTCAAAAATGTTTTCATTTTTGATGAAACGCTAAATTAAAGAAGTTTAATCGCCGGCAAGCGAAAACCCGCGATTTCCCGTAAATCCCGGACTCGGCCCGTTTAGTCAAAAGTATACAAAGAAAGTACCCAGGGAGTAAATTCATTTCCCGAACGATTTTTTAAATTATTTTTTCACCACTAAAACGCATGAGACTTGTAGTTTTCAAAAATATTCTCATTTTTGATGAGACGCTGAATAAAAGAAGTTTAATCGCCGGCAAACGAAAACCCGCGATTTCCTGTAAATCCCGGGCTTGGCCCCTATAGTCGAATGTATACAAAGAAAGTACCCTGTGAGTAAACTTATTTTCAGAACGATTTTTCAAATTATTTTTTCACCACTAACGCATGAGACTTGTATTTTTCAAAAATGTTTTCATTTTTGATAAGACGCTAAATAAAAGAAGTTTAGTCGTCGGCAAACGAAAACCCGCGATTTCCTGTAAATCCGGTACTCGGCCCGTATAGTCAAAAGTATACAAAGAAAGTACTCAAGGAGTAAACTCATTTCCCGAACGATTTTTTAAATTATTTTTTCACCACTAAAACGCATGAGACTTGTAGTTTTCAAAAATGTTTTCATTTTTGATGAGACGCTAAATAAAAGAAGTTTAATCGCCGGCAAGCGAAAACCCTCGATTTCCCGTAAATCCCGTACTCGGCCGTATAGTCAAAAGTATATAAAGAAAGTACCCAGGGAGTAAACTCATTTCCCGAACGATTTTTTAAATTATTTTTTCACCGCTATAACGCATGAGACTTGTAGTTTTCAAAAATGTTTTCATTTTTGATGAGACGCTAAATAAAAGAAGTTTAATCGCCGGCAAACGAAAACCCGCAATTTCCCGTAAATCCCGTACTCGGCACGCATAGTCAAAAGGATACAAAGAAAGTACCCAGGGAGTAAACTCATTTCCCGAACGATTTTTTAAATTATTTTTTCACCACTAAAACACATAAGACTTGTATTTTTAAAAATATTTTCATTTTTGATGAGACGCTAAATAAAAGAAGTTTAATCGCCGGCAAACGAAAACCCGCGATTTCCCGTAAATCCCGTACTCGGCCCGTATTGTCGAATGTATATAAAGAAAGTACCCAGGGAGTAAATTCATTTTTCGAACGATTTTTTAAATTATTTTTTCACCACTAAAACGCATGAGACTTGTAGTTTTCAAAAATATTTTCATTTTTGATGAGACGCTGAATAAAAGAATTTTAATCGCCGGCAAACGAAAACCCGCGTTTTCGCGTAAATCCCGTACTCGGCCCGTATAGTCAAAAGTACACAAAAAAGTACCCAGGGAGTAAACTAATTTCCCGAATGATTTTTTAAATTATTTTTTCACCACTAAAACGCATGAGACTTGTAGTTTTCAAAAATATTTTCATTTGTGATGAGACGCTGAATAAAAAAAGTTTAGTCGCCGGCAAACGAAAACCCGCGTTTTCCCGTAAATCCCGTACTCGGCCCGTATAGTCAAAAGTATACAAAAAAAGTACCCAGGGAGTAAACTCATTTCCCGAACGATTTTTTAAATTATTTTTTCACCACTAAAACGCATGAGACTTGTAGTTTTCAAAAATATTCTCATTTTTGATGAGACGCTAAATAAAAGAAGTTTAATCGCCGGCAAACGAAAACCCGCGTTTTCCCGTAAATCCCGTACTCGGCCCGTATAGTCAAAAGTATACATAAAAAGCACCCAGGGAGTAAACTGATTTCCCGAATGATTTTTTAAATTATTTTTTCACCACTAAAACGCATGAGACTTGTAGTTTTCAAAAATATTCTCAATTTTGATGAGACGCTGAATAAAAGAAGTTTAGTCGTCGGCAAACGAAAACCCGCGATTTCCTGTTAATCCGGTACTCGGCCCGTATAGTCAAAAGTATACAAAGAAAGTACTCAAGGAGTAAACTCATTTCCCGAACGATTTTTTAAATTATTTTTTTCACCACTAAAACGCATGAGACTTGTAGTTTTCAAAAATGTTTTCATTTTTGATGAGACGCTAAATAAAAGAAGTTTAATCGCCGGCAAACGAAAACCCGCGTTTTCGCGTAAATCCCGTACTCGGCCCGTATAGTCAAAAGTACACATAAAAAGCACCCAGGGAGTAAACTGATTTCCCGAATGATTTTTTAAATTATTTTTTCACCACTAAAACGCATGAGACTTGTAGTTTTCAAAAATATTCTCAATTTTGATGAGACGCTGAATAAAAGAAGTTTAGTCGTCGGCAAACGAAAACCCGCGATTTCCTGTTAATCCGGTACTCGGCCCGTATAGTCAAAAGTATACAAAGAAAGTACTCAAGGAGTAAACTCATTTCCCGAACGATTTTTTAAATTATTTTTTCACCACTAAAACGCATGAGACTTGTAGTTTTCAAAAATGTTTTCATTTTTGATGAGACGCTAAATAAAAGAAGTTTAATCGCCGGCAAACGAAAACCCGCGTTTTCGCGTAAATCCCGTACTCGGCCCGTATAGTCAAAAGTACACAAAAAAGTACCCAGGGAGTAAACTAATTTCCCGAATGATTTTTTAAATTATTTTTTCACCACTAAAACGCATGAGACTTGTAGTTTTCAAAAATCTTTTCATTTGTGATGAGACGCTGAATAAAAAAAGTTTAGTCGCCGGCAAACGAAAACCCGCGTTTTCCCGTAAATCCCGTACTCGGCCCGTATAGTCAAAAGTATACAAAAAAAGTACCCAGGGAGTAAACTCATTTCCCGAACGATTTTTTAAATTATTTTTTCACCACTAAAACGCATGAGACTTGTAGTTTTCAAAAATATTCTCATTTTTGATGAGACGCTAAATAAAAGAAGTTTAATCGCCGGCAAACCAAAACCCGCGTTTTCCCGTAAATCCCGTACTCGGCCCGTATAGTCAAAAGTATACATAAAAAGCACCCAGGGAGTAAACTGATTTCCCGAATGATTTTTTAAATTATTTTTTCACCACTAAAACGCATGAGACTTGTAGTTTTCAAAAATATTCTCAATTTTGATGAGACGCTGAATAAAAGAAGTTTAGTCGTCGGCAAACGAAAACCCGCGATTTCCTGTTAATCCGGTACTCGGCCCGTATAGTCAAAAGTATACAAAGAAAGTATTCAAGGAGTAAACTCATTTCCCGAACGATTTTTTAAATTATTTTTTCACCACTAAAACGCATGAGACTTGTAGTTTTCAAAAATGTTTTCATTTTTGATGAGACGCTAAATAAAAGAAGTTTAATCGCCGGCAAACGAAAACCCGCGATTTCCCGTAAATCCCGTACTCGGCCCGTATTGTCGAATGTATATAAAGAAAGTACCCAGGGAGTAAATTCATTTTTCGAACGATTTTTTAAATTATTTTTTCACCACTAAAACGCATGAGACTTGTAGTTTTCAAAAATATTTTCATTTTTGATGAGACGCTGAATAAAAGAATTTTAATCGCCGGCAAACGAAAACCCGCGTTTTCGCGTAAATCCCGTACTCGGCCCGTATAGTCAAAAGTACACAAAAAAGTACCCAGGGAGTAAACTAATTTCCCGAATGATTTTTTAAATTATTTTTTCACCACTAAAACGCATGAGACTTGTAGTTTTCAAAAATATTCTCAATTTTGATGAGACGCTAAATAAAAGAAGCTTAATCGCCGGCAAACGAAAACCCGCGATTTCCCGTAAATCCCGTACTCGGCCCGTATAGTCAAAAGTATACAAAGAAAGTACCCAGGGAGTAAATTCATTTCCCGGACGATTTTTTAAATTATTTTTTCACCACTAAAACGCATGAGACTTGCAGTTTTCAAAAATATTTTCATTTTTGATGAGACGCTGAATAAAAGAAGTTTAGTCGTCGGCAAACGAAAACCCGCGATTTCCTGTTAATCCGGTACTCGGCCCGTATAGTCAAAAGTATACAAAGAAAGTACTCAAGGAGTAAACTCATTTCCCGAACGATTTTTTAAATTATTTTTTCACCACTAAAACGCATGAGACTTGTAGTTTTCAAAAATGTTTTCATTTTTGATGAGACGCTAAATAAAAGAAGTTTAATCGCCGGCAAACGAAAATCCGCAATTTCCCGTAAATCCCGTACTCGGCACGCATAGTCAAAAGGATACAAAGAAAGTACCCAGGGAGTAAACTCATTTCCCGAACGATTTTTTAAATTATTTTTTCACCACTAAAACACATAAGACTTGTATTTTTAAAAATATTTTCATTTTTGATGAGACGCTAAATAAAAGAAGTTTAATCGCCGGCAAACGAAAACCCGCGATTTCCCGTAAATCCCGTACTCGGCCCGTATTGTCGAATGTATATAAAGAAAGTACCCAGGGAGTAAATTCATTTTTCGAACGATTTTTTAAATTATTTTTTCACCACTAAAACGCATGAGACTTGTAGTTTTCAAAAATATTTTCATTTTTGATGAGACGCTGAATAAAAGAATTTTAATCGCCGGCAAACGAAAACCCGCGTTTTCGCGTAAATCCCGTACTCGGCCCGTATAGTCAAAAGTACACAAAAAAGTACCCAGGGAGTAAACTAATTTCCCGAATGATTTTTTAAATTATTTTTTCACCACTAAAACGCATGAGACTTGTAGTTTTCAAAAATATTCTCAATTTTGATGAGACGCTAAATAAAAGAAGCTTAATCGCCGGCAAACGAAAACCCGCGATTTCCCGTAAATCCCGTACTCGGCCCGTATAGTCAAAAGTATACAAAGAAAGTACCCAGGGAGTAAATTCATTTCCCGGACGATTTTTTAAATTATTTTTTCACCACTAAAACGCATGAGACTTGCAGTTTTCAAAAGCATTTTCATTTTTGATGAGACGCTGAATAAAAGAAGTTTAGTCGTCGGCAAACGAAAACCCGCGATTTCCTGTTAATCCGGTACTCGGCCCGTATAGTCAAAAGTATACAAAGAAAGTACTCAAGGAGTAAACTCATTTCCCGAACGATTTTTTAAATTATTTTTTCACCACTAAAACGCATGAGACTTGTAGTTTTCAAAAATGTTTTCATTTTTGATGAGACGCTAAATAAAAGAAGTTTAATCGCCGGCAAACGAAAATCCGCAATTTCCCGTAAATCCCGTACTCGGCACGCATAGTCAAAAGGATACAAAGAAAGTACCCAGGGAGTAAACTCATTTCCCGAACGATTTTTTAAATTATTTTTTCACCACTAAAACACATAAGACTTGTATTTTTAAAAATATTTTCATTTTTGATGAGACGCTAAATAAAAGAAGTTTAATCGCCGGCAAACGAAAACCCGCGATTTCCCGTAAATCCCGTACTCGGCCCGTATTGTCGAATGTATATAAAGAAAGTACCCAGGGAGTAAATTCATTTTTCGAACGATTTTTTAAATTATTTTTTCACCACTAAAACGCATGAGACTTGTAGTTTTCAAAAATATTTTCATTTTTGATGAGACGCTGAATAAAAGAATTTTAATCGCCGGCAAACGAAAACCCGCGTTTTCGCGTAAATCCCGTACTCTGCCGTATAGTCAAAAGTACACAAAAAAGTACCCAGGGAGTAAACTAATTTCCCGAATGATTTTTTAAATTATTTTTTCACCACTAAAACGCATGAGACTTGTAGTTTTCAAAAATATTTTCATTTTTGATGAGACGCTGAATAAAAGAATTTTAATCGCCGGCAAACGAAAACCCGCGTTTTCGCGTAAATCCCGTACTCGGCCCGTATAGTCAAAAGTACACAAAAAAAGTACCCAGGGAGTAAACTAATTTCCCGAATGATTTTTTAAATTATTTTTTCACCACTAAAACGCATGAGACTTGTAGTTTTCAAAAATATTTTCATTTGTGATGAGACGCTGAATAAAAAAGTTTAGCCGCCGGCAAACGAAAACCCGCGTTTTCCCGTAAATCCCGTACTCGGCCCGTATAGTCAAAAGTATACAAAAAAAGTACCCAGGGAGTAAACTCATTTCCCGAACGATTTTTTAAATTATTTTTTCACCACTAAAACGCATGAGACTTGTAGTTTTCAAAAATATTCTCATTTTTGATGAGACGCTAAATAAAAGAAGTTTAATCGCCGGCAAACGAAAACCCGCGTTTTCCCGTAAATCCCGTACTCGGCCCGTATAGTCAAAAGTATACATAAAAAGCACCCAGGGAGTAAACTGATTTCCCGAATGATTTTTTAAATTATTTTTTCACCACTAAAACGCATGAGACTTGTAGTTTTCAAAAATATTCTCATTTTTGATGAGACGCTAAATAAAAGAAGCTTAATCGCCGGCAAACGAAAACCCGCGATTTCCCGTAAATCCCGTACTCGGCCCGTATAGTCAAAAGTATACAAAGAAAGTACCCAGGGATTAAACTCATTTCCCGAACGATTTTTTAAATTATTTTTTCACCACTAAAACGCATGAGACTTGTAGTTTTCAAAAATGTTTTCATTTTTGATGAAACGCTAAATTAAAGAAGTTTAATCGCCGGCAAACGAAAACCCGTGATTTCCCGTAAATCCCGGACTCGGCCTGTATAGTCAAAAGTATACAAAGAAAGTACCCAGGGAGTAAATTCATTTCCCGGACAAATTTTTAAATTATTTTTTCACCACTAAAACGCATGAGACTTGCAGTTTTCAAAAATATTTTCATTTTTGATGAGACGCTGAATAAAAGAAGTTTAATCGCCGGCAAACGAAAACCCGCGTTTTCCCGTAAATCCCGTACTCGGCCCGCATAGTCAAAAGAATACAAAAAAAGTACCCAGGGAGTAAACTCATTTCCCGAACGATTTTTTAAATTATTTTTTCACCACTAAAACGCATGAGACTTGTAGTTTTCAAAAATATTCTCATTTTTGATGAGACGCTAAATAAAAGAAGTTTAATCGCCGGCAAACGAAAACCCGCGTTTTCCCGTAAATCCCGTACTCGGCCCGTATAGTCAAAAGTATACATAAAAAGCACCCAGGGAGTAAACTGATT
Source organism: Hydractinia symbiolongicarpus (assembly GCF_029227915.1). Taxonomy (NCBI): domain Eukaryota; kingdom Metazoa; phylum Cnidaria; class Hydrozoa; order Anthoathecata; family Hydractiniidae; genus Hydractinia; species Hydractinia symbiolongicarpus. The sequence continues at coordinate 124,243 of NC_079886.1, forward strand.
TCCCGAATGATTTTTTAAATTATTTTTTCACCACTAAAACGCATGAGACTTGTAGTTTTCAAAAATATTCTCATTTTTGATGAGACGCTAAATAAAAGAAGCTTAATCGCCGGCAAACGAAAACCCGCGATTTCCCGTAAATCCCGTACTCGGTCCGTATAGTCAAAAGTATACAAAGAAAGTACCCAGGGATTAAACTCATTTCCCGAACGATTTTTTAAATTATTTTTTCACCACTAAAACGCATGAGACTTGTAGTTTTCAAAAATGTTTTCATTTTTGATGAACCGCTAAATTAAAGAAGTTTAATCGCCGGCAAACGAAAACCCGTGATTTCCCGTAAATCCCGGACTCGGCCTGTATAGTCAAAAGTATACAAAGAAAGTACCCAGGGAGTAAATTCATTTCCCGGACAAATTTTTAAATTATTTTTTCACCACTAAAACGCATGAGACTTGCAGTTTTCAAAAATATTTTCATTTTTGATGAGACGCTGAATAAAAGAAGTTTAATCGCCGGCAAACGAAAACCCGCGTTTTCCCGTAAATCCCGTACTCGGCCCGCATAGTCAAAAGAATACAAAAAAAGTACCCAGGGAGTAAACTCATTTCCCGAACGATTTTTTAAATTATTTTTTCACCACTAAAACGCATGAGACTTGTAGTTTTCAAAAATATTCTCATTTTTGATGAGACGCTAAATAAAAGAAGTTTAATCGCCGGCAAACGAAAACCCGCGTTTTCCCGTAAATCCCGTACTCGGCCCGTATAGTCAAAAGTATACATAAAAAGCACCCAGGGAGTAAACTGATTTCCCGAATGATTTTTTAAATTATTTTTTCACCACTAAAACGCATGAGACTTGTAGTTTTCAAAAGTATTCTCATTTTTGATGAGACGCTGAATAAAAGAAGTTTAATCGCCGGCAAACAAAAACCCGCGTTTTCCCGTAAATCCCGTACTTGGCCCGTATAGTCAAAAGTATATAAAAAAAGTACCCAGGGAGTAAACTAATTTCCCGAATGATTTTTTAAATTATTTTTTCACCACTAAAACGCATGAGACTTGTATTTTTAAAAAATGTTTTCATTTTTGATAAAACGCTAAATTAAAGAAGTTTAATCGCCGGCAAACGAAAACCCGCGATTTCCCGTAAATCCCGGACTCGGCCCGTTTAGTCAAAAGTATACAAAGAAAGTACCCAGGGAGTAAATTCATTTCCCGAACGATTTTTTAAATTATTTTTTCACCACTAAAACGCATGAGACTTGTAGTTTTCAAAAATATTCTCATTTTTGATGACACCCTGAATAAAAGAAGTTTAATCGCCGGCAAACGAAAACCCGCGATTTCCTGTAAATCCCGGGCTTTGCCCCTATAGTCGAATGTATACAAAGAAAGTACCCTGTGAGTAAATTCATTTTTCGAACGATTTTTTAAATTATTTTTTCACCACTAAAACGCATGAGACTTGTAGTTTTCAAAAATATTCTCATTTTTTATGAGACGCTGAATAAAAGAAGTTTAATCGCCGGCAAACGAAAACCCGCGTTTTCCCGTAAATCCCGTACTCGGCCCGTATAGTCAAAAGTATATAAAAAAAGTACCCAGGGAGTAAACTAATTTCCCGAATGATTTTTTAAATTATTTTTTCACCACTAAAACGCATGAGACTTGTAGTTTTCAAAAATGTTTTCATTTTTGATAAAACGCTAAATTAAAGAAGTTTAATCGCCGGCAAACGAAAACCCGCGATTTCCCGTAAATCCCGGACTCGGCCCGTTTAGTCAAAAGTATACAAAGAAAGTACCCAGGGAGTAAATTCATTTCCCGAACGATTTTTTAAATTATTTTTTCACCACTAAAACGCATGAGACTTGTAGTTTTCAAAAATATTCTCATTTTTGATGAGACCCTGAATAAAAGAAGTTTAATCGCCGGCAAACGAAAACCCGCGATTTCCTGTAAATCCCGGGCTTTGCCCCTATAGTCGAATGTATACAATGAAAGTACCCTGTGAGTAAACTTATTTTCAGAACGATTTTTCAAATTATTTTTTCACCACTAAAACGCATGAGACTTGTAGTTTTCAAAAATGTTTTCATTTTTGATAAGACGCTGAATAAAAGAAGTTTAATCGCCGGCAAACGAAAACCCGCGATTTCCCGTAAATCCGGTACTCGGCCCGTATAGTCAAAAGTATACAAAGAAAGTACTTAAGGAGTAAACTCATTTCCCGAACGATTTTTTAAATTATTTTTTCACCACTAAAACGCATGAGACTTGTAGTTTTCAAAAATGTTTTCATTTTTGATGAAACACTAAATTAAAGAAGTTTAATCGCCGGCAAACGAAAACCCGTGATTTCCCGTAAATCCCGGACTCGGCCTGTATAGTCAAAAGTATACAAAGAAAGTACCCAGGGAGTAAATTCATTTCCCGGACGATTTTTTAAATTATTTTTTCACCACTAAAACGCATGAGACTTGCAGTTTTCAAAAATATTTTCATTTTTGATGAGACGCTGAATAAAAGAAGTTTAATCGCCGGCAAACGAAAACCCGCGTTTTCCCGTAAATCCCGTACTCGGCCCGCATAGTCAAAAGGATACAAAGAAAGTACCCAGGGAGTAAACTCATTTCCCGAACGATTTTTTAAATTATTTTTTCACCACTAAAACGCATGAGACTTGTAGTTTTCAAAAATATTCTCATTTTTGATGACACCCTGAATAAAAGAAGTTTAATCGCCGGCAAACGAAAACCCGCGATTTCCTGTAAATCCCGGGCTTTGCCCCTATAGTCGAATGTATACAAAGAAAGTACCCTGTGAGTAAATTCATTTTTCGAACGATTTTTTAAATTATTTTTTCACCACTAAAACGCATGAGACTTGCAGTTTTCAAAAATATTCTCATTTTTGATGAGACGCTGAATAAAAGAAGTTTAATCGCCGGCAAACGAAAACCCGCGTTTTCCCGTAAATCCCGTACTCGGCCCGTATAGTCAAAAGTATATAAAAAAAGTACCCAGGGAGTAAACTAATTTCCCGAATGATTTTTTAAATTATTTTTTCACCACTAAAACGCATGAGACTTGTAGTTTTCAAAAATGTTTTCATTTTTGATAAAACGCTAAATTAAAGAAGTTTAATCGCCGGCAAACGAAAACCCGCGATTTCCCGTAAATCCCGGACTCGGCCCGTTTAGTCAAAAGTATACAAAGAAAGTACCCAGGGAGTAAATTCATTTCCCGAACGATTTTTTAAATTATTTTTTCACCACTAAAACGCATGAGACTTGTAGTTTTCAAAAATATTCTCATTTTTGATGAGACCCTGAATAAAAGAAGTTTAATCGCCGGCAAACGAAAACCCGCGATTTCCTGTAAATCCCGGGCTTTGCCCCTATAGTCGAATGTATACAATGAAAGTACCCTGTGAGTAAACTTATTTTCAGAACGATTTTTCAAATTATTTTTTCACCACTAAAACGCATGAGACTTGTAGTTTTCAAAAATGTTTTCATTTTTGATAAGACGCTGAATAAAAGAAGTTTAATCGCCGGCAAACGAAAACCCGCGATTTCCCGTAAATCCGGTACTCGGCCCGTATAGTCAAAAGTATACAAAGAAAGTACTCAAGGAGTAAACTCATTTCCCGAACGATTTTTTAAATTATTTTTTCACCACTAAAACGCATGAGACTTGTAGTTTTCAAAAATGTTTTCATTTTTGATGAAACACTAAATTAAAGAAGTTTAATCGCCGGCAAACGAAAACCCGTGATTTCCCGTAAATCCCGGACTCGGCCTGTATAGTCAAAAGTATACAAAGAAAGTACCCAGGGAGTAAATTCATTTCCCGAACGATTTTTTAAATTATTTTTTCACCACTAAAACGCATGAGACTTGTAGTTTTCAAAAACTTTCTCATTTTTGATGAGACCCTGAATAAAAGAAGTTTAATCGCCGGCAAACGAAAACCCGCGATTTCCTGTAAATCCCGGGCTTTGCCCCTATAGTCGAATGTATACAAAGAAAGTACCCTGTGAGTAAACTTATTTTCAGAACGATTTTTCAAATTATTTTTTCACCACTAAAACGCATGAGACTTGTAGTTTTCAAAAATGTTTTCATTTTTGATAAGACGCTGAATAAAAGAAGTTTAATCGCCGGCAAACGAAAACCCGCGATTTCCCGTAAATCCGGTACTCGGCCCGTATAGTCAAAAGTATACAAAGAAAGTACTCAAGGAGTAAACTCATTTCCCGAACGATTTTTTAAATTATTTTTTCACCACTAAAACGCATGAGACTTGTAGTTTTCAAAAATGTTTTCATTTTTGATGAAACGCTAAATTAAAGAAGTTTAATCGCCGGCAAACGAAAACCCGTGATTTCTCGTAAATCCCGGACTCGGCCTGTATAGTCAAAAGTATACAAAGAAAGTACCCAGGGAGTAAATTCATTTCCCGGACGATTTTTTAAATTATTTTTTCACCACTAAAACGCATGAGACTTGTATTTTTAAAAATATTTTCATTTTTGATGAGACGCTAAATAAAAGAAGTTTAATCGCCGGCAAACGAAAACCCGCGATTTCCCGTAAATCCCGTACTCGGCCCGTATTGTCGAATGTATATAAAGAAAGTACCCAGGGAGTAAATTCATTTCCCGAACGATTTTTTAAATTATTTTTTCACCACTAAAACGCATGAGACTTGTAGTTTTCAAAAATGTTTTCATTTTTGATAAAACGCTAAATTAAAGAAGTTTAATCGCCGGCAAACGAAATCCGCGATTTCCCGTAAATCCCGGACTCGGCCCGTTTAGTCAAAAGTATACAAAGAAAGTACCCAGGGAGTAAATTCATTTCCCGAACGATTTTTTAAATTATTTTTTCACCACTAAAACGCATGAGACTTGTAGTTTTCAAAAATATTCTCATTTTTGATGAGACCCTGGATAAAAGAAGTTTAATCGCCGGCAAACGAAAACCCGCGATTTCCTGTAAATCCCGGGCTTTGCCCCTATAGTCGAATGTATACAAAGAAAGTACCCTGTGAGTAAATTCTTTTTTCGAACGATTTTTTAAATTATTTTTTCACCACTAAAACGCATGAGACTTGTAGTTTTCAAAAATATTCTCATTTTTGATGAGACGCTGAATAAAAGAAGTTTAATCGCCGGCAAACGAAAACCCGCGTTTTCCCGTAAATCCCGTACTCGGCCCGTATAGTCAAAAGTATATAAAAAAAGTACCCAGGAAGTAAACTAATTTCCCGAATGATTTTTTAAATTATTTTTTCACCACTAAAACGCATGAGACTTGTAGTTTTCAAAAATGTTTTCATTTTTGATAAAACGCTAAATTAAAGAAGTTTAATCGCCGGGAAACGAAAACCCGCGATTTCCCGTAAATCCCGGACTCGGCCCGTTTAGTCAAAAGTATACAAAGAAAGTACCCAGGGAGTAAATTCATTTCCCGAACGATTTTTTAAATTATTTTTTCACCACTAAAACGCATGAGACTTGTAGTTTTCAAAAATATTCTCATTTTTGATGAGACCCTGAATAAAAGAAGTTTAATCGCCGGCAAACGAAAACCCGCGATTTCCTGTAAATCCCGGGCTTTGACCCTATAGTCGAATGTATACAAAGAAAGTACCCTGTGAGTAAACTTATTTTCAGAACGATTTTTCAAATTATTTTTTCACCACTAAAACGCATGAGACTTGTACTTTTCAAAAATGTTTTCATTTTTGATAAGACGCTGAATAAAAGAAGTTTAATCGCCGGCAAACGAAAACCCGCGATTTCCCGTAAATCCGGTACTCGGCCCGTATAGTCAAAAGTATACAAAGAAAGTACTCAAGGAGTAAACTCATTTCCCGAACGATTTTTTAAATTATTTTTTCACCACTAAAACGCATGAGACTTGTATTTTTAAAAATGTTTTCATTTTTGATGAGACGCTAAATAAAAGAAGTTTAATCGCCGGCAAACGAAAACCCGCGATTTCCCGTAAATCCCGTACTCGGCCCGTATTGTCGAATGTATATAAAGAAAGTACCCAGGGAGTAAATTCATTTCCCGAACGATTTTTTAAATTATTTTTTCACCACTAAAACGCATGAGACTTGTAGTTTTCAAAAATGTTTTCATTTTTGATAAAACGCTAAATTAAAGAAGTTTAATCGCCGGCAAACGAAATCCGCGATTTCCCGTAAATCCCGGACTCGGCCCGTTTAGTCAAAAGTATACAAAGAAAGTACCCAGGGAGTAAATTCATTTCCCGAACGATTTTTTAAATTATTTTTTCACCACTAAAACGCATGAGACTTGTAGTTTTCAAAAATATTCTCATTTTTGATGAGACCCTGGATAAAAGAAGTTTAATCGCCGGCAAACGAAAACCCGCGATTTCCTGTAAATCCCGGGCTTTGCCCCTATAGTCGAATGTATACAAAGAAAGTACCCTGTGAGTAAATTCTTTTTTCGAACGATTTTTTAAATTATTTTTTCACCACTAAAACGCATGAGACTTGTAGTTTTCAAAAATATTCTCATTTTTGATGAGACGCTGAATAAAAGAAGTTTAATCGCCGGCAAACGAAAACCCGCGTTTTCCCGTAAATCCCGTACTCGGCCCGTATAGTCAAAAGTATATAAAAAAAGTACCCAGGGAGTAAACTAATTTCCCGAATGATTTTTTAAATTATTTTTTCACCACTAAAACGCATGAGACTTGTAGTTTTCAAAAATGTTTTCATTTTTGATAAAACGCTAAATTAAAGAAGTTTAATCGCCGGCAAACGAAAACCCGCGATTTCCCGTAAATCCCGGACTCGGCCCGTTTAGTCAAAAGTATACAAAGAAAGTACCCAGGGAGTAAATTCATTTCCCGAACGATTTTTTAAATTATTTTTTCACCACTAAAACGCATGAGACTTGTAGTTTTCAAAAATATTCTCATTTTTGATGAGACCCTGAATAAAAGAAGTTTAATCGCCGGCAAACGAAAACCCGCGATTTCCTGTAAATCCCGGGCTTTGCCCCTATAGTCGAATGTATACAAAGAAAGTACCCTGTGAGTAAACTTATTTTCAGAACGATTTTTCAAATTATTTTTTCACCACTAAAACGCATGAGACTTGTAGTTTTCAAAAATGTTTTCATTTTTGATAAGACGCTGAATAAAAGAAGTTTAATCGCCGGCAAACGAAAACCCGCGATTTCCCGTAAATCCGGTACTCGGCCCGTATAGTCAAAAGTATACAAAGAAAGTACTCAAGGAGTAAACTCATTTCCCGAACGATTTTTTAAGTTATTTTTTCAAGTCTCGTGCGTTTTAGTGGTGAAAATATAATTTAAAATATTGTTCGGGAAATGAGTTTACTCCCTGAGTACTTTCTTTGTATACTTTTGACTATACGGGCCGAGTACGGGATTTAAAGGAAATCGCAGGGTTTTCGTTTGCCGGCGATTAACCTTCTTTTATTCAGCGTCTCAACAAAAATGAAAACATTTTTGAAAACTACAAGTCTCATGCGTTTTAGTGGTGAAAAAATAATTTAAAAAATCATTCGGGAAATCAGTTTACTTCCTGGGTACTTTTTTGTATACTTTTGACTATACGGGCCGAGTACGGGATTTACGGGAAATCACGGGTTTTCGTTTGCCGGCGATTAAACTTCTTTTATTCAGCGTCTCATCAAAAATGAAAATATTTTTGAAAACTACAAGTCTGATGCGTTTTAGTGGTGAAAAAATAATTTAAAAAATCGTTCGGAAAATGAATTTACTCTCTGGGTACTTTTTTTGTATACTTTTGACTATACGGGCCGAGCCCGGGATTTACGGGAAATCGCGGGTTTTCGTTTGCCGGCGATTAGACTTCTTTAAGTTAGCGTTTCATCAAAAATGAAAACATTTTTGAAAAATAAAAGTCTCATGCGTTTTAGTGGTGAAAAAATAATTTAAAAAATCATTCGGGAAATGAGTTTACTCCCTGGGTACTTTTTTGTATACTTTTGACTATACGGGCCGAGTACGGGATTTACGGGAAATCACGGGTTTTCGTTTGCCGGCGATTAAACTTCTTTTATTCAGCGTCTCATCAAAAATGAAAATATTTTTGAAAACTACAAGTCTGATGCGTTTTAGTGGTGAAAAAATAATTTAAAAAATCGTTCAGGAAATGAATTTACTCTCTGGGTACTTTTTTTGTATACTTTTGACTATACGGGCCGAGCCCGGGATTTACGGGAAATCGCGGGTTTTCGTTTGCCGGCGATTAGACTTCTTTAAGTTAGCGTTTCATCAAAAATGAAAACATTTTTGAAAACTACAAGTCTCATGCGTTTTAGTGGTGAAAAAATAATTTAAAAAATCGTTCGGGAAATGAGTTTACTCCCTAGGTACTTTCTTTATATACATTCGACTATACGGGCCGAGTACGGGATTTACGGGAAATCGCGGGTTTTCGTTTGCCGGCGATTAAACTTCTTGTATTTAGCGTCTCATCAAAAATGAAAACATTTTTGAAAACTACAAGTCTCATGCGTTTTAGTGGTGAAAAAATAATTTAAAAAATCGTTCGGGAAATGAGTTTACTCCCTGGGTACTTTCTTTATATACATTCGACTATACGGGCCGAGTACGGGATTTACGGGAAATCGCGGGTTTTCGTTTGCCGGCGATTAAACTTCTTGTATTCAGCGTCTCATCAAAAATGAAAACATTTTTGAAAACTACAAGTCTCATGCGTTTTAGTGGTGAAAAAATAATTTAAAAAATCGTTCGGGAATTGAGTTTACTTCCTGGGTACTTTCATTGTATACCTTTGACTATACGGGCCGAGTACGGGAATTACGGGAAATCGCGGGTTTTCGTTTGCCGGCGATTAAACTTCTTTAATTTAGCGTTTCATCAAAAATGAAAACATTTTTGAAAACTACAAGTCTCATGCGTTTTAGTGGTGAAAAAATAATTTAAAAAATCGTTCGGGAAATAAGTTTACTCCCTGGGTACTTTCTTTATATACATTCGACTATACGGGCCGAGTACGGGATTTACGGGAAATCGCGGGTTTTCGTTTGCCGGCGATTAAATTTCTTTTATTTAGCGTCTCATCAAAAATAAAAACATTTTTGAAAACTACAAGTCTCATGCGTTTTTGTGGTGAAAAAATAATTTAAAAAATCGTTCGGGAAATGAGTTTACTCCCTGGGTACTTTCTTTGTATACTTTTGACTATACGGGCGGAGTACGGGATTTACGGGAAATCGCGGGTTTCCGTTTGCCGGCGATTAAACTTCTTTTATTTAGCGTCTCATCAAAAATGAAAACATTTTTGAAAACTACAAGCCTCATGCGTTTTAGTGGTGAAAAAATAATTTAAAAAATCGTTCGGGAAATGAGTTTACTCATTGAGTACTTTATTTGTATACTTTTGACTATACGGGAAAGGTACCGGATTTACGGGAAATCGCGGGTTTTCGTTTGCCGGTGATTAAACTTCTTTTATTCAGCGTCTTATCAAAAATGAAAACATTTTTGAAAACTACAAGTCTCATGCATTTTAGTGGTGAAAAAATAATTTAAAAAATCATTCGGGAAACCAGTTTACTCCCTGGGTACTTTTTTTGTGTATTTTAGACTATACGGGCCGAGTACGGGATTTACGGAAATCGCGGGTTTTCGTTTGCCAGCGATTAAACTTGTTTTATTTAGCGTCTCATCAAAAATGAAAACATTTTTGAAAACTTTAAGTCTCATGCGTTTTAGTGGTGACAATATAATTTAAAAAATCGTTCGGAAAATGAGTTTACTCCCTGGGTACTTTCTTTGTATACTTTTGATTATACGGGTCGTGATTGGGATTTACGGGAAATCGCGGGTTTTCGTTTGCCGGCGATTAAACTTGTTTTATTTAGCGTCTCATCAAAAATGAAAACATTTTTGAAAACTACAAGTCTCATGCGTTTTAGTGGTGAAAAAATGATTTAAAAAATCGTTCGGGAAATGAGTTTACTTCCTGGGTACTTTCATTGTATACCTTTGACTATACGGGCCGAGTACGGGAATTACGGGAAATCGCGGGTTTTCGTTTGCCGGCGATTAAACTTCTTTAATTTAGCGTTTCATCAAAAATGAAAACATTTTTGAAAGCTACAAGTCTCATGCGTTTTAGTGGTGAAAAAATAATTTAAAAAATCGTTCGGGAAATGAGTTTACTGCCTGGGTACTTTCTTTATATACATTCGACTATACGGGCCGAGTACGGGATTTACGGGAAATCGCGGGTTTTCGTTTGCCGGCGATTAAACTTCTTTAAATTAGCGTTTCATCAAAAATGAAAACATTTTTGAAAACTACAAGTCTCATGCGTTTTAGTGGTGAAAAAATAATTTAAAAAATCATTCGGGAAACCAGTTTACTCCCTGGGTACTTTTTTTGTGTACTTTAGACTATACGGGCCGAGTACGGGATTTACGGAAATCGCGGGTTTTCGTTTGCCAGCGATTAAACTTGTTTTATTTAGCGTCTCATCAAAAATAAAAACATTTTTGAAAACTTTAAGTCTCATGCGTTTTAGTGGTGAAAATATAATTTAAAAAATCGTTCGGAAAATGAGTTTACTCCCTGGGTACTTTCTTTGTATACTTTTGATTATACGGGTCGTGATTGGGATTTACGGGAAATCGCGGGTTTTCGTTTGCCGGCGATTAAACTTGTTTTATTTAGCGTCTCATCAAAAATGAAAACATTTTTGAAAACTACAAGTCTCATGCGTTTTAGTGGTGAAAAAATAATTTAAAAAATCATTCGGGAAATCAGTTTACTTCCTGGGTACTTTTTTGTATACTTTTGACTATACGGGCCGAGTACGGGATTTACGGGAAATCACGGGTTTTCGTTTGCCGGCGATTAAACTTCTTTTATTCAGCGTCTCATCAAAAATGAAAATATTTTTAAAAACTACAAGTCTGATGCGTTTTAGTGGTGAAAAAATAATTTAAAAAATCGTTCGGGAAATGAATTTACTCTCTGGGTACTTTTTTTGTATACTTTTGACTATACGGGCCGAGCCCGGGATTTACGGGAAATCGCGGGTTTTCGTTTGCCGGCGATTAGACTTCTTTAAGTTAGCGTTTCATCAAAAATGAAAACATTTTTGAAAACTACAAGTTTCATGCGTTTTAGTGGTGAAAAAATAATTTAAAAAATCATTCGGGAAATGAGTTTACTCCCTGGGTACTTTTTTGTATACTTTTGACTATACGGGCCGAGTACGGGATTTACGGGAAATCACGGGTTTTCGTTTGCCGGCGATTAAAATTCTTTTATTCAGCGTCTCATCAAAAATAAAAATATTTTTGAAAACTACAAGTCTGATGCGTTTTAGTGGTGAAAAAATAATTTAAAAAATCGTTCGGGAAATGAATTTACTCTCTGGGTACTTTTTTTGTATACTTTTGACTATACGGGCCGATCCCGGGATTTACGGGAAATCGCGGGTTTTCGTTTGCCGGCGATTAAACTTCTTGTATTTAGCGTATCATCAAAAATGAAAACATTTTTGAAAACTACAAGTCTCATGCGTTTTAGTGGTGAAAAAATAATTTAAAAAATCGTTCGGGAAATGAGTTTACTTCCTGGGTACTTTCATTGTATACCTTTGACTATACGGGCCGAGTACGGGAATTACGGGAAATCGCGGGTTTTCGTTTGCCGGCGATTAAACTTCTTTAAATTAGCGTTTCATCAAAAATGAAAACATTTTTGAAAACTACAAGTCTCATGCGTTTTAGTGGTGAAAAAATAATTTAAAAAATCGTTCGGGAAATGAGTTTACTCCCTGGGTACTTTCTTTATATACATTCGACTATACGGGCCGAGTACGGGATTTACGGGAAATCGCGGGTTTTCGTTTGCCGGCGATTAAATTTCTTTTATTTAACGTCTCATCAAAAATGAAAACATTTTTGAGAACTAAAAGTCTCATGCGTTTTTGTGGTGAAAAAATAATTTAAAAAATCGTTCGGGAAATGAGTTTACTCCCTGGGTACTTTCTTTGTATACTTTTGACTATACGGGCCGAGTACGGGATTTACGGGAAATCGCGGGTTTTCGTTTGGCGACGATTAAACTTCTTTTATTTAGCGTCTCATCAAAAATGAAAACATTTTTAAAAACTACACGTCTCATGCGTTTTAGTGGTGAAAAAATAATTTAAAAAATCGTTCGGGAAATGAGTTTACTCATTGAGTACTTTATTTGTATACTTTTGACTATACGGGAAGAGTACCGGATTTACGGGAAATCGCGGGTTTTCGTTTGCCGGCGATTAAACTTCTTGTATTTAGCGTTTCATCAAAAATGAAAACATTTTTGAAAACTACAAGTCTCATGCGTTTTAGTGGTGAAAAAATAATTTAAAAAATCGTTCGGGAAATGAGTTTACTTCCTGGGTACTTTCATTGTATACCTTTGACTATACGGGCCGAGTACGGGAATTACGGGAAATCGCGGGTTTTCGTTTGCCGGCGATTAAACTTCTTTAAATTAGCGTTTCATCAAAAATGAAAACATTTTTGAAAACTACAAGTCTCATGCGTTTTAGTGGTGAAAAAATAATTTAAAAAATCGTTCGGGAAATGAGTTTACTCCCTGGGTACTTTCTTTATATACATTCGACTATACGGGCCGAGTACGGGATTTACGGGAAATCGCGGGTTTTCGTTTGCCGGCGATTAAATTTCTTTTATTTAACGTCTCATCAAAAATGAAAACATTTTTGAGAACTAAAAGTCTCATGCGTTTTTGTGGTGAAAAAATAATTTAAAAAATCGTTCGGGAAATGAGTTTACTCCCTGGGTACTTTCTTTGTATACTTTTGACTATACGGGCCGAGTACGGGATTTACGGGAAATCGCGGGTTTTCGTTTGGCGACGATTAAACTTCTTTTATTTAGCGTCTCATCAAAAATGAAAACATTTTTAAAAACTACACGTCTCATGCGTTTTAGTGGTGAAAAAATAATTTAAAAAATCGTTCGGGAAATGAGTTTACTCATTGAGTACTTTATTTGTATACTTTTGACTATACGGGAAGAGTACCGGATTTACGGGAAATCGCGGGTTTTCGTTTGCCGGCGATTAAACTTCTTGTATTTAGCGTTTCATCAAAAATGAAAACATTTTTGAAAACTACAAGTCTCATGCGTTTTAGTGGTGAAAAAATAATTTAAAAAATCGTTCGGGAAATGAGTTTACTCCCTGGGTACTTTCTTTATATACATTCGACTATACGGGCCGAGTACGGGATTTACGGGAAATCGCGGGTTTTCGTTTGCCGGCGATTAAACTTCTTGTATTTAGCGTCTCATCAAAAATGAAAACATTTTTGAAAACTACAAGTCTCATGCGTTTTAGTGGTGAAAAAATAATTTAAAAAATCGTTCGGGAAATGAGTTTACTTCCTGGGTACTTTCATTGTATACCTTTGACTATACCGGCCGAGTACGGGAATTACGGGAAATCGCGGGTTTTCGTTTGCCGGCGATTAAACTTCTTTAAATTAGCGTTTCATCAAAAATGAAAACATTTTTGAAAACTACAAGTCTCATGCGTTTTAGTGGTGAAAAAATAATTTAAAAAATCGTTCGGGAAATGAGTTTACTCCCTGGGTACTTTCTTTATATACATTCGACTATACGGGCCGAGTACGGGATTTACGGGAAATCGCGGGTTTTCGTTTGCCGGCGATTAAATTTCTTTTATTTAGCGTCTCATCAAAAATGAAAACATTTTTAAAAACTACAAGTCCCATGCGTTTTAGTGGTGAAAAAATAATTTAAAAAATCGTTCGGGAAATGAGTTTACTCATTGAGTACTTTATTTGTATACTTTTGACTATACGGGAAGAGTACCGGATTTACGGGAAATCGCGGGTTTTCGTTTGCCGGCGATTAAACTTCTTTTATTTAGCGTCTCATCAAAAATGAAAACATTTTTTAAAAATACAAGTCTCATGCGTTTTAGTGGTGAAAAAATAATTTAAAAAATCGTTCGGGAAATGAGTTTACTCATTGAGTACTTTATTTGTATACTTTTGACTATACCGGAAGAGTACCGGATTTACGGGAAATCACGGGTTTTCGTTTGCCGGCGATTAAACTTCTTTTATTCAGCGTCTTATCAAAAATGAAAACATTTTTGAAAACTACAAGTCTCATGCATTTTAGTGGTGAAAAAATAATTTAAAAAATCATTCGGGAAACCAGTTTACTCCCTGGGTACTTTCTTTGTATACTTTTGACTATACGGGCCGAGTACGGGATTTACGGGAAATCGCGGGTTTTCGTTTGCCGGCGAATAAACTTCTTTTATTTAGCGTCTCGTCAAAAATGAAAACATTTTTGAAAACTACAAGTCTCATGGGTTTTAGTGGTGAAAAAATAATTTGAAAAATCGTTCTGAAAATGAGTTTACTCACAGGGTACTTTCTTTGTATACATTCGACTATAGGGGCCAAGCCGGGATTTACAGGAAATTGCGGGTTTTCGTGTGCTGGCGATTAAACTTCTTTTATTCAGCGTCTCATCGAAAATGAAAACATTTTGGAAAACTACAAGTCTCACGCGTTTTAGTGGTGAAAAAATAATTTAAAAAATCATTCGGGAAATGAGTTTACTCATTGAGTACTTTTTTTGTGTACTTTTGACTATACGGGCCGAGTACGGGATTTACGGGAAATCGCAGGTTTTCGTTTGCCGGCGATTAAACTTCTTTAATTTAGCGTTTCATCTAAAATGAAAACATTTTTGAAAACTACAAGTCTCATGCGTTTTAGTGGTGCAAAAATAATTTAAAAAATCGTTCGGGAAATGAGTTTACTCCCTGGGTACTTTCTTTATATACATTCGACTATACGGGCGGAGTACGGGATTTACGGGAAATCGCGGGTTTTCGTTTGCCGGTGATTAAACTTCTTTTATTTAGCGTCTCATCAAAAATGAAAACATTTTTGAAAACTACAAGTCTCATGCGTTTTAGTGGTGAAAAAATAATTTAAAAAATCATTCGGGAAATCAGTTTACTCCCTGGGTACTTTCTTTGTATACTTTTGACTATACGGGCCGAGTACGGGAATTACGGGAAATCGCGGGTTTTCGTTTGCCGGCGATTAAACTTCTTTTATTTAGCGTCTCATCAAAAATGAAAACATTTTTGAAAACTACAAGTCTCATGCGTTTTAGTGGTGAAAAAATAATTTGAAAAATCGTTCTGAAAATGAGTTTACTCACAGGGTACTTTCTTTGTATACATTCGACTATAGGGGCCAAGCCCGGGATTTACAGGAAATCGCGGGTTTTCGTTTGCCGGCGATTAAACTTCTTTTATTCAGCGTCTCATCGAAAATGAAACTATTTTGGAAAACTACAAGTCTCATGCGTTTTAGTGGTGAAAAAATAATTTAAAAAATTGTTCGGGAAATAAGTTTACTCCCTGGGTACTTTCTTTGTATACTTTTGACTATACGGGCCGAGTACGGGATTTACGGGAAATCGCGGGTTTTCGTTTGCCGGCGATTAAACTTGTTTTAGTTAGCGTCTCATCAAAAATGAAAACATTTTTGAAAACTTTAAGTCTCATGCGTTTTAGTGGTGAAAATATAATTTAAAATATCGTTCGGGAAATGAGTTTACTCCCTGAGTTCTCTCTTTGTATACTTTTGACTATACGGGCCGAGTACGGGATTTACGGGAAATCGCGGGTTTTCATTTGCCGGCGATTAAACTTCTTTTATTCAGCATCTCATCAAAAATGAAAACATTTTTGAAAACTACAAGTCTCATGCGTTTTAGTGGTGAAAAAATAATTTAAAAAATCATTCGGGAAATCAGTTTACTCCCTGGGTACTTTTTTGTATACTTTTGACTATACGGGTCGAGTACGGGATTTACGGGAAATCGCGGGTTTTCGTTTGCCGGCGATTAAACTTCTTTTATTCAGCGTCTCATCAAAAATGAAAATATTTTTGAAAACTTCAAGTCTGATGCGTTTTAGTGGTGAAAAAATAATTTAAAGAATCGTTCGGGAAATGAATTTACTCTCTGGGTACTTTTTTTGTATACTTTTGACTATACGGGCCGAGCCCGGGATTTACGGGAAATTGCGGGTTTTCGTTTGCCGGCGATTAAACTTCTTTAATTTAGCGTTTCATCAAAAATGAAAACATTTTTGTAAACTACAAGTCTCATGCGTTTTAGTGGTGAAAAAATAATTTAAAAAATCGTTCGGGAAATGAGTTTACTCCCTGGGTACTTTCTTTATATACATTCGACTATACGGGCCGAGTACGGGATTTACGGAAAATCGCGGGTTTTCGTTTGCCGGCGATCAAACTTCTTTTATTTAGCGTCTCATCAAAAATGAAAACATTTTTGAAAACTACAAGTCTCATGCGTTTTAGTGGTGAAAAAATAATTTAAAAAATCGTTCGGGAAATGAGTTTACTTCCTGGGTACCTTCTTTGTATACTTTTGACTATACGGGCCGAGTACGGGAATTACGGGAAATCGCGGGTTTTCGTTTGCCGGCGAATAAACTTCTTTTATTTAGCGTCTCATCAAAAATGAAAACATTTTTGAAAACTACAAGTCTCATGCGTTTTAGTGGTGAAAAAATAATTTGAAAAATCGTTCTGAAAATGAGTTTACTCACAGGGTACTTTCTTTGTATACATTCGACTATAGGGGCCAAGCCAGGGATTTACAGGAAATCGCGGGTTTTCGTGTGCCGGCGATTAAACTTCTTTTATTCAGCGTCTCAGCGAAAATGAAAACATTTTGGAAAACTACAAGTCTCATGCGTTTTAGTGGTGAAAAAATAATTTAAAAAATCATTCGGGAAATGAGTTTACTCATTGAGTACTTTTTTTGTGTACTTTTGACTATACGGGCCGAGTACGGGATTTACGGGAAATCGCAGGTTTTTGTTTGCCGGCGATTAAACTTCTTTAATTTAGCGTTTCATCAAAAATGAAAACATTTTTGAAAACTACAAGTCTCATGCGTTTTAGTGGTGAAAAAATAATTTAAAAAATCATTCGGGAAATCAGTTTACTCCCTGGGTACTTTCTTTGTATACTTTTGACTATACGGACCGAGTACTGGAATTACGGGAAATCGCGGGTTTTCGTTTGCCGGCGATTAAACTTCTTTTATTTAGCGTCTCATCAAAAATGAAAACATTTTTGAAAACTACAAGTCTCATGCGTTTTAGTGGTGAAAAAATAATTTGAAAAATCGTTCTGAAAATGAGTTTACTCACAGGGTACTTTCTTTGTATACATTCGACTATAGGGGCCAAGCCCGGGATTTACAGGAAATCGCGGGTTTTCGTTTGCCGGCGATTAAACTTCTTTTATTCAGCGTCTCATCGAAAATGAAAACATTTTGGAAAACTACAAGTCTCATGCGTTTTAGTGGTGAAAAAATAATTTAAAAAATCATTCGGGAAATGAGTTTACTCATTGAGTACTTTTTTTGTGTACTTTTGACTATACGGGCCGAGTACGGGATTTACGGGAAATCGCGGGTTTTCGTTTGCCGGCGATTAAACTTCTTTAATTTAGCGTCTCATCAAAAATGAAAACATTTTTGAAAACTACAAGTCTCATGCGTTTTAGTGGTGAAAAAATAATTTAAAAAATCATTCGGGAAATCAGTTTACTCCCTGGGTACTTTTTTGTATACTTTTGACTATACGGGCCGAGTACGGGAATTACGGGAAATCGCGGGTTTTCGTTTGCCGGCGATTAAACTTCTTTTATTTAGCGTCTCATCAAAAATGAAAACATTTTTGAAAACTACAAGTCTCATGCGTTTTAGTGGTGAAAAAATAATTTGAAAAATCGTTCTGAAAATGAGTTTACTCACAGGGTACTTTCTTTGTATACATTCGACTATAGGGGCCAAGCCCGGGATTTACAGGAAATCGCGGGTTTTCGTTTGCCGGCGATTAAACTTCTTTTATTCAGCGTCTCATCGTAAATGAAAACATTTTGGAAAACTACAAGTCTCATGCGGTTTAGTGGTGAAAAAATAATTTAAAAAATCATTCGGGAAATGAGTTTACTCATTGAGTACTTTCTTTGTATACATTCGACTATAGGGGCCAAGCCCGGGATTTACAGGAAATCGCGGGTTTTCGTTTGCCGGCGAATAAACTTCTTTTATTCAGCGTCTCATCGAAAATGAAAACATTTTGGAAAACTACAAGTCTCATGCGTTTTAGTGGTGAAAAAATAATTTAAAAAATCGTTCGGGAAATGAGTTTACTCCCTGGGTACTTTCTTTATATACATTCGACTATACGGGCCGAGTACGGGATTTAAGGGAAATCGCGGGTTTTCGTTTGCCGGCGATTAAACTTCTTTTATTCAGCGTCTCATCAAAAATGAAAAGATTTTTGAAAACTACAAGTCTCATGCGTTTTAGTGGTGAAAAAATAATTTAAAAAATCATTCGGGAAATGAGTTTACTCATTGAGTACTTTTTTTGTGTACTTTTGACTATACGGGCCGAGTACGGGATTTACGGGAAATCGCAGGTTTTTGTTTGCCGGCGATTAAACTTCTTTAATTTAGCGTTTCATCAAAAATGAAAACATTTTTGAAAACTACAAGTCTCATGCGTTTTAGTGGTGAAAAAATAATTTAAAAAATCATTCGGGAAATCAGTTTACTCCCTGGGTACTTTCTTTGTATACTTTTGACTATACGGACCGAGTACTGGAATTACGGGAAATCGCGGGTTTTCGTTTGCCGGCGATTAAACTTCTTTTATTTAGCGTCTCATCAAAAATGAAAACATTTTTGAAAACTACAAGTCTCATGCGTTTTAGTGGTGAAAAAATAATTTGAAAAATCGTTCTGAAAATGAGTTTACTCACAGGGTACTTTCTTTGTATACATTCGACTATAGGGGCCAAGCCCGGGATTTACAGGAAATCGCGGGTTTTCGTTTGCCGGCGATTAAACTTCTTTTATTCAGCGTCTCATCGAAAATGAAAACATTTTGGAAAACTACAAGTCTCATGCGTTTTAGTGGTGAAAAAATAATTTAAAATATCATTCGGGAAATGAGTTTACTCATTGAGTACTTTTTTTGTGTACTTTTGACTATACGGGCCGAGTACGGGATTTACGGGAAATCGCGGGTTTTCGTTTGCCGGCGATTAAACTTCTTTAATTTAGCGTCTCATCAAAAATGAAAACATTTTTGAAAACTACAAGTCTCATGCGTTTTAGTGGTGAAAAAATAATTTAAAAAATCATTCGGGAAATCAGTTTACTCCCTGGGTACTTTTTTGTATACTTTTGACTATACGGGCCGAGTACGGGAATTACGGGAAATCGCGGGTTTTCGTTTGCCGGCGATTAAACTTCTTTTATTTAGCGTCTCATCAAAAATGAAAACATTTTTGAAAACTACAAGTCTCATGCGTTTTAGTGGTGAAAAAATAATTTGAAAAATCGTTCTGAAAATGAGTTTACTCACAGGGTACTTTCTTTGTATACATTCGACTATAGGGGCCAAGCCCGGGATTTGCAGGAAATCGCGGGTTTTCGTTTGCCGGCGATTAAACTTCTTTTATTCAGCGTCTCATCGTAAATGAAAACATTTTGGAAAACTACAAGTCTCATGCGGTTTAGTGGTGAAAAAATAATTTAAAAAATCATTCGGGAAATGAGTTTACTCATTGAGTACTTTCTTTGTATACATTCGACTATAGGGGCCAAGCCCGGGATTTACAGGAAATCGCGGGTTTTCGTTTGCCGGCGAATAAACTTCTTTTATTCAGCGTCTCATCGAAAATGAAAACATTTTGGAAAACTACAAGTCTCATGCGTTTTAGTGGTGAAAAAATAATTTAAAAAATCGTTCGGGAAATGAGTTTACTCCCTGGGTACTTTCTTTATATACATTCGACTATACGGGCCGAGTACGGGATTTAAGGGAAATCGCGGGTTTTCGTTTGCCGGCGATTAAACTTCTTTTATTCAGCGTCTCATCAAAAATGAAAAGATTTTTGAAAACTACAAGTCTCATGCGTTTTAGTGGTGAAAAAATAATTTAAAAAATCGTTCGGGAAATGATTTTACTCCCTGGGTTCTTTTTTTGTGTACTTTTGACTATACGGGCCGAGTACGGGGTTTACGGGAAATCGCGGGTTTTCGTTTGCCGGCGATTAAACTTTTTTAATTTATCGTTTCATCAAAAATGAAAACATTTTTGAAAACTACAAGTCTCATGCGTTTTAGTGGTGAAAAAATAATTTAAAAAATCGTTCGGGAAATGAGTTCACTCCCTGGGTACTTTCTTTATATACATTCGACTATACTGGCCGAGTACGGGATTTACGGGAAATCGGGGGTTTTCGTTTGCCGGCGATTAAACTTCTTTTATTTAGCGTCTCATCAAAAATGAAAACATTTTTGAAAACTACAAGTCTCATGCGTTTTAGTGGTGAAAAAATAATTTAAAAAATCATTCGGGAAATCAGTTTACTCCCTGGGTACTTTCTTTGTATACTTTTGACTATACGGGCCGAGTACGGGAATTACGGGAAATCGCGGGTTTTCGTTTGCCGGCGATTAAACTTCTTTTATTTAGCGTCTCATCAAAAATGAAAACATTTTTGAAAACTACAAGTCTCATGTGTTTTAGTGGTGAAAAAATAATTTGAAAAATCGTTCTGAAAATGAGTTTACTCACAGGGTACTTTCTTTGTATACATTCGACTATAGGGGCCAAGCCCGGGATTTACAGGAAATCGCGGGTTTTCGTTTGCCGGCGATTAAACTTCTTTTATTCAGCGTCTCATCGAAAATGAAAACATTTTGGAAAACTACAAGTCTCATGCGTTTTAGTGGTGAAAAAATAATTTAAAAAATCATTCGGGAAATGAGTTTACTCATTGAGTACTTTTTTTGTGTACTTTTGACTATACGGGCCGAGTACGGGATTTACGGGAAATCGCGGGTTTTCGTTTGCCGGCGATTAAGCTTCTTTTATTTAGCGTCTCATCAAAAATGAAAACATTTTTGAAAACTACAAGTCTCATGCGTTTTAGTGGTGAAAAAATAATTTAAAAAATCATTCGGGAAATCAGTTTACTCCCTGGGTACTTTTTTGTATACTTTTGACTATACGGGCCGAGTACGGGAATTACGGGAAATCGCGGGTTTTCGTTTGCCGGCGATTAAACTTCTTTTATTTAGCGTCTCATCAAAAATGAAAACATTTTTGAAAACTACAAGTCTCATGCGTTTTAGTGGTGAAAAAATAATTTAAAAAATCATTCGGGAAATGAGTTTACTCATTGAGTACTTTTTTTGTGTACTTTTGACTATACGGGCCGAGTACGGGATTTACGGGAAATCGCGGGTTTTCGTTTGCCGGCGATTAAGCTTCTTTTATTTAGCGTCTCATCAAAAATGAAAACATTTTTGAAAACTACAAGTCTCATGCGTTTTAGTGGTGAAAAAATAATTTAAAAAATCATTCGGGAAATCAGTTTACTCCCTGGGTACTTTTTTGTATACTTTTGACTATACGGGCCGAGTACGGGAATTACGGGAAATCGCGGGTTTTCGTTTGCCGGCGATTAAACTTCTTTTATTTAGCGTCTCATCAAAAATGAAAACATTTTTGAAAACTACAAGTCTCATGCGTTTTAGTGGTGAAAAAATAATTTAAAAAATCATTCGGGAAATGAGTTTACTCATTGAGTACTTTTTTTGTGTACTTTTGACTATACGGGCCGAGTACGGGATTTACGGGAAATCGCGGGTTTTCGTTTGCCGGCGATTAAGCTTCTTTTATTTAGCGTCTCATCGAAAATGAAAACATTTTGGAAAACTACAAGTCTCATGCGTTTTAGTGGTGAAAAAATAATTTAAAAAATCATTCGGGAAATGAGTTTACTCATTGGGTACTTTTTTTGTGTACTTTTGACTATACGGGCCGAGTACGGGATTTACGGGAAATCGCGGGTTTTCGTTTGCCGGCGATTAAGCTTCTTTTATTTAGCGTCTCATCAAAAATGAAAACATTTTTGAAAACTACAAGTCTCATGCGTTTTAGTGGTGAAAAAATAATTTAAAAAATCATTCGGGAAATCAGTTTACTCCCTGGGTACTTTTTTGTATACTTTTGACTATACGGGCCGAGTACGGGAATTACGGGAAATCGCGGGTTTTCGTTTGCCGGCGATTAAACTTCTTTTATTTAGCGTCTCATCAAAAATGAAAACATTTTTGAAAACTACAAGTCTCATGCGTTTTAGTGGTGAAAAAATAATTTGAAAAATCGTTCTGAAAATGAGTTTACTCACAGGGTACTTTCTTTGTATACATTCGACTATAGGGGCCAAGCCCGGGATTTACAGGAAATCGCGGGTTTTCGTTTGCCGGCGATTAAACTTCTTTTATTCAGCGTCTCATCGTAAATGAAAACATTTTGGAAAACTACAAGTCTCATGCGGTTTAGTGGTGAAAAAACAAATTTAAAAAATCATTCGGGAAATGAGTTTACTCATTGAGTACTTTCTTTGTATACATTCGACTATAGGGGCCAAGCCCGGGATTTACAGGAAATTGCGGGTTTTCGTTTGCCGGCGAATAAACTTCTTTTATTCAGCGTCTCATCGAAAATGAAAACATTTTGGAAAACTACAAGTCTCATGCGTTTTAGTGGTGAAAAAATAATTTAAAAAATCGTTCGGGAAATGAGTTTACTCCCTGGGTACTTTCTTTATATACATTCGACTATACGGGCCGAGTACGGGATTTAAGGGAAATCGCGGGTTTTCGTTTGCCGGCGATTAAACTTCTTTTACTCAGCGTCTCATCAAAAATGAAAAGATTTTTGAAAACTACAAGTCTCATGCGTTTTAGTGGTGAAAAAATAATTTAAAAAATCGTTCGGGAAATGATTTTACTCCCTGGGTTCTTTTTTTGTGTACTTTTGACTATACGGGCCGAGTACGGGGTTTACGGGAAATCGCGGGTTTTCGTTTGCCGGCGATTAAACTTTTTTAATTTATCGTTTCATCAAAAATGAAAACATTTTTGAAAACTACAAGTCTCATGCGTTTTAGTGGTGAAAAAATAATTTAAAAAATCGTTCGGGAAATGAGTTCACTCCCTGGGTACTTTCTTTATATACATTCGACTATACTGGCCGAGTACGGGATTTACGGGAAATCGGGGGTTTTCGTTTGCCGGCGATTAAACTTCTTTTATTTAGCGTCTCATCAAAAATGAAAACATTTTTGAAAACTACAAGTCTCATGCGTTTTAGTGGTGAAAAAATAATTTAAAAAATCATTCGGGAAATCAGTTTACTCCCTGGGTACTTTCTTTGTATACTTTTGACTATACGGGCCGAGTACGGGAATTACGGGAAATCGCGGGTTTTCGTTTGCCGGCGATTAAACTTCTTTTATTTAGCGTCTCATCAAAAATGAAAACATTTTTGAAAACTACAAGTCTCATGCGTTTTAGTGGTGAAAAAATAATTTAAAAAATCGTTCGGGAAATGAGTTTACTCCCTGGGTACTTTCTTTATATACATTCGACTATTCGGGCCGAGTACGGGATTTACGGGAAATCGCGTGTTTTCGTTTTCCGGCGATTAAACTTCTTTTATTTAGCGTCTCATCAAAAATGAAAACATTTTTGAAAACTAAAAGTCTCATGCGTTTTAGTGGTGAAAAAATAATTTAAAAAATCGTTCTGAAAATGAGTTTACTCACAGGGTACTTTCTTTGTCTACACTCGACTATAGGGGCCGACCCGGGATTTACAGGAAATCGCGGGTTTTCGTTTGCCGGCGATTAAACTTCTTTTATTTAGCGTCTCATCAAAAATGAAAACATTTTTGAAAACTACAAGTCTCATGCGTTTTAGTGGTGAAAAAATAATTTGAAAAATCGTTCTGAAAATGAGTTTACTCACAGGGTACTTTCTTTGTATACATTCGACTATAGGGGCCAAGCCCGGGATTTACAGGAAATCGCGGGTTTTCGTTTGCCGGCGATTAAACTTCTTTTATTCAGCGTCTCATCAAAAATGAAAACATTTTGGAAAACTGCAAGTCTCATGCGTTTTAGTGGTGAAAAAATAATTTAAAAAATCATTCGGGAAATGATTTTACTCCCTGGGTTCTTTTTTTGTGTACTTTTGACTATACGGGCCGAGTACGGGGTTTACGGGAAATCGCGGGTTTTCGTTTGCCGGCGATTAAACTTCTTTATGTTAGCGTTTCATCAAAAATGAAAACATTTTTGAAAACTACAAGTCTCATGCGTTTTAGTGGTGAAAAAATAATTTAAAAAATCGTTCGGGAAATGATTTTACTCCCTGGGTTCTTTTTTTGTGTACTTTTGACTATACGGGCCGAGTACGGGGTTTACGGGAAATCGCGGGTTTTCGTTTGCCGGCGATTAAACTTTTATAATTTATCGTTTCATCAAAAATGAAAACATTTTTGAAAACTACAAGTCTCATGCGTTTTAGTGGTGAAAAAATAATTTAAAAAATCGTTCGGGAAATGAGTTCACTCCCTGGGTACTTTCTTTATATACATTCGACTATACTGGCCGAGTACGGGATTTACGGGAAATCGGGGGTTTTCGTTTGCCGGCGATTAAACTTCTTTTATTTAGCGTCTCATCAAAAATGAAAACATTTTTGAAAACTACAAGTCTCATGCGTTTTAGTGGTGAAAAAATAATTTAAAAAATCATTCGGGAAATCAGTTTACTCCCTGGGTACTTTCTTTGTATACTTTTGACTATACGGGCCGAGTACGGGAATTACGGGAAATCGCGGGTTCTCGTTTGCCGGCGATTAAACTTCTTTTATTTAGCGTCTCATCAAAAATGAAAACATTTTTGAAAACTACAAGTCTCATGCGTTTTAGTGGTGAAAAAATAATTTGAAAAATCGTTCTGAAAATGAGTTTACTCACAGGGTACTTTCTTTGTATACATTCGACTATAGGGGCCAAGCCCGGGATTTAAAGGAAATCGCGGGTTTTCGTTTGCCGGCGATTAAACTTCTTTTATTCAGCGTCTCATCAAAAATGAAAACATTTTGGAAAACTGCAAGTCTCATGCGTTTTAGTGGTGAAAAAATAATTTAAAAAATCATTCGGGAAATGATTTTACTCCCTGGGTTCTTTTTTTGTGTACTTTTGACTATACGGGCCGAGTACGGGGTTTACGGGAAATCGCGGGTTTTCGTTTGCCGGCGATTAAACTTCTTTAATTTAGCGTTTCATCAAAAATGAAAACATTTTTGAAAACTACAAGTCTCATGCGTTTTAGTGGTGAAAAAATAATTTAAAAAATCGTTCGGGAAATGAGTTTACTCCCTGGGTACTTTCTTTATATACATTCGACTATTCGGGCCGAGTACGGGATTTACGGGAAATCGCGTGTTTTCGTTTTCCGGCGATTAAACTTCTTTTATTTAGCGTCTCATCAAAAATGAAAACATTTTTGAAAACTACAAGTCTCATGCGTTTTAGTGGTGAAAAAATAATTTAAAAAATCGTTCTGAAAATAAGTTTACTCACAGGGTACTTTCTTTGTCTACACTCGACTATAGGGGCCGACCCGGGATTTACAGGAAATCGCGGGTTTTCGTTTGCCGGCGATCAAACTTCTTTTATTTAGCGTCTCATCAAAAATGAAAACATTTTTGAAAACTACAAGTCTCATGCGTTTTAGTGGTGAAAAAATAATTTAAAAAATCATTCGGGAAATGATTTTACTCCCTGGGTTCTTTTTTTGTGTACTTTTGACTATACGGGCCGAGTACGGGGTTTACGGGAAATCGCGGGTTTTCGTTTGCCGGCGATTAAACTTCTTTATGTTAGCGTTTCATCAAAAATGAAAACATTTTTGAAAACTACAAGTCTCATGCGTTTTAGTGGTGAAAAAATAATTTAAAAAATCGTTCGGGAAATGATTTTACTCCCTGGGTTCTTTTTTTGTGTACTTTTGACTATACGGGCCGAGTACGGGGTTTACGGGAAATCGCGGGTTTTCGTTTGCCGGCGATTAAACTTTTTTAATTTATCGTTTCATCAAAAATGAAAACATTTTTAAAAACTACAAGTCTCATGCGTTTTAGTGGTGAAAAAATAATTTAAAAAATCGTTCGGGAAATGAGTTCACTCCCTGGGTACTTTCTTTATATACATTCGACTATACTGGCCGAGTACGGGATTTACGGGAAATCGGGGGTTTTCGTTTGGCGGCGATTAAACTTCTTTTATTTAGCGTCTCATCAAAAATGAAAACATTTTTGAAAACTACAAGTCTCATGCGTTTTAGTGGTGAAAAAATAATTTAAAAAATCATTCGGGAAATCAGTTTACTCCCTGGGTACTTTCTTTGTATACTTTTGACTATACGGGCCGAGTACGGGAATTACGGGAAATCGCGGGTTTTCGTTTGCCGGCGATTAAACTTCTTTTATTTAGCGTCTCATCAAAAATGAAAACATTTTTGAAAACTACAAGTCTCATGCGTTTTAGTGGTGAAAAAATAATTTGAAAAATCGTTCTGAAAATGAGTTTACTCACAGGGTACTTTCTTTGTATACATTCGACTATAGGGGCCAAGCCCGGGATTTAAAGGAAATCGCGGGTTTTCGTTTGCCGGCGATTAAACTTCTTTTATTCAGCGTCTCATCAAAAATGAAAACATTTTGGAAAACTGCAAGTCTCATGCGTTTTAGTGGTGAAAAAATAATTTAAAAAATCATTCGGGAAATGATTTTACTCCCTGGGTTCTTTTTTTGTGTACTTTTGACTATACGGGCCGAGTACGGGGTTTACGGGAAATCGCGGGTTTTCGTTTGCCGGCGATTAAACTTCTTTAATTTAGCGTTTCATCAAAAATGAAAACATTTTTGAAAACTACAAGTCTCATGCGTTTTAGTGGTGAAAAAATAATTTAAAAAATCGTTCGGGAAATGAGTTTACTCCCTGGGTACTTTCTTTATATACATTCGACTATTCGGGCCGAGTACGGGATTTACGGGAAATCGGGTGTTTTCGTTTTCCGGCGATTAAACTTCTTTTATTTAGCGTCTCATCAAAAATAAAAACATTTTTGAAAACTACAAGTCTCATGCGTTTTAGTGGTGAAAAAATAATTTAAAAAATCGTTCGGGAAATGAGTTTACTCACAGGGTACTTTCTTTGTCTACACTCGACTATAGGGGCCGACCCGGGATTTACAGGAAATCGCGGGTTTTCGTTTGCCGGCGATTAAACTTCTTTTATTTAGCGTCTCATCAAAAATGAAAACATTTTTGAAAACTACAAGTCTCATGCGTTTTAGTGGTGAAAAAATAATTTGAAAAATCGTTCTGAAAATGAGTTTACTCACAGGGTACTTTCTTTGTATACATTCGACTATAGGGGCCAAGCCCGGGATTTACAGGAAATCGCGGGTTTTCGTTTGCCGGCGATTAAACTTCTTTTATTCAGCGTCTCATCAAAAATGAAAACATTTTGGAAAACTGCAAGTCTCATGCGTTTTAGTGGTGAAAAAATAATTTAAAAAATCATTCGGGAAATGATTTTACTCCCTGGGTTCTTTTTTTGTGTACTTTTGACTATACGGGCCGAGTACGGGGTTTACGGGAAATCGCGGGTTTTCGTTTGCCGGCGATTAAACTTCTTTATGTTAGCGTTTCATCAAAAATGAAAACATTTTTGAAAACTACAAGTCTCATGCGTTTTAGTGGTGAAAAAATAATTAAAAAATCGTTCGGGAAATGAGTTTACTCCCTGGGTACTTTCTTTATATACATTCGACTATACGGGCCGAGTACGGGATTTACGGGAAATCGCGTGTTTTCGTTTTCCGGCGATTAAACTTCTTTTATTTAGCGTCTCATCAAAAATGAAAACATTTTTGAAAACTACAAGTCTCATGCGTTTTAGTGGTGAAAAAATAATTTAAAAAATCATTCGGGAAATGATTTTACTCCCTGGGTTTTTTTTTGTGTACTTTTGACTATACGGGCCGAGTACGGGGTTTACGGGAAATCGCGGGTTTTCGTTTGCCGGCGATTAAACTTCTTTAATTTAGCGTCTCATCAAAAATGAAAACATTTTTGAAAACTACAAGTCTCATGCGTTTTAGTGGTGAAAAAATAATTTAAAAAATCGTTCTGAAAATGAGTTTACTCACAGGGTACTTTCTTTGTATACACTCGACTATAGGGGCCGACCCGGGATTTACAGGAAATCGCGGGTTTTCGTTTGCCGGCGATTAAACTTCTTTTATTTAGCGTCTCATCAAAAATGAAAACATTTTTGAAAACTACAAGTCTCATGCGTTTTAGTGGTGAAAAAATAATTTGAAAAATCGTTCTGAAAATGAGTTTACTCACAGGGTACTTTCTTTGTATACATTCGACTATAGGGGCCAAGCCCGGGATTTACAGGAAATCGCGGGTTTTCGTTTGCCGGCGATTAAACTTCTTTTATTCAGCGTCTCATCAAAAATGAAAACATTTTGGAAAACTGCAAGTCTCATGCGTTTTAGTGGTGAAAAAATAATTTAAAAAATCATTCGGGAAATGATTTTACTCCCTGGGTTCTTTTTTTGTGTACTTTTGACTATACGGGCCGAGTACGGGGTTTACGGGAAATCGCGGGTTTTCGTTTGCCGGCGATTAAACTTCTTTATGTTAGCGTTTCATCAAAAATGAAAACATTTTTGAAAACTACAAGTCTCATGCGTTTTAGTGGTGAAAAAATAATTTAAAAAATCGTTCGGGAAATGAGTTTACTCCCTGGGTACTTTCTTTATATACATTCGACTATACGGGCCGAGTACGGGATTTACGGGAAATCGCGTGTTTTCGTTTTCCGGCGATTAAACTTCTTTTATTTAGCGTCTCATCAAAAATGAAAACATTTTTGAAAACTACAAGTCTCATGCGTTTTAGTGGTGAGAAAATAATTTAAAAAATCGTTCTGAAAATGAGTTTACTCACAGGATACTTTCTTTGTATACACTCGACTATAGGGGCCGACCCGGGATTTACAGGAAATCGCGGGTTTTCGTTTGCCGGCGATTAAACTTCTTTTATTTAGCGTCTCATCAAAAATGAAAACATTTTTGAAAACTACAAGTCTCATGCGTTTTAGTGGTGAAAAAATAATTTGAAAAATCGTTCTGAAAATGAGTTTACTCACAGGGTACTTTCTTTGTATACATTCGACTATAGGGGCCAAGCCGGGATTTACAGGAAATCGCGGGTTTTCGTTTGCCGGCGATTAAACTTCTTTTATTCAGCGTCTCATCAAAAATGAAAACATTTTGGAAAACTGCAAGTCTCATGCGTTTTATTGGTGAAAAAAAAATTTAAAAAATCATTCGGGAAATCAGTTTACTCCCTGGGTACTTTCTTCGTATACTTTTGACTATACGGGCCGAGCACGGGAATTACAGGAAATCGCGGGTTTTCGTTTGCCGGCGATTAAACTTCTTTTATTTAGCGTCTCATCAAAAATGAAAACATTTTTGAAAACTGCAAGTCTCATGCGTTTTAGTGGTGAAAAAATAATTTGAAAAATCGTTCTGAAAATGAGTTTACTCACAGGGTACTTTCTTTGTATACATTCGACTATAGGGGCCAAGACCGGGATTTACAGGAAATCGCGGGTTTTCGTTTGCCTGCGATTAAACTTCTTTTATTCAGCGTCTCATCAAAAATGAAAACATTTTGGAAAACTACAAGTCTCATGCGTTTTAGCGGTGAAAAAATAATTTAAAAAATCAGTCGGGAAATGATTTTACTTCCTGGGTTCTTTTTTTGTGTACTTTTGACTATACGGGCCGAGTACGGTATTTACGGGAAATCGCGGGTTTTCGTTTGCCGGCGATTAAACTTCTTTAATTTTGCGTTTCATCAAAAATGAAAACATTTTTAAAAACTACAAGTCTCATGCGTTTTAGTGGTGAAAAAATAATTTAAAAAATCGTTCGGGAAATGAGTTTACTCCCTGGGTACTTTCTTTATATACATTCGACTATACGGGCCGAGTACGGGATTTACGGGAAATCGCGTGTTTTCGTTTGCCGGCGATTAAACATCTTTTATTTAGCGTCTCATCAAAAATAAAAACATTTTTGAAAACTACAAGTCTCATGCGTTTTAGTGGTGAAAAAATAATTTAAAAAATCGTTCGGGAAATGAGTTTACTTATTGAGTACTTTGTTTGTATACTTTTGACTATACGGCCGAGTACCGGATTTACGGGAAATCGCGGGTTTTCGTTTGCCGGCGATTAAACTTCTTTTATTCAGCGTCTTATCAAAAATGAAAACATTTTTGAAAACTACAAGTCTCATGCGTTTTAGTGGTGAAAAAATAATTTAAAAAATCGTTCTGAAAATGAGTTTACTCACAGGGTACTTTCTTTGTATACACTCGACTATAGGGGCCGACCTGGGATTTACAGGAAATCGCGGGTTTACGTTTGCCGAAGATTAAACTTCTTTTATTCAGCGTCTCATCAAAAATAAAAACATTTTTGAAAACTACAAGTCTCATGCATTTTAGTGGTGAAAAAATAATTTAAAAAATCATTCGGGAAATCAATTTACTCCCTGGGTTCTTTTTTTGTGTACTTTCGACTATGCGGGCCGAGTACGGGATTTACGGGAAATCGCGGGTTTTCCTTTGCCGGCGATTAAACTTCTTTCATTCAGCGTCTCATCAAAAATGAAAACATTTTTAAAAACTACAAGTCTTATGCGTTTTAGTGGTGAAAAAATAATTTAAAAAATCGTTCGGGAAATGAGTTTAATCCCTGGGTACTTTCTTTCTAAACTTCTGATTATACGAGTCGTGTCCGGGATTTACGGGAAATCGCGGGTTTTCGTTTGCCAGCGATTAAACTTGTTTTATTTAGCGTCTCATCAAAAATGAAAACATTTTTGAAAACTTTAAGTCGCATGCGTTTTAGTGGTGAAAATATAATTTAAAATATCGTTCGGGAAATGAGTTTACTCCCTGAGTACTTTCTTTGTATACTTTTGACTATACGGGCCGAGTACGGGATTTAAAGGAAATCGCGGGTTTTCGTTTGCCGGCGATTAAACTTCTTTTATTCAGCGTCTCATCAAAAATGAAGCATTTTGAAAGATTACGAGTCTCATGCGTTTTAGTGGTGAGAAAATAATTTAAAAAATCATTCGGGAAATGATTTTACTCCCTGGGTTCTTTTTTTGTGTACTTTTGACTGTGCGGGCTGAGTACGGGATTTACGGGAAATCGCGGATTTTCGTTTGCCGGCGATTAAACTTCTTTAATTTAGCGTCTCATCAAAAATGAAAACATTTTTGAAAACTGCAAGTCCCTTGCGTTTTTGTGGTGAAAAAATAATTTAAAAAATCGTTTGGGAAATGAGTTTACTCCCTGAGTAATTTCTTTGTATACTTTTGACTATACGGGCCGAGTACGGGATTTAAAGGAAATCGCGGGTTTTCGTTTGCCGGCGATTAAACTTGTTTTATTTAGCGTCTCATCAAAAATGAAAACATTTTTGAAAACTTTAAGTCTCATGCGTTTTAGTGGTGAAAATATAATTTAAAATATCGTTCGGGAAATGAGTTTACTCCCTGAGTACTTTCTTTGTATACTTTTGACTATACGGGCCGAGTACGGGATTTAAAGGAAATCGCGGGTTTTCGTTTCCCGGCGATTAAACTTCTTTTATTTAGCGTCTCATCAAAAATGAAAACATTTTTGAAAACTACAAGTCCCATGCGTTTTTGTGGTGAAAAAATAATTTAAAAAATCGTTTGGGAAATGAGTTTACTCCCTGGGTACTTTCTTTATATACATTCGGCTATACGGGCCGAGTACGGGATTTACGGGAAATCGCGGGTTTTCGTTTGCCGGCGATTAAACTTCTTTTATTTAGCGTCTCATCAAAAATGAAAACATTTTTGAAAACTACAAGTCCCATGCGTTTTTGTGGTGAAAAAATAATTTAAAAAATCGTTCGGGAAATAAGTTTACTCACAGGGTACTTTCTTTGTATACATTCGACTATAGGGGCCAAGCCCGGGATTTACAGGAAATCGCGGGTTTTCGTTTGCCGGCAATTAAACTTCTTTTATTCAGCGTCTCATCAAAAATGAAAGCATTTTGGAAGACTACAAGTCTCATGCGTTTTAGTGGTGAAAAAATAATTTAAAAAATCATTCGGGAAATGATTTTACTCCCTGGGTACTTTTTTTGTGTACTTTTGACTGTGCGGGCCGAGTACGGGATTTACGGAAAATCGCGGGTTTTCGTTTGCCGGCGATTAAACTTCTTTAATTTAGCGTTTTATCAAAAATGAAAACATTTTTGAAAACTACAAGTCTCATGCGTTTAAGTGGTGAAAAAATAATTTAAAAAATCGTTTGGGAAATGAGTTTACTCCCTGGGTACTTTCTTTGTATACTTTTGACTATGCGGGCCGAGTACGGGATTTACAGGAAATCGCGGGTTTTCGTTTGCCGGCGATTAAACTTCTTTTATTCAGCGTCTCATCAAAAATGAAAGCATTTTGGAAGACTACAAGTCTCATGCGTTTTAGTGGTGAAAAAATAATTTAAAAAATCATTCGGGAAATGATTTTACACCCTCGGTACTTTTTTTGTGTACTCCTGACTGTGCGGGCCGAGTACGGGATTTACGGGAAATCGCGGGTTTTCGTTTGCCGGCGATTAAACTTCTTTAATTTAGCGTTTCATCAAAAATGAAAATATTTTTGAAAACTACAAGTCCCATGCGTTTATGTGGTGAAAAAATAATTTAAAAAATCGTTCGGGCAATGAGTTTACTCACTGGGTACTTTTTTGGTATACTTTTGACTATACGGGCCGAGTACGGGATTTACGGGAAATCGCGGGTTTTCGTTTGCCGGCGATTAAACTTCTTTTATTTAGCGTCTCATCAAAAATGAAAACATTTTTGAAAACTACAAGTCCCATGCGTTTTTGTGGTGAAAAAATAATTTAAAAAATCGTTCGGGAAATGAGTTTACTCACTGGGTACTTTTATTGTATACTTTTGACTATACGGGCCGAGTACGGGATTTACGGAAAATCGCGGGTTTTCGTTTGCCGGCGATTAAACTTCTTTTATTTAGCGTCTCATCAAAAATGAAAACATTTTTGAAAACTACAAGTCTCATGCGTTTTAGTGGTGAAAAAATAATTTAAAAAATCATTCGGAAAATCAGTTTACTCCCTGGGTACTTTTTTTGTGTACTTTTGACTATACGGGCCGAGTACGGGATTTACGGGAAATCGCGGGTTTTCGTTTGCCGGCGATTAAAGTTGTTTTATTTAGCGTCTCATCAAAAATGAAAACATTTTTGAAAACTTTAAGTCTCATGCGTTTTAGTGGTGAAAATATAATTTAAAATATCGTTCGGGAAATGAGTTTACTCCCTGATTACTTTCTTTGTATACTTTTGACTATACGGGCCGACTACGGGACTTACGGGAAATCGCGGGTTTTCGTTTGCCGGCGATTAAACTTCCTTTATTTAGCGTCTTATCAAAAATGAAAACATTTTTGAAAACTACAAGTCTCATGCGTTTTAGTGGTGAAAAAATAATTTAAAAAATCGTTCTGAAAATGAGTTTACTCACAGGGTACTTTCTTTGTATACACTCGACTATAGGGGCCGACCTGGGATTTACAGGAAATCGCGGGTTTACGTTTGCCGAAGATTAAACTTCTTTTATTCAGCGTCTCATCAAAAATAAAAACATTTTTGAAAACTACAAGTCTCATGCATTTTAGTGGTGAAAAAATAATTTAAAAAATCATTCGGGAAATCAATTTACTCCCTGGGTATTTTTTTGTGTACTTTCGACTATGCGGGCCAAGTACGGGATTTACGGGAAATCGCGGGTTTTCCTTTGCCGGCGATTAAACTTCTTTCATTCAGCGTCTCATCAAAAATGAAAACATTTTTAAAAACTACAAGTCTTATGCGTTTTAGTGGTGAAAAAATAATTTAAAAAATCGTTCGGGAAATGAGTTTAATCCCTGGGTACTTTCTTTCTAAACTTCTGATTATACGAGTCGTGTCCGGGATTTACGGGAAATCGCGGGTTTTCGTTTGCCGGCGATTAAACTTGTTTTATTTAGCGTCTCATCAAAAATGAAAACATTTTTGAAAACTTTAAGTCGCATGCGTTTTAGTGGTGAAAATATAATTTAAAATATCGTTCGGGAAATGAGTTTACTCCCTGAGTACTTTCTTTGTATACTTTTGACTATACGGGCCGAGTACGGGATTTAAAGGAAATCGCGGGTTTTCGTTTGCCGGCGATTAAACTTCTTTTATTCAGCGTTTAATCAAAAATGAAGCATTTTGGAAGATTACGAGTCTCATGCGTTTTAGTGGTGAGAAAATAATTTAAAAAATCATTCGGGAAATGATTTTACTCCCTGGGTACTTTTTTTGTGTACTTTTGACTGTGCGGGCTGAGTACGGGATTTACGGGAAATCGCGGATTTTCGTTTGCCGGCGATTAAACTTCTTTAATTTAGCGTCTCATCAAAAATGAAAACATTTTTGAAAACTGCAAGTCCCTTGCGTTTTTGTGGTGAAAAAATAATTTAAAAAATCGTTTGGGAAATGAGTTTACTCCCTGAGTAATTTCTTTGTATACTTTTGACTATACGGGCCGAGTACGGGATTTAAAGGAAATCGCGGGTTTTCGTTTGCCGGCGATTAAACTTGTTTTATTTAGCGTCTCATCAAAAATGAAATCATTTTTGAAAACTTTAAGTCTCATGCGTTTTAGTGGTGAAAATATAATTTAAAATATCGTTCGGGAAATGAGTTTACTCCCTGAGTACTTTCTTTGTATACTTTTGACTATACGGGCCGAGTACGGGATTTAAAGGAAATCGCGGGTTTTCGTTTGCCGGCGATTAAACTTCTTTTATTCAGCGTCTCATCAAAAATGAAAGCATTTTGGAAGACTACGAGTCTCATGCGTTTTAGTGGTGAGAAAATAATATAAAAAATCATTCGGGAAATGATTTTACTTCCTGGGTACTTTTTTTGTGTACTTTTGACTGTGCGGGCCGAGTACGGGATTTATGGGAAATCGCGGGTTTTTGTTTGCCGGCGATTAAACTTCTTTAATTTAGCGTTTCATCAAAAATGAAAACATTTTTAAAAACTACAAGTCTCATGCGTTTAAGTGGTGAAAAAATAATTTAAAAAATCGTTTGGGAAATGAGTTTACTCCCTGGGTACTTTCTTTACATACATTCGACTATACGGCCGAGTACGGGATTTACGGGAAATCGCGGGTTTTCGTTTCCCGGCGATTAAACTTCTTTTATTTAGCGTCTCATCAAAAATGAAAACATTTTTGAAAACTACAAGTCCCATGCGTTTTTGTGGTGAAAAAATAATTTAAAAAATCGTTTGGGAAATGAGTTTACTCCCTGGGTACTTTCTTTATATACATTCGACTATACGGGCCGAGTACGGGATTTACGGGAAATCGCGGGTTTTCGTTTGCCGGAGATTAAACTTCTTTTATTTAGCGTCTCATCAAAAATGAAAACATTTTTGAAAACTACAAGTCCCATGCGTTTTTGTGGTGAAAAAATAATTTAAAAAATCGTTCGGGAAATAAGTTTACTCACAGGGTACTTTCTTTGTATACATTCGACTATAGGGGCCAAGCCCGGGATTTACAGGAAATCGCGGGTTTTCGTTTGCCGGCAATTAAACTTCTTTTATTCAGCGTCTCATCAAAAATGAAAGCATTTTGGAAGACTACAAGTCTCATGCGTTTTAGTGGTGAAAAAATAATTTAAAAAATCATTCGGGAAATGATTTTACTCCCTGGGTACTTTTTTTGTGTACTTTTGACTGTGCGGGCCGAGTACGGGATTTACGGAAAATCGCGGGTTTTCGTTTGCCGGCGATTAAACTTCTTTAATTTAGCGTTTTATCAAAAATGAAAACATTTTTGAAAACTACAAGTCTCATGCGTTTAAGTGGTGAAAAAATAATTTAAAAAATCGTTTGGGAAATGAGTTTACTCCCTGGGTACTTTCTTTGTATACTTTTGACTATGCGGGCCGAGTACGGGATTTACAGGAAATCGCGGGTTTTCGTTTGCCGGCGATTAAACTTCTTTTATTCAGCGTCTCATCAAAAATGAAAGCATTTTGGAAGACTACAAGTCTCATGCGTTTTAGTGGTGAAAAAATAATTTAAAAAATCATTCGGGAAATGATTTTACACCCTGGGTACTTTTTTGTGTACTCTTGACTGTGCGGCCGAGTACGGGATTTACGGGAAATCGCGGGTTTTCGTTTGCCGGCGATTAAACTTCTTTAATTTAGCGTTTCATCAAAAATGAAAATATTTTTGAAAACTACAAGTCCCATGCGTTTATGTGGTGAAAAAATAATTTAAAAAATCGTTCGGGCAATGAGTTTACTCACTGGGTACTTTTTTGGTATACTTTTGACTATACGGGCCGAGTACGGGATTTACGGGAAATCGCGGGTTTTCGTTTGCCGGCGATTAAACTTCTTTTATTTAGCGTCTCATCAAAAATGAAAACATTTTTGAAAACTACAAGTCCCATGCGTTTTTGTGGTGAAAAAATAATTTAAAAAATCGTTCGGGAAATGAGTTTACTCACTGGGTACTTTTTTTGTATACTTTTGACTATACGGGCCGAGTACGGGATTTACAGAAAATCGCGGGTTTTCGTTTGCCGGCGATTAAACTTCTTTTATTTAGCGTCTCATCAAAAATGAAAACATTTTTGAAAACTACAAGTCTCATGCGTTTTAGTGGTGAAAAAATAATTTAAAAAATCATTCGGAAAATCAGTTTACTCCCTGGGTACTTTTTTGTGTACTTTTGACTATACGGGCCGAGTACGGGATTTACGGGAAATCGCGGGTTTTCGTTTGCCGGCGATTAAACTTCTTTTATTCAGCGTCTCATCAAAAATGAAAACATTTTTGAAAACTACAAGTCTCATGCGTTTTAGTGGTGAAAAAATAATTTAAAAAATCGTTCGGGAAATGAGTTTACTCCCTGGGTACTTTCTTTGCATACTTTTGATTATACGGGTCGTGTTTGGGATTTACGGGAGATCGCGGGTTTTCGTTTGCCGGCGATTAAAGTTGTTTTATTTAGCGTCTCATCAAAAATGAAAACATTTTTGAAAACTTTAAGTCTCATGCGTTTTAGTGGTGAAAATATAATTTAAAATATTGTTCGGGAAATGAGTTTACTCCCTGATTACTTTCTTTGTATACTTTTGACTATACGGGCCGACTACGGGATTTACGGGAAATCGCGGGTTTTTGTTTGCCGGCGATTAAACTTCCTTTATTTAGCGTCTTCTCAAAAATGAAAACATTTTTGAAAACTACAAGTCTCATGCGTTTTAGTGGTGAAAAAATAATTTAAAAAATCGTTCGGGAAATGAGTTTACTCCCTGGGTACTTTCTTTGTATACTTTTGACTATACGGGCCGAGTACGGGATTTACGGGAAATCGCAGGTTTTCGTTTGCCGGCGATTAAACTTCTTTTATTTAGCGTCTCATCAAAAATGAAAACATTTTTGAAAACTACAAGTCTCATGCGTTTTAGTGGTGAAAAAATAATTTAAAAAATCGTTCTGAAAATGAGTTTACTCACAGGGTACTTTCTTTGTATACATTCGACTATAGGGGCCAAGCCCGGGATTTACAGGAAATCGCGGGTTTTCGTTTGCCGGCGATTAAACTTCTTTTATTCAGCGTCTCATCAAAAATGAAAGCATTTTGAAAGACTGCAAGTCTCATGCGTTTTAGTGGTGAAAAAATAATTTAAAAAATCATTCGGGAAATGATTTTACACCCTGGGTACTTTTTTTGTGTACTCTTGACTGTGCGGGCCGAGTACGGGATTTACGGGAAATCGCAGGTTTTCGTTTGCCGGCGATTAAACTTCTTTAATTTAGCGTTTCATCAAAAATGAAAATATTTTTGAAACCTACAAGTCCCATGCGTTTATGTGGTGAAAAAATAATTTAAAAAAACCGTTCGGGAAATGAGTTTACTCACTGGGTACTTTTTTGGTATACTTTTGACTATACGGGCCGAGTACGGGATTTACGGGAAATCGCGGGTTTTCGTTTGCCGGCGATTAAACTTCTTTTATTTAGCGTCTCATCAAAAATAAAAACATTTTTGAAAACTACAAGTCCCATGCGTTTTTGTGGTGAAAAAATAATTTAAAAAATCGTTCGGGAAATGAGTTTACTCACTGGGTACTTTTTTTGTATACTTTTGACTATACGGGCCGAGTACGGGATTTACGGAAAATCGCGGGTTTTCGTTTGCCGGCGATTAAACTTCTTTTATTTAGCGTCTCATCAAAAATGAAAACATTTTTGAAAACTACAAGTCTCATGCGTTTTAGTGGTGAAAAAATAATTTAAAAAATCATTCGG
Source organism: Hydractinia symbiolongicarpus (assembly GCF_029227915.1). Taxonomy (NCBI): domain Eukaryota; kingdom Metazoa; phylum Cnidaria; class Hydrozoa; order Anthoathecata; family Hydractiniidae; genus Hydractinia; species Hydractinia symbiolongicarpus. Next base: position 162,859 of record NC_079886.1, read on the forward strand.
AAAATCAGTTTACTCCCTGGGTACTTTTTTTGTGTACTTTTGACAATACGGGCCGAGTACGGGATTTACGGGAAATCGCGGGTTTTCGTTTGCCGGCGATTAAAGTTGTTTTATTTAGCGTCTCATCAAAAATGAAAACATTTTTGAAAACTTTAAGTCTCATGCGTTTTAGTGGTGAAAATATAATTTAAAATATCGTTCGGGAAATGAGTTTACTCCCTGATTACTTTCTTTGTATACTTTTGACTATACGGGCCGACTACGGGATTTACGGGAAATCGCGGGTTTTTGTTTGCCGGCGATTCAACTTCCTTTATTTAGCGTCTTCTCAAAAATGAAAACATTTTTGAAAACTACAAGTCTCATGCGTTTTAGTGGTGAAAAAATAATTTAAAAAATCGTTCGGGAAATAAGTTTACTCCCTAGGTACTTTCTTTGTATACTTTTGACTATACGGGCCGAGTACGGGATTTACGGGAAATCGCAGGTTTTCGTTTGCCGGCGATTAAACTTCTTTTATTTAGAGTCTCATCAAAAATGAAAACATTTTTGAAAACTACAAGTCTTAGTGGTGAAAAAATAATTTAAAAAATCGTTCGGGAATTGAGTTTACTCCCTGGGTACTTTCTTTGCATACTTTTGATTATACGGGTCGTGTTTGGGATTTACGGGAGATCGCGGGTTTTCGTTTGCCGGCGATTAAAGTTGTTTTATTTAGCGTCTCATCAAAAATGAAACCATTTTTGAAAACTTTAAGTCTCATGCGTTTTAGTGGTGAAAATATAATTTAAAATATCGTTCGGGAAATGAGTTTACTCCCTGATTACTTTCTTTGTATACTTTTGACTATACGGGCCGACTACGGGATTTACGGGAAATCGCGGGTTTTTGTTTGCCGGCGATTAAACTTCCTTTATTTAGCGTCTTCTCAAAAATGAAAACATTTTTGAAAACTACAAGTCTCATGCGTTTTAGTGGTGAAAAAATAATTTAAAAAATCGTTCGGGAAATGAGTTTACTCCCTGGGTACTTTCTTTGTATACTTTTGACTATACGGGCCGAGTACGGGATTTACGGGAAATCGCAGGTTTTCGTTTGCCGGCGATTAAACTTCTTTTATTTAGCGTCTCATCAAAAATGAAAACATTTTTGAAAACTACAAGTCTCATGCGTTTTATTGGTGAAAAAATAATTTAAAAAATCGTTCGGGAAATGAGTTTACTCCCTGGGTACTTTCTTTGTATACTTTTGACTATACGGGCCGAGTACGGGATTTACGGGAAATCGCGGGTTTTCGTTTGGCGGCGATTAAACTTCTTTTATTTAGCGTCTCATCAAAAATGAAAACATTTTTGAAAACTACAAGTCTCATGCGTTTTAGTGGTGAAAAAATAATTTAAAAAATCGTTCGGGAAATGAGTTTACTCATTGAGTACTTTATTTGTATACTTTTGACTATACGGGCCGATTACCGGATTTACGGGAAATCGCGGGTTTTCGTTTGCCGACGATTAAACTTCTTTTATTCAGCGTCTCATCAAAAATGAAAACATTTTTGAAAACTACAAGTCTCATGCGTTTTAGTGGTGAAAAAATAATTTAAAAAATCGTTCGGGAAATGAGTTTACTCCCTGGGTATTTTCTTTGCATACTTTTGATTATACGGGTCGTGTTGGATTTACGGGAGATCGCGGGTTTTCGTTTGCCGGCGATTAAACTTCTTTTATTTAGCGTCTCATCCAAAATGAAAACATTTTTGAAAACTTTAAGTCTCATGCGTTTTAGTGGTGAAAATATAATTTAAAATATCGTTCGGGAAATGAGTTTACCCCCTGATTACTTTCTTTGTATACTTTTGACTATACGGGCCGACTACGGGATTTACGGGAAATCGCGGGTTTTTGTTTGCCGGCGATTAAACTTCCTTTATTTAGCGTCTTCTCAAAAATGAAAACATTTTTGAAAACTACAAGTCTCATGCGTTTTAGTGGTGAAAAAATAATTTAAAAAATCGTTCGGGAAATAAGTTTACTCCCTGGGTACTTTCTTTGTATACTTTTGACTATACGGGCCGAGTACGGGATTTACGGGAAATCGCAGGTTTTCGTTTGCCGGCGATTAAACTTCTTTTATTTAGAGTCTCATCAAAAATGAAAACATTTTTGAAAACTACAAGTCTTAGTGGTGAAAAAATAATTTAAAAAATCGTTCGGGAATTGAGTTTACTCCCTGGGTACTTTCTTTGCATACTTTTGATTATACGGGTCGTGTTTGGGATTTACGGGAGATCGCGGGTTTTCGTTTGCCGGCGATTAAAGTTGTTTTATTTAGCGTCTCATCAAAAATGAAAACATTTTTGAAAACTTTAAGTCTCATGCGTTTTAGTGGTGAAAATATAATTTAAAATATCGTTCGAGAAATGAGTTTACTCCCTGATTACTTTCTTTGTATACTTTTGACTATACGGGCCGACTACGGGATTTACGGGAAATCGCGGGTTTTTGTTTGCCGGCGATTAAACTTCCTTTATTTAGCGTCTTCTCAAAAATGAAAACATTTTTGAAAACTACAAGTCTCATGCGTTTTAGTGGTGAAAAAATAATTTAAAAAATCGTTCGGGAAATGAGTTTACTCCCTGGGTACTTTCTTTGTATACTTTTGACTATACGGGCCGAGTACGGGATTTACGGGAAATCGCAGGTTTTCGTTTGCCGGCGATTAAACTTCTTTTATTTAGCGTCTCATCAAAAATGAAAACATTTTTGAAAACTACAAGTCTCATGCGTTTCTTTGGTGAAAAAATAATTTAAAAAATCGTTCGGGAAATGAGTTTACTCCCTGGGTACTTTCTTTGTATACTTTTGACTATACGGGCCGAGTACGGGATTTACGGGAAATCGCGGGTTTTCGTTTGGCGGCGATTAAACTTCTTTTATTTAGCGTCTCATCAAAAATGAAAACATTTTTGAAAACTACAAGTCTCATGCGTTTTAGTGGTGAAAAAATAATTTAAAAAATCGTTCGGGAAATGAGTTTACTCATTGAGTACTTTATTTGTACACTTTTGACTATACGGGCCGATTACTGGATTTACGGGAAATCGCGGGTTTTCGTTTGCCGACGATTAAACTTCTTTTATTCAGCGTCTCATCAAAAATGAAAACATTTTTGAAAACTACAAGTCTCATGCGTTTTAGTGGTGAAAAAATAATTTAAAAAATCGTTCGGGAAATGAGTTTACTCCCTGGGTATTTTCTTTGCATACTTTTGATTATACGGGTCGTGATGGATTTACGGGAGATCGCAGGTTTTCGTTTGCCGGCGATTAAACTTCTTTTATTTAGCGTCTCATCCAAAATGAAAACATTTTTGAAAACTTTAAGTCTCATGCGTTTTAGTGGTGAAAATATAATTTAAAATATCGTTCGGGAAATGAGTTTACTCCCTGATTACTTTCTTTGTATACTTTTGACTATACGGGCCGACTACGGGATTTACGGGAAATCGCGGGTTTTTGTTTGCCGGCGATTAAACTTCCTTTATTTAGCGTCTTCTCAAAAATGAAAACATTTTTGAAAACTACAAGTCTCATGCGTTTTAGTGGTGAAAAAATAATTTAAAAAATCGTTCGGGAAATGAGTTTACTCCCTGGGTACTTTCTTTGTATACTTTTGACTATACGGGCCGAGTACAAGATTTACGGGAAATCGCAGGTTTTCGTTTGCCGGCGATTAAACTTCTTTTATTTAGCGTCTTCTCAAAAATGAAAACATTTTTGAAAACTACAAGTCTCATGCGTTTTAGTGGTGAAAAAATAATTTAAAAAATCATTCGGGAAATGAGTTTACTCCCTGGGTACTTTCTTTGTATACTTTTGACTATACGGGCCGAGTACGGGATTTACGGGAAATCGCAGGTTTTCGTTTGCCGGCGATTAAACTTCTTTTATTTAGCGTCTCATCAAAAATGAAAACATTTTTGAAAACTACAAGTCTCATGCGTTTTATTGGTGAAAAAAAAATTTACAAAATCGTTCGGGAAATGAGTTTACTCCCTGGGTACTTTCTTTGTATACTTTTGACTATACGGGCCGAGTACGGGATTTACGGGATATCGCGGGTTTTCGTTTGCCGGCGATTAAACTTCTTTTATTTAGCGTCTCATCAAAAATGAAAACATTTTTGAAAACTACAAGTCTCATGCGTTTTAGTGGTGAAAAAATAATTTAAAAAATCGTTCGGGAAATGAGTTTACTCCCTGGGTACTTTCTTTGCATACTTTTGATTATACGGGTCGTGTTTGGGATTTACGGGAGATCGCGGGTTTTCGTTTGCCGGCGATTAAAGTTGTTTTATTTAGCGTCTCATCAAAAATGAAAACATTTTTGAAAACTTTAAGTCTCATGCGTTTTAGTGGTGAAAATATAATTTAAAATATCGTTCGGGAAATGAGTTTACTCCCTGATTACTTTCTTTGTATACTTTTGACTATACGGGCCGACTACGGGATTTACGGGAAATCGCGGGTTTTTGTTTGCCGGCGATTAAACTTCCTTTATTTAGCGTCTTCTCAAAAATGAAAACATTTTTGAAAACTACAAGTCTCATGCGTTTTAGTGGTGAAAAAATAATTTAAAAAATCATTCGGGAAATGAGTTTACTCCCTGGGTACTTTCTTTGTATACTTTTGACTATACGGGCCGAGTACGGGATTTACGGGAAATTGCAGGTTTTCGTTTGCCGGCGATTAAACTTCTTTTATTTAGCGTCTCATCAAAAATGAAAACATTTTTGAAAACTACAAGTCTCATGCGTTTTATTGGTGAAAAAATAATTTAAAAAATCGTTCGGGAAATGAGTTTACTCCCTGGGTACTTTCTTTGTATACTTTTGACTATACGGGCCGAGTACGGGATTTACGGGAAATCGCGGGTTTTCGTTTGCCGGCGATTAAACTTCTTTTATTTAGCGTCTCAGCAAAAATGAAAACATTTTTGAAAACTACAAGTCTCATGCGTTTTAGTGGTGAAAAAATAATTTAAAAAATCGTTCGGGAAATGAGTTTACTCATTGAGTACTTTATTTGTATACTTTTGACTATACGGGCCGATTACCGGATTTACGGGAAATCGCGGGTTTTCGTTTGCCGACGATTAAACTTCTTTTATTCAGCGTCTCATCAAAAATGAAAACATTTTTGAAAACTACAAGTCTCATGCATTTTAGTGGTGAAAAAATAATTTAAAAAATCATTTAGAAAATCAGTTTACTCCTTGGGTACTTTTTTTGTGTACTTTTGACTATACGGGCCGAGTACGGGATTTACGGGAAATTGCGGGTTTTCGTTTGCCGGCGATTAAACTTGTTTTATTTAGCGTCACATCAAAAATGAAAACATTTTTGAAAACTACAAGTCTCATGCGTTTTATTGGTGAAAAAAAAATTTACAAAATCGTTCGGGAAATGAGTTTACTCCCTGGGTACTTTCTTTGTATACTTTTGACTATACGGGCCGAGTACAGGATTTACGGGATATCGCGGGTTTTCGTTTGCCGGCGATTAAACTTCCTTTATTTAGCGTCTTCTCAAAAATGAAAACATTTTTGAAAACTACAAGTCTCATGCGTTTTAGTGGTGAAAAAATAATTTAAAAAATCGTTCGGGAAATGAGTTTACTCCCTGGGTACTTTCTTTGTATACTTTTGACTATACGGGCCGAGTACGGGATTTACGGGAAATCGCAGGTTTTCGTTTGCCGGCGATTAAACTTCTTTTATTTAGCGTCTTCTCAAAAATGAAAACATTTTTGAAAACTACAAGTCTCATGCGTTTTAGTGGTGAAAAAATAATTTAAAAAATCATTCGGGAAATGAGTTTACTCCCTGGGTACTTTCTTTGTATACTTTTGACTATACGGGCCGAGTACGGGATTTACGGGAAATCGCAGGTTTTCGTTTGCCGGCGATTAAACTTCTTTTATTTAGCGTCTCATCAAAAATGAAAACATTTTTGAAAACTACAAGTCTCATGCGTTTTATTGGTGAAAAAAAAATTTACAAAATCGTTCGGGAAATGAGTTTACTCCCTGGGTATTTTCTTTGCATACTTTTGATTATACGGGTCGTGATGGATTTACGGGAGATCGCAGGTTTTCGTTTGCCGGCGATTAAACTTCTTTTATTTAGCGTCTCATCCAAAATGAAAACATTTTTGAAAACTTTAAGTCTCATGCGTTTTAGTGGTGAAAATATAATTTAAAATATCGTTCGGGAAATGAGTTTACTCCCTGATTACTTTCTTTGTATACTTTTGACTATACGGGCCGACTACGGGATTTACGGGAAATCGCGGGTTTTTGTTTGCCGGCGATTAAACTTCCTTTATTTAGCGTCTTCTCAAAAATGAAAACATTTTTGAAAACTACAAGTCTCATGCGTTTTAGTGGTGAAAAAATAATTTAAAAAATCGTTCGGGAAATGAGTTTACTCCCTGGGTACTTTCTTTGTATACTTTTGACTATACGGGCCGAGTACAAGATTTACGGGAAATCGCAGGTTTTCGTTTGCCGGCGATTAAACTTCTTTTATTTAGCGTCTTCTCAAAAATGAAAACATTTTTGAAAACTACAAGTCTCATGCGTTTTAGTGGTGAAAAAATAATTTAAAAAATCATTCGGGAAATGAGTTTACTCCCTGGGTACTTTCTTTGTATACTTTTGACTATACGGGCCGAGTACGGGATTTACGGGAAATCGCAGGTTTTCGTTTGCCGGCGATTAAACTTCTTTTATTTAGCGTCTCATCAAAAATGAAAACATTTTTGAAAACTACAAGTCTCATGCGTTTTATTGGTGAAAAAAAAATTTACAAAATCGTTCGGGAAATGAGTTTACTCCCTGGGTACTTTCTTTGTATACTTTTGACTATACGGGCCGAGTACGGGATTTACGGGATATCGCGGGTTTTCGTTTGCCGGCGATTAAACTTCTTTTATTTAGCGTCTCATCAAAAATGAAAACATTTTTGAAAACTACAAGTCTCATGCGTTTTAGTGGTGAAAAAATAATTTAAAAAATCGTTCGGGAAATGAGTTTACTCCCTGGGTACTTTCTTTGCATACTTTTGATTATACGGGTCGTGTTTGGGATTTACGGGAGATCGCGGGTTTTCGTTTGCCGGCGATTAAAGTTGTTTTATTTAGCGTCTCATCAAAAATGAAAACATTTTTGAAAACTTTAAGTCTCATGCGTTTTAGTGGTGAAAATATAATTTAAAATATCGTTCGGGAAATGAGTTTACTCCCTGATTACTTTCTTTGTATACTTTTGACTATACGGGCCGACTACGGGATTTACGGGAAATCGCGGGTTTTTGTTTGCCGGCGATTAAACTTCCTTTATTTAGCGTCTTCTCAAAAATGAAAACATTTTTGAAAACTACAAGTCTCATGCGTTTTAGTGGTGAAAAAATAATTTAAAAAATCATTCGGGAAATGAGTTTACTCCCTGGGTACTTTCTTTGTATACTTTTGACTATACGGGCCGAGTACGGGATTTACGGGAAATTGCAGGTTTTCGTTTGCCGGCGATTAAACTTCTTTTATTTAGCGTCTCATCAAAAATGAAAACATTTTTGAAAACTACAAGTCTCATGCGTTTTATTGGTGAAAAAATAATTTAAAAAATCGTTCGGGAAATGAGTTTACTCCCTGGGTACTTTCTTTGTATACTTTTGACTATACGGGCCGAGTACGGGATTTACGGGAAATCGCGGGTTTTCGTTTGCCGGCGATTAAACTTCTTTTATTTAGCGTCTCAGCAAAAATGAAAACATTTTTGAAAACTACAAGTCTCATGCGTTTTAGTGGTGAAAAAATAATTTAAAAAATCGTTCGGGAAATGAGTTTACTCATTGAGTACTTTATTTGTATACTTTTGACTATACGGGCCGATTACCGGATTTACGGGAAATCGCGGGTTTTCGTTTGCCGACGATTAAACTTCTTTTATTCAGCGTCTCATCAAAAATGAAAACATTTTTGAAAACTACAAGTCTCATGCATTTTAGTGGTGAAAAAATAATTTAAAAAATCATTTAGAAAATCAGTTTACTCCTTGGGTACTTTTTTTGTGTACTTTTGACTATACGGGCCGAGTACGGGATTTACGGGAAATTGCGGGTTTTCGTTTGCCGGCGATTAAACTTGTTTTATTTAGCGTCACATCAAAAATGAAAACATTTTTGAAAACTACAAGTCTCATGCGTTTTATTGATGAAAAAAAAATTTACAAAATCGTTCGGGAAATGAGTTTACTCCCTGGGTACTTTCTTTGTATACTTTTGACTATACGGGCCGAGTACGGGATTTACGGGATATCGCGGGTTTTCGTTTGCCGGCGATTAAACTTCCTTTATTTAGCGTCTTCTCAAAAATGAAAACATTTTTGAAAACTACAAGTCTCATGCGTTTTAGTGGTGAAAAAATAATTTAAAAAATCGTTCGGGAAATGAGTTTACTCCCTGGGTACTTTCTTTGTATACTTTTGACTATACGGGCCGAGTACGGGATTTACGGGAAATCGCAGGTTTTCGTTTGCCGGCGATTAAACTTCTTTTATTTAGCGTCTTCTCAAAAATGAAAACATTTTTGAAAACTACAAGTCTCATGCGTTTTAGTGGTGAAAAAATAATTTAAAAAATCATTCGGGAAATGAGTTTACTCCCTGGGTACTTTCTTTGTATACTTTTGACTATACGGGCCGAGTACGGGATTTACGGGAAATCGCAGGTTTTCGTTTGCCGGCGATTAAACTTCTTTTATTTAGCGTCTCATCAAAAATGAAAACATTTTTGAAAACTACAAGTCTCATGCGTTTTATTGGTGAAAAAAAAATTTACAAAATCGTTCGGGAAATGAGTTTACTCCCTGGGTACTTTCTTTGTATACTTTTGACTATACGGGCCGAGTACGGGATTTACGGGATATCGCGGGTTTTCGTTTGCCGGCGATTAAACTTCTTTTATTTAGCGTCTCATCAAAAATGAAAACATTTTTGAAAACTACAAGTCTCATGCGTTTTAGTGGTGAAAAAATAATTTAAAAAATCGTTCGGGAAATGAGTTTACTCCCTGGGTACTTTCTTTGCATACTTTTGATTATACGGGTCGTGTTTGGGATTTACGGGAGATCGCGGGTTTTCGTTTGCCGGCGATTAAAGTTGTTTTATTTAGCGTCTCATCAAAAATGAAAACATTTTTGAAAACTTTAAGTCTCATGCGTTTTAGTGGTGAAAATATAATTTAAAATATCGTTCGGGAAATGAGTTTACTCCCTGATTACTTTCTTTGTATACTTTTGACTATACGGGCCGACTACGGGATTTACGGGAAATCGCGGGTTTTTGTTTGCCGGCGATTAAACTTCCTTTATTTAGCGTCTTCTCAAAAATGAAAACATTTTTGAAAACTACAAGTCTCATGCGTTTTAGTGGTGAAAAAATAATTTAAAAAATCATTCGGGAAATGAGTTTACTCCCTGGGTACTTTCTTTGTATACTTTTGACTATACGGGCCGAGTACGGGATTTACGGGAAATTGCAGGTTTTCGTTTGCCGGCGATTAAACTTCTTTTATTTAGCGTCTCATCAAAAATGAAAACATTTTTGAAAACTACAAGTCTCATGCGTTTTATTGGTGAAAAAATAATTTAAAAAATCGTTCGGGAAATGAGTTTACTCCCTGGGTACTTTCTTTGTATACTTTTGACTATACGGGTCGAGTACGGGATTTACGGGAAATCGCGGGTTTTCGTTTGCCGGCGATTAAACTTCTTTTATTTAGCGTCTCAGCAAAAATGAAAACATTTTTGAAAACTACAAGTCTCATGCGTTTTAGTGGTGAAAAAATAATTTAAAAAATCGTTCGGGAAATGAGTTTACTCATTGAGTACTTTATTTGTATACTTTTGACTATACGGGCCGATTACCGGATTTACGGGAAATCGCGGGTTTTCGTTTGCCGACGATTAAACTTCTTTTATTCAGCGTCTCATCAAAAATGAAAACATTTTTGAAAACTACAAGTCTCATGCATTTTAGTGGTGAAAAAATAATTTAAAAAATCATTTAGAAAATCAGTTTACTCCTTGGGTACTTTTTTTGTGTACTTTTGACTATACGGGCCGAGTACGGGATTTACGGGAAATTGCGGGTTTTCGTTTGCCGGCGATTAAACTTCTTTTATTCAGCGTCTCATCAAAAATGAAAACATTTTTAAAAACTACAAGTCTCATGCATTTTAGTGGTGAAAAAATAATTTAAAAAATCGTTTGGGAAATGAGTTTACTCCCTGGGTACTTTCTTTGTATACTTTTGATTATACGGGTCGTGTTTGGGATTTACGGGAAATCGCGGGTTTTCGTTTGCCGGCGATTAAACTTGTTTTATTTAGCGTCACATCAAAAATGAAAACATTTTTGAAAACTACAAGTCTCATGCGTTTTATTGGTGAAAAAAAAATTTACAAAATCGTTCGGGAAATGAGTTTACTCCCTGGGTACTTTCTTTGTATACTTTTGACTATACGGGCCGAGTACGGGATTTACGGGATATCGCGGGTTTTCGTTTGCCGGCGATTAAACGTCCTTTATTTAGCGTCTTCTCAAAAATGAAAACATTTTTGAAAACTACAAGTCTCATGCGTTTTAGTGGTGAAAAAATAATTTAAAAAATCGTTCGGGAAATGAGTTTACTCCCTGGGTACTTTCTTTGTATACTTTTGACTATACGGGCCGAGTACGGGATTTACGGGAAATCGCAGGTTTTCGTTTGCCGGCGATTAAACTTCTTTTATTTAGCGTCTTCTCAAAAATGAAAACATTTTTGAAAACTACAAGTCTCATGCGTTTTAGTGGTGAAAAAATAATTTAAAAAATCATTCGGGAAATGAGTTTACTCCCTGGGTACTTTCTTTGTATACTTTTGACTATACGGGCCGAGTACGGGATTTACGGGAAATCGCAGGTTTTCGTTTGCCGGCGATTAAACTTCTTTTATTTAGCGTCTCATCAAAAATGAAAACATTTTTGAAAACTACAAGTCTCATGCGTTTTATTGGTGAAAAAAAAATTTACAAAATCGTTCGGGAAATGAGTTTACTCCCTGGGTACTTTCTTTGTATACTTTTGACTATACGGGCCGAGTACGGGATTTACGGGATATCGCGGGTTTTCGTTTGCCGGCGATTAAACTTCTTTTATTTAGCGTCTCATCAAAAATGAAAACATTTTTGAAAACTACAAGTCTCATGCGTTTTAGTGGTGAAAAAATAATTTAAAAAATCGTTCGGGAAATGAGTTTACTCCCTGGGTACTTTCTTTGCATACTTTTGATTATACGGGTCGTGTTTGGGATTTACGGGAGATCGCGGGTTTTCGTTTGCCGGCGATTAAAGTTGTTTTATTTAGCGTCTCATCAAAAATGAAAACATTTTTGAAAACTTTAAGTCTCATGCGTTTTAGTGGTGAAAATATAATTTAAAATATCGTTCGGGAAATGAGTTTACTCCCTGATTACTTTCTTTGTATACTTTTGACTATACGGGCCGACTACGGGATTTACGGGAAATCGCGGGTTTTTGTTTGCCGGCGATTAAACTTCCTTTATTTAGCGTCTTCTCAAAAATGAAAACATTTTTGAAAACTACAAGTCTCATGCGTTTTAGTGGTGAAAAAATAATTTAAAAAATCATTCGGGAAATGAGTTTACTCCCTGGGTACTTTCTTTGTATACTTTTGACTATACGGGCCGAGTACGGGATTTACGGGAAATTGCAGGTTTTCGTTTGCCGGCGATTAAACTTCTTTTATTTAGCGTCTCATCAAAAATGAAAACATTTTTGAAAACTACAAGTCTCATGCGTTTTATTGGTGAAAAAATAATTTAAAAAATCGTTCGGGAAATGAGTTTACTCCCTGGGTACTTTCTTTGTATACTTTTGACTATACGGGCCGAGTACGGGATTTACGGGAAATCGCGGGTTTTCGTTTGCCGGCGATTAAACTTCTTTTATTTAGCGTCTCATCAAAAATGAAAACATTTTTGAAAACTACAAGTCTCATGCGTTTTAGTGGTGAAAAAATAATTTAAAAAATCGTTCGGGAAATGAGTTTACTCATTGAGTACTTTATTTGTATACTTTTGATTATACGGGCCGATTACCGGATTTACGGGAAATCGCGGGTTTTCGTTTGCCGACGATTAAACTTCTTTTATTCAGCGTCTCATCAAAAATGAAAACATTTTTAAAAACTACAAGTCTCATGCATTTTAGTGGTGAAAAAATAATTTAAAAAATCGTTTGGGAAATGAGTTTACTCCCTGGGTACTTTCTTTGTATACTTTTGATTATACGGGTCGTGTTTGGGATTTACGGGAAATCGCGGGTTTTCGTTTGCCGGCGATTAAACTTGTTTTATTTAGCTTCACATCAAAAATGAAAACATTTTTGAAAACTTTAAGTCTCATGCGTTTTAATGGTGAAAATATAATATAAAATATCGTTCGGGAAATGAGTTTACTCCCTGAGTACTTTCTTTGTATACTTTTGACTATACGGGCCGAGTACGGGATTTACGGGAAATCGCGGGTTTTCGTTTGCCGGCGATTAAACTTCTTTTATTTAGCGTCTTCTCAAAAATGAAAACATTTTTGAAAACTACAAGTCTCATGCGTTTTAGTGGTGAAAAAATAATTTAAAAAATCGTGCGGGAAATGAGTTTACTTATTGAGTACTTTCTTTGTATACTTTTGACTATACGGGCCGAGTACGGGATTTACTGGAAATCGCGGGTTTTCGTTTGCCGGCGATTAAACTTCTTTTATTTAGCGTCTCATCCAAAATGAAAACATTTTTGAAAACTACAAGTCTTATGCATTTTAGTGGTGAAAAAATAATTTAAAAAATCATTTGGAAAATCAGTTTACTCCCTGGGTACTTTTTTGTGTACTTTTGACTATACGGGCCGAGTACGGGATTTACGGGAAATCGCGGGTTTTCGTTTGCCGGCGATTAAACTTCTTTTATTTAGCGTCTTCTCAAAAATGAAAACATTTTTGAAAACTACAAGTCTCATGCGTTTTAGTGGAGAAAAAATAATTTAAGAAATCGTTCGGGAATTGAGTTTACTCATTGAGTACTTTATTTGTATACTTTTGATTATACGGGTCGTGTTTGGGATTTACGGGAGATCGCGGGTTTTCGTTTGCTGGCGATTAAAGTTGTTTTATTTAGCGTCTCATCAAAAATGAAAACATTTTTGAAAACTTTAAGTCTCATGCGTTTTAGTGGTAAAAATATAATTTAAAATATCGTTCGGGAAATGAGTTTACTCCCTGATTACTTTCTTTGTAGACTTTTGACAATACGGGCCGACTACGGGATTTACGGGAAATCGCGGGTTTTTGTTTGCCGGCGATTAAACTTCCTTTATTTAGCGTCTTCTCAAAAATGAAAACATTTTTGAAAACTACAAGTCTCATGCGTTTTAGTGGTGAAAAAATAATTTAAAAAATCGTTCGGGAAATGAGTTTACTCCCTGGGTACTTTCTTTGTATACTTTTGACTATACGGGCCGAGTACGGGATTTACGGGAAATCGCAGGTTTTCGTTTGCCGGCGATTAAACTTCTTTTATTTAGCGTCTCATCAAAAATGAAAACATTTTTGAAAACTACAAGTCTCATGCGTTTTATTGGTGAAAAAATAATTTAAAAAATCGTTCGGGAAATGAGTTTACTCCCTGGGTACTTTCTTTGTATACTTTTGACTATACGGGCCGAGTACGGGATTTACGGGAAATCGCGGGTTTTCGTTTGCCGGCGATTAAACTTCTTTTATTTAGCGTCTCATCAAAAATGAAAACATTTTTGAAAACTTCAAGTCTCATGCATTTTAGTGGTGAAAAAATAATTTAAAAAATCATTTGGAAAATCAGTTTACTCCCTGGGTACTTTTTTTGTGTACTTTTGACTATACGGGCCGAGTACGGGATTTACGGGAAATCGCGGGTTTTCGTTTGCCGGCGATTAAACTTCTTTTATTCAGCGTCTCATCAAAAATGAAAACATTTTTAAAAACTACAAGTCTCATGCGTTTTAGTGGTGAAAAAATAATTTAAAAAATCGTTCGGGAAATGAGTTTACTCCCTGGGTACTTTCTTTGTATACTTTTGATTATACGGGTCGTGTTTGGGATTTACGGGAAATCGCGGGTTTTCGTTTGCCGGCGATTAAACTTGTTTTATTTAGCGTCACATCAAAAATGAAAACATTTTTGAAAACTTTAAGTCTCATGCGTTTTAATGGTGAAAATATAATATAAAATATCGTTCGGGAAATGAGTTTACTCCCTGAGTACTTTCTTTGTATACTTTTGACTATACGGGCTGAGTACGGGATTTACGGGAAATCGCGGGTTTTCGTTTGCCGGCGATTAAACTTCTTTTATTTAGCGTCTTCTCAAAAATGAAAACATTTTTGAAAACTACAAGTCTCATGCGTTTTAGTGGTGAAAAAATAATTTAAAAAATCGTTCGGGAAATGAGTTTACTCATTGAGTACTTTCTTTGTATACTTTTGACTATACGGGCCGAGTACGGGATTTACGGGAAATCGCGGGTTTTCGTTTGCCGGCGATTAAACTTCTTTTATTTAGCGTCTCATCCAAAATGAAAACATTTTTGAAAACTACAAGTCTCATGCATTTTAGTGGTGAATAAATAATTTAAAAAATCATTTGGAAAATCAGTTTACTCCCTGGGTACTTTTTTGCGTACTTTTGACTATACGGGCCGAGTACGGGATTTACGGGAAATCGCGGGTTTTCGTTTGCCGGCGATTAAACTTCTTTTATTTAGCGTCTCATCAAAAATGAAAACATTTTTGAAAACTACAAGACTCATGCGTTTTAGTGGTGAAAAAATAATTTAAAAAATCGTTCGGGAAATGAGTTTACTCATTGAGTACTTTCTTTGTATACTTTTGACTATACGGGCCGAGTACGGGATTTACGGGAAATCGCGGGTTTTCGTTTGCCGGCGATTAAACTTCTTTTATTTAGCGTCTCATCCAAAATGAAAACATTTTTGAAAACTGCAAGTCTCATGCATTTTAGTGGTGAATAAATAATTTAAAAAATCATTTGGAAAATCAGTTTACACCCTGGGTACTTTTTTGTGTACTTTTGACTATACGGGCCTAGTACGGGATTTACGGGAAATCGCAGGTTTTCGTTTGCCGGCGATTAAACTTCTTTTATTTAGCGTCTCATCAAAAATGAAAACATTTTTGAAAACTACAAGTCTCATGCGTTTTAGTGGTGAAAAAATAATTTAAAAAATCGTTCGGGAAATGAGTTTACTCATTGAGTACTTTATTTGTATACTTTTGACTATACGGGCCGATTACCGGATTTACGGGAAATCGCGGGTTTTCGTTTGCCGACGATTAAACTTTTTTTATTCAGCGTCTCATCAAAAATGAAAACATTTTTGAAAACTACAAGTCTCATGCATTTTAGTGGTGAATAAATAATTTAAAAAATCATTTGGAAAATCAGTTTACTCCCCGGGTACTTTTTTTGTGTACTTTTGACTATACGGGCCGAGTACGGGATTTACGGGAAATCGCGGGTTTTCGTTTGCCGGCGATTAAACTTCTTTTATTCAGCGTGTCATCAAAAATGAAAACATTTTTAAAAACTACAAGTCTCATGCGTTTTAGTGGTGAAAAAATAATTTAAAAAATCGTTCAGGAAATGAGTTTACTCCCTGGGTACTTTCTTTGTATACCTTTGATTATACGGGTCGTGTTTGGGATTTACGGGAAATCGCGGGTTTTCGTTTGCCGGCGATTAAACTTCTTTTATTTAGCGTCACATCAAAAATGAAAACATTTTTGAAAACTTTAAGTCTCATGCGTTTTAGTGGTGAAAAAATAATTTAAAAAATCGTTTGGGAAATGAGTTTACTCCCTGGGTACTTTCTTTATATACATTCGACTATACGGGCCGAGTACGGGATTTACGGGAAATCGCGGGTTTTCGTTTGCCGGCGATTAAACTTCTTTTACTTAGCGTCTCATCAAAAATGAAAACATTTTTGAAAACTACAAGTCCCATGCGTTTTTGTGGTGAAAAAATAATTTAAAAAATCGTTCGGGAAATGAGTTTACTCCCTGGGTACTTTCTTTGTATACTTTTGACTATACGGGCCGAGTACGGGATTTACGGGAAATCGCGGGTTTTGGTTTGCCGGCGAATAAACTTCTTTTATTTAGCGTCTCATCAAAAATGAAAACATTTTTGAAAACTACAAGTCTAATGGGTTTTAGTGGTGAAAAAATAATTTAAAAAATCGTTCTGAAAATGAGTTTACTCACAGGGTACTTTCTTTGTATACATTCGACTATAGGGGCCAAGCCCGGGATTTACAGGAAATCGCGGGTTTTCGTTTGCCGACGATTAAACTTCTTTTATTTAGCGTCTCATCAAAAATGAAAACATTTTTGAAAACTACAAGTCTAATGCGTTTTAGTGGTGAAAAAATAATTTAAAAAATCGTTCGGGAAATGAGTTTACTCCCTGGGTACTTTCTTTGTATACTTTTGATTATACGGGTCGTGTTTGGGATTTACGGGAAATCGCGGGTTTTCGTTTGCCGGCGATTAAACTTGTTTTATTTAGCGTCACATCAAAAATGAAAACATTTTTGAAAACTTTAAGTCTCATGCGTTTTAATGGTGAAAATATAATATAAAATATCGTTCGGGAAATGAGTTTACTCCCTGAGTACTTTCTTTGTATACTTTTGACTATACGGGCTGAGTACGGGATTTACGGGAAATCGCGGGTTTTCGTTTGCCGGCGATTAAACTTCTTTTATTTAGCGTCTTCTCAAAAATGAAAACATTTTTGAAAACTACAAGTCTCATGCGTTTTAGTGGTGAAAAAATAATTTAAAAAATCGTTCGGGAAATGAGTTTACTCATTGAGTACTTTCTTTGTATACTTTTGACTATACGGGCCGAGTACGGGATTTACGGGAAATCGCGGGTTTTCGTTTGCCGGCGATTAAACTTCTTTTATTTAGCGTCTCATCCAAAATGAAAACATTTTTGAAAACTACAAGTCTCATGCATTTTAGTGGTGAATAAATAATTTAAAAAATCATTTGGAAAATCAGTTTACTCCCTGGGTACTTTTTTGTGTACTTTTGACTATACGGGCCGAGTACGGGATTTACGGGAAATCGCGGGTTTTCGTTTGCCGGCGATTAAACTTCTTTTATTTAGCGTCTCATCAAAAATGAAAACATTTTTGAAAACTACAAGACTCATGCGTTTTAGTGGTGAAAAAATAATTTAAAAAATCGTTCGGGAAATGAGTTTACTCATTGAGTACTTTCTTTGTATACTTTTGACTATACGGGCCGAGTACGGGATTTACGGGAAATCGCGGGTTTTCGTTTGCCGGCGATTAAACTTCTTTTATTTAGCGTCTCATCCAAAATGAAAACATTTTTGAAAACTGCAAGTCTCATGCATTTTAGTGGTGAATAAATAATTTAAAAAATCATTTGGAAAATCAGTTTACACCCTGGGTACTTTTTTGTGTACTTTTGACTATACGGGCCTAGTACGGGATTTACGGGAAATCGCGGGTTTTCGTTTGCCGGCGATTAAACTTCTTTTATTTAGCGTCTCATCAAAAATGAAAACATTTTTGAAAACTACAAGTCTCATGCGTTTTAGTGGTGAAAAAATAATTTAAAAAATCGTTCGGGAAATGAGTTTACTCATTGAGTACTTTATTTGTATACTTTTGACTATACGGGCCGATTACCGGATTTACGGGAAATCGCGGGTTTTCGTTTGCCGACGATTAAACTTTTTTTATTCAGCGTCTCATCAAAAATGAAAACATTTTTGAAAACTACAAGTCTCATGCATTTTAGTGGTGAAAAAATAATTTAAAAAATCATTTGGAAAATCAGTTTACTCCCCGGGTACTTTTTTTGTGTACTTTTGACTATACGGGCCGAGTACGGGATTTACGGGAAATCGCGGGTTTTCGTTTGCCGGCGATTAAACTTCTTTTATTCAGCGTGTCATCAAAAATGAAAACATTTTTAAAAACTACAAGTCTCATGCGTTTTAGTGGTGAAAAAATAATTTAAAAAATCGTTCAGGAAATGAGTTTACTCCCTGGGTACTTTCTTTGTATACCTTTGATTATACGGGTCGTGTTTGGGATTTACGGGAAATCGCGGGTTTTCGTTTGCCGGCGATTAAACTTCTTTTATTTAGCGTCACATCAAAAATGAAAACATTTTTGAAAACTTTAAGTCTCATGCGTTTTAGTGGTGAAAAAATAATTTAAAAAATCGTTTGGGAAATGAGTTTACTCCCTGGGTACTTTCTTTATATACATTCGACTATACGGGCCGAGTACGGGATTTACGGGAAATCGCGGGTTTTCGTTTGCCGGCGATTAAACTTCTTTTACTTAGCGTCTCATCAAAAATGAAAACATTTTTGAAAACTACAAGTCCCATGCGTTTTTGTGGTGAAAAAATAATTTAAAAAATCGTTCGGGAAATGAGTTTACTCCCTGGGTACTTTCTTTGTATACTTTTGACTATACGGGCCGAGTACGGGATTTACGGGAAATCGCGGGTTTTGGTTTGCCGGCGAATAAACTTCTTTTATTTAGCGTCTCATCAAAAATGAAAACATTTTTGAAAACTACAAGTCTAATGGGTTTTAGTGGTGAAAAAATAATTTAAAAAATCGTTCTGAAAATGAGTTTACTCACAGGGTACTTTCTTTGTATACATTCGACTATAGGGGCCAAGCCCGGGATTTACAGGAAATCGCGGGTTTTCGTTTGCCGGCGATTAAACTTCTTTTATTCAGCGTCTCATCAAAAATGAAAGCATTTTGGAAGACTACAAGTCTCATGCGTTTTAGTGGTGAAAAAATAATTTAAAAAATCGTTCGGGAAATGAGTTTACTCATTGAGTACTTTCTTTGTATACTTTTGACTATACGGGCCGAGTACGGGATTTACGGGAAATCGCGGGTTTTCGTTTGCCGGCGATTAAACTTCTTTTATTTAGCGTCTCATCCAAAATGAAAACATTTTTGAAAACTGCAAGTCTCATGCATTTTAGTGGTGAATAAATAATTTAAAAAATCATTTGGAAAATCAGTTTACACCCTGGGTACTTTTTTGTGTACTTTTGACTATACGGGCCTAGTACGGGATTTACGGGAAATCGCGGGTTTTCGTTTGCCGGCGATTAAACTTCTTTTATTTAGCGTCTCATCAAAAATGAAAACATTTTTGAAAACTACAAGTCTCATGCGTTTTAGTGGTGAAAAAATAATTTAAAAAATCGTTCGGGAAATGAGTTTACTCATTGAGTACTTTATTTGTATACTTTTGACTATACGGGCCGATTACCGGATTTACGGGAAATCGCGGGTTTTCGTTTGCCGACGATTAAACTTTTTTTATTCAGCGTCTCATCAAAAATGAAAACATTTTTGAAAACTACAAGTCTCATGCATTTTAGTGGTGAAAAAATAATTTAAAAAATCATTTGGAAAATCAGTTTACTCCCCGGGTACTTTTTTTGTGTACTTTTGACTATACGGGCCGAGTACGGGATTTACGGGAAATCGCGGGTTTTCGTTTGCCGGCGATTAAACTTCTTTTATTCAGCGTGTCATCAAAAATGAAAACATTTTTAAAAACTACAAGTCTCATGCGTTTTAGTGGTGAAAAAATAATTTAAAAAATCGTTCAGGAAATGAGTTTACTCCCTGGGTACTTTCTTTGTATACCTTTGATTATACGGGTCGTGTTTGGGATTTACGGGAAATCGCGGGTTTTCGTTTGCCGGCGATTAAACTTCTTTTATTTAGCGTCACATCAAAAATGAAAACATTTTTGAAAACTTTAAGTCTCATGCGTTTTAGTGGTGAAAAAATAATTTAAAAAATCGTTTGGGAAATGAGTTTACTCCCTGGGTACTTTCTTTATATACATTCGACTATACGGGCCGAGTACGGGATTTACGGGAAATCGCGGGTTTTCGTTTGCCGGCGATTAAACTTCTTTTACTTAGCGTCTCATCAAAAATGAAAACATTTTTGAAAACTACAAGTCCCATGCGTTTTTGTGGTGAAAAAATAATTTAAAAAATCGTTCGGGAAATGAGTTTACTCCCTGGGTACTTTCTTTGTATACTTTTGACTATACGGGCCGAGTACGGGATTTACGGGAAATCGCGGGTTTTGGTTTGCCGGCGAATAAACTTCTTTTATTTAGCGTCTCATCAAAAATGAAAACATTTTTGAAAACTACAAGTCTAATGGGTTTTAGTGGTGAAAAAATAATTTAAAAAATCGTTCTGAAAATGAGTTTACTCACAGGGTACTTTCTTTGTATACATTCGACTATAGGGGCCAAGCCCGGGATTTACAGGAAATCGCGGGTTTTCGTTTGCCGGCGATTAAACTTCTTTTATTCAGCGTCTCATCAAAAATGAAAGCATTTTGGAAGACTACAAGTCTCATGCATTTTAGTGGTGAAAAAATAATTTAAAAAATCATTTGGAAAATCAGTTTACTCCCTGGGTACTTTTTTTGTGTACTTTTGACTATACGGGCCGAGTACGGGATTTACGGGAAATCGCGGGTTTTCGTTTGCCGGCGATTAAACTTGTTTTATTTAGCGTCACATCAAAAATGAAAACATTTTTGAAAACTACAAGTCTCATGCGTTTTAGTGGTGAAAAAATAATTTAAAAAGTCGTTCGGGAAATGAGTTTACTCATTGAGTACTTTATTTGTATACTTTTGACTATACGGGCCGAGTACCAGATTTTCGGGAAATCGCGGGTTTTCGTTTGCCGAAGATTAAACTTCTTTTATTCAGCGTCTCATCAAAAATGAAAACATTTTTGAAAACTACAAGTCTCATGCATTTTAGTGGTGAAAAAATAATTTAAAAAATCATTTGGAAAATCAGTTTACTCCCTGGGTACTTTTTTTGTGTACTTTTGACTATACGGGCCGAGTACGGGATTTACGGGAAATCGCGGGTTTTCGTTTGCCGGCGATTAAACTTGTTTTATTTAGCGTCACATCAAAAATGAAAACATTTTTGAAAACTTTAAGTCTCATGCGTTTTAGTGGTTAAAATATAATTTAAAAAATCATTTGGAAAATCAGTTTACTCCCTGGGTACTTTTTTGTGTACTTTTGACTATACGGGCCGAGTACGGGATTTACGGGAAATCGCGGGTTTTCGTTTGCCGGCGATTAAACTTCTTTTATTTAGCGTCTCATCAAAAATGAAAACATTTTTGAAAACTACAAGTCTCATGCGTTTTAGTGGTGAAAAAATAATTTAAAAAATCGTTCGGGAAATGAGTTTACTCATTGAGTACTTTCTTTGTATACTTTTGACTATACGGGCCGAGTACGGGATTTACGGGAAATCGCGGGTTTTCGTTTGCCGGCGATTAAACTTCTTTTATTTAGCGTCTCATCCAAAATGAAAACATTTTTGAAAACTGCAAGTCTCATGCATTTTAGTGGTGAATAAATAATTTAAAAAATCATTTGGAAAATCAGTTTACACCCTTGGTACTTTTTTGTGTACTTTTGACTATACGGGCCGAGTACGGGATTTACGGGAAATCGCGGGTTTTCGTTTGCCGGCGATTAAACTTCTTTTATTTAGCGTCTCATCAAAAATGAAAACATTTTTGAAAACTACAAGTCTCATGCGTTTTAGTGGTGAAAAAATAATTTAAAAAATCGTTCGGGAAATGAGTTTACTCATTGAGTACTTTATTTGTATACTTTTGACTATACGGGCCGAGTACGGGATTTACGGGAAATCGCGGGTTTTCGTTTGCCGGCGATTAAACTTCTTTTATTCAGCGTGTCATCAAAAATGAAAACATTTTTAAAAACTACAAGTCTCATGCGTTTTAGTGGTGAAAAAATAATTTAAAAAATCGTTCGGGAAATGAGTTTACTCCCTGGGTACTTTCTTTGTATACCTTTGATTATACGGGTCGTGTTTGGGATTTACGGGAAATCGCGGGTTTTCGTTTGCCGGCGATTAAACTTCTTTTATTTAGCGTCACATCAAAAATGAAAACATTTTTGAAAACTTTAAGTCTCATGCGTTTTAGTGGTGAAAAAATAATTTAAAAAATCGTTTGGGAAATGAGTTTACTCCCTGGGTACTTTCTTTATATACATTCGACTATACGGGCCGAGTACGGGATTTACGGGAAATCGCGGGTTTTCGTTTGCCGGCGATTAAACTTCTTTTACTTAGCGTCTCATCAAAAATGAAAACATTTTTGAAAACTACAAGTCCCATGCGTTTTTGTGGTGAAAAAATAATTTAAAAAATCGTTCGGGAAATGAGTTTACTCCCTGGGTACTTTCTTTGTATACTTTTGACTATACGGGCCGAGTACGGGATTTACGGGAAATCGCGGGTTTTGGTTTGCCGGCGATTAAACTTCTTTTATTTAGCGTCACATCAAAAATGAAAACATTTTTGAAAACTTTAAGTCTCATGCGTTTTAGTGGTGAAAAAATAATTTAAAAAATCGTTTGGGAAATGAGTTTACTCCCTGGGTAATATCTTTATATACATTCGACTATACGGGCCGAGTACGGGATTTACGGGAAATCGCGGGTTTTCGTTTGCCGGCGATTAAACTTCTTTTACTTAGCGTCTCATCAAAAATGAAAACATTTTTGAAAACTACAAGTCCCATGCGTTTTTGTGGTGAAAAAATAATTTAAAAAATCGTTCGGAAAATGAGTTTACTCCCTGGGTACTTTCTTTGTATACTTTTGACTATAAGGGCCGAGTACGGGATTTACGGGAAATCGCGGGTTTTGGTTTGCCGGCGATTAAACTTCTTTTATTTAGCGTCTCATCAAAAATGAAAACATTTTTGAAAACTACAAGTCTAATGGGTTTTAGTGGTGAAAAAATAATTTAAAAAATCGTTCTGAAAATGAGTTTACTCACAGGGTACTTTCTTTGTATACATTCGACTATAGGGGCCAAGCCCGGGATTTACAGGAAATCGCGGGTTTTCGTTTGCCGGCGATTAAACTTCTTTTATTTAGCGTCTCATCCAAAATGAAAACATTTTTGAAAACTGCAAGTCTCATGCATTTTAGTGGTGAATAAATAATTTAAAAAATCATTTGGAAAATCAGTTTACACCCTGGGTACTTTTTTGTGTACTTTTGACTATACGGGCCTAGTACGGGATTTACGGGAAATCGCGGGTTTTCGTTTGCCGGCGATTAAACTTGTTTTATTTAGCGTCACATCAAAAATGAAAACATTTTTGAAAACTACAAGTCTCATGCGTTTTAGTGGTGAAAAAATAATTTAAAAAGTCGTTCGGGAAATGAGTTTACTCATTGAGTACTTTATTTGTATACTTTTGACTATACGGGCCGAGTACCAGATTTTCGGGAAATCGCGGGTTTTCGTTTGCCGAAGATTAAACTTCTTTTATTCAGCGTCTCATCAAAAATGAAAACATTTTTGAAAACTACAAGTCTCATGCATTTTAGTGGTGAAAAAATAATTTAAAAAATCATTTGGAAAATCAGTTTACTCCCTGGGTACTTTTTTGTGTACTTTTGACTATACGGGCCGAGTACGGGATTTACGGGAAATCGCGGGTTTTCGTTTGCCGGCGATTAAACTTCTTTTATTTAGCGTCTCATCAAAAATGAAAACATTTTTGAAAACTACAAGTCTCATGCATTTTAGTGGTGAAAAAATAATTTAAAAAATCATTTGGAAAATCAGTTTACTCCCTGGGTACTTTTTTTGTGTACTTTTGACTATACGGGCCGAGTACGGGATTTACGGGAAATCGCGGGTTTTCGTTTGCCGGCGATTAAACTTCTTTTATTTAGCGTCTCATCAAAAATGAAAACATTTTTGAAAACTACAAGTCTAATGGGTTTTAGTGGTGAAAAAATAATTTAAAAAATCGTTCTGAAAATGAGTTTACTCACAGGGTACTTTCTTTGTATACATTCGACTATAGGGGCCAAGCCCGGGATTTACAGGAAATCGCGGGTTTTCGTTTGCCGGCGATTAAACTTCTTTTATTTAGCGTCTCATCCAAAATGAAAACATTTTTGAAAACTGCAAGTCTCATGCATTTTAGTGGTGAATAAATAATTTAAAAAATCATTTGGAAAATCAGTTTACACCCTGGGTACTTTTTTGTGTACTTTTGACTATACGGGCCTAGTACGGGATTTACGGGAAATCGCGGGTTTTCGTTTGCCGGCGATTAAACTTCTTTTATTTAGCGTCTCATCAAAAATGAAAACATTTTTGAAAACTACAAGTCTCATGCGTTTTAGTGGTGAAAAAATAATTTAAAAAATCGTTCGGGAAATGAGTTTACTCATTGAGTACTTTATTTGTATACTTTTGACTATACGGGCCGATTACCGGATTTACGGGAAATCGCGGGTTTTCGTTTGCCGACGATTAAACTTTTTTTATTCAGCGTCTCATCAAAAATGAAAACATTTTTGAAAACTACAAGTCTCATGCATTTTAGTGGTGAAAAAATAATTTAAAAAATCATTTGGAAAATCAGTTTACTCCCTGGGTACTTTTTTTGTGTACTTTTGACTATACGGGCCGAGTACGGGATTTACGGGAAATCGCGGGTTTTCGTTTGCCGGCGATTAAACTTCTTTTATTCAGCGTGTCATCAAAAATGAAAACATTTTTAAAAACTACAAGTCTCATGCGTTTTAGTGGTGAAAAAATAATTTAAAAAATCGTTCGGGAAATGAGTTTACTCCCTGGGTACTTTCTTTGTATACCTTTGATTATACGGGTCGTGTTTGGGATTTACGGGAAATCGCGGGTTTTCGTTTGCCGGCGATTAAACTTCTTTTATTTAGCGTCACATCAAAAATGAAAACATTTTTGAAAACTTTAAGTCTCATGCGTTTTAGTGGTGAAAAAATAATTTAAAAAATCGTTTGGGAAATGAGTTTACTCCCTGGGTACTTTCTTTATATACATTCGACTATACGGGCCGAGTACGGGATTTACGGGAAATCGCGGGTTTTCGTTTGCCGGCGATTAAACTTCTTTTACTTAGCGTCTCATCAAAAATGAAAACATTTTTGAAAACTACAAGTCCCATGCGTTTTTGTGGTGAAAAAATAATTTAAAAAATCGTTCGGGAAATGAGTTTACTCCCTGGGTACTTTCTTTGTATACTTTTGACTATACGGGCCGAGTACGGGATTTACGGGAAATCGCGGGTTTTGGTTTGCCGGCGAATAAACTTCTTTTATTTAGCGTCTCATCAAAAATGAAAACATTTTTGAAAACTACAAGTCTAATGGGTTTTAGTGGTGAAAAAATAATTTAAAAAATCGTTCTGAAAATGAGTTTACTCACAGGGTACTTTCTTTGTATACATTCGACTATAGGGGCCAAGCCCGGGATTTACAGGAAATCGCGGGTTTTCGTTTGCCGGCGATTAAACTTCTTTTATTCAGCGTCTCATCAAAAATGAAAGCATTTTGGAAGACTACAAGTCTCATGCGTTTTAGTGGTGAAAAAATAATTTAAAAAATCATTCGGGAAATGATTTTACACCCTGGGTACTTTTTTTGTGTACTTTTGACTGTGCGGACCGAGTACGGGATTTAGGGGAAAACGCGGGTTTTCGTTTGCCGGCGATTAAACTTCTTTAATTTAGCGTTTCATCAAAAATGAAAACATTTTTGAAAACTACAAGTCTCATGCGTTTTAGTGGTGAAAAAATAATTTAAAAAGTCGTTCGGGAAATGAGTTTACTCATTGAGTACTTTATTTGTATACTTTTGACTATACGGGCCGAGTACCAGATTTTCGGGAAATCGCGGGTTTTCGTTTGCCGAAGATTAAACTTCTTTTATTCAGCGTCTCATCAAAAATGAAAACATTTTTGAAAACTACAAGTCTCATGCATTTTAGTGGTGAAAAAATAATTTAAAAAATCATTTGGAAAATCAGTTTACTCCCTGGGTACTTTTTTTGTGTACTTTTGACTATACGGGCCGAGTACGGGATTTACGGGAAATCGCGGGTTTTCGTTTGCCGGCGATTAAACTTCTTTTATTCAGCGTGTCATCAAAAATGAAAACATTTTTAAAAACTACAAGTCTCATGCGTTTTAGTGGTGAAAAAATAATTTAAAAAATCGTTCGGGAAATGAGTTTACTCCCTGGGTACTTTCTTTGTATACCTTTGATTATACGGGTCGTGTTTGGGATTTACGGGAAATCGCGGGTTTTCGTTTGCCGGCGATTAAACTTCTTTTATTTAGCGTCACATCAAAAATGAAAACATTTTTGAAAACTTTAAGTCTCATGCGTTTTAGTGGTGAAAAAATAATTTAAAAAATCGTTTGGGAAATGAGTTTACTCCCTGGGTACTTTCTTTATATACATTCGACTATACGGGCCGAGTACGGGATTTACGGGAAATCGCGGGTTTTCGTTTGCCGGCGATTAAACTTCTTTTACTTAGCGTCTCATCAAAAATGAAAACATTTTTGAAAACTACAAGTCCCATGCGTTTTTGTGGTGAAAAAATAATTTAAAAAATCGTTCGGGAAATGAGTTTACTCCCTGGGTACTTTCTTTGTATACTTTTGACTATACGGGCCGAGTACGGGATTTACGGGAAATCGCGGGTTTTGGTTTGCCGGCGAATAAACTTCTTTTATTTAGCGTCTCATCAAAAATGAAAACATTTTTGAAAACTACCAGTCTAATGGGTTTTAGTGGTGAAAAAATAATTTAAAAAATCGTTCTGAAAATGAGTTTACTCACAGGGTACTTTCTTTGTATACATTCGACTATAGGGGCCAAGCCCGGGATTTACAGGAAATCGCGGGTTTTCGTTTGCCGGCGATTAAACTTCTTTTATTCAGCGTCTCATCAAAAATGAAAGCATTTTGGAAGACTACAAGTCTCATGCGTTTTAGTGGTGAAAAAATAATTTAAAAAATCATTCGGGAAATGATTTTACACCCTGGGTACTTTTTTTGTGTACTTTTGACTGTGCGGACCGAGTACGGGATTTAGGGGAAAACGCGGGTTTTCGTTTGCCGGCGATTAAACTTCTTTAATTTAGCGTTTCATCAAAAATGAAAACATTTTTGAAAACTACAAGTCTCATGCGTTTTAGTGGTGAAAAAATAATTTAAAAAGTCGTTCGGGAAATGAGTTTACTCATTGAGTACTTTATTTGTATACTTTTGACTATACGGGCCGAGTACCAGATTTTCGGGAAATCGCGGGTTTTCGTTTGCCGAAGATTAAACTTCTTTTATTCAGCGTCTCATCAAAAATGAAAACATTTTTGAAAACTACAAGTCTCATGCATTTTAGTGGTGAAAAAATAATTTAAAAAATCATTTGGAAAATCAGTTTACTCCCTGGGTACTTTTTTTGTGTACTTTTGACTATACGGGCCGAGTACGGGATTTACGGGAAATCGCGGGTTTTCGTTTGCCGGCGATTAAACTTGTTTTATTTAGCGTCACATCAAAAATGAAAACATTTTTGAAAACTTTAAGTCTCATGCGTTTTAGTGGTTAAAATATAATTTAAAAAATCATTTGGAAAATCAGTTTACTCCCTGGGTACTTTTTTGTGTACTTTTGACTATACGGGCCGAGTACGGGATTTACGGGAAATCGCGGGTTTTCGTTTGCCGGCGATTAAACTTCTTTTATTTAGCGTCTCATCAAAAATGAAAACATTTTTGAAAACTACAAGTCTCATGCGTTTTAGTGGTGAAAAAATAATTTAAAAAATCGTTCGGGAAATGAGTTTACTCATTGAGTACTTTCTTTGTATACTTTTGACTATACGGGCCGAGTACGGGATTTACGGGAAATCGCGGGTTTTCGTTTGCCGGCGATTAAACTTGTTTTATTTAGCGTCACATCAAAAATGAAAACATTTTTGAAAACTTTAAGTCTCATGCGTTTTAGTGGTTAAAATATAATTTAAAAAATCATTTGGAAAATCAGTTTACTCCCTGGGTACTTTTTTGTGTACTTTTGACTATACGGGCCGAGTACGGGATTTACGGGAAATCGCGGGTTTTCGTTTGCCGGCGATTAAACTTCTTTTTTTTAGCGTCTCATCAAAAATGAAAACATTTTTGAAAACTACAAGTCTCATGCGTTTTAGTGGTGAAAAAATAATTTAAAAAATCGTTCGGGAAATGAGTTTACTCATTGAGTACTTTCTTTGTATACTTTTGACTATACGGGCCGAGTACGGGATTTACGGGAAATCGCGGGTTTTCGTTTGCCGGCGATTAAACTTCTTTTATTTAGCGTCTCATCCAAAATGAAAACATTTTTGAAAACTGCAAGTCTCATGCATTTTAGTGGTGAATAAATAATTTAAAAAATCATTTGGAAAATTAGTTTACACCCTTGGTACTTTTTTGTGTACTTTTGACTATACGGGCCGAGTACGAGATTTACGGGAAATCGCGGGTTTTCGTTTGCCGGCGATTAAACTTCTTTTATTTAGCGTCTCATCAAAAATGAAAACATTTTTGAAAACTACAAGTCTCATGCGTTTTAGTGGTGAAAAAATAATTTAAAAAATCGTTCGGGAAATGAGTTTACTCATTGAGTACTTTATTTGTATACTTTTGACTATACGGGCCGATTACCGGATTTACGGGAAATCGCGAGTTTTCGTTTGCCGACGATTAAACTTTTTTTATTCAGCGTCTCATCAAAAATGAAAACATTTTTGAAAACTACAAGTCTCATGCATTTTAGTGGTGAAAAAATAATTTAAAAAATCATTTGGAAAATCAGTTTACTCCCTGGGTACTTTTTTTGTGTACTTTTGACTATACGGGCCGAGTACGGGATTTACGGGAAATCGCGGGTTTTCGTTTGCCGGCGATTAAACTTCTTTTATTCAGCGTGTCATCAAAAATGAAAACATTTTTAAAAACTACAAGTCTCATGCGTTTTAGTGGTGAAAAAATAATTTAAAAAATCGTTCGGGAAATGAGTTTACTCCCTGGGTACTTTCTTTGTATACCTTTGATTATACGGGTCGTGTTTGGGATTTACGGGAAATCGCGGGTTTTCGTTTGCCGGCGATTAAACTTCTTTTATTTAGCGTCACATCAAAAATGAAAACATTTTTGAAAACTTTAAGTCTCATGCGTTTTAGTGGTGAAAAAATAATTTAAAAAATCGTTTGGGAAATGAGTTTACTCCCTGGGTACTTTCTTTATATACATTCGACTATACGGGCCGAGTACGGGATTTACGGGAAATCGCGGGTTTTCGTTTGCTGGCGATTAAACTTCTTTTACTTAGCGTCTCATCAAAAATGAAAACATTTTTGAAAACTACAAGTCCCATGCGTTTTTGTGGTGAAAAAATAATTTAAAAAATCGTTCGGGAAATGAGTTTACTCCCTGGGTACTTTCTTTGTATACTTTTGACTATACGGGCCGAGTACGGGATTTACGGGAAATCGCGGGTTTTGGTTTGCCGGCGATTAAACTTCTTTTATTTAGCGTCACATCAAAAATGAAAACATTTTTGAAAACTTTAAGTCTCATGCGTTTTAGTGGTGAAAAAATAATTTAAAAAATCGTTTGGGAAATGAGTTTACTCCCTGGGTACTTTCTTTATATACATTCGACTATACGGGCCGAGTACGGGATTTACGGGAAATCGCGGGTTTTCGTTTGCCGGCGATTAAACTTCTTTTACTTAGCGTCTCATCAAAAATGAAAACATTTTTGAAAACTACAAGTCCCATGCGTTTTTGTGGTGAAAAAATAATTTAAAAAATCGTTCGGGAAATGAGTTTACTCCCTGGGTACTTTCTTTGTATACTTTTGACTATACGGGCCGAGTACGGGATTTACGGGAAATCGCGGGTTTTGGTTTGCCGGCGATTAAACTTCTTTTATTTAGCGTCTCATCAAAAATGAAAACATTTTTGAAAACTACAAGTCTAATGGGTTTTAGTGGTGAAAAAATAATTTAAAAAATCGTTCTGAAAATGAGTTTACTCACAGGGTACTTTCTTTGTATACATTCGACTATAGGGGCCAAGCCCGGGATTTACAGGAAATCGCGGGTTTTCGTTTGCCGGCGATTAAACTTCTTTTATTCAGCGTCTCATCAAAAATGAAAGCATTTTGGAAGACTACAAGTCTCATGCGTTTTAGTGGTGAAAAAATAATTTAAAAAATCATTCGGGAAATGATTTTACACCCTGGGTACTTTTTTTGTGTACTTTTGACTGTGCGGACCGAGTACGGGATTTACGGGAAATCGCGGGTTTTCGTTTGCCGGCGATTAAACTTCTTTAATTTAGCGTTTCATCAAAAATGAAAACATTTTTGAAAACTACAAGTCTCATGCGTTTTAGTGGTGAAAAAATAAATTAAAAAGTCGTTCGGGAAATGAGTTTACTCATTGAGTACTTTATTTGTATACTTTTGACTATACGGGCCGAGTACGGGATTTACGGGAAATCGCGGGTTTTCGTTTGCCGGCGATTAAACTTCTTTTATTCAGCGTGTCATCAAAAATGAAAACATTTTTAAAAACTACAAGTCTCATGCGTTTTAGTGGTGAAAAAATAATTTAAAAAATCGTTCGGGAAATGAGTTTACTCCCTGGGTACTTTCTTTGTATACCTTTGATTATACGGGTCGTGTTTGGGATTTACGGGAAATCGCGGGTTTTCGTTTGCCGGCGATTAAACTTCTTTTATTTAGCGTCACATCAAAAATGAAAACATTTTTGAAAACTTTAAGTCTCATGCGTTTTAGTGGTGAAAAAATAATTTAAAAAATCGTTTGGGAAATGAGTTTACTCCCTGGGTACTTTCTTTATATACATTCGACTATACGGGCTAAGTACGGGATTTACGGGAAATCGCGGGTTTTCGTTTGCCGGCGATTAAACTTCTTTTACTTAGCGTCTCATCAAAAATGAAAACATTTTTGAAAACTGCAAGTCCCATGCGTTTTTGTGGTGAAAAAATAATTTAAAAAATCGTTCGGGAAATGAGTTTACTCCCTGGGTACTTTCTTTGTATACTTTTGACTATACGGGCCGAGTACGGGATTTACGGGAAATCGCAGGTTTTGGTTTGCCGGCGATTAAACTTCTTTTATTTAGCGTCTCATCAAAAATGAAAACATTTTTGAAAACTACAAGTCTAATGGGTTTTAGTGGTGAAAAAATAATTTAAAAAATCGTTCTGAAAATGAGTTTACTCACAGGGTACTTTCTTTGTATACATTCGACTATAGGGGCCAAGCCCGGGATTTACAGGAACACGCGGGTTTTCGTTTGCCGGCGATTAAACTTCTTTTATTCAGCGTCTCATCAAAAATGAAAGCATTTTGGAAGACTACAAGTCTCATGCGTTTTAGTGGTGAAAAAATAATTTAAAAAATCATTCGGGAAATGATTTTACACCCTGGGTACTTTTTTTGTGTACTTTTGACTGTGCGGACCGAGTACGGGATTTACGGGAAATCGCGGGTTTTCGTTTGCCGGCGATTAAACTTCTTTAATTTAGCGTTTCATCAAAAATGAAAACATTTTTGAAAACTACAAGTCTCATGCGTTTTAGTGGTGAAAAAATAAATTAAAAAGTCGTTCGGGAAATGAGTTTACTCATTGAGTACTTTAATTGTATACTTTTGACTATACGGGCCGAGTACCAGATTTTCGGGAAATCGCGGGTTTTCGTTTGCCGAAGATTAAACTTCTTTTATTCAGCGTCTCATCAAAAATGAAAACATTTTTGAAAACTACAAGTCTCATGCATTTTAGTGGTGAAAAAATAATTTAAAAAATCATTTGGAAAATCAATTTACTCCCTGGGTACTTTTTTTGTGTACTTTTGACTATACGGGCCGAGTACGGGATTTACGGGAAATCGCGGGTTTTCGTTTGCCGGCGATTAAACTTGTTTTATTTAGCGTCACATCAAAAATGAAAACATTTTTGAAAACTTTAAGTCTCATGCGTTTTAGTGGTTAAAATATAATTTAAAATATCGTTCGGGAAATGAGTTTACTCCCTGGGTACTTTCTTTGTATACTTTTGACTATACGGGCCGAGTACGGGATTTTCGGGAAATCGCGGGTTTTGGTTTGCCGGCGATTAAACTTCTTTTATTTAGCGTCTCATCAAAAATGAAAACATTTTTGAAAACTACAAGTCTAATGGGTTTTAGTGGTGAAAAAATAATTTAAAAATACGTTCTGAAAATGAGTTTACTCACAGGGTACTTTCTTTGTATACATTCGACTATAGGGGCCAAGCCCGGGATTTACAGGAAATCGCGGGTTTTCGTTTGCCGGCGATTAAACTTCTTTTATTCAGCGTCTCATCAAAAATGAAAGCATTTTGAAAGACTACAAGTCTCATGCGTTTTAGTGGTGAAAAAATAATTTAAAAAATCATTCGGGAAATGATTTTACACCCTGGGTACTTTTTTTGTGTACTTTTGACTGTGCGGACCGAGTACGGGATTTACGGGAAATCGCGGGTTTTCGTTTGCCGGCGATTAAACTTCTTTAATTTAGCGTTTCATCAAAAATGAAAACATTTTTGAAAACTACAAGTCTCATGCGTTTTAGTGGTGAAAAAATAATTTAAAAAGTCGTTCGGGAAATGAGTTTACTCATTGAGTACTTTATTTGTATACTTTTGACTATACGGGCCGAGTACCAGATTTACGGGAAATCGCGGGTTTTCGTTTGCCGAAGATTAAACTTCTTTTATTCAGCGTCTCATCAAAAATGAAAACATTTTTGAAAACTACAAGTCTCATGCATTTTAGTGGTGAAAAAATAATTTAAAAAATCATTTGGAAAATCAGTTTACTCCCTGGGTACTTTTTTTGTGTACTTTTAACTATACGGGCCGAGTACGGGATTTACGGGAAATCGCGGGTTTTCGTTTGCCGGCGATTAAACTTGTTTTATTTAGCGTCACATCAAAAATGAAAACATTTTGGAAAACCTTAAGTCTCATGCGTTTTAGTGGTTAAAATATAATTTAAAATATCGTTCGGGAAATGAGTTTACTCCCTGAGTACTTTCTTTGTATACTTTTGACTATACGGGCCGAGTACGGGATTTACGGGAAATCGCGGGTTTTCGTTTGCCGGCGATTAAACTTCTTTTATTTAGCGTCTTCTCAAAAATGAAAACATTTTTAAAAACTACAAGTCTCATGCGTTTTAGTGGTGAAAAAATAATTTAAAAAATCGTTTGGGAAATGAGTTTACTCCCTGGGTACTTTCTTTATATACATTCGACTATACGGGCCGAGTACGGGATTTACGGGAAATTGCGGGTTTTCGTTTGCCGGCGATTAAACTTCTTTTACTTAGCGTCTCATCAAAAATGAAAACATTTTTGAAAACTACAAGTCCCATGCGTTTTTGTGGTGAAAAAATAATTTAAAAAATCGTTCGGGAAATGAGTTTACTCCCTGGGTACTTTCTTTGTATACTTTTGACTATACGGGCCGAGTACGGGATTTACGGGAAATCGCGGGTTTTGGTTTGCCGGCGATTAAACTTCTTTTATTTAGCGTCTCATCAAAAATGAAAGCATTTTGAAAGACTACAAGTCTCATGCGTTTTAGTGGTGAAAAAATAATTTAAAAAATCATTCGGGAAATGATTTTACACCCTGGGTACTTTTTTTGTGTACTTTTGACTGTGCGGACCGAGTACGGGATTTACGGGAAATCGCGGGTTTTCGTTTGCCGGCGATTAAACTTCTTTAATTTAGCGTTTCATCAAAAATGAAAACATTTTTGAAAACTACAAGTCTCATGCGTTTTAGTGGTGAAAAAATAATTTAAAAAGTCGTTCGGGAAATGAGTTTACTCATTGAGTACTTTATTTGTATACTTTTGACTATACGGGCCGAGTACCAGATTTACGGGAAATCGCGGGTTTTCGTTTGCCGAAGATTAAACTTCTTTTATTCAGCGTCTCATCAAAAATGAAAACATTTTTGAAAACTACAAGTCTCATGCATTTTAGTGGTGAAAAAATAATTTAAAAAATCATTTGGAAAATCAGTTTACTCCCTGGGTACTTTTTTTGTGTACTTTTAACTATACGGGCCGAGTACGGGATTTACGGGAAATCGCGGGTTTTCGTTTGCCGGCGATTAAACTTGTTTTATTTAGCGTCACATCAAAAATGAAAACATTTTTGAAAACTTTAAGTCTCATGCGTTTTAGTGGTTAAAATATAATTTAAAATATCGTTCGGGAAATGAGTTTACTCCCTGAGTACTTTCTTTGTATACTTTTGACTATACGGGCCGAGTACGGGATTTACGGGAAATCGCGGGTTTTCGTTTGCCGGCGATTAAACTTCTTTTATTTAGCGTCTTCTCAAAAATGAAAACATTTTTAAAAACTACAAGTCTCATGCGTTTTAGTGGTGAAAAAATAATTTAAAAAATCGTTTGGGAAATGAGTTTACTCCCTGGGTACTTTCTTTATATACATTCGACTATACGGGCCGAGTACGGGATTTACGGGAAATCGCGGGTTTTCGTTTGCCGGCGATTAAACTTCTTTTACTTAGCGTCTCATCAAAAATGAAAACATTTTTGAAAACTACAAGTCCCATGCGTTTTTGTGGTGAAAAAATAATTTAAAAAATCGTTCTGAAAATGAGTTTACTCACAGGGTACTTTCTTTGTATACATTCGACTATAGGGGCCAAGCTCGGGATTTACAGGAAATCGCGGGTTTTCGTTTGCCGGCGATTAAACTTCTTTAATTTAGCGTTTCATCAAAAATGAAAACATTTTTGAAAACTACAAGTCTCATGCGTTTTAGTGGTGAAAAAATAATTTAAAAAGTCGTTCGGGAAATGAGTTTACTCATTGAGTACTTTCTTTGTATACTTTTGACTATACGGGCCGAGTACGGGATTTACGGGAAATCGCGGGTTTTCGTTTGCCGGCGATTAAACTTGTTTTATTTAGCGTCACATCAAAAATGAAAACATTTTTGAAAACTTTAAGTCTAATGGGTTTTAGTGGTGAAAAAATAATTTAAAAAATCGTTCTGAAAATGAGTTTACTCACAGGGTACTTTCTTTGTATACATTCAACTATAGGGGCCAAGCCCGGGATTTACAGGAAATGGCGGGTTTTCGTTTGCCGGCGATTAAACTTCTTTTATTCAGCGTCTCATCAAAAATGAAAGCATTTTGGAAGACTACAAGTCTCATGCGTTTTAGTGGTGAAAAAATAATTTAAAAAATCATTCGGGAAATGATTTTACACCCTGGGTTTTTTTTTTGTGTACTTTTGACTGTGCGGACCGAGTACGGGATTTACGGGAAATCGCGGGTTTTCGTTTGCCGGCGATTAAACTTCTTTAATTTAGCGTTTCATCAAAAACGAAAACATTTTTGAAAACTACAAGTCTCATGCGTTTTAGTGGTGAAAAAATAATTTAAAAAGTCGTTCGGGAAATGAGTTTACTCATTGAGTACTTTATTTGTATACTTTTGACTATACGGGCCGAGTACCAGATTTACGGGAAATCGCGGGTTTTCGTTTGCCGACGATTAAACTTCTTTTATTCAGCGTCTCATCAAAAATGAAAACATTTTTGAAAACTACAAGTCTCATGCATTTTAGTGGTGAAAAAATAATTTAAAAAATCATTTGGAAAATCAGTTTACTCCCTGGGTACTTTTTTTGTGTACTTTTGACTATACGGGCCGAGTGCGGGATTTACGGGAAATCGCGGGTTTTCGTTTGCCGGCGATTAAACTTGTTTTATTTAGCAGCACATCAAAAATGAAAACATTTTTGAAAACTTTAAGTCTCATGCGTTTTAGTGGTTAAAATATAATTTAAAATATCGTTCGGGAAATGAGTTTACTCCCTGAGTACTTTCTTTGTATACTTTTGACTATACGGGCCGAGTACGGGATTTACGGGAAATCGCGGGTTTTCGTTTGCCGGCGATTAAACTTCTTTTATTTAGCGTCTTCTCAAAAATGAAAACATTTTTAAAAACTACAAGTCTCATGCGTTTTAGTGGTGAAAAAATAATTTAAAAAGTCGTTCGGGAAATGAGTTTACTCATTGAGTACTTTCTTTGTATACTTTTGACTATACGGGCCGAGTACGGGATTTACGGGAAATCGCGGATTTTCGTTTGCCGGCGATTAAACTTGTTTTATTTAGCGTCACATCAAAAATGAAAACATTTTTGAAAACTTTAAGTCTAATGGGTTTTAGTGGTGAAAAAATAATTTAAAAAATCGTTCTGAAAATGAGTTTACTCACAGGGTACTTTCTTTGTATACATTCAACTATAGGGGCCAAGCCCGGGATTTACAGGAAATGGCGGGTTTTCGTTTGCCGGCGATTAAACTTCTTTTATTCAGCGTCTCATCAAAAATGAAAGCATTTTGGAAGACTACAAGTCTCATGCGTTTTAGTGGTGAAAAAATAATTTAAAAAATCATTCGGGAAATGATTTTACACCCTGAGTTTTTTTTTTGTGTACTTTTGACTGTGCGGACCGAGTACGGGATTTACGGGAAATCGCGGGTTTTCGTTTGCCGGCGATTAAACTTCTTTAATTTAGCGTTTCATCAAAAATGAAAACATTTTTGAAAACTACAAGTCTCATGCATTTTAGTGGTGAAAAAATAATTTAAAAAATCATTTGGAAAATCAGTTTACTCCCTGGGTACTTTTTTTGTGTACTTTTGACTATACGGGCCGAGTACGGGATTTACGGGAAATCGCGGGTTTTCGTTTGCCGGCGATTAAACTTGTTTTATTTAGCAGCACATCAAAAATGAAAACATTTTTGAAAACTTTAAGTCTCATGCGTTTTAGTGGTTAAAATATAATTTAAAATATCGTTCGGGAAATGAGTTTACTCCCTGAGTACTTTCTTTGTATACTTTTGACTATACGGGCCGAGTACGGGATTTACGGGAAATCGCGGGTTTTCGTTTGCCGGCGATTAAACTTCTTTTATTTAGCGTCTTCTCAAAAATGAAAACATTTTTAAAAACTACAAGTCTCATGCGTTTTAGTGGTGAAAAAATAATTTAAAAAGTCGTTCGGGAAATGAGTTTACTCATTGAGTACTTTCTTTGTATACTTTTGACTATACGGGCCGAGTACGGGATTTACGGGAAATCGCGGATTTTCGTTTGCCGGCGATTAAACTTGTTTTATTTAGCGTCACATCAAAAATGAAAACATTTTTGAAAACTTTAAGTCTAATGGGTTTTAGTGGTGAAAAAATAATTTAAAAAATCGTTCTGAAAATGAGTTTACTCACAGGGTACTTTCTTTGTATACATTCAACTATAGGGGCCAAGCCCGGGATTTACAGGAAATGGCGGGTTTTCGTTTGCCGGCGATTAAACTTCTTTTATTCAGCGTCTCATCAAAAATGAAAGCATTTTGGAAGACTACAAGTCTCATGCGTTTTAGTGGTGAAAAAATAATTTAAAAAATCATTCGGGAAATGATTTTACACCCTGAGTTTTTTTTTTGTGTACTTTTGACTGTGCGGACCGAGTACGGGATTTACGGGAAATCGCGGGTTTTCGTTTGCCGGCGATTAAACTTCTTTAATTTAGCGTTTCATCAAAAATGAAAACATTTTTGAAAACTACAAGTCTCATGCGTTTTAGTGGTGAAAAAATAATTTAAAAAGTCGTTCGGGAAATGAGTTTACTCATTGAGTACTTTATTTGTATACTTTTGACTATACGGGCCGAGTACCAGATTTACGGGAAATCGCGGGTTTTCGTTTGCCGACGATTAAACTTCTTTTATTCAGCGTCTCATCAAAAATGAAAACATTTTTGAAAACTACAAGTCTCATGCGTTTTAGTGATGAAAAAATAATTTAAAAAATCGTTCGGGAAACGAGTTTACTCCCTGGGTACTTTCTTTGTATACTTTTGATTATACGGGTCGTGTTTGGGATTTACGGGAAATCGCGGGTTTTCGTTTGCCGGCGATTAAACTTGTTTTATTTAGCGTCTCATCAAAAATGAAAACATTTTTGAAAACTTTAAGTCTCATGCGTTTTAGTGGTGAAAATATAATTTAAAGTATCGTTCGGGAAATGAGTTTACTCCCTGAGTACTTTCTTTGTATACTTTTGACTATACGGGTCGTGTTTCGGATTTGCTGGAAATCGCGGGTTTTCGTTTGCCGGCGATTAAACTTCTTTTATTTAGCTTCTCATCAAAAATGAAATCATTTTTTAAAACTTTAAGTCTCATGCGTT
The DNA here is from genome assembly GCF_029227915.1 of Hydractinia symbiolongicarpus. Classification (NCBI taxonomy): domain Eukaryota; kingdom Metazoa; phylum Cnidaria; class Hydrozoa; order Anthoathecata; family Hydractiniidae; genus Hydractinia; species Hydractinia symbiolongicarpus. Next base: position 201,356 of record NC_079886.1, read on the forward strand.
TTAGTGGTGAAAATATAATTTAAAATATCATTCGGGAAATGAGTTTACTCCCTGAGTACTTTCTTTGTATACTTTTGACTATACGGACCGAGTACGGGAAATACGGGAAATCGCGGGTTTTCGTTTGCCTGCGATTAAACTTCTTTTATTCAGCGTCTCATGTGTTTTAGTGGTGAAAAAATAATTTGAAAAATCGTTCTGGGAATGAGTTTACTCACAGGATACTTTCTTTTTATACATTCGACTATATGGGACAAGCCCGGAATTACGGGAAATCGCGGGTTTTCGTTTGCCGGCAATTAAACTTCTTTTATTCAGCGTCTTATCAAAAATGAAAACATTTTTAAAAACTACAAGTCTCATGCGTTTTAGTGGTGAAAAAATAATTTAAAAAATCGTTCCGAAAATGAGTTTACTCACAGGGTACTTTCTTTGTATACATTTGACTATAGGGGCCGACCCGGGATTTTCAGGAAATCGCGGATTTACGTTTGCCGGCGATTAAACTTCTTTTATCCAGCGTCTCATCAAAAATGAAAACATTTTTTAAAACTTTAAGTCTCATGCGTTTTAGTGGTGAAAATATAATTTAAAATATCGTTCGGGAAATGAGTTCACTCCCTGAGTACTTTCTTTGTATACTTTTGACTATACGGACCGAGTACGGGATTTACGGGAAATCGCAGGTTTTCATTTGCCGGCGATTAAACTTCTTTTATTCAGCGTCTTCTCAAAAATAAAAACATTTTTGAAAACTACAAGTCTCATGCGTTTTAGTGGTGAAAAAATAATTTGAAAAATCGTTCTGCAAATGAGTTTACTCACAGGATACTTTCTTTATGTACATTCGACTATACGGGCCAAGCCTGGGATTTACGGGAAATCGCGGGTTTTCGTTTGCTGGCGATTAAACTTCTTTTATTCAGCGTCTCATCAAAAATGAAAACATTTTTGAAAACTACAAGTCTCATGCGTGTTAGTGGTGAAAAAATAATTTAAAAAATCGTTCGGGAAATGAGTTTACTCCCTGGGTACTTTCTTTGTATACTTTCGATTATACGGGTCGTGTCCGGATTTAGGGGAAATCGCGGGTTTTCGTTTGCCGGCGATTAAACGTCTTTTATTCAGCGGCTCATCAAAAATGTAAACATTTTTGAATACTACAAGTCTCATTCGTTTTAGTGGTGCAGAAATATATTGAAAAATCGTTCGGGAAATCAGTTTACTCCCTGGGTACTTCCTTTATATACATTCGACTATACGGGCCGAGTACGGGATTTACGGGAAATCGAGGGTTTTCGTTTGCCGGCGATTAAACTTCTTTAATTTAGCGTTTCATCAAAAATGAAAACATTTTTGAAAACTACAATTCTCATGCGTTTTAGTGGTGAAAAAATAATTTAAAAAATCGTTCGGGAAATGAATTTACTCTCTGGGTACTTTCTTTGTATACTTTTGACTATACGGACCGAGTCCGGGAATTACGGGAAATCGCGGGTTTACGTTTGCCGGCGATTAAACTTCTTTTATTTAGCGTCTCATCAAAAATGAAATCATTTTTTAAAACTTTAAGTCTCATGCGTTTTAGTGGTGAAAATATAATTTAAAATATCGTTCGGGAAATGAGTTTACTCCCTGAGTACTTTCTTTGTATACTTTTGACTATACGGACCGAGTACGGGAAATACGGGAAATCGCGGGTTTTCGTTTGCCGGCGATTAAACTTCTTTTATTCAGCGTCTCATGCGTTTTAGTGGTGAAAAAATAATTTGAAAAATCGTTCTGGGAATGAGTTTACTCACAGGATACTTTCTTTTTATACATTCGACTATATGGGACAAGCCCGGAATTACGGGAAATCGCGGGTTTTCGTTTGCCGGCAATTAAACTTCTTTTATTCAGCGTCTTATCAAAAATGAAAACATTTTTAAAAACTACAAGTCTCATGCGTTTTAGTGGTGAAAAAATAATTTAAAAAATCGTTCCGAAAATGAGTTTACTCACAGGGTACTTTCTTTGTGTACATTTGACTATAGGGGCCGACCCGGGATTTTCAGGAAATCGCGGATTTACGTTTGCCGGCGATTAAACTTCTTTTATCCAGCGTCTCATCAAAAATGAAAACATTTTTTAAAACTTTAAGTCTCATGCGTTTTAGTGGTGAAAATATAATTTAAAATATCGTTCGGGAAATGAGTTTACTCCCTGGGTACTTTCTCTGTATACTTTTGACTATACGGACCGAGTACGGGATTTACGGGAAATCGCAGGTTTTCATTTGCCGGCGATTAAACTTCTTTTATTCAGCGTCTTCTCAAAAATAAAAACATTTTTGAAAACTACAAGTCTCATGCGTTTTAGTGGTGAAAAAATAATTTGAAAAATCGTTCTGCAAATGAGTTACTCACAGTATACTTTCTTTATGTACATTCGACTATACGGGCCAAGCCCGGGATTTACGGGAAATCGCGGGTTTTCGTTTGCTGGCGATTAAACTTCTTTTATTCAGCGTCTCATCAAAAATGAAAACATTTTTGAAAACTACAAGTCTCATGCGTGTTAGTGGTGAAAAAATAATTTAAAAAATCGTTCGGGAAATGAGTTTACTCCCTGGGTACTTTCTTTGTATACTTTCGATTATACGGGTCGTGTCCGGATTTAGGGGAAATCGCGGGATTTCGTTTGCCGGCGATTAAACGTCTTTTATTCAGCGGCTCATCAAAAATGTAAACATTTTTGAATACTACAAGTCTCATTCGTTTTAGTGGTGCAGAAATATATTGAAAAATCGTTCGGGAAATCAGTTTACTCCCTGGGTACTTCCTTTATATACATTCGACTATACGGGCCGAGTACGGGATTTACGGGAAATCGAGGGTTTTCGTTTGCCGGCGATTAAACTTCTTTAATTTAGCGTTTCATCAAAAATGAAAACATTTTTGAAAACTACAAGTCTCATGCGTTTTAGTGGTGAAAAAATAATTTAAAAAATCGTTCGGGAAATGAATTTACTCTCTGGGTACTTTCTTTGTATACTTTTGACTATACGGGCCGAGTCTGGGAATTACGGGAAATCGCGGGTTTACGTTTGCCGGCGATTAAACTTCTTTTATTTAGCGTCTCATCAAAAATGAAAACATTTTTGAAAACTACAAGTCTCACGCGTTTTAGTGATGAAAATATGATTTAAAAAATCGTTCGGAAAATGAGTTTACTAGCTGGGTACTTTCTTTGTATACTTTTGACTGTATGGGCGGAGTACGGGATTTACGGGAAATCGCGGGTTTTCGTTTGCCGGCGATTAAACTTCTTTTATTTAGCGTCTCATCAAAAATGAAAACATTTTTGAAAACTACAAGTCTCATGCGTTTTAGTGGTGACAAAATAATTTAAAAAATCGTTCGGAAAATGAGTTTACTCCTTGAGTACTTTCTTTGTATACTTTTGACTATACGGGCCGAGTACCGGATTTACGGGAAATCGTGGGTTTTCGTTTGCCGGCGATTAAACTTCTTTTATTCAGCGTCTTATCAAAAATGAAAACATTTTTGAAAACTACAAGTCTCATGCGTTTTAGTGGTGAAAAAATAATTTAAAAAATCGTTCTGAAAATTAGCTTACTCACAGGGTACTTTCTTTGTATACATTCGACTATAGGGTCCAAACCCGGGATTTACAGGAAATCGCGGGTTTTCGTATGCGGGCGATTAAACTTCTTTTATTCAGCGTCTCATCAAAAATGAAAACATTTTTGAAAACTACAAGTCTCATGCGTTTTATTGGTGACAAAATAATTTAAAAAATCGTTCGGAAAATGAGTTTACTCCTTGAGTACTTTCTTTGTATACTTTTGACTATACGGGCCGAGTACCGGATTTACGGGAAATCGTGGGTTTTCGTTTGCCGGCGATTAAACTTCTTTTATTCAGCGTCTTATCAAAAATGAAAACATTTTTGAAAACTACAAGTCTCATGCGTTTTAGTGGTGACAAAATAATTTAAAAAATCGTTCGGAAAATGAGTTTACTCCTTGAGTACTTTCTTTGTATACTTTTGACTATACGGGCCGAGTACCGGATTTACGGGAAATTGTGGGTTTTCGTTTGCCGGCGATTAAACTTCTTTTATTCAGCGTCTTATCAAAAATGAAAACATTTTTGAAAACTACAAGTCTCATGCGTTTTAGTGGTGAAAAAATAATTTAAAAAATCGTTCTGAAAATTAGCTTACTCACAGGGTACTTTCTTTGTATACATTCGACTATAGGGTCCAAGCCCGGGATTTACAGGAAATCGCGGGTTTTCGTATGCGGGCGATTAAACTTCTTTTATTCAGCGTCTCATCAAAAATAAAAACATTTTTGAAAACTACAAGTCTCATGCGTTTTAGTGGTGAAAAAATAATTTAAAAAATCATTCGGGAAATCAGTTTACTCCATGGGTACTTTTTTGTCTACTTTTGACTATACGGGCCGAGTACGGGTTTTACGGGAAATCGCGGGTTTTCGTTTGCCGGCGATGAAACTTCTTTTATTCAGCGTCTCATCAAAAATGAAAATATTTTTGAAAACTACAAGTCTGATGCGTTTTAGTGGTGAAAAAATAATTTAAAAAATCGTTCGGGAAATGAATTTACTCCTTGAGTACTTTCTTTGTATACTTTTGACTATACGGGCCGAGTACAGGATTTACGGGAAATCGTGGGTTTTCGTTTGCCGGCGATTAAACTTCTTTTATTTAGCGTCTCATCAAAGATGAAAACATTTTTGAAAACTACAAGTCTCATGCGTTTTAGTGGTGAAAAAATAATTTAAAAAATCGTTTGGAAAATGAGTTTACTCCTTGAGTACTTTCTTTGTATACTTTTGACTATACGGGCCGAGTACCAGATTTACGGGAAATCGTGGGTTTTCGTTTGCCGGCGATTAAACTTCTTTTATTCAGCGTCTTATCAAAAATGAAAACATTTTTGAAAACTACAAGTCTCGTGCGTTTTAGTGGTGAAAAAATAATTTAAAAAATCGTTCTGAAAATTAGCTTACTCACAGGGTACTTTCTTTGTATACATTCGACTATAGGGGCCAAGCCCGGGATTTACAGGAAATCGCGGGTTTTCGTATGCGGGCGATTAAACTTCTTTTATTCAGCGTCTCATCAAAAATGAAAACATTTTTGAAAACTACAAGTCTCATGCGTTTTAGTGGTGAAAAAATAATTTAAAAATTCGTTCGGGAAATGAATTTACTCTCTGGGTACTTTCTTTGTATACTTTTGACTATACGGGCCGAGTCCGGGAATTACGGGAAATCGCGGGTTTACGTTTGCCGGCGATTAAACTTCTTTTATTTAGCGTCTCATGAAAAATGAAAACATTTTTGAAAACTACAAGTCTCACGCGTTTTAGTGATGAAAATATGATTTAAAAAATCGTTCGGAAAATGAGTTTACTAGCTGGGTACTTTCTTTGTATACTTTTGACTGTATGGGCGGAGTACGGGATTTACGGGAAATCGCGGGTTTTCGTTTGCCGGCGATTAAACTTCTTTTATTTAGCGTCTCATCAAAAATGAAAACATTTTTGAAAACTACAAGTCTCATGCGTTTTAGTGGTGACAAAATAATTTAAAAAATCGTTCGGAAAATGAGTTTACTCCTTGAGTACTTTCTTTGTATACTTTTGACTATACGGGCCGAGTACCGGATTTACGGGAAATCGTGGGTTTTCGTTTGCCGGCGATTAAACTTCTTTTATTCAGCGTCTTATCAAAAATGAAAACATTTTTGAAAACTACAAGTCTCATGCGTTTTAGTGGTGAAAAAATAATTTAAAAAATCGTTCTGAAAATTAGCTTACTCACAGGGTACTTTCTTTGTATACATTCGACTATAGGGTCCAAGCCCGGGATTTACAGGAAATCGCAGGTTTTCGTATGCGGGCGATTAAACTTCTTTTAGTCAGCGTCTCATCAAAAATGAAAACATTTTTGAAAACTACAAGTCTCATGCGTTTTAGTGGTGAAAAAATAATTTAAAAAATCATTCGGGAAATCAGTTTACTCCATGGGTACTTTTTTGTCTACTTTTGACTATACGGGCCGAGTACGGGTTTTACGGGAAATCGCGGGTTTTCGTTTGCCGGCGATTAAACTTCTTTTATTCAGCGTCTCATCAAAAATGAAAATATTTTTGAAAACTACAAGTCTGATGCGTTTTAGTGGTGAAAAAATAATTTAAAAAATCGTTCGGGAAATGAATTTACTCCTTGAGTACTTTCTTTGTATACTTTTGACTATACGGGCCGAGTACAGGATTTACGGGAAATCGTGGGTTTTCGTTTGCCGGCGATTAAACTTCTTTTATTTAGCGTCTCATCAAAAATGAAAATATTTTTGAAAACTACAAGTCTGATGCGTTTTAGTGGTGAAAAAATAATTTAAAAAATCGTTCGGGAAATGAATTTACTGTCTGGGTACTTTTTTTTGTATACTTTTGACTATACGGGCCGAGTACGTGATTTACAGGAAATCGCGGGTTTTCGTTTGCCGGTAATTAAACTTTTTTTATTCAGCGTCTCATCAAAAATGAAAACATTTTTGAAAACTACAAGTCTCATGCGTTTTAGTGGTGAAAAAATAATTTAAAAAATCGTTCTGAAAATGAGTTTACTCACAGGGTACTTTCTTTGTATACATTCGACTATAGGGGCCGACCCGGGATTTACAGGAAATCGCGGGTTTACGTTTGCCGGCGATTAAACTCCTTTTATCCAGCGTCTCATCAAAAATGAAAACATTTTTAAAAACTGCAAGTCTCATGCATTTTAGTGGTTAAAAAATAATTTAAAAAATCGTTCGGTAAATGAGGTTACTCCCTGGGTACTTTTTTTCTATACTTTTGATTATACGGGTCGTGTTTGGGATTTACGGGAAATCGCGGGTTTTCGTTTGCCGGCGATTAAACTTGTTTTATTTATCGTCTCATCAAAAATGAAAACATTTTTTAAAACTTTAAGTCTCATGCGTTTTAGTGGTGAAAATATAATTTAAAATATCGTTCGGGAAATGAGTTTACTCCCAGAGTACTTTCTTTGTATACTTTTGACTATACGGACCGAGTACGGGATTTACGGGAAATCGCGGGTTTTCGTTTGCCGGCGATTAAACTTCTTTAATTTAGCGTTTCATCAAAAATAAAAACATTTTGAAAACTACAAGTCTCATGCGTGTTAGTGGTGAAAAAATAATTTAAAAAATCGTTCGGGAAATGAGTTTACTTCCTGGGTACTTTCTTTGTATACTTTCGATTATACGGGTCGTGTCCGGGATTTAGGGGAAATCGCGGGTTTTCGTTTGCCGGCGATTAAACGTCTTTTATTCAGCGTCTCATCAAAAATGTAAACATTTTTGAATACTACAAGTCTCATTCGTTTTAGTGGTGCAGAAATATATTGAAAAATCGTTCGGGAAATCAGTTTACTCCCTGGGTACTTCCTTTATATACATTCGACTATACGGGCTGAGTACGGGATTTACGGGAAATCGAGGGTTTTCGTTTGCCGGCGATTAAACTTCTTTAATTTAGCGTTTCATCAAAAATAAAAACATTTTTGAAAACTACAAGTCTCATGCGTGTTAGTGGTGAAAAAATAATTTAAAAAATCGTTCGGGAAATGACTTTACTCTCTGGGTACTTTCTTTATATACATTCGACTATACGGACTGAGTACGGGATTTACGGGAAATCGCGGGTTTTCGTTTGCCAGCGATTAAACTTCTTTTATTTAGCGTCTCATCAAAAATGAAAACATTTTTAAAAACTACAAGTCTCATGCGTTTTAGTGAAGAAAAAATAAATTAAAAAATCGTTCGGGAAATGAGTTTACTCCCTGGGTACTTTCTTTGCATACTTTTGACTATACGGGCCGAGTACGGGAATTACGGGAAATCGCGTGTTTTTGTTTGCCGGCGATTAAACTTCTTTTATTTAGCGTCTCATCAAAAATGAAAACATTTTTGAAAACTACAAGTCTCATGCGTTTTAGTGAAGAAAAAATAAATTAAAAAATTGTTCGGGAAATGAGTTTACTCCCTGGGTACTTTCTTTGTATACTTTTGACTATACGGGCCGAGTACGGGAATTACGGGAAATCGCGTGTTTTTGTTTGCCGGCGATTAAACTTCTTTTATTTAGCGTCTCATCAAAAATGAAAACATTTTTGAAAACTACAAGTCTCATGGGTTTTAGTGGTGAAAAAATAATTTAAAAATCGTTCTGAAAATGAGTTTACTCACAGGGTACTTTCTTTGTATACATTCGACTATAGGAGCCAAGCCCGGGATTTACAGGAAATCGCGGGTTTTCGTTTGCCGGCGATTAAACTTCTTTTATTCAGCGTCTCATCAAAAATTAAAACATTTTGGAAAACTACAAGTCTCATACGTTTTAGTGGTGAAAAAATAATTTAAAAAATCGTTCTTAAAATGAGTTTATTCACAGGGTACTTTCTTTGTATACATTCAACTATACGGGCCGAACCAGGGATTTACGGGAAAAGCGGGTTTTCGGTTGTCGGCGATTAAACTGCTTTCATTCGGCGTCTCATCAAAAATGTAAACATTTTTTAATACTACAAGTCTCATGCGTTTTAGTGGTGAAAAAATAATTTAAAAATCGTTCGGGAAATGAGTTTACTCCCTGGGTACTTTCTTTGTATACTTTTGACTATACGGGCCGAGTACCGGATTTACGGGAAATCGCGGATTTTCGTTTGCCGGCGATTAAACTTCTTTTATTCAGCGTCTTATCAAAAATGAAAACATTTTTGAAAACTTCAAGTCTGATGCGTTTTAGTGGTGAAAAAATAATTTAAAAAATCGTTCGGAAAATGAGTTTACTCATTGAATACTTTATTTGTATACTTTTGACTATACGGGCCGAGTACCGGATTTACGGGAAATCGCGGGTTTTCGTTTGCCGGCGATTAAACTGCTTTCATTCGGCGTCTCATCAAAAATGTAAACATTTTTTAATACTACAAGTCTCATGCGTTTTAGTGGTGAAAAAATAATTTAAAAAATCGTTCGGGAAATGAGTTTACTCCCTGGGTACTTTCTTTGTAAACTTTTGACTATACGGTCCGAGTACGGGATTTATGGGAAATCGCGGGTTTTCGTTTGCCGGCGATTAAACTTCTTTTATTTAGCGTCATATCAAAAATGAGAACATTTTTGAAAACTACAAGTCTCATGCGTTTTAGTGGTGAAAAAATAATTTAAAAAATCGTTCGGAAAATGAGTTTACTCATTGAATACTTTATTTGTATACTTTTGACTATACGGGCCGAGTACCGGATTTACGGGAAATCGCGGGTTTTCGTTTGCCGGCGATTAAACTTCTTTTATTCAGCGTCTTATCAAAAATGAAAACATTTTTGAAAACTGCAAGTCTCATGCGTTTTAGTGGTGAAAAAATAATTTAAAAAATCGTTTTGAAAATGAGTTTACTCACAGGGTACTTTCTTTGTATACATTCGACTATAGGGGCCGACCCGGGATTTACAGGAAATCGCGGGTTTACGTTTGCCGGCGATTAAACTTCTTTTATACAGCGTCTCATCAAAAATGAAAACATTATTGAAAACTTTAAGTCTCATGCGTTTTAGTGGTGAAAATATAATTTAAAATATCGTTCGGGAAATGAGTTTACTCCCTGGGTACTTTCTCTGTATACTTTTGACTATACGGACCGAGTACGGGATTTACGGGAAATCGCAGGTTTTCATTTGCCGGCGATTAAACTTCTTTTATTTAGCGTCATATCAAAAATGAGAACATTTTTGAAAACTACAAGTCTCATGCGTTTTAGTGGTGAAAAAATAATTTAAAAAATCGTTCGGAAAATGAGTTTACTCATTGAATACTTTATTTGTATACTTTTGACTATACGGGCCGAGTACCGGATTTACGGGAAATCGCGGGTTTTCGTTTGCCGGCGATTAAACTTCTTTTATTCAGCGTCTTATCAAAAATGAAAACATTTTTGAAAACTGCAAGTCTCATGCGTTTTAGTGGTGAAAAAATAATTTAAAAAATCGTTTTGAAAATGAGTTTACTCACAGGGTACTTTCTTTGTATACATTCGACTATAGGGGCCGACCCGGGATTTACAGGAAATCGCGGGTTTACGTTTGCCGGCGATTAAACTTCTTTTATACAGCGTCTCATCAAAAATGAAAACATTTTTGAAAACTAAAAGTCTCATGCGTTTTAGTGGTGAAAAAATAATTTAAAAAATCGTCCTAAAATGAGTTTATTCACAGGGTACTTTCTTTGTATACATTCAACTATACGGGCCGAACCAGGGATTTACGGGAAAAGCGGGTTTTCGGTTGTCGGCGATTAAACTGCTTTCATTCGGCGTCTCATCAAAAATGTAAACATTTTTTAATACTACAAGTCTCATGCGTTTTAGTGGTGAAAAAATAATTTAAAAATCGTTCGGGAAATGAGTTTACTCCCTGGGTACTTTCTTTGTATACTTTTGACTATACGGGCCGAGTACCGGATTTACGGGAAATCGCGGGTTTTCGTTTTCCGGCGATTAAACTTCTTTTATTCAGCGTCTTATCAAAAATGAAAACATTTTTGAAAACTGCAAGTCTGATGCGTTTTAGTGGTGAAAAAATAATTTAAAAAATCGTTCTGAAAATGAGTTTACTCCCTGGGTACTTTCTTTGTATACTTTCGATTATACGGGTCGTGTCCGGGATTAAGGGGAAATCGCGGGTTTTCGTTTGCCGGCGATTAAACGTCTTTTGTTCAGCGTCTCATCAAAAATGTAAACATTTTTGAATACTACAAGTTCCATTCGTTTTAGTGGTGAAAAAATAATTTGAAAAATCGTTCTGGAAATGAGTTTACTCACAGGGTACTTTCTTTATATACATTCGACTATACGGGCCAAGCCCGGGATTTACGGGAAATCGCGGATTTTGGTTTGCCGGCGATTAAACTTCTTTTATTTATCGTCTCATCAAAAATGAAAACATTTTTGAAAACTAAAAGTCTCATGCGTTTTAGTGGTGAAAAAATAATTTAAAAATCGTTCAGGAAATAAGTTTACTCCCTGGGTACTTTCTTTGTATACTTTTGATTATACGGGTCGAGTACCGGATTTACGGGAAATCGCGGGTTTTCGTTTGCCGGCGATTAAACTTTTTTTATACAGCGTCTTATCAAAAATGAAAACATTTTTGAAAACTACAAGTCTCATGCGTTTTAGTGGTGAAAAAATAATTTAAAAAATCGTTCTGAAAATGAATTTACTCACAGGGTACTTTCTTTGTATACATCAGACTATAGGGGCCAGCCCGGGATTTACAGGAAATCGCGGGTTTGGTTTGCCGGCGATGAATCTTCTTTTATTCAGCGTCTCATCAAAAATGAAAACATTTTTGAAAACTACAAGTCTCATGCGTTTTAGTGGTGAAAAAATAATTTAAAAAATCGGTCGGGAAATGAGTTTACTACCTGGGTACTTTCTTTGTATACTTTTGACTATACGGGCCGAGTACGGGATTTACAGGAAATCGCGGGTTTTCGTTTGCCGGCGATTAAACTTCTTTTATTCAGCGTCTCATCAAAAATGAAAACATTTTTGAAAACTACAATTCTCATGCGTTTTAGTGGTGAAAAAATAATTTAAAAAATCGTTCGGGAAATGAGTTTACTCCCTGGGTACTTTCTTTGTATACTTTTGATTATACGGGTCGTGTCCGGGATTTACGGGAAATCGCGGGTTTTCGTATGCCGGCGATTAAACTTCTTTTATTCAGCGTCTCATCAAAAATGAAAACATTTTTGAAAACTACAAGTCTCATGCGTTTTAGTGGTGAAAAAATAATTTAAAAAATCATTTGGGAAATAAGTTTACTCCCTGGGTACTTTTTTTGTGTACTTTTGACTATACGGGCCGAGTACGGGATTTACGGGAAATCGCGGGTTTTCGTTTGCCGGCGATTAAACTTCTTTTATTCAGCGTCTCATCAAAAATGAAAACATTTTTGAAAACTACAAGTCTCATGCGTTTTAGTGGTGAAAAAATAATTTAAAAAATCGTTCGGGAAATGAGTTTACTCCCTGGGTACTTTCTTTGTATACTTTTGATTTAACGGGTCGTGTCCGGGATTTAGGGGAAATCGCGGGTTTCGTTGCCGGCGATTAAACGTCTTTTATTGAGCGTCTCATCAAAAATGTAAACATTTTTGAATACTACAAGTTTCATTCAATTTAGTGGTGAAAAAAAAATTTGAAAAATCGTTCTGGAAATGAGTTTACTCAAATGGTGCTTTCTTTATATACATTCGACTATACGGGCCAAGCCCGGGATTTACGGGAAATCGCGAATTTTCGTTTGCCGGCGATTAAACTTCTTTTATTTAGCGTCTCATCAAAAATGAAAACATTTTTGAAAACTACAAGTCTCATGCGTCTTAGTGGTGAAAAAATAATTTAAAAAATCGTTCGGGAAATAAGTTTACTCCCTGGGTACTTTCTTTGTATACTTTTGATTATACGGGTCGTGTCCGGGATTTACGGGAAATCGCGGGTTTTCGTTTGCCGGCGATTAAACTTCTTTCATTCAGCGTCTGATCAAAAATGAAAACATTTTTGAAAACTACAAGTCTCATGCGTTTTAGTGGTGAAAAAATAATTTAAAAAATCGTTCGGGAAATGAGTTTACTACCTGGGTACTTTCTTTGTATACTTTTGATTTAACGGGTCGTGTCCGGGATTTACGGGAAGTCGCGGGTTTCCGTTTGCCGACGATTAAACTTGTTTTATTTAGCGTCTCATCAAAAACGAAAACATTTTTGAAAACTACAAGTCTCATGCGTTTTAGTGGTGAAAAAATAATTTAAAATATCTTTCGGGAAATTAGTTTACACCCTGAGTACTTTCTTTGTGTACTTTTGACTATACGGGCCGAGTACGGGATTTACGGGAAATCGCGGGTTTTTTTTTGCCGGCGATTAAACTTCTTTTATTTAGCGTCTCATCAAAAATGAAAACATTTTTGAAAACTACAAGTCTCATGCGTTTTAGTGGTGAAAATATAATTTAAAAAATCGTTCGGGAAATGAGTTTACTACCTGGAAACTTTCTTTGTATACTTTTGACTATACGGGTCGAATACCGGATTTACGGGAAATCGCGGGTTTTCGTTTGCCGGCGATTAAACTTTTTTTATTCAGCGTCTCATCAAAAATGTAAACATTTTTGAAAACTACAAGTCTCATGCGTTTTAGTGGTGAAAAAATAATTTAAAAAATCGTTCGGGAAATGAGTTTACTCCCTGGGTACTTTCTTTGTATACTTTTGACTATACGGGCCGAGTACGGGATTTACGGGAAATCGCAGGTTTTCGTTTGCCGGCGATTAAACTTCTTTTATTTAGCGTCTCATCAAAAATGAAAACATTTTTGAAAACTACAAGTCTCATGCGTTTTAGTGGTGAAAAAATAATTTAAAAAATCGTTCGGGAAATGAGTTTACTCATTGAGTACTTTATTTGTATACTTTTGACTATACGGGCCGAGTACGGGATTTACGGGAAATCGCGGGTTTTCGTTTGCCGGCGATTAAACTTCTTTTATTTAGCGTCTCATCAAAAATGAAAACATTTTTGAAAACTACAAGTCTCATGCGTTTTAGTGGTGAAAAAATAATTTAAAAAATCGTTCGGGAATTGAGTTTACTCCCTGATTACTTTCTTTGTATACTTTTGACTTTACGGGCCGACTACGGGATTTACGGGAAATCGCGGGTTTTTGTTTGCCGGCGATTAAACTTCCTTTATTTAGCGTCTTCTCAAAAATGAAAACATTTTTGAAAACTACAAGTCTCATGCGTTTTAGTGGTGAAAAAATAATTTAAAAAATCGTTCGGGAAATCAGTTTACTCCCTGGGTACTTTCTTTGTATACTTTTGACTATACGGGCCGAGTACGGGATTTACGGGATATCGCGGGTTTTCGTTTGCCGGCGATTAAACTTCTTTTATTTAGCGTCTCATCAAAAATGAAAACATTTTTGAAAACTACAAGTCTCATGCGTTTTAGTGGTGAAAAAATAATTTAAAAAATCGTTCGGGAAATGAGTTTACTCCCTGGGTACTTTCTTTGCATACTTTTGATTATACGGGTCGTGTTTGGGATTTACGGGAGATCGCGGGTTTTCGTTTGCCGGCGATTAAAGTTGTTTTATTTAGCGTCTCATCAAAAATGAAAACATTTTTGAAAACTTTAAGTCTCATGCGTTTTAGTGGTGAAAATATAATTTAAAATATCGTTCGGGAAATGAGTTTACTCCCTGATTACTTTCTTTGTATACTTTTGACTATACGGGCCGACTACGGGATTTACGGGAAATCGCGGGTTTTTGTTTGCCGGCGATTAAACTTCCTTTATTTAGCGTCTTCTCAAAAATGAAAACATTTTTGAAAACTACAAGTCTCATGCGTTTTAGTGGTGAAAAAATAATTTAAAAAATCGTTCGGGAAATGAGTTTACTCCCTGGGTACTTTCTTTGTATACTTTTGACTATACGGGCCGAGTACGGGATTTACGGGAAATCGCGGGTTTTCGTTTGCCGGCGATTAAACTTCTTTTATTTAGCGTCTCAGCAAAAATGAAAACATTTTTGAAAACTACAAGTCTCATGCGTTTTAGTGGTGAAAAAATAATTTAAAAAATCGTTCGGGAAATGAGTTTACTCATTGTAGGCTGTTCAGTCACGTGACTTTTTGCCGTGTTCGGAAATTCAGCTTAAAACAAGCTCGCACACGGCAACGCGTATTTTGTTATTACGCGTGATGGCACTTATTTTAAATCGTCGAATTCGGCACCTATTTCGCTTAAGACAGATGGTGTATGGGCAGATAGTGATTGTTAAGTACCTTAAATTTGTTTTTTTGAATGAGACTTGTTTAAACGACCAACAGTGTATTCAGATTTCGACGAGGGAAATGTAAACTTGGCGCAAACAGAGGAAAGTGCATGACGTATCAGGTAGTCTCACTTGAAATTAGTTTATATTAAAAATATACTTTCAATTTCTATTCTTATTCCTAACTTTCCTGCATGACAAATCTGGAGAAAAAGCATTTTTTGTTTATATCGAACCCCCGTCTTAAAGTTCTATGTGACTTGCTGCAGTGCAACAACGAATTTCGACTTTTTATTTATTTTATTTTATTATATAATTTATAGTCTTGGAATGATGGCTATTAATCATGGCTATGTGCTAGATATTCCAGTTAACATTAGACACAGCTACTAAACTAAAGCACCAAAGCTAGCTAGCTACCTAGCTATATATATATTAGCCGAAGTAGTGGACCAGAAGATGGAGTGTGTGATGTTGTGTTTAATTATTCCATACCACTGTGTGGTTAATAGATAAAGGTATATTTTGCTTACTACTAGTGTGATTTGGTTTTTAAACACTTAAAGTATTAGGCTTGGAAATTTGTTGATTCCAGATACCAATTTGTTACTTGCAAACTGTTTACTGTTTACCATTATTCTTTTTTACAAAAACGCCTCTCTTCCAACTTTCCAGGCCTAAAGTTAGCTAAGAGTCAGAGTAGGTTACTTTATAGCTAGCTTATACTGTTTTAAAAAGCAAGATTTAGATAATAATTGAAGAGATAATGATTATATAATGTTATTTTTGTAAATATTCCATTGTTTAGTATGTATAGCTATATCATAATTGCTGACGTAAACTAGAAAGGCAGATAATACACAGTCTAGGTAGGAATGGTATTTTAAAAATAATATGCATTGGTTAAAAGTTTTGCAGCTTATGTTAGACAATAAAATTATTAGTGCAGTTTCGCTTGATATATTTTCAGCTTTAAAAATGAGTATTAAAAATAAACAAGTTTATGATCTTTTTTCTTCATTGAATGAAAAAAGCATTAAAGAAGTAAGTGATGGATTTGTTTTACTTGGTGTTGAAATAACATGTCCAGAAAAAGCGTTATATACAAAAGTTAAAAGACTAGTAGAGAAAGTAAATGGTCTGAAAAAAAGGAAAGCTAATTCTGCTATAGAAACTTTGTTGGAAGCTGAGTTTAGTGTTCCAGTGCAAATTACCCCACATCAGCGATCTATTGATGCGGCTAGTTCTAGAAATGAAGTTTTGTTTAAAGAGAAAATGAAACAATTAAAGGAGGAAAACAAAAGTTTAAAAAGAAAGTGCGAAAATTTTCAAGAATTAGAAATTCAATACAACACACAAGTCAAAGAGGTTAAGAAACTTAGTAACGAGTTATTTGTAGCAATGAAGGATGAAAATAAGTTGACAGCAGAATATCGTCGTATAAAGAACAATTATCTTGAAGTAGAGGAAAAACTTAGAAATGTGGAATTGAAATTTAAAGATAATAGCAAAGCGAGGGCAGATAAATTGAGAAATTTATCAAAGAAAATTAAAAACAGAGATGATAAAATTAATAAAATGGAATCAGAAATAGCTGAATTGATATCTGGTACTGAGAATAAAAGTGATGAGTTGGATGACATGAAAGTAAACTTGAACAGACTCAATGATAAATTAGAAAACAGTGAAACTATAGTTGATGATCTGCGGAATGAGAAAGCAAAACTGAAAAGAAAGACGCACAGTTTGTTGTTAAAAATTGAAAACCAGAAAAAATTGATTGACCACAAAGAAGTGAATGATATGAAGTGTTTAAAAAGTGATTATGACAAACTCTGTACAAACATGAAGCAACTTACTGAAGAAAATCGTGATTTGCAAATGCTCGTTTCGTTATTAAACGACAATGAAATTGTAACATTTGAAGGTGGTCGTTATTCAGACGAAATAAGAGAAGTTGTTATGGAATTACTTTCCTTGAATGTCAGCATGGGAAAGGTAAATGATGTGATCAAGGTTGTACTTGAAAAACTTGCAAAAAAAAGGGTTGACAGGTTGCCTTCACAAGGTTTAAAAAGTCATTTAATGCAAGAAGCATTAATTTTAGCACAATTACAGGTTGCAGAAGCAATGATTGATAATGACAAGGAGGCGTTTGGTAATTGTTTACATGGAGATGGTACATCAAAATACCATAAACATTATCAAAATTTTCAGATTACAACATCGAAAGGAAAAACTTTAACATTTGGATTATCAGAAGTTGCAGGTGGCGATGCGGCAATAGTAATGAAAAATTTTACTGACACAATTGATGACATGTGTGACATTCTGAAAGAATGTGACAAGGATGCAAATTTTTCCCGGCTTGTCACATCAATCAAATCTACAATGTCGGATCTTGGCCCTATTAATCCTTTATTTAACTCACAACTGAAATCTTTAAGGGAAAAATTATTACCAAATGTTGTAGAAAACTGGAATTATTTAAGCGAAACACAAAAAACGGACATGACCGATATGGGAAATTTCTTTTGCAAATTACATCTTCTGGCAAATTTTGCCTCAGAGGCAGATAAAGTTCTGCATTCATTTGAGAGAATGGTCCTCTGTGATGACTATGAAACAGTATTTGCCTTCAATAGTGCAAAAGAATCTTCTGCTTCTAGATTAGTGCGTACAGCTTGTAAAGCTTTTCATGTGCGTGGAAGTGACGAATGTGGAGTAGCATCGTATTTTAACTCGTTTTTAGCTGGTCGCAATCAGAAATCTTACTTTGTACCATTTATTGGAAATCGTTTTAACATATTGTTTTATAACGCTGCTGCATTATATTACCATCGTGATGCAGTCGTATCTTTTCTTTCATCATGGCCTGATCCTAATAATTTACTGAAAGCTGTAAATGAAGACGTATCAAATAAGTTGTTTCTTAGTGAAGTCAGAGCACTTGGCATTATTGATAAATTATTGACTGGTCCATTGTGGCGATTAATAGAGTCTTGTGAAAGTATCCTCGAAATAAATCCATACCTGTTACAACTTAAAGTCAAACTATCTGCACTCTGCAACAATTGTTCATCACTTCTATCTGGCAGTCATATTTTCCAAGAGGATGGTATTATTGTACACAACAAAGATGAATTATTTATCAAGCTATTTGAGGATACAGGTGATGATGAATTGGATATTCTAACACAGCAAGCCCTTGAAATTATTTGCCATGCAATTCTCATCATCTTAGAGCGTCAATGTAAGGATCAACTGCCTGGAGGAAAGTACTGGAGCCCCAGTCAGATAATAAAGGAGACGTCATCAATTGTACCAGTAACCAATAAGGCTTCTGAAAGTGACTTTGCAATTTTGGATTTGTTAGTGAAAACGAAGCCAAGTGCCAATGTTGAAACATTGCAGGCTTTAACCATGTGGTCGCGTAACAAAACACTTGATTGGTTTGAACAGAAGTCTTATGATGAGAAAAAAAGTATGATGGAATCAGCCAGACATAATGTGGAAAAAATGAAGGCGAAGTATAAATCAAGGAGAAAAGAACTGTTGGAGGAGAGGAAAAGGAAATTGCTTGCTAAACAAGATATGAAAAAGAAAGCTGAAGAGAAAATAGCATTGAAGAAAGTGGAAGCTTTTAACAAATTGCTTGAGCTAAATGTCCAGGCTTGGATATCTGTTGATGAACTGAAAAAAAACATCATGGATATATCATCACAAAAACGTGCAGAAGTTTTGCTAGCGCAAATGAATTTTTACAGGCATGTTATGCCTTTCAAATGCAATTCCAAATTGTTTAACAAAACAAAACAGAGTGGAAACAAAAGAGTTGATTTGTCTTGGGAAGAGCTTCTTGAAAACTTTGTTAAAATCATGCATGTAACATTTTCATCATCTGCAGAAAAGGTAACAAAGGATAACCTGAAGTCGAAGGAAGATAGAGATGAAGTAGTTGCAACCCAAAAAAAGGAACTGATGGAAAAGATCAAGAAAGAAAGGATGAAAAAACTGTCTGAACAACAAAAAAGCAACAAACTCCCTTCCTTCATCAAAGACCCTGATTGTTTAGTTGGTTTACACATACGGCATCATTTAAAGGAAGAAGATGAAGAGGATGCATATTGGTGTAAAGGGGAAATTCTAAGTGTAGCAAAACGACATTCCAATCCTAAACGCACGTTGTTTAATGTAGTATATGAGTCAGAACCTGAGACAGTTTGGAGTTTTCCAATAATTTTAGATTTTGAGAAGGGAGACGTTATTATGTTATCTTAGAATATAGTTAGTTATAGTATAGTTATATATTTGAGGGAAGAAATTTTTGTGGTAATGTATTTCGTTCAAACCGTGGAACTTTTTTATGGCAAAAACTTCTTCCTTTGAGGATCATTGTTTTGTCAACTTGTGACATGTGGTATATATTGTTCTATTAAAACATTTAGCACTTATGGTAGCTTAATATTTTGCGTTCTTTTTTTTATTTAGGTGCTAAAAGGTGCAGTTGTTCCATTTTCATCTGGTCTGCATATTTATACTCTGTCAAATATTTTGCAAGCTTTAAGAGTGTTTGTCAAAGTTTTATAGTTACCAACTTAGTGTTTTACAGTGGTTCCTGTGGACTTTCTTTTTACATTTCCTTAAATTTGAAATATCTTTTCAGCTATTACGTTATTTTCTCTGGCTGGTCTGCAAAAATATAAATTTCGTACATTTCTATGAAGTCTCTCAATGTTAAGATTACAGTTTATAAACATTTTTGCCGGTTATTGTATAATTGTTTTGCTTTTATACATTGATTTTATGTTATTTTTGAGCTACAGCATCATTTTTACTATCTGGTCTGCAAATTACACTCTTGTCAAATATTTTGTACTCTTCAAGAGTGTTTGTAAAATTTTTGAATAGTTACTAATTTGTGGTGTTTTATTATGTTCCTGTGAATTTTTTTCGCATTTTCATCAATTTGGAAAGATTTTTTCAACTATGACGTCATTTTTTCTATCTGGTCTGCAAATTACACTCTTGTCAGATATTTGTACTCCTTAAGAGTGTTTGTATAATTTTTGAATAGTTACTAATTTGTGGTGTTTTATTATGTTCCTGTGAACTTTTTTGCATTTTCATCAATTTGGAAAGATTTTTTCAACTATGACGTCATTTTTTCTATCTGGTCTGCAAATTTACACCCTTGTCCGAAATTTCGTACACTCTAATGAACTTTGTTTAACGTTAAGATTACAGTTTATAAAATTGTTTACTGGTTGTTGTATACTTTCTTGCGCTTTTAGAGCAATTTGTAGTAATATTTGAGCTATGACGTCATCATTACGTCATTTCTAAAAATAAACCATCAAAAATTAATATATTTTTTCTTTTACAAATATACTATCTACTGTAAAAATTTTAAGTTCTTACCATGTCTCAATCTGGAGTTATTGATTTTTAAAGATAGAAATTGTGAAAAAAAACCTATACATGACCCCCGTCTTTGTGCCGTGTTTTGTTGCGAAATTGGCCGAAAAACGCAACAAAAAAGGGCTATACTATCTATCATAAAAATAACAATAACTAGAGAATGGCTTGGAGTTAGGAGTTGCGCGACCCCTCGTTGAAACCGTATAGAAATGTAGAAAACGTTGCATACGGCTAGAAGGTCGAGCGGCGCATAGAAAAATTTGACCTGAACAGCCTACTCATTGAGTACTTTATTTGTATACTTTTGACTATACGGGCCGATTACCGGATTTACGGGAAATCGCGTGTTTTCGTTTGCCGACGATTAAACTTCTTTTATTCAGCGTCTCATCAAAAATGAAAACATTTTTGAAAACTACAAGTCTCATGCATTTTAGTGGTGAAAAAATAATTTAAAAAATCATTTGGAAAATCAGTTTACTCCCTGGGTACTTTTTTTGTGTACTTTTGACTATACGGGCCGAGTACGGGATTTACGGGAAATCGCGGGTTTTCGTTTGCCGGCGATTAAACTTGTTTTATTTAGCGTCACATCAAAAATGAAAACATTTTTGAAAACTTTAAGTCTCATGCGTTTTAATGGTGAAAATATAATATAAAATATCGTTCGGGAAATGAGTTTACTCCCTGAGTACTTTCTTTGTATACTTTTGACTATACGGGCCGAGTACGGGATTTACGGGAAATCGCGGGTTTTCGTTTGCCGGCGATTAAACTTCTTTTATTTAGCGTCTTCTCAAAAATGAAAACAATTTTGAAAACTACAAGTCTCATGCGTTTTAATGGTGAAAAAATAATTTAAAAAATCGTTCGGGAAATGAGTTTACTTATTGAGTACTTTCTTTGTATACTTTTGACTATACGGGCCGAGTACGGGATTTACGGGAAATCGCGGGTTTTCGTTTGCCGGCGATTAAACTTCTTTTATTTAGCGTCTCATCCAAAATGAAAACATTTTTGAAAACTACAGGTCTCATGCATTTTAGTGGTGAAAAAATAATTTAAAAAATCATTTGGAAAATCAGTTTACTCCCTGGGTACTTTTTTGTGTACTTTTGACTATACGGGCCGAGTACGGGATTTACGGGAAATCGCGGGTTTTCGTTTGCCGGCGATTAAACTTGTTTTTTTAGCGTCACATCAAAAATGAAAACTTTTTTGAAAACTTTAAGTCTCATGCGTTTTAATAGTGAAAATATAATATAAAATATCGTTCGGGAAATGAGTTTACTCCCTGAGTACTTTCTTTGTATACTTTTGACTATACGGGCCGACTACGGGATTTACGGGAAATCGCGGGTTTTTGTTTGCCGGCGATTAAACTTCCTTTATTTAGCGTCTTCTCAAAAATGAAAACATTTTTGAAAACTACAAGTCTCATGCGTTTTAGTGGTGAAAAAATAAATTAAAAAATCGTTCGGGAAATGAGTTTACTCCCTGGGTACTTTCTTTGTATACTTTTGACTATACGGGCCGAGTACGGGATTTACGGGAAATCGCAGGTTTTCGTTTGCCGGCGATTAAACTTCTTTTATTTAGCGTCTAATCAAAAATGAAAACATTTTTGAAAACTACAAGTCTCATGCGTTTTATTGGTGAAAAAATAATTTAAAAAATCGTTCGGGAAATGAGTTTACTCCCTGGGTACTTTCTTTGTATACTTTTGACTATACGGGCCGAGTACGGGATTTACGGGAAATCGCGGGTTTTCGTTTGCCGGCGATTAAACTTCTTTTATTTAGCGTCTCATCAAAAATGAAAACATTTTTGAAAACTACCAGTCTCATGCATTTTAGTGGTGAAAAAATAATTTAAAAAATCATTTGGAAAATCAGTTTACTCCCTGGGTACTTTTTTTGTGTACTTTTGACTATACGGGCCGAGTACGGGATTTACGGGAAATCGCGGGTTTTCGTTTGCCGGCGATTAAACTTCTTTTATTCAGCGTCTCATCAAAAATGAAAACATTTTTAAAAACTACAAGTCTCATGCGTTTTAGTGGTGAAAAAATAATTTAAAAAATCGTTCGGGAAATGAGTTTACTCCCTGGGTACTTTCTTTGTATACTTTTGATTATACGGGTCGTGTTTGGGATTTACGGGAAATCGCGGGTTTTCGTTTGCCGGCGATTAAACTTGTTTTTTTAGCGTCACATCAAAAATGAAAACATTTTTGAAAACTTTAAGTCTCATGCGTTTTAATGGTGAAAATATAATATAAAATATCGTTCGGGAAATGAGTTTACTCCCTGAGTACTTTCTTTGTATACTTTTGACTATACGGGCTGAGTACGGGATTTACGGGAAATCGCGGGTTTTCGTTTGCCGGCGATTAAACTTCTTTTATTTAGCGTCTTCTCAAAAATGAAAACATTTTTGAAAACTACAAATCTCATGCGTTTTAGTGGTGAAAAAATAATTTAAAAAATCGTTCGGGAAATGAGTTTACTCATTGAGTACTTTCTTTGTATACTTTTGACTATACGGGCCGAGTACGGGATTTACGGGAAATCGCGGGTTTTCGTTTGCCGGCGATTAAACTTCTTTTATTTAGCGTCTCATTCAAAATGAAAACATTTTTGAAAACTACAAGTCTCATGCATTTTAGTGGTGAATAAATAATTTAAAAAATCATTTGGAAAATCAGTTTACTCCCTGGGTACTTTTTTGTGTACTTTTGACTATACGGGCCGAGTACGGGATTTACGGGAAATCGCGGGTTTTCGTTTGCCGGCGATTAAACTTGTTTTTTTAGCGTCACATCAAAAATGAAAACATTTTTGAAAACTTTAAGTATCATGCGTTTTAATAGTGAAAATATAATATAAAATATCGTTCGGGAAATGAGTTTACTCCCTGAGTACTTTCTTTGTATACTTTTGACTATACGGGCCGACTACGGGATTTACGGGAAATCGCGGGTTTTTGTTTGCCGGCGATTAAACTTCCTTTATTTAGCGTCTTCTCAAAAATGAAAACATTTTTGAAAACTACAAGTCTCATGCGTTTTAGTGGTGAAAAAATAATTTAAAAAATCGTTCGGGAAATGAGTTTACTCCCTGGGTACTTTCTTTGTATACTTTTGACTATACGGGCCGAGTACGGGATTTACGGGAAATCGCAGGTTTTCGTTTGCCGGCGATTAAACTTCTTTTATTTAGCGTCTAATCAAAAATGAAAACATTTTTGAAAACTACAAGTCTCATGCGTTTTATTGGTGAAAAAATAATTTAAAAAATCGTTCGGGAAATGAGTTTACTCTCTGGGTACTTTCTTTGTATACTTTTGACTATACGGGCCGAGTACGGGATTTACGGGAAATCGCGGGTTTTCGTTTGCCGGCGATTAAACTTCTTTTATTTAGCGTCTCATCAAAAATGAAAACATTTTTGAAAACTACAAGTCTCATGCATTTTAGTGGTGAAAAAATAATTTAAAAAATCATTTGGAAAATCAGTTTACTCCCTGGGTACTTTTTTTGTGTACTTTTGACTATACGGGCCGAGTACGGGATTTACGGGAAATCGCGGGTTTTCGTTTGCCGGCGATTAAACTTCTTTTATTCAGCGTCTCATCAAAAATGAAAACATTTTTAAAAACTACAAGTCTCATGTGTTTTAGTGGTGAAAAAATAATTTAAAAAAACGTTCGGGAAATGAGTTTACTCCCTGGGTACTTTCTTTGTATACTTTTGATTATACGGGTCGTGTTTGGGATTTACGGGAAATCGCGGGTTTTCGTTTGCCGGCGATTAAACTTGTTTTTTTAGCGTCACATCAAAAATGAAAACATTTTTGAAAACTTTAAGTCTCATGCGCTTTAATGGTGAAAATATAATATAAAATATCGTTCGGGAAATGAGTTTAC
This sequence comes from Hydractinia symbiolongicarpus, assembly GCF_029227915.1. Classification (NCBI taxonomy): domain Eukaryota; kingdom Metazoa; phylum Cnidaria; class Hydrozoa; order Anthoathecata; family Hydractiniidae; genus Hydractinia; species Hydractinia symbiolongicarpus. Next base: position 225,646 of record NC_079886.1, read on the forward strand.
TCCCTGAGTACTTTCTTTGTATACTTTTGACTATACGGGCTGAGTACGGGATTTACGGGAAATCGCGGGTTTTCGTTTGCCGGCGATTAAACTTCTTTTATTTAGCGTCTTCTCAAAAATGAAAACATTTTTGAAAACTACAAGTCTCATGCGTTTTAGTGGTGAAAAAATAATTTAAAAAATCGTTCGGGAAATGAGTTTACTCATTGAGTACTTTCTTTGTATACTTTTGACTATACGGGCCGAGTACGGGATTTACGGGAAATCGCGGGTTTTCGTTTGCCGGCGATTAAACTTCTTTTATTTAGCGTCTCATTCAAAATGAAAACATTTTTGAAAACTACAAGTCTCATGCATTTTAGTGGTGAATAAATAATTTAAAAAATCATTTGGAAAATCAGTTTACTCCCTGGGTACTTTTTTGTGTACTTTTGACTATACGGGCCGAGTACGGGATTTACGGGAAATCGCGGGTTTTCGTTTGCCGGCGATTAAACTTCTTTTATTTAGCGTCTCATCAAAAATGAAAACATTTTTGAAAACTACAAGTCTCATGCGTTTTAGTGGTGAAAAAATAATTTAAAAAATCGTTCGGGAAATGAGTTTACTCATTGAGTACTTTCTTTGTATACTTTTGACTATGCGGGCCGAGTACGGGATTTACGGGAAATCGCGGGTTTTCGTTTGCCGGCGATTAAACTTCTTTTATTTAGCGTCTCATCCAAAATGAAAACATTTTTGAAAACTACAAGTCTCATGCGTTTTAGTGGTGAAAATATAATTTAAAATATCGTTCGGGAAATGAGTTTACTCCCTGGGTACTTTTTTGTGTACGGGATTTACGGGAAATCGCAGGTTTTCGTTTGCCGGCGATTAAACTTCTTTTATTTAGCGTCTCATCAAAAATGAAAACATTTTTGAAAACTACAAGTCTCATGCGTTTTAGTGGTGAAAAAATAATTTAAAAAATCGTTCGGGAAATGAGTTTACTCCCTGGGTACTTTCTTTGTATACCTTTGATTATACGGGTGGTGTTTGGGATTTACGGGAAATCGCGGGTTTTCGTTTGCCGGCGATTAAACTTGTTTTATTTAGCGTCACATCAAAAATGAAAACATTTTTGAAAACTTTAAGTCTCATGCGTTTTAGTGGTGAAAAAATAATTTAAAAAATCGTTCGGGAAATGAGTTTACTCCCTGGGTACTTTCTTTGTATACTTTTGACTATACGGGCCGAGTACGGGATTTACGGGAAATCGCAGGTTTTCGTTTGCCGGCGATTAAACTTCTTTTATTTAGCGTCTCATCAAAAATGAAAACATTTTTGAAAACTACAAGTCTCATGCGTTTTATTGGTGAAAAAATAATTTAAAAAATCGTTCGGGAAATGAGTTTACTCCCTGGGTACTTTCTTTGTATACTTTTGACTATACGGGCCGAGTACGGGATTTACGGGAAATCGCGGGTTTTCGTTTGGCGGCGATGAAACTTCTTTTATTTAGCGTCTCATCAAAAATGAAAACATTTTTGAAAACTACAAGGCTCATGCGTTTTAGTGGTGAAAAAATAATTTAAAAAATCGTTCGGGAAATGAGTTTACTCATTGAGTACTTTATTTGTATACTTTTGACTATACGGGCCGAGTACGGGATTTACGGGAAAACGCGGGTTTTCGTTTGCCGGCGATTAAACTTCTTTTATTTAGCGTCTCATCAAAAATGAAAACATTTTTGAAAACTACAAGTCTCATGCGTTTTAGTGGTGAAAAAATAATTTAAAAAATCGTTCGGGAATTGAGTTTACTCCCTGATTACTTTCTTTGTATACTTTTGACTATACGGGCCGACTACGGGATTTACGGGAAATCGCGGGTTTTTGTTTGCCGGCGATTAAACTTCCTTTATTTAGCGTCTTCTCAAAAATGAAAACATTTTTGAAAACTACAAGTCTCATGCGTTTTAGTGGTGAAAAAATAATTTAAAAAATCGTTCGGGAAATCAGTTTACTCCCTGCGTACTTTCTTTGTATACTTTTGACTATACGGGCCGAGTACGGGATTTACGGGATATCGCGGGTTTTCGTTTGCCGGCGATTAAACTTCTTTTATTTAGCGTCTCATCAAAAATGAAAACATTTTTGAAAACTACAAGTCTCATGCGTTTTAGTGGTGAAAAAATAATTTAAAAAATCGTTCGGGAAATGAGTTTACTCCCTGGGTACTTTCTTTGCATACTTTTGATTATACGGGTCGTGTTTGGGATTTACGGAAGATCGCGGGTTTTCGTTTGCCGGCGATTAAAGTTGTTTTATTTAGCGTCTCATCAAAAATGAAAACATTTTTGAAAACTTTAAGTCTCATGCGTTTTAGTGGTGAAAATATAATTTAAAATATCGTTCGGGAAATGAGTTTACTCCCTGATTACTTTCTTTGTATACTTTTGACTATACGGGCCGACTACGGGATTTACGGGAAATCGCGGGTTTTTGTTTGCCGGCGATTAAACTTCCTTTATTTAGCGTCTTCTCAAAAATGAAAACATTTTTGAAAACTACAAGTCTCATGCGTTTTATTGGTGAAAAAATAATTTAAAAAATCGTTCGGGAAATGAGTTTACTCCCTGGGTACTTTCTTTGTATACTTTTGACTATACGGGCCGAGTACGGGATTTACGGGAAATCGCGGGTTTTCGTTTGGCGGCGATGAAACTTCTTTTATTTAGCGTCTCATCAAAAATGAAAACATTTTTGAAAACTACAAGGCTCATGCGTTTTAGTGGTGAAAAAATAATTTAAAAAATCGTTCGGGAAATGAGTTTACTCATTGAGTACTTTATTTGTATACTTTTGACTATACGGGCCGAGTACGGGATTTACGGGAAAACGCGGGTTTTCGTTTGCCGGCGATTAAACTTCTTTTATTTAGCGTCTCATCAAAAATGAAAACATTTTTGAAAACTACAAGTCTCATGCGTTTTAGTGGTGAAAAAATAATTTAAAAAATCGTTCGGGAATTGAGTTTACTCCCTGATTACTTTCTTTGTATACTTTTGACTATACGGGCCGACTACGGGATTTACGGGAAATCGCGGGTTTTTGTTTGCCGGCGATTAAACTTCCTTTATTTAGCGTCTTCTCAAAAATGAAAACATTTTTGAAAACTACAAGTCTCATGCGTTTTAGTGGTGAAAAAATAATTTAAAAAATCGTTCGGGAAATCAGTTTACTCCCTGGGTACTTTCTTTGTATACTTTTGACTATACGGGCCGAGTACGGGATTTACGGGATATCGCGGGTTTTCGTTTGCCGGCGATTAAACTTCTTTTATTTAGCGTCTCATCAAAAATGAAAACATTTTTGAAAACTACAAGTCTCATGCGTTTTAGTGGTGAAAAAATAATTTAAAAAATCGTTCGGGAAATGAGTTTACTCCCTGGGTACTTTCTTTGCATACTTTTGATTATACGGGTCGTGTTTGGGATTTACGGGAGATCGCGGGTTTTCGTTTGCCGGCGATTAAAGTTGTTTTATTTAGCGTCTCATCAAAAATGAAAACATTTTTGAAAACTTTAAGTCTCATGCGTTTTAGTGGTGAAAATATAATTTAAAATATCGTTCGGGAAATGAGTTTACTCCCTGATTACTTTCTTTGTATACTTTTGACTATACGGGCCGACTACGGGATTTACGGGAAATCGCGGGTTTTTGTTTGCCGGCGATTAAACTTCCTTTATTTAGCGTCTTCTCAAAAATGAAAACATTTTTGAAAACTACAAGTCTCATGCGTTTTAGTGGTGAAAAAATAATTTAAAAAATCGTTCGGGAAATGAGTTTACTCCCTGGGTACTTTCTTTGTATACTTTTGACTATACGGGCCGAGTACGGGATTTACGGGAAATCGCGGGTTTTCGTTTGCCGGCGATTAAACTTCTTTTATTTAGCGTCTCAGCAAAAATGAAAACATTTTTGAAAACTACAAGTCTCATGCGTTTTAGTGGTGAAAAAATAATTTAAAAAATCGTTCGGGAAATGAGTTTACTCCTTGAGTACTTTATTTGTATACTTTTGACTAAACGGGCCGATTACCGGATTTACGGGAAATCGCAGGTTTTCGTTTCCCGACGATTAAACTTCTTTTATTCAGCGTCTCATCAAAAATGAAAACATTTTTGAAAACTACAAGTCTCATGCATTTTAGTGGTGAAAAAATAATTTAAAAAATCATTTGGAAAATCAGTTTACTCCCTGGGTACTTTTTTTGTGTACTTTTGACTATACGGGCCGAGTACGGGATTTACGGGAAATCGCGGGTTTTCGTTTGCCGGCGATTAAACTTCTTTTATTCAGCGTCTCATCAAAAATGAAAACATTTTTAAAAACTACAAGTCTCATGCATTTTAGTGGTGAAAAAATAATTTAAAAAATCGTTCGGGAAATGAGTTTACTCCCTGGGTACTTTCTTTGTATACTTTTGATTATACGGGTCGTGTTTGGGATTTACGGGAAATCGCGGGTTTTCGTTTGCCGGCGATTAAACTTGTTTTATTTAGCGTCACATCAAAAATGAAAACATTTTTGAAAACTTTAAGTCTCATGCGTTTTAATGGTGAAAATATAATATAAAATATCGTTCGGGAAATGAGTTTACTCCCTGAGTACTTTCTTTGTATACTTTTGACTATACGGGCCGAGTACGGGATTTACGGGAAATCGCGGGTTTTCGTTTGCCGGCGATTAAACTTCTTTTATTTAGCGTCTTCTCAAAAATGAAAACAATTTTGAAAACTACAAGTCTCATGCGTTTTAGTGGTGAAAAAATAATTTAAAAAATCGTTCGGGAAATGAGTTTACTTATTGAGTACTTTCTTTGTATACTTTTGACTATACGGGCCGAGTACGGGATTTACGGGAAATCGCGGGTTTTCGTTTGCCGGCGATTAAACTTCTTTTATTTAGCGTCTCATCCAAAATGAAAACATTTTTGAAAACTACAGGTCTCATGCATTTTAGTGGTGAAAAAATAATTTAAAAAATCATTTGGAAAATCAGTTTACTCCCTGGGTACTTTTTTGTGTACTTTTGACTATACGGGCCGAGTACGGGATTTACGGGAAATCGCGGGTTTTCGTTTGCCGGCGATTAAACTTGTTTTTTTAGCGTCACATCAAAAATGAAAACATTTTTGAAAACTTTAAGTCTCATGCGTTTTAATGGTGAAAATATAATATAAAATATCGTTCGGGAAATGAGTTTACTCCCTGAGTACTTTCTTTGTATACTTTTGACTATACGGGCCGACTACGGGATTTACGGGAAATCGCGGGTTTTTGTTTGCCGGCGATTAAACTTCCTTTATTTAGCGTCTTCTCAAAAATGAAAACATTTTTGAAAACTACAAGTCTCATGCGTTTTAGTGGTGAAAAAATAATTTAAAAAATCGTTCGGGAAATGAGTTTACTCCCTGGGTACTTTCTTTGTATACTTTTGACTATACGGGCCGAGTACGGGATTTACGGGAAATCGCAGGTTTTCGTTTGCCGGCGATTAAACTTCTTTTATTTAGCGTCTAATCAAAAATGAAAACATTTTTGAAAACTACAAGTCTCATGCGTTTTATTGGTGAAAAAATAATTTAAAAAATCGTTCGGGAAATGAGTTTACTCCCTGGGTACTTTCTTTGTATACTTTTGACTATACGGGCCGAGTACGGGATTTACGGGAAATCGCGGGTTTTCGTTTGCCGGCGATTAAACTTCTTTTATTTAGCGTCTCATCAAAAATGAAAACATTTTTGAAAACTACAAGTCTCATGCATTTTAGTGGTGAAAAAATAATTTAAAAAATCATTTGGAAAATCAGTTTACTCCCTGGGTACTTTTTTTGTGTACTTTTGACTATACGGGCCGAGTACGGGATTTACGGGAAATCGCGGGTTTTCGTTTGCCGGCGATTAAACTTCTTTTATTCAGCGTCTCATCAAAAATGAAAACATTTTTAAAAACTACAAGTCTCATGCGTTTTAGTGGTGAAAAAATAATTTAAAAAATCGTTCGGGAAATGAGTTTACTCCCTGGGTACTTTCTTTGTATACTTTTGATTATACGGGTCGTGTTTGGGATTTACGGGAAATCGCGGGTTTTCGTTTGCCGGCGATTAAACTTGTTTTTTTAGCGTCACATCAAAAATGAAAACATTTTTGAAAACTTTAAGTCTCATGCGTTTTAATGGTGAAAATATAATATAAAATATCGTTCGGGAAATGAGTTTACTCCCTGAGTACTTTCTTTGTATACTTTTGACTATACGGGCTGAGTACGGGATTTACGGGAAATCGCGGGTTTTCGTTTGCCGGCGATTAAACTTCTTTTATTTAGCGTCTTCTCAAAAATGAAAACATTTTTGAAAACTACAAGTCTCATGCGTTTTAGTGGTGAAAAAATAATTTAAAAAATCGTTCGGGAAATGAGTTTACTCATTGAGTACTTTCTTTGTATACTTTTGACTATACGGGCCGAGTACGGGATTTACGGGAAATCGCGGGTTTTCGTTTGCCGGCGATTAAACTTCTTTTATTTAGCGTCTCATTCAAAATGAAAACATTTTTGAAAACTACAAGTCTCATGCATTTTAGTGGTGAATAAATAATTTAAAAAATCATTTGGAAAATCAGTTTACTCCCTGGGTACTTTTTTGTGTACTTTTGACTATACGGGCCGAGTACGGGATTTACGGGAAATCGCGGGTTTTCGTTTGCCGGCGATTAAACTTCTTTTATTTAGCGTCTCATCAAAAATGAAAACATTTTTGAAAACTACAAGTCTCATGCGTTTTAGTGGTGAAAAAATAATTTAAAAAATCGTTCGGGAAATGAGTTTACTCATTGAGTACTTTCTTTGTATACTTTTGACTATGCGGGCCGAGTACGGGATTTACGGGAAATCGCGGGTTTTCGTTTGCCGGCGATTAAACTTCTTTTATTTAGCGTCTCATCCAAAATGAAAACATTTTTGAAAACTACAAGTCTCATGCGTTTTAGTGGTGAAAATATAATTTAAAATATCGTTCGGGAAATGAGTTTACTCCCTGGGTACTTTTTTGTGTACTTTTGACTATACGGGCGGAGTACGGGATTTACGGGAAATCGCGGGTTTTCGTTTGCCGGCGATTAAACTTCTTTTATTTAGCGTCTCATCAAAAATGAAAACATTTTTGAAAACTACAAGTCTCATGCGTTTTAGTGGTGAAAAAATAATATAAAAAATCGTTCGGGAAATGAGTTTACTCCCTGGGTACTTTCTTTGTATACCTTTGATTATACGGGTGGTGTTTGGGATTTACGGGAAATCGTGGGTTTTCGTTTGCCGGCGATTAAACTTGTTTTATTTAGCGTCACATCAAAAATGAAAACATTTTTGAAAACTTTAAGTCTCATGCGTTTTAATGGTGAAAATATAATATAAAATATCGTTCGGGAAATGAGTTTACTCCCTGAGTACTTTCTTTGTATACTTTTGACTATACGGGCCGAGTACGGGATTTACGGGAAATCGCGGGTTTTCGTTTGCCGGCGATTAAACTTCTTTTATTTAGCGTCTTCTCAAAAATGAAAACATTTTTGAAAACTACAAGTCTCATGCGTTTTAGTGGTGAAAAAATAATTTAAAAAATCGTTCGGGAAATGAGTTTACTCATTGAGTACTTTCTTTGTATACTTTTGACTATACGGGCCGAGTACGGGATTTACGGGAAATCGCGGGTTTTCGTTTGCCGGCGATTAAACTTCTTTTATTTAGCGTCTCATTCAAAATGAAAACATTTTTGAAAACTACAAGTCTCATGCATTTTAGTGGTGAATAAATAATTTAAAAAATCATTTGGAAAATCAGTTTACTCCCTGGGTACTTTTTTGTGTACTTTTGACTATACGGGCCGAGTACGGGATTTACGGGAAATCGCGGGTTTTCGTTTGCCGGCGATTAAACTTCTTTTATTTAGCGTCTCATCAAAAATGAAAACATTTTTGAAAACTACAAGTCTCATGCGTTTTAGTGGTGAAAAAATAATTTAAAAAATCGTTCGGGAAATGAGTTTACTCATTGAGTACTTTCTTTGTATACTTTTGACTATGCGGGCCGAGTACGGGATTTACGGGAAATCGCGGGTTTTCGTTTGCCGGCGATTAAACTTCTTTTATTTAGCGTCTCATCCAAAATGAAAACATTTTTGAAAACTACAAGTCTCATGCATTTTAGTGGTGAATAAATAATTTAAAAAATCATTTGGAAAATCAGTTTACTCCCTGGGTACTTTTTTGTGTACTTTTGACTATACGGGCCGAGTACGGGATTTACGGGAAATCGCGGGTTTTCGTTTGCCGGCGATTAAACTTCTTTTATTTAGCGTCTCATCAAAAATGAAAACATTTTTGAAAACTACAAGTCTCATGCGTTTTAGTGGTGAAAAAATAATTTAAAAAATCGTTCGGGAAATGAGTTTACTCCCTGGGTACTTTCTTTGTATACCTTTGATTATACGGGTGGTGTTTGGGATTTACGGGAAATCGCGGGTTTTCGTTTGCCGGCGATTAAACTTGTTTTATTTAGCGTCACATCAAAAATGAAAACATTTTTGAAAACTTTAAGTCTCATGCGTTTTAATGGTGAAAATATAATATAAAATATCGTTCGGGAAATGAGTTTACTCCCTGAGTACTTTCTTTGTATACTTTTGACTATACGGGCCGAGTACGGGATATACGGGAAATCGCGGGTTTTCGTTTGCCGGCGATTAAACTTCTTTTATTTAGCGTCTTCTCAAAAATGAAAACATTTTTGAAAACTACAAGTCTCATGCGTTTTAGTGGTGAAAAAATAATTTAAAAAATCGTTCGGGAAATGAGTTTACTCATTGAGTACTTTCTTTGTATACTTTTGACTATACGGGCCGAGTACGGGATTTACGGGAAATCGCGGGTTTTCGTTTGCCGGCGATTAAACTTCTTTTATTTAGCGTCTCATCCAAAATGAAAACATTTTTGAAAACTACAAGTCTCATGCATTTTAGTGGTGAAAAAATAATTTAAAAAATCATTTGGAAAATCAGTTTACTCCCTGGGTACTTTTTTGTGTACTTTTGACTATACGGGCCGAGTACGGGATTTACGGGAAATCGCGGGTTTTCGTTTGCCGGCGATTAAACTTCTTTTATTTAGCGTCTTCTCAAAAATGAAAACATTTTTGAAAACTACAAGTCTCATGCGTTTTAGTGGAGAAAAAATAATTTAAGAAATCGTTCGGGAAATGAGTTTACTCATTGAGTACTTTATTTGTATACTTTTGATTATACGGGTCGTGTTTGGGATTTACGGGAGATCGCCGGTTTTCGTTTGCCGGCGATTAAACTTCTTTTATTTAGCGTCTCATCAAAAATGAAAACATTTTTGAAAACTACAAGTCTCATGCGTTTTATTGGTGAAAAAATAATTTAAAAAATCGTTCGGGAAATAAGTTTACTCCCTGGGTACTTTCTTTGTATACTTTTGACTATACGGGCCGAGTACGGGATTTACGGGAAATCGCGGGTTTTCGTTTGCCGGCGATTAAACTTCTTTTATTTAGCGTCTCATCAAAAATGAAAACATTTTTGAAAACTACAAGTCTCATGCGTTTTAGTGGTGAAAAAATAATTTAAAAAATCGTTCGGGAAATGAGTTTACTCATTGAGTACTTTATTTGTATACTTTTGACTATACGGGCCGAATACCGGATTTACGGGAAATCGCGGGTTTTCGTTTGCCGACGATTAAACTTCTTTTATTCAGCGTCTCATCAAAAATGAAAACATTTTTAAAAACTACAAGTCTCATGCATTTTAGTGGTGAAAAAATAATTTAAAAAATCATTTGGAAAATCAGTTTACTCCCTGGGTACTTTTTTTGTGTACTTTTGACTATACGGGCCGAGTACAAGATTTACGGGAAATCGCGGGTTTTCGTTTGCCGGCGATTAAACTTCTTTTATTTAGCGTCTCATCAAAAATGAAAACATTTTTAAAAACTACAAGTCTCATGCGTTTTAGTGGTGAAAAAATAATTTAAAAAATCGTTCGGGAAATGAGTTTACTCCCTGGGTACTTTCTTTGTATACTTTTGATTATACGGGTCGTGTTTGGGATTTACGGGAAATCGCGGGTTTTCGTTTGCCGGCGATTAAACTTGTTTTATTTAGCGTCACATCAAAAATGAAAACATTTTTGAAAACTTTAAGTCTCATGCGTTTTAGTGGTTAAAATATAATTTAAAATATCGTTCGGGAAATGAGTTTACTCCCTGAGTACTTTCTTTGTATACTTTTGACTATACGGGCCGAGTACGGGATTTACGGGAAATCGCGGGTTTTCGTTTGCCGGCGATAAAACTTCTTTTATTTAGCGTCTCATCCAAAATGAAAACATTTTTGAAAACTACAAGTCTCATGCATTTTAGTGGTGAATAAATAATTTAAAAAATCATTTGGAAAATCAGTTTACTCCCTGGGTACTTTTTTGTGTACTTTTAACTATACGGGCCGAGCACGGGATTTACGGGAAATCGCGGGTTTTCGTTTGCTGGCGATTAAACTTCTTTTATTCAGCGTCTTATCAAAAATGAAAACATTTTTGAAAACTACAAGTCTCATGCGTTTTAGTGGTGAAAAAATAATTTAAAAAATCGTTCTGAATATGAGTTTACTCACAGGGTACTTTCTTTGTATACATTCGACTATAGGGGCCGACCCGGGATTTACAGGAAATCGCGGGTTTACGTTTTCCGGCGATTAAACTTCTTTTATCTAGCGTCTCATCAAAAATGAAAACATTTTTGAAAACTACAAGTCTCATGCATTTTAGTGGTGAAAAAATAATTTAAAAAATCGTTTGGGAAATGAGTTTACTCCCTGGGTACTTTCTTTATATACATTCGACTATACGGGCCGAGTACGGGATTTACGGGAAATCGCGGGTTTTCGTTTGCCGGCGATTAAACTTCTTTTACTTAGCGTCTCATCAAAAATGAAAACATTTTTGAAAACTACAAGTCCCATGCGCTTTTGTGGTGAAAAAATAATTTAAAAAATCGTTCGGGAAATGAGTTTACTCCCTGGGTACTTTCTTTGTATACTTTTGACTATGCGGGCCGAGTACGGGATTTACGGGAAATCGCGGGTTTTGGTTTGCCGGCGATTAAACTTCTTTTATTTAGCGTCTCATCAAAAATGAAAACATTTTTGAAAACTACAAGTCTAATGGGTTTTAGTGGTGAAAAAATAATTTAAAAAATCGTTCTGAAAATGAGTTTACTCACAGGGTACTTTCTTTGTATACATTCGACTATAGGGGCCAAGCCCGGGATTTACAGGAAATCGCGGGTTTTCGTTTGCCGGCGATTAAACTTCTTTTATTCAGCGTCTCATCAAAAATGAAAGCATTTTGGAAGACTACAAGTCTCATGCGTTTTAGTGATGAAAAAATAATTTAAAAAATCATTCGGGAAATGATTTTACACCCTGGGTACTTTTTTTGTGTACTTTTGACTGTGCGGACCGAGTACGGGATTTACGGGAAATCGCGGGTTTTCGTTTGCCGGCGATTAAACTTCTTTAATTTAGCGTTTCATCAAAAATGAAAACATTTTTGAAAACTACAAGTCTCATGCGTTTTAGTGGTGAAAGAATAATTTAAAAAGTCGTTCGGGAAATGAGTTTACTCATTGAGTACTTTATTTGTATACTTTGGACTATACGGGCCGAGTACCAGATTTACGGGAAATCGCGGGTTTTCGTTTGCCGACGATTAAACTTCTTTTATTCAGCGTCTCATCAAAAATGAAAACATTTTTGAAAACTACAAGTCTCATGCGTTTTAGTGGTGAAAAAATAATTTAAAAAGTCGTTCGGGAAATGAGTTTACTCATTGAGTACTTTATTTGTATACTTTTGACTATACGGCCCGAGTACCAGATTTACGGGAAATCGCGGGTTTTTGTTTGCCGGCTATTAAACTTCTTTTATTCAGCGTCTCATCAAAAATGAAAACATTTTTGAAAACTACAAGTCTCGTGCGTTTTAGTGGTGAAAAAATAATTTAAAAAATCGTTTGGGAAATGAGTTTACTCCCTGGGTACTTTCTTTATATACATTCGACTATACGGGCCGAGTACGGGATTTACGGGAAATCGCGGGTTTTGGTTTGCCGGCGATTAAACTTCTTTTATTTAGCGTCTCATCAAAAATGAAAACATTTTTGAAAACTACAAGTCTAATGGGTTTTAGTGGTGAAAAAATAATTTAAAAAATCGTTCTGAAAATGAGTTTACTCACAGGGTACTTTCTTTGTATACATTCGACTATAGGTGCCAAGCCCGGGATTTACAGGAAATCGCGGGTTTTCGTTTGCCGGCGATTAAACTTCTTTTATTCAGCGTCTCATCAAAAATGAAAGCATTTTGGAAGACTACAAGTCTCATGCGTTTTAGTGGTGAAAAAATAATTTAAAAAATCATTCGGGAAATGATTTTACACCCTGGGTACTTTTTTTGTGTACTTTTGACTGTGCGGACCGAGTACGGGATTTACGGGAAATCGCGGGTTTTCGTTTGCCGGCGATTAAACTTCTTTAATTTAGCGTTTCATCAAAAATGAAAACATTTTTGAAAACTACAAGTCTCATGCGTTTTAGTGGTGAAAAAATAATTTAAAAAGTCGTTCGGGAAATGAGTTTACTCATTGAGTACTTTATTTGTATACTTTTGACTATACGGGCCGAGTACCAGATTTACGGGAAATCGCGGGTTTTCGTTTGCCGACGATTAAACTTCTTTTATTCAGCGTCTCATCAAAAATGAAAACATTTTTAAAAACTACAAGTCTCATGCATTTTAGTGGTGAAAAAATAATTTAAAAAATCGTTCGGGAAATGAGTTTACTCCCTGGGTACTTTCTTTGTATACTTTTGATTATACGGGTCGTGTTTGGGATTTACGGGAAATCGCGGGTTTTCGTTTGCCGGCGATTAAACTTGTTTTATTTAGCGTCACATCAAAAATGAAAACATTTTTGAAAACTTTAAGTCTCATGCGTTTTAAAGGTGAATAAATAATTTAAAAAATCATTTGGAAAATCAGTTTACTCCCTGGGTACTTTTTTGTGTACTTTTGACTATACGGGCCGAGTACGGGATTTACGGGAAATCGCGGGTTTTCGTTTGCCGGCGATTAAACTTCTTTTATTTAGCGTCTCATCAAAAATGAAAACATTTTTGAAAACTACAAGTCTCATGCGTTTTAGTGGTGAAAAAATAATTTAAAAAATCGTTCGGGAAATGAGTTTACTCCCTGGGTACTTTCTTTGTATACCTTTGATTATACGGGTGGTGTTTGGGATTTACGGGAAATCGCGGGTTTTCGTTTGCCGGCGATTAAACTTGTTTTATTTAGCGTCACATCAAAAATGAAAACATTTTTGAAAACTTTAAGTCTCATGCGTTTTAATGGTGAAAATATAATATAAAATATCGTTCGGGAAATGAGTTTACTCCCTGAGTACTTTCTTTGTATACTTTTGACTATACGGGCCGAGTACGGGATTTACGGGAAATCGCGGGTTTTCGTTTGCCGGCGATTAAACTTCTTTTATTTAGCGTCTTCTCAAAAATGAAAACATTTTTGAAAACTACAAGTCTCATGCGTTTTAGTGGTGAAAAAATAATTTAAAAAATCGTTCGGGAAATGAGTTTACTCATTGAGTACTTTCTTTGTATACTTTTGACTATACGGGCCGAGTACGGGATTTACGGGAAATCGCGGGTTTTCGTTTGCCGGCGATTAAACTTCTTTTATTTAGCGTCTCATCCAAAATGAAAACATTTTTGAAAACTACAAGTCTCATGCATTTTAGTGGTGAAAAAATAATTTAAAAAATCATTTGGAAAATCAGTTTACTCCCTGGGTACTTTTTTGTGTACTTTTGACTATACGGGCCGAGTACGGGATTTACGGGAAATTGCGGGTTTTCGTTTGCCGGCGATTAAACTTCTTTTATTTAGCGTCTTCTCAAAAATGAAAACATTTTTGAAAACTACAAGTCTCATGCGTTTTAGTGGAGAAAAAATAATTTAAGAAATCGTTCGGGAAATGAGTTTACTCATTGAGTACTTTATTTGTATACTTTTGATTATACGGGTCGTGTTTGGGATTTACGGGAGATCGCCGGTTTTCGTTTGCCGGCGATTAAACTTCTTTTATTTAGCGTCTCATCAAAAATGAAAACATTTTTGAAAACTACAAGTCTCATGCGTTTTATTGGTGAAAAAATAATTTAAAAAATCGTTCGGGAAATAAGTTTACTCCCCGGGTACTTTCTTTGTATACTTTTGACTATACGGGCCGAGTACGGGATTTACGGGAAATCGCGGGTTTTCGTTTGCCGGCGATTAAACTTCTTTTATTTAGCGTCTCATCAAAAATGAAAACATTTTTGAAAACTACAAGTCTCATGCGTTTTAGTGGTGAAAAAATAATTTAAAAAATCGTTCGGGAAATGAGTTTACTCATTGAGTACTTTATTTGTATACTTTTGACTATACGGGCCGATTACCGGATTTACGGGAAATCGCGGGTTTTCGTTTGCCGACGATTAAACTTCTTTTATTCAGCGTCTCATCAAAAATGAAAACATTTTTAAAAACTACAAGTCTCATGCATTTTAGTGGTGAAAAAATAATTTAAAAAATCATTTGGAAAATCAGTTTACTCCCTGGGTACTTTTTTTGTGTACTTTTGACTATACGGGCCGAGTACAAGATTTACGGGAAATCGCGGGATTTCGTTTGCCGGCGATTAAACTTCTTTTATTTAGCGTCTCATCAAAAATGAAAACATTTTTAAAAACTACAAGTCTCATGCGTTTTAGTGGTGAAAAAATAATTTAAAAAATCGTTCGGGAAATGAGTTTACTCCCTGGGTACTTTCTTTGTATACTTTTGATTATACGGGTCGTGTTTGGGATTTACGGGAAATCGCGGGTTTTCGTTTGCCGGCGATTAAACTTCTTTTATTTAGCGTCTTCTCAAAAATGAAAACATTTTTGAAAACTACAAGTCTCATGCGTTTTAGTGGTGAAAAAATAATTTAAAAAATCGTTCGGGAAATGAGTTTACTCATTGAGTACTTTCTTTGTATACTTTTGACTATACGGGCCGAGTACGGGATTTACGGGAAATCGCGGGTTTTCGTTTGCCGGCGATTAAACTTCTTTTATTTAGCGTCTCATCCAAAATGAAAACATTTTTGAAAACTACAAGTCTCATGCATTTTAGTGGTGAATAAATAATTTAAAAAATCATTTGGAAAATCAGTTTACTCCCTGGGTACTTTTTTGTGTACTTTTGACTATACGGGCCGAGTACGGGATTTACGGGAAATCGCGGGTTTTCGTTTGCTGGCGATTAAACTTCTTTTATTCAGCGTCTTATCAAAAATGAAAACATTTTTGAAAACTACAAGTCTCATGCGTTTTAGTGGTGAAAAAATAATTTAAAAAATCGTTCTGAATATGAGTTTACTCACAGGGTACTTTCTTTGTATACATTCGACTATAGGGGCCGACCCGGGATTTACAGGAAATCGCGGGTTTACGTTTGCCGGCGATTAAACTTCTTTTATCTAGCGTCTCATCAAAAATGAAAACATTTTTGAAAACTACAAGTCTCATGCATTTTAGTGGTGAAAAAATAATTTAAAAAATCGTTTGGGAAATGAGTTTACTCCCTGGGTACTTTCTTTATATACATTCGACTATACGGGCCGAGTACGGGATTTACGGGAAATCGCGGGTTTTCGTTTGCCGGCGATTAAACTTCTTTTACTTAGCGTCTCATCAAAAATGAAAACATTTTTGAAAACTACAAGTCCCATGCGCTTTTGTGGTGAAAAAATAATTTAAAAAATCGTTCGGGAAATGAGTTTACTACCTGGGTACTTTCTTTGTATACTTTTGACTATACGGGCCGAGTACGGGATTTACGGGAAATCGCGGGTTTTGGTTTGCCGGCGATTAAACTTCTTTTATTTAGCGTCTCATCAAAAATGAAATCATTTTTGAAAACTACAAGTCTCATGCGTTTTAGTGGTGAAAAAATAATTTAAAAAGTCGTTCGGGAAATGAGTTTACTCATTGAGTACTTTATTTGTATACTTTTGACTATACGGCCCGAGTACCAGATTTACGGGAAATCGCGGGTTTTTGTTTGCCGACGATTAAACTTCTTTTATTCAGCGTCTCATCAAAAATGAAAACATTTTTGAAAACTACAAGTCTCGTGCGTTTTAGTGGTGAAAAAAGAATTTAAAAAATCGTTCGGGAAATGAGTTTACTCCCTGGGTACTTTCTTTGTATACTTTTGATTATACGGGTCGTGTTTGGGATTTACGGGAAATCGCGGGTTTTCGTTTGCCGGCGATTAAACTTGTTTTATTTAGCGTCACATCAAAAATGAAAACATTTTTGAAAACTTTAAGTCTCATGCGTTTTAGTGGTTAAAATATAATTTAAAATATCGTTCGGGAAATGAGTTTACTCCCTGAGTACTTTCTTTGTATACTTTTGACTATACGGGCCGAGTACGGGATTTACGGGAAACCGCGGGTTTTCGTTTGCCGGCGATTAAACTTCTTTTATTTAGCGTCTCATCCAAAATGAAAACATTTTTGAAAACTACAAGTCTCATGCATTTTAGTGGTGAATAAATAATTTAAAAAATCATTTGGAAAATCAGTTTACTCCCTGGGTACTTTTTTGTGTACTTTTAACTATACGGGCCGAGCACGGGATTTACGGGAAATCGCGGGTTTTCGTTTGCTGGCGATTAAACTTCTTTTATTCAGCGTCTTATCAAAAATGAAAACATTTTTGAAAACTACAAGTCTCATGCGTTTTAGTGGTGAAAAAATAATTTAAAAAATCGTTCTGAATATGAGTTTACTCACAGGGTACTTTCTTTGTATACATTCGACTATAGGGGCCGACCCGGGATTTACAGGAAATCGCGGGTTTACGTTTTCCGGCGATTAAACTTCTTTTATCTAGCGTCTCATCAAAAATGAAAACATTTTTGAAAACTACAAGTCTCATGCATTTTAGTGGTGAAAAAATAATTTAAAAAATCGTTTGGGAAATGAGTTTACTCCCTGGGTACTTTCTTTATATACATTCGACTATACGGGCCGAGTACGGGATTTACGGGAAATCGCGGGTTTTCGTTTGCCGGCGATTAAACTTCTTTTACTTAGCGTCTCATCAAAAATGAAAACATTTTTGAAAACTACAAGTCCCATGCGCTTTTGTGGTGAAAAAATAATTTAAAAAATCGTTCGGGAAATGAGTTTACTCCCTGGGTACTTTCTTTGTATACTTTTGACTATGCGGGCCGAGTACGGGATTTACGGGAAATCGCGGGTTTTGGTTTGCCGGCGATTAAACTTCTTTTATTTAGCGTCTCATCAAAAATGAAAACATTTTTGAAAACTACAAGTCTAATGGGTTTTAGTGGTGAAAAAATAATTTAAAAAATCGTTCTGAAAATGAGTTTACTCACAGGGTACTTTCTTTGTATACATTCGACGATAGGGGCCAAGCCCGGGATTTACAGAAAATCGCGGGTTTTCGTTTGCCGGCGATTAAACTTCTTTTATTCAGCGTCTCATCAAAAATGAAAGCATTTTGGAAGACTACAAGTCTCATGCGTTTTAGTGATGAAAAAATAATTTAAAAAATCATTCCGGAAATGATTTTACTGCCCTGGGTACTTTTTTTGTGTACTTTTGACTGTGCGGACCGAGTACGGGATTTACGGGAAATCGCGGGTTTTCGTTTGCCGGCGATTAAACTTCTTTAATTTAGCGTTTCATCAAAAATGAAAACATTTTTGAAAACTACAAGTCTCATGCGTTTTAGTGGTGAAAGAATAATTTAAAAAGTCGTTCGGGAAATGAGTTTACTCATTGAGTACTTTATTTGTATACTTTGGACTATACGGGCCGAGTACCAGATTTACGGGAAATCGCGGGTTTTCGTTTGCCGACGATTAAACTTCTTTTATTCAGCGTCTCATCAAAAATGAAAACATTTTTGAAAACTACAAGTCTCATGCATTTTAATGGTGAAAAAATAATTTAAAAAATCATTTGGAAAATCAGTTTACTCCCTGGGTACTTTTTTTGTGTACTTTTGACTATACGGGCCGAGTACGGGATTTACGGGAAATCGCTTGTTTTCGTTTGCCGGCTATTAAACTTCTTTTATTCAGCGTCTCATCAAAAATGAAAACATTTTTGAAAACTACAAGTCTCGTGCGTTTTAGTGGTGAAAAAATAATTTAAAAAATCGTTTGGGAAATGAGTTTACTCCCTGGGTACTTTCTTTATATACATTCGACTATACGGGCAGAGTACGGGATTTACGGGAAATCGCGGGTTTTGGTTTGCCGGCGATTAAACTTCTTTTATTTAGCGTCTCATCAAAAATGAAAACATTTTTGAAAACTACAAGTCTAATGGGTTTTAGTGGTGAAAAAATAATTTAAAAAATCGTTCTGAAAATGAGTTTACTCACAGGGTACTTTCTTTGTATACATTCGACTATAGGTGCCAAGCCCGGGATTTACAGGAAATCGCGGGTTTTCGTTTGCCGGCGATTAAACTTCTTTTATTCAGCGTCTCATCAAAAATGAAAGCATTTTGGAAGACTACAAGTCTCATGCGTTTTAGTGGTGAAAAAATAATTTAAAAAATCATTCGGGAAATGATTTTACACCCTGGGTACTTTTTTTGTGTACTTTTGACTGTGCGGACCGAGTACGGGATTTACGGGAAATCGCGGGTTTTCGTTTGCCGGCGATTAAACTTCTTTAATTTAGCGTTTCATCAAAAATGAAAACATTTTTGAAAACTACAAGTCTCATGCGTTTTAGTGGTGAAAAAATAATTTAAAAAGTCGTTCGGGAAATGAGTTTACTCATTGAGTACTTTATTTGTATACTTTTGACTATACGGGCCGAGTACCAGATTTACGGGAAATCGCGGGTTTTCGTTTACCGACGATTAAACTTCTTTTATTCAGCGTCTCATCAAAAATGAAAACATTTTTGAAAACTACAAGTCTCATGCATTTTAGTGGTGAAAAAATAATTTAAAAAATCATTTGGAAAATCAGTTTACTCCCTGGGTACTTTTTTTGTGTACTTTTGACTATACGGGCCGAGTACGGGATTTACGGGAAATCGCTTGTTTTCGTTTGCCGGCGATTAAACTTCTTTTATTCAGCGTCTCATCAAAAATGAAAACATTTTTGAAAACTACAAGTCTCGTGCGTTTTAGTGGTGAAAAAAGAATTTAAAAAATCGTTCGGGAAATGAGTTTACTCCCTGGGTACTTTCTTTGTATACTTTTGATTATACGGGTCGTGTTTGGGATTTACGGGAAATCGCGGGTTTTCGTTTGCCGGCGATTAAACTTGTTTTATTTAGCGTCACATCAAAAATGAAAACATTTTTGAAAACTTTAAGTCTCATGCGTTTTAAAGGTTAAAATATATATTAAAATATCGTTCGGGAAATGAGTTTACTCCCTGAGTACTTTCTTTGTATACTTTTGACTACACGGGCCGAGTACAGGATTTACGGGAAATCGCGGGTTTTCGTTTGCCGGCGATTAAACTTCTTTTATTTAGCGTCTTCTCAAAAATGAAAACATTTTTGAAAACTACAAGTCTCATGCGTTTTAGTGGTGAAAAAATAATTTAAAATATCGTTCGGGAAATGAGTTTACTCATTGAGTACTTTCTTTGTATACTTTTGACTATACGGGCCGAGTACGGGATTTACGGGAAATCGCGGGTTTTCGTTTGCCGGCGATTAAACTTCTTTTGTTTAGCGTCTCATCAAAAATGAAAACATTTTTGAAAACTACAAGTCTCATGCGTTTTAGTGATGAAAAAATAATTTAAAAAATCGTTCGGGAAATGAGTTTATTCCCTGGGTACTTTCTTTGTATAATTTTGATTATACGGGTCGTGTTTGGGATTTACGGGAAATCGCGGGTTTTCGTTTGCCGGCGATTAAACTTGTTTTATTTAGCGTCTCATCAAAAATGAAAACATTTTTGAAAACTTTAAGTCTCATGCGTTTTAGTGGTGAAAATATAATTTAAAATATCGTTCGGGAAATGAGTTTACTCCCTGAGTACTTTCTTTGTATACTTTTGACTATACGGGTCGTGTTTCGGATTTACGGGAAATCGCGGGTTTTCGTTTGCCGGCGATTAAACTTCTTTTATTTTGCGTCTCATCAAAAATGAAATCATTTTTTAAAACTTTAAGGCTCATGCGTTTTAGTGGAGAAAATATAATTTAAAATATCGTTCGGGAAATGAGTTTACTCCCTGAGTACTTTCTTTGTATACTTTTGACTATACGGACCGAGTACGGGAAATACGGGAAATCGCGGGTTTTCGTTTGCCGGCGATTAAACTTCTTTTATTCAGCGTCTCATGCGTTTTAGTGGTGAAAAAATAATTTGAAAAATCGTTCTGGGAATGAGTTTACTCACAGGATACTTTCTTTTTATACATTCGACTATATGGGACAAGCCCGGAATTACGGGAAATCGCGGGTTTTCGTTTGCCGGCAATTAAACTTCTTTTATTCAGCGTCTTATCAAAAATGAAAACATTTTTAAAAACTACAAGTCTCATGCGTTTTAGTGGTGAAAAAATAATTTAAAAAATCGTTCCGAAAATGAGTTTACTCACAGGGTACTTTCTTTGTATACATTCGACTATAGGGGCCGACCCGGGATTTTCAGGAAATCGCGGATTTACGTTTGCCGGCGATTAAACTTCTTTTATCCAGCGTCTCATCAAAAATGAAAACATTTTTTAAAACTTTAAGTCTCATGCGTTTTAGTGGTGAAAATATAATTTAAAATATCGTTCGGGAAATGAGTTCACTCCCTGAGTACTTTCTTTGTATACTTTTGACTATACGGACCGAGTACGGGATTTACGGGAAATCGCAGGTTTTCATTTGCCGGCGATTAAACTTCTTTTATTCAGCGTCTTCTCAAAAATAAAAACATTTTTGAAAACTACAAGTCTCATGCGTTTTAGTGGTGAAAAAATAATTTGAAAAATCGTTCTGCAAATGAGTTTACTCACAGGATACTTTCTTTATGTACATTCGACTATACGGGTCGTGTCCGGATTTAGGGGAAATCGCGGGTTTTCGTTTGCTGGCGATTAAACTTTTTTTATTCAGCGTCTCATCAAAAATGAAAACATTTTTGAAAACTACAAGTCTCATGCGTGTTAGTGGTGAAAAAATAATTTAAAAAATCGTTCGGGAAATGAGTTTACTCCCTGGGTACTTTCTTTGTATACTTTCGATTATACGGGTCGTGTCCGGATTTAGGGGAAATCGCGGGTTTTCGTTTGCCGGCGATTAAACGTCTTTTATTCAGCGGCTCATCAAAAATGTAAACATTTTTGAATACTACAAGTCTCATTCGTTTTAGTGGTGCAGAAATATATTGAAAAATCGTTCGGGAAATCAGTTTACTACCTGGGTACTTCCTTTATATACATTCGACTATACGGGCCGAGTACGGGATTTACGGGAAATCGAGGGTTTTCGTTTGCCGGCGATTAAACTTCTTTAATTTAGCGTTTCATCAAAAATGAAAACATTTTTGAAAACTACAAGTCTCATGCGTTTTAGTAGTGAAAAAATAATTTAAAAAATCGTTCGGGAAATGAATTTACTCTCTGGGTACTTTCTTTGTATACTTTTGACTATACGGGCCGAGTCCGTGAATTACGGGAAATCGCGGGTTTACGTTTGCCGGCGATTAAACTTCTTTTATTTAGCGTCTCATCAAAAATGAAAACATTTTTGAAAACTACAAGTCTCACGCGTTTTAGTGATGAAAATATGATTTAAAAAATCGTTCGGGAAATGAGTTTACTAGCTGGGTACTTTCTTTGTATACTTTTGACTATATGGGCGGAGTACGGGATTTACGGGAAATCGCGGGTTTTCGTTTGCCGGCGATTAAACTTCTTTTATTTAGCGTCTCATCAAAAATGAAAACATTTTTGAAAACTACAAGTCTCATGCGTTTTAGTGGTGACAAAATAATTTAAAAAATCGTTCGGAAAATGAGTTTACTCCTTGAGTACTTTCTTTGTATACTTTTGACTATACGGGCCGAGTACCGGATTTACGGGAAATCGTGGGTTTTCGTTTGCCGGCGATTAAACTTCTTTTATTCAGCGTCTTATCAAAAATGAAAACATTTTTGAAAACTACAAGTCTCATGCGTTTTAGTGGTGAAAAAATAATTTAAAAAATTGTTCTGAAAATTAGCTTACTCACAGGGTACTTTCTTTGTATACATTCGACTATAGGGTCCAAGCCCGGGATTTACAGGAAATCGCGGGTTTTCGTATGCGGGCGATTAAACTTCTTTTATTCAGCGTCTCATCAAAAATAAAAACATTTTTGAAAACTACAAGTCTCATGCGTTTTAGTGGTGAAAAAATAATTTAAAAAATCATTCGGGAAATCAGTTTACTCCATGGGTACTTTTTTGTCTACTTTTGACTATACGGGCCGAGTACGGGTTTTACGGGAAATCGCGGGTTTTCGTTTCCCGGCGATGAAACTTCTTTTATTCAGCGTCTCATCAAAAATGAAAATATTTTTGAAAACTACAAGTCTGATGCGTTTTAGTGGTGAAAAAATAATTTAAAAAATCGTTCGGGAAATGAATTTACTCCTTGAGTACTTTCTTTGTATACTTTTGACTATACGGGCCGAGTACAGGATTTACGGGAAATCGTGGGTTTTCGTTTGCCGGCGATTAAACTTCTTTTATTTAGCGTCTCATCAAAAATGAAAACATTTTTGAAAACTACAAGTCTCATGCGTTTTAGTGGTGAAAAAATAATTTAAAAAATCGTTCTGAAAATTAGCTTACTCACAGGGTACTTTCTTTGTATACATTCGACTATAGGGGCCAAGCCCGGGATTTACAGGAAATCGCGGGTTTTCGTATGCGGGCGATTAAACTTCTTTTTTTCAGCGTCTCATCAAAAATGAAAACATTTTTGAAAACTACAAGTCTCATGCGTTTTAGTGGTGAAAAAATAATTTAAAAAATCGTTCGGGAAATGAATTTACTCTCTGGGTACTTTCTTTGTATACTTTTGACTATACGGGCCGAGTCCGGGAATTACGGGAAATCGCGGGTTTACGTTTGCCGGCGATTAAACTTCTTTTATTTAGCGTCTCATAAAAAATGAAAACATTTTTGAAAACTACAAGTCTCACGCGTTTTAGTGATGAAAATATGATTTAAAAAATCGTTCGGAAAATGAGTTTACTCCCAGAGTACTTTCTTTGTATACTTTTGACTATACGGACCGAGTACGGGATTTACGGGAAATCGCGGGTTTTCGTTTGCCGGCGATTAAACTTTTTTTATTCAGCGTCTCATCAAAAATGAAAACATTTTTGAAAACTACAAGTCTCATGCGTTTTAGTGGTGAAAAAATAATTTAAAAAATCGTTCTGAAAATGAGTTTACTCACAGGGTACTTTCTTTGTATACATTCGACTATAGGGGCCGACCCGGGATTTACAGGAAATCGCGGGTTTACGTTTGCCGGCGATTAAACTTCTTTTATCCAGCGTCTCATCAAAAATGAAAACATTTTTAAAAACTGCAAGTCTCATGCATTTTAGTGGTTAAAAAATAATTTAAAAAATCGTTCGGTAAATGAGGTTACTCCCTGGGTACTTTCTTTCTATACTTTTGATTATACGGGTCGTGTTTGGGATTTACGGGAAATATCGGGTTTTCGTTTGCCGGCGATTAAACTTGTTTTATTTATCGTCTCATCAAAAATGAAAACATTTTTTAAAACTTTAAGTCTCATGCGTTTTAGTGGTGAAAATATAATTTAAAATATCGTTCGGGAAATGAGTTTACTCCCAGAGTACTTTCTTTGTATACTTTTGACTATACGGACCGAGTACGGGATTTACGGGAAATCGCGGGTTTTCGTTTGCCGGCGATTAAACTTCTTTAATTTAGCGTTTCATCAAGAATAAAAACATTTTTGAAAACTTTAAGTCTCATGCGTTTTAGTGGTGAAAATATAATTTAAAAAATCGTTCTGAAAATTAGCTTACTCACAGGGTACTTTCTTTGTATACATTCGACTATAGGGGCCAAGCCCGGGATTTACAGGAAATCGCGGGTTTTCGTATGCGGGCGATTAAACTTCTTTTATTCAGCGTCTCATCAAAAATGAAAACATTTTTGAAAACTACAAGTCTCATGCGTTTTAGTTGTGAAAAAATAATTTAAAAAATCATTCGGGAAATCAGTTTACTCCCTGGGTACTTTTTTGTATACTTTTGACTATACGGGCCGAGTACGGGTTTTACGGGAAATCGCGGGTTTTCGTTTGCCGGCGATTAAACTTCTTTTATTCAGCGTCTCATCAAAAATGAAAATATTTTTGAAAACTACAAGTCTGATGCGTTTTAGTGGTGAAAAAATAATTTAAAAAATCGTTCGGGAAATGAATTTACTGTCTGGGTACTTTTTTTTGTATACTTTTGACTATACGGGCCGAGTACGTGATTTACAGGAAATCGCGGGTTTTTGTTTGCCGGCAATTAAACTTTTTTTATTCAGCGGCTCATCAAAAATGTAAACATTTTTGAATACTACAAGTCTCATTCGTTTTAGTGGTGCAGAAATATATTGAAAAATCGTTCGGGAAATCAGTTTACTACCTGGGTACTTCCTTTATATACATTCGACTATACGGGCCGAGTACGGGATTTACGGGAAATCGAGGGTTTTCGTTTGCCGGCGATTAAACTTCTTTAATTTAGCGTTTCATCAAAAATGAAAACATTTTTGAAAACTACAAGTCTCATGCGTTTTAGTGGTGAAAAAATAATTTAAAAAATCGTTCGGGAAATGAATTTACTCTCTGGGTACTTTCTTTGTATACTTTTGACTATACGGGCCGAGTCCGGGAATTACGGGAAATCGCGGGTTTACGTTTGCCGGCGATTAAACTTCTTTTATTTAGCGTCTCATCAAAAATGAAAACATTTTTGAAAACTACAAGTCTCACGCGTTTTAGTGATGAAAATATGATTTAAAAAATCGTTCGGGAAATGAGTTTCTAGCTGGGTACTTTCTTTGTATACTTTTGACTATATGGGCGGAGTACGGGATTTACGGGAAATCGCGGGTTTTCGTTTGCCGGCGATTAAACTTCTTTTATTTAGCGTCTCATCAAAAATGAAAACATTTTTGAAAACTACAAGTCTCATGCGTTTTAGTGGTGACAAAATAATTTAAAAAATCGTTCGGAAAATGAGTTTACTCCTTGAGTACTTTCTTTGTATACTTTTGACTATACGGGCCGAGTACCGGATTTACGGGAAATCGTGGGTTTTCGTTTGCCGGCGATTAAACTTCTTTTATTCAGCGTCTTATCAAAAATGAAAACATTTTTGAAAACTACAAGTCTCATGCGTTTTAGTGGTGAAAAAATAATTTAAAAAATCGTTCTGAAAATTAGCTTACTCACAGGGTACTTTCTTTGTATACATTTGACTATAGGGTCCAAGCCCGGGATTTACAGGAAATCGCGGGTTTTCGTATGCGGGCGATTAAACTTCTTTTATTCAGCGTCTCATCAAAAATGAAAACATTTTGGAAAACTACAAGTCTCATGCGTTTTAGTGGTGAAAAAATAATTTAAAAAATCATTCGGGAAATCAGTTTACTCCATGGGTACTTTTTTGTCTACTTTTGACTATACGGGCCGAGTACGGGTTTTACGGGAAATCGCGGGTTTTCGTTTGCCGGCGATGAAACTTCTTTTATTCAGCGTCTCATCAAAAATGAAAATATTTTTGAAAACTACAAGTCTGATGCGTTTTAGTGGTGAAAAAATAATTTAAAAAATCGTTCGGGAAATGAATTTACTCCTTGAGTACTTTCTTTGTATACTTTTGACTATACGGGCCGAGTACAGGATTTACGGGAAATCGTGGGTTTTCGTTTGCCGGCGATTAAACTTCTTTTATTTAGCGTCTCATCAAAAATAAAAACATTTTTGAAAACTACAAGTCTCATGCGTTTTAGTGGTGAAAAAATAATTTAAAAAATCGTTCTGAAAATTAGCTTACTCACAGGGTACTTTCTTTGTATACATTCGACTATAGGGGCCAAGCCCGGGATTTACAGGAAATCGCGGGTTTTCGTATGCGGGCGATTAAACTTCTTTTTTTCAGCGTCTCATCAAAAATGAAAACATTTTTGAAAACTACAAGTCTCATGCGTTTTAGTGGTGAAAAAATAATTTAAAAAATCATTCGGGAAATCAGTTTACTCCATGGGTACTTTTTTGTCTACTTTTGACTATACGGGCCGAGTACGGGTTTTACGGGAAATCGCGGGTTTTCGTTTGCCGGCGATGAAACTTCTTTTATTCAGCGTCTCATCAAAAATGAAAATATTTTTGAAAACTACAAGTCTGATGCGTTTTAGTGGTGAAAAAATAATTTAAAAAATCGTTCGGGAAATGAATTTACTCCTTGAGTACTTTCTTTGTATACTTTTGACTATACGGGCCGAGTACAGGATTTACGGGAAATCGTGGGTTTTCGTTTGCCGGCGATTAAACTTCTTTTATTTAGCGTCTCATCAAAAATGAAAACATTTTTGAAAACTACAAGTCTCATGCGTTTTAGTGGTGAAAAAATAATTTAAAAAATCGTTCTGAAAATTAGCTTACTCACAGGGTACTTTCTTTGTATACATTCGACTATAGGGGCCAAGCCCGGGATTTACAGGAAATCGCGGGTTTTCGTATGCGGGCGATTAAACTTCTTTTTTTCAGCGTCTCATCAAAAATGAAAACATTTTTGAAAACTACAAGTCTCATGCGTTTTAGTGGTGAAAAAATAATTTAAAAAATCGTTCGGGAAATGAATTTACTCTCTGGGTACTTTCTTTGTATACTTTTGACTATACGGGCCGAGTCCGGGAATTACGGGAAATCGCGGGTTTACGTTTGCCGGCGATTAAACTTCTTTTATTTAGCGTCTCATCAAAAATGAAAACATTTTTGAAAACTACAAGTCTCACGCGTTTTAGTGATGAAAATATGATTTAAAAAATCGTTCGGGAAATGAGTTTCTAGCTGGGTACTTTCTTTGTATACTTTTGACTATATGGGCGGAGTACGGGATTTACGGGAAATCGCGGGTTTTCGTTTGCCGGCGATTAAACTTCTTTTATTTAGCGTCTCATCAAAAATGAAAACATTTTTGAAAACTACAAGTCTCATGCGTTTTAGTGGTGACAAAATAATTTAAAAAATCGTTCGGAAAATGAGTTTACTCCTTGAGTACTTTCTTTGTATACTTTTGACTATACGGGCCGAGTACCGGATTTACGGGAAATCGTGGGTTTTCGTTTGCCGGCGATTAAACTTCTTTTATTCAGCGTCTTATCAAAAATGAAAACATTTTTGAAAACTACAAGTCTCATGCGTTTTAGTGGTGAAAAAATAATTTAAAAAATCGTTCTGAAAATTAGCTTACTCACAGGGTACTTTCTTTGTATACATTCGACTATAGGGTCCAAGCCCGGGATTTACAGGAAATCGCGGGTTTTCGTATGCGGGCGATTAAACTTCTTTTATTCAGCGTCTCATCAAAAATGAAAACATTTTGGAAAACTACAAGTCTCATGCGTTTTAGTGGTGAAAAAATAATTTAAAAAATCATTCGGGAAATCAGTTTACTCCATGGGTACTTTTTTGTCTACTTTTGACTATACGGGCCGAGTACGGGTTTTACGGGAAATCGCGGGTTTTCGTTTGCCGGCGATGAAACTTCTTTTATTCAGCGTCTCATCAAAAATGAAAATATTTTTGAAAACTACAAGTCTGATGCGTTTTAGTGGTGAAAAAATAATTTAAAAAATCGTTCGGGAAATGAATTTACTCCTTGAGTACTTTCTTTGTATACTTTTGACTATACGGGCCGAGTACAGGATTTACGGGAAATCGTGGGTTTTCGTTTGCCGGCGATTAAACTTCTTTTATTTAGCGTCTCATCAAAAATAAAAACATTTTTGAAAACTACAAGTCTCATGCGTTTTAGTGGTGAAAAAATAATTTAAAAAATCGTTCTGAAAATTAGCTTACTCACAGGGTACTTTCTTTGTATACATTCGACTATAGGGGCCAAGCCCGGGATTTACAGGAAATCGCGGGTTTTCGTATGCGGGCGATTAAACTTCTTTTTTTCAGCGTCTCATCAAAAATGAAAACATTTTTGAAAACTACAAGTCTCATGCGTTTTAGTGGTGAAAAAATAATTTAAAAAATCATTCGGGAAATCAGTTTACTCCATGGGTACTTTTTTGTCTACTTTTGACTATACGGGCCGAGTACGGGTTTTACGGGAAATCGCGGGTTTTCGTTTGCCGGCGATGAAACTTCTTTTATTCAGCGTCTCATCAAAAATGAAAATATTTTTGAAAACTACAAGTCTGATGCGTTTTAGTGGTGAAAAAATAATTTAAAAAATCGTTCGGGAAATGAATTTACTCCTTGAGTACTTTCTTTGTATACTTTTGACTATACGGGCCGAGTACAGGATTTACGGGAAATCGTGGGTTTTCGTTTGCCGGCGATTAAACTTCTTTTATTTAGCGTCTCATCAAAAATGAAAACATTTTTGAAAACTACAAGTCTCATGCGTTTTAGTGGTGAAAAAATAATTTAAAAAATCGTTCTGAAAATTAGCTTACTCACAGGGTACTTTCTTTGTATACATTCGACTATAGGGGCCAAGCCCGGGATTTACAGGAAATCGCGGGTTTTCGTATGCGGGCGATTAAACTTCTTTTTTTCAGCGTCTCATCAAAAATGAAAACATTTTTGAAAACTACAAGTCTCATGCGTTTTAGTGGTGA
Source organism: Hydractinia symbiolongicarpus (assembly GCF_029227915.1). NCBI lineage: Eukaryota > Metazoa > Cnidaria > Hydrozoa > Anthoathecata > Hydractiniidae > Hydractinia > Hydractinia symbiolongicarpus. The sequence continues at coordinate 254,751 of NC_079886.1, forward strand.
AAAAATAATTTAAAAAATCGTTCGGGAAATGAATTTACTCTCTGGGTACTTTCTTTGTATACTTTTGACTATACGGGCCGAGTCCGGGAATTACGGGAAATCGCGGGTTTACGTTTGCCGGCGATTAAACTTCTTTTATTTAGCGTCTCATGAAAAATGAAAACATTTTTGAAAACTACAAGTCTCACGCGTTTTAGTGATGAAAATATGATTTAAAAAATCGTTCGGAAAATGAGTTTACTCCCAGAGTACTTTCTTTGTATACTTTTGAGTATACGGACCGAGTACGGGATTTACGGGAAATCGCGGGTTTTCGTTTGCCGGCGATTAAACTTTTTTTATTCAGCGTCTCATCAAAAATGAAAACATTTTTGAAAACTACAAGTCTCATGCGTTTTAGTGGTTAAAAAATAATTTAAAAAATCGTTCGGTAAATGAGGTTACTCCCTGGGTACTTTCTTTCTATACTTTTGATTATACGGGTCGTGTTTGGGATTTACGGGAAATCGCGGGTTTTCGTTTGCCGGCGATTAAACTTGTTTTATTTATCGTCTCATCAAAAATGAAAACATTTTTTAAAACTTTAAGTCTCATGCGTTTTAGTGGTGAAAATATAATTTAAAATATCGTTCGGGAAATGAGTTTACTCCCAGAGTACTTTCTTTGTATACTTTTGACTATACGGACCGAGTACGGGATTTACGGGAAATCGCGGGTTTTCGTTTGCCGGCGATTAAACTTCTTTAATTTAGCGTTTCATCAAGAATAAAAACATTTTTGAAAACTTTAAGTCTCATGCGTTTTAGTGGTGAAAATATAATTTAAAAAATCGTTCTGAAAATTAGCTTACTCCCTGGGTACTTTTTTGTATACTTTTGACTATACGGGCCGAGTACGGGTTTTACGGGAAATCGCGGGTTTTCGTTTGCCGGCGATTAAACTTCTTTTATTCAGCGTCTCATCAAAAATGAAAATATTTTTGAAAACTACAAGTCTGATGCGTTTTAGTGGTGAAAAAATAATTTAAAAAATCGTTCGGGAAATGAATTTACTGTCTGGGTACTTTTTTTTGTATACTTTTGACTATACGGGCCGAGTACGTGATTAACAGGAAATCGCGGGTTTTTGTTTGCCGGCAATTAAACTTTTTTTATTCAGCGTCTCATCAAAAATGAAAACATTTTTTAAAACTTTAAGTCTCATGCGTTTTAGTGGTGAAAATATAATTTAAAATGTCGTTCGGGAAATGAGTTTACTCCCAGAGTACTTTCTTTGTATACTTTTGACTATACGGACCGAGTACAGGATTTACGGGAAATCGCGGGTTTTCGTTTGCCGGCGATTAAACTTCTTTTATTCAGCGTCTCATCAAAAATGAAAACATTTTTGAAAACTACAAGTCTCATGCGTTTTAGTGGTGAAAAAATAATTTAAAAAATCGTTCTGAAAATGAGTTTACTCACAGGGTACTTTCTTTGTATACATTCGACTATAGGGGCCGACCCGGTATTTACAGGAAATCGCGGGTTCACGTTTGCCGGCGATTAAACTTCTTTTATCCAGCGTCTCATCAAAAATGAAAACATTTTTAAAAACTGCAAGTCTCATGCATTTTAGTGGTTAAAAAATAATTTAAAAAATCGTTCGGTAAATGAGGTTACTCCCTGGGTACTTTCTTTCTATACTTTTGATTATACGGGTCGTGTTTGGGATTTACGGGAAATCGCGGGTTTTCGTTTGCCGGCGATTAAACTTGTTTTATTTATCGTCTCATCAAAAATGAAAACATTTTTTAAAACTTTAAGTCTCATGCGCTTTAGTGGTGAAAATATAATTTAAAATATCGTTCGGGAAATGAGTTTACTCCCAGAGTACTTTCTTTGTATACTTTTGACTATACGGACCGAGTACGGGATTTACGGGAAATCGCGGGTTTTCGTTTGCCGGCGATTAAACTTCTTTAATTTAGCGTTTCATCAAAAATAAAAACATTTTTGAAAACTACAAGTCTCATGCGTGTTAGTGGTGAAAAAATGATTTAAAAATCGTTCGGGAAATGAGTTTACTCCCTGGGTACTTTCTTTGTATACTTTCGATTATACGGGTCGTGTCCGGGATTTAGGGGAAATCGCGGGTTTTCGTTTGCCGGCGATTAAACATCTTTTATTCAGCGTCTCATCAAAAATGTAAACATTTTTGAATACTACAAGTCTCATTCGTTTTAGTGGTGCAGAAATATATTGAAAAATCGTTCGGGAAATCAGTTTACTCCCTGGGTACTTCCTTTATATACATCGACTATACGGGCTGAGTACGGGATTTACGGGAAATCGAGGGTTTTCGTTTGCCGGCGATTAAACTTCTTTAATTTAGCGTTTCATCAAAAATAAAAACATTTTTGAAAACTACAAGTCTCATGCGTTTTAGTGGTGAAAAAATAATTTAAAAAATCGTTCGGGAAATGACTTTACTCCCTGGGTACTTTCTTTATATACATTCGACTATACGGACTGAGTACGGGATTTACGGGAAATCGCGGGTTTTCGTTTGCCAGCGATTAAACTTCTTTTATTTAGCGTCTCATCAAAAATGAAAACATTTTTGAAAACTACAAGTCTCATGCGTTTTAGTGAAGAAAAAATAAATTAAAAAATCGTTCGGGAAATGAGTTTACTCCCTGGGTACTTTCTTTGCATACTTTTGACTATACGGGCCGAGTACGGGAATTACGGGAAATCGCGTGTTTTTGTTTGCCGGCGATTAAACTTCTTTTATTTAGCGTCTTATCAAAAATGAAAACATTTTTGAAAACTACAAGTCTCATGCGTTTTAGTGAAGAAAAAATAAATTAAAAAATCGTTCGGGAAATGAGTTTACTCCCTGGGTACTTTCTTTGTATACTTTTGACTATACGGGCCGAGTACGGGAATTACGGGAAATCGCGTGTTTTTGTTTGCCGGCGATTAAACTTCTTTTATTTAGCGTCTCATCAAAAATGAAAACATTTTTGAAAACTACAAGTCTCATGGGTTTTAGTGGTGAAAAAATAATTTAAAAATCGTTCTGAAAATGAGTTTACTCACAGGGTACTTTCTTTGTATACATTCGACTATAGGAGCCAAGCCCGGGATTTACAGGAAATCGCGGGTTTTCGTTTGCCGGCGATTAAACTTCTTTTATTTAGCGTCTCATCAAAAATTAAAACATTTTGGAAAACTACAAGTCTCATGCGTTTTAGTGGTGAAAAAATAATTTAAAAAATCGTTCTTAAAATGAGTTTATTCACAGGGTACTTTCTTTGTATACATTCAACTATACGGGCCGAACCAGGGATTTACGGGAAAAGCGGGTTTTCGTTTGCCAGCGATTAAACTTCTTTTATTTAGCGTCTCATCAAAAATGAAAACATTTTTGAAAACTACAAGTCTCATGCGTTTTAGTGAAGAAAAAATAAATTAAAAAATCGTTCGGGAAATGAGTTTACTCCCTGGGTACTTTCTTTGCATACTTTTGACTATACGGGCCGAGTACGGGAATTACGGGAAATCGCGTGTTTTTGTTTGCCGGCGATTAAACTTCTTTTATTTAGCGTCTCATCAAAAATGAAAAGATTTTTGAAAACTACAAGTCTCATGCGTTTTAGTGAAGAAAAAATAAATTAAAAAATCGTTCGGGAAATGAGTTTACTCCCTGGGTACTTTCTTTGTATACTTTTGACTATACGGGCCGAGTACGGGAATTACGGGAAATCGCGTGTTTTTGTTTGCCGGCGATTAAACTTCTTTTATTTAGCGTCTCATCAAAAATGAAAACATTTTTGAAAACTACAAGTCTCATGGGTTTTAGTGGTGAAAAAATAATTAAAAAATCGTTCTGAAAATGAGTTTACTCACAGGGTACTTTCTTTGTATACATTCGACTATAGGAGCCAAGCCCGGGATTTACAGGAAATCGCGGGTTTTCGTTTGCCGGCGATTAAACTTCTTTTATTCAGCGTCTCATCAAAAATTAAAACATTTTGGAAAACTACAAGTCTCATGCGTTTTAGTTGTGAAAAAATAATTTAAAAAATCGTTCTTAAAATGAGTTTAATCACAGGGTACTTTCTTTGTATACATTCAACTATACGGGCCGAACCAGGGATTTACGGGAAAAGCGGGTTTTCGGTTGTCGGCGATTAAACTGCTTTCATTCGGCGTCTCATCAAAAATGTAAACATTTTTTAATACTACAAGTCTCATGCGTTTTAGTGGTGAAAAAATAATTTAAAAATCGTTCGGGAAATGAGTTTACTCCCTGGGTACTTTCTTTGTATACTTTTGACTATACGGGCCGAGTACCGGATTTACGGGAAATCGCGGATTTTCGTTTGCCGGCGATTAAACTTCTTTTATTCAGCGTCTTATCAAAAATGAAAACATTTTTGAAAACTGCAAGTCTGATGCGTTTTAGTGGTGAAAAAATAATTTAAAAAATCGTTCGGAAAATGAGTTTACTCATTGAAAACTTTATTTGTATACTTTTGACTATACGGGCCGAGTACCGGATTTACGGGAAATCGCGGGTTTTCGTTTGCCGGCGATTAAACTGCTTTCATTCGGAGTCTCATCAAAAATGTAAACATTTTTTAATACTACAAGTCTCATGCGTTTTAGTGGTGAAAAAATAATTTAAAAAATCGTTCGGGAAATGAGTTTACTCCCTGGGTACTTTCTTTGTATACTTTTGACTATACGGTCCGAGTACGGGATTTATGGGAAATCGCGGGTTTTCGTTTGCCGGCGATTAAACTTCTTTTATTTAGCGTCTCATCAAAAATGAGAACATTTTTGAAAACTACAAGTCTTATGCGTTTTAGTGGTGAAAAAATAATTTAAAAAATCGTTCGGAAAATGAGTTTACTCATTGAATACTTTATTTGTATACTTTTGACTATACGGGCCGAGTACCGGATTTACGGGAAATTGCGGGTTTTCGTTTGCCGGCGATTAAACTTCTTTTATTCAGCGTCTTATCAAAAATGAAAACATTTTTGAAAACTGCAAGTCTCATGCGTTTTAGTGGTGAAAAAATAATTTAAAAAATCGTTCTGAAAATGAGTTTACTCACAAGGTACTTTCTTTGTATACATTCGACTATAGGGGCCGACCCGGGATTTACAGGAAATCGCGGGTTTACGTTTGCCGGCGATTAAACTTCTTTTATACAGCGTCTCATCAAAAATGAAAACATTTTTGAGAACTACAAGTCTCATGCGTTTTAGTGGTGAAAAAATAATTTAAAAAATCGTCCTAAAATGAGTTTATTCACAGGGTACTTTCTTTGTATACATTCAACTATACGGGCCGAACCAGGGATTTACGGGAAAAGCGGGTTTTCGGTTGTCGGCGATTAAACTGCTTTCATTCGGCGTCTCATCAAAAATGTAAACATTTTTTAATACTACAAGTCTCATGCGTTTTAGTGGTGAAAAAATAATTTAAAAATCGTTCGGGAAATGAGTTTACTCCCTGGGTACTTTCTTTGTATACTTTTGACTATACGGGCCGAGTACCGGATTTACGGGAAATCGCGGGTTTTCGTTTGCCGGCGATTAAACTTCTTTTATTCAGCGTCTTATCAAAAATGAAAACATTTTTGAAAACTGCAAGTCTGATGCGTTTTAGTGGTGAAAAAATAATTTAAAAAATCGTTCTGAAAATGAGTTTACTCCCTGGGTACTTTCTTTGTATACTTTCGATTATACGGGTCGTGTCCGGGATTTAGGGGAAATCGCGAGTTTTCGTTTGCCGGCGATTAAACTTGTTTTATTTATCGTCTCATCAAAAATGAAAACATTTTTTAAAACTTTAAGTCTCATGCGTTTTAGTGGTGAAAATATAATTTAAAATATCGTTCGGGAAATGAGTTTAATCACAGGGTACTTTCTTTGTATACATTCAACTATACGGGCCGAACCAGGGATTTACGGGAAAAGCGGGTTTTCGGTTGTCGGCGATTAAACTGCTTTCATTCGGCGTCTCATCAAAAATGTAAACATTTTTTAATACTACAAGTCTCATGCGTTTTAGTGGTGAAAAAATAATTTAAAAATCGTTCGGGAAATGAGTTTACTCCCTGGGTACTTTCTTTGTATACTTTTGACTATACGGGCCGAGTACCGGATTTACGGGAAATCGCGGATTTTCGTTTGCCGGCGATTAAACTTCTTTTATTCAGCGTCTTATCAAAAATGAAAACATTTTTGAAAACTGCAAGTCTGATGCGTTTTAGTGGTGAAAAAATAATTTAAAAAATCGTTCGGAAAATGAGTTTACTCATTGAATACTTTATTTGTATACTTTTGACTATACGGGCCGAGTACCGGATTTACGGGAAATCGCGGGTTTTCGTTTGCCGGCGATTAAACTGCTTTCATTCGGAGTCTCATCAAAAATGAAAACATTTTTTAATACTACAAGTCTCATGCGTTTTAGTGGTGAAAAAATAATTTAAAAAATCGTTCGGGAAATGAGTTTACTCCCTGGGTACTTTCTTTGTATACTTTTGACTATACGGTCCCAGTACGGGATTTATGGGAAATCGCGGGTTTTCGTTTGCCGGCGATTAAACTTCTTTTATTTAGCGTCTCATCAAAAATGAGAACATTTTTGAAAACTACAAGTCTTATGCGTTTTAGTGGTGAAAAAATAATTTAAAAAATCGTTCGGAAAATGAGTTTACTCATTGAATACTTTATTTGTATACTTTTGACTATACGGGCCGAGTACCGGATTTACGGGAAATTGCGGGTTTTCGTTTGCCGGCGATTAAACTTCTTTTATTCAGCGTCTTATCAAAAATGAAAACATTTTTGAAAACTGCAAGTCTCATGCGTTTTAGTGGTGAAAAAATAATTTAAAAAATCGTTCTGAAAATGAGTTTACTCACAGGGTACTTTCTTTGTATACATTCGACTATAGGGGCCGACCCGGGATTTACAGGAAATCGCGGGTTTACGTTTGCCGGCGATTAAACTTCTTTTATACAGCGTCTCATCAAAAATGAAAACATTTTTGAAAACTACAAGTCTCATGCGTTTTAGTGGTGAAAAAATAATTTAAAAAATCGTCCTAAAATGAGTTTATTCACAGGGTACTTTCTTTGTATACATTCAACTATACGGGCCGAACCAGGGATTTACGGGAAAAGCGGGTTTTCGGTTGTCGGCGATTAAATTGCTTTCATTCGGCGTCTCATCAAAAATGTAAACATTTTTTAATACTACAAGTCTCATGCGTTTTAGTGGTGAAAAAATAATTTAAAAATCGTTCGGGAAATGAGTTTACTCCCTGGGTACTTTCTTTGTATACTTTTGACTATACGGGCCGAGTACCGGATTTACGGGAAATCGCGGGTTTTCGTTTGCCGGCGATTAAACTTCTTTTATTCAGCGTCTTATCAAAAATGAAAACATTTTTGAAAACTGCAAGTCTGATGCGTTTTAGTGGTGAAAAAATAATTTAAAAAATCGTTCTGAAAATGAGTTTACTCCCTGGGTACTTTCTTTGTATACTTTCGATTATACGGGTCGTGTCCGGGATTTAGGGGAAATCGCGAGTTTTCGTTTGCCGGCGATTAAACTTGTTTTATTTATCGTCTCATCAAAAATGAAAACATTTTTTAAAACTTTAAGTCTCATGCGTTTTAGTGGTGAAAATATAATTTAAAATATCGTTCGGGAAATGAGTTTACTCCCAGAGTACTTTCTTTGTATACTTTTGACTATACGGACCGAGTACGGGATTTACGGGAAATCGCGGGTTTTCGTTTGCCGGCGATTAAACTTCTTTAATTTAGCGTTTCATCAAAAATAAAAACATTTTTGAAAACTACAAGTCTCATGCGTGTTAGTGGTGAAAAAATAATTTAAAAATTCGTTCGGGAAATGAGTTTACTCCCTGGGTACTTTCTTTGTATACTTTCGATTATACGGGTCGTGTCCGGGATTTAGGGGAAATCGCGGGTTTTCGTTTGCCGGCGATTAAACGTCTTTTATTCAGCGTCTCATCAAAAATGTAAACATTTTTGAATACTACAAGTCTCATTCGTTTTAGTGGTGCAGAAATATATTGAAAAATCGTTCGGGAAATCAGTTTACTCCCTGGGTACTTCCTTTATATACATTCGACTATACGGGCTGAGTACGGGATTTACGGGAAATCGAGGGTTTTCGTTTGCCGGCGATTAAACTTCTTTAATTTAGCGTTTCATCAAAAATAAAAACATTTTTGAAAACTACAAGTCTCATGCGTTTTAGTGGTGAAAAAATAATTTAAAAAATCGTTCGGGAAATGACTTTACTCCCTGGGTACTTTCTTTATATACATTCGACTATACGGACTGAGTACGGGATTTACGGGAAATCGCGGGTTTTCGTTTGCCAGCGATTAAACTTCTTTTATTTAGCGTCTCATCAAAAATGAAAACAGTTTTGAAAACTACAAGTCTCATGCGTTTTAGTGAAGAAAAAATAAATTAAAAAATCGTTCGGGAAATGAGTTTACTCCCTGGGTACTTTCTTTGCATACTTTTGACTATACGGGCCGAGTACGGGAATTACGGGAAATCGCGTGTTTTTGTTTGCCGGCGATTAAACTTCTTTTATTTAGCGTCTCATCAAAAATGAAAACATTTTTGAAAACTACAAGTCTCATGGGTTTTAGTGGTGAAAAAATAATTTAAAAATCGTTCTGAAAATGAGTTTATTCACAGGGTACTTTCTTTGTATACATTCAACTATACGGGCCGAACCAGGGATTTACGGGAAAAGCGGGTTTTCGTTTGCCAGCGATTAAACTTCTTTTATTTAGCGTCTCATCAAAAATGAAAACATTTTTGAAAACTACAAGTCTCATGCGTTTTAGTGAAGAAAAAATAAATTAAAAAATCGTTCGGGAAATGAGTTTACTCCCTGGGTACTTTCTTTGCATACTTTTGACTATACGGGCCGAGTACGGGAATTACGGGAAATCGCGTGTTTTTGTTTGCCGGCGATTAAACTTCTTTTATTTAGCGTCTCATCAAAAATGAAAAGATTTTTGAAAACTACAAGTCTCATGCGTTTTAGTGAAGAAAAAATAAATTAAAAAATCGTTCGGGAAATGAGTTTACTCCCTGGGTACTTTCTTTGTATACTTTTGACTATACGGGCCGAGTACGGGAATTACGGGAAATCGCGTGTTTTTGTTTGCCGGCGATTAAACTTCTTTTATTTAGCGTCTCATCAAAAATTAAAACATTTTGGTAAACTACAAGTCTCATGGGTTTTTGTGGTGAAAAAATAATTTAAAAATCGTTCTGAAAATGAGTTTACTCACAGGGTACTTTCTTTGTATACATTCGACTATAGGAGCCAAGCCCGGGATTTACAGGAAATCGCGGGTTTTCGTTTGCCGGCGATTAAACTTCTTTTATTCAGCGTCTCATCAAAAATTAAAACATTTTGGAAAACTACAAGTCTCATGCGTTTTAGTGGTGAAAAAATAATTTAAAAAATCGTTCGGAAAATGAGTTTACTCATTGAATACTTTATTTGTATACTTTTGACTATACGGGCCGAGTACCGGATTTACGGGAAATCGCGGATTTTCGTTTGCCGGCGATTAAACTTCTTTTATTCAGCGTCTTATCAAAAATGAAAACATTTTTGAAAACTGCAAGTCTGATGCGTTTTAGTGAAGAAAAAATAAATTAAAAAATCGTTCGGGAAATGAGTTTACTCCCTGGGTACTTTCTTTGTATACTTTTGACTATACGGGCCGAGTACCGGATTTACGGGAAATCGCGGGTTTTCGTTTGCCGGCGATTAAACTGCTTTCATTCGGAGTCTCATCAAAAATGTAAATATTTTTTAATACTACAAGTCTCATGCGTTTTAGTGGTGAAAAAATAATTTAAAAAATCGTTCGGGAAATGAGTTTACTCCCTGGGTACTTTCTTTGTATACTTTTGACTATACGGTCCGAGTACGGGATTTATGGGAAATCGCGGGTTTTCGTTTGCCGGCGATTAAACTTCTTTTATTTAGCGTCTCATCAAAAATGAGAACATTTTTGAAAACTACAAGTCTCATGCGTTTTAGTGGTGAAAAAATAATTTAAAAAATCGTTCGGAAAATGAGTTTACTCATTGAATACTTTATTTGTATACTTTTGACTATACGGGCCGAGTACCGGATTTACGGGAAATTGCGGGTTTTCGTTTGCCGGCGATTAAACTTCTTTTATTCAGCGTCTTATCAAAAATGAAAACATTTTTGAAAACTGCAAGTCTCATGCGTTTTAGTGGTGAAAAAATAATTTAAAAAATCGTTCTGAAAATGAGTTTACTCACAGGGTACTTTCTTTGTATACATTCGACTATAGGGGCCGACCCGGGATTTACAGGAAATCGCGGGTTTACGTTTGCCGGCGATTAAACTTCTTTTATACAACGTCTCATTAAAAATGAAAACATTTTTGAAAACTACAAGTCTCATGCGTTTTAGTGGTGAAAAAATAATTTAAAAAATCGTCCTAAAATGAGTTTACTCCCTGGGTACTTTCTTTGTATACTTTTGACTATACGGGCCGAGTACCGGATTTACGGGAAATCGCGGGTTTTCGTTTGCCGGCGATTAAACTTCTTTTATTCAGCGTCTTATCAAAAATGAAAACATTTTTGAAAACTGCAAGTCTGATGCGTTTTAGTGGTGAAAAAATAATTTAAAAAATCGTTCTGAAAATGAGTTTACTCCCTGGGTACTTTCTTTGTATACTTTCGATTATACGGGTCGTGTCCGGGATTTAGGGGAAATCGCGGGTTTTCGTTTGCCGGCGATGAATCTTCTTTTATTCAGCGTCTCATCAAAAATGAAAACATTTTTGAAAACTACAAGTCTCATGCGTTTTAGTGGTGAAAAAATAATTTAAAAAATCGTTCGGGAAAAGAGTTTACTCCCTGGGTACTTTCTTTGTATACTTTTGATTTAACGGGTCGTGTCCGGGATTTACGGGAAATCGCGGGTTTCCGTTTGCCGGCGATTAAACTTTTTTTATACAGCGTCTTATCAAAAATGAAATCATTTTTGAAAGCTACAAGTCTCATGCGTTTTAGTGGTGAAAAAATAATTTAAAAAATCGTTCTGAAAATGAGTTTACTCACAGGGTACTTTCTTTGTATACATTCGACTATAGGGGCCAGCCCGGGATTTACAGGAAATCGCGGGTTTTCGTTTGCCGGCGATGAATCTTCTTTTATTCAGCGTCTCATCAAAAATGAAAATATTTTTGAAAACTACAAGTCTCATGCGTCTTAGTGGTGAAAAAATAATTTAAAAAATCGTTCGGGAAATAAGTTTACTCCCTGGGTACTTTCTTTTTGTACTTTTGAATATATGGGTCGTTTCCGGGATTTACGGGAAATCGCGTGTTTTCGTTTGCCGGCGATTAAACCACTTTCATTAAGCGTCTCATCAAAAATAAAAACATTTTTGAATACTACAAGTCTCATACGTTTTAGTGGTGAAAAAATAATTTAAAAAACCGTTCGGGAAATGAGTTTACTCCCTGGGTACTTTCTTTGTATACTTTTGACTATACGGGCCAAGCCCGGCATTTACGGGAAATCGCGAATTTTTGTTTGCCGGCGATTAAACTTCTTTTATTTAGCGTCTCATCAAAAATGAAAACATTTTTGAAAACTACAAGTCTCATGCGTCTTAGTGGTGAAAAAATAATTTAAAAAATCGTTCGGGAAATAAGTTTACTCCCTGGGTACTTTCTTTGTATACTTTTGATTATACGGGTCGTGTCCGGGATTTACGGGAAATCGCGGGTTTTCGTTTGCCGGCGATTAAACTTCTTTTATTCAGCGTCTGATCAAAAATGAAAACATTTTTGAAAACTGCAAGTCTCATGCGTTTTAGTGGTGAAAAAATAATTTAAAAAATCGGTCGGGAAATGAGTTTACTACCTGGGTACTTTCTTTGTATACTTTTGACTATACGGGCCGAGTACGGGATTTATGGGAACTCGCGGGTTTTCGTTTGCCGGCGATTAAACTTCTTTTATTCAGCGTCTCATCAAAAATGAAAACATTTTTGAAAACTACAAGTCTCATGCGTTTTAGTGGTGAAAAAATAATTTAAAAAATCGTTCGGGAAATGAGTTTACTCCCTGGGTACTTTCTTTGTATACTTTTGATTATACGGGTCGTGTCCGGGATTTACGGGAAATCGCGGGTTTTCGTTTGCCGGCGATTAAACTTCTTTTATTCAGAGTGTGATCAAAAATGAAAACATTTTTGAAAACTACAAGTCTCATGCGTTTTAGTGGTGAAAAAATAATTTACAAAATCGTTCGGGAAATGAGTTTACTACCTGGGAACTTTCTTTGTATACTTTTGACTATACGGGCCGAGTACGGGATTTACGGGAAATCGCGGGTTTTCGTTTGCCGGCGATTAAACTTTTTTTATTCAGCGTCTCATCAAAAATGAAAACATTTTTGAAAACTACAAGTCTCATGCGTTTTAGTGGTGAAAAAATAATTTAAAAAATCATTTGTGAAATAAGTTTACTCCCTGGGTACTTTTTTTGTGTACTTTTGACTATACGGGCCGAGTACGGGATTTACTGGAAATCGCGGGTTTTCGTTTGCCAGCGATTAAACTTCTTTTATTCAGCGTCTCATCAAAAATGAAAACATTTTTGAAAACTACAAGTCTCATGCGTTTTAGTGGTGAAAAAATAATTTAAAAAATCATTTGGGAAATAAGTTTACTCCCTGGGTACTTTTTTTGTGTACTTTTGACTATACGGGCCGAGTACGGGATTTACTGGAAATCGCGGGTTTTCGTTTGCCAGCGATTAAACTTCTTTTATTCAGCGTCTCATCAAAAATGAAAACATTTTTGAAAACTACAAGTCTCATGCGTTTTAGTGGTGAAAAAATAATTTAAAAAATCGTTCGGGAAATGAGTTTACTCCCTGGGTACTTTCTTTGTATACTTTTGATTTAACGGGTCGTGTCCGGGATTTAGGGGAAATCGCGGGTTTTCGTTTGCCGGCGATTAAACGTCTTTTATTGAGCGTGTCATCAAAAATGTAAACATTTTTGAATACTACAAGTTTCATTCGTTTTAGTGGTGAAAAAATAATTTGAAAAATCGTTCTGGAAATGAGTTTACTCAAATGGTACTTTCTTTATATACATTCGACTATACGGGCCAAGCCTGGGATTTACGGGAAATCGCGAATTTTCGTTTGCCGGCGATTAAACTTCTTTTATTCAGCGTCTTATCAAAAATGAAAACATTTTTGAAAACTGCAAGTCTCATGCGTTTTAGTGGTGAAAAAATAATTTAAAAAATCGTTCTGAAAATGAGTTTACTCACAGGGTACTTTCTTTGTATACATTCGACTATAGGGGCCGACCCGGGATTTACAGGAAATCGCGGGTTTACGTTTGCCGGCGATTAAACTTCTTTTATACAGCGTCTCATTAAAAATGAAAACATTTTTGAAAACTACAAGTCTCATGCGTTTTAGTGGTGAAAAAATAATTTAAAAAATCGTCCTAAAATGAGTTTACTCCCTGGGTACTTTCTTTGTATACTTTTGACTATACGGGCCGAGTACCGGATTTACGGGAAATCGCGGGTTTTCGTTTGCCGGCGATTAAACTTCTTTTATTCAGCGTCTTATCAAAAATGAAAACATTTTTGAAAACTGCAAGTCTGATGCGTTTTAGTGGTGAAAAAATAATTTAAAAAATCGTTCTGAAAATGAGTTTACTCCCTGGGTACTTTCTTTGTATACTTTCGATTATACGGGTCGTGTCCGGGATTTAGGGGAAATCGCGGGTTTTCGTTTGCCGGCGATGAATCTTCTTTTATTCAGCGTCTCATCAAAAATGAAAACATTTTTGAAAACTACAAGTCTCATGCGTTTTAGTGGTGAAAAAATAATTTAAAAAATCGTTCGGGAAAAGAGTTTACTCCCTGGGTACTTTCTTTGTATACTTTTGATTTAACGGGTCGTGTCCGGGATTTACGGGAAATCGCGGGTTTCCGTTTGCCGGCGATTAAACTTTTTTTATACAGCGTCTTATCAAAAATGAAATCATTTTTGAAAGCTACAAGTCTCATGCGTTTTAGTGGTGAAAAAATAATTTAAAAAATCGTTCTGAAAATGAGTTTACTCACAGGGTACTTTCTTTGTATACATTCGACTATAGGGGCCAGCCCGGGATTTACAGGAAATCGCGGGTTTTCGTTTGCCGGCGATGAATCTTCTTTTATTCAGCGTCTCATCAAAAATGAAAATATTTTTGAAAACTACAAGTCTCATGCGTCTTAGTGGTGAAAAAATAATTTAAAAAATCGTTCGGGAAATAAGTTTACTCCCTGGGTACTTTCTTTTTGTACTTTTGAATATATGGGTCGTTTCCGGGATTTACGGGAAATCGCGTGTTTTCGTTTGCCGGCGATTAAACCACTTTCATTAAGCGTCTCATCAAAAATAAAAACATTTTTGAATACTACAAGTCTCATACGTTTTAGTGGTGAAAAAATAATTTAAAAAACCGTTCGGGAAATGAGTTTACTCCCTGGGTACTTTCTTTGTATACTTTTGACTATACGGGCCAAGCCCGGCATTTACGGGAAATCGCGAATTTTTGTTTGCCGGCGATTAAACTTCTTTTATTTAGCGTCTCATCAAAAATGAAAACATTTTTGAAAACTACAAGTCTCATGCGTCTTAGTGGTGAAATAATAATTTAAAAAATCGTTCGGGAAATAAGTTTACTCCCTGGGTACTTTCTTTGTATACTTTTGATTATACGGGTCGTGTCCGGGATTTACGGGAAATCGCGGGTTTTCGTTTGCCGGCGATTAAACTTCTTTTATTCAGCGTCTGATCAAAAATGAAAACATTTTTGAAAACTGCAAGTCTCATGCGTTTTAGTGGTGAAAAAATAATTTAAGAAATCGGTCGGGAAATGAGTTTACTACCTGGGTACTTTCTTTGTATACTTTTGACTATACGGGCCGAGTACGGGATTTAGGGGAACTCGCGGGTTTTCGTTTGCCGGCGATTAAACTTCTTTTATTCAGCGTCTCATCAAAAATGAAAACATTTTTGAAAACTACAAGTCTCATGCGTTTTAGTGGTGAAAAAATAATTTAAAAAATCGTTCGGGAAATGAGTTTACTCCCTGGGTACTTTCTTTGTATACTTTTGATTATACGGGTCGTGTCCGGGATTTACGGGAAATCGCGGGTTTTCGTTTGCCGGCGATTAAACTTCTTTTATTCAGAGTGTGATCAAAAATGAAAACATTTTTGAAAACTACAAGTCTCATGCGTTTTAGTGGTGAAAAAATAATTTACAAAATCGTTCGGGAAATGAGTTTACTACCTGGGAACTTTCTTTGTATACTTTTGACTATACGGGCCGAGTACGGGATTTACGGGAAATCGCGGGTTTTCGTTTGCCGGCGATTAAACTTTTTTTATTCAGCGTCTCATCAAAAATGAAAACATTTTTGAAAACTACAAGTCTCATGCGTTTTAGTGGTGAAAAAATAATTTAAAAAATCATTTGTGAAATAAGTTTACTCCCTGGGTACTTTTTTTGTGTACTTTTGACTATACGGGCCGAGTACGGGATTTACTGGAAATCGCGGGTTTTCGTTTGCCAGCGATTAAACTTCTTTTATTCAGCGTCTCATCAAAAATGAAAACATTTTTGAAAACTACAAGTCTCATGCGTTTTAGTGGTGAAAAAATAATTTAAAAAATCATTTGGGAAATAAGTTTACTCCCTGGGTACTTTTTTTGTGTACTTTTGACTATACGGGCCGAGTACGGGATTTACTGGAAATCGCGGGTTTTCGTTTGCCAGCGATTAAACTTCTTTTATTCAGCGTCTCATCAAAAATGAAAACATTTTTGAAAACTACAAGTCTCATGCGTTTTAGTGGTGAAAAAATAATTTAAAAAATCGTTCGGGAAATGAGTTTACTCCCTGGGTACTTTCTTTGTATACTTTTGATTTAACGGGTCGTGTCCGGGATTTAGGGGAAATCGCGGGTTTTCGTTTGCCGGCGATTAAACGTCTTTTATTGAGCGTGTCATCAAAAATGTAAACATTTTTGAATACTACAAGTTTCATTCGTTTTAGTGGTGAAAAAATAATTTGAAAAATCGTTCTGGAAATGAGTTTACTCAAATGGTACTTTCTTTATATACATTCGACTATACGGGCCAAGCCTGGGATTTACGGGAAATCGCGAATTTTCGTTTGCCGGCGATTAAACTTCTTTTATTTAGCGTCTCATCAAAAATGAAAACATTTTCGAAAACTACAAGTCTCATGCGTCTTAGTGGTGAAAAAATAATTTAAAAAATCGTTCGGGAAATAAGTTTACTCCCTGGGTACTTTCTTTGTATGCTTTTGATTATACGGGTCGTGTCCGGGAATTACGGGAAATCGCGGGTTTTCGTTTGCCGGCGATTAAACTTCTTTCATTCAGCGTCTGATCAAAAATGAAAACATTTTTGAAAACTACAAGTCTCATGCGTTTTAGTGGTGAAAAAATAATTTAAAAAATCGTTCGGTAAATGAGTTTACTACCTGGGTACTTTCTTTGTATACTTTTGACTATACGGGTCGAGTACCGGATTTACGGGAAATCGCGGGTTTTCGTTTGCCGGCGATTAAACTTTTTTTATTCAGCGTCTCATCAAAAATGAAAACATTTTTTAAAACTACAAGTCTCATGCGTTTTAGTGGTAAAAAAATAATTTAAAAAATCATTTGGGAAATAAGTTTACTCCTTGGGTACTTTTTTTTATACTTTTGATTTAACGGGTCGTGTCCGGGATTTACGGGAAATCGCGGGTTTCAATTTGCCGACGATTAAACTTGTTTTATTTAGCGTCTCATCAAAAACGAAAACATTTTTGAAAACTACAAGTCTCATGCGTTTTAGTGGTGAAAAAATAATTTAAAATATCTTTCGGGAAATGAGTTTACTCCCTGAGTACTTTCTTTGTATACTTTTGACTATACGGGCCGAGTACGGGATTTACGGGAAATCGCGGGTTTTTGTTTGCCGGCGATTAAACTTCTTTTATTTAGCGTCTCATCAAAAATGAAAACATTTTTGAAAACTACAAGTCTCATGCGTCTTAGTGGTGAAAAAATAATTTAAAAAATCGTTCGGGAAATAAGTTTACTCCCTGGGTACTTTCTTTTTATACTTTTGATTATACGGGTCGTGTGCGGGATTTACGGGAAATCGCGGGTTTTCGTTTGCCGGCGATTAAACTTCTTTCATTCAGGGTCTGATCAAAAATGAAAACATTTTTGAAAACTACAAGTCTTATGCGTTTTAGTGGTGAAAAAATAATTTAAAAAATCGTTCGGGAAATGAGTTTACTACCTGGGAACTTTCTTTGTATACTTTTGACTATACGGGTCGAGTACCGGATTTACGGGAAATCGCGGGTTTTCGTTTGCCGGCGATTAAACTTTTTTATTCAGCGTCTCATCAAAAATGAAAACATTTTTTAAAACTACAAGTCTCATGCGTTTTAGTGGTGAAAAAATAACTTAAAAAATCATTTGGGAAATAAGTTTACTTCCTGGGTACTTTTTTGTGTACTTTTGACTATACGGGCCGAGTACGGGATTTACGGGAAATCGCGGGTTTTCGTTTGCCGACGATTAAACTTGTTTTATTTAGCGTCTCATCAAAAACGAAAACATTTTTGAAAACTACAAGTCTCATGCGTTTTAGTGGTGAAAAAATAATTTAAAATATCTTTCGGAAAATGAGTTTACTCCCTGAGTACTTTCTTTGTATCCTTTTGACTATACGGGCCGAGTACGGGATTTACGGGAAATCGCGGGTTTTTGTTTGCCGGTGATTAAACTTCTTTTATTTAGCGTCTCATCAAAAATGAAAACATTTTTGAAAACTACAAGTCTCATGCGTCTTAGTGGTGAAAAAAAAATTTAAAAAATCGTTCGGGAAATAAGTTTACTCCCTGGGTACTTTCTTTGTATACTTTTGATTATACGGGTCGTGTCCGGGATTTACGGGAAATCGCGGGTTGTCGTTTGCCGGCGATTAAACTTCTTTCATTCAGCGTCTGATCAAAAATGAAAACATTTTTAAAAAATACAAGTCTCATGCGTTTTAGTGGTGAAAAAATAATTTAAAAAATCGTTTGGGAAATGAGTTTACTACCTGGGAACTTTCTTTGTATACTTTTGACTATACGGGTCGAGTACCGGATTTACGGGAAATCGCGGGTTTTCGTTTGCCGGCGATTAAACTTTTTTATTCAGCGTCTCATCAAAAATGAAAACATTTTTTAAAACTACAAGTCTCATGCGTTTTAGTGGTAAAAAAATAATTTAAAAAATCATTTGGGAAATAAGTTTACTCCCTGGGTACTTTTTTGTGTACTTTTGACTATACGGGCCGAGTACGGGATTTACGGGAAATCGCGGGTTTTCGTTTGCCGGCGATTAAACTTCTTTTATTTAGCGTCTCATCAAAAATGAAAACATTTTTGAAAACTACAAGTCTCATGCGTTTTAGTGGTGAAAAAATAATTTAAAAAATCGTTCGGGAAAAGAGTTTACTCCCTGGGTATTTTCTTTGTATACTTTTGATTTAACGGGTCGTGTCCGGGATTTACGGGAAATCGCGGGTTTCCGTTTGCCGACGATTAAACTTGTTTTATTTAGCGTCTCATCAAAAACGAAAACATTTTTGAAAACTACAAGTCTCATGCGTTTTAGTGGTGAAAAAATAATTTAAAATATCTTTCGGGAAATGAGATTACTCCCTGAGTACTTCCTTTGTATACTTTTGACTATACGGGCCGAGTACGGGATTTACGGGAAATCGCGGGTTTTTGTTTGCCGGCGATTAAACTTCATTTATTCAGCGTCTTCCAAAAATGAAAACATTTTTAAAAACTACAAGTCTCATGCGTTTTAGTGGTGAAAAAATAATTTAAAAAATCATTTGGGAAATAAGTTTACTCCCTGGGTACTTTTTTGTGTACTTTTGACTATACGGGCCGAGTACGGGATTTACGGGAAATCGCGGGTTTTTGTTTGCCGGCGATTAAACTTCTTTTATTTAGCGTCTCATCAAAAATGAAAACATTTTTTAAAACTACAAGTCTCATGCGTTTTAGTGGTAAAAAAATAATTTAAAAAATCATTTGGGAAATAAGTTTACTCCCTGGGTACTTTTTTGTGTACTTTTGACTATACGGGCCGAGTACGGGATTTACGGGAAATCGCGGGTTTTCGTTTGCCGGCGATTAAACTTCTTTTATTTAGCGTCTCATCAAAAATGAAAACATTTTTGAAAACTACAAGTCTCATGCGTTTTAGTGGTGAAAAAATAATTTAAAAAATCGTTCGGGAAAAGAGTTTACTCCCTGGGTATTTTCTTTGTATACTTTTGATTTAACGGGTCGTGTCCGGGATTTACGGGAAATCGCGGGTTTCCGTTTGCCGACGATTAAACTTGTTTTATTTAGCGTCTCATCAAAAACGAAAACATTTTTGAAAACTACAAGTCTCATGCGTTTTAGTGGTGAAAAAATAATTTAAAATATCTTTCGGGAAATGAGATTACTCCCTGAGTACTTCCTTTGTATACTTTTGACTATACGGGCCGAGTACGGGATTTACGGGAAATCGCGGGTTTTTGTTTGCCGGCGATTAAACTTCATTTATTCAGCGTCTTCCAAAAATGAAAACATTTTTAAAAACTACAAGTCTCATGCGTTTTAGTGGTGAAAAAATAATTTAAAAAATCATTTGGGAAATAAGTTTACTCCCTGGGTACTTTTTTGTGTACTTTTGACTATACGGGCCGAGTACGGGATTTACGGGAAATCGCGGGTTTTTGTTTGCCGGCGAATAAACTTCTTTTATTTAGCGTCTCATCAAAAATGAAAACATTTTTGAAAACTACAAGTCTCATGCGTTTTAGTGGTGAAAAAAAAATTTAAAAAATCGTTCGGGAAAAGAGTTTACTCCCTGGGTAATTTCTTTGTATACTTTTGATTTAACGGGTCGTGTCCGGGATTTACGGGAAATCGCAGGTTTTCGTTTGCCGACGATTAAACTTGTTTTATTTAGCGTCTCATCAAAAACGAAAACATTTTTGAAAACTACAAGTCTCATGCGTTTTAGTGGTGAAAAAATAATTTAAAATATCTTTCGGGAAATGAGTTTACTCCCTGAGTACTTCCTTTGTATACTTTTGACTATACGGGCCGAGTACGGGATTTACGGGAAATCGCGGGTTTTTGTTTGCCGGCGATTAAACTTCATTTATTCAGCGTCTTCTCAAAAATAAAAACATTTTTGAAAACTACAAGTGTCATGCGTTTTAGTGGTGAAAAAATAATTTAAAAAATCGTTCTTAAAATGAGTTTATTCACAGGGTACTTTCTTTGTATACATTCAACTATACGGGCCGAGGCAGGGATTTACGAAAAAAGCGGGTTTTCGGTTGTCGGCGATTAAACTGCTTTCATTCGGCGTCTCATCAAAAATGAAAACATTTTTGAAATCTACAATTCTCATGCGTTTTAGTGGTGAAAAAATAATTTAAAAAATCGTTCTTAAAATGAGTTTATTCACAGGGTACTTTCTTTGTATACTTTTGACTATACGGGCCGAGTACGGGATTTACGGGAAATCGCGGGTTTTCGTTTGCCGGCGATTAAACTTCTTTTATTTAGCGTCTTATCAAAAATGAAAACATTTTTGAAAACTACAAGTCTCATGCGTTTTAGTGGTGAAAAAATAATTTAAAAAATCATTTGGGAAATGAGTTTACTCCCTGGGTACTTTCTTTGTATACTTTTGATTTAACGGGTCGTGTCCGGGATTTACGGGAAATCGCGGGTTTCCGTTTGCCGGCGATTAAACTTCTTTTATTTAGCGTCTTATCAAAAATGAAAACATTTTTGAAAACTACAAGTCTCATGCGTTTTAGTGGTGAAAAAAAAATTTAAAAAATCGTTCGGGAAAAGAGTTTACTCCCTGGGTAATTTCTTTGTATACTTTTGATTTAACGGGTCGTGTCCGGGATTTACGGGAAATCGCAGGTTTCCGTTTGCCGACGATTAAACTTGTTTTATTTAGCGTCTCATCAAAAACGAAAACATTTTTGAAAACTACAAGTCTCATGCGTTTTAGTGGTGAAAAAATAATTTAAAATATCTTTCGGGAAATGAGTTTACTCCCTGAGTACTTCCTTTGTATACTTTTGACTATACGGGCCGAGTACGGGATTTACGGGAAATCGCGGGTTTTTGTTTGCCGGCGATTAAACTTCATTTATTCAGCGTCTTCTCAAAAATAAAAACATTTTTGAAAACTACAAGTGTCATGCGTTTTAGTGGTGAAAAAATAATTTAAAAAATCGTTCTTAAAATGAGTTTATTCACAGGGTACTTTCTTTGTATACATTCAACTATACGGGCCGAGGCAGGGATTTACGGAAAAAGCGGGTTTTCGGTTGTCGGCGATTAAACTGCTTTCATTCGGCGTCTCATCAAAAATGAAAACATTTTTGAAATCTACAAGTCTCATGCGTTTTAGTGGTGAAAAAATAATTTAAAAAATCGTTCTTAAAATGAGTTTATTCACAGGGTACTTTCTTTGTATACTTTTGACTATACGGGCCGAGTACGGGATTTACGGGAAATCGCGGGTTTTCGTTTGCCGGCGATTAAACTTCTTTTATTTAGCGTCTTATCAAAAATGAAAACATTTTTGAAAACTACAAGTCTCATGCGTTTTAGTGGTGAAAAAATAATTTAAAAAATCATTTGGGAAATGAGTTTACTCCCTGGGTACTTTCTTTGTATACTTTTGATTTAACGGGTCGTGTCCGGGATTTACGGGAAATCGCGGGTTTCCGTTTGCCGGCGATTAAACTTGTTTTATTTAGCGTCTCATCAAAAATGAAAACATTTTTGAAAACTACAAGTCTCATGCGTTTTAGTGGTGAAAAAATTATTTAAAAAATCGTTCGGGAAATCAGTTTACTCCCTGGGTACTTTTTTGTATACTTTTTATTTAACGGGTCGTGTCCGGGATTTACGGGAAATCGCGGGTTTCCGTTTGCCGGCGATTAAACTTGTTTTATTTAGCGTCTCATCTAAAACGAAAACATTTTGGAAATCTACAAGTGTCATGCGTTTTAGTGGTGAAAAAATAATTTAAAATATCTTTCGGGAAATGAGTTTACTCCCTGAGTACTTTCTTTGTATACTTTTGACTATACGGGCCGAGTACGGGATTTACGGGAAATCGCGGGTTTTTGTTTGCCGGCGATTAAACTTCTTTTATTCAGCGTCTTCTCAAAAATGAAAACATTTTTGAAAACTACAAGTGTCATGCGTTTTAGTGGTGAAAAAATAATTTAAAAAATCTTTCTTAAAATGAGTTTATTCACAGGGTACTTTCTTTGTATACATTCAACTATACGGGCCGAGGCAGGGATTTCCGGAAAAAGCGGGTGTTCGGTTGTCGGCGATTAAACTGCTTTCATTCGGCGTCTCATCAAAGATGAAAACATTTTTGAAATCTACAAGTCTCATGCGTTTTAGTGGTGAAAAAATAATTTAAAAAATCGTTATTAAAATGAGTTTATTCACAGGGTACTTTCTTTGTATACTTTTGACTATACGGGCCGAGTACGGGATTTACGGGAAATCGCGGGTTTTCGTTTGCCGGCGATTAAACTTCTTTTATTTAGCGTCTTATCAAAAATGAAAACATTTTTGAAAACTACAAGTCTCATGCGTTTTAGTGGTGAAAAAATAATTTAAAAAATCGTTCGAATAATGAGTTTACTCATTGAGTACTTTATTTGTATGCATTCCACTATACGGGCCAAGCCCGGGATTTACGGGAAATCGCGGGTTTTCGTTTGCTGGCGATTAAACTTCTTTTATTCAGCGTCTTCTCAAAAATTAAAAAACATTTTTGAAAACTACAAGTGTCATGCGTTTTAGTGGTGAAAAAATAATTTAAAAAATCGTTCTTAAAATGAGTTTATTCACAGGGTACTTTCTTTGTATACATTCAACTATACGGGCCGAGGCAGGGATTTACGGAAAAAGCGGGTTTTCGGTTGTCGGCGATTAAACTGCTTTCATTCGGCGTCTCATCAAAAATGAAAACATTTTTGAAATCTACAAGTGTCATGCGTTTTAGTGGTGAAAAAATAATTTAAAAAATCGTTCTTAAAATGAGTTTATTCACAGGGTACTTTCTTTGTATACATTCAACTATACGGACCGAGGCAGGGATTTACGGAAAAAGCGGGTGTTCGGTTGTCGGCGATTAAACTGCTTTCATTCGGCGTCTCATCAAAAATGAAAACATTTTTGAAATCTACAAGTCTCATGCGTTTTAGTGGTGAAAAAATAATTTAAAAAATCGTTATTAAAATAAGTTTATTCACAGGGTACTTTCTTTGTATACTTTTGACTATACGGGCCGAGTACGGGATTTACGGGAAATCGCGGGTTTTCGTTTGCCGGCGATTAAACTTCTTTTATTTAGCGTCTTATCAAAAATGAAAACATTTTTGAAAACTACAAGTCTCATGCGTTTTAGTGGTGAAAAAATAATTTAAAAAATCGTTCAGATAATGAGTTTACTCATTGAGTACTTTATTTGTATACATTCCACTATACGGGCCGAGTACGGGATTTACGGGAAATCGCGGGTTTTCGTTTGCCGGCGATTAAACTTCTTTTATTCAGCGTGTCATCAAATATAAAAACATTTTTGAAAACTACAAGTCTCATGCGTTTTAGTGGTGAAAAAATAATTTAAAAAATCGTTCGGGAAATGAGTTTACTCCTTGAGTACTTTCTTTGTATACTTTTGAATACACGGGCTGAGTACCGGATTTACGGGAAATCGCGGGTTTTCGTTTGCCGGCGATTAAACTTCTTTTATTCAGCGTCTTATCAAAAATGAAAACATTTTTGAAAACTACAAGTCTCATGCGTTTTAGTGGTGAAAAAATAATTTAAAAAATCGTTCTGAAAATGAGTTTACTCACAGGGTACTTTCTTTTTATACTTTTGACTATACGGGTCGAGTCCGGGATTCACAGGAAATCGCGGAGTTTTCTTTCCCGGCGATTAAACTTTCTTCATTCAGCGTCTCATCAAAAGTGAAAACATTTTTGAAAACTACAAGTCTCATGCGTTTAGTGGTGAAAAATAATTTGAAAAATCGTTCTGGAAATGAGTTTACTCACAGGGTACTTTCTTTATATACATTCGAATATACGGGCCAAGCCCGGGATTTACGGAAAAAGCGGGTGTTCGGTTGTCGGCGATTAAACTGCTTTCATTCGGCGTCTCATCAAAAATGAAAACATTTTTGAAATCTACAAGTCTCATGCGTTTTAGTGGTGAAAAAATAATTTAAAAAATCGTTATTAAAATAAGTTTATTCACAGGGTACTTTCTTTGTATACTTTTGACTATACGGGCCGAGTACGGGATTTACGGGAAATCGCGGGTTTTCGTTTGCCGGCGATTAAACTTCTTTTATTTAGCGTCTTATCAAAAATGAAAACATTTTTGAAAACTACAAGTCTCATGCGTTTTAGTGGTGAAAAAATAATTTAAAAAATCGTTCGGATAATGAGTTTACTCATTGAGTACTTTATTTGTATACATTCCACTATACGGGCCGAGTACGGGATTTACGGGAAATCGCGGGTTTTCGTTTGCCGGCGATTAAACTTCTTTTATTCAGCGTGTCATCAAATATAAAAACATTTTTGAAAACTACAAGTCTCATGCGTTTTAGTGGTGAAAAAATAATTTAAAAAATCGTTCGGGAAATGAGTTTACTCCTTGAGTACTTTCTTTGTATACTTTTGAATACACGGGCTGAGTACCGGATTTACGGGAAATCGCGGGTTTTCGTTTGCCGGCGATTAAACTTCTTTTATTCAGCGTCTTATCAAAAATGAAAACATTTTTGAAAACTACAAGTCTCATGCGTTTTAGTGGTGAAAAAATAATTTAAAAAATCGTTCTGAAAATGAGTTTACTCACAGGGTACTTTCTTTTTATACTTTTGACTATACGGGTCGAGTCCGGGATTCACAGGAAATCGCGGAGTTTTCTTTCCTGGCGATTAAACTTTCTTCATTCAGCGTCTCATCAAAAGTGAAAACATTTTTGAAAACTACAAGTCTCATGCGTTTAGTGGTGAAAAATAATTTGAAAAATCGTTCTGGAAATGAGTTTACTCACAGGGTACTTTCTTTATATACATTCGAATATACGGGCCAAGCCCGGGATTTACGGGAAATCGCGTGTTTTCGTTTGCTGGCGATTAAACATCTTTTATTCAGCGTCTCATCAAAAATGAAAACACTTTTGAAAACTACAAGTCTCATGCTTTTTAGTGGTGAAAAAATAATTTAAAAAATCGTTCTGGAAATGATTTTGCTCACAGGGTACTTTCTTTATATACATTCCACTATACGGGCCAAGCCCGGGATTTACGGGAAATCGCGGGTTTTCGTTTGCTGGCGATTAAACTTCTTTTATTCAGCGTCTCATCAAAAATGGATAGACTTTTGAAAACTACAAATCTCTTGCGTTTTAATGGTGAAAAAATAATTTAAAAAATCGTTCGGGAAATGAGTTTACTCCCTGGGTACTTTCTTTGTATGCTTTCGATTATACGGGTCGTGTCCGGGATTTAGGGGAAATCGCGGGTTTTCGTTTGCCGGCGATTAAACGTCTTTTATTCAGCGTCTCACCAAAAATGTAAACATTTTTGAATACTACAAATTTCATTCGTTTTAGTGGTGAAAAAATAATTTGAAAAATCGTTCTGGAAATGAGTTTACTCACAGGGTACTTTGTTTATATACATTGGACTATACAGGCCAAGCCCGGGATTTACGAGAAATCGCGAATTTTCGTTTGCCGGCGATTAAACTTCTTTTACTTAGCGTCTCATCAAAAATGAAAACATTTTTGAAAACTACAAGTCTCATGCGTTTTAGTGGTGAAAAAATAATTTAAAAAATCGTTCGGGAAATAAGTTTACTCCCTGGGTACTTTGTTTATATACATTGGACTATACAGGCCAAGCCCGGGATTTACGGGAAATCGCGAATTTTCGTTTGCCGGCGATTAAACTTCTTTTATTTAGCGTCTCATTAAAAATGAAAACATTTTTGAAAACTACAAGTCTCATGCGTTTTAGTGGTGAAAAAATAATTTAAAAAATCGTTCGGGAAATGCGTTTACTCCCTGGGTACTTTCTTTGTATACTTTTGACTATACGGGTCGAGTACGGATTTACGGGAAATCGCGGGTTTTCGTTTGCCGGCGATTAAACTTCTTTTATTTAGCGTCTCATGAAAAATAAAAACATTTTTGAAAACTACAAGTCTCATGCGTTTTAGTGGTGAAAAAATAATTTAAAAAATCGTTCGGGAAATGAGTTTACTACTTGAGTACTTTCTTTGTATACTTTTGAATACACGGGCCGAGTACCGGATTTACGGGAAATCGCGGGTTTTCGTTTGCCGGCGATTAAACTTCTTTTATTCAGCGTCTTATCAAAAATGAAAACATTTTTGAAAACTACAAGTCTCATGCGTTTTAGTGGTGAAAAAATAATTTAAAAAATCGTTCTGAAAATGAGTTTACTCACAGGGTACTTTCTTTTTATACTTTTGACTATACGGGTCGAGTCCGGGATTCACAGGAAATCGCGGAGTTTTCTTTCCCGGCGATTAAACTTTCTTCATTCAGCGTCTCATCAAAAGTGAAAACATTTTTGAAAACTACAAGTCTCATGCGTTTAGTGGTGAAAAATAATTTGAAAAATCGTTCTGGAAATGAGTTTACTCACAGGGTACTTTCTTTATATACATTCGAATATACGGGCCAAGCCCGGGATTTACGGAAAAAGCGGGTGTTCGGTTGTCGGCGATTAAACTGCTTTCATTCGGCGTCTCATCAAAAATGAAAACATTTTTGAAATCTACAAGTCTCATGCGTTTTAGTGGTGAAAAAATAATTTAAAAAATCGTTATTAAAATAAGTTTATTCACAGGGTACTTTCTTTGTATACTTTTGACTATACGGGCCGAGTACGGGATTTACGGGAAATCGCGGGTTTTCGTTTGCCGGCGATTAAACTTCTTTTATTTAGCGTCTTATCAAAAATGAAAACATTTTTGAAAACTACAAGTCTCATGCGTTTTAGTGGTGAAAAAATAATTTAAAAAATCGTTCGGATAATGAGTTTACTCATTGAGTACTTTATTTGTATACATTCCACTATACGGGCCGAGTACGGGATTTACGGGAAATCGCGGGTTTTCGTTTGCCGGCGATTAAACTTCTTTTATTCAGCGTGTCATCAAATATAAAAACATTTTTGAAAACTACAAGTCTCATGCGTTTTAGTGGTGAAAAAATAATTTAAAAAATCGTTCGGGAAATGAGTTTACTCCTTGAGTACTTTCTTTGTATACTTTTGAATACACGGGCTGAGTACCGGATTTACGGGAAATCGCGGGTTTTCGTTTGCCGGCGATTAAACTTCTTTTATTCAGCGTCTTATCAAAAATGAAAACATTTTTGAAAACTACAAGTCTCATGCGTTTTAGTGGTGAAAAAATAATTTAAAAAATCGTTCTGAAAATGAGTTTACTCACAGGGTACTTTCTTTTTATACTTTTGACTATACGGGTCGAGTCCGGGATTCACAGGAAATCGCGGAGTTTTCTTTCCTGCCGATTAAACTTTCTTCATTCAGCGTCTCATCAAAAGTGAAAACATTTTTGAAAACTACAAGTCTCATGCGTTTAGTGGTGAAAAATAATTTGAAAAATCGTTCTGGAAATGAGTTTACTCACAGGGTACTTTCTTTATATACATTCGAATATACGGGCCAAGCCCGGGATTTACGGGAAATCGCGTGTTTTCGTTTGCTGGCGATTAAACATCTTTTATTCAGCGTCTCATCAAAAATGAAAACACTTTTGAAAACTACAAGTCTCATGCTTTTTAGTGGTGAAAAAATAATTTAAAAAATCGTTCTGGAAATGATTTTGCTCACAGGGTACTTTCTTTATATACATTCCACTATACGGGCCAAGCCCGGGATTTACGGGAAATCGCGGGTTTTCGTTTGCTGGCGATTAAACTTCTTTTATTCAGCGTCTCATCAAAAATGGATAGACTTTTGAAAACTACAAATCTCTTGCGTTTTAATGGTGAAAAAATAATTTAAAAAATCGTTCGGGAAATGAGTTTACTCCCTGGGTACTTTCTTTGTATGCTTTCGATTATACGGGTCGTGTCCGGGATTTAGGGGAAATCGCGGGTTTTCGTTTGCCGGCGATTAAACGTCTTTTATTCAGCGTCTCACCAAAAATGTAAACATTTTTGAATACTACAAATTTCATTCGTTTTAGTGGTGAAAAAATAATTTGAAAAATCGTTCTGGAAATGAGTTTACTCACAGGGTACTTTGTTTATATACATTGGACTATACAGGCCAAGCCCGGGATTTACGAGAAATCGCGAATTTTCGTTTGCCGGCGATTAAACTTCTTTTACTTAGCGTCTCATCAAAAATGAAAACATTTTTGAAAACTACAAGTCTCATGCGTTTTAGTGGTGAAAAAATAATTTAAAAAATCGTTCGGGAAATAAGTTTACTCCCTGGGTACTTTGTTTATATACATTGGACTATACAGGCCAAGCCCGGGATTTACGGGAAATCGCGAATTTTCGTTTGCCGGCGATTAAACTTCTTTTATTTAGCGTCTCATTAAAAATGAAAACATTTTTGAAAACTACAAGTCTCATGCGTTTTAGTGGTGAAAAAATAATTTAAAAAATCGTTCGGGAAATGCGTTTACTCCCTGGGTACTTTCTTTGTATACTTTTGACTATACGGGTCGAGTACGGATTTACGGGAAATCGCGGGTTTTCGTTTGCCGGCGATTAAACTTCTTTTATTTAGCGTCTCATGAAAAATAAAAACATTTTTGAAAACTACAAGTCTCATGCGTTTTAGTGGTGAAAAAATAATTTAAAAAATCGTTCGGGAAATGAGTTTACTACTTGAGTACTTTCTTTGTATACTTTTGAATACACGGGCCGAGTACCGGATTTACGGGAAATCGCGGGTTTTCGTTTGCCGGCGATTAAACTTCTTTTATTCAGCGTCTTATCAAAAATGAAAACATTTTTGAAAACTACAAGTCTCATGCGTTTTAGTGGTGAAAAAATAATTTAAAAAATCGTTCTGAAAATGAGTTTACTCACAGGGTACTTTCTTTTTATACTTTTGACTATACGGGTCGAGTCCGGGATTCACAGGAAATCGCGGAGTTTTCTTTCCCGGCGATTAAACTTCCTTCATTCAGCGTCTCATCAAAAGTGAAAACATTTTTGAAAACTACAAGTCTCATGCGTTTAGTGGTGAAAAATAATTTGAAAAATCGTTCTGGAAATGAGTTTACTCACAGGGTACTTTCTTTATATACATTCGACTATACGGGCCAAGCCCGGGATTTACGGGAAATCGCGTGTTTTCGTTTGCTGGCGATTAAACATCTTTTTTTCAGCGTCTCATCAAAAATGAAAACACTTTTGAAAACTACAAGTCTCATGCTTTTTAGTGGTGAAAAAATAATTTAAAAAATCGTTCTGGAAATAATTTTGCTCACAGGGTACTTTCTTTATATACATTCCACTATACGGGCCAAGCCCGGGATTTACGGGAAATCGCGGGTTTTCGTTTGCTGGCGATTAAACTTCTTTTATTCAGCGTCTCATCAAAAATGGATAGACTTTTGAAAACTACAAATCTCATGCGTTTTAATGGTGAAAAAATAATTTAAAAAATCGTTCGGGAAATGAGTTTACTCCCTGGGTACTTTCTTTGTATGCTTTCGATTATACGGGTCGTGTCCGGGATTTAGGGGAAATCGCGGGTTTTCGTTTGCCGGCGATTAAACGTCATTTATTCAGCGTCTCATCAAAAATGTAAACATTTTTGAATAATACAAATTTCATTCGTTTTAGTGGTGAAAAAATAATTTGAAAAATCGTTCTGGAAAAAAGTTTACTCACAGGGTACTTTGTTTATATACATTGGACTATACAGGCCAAGCCCGGGATTTACGAGAAATCGCGAATTTTCGTTTGCCGGCGATTAAACTTCTTTTACTTAGCGTCTCATCAAAAATGAAAACATTTTTGAAAACTACAAGTCTCATGCGTTTTAGTGGTGAAAAAATAATTTAAAAAATCGTTCGGGAAATAAGTTTACTCCCTGGGTACTTTGTTTATATACATTGGACTATACAGGCCAAGCCCGGGATTTACGGGAAATCGCGAATTTTCGTTTGCCGGCGATTAAACTTCTTTTATTTAGCGTCTCATTAAAAATGAAAACATTTTTGAAAACTACAAGTCTCATGCGTTTTAGTGGTGAAAAAATAATTTAAAAAATCGTTCGGGAAATGCGTTTACTCCCTAGGTACTTTCTTTGTATACTTTTGACTATACGGGTCGAGTACGGATTTACGGGAAATCGCGGGTTTTCGTTTGCCGGCGATTAAACTTCTTTTATACAGTGCCTTATCAAAAATGAAAACATTTTTGAAAACTACAAGTCTCATGCTTTTTAGTGGTGAAAAAATAATTTAAAAAATCGTTCTGAAAATGAGTTTACTCACAGGGTACTTTCTTTGTATACATTCGACTATAGGGGCCAGCCCGGGATTTACAGGAAATCGCGGGTTTTTATTTGCCGGCGATTAATCTTCTTTTATTCAGCGTCTCATCAAAAATGAAAACATTTTTGAAAACTACAAGTCTTATGCGTTTTAGTGGTGAAAAAATAAATTAAAAAATCATTTGGGAAATCAGTTTACTCCCTCGGTACTTTTTTTGTGTTCTTTTGACTATACGGGCCGAGTAGGGGATTTACGGGAAATCGCGGGTTTTCGTTTGCCGGCGATTAAACTTCTTTTATTCAGCGTCTTATTAAAAATGAAAACATTTTTGAAAACTACAAGTCTCATGCGTTTTAGTGGTGAAAAAATAATTTAAAAAATCGTTCTGAAAATGAGTTTACTCATTGAGTACTTTATTTGTATACTTTGGACTATACGGGCCGAGTACCGGATTTACGGGAAATCGCGGGTTTTCGTTTGCCGGCGATTAAACTTGTTTTATTTAGCGTCTCATCAAAAATAAAAACATTTTTGAAATCTACAAGTCTCATGCGTTTTAGTGGTGAAAAAATAATTCAAAAAATCGTTCGGGAAATGAGTTTACTCATTGAGTACTTTATTTGTATACTTTGGACTATACGGGCCGAGTACCGGATTTACGGGAAATCGCGGGTTTTCGTTTGCCGGCCATTAATCTTCTTTTATTTAGCGTCTCATTAAAAATGAAAACATTTTTGAAAACTACAAGTCTCATGCGTTTTAGTGGTGAAAAAATAATTTAAAAAATCGTTCGGGAAATGCGTTTACTTCCTGGGTACTTTCTTTGTATACTTTTGACTATACGGGTCGAGTACGGATTTACGGGAAATCGCGGGTTTTCGTTTGCCGGCGATTAAACTTCTTTTATACAGTGCCTTATCAAAAATGAAAACATTTTTGAAAACTACAAGTCTCATGCTTTTTAGTGGTGAAAAAATAATTTAAAAAATCGTTCTGAAAATGAGTTTACTCACAGGGTACTTTCTTTGTATACATTCGACTATAGGGGCCAGCCCGGGATTTACAGGAAATCGCGGGTTTTTATTTGCCGGCGATTAATCTTCTTTTATTCAGCGTCTCATCAAAAATGAAAACATTTTTGAAAACTACAAGTCTCATGCGTTTTAGTGGTGAAAAAATAAATTAAAAAATCATTTGGGAAATCAGTTTACTCCCTGGGTACTTTTTTTGTGTTCTTTTGACTATACGGGCCGAGTAGGGGATTTACGGGAAATCGCGGGTTTTCGTTTGCCGGCGATTAAACTTGTTTTATTTAGCGTCTCATCAAAAATAAAAACATTTTTGAAATCTACAAGTCTCATGCGTTTTAGTGGTGAAAAAATAATTCAAAAAATCGTTCGGGAAATGAGTTTACTCATTGAGTACTTTATTTGTATACTTTGGACTATACGGGCCGAGTACCGGATTTACGGGAAATCGCGGGTTTTCGTTTGCCGGCCATTAATCTTCTTTTATTCAGCGTCTTATCAAAAATGAAAACATTTTTAAAAACTGCAAGTCTCATGCGTTTTAGTGGTGAAAAAATAATTTAAAAAATCATTTGGGAAATCAGTTTACTCCCTGGGTACTTTTTTTGTGTTCTTTTGACTATACGGGCCGAGTAGGGGATTTACGAGAAATCGCGCGTCTTCGTTTGCCGGCGATTAAACTTCTTTTATTCAGCGTCTTATCAAAAATGAAAACATTTTCGAAAACTACAAGTCTCATGCGTTTTAGTGGTGAAAAAATAATTTAAAAAATCGTTCGGGAAATGAGTTTACTCCCTGGGTACTTTCTTTGTATACTTTTGATTATACGGATCACGTCCGGGATTTACGGGAAATCGCGGGTTTTCGTTTGGCGGCGATTAAACTTGTTTTATTTAACGTCTCATCAAAAATAAAAACATTTTTGAAATCTACAAGTCTCATGCGTTTTAGTGGTGAAAAAATAATTCAAAAAATTGTTCGGGAAATGAGTTTACTCATTGAGTACTTTATTTGTATACTTTGGATTATACGGGTCGTGTCCGGGATTTACGGGAATACGCGGGTTTTCGTTTCCCGGCGATTAAACTTGTTTTATTTAGCGTCTCATCAAAAATGAAAACATTTTTGAAAACTACAAGTCTCATGCGTTTTAGTGGTGAAAAAATAATTTAAAAAATCGTTCGGGAAATGAGTTTACTACCTGGGTACTTTCTTTGTATACTTTTGACTATACGGGTCGAGTACCGGATTTACGGGAAATCGCGGGTTTTCGTTTGCCGGCGATTTAACTTCTTTTATACAGCGTCTTATCAAAAATGAAAACATTTTTGAAAACTACAAGTCTCATGCGTTTTAGTGGTGAAAAAATAATTTAAAAAATCGTTCGGGAAATCAGTTTACTTCCTGGGCACTTTCTTTGTATACTTTTGATTATACGGGTCGTGTCCGGGATTTATTTGAAATCGCGGGTTTTCGTTTGCCGGCGATTAAACTTGTTTTATTTAGCATCTCATCAAAAATAAAAACATTTTTGAAATCTACAAGTCTCATGCGTTTTAGTGGTGAAAAAAAATTTCAAAAAATCGTTTGGGAAATGAGTTTACTCATTGCGTACTTTATTTGTATACTTTGGACTATACGGGCCGAGTACCGGATTTACGGGAAATCGCGGGTTTTCGATTGCCGGCCATTAATCTTCTTTTATTCAGCGTCTTCTCAAAAATGAAAACATTTTTAAAAACTGCAAGTCTCATGCGTTTTAGTGGTGAAAAAATAATTTAAAAAATCGTTCTGAGAATGAGTTTACTCCCTGGGTACTTTCTTTTTATACTTTTGACTATGCGGGCCGAGTACTGGATTTACGGGAAATCGCGGGTTTTCGTTTGCCGGCGATTAAACTTCTTTTATTTAGCGTTTCATCAAAAATGAAAACATTTTTGAAAACTACCAGTCTCATGCGTTTTAGTGGTGAAAAAATAATTTAAAAAATCGCTCGGGAAATGAGTTTACTCATTGAGTACTTTATTTGTATACTTTTAACTATACGGGCCGAGTACCGGATTTACGGGAAATCGCGGGTTTTCGTTTGCCGGCCATTAAACTTCTTTTATTCAGCGTCTTATCAAAAATGAAAACATTTTTGAAAACTGCAAGTCTCATGCGTTTTAATGGTGAAAAAATAATTTAAAAAATCGTTCTGAAAATGAGTTTACTCACAGGGTACTTTCTTTTTATACTTTTGACTATACGGGTCGAGTCCGGGATTTACAGGAAATCGCGGGGTTTTCTTTCCCGGCGATTAAACTTCCTTCATTCAGCGTCTCATCAAAAATGAAAACATTTTTAAAAACTACAAGTCTCATGCGTTTTAGTGGTGAAAAAATAATTTGAAAAATCGTTCTGGAAATGAGTTTACTCACAGGGTACTTTCTTTATATACATTCGACTATACGGGCCAAGCGCGGGATTTACGGGAAATCGCCGGTTTTCGTTTGCTGGCGATTAAACATCTTTTATTCAGCGTCTCATCTAAAATGAAAACACTTTTGAAAACTACAAGTCTCATGCGTTTTAGTGGTGAAAAAATAATTTGAAAAATCGTTCTGGAAATGAGTTTGCTCACAGGGTACTTTCTTTATATACATTCCACTATACGGGCCAAGCCCGGGATTTACGGAAAATCGCGGGTTTTCGTTTGCTGGCGATTAAACTTCTTTTATTCAGCGTCTCATCAAAAATGGATACACTTCTGAAAACTACAAATCTCATGCGTTTTAATGGTGAAAAAATAATTTAAAAAATCGTTCGGGAAATGAGTCTACTCCCTGGGTACTTTCTTTGTATACTTTCGATTATACGGGTCGTGTCCGGGATTTAGGGGAAATCGCGGGTTTTCGTTTGCCGGCGATTAAACGTCTTTTATTCAGCGTCTCATAAAAAATGTAAATATTTTTGAATACTACAAGTTTCATTCGTTTTAGTGGTGAAAAAATAATTTGAAAAATCGTTCTGGAAATGAGTTTACTCACAGGGTACTTTCTTTATATACATTCGATTATACGGGCCAAGCCCGGTATTTACGGGAAATCGCGAATTTTCGTTTGCCGGCGATTAAACTTCTTTTATTTAGCGTCTCACCAAAAATGAAAACATTTTTGAAAACTACAAGTCTCATGCGTTTTAGTGGTGAAAAAATAATTTAAAAAATCGTTCGGGAAATAAGTTTACTCCCTGGGTACTTTCTTTGTATACTTTTGATTATACGGGTCGTGTCCGGGATTTACGGGAAATCGCGGGTTTTCGTTTGCCGGCGATTAAACTTCTTTTATTCAGCGTCAAATCAAAAATGAAAACATTTTTGAAAACTACAAGTCTCATGCGTTTTAGTGGTGAAAAAGTAATTTAAAAAATCGGTCGGGAAATGAGTTTACTCCCTGGGTACTTTCTTTGTATACTTTTGACTATACGGGTCGTGTACCGGATTTACGGGAAATCGCGGGTTTTCGTTTGCCGGCCATTAAACTTCTTTTATTCAGCGTCTTATCAAAAATGAAATCATTTTTGAAAACTGCAAGTTTCATGCGTTTTAGTGGTGAAAAAATAATTTAAAAAATCGTTCTGAGAATGAGTTTACTCACAGGGTACTTTCTTTTTATACTTTTGACTATACGGGCCGAGTACGGGATTTACGGGAAATCGCGGGTTTTTGTTTGCCAGCGATTAAACTTCTTTTATTTAGCGTCTCATCAAAAATGAAAACATTTTTAAAAACTACAAGTCTCATGCGTTTTAGTGGTGAAAAAATAATTTAAAAAATCGTTCGGGAAATGAGTTTACTCCTTGAGTACTTTATTTGTATACTTTTGACTATACGGGCCGAATACCGGATTTACGGGAAATCGCGGGTTTTCGTTTGCCGGCCATTAAACTTCTTTTATTCAGCGTCTTATCAAAAATGAAAACATTTTTGAAAACTGCAAGTCTCATGCGTTTTAATGGTGAAAAAATAATTTAAAAAATCGTTCTGAAAATGAGTTTACTCACAGGGTACTTTCTTTTTAAACTTTTGACTATACGGGTCGAGTCCGGGATTTACAGGAAATCGCAGGGTTTTCTTTCCCGGCGATTAAACTTCCTTCATTCAGCGTCTCATCAAAAATGAAAACATTGAAAACATTTTTGAAAACTACAAGTCTCATGCGTTTTAGTGGTGAAAAAATAATTTGAAAAATCGTTCTGGAAATGAGTTTACTCACATGGTACTTTCTTTATATACATTCGACTATACGGGCCAAGCCCGGGATTTACGGTAAATCGCGGGTTTTCGTTTGCTGGCGATTAAACATCTTTTATTCAGCGTCTCATCAAAAATGAAAACATTTTTGAATACTACAAGTTTCATTCGTTTTAGTGGTGAAAAAATCTTTTGAAAAATCGTTCTGGAAATGAGTTTACTCACAGGGTACTTTCTTTATATACATTCGATTATACGGGCCAAGCCCGGTATTTACGGGAAATCGCGAATTTTCGTTTGCCGGCGATTAAACTTCTTTTATTTAGCGTCTCAACAAAAATGAAAACATTTTTAAAAACTACAAGTCTCATGCGTTTTAGTGGTGAAAAAATAATTGAAAAAATCGTTCGGGAAAAAAGTTTACTCCCTGGGTACTTTCTTTGTATACTTTTGATTATACAGGTCGTGTCCGGGATTTACGGGAAATCGCGGGTTTTCGTTTGCCGGCGATAAAACTTCTTTTATTCAGCGTCTGATCAAAAATGAAAACATTTTTGAAAACTACAAGTCTCATGCGTTTTAGTGGTGAAAAAATAATTTAAAAAATCGTTCGGGAAATGAGTTTACTCCCTGGGTACTTTCTTTGTATACTTTTGACTATACGGGTCGTGTACCGGATTTACGGGAAATCGCGGGTTTTCGTTTGCCGGCCATTAAACTTCTTTTATTCAGCGTCTTATCAAAAATGAAAACATTTTTGAAAACTGCAAGTCTCATGCGTTTTAGTGGTGAAAAACTAATTTAAAAAATCGTTCTGAGAATGAGTTTACTCACAGGGTACTTTCTTTTTATACTTTTAACTATACGGGTCGAGTCCGGGATTTACAGGAAATCGCGGGGTTTTCTTTCCCGGCGATTAAACTTCCTTCATTTAGCGTCTCGTCAAAAATGAAAACATTTTTGAAAACTACAAGTCTCATGCGTTTTAGTGGTGAAAAAATAATTTAAGAAATCGTTCGGGAGATGAATTTACTGCCTGGATACTTTCTTTGTATACTTTTGACTATACGGGCCGAGTCCGGGACTTACGGGAAATCGCGGGTTTCCGTTTGCCGGCGATTAAACTTCTTTTATTTAGCGTCTCATCAAAAATGAAAACATTTTTGAAAACTACAAGTTTCACGCGTTTTAGTGGTGAAAAAATAATTTAAAAAATCGTTCGGGAAATGAGTTTACTCATTGAGTACTTTATTTGTATATTTTTGACTATACGGGCCGAATACCGGATTTACGGGAAATCGCGGGTTTTCGTTTGCCGGCCATTAAACTTCTTTTATTCAGCGTCTTATCAAAAATGAAAACATTTTTGAAAACTGCAAGTATCTTGCGTTTTAATGGTGAAAAAATAATTTAAAAAATCGTTCTGAAAATGAGTTTACTCACAGGGTACTTTCTTTATATACATTCGACTATACGGGTCGAGTCCGGGATTTACAGGAAATCGCGGGGTTTTCTTTCCCGGCGATTAAACTTCCTTCATTCAGCGTCTCATCAAAAATGAAAACATTTTTGAAAACTACAAGTCTCATGCGTTTTAGTGGTGAAAAAATAATTTGAAAAATCGTTCTGGAAATAAGTTTACTCACAGGGCACTTTCTTTATATACATTCGACTATACGGGCAAAGCCCGGGATTTACGGGAAATCGCGGGTTTTCGTTTGCTGGCGATTAAACATCTTTTATTCAGCGTCTCATCAAAAATGAAAACACTTTTGAAAACTACAAGTCTCATGCGTTTTAGTGGTGAAAAAATAATTTAAAAAATCGTTCGGGAAATGAGTTTACTCCCTGGGTACTTTCTTTGTATACTTTTGACTATACGGGTCGTGTACCGGATTTACGGGAAATCGCGGGTTTTCGTTTGCCGGCCATTAAACTTCTTTTATTCAGCGTCTTATCAAAAATGAAAACATTTTTGAAAACTGCAAGTCTCATGCGTTTTAGTGGTGAAAAAATAATTTAAAAAATCGTTCTGAGAATGAGTTTACTCACAGGGTACTTTCTTTTTATACTTTTAACTATACGGGTCGAGTCCGGGATTTACAGGAAATCGCGGGGTTTTCTTTCCCGGCGATTAAACTTCCTTCATTTAGCGTCTCGTCAAAAATGAAAACATTTTTGAAAACTACAAGTCTCATGCGTTTTAGTGGTGAAAAAATAATTTAAGAAATCGTTCGGGAAATAAATTTACTCCCTGGATACTTCCTTTGTATACTTTTGACTATACGGGCCGAGTCCGGGACTTACGGGAAATCGCGGGTTTTCGTTTGCCGGCGATTAAACTTCGTTTATTTAGCGTCTCATCAAAAATGAAAACATTTTTGAAAACTACAAGTTTCATGCGTTTTAGTGGTGAAAAAATAATTTAAAAAATCGTTCGGGAAATGAGTTTACTCATTGAGTACTTTATTTGTATATTTTTGACTATACGGGCCGAATACCGGATTTACGGGAAATCGCGGGTTTTCGTTTGCCGGCCATTAAACTTCTTTTATTCAGCGTCTTATCAAAAATGAAAACATTTTTGAAAACTGCAAGTATCTTGCGTTTTAATGGTGAAAAAATAATTTAAAAAATCGTTCTGAAAATGAGTTTACTCACAGAGTACTTTCTTTATATACATTCGACTATACGGGTCGAGTCCGGGATTTACAGGAAATCGCGGGGTTTTCTTTCCCGGCGATTAAACTTCCTTCATTCAGCGTCTCATCAAAAATGAAAACATTTTTGAAAACTACAAGTCTCATGCGTTTTAGTGGTGAAAAAATAATTTGAAAAATCGTTCTGGAAATAAGTTTACTCACAGGGCACTTTCTTTATATACATTCGACTATACGGGCAAAGCCCGGGATTTACGGGAAATCGCGGGTTTTCGTTTGCTGGCGATTAAACATCTTTTATTCAGCGTCTCATCAAAAATGAAAAAACTTTTGAAAACTACAAGTCTCATGCGTTTTAGTGGTGAAAAAATAATTTGAAAAATCGTTCTGGAAATAAGTTTACTCACAGGGCACTTTCTTTATATACATTCGACTATACGGGCAAAGCCCGGGATTTACGGGAAATCGCGGGTTTTCGTTTGCTGGCGATTAAACATCTTTTATTCAGCGTCTCATCAAAAATGAAAACACTTTTGAAAACTACAAGTCTCATGCGTTTTAGTGGTGAAAAAATAATTTAAAAAATCGTTCGGGAAATGAGTTTACTCCCTGGGTACTTTCTTTGTATACTTTTGACTATACGGGTCGTGTACCGGATTTACGGGAAATCGCGGGTTTTCGTTTGCCGGCCATTAAACTTCTTTTATTCAGCGTCTTATCAAAAATGAAAACATTTTTGAAAACTGCAAGTCTCATGCGTTTTAGTGGTGAAAAAATAATTTAAAAAATCGTTCTGAGAATGAGTTTACTCACAGGGTACTTTCTTTTTATACTTTTAACTATACGGGTCGAGTCCGGGATTTACAGGAAATCGCGGGGTTTTCTTTCCCGGCGATTAAACTTC
This sequence comes from Hydractinia symbiolongicarpus, assembly GCF_029227915.1. Taxonomy (NCBI): domain Eukaryota; kingdom Metazoa; phylum Cnidaria; class Hydrozoa; order Anthoathecata; family Hydractiniidae; genus Hydractinia; species Hydractinia symbiolongicarpus. The sequence continues at coordinate 294,419 of NC_079886.1, forward strand.
CTTCATTTAGCGTCTCGTCAAAAATGAAAACATTTTTGAAAACTACAAGTCTCATGCGTTTTAGTGGTGAAAAAATAATTTAAGAAATCGTTCGGGAAATAAATTTACTCCCTGGATACTTCCTTTGTATACTTTTGACTATACGGGCCGAGTCCGGGACTTACGGGAAATCGCGGGTTTTCGTTTGCCGGCGATTAAACTTCGTTTATTTAGCGTCTCATCAAAAATGAAAACATTTTTGAAAACTACAAGTTTCATGCGTTTTAGTGGTGAAAAAATAATTTAAAAAATCGTTCGGGAAATGAGTTTACTCATTGAGTACTTTATTTGTATATTTTTGACTATACGGGCCGAATACCGGATTTACGGGAAATCGCGGGTTTTCGTTTGCCGGCCATTAAACTTCTTTTATTCAGCGTCTTATCAAAAATGAAAACATTTTTGAAAACTGCAAGTATCTTGCGTTTTAATGGTGAAAAAATAATTTAAAAAATCGTTCTGAAAATGAGTTTACTCACAGAGTACTTTCTTTATATACATTCGACTATACGGGTCGAGTCCGGGATTTACAGGAAATCGCGGGGTTTTCTTTCCCGGCGATTAAACTTCCTTCATTCAGCGTCTCATCAAAAATGAAAACATTTTTGAAAACTACAAGTCTCATGCGTTTTAGTGGTGAAAAAATAATTTGAAAAATCGTTCTGGAAATAAGTTTACTCACAGGGCACTTTCTTTATATACATTCGACTATACGGGCAAAGCCCGGGATTTACGGGAAATCGCGGGTTTTCGTTTGCTGGCGATTAAACATCTTTTATTCAGCGTCTCATCAAAAATGAAAAAACTTTTGAAAACTACAAGTTTCATGCGTTTTAGTGGTGAAAAAATAATTTAAAAAATCGTTCGGGAAATGAGTTTACTCCCTGGGTACTTTCTTTGTATACTTTTGACTATACGGGTCGTGTACCGGATTTACGGGAAATTGCGGGTTTTCGTTTGCCGGCCATTAAACTTCTTTTATTCAGCGTCTTATCAAAAATGAAAACATTTTTGAAAACTGCAAGTATCTTGCGTTTTAATGGTGAAAAAATAATTTAAAAAATCGTTCTGAAAATGAGTTTACTCACAGGGTACTTTCTTTATATACATTCGACTATACGGGTCGAGTCCGGGATTTACAGGAAATCGCGGGGTTTTCTTTCCCGGCGATTAAACTTCCTTCATTCAGCGTCTCATCAAAAATGAAAACATTTTTGAAAACTACAAGTCTCATGCGTTTTAGTGGTGAAAAAATAATTTGAAAAATCGTTCTGGAAATAAGTTTACTCACAGGGCACTTTCTTTATATACATTCGACTATACGGGCAAAGCCCGGGATTTACGGGAAATCGCGGGTTTTCGTTTGCTGGCGATTAAACATCTTTTATTCAGCGTCTCATCAAAAATGAAAAAACTTTTGAAAACTACAAGTCTCATGCGTTTTAGTGGTGAAAAAATAATTTAAAAAATCGTTCGGGAAATGAGTTTACTCCCTGGGTACTTTCTTTGTATACTTTTGACTATACGGGTCGTGTACCGGATTTACGGGAAATTGCGGGTTTTCGTTTGCCGGCCATTAAACTTCTTTTATTCAGCGTCTTATCAAAAATGAAAACATTTTTGAAAACTGCAAGTCTCATGCGTTTTAGTGGTGAAAAAATAATTTAAAAAATCGTTCTGAGAATGAGTTTACTCACAGGGTACTTTCTTTTTATACTTTTAACTATACGGGTCGAGTCCGGGATTTACAGGAAATCGCGGGGTTTTCTTTCCCGGCGATTAAACTTCCTTCATTTAGCGTCTCGTCAAAAATGAAAACATTTTTGAAAACTACAAGTCTCATGCGTTTTAGTGGTGAAAAAATAATTTAAGAAATCGTTGGGGAAATGAATTTACTCCCTGGATACTTTCTTTGTATACTTTTGACTATACGGGCCGAGTCCGGGACTTACGGGAAATCGCGGGTTTTCGTTTGCCGGCGATTAAACTTCTTTTATTTAGCGTCCCATCAAAAATGAAAACATTTTTGAAAACTACAAGTTTCATGCGTTTTAGTGGTGAAAAAATAATTTAAAAAATCGTTCGGGAAATGAGTTTACTCATTGAGTACTTTATTTGTATATTTTTGACAATACGGGCCGAATACCGGATTTACGGGAAATCGCGGGTTTTCGTTTGCCGGCCATTAAACTTCTTTTATTCAGCGTCTTATCAAAAATGAAAACATTTTTGAAAACTGCAAGTATCTTGCGTTTTAATGGTGAAAAAATAATTTAAAAAATCGTTCTGAAAATGAGTTTACTCATAGGGTACTTTCTTTATATACATTCGACTATACGGGTCGAGTCCGGGATTTACAGGAAATCGCGGGGTTTTCTTTCCCGGCGATTAAACTTCCTTCATTCAGCGTCTCATCAAAAATGAAAACATTTTTGAAAACTACAAGTCTCATGCGTTTTAGTGGTGAAAAAATAATTTGAAAAATCGTTCTGGAAATAAGTTTACTCACAGGGCACTTTCTTTATATACATTCGACTATACGGGCAAAGCCCGGGATTTACGGGAAATCGCGGGTTTTCGTTTGCTGGCGATTAAACATCTTTTATTCAGCGTCTCATCAAAAATGAAAAAACTTTTGAAAACTACAAGTCTCATGCGTTTTAGTGGTGAAAAAATAATTTAAAAAATCGTTCGGGAAATGAGTTTACTCCCTGGGTACTTTCTTTGTATACTTTTGACTATACGGGTCGTGTACCGGATTTACGGGAAATTGCGGGTTTTCGTTTGCCGGCCATTAAACTTCTTTTATTCAGCGTCTTATCAAAAATGAAAACATTTTTGAAAACTGCAAGTCTCATGCGTTTTAGTGGTGAAAAAATAATTTAAAAAATCGTTCTGAGAATGAGTTTACTTACAGGGTACTTTCTTTTTATACTTTTAACTATACGGGTCGAGTCCGGGATTTACAGGAAATCGCGGGGTTTTCTTTCCTGGCGATTAAACTTCCTTCATTTAGCGTCTCGTCAAAAATGAAAACATTTTTGAAAACTACAAGTCTCATGCGTTTTAGCGGTGAAAAAATAATTTAAGAAATCGTTGGGGAAATGAATTTACTCCCTGGATACTTTCTTTGTATACTTTTGACTATACGGGCCGAGTCCGGGACTTACGGAAAATCGCGGGTTTTCGTTTGCCGGCGATTAAACTTCTTTTATTTAGCGTCTCATCAAAAATGAAAACATTTTTGAAAACTACAAGTTTCATGCGTTTTAGTGGTGAAAAAATAATTTAAAAAATCGTTCGGGAAATGAGTTTACTCATTGAGTACTTTATTTGTATATTTTTGACTATACGGGCCGAATACCGGATTTACGGGAAATCGCGGGTTTTCGTTTGCCGGCCATTAAACTTCTTTTATTCAGCGTCTTATCAAAAATGAAAACATTTTTGAAAACTGCAAGTATCTTGCGTTTTAATGGTGAAAAAATAATTTAAAAAATCGTTCTGAAAATGAGTTTACTCACAGGGTACTTTCTTTATATACATTCGACTATACGGGTCGAGTCCGGGATTTACAGGAAATCGCGGGGTTTTCTTTCCCGGCGATTAAACTTCCTTCATTCAGCGTCTCATCAAAAATGAAAACATTTTTGAAAACTACAAGTCTCATGCGTTTTAGTGGTGAAAAAATAATTTGAAAAATCGTTCTGGAAATAAGTTTACTCACAGGGTACTTTCTTTATATACATTCGACTATACGGGCAAAGCCCGGGATTTACGGGAAATCGCGGGTTTTCGTTTGCTGGCGATTAAACATCTTTTATTCAGCGTCTCATCAAAAATGAAAACACTTTTGAAAACTACAAGTGTCATGCGTTTTAGTGGTGAAAAAGTAATTTAAAAAATCGTTCTGGAAATGAGTTTGCTCACAGGGTACTTTCTTTATATACATTCCACTATACGGCCAAGCCCGGGATTTACGGGAAATCGCGGGTTTTCGTTTGCTGGCGATTAAACTTCTTTTATTCAGCGTCTCATCAAAAATGGATACACTTTTGAAAACTACAAATCTCATGCGTTTTAATGGTGAAAAAATAATTTAAAAAATCGTTCGGAAAATGAGTTTACTCCCTGGGTACTTTCTTTGTATACTTTCGATTATACGGGTCGTGTCCGGGATTTAGGGGAAATGGCGGGTTTTCGTTTGCCGGCGATTAAACGTCTTTTATTCAGCGTCTCATCAAAAATGTAAACAATTTTGAATACTACAAGTTTCATTCGTTTTAGTGGCGAAAAAATAATTTGAAAAATCGTTCTGGAAATGAGTTTACTCACAGGGTACTTTCTTTATATACATTCGACTATACGGGCCAAGCCCGGTATTTACGGGAAATCGCGAATGTTCGTTTGCCGGCGATTAAACTTCTTTTATACAGCGTCTTATCAAAAATGAAAACATTTTTGAAACCTACAAGTCTCATGCGTTTTAGTGGTGAAAAATAATTTGAAAAATCGGTCAGGAAATGAGTTTACTCACAGGGTGCTTTTTTATATACATTAGACTATACGGGCCAAGCCCGGGATTTACGGGAAATCGCGGGTTTTCGTTTGCTGGCGATTAAACATCTTTTATTCAGCGTCTCATCAAAAATGAAAACACTTTTGAAAACTACAAGTCTCATGCTTTTTAGTGGTGAAAAAATAATTTAAAAAATCGTTCTGGAAATGATTTTGCTCACAGGGTACTTTCTTTTTATACTTTTGACTATACGGGTCGAGTCCGAGATTTACAGGAAATCGCGGGGTTTTCTTTCCCGGCGATTAAACTTCCTTCATTAAGCGTCTCATCAAAAATGAAAACATTTTTGAAAACTACAAGTCTCATGCGTTTTAGTGGTGAAAAAATAATTTGAAAAATCGTTCTGGAAATGAGTTTACTCACAGGGTACTTTCTTTATATACATTCGACTATACTGGCCAAGCCCGGGATTTACGGGAAATCGCGGGTTTTCGTTTGCTGGCGATTAAACTTCTTTTATTCAGCGTCTCATCAAAAATGGATACACTTTTGAAAACTACAAATCTCATGCGTTTTAATGGTGCAAAAATAATTTAAAAAATCGTTCGGGAAATGAGTTTACTCCCTGGGTACTTTCTTTTTATACTTTTGACTATACGGGTCGAGTCCGGGATTTACAGGAAATCGCGGGGTTTTCTTTCCCGGCGATTAAACTTCCTTCATTCAGCGTCTCATCAAAAATGAAAACATTTTTGAAAACTACAAGTCTCATGCGTTTTAGTGGTGAAAAAATAATTTGAAAAATCGTTCTGGAAATGTGTTTACTCACAGGGTACTTTCTTTATATACATTCGACTATACGTGCCAAGCCCGGGATTTACGGGAAATCGCGGGTTTTCGTTTGCTGGCGATTAAACTTCATTTATTCAGCGTCTCATCAAAAATGGATACACTTTTGAAAACTACAAATCTCATGCATTTTAATGGTGAAAAAACAATTTAAAAAATCGTTCGGGAAATGGGTTTACTCCCTGGGTACTTTCTTTGTATACTTTCGATTATACGGGTCGTGTCCGGGATTTAGGGGAAATCGCGGGTTTTCGTTTGCCGGCGATTAAACGTCTTTTATTCAGCGTCTCATCAAAAATGTAAACAATTTTGAATACTACAAGTTTCATTCGTTTTAGTGGCGAAAAAATAATTTGAAAAATCGTTCTGAAAATGAGTTTACTCACAGGGTACTTTCTTTATATACATTCGACTATACGGGCCAAGCCCGGTATTTACGGGAAATCGCGAATGTTCGTTTGCCGGCGATTAAACTTCTTTTATACAGCGTCTTATCAAAAATGAAAACATTTTTGAAAACTACAAGTCTCATGCGTTTTAGTGGTGAAAAATAATTTGAAAAATCGGTCTGGAAATAAGGTTTACTCACAGGGTGCTTTCTTTATATACATTAGACTATACGGGCCAAGCCCGGGATTTACGGGAAATCGCGGGTTTTCGTTTGCTGGCGATTAAACATCTTTTATTCAGCGTCTCATCAAAAATGAAAACACTTTTGAAAACTACAAGTCTCATGCTTTTTAGTTGTGAAAAAATAATGTAAAAAATCGTTCTGGAAATGATTTTGCTCACAGGGTACTTTCTTTTTATACTTTTGACTATACGGGTCGAGTCCGGGATTTACAGGAAATCGCGGGGTTTTCTTTCCCGGCGATTAAACTTCCTTCATTCAGCGTCTCATCAAAAATGAAAACATTTTTGAAAACTACAAGTCTCATGCGTTTCAGTGGTGAAAAAATAATTTGAAAAACCGTTCTGGAAATGAGTTTACTCACAGGGTACTTTCTTTATATACATTCGACTATACAGGCCAAGCCCGGGATTTACGGGAAATCGCGGGTTTTCGTTTGCTGGCGATTAAACATCTTTTATTCAGCGTCTCATCAAAAATGAAAACACTTTTGAAAACTACAAGTCTCATGCGTTTTAGTGGTGAAAAAATAATTTAAAAAACCGTTCTGGAAATGAGTTTGCTCACAGGGTACTTTCTTTATATACATTCTACTATACGGGCCAAGCCCGGGATTTACGGGAAATCGCGGGTTTTCGTTTGCTGGCGATTAAACTTCTTTTATTCAGCGTCTCATCAAAAATGGATACACTTTTGAAAACTACAAATCTCATGCGTTTTAATGGTGAAAAAATAATTTAAAAAATCGTTCGGGAAATGAGTTTACTCCCTGTTTACTTTCTTTGTATACTTTCGATTATACGGGTCGTGTCCGGGATTTAGGGAAAATCGCGGGTTTTCGTTTGCCGGCGATTAAACGTCTTTTATTCAGCGTCTTATCAAAAATGAAAACATTTTTGAAAACTGCAAGTCTGATGCGTTTTAGTGGTGAAAAAATAATTTAAAAAATTGTTCTGAGAATGAGTTTACTCACAGGGTACTTTCTTTATATACATTCGACTATACAGGCCAAGCCCGGGATTTACGGGAAATCGCGGGTTTTCGTTTGCTGGCGATTAAACATCTTTTATTCAGCGTCTCATCAAAAATGAAAACACTTTTGAAAACTACAAGTCTCATGCGTTTTAGTGGTGAAAAAATAATTTAAAAAACCGTTCTGGAAATGAGTTTGCTCACAGGGTACTTTCTTTATATACATTCTACTATACGGGCCAAGCCCGGGATTTACGGGAAATCGCGGGTTTTCGTTTGCTGGCGATTAAACTTCTTTTATTCAGCGTCTCATCAAAAATGGATACACTTTTGAAAACTACAAATCTCATGCGTTTTAATGGTGAAAAAATAATTTAAAAAATCGTTCGGGAAATGAGTTTACTCCCTGTTTACTTTCTTTGTATACTTTCGATTATACGGGTCGTGTCCGGGATTTAGGGAAAATCGCGGGTTTTCGTTTGCCGGCGATTAAACGTCTTTTATTCAGCGTCTTATCAAAAATGAAAACATTTTTGAAAACTGCAAGTCTGATGCGTTTTAGTGGTGAAAAAATAATTTAAAAAATTGTTCTGAGAATGAGTTTACTCACAGGGTATTTTCTTTTTATACTTTTGACTATACGGGCCGAGTACGGGATTTACGAGAAATCGCGGATTTTTGTTTGCCGGCGATTAAACTTCTTTTATTTAGCGTCTCATCAAAAATGAAAACATTTTTGAAAACTACAAGTCTCATGCGTTTTAGTGGTGAAAAAATAATTTAAAAAATCGTTCGGGAAATGAGTTTACTCACAGGGTACTTTCTTTATATACATTCGACTATGCGGGCCAAGCCGTTATCGCACGCTGAAGAAATTGAGACAGTTTCAAAAACTACATTTCATTGACTTTCTATCGGTGTCAGCCTGTTTGAGTTATCACAGTTGGGTCACATTTTTGTACCAACATGTATTTAGCGATATTTTTCTGATATTACTAGGTTGCATCGCTTTTAACACAGAAACAATTGACTGTGGGACTTAATTGAACTCATTTTGGACTGTGACCTAACAAATGTGATGAATGAGACAATTGGACTCCAAGAAATAACAATGTTCTGAATTTGACATGATTGCTAGAACTCAGCGATTACACTGGGCGCTGTGGTAGTGCTTCATTTAAATTTGTAGATAAATAACTCATTTTTTACTGTAGGACCAATCCTAGCCGTTATCGCACGCTGAAGAAATAGAAACAGTTTCAAAAACTATATTTCATTGACTTTCTAACGGTATCAGTCCTTTTCAGTTACAACGGTTGCGTCACATATTCGTTTCAACATGTATTTAGAGATATTTTTCCAATATTACTAGGTTGCATTGTTTTTAACACTGAAACGATTGACTGTGGGACTTAAGTGAACTGATTTTGGACTGTGAGCTTACAAATGTGATGAATGAGACAATTGGACTCCATGCAATAACATTCTTCTTAAATTGGCATGACTGACGGAACTCAGCGATTAAACTGGGCGCTGTGGTAGCGCTTCATTTAAAAATGTAGATATATAAGTCATTTTTTAATGTGGGACCAATCCTAACCGTTATCGCACGCTGACGAAATACAGACAGTTTCAAAAACTACATTTAGTTGACTTTCTATCGGTATCAGTCCGTTTCTGTTACTACGGTTGCGTCACATATTCGTACCAACACGTATTTAGCGATATTTCTCTGATATTACTAGGTTGCATCGCCTTTAACAGTGAAACGATTGACTGCAGGACTTAATTGAACTGATTTTGGACTTTAACTTTATAAATGTGATAATTGAAACCATTGGACTCCATGAAATAACATTCTTCTTAAATTAGCATGATTGACTGAACTCAGCGATTACACTGGGCGCTGTGGTAGCGCTTCATTGAAAAATGCACATAAATAAGTCATTTTTTACTGTAGGACCAATCCTAGCCGTTTTCGCACGCTGAAGAAATTGAGACAGTTTAAAAAACTACATTTCATTGACTTTCTAACGGTATCAGTCCGTTTCTGTTACAACGGTTGCGTCAGATATTCGTACCAACATGTGTTTAGTGACATTTTTCTGATATTACTAGGTTGTATCGCTTTTAACAGTGAAACGATTGACTGTGGGGCTTAATTGAACTGATTTTGGACTTTAACTTTATAAGTGTCATAATTGAGACAATTGCACTCCATGAAATAACATTCTCCTTAAATTGGCATGATTGCCGGTACTCAGCGATTACACTGGGCGCTGTGGTAAATCCCGGACTCGGCCCGTATAGTCAAAAGTATACAAAGAAAGTACCCAGGGAGTAAACTCATTTCCCAAACGATTTTTTAAATTATTTTTTAACCACTAAAACGCATGAGACTTGTAGTTTTCAAAAATATTTTCATTTTTGATGAGACGCTGAATAAAAGAAGTTTAATCGCCGGCAAACGAAAACCCGCGTTTTCGCGTAAATCCCGTACTCGGCCCGTATAGTCAAAAGTACACAAAAAAGTACCCAGGGAGTAAACTAATTTCCCGAATGATTTTTTAAAATATTTTTTCACCACTAAAACGCATGAGACTTGTAGTTTTTAAAAATGTTTTCATTTCTGATGAAACGCTGAATAAAAGAAGTTTAATCGCCGGCAAACGAAAACCCGCGATTTCCCGTAAATCCGGTACTCGGCCTGTCTAGTCAAAAGTACACAAAAAAAGTACCCAGGGAGTAAACTGATTTCCCGAATGATTTTTTAAATTATTTTTTCACCACTAAAACGCATGAGACTTGTAGTTTTCAAAAATGTTTTCATTTTTGATATGACGCTGAATAAAAGAAGTTTAATCGCCGGCAAACGAAAACCCGCGATTTCCCGTAAATCCGGTACTCGGCCCGTATATTCAAAAGTATACAAAGAAAGTACCCAGGGAGTAAACTCATTTCCCGAACGATTTTTTAAATTATTTTTTCACCACTAAAACGCATGAGACTTGTAGTTTTCAAAAATGTTTTCATTTTTGATGAAACGCTAAATAAAAGAAGTTTAATCGCCGGCAAACAAAAACCCGCGATTTCCCGTAAATCCCGGATTCGGCCCGTATAGTCAAAAGTATACAAAGAAAGTACCCAGGGAGTAAACTCATTTCCCGAACGATTTTTTAAATCATTTTTTCACCACTAAAACGCATGAGACTTGTAGTTTTCAAAAATATTTTTATTTTTGATGAGACGCTGAATAAAAGAAGTTTAATCGCCGGCAAACGAAAACCCGCGATTTCCCGTAAATCCCGTACTCGGCCCGTATAGTCAAAAGTACACAAAAAAAGTACCCAGGGAGTAAACTGATTTCCTGAATGATTTTTTAAATTATTTTTTCACCACTAAAACGCATGAGAATTGTAGTTTTCAAAAATATTTTCATTTTTGATGCGACGCTGAATAAAAGAAGTTTAATCGCCGGCAAACGAAAACCCGCGATTTCCCGTAAATCCCGGGCTCGGCCGTATAGTCAAAAGTATACAAAGAAAGTACCCAGGGAGTAAAGTCATTTCCCGAACGATTTTTTAAATTATCTTTTCACCACTAAACCGCATGAGACTTGTAGTTTTTAAAAATGTTTTCATTTTTGATGAGACGCTGAATAAAAGAAGTTTAATCGCCAGCAAACGAAAACCCGCGATTTCCTGTAAATCCCGGGCTTGGCCCCTATAGTCGAATGTATACAAAGAAAGTACCTTGTGGGTAAACTCATTTTCAGAACGATTTTATAAATTATTTTTTCACCACTAAAACGCATGAGACTTGTAGTTTTCAAAAATTTTTCATTTTTGATGAGACGCTGAATAAAAGAAGTTTAATCGCCGGCAAACGAAAACCCGCGATTTTCTGTAAATTCCGGGCTTGGCCCCTATAGTCGAATGTATACAAAGAAAGTACCCTGTGAGTAAACTCATTTGAAGAACAATTTTTTAAATTATTTTTTCACCACTAAAACGCATGAGACTTGTAGTTTTCAAAAATGTTTTCATTTTTGATGAAACGCTAAATAAAGGAAGTTTAATCGCCGGCAAACGAAAACCCGCGATTTCCCGTAAATCCCGGACTCGGCCCGTATAGTCAAAAGTATACAAAGAAAGTACCCAGGGAGTAAACTCATTTCCCGAACGATTTTTTAAATTATTTTTTCACCACTAAAACGCATGAGACTTGTAGTTTTCAAAAATATTTTTATTTTTGATGAGACGCTGAATAAAGGAAGTTTAATCGCCGGCAAACGAAAACCCGCGATTTCCCGTAAATCCCGTACTCGGGCCGTATAGTCAAAAGTACACAAAAAAAGTACCCAGGGAGTAAACTGATTTCCCGAATGATTTTTTAAATTATTTTTTCACCACTAAAACGCATGAGAATTTTAGTTTTCCAAAATATTTTCATTTTTGATGCGACGCTGAATAAAAGAAGTTTAATCGCCGGCAAACGAAAACCCGCGATTTCCCGTAAATCCCGGGCTCGGCCCGTATAGTCAAAAGTATACAAAGGAAGTACCCAGGGAGTAAAGTCATTTCCCGAACGATTTTTTAAATTATCTTTTCACCACTAAACCGCATGAGACTTGTAGTTTTTAAAAATGTTTTCATTTTTGATGAGACGCTAAAGAAATGAAGTTTATTCGCCGGCAAACGAAAACCCGTGATTTCCCCTAAGTCCCGGACTCGGCCCGTATAGTCAAAAGTATACAAAGAAAGTACCCAGGGAGTAAACTCATTTCCCGAACGATTTTTTAAATTATTTTTTCACCACTAAAACGCATGAGACTTGTAGTTTTCAAAAATATTTTCATTTTTGATGCGACGCTGAATAAAAGAAGTTTAATCGCCGGCAAACGAAAACCCGCGATTTCCCGTAAATCCCGGGCTCGGCTCGTATAGTCAAAAGTATACAAAGGAAGTACCCAGGGAGTAAAGTCATTTCCCGAACGATTTTTTAAATTATCTTTTCACCACTAAACCGCATGAGACTTGTAGTTTTTAAAAATGTTTTCATTTTTGATGAGACGCTAAAGAAATGAAGTTTATTCGCCGGCAAACGAAAACCCGTGATTTCCCCTAAGTCCCGGACTCGGCCCGTATAGTCAAAAGTATACAAAGAAAGTACCCAGGGAATAAACTCATTTCCCGAACGATTTTTTAAATTATTTTTTCACCACTAAAACGCATGAGACTTGTAGTTTTCAAAAATATTTTCATTTTTGATGAGACGCTGAATAAAAGAAGTTTAATCGCCGGCAAACGAAAACCCGCGTTTTCCCGTAAATCCCGTACTCGGCCCGTATAGTCAAAAGTACACAAAAAAAGTACCCAGGGAGTAAACTGATTTCCCGAATGATTTTTTAAATTATTTTTTCACCACTAAAACCCATGAGAATTGTAGTTTTCAAAAATGTTTTCATTTTTGATGAAACGCTGAATAAAAGAAGTTTAATCGCCGGCAAACGAAAACCCGCGATTTCCCGTAAATCCCGGGCTCGGCCCGTATAGTCAAAAGTATACAAAGGAAGTACCCAGGGAGTAAAGTCATTTCCCGAACGATTTTTTAAATTATCTTTTTACCACTAAGCCGCATGAGACTTGTAGTTTTTAAAAATGTTTTCATTTTTGATGAGACGCTAAAGAAATGAAGTTTATTCGCCGGCAAAAGAAAACCCGTGATTTCCCCTAAGTCCCGGACTCGGCCCGTATAGTCGAATGTATACAAAGAAAGTACCCTGTGAGTAAACTCATTTTCAGAACTATTTTTTAAATTATTTTTTCACCACTAAAACGCATGAGACTTGTAGTTTTCAAAAATGTTTTCATTTTTGATGAAACGCTGAATAAAAGAAGTTTAATCGCCGGCAAACGAAAACCCGCGATTTCCCGTAAATCCCGGACTCGGCCCGTATAGTCAAAAGTATACAAAGAAAGTACCCAGGGAGTAAACTCATTTCCCGAACGATTTTTTAAATTATTTTTTCACCACTAAAACGCATGAGACTTGTAGTTTTCAAAAATATTTTTATTTTTGATGAGACGCTGAATAAAAGAAGTTTAATCGCCGGCAAACGAAAACCCGCGATTTCCCGTAAATCCCCAACCTCGTCCCCAGGGCTTGTTAGGCTTTTTATATTTGGACGGCCTGAACAAGGCCCTGGCCCTGGCTGGTCACGTGACAAATTTGATTGGCCGTAAGAACTCGCATAATTAAAACGCGTCCCGCGAGTGATATTAGAGGCAAAATTATGTGGCGAGAAAAAATCAAAATTCGAGAACTTTTCGTGGTGATGGACCGCGGATTAGCAATTCAAAAAGTAGCTCTTTAAAAATGGTGGCTGTTATTTTGTGGGTGTTGCGTTTGGTTTGGTTTTTGATGTTGTTCTACTAGCTAAATGTAGCTAGATTCAAAATTTTGGAAAAACATTATTTTTGATATGGAACTGCAACAGTTCTGAAAGTATTTTACCAGAAAAAAGATTAACAATAACTGGTTGAAAGCAGGTTTGAGCATCTTGTGTTGCTAAAAACTCACACTGTTAAATGAACTGAAGAAGGAACGAACTTCACAAGCGATCAAAACTGTCATACATATATAGCTAGCTATATGTAACATAATGTTTAGCTATGGAAAAGTAAGTGCATATCATCTTGTGTGCTAGGGTAGACTTAAAAATTCTTATTAATATTTAATATTTTGCTTTATGATTTCTTGTTTCTGCATTGAATATGGGTAGGCCTCGTATCCTACACAGGAACCTTAGGCTATGTACCATTTTGTGTTCTGTTAAAGTATTACTTTGTAATTTGTGTTCTCACTGTACTTTCAACATTCATCATTATTGTATGATATTCTTGTGTATGGACAATATATACAAATCCTTGTCAGTAAAACCCTTATAGTAGTTTTGTTTGTTCTGTTGTAATATTTCTAATTCTTAAATTTTCAGAAAATGGAGAATGCAAACATAGCATGGCAGCAGCTGTAACACCAAAGAAGTTTTATCCAAGAAAAAATGTTTCGCAACAGGGAGTGTGTAGATTATGTGGAAAATTCACTCAGCAGAGACACCTAATCAAAATTTTTTCTAAAATTGGATTGGCAAAAAATCTTGCTTCAAAAGTGCATGAAGTGTGTGGCATAGGTATCAACGAGCATGACTGTATAACGAAAGTCGTTTGCCGAACATGCGAATCTTTTATTACCAAGGTTGACGAGTACAGGAACTCTTGTCACAACGTCCAAGGTGAACTTAATCGAAACATGTCTGTCAAGAGATTGCTGCTACCAGAAGATTGTAACACAATCACAAGCAAAAATGAACCTTCTCGTAAGAAATTATTTGATTTAACAAACGTACAAAGTGCAGATGACATTGATAAAGAGAATATTGAATCAAGTGACAGTATTTTGAAAAAATTGAACGATGTTTTTGGCACAAAAGAAGTACCCTTTATTGGGAAATTAATGTGGGAGACACCTGGTTTTAAAGATGTTTTTGTCAAATTATTACTCTCTGATCTGAATATGGCATGTAAAAGTCTATGCAGGAGAGATGAAAATGGTTCAACTTTACTTAACAATACCTATGATGGACTTTCAAATTTGCAGATCAAAAATATCAAAACTGAGATGTTGAAAATCCCCTATTTTGTCGATATTCTGGAAACAATTGCTGGTGATATTGAAAACAGGCAGAGTGAAATAAAATATGCTTTCATTTACTCAATTCTGATGCAGTCACGCTGGCACGAACTAAGTTTATTTCAAAGAATTAACACCACTCTTTTAATAGAAGGTGGTTGCAGTAAACAGGTATGTATATACATAATATAATAATAAAGGATTTTGTGTAAGCAATTGAACTGATTTTTATTTATTCTCACATTACTTTTAAGCTTTTCAGCAAGAGACCTGTGAATCTATCAATTTATTTTTTTAATTTTCTCAATATTGAGTTATCAGTACCTTTTTTCACTTGTTCAGCCTTATCAGTAAGGCTGAACAAGTGAAAAAAAAAAAAAAACAATTCAAGGGCTGAAGCCAAATTTCCAGTTTCTTATAAAAAAGTGTAGTCTACAGCCTCATTTGTTGAAAATAATCTATTTATATTGGCTTTTGTTTTTAGTTGCAGATACGGTTTCAAAGATTAGGTGTTTGCTTGTGCCCGAGCAGAAGAGAGGTTTTATTGGATTTGATTGGTGGTCATTTTCGTGATGGTGTCATTGATAAAGTTAAAGGTGGAGCTGTGTTTCGAGGGACAGGAGATAATTGGGACATAAGAATTCTCAAAGGTCATATGCATAAAAACAATCAAAATGAAGATCTCCATCTATTTGCCACAAATTTGATTGAAAACCGTCTATCATTTGACCATCTCGATAATGACAATCCAAAACGTGATATTGCATTATTACCACTGAGTACATTTTCATTAAACATTGCAGAGTGGAGGGAATATATCAGAACTTCAAAAATTTTGGTTGGGCGTATTTTGTTGGATTTTTTCCCAAAGTTCAAATTTCTGAAATCATTTGTTCCACAACACATTGATCATCAATATAGCCACGAAATGGGGGAACGGTCATTCATTGCATCTATGCCTATCATTAATGCAAATGAAGCACACTATGCTGATTGTGTAAAGATACTTCGAACGTACGAAAAATGGATCGCAGAAATTTACCATGAAACAGGCATGTTGCAAAACATACCAAACCTTGATGATGGACCACTTCTTGAAACCTTTCAAGCCAACCCTGGTCAGAAATTTGCACACATCAATTTTACAGATTCTGATCCCATGAAAGAAATGAAAATTGTGTTTGGTGGCGATCAATTAACACGTGTAAGATTTGCTGGTGCAAAAGATTTACTAGCTGGTGCACATACTCCTAGCCATCGATTTGAACACTGCTCTCCTTTTAAACCAGTAATGTGGCATACCAAAGCAGCTCTTTTGCAATATTCATACCACCTCTTGCATAAACCTGAATCCATTGCTGAGAATGGAACGATAAAGTATTTTAGGGAGAAGCTTCGTCGAAAAAATGTTACTCCTGCTAAAGTACTCGATTCTTTTGATGGTTGTGAGGAATTATTTATCAGTCTTGGACTTGCATATATTGTTGTTGCACTGATGAAGTTTTTTGGAATGGAAAGTTTGGAGGATAAACCATCTGTTTACCCTTTCCCTACTAACTTTGTTCATAAATCTGATGCTGAGAAAGACGCGTATATGAATAACATATTGACAAAGTTTTTAGATGAATACTTGCTGCAGAAATCCCCACCAAGAGATGGTGATGATTTTGTTGAAAATTATGGTTTTTGCGTAATATTTCTTACGATTCTGGTTCTGCAACTCAAGGATGCAGCAAAAGAAGGTGATGGAAACCGTACTCTTATCAACCAAAAGATGCTTTTAAATGTGTTTAAATCTTTAGGTTCTTACAGCAAATATGCTCTGGAAATGTTTGTCAGCATTGCTCAAGTTGAGTGTTTACTGACACCACGATTATCTGAGGAGTTTAAGTGGGGGAATTTTGTCAACTGGCGTGGCGGTAAGGGGAAAAATATTGAAGACGACCTTGCTCAGGAGATTGTGAATAAAGTTTCCAAAAATATAGTTCAGAGAATGGGTCCTAACAAGACAATATCATCTATAACTAAAATTACTAAAGCTGCTAACGGAATTAAAGAAATCCTGGAAAATTATGACAAAAATGCTAGTATACACAGATCCTCTACACAACATAGCACCAGTGATGCTTTTGAAGATGAGAATGAAATGATATTAGATCTTCTCGAACTAAAACCTTTTCACCATTCATCAGGTCGTTTCCATAACAGTTTCCCAGCTATAAAAAGGTCACCTTTGCGCTATATGAACGTGACAGATTTTCACAATTGGTTGAAAAAACACAGAGATGAACTAGTTTGAAATTAGTTGCATTTATTTTTTTTAAATATTTTTTACAATTTTATGTTATGATATATATTATATACCTTAAAAGTGAGAAAAAATATTAATTCGAGTTAACGTACAAAAAAGATATGCATCTGAAATTTCACAAGTGGAAGCTTTTTTTGTTTGAGTTCTTTTCTAAGTTTGATGGACCAGAGTTCTTTTCTAAGTTTGATGGACCAGAGTTCTTTTCTAAGTTTGATGGACCAGAGACATAAAAATTGTCAAATTTGCTCCTTAATAAAATATACAGAAAAGTCAGTGTTTATATTGCATAAAAATAGTTTTTTCATATCCTTGTTTTAAAAAATAACCTCACAAATTTTTAACACCTAGGAGCATAACATTCAACAAGGTCATATATTTTTTTTGAATACGTTTCATCGCAAATACCAAATTTATCAAACATATCGTCCAAGGTATTTATATATTGTAACTGTTGTAAGATGTCTTCAATACATTTTGAATTATATTCTTGTTGCGGTAAGACATGGAATAACGCTAATTCAGATTGGATTTTTACTTCAAATAGTTCTTTTCGTAACTTTTCGAAATTAACACCATCCAGTGGTCTGAAAGTTTTTTTTTCAATGTGGTTTAATTCTTTGTCTTCACAATGATTCTCATCTCCATTACAATTAGAACAACATGAAACTTGTGCTTGACAAGAAAATCCAAAATATGTGAGAATAGTTTTTCTCAAACAATTTGTTGTTGTGCAATATTCTTTCATTGCAGTTGACATAATTTTATTATTTTCACTTATATCAGAGTTATTGTAATATATTATTGCAGAAGAGGAATTTCCATTTCTACCAGCTCTACCAAACTCTTGTAAATACGATTCTAATGTAGCTGGTGGTGTGATATGTATGACTTTTGTAACATGTGGTATATTTACACCCATACCAAGTGCAGCTGTGGCAAAAATTACTCGAATGTTTGAATTTTCTTTCCTAATTTCTTCAATTATGTCATATTTCATTAGTTTCGTAGTGGGTGCATGAAATTGTGCAAATAATCTGTTGGCCGGAACACAATTTTCACCAACAAACGGATCTTTAATTTTCGAATTGAACAACTTAAATGCATATCCACAGTACTTTAACTTCATATATATAATAGTCATTGGAAATTTTTCTCTAAGTCTGTTGAGTCCTTTGGTCATTGGCAAAAGAATTTCATCATAACTGGCTTTGCTATAGTTATTTGGCATTCTTTTTCGTACAGTTAGTTTTATATTTGGACGATTTGGACTGCTCCGGACAATTTTGCACGAGGAAATAGATAAACTGTCAGTAATTTTTTCAACCATTGCTAGTGGTGCTGTTGCTGTTAGGGCTAACGTAACTGCTGTTGGGAACAATGCTTTAAGTGTAGCTAAATCGCCAAAGCTTTTACGGAAATCTTCGCCCCTATAAAGAGAAAAATGTGTTTGTTAACTTATATATTATATATATATTTATATATATATTTATCACATCATTATTTTTAACTTGTTTTTTTATAGATTTTTTATAGCTTTATTTTTTACCTAGTTTTTTACTTTTTAGATATATTATATCTATTGTATATCTTGAAGGAATAAATTTTTAGAGGAAAAAAAAAATGGTGGAATATAATTGTGTGAATAAAAATTAAAATGGAATTTGGCAGATAATTTTTTTGTCAAATCCGCCAAATTTTCTTTCTGTCAAAATTTCTTCCATTTAAGGTATAACACATACATTTTTAAAATAAATTTTATTTATATGTAACAACATATTTGTATCCACAGTTATATATTCTGTTTATGAAAAGTGAAAAATATTTATCGCTTGTAGCTGTATATTTATGAGCTGCGTTTTTTTATTTTGATACATATTTGTATCCACAGTTTTATTCTGTTTATGAAAAGTGAAAAATATTTATAGCTTGTGTATATTTATGAGCTGCGTTTTTTTATTATGATGTGTAAGAACTTACCATAACTCAACACAGTGTGCTTCATCGATTACACAGGCAGCTACATTTTGGCGGAATATAGGACTTTTTAGCAATCTCATGCCTTCTGCACTCAAAATCGACTCTGGATGAGAAAACAATATCTTGATCTTCCCCAATTTCACATTTTCTGTTATTTGGATTTTGTGAGTGATATCTTTGCTAAATAAGCTGATAATTTCACTAGTTTCCTCTCTTTCTGTATTTAAAACGCCAGCTGGAACACATTGAGCTTCCATTGTTTTTATTTGATCTTCAATAATTGACGTCAATGGAGTCACGACGATTACAATGTTTTGAGAACATTTTCTTGGTAGAAAATCAGGCAACAGTTGGTATATCAAAGACTTCCCATATCCAGTTGGAAGAACAGCCAGTACGTCGTGGCCATTAAGCAAGCTTTCCCAACAGGCAACTTGCTTAGGTTTTAAGAAAAAGCCAGCCACATTATTACATTCAAGTGAAGTTTGAATACGACTAAATAAATTCACCACTTTGTCCATTTTCTGCATTTGGCGTACTAAAATTGTAACTCGCCGAGATTAAAACATTTAATAAGTATTTTTGATGATGGTCTCGACTGCCTGTGTATATTTTTACCGTGTGCGTTGGAAGAGCGAGCAAAATAATTATTTTCAAAATACCCACCATACGTGGGTATTTTGTCGGCACGTGACCAGCCAGGGCCAGGGCCTTGTTCAGGCCGTCCAAATATAAAAAGCCTAACAAGCCCTGGGGACGAGGTTGGTAAATCCCGCACTCGGCCCGTATAGTCAAAAGTACACAAAAAAAGTACCCAGGGAGTAAACTGATTTCCCGAATGATTTTTAAAATTATTTTTTCACCACTAAAACGCATGAGAATTGTAGTTTTCAAAAATATTTTCATTTTTGATGCGACGCTGAATAAAAGAAGTTTAATCGCCGGCAAACGAAAACCCGCGATTTCCCGTAAATCCCGGGCTCGGCCCGTATAGTCAAAAGTATACAAAGGAAGTACCCAGGGGGTAAAGTCATTTCCCGAACGATTTTTTAAATTATCTTTTCACCACTAAACCGCATGAGATTGTAGTTTTTAAAAATGTTTTCATTTTTGATGAGACGCTAAAGAAATGAAGTTTATTCGCCGGCAAACGAAAACCCGTGATTTCCCCTAAGTCCCGGACTCGGCCCGTATAGTCAAAAGTATACAAAGAAAGTACCCAGGGAGTAAACTCATTTCCCGAACGATTTTTTAAATTATTTTTTCACCACTAAAACGCATGAGACTTGTTGTTTTCAAAAATATTTTCATTTTTGATGCGACGCTGAATAAAAGAAGTTTGATCGCCGGCAAACGAAAACCCGCGATTTCCCGTAAATCCCGGGCTCGGCCCGTATAGTCAAAAGTATACAAAGGAAGTACCCAGGGAGTAAAGTCATTTCCCGAACGATTTTTTAAATTATCTTTTCACCACTAAACCGCATGAGACTTGTAGTTTTTAAAAATGTTTTCATTTTTGATGAGACGCTAAAGAAATGAAGTTTATTCGCCGGCAAACGAAAACCCGTGATTTCCCCTAAGTCCTGGACTCGGCCCGTATAGTCAAAAGTATACAAAGAAAGTACCCAGGGAGTAAACTCATTTCCCGAACGATTTTTTAAATTATTTTTTCACCACTAAAACGCATGAGAATTGTAGTTTTCAAAAATGTTTTCATTTTTGATGAAACGCTGAATAAAAGAAGTTTAATCGCCGGCAAACGAAAACCCGCAATTTCCCGTAAATCCCGGACTCGGCCCGTATAGTCAAAAGTATACAAAGAAAGTACCCTGTGAGTAAACTCATTTTCAGAACAATTTTTTAAATTATTTTTTCACCACTAAAACGCATGAGACTTGTAGTTTTCAAAAATGTTTTCATTTTTGATGAAACGCTGAATAAAAGAAGTTTAATCGCCGGCAAACGAAAACCCGCGATTTCCCGTAAATCCCGGACTCGGCCCGTATAGTCAAAAGTATACAAAGAAAGTACCCAGGGAGTAAACTCATTTCCCGAACGATTTCTTAAATTATTTTTTCACAACTAAAACGCATGAGACTTGTAGTTTTCAAAAATATTTTTATTTTTGATGAGACGCAGAATAAAAGAAGTTTAATCGCCGGCAAACGAAAACCCGCGATTTCCCGTAAATCCCGTACTCGGCCCGTATAGTCAAAAGTACACAAAAAAAGTACCCAGGGAGTAAACTGATTTCCCGAATGATTTTTTAAATTATTTTTTCACCACTAAAACGCATGAGAATTGTAGTTTTCAAAAATATTTTCATTTTTGATGCGACGCTGAATAAAAGAAGTTTAATCGCCGGCAAACGAAAACCCGCGATTTCCCGTAAATCCCGGGCTCGGCCCGTATAGTCAAAAGTATACAAAGGAAGTACCCAGGGAGTAAAGTCATTTCTTGAACGATTTTTTAAATTATCTTTTCACCACTAAACCGCATGAGACTTGTAGTTTTTAAAAATGTTTTCATTTTTGATGAGACGCTAAAGAAATGAAGTTTATTCGCCGGCAAACGAAAACCCGTGATTTCCCCTAAGTCCCGGACTCGGCCCGTATAGTCAAAAGTATACAAAGAAAGTACCCAGGGAGTAAACTCATTTCCCGAACGATTTTTTAAATTATTTTTTCACCACTAAAACGCATGAGACTTGTAGTTTTCAAAAATATTTTCATTTTTGATGCGACGCTGAATAAAAGAAGTTTAATTGCCGGCAAACGAAAACCCGCGATTTCCCGGAAATCCCGGGCTCGTCCCGTATAGTCAAAAGTATACAAAGGAAGTACCCAGGGAGTAAAGTCATTTCCCGAACGATTTTTTAAATTATCTTTTCACCACTAAACCGCATGAGACTTGTAGTTTTTAAAAATGTTTTCATTTTTGATGAGACGCTAAAGAAATGAAGTTTATTCGCCGGCAAACGAAAACCCGTGATTTCCCCTAAGTCCCGGACTCGGCCCGTATAGTCAAAAGTATACAAAGAAAGTACCCAGGGAGTAAACTCATTTCCCGAACGATTTTTTAAATTATTTTTTCACCACTAAAACGCATGAGACTTGTAGTTTTCAAAAATATTTTCATTTTTGATGAGACGCTGAATAAAAGAAGTTTAATCGCCGGCAAACGAAAACCCGCGTTTTCCTGTATTTCCCGTACTCGGCCCGTATAGTCAAAAGTACACAAAAAAAGTACCCAGGGAGTAAACTGATTTCCCGAATGATTTTTTAAATTATTTTTTCACCACTAAAACGCATGAGAATTGTAGTTTTCAAAAATGTTTTCATTTTTGATGAAACGCTGAATAAAAGAAGTTTAATCGCCGGCAAACGAAAACCCGCGATTTCCCGTAAATCCCGGACTCGGCCCGTATAGTCAAAAGTATACAAAGAAAGTACCCAGGGAGTAAACTCATTTCCCGAACGATTTTTTAAATTATTTTTTCACCACTAAAACGCATGAGACTTGTAGTTTTCAAAAATATTTTTATTTTTGATGAGACGCTGAATAAAAGAAGTTTAATCGCCGGCAAACGAAAACCCGCGATTTCCCGTAAATCCCGTACTCGGCCCGTATAGTCAAAAGTACACAAAAAAAGTACCCAGGGAGTAAACTGATTTCCCGAATGATTTTTTAAATTATTTTTTCACCACTAAAACGCATGAGAATTGTAGTTTTCAAAAATATTTTCATTTTTGATGCGACGCTGAATAAAAGAAGTTTAATCGCCGGCAAACGAAAACCCGCGATTTCCCGTAAATCCCGGGCTCGGCCCGTACAGTCAAAAGTATACAAAGGAAGTACCCAGGGAGTAAAGTCATTTCCCGAACGATTTTTTAAATTATCTTTTCACCACTAAACCGCATGAGACTTGTAGTTTTTAAAAATGTTTTTATTTTTGATGAGACGCTAAAGAAATGAAGTTTATTCGCCGGCAAACCAAAACCCGTGATTTCCCCTAAGTCCCGCACTCGGCCCGTATAGTCAAAAGTATACAAAGAAAGTACCCAGGGAGTAAACTCATTTCCCGAACGATTTTTTAAATTATTTTTTCACCACTAAAACGCATGAGACTTGTAGTTTTCAAAAATATTTTTATTTTTGATGAGACGCTGAATAAAAGAAGTTTAATCGCCGGCAAACGAAAACCCGCGTTTTCCTGTAAATCCCGTACTCGGCCCGTATAGTCAAAAGTACACAAAAAAAGTACCCAGGGAGTAAACTGATTTCCCGAATGATTTTTTAAATTATTTTTTCACCACTAAAACGCATGAGAATTGTAGTTTTCAAAAATGTTTTCATTTTTGATAAAACGCTGAATAAAAGAAGTTTAATCGCCGGCAAACGAAAACCCGTGATTTCCCCTAAGTCCCGGACTCGGCCCGTATAGTCAAAAGTATACAAAGAAAGTACCCAGGGAGTAAACTCATTTCCCGAACGATTTTTTAAATTATTTTTTCACCACTAAAACGCATGAGACTTGTAGTTTTCAAAAATATTTTCATTTTTGATGCGACGCTGAATAAAAGAAGTTTAATCGCCGGCAAACGAAAACCCGCGATTTCCCGTAAATCCCGGGCTCGGCCCGTATAGTCAAAAGTATACAAAGGAAGTACCCAGGGAGTAAAGTCATTTCTCGAACGATTTTTTAAATTATCTTTTCACCACTAAACCGCATGAGACTTGTAGTTTTTAAAAATGTTTTCATTTTTGATGAGACGCTAAAGAAATGAAGTTTATTCGCCGGCAAACGAAAACCCGTGATTTCCCCTAAGTCCCGGACTCGGCCCGTATAGTCAAAAGTATACAAAGAAAGTACCCAGGGAGTAAACTCATTTCCCGAATGATTTTTTAAATTATTTTTTCACCACTAAAACGCATGAGAATTGTAGTTTTCAAAAATATTTTCATTTTTGATGCGATGCTGAATAAAAGAAGTTTAATCGCCGGCAAACGAAAACCCGCGATTTCCCGTAAATCCCGGGCTCGTTCCGTATAGTCAAAAGTATACAAAGGAAGTACCCAGGGAGTAAAGTCATTTCCCGAACGATTTTTTAAATTATCTTTTCACCACTAAACCGCATGAGACTTGTAGTTTTTAAAAATGTTTTCATTTTTGATGAGACGCTAAAGAAATGAAGTTTATTCGCCGGCAAACGAAAACCCGTGATTTCCCCTAAGTCCCGGACTCGGCCCGTATAGTCAAAAGTATACAAAGAAAGTACCCAGGGAGTAAACTCATTTCCCGAACGATTTTTTAAATTATTTTTTCACCACTAAAACGCATGAGACTTGTAGTTTTCAAAAATATTTTCATTTTTGATGAGACGCTGAATAAAAGAAGTTTAATCGCCGGCAAACGAAAACCCGCGTTTTCCTGTATTTCCCGTACTCGGCCCGTATAGTCAAATGTACACAAAAAAAGTACCCAGGGAGTAAACTGATTTCCCGAATGATTTTTTAAATTATTTTTTCACCACTAAAACGCATGAGAATTGTAGTTTTCAAAAATGTTTTCATTTTTGATGAAACGCTGAATAAAAGAAGTTTAATCGCCGGCAAACGAAAACCCGCGATTTCCCGTAAATCCCGGACTCGGCCCGTATAGTCAAAAGTATACAAAGAAAGTACCCAGGGAGTAAACTCATTTCCCGAACGATTTTTTAAATTATTTTTTCACCACTAAAACGCATGAGACTTGTAGTTTTCAAAAATATTTTTATTTTTGATGAGACGCTGAATAAAAGAAGTTTAATCGCCGGCAAACGAAAACCCGCAATTTCCCGTAAATCCCGTACTCGGCCCGTATAGTCAAAAGTACAAAAAAAAAGTACCCAGGGAGTAAACTGATTTCCCGAATGATTTTTTAAATTATTTTTTCACCACTAAAACGCATGAGAATTGTAGTTTTCAAAAATATTTTCATTTTTGATGCGATGCTGAATAAAAGAAGTTTAATCGCCGGCAAACGAAAACCCGCGATTTCCCGTAAATCCCGGGCTCGGCCCGTATAGTCAAAAGTATACAAAGGAAGTACCCAGGGAGTAAAGTCATTTCCCGAACGATTTTTTAAATTATCTTTTCACCACTAAACCGCATGAGACTTGTAGTTTTTAAAAATGTTTTTATTTTTGATGAGACGCTAAAGAAATGAAGTTTATTCGCCGGCAAACGAAAACCCGTGATTTCCCCTAAGTCCCGGACTCGGCCCGTATAGTCAAAAGTATACAAAGAAAGTACCCAGGGAGTAAACTCATTTCCCGAACGATTTTTTAAATTATTTTTTCACCACTAAAACGCATGAGACTTGTAGTTTTCAAAAATATTTTCATTTCTGATGAGACGCTGAATAAAAGAAGTTTAATCGCCGGCAAACGAAAACCCGCGTTTTCCTGTAAATCCCGTACTCGGCCCGTATAGTCAAAAGTACACAAAAAAAGTACCCAGGGAGTAAACTGATTTCCCGAATGATTTTTTAAATTATTTTTTCACCACTAAAACGCATGAGAATTGTAGTTTTCAAAAATGTTTTCATTTTTGATGAAACGCTGAATAAAAGAAGTTTAATCGCCGGCAAACGAAAACCCGTGATTTCCCCTAAGTCCCGGACTCGGCCCGTATAGTCAAAAGTATACAAAGAAAGTACCCAGGGAGTAAACTCATTTCCCGAACGATTTTTTAAATCATTTTTTCACCACTAAAACGCATGAGACTTGTAGTTTTCAAAAATATTTTCATTTTTGATGCGACGCTGAATAAAAGAAGTTTAATCGCCGGCAAACAAAAACCCGCGATTTCCCGTAAATCCCGGGCTCGGCCCGTATAGTCAAAAGTATACAAAGGAAGTACCCAGGGAGTAAAGTCATTTCCCGAACGATTTTTTAAATTATCTTTTCACCACTAAACCGCATGAGACTTGTAGTTTTTAAAAATATTTTCATTTTTGATGAGACGCTGAATAAAAGAAGTTTATTCGCCGGCAAACGAAAACCCGTGATTTCCCCTAAGTCCCGGACTCGGCCCGTATAGTCAAAAGTATACAAAGAAAGTACCCAGGGAGTAAACTCATTTCCCGAATGATTTTTTAAATTATTTTTTCACCACTAAAACGCATGAGACTTGTAGTTTTCAAAAATATTTTCATTTTTGATGCGACGCTGAATAAAAGAAGTTTAATCGCCGGCAAAGGAAAACCCGCGATTTCCCGTAAATCCCGGGCTCGGCCCGTATAGTCAAAAGTATACAAAGGAAGTACCCAGGGAGTAAAGTCATTTCCCGAACGATTTTTTAAATTATTTTTTCACCACTAAAACGCATGAGACTTGTAGTTTTCAAAAATATTTTTATTTTTGATGAGACGCTAAAGAAATGAAGTTTATTCGCCGGCAAACGAAAACCCGTGATTTCCCCTAAGTCCCGGACTCGGCCCGTATAGTCAAAAGTATACAAAGAAAGTACCCAGGGAGTAAACTCATTTC
Source organism: Hydractinia symbiolongicarpus (assembly GCF_029227915.1). Classification (NCBI taxonomy): domain Eukaryota; kingdom Metazoa; phylum Cnidaria; class Hydrozoa; order Anthoathecata; family Hydractiniidae; genus Hydractinia; species Hydractinia symbiolongicarpus. Next base: position 320,941 of record NC_079886.1, read on the forward strand.
CCGAATGATTTTTTAAATTATTTTTTCACCACTAAAACGCACGAGACTTGTAGTTTTCAAAAATATTTTCATTTTTGATGCGACGCTGAATAAAAGAAGTTTAATCGCCGGCAAACGAAAACCCGCGATTTCCCGTAAATCCCGGGCTCGGCCCGTATAGTCAAAAGTATACAAAGGAAGTACCCAGGGAGTAAAGTCATTTCCCGAAAGATTTTTTAAATTATCTTTTCACCACTAAACCGCATGAGACTTGTAGTTTTTAAAAATGTTTTCATTTTTGATGAGACGCTAAAGAAATGAAGTTTATTCGCCGGCAAACGAAAACCCGTGATTTCCCCTAAGTCCCGGACTCGGCCCGTATAGTCAAAAGTATACAAAGAAAGTACCCAGGGAGTAAACTCATTTCCCAAACGATTTTTTAAATTATTTTTTCACCACTAAAACGCATGAGACTTGTAGTTTTTAAAAATATTTTCATTTTTGATGAGACGCTGAATAAAAGAAGTTTAATCGCCGGCAAACGAAAACCCGTGATTTCCCCTAAGTCCTGGACTCGGCCGGTATAGTCAAAAGTATACAAAGAAAGTACCCAGGGAGTAAACTCATTTCCCGAACGATTTTTTAAATTATTTTTTCACCACTAAAACGCATGAGACTTGTAGTTTTCAAAAATATTTTCATTTTTGATGCGACGCTGAATAAAAGAAGTTTAATCGCCGGCAAAGGAAAACCCGCGATTTCCCGTAAATCCCGGGCTCGGCCCGTATAGTCAAAAGTATACAAAGGAAGTACCCAGGGAGTAAAGTCATTTCCCGAACGATTTTTTAAATTATTTTTTCACCACTAAAACGCATGAGACTTGTAGTTTTCAAAAATATTTTTATTTTTGATGAGACGCTGAATAAAAGAAGTTTAATCGCCGGCAAACGAAAACCCGCGATTTCCCGTAAATCCCGTACTCGGCCCGTATAGTCAAAAGTACACAAAAAAAGTACCCAGGGAGTAAACTGATTTCCCGAATGATTTTTTAAATTATTTTTTCACCACTAAAACGCATGAGAATTGTAGTTTTTAAAAATATTTTCATTTTTGATGCGACGCTGAATAAAAGAAGTTTAATCGCCGGCAAACGAAAACCCGCGATTTCCCGTAAATCCCGTACTCGGACCGTATAGTCAAAAGTACACAAAAAAAGTACCCAGGGAGTAAACTGATTTCCCGAATGATTTTTTAAATTATTTTTTCACCACTAAAACGCATGAGACTTGTAGTTTTCAAAAATATTTTCATTTTTGATGCGACGCTGAATAAAAGAAGTTTAATCGCCGGCAAACGAAAACCCGCGATTTCCCGTAAATCCCGGGCTCGGCCCGTATAGTCAAAAGTATACAAAGGAAGTACCCAGGGAGTAAAGTCATTTCCCGAACGACTTTTTGAATTATCTTTTCACCACTAAACCGCATGAGACTTGTAGTTTTTAAAAATGTTTTCATTTTTGATGAGACGCTAAAGAAATGAACTTTATTCGCCGGCAAACGAAAACCCGTGATTTCCCCTAAGTCCCGGACTCGGCCCGTATAGTCAAAAGTATACAAAGAAAGTACCCAGGGAGTAAACTCATTTCCCGAACGATTTTTTAAATTATTTTTTCACCACTAAAACGCATGAGACTTGTAGTTTTCAAAAATATTTTCATTTTTGATGCGACGCTGAATAAAAGAAGTTTAATCGCCGGCAAACGAAAACCCGCGATTTCCCGTAAATCCCGTACTCGGACCGTATAGTCAAAAGTACACAAAAAAAGTACCCAGGGAGTAAACTGATTTCCCGAATGATTTTTTAAATTATTTTTTCACCACTAAAACGCATGAGACTTGTAGTTTTCAAAAATATTTTCATTTTTGATGCGACGCTGAATAAAAGAAGTTTAATCGCCGGCAAACCAAAACCCGCGATTTCCCGTAAATCCCGGGCTCGGCCCGTATAGTCAAAAGTATACAAAGGAAGTATCCAGGGAGTAAAGTCATTTCCCGAACGATTTTTTGAATTATCTTTTCACCACTAAACCGCATGAGACTTGTAGTTTTTAAAAATGTTTTCATTTTTGATGAGACGCTAAAGAAATGAAGTTTATTCGCCGGCAAACGAAAACCCGTGATTTCCCCTAAGTCCTGGACTCGGCCCGTATAGTCAAAAGTATACAAAGAAAGTACCCAGGGAGTAAACTCATTTCCCGAACGATTTTTTAAATTATTTTTTCACCACTAAAACGCATGAGACTTGTAGTTTTCAAAAATGTTTTCATTTTTGATGAAACGCTAAATAAAAGAAGTTTAATCGCCGGCAAACGAAAACCCGCGATTTCCCGTAAATCCCGGACTCGGCCCGTATAGTCAAAAGTATACAAAGAAAGTACCCAGGGAGTAAACTCATTTCCCGAACGATTTTTTAAATTATTTTTTCACCACTAAAACGCATGAGACTTGTAGTTTTCAAAAATATTTTTATTTTTGATGAGACGCTGAATAAAAGAAGTTTAATCGCCTCAAACGAAAACCTGCGATTTCCCGTAAATCCCGTACTCGGCCCGTATAGTCAAAAGTACACAAAAAAAGTATCCAGGGAGTAAACTGATTTTCCGAATGATTTTTTAAATTACTTTTTAACCACTAAAACGCATGAGAATTGTAGTTTTCAAAAATATTTTCATTTTTGATGCGACGCTGAATAAAAGAAGTTTAATCGCCGGCAAACGAAAACCCGCGATTTCCCGTAAATCCCGGACTCAGCCCGTATAGTCAAAAGTATACAAAGAAAGTACCCAGGGAGTAAAGTCATTTCCCGAACGATTTTTTAAATTATCTTTTCACCACTAAACCGCATGAGACTTGTAGTTTTTAAAAATGTTTTCATTTTTGATGAGACGCTAAAGAAATGAAGTTTATTCGCCGTCAAACGAAAACCCGCGATTTCCCCTAAATCCCGGACTCGGCCCGTGTAGTCAAAAGTATACAAAGAAAGTACCCAGGGAGTAAACTCATTTCCCGAACGATTTTTTAAATTATTTTTTCACCACTAAAACGCATGAGACTTGTAGTTTTCAAAAATGTTTTCATTTTTGATGAAACGCTAAATAAAAAAAGTTTAATCGCCGGCAAACGAAAACACGCGATTTCCCGTAAATCCCGGACTCGGCCCGTATAGTCAAAAGTATACAAAGAAAGTACCCAGGGAGTAAACTCATTTCCCGAACGATTTTTTAAATTATCTTTTCACCACTAAACCGCATGAGACTTGTAGTTTTTAAAAATGTTTTCATTTTTGATGAGACGCTAAAGAAATGAAGTTTATTCGCCGTCAAACGAAAACCCGCGATTTCCCCTAAATCCCGGACTCGGCCCGTGTAGTCAAAAGTATACAAAGAAAGTACCCAGGGAGTAAACTCATTTCCCGAACGATTTTTTAAATTATTTTTTCACCACTAAAACGCATGAGACTTGTAGTTTTCAAAAATATTTTTATTTTTGATGAGACGCTGAATAAAAGAAGTTTAATCACCGGCAAACGAAAACCCGCGATTTCCCGTAAATCCCGTACTCGGCCCGTATAGTCAAAATTACACAAAAAAAGTACCCAGGGAGTAAACTGATTTCCCGAATGATTTTTTAAATTATTTTTTCACCACTAAAACGCATGAGAATTGTAGTTTTCAAAAATATTTTCATTTTTGATGCGACGCTGAATAAAAGAAGTTTAATCGCCGGCAAACGAAAACCCGCGATTTCCCCTAAATCCCGGACTCGGCCCGTGTAGTCAAAAGTATACAAAGAAAGTACCCAGGGAGTAAACTCATTTCCCGAACGATTTTTTAAATTATCTTTTCACCACTAAACCGCATGAGACTTGTAGTTTTTAAAAATGTTTTCATTTTTGATGAGACGCTAAAGAAATGAAGTTTATTCGCCGGCAAACGAAAACCCTTTTTCCCCTAAATCCCGGACTCGGCCCGTATAGTCAAAAGTATACAAAGAAAGTACCCAGGAAGTAAACTCATTTCCCGAACGATTTTTTAAATTATTTTTTCACCACTAAAACGCATCAGACTTGTAGTTTTCAAAAATGTTTTCATTTTTGATGAAACGCTGAATAAAAGAATTTTAATCGCCGGCAAACGAAAACCCGCGATTTCCCGTAAATCCCGGACTCAGCCCGTATAGTCAAAAGTATACAAAGAAAGTACCCAGGGAGTAAAGTCATTTCCCGAACGATTTTTTAAATTATCTTTTCACCACTAAACCGCATGAGACTTGTAGTTTTCAAAAATATTTTTATTTTTGATGAGACGCTGAATAAAAGAAGTTTAATCGCCGGCAAACGAAAACCCGCGATTTCCCGTAAATCCCGTACTCGGCCCGTATAGTCAAAAGTACACAAAAAAAGTACCCAGGGAGTAAACTGATTTCCCGAATGATTTTTTAAATTATTTTTTCACCACTAAAACGCATGAGAATTGTAGTTTTCAAAAATATTTTCATTTTTGATGCGACGCTGAATAAAAGAAGTTTAATCGCCGGCAAACGAAAACCCGCGATTTCCCGTAAATCCCGGACTCGGCCCGTATAGTCAAAAGTATACAAAGAAGGTACCCAGCGAGTAAAGTCATTTCCCGAACGATTTTTTAAATTATCTTTTCACCACTAAACCGCATGAGACTTGTAGTTTTTAAAAATGTTTTCATTTTTGATGAGACGCTAAAGAAATGAAGTTTATTTGCCGGCAAACGAAAACCCTTTTTTCCCCTAAATCCCGGACTCGGCCCGTATAGTCAAAAGTATACAAAGAAAGTACCCAGGAAGTAAACTCATTTCCCGAACGATTTTTTAAATTATTTTTTCACCACTAAAACGCATGAGACTTGTAGTTTTCAAAAATGTTTTCATTTTTGATGAAACGCTGAATAAAAGAATTTTAATCGCCGGCAAACGAAAACCTGCGATTTCCCGTAAATCCCGGACTCAGCCCGTATAGTCAAAAGTATACAAAGAAAGTACCCAGGGAGTAAAGTCATTTCCCGTACGATTTTTTAAATTATCTTTTCACCACTAAACCGCATGAGACTTGTAGTTTTTAAAAATGTTTTCATTTTTGATGAGACGCTAAAGAAATGAAGTTTATTCGCCGGCAAACGAAATCCCGCGATTTCCCCTAAATCCCGGACTCGGCCCGTATAGTCAAAAGTATACAAAGAAAGTACCCAGGGAGTAAACTCATTTCCCGAACGATTTTTTAAATTATTTTTTCACCACTAAAACGCATGAGACTTGTAGTTTTCAAAAATATTTTCATTTTTGATGAGACGCTGAATAAAAAAAGTTTAATCGCCGGCAAACGAAAACCCGCGTTTTCCCGTAAATCCCGTACTCGGCCCGTATAGTCAAAAGTACACAAAAAAGTACCCAGGGAGTAAACTCATTTTAAGAAAGATTTTTTAAATTATTTTTTCACCACTAAAACGCATGACACTTGTAGTTTTCAAAAATGTTTTCATTTTTGAGAAGACGCTGAATAAAAGAAGTTTAATCGCCGGCAAACGAAAACCCGCGATTTCCTGTAAATCCGGTTCTCGGCCTGTCTAGTCAAAAGTACACAAAAAAAGTACCCAGGGAGTAAACTGATTTCCCGAATGATTTTTTAAATTATTTTTTCACCACTAAAACGCATGAGACTTGTAGTTTTCAAAAATGTTTTCATTTTTGATGAGACGCTGAATAAAAGAAGTTTAATCGCCGGCAAACGAAAACCCGCAATTTCCTGTAAATTCCGGGCTTGGCCCCTATAGTCGAATGTATACAAAGAAAGTACCCTGTGAGTAAACTCATTTTCAGAACAATTTTTTAAATTATTTTTTCACCACTAAACGCATGAGACTTGTAGTTTCCAAAAATATTTTCATTTTTGATGAGACGCTGAATAAAAGAAGTTTAATCGCCGGCAAACGAAAACCCGCGATTTCCCGTAAATCCCGGACTCGGCCCGTATAGTCAAAAGTATACAAAGAAAGTACCCAGCGAGTAAAGTCATTTCCCGAACGATTTTTTAAATTATCTTTTCACCACTAAACCGCATGAGACTTGTAGTTTTTAAAAATGTTTTCATTTTTGATGAGACGCTAAAGAAATAAGGTTTATTCGCCGGCAAACGAAAACCCGCGTTTTCCCTTAAATCCCGGACTCGGCCCGTATAGTCAAAAGTATACAAAGACAGTACCCAGGAAGTAAACTCATTTCCCGAACGATTTTTTAAATTATTTTTTCACCACTAAAACGCATGAGACTTGTAGTTTTCAAAAATATTTTCATTTTTGATGAGACGCTGAATAAAAGAAGTTTAATCGCCGGCAAACGAAAACCCGCGATTTCCCGTAAATCCCGTACTCGGCCCGTCTAGTCAAAAGTACACAAAAAAAGTACTCAGGGAGTAAACTGATTTCCCGAATGATTTTTTAAATTATTTTTTCACCACTAAAACGCATGAGACTTGTAGTTTTCAAAAATATTTTCATTTTTGATGAGACGCTGAATAAAAGAAGTTTAATCACCGGCAAACGAAAACCCGCGTTTTCGCGTAAATCCGGTACTCGGCCCGTATATTCAAAAGTATACAAAGAAAGTACCCAGGGAGTAAACTCATTTCCCGAACGATTTTTTAAATTATTTTTTCACCACTAAAACGCATGAGACTTGTAGTTTTCAAAAATGTTTTCATTTTTGATGAAACGCTAAATAAAAGAAGTTTAATCGCCGGCAAACGAAAACCCGCGATTTCCCGTAAATCCCGGACTCGGCCCGTATAGTCAAAAGTATACAAAGAGAGTACCCAGGGAGTAAAGTCATTTCCCGAACGATTTTCTAAATTATTTTTTCACCACTAAAACGCATGAGACTTGTAGTTTTCAAAAATGTTTTCATTTTTGATGAAACGCTAAATAAAAGAAGTTTAATCGCCGGCAAACGAAAACCCGCGATTTCCCGTAAATCCCGGACTCGGCCCGTATAGTCAAAAGTATACAAAGAGAGTACCCAGGGAGTAAAGTCATTTCCCGAACGATTTTTTAAATTATTTTTTCACCACTAAAACGCATGAGACTTGTAGTTTTCAAAAATATTTTTATTTTTGATGAGACGATGAATAAAAGAAGTTTAATCGCCGGCAAACGAAAACCCGCGATTTCCCGTAAATCCCGTACTCGGCCCGTATAGTCAAAAGTACACAAAAAAAGTACCCAGGGAGTAAACTGATTTCCTGAATGATTTTTTAAATTATTTTTTCACCACTAAAACGCATGAGAATTGTAGTTTTCAAAAATATTTTCATTTTTGATGCGACGCTGAATAAAAGAAGTTTAATCGCCGGCAAACGAAAACCCGCGATTTCCCGTAAATCCCGGACTCGGCCCGTATAGTCAAAAGTATACAAAGAAAGTACCCAGCAAGTAAAGTCATTTTCCGAACGATTTTTTAAATTACCTTTTCACCACTAAACCGCATGAGACTTGTAGTTTTTAAAAATGTTTTCATTTTTGATGAGACGCTAAAGAAATGAAGTTTATTCGCCGGCAAACGAAAACCCGCGTTTTCCCCTAAATCCCGGACTCGGCCTGTATAGTCAAAAGTATACAAAGAAAGTACCCAGGAAGTAAACTCATTTCCCGAACGATTTTTTAAATTATTTTTTCACCACTAAAACGCATGAGACTTGTAGTTTTCAAAAATGTTTTCATTTTTGATGAAACGCTAAATAAAAGAAGTTTAATCGCCGACAAACGAAAACCCGCGATTTCCCGTAAATCCCGGACTCGGCCCGTATAGTCAAAAGTATACAAAGAAAGTACCCAGGAAGTAAACTCATTTCCCGAACGATTTTTTAAATTATTTTTTCACCACTAAAACGCATGAGAATTGTAGTTTTCAAAAATATTTTCATTTTTGATGAGACGCTGAATAAAAGAAGTTTAATCGCCGGCAAACGAAAACCCGCGTTTTCGCGTAAATCCCGTACTCGGCCCGTATAGTCAAAAGTACACAAAAAAGTACTCAGGGAGTAAACTAATTTCCCGAATGATTTTTTAAATTATTTTTTCACCACTAAAACGCATGAGACTTGTAGTTTTCGAAAATGTTTTCATTTTTGATGAAACGCTAAATAAAAGAAGTTTAATCGCCGACAAACGAAAACCCGCGATTTCCCGTAAATCCCGGACTCGGCCCGTATAGTCAAAAGTATACAAAGAAAGTACCCAGGAAGTAAACTCATTTCCCGAACGATTTTTTAAATTATTTTTTCACCACTAAAACGCATGAGACTTGTAGTTTTCAAAAATATTTTCATTTTTGATGAGACGCTGAATAAAAGAAGTTTAATCGCCGGCAAACGAAAACCCGCGTTTTCGCGTAAATCCCGTACTCGGCCCGTATAGTCAAAAGTACACAAAAAAGTACTCAGGGAGTAAACTAATTTCCCGAATGATTTTTTAAATTATTTTTTCACCACTAAAACGCATGAGACTTGTAGTTTTCGAAAATGTTTTCATTTTTGATGAAACGCTGAATAAAAGAAGTTTAATCGCCGGCAAACGAAAACCCGCGATTTCCTGTAAATCCGGTACTCGGCCTGTCTAGTCAAAAGTACACAAAAAAAGTACCCAGGGAGTAAACTGATTTCCCGAATGATTTTTTAAATTATTTTTTCACCACTAAAACGCATGAGACTTGTAGTTTTCAAAAATGTTTTCATTTTTGATGAGACGCTGAATAAAAGAAGTTTAATCGCCGGCAAACGAAAACCCGCAATTTCCTGTAAATTCCGGGCTTGGCCCCTATAGTCGAATGTATACAAAGAAAGTACCCTGTGAGTAAACTCATTTTCAGAACAATTTTTTAAATTATTTTTTCACCACTAAAACGCATGAGACTTGTAGTTTTCAAAAATGTTTTCATTTTTGATGAAACGCTAAATAAAAGAAGTTTAATCGCCGGCAAACGAAAACACGCGATTTCCCGTAAATCCCGGACTCGGCCCGTATAGTCAAAAGTATACAAAGAGAGTACCCAGGGAGTAAACTCATTTCCCGAACGATTTTTTAAATTATTTTTTCACCACTAAAACGCATGAGACTTGTAGTTTTCAAAAATATTTTTATTTTTGATGAGACGCTGAATAAAAGAAGTTTATTCGCCGGCAAACGAAAACCCGCGTTTTCCCCTAAATCCCGGACTCGGCCCGTATAGTCAAAAGTATACAAAGAAAGTACCCAGGAAGTAAACTTATTTCCCGAACGATTTTTTAAATTATTTGTTCACCACTAAAACGCATGAGACTTGTAGTTTTCAAAAATGTTTTCATTTTTGATGAAACGCTAAATAAAAGAAGTTTAATCGCTGGCAAACGAAAACCCGCGATTTCCCGTAAATCCCGGACTCGGCCCGTATAGTCAAAAGTATACAAAGAAAGTACCCAGGGAGTAAACTCATTTCCCAAACGATTTTTTAAATTATTTTTTAACCACTAAAACGCATGAGACTTGTAGTTTTAAAAAATATTTTCATTTTTGATGAGACGCTGAATAAAAGAAGTTTAATCGCCGGCAAACGAAAACCCGCGATTTCCCGTAAATCCCGTACTCGGCCCGTCTAGTCAAAAGTACACAAAAAAAGTACTCAGGGAGTAAACTGATTTCCCGAATGATTTTTTAAATTATTTTTTCACCACTAAAACGCATGAGACTTGTAGTTTTCAAAAATGTTTTCATTTTTGATGAGACGCTGAATAAAAGAAGTTTAATCGCCGGCAAACGAAAACCCGCGATTTCCCGTAAATCCGGTACTCGGCCTGTCTAGTCAAAAGTACACAAAAAAAGTACCCAGGGAGTAAACTGATTTCCCGAATGATTTTTTAAATTATTTTTTCACCACTAAAACGCATGAGACTTGTAGTTTTCAAAAATGTTTTCATTTTTGATGAGACGCTGAATAAAAGAAGTTTAATCGCCGGCAAACGAAAACCCGCAATTTCCTGTAAATTCCGGGCTTGGCCCCTATAGTCGAATGTATACAAAGAGAGTACCCAGGGAATAAACTCATTTCCCGAACGATTTTTTAAATTATTTTTTCACCACTAAAACGCATGAGACTTGTAGTTTTCAAAATATTTTTATTTTTGATGAGACGCTGAATAAAAGAAGTTTAATCGCCGGCAAACGAAAACCCGCGATTTCCCGTAAATCCCGTACTCGGCCCGTATAGTCAAAAGTACACAAAAAAAGTACCCAGGGAGTAAACTGATTTCCCGAATGATTTTTTAAATTATTTTTTCACCACTAAAACGCATGAGAATTGTAGTTTTCAAAAATATTTTCATATTTGATTCGACGCTGAATAAAAGAAGTTTAATCGCCGGCAAACGAAAACCCGCGATTTCCCGTAAATCCCGGACTCGGCCCGTATAGTCAAAAGTATACAAAGAAAGTACCCAGGGAGTAAAGTCATTTCCCGAACGATTTTTTAAATTTTTTTTTTTCACCACTAAAACGCATGAGACTTGTAGTTTTTAAAAATGTTTTTATTTTTAATGAGACGCTAAATAAAAGAAGTTTAATCGCCGGCAAACGAAAACCCGCGATTTCCCGTAAATCCCGTACTCGGCCTTGTATAGTCAAAAGTATACAAATAAAGTACCCTGTGAGTAAACTCATTTTCAGAACAATTTTTTAAATTATTTTTTCACCACTAAAACGCATGAGACTTGTAGTTTTCAAAAATGTTTTCATTTTTGATAAGACGCTGAATAAAAGAAGTTTAATCGCCGGCAAACGAAAACCCGTGATTTCCCGTAAATCCGGTACTCGGCCCGTATAGTCAAAAGTATACAAAGAGAGTACCCAGGGAGTAAACTCATTTCCCGAACGATTTTTTAAATTATTTTTTTCACCATTAAAACGCATGAGACTTGTAGTTTTCAAAAATATTTTTATTTTTGATGAGACGCTGAATAAAAGAAGTTTAATCGCCGGCAAACGAAAACTCGCGATTTCCCGTAAATTCCGTACTCGGCCCGTATAGTCAAAAGTACACAAAAAAAGTACCCAGGGAGTAAACTAATTTCCCGAATGATTTTTCAAATTATTTTTTCACCACTAAAACGCATGAGACTTGTAGTTTTCAAAAATGTTTTCATTTTTGATGAAACGCTGAATAAAAGAAGTTTAATCGCCGGCAAACGAAAACCCGCCATTTCCTGTAAATTCCGGGCTTAGCCCCTATAGTCGAATGTATACAAAGAAAGTACCCTGTGAGTATTCTCTTTTTCAGAACAATTTTTTAAATTATTTTTTCACCACTAAAACGCATGAGACTTGTAGTTTTCAAAAATGTTTTCATTTTTGATAAGACGTTGAATAAAAGAAGTTTAATCGCCGGCAAACGAAAACCCGCGATTTCCCGTAAATCCGGTACTCGGCCCGTATATTCAAAAGTATACAAAGAAAGTACTCAAGGAGTAAACTCATTTCCCGAACGATTTTTTAAATTATTTTTTCACCACTAAAACGCATGAGACTTGTAGTTTTCAAAAATGTTTTTATTTTTGATGAGACGCTAAATAAAAGAACTTTAATCGCCGGCAAACGAAAACCCCCGATTTTCCATAAATCCCGTACTCGGCCTGTATAGTCAAAAGTATACAAAGAAAGTACCCAGGGAGTAAACTCATTTCCCGAACGATTTTTTAAATTATTTTTTCACCACTAAAACGCATGAGACTTGTAGTTTTCAAAAATGTTTTCATTTTTGATGAGACGCTAAATAAAAGAAGTTTAATCGTCGGCAAACGAAAACCCGCGAGTTCTCGTAAATCCCGTACTCGGCCCGTATAGTCAAAAGTATACAAAGAAAGTACCCAGGGAGTAAACCCATTTCCCGAACGATTTTTTAAATTATTTTTTCACCACTAAAACGCATGAGACTTGTAGTTTTCAAAAATGTTTTCATTTTTGATGAAACGCTAAATAAAAGAAGTTTAATCGCCGGCAAACGAAAACACACGATTTCCCGTAAATCCCGGACTCGGCCCGTATAGTCAAAAGTATACAAAGAAAGTACCCAGGGAGTAAACTCATTTCCCGAACGATTTTTTAAATTATTTTTTCACCACTAAAACGCATGAGACTTGTAGTTTTCAAAAATATTTTTATTTTTGATGAGACGCTGAATAAAAGAAGTTTAATCGCCGGCAAACGAAAACCCGCGATTTCCCGTAAATCCCGTACTCGGCCCGTATAGTCAAAAGTACACAAAAAAAGTACCCAGGGAGTAAACTGATTTCCCGAATGATTTTTTAAATTATTTTTTCACCACTAAAACGCATGAGAATTGTAGTTTTCAAAAATATTTTCATTTTTGATGCGACGCTGAATAAAAGAAGTTTAATTGCCGTCAAACGAAAACCCGCGATTTCCCGTAAATCCCGGACTCGGCCCGTATAGTCAAAAGTATACAAAGAAAGTACCCAGCGAGTAAAGTCATTTCCCGAACGATTTTTTAAATTATCTTTTCACCACTAAACCGCATGAGACTTGTAGTTTTTAAAAATGTTTTCATTTTTGATGAGACGCTAAAGAAATGAAGTTTATTCGCCGGCAAACGAAAACCCGCGATTTCCCGTAAATCCCGTACTCGGCCTGTCTAGTCAAAAGTACACAAAAAAAGTACTCAGGGAGTAAACTGATTTCCCGAATGATTTTTTAAATTATTTTTTCACCACTATAACGCATGAGACTTGTAGTTTTCAAAATTAATTTCATTTTTGATGAGACGCTGAATAAAAGAAGTTTAATCGCCGGCAAACGAAAACCCGCGTTTTCGCGTAAATCCCGTACTCGGCCCGTATAGTCAAAAGTACACAAAAAAAGTACCCAGGGAGTAAACTAATTTCCCGAATGATTTTTTAAATTATTTTTTCACCACTAAAACGCATGAGACTTGTAGTTTTCAAAAATGTTTTCATTTTTGGTGAAACGCTGAATAAAAGAAGTTTAATCGCCGGCAAACGAAAACCCGCGATTTCCCGTAAATCCGGTACTCGGCCTGTCTAGTCAAAAGTACACAAAAAAGTACCCAGGGAGTAAACTAATTTCCCGAATGATTTTTTAAATTATTTTTTCACCACTAAAACGCATGAGACTTGTAGTTTTCAAAAATGTTTTCATTTTTGATGAGACGCTGAATAAAAGAAGTTTAATCGCCGGCAAACGAAAACCCGCAATTTCCTGTAAATTCCGGGCTTGGCCCCTATAGTCGAATGTATACAAAGAAAGTACCCTGTGAGTAAACTCATTTTCAGAACAATTTTTTAAATTATTTTTTCACCACTAAAACGCATGAGACTTGTAGTTTTCAAAAATGTTTTCATTTTTGATAAGACGCTGAATAAAAGAAGTTTTATCGCCGGCAAACGAAAACCCGCGATTTCCCGTAAATCCGGTACTCGGCCCGTATATTCAAAAGTATACAAAGAAAGTACCCAGGGAGTAAACTCATTTCCCGAACGATTTTTTAAATTATTTTTTCACCACTAAAACGCATGAGACTTGTAGTTTTCAAAAATATTTTTATTTTTGATGAGACGCTGAATAAAAGAAGTTTAATCGCCGGCAAACGAAAACCCGCGATTTCCCGTAAATCCCGTACTCGGCCCGTATAGTCAAAAGTACACAAAAAAAGTACCCAGGGAGTAAACTGATTTCCCGAATGATTTTTTAAGTTATTTTTTCACCACTAAAACGCATGAGAATTGTAGTTTTCAAAAATATTTTCATTTTTGATGCGACGCTGAATAAAAAAAGTTTAATCGCCGGCAAACAAAAACCCGCGATTTCCCGTAAATCCCGGACTCGGCCCGTGTAGTCAAAAGTATACAAAGAAAGTACCCAGCGAGTAAAGTCATTTCCCGAACGATTTTTTAAATTATCTTTTCACCACTAAACCGCATGAGACTTGTAGTTTTTAAAAATGTTTTCATTTTTGATGAGACGCTAAAGAAATGAAGTTTATTCGCCGGCAAACGAAAACCCGCGTTTTCCCCTAAATCCTGGACTCGGCCCGTATAGTCAAAAGTATACAAAGAAAGTACCCAGGAAGTAAACTCATTTCCCGAACGATTTTTTAAATTATTTTTTCACCACTAAAACGCATGAGACTTGTAGTTTTCAAAAATGTTTTCATTTTTGATGAAACGCTAAATAAAAGAAGTTTAATCGCCGGCAAACGAAAACCCGCGATTTCCCGTAAATCCCGGACTCGGCCCGTATAGTCAAAAGTATACAAAGAAAGTACCCAGGGAGTAAACTCATTTCCCAAACGATTTTTTAAATTATTTTTTAACCACTAAAACGCATGAGACTTGTAGTTTCCAAAAATATTTTCATTTTTGATAAGACGCTGAATAAAAGAAGTTTAATCGCCGGCAAACGAAAACCCGCGATTTCCCGTAAATCCCGGACTCGGCCCGTATAGTCAAAAGTATACAAAGAAAGTACCCAGCGAGTAAAGTCATTTCCCGAACGATTTTTTAAATTATCTTTTCACCACTAAACCGCATGAGACTTGTAGTTTTTAAAAATGTTTTCATTTTTGATGAGACGCTAAAGAAATGAAGTTTATTCGCGGCAAACGAAAACCCGCGTTTTCCCCTAAATCCCGGACTCGGCCCGTATAGTCAAAAGTATACAAAGAAAGTACCCAGGAAGTAAACTCATTTCCCGAACGATTTTTTAAATTATTTTTTCACCACTAAAACGCATGAGACTTGTAGTTTTCAAAAATGTTTTCATTTTTGATGAAACGCTAAATAAAAGAAGTTTAATCGCTGGCAAACGAAAACCCGCGATTTCCCGTAAAATCCGGACTCCGCCCGTATAGTCAAAAGTATACAATGAAAGTACCCAGGGAGTAAACTCATTTCCCAAACGATTTTTTAAATTATTTTTTAACCACTAAAACGCATGAGACTTGTAGTTTTCAAAAATGTTTTCATTTTTGATAAGACGCTGAATAAAAGAAGTTTTATCGCCGGCAAACGAAAACCCGCGATTTCCCGTAAATCCGGTACTCGGCCCGTATATTCAAAAGTATACAAAGAAAGTACCCAGGGAGTAAACTCATTTCCCGAACGATTTTTTAAATTATTTTTTTACCACTAAAACGCATGAGACTTGTAGTTTTCAAAAATATTTTTATTTTTGATGAGACGCTGAATAAAAGAAGTTTAATCGCCGGCAAACGAAAACCCGCGATTTCCCGTAAATCCCGTACTCGGCCCGTATAGTCAAAAGTACACAAAAAAAGTACCCAGGGAGTAAACTGATTTCCCGAATGATTTTTTAAGTTATTTTTTCACCACTAAAACGCATGAGAATTGTAGTTTTCAAAAATATTTTCATTTTTGATGCGACGCTGAAAAAAAAAATTTTAATCGCCGGCAAACAAAAACCCGCGATTTCCCGTAAATCCCGGACTCGGCCCGTATAGTCAAAAGTATACAAAGAAAGTACCCAGCGAGTAAAGTCATTTCCCGAACGATTTTTTAAATTATCTTTTCACCACTAAACCGCATGAGACTTGTAGTTTTTAAAAATGTTTTCATTTTTGATGAGACGCTAAAGAAATGAAGTTTATTCGCCGGCAAACGAAAACCCGCGTTTTCCCCTAAATCCCGGACTCGGCCCGTATAGTCAAAAGTATACAAAGAAAGTACCCAGGAAGTAAACTCATTTCCCGAACGATTTTTTAAATTATCTTTTCACCACTAAACCGCATGAGAATTGTAGTTTTCAAAAATATTTTCATTTTTGATGCGACGCTGAATAAAAAAAGTTTAATCGCCGGCAAACAAAAACCTGCGATTTCCCGTAAATCCCGGACTCGGCCCGTGTAGTCAAAAGTACTCATGTGAGCTAAGGCATGTCTAAGGTCGTATCGCCTACCTAAAACTTCGCACTTTGACATCCTATAATTTGCGTCAGAGAAATGCTATAAGCGCGCTCTTTTTTTTATTGAAAGTGTGACCATAGACGGCTAAGTTTTTGTATGCACGTGCATCTTTCCACTTCGGGACTGTCTTCTAGGAGTATTATAACAAATCGTACTTTTAGGCTTTCAAGCCATATTCGCTAGCTATGCTACATTCTCAAGTTGCGGTTCAGTATAAATAAGGTTAAACATCATGGCCTCTCACGTTTACAAACTGAGGAACTGATGTATAAGTTAATAAAAGCACAATAATCATAAAAAACCGCTATTTTACGCCAATTATAGCATTTCTTTGGGTGATTTACTGGGTTTCGGCTCACTTTTTTACATTTCCTCAGTTTCCAAAATATTCTCTGATAGCTAAATAACTCTACTAAATATTTCTCAGAAGTTAAGGGTTCGTGAAAATGTTGCGAAAGTTCAATTTGTTGTTGCTATCCATTATATTTTTTCTTAAACAAGCGCCTTCCCAAAGTTGTTGTTGTACACGCTTTGTTCACGTGAACATTAAAATTTAAGCCAATCAAGTTGAACATAAATGACGTAACTTCAAGTTTCATAATGGCAGAATGCTTCTGAATAATAGCGGGAAATAAAAAGCGCTAACAAACTTTGACTTATTTTAATCTAATTTATTATCAAAATAATGAGTAATTATGCATTTCATGATCCACGAATATGTGGATACTATCGCACTGCTGTTTATTTGATTTCATCAAATACCGAACTCGTTTCACCTCTTGCTATACGTAGTCAGTCCTTTACCAACAACGAAAGTGGCTATTTAAGCTTAAACGAAATTTCTGATTTGAACAACACCCCAACAGATCTTTTGAATTTTGTTGACGAAAATGAGCAATTAAGCATCACTCGTAGCGGAATATCCGAAAACAACCTACATTCCACACCAAATGTAAAATGCAAACAAAAATCGTGTGTATTTGTTCCAATGGATGAGGGATTTGAACAAATGAAAATACTCTTTCAAAATCATTTCGACATGGAAATACTTCAGTATAATCTATTTCAAAAAAACATCAAGCGATTTATAAATACAAACAAAAAATGGAGCAGAAATAATGCAAGAAACAAAAACCAATACTATAGTTTTTTCTCTCCTACTAATTGGAAAAAACTCCAAGATAAAGAAAAATTCAAACATTCACTAATTTGTGACGAATGCACCTTAAATCATGCGGAAATGCAATCCTTATTCCCATCAAGCACAAAGAGATTTTGCCAAGCAAGAAAGGAAAACATATCCTACACTACAAATGAAATGAAAAAAATACACCCCAAAAAAACACTCACAGACTGCACAAATACAATCTATGCTGCTATTAATTTTGGATTTGAGAAGAAATTTGGAGTTAATTTTTCAAAAGGCTTGGCTAGTGTAAAAGAATTGAATCTTCAAGAAAGACCAACTACTTATGAGAAAAAAAAAGAAAAAAGAGCTCAAGTTAAAAACGTGATCAATTCCTTGCAGAAAAATTTGGATGAAACAGCAGTTGATAGGTAAGGTTACAGCTTCTTAGCAACAATAACGGAAAAGCTTCATATATAATATATACAATAGCAGTGAAATATTGACCAATATAAAATACCAAAACATAATGTAAAACAAGTTTTAAAAATTAACAAAAAGCTTTTGTGCTATGCCAAGATCAGTTAAGCTAAAATCTTTCATAATATTACAATATATATTGTGAAAAATTGTAAAAATACTTATAACACTAAAAATTACGTTGAGCAGATTTTTTGGTGGATAAGCGTCTGATAGAAGCAATTTCTGAATGAAGCTTTGGTGAAAAAAATGCTATAAAAGCTTAATAAACTTTTGTACAAATTTTGATTTAAAAGTTACTAACTTTCAAACAACCAAGAAATATGAATGAATACAATTTAAGTTGTTACAATAAATTTGTGTTACCTATAAAATAATATATTACTTATGTATTTAGGTGTTTTGGTATGCGTCAATCTTTAAAACGTTGGGATAAATCAATAAAAATACAGTCATTTGAAACTGTTGATACAGCAAAAGAAAGAACAAAAGAGGTGAAGAAAAAAATTGAAACTGGTCAACAAACTCTGAAAAATCACGTAGGAAATCACAAAAGCTATTCTTGGGATAAAAGTGGTCTTGAGGAAGAGGTAAATTGGTTTAAATTCAATTCTGGAGATTGATAAGAAAAGCAAATTTTCGAGTGAATTTATTTCAACTGACTTTTTAATTACAGGCAAAGTTATGGGATTCTAATACAGAAGTTAACTGGGCAGAAATTGGTAGAAAATACAAAATATTGAATAAAAGTGGCAAGTTTGCTCAAAATGGTGGTCAAATAGCGAAAGAGTACCTCCTATACAAAGCGAAAAATGGGTTTAAATTAACGTATAAAGGCAAAGATGAGAAAAAAGATATCGTTAGAAGAAGATTAAAAAGAGTTGCAAATACAACGGTTCCAAATGACATCAGTGCAAAAAAGGTAATTCTTACTTTTAAACAACAATATGCCAGTTTATATAATATATATAGTATATACAACTGTATCAGATTTTATTTGCTTTTCTCAAAGGTGAAAAAACTGCTGGATGATGAGATAGCAGCAGGAAAAATCTTAATTGGCCATTTAGTCAACCCGAAAACATACACTAGATTTTCAATAAAAGATGGAGTGGTTAGTTCAACAGAATTCACAGTGGAAGGACGTAAACACACATTGCATGAGATACGCAATAAACTGCTGCTGAAGCACAAAAAATATATGAGATCACAGCCTGATAGTTATTATGAAAGTTTGTCTGAAAAAGATATAAATGAACGCTTATTGTTATTACAAGAGCAGAGTGCGGACCACTCAAATCTGAAAATGAAGCTGAAACAATACGAGTGCACAAGAAATTTACAAATTTGGCACGATGCTTCCACTATTGCTAACCACAGCCACATTTTGTTTGCTGTGAATGTTTTATATGACACTGCAGTATTCTATACTGATAAGGAGTACTTGCAGATTTATGGAAACAAGGTAGATGTACAAAGTGAAATAGAAAGTCCAGAGTTGTACATAATTGGGCGATGTAAATCTTCTGATGAGCAACTAGGTTATGTTGACACAAGGGTGGAATGCTTACAAGACCTAAATATTCCAATAACTACTGATGAAGGAGTCACCATTTATGACAAAATGAGATTGTTCCATGGTGATGGACCAGCAGCACAACTCGAAGGAGGTAATCAAAAAGGTGGACATTATTTTTGTCCAACGTGTGACGTATTTCTATACCAAACGGATGATATAACTTATAGTTATCAGCTTAAATCAAACTCACTGCAAGAAATACAGCATAAAGTTATAAGTGGAAAATATGGACTGATAAACAGTAATAAAGGTAAACTAAAACCCTTTGCTGCCTTGTCAACTAAGGAACTTCAGGAGGAATTGAACTCAAGAAAAATATCCACTAATGCAACAACGAAAATAAATCTTGCTAAAGAACTAAAACAACACTTAAAGGGTACTACAAGAGTACCAATTCTTTTAAAAAATAATCCAACTAGTGACCTATCAAGTCTGAACCTGGAAAAATACGAGATCGCTATGCTGGAGCCCATGCACGACATTGGGGGCCATATAACTAATCTTTTTGAGGAGCTACCTCACCATTTGACAAAGGCTGACAAGGAAAAATTTGACGAAGCATTTGAGATTAGTCATAAACAAAAAGAAACACAACGGAATTGTGATAAACGCAAATCACTATTGACAATAATTGTAACCCTTGACGGTAAAATAAATAATAAAGCTATATGCCTGCTCAAAACATTGGCAGATATACAAAGAATACTTTACTTGAACGAATTGAAAAGAAGTTCACAGGAAATATTGCGATTACATAATGCTTGTTTCAAACATGCAATTTTACTGAAAGAAGTCATTGGTTTTAATCTGAAAAAAATTACTAGGGAAAAGTTGTATGGCAAATATATGCACAATTTAATAGTACACTCTCCAATTCAATATCGTCTAATCAATGGACAATCAATTAATTGTGAAGGTGAAGAACGTTTTTTTAACACAATTAAACAGATTACTGGTACTACAAGTTCTAACAGACCAGGTCACATTATTGGCAACATTATAACAAGGCATCAGATAGAGTCGCGATGCAAAGAATCATACAACCTTAACAATGAAAACATTCAAGTAAATCGAGATATACAACAACTAAATGAGATCATTGAACGATATCAATATAATACCGTTTTCACATATGATTACATAAAAAAGAATGGTGCTGAATGGCAGTCCCATTTAGAAAGAATTTCCGACTTTCTTTATGCTGGTGAGAAAGTGTGGTGGAAGAGCACTGAATTTGGTGTTGAATTTCTAGATAAATGTAGGCATGAAAAATATCCGCAACTACCTAAAGTTTATCACTTTCGATCAATAACAATTCCACAAATTGAACAAAAGCTGGAAGGTATGTGGGAAAAACTGATAAATGAAAACATAGTCATACCCATTCATCAAATTTATACTGAGAATGAAGATGGAAAAAGCATATCAGCCACAAACTATTTATGTCCATATATGAAAGATCAAACAACCATTCTGAAAGGTCACACTAGTGAAAATGAAAATGAAAAAAAAATTGAGCCTGAATTTGAAGAGTTGGATGATAAATGCTTGGATATACAAGAGAAAAAAGAAGACATTCCTTCAGATACTGATATGAACCTGGAAAAAGAAGAGGCTATTGACTTTGAATGTAGCAGTCATTGTAATCAATATACAGTTCAACAGCAAATAAAGATAAAAACAAAAGAAGAAGGTGAAAGTATTGTGAAGACTTTGTTAACAAATGAGGGAAAAATGATACAACATATCTTAGGAAAAAATTCAGACACACTGCAAAAATATGACAAGTTGAAGCACGACATCAAACGAAATTATAAAAAAGCTCCAAGAAATAAAATACTGGATTTACTCGTACCTCTGCAGACTAGTGTTGTGAAAATAGTAAGCGAATTGGAAAGAGATGTCGAAAGCTGGGAAAGAACATACTTCATAGAAAATAACTCAAGTGCACCTACTGAAGACGACCGTATAAAAAATTATGATATCTGGAATAAAATAAAGCGTATTAAAATGGGAAAAAACTTGATAAAAAATTATTGGAAGATTAATTTTTAAGACATATTAAGTTTGTAAGTTTTTAGCAAGCTAGTTAAAGCTTCAAGGTGTTACTCACAAAATTAAAGAAAATAGGAAAAAATTAGCCAAATATATATTGTTGCTTTCAAGCAGTTGTGTGCAGTTGTTAGTTAGCTAGGTCTCACCCCCACAACTAGGGTATATACTTGAAACTATATCCAGCTAGCTAGGTTGTATATAATTATATATATATATATTATTTCTTTAAACTATTTGCTACTCCTCAGTGGTATAATTTGGACTACATCCACTTGTGCTTTATTTCGTTTGAGAAGAAGACTACTGTAGCTAGCTCATCATTTCTCCTAAAAACGAAAAAATTAGCCCCTAAAATTCTGTAGTATTTACTTGAAAGACTTTTTATTCTAATTATATGAATTTTAGAAGAAGATATTCATTATTTACCTGAAATAAAAAAGTTTTAATCCACACGCTATCATCAAACACTCTGGAAATGTTTTTGCTTTCGCCAACGGCCAATATTGATATATATTTGTAAGCCTCTGATTGGTTTAAATATTTATTGCGCGACTTGCCCAAAGTAGCATTTCCTAGATCGCGGTGGAAAAAAAGACAAGCCTTAGCCGACATGAGTATACAAAGAAAGTACCCAGCGAGTAAAGTCATTTCCCGAACGATTTTTTAAATTATCTTTTCACCACTAAACCGCATGAGACTTGTAGTTTTTAAAAATGTTTTCATTTTTGATGAGACGCTAAAGAAATGAAGTTTATTCGCCGGCAAACGAAAACCCGCGTTTTCCCCTAAATCCTGGACTCGGCCCGTATAGTCAAAAGTATACAAAGAAAGTACCCAGGAAGTAAACTCATTTCCCGAACGATTTTTTAAATTATTTTTTCACCACTAAAACGCATGAGACTTGTAGTTTTCAAAAATGTTTTCATTTTTGATGAAACGCTAAATAAAAGAAGTTTAATCGCCGGCAAACGAAAACCCGCGATTTCCCGTAAATCCCGGACTCGGCCCGTATAGTCAAAAGTATACAAAGAAAGTACCCAGGGAGTAAACTCATTTCTCAAACGATTTTTTAAATTATTTTTTAACCACTAAAACGCATGAGACTTGTAGTTTCCAAAAATATTTTCATTTTTGATAAGACGCTGAATAAAAGAAGTTTAATCGCCGGCAAACGAAAACCCGCGATTTCCCGTAAATCCCGGACTCGGCCCGTATAGTCAAAAGTATACAAAGAAAGTACCCAGCGAGTAAAGTCATTTCCCGAACGATTTTTTAAATTATCTTTTCACCACTAAACCGCATGAGACTTGTAGTTTTTAAAAATGTTTTCATTTTTGATGAGACGCTAAAGAAATGAAGTTTATTCGCGGCAAACGAAAACCCGCGTTTTCCCCTAAATCCCGGACTCGGCCCGTATAGTCAAAAGTATACAAAGAAAGTACCCAGGAAGTAAACTCATTTCCCGAACGATTTTTTAAATTATTTTTTCACCACTAAAACGCATGAGACTTGTAGTTTTCAAAAATGTTTTCATTTTTGATGAAACGCTAAATAAAAGAAGTTTAATCGCTGGCAAACGAAAACCCGCGATTTCCCGTAAAATCCGGACTCGGCCCGTATAGTCAAAAGTATACAATGAAAGTACCCAGGGAGTAAACTCATTTCCCAAACGATTTTTTAAATTATTTTTTAACCACTAAAACGCATGAGACTTGTAGTTTTCAAAAATGTTTTCATTTTTGATAAGACGCTGAATAAAAGAAGTTTTATCGCCGGCAAACGAAAACCCGCGATTTCCCGTAAATCCGGTACTCGGCCCGTATATTCAAAAGTATACAAAGAAAGTACCCAGGGAGTAAACTCATTTCCCGAACGATTTTTTAAATTATTTTTTTACCACTAAAACGCATGAGACTTCTAGTTTTCAAAAATATTTTTATTTTTGATGAGACGCTGAATAAAAGAAGTTTAATCGCCGGCAAACGAAAACCCGCGATTTCCCGTAAATCCCGTACTCGGCCCGTATAGTCAAAAGTACACAAAAAAAGTACCCAGGGAGTAAACTGATTTCCCGAATGATTTTTTAAGTTATTTTTTCACCACTAAAACGCATGAGAATTGTAGTTTTCAAAAATATTTTCATTTTTGATGCGACGCTGAAAAAAAAAATTTTAATCGCCGGCAAACAAAAACCCGCGATTTCCCGTAAATCCCGGACTCGGCCCGTATAGCCAAAAGTATACAAAGAAAGTACCCAGCGAGTAAAGTCATTTCCCGAACGATTTTTTAAATTATCTTTTCACCACTAAACCGCATGAGACTTGTAGTTTTTAAAAATGTTTTCATTTTTGATGAGACGCTAAAGAAATGAAGTTTATTCGCCGGCAAACGAAAACCCGCGTTTTCCCCTAAATCCCGGACTCGGCCCGTATAGTCAAAAGTATACAAAGAAAGTACCCAGGAAGTAAACTCATTTCCCGAACGATTTTTTAAATTATCTTTTCACCACTAAACCGCATGAGACTTGTAGTTTTCAAAAATGTTTTCATTTTTGATGAGACGCTAAAGAAATGAAGTTTATTCGCCGGCAAACGAAAACCCGCGTTTTCCCCTAAATCCCGGACTCGGCCCGTATAGTCAAAAGTATACAAAGAAAGTACCCAGGAAGTAAACTCATTTCCCGAACGATTTTTTAAATTATTTTTTCACCACTAAAACGCATGAGACTTGTAGTTTTCAAAAATGTTTTCATTTTTGATGAAACGCTAAATAAAAGAAGTTTAATCGCCGGCAAACGAAAACCCGCGTTTTCCCCTAAATCCCGGACTCGGCCCGTATAGTCAAAAGTATACAAAGAAAGTACCCAGGAAGTAAACTCATTTCCCGAACGATTTTTTAAATTATTTTTTCACCACTAAAACGCATGAGACTTGTAGTTTTCAAAAATGTTTTCATTTTTGATGAAACGCTAAATAAAAGAAGTTTAATCGCCGGCAAACGAAAACCCGCGATTTCCCGTAAATCCCGGACTCGGCCCGTATAGTCAAAAGTATACAAAGAAAGTACCCAGGGAGTAAACTCATTTCCCAAACGATTTTTTAAATTATTTTTTAACCACTAAAACGCATGAGACTTGTAGTTTCCAAAAATATTTTCATTTTTGATGAGACGCTGAATAAAAGAAGTTTAATCGCCGGCAAACGAAAACCCGCGATTTCCCGTAAATCCCGGACTCGGCCTGTATAGTCAAAAGTATACAAAGAAAGTACCCAGCGAGTAAAGTCATTTCCCGAACGATTTTTTAAATTATCTTTTCACCACTAAACCGCATGAGACTTGTAGTTTTTAAAAATGTTTTCATTTTTGATGAGACGCTAAAGAAATGAAGTTTATTCGCCGGCAAACAAAAACCCGCGTTTTCCCTTAAATCCCGGACTCGGCCCGTATAGTCAAAAGTATACAAAGACAGTACCCAGGAAGTAAACTCATTTCCCGAACGATTTTTTAAATTATTTTTTCACCACTAAAACGCATGAGACTTGTAGTTTTCAAAAATGTTTTCATTTTTGATGAAACGCTAATTAAAAGAAGTTTAATCGCCGGCAAACGAAAACCCGCGATTTCCCGTAAATCCCGGACTGGGCCCGTATAGTGAAAAGTATACAAAGAAAGTACCCAGGGAGTAAACTCATTTCCCAAACGATTTTTAAATTATTTTTTAACCACTAAAACGCATGAGACTTGTAGTTTTCAAAAATATTTTCATTTTTGATGAGACGCTGAATAAAAGAAGTTTAATCGCCGGCAAACGAAAACCCGCGATTTCCCGTAAATCCCGTACTCGGCCCGTCTAGTCAAAAGTACACAAAAAAAGTACTCAGGGAGTAAACTGATTTCCCGAATGATTTTTTAAATTATTTTTTCACCACTAAAACGCATGAGACTTGTAGTTTTCAAAAATATTTTCATTTTTGATGAGACGCTGAATAAAAGAAGTTTAATCGCCGGCAAACGAAAACCCGCGTTTTCGCGTAAATCCGGTACTCGGCCCGTATATTCAAAAGTATACAAAGAAAGTACCCAGGGAGTAAACTCATTTCCCGAACGATTTTTTAAATTATTTTTTCACCACTAAAACGCATGAGACTTGTAGTTTTTAAAAATGTTTTCATTTTTGATGAGACGCTAAAGAAATGAAGTTTATTCGCCGGCAAACGAAAACCCGCGTTTTCCCCTAAATCCCGGACTCGGCCCGTATAGTCAAAAGTATACAAAGAAAGTACCCAGGAAGTAAACTCATTTCCCGAACGATGTTTTAAATTATTTTTTCACCACTAAAACGCATGAGACTTGTAGTTTTCAAAAATGTTTTCATTTTTGATGAAACGCTAAATAAAAGAAGTTTAATCGCCGGCAAACGAAAACCCGCGATTTCCCGTAAATCCCGGACTCGGCCCGTATAGTCAAAAGTATACAAATAAAGTACCCAGGGAGTAAACTCATTTCCCAAACGATTTTTTAAATTATTTTTTAACCACTAAACTGCATGAGACTTGTAGTTTCCAAAAATATTTTCATTTTTGATGAGACGCTGAATAAAAGAAGTTTAATCGCCGGGAAACGAAAACCCGCGATTTCCCGTAAATCCCGGACTCGGCCCGTATAGTCAAAAGTATACAAAGAAAGTACCCAGCGAGTAAAGTCATTTCCCGAACGATTTTTTAAATTATCTTTTCACCACTAAACCGCATGAGACTTGTAGTTTTTAAAAATGTTTTCATTTTTGATGAGACGCTAAAGAAATAAAGTTTATTCGCCGGCAAACGAAAACCCGCGTTTTCCCTTAAATCCCGGACTCGGCCCGTATAGTCAAAAGTATACAAAGACAGTACCCAGGAAGTAAACTCATTTCCCGAACGATTTTTTAAATTATTTTTTCACCACTAAAACGCATGAGACTTGTAATTTTCAAAAATGTTTTCATTTTTGATGAAACGCTAATTAAAAGAAGTTTAATCGCCGGCAAACGAAAACCCGCGATTTCGCGTAAATCCCGGACTCGGCCCGTATAGTCAAAAGTATACAAAGAAAGTACCCAGGGAGTAAACTCATTTCCCAAACGATTTTTAAATTATTTTTTAACCACTAAAACGCATGAGACTTGTAGTTTTCAAAAATGTTTTCATTTTTGATGAAACGCTAATTAAAAGAAGTTTAATCGCCGGCAAACGAAAACCCGCGATTTCCCGTAAATCCCGGACTCGGCCCGTATAGTCAAAAGTATACAAAGAAAGTACCCAGCGAGTAAAGACATTTCCCGAACGATTTTTTAAATTATCTTTTCACCACTAAACCGCATGAGACTTGTAGTTTTTAAAAATGTTTTCATTTTTGATGAGACGCTAAAGAAATAAAGTTTATTCGCCGGCAAACGAAAACCCGCGTTTTCCCTTAAATCCCGGACTCGGCCCGTATAGTCAAAAGTATACAAAGACAGTACCCAGGAAGTAAACTCATTTCCCGAACGATTTTTTAAATTATTTTTTCACCACTAAAACGCATGAGACTTGTAGTTTTCAAAAATGTTTTCATTTTTGATGAAACGCTAATTAAAAGAAGTTTAATCGCCGGCAAACGAAAACCCGCGATTTCCCGTAAATCCCGGACTCGGCCCGTATAGTCAAAAGTATACAAAGAAAGTACCCAGGGAGTAAACTCATTTCCCAAAGGATTTTTAAATTATTTTTTAACCACTAAAACGCATGAGACTTGTAGTTTTCAAAAATATTTTCATTTTTGATGAGACGCTGAATAAAAGAAGTTTAATCGCCGGCAAACGAAAACCCGCAATTTCCCGTAAATCCCGTACTCGGCCCGTCTAGTCAAAAGTACACAAAAAAAGTACTCAGGGAGTAAACTGATTTCCCGAATGATTTTTTAAATTATTTTTTCACCACTAAAACGCATGAGACTTGTAGTTTTCAAAAATATTTTCATTTTTGATGAGACGCTGAATAAAAGAAGTTTAATCGCCGGCAAACGAAAACCCGCGTTTTCGCGTAAATCCGGTACTCGGCCCGTATATTCAAAAGTATACAAAGAAAGTACCCAGAGAGTAAACTCATTTCCCGAACGATTTTTTAAATTATTTTTTCACCACTAAAACGCATGAGACTTGTAGTTTTCAAAAATGTTTTCATTTTTGATGAAACGCTAAATAAAAGAAGTTTAATCGCCGGCAAACGAAAACCCGCGATTTCCCGTAAATCCCGGACTCGGCCCGTATAGTCAAAAGTATACAAAGAGAGTACCCAGGGAGTAAAGTCATTTCCCGAACGATTTTTTAAATTATTTTTTCACCACTAAAACGCATGAGACTTGTAGTTGTCAAAAATGTTTTCATTTTTGATGAAACGCTAAATAAAAGAAGTTTAATCGCCGGCAAACGAAAACCCGCGATTTCCCGTAAATCCCGGACTCGGCCCGTATAGTCAAAAGTATACAAAGAGAGTACCCAGGGAGTAAAGTCATTTCCCGAACGATTTTTTAAATTATTTTTTCACCACTAAAACGCATGAGACTTGTAGTTTTCGAAAATATTTTTATTTTTGATGAGACGATGAATAAAAGAAGTTTAATCGCCGGCAAACGAAAACCCGCGATTTCCCGTAAATCCCGTACTCGGCCCGTATAGTCAAAAGTACACAAAAAAAGTACCCAGGGAGTAAACTGATTTCCCGAATGATTTTTTAAATTATTTTTTCACCACTAAAACGCATGAGAATTGTAGTTTTCAAAAATATTTTCATTTTTGATGCGACGCTGAATAAAAGAAGTTTAATTGCCGGCAAACGAAAACCCGCGATTTCCCGTAAATCCCGGACTCGGCCCGTATAGTCAAAAGTATACAAAGAAAGTACCCAGCGAGTAAAGTCATTTCCCGAACGATTTTTTAAATTATCTTTTCACCACTAAACCGCATGAGACTTGTAGTTTTTAAAAATGTTTTCATTTTTGATGAGACGCTAAAGAAATGAAGTTTATTCGCCGGCAAACGAAAACCCGCGTTTTCCCCTAAATCCCGGACTCGGCCCGTATAGTCAAAAGTATACAAAGAAAGTACCCAGGAAGTAAACTCATTTCCCGAACGATTTTTTAAATTATTTTTTCCCCACTAAAACGCATGAGACTTGTAGTTTTCAAAAATGTTTTCATTTTTGATGAAACGCTAAATAAAAGAAGTTTAATCGCCGACAAACGAAAACCCGCGATTTCCCGTAAATCCCGGACTCGGCCCGTATAGTCAAAAGTATACAAAGAAAGTACCCAGGAAGTAAACTCATTTCCCGAACGATTTTTTAAATTATTTTTTCACCACTAAAACGCATGAGACTTGTAGTTTTCAAAAATATTTTCATTTTTGATGAGACGCTGAATAAAAGAAGTTTAATCGCCGGCAAACGAAAACCCGCGTTTTCGCGTAAATCCCGTACTCGGCCCGTATAGCCAAAAGTACACAAAAAAGTACTCAGGGAGTAAACTAATTTCCCGAATGATTTTTTAAATTATTTTTTCACCACTAAAACGCATGAGACTTGTAGTTTTCGAAAATGTTTTCATTTTTGATGAAACGCTGAATAAAAGAAGTTTAATCGCCGGCAAACGAAAACCCGCGATTTCCCGTAAATCCGGTACTCGGCCTGTCTAGTCAAAAGTACACAAAAAAGTACCCAGGGAGTAAACCGATTTCCCGAATGATTTTTTAAATTATTTTTTCACCACTAAAACGCATGAGACTTGTAGTTTTCAAAAATGTTTTCATTTTTGATGAGACGCTGAATAAAAGAAGTTTAATCGCCGGCAAACGAAAACCCGCAATTTCCTGTAAATTCCGGGCTTGGCCCCTATAGTCGAATGTATACAAATAAAGTACCCTGTGAGTAAACTCATTTTCAGAACAATTTTTTAAATTATTTTTTCACCACTAAAACGCATGAGACTTGTAGTTTTCAAAAATGTTTTCATTTTTGATAAGACGCTGAATAAAAGAAGTTTATTCGCCGGCAAACGAAAACCCGCGTTTTCCCCTAAATCCCGGACTCGGCCCGTATAGTCAAAAGTATACAAAGAAAGTACCCAGCGAGTAAAGTCCTTTCCCGAACGATTTTTTAAATTATCTTTTCACCACTAAACCGCATGAGACTTGTAGTTTTCAAAAATGTTTTCATTTTTGATGAGACGCTGAATAAAAGAAGTTTAATCGCCGGCAAACGAAAACCCGCAATTTCCTGTAAATTCCGGGCTTGGCCCCTATAGTCGAATGTATACAAATAAAGTACCCTGTGAGTAAACTCATTTTCAGAACAATTTTTTAAATTATTTTTTCACCACTAAAACGCATGAGACTTGTAGTTTTCAAAAATGTTTTCATTTTTGATAAGACGCTGAATAAAAGAAGTTTATTCGCCGGCAAACGAAAACCCGCGTTTTCCCCTAAATCCCGGACTCGGCCCGTATAGTCAAAAGTATACAAAGAAAGTACCCAGCGAGTAAAGTCCTTTCCCGAACGATTTTTTAAATTATCTTTTCACCACTAAACCGCATGAGACTTGTAGTTTTTAAAAATGTTTTCATTTTTGATGAGACGCTGAATAAAAGAAGTTTAATCGCCGGCAAACGAAAACCCGCAATTTCCCGTAAATTCCGGGCTTGGCCCCTATAGTCGAATGTATACAAAGAAAGTACCCTGTGAGTAAACTCATTTTCAGAACAATTTTTTAAATTATTTTTTCACCACTAAAACGCATGAGACTTGTAGTTTTCAAAAATGTTTTCATTTTTGATAAGACGCTGAATAAAAGAAGTTTAATCGCCGGCAAACGAAAACCCGCAATTTCCTGTAAATTCCGGGCTTGGCCCCTATAGTCGAATGTATACAAAGAAAGTACCCTGTGAGTAAACTCATTTTCAGAACAATTTTTTAAATTATTTTTTCACCACTAAAACGCATGAGACTTGTAGTTTTCAAAAATGTTTTCATTTTTGATGAAACGCTAAATAAAAGAAGTTTAATCGCCGGCAAACGAAAACCCGCGATTTCCCGTAAATCCCGGACTCGGCCCGTATAGTCAAAAGTATACAAAGAGAGTACCCAGGGAGTAAACTCATTTCCCGAACGATTTTTTAAATTATTTTTTCACCACTAAAACGCATGAGACTTGTAGTTTTCAAAAATATTTTTATTTTTGATGAGACGCTGAATAAAAGAAGTTTAATCGCCGGCAAACGAAAACCCGCGATTTCCCGTAAATCCCGTACTCGGCCCGTATAGTCAAAAGTACACAAAAAAAGTACCCAGGGAGTAAACTGATTTCCCGAATGATTTTTTAAATTATTTTTTCACCACTAAAACGCATGAGAATTGTAGTTTTCAAAAATATTTTCATTTTTGATGCGACGCTGAATAAAAGAAGTTTAATCGCCGGCAAACGAAAACCCGCTATTTCCCGTAAATCCCGGACTCGGCCCGTATAGTCAAAAGTATACAAAGAAAGTACCCAGCGAGTAAAGTCATTTCTCGAACGATTTTTTAAATTATCTTTTCACCACTAAACCGCATGAGACTTGTAGTTTTTAAAAATGTTTTCATTTTTGATGAGACGCTAAAGAAATGAAGTTTATTCGCCGGCAAACGAAAACCCGCGTTTTCCCCTAAATCCCGGACTCGGCCCGTATAGTCAAAAGTATACAAAGAAAGTACCCAGGAAGTAAACTTATTTCCCGAACGATTTTTTAAATTATTTTTTCACCACTCAAACGCATGAGACTTGTAGTTTTCAAAAATGTTTTCATTTTTGATGAAACGCTAAATAAAAGAAGTTTAATCGCTGGCAAACGAAAACCCGCGATTTCCCGTAAATCCCGGACTCGGCCCGTATAGTCAAAAGTATACAAAGAAAGTACCCAGGGAGTAAACTCATTTCCCAAACGATTTTTTAAATTATTTTTTAACCACTAAAACGCATGAGACTTGTAGTTTTAAAAAATATTTTCATTTTTGATGAGACGCTGAATAAAAGAAGTTTAATCGCCGGCAAACGAAAACAGGCGATTTCCCGTAAATCCCGTACTCGGCCCGTCTAGTCAAAAGTACACAAAAAAAGTACTCAGGGAGTAAACTGATTTCCCGAATGATTTTTTAAATTATTTTTTCACCACTAAAACGCATGAGACTTGTAGTTTTCAAAAATGTTTTCATTTTTGATGAGACGCTGAATAAAAGAAGTTTAATCGCCGGCAAACGAAAACCCGCGATTTCCCGTAAATCCGGTACTCGGCCTGTCTAGTCAAAAGTACACAAAAAAAGTACCCAGGGAGTAAACTGATTTCCCGAATGATTTTTTAAATTATTTTTTCACCACTAAAACGCATGAGACTTGTAGTTTTCAAAAATGTTTTCATTTTTGATGAGACGCTGAATAAAAGAAGTTTAATCGCCGGCAAACGAAAACCCGCAATTTCCTGTAAATTCCGGGCTTGGGCCCTATAGTCGAATGTATACAAAGAAAGTACCCTGTGAGTAAACTCATTTTCAGAACAATTTTTTAAATTATTTTTTCACCACTAAAACGCATGAGACTTGTAGTTTTCAAAAATGTTTTCATTTTTGATGAAACGCTAAATAAAAGAAGTTTAATCGCCGGCAAACGAAAACCCGCGATTTCCCGTAAATCCCGGACTTGGCCCGTATAGTCAAAAGTATACAAAGAGAGTACCCAGGGAGTAAACTCATTTCCCGAACGATTTTTTAAATTATTTTTTCACCACTAAAACGCATGAGACTTGTAGTTTTCAAAAATATTTTTATTTTTGATGAGACGCTGAATAAAAGAAGTTTAATCGCCGGCAAACGAAAACCCGCGTTTTCGCGTAAATCCCGTACTCGGCCCGTATAGTCAAAAGTACACAAAAAAGTACTCAGGGAGTAAACTAATTTCCCGAATGATTTTTTAAATTATTTTTTCACCACTAAAACGCATGAGACTTGTAGTTTTCGAAAATGTTTTCATTTTTGATGAAACGCTGAATAAAAGAAGTTTAATCGCCGGCAAACGAAAACCCGCGATTTCCCGTAAATCCGGTACTCGGCCTGTCTAGTCAAAAGTACACAAAAAAAAGTACCCAGGGAGTAAACTGATTTCCCGAATGATTTTTTAAATTATTTTTTCACCACTAAAACGCATGAGACTTGTAGTTTTCAAAAATGTTTTCATTTTTGATGAGACGCTGAATAAAAGAAGTTTAATCGCCGGCAAACGAAAACCCGCAATTTCCTGTAAATTCCGGGCTTGGCCCCTATAGTCGAATGTATACAAAGAAAGTACCCTGTGAGTAAACTCATTTTCAGAACAATTTTTTAAATTATTTTTTCACCACTAAAACGCATGAGACTTGTAGTTTTCAAAAATGTTTTCATTTTTGATAAGACGCTGAATAAAAGAAGTTTATTCGCCGGCAAACGAAAACCCGCGTTTTCCCCTAAATCCCGGACTCGGCCCGTATAGTCAAAAGTATACAAAGAAAGTACCCAGCGAGTAAAGTCATTTCCCGAACGATTTTTTAAATTATCTTTTCACCACTAAACCGCATGAGACTTGTAGTTTTTAAAAATGTTTTCATTTTTGATGAGACGCTGAATAAAAGAAGTTTAATCGCCGGCAAACGAAAACCCGCAATATCCCGTAAATTCCGGGCTTGGCCCCTATAGTCGAATGTATACAAAGAAAGTACCCTGTGAGTAAACTCATTTTCAGAACAATTTTTTAAATTATTTTTTCACCACTAAAACGCATGAGACTTGTAGTTTTCAAAAATGTTTTCATTTTTGATAAGACGCTGAATAAAAGAAGTTTAATCGCCGGCAAACGAAAACCCGCAATTTCCTGTAAATTCCGGGCTTGGCCCCTATAGTCGAATGTATACAAAGAAAGTACCCTGTGAGTAAACTCATTTTCAGAACAATTTTTTAAATTATTTTTTCACCACTAAAACGCATGAGACTTGTAGTTTTCAAAAATGTTTTCATTTTTGATGAAACGCTAAATAAAAGAAGTTTAATCGCCGGCAAACGAAAACCCGCGATTTCCCGTAAATCCCGGACTCGGCCCGTATAGTCAAAAGTATACAAAGAGAGTACCCAGGGAGTAAACTCATTTCCCGAACGATTTTTTAAATTATTTTTTCACCACTAAACCGCATGAGACTTGTAGTTTTTAAAAATGTTTTCATTTTTGATGAGACGCTGAATAAAAGAAGTTTAATCGCCGGCAAACGAAAACCCGCAATATCCCGTAAATTCCGGGCTTGGCCCCTATAGTCGAATGTATACAAAGAAAGTACCCTGTGAGTAAACTCATTTTCAGAACAATTTTTTAAATTATTTTTTCACCACTAAAACGCATGAGACTTGTAGTTTTCAAAAATGTTTTCATTTTTGATAAGACGCTGAATAAAAGAAGTTTAATCGCCGGCAAACGAAAACCCGCAATTTCCTGTAAATTCCGGGCTTGGCCCCTATAGTCGAATGTATACAAAGAAAGTACCCTGTGAGTAAACTCATTTTCAGAACAATTTTTTAAATTATTTTTTCACCACTAAAACGCATGAGACTTGTAGTTTTCAAAAATGTTTTCATTTTTGATGAAACGCTAAATAAAAGAAGTTTAATCGCCGGCAAACGAAAACCCGCGATTTCCCGTAAATCCCGGACTCGGCCCGTATAGTCAAAAGTATACAAAGAGAGTACCCAGGGAGTAAACTCATTTCCCGAACGATTTTTTAAATTATTTTTTCACCACTAAAACGCATGAGTCTTGTAGTTTTCAAAAATATTTTTATTTTTGATGAGACGCTGAATAAAAGAAGTTTAATCGCCGGCAAACGAAAACCCGCGATTTCCCGTAAATCCCGTACTCGGCTCGTATAGTCAAAAGTACACAAAAAAAGTACCCAGGGAGTAAACTGATTTCCCGAATGATTTTTTAAATTATTTTTTCACCACTAAAACGCATGAGAATTGTAGTTTTCAAAAATGTTTTCATTTTTGATGAGACGCTAAAGAAATGAAGTTTATTCGCCGGCAAACGAAAACCCGCGTTTTCCCCTAAATCCCGGACTCGGCCCGTATAGTCAAAAGTATACAAAGAAAGTACCCAGGAAGTAAACTTATTTCCCGAACGATTTTTTAAATTATTTTTTCACCACTAAAACGCATGAGACTTGTAGTTTTCAAAAATGTTTTCATTTTTGATGAAACGCTAAATAAAAGAAGTTTAATCGCTGGCAAACGAAAACCCGCGATTTCCCGTAAATCCCGGACTCGGCCCGTATAGTCAAAAGTATACAAAGAAAGTACCCAGGGAGTAAACTCATTTCCCAAACGATTTTTTAAATTATTTTTTAACCACTAAAACGCATGAGACTTGTAGTTTTAAAAAATATTTTCATTTTTGATGAGACGCTGAATAAAAGAAGTTTAATCGCCGGCAAACGAAAACAGGCGATTTCCCGTAAATCCCGTACTCGGCCCGTCTAGTCAAAAGTACACAAAAAAAGTACTCAGGGAGTAAACTGATTTCCCGAATGATTTTTTAAATTATTTTTTCACCACTAAAACGCATGAGACTTGTAGTTTTCAAAAATGTTTTCATTTTTGATGAGACGCTGAATAAAAGAAGTTTAATCGCCGGCAAACGAAAACCCGCGATTTCCCGTAAATCCGGTACTCGGCCTGTCTAGTCAAAAGTACACAAAAAAAGTACCCAGGGAGTAAACTGATTTCCCGAATGATTTTTTAAATTATTTTTTCACCACTAAAACGCATGAGACTTGTAGTTTTCAAAAATGTTTTCATTTTTGATGAGACGCTGAATAAAAGAAGTTTAATCGCCGGCAAACGAAAACCCGCAATTTCCTGTAAATTCCGGGCTTGGGCCCTATAGTCGAATGTATACAAAGAAAGTACCCTGTGAGTAAACTCATTTTCAGAACAATTTTTTAAATTATTTTTTCACCACTAAAACGCATGAGACTTGTAGTTTTCAAAAATGTTTTCATTTTTGATGAAACGCTAAATAAAAGAAGTTTAATCGCCGGCAAACGAAAACCCGCGATTTCCCGTAAATCCCGGACTTGGCCCGTATAGTCAAAAGTATACAAAGAGAGTACCCAGGGAGTAAACTCATTTCCCGAACGATTTTTTAAATTATTTTTTCACCACTAAAACGCATGAGACTTGTAGTTTTCAAAAATATTTTTATTTTTGATGAGACGCTGAATAAAAGAAGTTTAATCGCCGGCAAACGAAAACCCGCGTTTTCGCGTAAATCCCGTACTCGGCCCGTATAGTCAAAAGTACACAAAAAAGTACTCAGGGAGTAAACTAATTTCCCGAATGATTTTTTAAATTATTTTTTCACCACTAAAACGCATGAGACTTGTAGTTTTCGAAAATGTTTTCATTTTTGATGAAACGCTGAATAAAAGAAGTTTAATCGCCGGCAAACGAAAACCCGCGATTTCCCGTAAATCCGGTACTCGGCCTGTCTAGTCAAAAGTACACAAAAAAAGTACCCAGGGAGTAAACTGATTTCCCGAATGATTTTTTAAATTATTTTTTCACCACTAAAACGCATGAGACTTGTAGTTTTCAAAAATGTTTTCATTTTTGATGAGACGCTGAATAAAAGAAGTTTAATCGCCGGCAAACGAAAACCCGCAATTTCCTGTAAATTCCGGGCTTGGCCCCTATAGTCGAATGTATACAAAGAAAGTACCCTGTGAGTAAACTCATTTTCAGAACAATTTTTTAAATTATTTTTTCACCACTAAAACGCATGAGACTTGTAGTTTTCAAAAATGTTTTCATTTTTGATAAGACGCTGAATAAAAGAAGTTTATTCGCCGGCAAACGAAAACCCGCGTTTTCCCCTAAATCCCGGACTCGGCCCGTATAGTCAAAAGTATACAAAGAAAGTACCCAGCGAGTAAAGTTATTTCCCGAACGATTTTTTAAATTATCTTTTCACCACTAAACCGCATGAGACTTGTAGTTTTTAAAAATGTTTTCATTTTTGATGAGACGCTGAATAAAAGAAGTTTAATCGCCGGCAAACGAAAACCCGCAATATCCCGTAAATTCCGGGCTTGGCCCCTATAGTCGAATGTATACAAAGAAAGTACCCTGTGAGTAAACTCATTTTCAGAACAATTTTTTAAATTATTTTTTCACCACTAAAACGCATGAGACTTGTAGTTTTCAAAAATGTTTTCATTTTTGATAAGACGCTGAATAAAAGAAGTTTAATCGCCGGCAAACGAAAACCCGCAATTTCCTGTAAATTCCGGGCTTGGCCCCTATAGTCGAATGTATACAAAGAAAGTACCCTGTGAGTAAACTCATTTTCAGAACAATTTTTTAAATTATTTTTTCACCACTAAAACGCATGAGACTTGTAGTTTTCAAAAATGTTTTCATTTTTGATGAAACGCTAAATAAAAGAAGTTTAATCGCCGGCAAACGAAAACCCGCGATTTCCCGTAAATCCCGGACTCGGCCCGTATAGTCAAAAGTATACAAAGAGAGTACCCAGGGAGTAAACTCATTTCCCGAACGATTTTTTAAATTATTTTTTCACCACTAAAACGCATGAGACTTGTAGTTTTCAAAAATGTTTTCATTTTTGATGAGACGCTGAATAAAAGAAGTTTAATCGCCGGCAAACGAAAACCCGCGATTTCCCGTAAATCCGGTACTCGGCCTGTCTAGTCAAAAGTACACAAAAAAAGTACCCAGGGAGTAAACTGATTTCCCGAATGATTTTTTAAATTATTTTTTCACCACTAAAACGCATGAGACTTGTAGTTTTCAAAAATGTTTTCATTTTTGATGAGACGCTGAATAAAAGAAGTTTAATCGCCGGCAAACGAAAACCCGCAATTTCCTGTAAATTCCGGGCTTGGGCCCTATAGTCGAATGTATACAAAGAAAGTACCCTGTGAGTAAACTCATTTTCAGAACAATTTTTTAAATTATTTTTTCACCACTAAAACGCATGAGACTTGTAGTTTTCAAAAATGTTTTCATTTTTGATGAAACGCTAAATAAAAGAAGTTTAATCGCCGGCAAAAGAAAACCCGCGATTTCCCGTAAATCCCGGACTTGGCCCGTATAGTCAAAAGTATACAAAGAGAGTACCCAGGGAGTAAACTCATTTCCCGAACGATTTTTTAAATTATTTTTTCACCACTAAAACGCATGAGACTTGTAGTTTTCAAAAATATTTTTATTTTTGATGAGACGCTGAATAAAAGAAGTTTAATCGCCGGCAAACGAAAACCCGCGTTTTCGCGTAAATCCCGTACTCGGCCCGTATAGTCAAAAGTACACAAAAAAGTACTCAGGGAGTAAACTAATTTCCCGAATGATTTTTTAAATTATTTTTTCACCACTAAAACGCATGAGACTTGTAGTTTTCGAAAATGTTTTCATTTTTGATGAAACGCTGAATAAAAGAAGTTTAATCGCCGGCAAACGAAAACCCGCGATTTCCCGTAAATCCGGTACTCGGCCTGTCTAGTCAAAAGTACACAAAAAAAGTACCCAGGGAGTAAACTGATTTCCCGAATGATTTTTTAAATTATTTTTTCACCACTAAAACGCATGAGACTTGTAGTTTTCAAAAATGTTTTCATTTTTGATGAGACGCTGAATAAAAGAAGTTTAATCGCCGGCAAACGAAAACCCGCAATTTCCTGTAAATTCCGGGCTTGGCCCCTATAGTCGAATGTATACAAAGAAAGTACCCTGTGAGTAAACTCATTTTCAGAACAATTTTTTAAATTATTTTTTCACCACTAAAACGCATGAGACTTGTAGTTTTCAAAAATGTTTTCATTTTTGATAAGACGCTGAATAAAAGAAGTTTATTCGCCGGCAAACGAAAACCCGCGTTTTCCCCTAAATCCCGGACTCGGCCCGTATAGTCAAAAGTATACAAAGAAAGTACCCAGCGAGTAAAGTCATTTCCCGAACGATTTTTTAAATTATCTTTTCACCACTAAACCGCATGAGACTTGTAGTTTTTAAAAATGTTTTCATTTTTCATGAGACGCTGAATAAAAGAAGTTTAATCGCCGGCAAACGAAAACC
Organism: Hydractinia symbiolongicarpus; assembly: GCF_029227915.1. Classification (NCBI taxonomy): domain Eukaryota; kingdom Metazoa; phylum Cnidaria; class Hydrozoa; order Anthoathecata; family Hydractiniidae; genus Hydractinia; species Hydractinia symbiolongicarpus. The sequence continues at coordinate 359,433 of NC_079886.1, forward strand.
CGCAATATCCCGTAAATTCCGGGCTTGGCCCCTATAGTCGAATGTATACAAAGAAAGTACCCTGTGAGTAAACTCATTTTCAGAACAATTTTTTAAATTATTTTTTCACCACTAAAACGCATGAGACTTGCAGTTTTCAAAAATGTTTTCATTTTTGATAAGACGCTTAATAAAAGAAGTTTAATCGCCGGCAAACGAAAACCCGCAATTTCCTGTAAATTCCGGGCTGGGCCCCTATAGTCGAATGTATACAAAGAAAGTACCCTGTGAGTAAACTCATTTTCAGAACAATTTTTTAAATTATTTTTTCACCACTAAAACGCATGAGACTTGTAGTTTTCAAAAATGTTTTCATTTTTGATGAAACGCTAAATAAAAGAAGTTTAATCGCCGGCAAACGAAAACCCGCGATTTCCCGTAAATCCCGGACTCGGCCCGTATAGTCAAAAGTATACAAAGAGAGTACCCAGGGAGTAAACTCATTTCCCGAACGATTTTTTAAATTATTTTTTCACCACTAAAACGCATGAGACTTGTAGTTTTCAAAAATATTTTTATTTTTGATGAGACGCTGAATAAAAGAAGTTTAATCGCCGGCAAACGAAAACCCGCGATTTCCCGTAAATCCCGTACTCGGCCCGTATAGTCAAAAGTACACAAAAAAAGTACCCAGGGAGTAAACTGATTTCCCGAATGATTTTTTAAATTATTTTTTCACCACTAAAACGCATGAGAATTGTAGTTTTCAAAAATATTTTCATTTTTGATGCGACGCTGAATAAAAGAAGTTTAATCGCCGGCAAACGAAAACCCGCGATTTCCCGTAAATCCCGGACTCGGCCCGTATAGTCAAAAGTATACAAAGAAAGTACCCAGCGAGTAAAGTCATTTCTCGAACGATTTTTTAAATTATCTTTTCACCACTAAACCGCATGAGACTTGTAGTTTTTAAAAATGTTTTCATTTTTGATGAGACGCTAAAGAAATGAAGTTTATTCGCCGGCAAACGAAAACCCGCGTTTTCCCCTAAATCCCGGACTCGGCCCGTATAGTCAAAAGTATACAAAGAAAGTACCCAGGAAGTAAACTTATTTCCCGAACGATTTTTTAAATTATTTTTTCACCACTAAAACGCATGAGACTTGTAGTTTTCAAAAATGTTTTCATTTTTGATGAAACGCTAAATAAAAGAAGTTTAATCGCTGGCAAACGAAAACCCGCGATTTCCCGTAAATCCCGGACTCGGCCCGTATAGTCAAAAGTATACAAAGAAAGTACCCAGGGAGTAAACTCATTTCCCAAACGATTTTTTAAATTATTTTTTAACCGCTAAAACGCATGAGACTTGTAGTTTTAAAAAATATTTTCATTTTTGATGAGACGCTGAATAAAAGAAGTTTAATCGCCGGCAAACGAAAACCGGCGATTTCCCGTAAATCCCGTACTCGACCCGTCTAGTCAAAAGTACACAAAAAAAGTACTCAGGGAGTAAACTGATTTCCCGAATTATTTTTTAAATTATTTTTTCACCACTAAAACGCATGAGACTTGTAGTTTTCAAAAATGTTTTCATTTTTGATGAGACGCTGAATAAAAGAAGTTTAATCGCCGGCAAACGAAAACCCGCGATTTCCCGTAAATCCCGTACTCGGCCCGTATAGTCAAAAGTATACAAAGAAAGTACCCTGTGAGTAAACTCATTTTCAGAACAATTTTTTAAATTATTTTTTCACCACTAAAACGCATGAGACTTGTAGTTTTCAAAAATGTTTTCATTTTTGATAAGACGCTGAATAAAAGAAGTTTAATCGCCGGCAAACGAAAACCCGCGATTTCCCGTAAATCCGGTACTCGGCCCGTATATTCAAAAGTATACAAAGAAAGTACCCAGGGAGTAAACTCATTTCCCGAACGATTTTTTAAATTATTTTTTCACCACTAAACCGCATGAGACTTGTAGTTTTCAAAAATGTTTTCATTTTTGATGAAACGCTAAATAAAAGAAGTTTAATCGCCGGCAAACGAAAACCCGCGATTTCCCGTAATTCCCGGACTCGGCCCGTATAGTCAAAAGTATACAAAGAAAGTACCCAGGGAGTAAACTCATTTCCCAAACGATTTTTTAAATTATTTTTTAACCACTAAAACGCATGAGACTTGTAGTTTTCAAAAATATTTTCATTTTTGATGAGACGCTGAATAAAAGAAGTTTAATCGCCGGCAAACGAAAACCCGAGATTTCCCGTAAATCCCGTACTCGGCCCGTCTAGTCAAAAGTACACAAAAAAAGTACTCAGGGAGTAAACTGATTTCCCGAATGATTTTTTAAATTATTTTTTCACCACCAAAACGCATGAGACTTGTAGTTTTCAAAAATATTTTCATTTTTGATGAAACGCTGAATAAAAGAAGTTTAATCGCCGGCAAACGAAAACCCGCGTTTTCGCGTAAATCCCGTACTCGGCCCGTATAGTCAAAAGTACACAAAAAAAGTACCCAGGGAGTAAACTAATTTCCCGAATGATTTTTTAAATTATTTTTTCACCACTAAAACGCATGAGACTTGTAGTTTTCAAAAATGTTTTCATTTTTGATGAAACGCTGAATAAAAGAAGTTTAATCGCCGGCAAACGAAAACCCGCGATTTCCCGTAAATCCGGTACTCGGCCTGTCTAGTCAAAAGTACACAAAAAAAGTAGCCAGGGAGTAAACTGATTTCCCGAATGATTTTTTAAATTATTTTTTCACCACTAAAACGCATGAGACTTGTAGTTTTCAAAAATGTTTTCATTTTTGATGAGACGCTGAATAAAAGAAGTTTAATCGCCGGCAAACGAAAACCCGCGATTTCCTGTAAATTCCGGGCTTAGCCCCTATAGTCGAATGTATACAAAGAAAGTACCCTGTGAGTATTCTCTTTTTCAGAACAATTTTTTAAATTATTTTTTCACCACTAAAACGCATGAGACTTGTAGTTTTCAAAAATGTTTTCATTTTTGATAAGACGCTGAATAAAAGAAGTTTAATCGCCGGCAAACGAAAACCCGCGATTTCCCGTAAATCCGGTACTCGGCCCGTATATTCAAAAGTATACAAAGAAAGTACTCAAGGAGTAAACTCATTTCCCGAACGATTTTTTAAATTATTTTTTCACCACTAAAACGCATGAGACTTGTAGTTTTCAAAAATGTTTTTATTTTTGATGAGACGCTAAATAAAAGAACTTTAATCGCCGGCAAACGAAAACCCCCGATTTTCCGTAAATCCCGTACTCGGCCTGTATAGTCAAAAGTATACAAAGAAAGTACCCAGGGAGTAAACTCATTTCCCGAACGATTTTTTAAATTATTTTTTCACCACTAAAACGCATGAGACTTGTAGTTTTCAAAAATGTTTTCATTTTTGATGAGACGCTAAATAAAAGAAGTTTAATCGTCGGCAAACGAAAACCCGCGAGTTCTCGTAAATCCCGTACTCGGCCCGTATAGTCAAAAGTATACAAAGAAAGTACCCAGGGAGTAAACCCATTTCCCGAACGATTTTTTAAATTATTTTTAACCACTAAAACGCATGAGACTTGTAGTTTTCAAAAATTTTTTTAGGTTTGATGAGACGCTAAATAAAAGAAGTTTAATCGCCGGCAAACGAAAACCCGCGATTTCCCGTAAATCCCGTACTCGGCCCGTATAGTCAAAAGTATACAAAGAAAGTACCCAGGGAGTAAACTCATTTCCCGAACGATTTTTTAAATTATTTTTTCACCACTAAAACGCATGAGACTTGTAGTTTTCAAAAATGTTTTCATTTTTGATGAGACGCTAAATTGAAGAAGTTTAATCGCCGGCAAACGAAAACCCGCGATTTCCTGTAAATCCTGGACTCGGCCCGTATAGTCAAAAGTATACAAAGAAAGTACCCAGGGAGTAAATTCATTTCCCGAACGATTTTTTAAATTATTTTTTCACCACTAAAACGCATGAGACTTGTAGTTTTCAAAAATGTTTTCATTTTTGATGAGACGCTAAATAAAAGAAGTTTAATCGTCGGCAAACGAAAACCCGCAAGTTCTCGTAAATCCCGTACTCGGCCCGTATAGTCAAAAGTATACAAAGAAAGTACCCAGGGAGTAAACCCATTTCCCGAACGATTTTTTAAATTATTTTTTCACCACTAAAACGCATGAGACTTGTAGTTTTCAAAAAATTTTTTAGGTTTGATGAGACGCTAAATAAAAGAAGTTTAATCGCCGGCAAACGAAAACCCGCGATTTCCCGTAAATCCCGTACTCGGCCCGTATAGTCAAAAGTATACAAAGAAAGTACCCAGGGAGTAAACTCATTTCCCGAACGATTTTTTAAATTATTTTTTCACCACTAAAACGCATGAGACTTGTAGTTTTCAAAAATGTTTTCATTTTTGATGAGACGCTAAATTGAAGAAGTTTAATCGCCGGCAAACGAAAACCCGCGATTTCCCGTAAATCCTGGACTCGGCCCGTATAGTCAAAAGTATACAAAGAAAGTACCCAGGGAGTAAATTCATTTCCCGAACGATTTTTTAAATTATTTTTTCACCACTAAAACGCATGAGACTTGAAGTTTTCAAAAATATTCTCATTTTTGATGAGACGCTGAATAAAAGAAGTTTAATCGCCGGCAAACGAAAACCCGCGTTTTCCAGTAAATTCCGGGCTTAGCCCCTATAGTCGAATGTATACAAAGAAAGTACCCTGTGAGTATTCTCATTTTATAGTCAAAAGTATACAAAGAAAGTACCCAGGGAGTAAACTCATTTCCCGAACGATTTTTTAAATTATTTTTTCACCACTAAAACGCATGAGACTTGTAGTTTTCAAAAAATTTTTCAGTTTTGATGAGACGCTAAATAAAAGAAGTTTAATCGCCGGCAAACGAAAACCCGCGATTTCCCGTAAATCCCGTACTCGGCCCGTATAGTCAAAAGTATACAAAGAAAGTACCCAGGGAGTAAACTCATTTCCCGTACGATTTTTTAAATTATTTTTTCACCACTAAAACGCATGAGACTTGTAGTTTTCAAAAATGTTTTCATTTTTGATGAGACGCTAAATTGAAGAAGTTTAATCGCCGACAAACGAAAACCCGCGATTTCCCGTAAATCCTGGACTCGGCCCGTATAGTCAAAAGTATACAAAGAAAGTACCCAGGGAGTAAATTCATTTCCCGAACGATTTTTTAAATTATTTTTTCACCACTAAAACGCATGAGACTTGAAGTTTTCAAAAATATTCTCATTTTTGATGAGACGCTGAATAAAAGAAGTTTAATCGCCGGCAAACGAAAATCCGCGTTTTCCCGTAAATCCCGTACTCGGCCCGTATAGTCAAAAGTATACAAAAAAAGTACCCAGGGAGTAAACTGACTTCCCGAATGATTTTTTAAATTATTTTTTCACCACTAAAACGCATGAGACTTGTAGTTTTCAAAAATGTTTTCATTTTTGATGAGACGCTGAATAAAAGAAGTTTAATCGCCGGCAAACGAAAACCCGCGATTTCCTGTAAATCCCGGGCTTGGCCTCTATAGTCGAATGTATACAAAGAAAGTACCCTGTGAGTAAACTCATTTTCAGAACGATTTTTCAAATTATTTTTTCACCACTAAAACGCATGAGACTTGTAGTTTTCAGAAATGTTTTCATTTTTGATGAGACGCTGAATAAAAGAAGTTTAATCGCCGGCAAACGAAAACCCGCGATTTCCTGTAAATCCCGGGCTTGGCTCCTATAGTCGAATGTATACAAAGAAAGTACCCTGTGAGTAAACTCATTTTTAGAGCGATTTTTCAAATTATTTTTTCACCACTAAAACGCATGAGATTTGTAGTTTTCAAAAATGTTTTCATTTTTGATGAGACGCTAAATAAAAGAAGTTTAATCGTCGGCAAACGAAAACCCGCGAGTTCTCGTAAATCCCGTACTCGGCCCGTATAGTCAAAAGTATACAAAGAAAGTACCCAGTGAGTAAACTTATTTCCCGAACGATTTTTTAAATTATTTTTTAACCACTAAAACGCATGAGACTTGTAGTTTTCAAAAAAATTTTCAGTTTTGATGAGACGCTAAATAAAAGAAGTTTAATCGCCGGCAAACGAAAACCCGCGATTTCCCGTAAATCCCGTACTCGGCCCGTATAGTCAAAAGTATACAAAGAAAGTACCCAGGGAGTAAACTCATTTCCCGAAAGATTTTTTAAATTATTTCTTCACCACTAAAACGCATGAGACTTGTAGTTTTCAAAAATTTTAATTTTTGATGAGACGCTAAATTGAAGAAGTTTAATCGCCGGCAAACGAAAACCCGCGATTTCCCGTAAATCCTGGACTCGGCCCGTATAGTCAAAAGTATACAAAGAAAGTACCCAGGGAGTAAATTCATTTCCCGAACGATTTTTTAAATTATTTTTTCACCACTAAAACGCATGACACTTGAAGTTTTCAAAAATATTCTCATTTTTGATGGGACGCTGAATAAAAGAAGTTTAATCGCCGGCAAACAAAAACCCGCGTTTTCCCGTAAATCCCGTACTCGGCCCGTATAGTCAAAAGTATACAAAAAAAGTACCCAGGGAGTAAACTGATTTCCCGAATGATTTTTTAAATTATTTTTTCACCACTAAAACGCATGAGACTTGTAGTTTTTAAAAATGTTTTCATTTTTGATGAGACGCTGAATAAAAGAAGTTTAATCGCCGGCAAACGAAAACCCGCGATTTCCTGTAAATCCCGGGCTTGGCCCCTATAGTCGAATGTATACAAAGAAAGTACCCTGTGAGTAAACTCAATTTCAGAACGATTTTTCAAATTATTTTTTCACCACTAAAACGCATGAGACTTGTAGTTTTCAAAAATGTTTTCATTTTTGATGAGACGCTGAATAAAAGAAGTTTAATCGCCGGCAAACGAAAACACGCGATTTCCTGTAAATCCCGGGCTTGGCCCCTATAGTCGAATGTATACAAAGAAAGTACCCTGTGAGTAAACTCATTTTTAAAACGATTTTTCAAATTATTTTTTCACCACTAAAACGCATGAGACTTGTAGTTTTCAAAAATGTTTTCATTTTTGATGAGACGCTAAATAAAAGAAGTTTAATCGCCGGCAAACGAAAACCCGCGATTTCCCGTAAATCCCGTACTCGGCCCGTATAGTCAAAAGTATACAAAGAAAGTACCCAGGGAGTAAACTCATTTCCCGAACGATTTTTTAAATTATTTTTTCACCACTATAACGCATGAAACTTGTAGTTTTCAAAAATGTTTTCATTTTTGATAAGACGCTAAATAAAAGAAGTTTAATCGCCGGCAAACGAAAACCCGCGATTTCCCGTAAATCCCGTACTCGGCCCGTATAGTCGAATGTATATAAAGAAAGTACCCAGGGAGTAAACTCATTTCCCGAACGATTTTTTAAATTACTTTTCCACCACTAAAACGCATGAGACTTGTAGTTTTCAAAAATGTTTTTATTTTTGATAAGACGCTGAATAAAACAAGTTTAATCGCCGCGATTTCCCGTAAATCCGGTACTCGGCCCGTATAGTCAAAAGTATACAAAGAAAGTACCCAGGGAGTAAATTCATTTCCCGAACGATTTTTTAAATTATTTTTTCACCACTAAAACGCATGAGACTTGTAGTTTTCAAAAATGTTTTCATTTTTGATGAGACGCTAAATAAAAGAAGTTTAATCGCCGGCAAACGAAAACCCGCGATTTCCCGTAAATCCCGTACTCGGCCCGTATAGTCGAATGAATATAAAGAAAGTACCCAGGGAGTAAACTCATTTCCCGAACGATTTTTTAAATTACTTTTCCACCACTAAAACGCATGAGACTTGTAGTTTTCAAAAATGTTTTTATTTTTGATAAGACGCTGAATAAAAGAAGTTTAATCGCCGCGATTTCCCGTAAATCCGGTACTCGGCCCGTATAGTCAAAAGTATACAAAGAAAGTACCCAGGGAGTAAATTCATTTCCCGAACGATTTTTTAAATTATTTTTTCACCACTAAAACGCATGAGACTTGTAGTTTTCAAAAATATTCTCATTTTTGATGAGACGCTGAATAAAAGAAGTTTAATCGCCGGCAAACGAAAACCCGCGTTTTCCCGTAAATCCCGTACTCGGCCCGTATAGTCAAAAGTATACAAAAAAAGTACCCAGGGAGTAAACTGATTTCCCGAATGATTTTTTAAATTATTTTTTCACCACTAAAACGCATGAGACTTGTAGTTTTCAAAAATGTTTTCATTTTTGATGAGACGCTGAATAAAAGAAGTTCAATCGCCGGCAAACGAAAACCCGCGATTTCCTGTAAATCCCGGGCTTGGCCCCTATAGTCGAATGTATACAAAGAAAGTACCCTGTGAGTAAACTCATTTTCAGAACGATTTTTCAAATTATTTTTTCACCACTAAAACGCATGAGACTTGTAGTTTTCCAAAATGTTTTCATTTTTGATGAGACGCTGAATAAAAGAAGTTTAATCGCCGGCGAACGAAAACCCGCGATTTCCCGTAAATCCCGTACTCGGCCCGTATAGTCAAAAGTATACAAAGAAAGTACCCAGGGAGTAAACTCATTTCCCGAACGATTTTTTAAATTATTTTTTCACCACTATAACGCATGAGACTTGTAGTTTTCAAAAATGTTTTCATTTTTGATGAGACGCTAAATAAAAGAAGTTTAATCGCCGGCAAACGAAAACCCGCGATTTCCCGTAAATCCCGTACTCGGCCCGTATAGTCGAATGAATATAAAGAAAGTACCCAGGGAGTAAACTCATTTCCCGAACGATTTTTTAAATTACTTTTCCACCACTAAAACGCATGAGACTTGTAGTTTTCAAAAATGTTTTTATTTTTGATAAGACGCTGAATAAAAGAAGTTTAATCGCCGCGATTTCCCGTAAATCCGGTACTCGGCCCGTATAGTCAAAAGTATACAAAGAAAGTACCCAGGGAGTAAATTCATTTCCCGAACGATTTTTTAAATTATTTTTTCACCACTAAAACGCATGAGACTTGTAGTTTTTAAAAATATTCTCATTTTTGATGAGACGCTGAATAAAAGAAGTTTAATCGCCGGCAAACAAAAACCCGCGTTTTCCCGTAAATCCCGTACTCGGCCCGTATAGTCAAAAGTATACAAAAAAAGTACCCAGGGAGTAAACTGATTTCCCGAATGATTTTTTAAATTATTTTTTCACCACTAAAACGCATGAGACTTGTAGTTTTCAAAAATGTTTTCATTTTTGATGAGACGCTGAATAAAAGAAGCTCAATCGCCGGCAAACGAAAACCCGCGATTTCCTGTAAATCCCGGGCTTGGACCCTATAGTCGAATGTATACAAAGAAAGTACCCTGTGAGTAAACTCATTTTCAGAACGATTTTTCAAATTATTTTTTCACCACTAAAACGCATGAGACTTGTAGTTTTCAAAAATGTTTTCATTTTTGATGAGACGCTGAATAAAAGAAGTTTAATCGCCGGCAAACGAAAACCCGTGATTTCCTGTAAATCCCGGGCTTGGCCCCTATAGTCGAATGTCTACAAAGAAAGTACCCTGTGAGTAAACTCATTTTCAGAACGATTTTTCAAATTATTTTTTCACCACTAAAACGCATGAGACTTGTAGTTTTCAAAAATGTTTTCATTTTTGATGAGATGCTAAATAAAAGAAGTTTAATCGCCGGCAAACGAAAACCCGCGATTTCCCGTAAATCCCGTACTCGGCCCGTATAGTCAAAAGTATACAAAGAAAGTACCCAGGGAGTAAACTCATTTCCCGAACGCTTTTTTAAATTATTTTTTCACCCTATAACGCATGAGACTTGTAGTTTTCAAAAATGTTTTCATTTTTGATGAGACGCTGAATAAAAGAAGTTTAATCGCCGGCAAACGAAAACCCGCGATTTCCTGTAAATCCCTGGCTTGGCCCCTATAGTCGAATGTATACAAAGAAAGTACCCTGTGAGTAAACTCATTTTCAGAACGATTTTTTAAATTATTTTTTCACCACTAAAACGCATGAGACTTGTAGTTTTCCAAAATGTTTTTATTCTTGATGAAACTCTAAATAAAAGAAGTTTAATCGCCGGCAAACGAAAACCCGCGATTTCCCCTAAATCCCGGGCTTGGCCCGTATAGTTGAATGTATATAAAGAAAGTACCCTGTGAGTGAACTCATTTCCCGAACGATTTTTTAAATTATTTTTTCACCAATAAAACGCATGAAATTTGTAGTTTTCAAAAATGTTTTCATTTTTGATGAGACGCTGAATGAAAGAAGTTTGATCTCCGGCAAACGAAAACCCGCGTTTTCCCGTAAATCCCGTACTCGGCCCGTATAGTCAAAAGTATACAAAAAAGTACCCAGGGAGTAAACTGATTTCCCGAATGATTTTTTAAATTATTTTTTCACCACTAAAACGCATGAGACTTGTAGTTTTCAAAAATGTTTTCATTTTTGATGAGACGCTGAATAAAAGAAGTTTAATCGCCGGCAAACGAAAACCCGCGATTTCCCGTAAATCCCGTACTTGGCCCGTATAGTCAAAAGTATACAAAGAAAGTACCCAGGGAGTAAACTCATTTCCCGAACGATTTTTAAATTATTTTTTCACCACTATAACGCATCAGACTTGTAGTTTTCAAAAATGTTTTCATTTTTGATGAGACGCTAAATAAAAGAAGTTTAATCGCCGGCAAACGAAAACCTGCGATTTAACGTAAATCTCGTACTCGGCCCGTATAGTCGAATGTATATAAAGAAAGTACCCAGGGAGTAAACTCATTTCCCGAATGATTTTTTAAATTATTTTTTCACCACTAAAACGCATGAGACTTGTAGTTTTCAAAAATGTTTTCATTTTTGATGAGACGCTGAATAAAAGAAGCTCAATCGCCGGCAAACGAAAACCCGCGATTTCCTGTAAATCCCGGGCTTGGACCCTATAGTCGAATGTATACAAAGAAAGTACCCTGTGAGTAAACTCATTTTCAGAACGATTTTTCAAATTATTTTTTCACCACTAAAACGCATGAGACTTGTAGTTTTCAAAAATGTTTTCATTTTTGATGAGACGCTGAATAAAAGAAGTTTAATCGCCGGCAAACGAAAACCCGTGATTTCCTGTAAATCCCGGGCTTGGCCCCTATAGTCGAATGTCTACAAAGAAAGTACCCTGTGAGTAAACTCATTTTCAGAACGATTTTTCAAATTATTTTTTCACCACTAAAACGCATGAGACTTGTAGTTTTCAAAAATGTTTTCATTTTTGATGAGACGCTAAATAAAAGAAGTTTAATCGCCGGCAAACGAAAACCCGCGATTTCCCGTAAATCCCGTACTCGGCCCGTATAGTCAAAAGTATACAAAGAAAGTACCCAGGGAGTAAACTCATTTCCCGAACGCTTTTTTAAATTATTTTTTCACCCTATAACGCATGAGACTTGTAGTTTTCAAAAATGTTTTCATTTTTGATGAGACGCTGAATAAAAGAAGTTTAATCGCCGGCAAACGAAAACCCGCGATTTCCTGTAAATCCCTGGCTTGGCCCCTATAGTCGAATGTATACAAAGAAAGTACCCTGTGAGTAAACTCATTTTCAGAACGATTTTTTAAATTATTTTTTCACCACTAAAACGCATGAGACTTGTAGTTTTCCAAAATGTTTTTATTCTTGATGAAACTCTAAATAAAAGAAGTTTAATCGCCGGCAAACGAAAACCCGCGATTTCCCCTAAATCCCGGGCTTGGCCCGTATAGTTGAATGTATATAAAGAAAGTACCCTGTGAGTGAACTCATTTCCCGAACGATTTTTTAAATTATTTTTTCACCAATAAAACGCATGAAATTTGTAGTTTTCAAAAATGTTTTCATTTTTGATGAGACGCTGAATGAAAGAAGTTTGATCTCCGGCAAACGAAAACCCGCGTTTTCCCGTAAATCCCGTACTCGGCCCGTATAGTCAAAAGTATACAAAAAAGTACCCAGGGAGTAAACTGATTTCCCGAATGATTTTTTAAATTATTTTTTCACCACTAAAACGCATGAGACTTGTAGTTTTCAAAAATGTTTTCATTTTTGATGAGACGCTGAATAAAAGAAGTTTAATCGCCGGCAAACGAAAACCCGCGATTTCCCGTAAATCCCGTACTTGGCCCGTATAGTCAAAAGTATACAAAGAAAGTACCCAGGGAGTAAACTCATTTCCCGAACGATTTTTAAATTATTTTTTCACCACTATAACGCATCAGACTTGTAGTTTTCAAAAATGTTTTCATTTTTGATGAGACGCTAAATAAAAGAAGTTTAATCGCCGGCAAACGAAAACCTGCGATTTAACGTAAATCTCGTACTCGGCCCGTATAGTCGAATGTATATAAAGAAAGTACCCAGGGAGTAAACTCATTTCGCGAACGATTTTTTAAATTATTTTTCCACCACTAAAACGCATGAGACTTGTAGTTTTTAAAAATGTTTTTATTTTTGATGAGACGCTGAATAAAAGAAGTTTAATCGCCGCGATTTCCCGTAAATCCGGTACTCGGCCCGTATAGTCAAAAGTATACAAAGAAAGTACTCAGGGAATAAACTCATTTCCCGAACAATTTTTTAAATTATTTTTTCACCACTAAAACGCATGAGACTTGTAGTTTTTAAAAATGTTTTTATTTTTGATGAGACGCTAAATAAAAGAAGTTTAATCGCCGGCAAACGAAAACCGACGATTTCCCGTAAATCCCGTACTCGGACCGTATAGTCAAAAGTATACAAAGAAAGTACCCAGGGAGTAAACTCATTTCCCGAACGATTTTTTAAATTATTTTTTCACCACTAAAACGCATGAGACTTGTAGTTTTCAAAAATGTTTTCATTTTTAATGAGACGCTAAATAAAAGAAGTTTAATCGCCGGCAAACGAAAACCTGCGATTTCCCGTAAATCCCGGACTCGGCCCGTATAGTCAAAAGTATACAAAGAAAGTACCCAGGGAGTAAATTCTTTTCCCGAACGATTTTTTAAATTATTTCTTCACCACTAAAACGCATGCGACTTGTAGTTTTCAAAAATATTCTCATTTTTGATGAGACGCTGAATAAAAAAAGTTTAATCGCCGGCAAACGAAAACCCGCGACTTCCCGTAAATCCCGTACTCGGCCCGTATAGGAAAAAGTACATAAAAAAAGTACCCAGGGAGTAAACTGACTTCCCGAATGATTTTTTAAATTATTTTTTCACTACTAAAACGCATGAGACTTGTAGTTTTCAAAAAAAATTTTATTTTTGATAAGACGCTGAATAAAAGAAGTTTAATCGCTGGCAAACGAAAACCCGCGATTTCCCGTAAATCCGATACTCGGCCCGTATAGTCAGAAGTATACAAAGAAAGTACTCAAGGAGTAAACTCATTTCCCGAACGATTTTTTAAATTATTTTTTCACCACTAAAACGCATGAGACTTGTAGTTTTCAAAAATGTTTTCATCTTTGATGAGACGCTAAATAAAGAAGTGTAATCGCCGGCAAACGAAAACCCGCGATTTCCTGTAAATCCCTGGCTTGGCCCCTATAGTCGAATGTATACAAAGAAAGTACCCTGTGAGTAAACTCATTTTCAGAACGATTTTTTAAATTATTTTTTGACCACTAAAACGCATGAGACTTGTAGTTTTCCAAAATGTTTTCATTCTTGATGAGACTCTAAATAAAAGAAGTTTAATCGCCGGCAAACGAAAACCCGTGATTTCCCGTAAATCCCGGGCTTGGCCCGTATAGTTGAATGTATATAAAGAAAGTACCCTGTGAGTGAACTAATTTCCCGAACGATTTTTTAAATTATTTTTTCACCACTAAAACGCATGAGACTTGTAGTTTTCAAAAATGTTTTCATTTTTGATGAGACGCTAAATAAAGAAGTGTAATCGCCGGCAAACGAAAACCCGCGATTTCCTGTAAATCCCTGGCTTGACCCCTATAGTCGAATGTATACAAAGAAAGTACCCTGTGAGTAAACTCATTTTCAGAACGATTTTTTAAATTATTTTTTGACCACTAAAACGCATGAGACTTGTAGTTTTCCAAAATGTTTTCATTCTTGATGAGACTCTAAATAAAAGAAGTTTAATCGCCGGCAAACGAAAACCCGTGATTTCCCGTAAATCCCGGGCTTGGCCCGTATAGTTGAATGTATATAAAGAAAGTACCCTGTGAGTGAACTAATTTCCCGAACGATTTTTTAAATTATTTTTTCACCATTAAAACGCATGAGATTTGTAGTTTTCAAAAATGTTTTCATTTTTGATGAGACGCTGAATAAAAGAAGTTTAATCGCCGGCAAACGAAAACCTGCGATTTAACGTAAATCTCGTACTCGGCCCGTATAGTCGAATGTATATAAAGAAAGTACCCAGGGAGTAAACTCATTTCGCGAACGATTTTTTAAATTATTTTTCCACCACTAAAACGCATGAGACTTGTAGTTTTTAAAAATGTTTTTATTTTTGATGAGACGCTGAATAAAAAAAGTTTAATCGCCGCGATTTCCCGTAAGTCCGGTACTCGGCCCGTATAGTCAAAAGTATACAAAGAAAGTACTCGGGGAGTAAACTCATTTCCCGAACGATTTTTTAAATTATTTTTTCACCACTAAAACGCATGAGACTTGCAGTTTTCAAAAATGTTTTTATTTTTGATGAGACGCTAAATAAAAGAAGTTTAATCGCCGCCAAACGAAAACCGACGATTTCCCGTAAATCCCGTACTCGGACCGTATAGTCAAAAGTATACAAAGAAAGTACCCAGGAAGTAAACTCATTTCCCGAACGATTTTTTAAATTATTTTTTCACCGCTAAAACGCATGAGACTTGTAGTTTTCAAAAATGTTTTCATTTTTGATGAGACGCAAAATAAAAGAAGCTTAATCGCCGGCAAACGAAAACCCGCGATTTCCCGTAAATCCCGGACTCGGCCCGTATAGTCAAAAGTATACAAAGAAAGTACCCAGGGAGTAAATTCTTTTCCCGAACGATTTTTTTTAATTATTTCTTCACCACTAAAACGCATGCGACTTGTAGTTTTCAAAAATAATCTCATTTTTGATGAGATGCTGAATAAAAAAAGTTTAATCGCCGGCAAACGAAAACCCGCGATTTCCCGTAAATCCCGTACTCGGCCCGTATAGTCAAAAGTACATAAAAAAAGTACCTTGTGAGTATTCTCATTTTATAGTCAAAAGTATACAAAGAAAGTACCCAGGGAGTAAACTCATTTCCCGAACGATTTTTTAAATTATTTTTTCACCACTAAAACGCATGAGACTTGTAGTTTTCAAAAAACTTTTCAGTTTTGATGAGACGCTAAATAAAAGAAGTTTAATCGCCGGCAAACAAAAACCCGCGATTTCCCGTAAATCCCGTACTCGGCCCGTATAGTCAAAAGTATACAAAGAAAGTACCCAGGGAGTAAACTCATTTCCCGAACGATTTTTTAAATTATTTTTTCACCACTAAAACGCATGAGACTTGTAGTTTTCAAAAATGTTTTCATTTTTGATGAGACGCTAAATAAAAGAAGTTTAATCGCCGGCAAACGAAAACCTGCGATTTAACGTAAATCTCGTACTCGGCCCGTATAGTCGAATGTATATAAAGAAAGTACCCAGGGAGTAAACTCATTTCGCGAACGATTTTTTAAATTATTTTTCCACCACTAAAACGCATGAGACTTGTAGTTTTTAAAAATGTTTTTATTTTTGATGAGACGCTGAATAAAAAAAGTTTAATCGCCGCGATTTCCCGTAAGTCCGGTACTCGGCCCGTATAGTCAAAAGTATACAAAGAAAGTACTCGGGGAGTAAACTCATTTCCCGAACGATTTTTTAAATTATTTTTTCACCACTAAAACGCATGAGACTTGCAGTTTTCAAAAATGTTTTTATTTTTGATGAGACGCTAAATAAAAGAAGTTTAATCGCCGCCAAACAAAAACCGACGATTTCCCGTAAATCCCGTACTCGGACCGTATAGTCAAAAGTATACAAAGAAAGTACCCAGGAAGTAAACTCATTTCCCGAACGATTTTTTAAATTATTTTTTCACCACTAAAACGCATGAGACTTGTAGTTTTCAAAAATGTTTTCATTTTTGATGAGACGCTAAATAAAAGAAGTTTAATCGCCAGCAAACGAAAACCCGCGATTTCCCGTAAATCCCGGACTCGGCCCGTATAGTCAAAAGTATACAAAGAAAGTACCCAGGGAGTAAATTCTTTTCCCGAACGATTTTTTAAATTATTTCTTCACCACTAAAACGCATGCGACTTGTAGTTTTCAAAAATAATCTCATTTTTGATGAGATGCTGAATAAAAAAAGTTTAATCGCCGGCAAACGAAAACCCGCGATTTCCCGTAAATCCCGTACTCGGCCCGTATAGTCAAAAGTACATAAAAAAAGTACCCTGTGAGTATTCTCATTTTATAGTCAAAAGTATACAAAGAAAGTACCCAGGGAGTAAACTCATTTCCGAACGATTTTTTAAATTATTTTTTCACCACTAAAACGCATGAGACTTGTAGTTTTCAAAAAACTTTTCAGTTTTGATGAGACGCTAAATAAAAGAAGTTTAATCGCCGGCAAACGAAAACCCGCGATTTCCCGTAAATCCCGTACTCGGCCCGTATAGTCAAAAGTATACAAAGAAAGTACCCAGGGAGTAAACTCATTTCCCGAACGATTTTTTGAATTATTTTTTCACCACTAAAACGCATGAGACTTGTAGTTTTCAAAAATGTTTTCATTTTTGATGAGACGCTAAATTGAAGAAGTTTAATCGCCGGCAAACGAAAACCCGCGATTTCCCGTAAATCCTGGACTCGGCCCGTATAGTCAAAAGTATACAAAGAAAGTACCCAGGGAGTAAATTCATTTCCCGAACGATTTTTTAAATTATTTTTTCACCACTAAAACGCATGAGACTTGAAGTTTTCAAAAATATTCTCATTTTTGATGAGACGCTGAATAAAAGAAGTTTAATCGCCGGCAAACGAAAACCCGCGTTTTCTCGTAAATTCCGGGCTTAGCCCCTATAGTCGAATGTATACAAAGAAAGTACCCTGTGAGTATTCTCATTTTATAGTCAAAAGTATACAAAGAAAGTACCCAGGGAGTAAACTCATTTCCCGAACGATTTTTTAAATTATTTTTTCACCACTAAAACGCATGAGACTTGTAGTTTTCAAAAATGTTCTCATTTTTGATGAGACGCTAAATAAAAGAAGTTTAATCGCCGGCAAACCAAAACCCGCGATTTCCCATAAATCCCGTACTCGGACCGTATAGTCAAAAGTATACAAAGAAAGTACCCAGGGAGTAAACTCATTTCCCGAACGATTTTTTAAATTATTTTTTCACCACTAAAACGCATGAGACTTGTAGTATTAAAAAATGTTTACATTTTTGATGAGACGCCGAATGAAAGCAGTTTAATCGCCGGCAAACGAAAACCCGCGATTTCCCGTAAATCCGGTACTCGGCCCGTATAGTCAAAAGTATACAAATAAAGTATTCAATGAGTAAATTCATTTTCCGAACGATTTTTCAAATTATTTTTTCACCACTAAAACGCATCAGACTTGCAGTTTTCAAAAATGTTTTCATTTTTGATAAGACGCTGAATAAAAGAAGTTTAATCGCCGGCAAACGAAAATCCGCGATTTCCCGTAAATCCGGTACTCGGCCCGTATAGTCAAAAGTATACAAAGAAAGTACCCAGGGAGTAAACTCATTTCCCGAACGATTTTTAAATTATTTTTTCACCACTAAAACGCATGAGACTTGTAGTATTAAAAAATGTTTACATTTTTGATGAGACGCCGAATGAAAGCAGTTTAATCGCCGGCAAACGAAAACCCGCGATTTCCTGTAAATCCCGGGCTTGGCCCCTATAGTCGAATGTATACAAAGAAAGTACCCTGTGAGTAAACTCATTTTTAGAACGATTTTTCAAATTATTTTTTCACCACTAAAACGCATGAGACTTGTAGTTTTCAAAAATGTTTTCATTTTTGATGAGACGCTAAATAAAAGAAGTTTAATCGTCGGCAAACGAAAACCCGCGAGTGCTCGTAAATCCCGTACTCGGCCCCTATAGTCAAAAGTATACAAAGAAAGTACTCAAGGAGTAAACTCATTTCCCGAACGATTTTTTAAATTATTTTTTCACCACTAAAACGCATGAGACTTGTAGTTTTCAAAAATGTTTTTATTTTTGATGAGACTCTAGATAAAAGAAGTTTAATCGCCGGCAAACGAAAACCCGCGATTTCCCGTAAATCCCGTACTCGGCCCCTATAGTCAAAAGTATACAAAGAAAGTACCCAGGGAGTAAACTGATTTCCCGAATAAATTTTTAAAGTATTTTTTCACCACTAAAACGCATGAGACTTGTAGTTTTCAAAAATGTTTTCATTTTTGATGAGACGCTGAATAAAAGAGGTTTAATCGCCGGCAAACGAAAACCCGCGATTTCCTGTAAATCCCGGGCTTGGCCCCTATAGTCGAATGTATACAAAGAAAGTACCCTGTGAGTAAACTCATTTTCAAAACGATTTTTCAAATTATTTTTTCACCACTAAAACGCATGAGACTTGTAGTTTTCAAAAATGTTTTCATTTTTGATGAGACGCTAAATAAAAGAAGTTTAATCGGCGGCAAACGAAAACCTGCGATTTCCCGTAAATCCCGTACTCGGCCCGTATAGTCAAAAGTATACAAAGAAAGTACCCAGGGAGTAAACTCATTTCCCGAACGATTTTTTAAATTATTTTTTCACCACTATAACGCATGAGACTTGTAGTTTTCAAAAATGTTTTCATTTTTGATGAGACGCTAAATAAAAGCAGTTTAATCGCCGGCAAACGAAAACCCGCGATTTCCCGTAAATCCCGTACTCGGCCCGTATAGTCGAATGTATATAAAGAAAGTACCCAGGGAGTAAACTCATTTCCCGAACGATTTTTTAAATTACTTTTCCACCACTAAAACGCATGAGACTTGTAGTTTTCAAAAATGTTTTTATTTTTGATAAGACGCTGAATAAAACAAGTTTAATCGCCGCGATTTCCCGTAAATCCGGTACTCGGCCCGTATAGTCAAAAGTATACAAAGAAAGTACCCAGGGAGTAAATTCATTTCCCGAACGATTTTTTAAATTATTTTTTCACCACTAAAACGCATGAGACTTGTAGTTTTCAAAAATGTTTTCATTTTTGATGAGACGCTAAATAAAAGAAGTTTAATCGCCGGCAAACGAAAACCCGCGATTTCCCGTAAATCCCGTACTCGGCCCGTATAGTCAAAAGTATACAAAGAAAGTACCCAGGGAGTAAACTCATTTCCCGAACGATTTTTTAAATTACTTTTCCACCACTAAAACTCATGAGACTTGTAGTTTTTAAAAATGTTTTTATTTTTAATAAGACGCTGAATAAAAGAAGTTTAATCGCCGCGATTTCCAGTAAATCCGGTACTCGGCCCGTATAGTCAAAAGTATACAAAGAAAGTACCCAGGGAGTAAATTCATTTCCCGAACGATTTTTTAAATTATTTTTTCACCACTAAAACGCATGAGACTTGTAGTTTTCAAAAATATTCTCATTTTTGATGAGACGCTGAATAAAAGAAGTTTAATCGCCGGCAAACGAAAACCCGCGTTTTCCCGTAAATCCCGTACTCGGCCCGTATAGTCAAAAGTATACAAAAAAAGTACCCAGGGAGTAAACTGATTTCCCGAATGATTTTTTAAATTATTTTTTCACCACTAAAACGCATGAGACTTGTAGTTTTCAAAAATGTTTTCATTTTTGATGAGACGCTGAATAAAAGAAGTTCAATCACCGGCAAACGAAAACCCGCGATTTTCTGTAAATCCCGGGCTTGGCCCCTATAGTCGAATGTATACAAAGAAAGTACCCTGTGAGTAAACTCATTTTCAGAACGATTTTTCAAATTATTTTTTCACCACTAAAACGCATGAGACTTGTAGTTTTTAAAAATGTTTTCATTTTTGATGAGACGCTGAATAAAAGAAGTTTAATCGCCGGCAAACGAAAACCCGCGATTTCCTGTAAATCCCGGGCTTGGCCCCTATAGTCGAATGTATACAAAGAAAGTACCCTGTGAGTAAACTCATTTTCAGAACGATTTTTCAAATTATTTTTTCACCACTAAAACGCATGAGACTTGTAGTTTTCAAAAATGTTTTCATCTTTGATGAGACGCTAAATAAAGAAGTGTAATCGCCGGCAAACGAAAACCCGCGATTTCCTGTAAATCCCTGGCTTGGCCCCTATAGTCGAATGTATACAAAGAAAGTACCCTGTGAGTAAACTCATTTTCAGAACGATTTTTTAAATTATTTTTTGACCACTAAAACGCATGAGACTTGTAGTTTTCCAAAATGTTTTCATTCTTGATGAGACTCTAAATAAAAGAAGTTTAATCGCCGGCAAACGAAAACCCGTGATTTCCCGTAAATCCCGGGCTTGGCCCGTATAGTTGAATGTATATAAAGAAAGTACCCTGTGAGTGAACTAATTTCCCGAACGATTTTTTAAATTATTTTTTCACCACTAAAACGCATGAGACTTGTAGTTTTCAAAAATGTTTTCATTTTTGATGAGACGCTAAATAAAGAAGTGTAATCGCCGGCAAACGAAAACCCGCGATTTCCTGTAAATCCCTGGCTTGACCCCTATAGTCGAATGTATACAAAGAAAGTACCCTGTGAGTAAACTCATTTTCAGAACGATTTTTTAAATTATTTTTTGACCACTAAAACGCATGAGACTTGTAGTTTTCCAAAATGTTTTCATTCTTGATGAGACTCTAAATAAAAGAAGTTTAATCGCCGGCAAACGAAAACCCGTGATTTCCCGTAAATCCCGGGCTTGGCCCGTATAGTTGAATGTATATAAAGAAAGTACCCTGTGAGTGAACTAATTTCCCGAACGATTTTTTAAATTATTTTTTCACCATTAAAACGCATGAGATTTGTAGTTTTCAAAAATGTTTTCATTTTTGATGAGACGCTGAATAAAAGAAGTTTAATCGCCGGCAAACGAAAACCTGCGATTTAACGTAAATCTCGTACTCGGCCCGTATAGTCGAATGTATATAAAGAAAGTACCCAGGGAGTAAACTCATTTCGCGAACGATTTTTTAAATTATTTTTCCACCACTAAAACGCATGAGACTTGTAGTTTTTAAAAATGTTTTTATTTTTGATGAGACGCTGAATAAAAAAAGTTTAATCGCCGCGATTTCCCGTAAGTCCGGTACTCGGCCCGTATAGTCAAAAGTATACAAAGAAAGTACTCGGGGAGTAAACTCATTTCCCGAACGATTTTTTAAATTATTTTTTCACCACTAAAACGCATGAGACTTGCAGTTTTCAAAAATGTTTTTATTTTTGATGAGACGCTAAATAAAAGAAGTTTAATCGCCGCCAAACGAAAACCGACGATTTCCCGTAAATCCCGTACTCGGACCGTATAGTCAAAAGTATACAAAGAAAGTACCCAGGAAGTAAACTCATTTCCCGAACGATTTTTTAAATTATTTTTTCACCGCTAAAACGCATGAGACTTGTAGTTTTCAAAAATGTTTTCATTTTTGATGAGACGCAAAATAAAAGAAGCTTAATCGCCGGCAAACGAAAACCCGCGATTTCCCGTAAATCCCGGACTCGGCCCGTATAGTCAAAAGTATACAAAGAAAGTACCCAGGGAGTAAATTCTTTTCCCGAACGATTTTTTTTAATTATTTCTTCACCACTAAAACGCATGCGACTTGTAGTTTTCAAAAATAATCTCATTTTTGATGAGATGCTGAATAAAAAAAGTTTAATCGCCGGCAAACGAAAACCCGCGATTTCCCGTAAATCCCGTACTCGGCCCGTATAGTCAAAAGTACATAAAAAAAGTACCTTGTGAGTATTCTCATTTTATAGTCAAAAGTATACAAAGAAAGTACCCAGGGAGTAAACTCATTTCCCGAACGATTTTTTAAATTATTTTTTCACCACTAAAACGCATGAGACTTGTAGTTTTCAAAAAACTTTTCAGTTTTGATGAGACGCTAAATAAAAGAAGTTTAATCGCCGGCAAACAAAAACCCGCGATTTCCCGTAAATCCCGTACTCGGCCCGTATAGTCAAAAGTATACAAAGAAAGTACCCAGGGAGTAAACTCATTTCCCGAACGATTTTTTAAATTATTTTTTCACCACTAAAACGCATGAGACTTGTAGTTTTCAAAAATGTTTTCATTTTTGATGAGACGCTAAATAAAAGAAGTTTAATCGCCGGCAAACGAAAACCTGCGATTTAACGTAAATCTCGTACTCGGCCCGTATAGTCGAATGTATATAAAGAAAGTACCCAGGGAGTAAACTCATTTCGCGAACGATTTTTTAAATTATTTTTCCACCACTAAAACGCATGAGACTTGTAGTTTTTAAAAATGTTTTTATTTTTGATGAGACGCTGAATAAAAAAAGTTTAATCGCCGCGATTTCCCGTAAGTCCGGTACTCGGCCCGTATAGTCAAAAGTATACAAAGAAAGTACTCGGGGAGTAAACTCATTTCCCGAACGATTTTTTAAATTATTTTTTCACCACTAAAACGCATGAGACTTGCAGTTTTCAAAAATGTTTTTATTTTTGATGAGACGCTAAATAAAAGAAGTTTAATCGCCGCCAAACAAAAACCGACGATTTCCCGTAAATCCCGTACTCGGACCGTATAGTCAAAAGTATACAAAGAAAGTACCCAGGAAGTAAACTCATTTCCCGAACGATTTTTTAAATTATTTTTTCACCACTAAAACGCATGAGACTTGTAGTTTTCAAAAATGTTTTCATTTTTGATGAGACGCTAAATAAAAGAAGTTTAATCGCCAGCAAACGAAAACCCGCGATTTCCCGTAAATCCCGGACTCGGCCCGTATAGTCAAAAGTATACAAAGAAAGTACCCAGGGAGTAAATTCTTTTCCCGAACGATTTTTTAAATTATTTCTTCACCACTAAAACGCATGCGACTTGTAGTTTTCAAAAATAATCTCATTTTTGATGAGATGCTGAATAAAAAAAGTTTAATCGCCGGCAAACGAAAACCCGCGATTTCCCGTAAATCCCGTACTCGGCCCGTATAGTCAAAAGTACATAAAAAAAGTACCCTGTGAGTATTCTCATTTTATAGTCAAAAGTATACAAAGAAAGTACCCAGGGAGTAAACTCATTTCCGAACGATTTTTTAAATTATTTTTTCACCACTAAAACGCATGAGACTTGTAGTTTTCAAAAAACTTTTCAGTTTTGATGAGACGCTAAATAAAAGAAGTTTAATCGCCGGCAAACGAAAACCCGCGATTTCCCGTAAATCCCGTACTCGGCCCGTATAGTCAAAAGTATACAAAGAAAGTACCCAGGGAGTAAACTCATTTCCCGAACGATTTTTTGAATTATTTTTTCACCACTAAAACGCATGAGACTTGTAGTTTTCAAAAATGTTTTCATTTTTGATGAGACGCTAAATTGAAGAAGTTTAATCGCCGGCAAACGAAAACCCGCGATTTCCCGTAAATCCTGGACTCGGCCCGTATAGTCAAAAGTATACAAAGAAAGTACCCAGGGAGTAAATTCATTTCCCGAACGATTTTTTAAATTATTTTTTCACCACTAAAACGCATGAGACTTGAAGTTTTCAAAAATATTCTCATTTTTGATGAGACGCTGAATAAAAGAAGTTTAATCGCCGGCAAACGAAAACCCGCGTTTTCTCGTAAATTCCGGGCTTAGCCCCTATAGTCGAATGTATACAAAGAAAGTACCCTGTGAGTATTCTCATTTTATAGTCAAAAGTATACAAAGAAAGTACCCAGGGAGTAAACTCATTTCCCGAACGATTTTTTAAATTATTTTTTCACCACTAAAACGCATGAGACTTGTAGTTTTCAAAAATGTTCTCATTTTTGATGAGACGCTAAATAAAAGAAGTTTAATCGCCGGCAAACCAAAACCCGCGATTTCCCATAAATCCCGTACTCGGACCGTATAGTCAAAAGTATACAAAGAAAGTACCCAGGGAGTAAACTCATTTCCCGAACGATTTTTTAAATTATTTTTTCACCACTAAAACGCATGAGACTTGTAGTATTAAAAAATGTTTACATTTTTGATGAGACGCCGAATGAAAGCAGTTTAATCGCCGGCAAACGAAAACCCGCGATTTCCCGTAAATCCGGTACTCGGCCCGTATAGTCAAAAGTATACAAATAAAGTATTCAATGAGTAAATTCATTTTCCGAACGATTTTTCAAATTATTTTTTCACCACTAAAACGCATCAGACTTGCAGTTTTCAAAAATGTTTTCATTTTTGATAAGACGCTGAATAAAAGAAGTTTAATCGCCGGCAAACGAAAATCCGCGATTTCCCGTAAATCCGGTACTCGGCCCGTATAGTCAAAAGTATACAAAGAAAGTACCCAGGGAGTAAACTCATTTCCCGAACGATTTTTAAATTATTTTTTCACCACTAAAACGCATGAGACTTGTAGTATTAAAAAATGTTTACATTTTTGATGAGACGCCGAATGAAAGCAGTTTAATCGCCGGCAAACGAAAACCCGCGATTTCCTGTAAATCCCGGGCTTGGCCCCTATAGTCGAATGTATACAAAGAAAGTACCCTGTGAGTAAACTCATTTTTAGAACGATTTTTCAAATTATTTTTTCACCACTAAAACGCATGAGACTTGTAGTTTTCAAAAATGTTTTCATTTTTGATGAGACGCTAAATAAAAGAAGTTTAATCGTCGGCAAACGAAAACCCGCGAGTGCTCGTAAATCCCGTACTCGGCCCCTATAGTCAAAAGTATACAAAGAAAGTACTCAAGGAGTAAACTCATTTCCCGAACGATTTTTTAAATTATTTTTTCACCACTAAAACGCATGAGACTTGTAGTTTTCAAAAATGTTTTTATTTTTGATGAGACTCTAGATAAAAGAAGTTTAATCGCCGGCAAACGAAAACCCGCGATTTCCCGTAAATCCCGTACTCGGCCCCTATAGTCAAAAGTATACAAAGAAAGTACCCAGGGAGTAAACTGATTTCCCGAATAAATTTTTAAAGTATTTTTTCACCACTAAAACGCATGAGACTTGTAGTTTTCAAAAATGTTTTCATTTTTGATGAGACGCTGAATAAAAGAGGTTTAATCGCCGGCAAACGAAAACCCGCGATTTCCTGTAAATCCCGGGCTTGGCCCCTATAGTCGAATGTATACAAAGAAAGTACCCTGTGAGTAAACTCATTTTCAAAACGATTTTTCAAATTATTTTTTCACCACTAAAACGCATGAGACTTGTAGTTTTCAAAAATGTTTTCATTTTTGATGAGACGCTAAATAAAAGAAGTTTAATCGGCGGCAAACGAAAACCTGCGATTTCCCGTAAATCCCGTACTCGGCCCGTATAGTCAAAAGTATACAAAGAAAGTACCCAGGGAGTAAACTCATTTCCCGAACGATTTTTTAAATTATTTTTTCACCACTATAACGCATGAGACTTGTAGTTTTCAAAAATGTTTTCATTTTTGATGAGACGCTAAATAAAAGCAGTTTAATCGCCGGCAAACGAAAACCCGCGATTTCCCGTAAATCCCGTACTCGGCCCGTATAGTCGAATGTATATAAAGAAAGTACCCAGGGAGTAAACTCATTTCCCGAACGATTTTTTAAATTACTTTTCCACCACTAAAACGCATGAGACTTGTAGTTTTCAAAAATGTTTTTATTTTTGATAAGACGCTGAATAAAACAAGTTTAATCGCCGCGATTTCCCGTAAATCCGGTACTCGGCCCGTATAGTCAAAAGTATACAAAGAAAGTACCCAGGGAGTAAATTCATTTCCCGAACGATTTTTTAAATTATTTTTTCACCACTAAAACGCATGAGACTTGTAGTTTTCAAAAATGTTTTCATTTTTGATGAGACGCTAAATAAAAGAAGTTTAATCGCCGGCAAACGAAAACCCGCGATTTCCCGTAAATCCCGTACTCGGCCCGTATAGTCAAAAGTATACAAAGAAAGTACCCAGGGAGTAAACTCATTTCCCGAACGATTTTTTAAATTACTTTTCCACCACTAAAACTCATGAGACTTGTAGTTTTTAAAAATGTTTTTATTTTTAATAAGACGCTGAATAAAAGAAGTTTAATCGCCGCGATTTCCAGTAAATCCGGTACTCGGCCCGTATAGTCAAAAGTATACAAAGAAAGTACCCAGGGAGTAAATTCATTTCCCGAACGATTTTTTAAATTATTTTTTCACCACTAAAACGCATGAGACTTGTAGTTTTCAAAAATATTCTCATTTTTGATGAGACGCTGAATAAAAGAAGTTTAATCGCCGGCAAACGAAAACCCGCGTTTTCCCGTAAATCCCGTACTCGGCCCGTATAGTCAAAAGTATACAAAAAAAGTACCCAGGGAGTAAACTGATTTCCCGAATGATTTTTTAAATTATTTTTTCACCACTAAAACGCATGAGACTTGTAGTTTTCAAAAATGTTTTCATTTTTGATGAGACGCTGAATAAAAGAAGTTCAATCACCGGCAAACGAAAACCCGCGATTTTCTGTAAATCCCGGGCTTGGCCCCTATAGTCGAATGTATACAAAGAAAGTACCCTGTGAGTAAACTCATTTTCAGAACGATTTTTCAAATTATTTTTTCACCACTAAAACGCATGAGACTTGTAGTTTTTAAAAATGTTTTCATTTTTGATGAGACGCTGAATAAAAGAAGTTTAATCGCCGGCAAACGAAAACCCGCGATTTCCTGTAAATCCCGGGCTTGGCCCCTATAGTCGAATGTATACAAAGAAAGTACCCTGTGAGTAAACTCATTTTCAGAACGATTTTTCAAATTATTTTTTCACCACTAAAACGCATGAGACTTGTAGTTTTCAAAAATGTTTTCATTTTTGATGAGACGCTAAATAAAAGAAGTTTAATCGCCGGCAAACGAAAACCCGCGATTTCCCGTAAATCCCGTACTCGGCCCGTATAGTCAAAAGTATACAAAGAAAGTACCCAGGGAGTAAACTCATTTCCCGAACGATTTTTTAAATTATTTTTTCACCCTATAACGCATGAGACTTGTAGTTTTCAATAATGTTTTCATTTTTGATGAGACGCTGAATAAAAGAAGTTTAATCGCCGGCAAACGAAAACCCGCGATTTCCCTTAAATCCCGTACTCGGCCCGTATAGTCAAAAGTATACAAAGAAAGTACCCAGGGAGTAAACTCATTTCCCGAACGATTTTTTAAATTATTTTTTCACCACTATAACGCATGACACTTGTAGTTTTCAAAAATGTTTTCATTTTTGATGAGACGCTAAATAAAAGAAGTTTAATCGCCGGCAAACGAAAACCCGCGATTTCCCGTAAATCCCGTACTCGGCCCGTATAGTCGAATGAATATAAAGAAAGTACCCAGGGAGTAAACTCATTTCCCGAACGATTTTTTAAATTACTTTTCCACCACTAAAACGCATGAGACTTGTAGTTTTCAAAAATGTTTTTATTTTTGATAAGACGCTGAATAAAAGAAGTTTAATCGCCGGCAAACGAAAACCCGCGTTTTCCCGTAAATCCCGTACTCAGCCCGTATAGTCAAAAGTATACAAAAAAAGTACCCAGGGAGTAAACTGATTTCCCGAATGATTTTTTAAATTATTTTTTCACCACTAAAACGCATGAGACTTGTAGTTTTCAAAAATGTTTTCATTTTTGATGAGACGCTGAATAAAAGAAGTTCAATCGCCGGCAAACGAAAACCCGCGATTTCCTGTAAATCCCGGGCTTGGCCCCTATAGTCGAATGTATACAAAGAAAGTACCCTGTGAGTAAACTCATTTTCAGAACGATTTTTCAAATTATTTTTTCACCACTAAAACGCATGAGACTTGTAGTTTTCAAAAATGTTTTCATTTTTGATGAGACGCTGAATAAAAGAAGTTTAATCGCCGGCAAACGAAAACCTTTTGATGAGACTCTAGATAAAAGAAGTTTAATCGCCGGCAAACGAAAACCCGCGATTTCCCGTAAATCCCGTACTCGGCCCCTATAGTCAAAAGTATACAAAGAAAGTACCCAGGGAGTAAACTGATTTCCCGAATAAATTTTTAAAGTATTTTTTCACCACTAAAACGCATGAGACTTGTAGTTTTCAAAAATGTTTTCATTTTTGATGAGACGCTGAATAAAAGAAGTTTAATCGCCGGCAAACGAAAACCCGCGATTTCCTGTAAATCCCGGGCTTGGCCCCTATAGTCGAATGTATACAAAGAAAGTACCCTGTGAGTAAACTCATTTTCAAAACGATTTTTCAAATTATTTTTTCACCACTAAAACGCATGAGACTTGTAGTTTTCAAAAATGTTTTCATTTTTGATGAGACGCTAAATAAAAGAAGTTTAATCGCCGGCAAACGAAAACCCGCGATTTCCCGTAAATCCCGTACTCGGCCCGTATAGTCAAAAGTATACAAAGAAAGTACCCAGGGAGTAAACTCATTTCCCGAACGATTTTTTAAATTATTTTTTCACCACTAAAACGCATGAGACTTGTAGTATTAAAAAATGTTTACATTTTTGATGAGACGCTAAATAAAAGAAGTTTAATCGCCGGCAAACGAAAACCCGCGATTTCCCGTAAATCCCGTACTCGGCCCGTATAGTCGAATGAATATAAAGAAAGTACCCAGGGAGTAAACTCATTTCCCGAACGATTTTTTAAATTACTTTTCCACCACTAAAACGCATGAGACTTGTAGTTTTCAAAAATGTTTTTATTTTTGATAAGACGCTGAATAAAAGAAGTTTAATCGCCGGCAAACGAAAACCCGCGTTTTCCCGTAAATCCCGTACTCAGCCCGTATAGTCAAAAGTATACAAAAAAAGTACCCAGGGAGTAAACTGATTTCCCGAATGATTTTTTAAATTATTTTTTCACCACTAAAACGCATGAGACTTGTAGTTTTCAAAAATGTTTTCATTTTTGATGAGACGCTGAATAAAAGAAGTTCAATCGCCGGCAAACAAAAACCCGCGATTTCCTGTAAATCCCGGGCTTGGCCCCTATAGTCGAATGTATACAAAGAAAGTACCCTGTGAGTAAACTCATTTTCAGAACGATTTTTCAAATTATTTTTTCACCACTAAAACGCATGAGACTTGTAGTTTTCAAAAATGTTTTCATTTTTGATGAGACGCTGAATAAAAGAAGTTTAATCGCCGGCAAACGAAAACCTTTTGATGAGACTCTAGATAAAAGAAGTTTAATCGCCGGGGCAAACAAAAACCCGCGATTTCCCGTAAATCCCGTACTCGGCCCCTATAGTCAAAAGTATACAAAGAAAGTACCCAGGGAGTAAACTGATTTCCCGAATAAATTTTTAAAGTATTTTTTCACCACTAAAACGCATGAGACTTGTAGTTTTCAAAAATGTTTTCATTTTTGATGAGACGCTGAATAAAAGAAGTTTAATCGCCGGCAAACGAAAACCCGCGATTTCCTGTAAATCCCGGGCTTGGCCCCTATAGTCGAATGTATACAAAGAAAGTACCCTGTGAGTAAACTCATTTTCAGAACGATTTTTCAAATTATTTTTTCACCACTAAAACGCATGAGACTTGTAGTTTTTAAAAATGTTTTCATTTTTGATGAGACGCTGAATAAAAGAAGTTTAATCGCCGGCAAACGAAAACCCGCGATTTCCTGTAAATCCCGGGCTTGGCCCCTATAGTCGAATGTATACAAAGAAAGTACCCTGTGAGTAAACTCATTTTCAGAACGATTTTTCAAATTATTTTTTCACCACTAAAACGCATGAGACTTGTAGTTTTTAAAAATGTTTTTATTTTTGATAAGACGCTGAATAAAAGAAGTTTAATCGCCGCGATTTCCAGTAAATCCGGTACTCGGCCCGTATAGTCAAAAGTATACAAAGAAAGTACCCAGGGAGTAAATTCATTTCCCGAACGATTTTTTAAATTATTTTTTCACCACTAAAACGCATGAGACTTGTAGTTTTCAAAAATATTCTCATTTTTGATGAGACGCTGAATAAAAGAAGTTTAATCGCCGGCAAACGAAAACCCGCGTTTTCCCGTAAATCCCGTACTCGGCCCGTATAGTCAAAAGTATACAAAAAAAGTACCCAGGGAGTAAACTGATTTCCCGAATGATTTTTTAAATTATTTTTTCACCACTAAAACGCATGAGACTTGTAGTTTTCAAAAATGTTTTCATTTTTGATGAGACGCTGAATAAAAGAAGTTCAATCACCGGCAAACGAAAACCCGCAATTTCCTGTAAATCCCGGGCTTGGCCCCTATAGTCGAATGTATACAAAGAAAGTACCCTGTGAGTAAACTCATTTTCAGAACGATTTTTCAAATTATTTTTTCACCACTAAAACGCATGAGACTTGTAGTTTTTAAAAATGTTTTCATTTTTGATGAGACGCTGAATAAAAGAAGTTTAATCGCCGGCAAACGAAAACCCGCGATTTCCTGTAAATCCCGGGCTTGGCCCCTATAGTCGAAAGTATACAAAGAAAGTACCCTGTGAGTAAACTCATTTTCAGAACGATTTTTCAAATTATTTTTTCACCACTAAAACGCATGAGACTTGTAGTTTTCAAAAATGTTTTCATTTTTGATGAGACGCTAAATAAAAGAAGTTTAATCGCCGGCAAACGAAAACCCGCGATTTCCCGTAAATCCCGTACTCGGCCCGTATAGTCAAAAGTATACAAAAAAAGTACCCAGGGAGTAAACTGATTTCCCGAATGATTTTTTAAATTATTTTTTCACCACTAAAACGCATGAGACTTGTAGTTTTCAAAAATGTTTTCATTTTTGATGAGACGCTGAATAAAAGAAGTTCAATCGCCGGCAAACGAAAACCCGCGATTTCCTGTAAATCCCGGGCTTGGCCCCTATAGTCGAATGTATACAAAGAAAGTACCCTGTGAGTAAACTCATTTTCAGAACGATTTTTCAAATTATTTTTTCACCACTAAAACGCATGAGACTTGTAGTTTTCAAAAATGTTTTCATTTTTGATGAGACGCTGAATAAAAGAAGTTTAATCGCCGGCAAACGAAAACCCGCGATTTCCTGTAAATCCCGGGCTTGGCCCCTATAGTCGAATGTATACAAAGAAAGTACCCTGTGAGTAAACTCATTTTCAAAACGATTTTTCAAATTATTTTTTCACCACTAAAACGCATGAGACTTGTAGTTTTCAAAAATGTTTTCATTTTTGATGAGACGCTAAATAAAAGAAGTTTAATCGCCGGCAAACGAAAACCCGCGATTTCCCGTAAATCCCGTACTCGGCCCGTATAGTCAAAAGTATACAAAGAAAGTACCCAGGGAGTAAACTCATTTCCCGAACGATTTTTTAAATTATTTTTTCACCACTAAAACGCATGAGACTTGTAGTATTAAAAAATGTTTACATTTTTGATGAGACGCTAAATAAAAGAAGTTTAATCGCCGGCAAACGAAAACCCGCGATTTCCCGTAAATCCCGTACTCGGCCCGTATAGTCGAATGTATATAAAGAAAGTACCCAGGGAGTAAACTCATTTCCCGAACGATTTTTTAAATTACTTTTCCACCACTAAAACGCATGAGACTTGTAGTTTTCAAAAATGTTTTTATTTTTGATAAGACGCTGAATAAAACAAGTTTAATCGCCGCGATTTCCCGTAAATCCGGTACTCGGCCCGTATAGTCAAAAGTATACAAAGAAAGTACCCAGGGAGTAAATTCATTTCCCGAACGATTTTTTAAATTATTTTTTCACCACTAAAACGCATGAGACTTGTAGTTTTCAAAAATGTTTTCATTTTTGATGAGACGCTAAATAAAAGAAGTTTAATCGCCGGCAAACGAAAACCCGCGATTTCCCGTAAATCCCGTACTCGGCCCGTATAGTCAAAAGTTTACAAAGAAAGTACCCAGGGAGTAAACTCATTTCCCGAACGATTTTTTAAATTACTTTTCCACCACTAAAACTCATGAGACTTGTAGTTTTTAAAAATGTTTTTATTTTTGATAAGACGCTGAATAAAAGAAGTTTAATCGCCGCGATTTCCAGTAAATCCGGTACTCGGCCCGTATAGTCAAAAGTATACAAAGAAAGTACCCACGGAGTAAATTCATTTCCCGAACGATTTTTTAAATTATTTTTTCACCACTAAAACGCATGAGACTTGTAGTTTTCAAAAATATTCTCATTTTTGATGAGACGCTGAATAAAAGAATTTTAATCGCCGGCAAACGAAAACCCGCGTTTTCCCGTAAATCCCGTACTCGGCCCGTATAGTCAAAAGTATACAAAAAAAGTACCCAGGGAGTAAACTGATTTCCCGAATGATTTTTTAAATTATTTTTTCACCACTAAAACGCATGAGACTTGTAGTTTTCAAAAATGTTTTCATTTTTGATGAGACGCTGAATAAAAGAAGTTCAATCACCGGCACACGAAAACCCGCGATTTCCTGTAAATCCCGGGCTTGGCCCCTATAGTCGAATGTATACAAAGAAAGTACCCTGTGAGTAAACTCATTTTCAGAACGATTTTTCAAATTATTTTTTCACCACTAAAACGCATGAGACTTGTAGTTTTTAAAAATGTTTTCATTTTTGATGAGACGCTGAATAAAAGAAGTTTAATCGCCGGCAAACGAAAACCCGCGATTTCCTGTAAATCCCGGGCTTGGCCCCTATAGTCGAATGTATACAAAGAAAGTACCCTGTGAGTAAACTCATTTTCAGAACGATTTTTCAAATTATTTTTTCACCACTAAAACGCATGAGACTTGTAGTTTTCAAAAATGTTTTCATTTTTGATGAGACGCTAAATAAAAGAAGTTTAATCGCCGGCAAACGAAAACCCGCGATTTCCCGTAAATCCCGTACTCGGCCCGTATAGTCAAAAGTATACAAAGAAAGTACCCAGGGAGTAAACTCATTTCCCGAACGATTTTTTAAATTATTTTTTCACCCTATAACGCATGACACTTGTAGTTTTCAAAAATGTTTTCATTTTTGATGAGACGCTAAATAAAAGAAGTTTAATCGCCGGCAAACGAAAACCCGCGATTTCCCGTAAATCCCGTACTCGGCCCGTATAGTCAAAAGTATACAAAGAAAGTACCCAGGGAGTAAACTCATTTCCCGAACGATTTTTTAAATTATTTTTTCACCCTATAACGCATGACACTTGTAGTTTTCAAAAATGTTTTCATTTTTGATGAGACGCTAAATAAAAGAAGTTTAATCGCCGGCAAACGAAAACCCGCGATTTCCCGTAAATCCCGTACTCGGCCCGTATAGTCGAATGAATATAAAGAAAGTACCCAGGGAGTAAACTCATTTCCCGAACGATTTTTTAAATTACTTTTCCACCACTAAAACGCATGAGACTTGTAGTTTTCAAAAATGTTTTTATTTTTGATAAGACGCTGAATAAAAGAAGTTTAATCGCCGGCAAACGAAAACCCGCGTTTTCCCGTAAATCCCGTACTCAGCCCGTATAGTCAAAAGTATACAAAAAAAGTACCCAGGGAGTAAACTGATTTCCCGAATGATTTTTTAAATTATTTTTTCACCACTAAAACGCATGAGACTTGTAGTTTTCAAAAATGTTTTCATTTTTGATGAGACGCTGAATAAAAGAAGTTCAATCGCCGGCAAACGAAAACCCGCGATTTCCCGTAAATCCCGTACTCGGCCCGTATAGTCAAAAGTATACAAAGAAAGTACCCAGGGAGTAAACTCATTTCCCGAACGATTTTTTAAATTATTTTTTCACCCTATAACGCATGAGACTTGTAGTTTTCAAAAATGTTTTCATTTTTGATGAGACGCTGAATAAAAGAAGTTTAATCGCCGGCAAACGAAAACCCGCGATTTTCTGTAAATCCCTGGCTTGGCCCCTATAGTCGAATGTATACAAAGAAAGTACCCTGTGAGTAAACTCATTTTCAGAACGATTTTTTAAATTATTTTTTCACCACTAAAACGCATGAGACTTGTAGTTTTCCAAAATGTTTTTATTCTTGATGAGACTCTAAATAAAAGAAGTTTAATCGCCGGCAAACGAAAACCCGCGATTTCCCGTAAATCCCGGGCTTGGCCCGTATAGTTGAATGTATATAAAGAAAGTACCCTGTGAGTGAACTCATTTCCCGAACGATTTTTTAAATTATTTTTTCACCAATAAAACGCATGAGATTTGTAGTTTTCAAAAATGTTTTCATTTTTGATGAGACGCTGAATGAAAGAAGTTTGATCTCCGGCAAAAGAAAACCCGCGTTTTCCCGTAAATCCCGTACTCGGCCCGTATAGTCAAAAGTATACAAAAAAGTACCCAGGGAGTAAACTGATTTCCCGAATGATTTTTTAAATTATTTTTTCACCACTAAAACGCATGAGACTTGTAGTTTTCAAAAATGTTTTCATTTTTGATGAGACGCTGAATAAAAGAAGTTTAATCGCCGGCAAACGAAAACCCGCGATTTCCCGTAAATCCCGTACTCGGCCCGTATAGTCAAAAGTATACAAAGAAAGTACCCAGGGAGTAAACTCATTTCCCGAACGATTTTTAAATTATTTTTTCACCACTATAACGCATGAGACTTGTAGTTTTCAAAAATGTTTTCATTTTTGATGAGACGCTAAATAAAAGAAGTTTAATCGCCGGCAAACGAAAACCCGCGTTTTCCCGTAAATCCCGTACTCAGCCCGTATAGTCAAAAGTATACAAAAAAAGTACCCAGGGAGTAAACTGATTTCCCGAATGATTTTTTAAATTATTTTTTCACCACTAAAACGCATGAGACTTGTAGTTTTCAAAAATGTTTTCATTTTTGATGAGACGCTGAATAAAAGAAGTTCAATCGCCGGCAAACGAAAACCCGCGATTTCCTGTAAATCCCGGGCTTGGCCCCTATAGTCGAATGTATACAAAGAAAGTACCCTGTGAGTAAACTCATTTTCAGAACGATTTTTCAAATTATTTTTTCACCACTAAAACGCATGAGACTTGTAGTTTTCAAAAATGTTTTCATTTTTGATGAGACGCTGAATAAAAGAAGTTTAATCGCCGGCAAACGAAAACCCGCGATTTCCTGTAAATCCCGGGCTTGGCCCCTATAGTCGAATGTATACAAAGAAAGTACCCTGTGAGTAAACTCATTTTCAGAACGATTTTTCAAATTATTTTTTCACCACTAAAACGCATGAGACTTGTAGTTTTCAAAAATGTTTTCATTTTTGATGAGACGCTAAATAAAAGAAGTTTAATCGCCGGCAAACGAAAACCCGCGATTTCCCGTAAATCCCGTACTCGGCCCGTATAGTCAAAAGTATACAAAGAAAGTACCCAGGGAGTAAACTCATTTCCCGAACGATTTTTTAAATTATTTTTTCACCCTATAACGCATGAGACTTGTAGTTTTCAAAAATGTTTTCATTTTTGATGAGACGCTGAATAAAAGAAGTTTAATCGCCGGCAAACGAAAACCCGCGATTTTCTGTAAATCCCTGGCTTGGCCCCTATAGTCGAATGTATACAAAGAAAGTACCCTGTGAGTAAACTCATTTTCAGAACGATTTTTTAAATTATTTTTTCACCACTAAAACGCATGAGACTTGTAGTTTTCCAAAATGTTTTTATTCTTGATGAGACTCTAAATAAAAGAAGTTTAATCGCCGGCAAACGAAAACCCGCGATTTCCCGTAAATCCCGGGCTTGGCCCGTATAGTTGAATGTATATAAAGAAAGTACCCTGTGAGTGAACTCATTTCCCGAACGATTTTTTAAATTATTTTTTCACCAATAAAACGCATGAGATTTGTAGTTTTCAAAAATGTTTTCATTTTTGATGAGACGCTGAATGAAAGAAGTTTGATCTCCGGCAAAAGAAAACCCGCGTTTTCCCGTAAATCCCGTACTCGGCCCGTATAGTCAAAAGTATACAAAAAAGTACCCAGGGAGTAAACTGATTTCCCGAATGATTTTTTAAATTATTTTTTCACCACTAAAACGCATGAGACTTGTAGTTTTCAAAAATGTTTTCATTTTTGATGAGACGCTGAATAAAAGAAGTTTAATCGCCGGCAAACGAAAACCCGCGATTTCCCGTAAATCCCGTACTCGGCCCGTATAGTCAAAAGTATACAAAGAAAGTACCCAGGGAGTAAACTCATTTCCCGAACGATTTTTAAATTATTTTTTCACCACTATAACGCATGAGACTTGTAGTTTTCAAAAATGTTTTCATTTTTGATGAGACGCTAAATAAAAGAAGTTTAATCGCCGGCAAACGAAAACCTGCGATTTAACGTAAATCTCGTACTCGGCCCGTATAGTCGAATGTATATAAAGAAAGTACCCAGGGAGTAAACTCATTTCGCGAACGATTTTTTAAATTATTTTTCCACCACTAAAACGCATGAGACTTGTAGTTTTTATTTTTGATGAGACGCTGAATAAAAGAAGTTTAATCGCCGCGATTTCCCGTAAATCCGGTACTCGGCCCGTATAGTCAAAAGTATACAAAGAAAGTACTCAGGGAGTAAACTCATTTCCCGAACGATTTTTTAAATTATTTTTTCACCACTAAAACGCATGAGACTTGTAGTTTTCAAAAATGTTTTTATTTTTGATGAGACGCTAAATAAAAGAAGTTTAATCGCCGGCAAACGAAAACCGACGATTTCCCGTAAATCCCGTACTCGGACCGTATAGTCAAAAGTATACAAAGAAAGTACCCAGGGAGTAAACTCATTTCCCGAACGATTTTTTAAATTATTTTTTCACCACTAAAACGCACGAGACTTGTAGTTTTCAAAAATGTTTTCATTTTTGATGAGACGCTAAATAAAAGAAGTTTAATCGCCGGCAAACGAAAACCCGCGATTTCCCGTAAATGTCGTACTCGGCCCGTATAGTCGAATGTATATAAAGAAAGTACCCAGGGAGTAAACACATTTCGCGAACGATTTTTTAAATTATTTTTCCACCACTAAAACGCATGAGACTTGTAGTTTTTAAAAATGTTTTTATTTTTGATGAGACGCTGAATAAAAGAAGTTTAATCGCCGCGATTTCCCGTAAATCCGGTACTCGCCCGTATAGTCAAAAGTATACAAAGAAAGTACTCAGGGAGTAAACTCATTTCCCGAACGATTTTTTAAATTATTTTTTCACCACTAAAACGCATGAGACTTGTAGTTTTTAAAAATGTTTTTATTTTTGATGAGACGCTAAATAAAAGAAGTTTAATCGCCGGCAAACGAAAACCGACGATTTCCCGTAAATCCCGTACTCGGACCGTATAGTCAAAAGTATACAAAGAAAGTACCCAGGGAGTAAATTCTTTTCCCGAACGATTTTTTAAATTATTTCTTCACCACTAAAACGCATGCGACTTGTAGTTTTCAAAAATAATCTCATTTTTGATGAGACGCTGAATAAAAAAAGTTTAATCGCCGGCAAACGAAAACCCGCGATTTCCTGTAAATCCCGTACTCGGCCCGTATAGTAAAAAGTACATAAAAAAAGTACCCAGGGAGTAAACTGACTTCCCGAATGATTTTTTAAATTATTTTTTCACTACTAA
This sequence comes from Hydractinia symbiolongicarpus, assembly GCF_029227915.1. Taxonomy (NCBI): domain Eukaryota; kingdom Metazoa; phylum Cnidaria; class Hydrozoa; order Anthoathecata; family Hydractiniidae; genus Hydractinia; species Hydractinia symbiolongicarpus. Next base: position 397,244 of record NC_079886.1, read on the forward strand.
AACGCATGAGACTTGTAGTTTTCAAAAAAAAATTTATTTTTGATAAGACGCTGAATAAAAGAAGTTTAATCGCTGGCAAACGAAAACCCGCGATTTCCGGTAAATCCCTGGCTTGGCCCCTATAGTCGAATGTATACAAAGAAAGTACCCTGTGAGTAAACTCATTTTTAGAACGTTTTTTTAAATTATTTTTTCACCACTAAAACGCATGAGACTTGTAGTTTTCCAAAATGTTTTCATTTTTGATAAGACGCTGAATTTAAGAAGTTTAATCGCCGGCAAACGAAAACCCGCGATTTCCCGTAAATCCGATACTCGGCCCGTATAGTCAGAAGTATACAAAGAAAGTACTCAAGGAGTAAACTCATTTCCCGAACGATTTTTTAAATTATTTTTTCACCACTAAAACGCATGGGACTTGTAGTTTTCAAAAATGTTTTCATTTTTGATGAGACGCTAAATAAAGAAGTGTAATCGCCGGCAAACGAAAACCCGCGATTTCCTGTAAATACCTGGCTTGGCCCCTATAGTCGAATGTATACAAAGAAAGTACCCTGTGAGTAAACTCATTTTCAGAACGATTTTTTAAATTATTTTTTCACCACTAAAACGCATGAGACTTGTAGTTTTCCAAAATGTTTTCATTCTTGATGAGACTCTAAATAAAAGAAGTTTAATCGCCGGCAAACGAAAACCCGTGATTTCCCGTAAATCCCGGGCTTGGCCCGTATAGTTGAATGTATATAAAGAAAGTACCCTGTGAGTGAACTCATTTCCCGAACGATTTTTTAAATTATTTTTTCACCATTAAAACGCATGAGATTTGTAGTTTTCAAAAATGTTTTCATTTTTGATGAGACGCTGAATGAAAGAAGTTTGATCTCCGGCAAACGAAAACCCGCGTTTTCCCGTAAATCCCGTACTCGGCCCGTATAGTCAAAAGTATACAAAAAAGTACCCAGGGAGTAAACTGATTTCCCGAATGATTTTTTAAATTATTTTTTCACCACTAAAACGCATGAGACTTGTAGTTTTCAAAAATGTTTTCATTTTTGATGAGACGCTGAATAAAAGAAGTTTAATCGCCGGCAAACGAAAACCCGCGATTTCCCGTAAATCCCGTACTCGGCCCGTATAGTCAAAAGTATACAAAGAAAGTACCCAGGGAGTAAACTCATTTCCCGAACGATTTTTAAATTATTTTTTCACCACTATAACGCATGAGACTTGTAGTTTTCAAAAATGTTTTCATTTTTGATGAGACGCTAAATAAAAGAAGTTTAATCGCCGGCAAACGAAAACCTGCGATTTAACGTAAATCTCCTACTCGGCCCGTATAGTCGAATGTATATAAAGAAAGTACCCAGGGAGTAAACTCATTTCGCGAACGATTTTTTAAATTATTTTTCCACCACTAAAACGCATGAGACTTGTAGTTTTTAAAAATGTTTTTATTTTTGATGAGACGCTGAATAAAAAAAGTTTAATCGCCGCGATTTACCGTAAATCCGGTACTCGGCCCGTATAGTCAAAAGTATACAAAGAAAGTACTCGGGGAGTAAACTCATTTCCCGAACGATTTTTTAAATTATTTTTTCACCACTAAAACGCATGAGACTTGCAGTTTTCAAAAATGTTTTTATTTTTGATGAGACGCTAAATAAAAGAAGTTTAATCGCCGCCAAACGAAAACCGACGATTTCCCGTAAATCCCGTACTCGGACCGTATAGTCAAAAGTATACAAAGAAAGTACCCAGGGAGTAAACTCATTTCCCGAACGATTTTTTAAATTATTTTTTCACCACTAAAACGCATGAGACTTGTAGTTTTCAAAAATATTCTCATTTTTGATGAGACGCTGAATAAAAGAAGTTTAATCGCCGGCAAACGAAAACCCGCGTTTTCCCGTAAATCACGTACTCGGCCCGTATAGTCAAAAGTATACAAAAAAAGTACCCAGGGAGTAAACTGATTTCCCGAATGATTTTTTAAATTATTTTTTCACCACTAAAACGCATGAGACTTGTAGTTTTCAAAAATGTTTTCATTTTTGATGAGACGCTGAATAAAAGAAGTTCAATCACCGGCAAACGAAAACCCGCGATTTCCTGTAAATCCCGGGCTTGGCCCCTATAGTCGAATGTATACAAAGAAAGTACCCTGTGAGTAAACTCATTTTCAGAACGATTTTTCAAATTATTTTTTCAGCACTAAAACGCATGAGACTTGTAGTTTTCAAAAATGTTTTCATTTTTGATGAGACGCTGAATAAAAGAAGTTTAATCGCCGGCAAACAAAAACCCGCGATTTCCTGTAAATCCCGGGCTTGGCCCCTATAGTCGAATGTATACAAAGAAAGTACCCTGTGAGTAAACTCATTTTCAGAACGATTTTTCAAATTATTTTTTCACCACTAAAACGCATGAGACTTGTAGTTTTCAAAAATGTTTTCATTTTTGATGAGACGCTAAATAAAAGAAGTTTAATCGCCGGCAAACGAAAACCCGCGATTTCCCGTAAATCCCGTACTCGGCCCGTATAGTCAAAAGTATACAAAGAAAGTACCCAGGGAGTAAACTCATTTCCCGAACGATTTTTTAAATTATTTTTTCACCACTATAACGCATGACACTTGTAGTTTTCAAAAATGTTTTCATTTTTGATGAGACGCTAAATAAAAGAAGTTTAATCGCCGGCAAACGAAAACCCGCGATTTCCCGTAAATCCCGTACTCGGCCCGTATAGTCGAATGAATATAAAGAAAGTACCCAGGGAGTAAACTCATTTCCCGAACGATTTTTTAAATTACTTTTCCACCACTAAAACGCATGAGACTTGTAGTTTTCAAAAATGTTTTTATTTTTGATAAGACGCTGAATAAAAGAAGTTTAATCGCCGGCAAACGAAAACCCGCGTTTTCCCGTAAATCCCGTACTCGGCCCGTATAGTCAAAAGTATACAAAAAAAGTACCCAGGGAGTAAACTGATTTCCCGAATGATTTTTTAAATTATTTTTTCACCACTAAAACGCATGAGACTTGTAGTTTTCAAAAATGTTTTCATTTTTGATGAGACGCTGAATAAAAGAAGTTCAATCGCCGGCAAACGAAAACCCGCGATTTCCTGTAAATCCCGGGCTTGGCCCCTATAGTCGAATGTATACAAAGAAAGTACCCTGTGAGTAAACTCATTTTCAGAACGATTTTTCAAATTATTTTTTCACCACTAAAACGCATGAGACTTGTAGTTTTCAAAAATGTTTTCATTTTTGATGAGACGCTGAATAAAAGAAGTTTAATCGCCGGCAAACGAAAACCCGCGATTTCCTGTAAATCCCGGGCTTGGCCCCTATAGTCGAATGTATACAAAGAAAGTACCCTGTGAGTAAACTCATTTTCAGAACGATTTTTCAAATTATTTTTTCACCACTAAAACGCATGAGACTTGTAGTTTTCAAAAATGTTTTCATTTTTGATGAGACGCTAAATAAAAGAAGTTTAATCGCCGGCAAACGAAAACCCGCGATTTCCCGTAAATCCCGTACTCGGCCCGTATAGTCAAAAGTATACAAAGAAAGTACCCAGGGTGTAAACTCATTTCCCGAACGATTTTTTAAATTATTTTTTCACCCTATAACGCATGAGACTTGTAGTTTTCAAAAATGTTTTCATTTTTGATGAGACGCTGAATAAAAGAAGTTTAATCGCCGGCAAACGAAAACCCGCGATTTCCTGTAAATCCCTGGCTTGGCCCCTATAGTCGAATGTATACAAAGAAAGTACCCTGTGAGTAAACTCATTTTCAGAACGATTTTTTAAATTATTTTTTCACCACTAAAACGCATGAGACTTGTAGTTTTCCAAAATGTTTTTATTCTTGATGAGATTCTAAATAAAAGAAGTTTAATCGCCGGCAAACGAAAACCCGCGATTTCCCGTAAATCCCGGGCTTGGCCCGTATAGTTGAATGTATATAAAGAAAGTACCCTGTGAGTGAACTCATTTCCCGAACGATTTTTTAAATTATTTTTTCACCAATAAAACGCATGAGATTTGTAGTTTTCAAAAATGTTTTCATTTTTGATGAGACGCTGAATGAAAGAAGTTTGATCTCCGGCAAAAGAAAACCCGCGTTTTCCCGTAAATCCCGTACTCGGCCCGTATAGTCAAAAGTATACAAAAAAGTACCCAGGGAGTAAACTGATTTCCCGAATGATTTTTTCAATTATTTTTTCACCACTAAAACGCATGAGACTTGTAGTTTTCAAAAATGTTTTCATTTTTGATGAGACGCTGAATAAAAGAAGTTTAATCGCCGGCAAACGAAAACCCGCGATTTCCCGTAAATCCCGTACTCGGCCCGTATAGTCAAAAGTATACAAAGAAAGTACCCAGGGAGTAAACTCATTTCCCGAACGATTTTTAAATTATTTTTTCACCACTATAACGCATGAGACTTGTAGTTTTCAAAAATGTTTTCATTTTTGATGAGACGCTGAATAAAAGAAGTTTAATCGCCGGCAAACGAAAACCCGCGATTTCCTGTAAATCCCGGGCTTGGCCCCTATAGTCGAATGTATACAAAGAAAGTACCCTGTGAGTAAACTCATTTTCAGAACGATTTTTCAAATTATTTTTTCACCACTAAAACGCATGAGACTTGTAGTTTTCAAAAATGTTTTCATTTTTGATGAGACGCTAAATAAAAGAAGTTTAATCGCCGGCAAACGAAAACCCGCGATTTCCCGTAAATCCCGTACTCGGCCCGTATAGTCAAAAGTATACAAAGAAAGTACCCAGGGTGTAAACTCATTTCCCGAACGATTTTTTAAATTATTTTTTCACCCTATAACGCATGAGACTTGTAGTTTTCAAAAATGTTTTCATTTTTGATGAGACGCTGAATAAAAGAAGTTTAATCGCCGGCAAACGAAAACCCGCGATTTCCTGTAAATCCCTGGCTTGGCCCCTATAGTCGAATGTATACAAAGAAAGTACCCTGTGAGTAAACTCATTTTCAGAACGATTTTTTAAATTATTTTTTCACCACTAAAACGCATGAGACTTGTAGTTTTCCAAAATGTTTTTATTCTTGATGAGATTCTAAATAAAAGAAGTTTAATCGCCGGCAAACGAAAACCCGCGATTTCCCGTAAATCCCGGGCTTGGCCCGTATAGTTGAATGTATATAAAGAAAGTACCCTGTGAGTGAACTCATTTCCCGAACGATTTTTTAAATTATTTTTTCACCAATAAAACGCATGAGATTTGTAGTTTTCAAAAATGTTTTCATTTTTGATGAGACGCTGAATGAAAGAAGTTTGATCTCCGGCAAAAGAAAACCCGCGTTTTCCCGTAAATCCCGTACTCGGCCCGTATAGTCAAAAGTATACAAAAAAGTACCCAGGGAGTAAACTGATTTCCCGAATGATTTTTTAAATTATTTTTTCACCACTAAAACGCATGAGACTTGTAGTTTTCAAAAATGTTTTCATTTTTGATGAGACGCTGAATAAAAGAAGTTTAATCGCCGGCAAACGAAAACCCGCGATTTCCCGTAAATCCCGTACTCGGCCCGTATAGTCAAAAGTATACAAAGAAAGTACCCAGGGAGTAAACTCATTTCGCGAACGATTTTTTAAATTATTTTTCCACCACTATAACGCATGAGACTTGTAGTTTTCAAAAATGTTTTCATTTTTGATGAGACGCTAAATAAAAGAAGTTTAATCGCCGGCAAACGAAAACCTGCGATTTAACGTAAATCTCGTACTCGGCCCGTATAGTCGAATGTATATAAAGAAAGTACCCAGGGAGTAAACTCATTTCGCGAACGATTTTTTAAATTATTTTTCCACCACTAAAACGCATGAGACTTGTAGTTTTTAAAAATGTTTTCATTTTTGATGAGACGCTGAATAAAAGAAGTTTAATCGCCGGCAAACGAAAACCCGCGATTTCCCGTAAATCCCGTACTCGGCCCGTATAGTCAAAAGTATACAAAGAAAGTACCCAGGGAGTAAACTCATTTCCCGAACGATTTTTAAATTATTTTTTCACCACTATAACGCATGAGACTTGTAGTTTTCAAAAATGTTTTCATTTTTGATGAGACGCTAAATAAAAGAAGTTTAATCGCCGGCAAACGAAAACCTGCGATTTAACGTAAATCTCGTACTCGGCCCGTATAGTCGAATGTATATAAAGAAAGTACCCAGGGAGTAAACTCATTTCGCGAACGATTTTTTAAATTATTTTTCCACCACTAAAACGCATGAGACTTGTAGTTTTTAAAAATGTTTTTATTTTTGATGAGACGCTGAATAAAAGAAGTTTAATCGCCGCGATTTCCCGTAAATCCGGTACTCGCCCGTATAGTCAAAAGTATACAAAGAAAGTACCCAGGGAGTAAACTCATTTCCCGAACGATTTTTTAAATTATTTTTTCACCACTAAAACGCACGAGACTTGTAGTTTTCAAAAATGTTTTCATTTTTGATGAGACGCTAAATAAAAGAAGTTTAATCGCCGGCAAACGAAAACCCGCGATTTCCAGTAAATCTCGTACTCGGCTCGTATAGTCGAATGTATATAAAGAAAGTACCCAGGGAGTAAATTCTTTTCCCGAACGATTTTTTAAATTATTTCTTCACCACTAAAACGCATGCGACTTGTAGTTTTCAAAAATAATCTCATTTTTGGTGAGACGCTGAATAAAAAAAGTTTAATCGCCGGCAAACGAAAACCCGCGATTTCCCGTAAATCCCGTACTCGGCCCGTATAGTAAAAAGTACATAAAAAAAGTACCCAGGGAGTAAACTGACTTCCCGAATGATTTTTTAAATTATTTTTTCACTACTAAAACGCATGAGACTTGTAGTTTTCAAAAAAAATTTTATTTTTGATAAGACGCAGAATAAAAGAAGTTTAATCGCTGGCAAACGAAAACCCGCGATTTCCGGTAAATCCTTGGCTTGGCCCCTATAGTCGAATGTATACAAAGAAAGTACCCTGTGAGTAAACTCATTTTTAGAACGTTTTTTTAAATTATTTTTTCACCATTAAAACGCATGAGACTTGTAGTTTTCCAAAATGTTTTCATTTTTGATAAGACGCTGAATTTAAGAAGTTTAATCGCCGGCAAACGAAAACCCGCGATTTCCCGTAAATCCGATACTCGGCCCGTATAGTCAGAAGTATACAAAGAAAGTACTCAAGGAGTAAACTCATTTCCCGAACGATTTTTTAAATTATTTTTTCACCACTAAAACGCATGAGACTTGTAGTTTTCAAAAATGTTTTCATTTTTGATGAGACGCTAAATAAAGAAGTGTAATCGCCGGCAAACGAAAACCCGCGATTTCCTGTAAATCCCTGGCTTGGCCCCTATAGTCGAATGTATACAAAGAAAGTACCCTGTGAGTAAACTCATTTTCAGAACGATTTTTTAAATTATTTTTTCACCACTAAAACGCATGAGACTTGTAGTTTTCCAAAATGTTTTCATTCTTGATGAGACTCTAAATAAAAGAAGTTTAATCGCCGGCAAACGAAAACCCGTGATTTCCCGTAAATCCCGGGCTTGGCCCGTATAGTTGAATGTATATAAAGAAAGTACCCTACCCTCATTTCCCGAACGATTTTTTAAATTATTTTTTCACCATTAAAACGCATGAGATTTGTAGTTTTCAAAAATGTTTTCATTTTTGATGAGACGCTGAATGAAAGAAGTTTGATCTCCGGCAAACGAAAACCCGCGTTTTCCCGTAAATCCCGTACTCGGCCCGTATAGTCAAAAGTATACAAAAAAGTACCCAGGGAGTAAACTGATTTCCCGAATGATTTTTTAAATTATTTTTTCACCACTAAAACGCATGAGACTTGTAGTTTTCAAAAATGTTTTCATTTTTGATGAGACGCTGAATAAAAGAAGTTTAATCGCCGGCAAACGAAAACCCGCGATTTCCCGTAAATCCCGTACTCGGCCCGTATAGTCAAAAGTATACAAAGAAAGTACCCAGGGAGTAAACTCATTTCCCGAACGATTTTTAAATTATTTTTTTTTACCACTATAACGCATGAGACTTGTAGTTTTCAAAAATGTTTTCATTTTTGATGAGACGCTAAATAAAAGAAGTTTAATCGCCGGCAAACGAAAACCTGCGATTTAACGTAAATCTCGTACTCGGCCCGTATAGTCGAATGTATATAAAGAAAGTACCCAGGGAGTAAACTCATTTCGCGAACGATTTTTTAAATTATTTTTCCACCACTAAAACGCATGAGACTTGTAGTTTTTAAAAATGTTTTTATTTTTGATGAGACGCTGAATAAAAAAAGTTTAATCGCCGCGATTTCCCGTAAATCCGGTACTCGGCCCGTATAGTCAAAAGTATACAAAGAAAGTACTCGGAGAGTAAACTCATTTCCCGAACGATTTTTTAAATTATTTTTTCACCACTAAAACGCATGAGACTTGCAGTTTTCAAAAATGTTTTTATTTTTGATGAGACGCTAAATAAAAGAAGTTTAATCGCCGCCAAACGAAAACCGACGATTTCCCGTAAATCCCGTACTCGGACCGTATAGTCAAAAGTATACAAAGAAAGTACCCAGGGAGTAAACTCATTTCCCGAACGATTTTTTAAATTATTTTTTCACCACTAAAACGCATGAGACTTGTAGTTTTCAAAAATGTTTTCATTTTTGATGAGACGCTAAATAAAAGAAGTTTAATCGCCGGCAAACGAAAACCCGCGATTTCCCGTAAATCCCGGACTCGGCCCGTATAGTCAAAAGTATACAAAGAAAGTACCCAGGGAGTAAATTCTTTTCCCGAACGATTTTTTAAATTATTTCTTCACCACTAAAACGCATGCGACTTGTAGTTTTCAAAAATAATCTCATTTTTGATGAGACGCTGAATAAAAAAAGTTTAATCGCCGGCAAACGAAAACCCGCGATTTCCCGTAAATCCCGTACTCGGCCCGTATAGTCAAAAGTACATAAAAAAAGTACCCAGGGAGTAAACTGACTTCCCGAATGATTTTTTAAATTATTTTTTCACTACTAAAACGCATGAGACTTGTTGTTTTCCAAAAAAATTTTATTTTTGATAAGACGCTGAATAAAAGAAGTTTAATCGCTGGCAAACGAAAACCTGCGATTTCCGGTAAATCCCTGGCTTGGCCCCTATAGTCGAATGTATACAAAGAAAGTACCCTGTGAGTAAACTCATTTTTAGAACGTTTTTTTAAATTATTTTTTCACGACTAAAACGCATGAGACTTGTAGTTTTCCAAAATGTTTTCATTTTTGATAAGACGCTGAATTTAAGAAGTTTAATCGCCGGCAAACGAATACCCGCGATTTCCCGTAAATCCGATACTCGGCCCGTATAGTCAGAAGTATACAAAGAAAGTACTCAAGGAGTAAACTCATTTCCCGAACGATTTTTTAAATTATTTTTTCACCACTAAAACGCATGAGACTTGTAGTTTTCCAAAATGTTTTCATTTTGATGAGACTCTAAATAAAAGAAGTTTAATCGCCGGCAAACGAAAACCCGCGATTTCCCGTAAATCCCGGGCTTGGCCCGTATAGTCGAATGTATATAAAGAAAGTACCCTGTGAGTGAACTCATTTGCCGAACGATTTTTTAAATTATTTTTTCACCATTAAAACGCATGAGATTTGTAGTTTTCAAAAATGTTTTCATTTTTGATGAGACGCTAAATAAAAGAAGTTTAATCGCCGGCGAACGAAAACCCGCGATTTCCCGTAAATCCCGTACTCGGCCCGTATAGTCGAATGTATATAAAGAAAGTACCCAGGGAGTAAACTCATTTACCGAACGATTTTTTAAATTATTTTTCCACCACTAAAACGCATGAGACTTGTAGTTTTCAAAAATGTTTTTATTTTTGATAAGACGCTGAATAAAAGAAGTTTAATCGCCGCGATTTCTTGTAAATCCGGTACTCGGCCCGTATAGTCAAAAGTATACAAAGAAAGTACTCAAGGAGTAAACTCATTTCCCGAACGATTTTTTAAATTATTTTTTCACCACTAAAACGCATGAGACTTGTAGTTTTCAAAAATGTTTTTATTTTTGACGAAACGCTAAATGAAAGAAGTTTGATCTCCGGCAAACGAAAAGCCGGGATTTCCTGTAAATCCCGAACTTGGCCCGTATAATCGAATGTATAAAAGAAAGTACCCAGGGAGTAAACTGATTTCCCGAACGATTTCTCAAATTATGTTTTCACCACCAAAAAGCATGAGACTTGTAGTTTTCAAAAATGTTTTCATTTTTGATGAGACGCTGAATAAGAGAAGTTTAATCGCCGGCAAACGAAAACCCGCGATTTCCTGTAAATCCCGGACTTGGCCCGTATAGTCGAATGTATAAAAGAAAGTACCCAAGGAGTAAACTCATTTCCCGTACGATTTTGTAAATTATTTTTTAATCACTAAAACGGATGAGACTTGTAGTTTTTAAAAATATTTTCATTTTTGATGAGACGCTGAATAAAAGAAGTTTAATCGCCGGCAAACGAAAACCCGCGATTTCCTGCAAATCCCTGGCTTGGCCCATATAGTCGAATGTATACAAAGAAAGTACCCTGTGAGTAAACTCATTTTCAGAACGATTTTTTAAATTATTTTTTCACCACTAAACCGCATGAGACTTGTAGTTTTCCAAAATGTTTTCATTCTTGATGAGACTCTAAATAAAAGAAGTTTAATGGCCGGCAAACGAAAACCCGCGATTTCCCGTAAATCCCTGGCTTGGCCCGTATAGTTGAATGTATATAAAGAAAGTACCCTGTGAGTGAACTCATTTCCCGAACGATTTTTTAAATTATTTTTTCACCATTAAAACGCATGAGATTTGTAGTTTTCAAAAATGTTTTCATTTTTGATGAGACGCTGAATGAAAGAAGTTTGATCTCCGGCAAACGAAAACCGGCGTTTTCCCGTAAATCCCGAACTCGGCCCGTATAGTCAAAAGTATACAAAAAAGGTACCCAGGGAGTAAACTGATTTCCCGAATGATTTTTTAAAATACTTTTTCACCACTAAAACGCATGAGACTTAAAGTTTTCAAAAATGTTTTCATTTTTGATGAGACGCTGAATAAAAGAAGTTTAATCGCCGGCAAACGAAAACCTGCGATTTCTCGTAAACCCCGTACTCGGCCCGTATAGTCAAAAGTATACAAAGAAAGTACCCAGGGAGTAAACTCATTTCCCGAACGATTTTTTAAAATATTTTTTCACCACTATAACGCATGAGACTTGTAGTTTTCAAAAATGTTTTCATTTTTGATGAGACGCTAATAAAAAGAAGTTTAATCGCCGGCAAACGAAAACCCGCGATTTCCCGTAAATCCCGTACTCGGCCCGTATAGTCAAAAGTATACAAAGAAAGTACTCAAGGAGTAAACTCATTTCCCGAACGATTTTTTAAATTATTTTTTCACCACTAAAACGCATGAGACTTGTAGTTTTCAAAAATGTTTTCATTTTTGACGAGACGCTAAATGAAAGAAGTTTGATCTCCGGCAAACGAAAACCCAGGATTTCCTGTAAATCCCGAACTTGGCCCGTAAAATCGATTGTATAAAAGAAAGTACCCAGGGAGTAAACTGATTGCCCGAACGATTTCTCAAATTATATTTTCACCACTAAAAAGCATGAGACTTGTAGTTTTCAAAAATGTTTTCAATTTTGATGAGACGCTGAATAAAAGAAGTTTAATCGCCGGCAAACGAAAACCCGCGATTTCCTGTAAATCCCGGACTTGGCCCGTATAGTCGAATGTATAAAAGAAAGTACCCAAGGAGTAAACTCATTTCCCGTACGATTTTGTAAATTATTTTTTAATCACTAAAACGGATGAGACTTGTAGTTTTTAAAAATATTTTCATTTTTGATGAGACGCTGAATAAAAAAAGTTTAATCGCCGGCAAACGAAAACCCGCGATTTCCCGTAAATCCTGTACTCGGCCCGAATAGTCTAAAGTACATAAAAAAAGTACCCAGGGAGTAAACTGACTTCCCGAATGATTTTTTAAATTATTTTTTCACTACTAAAACGCATGAGACTTGTAGTTTTCCAAAATGTTTTCATTCTTGATGATACTCTAAATAAAAGAAGTTTAATGGCCGGCAAACGAAAACCCGCTATTTCCCGTAAATCCCGGGCTTGGCCCGTATAGTTGAATGTATATAAAGAAAGTACCCTGTGAGTGAACTCATTTCCCGAACGATTTTTTAAATTATTTTTTCACCATTAAAACGCATGAGATTTGTAGTTTTCAAAAATGTTTTCATTTTTGATGAGACGCTGAATGAAAGAAGTTTGATCTCCGGCAAACGAAAACCCGCGTTTTCCCGTAAATCCCGAACTCGGCCCGTATAGTCAAAAGTACACAAAAAAAGTACCCAGGAAGTAAACTGATTTCCCGAATGATTTTTTAAATTATTTTTTCACCACTAAAACGCATGAGACTTGTAGTTTTCAAAAATGTTTTCATTTTTGATGAGACGCTGAATAAAAGAAGTTTAATCGCCGGCAAACGAAAACCTGCGATTTCCCGTAAATCCCGTACTCGGCCCGTATAGTCAAAAGTATACAAAGAAAGTACCCAGGGAGTAAACTCATTTCCCGAACGATTTTTTAAAATATTTTTTCACCACTATAACGCATGGGACTTGTAGTTTTCAAAAATGTTTTCATTTTTGATGAGACACTAATAAAAAGAAGTTTAATCGCCGGCAAACGAAAACCCGCGATTTCCCGTAAATCCCGTACTCGGCCCGTATAGTCGAATGTATATAAAGAAAGTACCCAGGGAGTACACTCATTTCCCGAACGATTTTTTAAATTATTTTTCCACCACTAAAACGCATGAGACTTGTAGTTTTCAAAAATGTTTTTATTTTTGATAAGACGCTGAATAAAAGAAGTTTAATCGCCGTGATTTCCCGTAAATCCGGTACTCGGCCCGTATAGTCTAAAGTATACAAAGAAAGTACTCAAGGAGTAAACTCATTTCCCGAACGATTTTTTAAATTTTTTTTTCACCACTAAAACGCATGAGACTTGTAGTTTTCAAAAATGTTTTTATTTTTGATGAGACGCTAAATAAAAGAAGTTTAATCGCCGGCAAACGAAAACCCGCGATTTCCCGTAAATCCCGTACTCGGCCCGTATAGTCAAAAGTATACAAAGAAAGTACCCAGGGAGTAAACTCATTTCCCGAACGATTTTTTAAATTATTTTTTCACCACTAAAACGCATGAGACTTGTAGTTTTCAAAAATGTTTTCATTTTTGATGAGACGCTAAATGAAAGAAGTTTGATCTCCGGCAAACGAGAACCGGCGTTTTCCCGTAAATCCCGAACTCGGCCCGTATAGTCAAAAGTATACAAAAAAGGTACCCAGGGAGTAAACTGATTTCCCGAATGATTTTTTAAATTACTTTTTCAACACTAAAACGCATGAGACTTGTAGTTTTCAAAAATGTTTTCATTTTTGATGAGACGCTGAATAAAAGAAGTTTAATAGCCGGCAAACGAAAACCTGCGATTTCCCGTAAACCCCGTACTCGGCCCGTATAGTCAAAAGTATACAAAGAAAGTACCCAGGGAGTAAACTCATTTCCCGAACGATTTTTTAAAATATTTTTTCACCACTATAACGCATGAGACTTGTAGTTTTCAAAAATGTTTTCATTTTTGATGAGACGCTAATAAAAAGAAGTTTAATCGCCGGCAAACGAAAACCCGCGATTTCCCGTAAATCCCGTACTCGGCCCGTATAGTCAAAAGTATACAAAGAAAGTACTCAAGGAGTGAACTCATTTCCCGAACGATTTTTTAAATTATTTTTTCACCACTAAAACGCATGAGACTTGTAGTTTTCAAAAATGTTTTCATTTTTGACGAGACGTTAAATGAAAGAAGTTTGATCTCCGGCAAACGAAAACCCAGGATTTCCTGTAAATCCCGAACTTGGCCCGTATAATCGAATGTATATAAAGAAAGTACCCTGTGAGTGAACTCATTTCCCGAACGATTTTTTAAATTATTTTTTCACCATTAAAACGCATGAGATTTGTAGTTTTCAAAAATGTTTTCATTTTTGATGAGACGCTGAATGAAAGAAGTTTGATCTCCGGCAAACGAAAACCCGCGTTTTCCCGTAAATCCCGAACTCGGCCCGTATAGTCAAAAGTACACAAAAAAAGTACCCAGGAAGTAAACTGATTTCCCGAATGATTTTTTAAATTATTTTTTCACCACTAAAACGCATGAGACTTGTAGTTTTCAAAAATGTTTTCATTTTTGATGAGACGCTGAATAAAAGAAGTTTAATCGCCGGCAAACGAAAACCTGCGATTTCCCGTAAATCCCGTACTCGGCCCGTATAGTCAAAAGTATACAAAGAAAGTACCCAGGGAGTAAACTCATTTCCCGAACGATTTTTTAAAATATTTTTTCACCACTATAACGCATGAGACTTGTAGTTTTCAAAAATGTTTTCATTTTTGATGAGACACTAATAAAAAGAAGTTTAATCGCCGGCAAACGAAAACCCGCGATTTCCCGTAAATCCCGTACTCGGCCCGTATAGTCGAATGTATATAAAGAAAGTACCCAGGGAGTACACTCATTTCCCGAACGATTTTTTAAATTATTTTTCCACCACTAAAACGCATGAGACTTGTAGTTTTCAAAAATGTTTTTATTTTTGATAAGACGCTGAATAAAAGAAGTTTAATCGCCGTGATTTCCCGTAAATCCGGTACTCGGCCCGTATAGTCTAAAGTATACAAAGAAAGTACTCAAGGAGTAAACTCATTTCCCGAACGATTTTTTAAATTTTTTTTTCACCACTAAAACGCATGAGACTTGTAGTTTTCAAAAATGTTTTTATTTTTGATGAGACGCTAAATAAAAGAAGTTTAATCGCCGGCAAACGAAAACCCGCGATTTCCCGTAAATCCCGTACTCGGCCCGTATAGTCAAAAGTATACAAAGAAAGTACCCAGGGAGTAAACTCATTTCCCGAACGATTTTTTAAATTATTTTTTCACCACTAAAACGCATGAGACTTGTAGTTTTCAAAAATGTTTTCATTTTTGATGAGACGCTAAATGAAAGAAGTTTGATCTCCGGCAAACGAGAACCGGCGTTTTCCCGTAAATCCCGAACTCGGCCCGTATAGTCAAAAGTATACAAAAAAGGTACCCAGGGAGTAAACTGATTTCCCGAATGATTTTTTAAATTACTTTTTCAACACTAAAACGCATGAGACTTGTAGTTTTCAAAAATGTTTTCATTTTTGATGAGACGCTGAATAAAAGAAGTTTAATAGCCGGCAAACGAAAACCTGCGATTTCCCGTAAACCCCGTACTCGGCCCGTATAGTCAAAAGTATACAAAGAAAGTACTCAAGGAGTGAACTCATTTCCCGAACGATTTTTTAAATTATTTTTTCACCACTAAAACGCATGAGACTTGTAGTTTTCAAAAATGTTTTCATTTTTGACGAGACGTTAAATGAAAGAAGTTTGATCTCCGGCAAACGAAAACCCAGGATTTCCTGTAAATCCCGAACTTGGCCCGTATAATCGAATGTATAAAAGAAAGTACCCAGGGAGTAAACTGATTGCCCGAACGATTTCTCAAATTATGTTTTCACCACTAAAAAGCATGAGACTTGTAGTTTTCAAAAATGTTTTCATTTTTGATGAGACGCTGAATAAAAGAAGTTTAATCGCCGGCAAACGAAAACCCGCGATTTCCTGTAAATCCCGGACTTGGCCCGTATAGTCGAATATATAAAAGAAAGTACCCAAGGAGTAAACTCATTTCCCGTACGATTTTGTAAATTATTTTTTAATCACTAAAACGGATGAGACTTGTAGTTTTTAAAAATATTTTCATTTTTGATGAGACGCTGAATAAAAAAAGTTTAATCGCCGGCAAACGAAAACCCGCGATTTCCCGTAAATCCTGTACTCGGCCCGTATAGTCTAATGTACATAAAAAAAGTACCCAGGGAGTAAACTGACTTCCCGAATGATTTTTTAAATTATTTTTTCACTACTAAAACGCATGAGACTTGTAGTTTTCCAAAATGTTTTCATTCTTGATGATACTCTAAATAAAAGAAGTTTAATGGCTGGCAAACGAAAACCCGCTATTTCCCGTAAATCCCGGGCTTGGCCCGTATAGTCAAAAGTATACAAAGAAAGTACCCAGGGAGTAAACTCATTTCCCGAACGATTTTTTAAAATATTTTTTCACCACTATAACGCATGAGACTTGTAGTTTTCAAAAATGTTTTCATTTTTGATGAGACGCTGAATAAAAGAAGTTTAATCGCCGGCAAACGAAAACCTGCGATTTCTCGTAAACCCCGTACTCGGCCCGTATAGTCAAAAGTATACAAAGAAAGTACCCAGGGAGTAAACTCATTTCCCGAACGATTTCTTAAAATATTTTTTCACCACTATAACGCATGAGACTTGTAGTTTTCAAAAATGTTTTCATTTTTGATGAGACGCTAATAAAAAGAAGTTTAATCGCCGGCAAACGAAAACCCGCGATTTCCCGTAAATCCCGTACTCGGCCCGTATAGTCAAAAGTATACAAAGAAAGTACTCAAGGAGTAAACTCATTTCCTGAACGATTTTTTAAATTATTTTGTCACCACTAAAACGCATGAGACTTGTAGTTTTCAAAAATGTTTTCATTTTTGACGAGACGCTAAATGAAAGAAGTTTGATCTCCGGCAAACGAAAACCCAGGATTTCCTGTAAATCCCGAACTTGGCCCGTAAAATCGATTGTATAAAAGAAAGTACCCAGGGAGTAAACTGATTGCCCGAACGATTTCTCAAATTATGTTTTCACCACTAAAAAGCATGAGACTTGTAGTTTTCAAAAATGTTTTCAATTTTGATGAGACGCTGAATAAAAGAAGTTTAATCGCCGGCAAACGAAAACCCGCGATTTCCTGTAAATCCCGGACTTGGCCCGTATAGTCGAATGTATAAAAGAAAGTACCCAAGGAGTAAACTCATTTCCCGTACGATTTTGTAAATTATTTTTTAATCACTAAAACGGATGAGACTTGTAGTTTTTAAAAATATTTTCATTTTTGATGAGACGCTGAATAAAAAAAGTTTAATGGCCGGCAAACGAAAACCCGCGATTTCCCGTAAATCCTGTACTCGGCCCGTATAGTCTAAAGTACATAAAAAAAGTACCCAGGGAGTAAACTGACTTCCCGAATGATTTTTTAAATTATTTTTTCACTACTAAAACGCATGAGACTTGTAGTTTTCCAAAATGTTTTCATTCTTGATGATACTCTAAATAAAAGAAGTTTAATGGCCGGCAAACGAAAACCCGCTATTTCCCGTAAATCCCGGGCTTGGCCCGTATAGTTGAATGTATATAAAGAAAGTACCCTGTGAGTGAACTCATTTCCCGAACGATTTTTTAAATTATTTTTTCACCATTAAAACGCATGAGATTTGTAGTTTTCAAAAATGTTTTCATTTTTGATGAGACGCTGAATGAAAGAAGTTTGATCTCCGGCAAACGAAAACCCGCGTTTTCCCGTAAATCCCGAACTCGGCCCGTATAGTCAAAAGTACACAAAAAAAGTACCCAGGAAGTAAACTGATTTCCCGAATGATTTTTTAAATTATTTTTTCACCACTAAAACGCATGAGACTTGTAGTTTTCAAAAATGTTTTCATTTTTGATGAGACGCTGAATAAAAGAAGTTTAATCGCCGGCAAACGAAAACCTGCGATTTCCCGTAAATCCCGTACTCGGCCCGTATAGTCAAAAGTATACAAAGAAAGTACCCAGGGAGTAAACTCATTTCCCGAACGATTTTTTAAAATATTTTTTCACCACTATAACGCATGAGACTTGTAGTTTTCAAAAATGTTTTCATTTTTGATGAGACGCTAATAAAAAGAAGTTTAATCGCCGGCAAACGAAAACCCGCGATTTCCCGTAAATCCCGTACTCGGCCCGTATAGTCGAATGTATATAAAGAAAGTACCCAGGGAGTAAACTCATTTTCCGAACGATTTTTTAAATTATTTTTCCACCACTAAAACGCATGAGACTTGTAGTTTTCAAAAATGTTTTTATTTTTGATAAGACGCTGAATAAAAGAAGTTTAATCGCCGCGATTTCCCGTAAATCCGGTACTCGGCCCGTATAGTCTAAAGTATACAAAGAAAGTACTCAAGGAGTAAACTCATTTCCCGAACGATTTTTTAAATTTTTTTTTCACCACTAAAACGCATGAGACTTGTAGTTTTTAAAAATGTTTTTATTTTTGATGAGACGCTAAATAAAAGAAGTTTAATCGCCGGCAAACGAAAACCCGCGATTTCCCGTAAATCCCGTACTCGGCCCGTATAGTCAAAAGTATACAAAGAAAGTACCCAGGGAGTAAACTCATTTCCCGAACGATTTTTTAAATTATTTTTTCACCACTAAAACGCATGAGACTTGTAGTTTTCAAAAATGTTTTCATTTTTGATGAGACGCTAAATGAAAGAAGTTTGATCTCCGGCAAACGAGAACCGGCGTTTTCCCGTAAATCCCGAACTCGGCCCGTATAGTCAAAAGTATACAAAAAAGGTACCCAGGGAGTAAACTGATTTCCCGAATGATTTTTTAAATTACTTTTTCAACACTAAAACGCATGAGACTTGTAGTTTTCAAAAATGTTTTCATTTTTGATGAGACGCTGAATAAAAGAAGTTTAATCGCCGGCAAACGAAAACCTGCGATTTCCCGTAAACCCCGTACTCGGCCCGTATAGTCAAAAGTATACAAAGAAAGTACCCAGGGAGTAAACTCATTTCCCGAACGATTTTTTAAAATATTTTTTCACCACTATAACGCATGAGACTTGTAGTTTTCAAAAATGTTTTCATTTTTGATGAGACGCTAATAAAAAGAAGTTTAATCGCCGGCAAACGAAAACCCGCGATTTCCCGTAAATCCCGTACTCGGCCCGTATAGTCAAAAGTATACAAAGAAAGTACTCAAGGAGTGAACTCATTTCCCGAACGATTTTTTAAATTATTTTTTCACCACTAAAACGCATGAGACTTGTAGTTTTCAAAAATGTTTTCATTTTTGACGAGACGTTAAATGAAAGAAGTTTGATCTCCGGCAAACGAAAACCCAGGATTTCCTGTAAATCCCGAACTTGGCCCGTATAATCGAATGTATAAAAGAAAGTACCCAGGGAGTAAACTGATTGCCCGAACGATTTCTCAAATTATGTTTTCACCACTAAAAAGCATGAGACTTGTAGTTTTCAAAAATGTTTTCATTTTTGATGAGACGCTGAATAAAAGAAGTTTAATCGCCGGCAAACGAAAACCCGCGATTTCCTGTAAATCCCGGACTTGGCAAGTATAGTCGAATATATAAAAGAAAGTACCCAAGGAGTAAACTCATTTCCCGTACGATTTTGTAAATTATTTTTTAATCACTAAAACGGATGAGACTTGTAGTTTTTAAAAATATTTTCATTTTTGATGAGACGCTGAATAAAAAAAGTTTAATCGCCGGCAAACGAAAACCCGCGATTTCCCGTAAATCCTGTACTCGGCCCGTATAGTCTAATGTACATAAAAAAAGTACCCAGGGAGTAAACTGACTTCCCGAATGATTTTTTAAATTATTTTTTCACTACTAAAACGCATGAGACTGGTAGTTTTCCAAAATGTTTTCATTCTTGATGATACTCTAAATAAAAGAAGTTTAATGGCCGGCAAACGAAAACCCGCTATTTCCCGTAAATCCCGGGCTTGGCCCGTATAGTCAAAAGTATACAAAGAAAGTACCCAGGGAGTAAACTCATTTCCCGAACGATTTTTTAAAATATTTTTTAATCACTAAAACGGATGAGACTTGTAGTTTTTAAAAATATTTTCATTTTTGATGAGACGCTGAATAAAAAAAGTTTAATCGCCGGCAAACGAAAACCCGCGATTTCCCGTAAATCCTGTACTCGGCCCGTATAGTCTAAAGTACATAAAAAAAGTACCCAGGGAGTAAACTGACTTCCCGAATGATTTTTTAAATTATTTTTTCACTACTAAAACGCATGAGACTTGTAGTTTTCCAAAATGTTTTCATTCTTGATGATACTCTAAATAAAAGAAGTTTAATGGCCGGCAAACGAAAACCCGCTATTTCCCGTAAATCCCGGGCTTGGCCCGTATAGTTGAATGTATATAAAGAAAGTACCCTGTGAGTGAACTCATTTCCCGAACGATTTTTTAAATTATTTTTTCACCATTAAAACGCATGAGATTTGTAGTTTTCAAAAATGTTTTCATTTTTGATGAGACGCTGAATGAAAGAAGTTTGATCTCCGGCAAACGAAAACCCGCGTTTTCCCGTAAATCCCGAACTCGGCCCCTATAGTCAAAAGTACACAAAAAAAGTACCCAGGAAGTAAACTGATTTCCCGAATGATTTTTTAAATTATTTTTTCACCACTAAAACGCATGAGACTTGCAGTTTTCAAAAATGTTTTCATTTTTGATGAGACGCTGAATAAAAGAAGTTTAATCGCCGGCAAACGAAAACCTGCGATTTCCCGTAAATCCCGTACTCGGCCCGTATAGTCAAAAGTATACAAAGAAAGTACCCAGGGAGTAAACTCATTTCCCGAACGATTTTTTAAAATATTTTTTCACCACTATAACGCATGAGACTTGTAGTTTTCAAAAATGTTTTCATTTTTGATGAGACGCTAATAAAAAGAAGTTTAATCGCCGGCAAACGAAAACCCGCGATTTCCCGTAAATCCCGTACTCGGCCCGTATAGTCGAATGTATATAAAGAAAGTACCCAGGGAGTAAACTCATTTCCCGAACGATTTTTTAAATTATTTTTCCACCACTAAAACGCATGAGACTTGTAGTTTTCAAAAATGTTTTTATTTTTGATAAGACGCTGAATAAAAGAAGTTTAATCGCCGCGATTTCCCGTAAATCCGGTACTCGGCCCGTATAGTCTAAAGTATACAAAGAAAGTACTCAAGGAGTAAACTCATTTCCCGAACGATTTTTTAAATTTTTTTTTCACCACTAAAACGCATGAGACTTGTAGTTTTTAAAAATGTTTTTATTTTTGATGAGACGCTAAATAAAAGAAGTTTAATCGCCGGCAAACGAAAACCCGCGATTTCCCGTAAATCCCGTACTCGGCCCGTATAGTCAAAAGTATACAAAGAAAGTACCCAGGGAGTAAACTCATTTCCCGAACGATTTTTTAAATTATTTTTTCACCACTAAAACGCATGAGACTTGTAGTTTTCAAAAATGTTTTCATTTTTGATGAGACGCTAAATGAAAGAAGTTTGATCTCCGGCAAACGAGAACCGGCGTTTTCCCGTAAATCCCGAACTCGGCCCGTATAGTCAAAAGTATACAAAAAAGGTACCCAGGGAGTAAACTGATTTCCCGAATGATTTTTTAAATTACTTTTTCAACACTAAAACGCATGAGACTTGTAGTTTTCAAAAATGTTTTCATTTTTGATGAGACGCTGAATAAAAGAAGTTTAATCGCCGGCAAACGAAAACCTGCGATTTCCCGTAAATCCGGTACTCGACCCGTATAGTCAAAAGTATACAAAGAAAGTACCCAGGTAGTAAACTCATTTACCGAACGATTTTTTAAAATATTTTTTCACCACTATAACGCATGAGACTTGTAGTTTTCAAAAATTTTTTCATTTTTGATGAGACGCTAATAAAAAGAAGTTTAATCGCCGGCAAACGAAAACCCGCGATTTCTTGTAAATCCCGTACTCGGCCCGTATAGTCGAATGTATATAAAGAAAGTACCCAGGGAGTAAACTCATTTCCCGAACGATTTTTTAAATTATTTTTCCACCACTAAAACGCATGAGACTTGTAGTTTTCAAAAATGTTTTTATTTTTGATAAGACGCTGAATAAAAGAAGTTTAATCGCCGCGATTTCCCGTAAATCCGGTACTCGGCCCGTATAGTCTAAAGTATACAAAGAAAGTACTCAAGGAGTAAACTCATTTCCCGAACGATTTTTTAAATTTTTTTTCACCACTAAAACGCATGAGACTTGTAGTTTTTAAAAATGTTTTTATTTTTGATGAGACGCTAAATAAAAGAAGTTTAATCGCCGGCAAACGAAAACCCGCGATTTCCCGTAAATCCCGTACTCGGCCCGTATAGTCAAAAGTATACAAAGAAAGTACCCAGGGAGTAAACTCATTTCCCGAACGATTTTTTAAATTATTTTTTCACCACTAAAACGCATGAGACTTGTAGTTTTCAAAAATGTTTTCATTTTTGATGAGACGCTAAATGAAAGAAGTTTGATCTCCGGCAAACGAGAACCGGCGTTTTCCCGTAAATCCCGAACTCGGCCCGTATAGTCAAAAGTATACAAAAAAGGTACCCAGGGAGTAAACTGATTTCCCGAATGATTTTTTAAATTACTTTTTCAACACTAAAACGCATGAGACTTGTAGTTTTCAAAAATGTTTTCATTTTTGATGAGACGCTGAATAAAAGAAGTTTAATCGCCGGCAAACGAAAACCTGCGATTTCCCGTAAACCCCGTACTCGGCCCGTATAGTCAAAAGTATACAAAGAAAGTACCCAGGGAGTAAACTCATTTCCCGAACGATTTTTTAAAATATTTTTTCACCACTATAACGCATGAGACTTGTAGTTTTCAAAAATGTTTTCATTTTTGATGAGACGCTAATAAAAAGAAGTTTAATCGCCGGCAAACGAAAACCCGCGATTTCCCGTAAATCCCGTACTCGGCCCGTATAGTCAAAAGTATACAAAGAAAGTACTCAAGGAGTGAACTCATTTCCCGAACGATTTTTTAAATTATTTTTTCACCACTAAAACGCATGAGACTTGTAGTTTTCAAAAATGTTTTCATTTTTGACGAGACGTTAAATGAAAGAAGTTTGATCTCCGGCAAACGAAAACCCAGGATTTCCTGTAAATCCCGAACTTGGCCCGTATAATCGAATGTATAAAAGAAAGTACCCAGGGAGTAAACTGATTGCCCGAACGATTTCTCAAATTATGTTTTCACCACTAAGAAGCATGAGACTTGTAGTTTTCAAAAATGTTTTCATTTTTGATGAGACGCTGAATAAAAGAAGTTTAATCGCCGGCAAACGAAAACCCGCGATTTCCTGTAAATCCCGGACTTGGCCCGTATAGTCGAATATATAAAAGAAAGTACCCAAGGAGTAAACTCATTTCCCGTACGATTTTGTAAATTATTTTTTAATCACTAAAACGGATGAGACTTGTAGTTTTTAAAAATATTTTCATTTTTGATGAGACGCTGAATAAAAAAAGTTTAATCGCCGGCAAACGAAAACCCGCGATTTCCCGTAAATCCTGTACTCGGCCCGTATAGTCTAAAGTACATAAAAAAAGTACCCAGGGAGTAAACTGACTTCCCGAATGATTTTTTAAATTATTTTTTCACTACTAAAACGCATGAGACTTGTAGTTTTCCAAAATGTTTTCATTCTTGATGATACTCTAAATAAAAGAAGTTTAATGGCCGGCAAACGAAAACCCGCTATTTCCCGTAAATCCCGGGCTTGGCCCGTATAGTCAAAAGTATACAAAGAAAGTACCCAGGGAGTAAACTCATTTCCCGAACGATTTTTTAAAATATTTTTTCACCACTATAACGCATGAGACTTGTAGTTTTCAAAAATGTTTTCATTTTTGATGAGACGCTAATAAAAAGAAGTTTAATCGCCGGCAAACGAAAACCCGCGATTTCCCGTAAATCCCGTACTCGGCCCGTATAGTCAAAAGTACACAAAGAAAGTACTCAAGGAGTGAACTCATTTCCCGAACGATTTTTTAAATTATTTTTTCACCACTAAAACGCATGAGACTTGTAGTTTTCAAAAATGTTTTCATTTTTGACGAGACATTAAATGAAAGAAGTTTGATCTCCGGCAAACGAAAACCCAGGATTTCCTGTAAATCCCGAACTTGGCCCGTATAATCGAATGTATAAAAGAAAGTACCCAGGGAGTAAACTGATTGCCCGAACGATTTCTCAAATTACGTTTTCACCACTAAAAAGCATGAGACTTGTAGTTTTCAAAAATGTTTTCATTTTTGATGAGACGCTGAATAAAAGAAGTTTAATCGCCGGCAAACGAAAACCCGCGATTTCCTGTAAATCCCGGACTTGGCCCGTATAGTCGAATATATAAAAGAAAGTACCCAAGGAGTAAACTCATTTCCCGTACGATTTTGTAAATTATTTTTTAATCACTAAAACGGATGAGACTTGTAGTTTTTAAAAATATTTTCATTTTTGATGAGACGCTGAATAAAAAAAGTTTAATCGCCGGCAAACGAAAACCCGCGATTTCCCGTAAATCCTGTACTCGGCCCGTATAGTCTAAAGTACATAAAAAAAGTACCCAGGGAGTAAACTGACTTCCCGAATGATTTTTTAAATTATTTTTTCACTACTAAAACGCATGAGACTTGTAGTTTTCCAAAATGTTTTCATTCTTGATGATACTCTAAATAAAAGAAGTTTAATGGCCGGCAAACGAAAACCCGCTATTTCCCGTAAATCCCGGGCTTGGCCCGTATAGTTGAATGTATATAAAGAAAGTACCCTGTGAGTGAACTCATTTCCCGAACGATTTTTTAAATTATTTTTGCACCATTAAAACGCATGAGATTTGTAGTTTTCAAAAATGTTTTCATTTTTGATGAGACGCTGAATGAAAGAAGTTTGATCTCCGGCAAACGAAAACCCGCGTTTTCCCGTAAATCCCGAACTCGGCCCGTATAGTCAAAAGTATACAAAAAAAGTACCCAGGGAGTAAACTGATTTCCCGAATGATTTTTTAAATTATTTTTTCACCACTAAAACGCATGAGACTTGTAGTTTTCAAAAATGTTTTCATTTTTGATGAGACGCTGAATAAAAGAAGTTTAATCGCCGGCAAACGAAAACCTGCGATTTCCCGTAAATCCCGTACTCGGCCCGTATAGTCAAAAGTATACAAAGAAAGTACCCAGGGAGTAAACTCATTTCCCGAACGATTTTTTAAAATATTTTTTCACCACTATAACGCATGAGACTTGTAGTTTTCAAAAATGTTTTCATTTTTGATGAGACGCTAATAAAAAGAAGTTTAATCGCCGGCAAACGAAAACCCGCGATTTCCCGTAAATCCCGTACTCGGCCCGTATAGTCGAATGTATATAAAGAAAGTACCCAGGGAGTAAACTCATTTCCCGAACGATTTTTTAAATTATTTTTCCACCACTAAAACGCATGAGACTTGTAGTTTTCAAAAATGTTTTTATTTTTGATAAGACGCTGAATAAAAGAAGTTTAATCGCCGCGATTTCCCGTAAATCCGGTACTCGGCCCGTATAGTCAAAAGTATACAAAGAAAGTACTCAAGGAGTAAACTCATTTCCCGAACGATTTTTTAAATTTTTTTTTCACCACTAAAACGCATGAGACTTGTAGTTTTTAAAAATGTTTTTATTTTTGATGAGACGCTAAATAAAAGAAGTTTAATCGCCGGCAAACGAAAACCCGCGATTTCCCGTAAATCCCGTACTCGGCCCGTATAGTCAAAAGTATACAAAGAAAGTACCAAGGGAGTAAACTCATTTCCCGAACGATTTTTTAAATTATTTTTTCACCACTAAAACGCATGAGACTTGTAGTTTTCAAAAATGTTTTCATTTTTGATGAGACGCTAAATAAAAGAAGTTTAATCGCCGGCAAACGAAAACCCGCGATTTCCCGTAAATCCCGCACTCGGCCCGTATAGTCAAAAATATACAAAGAAAGTACCCAGGAAGTAAATTCATTTCCCGAACGATTTTTTAAATTATTTTTTCACCACTAAAACGCATGAGACTTGTAGTTTTCAAAAATAATCTCATTTTTGATGAGACGCTGAATAAAAAAAGTTTAATCGCCGGCAAACGAAAACCCGCGATTTCCCGTAAATCCCGTACTCGGCCCGTATAGTCGAATGTATATAAAGAAAGTACCCAGGGAGTAAACTCATTTCCCGAACGATTTTTTAAATTATTTTTCCACCACTAAAACGCATGAGACTTGTAGTTTTCAAAATGTTTTTATTTTTGATAAGACGCTGAATAAAAGAAGTTTAATCGCCGCGATTTCCCGTAAATCCAGTACTCGGCCCGTATAGTCAAAAGTATACAAAGAAAGTACTCAAGGAGTAAACTCATTTCCCGAACGATTTTTTAAATTATTTTTTCACCACTAAAACGCATGAGACTTGTAGTTTTCAAAAATGTTTTCATTTTTGACGAGACGCTAAATGAAAGAAGTTTGATCTCCGGCAAACGAAAACCCAGGATTTCCTGTAAATCCCGAACTTGGCCCGTATAATCGAATGTATAAAAGAAAGTACCCAGGGAGTAAACTGATTTCCCGAACGATTTCTCAAATTATGTTTTCACCACTAAAAAGCATGAGACTTGTAGTTTTTAAAAATATTTTCATTTTTGATGAGACGCTCATTAAAAAAAGTTTAATCGCCGGCAAACGAAAACCCGCGATTTCCCGTAAATCCTGTACTCGGCCCGAATAGTCAAAAGTACATAAAAAAAGTACCCAGGGAGTAAACTGACTTCCCGAATGATTTTTTAAATTATTTTTTCACTACTAAAACGCATGAGACTTGTAGTTTTCAAAAAAAATTTTATTTTTGATGAGACGCTGAATAAAAGAAGTTTAATCGCCGGCAAACGAAAACCCGCGATTTCCTGTAAATCCCTGGCTTGGCCCATATAGTCGAATGTATACAAAGAAAGTACCCTGTGAGTAAACTCATTTTCGAAACGATTTTTTAAATTATTTTTTCACCACTAAAACGCATGAGACTTGTAGTTTTCCAAAATGTTTTCATTCTTGATGAGACTCTAAATAAAAGAAGTTTAATGGCCGGCAAACGAAAACCCGCGATTTCCCGTAAATCCCGG
The DNA here is from genome assembly GCF_029227915.1 of Hydractinia symbiolongicarpus. Classification (NCBI taxonomy): domain Eukaryota; kingdom Metazoa; phylum Cnidaria; class Hydrozoa; order Anthoathecata; family Hydractiniidae; genus Hydractinia; species Hydractinia symbiolongicarpus. The sequence continues at coordinate 424,356 of NC_079886.1, forward strand.
GCTTGGCCCGTATAGTTGAATGTATATAAAGAAAGTACCCTGTGAGTGAACTCATTTCTCGAACGATTTTTTAAATTATTTTTTTACCATTAAAACGCATGAGATTTGTAGTTTTCAAAAATGTTTTCATTTTTGATGAGACGCTGAATGAAATAAGTTTGATCTCCGGCAAACGAAAACCCGCGTTTTCCCGTAAATCCCGAACTCGGCCTGTATAGTCAAAAGTATACAAAAAAAGTACCCAGGGAGTAAACTGATTTCCCGAATGATTTTTTAAATTATTTTTTCACCACTAAAACGCATGAGACTTGTAGTTTTCAAAAATGTTTTCATTTTTGATGAGACGCTGAATAAAAGAAGTTTAATCGCCGGCAAACGAAAACCTGCGATTTCCCGTAAATCCCGTACTCGACCCGTATAGTCAAAAGTATACAAAGAAAGTACCCAGGGAGTAAACTCATTTCCCGAACGATTTTTTAAAATATTTTTTCACCACTATAACGCATGAGACTTGTAGTTTTCAAAAATGTTTTCATTTTTGATGAGACGCTAATAAAAAGAAGTTTAATTGCCGGCAAACGAAAACCCGCGATTTCCCGTAAATCCCGTACTCGGCCCGTATAGTCGAATGTATATAAAGAAAGTACCCAGGGAGTAAACTCATTTCCCGAACGATTTTTTAAATTATTTTTCCACCACTAAAACGCATGAGACTTGTAGTTTTCAAAAATGTTTTTATTTTTGATAAGACGCTGAATAAAAGAAGTTTAATCGCCGCGATTTCCCGTAAATTCGGTACTCGGCCCGTATAGTCAAAAGTATACAAAGAAAGTACTCAAGGAGTAAACTCATTTCCCGAACGATTTTTTAAATTATTTTTTCACCACTAAAACGCATGAGACTTGTAGTTTTCAAAAATGTTTTTATTTTTGATGAGACGCTAAATAAAAGAAGTTTAATCGCCGGCAAACGAAAACCCGCGATTTCCCGTAAATCCCGTACTCGGCCCGTATAGTCAAAAGTATACAAAGAAAGTACCCAGGGAGTAAACTCATTTCCCGAACGATTTTTTAAATTATTTTTTCACCACTAAAACGCATGAGACTTGTAGTTTTCAAATATGTTTTCATTTTTGATGAGACGCTAAATAAAAGAAGTTTAATCGCCGGCAAACGAAAACCCGCGATTTCCCGTAAATCCCGCACTCGGCCCGTATAGTCAAAAGTATACAAAGAAAGTACCCAGGGAGTAAATTCATTTCCCGAACGATTTTTTAAATTATTTTTTCACCACTAAAACGCATGAGACTTGTAGTTTTCAAAAATAATCTCATTTTTGATGAGACGCTGAATAAAAAAAGTTTAATCGCCGGCAAACGAAAACCCGCGATTTCCCGTAAATCCCGTACTCGGCCCGTATAGTCAAAAGTATATAAAAAAAGTACCCAGGGAGTTAACTGACTTCCCGAATGATTTTTTAAATTATTTTTTCACTACTAAAACGCATGAGACTGGTAGTTTTCAAAAAAAAATTTATTTTTGATAAGACGCTGAATAAAAGAAGTTTAATCGCCGGCAAACGAAAACCCGCGATTTCCTAGAAATCCCTGGCTTGGCCCTTATAGTCGAATGTATACAAAGAAAGTACCCTGTGAGTAAACTCATTTTCAGAACGATTTTTTAAATTATTTTTTCACCACTAAAACGCATGAGACTTCTAGTTTTTAAAAATGTTTTCATTTTTGATAAGACGCTGAATTTAAGAAGTTTAATCGCCGGCAAACGAAAACCCGCGATTTCCCGTAAATCCGGTACTCGGCCCGTATAGTCAGAAGTATACAGAGAAAGTACTCAAGGAGTAAACTCATTTCCCGAACGATTTTTCAAATTATGTTTTCACCACTAAAACGCATGAGACTTGTAGTTTTCAAAAATGTTTTCATTTTTGATGAGACGCTGAATAAAAGAAGTTTAATCGCCGGCAAAAGAAAACCCGCGATTTCCTGTAAATCCCGGACTTGGCCCGTATAGTCGAATGTATAAAAGAAAGTACCCAAGGAGTAAACTCATTTTCGAAACGATTTTTTAAATTATTTTTTCACCACTAAAACGCATGAGACTTGTAGTTTTCCAAAATGTTTTCATTCTTGATGAGACTCTAAATAAAAGAAGTTTAATGGCCGGCAAACGAAAACCCGCGATTTCCCGTAAATCCCGGGCTTGGCCCGCATAGTCGAATGTATAAAAGAAAGTACCCAGGGAGTAAACTGATTTCCCGAATGATTTTTTAAATTATTTTTTCACTACTAAAACGCATGAGACTGGTAGTTTTCAAAAAAAAATTTATTTTTGATAAGACGCTGAATAAAAGAAGTTTTATCGCCGGCAAACGAAAACCCGCGATTTCCTGTAAATCCCTGGCTTGGCCCTTATAGTCGAATGTATACAAAGAAAGTACCCTGTGAGTAAACTCATTTTCAGAACGATTTTTTAAATTATTTTTTCACCACTAAAACGCATGAGACTTCTAGTTTTTAAAAATGTTTTCATTTTTGATAAGACGCTGAATTTAAGAAGTTTAATCGCCGGCAAACGAAAACCCGCGATTTCCCGTAAATCCGGTACTCGGCCCGTATAGTCAGAAGTATACAGAGAAAGTACTCAAGGAGTAAACTCATTTCCCGAACGATTTTTTAAATTATTTTTTCACCACTTAAACGCATAAGACTTGTAGTTTTCCAAAATGTTTTCATTCTTGATGAGACTTTAAATAAAAGAAGTTTAATCGCCAGCAAACGAAAACCCGCGATTTCCCGTAAATCCCGGGCTTGGCCTGTATAGTCGAATGTATATAAAGAAAGTACCCTGTGAGTGAACTCATTTCCTGAACGATTTTTTAAATTATTTTTTCACCATTAAAACGCATGAGATTTGTAGTTTTCCAAAATGTTTTCATTCTTGATGAGACTCTAAATAGAAGAAGTTTAATCGCCGGCAAACGAAAACCCGCGATTTCCCGTAAATCCCGGGCTTGGCCCGTATAGTCGAATGTATAAAAGAAAGTACCCAGGGAGTAAACTGATTTCCCGAACGATTTTTCAAATTATGTTTTCACCACTAAAACGCATGAGACTTGTAGTTTTCAAAAATGTTTTCATTTTTGATGAGACGCTGAATAAAAGAAGTTTAATCGCCGGCAAAAGAAAACCCGCGATTTCCTGTAAATCCCGGACTTGGCCCGTATAGTCGAATGTATAAAAGAAAGTACCCAAGGAGTAAACTCATTTTCGAAACGAATTTTTAAATTATTTTTTCACCACTAAAACGCATGAGACTTGTAGTTTTCCAAAATGTTTTCATTCTTGATGAGACTCTAAATAAAAGAAGTTTAATGGCCGGCAAACGAAAACCCGCGATTTCCCGTAAATCTCGGGCTTGGCCCGTATAGTTGAATGTATATAAAGAAAGTACCCTGTGAGTGAACTCATTTCCCGAACGATTTTTTAAATTATTTTTTCACCATAAAAACGCATGAGATTTGTAGTTTTCAAAAATGTTTTCATTTTTGATGAGACGCTGAATGAAAGAAGTTTGATCTCCGGCAAACGAAAACCCGCGTTTTCCCGTAAATCCCGTACTCGGCCCGTATAGTCGAATGTATATAAAGAAAGTACCCAGGGAGTAAACTCATTTCCCGAACGATTTTTTAAATTATTTTTCCACCACTAAAACGCATGAGACTTGTAGTTTTCAAAAATGTTTTCATTTTTGATGAGACGCTAATAAAAAGAAGTTTAATTGCCGGCAAACGAAAACCCGCGATTTCCCGTAAATCCCGTACTCGGCCCGTATAGTCGAATGTATATAAAGAAAGTACCCAGGGAGTAAACTCATTTCCCGAACGATTTTTTAAATCATTTTTCCACCACTAAAACGCATGAGACTTGTAGTTTTCAAAAATGTTTTTATTTTTGATAAGACGCTGAATAAAAGAAGTTTAATCGCCGCGATTTCCCGTAAATCCGGTACTCGGCCCGTATAGTCAAAAGTATACAAAGAAAGTACTCAAGGAGTAAACTCATTTCCCGAGCGATTTTTTAAATTATTTTTTCACCACTAAAACGCATGAGACTTGTAGTTTTCAAAAATGTTTTTATTTTTGATGAGACGCTAGATAAAAGAAGTTTAATCGCCGGCAAACGAAACCCGCGATTTCCCGTAAATCCCGTACTCGGCCCGTATAGTCAAAAGTATACAAAGAAAGTACCCAGGGAGTAAACTCATTTCCCGAACGATTTTTTAAATTATTTTTTCACCACTAAAACGCATGAGACTTGTTGTTTTCAAAAATGTTTTCATTTTTGATGAGACGCTAAATAAAAGAAGTTTAATCGCCGGCAAACGAAAACCCGCGATTTCTCGTAAATCCCGCACTCGGCCCGTATAGTCGAATGTATAAAAGAAAGTACCCAGGGAGTAAACTGATTTCCCGAACGATTTTTCAAATTATGTTTTCACCACTAAAACGCATGAGACTTGTAGTTTTCAAAAATGTTTTCATTTTTGATGAGACGCTGAATAAAAGAAGTTTAATCGCCGGCAAAAGAAAACCAGCGATTTCCTGTAAATCCCGGACTTGGCCCGTATAGTCGAATGTATAAAAGAAAGTACCCAAGGAGTAAACTCATTTCTTGTACGATTTTGTAAATTATTTTTTAATCACTAAAACGGATGAGACTTGTAGTTTTTAAAAATATTTTCATTTTTGATGAGACGCTGAATAAAAAAAGTTTAATCGCCGACAAACGAAAACCCGCGATTTCCCGTAAATCCCGTACTCGGCCCGTATAGTCAAAAGTACATAAAAAAAGTACCCAGGGAGTAAACTGACTTCCCGAATGATTTTTTAAATTATTTTTTCACTACTAAAACGCATGAGACTTGTAGTTTTCAAAAAAAATTTTATTTTTGATGAGACGCTGAATAAAAGAAGTTTAATCGCCGGCAAACGAAAACCCGCGATTTCCTGTAAATCCCTGGCTTGGCCCCTATAGTCGAATGTATACAAAGAAAGTACCCTGTGAGTAAACTCATTTTCAGAACGATTTTTTAAATTATTTTTTCACCACTAAAACGCATGAGATTTGTAGTTTTCAAAAATGTTTTCATTTTTGATGAGACGCTGAATGAAAGAAGTTTGATCTCCGGCAAACGAAAACCCGCGTTTTCCCGTAAATCCCGTACTCGGCCCGTATAGTCGAATGTATATAAAGAAAGTACCCAGGGAGTAAACTCATTTCCCGAACGATTTTTTAAATTATTTTTCCACCACTAAAACGCATGAGACTTGTAGTTTTCAAAAATGTTTTCATTTTTGATGAGACGCTAATAAAAAGAAGTTTAATTGCCGGCAAACGAAAACCCGCGATTTCCCGTAAATCCCGTACTCGGCCCGTATAGTCGAATGTATATAAAGAAAGTACCCAGGGAGTAAACTCATTTCCCGAACGATTTTTTAAATCATTTTTCCACCACTAAAACGCATGAGACTTGTAGTTTTCAAAAATGTTTTTATTTTTGATAAGACGCTGAATAAAAGAAGTTTAATCGCCGCGATTTCCCGTAAATCCGGTACTCGGCCCGTATAGTCAAAAGTATACAAAGAAAGTACTCAAGGAGTAAACTCATTTCCCGAACGATTTTTTAAATTATTTTTTCACCACTAAAACGCATGAGACTTGTAGTTTTCAAAAATGTTTTTATTTTTGATGAGACGCTAGATAAAAGAAGTTTAATCGCCGGCAAACGAAACCCGCGATTTCCCGTAAATCCCGTACTCGGCCCGTATAGTCAAAAGTATACAAAGAAAGTACCCAGGGAGTAAACTCATTTCCCGAACGATTTTTTAAATTATTTTTTCACCACTAAAACGCATGAGACTTGTTGTTTTCAAAAATGTTTTCATTTTTGATGAGACGCTAAATAAAAGAAGTTTAATCGCCGGCAAACGAAAACCCGCGATTTCTCGTAAATCCCGCACTCGGCCCGTATAGTCGAATGTATAAAAGAAAGTACCCAGGGAGTAAACTGATTTCCCGAACGATTTTTCAAATTATGTTTTCACCACTAAAACGCATGAGACTTGTAGTTTTCAAAAATGTTTTCATTTTTGATGAGACGCTGAATAAAAGAAGTTTAATCGCCGGCAAAAGAAAACCAGCGATTTCCTGTAAATCCCGGACTTGGCCCGTATAGTCGAATGTATAAAAGAAAGTACCCAAGGAGTAAACTCATTTCTTGTACGATTTTGTAAATTATTTTTTAATCACTAAAACGGATGAGACTTGTAGTTTTTAAAAATATTTTCATTTTTGATGAGACGCTGAATAAAAAAAGTTTAATCGCCGACAAACGAAAACCCGCGATTTCCCGTAAATCCCGTACTCGGCCCGTATAGTCAAAAGTACATAAAAAAAGTACCCAGGGAGTAAACTGACTTCCCGAATGATTTTTTAAATTATTTTTTCACTACTAAAACGCATGAGACTTGTAGTTTTCAAAAAAAATTTTATTTTTGATGAGACGCTGAATAAAAGAAGTTTAATCGCCGGCAAACGAAAACCCGCGATTTCCTGTAAATCCCTGGCTTGGCCCCTATAGTCGAATGTATACAAAGAAAGTACCCTGTGAGTAAACTCATTTTCAGAACGATTTTTTAAATTATTTTTTCACCACTAAAACGCATGAGACTTGTAGTTTTTCGAAATGTTTTCATTCTTGATGAGACTCTAAATAAAAGAAGTTTAATCGCCGGCAAACGAAAACCCGCGATTTCCCGTAAATCCCGGGCTTGGCCCGTATAGTTGAATGTATATAAAGAAAGTACCCTGTGAGTGAACTCATTTCCCGAACGATTTTTTAAATTATTTTTTCACCATTAAAACGCATGAGATTTGTAGTTTTCAAAAATGTTTTCATTTTTGATGAGACGCTGAATGAAAGAAATTTGATCTCCGGCAAACGAAAACCCGCGTTTTCCCGTATATCCCGTACTCGGCCCGTATAGTCAAAAGTATACAAAAAAAGTACCCAGGGAGTAAACTGATTTCCCGAATGATTTTTTAAATTATTTTTTCACCACTAAAACGCATGAGACTTGTAGTTTTCAAAAATGTTTTCATTTTTGATGAGACGCTGAATAAAAGAAGTTTAATCGCCGGCAAACGAAAACCCGCGATTTCCCGTAAATCCCGTACTCGGCCCGTATAGTCAAAAGTATACAAAGAAAGTACCCAGGGAGTAAACTCATTTCCCGAACGATTTTTTAAATTATTTTTTCACCACTATAACGCATGAGACTTGTAGTTTTCAAAAATGTTTTCATTTTTGATGAGACGCTAAATAAAAGAAGTTTAATCGCCGGCAAACGAAAACCCGCGATTTCCCGTAAATCCCGTACTCGGCCCGTATAGTCGAATGTATATAAAGAAAGTACCCAGGGAGTAAACTCATTTCCCGAACGATTTTTTAAATTATTTTTCCACCACTAAAACGCATGAGACTTGTAGTTTTCAAAAATGTTTTTATTTTTGATAAGACGCTGAATAAAAGAAGTTTAATCGCCGCGATTTCCCGTAAATCCGGTACTCGGCCCGTATAGTCAAAAGTATACAAAGAGAGTACTCAAGGAGTAAACTCATTTCCCAAACGATTTTTTAAATTATTTTTTCACCACTAAAACGCATGAGACTGGTAGTTTTCAAAAATGTTTTTATTTTTGATGAGACGCTAAATAAAAGAAGTTAAATCGCCGGCAAACGAAAACCCGCGATTTCCTGTAAATCCCTGGCTTGGCCCTTATAGTCGAATGTATACAAAGAAAGTACCCTGTGAGTAAACTCATTTTCAGAACGATTTTTTAAATTATTTTTTCACCACTAAAACGCATGAGACTTCTAGTTTTTAAAAACGTTTTCATTTTTGATAAGACGGTGAATTTAAGAAGTTTAATCGCCGGCAAACGAAAACCCGCGATTTCCCGTAAATCCGGTACTCGGCCCGTATAGTCAGAAGTATACAGAGAAAGTACTCAAGGAGTAAACTCATTTCCCGAACGACTTTTTAAATTATTTTTTCACCACTTAAACGCATAAGACTTGTAGTTTTCCAAAATGTTTTCATTCTTGATGAGACTTTAAATAAAAGAAGTTTAATCGCCGGAAAACAAAAACCCGCGATTTCCCGTAAATCCCAGTCTTGGCCCGTATAGTCGAATGTATATAAAGAAAGTACCCTGTGAGTGAACTCATTTCCCGAACGATTTTTTAAATTATTTTTTCACCATTAAAACGCATGAGATTTGTAGTTTTCCAAAATGTTTTAATTCTTGATGAGACTCTAAATAAAAGAAGTTTAATCGCCGGCAAACGAAAACCCGCGATTTCCCGTAAATCCCGGGCTTGGCCCGTATAGTTGAATGTATATAAAGAAAGTACCCTGTGAGTGAACTCATTTCCCGAACGATTTTTTAAATTATTTTTTCACCATTAAAACGCATGAGATTTGTAGTTTTCAAAAATGTTTTCATTTTTGATGAGACGCTGAATGAAAGAAGTTTGATCTCCGGCAAACGAAAACCCGCGTTTTCCCGTATATCCCGTACTCGGCCCGTATAGTCAAAAGTATACAAAAAAAGTACCCAGGGAGTAAACTGATTTCCCGAATGATTTTTTAAATTATTTTTTCACCACTAAAACGCATGAGACTTGTAGTTTTCAAAAATGTTTTCATTTTTGATGAGACGCTGAATAAAAGAAGTTTAATCGCCGGCAAACGAAAACCCGCGATTTCCCGTAAATCCCGTACTCGGCCCGTATAGTCAAAAGTATACAAAGAAAGTACCCAGGGAGTAAACTCATTTCCCGAACGATTTTTTAAATTATTTTTTCACCACTATAACGCATGAGACTTGTAGTTTTCAAAAATGTTTTCATTTTTGATGAGACGCTAAATAAAAGAAGTTTAATCGCCGGCAAACGAAAACCCGCGATTTCCCGTAAATCCCGTACTCGGCCCGTATAGTCGAATGTATATAAAGAAAGTACCCAGGGAGTAAACTCATTTCCCGAACGATTTTTTAAATTATTTTTCCACCACTAAAACGCATGAGACTTGTAGTTTTCAAAAATGTTTTTATTTTTGATAAGACGCTGAATAAAAGAAGTTTAATCGCCGCGATTTCCCGTAAATCCGGTACTCGGCCCGTATAGTCAAAAGTATACAAAGAGAGTACTCAAGGAGTAAACTCATTTCCCAAACGATTTTTTAAATTATTTTTTCACCACTAAAACGCATGAGACTTGTAGTTTTCAAAAATGTTTTTATTTTTGATGAGACGCTAAATAAAAGAAGTTTAATCGCCGGCAAACGAAAACCCGCGATTTCCTGTAAATCCCTGGCTTGGCCCTTATAGTCGAATGTATACAAAGAAAGTACCCTGTGAGTAAACTCATTTTCAGAACGAATTTTTAAATTATTTTTTCACCACTAAAACGCATGAGACTTCTAGTTTTTAAAAACGTTTTCATTTTTGATAAGACGGTGAATTTAAGAAGTTTAATCGCCGGCAAACGAAAACCCGCGATTTCCCGTAAATCCGGTACTCGGCCCGTATAGTCAGAAGTATACAGAGAAAGTACTCAAGGAGTAAACTCATTTCCCGAACGACTTTTTAAATTATTTTTTCACCACTTAAACGCATAAGACTTGTAGTTTTCCAAAATGTTTTCATTCTTGATGAGACTTTAAATAAAAGAAGTTTAATCGCCGGCAAACGAAAACCCGCGATTTCCCGTAAATCCCAGGCTTGGCCCGTATAGTCGAATGTATATAAAGAAAGTACCCTGTGAGTGAACTCATTTCCCGAACGATTTTTTAAATTATTTTTTCACCATTAAAACGCATGAGATTTGTAGTTTTCCAAAATGTTTTAATTCTTGATGAGACTCTAAATAAAAGAAGTTTAATCGCCGGCAAACGAAAACCCGCGATTTCCCGTAAATCCCGGGCTTGGCCCGTATAGTCGAATGTATAAAAGAAAGTACCCAGGGAGCAAACTGATTTCCCGAACGATTTTTCAAACTATGTTTTCACCACTAAAACGCATGAGACTTGTAGTTTTCAAAAATGTTGTCATTTTTGATGAGACGCTGAATAAAAGAAGTTTAATCGCCGGCAAAAGAAAACCCGCGATTTCCTGTAAATCCCTGGCTTGGCCCCTATAGTCGAATGTATACAAAGAAAGTACCCTGTGAGTAAACTCATTTTCAGAACGATTTTTTAAATTATTTTTTCACCACTAAAACGCATGAGACTTGTAGTTTTCCAAAATGTTTTCATTCTTGATGAGACTCTAAATAAAAGAAGTTTAATCGCCGGCACACGAAAACCCGCGATTTCCCGTAAATCCCGGGCTTGGCCCGTATAGTTGAATGTATATAAAGAAAGTACCCTGTGAGTGAACTCATTTCCCGAATGATTTTTTAAATTATTTTTTCACCACTAAAACGCATGAGACTTGTAGTTTTCAAAAATGTTTTCATTTTTGATGAGACGCTGAATAAAAGAAGTTTAATCGCCGGCAAACGAAAACCCGCGATTTCCCGTAAATCCCGTACTCGGCCCGTATAGTCAAAAGTATACAAAGAAAGTACCCAGGGAGTAAACTTATTTCCCGAACGATTTTTTAAATTATTTTTCCACCACTAAAACGCATGAGACTTGTAGTTTTCAAAAATGTTTTTATTTTTGATAAGACGCTGAATAAAAGAAGTTTAATCGCCGCGATTTCCCGTAAATCCGGTACTCGGCCCGTATAGTCAAAAGTATACAAAGAGAGTACTCAAGGAGTAAACTCATTTCCCAAACGATTTTTTAAATTATTTTTTCACCACTAAAACGCATGAGACTTGTAGTTTTCAAAAATGTTTTTATTTTTGATGAGACGCTAAATAAAAGAAGTTTAATCGCCGGCAAACGAAAACCCGCGATTTCCTGTAAATCCCTGGCTTGGCCCTTATAGTCGAATGTATACAAAGAAAGTACCCTGTGAGTAAACTCATTTTCAGAACGATTTTTTAAATTATTTTTTCACCACTAAAACGCATGAGACTTCTAGTTTTTAAAAACGTTTTCATTTTTGATAAGACGGTGAATTTAAGAAGTTTAATCGCCGGCAAACGAAAACCCGCGATTTCCCGTAAATCCGGTACTCGGCCCGTATAGTCAGAAGTATACAGAGAAAGTACTCAAGGAGTAAACTCATTTCCCGAACGACTTTTTAAATTATTTTTTCACCACTTAAACGCATAAGACTTGTAGTTTTCCAAAATGTTTTCATTCTTGATGAGACTTTAAATAAAAGAAGTTTAATCGCCGGCAAACGAAAACCCGCGATTTCCAGTAAATCCCAGGCTTGGCCCGTATAGTCGAATGTATATAAAGAAAGTACCCTGTGAGTGAACTCATTTCCCGAACGATTTTTTAAATTATTTTTTCACCATTAAAACGCATGAGATTTGTAGTTTTCCAAAATGTTTTAATTCTTGATGAGACTCTAAATAAAAGAAGTTTAATCGCCGGCAAACGAAAACCCGCGATTTCCCGTAAATCCCGGGCTTGGCCCGTATAGTCGAATGTATAAAAGAAAGTACCCAGGGAGCAAACTGATTTCCCGAACGATTTTTCAAACTATGTTTTCACCACTAAAACGCATGAGACTTGTAGTTTTCAAAAATGTTTTCATTTTTGATGAGACGCTGAATAAAAGAAGTTTAATCGCCGGCAAAAGAAAACCCGCGATTTCCTGTAAATCCCTGGCTTGGCCCCTATAGTCGAATGTATACAAAGAAAGTACCCTGTGAGTAAACTCATTTTCAGAACGATTTTTTAAATTATTTTTTCACCACTAAAACGCATGAGACTTGTAGTTTTCCAAAATGTTTTCATTCTTGATGAGACTCTAAATAAAAGAAGTTTAATCGCCGGCACACGAAAACCCGCGATTTCCCGTAAATCCCGGGCTTGCCCCGTATAGTTGAATGTATATAAAGAAAGTACCCTGTGAGTGAACTCATTTCCCGAATGATTTTTTAAATTATTTTTTCACCACTAAAACGCATGAGACTTGTAGTTTTCAAAAATGTTTTCATTTTTGATGAGACGCTGAATAAAAGAAGTTTAATCGCCGGCAAACGAAAACCCGCGATTTCCCATAAATCCCGTACTCGGCCCGTATAGTCAAAAGTATACAAAGAAAGTACCCAGGGAGTAAACTTATTTCCCGAACGATTTTTTAAATTATTTTTTCACCACTATAACGCATGAGACTTGTAGTTTTCAAAAATGTTTTCATTTTTGATGAGACGCTGAATAAAAGAAGTTTAATCGCCGGCAAAAGAAAACCCGCGATTTCCTGTAAATCCCTGGCTTGGCCCCTATAGTCGAATGTATACAAAGAAAGTACCCTGTGAGTAAACTCATTTTCAGAACGATTTTTTAAATTATTTTTTCACCACTAAAACGCATAAGACTTGTAGTTTTCCAAAATGTTTTCATTCTTGATGAGACTCTAAATAAAAGAAGTTTAATCGCCGGCAAACGAAAACCCGCGTTTTCCCGTAAATCCCATACTCGGCCCGTATAGTCAAAAGTATACAAAGAAAGTACCCAGGGAGTAAACTTATTTCCCGAACGATTTTTTAAATTATTTTTTCACCACTATAACGCATGAGACTTGTAGTTTTCAAAAATGTTTTCATTTTTGATGAGACGCTAAATAAAAGAAGTTTAATCGCCGGCAAACGAAAACCCGCGATTTCCCGTAAATCCCGTACTCGGCCCGTATAGTCGAATGTATATAAAGAAAGTACCCAGGGAGTAAACTCATTTCCCGAACGATTTTTTAAATTATTTTTCCACCACTAAAACGCATGAGACTTGTAGTTTTCAAAAATGTTTTTATTTTTGATAAGACGCTGAATAAAAGAAGTTTAATCGTCGCGATTTCCCGTAAATCCGGTACTCGGCCCGTATAGTCAAAAGTATACAAAGAAAGTACTCAAGGAGTAAACTCATTTCCCAAACGATTTTTTAAATTATTTTTTCACCACTAAAACGCATGAGACTTGTAGTTTTCAAAAATGTTTTTATTTTTGATGAGACACTAAATAAAAGAAGTTTAATCGCCGGCAAACGAAAACCCGCGATTTCCCGTAAATCCCGTACTCGGCCCGTATAGTCAAAAGTATACAAAGAAAGTACCCAGGGAGTAAACTCATTTCCCGAGCGATTTTTTAAATTATTTTTTCACCACTAAAACGCATGAGACTTGTAGTTTTCAAAAATGTTTTCATTTTTGATGAGACGCTAAATAAAAGAAGTTTAATCGCCGGCAAACGAAAACCCGCGATTTCCTGTAAATCCCTGGCTTGGACCCTATAGTCGAATGTATACAAAGAAAGTACCCTGTGAGTAAACTCATTTTCAGAACGATTTTTTAAATTATTTTTCCACCACTAAAACGCATGAGACTTGTAGTTTTCAAAAATGTTTTTATTTTTGATAAGACGCTGAATAAAAGAAGTTTAATCGTCGCGATTTCCCGTAAATCCGGTACTCGGCCCGTATAGTCAAAAGTATACAAAGAAAGTACTCAAGGAGTAAACTCATTTCCCAAACGATTTTTTAAATTATTTTTTCACCACTAAAACGCATGAGACTTGTAGTTTTCAAAAATGTTTTTATTTTTGATGAGACACTAAATAAAAGAAGTTTAATCGCCGGCAAACGAAAACCCGCGATTTCCCGTAAATCCCGTACTCGGCCCGTATAGTCAAAAGTATACAAAGAAAGTACCCAGGGAGTAAACTCATTTCCCGAGCGATTTTTTAAATTATTTTTTCACCACTAAAACGCATGAGACTTGTAGTTTTCAAAAATGTTTTCATTTTTGATGAGACGCTAAATAAAAGAAGTTTAATCGCCGGCAAACGAAAACCCGCGATTTCCTGTAAATCCCTGGCTTGGACCCTATAGTCGAATGTATACAAAGAAAGTACCCTGTGAGTAAACTCATTTTCAGAACGATTTTTTAAATTATTTTTTCACCACTAAAACGCATGAGACTTCTAGTTTTCAAAAATGTTTTCATTTTTGATAAGACGCTGAATTTAAGAAGTTTAATCGCCGGCAAACGAAAACCCGCGATTTCCCGTAAATCCGGTACTCGGCCCGTATAGTCAGAAGTATACAAAGAAAGTACTCAAGGAGTAAACTCATTTCCCGAACGATTTTTTAAATTATTTTTTCACCACTAAAACGCATGAGACTTGTAGTTTTCCAAAATGTTTTCATTCTTGATGAGTCTCTAAATAAAAGAAGTTTAATCGCCGGCAAACGAAAACCCGCGATTTCCCGTACGGGCTTGGTCCGTATAGTCGAATGTATATAAAGAAAGTACCCTGTGAGTGAACTCATTTCCCGAACGATTTTTTAAATTATTTTTTCACCATTAAAACGCATGAGATTTGTAGTTTTCCAAAATGTTTTCATTCTTGATGAGACTCTAAATAAAAGAAGTTTAATCGCCGGCAAACGAAAACCCGCGATTTCCCGTAAATCCCGGGCTTGGCCCGTATAGTCTAATGTATAAAAGAAAGTACCCAGGGAGTAAACTGATTTCCCGAACGATTTTTCAAATTATGTTTTCACCACTAAAACGCATGAGACTTGTAGTTTTCAAAAATGTTTTCATTTTTGATGAGACGCTGAATAAAAGAAGTTTAATCGCCGGCAAACGAAAACCCGCGATTTCCTGTAAATCCCGGACTTGGCCCGTATAGTCGAATGTATAAAAGAAAGTACCCAAGGAGTAAACTCATTTCCCGTACGATTTTGTAAATTATTTTTTAATCACTAAAACGGACGAGACTTGTAGTTGTTAAAAATATTTTCATTTTTGATGAGACGCTGAATAAAACAAGTTTAATCGCCGGCAAACGAAAACCCGCGACTTCCTGTAAATCCCTGGCTTGGCCCCTATAGTCGAATGTATACAAAGAAAGTACCCTGTGAGTAAACTCATTTTCAGAACGATTTTTTAAATTATTGCGAAGCAATTGAGCTTTGCGAGCGAAGCGAGCGAAGCGAAATTGTGGAGCACGTTTGCTACACGCAAGGTATAACAAGAGAATTATTGAGATTCTCAAAATTTCGATAGAAAAAAAAACATATAAAATCAGCGTAAAGAAATAGGACTGATATTTTTGCACATAAAGCTGGGGAATTTTTTTTTCTAATAAAACAAATACGTTTGGACCAAGGGGTTAAAGTATAAGTTTAGTAAAAAATGCAATAAGTACGGCTCGTACCCCCCCACCCCCGGGTTTTGACCCCCCCCCCGTCTTTTGGTCCGGATTATACGTCCGCCGAACTTGAACACACAAAGTGGAATATGCCATGAACAAGAAACGGTAGTCGGCATTTTAGACACGTATATTTTACAGACCCAAAATATGCCTTATTTCTTTGTATTATAGCTAATTATGGTATAAATAATTAATTAATTACTTTGCAATTTTGCTTCTAATACTACTATAGTTGTATTTTAATGAAATATAATAGTATTTAAACGGTTTTCTTCTTTTGAAAAAATTTATTGCTAGTCCTGTTTCTAATCGACTTTGCTTGTGTATTTTAAGCTTTTTTGTTGCTGTGCTTTTTCTGGAGATTTTAGTTGGATTGGAAAGCTCCTGTGTAATGTACCCTTTCCTAAAGAAAAATTGAAGTAATTTGTACAATTATAACGCGCCGAGCTGTGTTTTATTTTATTGTTTCTAAGAAGATGTAAGAATACAATATTATCAATTTTAATTGGTTTTATCCAAATCAAGGTAAGGCTTAATCACACGAAAGGTAGCTAGCTAGCTAGAGCTTAGTTTTGTATAAAAGAATTGAAAGTAATTTGTAGAATACATATGGACAAGCTGTATTACTACCTAACTGATAGCAAGATATAGGAAAACCTGTAGCTAGGGCGCAGACAAAACAAATAGCTCTGGGCACTAGAGTGAGCTGACCAACCGTTTTTTATCATTTTTTATTTATTATATAAGTAACCTGTTACAGTAATTAAAAAAATATCTACTTTTGCTATCAAACCAACAGCGATGTAATTGTCAATAGGAATTAGTTTTCCGTACACCCTCCCTGAGAACAAGGTTTAAAACGACATAAAAACATTAAAACTGTCATTAAACAGAACTTCAAGGATGCCCAAGCCACACCACGTCCTCTAAACGGCGTGGGCATCTTCGAAACTGCTTGTAATTTTAGAACAAGGGTGCTGATAAGCTGCATACGCCGTATAACGTGCAGGCGTTTTTGGGCAGGTTTAGCGTTTTGCAAAAAAATTGAAGTATTCACCCGAAAAAACCTGCATAGACCATAAAGTAAACTATGTAGTAGTAAAGTTCTTAAAAGAACTGTTTTTGATGGTTTTTGATAAAATTTACTTGATAAATAACTTTTAATTTTTATTAACTTCTTTCTCTTAAAGCATCTTTTGCCAACTATCGTCCACAAGGTATGTTACAAGGAATTGAATTTTGAAAATGCTCCAGGCAAGTTCGGGAAAGTGCGGGCGGTTTTGGAAGACAATCACTAATTTAATTGGAAAAGTTGCCCGAACTTGCCCTTATATATGTGGCTGTTTGCAGCTTATTGACACCCTCTTATTTTAGAATATTCTCAGGAATAATAGACCAAGAGAAATTACATCACAGTTTTTTGTCCACCGCCCACGTGTGTTTGAGAACAACCCACATAACAAAGTTCATTATTTTTTAAATTATTTGTGTAAAAATTACTATTTCATTCACGATAAACCATTTGTCAGTCATTTTATTCGCCCAACAAAGAATCCTATCCAAGGTGCTTTTCTATTAGTGCTGAATTTAATAATTGACATGGTTCAGCATAGTTTTTAAAAGGGTCTGATTGCAAAATATGATTGCCAAAGTTCAGCACTTGTAATATTTGTGTATTTGTGTACTCAGCTTCTAAAACACACACAAGAGACATTATAATTTCCTCTGGGTGATTACATTAATGTTGGTTGAAAAAAAACATGATGATGAGAAGCATATGTTTTTAAATGGGTCTAGGACAATAAACTTATTTAATTTCCCTTGGCCTTGCATCAATCAAATTCTGAAAGAATAAACACTTCTAAAATGATTTTGTCAGATTTGGAAACTGTTGGTATGGTTGGAACTTTGCGTATAAAATTAGTAAAGTTGCCAAATTGTTTAGTTTTTTTCTTTTATACTTTTCCGAATTAGCCTTAACTATTTATAAGATGAAAAACAGTGCTTTCAATTCCATTGACTTGGCCATCCCTTAAAGGAACTGGAAGCTTCACTATATGAAAATAATTTCTTTTTCTTTTAGATTGTGTACAATGGGAGTGAGTGATGTAATCTTCTAATGCGTGTGGTGAAAAGAAGGCGAATCCGTTATTGTTTTTCTGCCCAAATTTGAAGCTATTTAATAAATCTTGATAAAGTTAAAAAACTGTTTTGATTTGTTTGTTTTTGTTTTAATTGTTTACCGTGAGTTTTCGAAATTCGTTCCAGCAGATTCTGTGGCTTCTACTGCCGGTATTTTTACGTGAAAAAAATACTGTTTTGTTGTGAGGTCATTTACGAAATCGTTACGTTAGGACCAACTTCTGCGGGTTCTACAACTCGATGTATCACATATCTTTCGGAATACTGCTAAAAGTGTAATTTTGTATTGCGCTCTTTACTTTTACCATTCTGTGGGAAAAGGCGGTACAAAATTTTAACACGCGTTATTCGTTTTTGTTAGTTTCGCGTAATCTAATTTTCTCGCACATTTTGAAAAGAATATCCCACGCACATAAAATACTCGCGCAGTCTATTCGCAAAAAAAACTGTTTTTGAGCAACGAATTGTTCTGCAGAGCGTTCATTCTCCTACCTCGTCCCCAGGGTTCTTCTAGATGATATTCAATTTTGATGTATTTCGGAAGATGTTAGCGCCAAAGAAACAAGAAGCGCTAGGGACAAAGTATTGGATAGTTTAATTTTGCTTGCAACTTGCGAAATGCTTCGCAACCTTTTTTTCAATTTCTAGTTTTTTCACCACTAAAACGCATGAGATAAGAGATAAGTTTAATCGAAGGCAAACGAAAACCCGCGATTTCCCGTAAATCCCGTATTCGGCCCGTATAGTCAAAAGTATACAAAGAAAGTGCTCAGGGAGTAAACTCATTTCCCGAACGTTATTTTAAATTATTTTTTCACCACTAAAACGCATGAGACTTGTAGTTTTCAACAATGTTTTCATTTTTGATGAGACGCTAAATAAAACAAGTTTAATCGCCGGCAAACGAAAACCCGCGATTTCCCGTAAATCCCGTACTCGGCCCGTATAGTCAAAAGTATACAAAGAAAGTACCCAGGGAGTAAATTCATTTCCCGAACGATTTTTTAAATTATTTTTTCACCACTAAAACGCATGAGACTTGTAGTATTCAAAAATGTTTACATTTTTGATGAGACGCCGAATGAAAGCAGTTTAATCGCCGGCAAACGAAAACCCGCGATTTCCCGTAAATCCCGTACTCGGCCCGTATAGTCAAAAGTATACAAAGAAAGTGCTCAGGGAGAAAACTCATTTCCCGAACGATATTGTAAATTATTTTTTCACCACTAAAACGCATGAGACTTGTAGTTTTCAACAATGTTTTCATTTTTGATGAGACGCTAAATAAAACAAGTTTAATCGCCGGCAAACGAAAACCCACGATTTCCCGTAAATCCCGGACTCGGCCCGTATAGTCAAAAGTTTACAAAGAAAGTACCCAGGGAGTAAATTCATTTCCCGAACGATTTTTTAAATTATTTTTTCACCACTAAAACGCATGAGACTTGTAGTTTTCAACAATGGTTTCATTTTTGATGAGACGCTAAATAAAACAAGTTTAATCGCCGGCAAACGAAAACCCGCGATTTCCCGTAAATCCCGTATTCGGCCCGTATAGTCAAAAGTATACAAAGAAAGTGCTCAGGGAGTAAACTCATTTCCCGAACGTTATTTTAAATTATTTTTTCACCACTAAAACGCATGAGACTTGTAGTTTTCAACAATGTTTTCATTTTTGATGAGACGCTAAATAAAACAAGTTTAATCGCCGGCAAACGAAAACCCGCGATTTCCCGTAAATCCCGTACTCGGCCCGTATAGTCAAAAGTATACAAAGAAAGTACCCAGGGAGTAAATTCATTTCCCGAACGATTTTTTAAATTATTTTTTCACCACTAAAACGCATGAGACTTGTAGTATTCAAAAATGTTTACATTTTTGATGAGACGCCGAATGAAAGCAGTTTAATCGCCGGCAAACGAAAACCCGCGATTTCCCGTAAATCCCGTACTCGGCCCGTATAGTCAAAAGTATACAAAGAAAGTGCTCAGGGAGAAAACTCATTTCCCGAACGATATTGTAAATTATTTTTTCACCACTAAAACGCATGAGACTTGTAGTTTTCAACAATGTTTTCATTTTTGATGAGACGCTAAATAAAACAAGTTTAATCGCCGGCAAACGAAAACCCACGATTTCCCGTAAATCCCGGACTCGGCCCGTATAGTCAAAAGTTTACAAAGAAAGTACCCAGGGAGTAAATTCATTTCCCGAACGATTTTTTAAATTATTTTTTCACCACTAAAACGCATGAGACTTGTAGTTTTCAACAATGGTTTCATTTTTGATGAGACGCTAAATAAAACAAGTTTAATCGCCGGCAAACGAAAACCCGCGATTTCCCGTAAATCCCGTACTCGGCCCGTATAGTCAAAACTTTACAAAGAAATTGCTCAAGGAGTAAACTCATTTCCCGAACGATATTTTAAATTATTTTTTCACCACTAAAACGCATGAGACTTGCAGTTTTCAACAATGTTTTCATTTTTGATGAGACGTTAAATAAAACAAGTTTAATCGCCGGCAAACGAAAACCCGCGATTTCCCGTAAATCCCGGACTCGGCCCGTATAGTCAAAAGTATACAAAGAAAGTACCCTGTGAGTGAACTCATTTCCCGAACGATTTTTTAATTTATTTTTTTACCATTAAGACGCATGAGACTTGTAGTTTTCAAAAATGTTTTCATTTTTGAGAAGACGCTGAATAAAAGAAGTTTCATCGCCGGCAAACGAAAACCCGCGATTTCCCGTAAATCCCGTACTCGGCCCGTACAGTCAAAAGTATACAAAGAAAGTACTCAGGGAGTAAACTTATTTCCCGAACGATATTTTAAATTATTTTTTCACCGCTAAAACGCATGAGACTTGTAGTTTAAAAAATGTTTTTATTTTTGATGAGACGCTAAATAAAACAAGTTTATTCGCCGGCAAACGAAAACCCGCGATTTCCTGTAAATCCCGGACACGAGCCGTATAATCAAAAGTATACAAAGAAAGTACCCTGGGAGTAAACTCATTTCCCGAACGATTTTTTAAATTATTTTTTCACCACTAAAACGCATGAGACTTGTAGTTTTCAAAAATGTTTTCATTTTTGATGAGACGCTGAAAAAAGGAAGTTTAATCGCCGGCAAACGAAAACCCGCAATTTTCTGTAAATCCCGGGCTTGGCCCGTATAGTCGAATGTATAAAAGAAAGTACCCAGGGAGTAAACTGATTTCCCGAACGATTTTTCAAATTATTTCTGCACCACTAGAACGAATGAGACTTGTAGTATTCAAAAATGTTTACATTTTTGATGAGACGCCGAATGAAAGCAGTTTAATCGCCGACAACCGAAAACCCGCTGTTCCCGTAAATCCCTGGCTCGGCCCGTATAGTTGAATGTATACAAAGAAAGTACCCTGTGAATAAACTCATTTTCTGAACGATTTTTTAAATTATTTTTTCACCACTAAAACGCATGAGACTTGTAGTTTTCAAAAATGTTTTCATTTTTGAGAAGACGCTGAATAAAAGAAGTTTAATCGAAGGCAAACGAAAACCCGCGATTTCCCGTAAATCCCGTATTCGGCCCGTATAGTCAAAAGTATACAAAGAAAGTGCTCAGGGAGTAAACTCATTTCCCGAACGTTATTTTAAATTATTTTTTCACCACTAAAACGCATGAGACTTGTAGTTTTCAACAATGTTTTCATTTTTGATGAGACGCTAAATAAAACAAGTTTAATCGCCGGCAAACGAAAACCCGCGATTTCCCGTAAATCCCGTACTCGGCCCGTATAGTCAAAAGTATACAAAGAAAGTACCCAGGGAGTAAATTCATTTCCCGAACGATTTTTTAAATTATTTTTTCACCACTAAAACGCATGAGACTTGTAGTATTCAAAAATGTTTACATTTTTGATGAGACGCCGAATGAAAGCAGTTTAATCGCCGGCAAACGAAAACCCGCGATTTCCCGTAAATCCCGTACTCGGCCCGTATAGTCAAAAGTATACAAAGAAAGTGCTCAGGGAGAAAACTCATTTCCCGAACGATATTGCAAATTATTTTTTCACCACTAAAACGCATGAGACTTGTAGTTTTCAACAATGTTTTCATTTTTGATGAGACGCTAAATAAAACAAGTTTAATCGCCGGCAAACGAAAACCCACGATTTCCCGTAAATCCCGGACTCGGCCCGTATAGTCAAAAGTTTACAAAGAAAGTACCCAGGGAGTAAATTCATTTCCCGAACGATTTTTTAAATTATTTTTTCACCACTAAAACGCATGAGACTTGTAGTTTTCAACAATGGTTTCATTTTTGATGAGACGCTAAATAAAACAAGTTTAATCGCCGGCAAACGAAAACCCGCGATTTCCCGTAAATCCCGTACTCGACCCGTATAGTCAAAACTATACAAAGAAATTGCTCAAGGAGTAAACTCATTTCCCGAACGATATTTTAAATTATTTTTTCACCACTAAAACGCATGAGACTTGCAGTTTTCAACAATGTTTTCATTTTTGATGAGACGTTAAATAAAACAAGTTTAATCGCCGGCAAACGAAAACCCGCGATTTCCCGTAAATCCCGGACTCGGCCCGTATAGTCAAAAGTATACAAAGAAAGTACCCAGGGAGTAAATTCATTTCCCGAACGATTTTTTAAATTATTTTTTCACCACTAAAACGCATGAGACTTGTAGTATTCAAAAATGTTTACATTTTTGATGAGACGCCGAATGAAAGCAGTTTAATCGCCGACAACCGAAAACCCGCTTTTCCCGTAAATCCCTGGCTCGGCCCGTATAGTTGAATGTATACAAAGAAAGTACCCTGTGAATAAACTCATTTTAAGAACGATTTTTTAAATTATTTTTCACCACTAAAACGCATGAGACTTGTAGTTTTCAAAAATGTTTTCATTTTTGAGAAGACGCTGAATAAAAGAAGTTTAATCGCCGGCAAACGAAAACCCGCGATTTCCCGTAAATCCCGTTCTCGGCCCGTATAGTCAAAGTATACAAAGAAAGTGCTCAGGGAGTAAACTTATTTCCCGAACGATATTTTAAATTATTTTTTCACCACTAAAACGCATGAGACTTGTAGTTTTCAACAATGTTTTCATTTTTGATGAGACGCTAAATAAAACAAGTTTAATCGCCGGCAAACGAAAACCCGCGATTTCCCGTAAATCCCGTACTCGGCCCGTATAGTCAAAAGTATACAAAGAAATTACTCAGCGAGTAAACTCATTTCCCGAACGATATTTTAAATTATTTTTTCACCACTAAAACGCATGAAACTTGCAGTTTTCTACAATGTTTTCATTTTTAATGAGACGCTAAATAAAACAAGTTTAATCACCGGCAAACGAAAACCCGCGATTTCCCGTAAATCCCGGACTCGGCCCGTATAGTCAAAAGTATACAAAGAAAGTACCTAGGGAGTAAATTCATTTCCCGAACGATTTTTTAAATTATTTTTTCACCACTAAAACGCATGAGACTTGTAGTTTTCCAAAATATTTTCATTTTTGATGAGACGCTGAATAAAAGAAGTTTAATCGCCGGCAAACGAAAACCCGCGTTTTCCCGTAAATCCCGTACTCGGCCCGTATAGTCAAAAGTATACAAAAAAACTACCCAGGGAGTAAACTTATTTCCCGAACGATTTTTTAAATTATTTTTTCACCACTAAAACGCATGAGACTTGTAGTTTTCAAAAATATTCTCATTTTTGATGAGACGCTAAATAAAAGAAGTTTAATCGCCGGCAAACGAAAACCCGCGTTTTCCCTTAAATCCCGTACTCGGCCCGTATAGTCAAAAGTAAACAAAGAAATTGCTCAAGGAGTAAACTCATTTCCCGAACGATATTTTAAATTATTTTTTCACCACTAAAACGCATGAGACTTGCAGTTTTCAACAATGTTTTCATTTTTGATGAGACGTTAAATAAAACAAGTTTAATCGCCGGCAAACGAAAACCCGCGATTTCCCGTAAATCCCGGACTCGGCCCGTATAGTCAAAAGTATACAAAGAAAGTACCCAGGGAGTAAATTCATTTCCCGAACGATTTTTTAAATTATTTTTTCACCACTAAAACGCATGAGACTTGTAGTATTTAAAAATGTTTACATTTTTGATGAGACGCCGAATGAAAGCAGTTTAATCGCCGACAACCGAAAACCCGCTTTTCCCGTAAATCCCTGGCTCGGCCCGTATAGTTGAATGTATACAAAGAAAGTACCCTGTGAATAAACTCATTTTAAGAACGATTTTTTAAATTATTTTTCACCACTAAAACGCATGAGACTTGTAGTTTTCAAAAATGTTTTCATTTTTGAGAAGACGCTGAATAAAAGAAGTTTAATCGCCGGCAAACGAAAACCCGCGATTTCCCGTAAATCCCGTTCTCGGCCCGTATAGTCAAAGTATACAAAGAAAGTGCTCAGGGAGTAAACTTATTTCCCGAACGATATTTTAAATTATTTTTTCACCACTAAAACGCATGAGACTTGTAGTTTTCAACAATGTTTTCATTTTTGATGAGACGCTAAATAAAACAAGTTTAATCGCCGGCAAACGAAAACCCGCGATTTCCCGTAAATCCCGTACCCGGCCCGTATAGTCAAAAGTATACAAAGAAATTACTCAGCGAGTAAACTCATTTCCCGAACGATATTTTAAATTATTTTTTCACCACTAAAACGCATGAGACTTGCAGTTTTCTACAATGTTTTCATTTTTAATGAGACGCTAAATAAAACAAGTTTAATCACCGGCAAACGAAAACCCGCGATTTCCCGTAAATCCCGGACTCGGCCCGTATAGTCAAAAGTATACAAAGAAAGTACCTAGGGAGTAAATTCATTTCCCGAACGATTTTTTAAATTATTTTTTCACCACTAAAACGCATGAGACTTGTAGTTTTCCAAAATATTTTCATTTTTGATGAGACGCTGAATAAAAGAAGTTTAATCGCCGGCAAACGAAAACCCGCGTTTTCCCGTAAATCCCGTACTCGGCCCGTATAGTCAAAAGTATACAAAAAAACTACCCAGGGAGTAAACTCATTTCCCGAACGATTTTTTAAATTATTTTTTCACCACTAAAACGCATGAGACTTGTAGTTTTCAAAAATATTCTCATTTTTGATGAGACGCTAAATAAAAGAAGTTTAATCGCCGGCAAACGAAAACCCGCGTTTTCCCTTAAATCCCGTACTCGGCCCGTATAGTCAAAAGTAAACATAAAAAGCACCCAGTGAGTAAACTGATTTCCCGAATGATTTTTTAAATTATTTTTTCACCACTAAAACGCATGAGACTTGTAGTTTTCAAAAATATTCTCATTTTTGATGAGACGCTAAATAAAAGAAGCTTAATTGCCGGCAAACAAAAACCCGCGATTTCCCGTAAATCCCGTACTCGGCCCGTATAGTCAAAATTATACAAAGAAAGTACCCAGGGAGTAAACTCATTTCCCGAACGATTTTTTAAATTATTTTTGCACCACTAAAAGGCATGAGACTTGTAGTTTTCAAAAATGTTTTCATTTTTGATGAAACGCTAAATTAAAGAAGTTTAATCGCTGGCAAACGAAAACCCGTGATTTCCCGTAAATCCCGGACTCGGCCCGTATAGTCAAAAGTATACAAAGAAAGTACCCAGGGAGTAAATTCATTTCCCGGACGATTTTTTAAATTATTTTTTCACCACTAAAACGCATGAGACTTGCAGTTTTCAAAAATATTTTCATTTTTGATGAGACGCTGAATAAAAGAAGTTTAATCGCCGGCATACGAAAACCCGCGTTTTCCCGTAAATCCCGTACTCGGCCCGTATAGTCAAAAGTATACAAAAAAAGTACCAACGGAGTAAACTGATTTCCCGAATGATTTTTTAAATTATTTTTTCACCACTAAAACGCATGAGACTTGTAGTTTTCAAAAATGTTTTCATTTTTGATGAGACGCTGAGTGAAAGAAGTTTAATCGCCGGCAAACGAAAACCCGCGATTTCCTGTAAATCCCGGGCTTGGCCCGTATAGTCGAATGTATATAAAGAAAGTGCCCAGGGAGTAAACTCATTTCCCGAACGATTTTTTAAATTAATTTTTCACCACTAAAACGCATGAGACTTGTAGTTTTCAAAAATGTTTTCATTTTTGATGAGACGCTGAATAAAAGAAGTTTAATCGCCGGCAAACGAAAACCCGCGTTTTCCCGTAAATGCCGTAGTCGGCCCGTATAGTCAAAAGTATGCAAAAAAAGTACCTAGGGAGTAAACTGATTTCCCGAATGATTTTTTAAATTATTTTTTCCCCACTAAAACGCATGAGACTTGTAGTTTTCAAAAATGTTTTCATTGTTGATGAGACGCTGAGTGAAAGAAGTTTAATCGCCGGCAAACGAAAACCCGCGATTTCCTGTAAATCCCGGGCTTGGCCCGTATAGTCGAATGTATATAAAGAAAGTGCCCAGGGAGTAAACTCATTTCCCGAACGATTTTTTAAATTAATTTTTCACCACTAAAACGCATGAGACTTGTAGTTTTCAAAAATGTATTCATTTTTGATGAGACGCTGAATAAAAGAAGTTTAATCGCCGGCAAACGAAAACCCACGTTTTTCCGTAAATGCCGTAGTCGGCCCGTATAGTCAAAAGTATGCAAAAAAAGTACCTAGGGAGTAAACTAATTTCCCGAATGATTTTTTAAATTATTTTTTCACCACTAAAACGCATGAGACTTTTAGTTTTCAAAAATGTTTTCATTTTTGATGAGACGCTGAATAAAAGAAGTTTAATCACCGGCAAACGAAAACCCGCGATTTCCTGTAAATCCCGGGCTTGGCCCCTATAGTCGAATGTATACAAAGAAAGTACCCTGTGAGTAAACTCATTTTCAGAACGATTTTTCAAATTATTTTTTCACCACTAAAACGCATGAGACTTGTAGTTTTCAAAAATCTTTTCATTTTTGATAAGACGCTGAATAAAAGAAGTTTAATCGCCAGCAAACGAAAACCCGCGATTTCCCGTAAATCCGGTACTCGGCCCGTATAGTCAAAAGTATACAAAGAAAGTACTCAAGGAGTAAACGCATTTCCCGAACGATTTTTTAAATTATTTTTTCACCAGTAAAACGCATGAGACTTGTAGTTTTCCAAAAATTTTTCATTTTTAATGAGACGCTGAATAAAAGAACTTTAATCGCCGGCAAACGAAAACCTGCGATTTCCCGTAAATCCCGTACTCGGCTTATACAGTCAAAAGTATACAACGAAAGTACCCAGGGAGTAAACTCATTTCCCGGACGATTTTTTAAATTATGTTTTCACCACTAAAACGCATGAGACTTGTAGTTTTCAAAAATATTTTTATTTGTGATGAGACGCTGAATAAAAGAAGTTTAGTCGCCGGCAAACGAAAACCCGCGTTTTCCCGTAAATCCCGTACTCGGCCCGTATAGTCAAAAGTATACAAAAAAAGTACCCAGGAAGTACACTCATTTCCCGAACGATTTTTTAAATTATTTTTTCACCACTAAAACGCATGAGACTTGTAGTTTTCAAAAATATTCTCATTTTTGTTGAGACGCTAAATAAAAGAAGTTTAATCGCCGGCAAACGAAAACCCGCGTTTTCCCGTAAATCACGTACTCGGCTCGTATAGTCAAAAGTATACATAAAAAGCACCCAGGGAGTAAACTGATTTCCCGAATGATTTTTTAAATTATTTTTTCACCACTAAAACGCATGAGACTTGTAGTTTTCAAAAATATTCTCATTTTTGATGAGACGCTAAATAAAAGAAGCTTAATCGCCGGCAAACGAAAACCCGCGATTTCCCGTAAATCCCGTACTCGGCCCGTATAGTCAAAAGTATACAATGAAAGTACCCAGAGAGTAAACTCATTTCCCGAACGATTTTTTAAATTATTTTTTCACCACTAAAACGCATGAGACTTGCAGTTTTCTACAATGTTTTCATTTTTGATGAGACGCTAAATAAAACAAGTTTAATCGCCGGCAAACGAAAACCCGCGATTTCCCGTAAATCCCGGACTCGGCCCGTATAGTCAAAAGTATACAAAGAAAGTACCTAGGGAGTAAATTCATTTCCCGAACGATTTTTTAAATTATTTTTTCACCACTAAAACGCATGAGACTTGTAGTTTTCAAAAATATTTTCATTTTTGATGAGACGCTGAATAAAAGAATTTTAATCGCCGGCAAACGAAAACCCGCGTTTTCGCGTAAATCCCGTACTCGGCTCTATAGTCAAAAGTACACAAAAAAAGTACCCAGGGAGTAAACTAATTTCCCGAATGATTTTTTAAATTATTTTTTCACCACTAAAACGCATGAGACTTGTAGTTTTCAAAAATGTTTTCATTTTTGATGAGACGCTGAGTGAAAGAAGTTTAATCGCCGGCAAACGAAAACCCGCGATTTCCTGTAAATCCCGGGCTTGGCCCGTATAGTCGAATGTATATAAAGAAAGTGCCCAGGGAGTAAACTCATTTCCCGAACGATTTTTTAAATTAATTTTTCACCACTAAAACGCATGAGACTTGTAGTTTTCAAAAATGTTTTCATTTTTTAAGAGACGCTGAATAAAAGAAGTTTAATCGCCGGCAAACGAAAACCTGCGTTTTCCCGTAAATGCCGTAGTCGGCCCGTATAGTCAAAAGTATGCAAAAAAAGTACCTAGGGAGTAAACTGATTTCCCGAATGATTTTTTAAATTATTTTTTCACCACTAAAACGCATGAGACTTGTAGTTTTCAAAAATGTTTTCATTGTTGATGAGACGCTGAGTGAAAGAAGTTTAATCGCCGGCAAACGAAAACCCGCGATTTCCTGTAAATCCCGGGCTTGGCCCGTATAGTCGAATGTATATAAAGAAAGTGCCCAGGGAGTAAACTCATTTCCCGAACGATTTTTTAAATTAGTTTTTCACCACTAAAACGCATGAGTTTTGTAGTTTTCAAAAATGTTTTCATTTTTGATGAGACGCTGAATAAAAGAAGTTTAATCGCCGGCAAACGAAAACCCGCGTTTTTCCGTAAATGCCGTAGTCGGCCCGTATAGTCAAAAGTATGCAAAAAAAGTACATAGGGAGTAAACTAATTTCCCGAATGATTTTTTAAATTATTTTTTCACCACTAAAACGCATGAGACTTTTAGTTTTCAAAAATGTTTTCATTTTTGATGAGACGCTGAATAAAAGAAGTTTAATCGCCGGCAAACGAAAACCCGCGATTTCCTGTAAATCCCGGGCTTGGCCCCTATAGTCGAATGTATACAAAGAAAGTACTCAAGGAGTAAACGCATTTCCCGAACGATTTTTTAAATTATTTTTTCACCAGTAAAACGCATGAGACTTGTAGTTTTCCAAAAATTTTTCATTTTTAATGAGACGCTGAATAAAAGAACTTTAATCGCCGGCAAACGAAAACCTGCGATTTCCCGTAAATCCCGTACTCGGCTTATACAGTCAAAAGTATACAACGAAAGTACCCAGGGAGTAAACTCATTTCCCGGACGATTTTTTAAATTATGTTTTCACCACTAAAACGCATGAGACTTGTAGTTTTCAAAAATATTTTCATTTGTGATGAGACGCTGAATAAAAGAAGTTTAGTCGCCGGCAAACGAAAACCCGCGTTTTCCCGTAAATCCCGTACTCGGCCCGTATAGTCAAAAGTATACAAAAAAAGTACCCAGGGAGTAAACTCATTTCCCGAACGATTTTTTAAATTATTTTTTCACCACTAAAACGCATGAGACTTGTAGTTTTCAAAAATATTCTCATTTTTGATGAGACGCTAAATAAAAGAAGTTTAATCGCCGGCAGACGAAAACCCGCGTTTTCCCGTAAATCACGTACTCGGCTCGTATAGTCAAAAGTATACATAAAAAGCACCCAAGGAGTAAACTGATTTCCCGAATGATTTTTTAAATTATTTTTTCACCACTAAAACGCATGAGACTTGTAGTTTTCAAAAATATTCTCATTTTTGATGAGACGCTAAATAAAAGAAGCTTAATCGCCGGCAAACGAAAACCCGCGATTTCCCGTAAATCCCGTACTCGGCCCGTATAGTCAAAAGTATACAAAGAAAGTACCCAGAGAGTAAACTCATTTCCCGAACGATTTTTTAAATTATTTTTTCACCACTAAAACGCATGAGACTTGTAGTTTTCAAAAAATTTTTAATTTTGGATGAGACGCTGAATAAAAGAATTTTAATCGCCGGCAAACGAAAACCCGCGTTTTCGCGTAAATCCCGTACTCGGCCCTATAGTCAAAAGTACACAAAAAAAGTACCCAGGGAGTAAACTAATTTCCCGAATGATTTTTTAAATTATTT
The DNA here is from genome assembly GCF_029227915.1 of Hydractinia symbiolongicarpus. Lineage (NCBI taxonomy): Eukaryota > Metazoa > Cnidaria > Hydrozoa > Anthoathecata > Hydractiniidae > Hydractinia > Hydractinia symbiolongicarpus. The sequence goes on from NC_079886.1 coordinate 454,294, forward strand.
TTTCACCACTAAAACGCATGAGACTTGTAGTTTTCAAAAATGTTTTCATTTTTGATGAGACGCTGAGTGAAAGAAGTTTAATCGCCGGCAAACGAAAACCCGCGATTTCCTGTAAATCCCGGGCTTGGCCCGTATAGTCGAATGTATATAAAGAAAGTGCCCAGGGAGTAAACTCATTTCCCGAACGATTTTTTAAATTAATTTTTCACCACTAAAACGCATGAGACTTGTAGTTTTCAAAAATGTTTTCATTTTTGATGAGACGCTGAATAAAAGAAGTTTAATCGCCGGCAAACGAAAACCCGCGTTTTCCCGTAAATGCCGTAGTCGGCCCGTATAGTCAAAAGTATGCAAAAAAAGTACCTAGGGAGTAAACTGATTTCCCGAATGATTTTTTAAATTATTTTTTCACCACTAAAACGCATGAGACTTGTAGTTTTCAAAAATGTTTTCATTGTTGATGAGACGCTGAGTGAAAGAAGTTTAATCGCCGGCAAACGAAAACCCGCGATTTCCTGTAAATCCCGGGCTTGGCCCGTATAGTCGAATGTATATAAAGAAAGTGCCCAGGGAGTAAACTCATTTCCCGAACGATTTTTTAAATTAATTTTTCACCACTAAAACGCATGAGACTTGTAGTTTTCAAAAATGTTTTCATTTTTGATGAGACGCTGAATAAAATAAGTTTAATCGCCGGCAAACGAAAACCCGCGTTTTTCCGTAAATGCCGTAGTCGGCCCGTATAGTCAAAAGTATGCAAAAAAAGTACCTAGGGAGTAAACTAATTTCCCGAATGATTTTTTAAATTATTTTTTCACCACTAAAACGCATGAGACTTTTACTTTTCAAAAATGTTTTCATTTTTGATGAGACGCTGAATAAAAGAAGTTTAATCGCCGGCAAACGAAAACCCGCGATTTCCTGTAAATCCCGGGCTTGGCCCCTATAGTCGAATGTATACAAAGAAAGTACCCTGTGAGTAAACTCATTTTCAGAACGATTTTTCAAATTATTTTTTCACCACTAAAACGCATGAGACTTGTAGTTTTCAAAAATGTTTTCATTTTTGATAAGACGCTGAATAAAAGAAGTTAAATCGCCAGCAAACGAAAACCCGCGATTTCCCATAAATCCGGTACTCGGCCCGTATAGTCAAAAGTATACAAAGAAAGTACTCAAGGAGTAAACGCATTTCCCGAACGATTTTTTAAATTATTTTTTCACCAGTAAAACGCATGAGACTTGTAGTTTTCCAAAAATTTTTCATTTTTGATGAGACGCTGAATAAAAGAACTTTAATCGCCGGCAAACGAAAACCTGCGATTTCCCGTAAATCCCGTACTCGGCTTATACAGTCAAAAGTATACAACGAAAGTACCCAGGGAGTAAACTCATTTCCCGGACGATTTTTTAAATTATGTTTTCACCACTAAAACGTATGAGACTTGTAGTTTTCAAAAATATTTTCATTTGTGATGAGACGCTGAATAAAAGAAGTTTAGTCGCCGGCAAACGAAAACCCGCGTTTTCCCGTAAATCCCGTACTCGGCCCGTATAGTCAAAAGTATACAAAAAAAGTACCCAGGGAGTAAACTCATTTCCCGAACGATTTTTTAAATTATTTTTTCACCACTAAAACGCATGAGACTTGTAGTTTTCAAAAATATTCTCATTTTTGATGAGACGCTAAATAAAAGAAGTTTAATCGCCGGCAAACGAAAACCCGCCTTTTCCCGTAAATCACGTACTCGGCTCGTATAGTCAAAATTATACATAAAAAGCACCCAGGGAGTAAACTGATTTCCCGAATGATTTTTTAAATTATTTTTTCACCACTAAAACGCATGAGACTTGTAGTTTTCAAAAATATTCTCATTTTTGATGAGACGCTAAATAAAAGAAGCTTAATCGCCGGCAAACGAAAACCCGCGATTTCCCGTAAATCCCGTACTCGGCCCGTATAGTCAAAAGTATACAATGAAAGTACCCAGAGAGTAAACTCATTTCCCGAACGATTTTTTAAATTATTTTTTCACCACTAAAACGCATGAGACTTGCAGTTTTCTACAATGTTTTCATTTTTGATGAGACGCTAAATAAAACAAGTTTAATCGCCGGCAAACGAAAACCCGCGATTTCCCGTAAATCCCGGACTCGGCCCGTATAGTCAAAAGTATACAAAGAAAGTACCTAGGGAGTAAATTCATTTCCCGAACGATTTTTTAAATTATTTTTTTACCACTAAAACGCATGAGACTTGTAGTTTTCAAAAATATTTTCATTTTTGATGAGACGCTGAATAAAAGAATTTTAATCGCCGGCAAACGAAAACCCGCGTTTTCGCGTAAATCCCGTACTCGGCCCTATAGTCAAAAGTACACAAAAAAAGTACCCAGGGAGTAAACTAATTTCCCGAATGATTTTTTAAATTATTTTTTCACCACTAAAACGCATGAGACTTTTAGTTTTCAAAAATGTTTTCATTTTTGATGAGAAGCTGAATAAAAGAAGTTTAATCGCCGGCAAACGAAAACCCGCGATTTCCTGTAAATCCCGGGCTTGGCCCCTATAGTCGAATGTATACAAAGAAAGTACCCTGTGAGTAAACTCATTTTCAGAACGATTTTTCAAATTATTTTTTCACCACTAAAACGCATGAGACTTGTAGTTTTCAAAAATGTTTTCATTTTTGATAAGACGCTGAATAAAAGAAGTTAAATCGCTAGCAAACGAAAACCCGCGATTTCCCGTAAATCCGGTACTCGGCCCGTATAGTCAAAAGTATACAAAGAAAGTACTCAAGGAGTAAACGCATTTCCCGAACGATTTTTTAAATTATTTTTTCACCAGTAAAACGCATGAGACTTGTAGTTTTCCAAAAAATTTTCATTTTTGATGAGACGCTGAATAAAAGAACTTTAATCGCCGGCAAACGAAAACCTGCGATTTCCCGTAAATCCCGTACTCGGCTTATACAGTCAAAAGTATACAACGAAAGTACCCAGGAAGTAAACTCATTTCCCGGACGATTTTTTAAATTATGTTTTCACCACTAAAACGCATGAGACTTGTAGTTTTCAAAAATATTTTCATTTGTGATGAGACGCTGAATAAAAGAAGTTTAGTCGCCGGCAAACGAAAACCCGCGTTTTCCCGTAAATCCCGTACTCGGCCCGTATAGTCAAAAGTATACAAAAAAAGTACCCAGGGAGTAAACTCATTTCCCGAACGATTTTTTAAATTATTTTTTCACCACTAAAACGCATGAGACTTGTAGTTTTCAAAAATATTCTCATTTTTGATGAGACGCTAAATAAAAGAAGTTTAATCGCCGGCAAACGAAAACCCGCGTTTTCCCGTAAATCACGTACTCGGCTCGTATAGTCAAAAGTATACATAAAAAGCACCCAGGGAGTAAACTGATTTCCCGAATGATTTTTTAAATTATTTTTTCACCACTAAAACGCATGAGACTTGTAGTTTTCAAAAATATTCTCATTTTTGATGAGACGCTAAATAAAAGAAGCTTAATCGCCGGCAAACGAAAACCCGCGATTTCCCGTAAATCCCGTACTCGGCCCGTATAGTCAAAAGTATACAATGAAAGTACCCAGAGAGTAAACTCATTTCCCGAACGATTTTTTAAATTATTTTTTCACCACTAAAACGCATGAGACTTGCAGTTTTCTACAATGTTTTCATTTTTGATGAGACGCTAAATAAAACAAGTTTAATCGCCGGCAAACGAAAACCCGCGGTTTCCCGTAAATCCCGGACTCGGCCCGTATAGTCAAAAGTATACAAAGAAAGTACCTAGGGAGTAAATTCATTTCCCGAACGATTTTTTAAATTATTTTTTCACCACTAAAACGCATGAGACTTGTAGTTTTCAAAAATATTTTCATTTTTGATGAGACGCTGAATAAAAGAATTTTAATCGCCGGCAAACGAAAACCCGCGTTTTCGCGTAAATCCCGTACTCGGCCCTATAGTCAAAAGTACACAAAAAAAGTACCCAGGGAGTAGACTAATTTCCCGAATGATTTTTTAAATTATTTTTTCACCACTAAAACGCATGAGACTTGTATTTTTCAAAAATTTTTTCATTTGTGATGAGACGCTGAATAAAAAAAGTTTAGTCGCCGGCAAACGAAAACCCGCGTTTTCCCGTAAATCTCGTACTCGGCCCGTATAGTCAAAAGTATACAAAAAAATTACCCAGGGAGTAAACTCATTTCCCGAACGATTTTTTAAATTATTTTTTCACCACTAAAACGCATGAGACTTGTAGTTTTCAAAAATATTCTCATTTTTGATGAGACGCTAAATAAAAGAAGTTTAATCGCCGGCAAACGAAAACCCGCGTTTTCCCGTAAATCCCGTACTCGGCCCGTATAGTCAAAAGTATACATAAAAAGCACCCAGGAAGTAAACTGATTTCCCGAATGATTTTTTAAATTATTTTTTCACCACTAAAACGCATGAGACTTGTAGTTTTCAAAAATATTCTCATTTGTGATGAGACGCTAAATAAAAGAAGCTTAATCGCCGGCAAACGAAAACCCGCGATTTCCCGTAAATCCCGTACTCGGCCCGTATAGTCAAAAGTATACAAAGAAAGTACCCAGGGATTAAACTCATTTCCCGAACGATTTTTTAAATTATTTTTTCACCACTAAAACGCATGAGACTTGTAGTTTTCAAAAATGTTTTCATTTTTGATGAAACGCTAAATTAAAGAAGTTTAATCGCCGGCAAATGAAAACCCGTGATTTCCCGTAAATCCCGGACTCGGCCTGTATAGTCAAAAGTATACAAAGAAAGTACCCAGGGAGTAAATTCATTTCCCGGACGATTTTTTAAATTATTTTTTCACCACTAAAACGCATGAGACTTGCAGTTTTCAAAAATATTTTCATTTTTGATGAGACGCTGAATAAAAGAAGTTTAATCGCCGGCAAACGAAAACCCGCGTTTTCCCGTAAATCCCGTACTCGGCCCGTATAGTCAAAAGTATACAAAAAAGTACCCACGGAGTAAACTGATTTCCCGAATGATTTTTTAAATTATTTTTTCACCACTAAAACGCATGAGACTTGCAGTTTTCAAAAATGTTTTCATTTGTGATGAGACGCTGAATAAAAGAAGTTTAGTCGCCGGCAAACGAAAACCCGCGTTTTCCCGTAAATCCCGTACTCGGCCCGTATAGTCAAAAGTATACAAAGAAAGTACCCAGAGAGTAAACTCATTTCCCGAACGATTTTTTAAATTATTTTTTCACCACTAAAACGCATGAGACTTGCAGTTTACTACAATGTTTTCATTTTTGATGAGACGCTAAATAAAACAAGTTTAATCGCCGGCAAACGAAAACCCGCGATTTCCCGTAAATCCCAGACTCGGCCCGTATAGTCAAAAGTATACAAAGAAAGTACCTAGGGAGTAAATTCATTTCCCGAACGATTTTTTAAATTATTTTTTCACCACTAAAACGCATGAGACTTGTAGTTTTCCAAAATATTTTCATTTTTGATGAGACGCTGAATAAAAGAAGTTTAATCGCCGGCAAACGAGAACCCGCGTTTTCGCGTAAATCCCGTACTCGGCCCGTATAGTCAAAAGTACACAAAAAAAGTACCCAGGGAGTAAACTAATTTCCCGAATGATTTTTTAAATTATTTTTTCACCACTAAAACGCATGAGACTTGTAGTTTTCAAAAATATTTTCATTTGTGATGAGACGCTGAATAAAAGAAGTTTAGTCGCCGGCAAACGAAAACCCGCGTTTTCCCGTAAATCCCGTACTCGGCCCGTATAGTCAAAAGTATAAGAAAAAAGTACCCAGGGAGTAAACTCATTTCCCGAACGATTTTTTAAATTATTTTTTCACCACTAAAACGCATGAGACTTGTAGTTTTCAAAAATATTCTCATTTTTGATGACACGCTAAATAAAAGAAGTTTAATCGCCGGCAAACGAAAGCCCGCGTTTTCCCGTAAATCCCGTACTCGGCCCGTATAGTCAAAAGTATACATAAAAAGCACCCAGGGAGTAAACTGATTTCCCGAATGATTTTGTTAATTATTTTTTCACCACCAAAACGCATGAGACTTGTAGTTTTCAAAAATATTCTCATTTTTGATGAGACGCTAAATAAAAGAAGCTTAATCGCCGGCAAGCGAAAACGCGCGATTTCCCGTAAATCCCGTACTCGGCCCGTATAGTCAAAAGTATACAAAGAAAGTACCCAGAGAGTAAACTCATTTCCCGAACGATTTTTTAAATTATTTTTTCACCACTAAAACGCATGAGACTTGCAGTTTACTACAATGTTTTCATTTTTGATGAGACGCTAAATAAAACAAGTTTAATCGCCGGCAAACGAAAACCCGCGATTTCCCGTAAATCCCAGACTCGGCCCGTATAGTCAAAAGTATACAAAGAAAGTACCTAGGGAGTAAATTCATTTCCCGAACGATTTTTTAAATTATTTTTTCACCACTAAAACGCATGAGACTTGTAGTTTTCCAAAATATTTTCATTTTTGATGAGACGCTGAATAAAAGAAGTTTAATCGCCGGCAAACGAAAACCCGCGTTTTCGCGTAAATCCCGTACTCGGCCCGTATAGTCAAAAGTACACAAAAAAAGTACCCAGGGAGTAAACTAATTTCCCGAAAGATTTTTTAAATTATTTTTTCACCACTAAAACGCATGAGACTAGTAGTTTTCAAAAATATTTTCATTTGTGATGAGACGCTGAATAAAAGAAGTTTAGTCGCCGGCAAACGAAAACCCGCGTTTTCCCGTAAATCCCGTACTCGGCCCGTATAGTCAAAAGTATACAAAGAAAGTACCCAGAGAGTAAACTCATTTCCCGAACGATTTTTTAAATTATTTTTTCACCACTAAAACGCATGAGACTTGCAGTTTACTACAATGTTTTCATTTTTGATGAGACGCTAAATAAAACAAGTTTAATCGCCGGCAAACGAAAACCCGCGATTTCCCGTAAATCCCAGACTCGGCCCGTATAGTCAAAAGTATACAAAGAAAGTACCTAGGGAGTAAATTCATTTCCCGAACGATTTTTTAAATTATTTTTTCACCACTAAAACGCATGAGACTTGTAGTTTTCCAAAATATTTTCATTTTTGATGAGACGCTGAATAAAAGAAGTTTAATCGCCGGCAAACGAGAACCCGCGTTTTCGCGTAAATCCCGTACTCGGCCCGTATAGTCAAAATTATACAAAAAAAGTACCCAGGGAGTAAACTCATTTCCCGAACGATTTTTTAAATTATTTTTTCACCACTAAAACGCATGACACTTGTAGTTTTCAAAAATGTTTTCATTTTTGATAAGACGCTGAATAAAAGAAGTTTAATCGCCGGCAAACGAAAACCCGCGTTTTCCCGTAAATCACGTACTCGGCCCGTATAGTCAAAAGTATGCAAAAAAAGTACCTAGGGAGTAAACTAATTTCCCGAAAGATTTTTTAAATTATTTTTTCACCACTAAAACGCATGAGACTTGTAGTTTTCAAAAATATTTTCATTTTTGATGAGACGCTGAATAAAAGAAGTTTAATCGCCGGCAAACGAAAACCCGCGTTTTCGCGTAAATCCCGTACTCGGCCCGTATAGTCAAAAGTACACAAAAAAAGTACCCAGGGAGTAAACTAATTTCCCGAATGATTTTTTAAATTATTTTTTCACCACTAAAACGCATGAGACTTGTAGTTTTCAAAAATATTTTCATTTGTGATGAGACGCTGAATAAAAGAAGTTTAGTCGCCGGCAAACGAAAACCCGCGTTTTCCCGTAAATCCCGTACTCGGCCCGTATAGTCAAAAGTATTCAAAAAAGTACCCACGGAGTAAACTCATTTCCCGAATGATTTTTTAAATTATTTTTTCACCACTAAAACGCATGAGACTTGCAGTTTTCAAAAATGTTTTCATTTGTGATGAGACGCTGAATAAAAGAAGTTTAGTCGCCGGCAAATGAAAACCCGCGTTTTCCCGTAAATCCCGTACTCGGCCCGTATAGTCAAAAGTATACAAAAAAAGAACCCAGGGAGTAAACTCATTTCCCGAACGATTTTTTAAATTATTTTTTCACCACTAAAACGCATGACACTTGTAGTTTTCAAAAATGTTTTCATTTTTGATAAGACGCTGAATAAAAGAAGTTTAATCGCCGGCAAACGAAAACCCGCGTTTTCCCGTAAATCCCGTACTCGGCCCGTATAGTCAAAAGTATGCAAAAAAAGTACCTAGGGAGTAAACTAATTTCCCGAATGATTTTTTAAATTATTTTTTCACCACTAAAACGCATGAGACTTGTAGTTTTCAAAAATATTCTCATCTTTGATGAGACGCTAAATAAAAGAAGCTTAATCGCCGGCAAACGAAAACCCGCGATTTCCCGTAAATCCCGTACTCGGCCCGTATAGTCAAAAGTATACAAAGAAAGTACCCAGGAAGTAAACTCATTTCCCGAACGATTTTTTAAATTATTTTTTCACCACTAAAACGCATGAGACTTGTAGTTTTGAAAAATGTTTTCATTTTTGATGAAACGCTAAATTAAAGAAGTTTAATCGCCGGCAAACGAAAACCCGCGATTTCCCGTAAATCCCGGACTCGGCCCGTATAGTCGAATGTATATAAAGAAAGTTCCCAGGGAGTAAACTCATTTCCCGAACGATTTTTTAAATTATTTTATCACCACTAAAACGCATGAGACTTGTAGTTTTCAAAAATGTTTTCATTTTTGATAAGACGCTGAATAAAAGAAGTTTAATCGCCGGCAAACGAAAACCCGCATTTTCCCGTAAATCCCGTACTCGGCCCGTATAGTCAATAGTATACATAAAAAGCACCCAGGGAGTAAACTGATTTCCCGAATGATGTTTTAAATTATTTTTTCACCACTAAAACGCATGAGACTTGTAGTTTTGAAAAATGTTTTCATTTTTGATGAGACGCTGAATAAAAGAAGTTTTATCGCCGGCAAACGAAAACCCGCGATTTCCTGTAAATCCCGGACTTGGCCCCTATAGTCGAATGTATACAAAGAAAGTACCCTGTGAGTAAACTCATTTTCAGAACGATTTTTCAAATTATTTTTTCACCACTAAAACGCATGAGACTTGTAGTTTTCAAGAATGTTTTCCTTTTTGATAAGACGCTGAATAAAAGAAGTTTAATCGCCAGCAAACGAAAACCCGCGATTTCCCGTAAATCCGGTACTCGGCCCGTATAGTCAAAAGTATACAAAGAAAGTACTCAAGGAGTAAACTCATTTCCCGAACGATTTTTTAAATAATTTTTTCACCAGTAAAACGCATGAGACTTGTAGTTTTCCAAAAATTTTTCATTTTTGATGAGACGCTGAATAAAAGAAGTTTAATCGCCGGCAAACGAAAACCTGCGATTTCCCGTAAATCCCGTACTCGGCTCATACAGTCAAAAGTATACAACGAAAGTACCCAGGGAGTAAACTCATATCCCGGACGATTTTTTTAAATTATGTTTTCACCACTAAAACGCATGAGACTTGTAGTTTTCAAAAATATTTTCTTTTTTGATGAGACGCTGAATAAAAGAAGCTTAATCGCCGGCAAACAAAAACCCGCGATTTCCTGTAAATCCCGGACTTGGCCCGTATAGTCAAATGTATAAAAGAAAGTACCCAGGGAGTAAACTCATTTCCCGTACGATTTTGTAAATTATTTTTTAATCTCTAAAACGGATGAGACATGTAGTTTTTAAAAATATTTTCATTTTTGATGAGACGCTGAATAAAAAAAGTTTAATCGCCGGCAAACAAAAACCCGCGATTTCCCGTAAATCCCGTACTCGGCCCGTATAGTCAAAAGTACATAAAAAAAGTACCCAGGGAGTAAACTGACTTCCCGAATGATTTTTTAAATTATTTTTTCACTACTAAAACGCATGAGACTTGTAGTTTTCAAAAAAAAATTTATTTTTGATGAGACGCTGAATAAAAGAAGTTTAATCGCCGGCAAACGAAAACCCGCGATTTCCTGTAAATCCCTGGCTTGGCCCCTATAGTCGAATGTATACAAAGAAAGTACCCTGTGAGTAAACTCATTTTCAGTACGATTTTTTAAATTATCTTTTCACCACTAAAACGCATGAGACTTGTAGTTTTCAAAAATGTTTTCATTTTTGATAAGACGCTGAATTTAAGAAGTTTAATCGCCGGCAAACGAAAACCCGCGATTTTCCGTAAATCCGGTACTCGGCCCGTATAGTCAGAAGTATACAAAGAAAGTACTCAAGGAGTAAACTCATTTCCCGAACGATTTTTTAAATTATTTTTTCACCACTAAAACGCATGAGACTTGTACTTTTCCAAAATGTTTTCATTCTTGATGAGACTCTAAATAAAAGAAGTTTAATCGCCGGCAAACGAAAACCCGCGATTTCCCGTAAATCCCGGGCTTGGCCCGTATAGTCGAATGTATATAAAGAAAGTACCCTGTGAGTGAACTCATTTCCCGAACGATTTTTTTAAATTATTTTTTCACCATTAAAACGCATGAGACTTGTAGTTTTCAAAAATATTTTCATTTGTGATGAGACGCTGAATAAAAGAAGTTTAGTCGCCGGCAAACGAAAACCCGCGTTTTCCCGTAAATCCCGTACTCGGCCCGTATAGTCAAAAGTATACAAAAAAAGTACCCAGGGAGTAAACTCATTTCCCGAACGATTTTTTAAATTATTTTTTCACCACTAAAACGCATGAGACTTGTAGTTTTCAAAAATATTCTCATTTTTCATGAGACGCTAAATAAAAGAAGTTTAATCGCCGGCAAACGAAAGCCCGCGTTTTCCCGTAAATCCCGTACTCGGCCCGTATAGTCAAAAGTATACATAAAAAGCACCCAGGGAGTAAACTGATTTCCCGAATGATTTTGTTAATTATTTTTTCACCACCAAAACGCATGAGACTTGTAGTTTTCAAAAATATTCTCATTTTTGATGAGACGCTAAATAAAAGAAGCTTAATCGCCGGCAAGCGAAAACGCGCGATTTCCCGTAAATCCCGTACTCGGCCCGTATAGTCAAAAGTATACAAAGAAAGTACCCAGGGAGTAAACTCATTTCCCGAACGATTTTTTAAATTATTTTTTCACCACTAAAACACATGAGACTTGTAGTTTTCAAAAATATTCTCATTTTTGATGAGACGCTAAATAAAAGAAGTTTAATCGCCGGCAAACGAAAGCCCGCGTTTTCCCGTAAATCCCGTACTCATCCCGTATAGTCAAAAGTATACATAAAAAGCACCCAGGGAGTAAACTGATTTCTCGAATGATTTTTTAAATTATTTTTTCACCACTAAAACGCATGAGACTTGTAGTTTTCAAAAATATTCTCATTTTTGATGAGACGCTAAATAAAAGAAGCTTAATCGCCGGCAAACGAAAACCCGCCATTTCCCGTAAATCCCGTACTCGGCCCGTATAGTCAAAAGTACACAAAAAAAGTACCCAGGGAGTAAACTAATTTCCCGAATGATTTTTTAAATTATTTTTTCACCACTAAAACGCATGAGACTTGTAGTTTTCAAAAATATTTTCATTTGTGATGAGACGCTGAATAAAAGAAGTTTAGTCGCCGGCAAACGAAAACCCGCGTTTTCCCGTAAATCCCGTACTCGGCCCGTATAGTCAAAAGTATTCAAAAAAGTACCCACGGAGTAAACTCATTTCCCGAATGATTTTTTAAATTATTTTTTCACCACTAAAACGCATGAGACTTGCAGTTTTCAAAAATGTTTTCATTTGTGATGAGACGCTGAATAAAAGAAGTTTAGTCGCCGGCAAACGAAAACCCGCGTTTTCCCGTAAATCCCGTACTCGGCCCGTATAGTCAAAAGTATACAAAAAAAGAACCCAGGGAGTAAACTCATTTCCCGAACGATTTTTTAAATTATTTTTTCACCACTAAAACGCATGACACTTGTAGTTTTCAAAAATGTTTTCATTTTTGATAAGACGCTGAATAAAAGAAGTTTAATCGCCGGCAAACGAAAACCCGCGTTTTCCCGTAAATCCCGTACTCGGCCCGTATAGTCAAAAGTATGCAAAAAAAGTACCTAGGGAGTAAACTAATTTCCCGAATGATTTTTTAAATTATTTTTTCACCACTAAAACGCATGAGACTTGTAGTTTTCAAAAATATTCTCATCTTTGATGAGACGCTAAATAAAAGAAGCTTAATCGCCGGCAAACGAAAACCCGCGATTTCCCGTAAATCCCGTACTCGGCCCGTATAGTCAAAAGTATACAAAGAAAGTACCCAGGAAGTAAACTCATTTCCCGAACGATTTTTTAAATTATTTTTTCACCACTAAAACGCATGAGACTTGTAGTTTTCAAATATGTTTTCATTTTTGATGAAACGCTAAATTAAAGAAGTTTAATCGCCGGCAAACGAAAACCCGCGATTTCCCGTAAATCCCGGACTCGGCCCGTATAGTCGAATGTATATAAAGAAAGTTCCCAGGGAGTAAACTCATTTCCCGAACGATTTTTTAAATTATTTTATCACCACTAAAACGCATAAGACTTGTAGTTTTCAAAAATGTTTTCATTTTTGATAAGACGCTGAATAAAAGAAGTTTAATCGCCGGCAAACGAAAACCCGCATTTTCCCGTAAATCCCGTACTCGGCCCGTATAGTCAATAGTATACATAAAAAGCACCCAGGGAGTAAACTGATTTCCCGAATGATGTTTTAAATTATTTTTTCACCACTAAAACGCATGAGACTTGTAGTTTTGAAAAATGTTTTCATTTTTGATGAGACGCTGAATAAAAGAAGTTTTATCGCCGGCAAACGAAAACCCGCGATTTCCTGTAAATCCCGGACTTGGCCCCTATAGTCGAATGTATACAAAGAAAGTACCCTGTGAGTAAACTCATTTTCAGAACGATTTTTCAAATTATTTTTTCACCACTAAAACGCATGAGACTTGTAGTTTTCAAGAATGTTTTCCTTTTTGATAAGACGCTGAATAAAAGAAGTTTAATCGCCAGCAAACGAAAACCCGCGATTTCCCGTAAATCCGGTACTCGGCCCGTATAGTCAAAAGTATACAAAGAAAGTACTCAAGGAGTAAACTCATTTCCCGAACGATTTTTTAAATAATTTTTTCACCAGTAAAACGCATGAGACTTGTAGTTTTCCAAAAATTTTTCATTTTTGATGAGACGCTGAATAAAAGAAGTTTAATCGCCGGCAAACGAAAACCTGCGATTTCCCGTAAATCCCGTACTCGGCTCATACAGTCAAAAGTATACAACGAAAGTACCCAGGGAGTAAACTCATTTCCCGGACGATTTTTTTAAATTATGTTTTCACCACTAAAACGCATGAGACTTGTAGTTTTCAAAAATATTTTCTTTTTTGATGAGACGCTGAATAAAAGAAGCTTAATCGCCGGCAAACAAAAACCCGCGATTTCCTGTAAATCCCGGACTTGGCCCGTATAGTCGAATGTATAAAAGAAAGTACCCAGGGAGTAAACTCATTTCCCGTACGATTTTGTAAATTATTTTTTAATCTCTAAAACGGATGAGACATGTAGTTTTTAAAAATATTTTCATTTTTGATGAGACGCTGAATAAAAAAAGTTTAATCGCCGGCAAACAAAAACCCGCGATTTCCCGTAAATCCCGTACTTGGCCCGTATAGTCAAAAGTACATAAAAAAAGTACCCAGGGAGTAAACTGACTTCCCGAATGATTTTTTAAATTATTTTTTCACTACTAAAACGCATGAGACTTGTAGTTTTCAAAAAAAAATTTATTTTTGATGAGACGCTGAATAAAAGAAGTTTAATCGCCGGCAAACGAAAACCCGCGATTTCCTGTAAATCCCTGGCTTGGCCCCTATAGTCGAATGTATACAAAGAAAGTACCCTGTGAGTAAACTCATTTTCAGTACGATTTTTTAAATTATCTTTTCACCACTAAAACGCATGAGACTTGTAGTTTTCAAAAATGTTTTCATTTTTGATAAGACGCTGAATTTAAGAAGTTTAATCGCCGGCAAACGAAAACCCGCGATTTTCCGTAAATCCGGTACTCGGCCCGTATAGTCAGAAGTATACAAAGAAAGTACTCAAGGAGTAAACTCATTTCCCGAACGATTTTTTAAATTATTTTTTCACCACTAAAACGCATGAGACTTGTACTTTTCCAAAATGTTTTCATTCTTGATGAGACTCTAAATAAAAGAAGTTTAATCGCCGGCAAACGAAAACCCGCGTTTTCCCGTAAATCCCGTACTCGGCCCGTATAGTCAAAAGTATTCAAAAAAGTACCCACGGAGTAAACTCATTTCCCGAATGATTTTTTAAATTATTTTTTCACCACTAAAACGCATGAGACTTGCAGTTTTCAAAAATGTTTTCATTTGTGATGAGACGCTGAATAAAAGAAGTTTAGTCGCCGGCAAACGAAAACCCGCGTTTTCCCGTAAATCCCGTACTCGGCCCGTATAGTCAAAAGTATACAAAAAAAGAACCCAGGGAGTAAACTCATTTCCCGAACGATTTTTTAAATTATTTTTTCACCACTAAAACGCATGACACTTGTAGTTTTCAAAAATGTTTTCATTTTTGATAAGACGCTGAATAAAAGAAGTTTAATCGCCGGCAAACGAAAACCCGCGTTTTCCCGTAAATCCCGTACTCGGCCCGTATAGTCAAAAGTATGCAAAAAAAGTACCTAGGGAGTAAACTAATTTCCCGAATGATTTTTTAAATTATTTTTTCACCACTAAAACGCATGAGACTTGTAGTTTTCAAAAATATTCTCATCTTTGATGAGACGCTAAATAAAAGAAGCTTAATCGCCGGCAAACGAAAACCCGCGATTTCCCGTAAATCCCGTACTCGGCCCGTATAGTCAAAAGTATACAAAGAAAGTACCCAGGAAGTAAACTCATTTCCCGAACGATTTTTTAAATTATTTTTTCACCACTAAAACGCATGAGACTTGTAGTTTTCAAATATGTTTTCATTTTTGATGAAACGCTAAATTAAAGAAGTTTAATCGCCGGCAAACGAAAACCCGCGATTTCCCGTAAATCCCGGACTCGGCCCGTATAGTCGAATGTATATAAAGAAAGTTCCCAGGGAGTAAACTCATTTCCCGAACGATTTTTTAAATTATTTTATCACCACTAAAACGCATGAGACTTGTAGTTTTCAAAAATGTTTTCATTTTTGATAAGACGCTGAATAAAAGAAGTTTAATCGCCGGCAAACGAAAACCCGCATTTTCCCGTAAATCCCGTACTCGGCCCGTATAGTCAATAGTATACATAAAAAGCACCCAGGGAGTAAACTGATTTCCCGAATGATGTTTTAAATTATTTTTTCACCACTAAAACGCATGAGACTTGTAGTTTTGAAAAATGTTTTCATTTTTGATGAGACGCTGAATAAAAGAAGTTTTATCGCCGGCAAACGAAAACCCGCGATTTCCTGTAAATCCCGGACTTGGCTCCTATAGTCGAATGTATACAAAGAAAGTACCCTGTGAGTAAACTCATTTTCAGAACGATTTTTCAAATTATTTTTTCACCACTAAAACGCATGAGACTTGTAGTTTTCAAGAATGTTTTCCTTTTTGATAAGACGCTGAATAAAAGAAGTTTAATCGCCAGCAAACGAAAACCCGCGATTTCCCGTAAATCCGGTACTCGGCCCGTATAGTCAAAAGTATACAAAGAAAGTACTCAAGGAGTAAACTCATTTCCCGAACGATTTTTTAAATAATTTTTTCACCAGTAAAACGCATGAGACTTGTAGTTTTCCAAAATGTTTTCATTCTTGATGAGACGCTGAATAAAAGAAGCTTAATCGCCGGCAAACAAAAACCCGCGATTTCCTGTAAATCCTGGACTTGGCCCGTATAGTCGAATGTATAAAAGAAAGTACCCAGGGAGTAAACTCATTTCCCGTACGATTTTGTAAATTATTTTTTAATCTCTAAAACGGATGAGACATGTAGTTTTTAAAAATATTTTCATTTTTGATGAGACGCTGAATAAAAAAAGTTTAATCGCCGGCAAACAAAAACCCGCGATTTCCCGTAAATCCCGTACTTGGCCTGTATAGTCAAAAGTACATAAAAAAAGTACCCAGGGAGTAAACTGACTTCCCGAATGATTTTTTAAATTATTTTTTCACTACTAAAACGCATGAGACTTGTAGTTTTCAAAAAAAATTTTATTTTTGATGAGACGCTGAATAAAAGAAGTTTAATCGCCGGCAAACGAAAACCCGCGATTTCCTGTAAATCCCTGGCTTGGCCCCTATAGTCGAATGTATACAAAGAAAGTACCCTGTGAGTAAACTCATTTTCAGTACGATTTTTTAAATTATCTTTTCACCACTAAAACGCATGAGACTTGTAGTTTTCAAAAATGTTTTCATTTTTGATAAGACGCTGAATTTAAGAAGTTTAATCGCCGGCAAACGAAAACCCGCGATTTTCCGTAAATCCGGTACTCGGCCCGTATAGTCAGAAGTATACAAAGAAAGTACTCAAGGAGTAAACTCATTTCCCGAACGATTTTTTAAATTATTTTTTCACCACTAAAACGCATGAGACTTGTACTTTTCCAAAATGTTTTCATTCTTGATGAGACTCTAAATAAAAGAAGTTTAATCGCCGGCAAACGAAAACCCGCGATTTCCCGTAAATCCCGGGCTTGGCCCGTATAGTCGAATGTATATAAAGAAAGTACCCTGTGAGTGAACTCATTTCCCGAACGATTTTTTTAAATTATTTTTTCACCATTAAAACGCATGAGACTTGTAGTTTTCAAAAATGTTTTCATTTTTGATAAGACGCTGAATTTAAGAAGTTTAATCGCCGGCAAACGAAAACCCGCGATTTTCCGTAAATCCGGTACTCGGCCCGTATAGTCAGAAGTATACAAAGAAAGTACTCAAGGAGTAAACTCATTTCCCGAACGATTTTTTAAATTATTTTTTCACCACTAAAACGCATGAGACTTGTACTTTTCCAAAATGTTTTCATTCTTGATGAGACTCTAAATAAAAGAAGTTTAATCGCCGGCAAACGAAAACCCGCGATTTCCCGTAAATCCCGGGCTTGGCCCGTATAGTCGAATGTATAAAAGAAAGTACCCAGGGAGTAAACTGATTTCCCGAACGATTTTTCAAATTATTTCTGCAGCACTAGAACGAATGAGACTTGTAGCATTCAAAAATGTTTACATTTTTGATGAGACGCCTAATGAAAGCAGTTTAATCGCCGACAACCGAAAACCCGCTTTTCCCGTAAATCCCTGGCTTGAACCGTATAGTTGAATGTATACAAAGAAAGTACCCTGTGAATAAACTCATTTTCAGAACGATTTTTTAAATTATTTTTTCACCACTAAGACGCATGAGACTTGTACTTTTCAAAAATGTTTTCATTCTTGATGAGACTCTAAATAAAAGAAGTTTAATCGCCGGCAAACGAAAACCCGCGATTTCCCGTAAATCCCGGGCTTGGCCCGTATAGTCGAATGTATATAAAGAAAGTACCCTGTGAGTGAACTCATTTCCTGAACGATTTTTTAATATATTTTTTCACCATTAAAACGCATGAGATTTGTAGTTTTCAAAAATGTTTTCATTTTTGATGAGACGCTGAATGAAAGAAGTTTGATCTCCGGCAAACGAAAACCCGGGATTTCCTGTAAATCCCGAACTTGGC
Source organism: Hydractinia symbiolongicarpus (assembly GCF_029227915.1). Lineage (NCBI taxonomy): Eukaryota > Metazoa > Cnidaria > Hydrozoa > Anthoathecata > Hydractiniidae > Hydractinia > Hydractinia symbiolongicarpus. The sequence goes on from NC_079886.1 coordinate 472,077, forward strand.
CCGTATAGTCGAATGTACAAAAGAAAGTACCCAGGGAGTAAACTGATTTCCCGAACGATTTTTCAAATTATTTCTGCAGCACTAGAACGAATGAGACTTGTAGTATTCAAAAATGTTTACATTTTTGATGAGACGCCGAATGAAAGCAGTTTAATCGCCGACAACCGAAAACCCGCTTTTCCCGTAAATCTCTGGCTTGAACCGTATAGTTGAATGTATACAAAGAAAGTACCCTGTGAATAAACTCATTTTCAGAACGATTTTTTAAATTATTTTTTCACCACTAAGACGCATGAAACTTGTAGTTTTTAAAAATGTTTTTATTTTTGAAAAGACGCTGAATAAAAGAAGTTTAATCGCCGGCAAACGAAAACCCGCGATTTCCCGTAAATCCCGTACTCGGCCCGTATAGTGAAAAGTATACAAAGAAAGTACTCAGGGAGTAAACGTATTTCCCGAACGATATTTTAAATTATTTTTTCACCGCTAAAACGCATGAGACTTGTAGTTTTCAAAAATGTTTTTATTTTTGATGAGACGCTAAATAAAACAAGTTTTTTAGCCGGCAAACGAAAACCCGCGATTTCCCGTAAATCCCGGACACGACCCGTATAATCAAAAGTATACAAAGAAAGTGCCCTGGGAGTAAACTCATTTCCCGAACGATTTTTTAAATTATTTTTTCACCACTAAAACGCATGAGACTTTTAGTTTTCCAAAATGTTTTCATTCTTGATGAGACTCTAAATAAAAGAAGTTTAATCGCCGGCAAACGAAAACCCGCGATTTCCCGTAAATCCCGGGCTTGGCCGTATAGTCGAATGTATATAAAGAAAATGCCCTGTGAGTGAACTCATTTCCCGAACGATTTTTTAAGTTATTTTTTCACCATTAAAACGCATGAGATTTGTAGTTTTCAAAAATGTTTTCATTTTTGATGAGACGCTGAATGAAAGAAGTTTGATCTCCGGCAAACGAAAACCCGGGATTTCCTGTAAATCCCGAACTTGGCCCGTATAGTCGAATGTATAAAAGAAAGTACCCAGGGAGTAAACTGATTTCCCGAACGATTTTTCAAATTATTTCTGCACCACTAGAACGTATGAGACTTGTAGTTTTCAAAAATGTTTTCATTTTTGAGAAGACGCTGAATAAAAGAAGTTTAATCGCCGACAACCGAAAACCCGCTTTTCCCGTAAATCCCGTACTCGGCCCGTATAGTTGAATGTATACAAAGAAAGTACCCTGTGAATAAACTCATTTTCTGAACGATTTTTTAAATTATTTTTTCACCACTAAAACGTATGAGACTTGTAGTTTTCAAAAATGTTTTCATTTTTGAGAAGACGCTGAATAAAAGAAGTTTAATCGCCGGCAAACGAAAACCCGCGATTTCCCGTAAATCCCGTACTCGGCCGGAATAGTCAAAAGTATACAAAGAAAGTGCTCAGGGAGTAAACTCATTTCCCGAACGATATTTTAAATTATTTTTTCACCACTAAGACGCATGAGACTTGTACTTTTCAAAAATGTTTTCATTCTTGATGAGACTCTAAATAAAAGAAGTTTAATCGCCGGCAAACGAAAACCCGCGATTTCCCGTAAATCCCGGGCTTGGCCCGTATAGTCGAATGTATATAAAGAAAGTACCCTGTGAGTGAACTCATTTCCTGAACGATTTTTTAATATATTTTTTCACCATTAAAACGCATGAGATTTGTAGTTTTCAAAAATGTTTTCATTTTTGATGAGACGCTGAATGAAAGAAGTTTGATCTCCGGCAAACGAAAACCCGGGATTTCCTGTAAATCCCGAACTTGGCCCGTATAGTCGAATGTACAAAAGAAAGTACCCAGGGAGTAAACTGATTTCCCGAACGATTTTTCAAATTATTTCTGCAGCACTAGAACGAATGAGACTTGTAGTATTCAAAAATGTTTACATTTTTGATGAGACGCCGAATGAAAGCAGTTTAATCGCCGACAACCGAAAACCCGCTTTTCCCGTAAATCCCTGGCTTGAACCGTATAGTTGAATGTATACAAAGAAAGTACCCTGTGAATAAACTCATTTTCAGAACGATTTTTTAAATTATTTTTTCACCACTAAGACGCATGAAACTTGTAGTTTTTAAAAATGTTTTTATTTTTGAAAAGACGCTGAATAAAAGAAGTTTAATCGCCGGCAAACGAAAACCCGCGATTTCCCGTAAATCCCGTACTCGGCCCGTATAGTGAAAAGTATACAAAGAAAGTACTCAGGGAGTAAACGTATTTCCCGAACGATATTTTAAATTATTTTTTCACCGCTAAAACGCATGAGACTTGTAGTTTTCAAAAATGTTTTTATTTTTGATGAGACGCTAAATAAAACAAGTTTTTTAGCCGGCAAACGAAAACCCGCGATTTCCCGTAAATCCCGGACACGACCCGTATAATCAAAAGTATACAAAGAAAGTGCCCTGGGAGTAAACTCATTTCCCGAACGATTTTTTAAATTATTTTTTCACCACTAAAACGCATGAGACTTTTAGTTTTCCAAAATGTTTTCATTCTTGATGAGACTCTAAATAAAAGAAGTTTTATCGCCGGCAAACGAAAACCCGCGATTTCCCGTAAATCCCGGGCTTGGCCGTATAGTCGAATGTATATAAAGAAAATGCCCTGTGAGTGAACTCATTTCCCGAACGATTTTTTAAGTTATTTTTTCACCATTAAAACGCATGAGATTTGTAGTTTTCAAAAATGTTTTCATTTTTGATGAGACGCTGAATGAAAGAAGTTTGATCTCCGGCAAACGAAAACCCGGGATTTCCTGTAAATCCCGAACTTGGCCCGTATAGTCGAATGTATAAAAGAAAGTACCCAGGGAGTAAACTGATTTCCCGAACGATTTTTCAAATTATTTCTGCACCACTAGAACGTATGAGACTTGTAGTTTTCAAAAATGTTTTCATTTTTGAGAAGACGCTGAATAAAAGAAGTTTAATCGCCGACAACCGAAAACCCGCTTTCCCCGTAAATCCCGTACTCGGCCCGTATAGTTGAATGTATACAAAGAAAGTACCCTGTGAATAAACTCATTTTCTGAACGATTTTTTAAATTATTTTTTCACCACTAAAACGTATGAGACTTGTAGTTTTCAAAAATGTTTTCATTTTTGAGAAGACGCTGAATAAAAGAAGTTTAATCGCCGGCAAACGAAAACCCGCGATTTCCCGTAAATCCCGTACTCGGCCGGAATAGTCAAAAGTATACAAAGAAAGTGCTCAGGGAGTAAACTCATTTCCCGAACGATATTTTAAATTATTTTTTCACCACTAAAACGCATGAGACTGGTAGTTTTCAACAATGTTTTCATTTTTGATGAGACGCTAAATAAAACAAGTTTAATCGCCAGCAAACGAAAACCCGCGATCTCCCGTAAATCCCGTACTCGGCCCGTATAGTCAAAAGTATACAAAGAAATTACTCAGGGAGTAAACTCATTTCCCGAACGATATTTTAAATTATTTTTTCACCACTAAAACGCATGAGACTTGCAGTTTTCAAAAATGTTTTCATTTTTGATGAGACGCTGAATGAAAGACGTTTGATCTCCGGCAAACGAAAACCCGGGATTTCCTGTAAATCCCGAACTTGGCCCGTATAGTCGATTGTATAAAAGAAAGTACCCAGGGAGTAAACTGATTTCCCGAACGATTTTTCAAATTATTTCTGCAGCACTAGAACGGATGAGACTGGTAGTATTCAAAAATGTTTACATTTTTGATGAGACGCCGAATGAAAGCAGTTTAATCGCCGACAACCGAAAACCCGTTTTTCCCGTAAATCCCTGGCTTGACCCGTATAGTTGAATGTATAAAAGAAAGTACCCAGGGAGAAAACTGATTTCCCGAACGATTTTTCAAATTATTTCTGCACCACTAGAACGAATGAGACTTGTAGTATTCAAAAATGTTTACATTTTTGATGAGACGCCGAATGAAAGCAGTTTAATCGCCGACAACCGAAAACCCGATTTTCCCGTAAATCCCTGGCTCGGCCCGTATAGTTGAATGTATACAAAGAAAGTACCCTGTGAATAAACTCATTTTCTGAACGATTTTTTAAATTATTTTTTCACCACTAAAACGCATGAGACTTGTAGTTTTCAAAAATGTTTTCATTTTTTAGAAGACGCTGAATAAAAGAAGTTTAATCGCCGGCAAACGAAAACCCGCGATTTCCCGTAAATCCCGTACTCGGCCCGTATAGTCAAAAGTATACAAAGAAAGTACTCAGGGAGTAAACTCATTTCCCGAACGATATTTTAAATTATTTTTTCACCACTAAAACGCATGAGACTTGTAGTTTTCAACAATGTTTTCATTTTTGATGAGACGCTAAATTAATGAAGTTTATTCGCCGGCAAACGAAAACCCGCGATTTCCCCTAAATCCCGGACTCGGCCCGTATAGTCAAAAGTATACAAAGAAAGTACCCAGGGAGTAAACGCATTTCCCGAACGATTTTTTAAATTATTTTTTCACCACTAAAACGCATGAGACTTGTAGTTTTCAAAAATATTTTTATTTTTGATGAGACGCTGAATAAAAGAAGTTTAATCGCCGGCAAACGAAAACCTGTTAGTGGTGATTTTCCAGTTTTTATGTTGAAAAAGTTTATTCATATCTTTGTTCCTATCCTCACTAATATTATAAATTTTTGTTTACAGTCTAATATTTTTCCTGATGATCTAAAACTTGCAGAGGTTATACCTGTTTTTAAGAAGGATGACTGTAATGATAAGGAGAACTATAGACCTGTTAGCTTGCTTCCCTGTTTATCAAAGGTTTTTGAAAGAATTATTCTTAATCAAATGCACACTTTTATGCATGACAAACTCAGCCCTCATCTATCAGGCTTCAGAAAGGGTTATAATACACAATATGCTCTCATTCGAATGATTGAACAATGGAAAAGCACACTTGATAATAAGGGTGTAGTTGGAGCAGTGCTAATGGACCTTTCAAAAGCTTTTGATACTATCAACCATGATTTGCTTATTGCAAAGCTGCATGCCTATGGTTTTTCTGAATCTTCTTTATTATTTATTCACTCATACTTGAAAAATCGTTTTCAGAGAACCAGAATAAATTCTTCTTTTAGCGAATGGCTTCCTCTTCAAGTTGGAGTTCCACAAGGATCAATCTTAGGACCTCCTCTCTTCAATTATTCTATAAACGATTTATTCTGGTTCATTATTCAATCATCCATTTGTAACTTTGCAGATGATAACACCTTATATGCTTGTGAAAATTCATTAGAAGATGTAAAACAAACACTGCTTACTAATTTGGTCATAGTTAATAATTGGTTTTATGAAAATTACTTAGCAATAAATTTGAAAAAGTATCAATATATTGTATTAGGTCATCACGATGAAAGTTTGATATTTAACCATTTGAAAATTGCGTGTAAATCGTCTGTAGTGCTTCTTGGTGTTACGATTGACTCGAGACTAAACTTTCATTCGCATGTCAAAAACATCTGTAATAAGGCTAGTAGGAAACTCAACGTGCTTCAAAGGATATCTTCCTTTTTGACACCCAAGATGAAGCGTTTCCTCTTCAATTCATTTATTTTGTCTCAGTTTTCTTACTGTCCCTTAGTATGGATGTTTTGTGGAAAAGTTGCGAATAATCGAATCAATCGTATTCATGAACGTTGTCTAAGAATCATACAGGACGATATAAATGGCAGTTACGATGAACTTTTATCTTTATGTAATGTTAAAAATATTCACATCATCAATTTACAGAATTTAATGAAAGAGGTTTACAAATTTTTAAATGGATTGTCACCTCTATATATGAACGAGATATTTTCTGTTAGGGAAAACAAGTACAACCTTCGTTGCTTTAATTTGATCAGGCGACCAACTTGTCGGACAACGTACTATGGCTTAAATACTTTATCAAATATTGCAGGGAAGCTATGGATATCTGTGCCTGACGCTACAAAGAATTCTCCTTCTCTCGAAGCCTTCCGTAGCTCAATAAAATTTTGGGAAGGTGATGTTTGCACCTGTAAAATATGCATGGATATACCATACATATTTTAACTTTACTTATTTATTTATTTATTTTTCTTATTTTTTATCGCTGTTTGCCTTGTTTTACGTTTTGTTGTCGATTTAAATTAGTTATTTAAATACTATTGTATCTATCGACGTTAAATAAAGAGAAAATCAAAAAAAAATCAAAAAACCTGCGATTTCCCGTAAATCCCGTACTCGGCCCGTATAGTCAAAAGTACACAAAAAAAGTACCCAGGGAGTAAACTAATTTCCCGAATGATTTTTTAAATTTTTTTTTCACCACTAAAACGCATGAGATTTGTAGTTTTCAAAAATGTTTTCATTTTTGATGAGACGCTGAATAAAAGAAGTTTAATCGCCGGCAAACGAAAACCCGCGATTTCCCGTAATTACCGTACTCGGCCCGTATAGTCAAAAGTACACAAAAAAAGTACCCAGGGAGTAAACTGTTTTCCCGAATGATTTTTTAAATTAATTTTTCACCACTAAAACGCATGAGACTTGTAGTTTTCAAAAATGTTTTCATTTTTGTTAAGACGCTGAATAAAAGATGTTTAATCGCCGGCAAACGAAAACCTGCGATTTCCCGTAAATCCGGTACTCGGCCCGTATAGTCAAAAGTACACAAAAAAAGTACCCAGGGAGTAAACTGATTTCCCGAATGATTTTTTAAATTATTTTTTCACCACTAAAACGCATGAGACTTGTAGTTTTCAAAAATGTTTTCATTTTTGTTAAGACGCTGAATAAAAGAAGTTTAATCGCCGGCAAACGAAAACCTGCGATTTCCCGTAAATCCGGTACTCGGCCCGTATAGTCAAAAGTATACAAAGAAAGTACTCAAGGAGTAAACTCATTTCCCGAACGATTTTTTAAATTATTTTTTCACCACTAAAACGCATAAGACTTGTGGTTTTTAAAAATGTTTTCATTTTTGAAGAGACGCTACATGAAAGAAGTTTAATCGCCGGCAAACGAAAACCCGCGATTTCCCGTAAATCCCTTACTCGGCCCGTATAGTCGAATGTATATAAAGAAAGTAGCCAGGGAGTAAACTCATTTCCCGAACGATTTTTTAAATTATTTTTTCACCACCAAAACGCATGAGACTTGTAGTTTTCAAAAATGTTTTCATTTTTGATAAAACCCTAAATAAAAGAAGTTTATTCTCCGGCAAACGAAAACCCGCGATTTCCCGTAAATCCGGTACTCGGCCCGTATAGTCGAATGTATAAAAAGAAAGTAGCCAGGGAGTAAACTCATTTCCCGAACGATTTTTTAAATTATTTTTTCACCACTAAAACGCTTGAGACTTGTAGTTTTCAAAAATGTTTTCATTTTTGATGAGACGCTAAATAAAAGAAGTTTAATCGCCGGCAAACGAAATTCCGCGATTTCCCGTAAATCCGGTACTCGGCCCGTATAGTCGAATGTAGATAAAAAAGTATGCAGGGAGTAAACTCATTTCCCGAACGATTTTTTACATTATTTTTTCACCACTAAAACGCATGAGACTTGTAGTTTTCAAAAATGTTTTCATTTTTGATAAGACGCTGAATAAAAGAAGTTTAATCGCCGGCAAACGAAAACCCGCGATTTCCCGTAAATCCGGTACTCGGCCCGTATAGTCAAAAGTATACAAAGAAAGTACCCAGGGTGTAAACTCATTTCCCGAACGATTTTTTAAATTATTTTTTCACCACTAAAACGCATGAGACTTGTAGTTTTCAAAAATGTTTTCATTTTTGATGAGACGCTGAATAAAAGAAGTTTAATGACCGGCAAACGAAAACCCGCGATTTCCTGTAAATCCCGGACTTATCCTGTATAGTCGAATGTATAAAAGAAAGTACCCAAGGAGTAAACTCATTTCCCGAACGATTTTGTAAATTATTTTTTAATCACTAAAACGGATGAGGCTTGTAGTTTTTAAAAATATTTTCATTTTTGATGAGACGCTGAATAAAAGAAGTTTAATCGCCGGCAAACGAAAACCCGCGATTTCCCGTAAATCCCGTACTCGGCCCGTATAGTCAAAAGTATACAAAGAAAGTACTCAAGGAGTAAACTCATTTCCCGAACGATTTTTTAAATTATTTTTTCACCACTAAAACGCATAAGACTTGTGGTTTATAAAAATGTTTTCATTTTTGAAGAGACGCTAAATAAAAGAAGTTTAATCGCCGGCAAACGAAAACCTGCGATTTCCCGTAAATCCGGTACTCGGCCCGTATAGTCAAAAGTATACAAAGAAAGTACTCAAGGAGTAAACTCATTTCCCGAACGATTTTTTAAATTATTTTTTCACCACTAAAACGCATAAGACTTGTGGTTTTTAAAAATGTTTTCATTTTTGAAGAGACGCTAAATAAAAGAAGTTTAATCGCCGGCAAACGAAAACCCGCGATTTCCCGTAAATCCCTTACTCTGCCCGTATAGTCGAATGTATATAAAGAAAGTAGCCAGGGAGTAAACTCATTTCCCGAACGATTTTTTAAATTATTTTTTCACCACCAAAACGCATGAGACTTGTAGTTTTCAAAAATGTTTTCATTTTTGATAAGACGCTAAATAAAAGAAGTTTATTCGCCGGCAAACGAAAACCCGCGATTTCCCGTAAATCCGGTACTCGGCCCGTATAGTCGAATGTATAAAAAGAAAGTAGCCAGGGAGTAAACTCATTTCCCGAACGATTTTTTAAATTATTTTTTCACCACTAAAACGCATGAGACTTGTAGTTTTCAAAAATGTTTTCATTTTTGATGAGACGCTAAATAAAAGAAGTTTAATCGCCGGCAAACGAAATTCCGCGATTTCCCGTAAATCCGGTACTCGGCCCGTATAGTCGAATGTAGATAAAAAAAGTACCCAGGGAGTAAACTCATTTCCCGAACGATTTTTTACATTATTTTTTCACCACTAAAACGCATGAGACTTGTAGTTTTCAAAAATGTTTTCATTTTTGATAAGACGCTGAATAAAAGAAGTTTAATCGCCGGCAAACGAAAACCCGCGATTTCCCGTAAATCCGGTACTCGGCCCGTATAGTCAAAAGTATACAAAGAAAGTACCCAGGGTGTAAACTCATTTCCCGAACGATTTTTTAAATTATTTTTTCACCACTAAAACGCATGAGACTTGTAGTTTTCAAAAATGTTTTCATTTTTGATGAGACGCTGAATAAAAGAAGTTTAATCGCCGGCAAAAGAAAACCCGCGATTTCCTGTAAATCCCGGACTAATCCTGTATAGTCGAATGTATAAAAGAAAGTACCCAAGGAGTAAACTCATTTCCCGAACGATTTTGTAAATTATTTTTTAATCACTAAAACGGATGAGGCTTGTAGTTTTTAAAAATATTTTCATTTTTGATGAGACGCTGAATAAAAGAAGTTTAATCGCCGGCAAACGAAAACCCGCGATTTCCCGTAAATCCCGTACTCGGCCCGTATAGTCAAAAGTATACGAAGAAAGTACTCAAGGAGTAAACTCATTTCCCGAACGATTTTTTAAATTATTTTTTCCCCACTAAAACGCATGAGACTTGTAGCTTTCAAAAATGTTTTCATTTTTGATGAGACGCTAAATAAAAGAAGTTTAATGGCCGGCAAACGAAAACCCGCGATTTCCCGTAAATCCCGTACTCGGCCCGTATAGTCAAAAGTGTACAAAGAAAGTACCCAGGGAGTAAACTCATTTCCCGAACGATTTTTTAAATTATTTTTTCACCACTAAAACGCAAGAGACTTGTAGTTTTCAAAAATGTTTTCATTTTTGATGAGACGCTAAATAAAAGAAGTTTAATCGCCGGCAAACGAAAACCCGCGATTTCCAGTAAATCCCGTACTCGGCCCGTATAGTCGAATGTATATAAAGAAAGTAGCCAGGGAGTAAACTCATTTCCCGAACGATTTTTTAAATTATTTTTTCACTACTAAAACGCATGAGACTTGTAGTTTTCAAAAATGTTTTCATTTTTGATAAGACGCTGAATAAAAGAAGTTTAATCGCCGGCAAACGAAAACCCGCGATTTCCCGTAAATCCGGTACTCGGCCCGTATAGTCAAAAGTACACAAAAAAAGTACCCAGGGAGTAAACTGATTTCCCGAATGATTTTTTAAATTATTTTTTCACCACTAAAACGCATGAGACATGTAGTTTTCAAAAATGTTTTCATTTTTGTTAAGACGCTGAATAAAAGAAGTTTAATCGCCGGCAAACGAAAACCTGCGATTTCCCGTAAATCCGGTACTCGACCCGTATAGTCAAAAGTATACAAAGAAAGTACCCAGGGTGTAAACTCATTTCCCGAACGATTTTTTAAATTATTTTTTCACCACTAAAACGCATGAGACTTGTAGTTTTCAAAAATGTTTTCATTTTTGATGAGACGCTGAATAAAAGAAGTTTAATCGCCGGCAAAAGAAAACCCGCGATTTCCTGTAAATCCCGGACTAATCCTGTATAGTCGAATGTATAAAAGAAAGTACCCAAGGAGTAAACTCATTTCCCGAACGATTTTGTAAATTATTTTTTAATCACTAAAACGGATGAGGCTTGTAGTTTTTAAAAATATTTTCATTTTTGATGAGACGCTGAATAAAAGAAGTTTAATCGCCGGCAAACGAAAACCCGCGATTTCCCGTAAATCCCGTACTCGGCCCGTATAGTCAAAAGTATACGAAGAAAGTACTCAAGGAGTAAACTCATTTCCCGAACGATTTTTTAAATTATTTTTTCCCCACTAAAACGCATGAGACTTGTAGCTTTCAAAAATGTTTTCATTTTTGATGAGACGCTAAATAAAAGAAGTTTAATGGCCGGCAAACGAAAACCCGCGATTTCCCGTAAATCCCGTACTCGGCCCGTATAGTCAAAAGTGTACAAAGAAAGTACCCAGGGAGTAAACTCATTTCCCGAACGATTTTTTAAATTATTTTTTCACCACTAAAACGCAAGAGACTTGTAGTTTTCAAAAATGTTTTCATTTTTGATGAGACGCTAAATAAAAGAAGTTTAATCGCCGGCAAACGAAAACCCGCGATTTCCAGTAAATCCCGTACTCGGCCCGTATAGTCGAATGTATATAAAGAAAGTAGCCAGGGAGTAAACTCATTTCCCGAACGATTTTTTAAATTATTTTTTCACTACTAAAACGCATGAGACTTGTAGTTTTCAAAAATGTTTTCATTTTTGATAAGACGCTGAATAAAAGAAGTTTAATCGCCGGCAAACGAAAACCCGCGATTTCCCGTAAATCCGGTACTCGGCCCGTATAGTCAAAAGTACACAAAAAAAGTACCCAGGGAGTAAACTGATTTCCCGAATGATTTTTTAAATTATTTTTTCACCACTAAAACGCATGAGACATGTAGTTTTCAAAAATGTTTTCATTTTTGTTAAGACGCTGAATAAAAGAAGTTTAATCGCCGGCAAACGAAAACCTGCGATTTCCCGTAAATCCGGTACTCGACCCGTATAGTCAAAAGTATACAAAGAAAGTACTCAAGGAGTAAACTCATTTCCCGAACGATTTTTTAAATTATTTTTTCACCACTAAAACGCATAAGACTTGTGGTTTTTAAAAATGTTTTCATTTTTGAAGAGACGCTAAATAAAAGAAGTTTAATCGCCGGCAAACGAAAACCCGCGATTTCCCGTAAATCCCTTACTCGGCCCGTATAGTCGAATGTATATAAAGAAAGTAGCCAGGGAGTAAACTCATTTCCCGAACGATTTTTTAAATTATTTTTTCACCACCAAAACGCATGAGACTTGTAGTTTTCAAAAATGTTTTCATTTTTGATAAGACGCTAAGTAAAAGAAGTTTATTCACCGGCAAACGAAAACCCGCGATTTCCCGTAAATCCGGTACTCGGCCCGTATAGTCGAATGTATAAAAAGAAAGTAGCCAGGGAGTAAACTCATTTCCCGAACGATTTTTTAAATTATTTTTTCACCACTAAAACGCATGAGACTTGTAGTTTTCAAAAATGTTTTCATTTTTGATAAGACGCTGAATAAAAGAAGTTTAATCGCCGGCAAACGAAAACCCGCGATTTCCCGTAAATCCGGTACTCGGCCCGTATAGTCAAAAGTATACAAAGAAAGTACCCAGGGTGTAAACTCATTTCCCGAACGATTTTTTAAATTATTTTTTCACCACTAAAACGCATGAGAATTGTAGTTTTCAAAAATGTTTTCATTTTAGATGAGACGCTGAATAAAAGAAGTTTAATCGCCGGCAAACGAAAACCCGCGATTTCCTGTATATCCCGGACTTATCCTGTATAGTCGAATGTATAAAAGAAAGTACCCAAGGAGTAAACTCATTTCCCGAACGATTTTGTAAATTATTTTTTAATCACTAAAACGGATGAGGCTTGTAGTTTTTAAAAATATTTTCATTTTTGATGAGACGCTGAATAAAAGAAGTTTAATCGCCGGCAAACGAAAACCCGCGATTTCCCGCAAATCCCGTACTCGGCCCGTATAGTCAAAAGTATACGAAGAAAGTACTCAAGGAGTAAACTCATTTCCCGAACGATTTTTTAAATTATTTTTTCCCCACTAAAACGCATGAGACTTGTAGTTTTCAAAAATGTTTTCATTTTTGATGAGACGCTAAATAAAAGAAGTTTAATGGCCGGCAAACGAAAACCCGCGATTTCCCGTAAATCCCGTACTCGGCCCGTATAGTCAAAAGTGTACAAAGAAAGTACCCAGGGAGTAAACTCATTTCCCGAACGATTTTTTGAATTATTTTTTCACCACTAAAACGCAAGAGACTTGTAGTTTTCAAAAATGTTTTCATTTTTGATGAGACGCTAAATAAAAGAAGTTTAATCGCCGGCAAACGAAAACCCGCGATTTCCAGTAAATCCCGTACTCGGCCCGTATAGTCGAATGTATATAAAGAAAGTAGCCAGGGAGTAAACTCATTTCCCGAACGATTTTTTAAATTATTTTTTCACTACTAAAACGCATGAGACTTGTAGTTTTCAAAAATGTTTTCATTTTTGATAAGACGCTGAATAAAAGAAGTTAAATCGCCGGCAAACGAAAACCCGCGATTTCCCGTAAATCCGGTACTCGGCCCGTATAGTCAAAAGTACACAAAAAAAGTACCCAGGGAGTAAACTGATTTCCCGAATGATTTTTTAAATTATTTTTTCACCACTAAAACGCATGAGACTTGTAGTTTTCAAAAATGTTTTCATTTTTGTTAAGACGCTGAATAAAAGAAGTTTAATCGCCGGCAAACGAAAACCTGCGATTTCCCGTAAATCCGGTACTCGGCCCGTATAGTCAAAAGTATACAAAGAAAGTACTCAAGGAGTAAACTCATTTCCCGAACGATTTTTTAAATTATTTTTTCACCACTAAAACGCATAAGACTTGTGGTTTTTAAAAATGTTTTCATTTTTGAAGAGACGCTAAATAAAAGAAGTTTAATCGCCGGCAAACGAAAACCCGCGATTTCCCGTAAATCCCTTACTCGGCCCGTATAGTCGAATGTATATAAAGAAAGTAGCCAGGGAGTAAACTCATTTCCCGAACGATTTTTTAAATTATTTTTTCACCACCAAAACGCATGAGACTTGTAGTTTTCAAAAATGTTTTCATTTTTGAAGAGACGCTAAATAAAAGAAGTTTAATCGCCGGCAAACGAAAACCCGCGATTTCCCGTAAATCCCTTACTCGGCCCGTATAGTCGAATGTATATAAAGAAAGTAGCCAGGGAGTAAACTCATTTCCCGAACGATTTTTTAAATTATTTTTTCACCACCAAAACGCATGAGACTTGTAGTTTTCAAAAATGTTTTCATTTTTGATAAGACGCTAAATAAAAGAAGTTTATTCGCCGGCAAACGAAAACCCGCGATTTCCCGTAAATCCGGTACTCGGCCCGTATAGTCGAATGTATAAAAAGAAAGTAGCCAGGGAGTAAACTCATTTCCCGAACGATTTTTTAAATTATTTTTTCACCACTAAAACGCATGAGACTTGTAGTTTTCAAAAATGTTTTCATTTTTGATGAGACGCAAAATAAAAGAAGTTTAATCGCCGGCAAACGAAATTCCGCGATTTCCCGTAAATCCGGTACTCGGCCCGTATAGTCGAATGTAGATAAAAAAAGTACCCAGGGAGTAAACTCATTTCCCGAACGATTTTTTACATTATTTTTTCACCACTAAAACGCATGAGACTTGTAGTTTTCAAAAATGTTTTCATTTTTGATAAGACGATGAATAAAAGAAGTTTAATCGCCGGCAAACGAAAACCCGCGATTTCCCGTAAATCTGGTACTCGGCCCGTATAGTCAAAAGTATACAAAGAAAGTACCCAGGGTGTAAACTCATTTCCCGAACGATTTTTTAAATTATTTTTTCACCACTAAAACGCATGAGACTTGTAGTTTTCAAAAATGTTTTCATTTTTGATGAGACGCTGAATAAAAGAAGTTTAATCGCCGGCAAACGAAAACCCGCGATTTCCTGTAAATCCCGGACTTATCCTGTATAGTCGAATGTATAAAAGAAAGTACCCAAGGAGTAAACTCATTTCCCGAACTATTTTGTAAATTATTTTTTAATCACTAAAACGGATGAGGCTTGTAGTTTTTAAAAATATTTTCATTTTTGATGAGACGCTGAATAAAAGAAGTTTAATCGCCGGCAAACGAAAACCCACTATTTCCCGTAAATCCCGTACTCGGCCCGTATAGTCAAAAGTATACAAAGAAAGTACCCAGGGTGTAAACTCATTTCCCGAACGATTTTTTAAATTATTTTTTCACCACTAAAACGCATGAGACTTGTAGTTTTCAAAAATGTTTTCATTTTTGATGAGACGCTGAATAAAAGAAGTTTAATCGCCGGCAAACGAAAACCCGCGATTTCCTGTAAATCCCGGACTTATCCTGTATAGTCGAATGTATAAAAGAAAGTACCCAAGGAGTAAACTCATTTCCCGAACTATTTTGTAAATTATTTTTTAATCACTAAAACGGATGAGGCTTGTAGTTTTTAAAAATATTTTCATTTTTGATGAGACGCTGAATAAAAGAAGTTTAATCGCCGGCAAACGAAAACCCACTATTTCCCGTAAATCCCGTACTCGGCCCGTATAGTCAAAAGTATACAAAGAAAGTACTCAAGGAGTAAACTCATTTCCCGAACGATTTTTTAAATTATTTTTTCACCACTAAAACGCATAAGACTTGTGGTTTTTAAAAATGTTTTCATTTTTGAAGAGACGCTAAATAAAAGAAGTTTAATCGCCGGCAAACGAAAACCTGCGATTTCCCGTAAATCCGGTACTCGGCCCGTATAGTCAAAAGTATACAAAGAAAGTACTCAAGGAGTAAACTCATTTCCCGAACGATTTTTTAAATTATTTTTTCACCACTAAAGCGCATAAGACTTGTGGTTTTTAAAAATGTTTTCATTTTTGAAGAGACGCTAAATAAAAGAAGTTTAATCGCCGGCAAACGAAAACCCGCGATTTCCCGTAAATCCCTTACTCGGCCCGTATAGTCGAATGTATATAAAGAAAGTAGCCAGGGAGTAAACTCATTTCCCGAACGATTTTTTAAATTATTTTTTCACCACCAAAACGCATGAGACTTGTAGTTTTCAAAAATGTTTTCATTTTTGATAAGACGCTAAATAAAAGAAGTTTATTCGCCGGCAAACGAAAACCCGCGATTTCCCGTAAATCCGGTACTCGGCCCGTATAGTCGAATGTATAAAAAGAAAGTAGCCAGGGAGTAAACTCATTTCCCGAACGATTTTTTAAATTATTTTTTCACCACTAAAACGCATGAGACTTGTAGTTTTCAAAAATGTTTTCATTTTTGATGAGACGCTAAATAAAAGAAGTTTAATCGCCGGCAAACGAAATTCCGCGATTTCCCGTAAATCCGGTACTCGGCCCGTATAGTCGAATGTAGATAAAAAAAGTACCCAGGGAGTAAACTCATTTCCCGAACGATTTTTTACATTATTTTTTCACCACTAAAAAGCATGAGACTTGTAGTTTTCAAAAATGTTTTCATTTTTGATAAGACGCTGAATAAAAGAAGTTTAATCGCCGGCAAACGAAAACCCGCGATTTCCCGTAAATCCGGTACTCGGCCCGTATAGTCAAAAGTCTACAAAGAAAGTACCCAGGGTGTAAACTCATTTCCCGAACGATTTTTTAAATTATTTTTTCACCACTAAAACGCATGAGACTTGTAGTTTTCAAAAATGTTTTCATTTTTGATGAGACGCTGAATAAAAGAAGTTTAATCGCCGGCAAACGAAAACCCGCGATTTCCTGTAAATCCCGGACTTATCCTGTATAGTCGAATGTATAAAAGAAAGTACCCAAGGAGTAAACTCATTTCCCGAACGATTTTGTAAATTATTTTTTAATCACCAAAACGAATGAGGCTTGTAGTTTTTAAAAATATTTTCATTTTTGATGAGACGCTGAATTAAAGAAGTTTAATCGCCGGCAAACGAAAACCCGCGATTTCCCGTAAATCCCGTACTCGGCCCGTATAGTCAAAAGTATACGAAGAAAGTACTCAAGGAGTAAACTCATTTCCCGAACGATTTTTTAAATTATTTTTTCCCCACTAAAACGCATGAGACTTGTAGTTTTCAAAAATGTTTTCATTTTTGATGAGACGCTAAATAAAAGAAGTTTAATGGCCGGCAAACGAAAACCCGCGATTTCCCGTAAATCCCGTACTCGGCCCGTATAGTCAAAAGTGTACAAAGAAAGTACCCAGGGAGTAAACTCATTTCCCGAACGATTTTTTAAATTATTTTTTCACCACTAAAACGCAAGAGACTTGTAGTTTTCAAAAATGTTTTCATTTTTGATGAGACGCTAAATAAAAGAATTTTAATCGCCGGCAAACGAAAACCCGCGATTTCCAGTAAATCCCGTACTCGGCCCGTATAGTCGAATGTATATAAAGAAAGTAGCCAGGGAGTAAACTCATTTCCCGAACGATTTTTTAAATTATTTTTTCACTACTAAAACGCATGAGACTTGTAGTTTTCAAAAATGTTTTCATTTTTGATAAGACGCTGAATAAAAGAAGTTTAATCGCCGGCAAACGAAAACCCGCGAGTTCCCGTAAATCCGGTACTCGGCCCGTATAGTCAAAAGTATACAAAGAAAGTACTCAAGGAGTAAACTCATTTCCCGAACGATTTTTTAAATTATTTTTTCACCACTAAAACGCATGAGACTTGTAGTTTTTAAAAATGTTTTCATTTTTGATGAGACGCTAAATAAAAGAAGTTTAATCGCCGGCAAACGAAAACCCGCGATTTCCCGTAAATCCCGTACTCGGCCCGTATAGTCGAATGTATATAAAAAAAGTACCCAGGAAGTAAACTCATTTCCCGAACGATTTTTTACATTATTTTTTCCCCACTAAAACGCACGAGACTTGTAGTTTTCAAAAATGTTTTCATTTTTGATAAAACGCTGATTAAAAGAAGTTTAATCGCCGGCAAACGAAAACCCGCGAGTTCCCGTAAATCCGGTACTCGGCCCGTATAGTCAAAAGTATACAAAGAAAGTACTCAAGGAGTAAACTCATTTCCCGAACGATTTTTTAAATTATTTTTTCACTACTAAAACGCATGAGACTTGTAGTTTTCAAAAATGTTTTCATTTTTGATAAGACGCTGAATAAAAGAAGTTTAATCGCCGGCAAACGAAAACCCGCGAGTTCCCGTAAATCCGGTACTCGGCCCGTATAGTCAAAAGTATACAAAGAAAGTACTCAAGGAGTAAACTCATTTCCCGAACGATTTTTTAAATTATTTTTTCACTACTAAAACGCATGAGACTTGTAGTTTTCAAAAATGTTTTCATTTTTGATAAGACGCTGAATAAAAGAAGTTTAATCGCCGGCAAACGAAAACCCGCGAGTTCCCGTAAATCCGGTGCTCGGCCCGTATAGTCAAAAGTATACAAAGAAAGTACTCAAGGAGTAAACTCATTTCCCGAACGATTTTTTAAATTATTTTTTCACCACTAAAACGCATGAGACTTGTAGTTTTCAAAAATGTTTTCATTTTTGATGAGACGCTAAGTAAAAGAAGTTTAATCGCCGGCAAACGAAAACCCGCGATTTCCCGTAAATCCCGTACTCGGCCCGTATAGTCGAATGTATATAAAAAAAGTAGCCAGGGAGTAAACTCATTTCCCGAACGATTTTTTAAATTACTTTTTCACTACTAAAACGCACGAGACTTGTAGTTTTCAAAAATGTTTTCATTTTTGATAAGACGCTGAAAAAAAGAAGTTTAATCGCCGGCAAACGAAAACCCGCGAGTTCCCGTAAATCCGGTACTCGGCCCGTATAGTCAAAAGTATACAAAGAAAGTACTCAAGGAGTAAACTCATTTCCCGAACGATTTTTTAAATTATTTTTTCACCACTAAAACGCATGAGACTTGTACTTTTCAAAAATGTTTTCATTTTTGATGAGACGCTAAATAAAAGAAGTTTAATCGCCGGCAAACGAAAACCCGCGATTTCCCGTAAATCCCGTACTCGGCCCGTATAGTCGAATGTATATAAAAAAAGTACCCAGGCAGTAAACTCATTTCCCGAACGATTTTTTACCTTATTTTTTCACCACTAAAACGCACGAGACTTGTAGTTTTCAAAAATGTTTTCATTTTTGATAAGACGCTGAATAAAAGAAGTTTAATCGCCAGCAAACGAAAACCCGCGAGTTCCCGTAAATCCGGTACTCGGCCCGTATAGTCAAAAGTATACAAAGAAAGTACTCAAGGAGTAAACTCATTTCCCAAACGATTTTTTAAATTATTTTTTCACCACTAAAACGCATGAGACTTGTAGTTTTCAAAAATGTTTTCATTTTTGATGAGACGCTAAATAAAAGAAGTTTAATCGCCGGCAAACGAAAACCCGCGATTTCCCGTAAATCCCGTACTCGGCCCGTATAGTCGAATGTATATAAAAAAAGTACCCAGGCAGTAAACTCATTTCCCGAACGATTTTTTACATTATTTTTTCACCACTAAAACGCATGAGACTTGTAGTTTTCAAAAATGTTTTCATTTTTGATGAGACGCTAAGTAAAAGAAGTTTAATCGCCGGCAAACGAAAACCCGCGATTTCCCGTAAATCCCGTACTCGGCCCGTATAGTCGAATGTATATAAAAAAAGTAGCCAGGGAGTAAACTCATTTCCCGAACGATTTTTTAAATTATTTTTTCACTACTAAAACGCATGAGACTTGTAGTTTTCAAAAATGTTTTCATTTTTGATAAGACGCTGAATAAAAGAAGTTTAATCGCCGGCAAACGAAAACCCGCGAGTTCCCGTAAATCCGGTACTCGGCCCGTATAGTCAAAAGTATACAAAGAAAGTACTCAAGGAGTAAACTCATTTCCCGAACGATTTTTTAAATTATTTTTTCACTACTAAAACGCATGAGACTTGTAGTTTTCAAAAATGTTTTCATTTTTGATAAGACGCTGAATAAAAGAAGTTTAATCGCCGGCAAACGAAAACCCGCGAGTTCCCGTAAATCCGGTGCTCGGCCCGTATAGTCAAAAGTATACAAAGAAAGTACTCAAGGAGTAAACTCATTTCCCGAACGATTTTTTAAATTATTTTTTCACCACTAAAACGCATGAGACTTGTAGTTTTCAAAAATGTTTTCATTTTTGATGAGACGCTAAGTAAAAGAAGTTTAATCGCCGGCAAACGAAAACCCGCGATTTCCCGTAAATCCCGTACTCGGCCCGTATAGTCGAATGTATATAAAAAAAGTAGCCAGGGAGTAAACTCATTTCCCGAACGATTTTTTAAATTACTTTTTCACTACTAAAACGCACGAGACTTGTAGTTTTCAAAAATGTTTTCATTTTTGATAAGACGCTGAAAAAAAGAAGTTTAATCGCCGGCAAACGAAAACCCGCGAGTTCCCGTAAATCCGGTACTCGGCCCGTATAGTCAAAAGTATACAAAGAAAGTACTCAAGGAGTAAACTCATTTCCCGAACGATTTTTTAAATTATTTTTTCACCACTAAAACGCATGAGACTTGTACTTTTCAAAAATGTTTTCATTTTTGATGAGACGCTAAATAAAAGAAGTTTAATCGCCGGCAAACGAAAACCCGCGATTTCCCGTAAATCCCGTACTCGGCCCGTATAGTCGAATGTATATAAAAAAAGTAGCCAGGGAGTAAACTCATTTCCCGAACGATTTTTTAAATTACTTTTTCACTACTAAAACGCATGAGACTTGTAGTTTTCAAAAATGTTTTCATTTTTGATAAGACGCTGAAAAAAAGAAGTTTAATCGCCGGCAAACGAAAACCCGCGAGTTCCCGTAAATCCGGTACTCGGCCCGTATAGTCAAAAGTATACAAAGAAAGTACTCAAGGAGTAAACTCATTTCCCGAACGATTTTTTAAATTATTTTTTCACCACTAAAACGCATGAGACTTGTACTTTTCAAAAATGTTTTCATTTTTGATGAGACGCTAAATAAAAGAAGTTTAATCGCCGGCAAACGAAAACCCGCGATTTCCCGTAAATCCCGTACTCGGCCCGTATAGTCGAATGTATATAAAAAAAGTACCCAGGCAGTAAACTCATTTCCCGAACGATTTTTTACCTTATTTTTTCACCACTAAAACGCACGAGACTTGTAGTTTTCAAAAATGTTTTCATTTTTGATAAGACGCTGAATAAAAGAAGTTTAATCGCCAGCAAACGAAAACCCGCGAGTTCCCGTAAATCCGGTACTCGGCCCGTATAGTCAAAAGTATACAAAGAAAGTACTCAAGGAGTAAACTCATTTCCCGAACGATTTTTTAAATTATTTTTTCACCACTAAAACGCATGAGACTTGTAGTTTTCAAAAATGTTTTCATTTTTGATGAGACGCTAAATAAAAGAAGTTTAATCGCCGGCAAACGAAAACCCGCGATTTCCCGTAAATCCCGTACTCGGCCCGTATAGTCGAATGTATATAAAAAAAGTACCCAGGCAGTAAACTCATTTCCCGAACGATTTTTTACATTATTTTTTCACCACTAAAACGCATGAGACTTGTAGTTTTCAAAAATGTTTTCATTTTTGATAAGACGCTGAATAAAAGAAGTTTAATCGCCGGCAAACGAAAACCCGCGATTTCCCGCAAAAGTGTACAAAGAAAGTACCCAGGGAGTAAACTCATTTCCCGAACGATTTTTTAAATTATTTTTTCACCACTAAAACGCAAGAGACTTGTAGTTTTCAAAAATGTTTTCATTTTTGATAAGACGCTAAAGAAAAGAAGTTTAATCGCCGGCAAACGAAAACCCGCGATTTCCCGTAAATCCCGTATCCGGCCCGTATAGTCGAATGTATATAAAGAAAGTAGCCAGGGAGTAAACTCATTTCCCGAACGATTTTTTAAATTATTTTTTCACCACTAAAACGCATGAGACTTGTAGTTTTCAAAAATGTTTTCATTTTTGATAAGACGCTGAATAAAAGAAGTTTAATCGCCGGCAAACGAAAACCCGCGAGTTCCCGTAAATCCGGTACTCGGCCCGTATAGTCAAAAGTATACAAAGAAAGTACTCAAGGAGTAAACTCATTTCCCGAACGATTTTTTAAATTATTTTTTCACCACTAAAACGCATGAGACTTGTAGTTTTCAAAAATGTTTTCATTTTTGATGAGACGCTAAATAAAAGAAGTCTAATCGCCGGCAAACGAAAACCCGCGATTTCCCGTAAATCCCGTACTCGGCCCGTATAGTCGAATGTATATAAAAAAAGTACCCAGGGAGTAAACTCATTTCCCGAACGATTTTTTACATTATTTTTTCACCACTAAAACGCATGAGACTTGTAGTTTTCAAAAATGTTTTCATTTTTGATAAGACGCTGAATAAAAGAAGTTTAATCGCCGGCAAACGAAAACCCGCGATTTCCCGTAAAACCGGTACTCGGCCCGTATAGTCAAAAGTATACAAAGAAAGTACCCAGGGTGTAAACTCATTTCCCGAACGATTTTTTAAATTATTTTTTCACCACTAAAACGCATGAGACTTGTAGTTTTTAAAAATGTTTTCATTTTTGATGAGACGCTGAATAAAAGAAGTTTAATCGCCGGCAAACGAAAACCCGCGATTTCCTGTAAATCCCGGACTTATCCTGTATAGTCGAGTGTATAAAAGAAAGTACCCAAGAAGTAAACTCATTTCCAGAACGATTTTGTAAATTATTTTTTAATCACTAAAACGGATGAGTCTTGTAGTTTTCAAAAATATTTTCATTTTTGATGAGACGCTGAATAAAAGAAGTTTAATTGCCGGCAAACGAAAACCCGCGATTTCCCGTAAATCCCGTACTCGGCCCGTATAGTCAAAAGTATACAAAGAAAGTACTCAAGGAGTAAACTCATTTCCCGAACGATTTTTTAAATTATTTTTTTCACCACTAAAACGCATGAGACTTGTAGTTTCCAAAAATGTTTTCATTTTTGATGAGACGCTAAATAAAAGAAGTTTAATCGCCGGCAAACGAAAACCCGCGATTTCCCGTAAATCCGGTACTCAGCCCGTATAGTCAAAAGTATACAAAGAAAGTACCCAGGGTGTAAACTCATTTCCCGAACGATTTTTTAAATTATTTTTTCACCACTAAAACGCATGAGCTTGTAGTTTTTAAAAATGTTTTCATTTTTGATGAGACGCTGAATAAAAGAAGTTTAATCGCCGGCAAACGAAAACCCGCGATTTCCTGTAAATCCCGGACTTATCCTGTATAGTCGAGTGTATAAAAGAAAGTACCCAAGAAGTAAACTCATTTCCAGAACGATTTTTTAAATTATTTTTTAATCACTAAAACGGATGAGTCGTGTAGTTTTCAAAAATATTTTTATTTTTGATGAGACGCTGAATAAAAGAAGTTTAATTGCCGGCAAACGAAAACCCGCGATTTCCCGTAAATCCCGTACTCGGCCCGTATAGTCAAAAGTATACAAAGAAAGTACTCAAGGAGTAAACTCATTTCCCGAACGATTTTTTAAATTATTTTTTTCACCACTAAAACGCATGAGACTTGTAGTTTCCAAAAATGTTTTCATTTTTGATGAGACGCTAAATAAAAGAAGTTTAATCGCCGGCAAACGAAAACCCGCGATTTCCCGTAAATCCCGTACTCGGCCCGTATAGTCAAAAGTGTACAAAGAAAGTACCCAGGGAGTAAACTCATTTCCCGAACGATTTTTTAAATTATTTTTTCACCACTAAAACGCAAGAGACTTGTAGTTTTCAAAAATGTTTTCATTTTTGATGAGACGCTAAATAAAAGAAGTTTAATCGCCTGCAAACGAAAACCCGCGATTTCCCGTAAATGCCGTACTCGGCCCGTATAGTCGAATGTATATAAAAAAAGTACCTAGGGAGTAAACTCATTTCCCGAACGATTTTTTACATTATTTTTTCACCACTAAAACGCATGAGACTTGTAGTTTTCAAAAATGTTTTCATTTTTGATAAGACGCTGAATAAAAGAAGTTTAATCGCCGGCAAACGAAAACCCGCGATTTCCCGTAAATCCGGTACTCGGCCCGTATAGTCGAATGTATAAAAAGAAAGTAGCCAGGGAGTAAACTCATTTCCCGAACGATTTTTTAAATTATTTTTTCACCACTAAAACGCATGAGACTTGTAGTTTTCAAAAATGTTTTCATTTTTGATAAGACGCTGAATAAAAGAAGTTTAATCGCCGGCAAACGAAAACCCGCGAGTTCCCGTAAATCCGGTACTCGGACCGTATAGTCAAAAGTATACAAAGAAAGTACTCAAGGAGTAAACTCATTTCCCGAACGATTTTTTAAATTATTTTTTCACCACTAAAACGCATGAGACTTGTAGTTTTCAAAAATGTTTTTATTTGTGATGAGACGCTACATAAAAGAAGTTTAATCGCCGGCAAACGAAAACCCGCGATTTCCCGTAAATCCGGTACTCGGCCCGTATAGTCGAATGTATATAAAGTAAGTAGCCAGGGAGTAAACTCATTTTCCAAACGATTTTGTAAATTATTTTTTCACCACTAAAACGCATGAGACTTGTAGTTTTCAAAAATGTTTTCATTTTTGATGAGACGCTGAATAAAAGAAGTTTAATCGCCGGCAAACGAAAACCCGCGATTTCCTGTAAATCCCGGACTTATCCTGTATAGTCGAGTGTATAAAAGAAAGTACCCAAGAAGTAAACTCATTTCCAGAACGATTTTGTAAATTATTTTTTAATCACGAAAACGGATGAGTCTTGTAGTTTTCAAAAATATTTTCATTTTTGATGAGACGCTGAATAAAAGAAGTTTAATTGCAGGCAAACGAAAACCCGCGATTTCCCGTAAATCCCGTACTCGGCCCGTATAGTCAAAAGTATACAAAGAAAGTACTCAAGGAGTAAACTCATTTCCCGAACGATTTTTTAAATTATTTTTTTCACCACTAAAACGCATGAGACTTGTAGTTTCCAAAAATGTTTTCATTTTTGATGAGACGCTAAATAGAAGAAGTTTAATCGCCGGCAAACGAAAACCCGCGATTTCCCGTAAATCCGGTACTCGGCCCGTATAGTCAAAAGTATACAAAGAAAGTACCCAGGGTGTAAACTCATCTCCCGAACAATTTTTTAAATTATTTTTTCACCACTAAAACGCATGAGACTTGTAGTTTTCAAAAATGTTTTCATTTTTGATAAGACGCTGAATAAAAGAAGTTTAATCGCCGGCAAACGAAAACCCGCGATTTCCCGTAAATCCGGTACTCGGCCCGTATAGTCGAATGTATAAAAAGAAAGTAGCCAGGGAGTAAACTCATTTCCCGAACGATTTTTTAAATTATTTTTTCACCACTAAAACGCATGAGACTTGTAGTTTTCAAAAATGTTTTCATTTGTGATGAGACGCTACATAAAAGAAGTTTAATCGCCGGCAAACGAAAACCCGCGATTTCCCGTAAATCCGGTACTCGGCCCGTATAGTCGAATGTATATAAAGTAAGTAGCCAGGGAGTAAACTCATTTTCCAAACGATTTTGTAAATTATTTTTTCACCACTAAAACGCATGAGACTTGTAGTTTTCAAAAATGTTTTCATTTTTGATGAGACGCTGAATAAAAGAAGTTTAATCGCCGGCAAACGAAAACCCGCGATTTCCTGTAAATCCCGGACTTATCCTGTATAGTCGAGTGTATAAAAGAAAGTACCCAAGAAGTAAACTCATTTCCAGAACGATTTTGTAAATTATTTTTTAATCACGAAAACGGATGAGTCTTGTAGTTTTCAAAAATATTTTCATTTTTGATGAGACGCTGAATAAAAGAAGTTTAATTGCAGGCAAACGAAAACCCGCGATTTCCCGTAAATCCCGTACTCGGCCCGTATAGTCAAAAGTATACAAAGAAAGTACTCAAGGAGTAAACTCATTTCCCGAACGATTTTTTAAATTATTTTTTTCACCACTAAAACGCATGAGACTTGTAGTTTCCAAAAATGTTTTCATTTTTGATGAGACGCTAAATAGAAGAAGTTTAATCGCCGGCAAACGAAAACCCGCGATTTCCCGTAAATCCGGTACTCGGCCCGTATAGTCAAAAGTATACAAAGAAAGTACCCAGGGTGTAAACTCATCTCCCGAACAATTTTTTAAATTATTTTTTCACCACTAAAACGCATGAGACTTGTAGTTTTTAAAAATGTGTTCATTTTTGATGAGACGCTGAATAAAAGAAGTTTAATCGCCGGCAAACGAAAACCCGCGATTTCCTGTAAATCCCGGACTTATCCTGTATAGTCGAGTGTATAAAAGAAAGTACCCAAGAAGTAAACTCATTTCCAGAACGATTTTTTAAATTATTTTTTAATCACTAAAACGGATGAGTCTTGTAGTTTTCAAAAATATTTTCATTTTTGATGAGACGCTGAATAAAAGAAGTTTAATTGCCGGCAAACGAAAACCCGCGATTTCCCGTAAATCCCGTACTCGGCCCGTATAGTCAAAAGTATACAAAGAAAGTACTCAAGGAGTAAACTCATTTCCCGAACGATTTTTTAAATTATTTTTTTCACCACTAAAACGCATGAGACTTGTAGTTTCCAAAAATGTTTTCATTTTTGATGAGACGCTAAATAAAAGAAGTTTAATCGCCGGCAAACGAAAACCCGCGATTTCCCGTAAATCCCGTACTCGGCCCGTATAGTCAAAAGTGCACAAAGAAAGTACCCAGGGAGTAAACTCATTTCCCGAACGATTTTTTAAATTATTTTTTCACCACTAAAACGCAAGAGACTTGTAGTTTTCAAAAATGTTTTCGATTTTGATGAGACGCTAAATAAAAGAAGTTTAATCGCCGGCAAACAAAAACCCGCGATTTCCCGTAAATGCCGTACTCGGCCCGTATAGTCGAATGTATATAAAAAAAGTACCCAGGGAGTAAACTCATTTCCCGAACGATTTTTTACATTATTTATTCACCACTAAAACGCATGAGACTTGTAGTTTTCAAAAATGTTTTTATTTTTGATAAGACGCTGAATAAAAGAAGTTTAATCGCCGGCAAACGAAAACCCGCGATTTCCCGTAAATCCGGTACTCGGCCCGTATAGTCGAATGTATAAAAAGAAAGTAGCCAGGGAGTAAACTCATTTCCCGAACGATTTTTTAAATTATTTTTTCACCACTAAAACGCATGAGACTTGTAGTTTTCAAAAATGTTCTCATTTTTGATAAGACGCTGAATAAAAGAAGTTTAATCGCCGGCAAACGAAAACCCGCGAGTTCCCGTAAATCCGGTACTCGGCCAGTATAGTCAAAAGTATACAAAGAAAGTACTCAAGGAGTAAACTCATTTCCCGAACGATTTTTTAAATTATTTTTTCACCACTAAAACGCATGAGACTTGTAGTTTTCAAAAATGTTTTCATTTGTGATGAGACGCTACATAAAAGAAGTTTAATCGCCGGCAAACGAAAACCCGAGATTTCCAGTAAATCCGGTACTCGGCCCGTATAGTCGAATGTATATAAAGTAAGAAGCCAGGGAGTAAACTCATTTCCCAAACGATTTTTTAAATTATTTTTTCACCACTAAAACGCATGAGACTTGTAGTTTTCAAAAATGTTTTTATTTTTGATAAGACGCTGAATAAAAGAAGTTTAATCGCCGGCAAACGAAAACCCGCGAGTTCCCGTAAATCCGGTACTCGGCCCGTATAGTCAAAAGTATACAAAGAAAGTACTCAAGGATTAAACTCATTTCCCGAACGATTTTTTAAATTATTTTTTCACCACAAAAACGCATGAGCCTTTTAGTTTTCAAAAATGTTTTCATTTTTGATGAGACGCAAAATAAAAGAAGTTTAATCGCCGGCAAACGAAAACCCGCGATTTCCTGTAAAATCCGGTACTCGGACCGTATAGTCAAAAGTATACAAAGAAAGTACTCAAGGAGTAAACTCATTTCCCGAACGATTTTTTAAATTATTTTTTCACCACTAAAACGCATGAGACTTGTAGTTTTCAAAAATGTTTTCATTTGTGATGAGACGCTACATAAAAGAAGTTTAATCGCCGGCAAACGAAAACCCGCGATTTCCCGTAAATCCGGTACTCGGCCCGTATAGTCGAATGTATATAAAGTAAGTAGCCAGGGAGTAAACTCATTTTCCAAACGATTTTGTAAATTATTTTTTCACCACTAAAACGCATGAGACTTGTAGTTTTCAAAAATGTTTTCATTTTTGATGAGACGCTGAATAAAAGAAGTTTAATCGCCGGCAAACGAAAACCCGCGATTTCCTGTAAATCCCGGACTTATCCTGTATAGTCGAGTGTATAAAAGAAAGTACCCAAGAAGTAAACTCATTTCCAGAACGATTTTGTAAATTATTTTTTAATCACGAAAACGGATGAGTCTTGTAGTTTTCAAAAATATTTTCATTTTTGATGAGACGCTGAATAAAAGAAGTTTAATTGCAGGCAAACGAAAACCCGCGATTTCCCGTAAATCCCGTACTCGGCCCGTATAGTCAAAAGTATACAAAGAAAGTACTCAAGGAGTAAACTCATTTCCCGAACGATTTTTTAAATTATTTTTTTCACCACTAAAACGCATGAGACTTGTAGTTTCCAAAAATGTTTTCATTTTTGATGAGACGCTAAATAGAAGAAGTTTAATCGCCGGCAAACGAAAACCCGCGATTTCCCGTAAATCCGGTACTCGGCCCGTATAGTCAAAAGTATACAAAGAAAGTACCCAGGGTGTAAACTCATCTCCCGAACAATTTTTTAAATTATTTTTTCACCACTAAAACGCATGAGACTTGTAGTTTTTAAAAATGTGTTCATTTTTGATGAGACGCTGAATAAAAGAAGTTTAATCGCCGGCAAACGAAAACCCGCGATTTCCTGTAAATCCCGGACTTATCCTGTATAGTCGAGTGTATAAAAGAAAGTACCCAAGAAGTAAACTCATTTCCAGAACGATTTTTTAAATTATTTTTTAATCACTAAAACGGATGAGTCTTGTAGTTTTCAAAAATATTTTCATTTTTGATGAGACGCTGAATAAAAGAAGTTTAATTGCCGGCAAACGAAAACCCGCGATTTCCCGTAAATCCCGTACTCGGCCCGTATAGTCAAAAGTATACAAAGAAAGTACTCAAGGAGTAAACTCATTTCCCGAACGATTTTTTAAATTATTTTTTTCACCACTAAAACGCATGAGACTTGTAGTTTCCAAAAATGTTTTCATTTTTGATGAGACGCTAAATAAAAGAAGTTTAATCGCCGGCAAACGAAAACCCGCGATTTCCCGTAAATCCCGTACTCGGCCCGTATAGTCAAAAGTGCACAAAGAAAGTACCCAGGGAGTAAACTCATTTCCCGAACGATTTTTTACATTATTTATTCACCACTAAAACGCATGAGACTTGTAGTTTTCAAAAATGTTTTCATTTTTGATGAGACGCTAGATAAAAGAAGTTTAATCGCCGGCAAACGAAAACCCGCGATTTCCCGTAAATGCCGTACTCGGCCCGTATAGTCGAATGTATATAAAAAAAGTACCCAGGGAGTAAACTCATTTCCCGAACGATTTTTTACATTATTTATTCACCACTAAAACGCATGAGACTTGTAGTTTTCAAAAATGTTTTTATTTTTGATAAGACGCTGAATAAAAGAAGTTTAATCGCCGGCAAACGAAAACCCGCGAGTTCCCGTAAATCCGGTACTCGGCCCGTATAGTCAAAAGTATACAAAGAAAGTACTCAAGGATTAAACTCATTTCCCGAACGATTTTTTAAATTATTTTTTCACCACAAAAACGCATGAGACTTGTAGTTTTCAAAAATGTTTTCATTTTTGATGAGACGCAAAATAAAAGAAGTTTAATCGCCGGCAAACGAAAACCCGCGATTTCCTGTAAAATCCGGTACTCGGACCGTATAGTCAAAAGTATACAAAGAAAGTACTCAAGGAGTAAACTCATTTCCCGAACGATTTTTTAAATTATTTTTTCACCACTAAAACGCATGAGACTTGTAGTTTTCAAAAATGTTTTCATTTGTGATGAGACGCTACATAAAAGAAGTTTAATCGCCGGCAAACGAAAACCCGCGATTTCCCGTAAATCCGGTACTCGGCCCGTATAGTCGAATGTATATAAAGTAAGTAGCCAGGGAGTAAACTCATTTTCCAAACGATTTTGTAAATTATTTTTTCACCACTAAAACGCATGAGACTTGTAGTTTTCAAAAATGTTTTCATTTTTGATGAGACGCTGAATAAAAGAAGTTTAATCGCCGGCAAACGAAAACCCGCGATTTCCTGTAAATCCCGGACTTATCCTGTATAGTCGAGTGTATAAAAGAAAGTACCCAAGAAGTAAACTCATTTCCAGAACGATTTTGTAAATTATTTTTTTCACCACTAAAACGCATGAGACTTGTAGTTTCCAAAAATGTTTTCATTTTTGATGAGACGCTAAATAGAAGAAGTTTAATCGCCGGCAAACGAAAACCCGCGATTTCCCGTAAATCCGGTACTCGGCCCGTATAGTCAAAAGTATACAAAGAAAGTACCCAGGGTGTAAACTCATTTCCCGAACAATTTTTTAAATTATTTTTTCACCACTAAAACGCATGAGACTTGTAGTTTTTAAAAATGTGTTCATTTTTGATGAGACGCTGAATAAAAGAAGTTTAATCGCCGGCAAACGAAAACCCGCGATTTCCTGTAAATCCCGGACTTATCCTGTATAGTCGAGTGTATAAAAGAAAGTACCCAAGAAGTAAACTCATTTCCAGAACGATTTTTTAAATTATTTTTTAATCACTAAAACGGATGAGTCTTGTAGTTTTCAAAAATATTTTCATTTTTGATGAGACGCTGAATAAAAGAAGTTTAATTGCCGGCAAACGAAAACCCGCGATTTCCCGTAAATCCCGTACTCGGCCCGTATAGTCAAAAGTATACAAAGAAAGTACTCAAGGAGTAAACTCATTTCCCGAACGATTTTTTAAATTATTTTTTTCACCACTAAAACGCATGAGACTTGTAGTTTCCAAAAATGTTTTCATTTTTGATGAGACGCTAAATAAAAGAAGTTTAATCGCCGGCAAACGAAAACCCGCGATTTCCCGTAAATCCCGTACTCGGCCCGTATAGTCAAAAGTGCACAAAGAAAGTACCCAGGGAGTAAACTCATTTCCCGAACGATTTTTTAAATTATTTTTTCACCAATAAAACGCAAGAGACTTGTAGTTTTCAAAAATGTTTTCGATTTTGATGAGACGCTAAATAAAAGATGTTTAATCGCCGGCAAACGAAAACCCGCGATTTCCCGTAAATGCCGTACTCGGCCCGTATAGTCGAATGTATATAAAAAAAGTACCCAGGGAGTAAACTCATTTCCCGAACGATTTTTTACATTATTTATTCACCACTAAAACGCATGAGACTTGTAGTTTTCAAAAATGTTTTTATTTTTGATAAGACGCTGAATAAAAGAAGTTTAATCGCCGGCAAACGAAAACCCGCGATTTCCCGTAAATCCGGTACTCGGCCCGTATAGTCGAATGTATAAAAAGAAAGTAGCCAGGGAGTAAACTCATTTCCCGAACGATTTTTTAAATTATTTTTTCACCACTAAAACGCATGAGACTTGTAGTTTTCAAAAATGTTCTCATTTTTGATAAGACGCTGAATAAAAGAAGTTTAATCGCCGGCAAACGAAAACCCGCGAGTTCCCGTAAATCCGGTACTCGGCCAGTATAGTCAAAAGTATACAAAGAAAGTACTCAAGGAGTAAACTCATTTCCCGAACGATTTTTTAAATTATTTTTTCACCACTAAAACGCATGAGACTTGTAGTTTTTAAAAATGTTTTCATTTGTGATGAGACGCTACATAAAAGAAGTTTAATCGCCGGCAAACGAAAACCCGCGATTTCCAGTAAATCCGGTACTCGGCCCGTATAGTCGAATGTATATAAAGTAAGAAGCCAGGGAGTAAACTCATTTCCCAAACGATTTTTTAAATTATTTTTTCACCACTAAAACGCATGAGACTTGTAGTTTTCAAAAATGTTTTTATTTTTGATAAGACGCTGAATAAAAGAAGTTTAATCGCCGGCAAACGAAAACCCGCGAGTTCCCGTAAATCCGGTACTCGGCCCGTATAGTCAAAAGTATACAAAGAAAGTACTCAAGGATTAAACTCATTTCCCGAACGATTTTTTAAATTATTTTTTCACCACAAAAACGCATGAGACTTGTAGTTTTCAAAAATGTTTTCATTTTTGATGAGACGCAAAATAAAAGAAGTTTAATCGCCGGCAAACGAAAACCCGCGATTTCCTGTAAATCCCGTACTCGGCCCGTATAGTCGAATGTAGATAAAAAAAGTACCCAGGGAGTAAACTCATTTCCCGAACGATTTTTTACATTATTTTTTCACCACTAAAACGCATGAGACTTGTAGTTTTCAAAAATGTTTTCATTTTTGATAGGACGCTGAATAAAAGAAGTTTAATCGCCGGCAAACGAAAACCCGCGATTTCCCGTAAATCCGGTACTCGGCCCGTATAGTCAAAAGTATACAAAGAAAGTACCCAGGGTGTAAACTCATTTCCCGAACGATTTTTTAAACTATTTTTTCACCACTAAAACGCATGAGACTTGTAGTTTTCAAAAATGTTTTCATTTTTGATGAGACGCTGAATAAAAGAAGTTTAATCGCCGGCAAACGAAAACCCGCGATTTCCTGTAAATCCCGGACTTATCCTGTATAGTCGAATGTATAAAAGAAAGTACCCAAGGAGTAAACTCATTTCCCGAACGATTTTGTAAATTATTTTTTAATCACTAAAACGGATGAGGCTTGTAGTTTTTAAAAATATTTTCATTTTTGATGAGACGCTGAATAAAAAAAGTTTAATCGCCGGCAAACGAAAACCCGCGATTTCCCGTAAATCCCGTACTCGGCCCGTATAGTCAAAAGTATACGAAGAAAGTACTCAAGGAGTAAACTCATTTCCCGAACGATTTTTTTAATTATTTTTTCACCACTAAAACGCATGAGACTTGTAGTTTTCAAAAATGTTTTCATTTTTGATGAGACGCTAAATAAAAGAAGTTTAATGGCCGGAAAACGAAAACCCGCGATTTCCCGTAAATCCGGTACTCGGCCCGTATAGTCGAATGTATAAAAAGAAAGTAGCCAGGGAGTAAACTCATTTCCCGAACGATTTTTTAAATTATTTTTTCACCACTAAAACGCATGAGACTTGTAGTTTTCAAAAATGTTTTCATTTTTGATAAGACGCTGAATAAAAGAAGTTTAATCGCCGGCAAACGAAAACCCGCGAGTTCCCGTAAATCCGGTACTCGGCCCGTATAGTCACAAGTATACAAAGAAAGTACTCAAGGAGTAAACTCATTTCCCGAACGATTTTTTAAATTATCTTTTCACCACTAAAACGCATGAGACTTGTAGTTTTCAAAAATGTTTTCTTTTTTGATAAGACGCTGAATAAAAGAAGTTTAATCGCCGGCAAACGAAAACCCGCAAGTTCCCGTAAATCCGGTACTCTACCCGTATAGTCAAAAGTATACAAAGAAAGTACTCAAGGATTAAACTCATTTCCCGAACGATTTTTTAAATTACTTTTTCACCACTAAAACGCATGAGACTTGTAGTTTTCAAAAATGTTTTCTTTTTTGATAAGACGCTGAATAAAAGAAGTTTAATCGCCGGCAAACGAAAACCTGCGAGTTCCCGTAAATCCGGTACTCTTCCCGTATAGTCAAAAGTATACAAAGAAAGTACTCAAGGATTAAACTCATTTCCCGAACGATTTTTTAAATTATTTTTTCACCACAAAAACGCATGAGACTTGTAGTTTTCAAAAATGTTTTCATTTTTGATGAGACGCTAAATAAAAGAAGTTTAATCGCCGGCAAACGAAAACCCGCGATTTCCTGTAAATCCCGTACTCGGCCCGTATAGTCGAATGTAGATAAAAAAGTACCCAGGGAGTAAACTCATTTCCCGAACGATTTTTTACATTATTTTTTCACCACTAAAACGCATGAGACTTGTAGTTTTCAATAATGTTTTCATTTTTGATAAGACGCTGAATAAAAGAAGTTTAATCGCCGGCAAACGAAAACCCGCGATTTCCCGTAAATCCGGTACTCGGCCCGTATAGTCAAAAGTATACAAAGAAAGTACCCAGGGTGTAAACTCATTTCCCGAACGATTTTTTAAATTATTTTTTCACCACTAAAACGCATGAGACTTGTAGTTTTCAAAAATGTTTTCATTTTTGATGAGACGCTAAATAAAAGAAGTTTAATGGCCAGCAAACGAAAACCCGCGATTTCCCGTAAATCCCGTACTCGGCCCGTATAGTCAAAAGTGTACAAAGAAAGTACCCAGTGAGTAAACTCATTTCCCGAACGATTTTTTAAATTATTTTTTCACCACTAAAACGCAAGAGACTTGTAGTTTTCAAAAATGTTTCCATTTTTGATGAGACGCTAAATAAAAGAAGTTTAATCGCCGGCAAACGAAAACCCGCGATTTCCCGTAAATCCCGTACTCGGCCTGTATAGTCGAATGTATATAAAGAAAGTAGCCAGGGAGTAAACTCATTTCCCGAACGATTTTTTAAATTATTTTTTCACCACTAAAACGCATGAGACTTGTAGTTTTCAAAAATGTTTTCTTTTTTGATAAGACGCTGAATAAAAGAAGTTTAATCGCCGGCAAACGAAAACCCGCGAGTTCCCGTAAATCCGGTACTCGGCCCGTATAGTCAAAAGTATACAAAGAAAGTACTCAAGGAGTAAACTCATTTCCCGAACGATTTTATAAATTATTTTTTCACCACTAAAACGCATGAGACTTGTAGTTTTCAAAAATGTTTTCATTTTTGATGAGACGCTAAATAAAAGAAGTTTAATCGCCGGCAAACGAAAACCCGCGATTTCCCGTAAATCCGGTACTCGGCCCGTATAGTCGAATGTATATAAAGAAAGTAGCCAGGGAGTAAACTCATTTCCCGAACGATTTTTTAAATTATTTTTTCACCACTAAAACGCATGAGACTTGTAGTTTTCAAAAATGTTTTCATTTTTGATAAGACGCTGAATAAAAGAAGTTTAATCGCCGGCAAACGAAAACCCGCGAGTACCCGTAAATCCGGTACTCGGCCCGTATAGTCAAAAGTATACAAAGAAAGTACTCAAGGATTAAACTCATTTCCCGAACGATTTTTTAAATTATTTTTTCACCACAAAAACGCATGAGACTTGTAGTTTTCAAAAATGTTTTCATTTTTGATCAGACGCTAAATAAAAGAAGTTTAATCGCCGGCAAACGAAAACCCGCGATTTCCTGTAAATCCCGTACTCGGCCCGTATAGTCGAATGTAGATAAAAAAAGTACCCAGGGAGTAAACTCATTTCCCGAACGTTTTTTAACATTATTTTTTCACCACTAAAACGCATGAGACTTGTAGTTTTCAATAATGTTTTCATTTTTGATAAGACGCTGAATAAAAGAAGTTTAATCGCCGGCAAACGAAAACCCGCGATTTCCCGTAAATCCGGTACTCGGCCCGTATAGTCAAAAGTATACAAAGAAAGTACCCAGGGTGTAAACTCATTTCCCGGACGATTTTTTAAATTATTTTTTCACCACTAAAACGCATGAGACTTGTAGTTTTCAAAAATGTTTTCATTTTTGATGAGACGCTGAATAAAAGAAGTTTAATGGCCGGCAAACGAAAACCCGCGATTTCCTGTAAATCCCGGACTTATCCTGTATAGTCGAATGTATAAAAGAAGGTACCCAAGGAGTAAACTCATTTCCCGAACGATTTTGTAAATTATTTTTTCATCACTAAAACGGATGAGGCTTGTAGTTTTTAAAAATATTTTCATTTTTGATGAGACGCTGAATAAAAAAAGTTTAATTGCCGGCAAACGAAAACCCGCGATTTCCCGTAAATCCCGTACTCGGCCCGTAGAGTCAAAAGTATACGAAGAAAGTAATCAAGGAGTAAACTCATTTCCCGAACGATTTTTTAAATTATTTTTTCACCACTAAAACGCATGAGACTTGTAGTTTTCAAAAATGTTTTCATTTTTGATGAGACGCTAAATAAAAGAAGTTTAATGGCCGGCAAACGAAAACCCGCGATTTCCCGTAAATCCCGTACTCGGCCCGTATAGTCAAAAGTGTACAAAGAAAGTACCCAGTGAGTAAACTCATTTCCCGAACGATTTTTTAAATTATTTTTTCACCACTAAAACGCATGAGACTTGTAGTTTTCAAAAATGTTTTCTTTTTTGATAAGACGCTGAATAAAAGAAGTTTAATCGCCGGCAAACGAAAACCCGCGAGTTCCCGTAAATCCGGTACTCGGCCCGTATAGTCAAAAGTATACAAAGAAAGTACTCAAGGAGTAAACTCATTTCCCGAACGATTTTTTAAATTATTTTTTCACCACTAAAACGCATGAGACTTGTAGTTTTCAAAAATGTTTTCATTTTTGATGAGACGCTAAATAAAAGAAGTTTAATCGCCGGCAAACGAAAACCCGCGATTTCCCGTAAATCCCGTACTCGGCCCGCATAGTCGAAAGTATATAAAAAAAGTACCCAGGGAGTAAACTCATTTCTTGAACGATTTTTTACATTATTTTTTCACCACTAAAACGCATGAGACTTGTAGTTTTCAAAAATGTTTTCATTTTTGATAAGACGCTGAATAAAAGAAGTTTAATCGCCGGCAAACGAAAACCCGCCATTTCCCGTAAATCCGGTACTCGGCCCGTATAGTCAAAAGTGTACAAAGAAAGTACCCAGGGAGTAAACTCATTTCCCGAACGATTTTTTAAATTATTTTTTTACCACTAAAACGCAAGAGACTTGTAGTTTTCAAAAATGTTTTCATTTTTGATAAGACGCTGAATAAAAGAAGTTTAATCGCCGGCAAACGAAAACCCGCGAGTTCCCGTAAATCCGGTACTCGGCCCGTATAGTCAAAAGTATACAAAGAAAGTACTCAAGGAGTAAACTCATTTCCCGAACGATTTTTTAAATTATTTTTTCACCACTAAAACGCATGAGACTTGTAGTTTTCAAAAATGTTTTCATTTTTGATGAGACGCTAAATAAAAGAAGTTTAATCGCCGGCAAACGAAAACCCGCGATTTCCCGTAAATCCCGTACTCGGCCCGTATAGTCGAATGTATATAAAAAAAGTACCCAGGGAGTAAACTCATTTCCCGAACGATTTTTTACATTATTTTTTCACCACTAAAACGCATGAGACTTGTAGTTTTCAAAAATGTTTTCATTTTTGATAAGACGCTGAATAAAAGAAGTTAAATCGCCGGCAAACGAAAACCCGCGATTTCCCGTAAATCCGGTACTCGGCCTGTATAGACAAAAGTATACAAAGACGGTACCCAGGGTGTAAACTCATTTCCCGAACGATTTTTTAAATTATTTTTTCACCACTAAAACGCATGAGACTTGTAGTTTTCAAAAATGTTTTCATTTTTGATGAGACGCTGAATAAAAGAAGTTTAATCGCCGGCAAACGAAAACCCGCCATATCCTGTAAATCCCGGACTTATCCTGTATAGTCGAGTGTATAAAAGAAAGTACACAAGGAGTAAACTCATTTCCCGAACGATTTTGTAAATTATTTTTTATTCGCTAAAACGGATGAGGCTTGTAGTTTTCAAAAATATTTTCATTTTTGATGAGACGCTGAATAAAAGAAGTTTAATTGCCGGCAAACGAAAACCCGCGATTTCCCGTAAATTCCGTACTCGGCCCGTATAGTCAAAAGTATACAAAGAAAGTACTCAAGGAGTAAACTCATTTCCCGAACGATTTTTTAAATTATTTTTTCACCACTAAAACGCATGAGACTTGTAGTTTCCAAAAATGTTTTCATTTTTGATGAGACGCTAAATAAAAGAAGTTTAATCGCCGGCAAACAAAAACCCGCGATTTCCCGTAAATCCCGTACTCGGCCCGTATAGTCAAAAGTGTACAAAGAAAGTACCCAGGGAGTAAACTCATTTCTTGAACGATTTTTTACATTATTTTTTCACCACTAAAACGCATGAGACTTGTAGTTTTCAAAAATGTTTTCATTTTTGATAAGACGCTGAATAAAAGAAGTTTAATGGCCGGCAAACGAAAACCCGCGATTTCCCGTACATCCGGTACTCGGCCCGTATAGTCAAAAGTGTACAAAGAAAGTACCCAGGGAGTAAACTCATTTCCCGAACGATTTTTTAAATTATTTTTTCACCACTAAAACGCAAGAGACTTGCAGTTTTCAAAAATGTTTTCATTTTTGATAAGACGCTGAATAAAAGAAGTTAAATCGCCGGCAAACGAAAACCCGCGATTTCCCGTAAATCCGGTACTCGGCCTGTATAGACAAAAGTATACAAAGAAAGTACCCAGGGTGTAAACTCATTTCCCGAACGATTTTTTAAATTATTTTTTAACCACTAAAACGCATGAGACTTGTAGTTTTCAAAAATGTTTTCATTTTTGATGAGACGCTGAATAAAAGAAGTTTAATCGCCGGCAAACGAAAACCCGCGATATCCTGTAAATCCTGGACTTATCCTGTATAGTCGAGTGTATAAAAGAAAGTACCCAAGGAGTAAACTCATTTCCCGAACGATTTTGTAAATTATTTTTTATTCAATAAAACGGATGAGGCTTGTAGTTTTCAAAAATATTTTCATTTTTGATGAGACGCTGAATAAAAGAATTTTAATTGCCGGCAAACGAAAACCCGCGATTTCCCGTAAATTCCGTACTCGGCCCGTATAGTCAAAAGTATACAAAGAAAGTACCCAGGGAGTAAACTCATTTCTTGAACGATTTTTTACATTATTTTTTCACCACTAAAACGCATGAGACTTGTAGTTTTCAAAAATGTTTTCATTTTTGATAAGACGCTGAATAAAAGAAGTTTAATGGCCGGCAAACGAAAACCCGCGATTTCCCGTAAATCCGGTACTCGGCCCGTATAGTCAAAAGTGTACAAAGAAAGTACCCAGGGAGTAAACTCATTTCCCGAACGATTTTTTAAATTATTTTTTCACCACTAAAACGCAAGAGACTTGTAGTTTTCAAAAATGTTTTCATTTTTGATGAGACGCTGAATAAAAGAAGTTTAATCGCCGGCAAACGAAAACCCGCGAGTTCCCGTAAATCCGGTACTCGGCCCGTATAGTCAAAAGTATACAAAGAAAGTACTCAAGGAGTAAACTCATTTCCCGAACGATTTTTTAAATTATTTTTTCACCACTAAAACGCAAGAGACTTGTAGTTTTCAAAAATGTTTTCATTTTTGATAAGACGCTGAATAAAAGAAGTTTAATCGCCGGCAAACGAAAACCCGCGAGTTCACGTAAATCCGGTACTCGGCCCGTATAGTCCGGTACTCGGCCCGATATCCTGTAAATCCCGGACTTATCCTGTATAGTCGAGTGTGTAAAAGAAAGTACCCAAGGAGTAAACTCATTTCCCGAACGATTTTGTAAATTATTTTTTATTCACTAAAACGGATGAGGCTTGTAGTTTTCAAAAATATTTTCATTTTTGATGAGACGCTGAATAAAAAGAAGTTTAATTGCTGGCAAACGAAAACACGCGATTTCCCGTAAATTCCGTACTCGGCCCGTATAGTCAAAAGTATACAAAGAGAGTACTCAAGGAGTAAACTCATTTCCCGAACGATTTTTTAAATTATTTTTTCACCACTAAAACGCATGAGACTTGTAGTTTTCAAAAATGTTTTCATTTTTGATGAGACGCTAAATAAAAGAAGTTTAATCGCCGGCAAACAAAAACCCGCGATTTCCCGTAAATCCCGCACTCGGCCCGTATAGTCAAAAGTGTACAAAGAAAGTACCCAGGGAGTAAACTCATTTCTTGAACGATTTTTTACATTATTTTTTCACCACTAAAACGCATGAGACTTGTAGTTTTCAAAAATGTTTTCATTTTTGATAAGACGCTGAATAAAAGAAGTTAAATCGCCGGCAAACGAAAACCCGCAATTTCCCATAAATCCGGTACTCGGCCTGTATAGACAAAAGTATACAAAGAAAGTACCCAGGGTGTAAACTCATTTCCCGAACGATTTTTTAAATTATTTTTTCACCACTAAAACGCATGAGACTTGTAGTTTTCAAAAATGTTTTCATTTTTGATGAGACGCTGAATAAAAGAAGTTTAATCGCCGGCAAACGAAAACCCGCGATATCCTGTAAATCCCGGACTTATCCTGTATAGTCGAGTGTATAAAAGAAAGTACCCAAGGAGTAAACTCATTTCCCGAACGATTTTGTAAATTATTTTTTCACCACTAAAACGCATGAGACTTGTAGTTTCCAAAAATGTTTTCATTTTTGATGAGACGCTAAATAAAAGAAGTTTAATCGCCGGCAAACAAAAACCCGCGATTTCCCGTAAATCCCGTACTCGGCCCGTATAGTCAAAAGTGTACAAAGAAAGTACCCAGGGAGTAAACTCATTTCCCGAACGATTTTTTAAATTATTTTTTCACCACTAAAACGCATGAGACTTGTAGTTTTCAAAAATGTTTTTATTTTTCATGAGACGCTAAATAAAAGAAGTTTAATCGCCGGCAAACGAAAACCCGCGATTTCCAGTAAATTCCGTACTCGGCCCGTATAGTCAAAAGTATACAAAGAAAGTACCCAGGGAGTAAACTCATTTCCCGAACGATTTTTTAAATTATTTTTACACCACTAAAACGGGAACTTTTGATGAGACGCTAAATAAAAGAAGTTTAATCGCCGGCAAACGAAAACCTGCGATTTCCCGTAAATCCCGGACTCGGCCCGCAGAGTCAAAAGTATACAAAGAAAGTACCCAGGGAGTAAATTCATTTCCCGAACGATTTTTTAAATTATTTTTTCACCACTAAAACGCATGAGACTTGTAGTTTTCAAAATTATTTTCATTTTTGATGAGACGCGGAATAAAAGAAGTTTAATCGCCGGCAAACGAAAACCCGCGCTTTCCCATAAATCCCGGACTCGGCCCGCAGAGTCAAAAGTATACAAAGAAAGTACCCAGGGTGTAAACTCATTTCCCGAACGATTTTTTAAATTATTTTTTCACCACTAAAACGCATGAGACTTGTAGTTTTCAAAAATGTTTTCATTTTTGATGAGACGCTGAATAAAAGAAGTTTAATCGCCGGCAAACGAAAACCCGCGATATCCTGTAAATCCCGGACTTATCCTGTATAGTCGAGTGTATAAAAGAAAGTACCCAAGAAGTAAACTCATTTCCCGAACGATTTTGTAAATTATTTTTTATTCACTAAAACGGATGAGGCTTGTAGTTTTTAAAAATATTTTCATTTTTGATGAGACGCTGAATAAAAGAAGTTTAATTGCCGGCAAACGAAAACCCGCGATTTCCCGTAAATTCCGTACTCGGCCCGTATAGTCAAAAGTATACAAAGAAAGTACTCAAGGAGTAAACTCATTTCCCAAACGATTTTTTAAATTATTTTTTCACCACTAAAACGCATGAGACTTGTAGTTTCCAAAAATGTTTTCATTTTTGATGAGACGCTAAATAAAAGAAGTTTAATCGCCGGCAAACAAAAACCCGCGATTTCCCGTAAATCCCGTACTCGGCCCGTATAGTCAAAAGTGTACAAAGAAAGTACCCAGGGAGTAAACTCATTTCTTGAACGATTTTTTACATTATTTTTTCACCACTAAAACGCATGAGACTTGTAGTTTTCAAAAATGTTTTCATTTTTGATAAGACGCTGAATAAAAGAAGTTTAATCGCCGGCAAACGAAAACCCGCGATTTCCCGTAAATCCGGTACTCGGCCCGTATAGTCAAAAGTGTACAAAGAAAGTACCCTGTGAGTAAACTCATTTCCCGAACGATTTTTTAAATTATTTTTTCACCACTAAAACGCATGAGACTTGTAGTTTTCAAAAATGTTTTAATTTTTGATGAGACGCTAAATAAAAGAAGTTTAATCGCCGGCAAACGA
Source organism: Hydractinia symbiolongicarpus (assembly GCF_029227915.1). Classification (NCBI taxonomy): domain Eukaryota; kingdom Metazoa; phylum Cnidaria; class Hydrozoa; order Anthoathecata; family Hydractiniidae; genus Hydractinia; species Hydractinia symbiolongicarpus. Next base: position 513,831 of record NC_079886.1, read on the forward strand.
ATACCCGCGATTTCCCGTAAATCCCGTACTCGGCCCGTATAGTCGAATGTATAAAAAAAAAGTACCCAGGGAGTAAACTCATTTCCCGAACGATTTTTTACATTATTTTTTCACCACTAAAACGCATGAGACTTGTAGTTTTCAAAAATGTTTTCATTTTTGATAAGACGCTGAATAAAAGAAGTTAAATCGCCGGCAAACGAAAACCCGCGATTTCCCGTAAATCCGGTACTCGGCCTGTATAGACAAAAGTATACAAAGAAAGTACCCAGGGTGTAAACTCATTTCCCGAACGATTTTTTAAATTATTTTTTCACCACTAATACGCATGAGACTTGTAGTTTTCAAAAATGTTTTCATTTTTGATGAGACGCTGAATAAAAGAAGTTTAATCGCCGGCAAACGAAAACCCGCGATATCCTGTAAATCCCGGACTTATCCTGTATAGTCGAGTGTATAAAAGAAAGTACCCAAGGAGTAAACTCATTTCCCGAACGATTTTGTAAATTATTTTTTATTCACTAAAACGGATGAGGCTTGTAGTTTTCAAAAATATTTTCATTTTTGATGAGACGCTGAATAAAAGAAGTTTAATTGCCGGCAAACGAAAACCCGCGATTTCCCGTAAATTCCGTACTCGGCCCGTATAGTCAAAAGTATACAAAGAAAGTACTCAAGGAGTAAACTCATTTCCCAAACGATTTTTTAAATTATTTTTTCACCACTAAAACGCATGAGACTTGTAGTTTCCAAAAATGTTTTCATTTTTGATGAGACGCTAAATAAAAGAAGTTTAATCGCCGGCAAACAAAAACCCGCGATTTCCCGTAAATCCCGTACTCGGCCCGCATAGTCAAAAGTGTACAAAGAAAGTACCCAGGGAGTAAACTCATTTCTTGAACGATTTTTTACATTATTTTTTCACCACTAAAACGCATGAGACTTGTAGTTTTCAAAAATGTTTTCATTTTTGATAAGACGCTGAATAAAAGAAGTTTAATCGCCGGCAAACGAAAACCCGCGATTTCCCGTAAATCCGGTACTCGGCCCGTATAGTCAAAAGTGTACAAAGAAAGTACCCTGTGAGTAAACTCATTTCCCGAACGATTTTTTAAATTATTTTTTCACCACTTAAACGCATGAGACTTGTAGTTTCCAAAAATGTTTTCATTTTTGATGAGACGCTAAATAAAAGAAGTTTAATCGCCGGCAAACAAAAACCCGCGATTTCCCGTAAATCCCGTACTCGGCCCGTATAGTCAAAAGTGTACAAAGAAAGTACCCAGGGAGTAAACTCATTTCCCGAACGATTTTTTAAATTATTTTTTCACCACTAAAACGCACGAGACTTGTAGTTTTCAAAAATGTTTTTATTTTTCATGAGACGCTAAATAAAAGAAGTTTAATCGCCGGCAAACGAAAACCCGCGATTTCCCGTAAATTCCGTACTCGGCCCGTATAGTCAAAAGTATACAAAGAAAGTACCCAGGGAGTAAACTCATTTCCCGAACGATTTTTTAAATTATTTTTACACCACTAAAACGCATGAGACTTGTAGTTTTTAAAAATGTTTTCACTTTTGATGAGACGCTAAATAAAAGAAGTTTAATCGCCGGCAAACGAAAACCTGCGATTTCCCGTAAATCCCGGACTCGGCCCGCAGAGTCAAAAGTATACAAAGAAAGTACCCAGGGAGTAAATTCATTTCCCGAACGATTTTTTAAATTATTTTTTCACCACTAAAACGCATGAGACTTGTAGTTTTCAAAAATATTTTCATTTTTGATGAGACGCGGAATAAAAGAAGTTTAAAAGCCGGCAAACGAAAACCCGGGCTTTCCCATAAATCCCGGACTCGGCCCGCAGAGTCAAAAGTATACAAAGAAAGTACCCAGGGAGTAAATTCATTTCCCGAACGATTTTTTAAATTATTTTTTCACCACTAAAACGCATGAGACTTGTAGTTTTCAAAAATATTTTCATTTTTGATGAGACGCGGAATAAAAGAAGTTTAATCGCCGGCAAACGAAAACCCGCGCTTTCCCGTAAATCCCGTACTCGGCCCGTATAGTCAAAAGTATACAAAAAAAGTACCCAGGGAGTAAACTGATTTCCCGACTGATTTTTTAAATTATTTTTTCACCACTAAAACGGACGAGACTTGTAGTTTTCAAAAATATTTTCATTTTTGATGAGACGCTGAATAAAAGAAGTTTAATCGCCGGCAAACGAAAACCCGCGATTTCCTGTAAATCCCGGGCTTGGCCCCTATAGTCGAATGTATACAAAGAAAGTACCTTGTGGGTAAACTCATTTTCAGAACGATTTTTCAAATTATTTTTTCACCACTAAAACGCATGACACTTGTAGTTTTCAAAAATGTTTTCATTTTTGATGAGACGCGGAATAAAAGAAGTTTAATCGCCGGCAAACGAAAACCCGCGATATCCTGTAAATCCCGTACTCGGCCCGTATAGTCAAAAGTATACAAAAAAAGTACCCAGGGAGTAAACTGATTTGCCGACTGATTTTTTAAATTATTTTTTCACCACTAAAACGGACGAGACTTGTAGTTTTCAAAAATGTTTTCATTTTTGATGAGACGCTGAATAAAAGAAGTTTAATCGCCGGCAAACGAAAACCCGCGATTTCCTGTAAATCCCGGGCTTGGCCCCTATAGTCGAATGTATACAAAGAAAGTACCTTGTGGGTAAACTCATTTTCAGAACGATTTTTCAAATTATTTTTTCACCACTAAAACGCATGACACTTGTAGTTTTCAAAAATGTTTTCATTTTTGATAAGACGCTGAATAAAAGAAGTTTAATCGCCGGCAAACGAAAACCCGCGATTTCCCGTAAATCCGGTACTCGGCCCGTATAGTCAAGAGTATACAAAGAAAGTACTCAAGGAGTAAACTCATTTCCCGAACGATTTTTTAAATTATTTTTTCACCACTAAAACGCATGAGACTTGTAGTTTTCAAAAATATTTTCATTTTTGATGAGACGCTGAATAAAAGAAGTTTAATCGCCGGCAAAGGAAAACCCGCGATATCCTGTAAATCCCGGACTTATCCTGTATAGTCGAGTGTATAAAAGAAAGTACCCAAGGAGTAAACTCATTTCCCGAACGATTTTGTAAATTATTTTTCACCACTAAAACGCATGAGACTTGTAGTTTCCAAAAATGTTTTCATTTTTGATGAGACGCTAAATAAAAGAAGTTTAATCGCCGGCAAACAAAAACCCGCGATTTCCCGTAAATTCCGTACTCGGCCCGTATAGTCAAAAGTATACAAAGAAAGTACCCAGGGAGTAAACTCATTTCCCGAACGATTTTTTAAATTATTTTTACACCACTAAAACGCATGAGACTTGTAGTTTTCAAAAATGTTTTCACTTTTGATGAGACGCTAAATAAAAGAAGTTTAATCGCCGGCAAACGAAAACCTGCGATTTCCCGTAAATCCCGGACTCGGCCCGCAGAGTCAAAAGTATACAAAGAAAGTACTCAAGGAGTAAACTCATTTCCCAAACGATTTTTTAAATTATTTTTTCACCACTAAAACGCATGAGACTTGTAGTTTCCAAAAATGTTTTCATTTTTGATGAGACGCTAAATAAAAGAAGTTTAATCGCCGGCAAACAAAAACCCGCGATTTCCCGTAAATCCCGTACTCGGCCCGTATAGTCAAAAGTGTACAAAGAAAGTACCCAGGGAGTAAACTCATTTCTTGAACGATTTTTTACATTATTTTTTCACCACTAAAACGCATGAGACTTGTAGTTTTCAAAAATGTTTTCATTTTTGATAAGACGCTGAATAAAAGAAGTTTAATCGCCGGCAAACGAAAACCCGCGATTTCCCGTAAATCCGGTACTCGGCCCGTATAGTCAAAAGTGTACAAAGAAAGTACCCAGGGAGTAAACTCATTTCCCGAACGATTTTTTAAATTATTTTTTCACCACTAAAACGCAAGAGACTTGTAGTTTTCAAAAATGTTTTCATTTTTGATAAGACGCTGAATAAAAGAAGTTTAATCGCCGGGAAACGAAAACCCGCGAGTTCCCGTAAATCCGGTACTCGGCCCGTATAGTCAAAAGTATACAAAGAAAGTACTCAAGGAGTAAACTCATTTCCCGAACGATTTTTTAAATTATTTTTTCACCACTAAAACGCATGAGACTTGTAGTTTTCAAAAATGTTTTCATTTTTGATGAGACGCTAAATAAAAGAAGTTTAATCGCCGGCAAACGAAAACCCGCGATTTCCCGTAAATCCCGTACTCGGCCCGTATATTCGAATGTATATAAAAAAAGTACCCAGGGAGTAAACTCATTTCCCGAACGATTTTTTACATTATTTTTTCACCACTAAAACGCATGAGACTTGTAGTTTTCAAAAATGTTTTCATTTTTGATAAGACGCTGAATAAAAGAAGTTAAGTCGCCGGCAAACGAAAACCCGCGATTTCCCGTAAATCCGGTACTCGGCCTGTATAGACAAAAGTATACAAACAAAGTACCCAGGGTGTAAACTCATTTCCCGAACGATTTTTTAAATTATTTTTTCACCACTAAAACGCATGAGACTTGTAGTTTTCAAAAATGTTTTTATTTTTGATGAGACGCTAAATAAAAGAAGTTTAATCGCCGGCAAACGAAAACCCGCGATATCCTGTAAATCCCGGACTTAGCCTGTATAGTCGAGTGTATAAAAGAAAGTAACCAAGGAGTAAACTCATTTCCCGAACGATTTTGTAAATTATTTTTTATTCACTAAAACGGATGAGGCTTGTAGTTTTCAAAAATATTTTCATTTTTGATGAGACGCTGAATAAAAGAAGTTTAATTGCCGGCAAACGAAAACCCGCGATTTCCCGTAAATTCCGTACTCGGCCCGTATAGTCAAAAGTATACAAAGAAAGTACTCAAGGAGTAAACTCATTTCCCGAACGATTTTTTAAATTATTTTTTCACCACTAAAACGCATGAGACTTGTAGTTTCCAAAAATGTTATCATTTTTGATGGGACGCTAAATAAAAGAAGTTTAATCGCCGGCAAACGAAAACCCGCGATTTCCCGTAAATTCCGTACTCGGCCCGTATAGTCAAAAGTATACAAAGAAAGTACCCAGGTAGTAAACTCATTTCCCGAACGATTTTTTAAATTATTTTTACACCACTAAAACGCATGAGACTTGTAGTTTTCAAAAATGTTTTCACTTTTGATGAGACGCTAAATAAAAGAAGTTTAATCGCCGGCAAACGAAAACCTGCGATTTCCCGTAAATCCCGGACTCGGCCCGCAGAGTCAAAAGTATACAAAGAAAGTACCCAGGGAGTAAATTCATTTCCCGAACGATTTTTTAAATTATTTTTTCACCACTAAAACGCATGAGACTTGTAGTTTTCAAAAATATTTTCATTTTTGATGAGACGCGGAATAAAAGAAGTTTAATCGCCGGCAAACGAAAACCCGGGCTTTCCCATAAATCCCGGACTCGGCCCGCAGAGTCAAAAGTATACAAAGAAAGTACCCAGGGAGTAAATTCATTTCCCGAACGATTTTTTAAATTATTTTTTCACCACTAAAACGCATGAGACTTGTAGTTTTCAAAAATATTTTCATTTTTGATGAGACGCGGAATAAAAGAAGTTTAATCGCCGGCAAACGAAAACCCGCGCTTTCCCGTAAATCCCGTACTCGGCCCGTATAGTCAAAAGTATACAAAAAAGTACCCTGTGAGTAAACTGATTTCCCGACTGATTTTTTAAATTATTTTTTCACCACTAAAACGGACGAGACTTGTAGTTTTCAAAAATGTTTTCATTTTTGATGAGACGCTGAATAAAAGAAGTTTAATCGCCGGCAAACGAAAACCCGCGATTTCCTGTAAATCCCGGGCTTGGCCCCTATAGTCGAATGTATACAAAGAAAGTACCTTGTGGGTAAACTCATTTTCAGAACGATTTTTCAAATTATTTTTTCACCACTAAAACGCATGACACTTGTAGTTTTCAAAAATGTTTTCATTTTTGATAAGACGCTGAATAAAAGAAGTTTAATCGCCGGCAAACGAAAACCCGCGATTTCCCGTAAATCCGGTACTCGGCCCGTATAGTCAAGAGTATACAAAGAAAGTACTCAAGGAGTAAACTCATTTCCCGAACGATTTTTTAAATTATTTTTTCACCACTAAAACGCATGAGACTTGTAGTTTTCAAAAATATTTTCATTTTTGATGAGACGCTGAATAAAAGAAGTTTAATCGCCGGCAAACGAAAACCCGCGATTTCCTGTAAATCCCGTACTCGGCCCGTATAGTCAAAAGTATACAAAGAAAGTACCCAGGGAATAAACTCATTTCCCGAACGATTTTTTAAATTATTTTTTCACCACTAAAACGCATGAGACTTGTAGTTTTCAAAAATATTTTCATTTTTGATGAGACGCGGAATAAAAGAAGTTTAATCGCCGGCAAACGAAAACCCGCGCTTTCCCGTAAATCCCGTACTCGGCCCGTATAGTCAAAAGTATACAAAAAAATACCCAGGGAGTAAACTGATTTCCCGACTGATTTTTTAAATTATTTTTTCACCACTAAAACGGACGAGACTTGTAGTTTTCAAAAATGTTTTCATTTTTGATGAGACGCTGAATAAAAGAAGTTTAATCGCCGGCAAACGAAAACCCGCGATTTCCTGTAAATCCCGGGCTTGGCCCCTATAGTCGAATGTATACAAAGAAAGTACCTTGTAGGTAAACTCATTTTCAGAACGATTTTTCAAATTATTTTTTCACCACTAAAACGCATGACACTTGTAGTTTTCAAAAATGTTTTCATTTTTGATAAGACGCTGAATAAAAGAAGTTTAATCGCCGGCAAACGAAAACCCGCGATTTCCCGTAAATCCGGTACTCGGCCCGTATAGTCAAGAGTATACAAAGAAAGTACTCAAGGAGTAAACTCATTTCCCGAACGATTTTTTAAATTATTTTTTCACCACTAAAACGCATGAGACTTGTAGTTTTTAAAAATATTTTCATTTTTGATGAGACGCTGAATAAAAGAAGTTTAATCGCCGGCAAACGAAAACCCGCGATTTCCTGTAAATCCCGTACTCGGCCCGTATAGTCAAAAGTATACAAAGAAAGTACCCAGGGAATAAACTCATTTCCCGAACGATTTTTTAAATTATTTTTTCACCACTAAAACGCATGAGACTTGTAGTATTTAAAAATGTTTTCATTTTTCATGAGACGCTAAATAAAAGAAGTTTAATCGCCGGCAAACGAAAACCCGCGATTTCCCGTAAATCCCGTACTCGGCCCATATAGTCAAAAGTATACAAAAAAGTACCCAGGGAGTAAAATGATTTCCCGAATAAATTTTTAAATTATTTTTTCACCACTAAAACGCATGAGACTTATAGTTTTCAAAAATGTTTTCATTTTTGATGAGACGCTGGATAAAAGAAGTTTAATCGCCGGCAAACGAAAACCCGCGATTTCCTGTAAATCCCGAGCTTGGCCCCTATAGTCGAATGTATACAAAGAAAGTACCCTGTGAGTAAACTCATTTTCAGACCGATTTTTTAAATTATTTTTTCACCACTAAAACGCATGAGACTTGTAGCTTTCAAAAATGTTTTCATTTTTGATAAGACGCTGAATAAAAGAAGTTTAATCGCCGGCAAACGAAAACCCGCGATTTCCCGTAAATCCGGTACTCGGCCCGTATAGTCAAAAGTATACAAAGAATGTACTCAAGGAGTAAACTCATTTCCCGAACGATTTTTTAAATTATTTTTTCACCACTAAAACGCAGGAGACTTGTAGTTTTCAAAAATGTTTTCATTTTTGATGAGACGCTAAATAAAAGAAGTTTAATCGCCGGCAAACGAAAACCCGCGATTTCCCGTAAATCCCGTACTCGGCCCGTATAGTCAAAAGTATACAAAGAAAGTACCCAGGGAGTAAACTCATTTCCCGAACAATTTTTTAAATTATTTTACACCACTAAAACGCATGAGACTTGTAGTATTTAAAAATGTTTTCATTTTTGATGAGACGCTAAATAAAAGAAGTTTAATCGCCGGCAAACGAAAACCCGCAATTTCCCGTAAATCCCGTTCCCGGCCCGTATAGTCGAATGTATATAAAGAAAGTACCCAGGGAGTAAACTCATTTCCCGAACGATTTTTTAAATTATTTTTTCACCACTAAAACGCATGAGACTTGTAGCTTTCAAAAATGTTTTCATTTTTAATAAGACACTGAATAAAAGAAGTTTAATCGCCGGCAAACGAAAACCCGCGATTTCCCGTAAATCCCGTACTCGGCCCGTATAGTCAAAAGTATACAAAGAAAGTACCCAGGGAGTAAACTCATTTCCCGAACAATTTTTTAAATTATTTTACACCAATTAAACGCATGAGACTTGTAGTTTTCAAAAATATTTTCATTTTTGATGAGACGCTGAATAAAAGAAGTTTAATCGCCCGCAAACGAAAACCCGCGATTTCCCGTAAATCCCGTACTCGGCCCGTATAGTCGAATGTATATAAAAAAAGTACCCAGGGAGTAAACTCATTTCTTGAACGATTTTTTACATTATTTTTTCACCACTAAAACGCATGAGACTTGTAGTTTTCAAAAATGTTTTCGTTTTTGATAAGACGCTGAATAAAAGAAGTTTAATCGCCGGCAAACGAAAACCCGCGATTTCCCGTAAATCCGGTACTCGGCCCGTATAGTCAAAAGTGTAAAAAGAAAGTACCCAGGGAGTAAACTCATTTCCCGAACGATTTTTTAAATTATTTTTTCACCACTAAAACGCAAGAGACTTGTAGTTTTCAAAAATGTTTTCATTTTTGATAAGACGCTGAATAAAAGAAGTTTAATCGCCGGCAAACGAAAACCTGCGAGTTCCCGTAAATCCGGTACTCGGCCCGTATAGTCAAAAGTATACAAAGAAAGTACTCAAGGAGTAAACTCATTTCCCGAACGATTTTTTAAATTATTTTTTCACCACTAAAACGCATGAGACTTGTAGTTTTCAAAAATGTTTTCATTTTTGATGAGACGCTAAATAAAAGAAGTTTAATCGCCGGCAAACGAAAACCTGCGATTTCCCGTAAATCCCGTACTCGGCCCGTATAGTCGAATGTATATAAAAAAAGTACCCAGGGAGTAAACTCATTTCCCAAACGATTTTTTACATTATTTTTTCACCACTAAAACGCATGAGACTTGTAGTTTTCAAAAATGTTTTCATTTTTGATAAGACGCTGAATAAAAGAAGTTAAATCGCCGGCAAACGAAAACCCGCGATTTCCCGTAAATCCGGTACTCGGCCTGTATAGACAAAAGTATACAAAGAAAGTACCCAGGGTGTAAACTCATTTCCCGAACGATTTTTTAAATTATTTTTTTACCACTAAAACGCATGAGACTTGTAGTTTTCAAAAATGTTTTCATTTTTGATGAGACGCTGAATAAAAGAAGTTTAATCGCCGGCAAACGAAAACCCGCGATATCCTGTAAATCCCGGACTTATCCTGTATAGTCTAATGTATAAAAGAAAGTACCCAAGGAGTAAACTCATTTCCCGAACGATTTTGTAAATTATTTTTTATTCACTAAAACGGATGAGGCTTGTAGTTTTCAAAAATATTTTCATTTTTGATGAGACTCTGAATAAAAGAAGTTTAATTGCCGGCAAACGAAAACCCACGATTTCCAGTAAATTCCGTACTCGGCCCGTATAGTCAAAAGTATACAAAGAAAGTACTCAAGGAGTAAACTCATTTCCCGAACGATTTTTTAAATTATTTTTTCACCACTAAAACGCATGAGACTTGTAGTTTCCAAAAATGTTTTCATTTTTGATGAGACGCTAAATAAAAGAAGTTTAATCGCCGGCAAACTAAAACCCGCGATTTCCCGTAAGTCCCGTACTCGGCCCGTATAGTCAAAAGTGTACAAAGAAAGTACCCAGGGAGTAAACTCATTTTCCGAACGATTTTTTAAATTATTTTTTCACCACTAAAACGCATGAGACTTGTAGTTTTCAAAAATGTTTTTATTTTTCATGAGACGCTAAATAAAAGAAGTTTAATCGCCAGCAAACGAAAACCCGCGATTTCCCGTAAATTCCGTACTCGACCCGTATAGACAAAAGTATACAAAGAAAGTACCCAGGGAGTAAACTCATTTCCCGAACGATTTTTTAAATTATTTTTACACCACTAAAACGCATGAGACTTGTAGTTTTCAAAAATGTTTTCACTTTTGATGAGACGCTAAATAAAAGAAGTTTAATCGCCGGCAAACGAAAACCTGCGATTTCCCGTAAATCCCGGACTCGGCCCGCAGAGTCAAAAGTATAGAAATAAAGTACCCAGGGAGTAAATTCATTTCCCGAACGATTTTTTAAATTATTTTTTCACCACTAAAACGCATGAGACTTGTAGTTTTCAAAAATATTTTCATTTTTGATGAGACGCGGAATAAAAGAAGTTTAATCGCCGGCAAACGAAAACCCGCGCTTTCCCATAAATCCCGGACTCGGCCCGCAGAGTCAAAAGTATACAAAGAAAGTACCCAGGGAGTAAATTCATTTCCCGAACGATTTTTTAAATTATTTTTTCACCACTAAAACGCATGAGACTTGTAGTTTTCAAAAATATTTTCATTTTTGATGAGACGCGGAATAAAAGAAGTTTAATCGCCGGCAAACGAAAACCCGCGCTTTCCCGTAAATCCCGTACTCGGCCCGTATAGTCAAAAGTATACAAAAAAAGTACCCAGGGAGTAAACTGATTTCCCGACTGATTTTTTAAATTATTTTTTCACCACTAAAACGGACGAGACTTGTAGTTTTCAAAAATGTTTTCATTTTTGATGAGACGCTGAATAAAAGAAGTTTAATCGCCGACAAACGAAAACCCGCGATTTCCTGTAAATCCCGGGCTTGGCCCCTATAGTCGAATGTATACAAAGAAAGTACCTTGTGGGTAAACTCATTTTCAGAACGATTTTTCAAATTATTTTTTCACCACTAAAACGCATGACACTTGTAGTTTTCAAAAATGTTTTCATTTTTGATAAGACGCTGAATAAAAGAAGTTTAATCGCCGGCAAACGAAAAACCGCGATTTCCCGTAAATCCGGTACTCGGCCCGTATAGTCAAGAGTATACAAAGAAAGTACTCAAGGAGTAAACTCATTTCCCGAACGATTTTTAAATTATTTTTTCACCACTAAAACGCATGAGACTTGTAGTTTTCAAAAATATTTTCATTTTTGATGAGACGCTGAATAAAAGAAGTTTAATCGCCGGCAAACGAAAACCCGCGATTTCCTGTAAATCCCGTACTCGGCCCGTATAGTCAAAAGTATACAAAGAAAGTACCCAGGGAATAAACTCATTTCCCGAACGATTTTTTAAATTATTTTTTCACCACTAAAACGCATGAGACTTGTAGTATTTAAAAATGTTTTCATTTTTCATGAGACGCTAAATAAAAGAAGTTTAATCGCCGGCAAACGAAAACCCGCGATTTCCCGTAAATCCCGTACTCGGCCCATATAGTCAAAAGTATACAAAAAAGTACCCAGGGAGTAAAATGATTTCCCGAATAAATTTTTAAATTATTTTTTCACCACTAAAACGCATGAGACTTATAGTTTTCAAAATTGTTTTCATTTTTGATGAGACGCTGGATAAAAGAAGTTTAATCGCCGGCAAACGAAAACCCGCGATTTCCTGTAAATCCCGAGCTTGGCCCCTATAGTCGAATGTATACAAAGAAAGTACCCTGTGAGTAAACTCATTTTCAGAACGATTTTTTAAATTATTTTTTCACCACTAAAACGCATGAGACTTGTAGCTTTCAAAAATGTTTTCATTTTTGATAAGACGCTGAATAAAAGAAGTTTAATCGCCGGCAAACGAAAACCCGCGATTTCCCGTAAATCCGGTACTCGGCCCGTATAGTCAAAAGTATACAAAGAATGTACTCAAGGAGTAAACTCATTTCCCGAACGATTTTTTAAATTATTTTTTCACCACTAAAACGCAGGAGACTTGTAGTTTTCAAAAATGTTTTCATTTTTGATGAGGCGCTAAATAAAAGAAGTTTAATCGCCGGCAAACGAAAACCCGCGATTTCCCGTAAATCCCGTACTCGGCCCGTATAGTCAAAAGTTTACAAAGAAAGTACCCAGGGAGTAAACTCATTTCCCGAACAATTTTTTAAATTATTTTACACCACTAAAACGCATGAGACTTGTAGTATTTAAAAATGTTTTCATTTTTGATGAGACGCTAAATAAAAGAAGTTTAATCGCCGGCAAACGAAAACCCGCGATTTCCTGTAAATCCCGGGCTTGGCCCCTATAGTCGAATGTACACAAAGAAAGTACCCTGTGAGTAAACTCATTTTTAGAACGAATTTTCAAATTATTTTTTCACCACTAAAATGCATGAGACTTGTAGTTTTCAAAAATGTTTTCATTTTTGATGAGACGCTAAATAAAAGAAGTTTAATCGTCGGCAAACGAAAACCCGCGAGTTCTCGTAAATCCCGTACTCGGCCCGTATAGTCAAAAGTATACAAAGAAAGTACCCAGGGAGTAAACTCATTTCCCGAACGATTTTTTAAATTATTTTTTCACCACTAAAACGCATGAGACTTGTAGTTTTCAAAAAAATTTTCAGTTTTGATGAGACGCTAAATAAAAGAAGTTTAATCGCCGGCAAACGAAAACCCGCGATTTTCCGTAAATCCCGTACTCGGCCCGGATAGTCAAAAGTATACAAAGAAAGTATCCAGGGAGTAAACTCATTTCCCGAACGATTTTTTAAATTATTTCTTCACCACTTAAACGCATGAGACTTGTAGTTTTCAAAAATGTTTTCATTTTGATGAGACGCTAAATTGAAGAAGTTTAATCGCCGGCAAACGAAAACCCGCGATTTCCCGTAAATCCTGGACTCGGCCCGTATAGTCAAAAGTATACAAAGAAAGTACCCAGGGAGTAAATTCATTTCCCGAACGATTTTTTAAATTATTTTTTCACCACTAAAACGCATGACACTTGAAGTTTTCAAAAATATTCTCATTTTTGATGAGACGCTGAATAAAAGAAGTTTAATCGCCGGCAAACGAAAACCCGCGATTTCCTGTAAATCCCGGGCTTGGCCCCTATAGTCGAATGCATACAAAGAAAGTACCCTGTGAGTAAACTCATTTTCAGAACGATTTTTTAAATTATTTTTTCACCACTAAAACGCAGGAGACTTGTAGTTTTCAAAAATGTTTTCATTTTTGATGAGGCGCTAAATAAAAGAAGTTTAATCGCCGGCAAACGAAAACCCGCGATTTCCCGTAAATCCCGTACTCGGCCCGTATAGTCAAAAGTTTACAAAGAAAGTACCCAGGGAGTAAACTCATTTCCCGAACAATTTTTTAAATTATTTTACACCACTAAAACGCATGAGACTTGTAGTATTTAAAAATGTTTTCATTTTTGATGAGACGCTAAATAAAAGAAGTTTAATCGCCGGCAAACGAAAACCCGCGATTTCCTGTAAATCCCGGGCTTGGCCCCTATAGTCGAATGTACACAAAGAAAGTACCCTGTGAGTAAACTCATTTTTAGAACGAATTTTCAAATTATTTTTTCACCACTAAAATGCATGAGACTTGTAGTTTTCAAAAATGTTTTCATTTTTGATGAGACGCTAAATAAAAGAAGTTTAATCGTCGGCAAACGAAAACCCGCGAGTTCTCGTAAATCCCGTACTCGGCCCGTATAGTCAAAAGTATACAAAGAAAGTACCCAGGGAGTAAACTCATTTCCCGAACGATTTTTTAAATTATTTTTTCACCACTAAAACGCATGAGACTTGTAGTTTTCAAAAAAATTTTCAGTTTTGATGAGACGCTAAATAAAAGAAGTTTAATCGCCGGCAAACGAAAACCCGCGATTTTCCGTAAATCCCGTACTCGGCCCGGATAGTCAAAAGTATACAAAGAAAGTATCCAGGGAGTAAACTCATTTCCCGAACGATTTTTTAAATTATTTCTTCACCACTTAAACGCATGAGACTTGTAGTTTTCAAAAATGTTTTCATTTTGATGAGACGCTAAATTGAAGAAGTTTAATCGCCGGCAAACGAAAACCCGCGATTTCCCGTAAATCCTGGACTCGGCCCGTATAGTCAAAAGTATACAAAGAAAGTACCCAGGGAGTAAATTCATTTCCCGAACGATTTTTTAAATTATTTTTTCACCACTAAAACGCATGACACTTGAAGTTTTCAAAAATATTCTCATTTTTGATGAGACGCTGAATAAAAGAAGTTTAATCGCCGGCAAACGAAAACCCGCGATTTCCTGTAAATCCCGGGCTTGGCCCCTATAGTCGAATGCATACAAAGAAAGTACCCTGTGAGTAAACTCATTTTCAGAACGATTTTTTAAATTATTTTTCGCCACTAAAACGCATGAGACTTGTAGCTTTCAAAAATGTTTTCATTTTTGATAAGACGCTGAATAAAAGAAGTTTAATCGCCGGCAAACGAAAACTCGCGATTTCCCGTAAATCCGGTACTCGGCCCGTATAGTCAAAAGTATACAAAGAAAGTACTCAAGGAGTAAACTCATTTCCCAAACGATTTTTTAAATTATTTTTTCACCACTAAAACGCATGAGACTTGTAGTTTTCAAAAATGTTTTCATTTTTGATGAGAGGCTAAATAAAAGAAGTTTAATCGCCGGCAAACGAAAACCCGCGATTTCCCGTAAATCCCGTTCCCGGCCCGTATAGTCGAATGTATATAAAGCAAGTACCCAGGGGAGTAAACTCATTTCCCGAACGATTTTTTCAATTATTTTTTCACCAATAAAACGCATGAGACTTGTAGTAATTAAAAATGTTTTCATTTTTGATGAGACGCTAAATAAAAGAAGTTTAATCGCCAGCAAACGAAAACCCGCAATTTCCCGTAAATCCCGTTCCCGGCCCGTATAGTCGAATGTGTATAAAGAAAGTACCCTGTGAGTAAACTCATTTTCAGAACGATTTTTTAAATTATTTTTCACCACTAAAACGCATGAGACTTGTAGCTTTCAAAAATGTTTTCATTTTTGATAAGACGCTGAATAAAAGAAGTTTAATCGCCGGCAAACGAAAACTCGCGATTTCCCGTAAATCCGGTACTCGGCCCGTATAGTTAAAAGTATACAAAGAAAGTACTCAAGGAGTAAACTCATTTCCCAAACGATTTTTTAAATTATTTTTTCACCACTAAAACGCATGAGACTTGTAGTTTTCAAAAATGTTTTCATTTTTGATGAGAGGCTAAATAAAAGAAGTTTAATCGCCGGCAAACAAAAACCCGCGATTTCCCGTAAATCCCGTACTCGGCCCGTATAGTCAAAAGTATACAAAAAAAGTACCCAGGGGAGTAAACTCATTTCCCGAACGATTTTTTAAATTATTTTTTCACCAATAAAACGCATGAGACTTGTAGTAATTAAAAATGTTTTCATTTTTGATGAGACGCTAAATAAAAGAAGTTTAATCGCCAGCAAACGAAAACCCGCAATTTCCCGTAAATCCCGTTCCCGGCCCGTATAGTCGAATGTGTATAAAGAAAGTACCCAGGGAGTAAACTCATTTCCCGAACGATTTTTTAAATTATTTTTTCACCACTACAACGCATGAGACTTGTAGTTTTCAAAAATATTTTCATTTTTGATGAGACGCTGAATAAAAGAAGTTTAATCGCCGGCAAACGAAAACCCGAGATTTCCCGTAAATCCCGTACTCGGCCCATATAGTCAAAAGTATACAAAAAAGTACCCAGGGAGTAAACTGATTTCCCGAATAAATTTTTAAATTATTTTTTGACCACTAAAACGCATGAGACTTGTAGTTTTCAAAAATGTTTTCATTTTTGATGAGACGCTGAATAAAAGAAGTTTAATCGCCGGCAAACGAAAACCCGCGATTTCCCGTAAATCCCGTACTCGGCCCGTATAGTCAAAAGTATACAAAGAAAGTACCCAGGGAGTAAACTCATTTCCCGAACGATTTTTTAAATTATTTTTTCACCACTAAAGCGCATGAGACTTGTAGTAATTAAAAATGTTTTCATTTTTGATGAGACGCTAAATAAAAGAAGTTTAATCGCCGGCAAACAAAAACCCGCAATTTCCCGTAAATCCTGTTCCCGGCCCGTATAGTCGAATGTATATAAAGCAAGTACCCAGGGGAGTAAACTCATTTCCCGAACGATTTTTTCAATTATTTTTTCACCAATAAATCGCATGAAACTTGTAGTAATTAAAAATGTTTTCATCTTTGATGAGACGCTAAATAAAAGAAGTTTAATTGCCAGCAAACGAAAACACGCAATTTCCCGTAAATCCCGTTCCCGGCCCGTATAGTCGAATGTGTATAAAGAAAGTACCCAGGGAGTAAACTCATTTCCCGAACGATTTTTTAAATTATTTTTTCACCATTACAACGCATGAGACTTGTAGTTTTCAAAAATATTTTCATTTTTGATGAGACGCTGAATAAAAGAAGTTTAATCGCCGGCAAACGAAAACCCGAGATTTCCCGTAAATCCCGTACTCGGCCCATATAGTCAAAAGTATACAAAAAAGTACCCAGGGAGTAAACTGATTTCCCGAATAAATTTTTAAATTATTTTTTGACCACTAAAACGCATGAGACTTGTAGTTTTCAAAAATGTTTTCATTTTTGATGAGACGCTGAATAAAAGAAGTTTAATCGCCGGCAAACGAAAACCCGCGATTTCCCGTAAATCCCGTACTCGGCCCATATAGTCAAAAGTATACAAAGAAAGTACCCAGGGAGTAAACTCATTTCCCGAACGATTTTTTAAATTATTTTTTCACCACTAAAGCGCATGAGACTTGTAGTAATTAAAAATGTTTTCATTTTTGATGAGACGCTAAATAAAAGAAGTTTAATCGCCAGCAAACGAAAACCCGCAATTTCCCGTAAATCCCGTTCCCGGCCCGTATAGTCGAATGTGTATAAAGAAAGTACCCAGGGAGTAAACTCATTTCCCAAACGATTTTTTAAATTATTTTTTCACCACTACTACGCATGAGACTTGTAGTTTTCAAAAATATTTTCATTTTTGATGAGACGCTGAATAAAAGAAGTTTAATCGCCGGCAAACGAAAACCCGAGATTTCCCGTAAATCCCGTACTCGGCCCATATAGTCAAAAGTATACAAAAAAGTACCCAGGGAGTAAACTGATTTCCCGAATAAATTTTTAAATTATTTTTTGACCACTAAAACGCATGAGACTTGTAGTTTTCAAAAATGTTTTCATTTTTGATGAGACGCTGAATAAAAGAAGTTTAATCGCCGGCAAACGAAAACCTGCGATTTCCTGTAAATCCCGGGCTTGGCCCCTATAGTCGAATATATACAAAGAAAGTACCCAGGGAGTAAACTCATTTCCCGAACGATTTTTTAAATTATTTTTTCACCACTAAAACGCATGAGACTTGTAGTAATTAAAAATGTTTTCATTTTTGATGAGACGCTAAATAAAAGAAGTTTAATCGCCGGCAAACAAAAACCCGCAATTTCCCGTAAATCCTGTTCCCGGCCCGTATAGTCGAATGTATATAAAGCAAGTACCCAGGGGAGTAAACTCATTTCCCGAACGATTTTTTCAATTATTTTTTCACCAATAAAACGCATGAGACTTGTAGTAATTAAAAATGTTTTCATCTTTGATGAGACGCTAAATAAAAGAAGTTTAATCGCCAGCAAACGAAAACACGCAATTTCCCGTAAATCCCGTTCCCGGCCCGTATAGTCGAATGTGTATAAAGAAAGTACCCAGGGAGTAAACTCATTTCCCGAACGATTTTTTAAATTATTTTTTCACCATTACAACGCATGAGACTTGTAGTTTTCAAAAATATTTTCATTTTTGATGAGACGCTGAATAAAAGAAGTTTAATCGCCGGCAAACTAAAACCCGAGATTTCCCGTAAATCCCGTACTCGGCCCATGTAGTCAAAAGTATACAAAAAAGTACCCAGGGAGTAAACTGATTTCCCGAATAAATTTTTAAATTATTTTTTGACCACTAAAACGCATGAGACTTGTAGTTTTCAAAAATGTTTTCATTTTTGATGAGACGCTGAATAAAAGAAGTTTAATCGCCGGCAAACGAAAACCCGCGATTTCCCGTAAATCCCGTACTCGGCCCGTATAGTCAAAAGTATACAAAGAAAGTACCCAGGGAGTAAACTCATTTCCCGAACGATTTTTTAAATTATTTTTTCACCACTAAAGCGCATGAGACTTGTAGTAATTAAAAATGTTTTCATTTTTGATGAGACGCTAAATAAAAGAAGTTTAATCGCCGGCAAACAAAAACCCGCAATTTCCCGTAAATCCCGTTCCCGGCCCGTATAGTCGAATGTATATAAAGCAAGTACCCAGGGGAGTAAACTCATTTCCCGAACGATTTTTTCAATTATTTTTTTACCAATAAAACGCATGAGACTTGTAGTAATAAAAATGTTTTCATTTTTGATGAGACGCTAAATAAAAGAAGTTTAATCGCCAGCAAACGAAAACCTGCAATTTCCCGTAAATCCCGTTCCCGGCCCGTATAGTCGAATGTGTATAAAGAAAGTACCCAGGGAGTAAACTCATTTCCCGAACGATTTTTTAAATTATTTTTTCACCACTACAACGCATGAGACTTGTAGTTTTCAAAAATATTTTCATTTTTGATGAGACGCTGAATAAAAGAAGTTTAATCGCCGGCAAACGAAAACCCGAGATTTCCCGTAAATCCCGTACTCGGCCCATATAGTCAAAAGTATACAAAAAAGTACCCAGGGAGTAAACTGATTTCCCGAATAAATTTTTAAATTATTTTTTGACCACTAAAACGCATGAGACTTGTAGTTTTCAAAAATGTTTTCATTTTTGATGAGACGCTGAATAAAAGAAGTTTAATCGCCGGCAAACGAAAACCTGCGATTTCCTGTAAATCCCGGGCTTGGCCCCTATAGTCGAATATATACAAAGAAAGTACCCAGGGAGTAAACTCATTTCCCGAACGATTTTTTAAATTATTTTTTCACCACTAAAACGCATGAGACTTGTAGTATTTAAAAATATTTTCATTTTTGATGAGACGCTGAATAAAAGAAGTTTAATCGCCGGCAAACGAAAACCCGCGATTTCCCGTAAATCCCGTACTCGGCCCATATAGTCAAAAGTATACAAAAAAGTACCCAGTGAGTAAACTGATTTCCCGAATAAATTTTTAAATTATTTTTTGACCACTAAAACGCATGAGACTTGTAGTTTTCAAAAATGTTTTCATTTTTGATGAGACGCTGAATAAAAGAAGTTTAATCGCCGGCAAACGAAAACCTGCGATTTCCTGTAAATCCCGGGCTTGGCCCCTATAGTCGAATATATACAAAGAAAGTACCCAGGGAGTAAACTCATTTCCCGAACGATTTTTTAAATTATTTTTTCACCACTAAAACGCATGAGACTTGTAGTTTTCAAAAATGTTTTCATTTTTGATGAGACGCTGAATAAAAGAAGTTTAAACGCGGGCAAACGAAAACCCGCGATTTCCTGTAAATCCTGGGCTTGGCCCCTATAGTCGAATGTATACAAAGAAAGTACCCTGTGAGTAAACTCATTTTCAGAACGATTTTTTAAATTATTTTTTCACCACTTAAACGCATGAGACTTGTAGTTTTCAAAAATATTTTCATTTTTGATGAGACGCTGAATAAAAGAAGTTTAATCGCCGGTAAACGAAAACCCGCGCTTTCCCGTAAATCCCGGACTCGGCCCGCAGAGTCAAAAGTATACAAAGAAAGTACCCAGGGAGTAAATTCATTTCCCGAACGATTTTTCAAATTATTTTTTCACCACTAAAACGCATGAGACTTGTAGTTTTCAAAAATATTTTCATTTTTGATGAGACGCGGAATAAAAGAAGTTTAATCGCCGGCAAACGAAAACCCGCGCTTTCCCGTAAATCCCGTACTCGGCCCGTATAGTCAAAAGTATACAAAAAAAGTACCCAGGGAGTAAACTGATTTCCCGAACGATTTTTTAAATTATTTTTTCACCACTACAACGCATGAGACTTGTAGTTTTCAAAAATATTTTCATTTTTGATGAGACGCTGAATAAAAGAAGTTTAATCGCCGGCAAACGAAAACCCGAGATTTCCCGAAAATCCCGTACTCGGCCCATATAGTCAAAAGTATACAAAAAAGTACCCAGGGAGTAAACTGATTTCCCGAATAAATTTTTAAATTATTTTTTGACCACTAAAACGCATGAGACTTGTAGTTTTCAAAAATGTTTTCATTTTTGATGAGACGCTGAATAAAAGAAGTTTAATCGCCGGCAAACGAAAACCTGCGATTTCCTGTAAATCCCGGGCTTGGCCCCTATAGTCGAATA
The DNA here is from genome assembly GCF_029227915.1 of Hydractinia symbiolongicarpus. Classification (NCBI taxonomy): domain Eukaryota; kingdom Metazoa; phylum Cnidaria; class Hydrozoa; order Anthoathecata; family Hydractiniidae; genus Hydractinia; species Hydractinia symbiolongicarpus. The sequence continues at coordinate 534,362 of NC_079886.1, forward strand.
TATACAAAGAAAGTACCCAGGGAGTAAACTCATTTCCCGAACGATTTTTTAAATTATTTTTTCACCACTAAAACGCATGAGACTTGTAGTATTTAAAAATATTTTCATTTTTGATGAGACGCTGAATAAAAGAAGTTTAATCGCCGGCAAACGAAAACCCGCGATTTCCCGTAAATCCCGTACTCGGCCCATATAGTCAAAAGTATACAAAAAAGTACCCAGGGAGTAAACTGATTTCCCGAATAAATTTTTAAATTATTTTTTGACCACTAAAACGCATGAGACTTGTAGTTTTCAAAAATGTTTTCATTTTTGATGAGACGCTGAATAAAAGAAGTTTAATCGCCGGCAAACGAAAACCTGCGATTTCCTGTAAATCCCGGGCTTGGCCCCTATAGTCGAATATATACAAAGAAAGTACCCAGGGAGTAAACTCATTTCCCGAACGATTTTTTAAATTATTTTTTCACCACTAAAACGCATGAGACTTGTAGTATTTAAAAATGTTTTCATTTATGATGAGACGCTGAATAAAAGAAGTTTATTTGCCGGCAAACGAAAACCCGCGATTTCCCGTAAATCCCGTACTCGGCCCGTATAGTCAAAAGTATACAATAAAAGTACCCAGGGAGTAAACTGATTTCCCGAATAAATTTTTAAATTATTTTTTCACCAATAAAACGCATGAGACTTGTAGTTTTCAAAAATGTTTTCATTTTTGATGAGACGCTGAATAAAAGAAGTTTAATCGCGGGCAAACGAAAACCCGCGATTTCCTGTAAATCCCGGGCTTGGCCCCTATAGTCGAATGTATACAAAGAAAGTACCCTGTGAGTAAACTCATTTTCAGAACGACTTTTTAAATTATTTTTTCACCACTTAAACGCATGAGACTTGTAGTTTTCAAAAATATTTTCATTTTTGATGAGACGCTGAATAAAAGAAGTTTAATCGCCGGCAAACGAAAACCCGCGCTTTCCCGTAAATCCCGGACTCGGCCCGCAGAGTCAAAAGTATACAAAGAAAGTACCCAGGGAGTAAATTCATTTCCCGAACGATTTTTTAAATTATTTTTTCACCACTAAAACGCATGAGACTTGTAGTTTTCAAAAATATTTTCATTTTTGATGAGACGCGGAATAAAAGAAGTTTAATCGCCGGCAAACGAAAACCCGCGCTTTCCCGTAAATCCCGTACTCGGCCCGTATAGTCAAAAGTATACAAAAAAAGTACCCAGGGAGTAAACTGATTTCCCGACTGATTTTTTAAATTATTTTTTCACCACTAAAACGGACGAGACTTGTAGTTTTCAAAAATGTTTTCATTTTTGATGAGACGCTGAATAAAAGAAGTTTAATCGCCGGCAAACGAAAACCCGCGATTTCCTGTAAATCCCGGGCTTGGCCCCTATAGTCGAATGTATACAAAGAAAGTACCTTGTGGGTAAACTCATTTTCAGAACGATTTTTCAAATTATTTTTTCACCACTAAAACGCATGAGACTTGTAGTTTTCAAAAATGTTTTCATTTTTCATGAGACGCTAAATAAAAGAAGTTTAATCGCCGGCAAACGAAAACCCGCGATTTCCTGTAAATCCCGAGCTTGGCCCCTATAGTCGAATGTATACAAAGAAAGTACCTTGTGGGTAAACTCATTTTCAGAACGATTTTTCAAATTATTTTTTCACCACTAAAACGCATGAGACTTGTAGTTTTCAAAAATGTTTTCATTTTTGATGAGACGCTGAATAAAAGAAGTTTAATCGCCGGCAAACGAAAACCCGCGATTTCCTGTAAATCCCGAGCTTGGCCCCTATAGTCGAATGTATACAAAGAAAGTACCCTGTGAGTAAACTCATTTTCAGATCGATTTTTTAAATTATTTTTTCACCACTAAAACGCATGAGACTTGTAGCTTTCAAAAATGTTTTCATTTTTGATAAGACACTGAATAAAAGAAGTTTAATCGCCGGCAAACGAAAACCCGCGATTTCCCGTAAATCCGGTACTCGGCCCGTATAGTCAAAAGTACACAAAGAATGTACTCAAGGAGTAAACTCATTTCCCGAACGATTTTTTAAATTATTTTTTCACCACTAAAACGCAGGAGACTTGTAGTTTTCAAAAATGTTTTCATTTTTGATGAGACGCTAAATAAAAGAAGTTTAATCGCCGGCAAACGAAAACCCGCGATTTCCCGTAAATCCCGTACTCGGCCCGTATAGTCAAAAGTATACAAAGAAAGTACCCAGGGAGTAAACTCATTTCCCGAACAATTTTTTAAATTATTTTACACCACTAAAACGCATGAGACTTGTAGTATTTAAAAATGTTTTCATTTTTGATGAGACGCTAAATAAAAGAAGTTTAATCGCCGGCAAACGAAAACCCGCAATTTCCCGTAAATCCCGTTCCCGGCCCGTATAGTTGAATGTATATAAAGAAAGTACCCAGGGAGTAAACTCATTTCCCGAACGATTTTTTAAATTATTTTTTCACCACTAAAACGCATGAGACTTGTAGCTTTCAAAAATGTTTTCATTTTTGATAAGACACTGAATAAAAGAAGTTTAATCGCCGGCAAACGAAAACCCGCGATTTCCCGTAAATCCGGTACTTGGCCCGTATAGTCAAAGGTATACAAAGAAAGTACTCAAGGAGTAAATTCATTTCCCGAACGATTTTTTAAATTATTTTTTCACCACTAAAACGCATGAGACTTGTAGTTTTCAAAAATGTTTTCATTTTTGATGAGACGCTAAATAAAAGAAGTTTAATCGCCGGCAAACGAAAACCCGCGATTTCCCGTAAATCCCGTACTCGGCCCGTATAGTCAAAAGTATACAAAGAAAGTACCCAGGGAGTAAACTCATTTCCCGAACAATTTTTTAAATTATTTTACACCAATTAAACGCATGAGACTTGTAGTTTTCAAAAATATTTTCATTTTTGATGAGACGCTGAATAAAAGAAGTTTAATCGCCCGCAAACGAAAACCCGCGATTTCCCGTAAATCCCGTACTCGGCCCATATAGTCAAAAGTATACAAAAAAAGTACCCAGGGAGTAAACAGATTTCCCAAATAAATTTTTAAATTATTTTTTCACCACTAAAACGCATGAGACTTGTAGTTTTCAAAAATGTTTTCATTTTTGATGAGACGCTGAATAAAAGAAGTTTAATCGCCGGCAAACGAAAACCCGCGATTTCCTGTAAATTCCGGGCTTGGCCCCTATAGTCGAATGTATACAAAGAAAGTACCCTGTGAGTAAACTCATTTTTAGAACGATTTTTCAAATTATTTTTTCACCACTAAAACGCATGAGACTTGTAGTTTTCAAAAATGTTTTCATTTTTGATGAGACGCTAAATAAAAGAAGTTTAATCGTCGGCAAACGAAAACCCGCGAGTTCTCGTAAATCCCGTACTCGGCCCGTATAGTCAAAAGTATACAAAGAAAGTACCCAGGGAGTAAACTCATTTCCCGAACGATTTTTTAAATTATTTTTTCACCACTAAAACGCATGAGACTTGTAGTTTTCAAAAAAAATTTCAGTTTTGATGAGACGCTAAATAAAAGAAGTTTAATCGCCGGCAAACGAAAACCCGCGATTTCCCGTAAATCCCGTACTCGGCCCGTATAGTCAAAAGTATACAAAGAAAGTACCCAGGGAGTAAACTCATTTTCCGAACGATTTTTTAAATTATTTCTTCACCACTAAAACGCATGAGACTTGTAGTTTTCAAAAATGTTTTCATTTTTGATGAGACGCTAAATTGAAGAAGTTTAATTGCCGGCAAACGAAAACCCGCGATTTCCCGTAAATCCTGGACTCGGCCCGTATAGTCAAAAGTATACAAAGAAAGTACCCAGGGAGTAAATTCATTTCCCGAACGATTTTTTAAATTATTTTTTCACCACTAAAACGCATGACACTTGAAGTTTTCAAAAATATTCTCATTTTTGATGAGACGCTGACTAAAAGAAGTTTAATCGCCGGCAAACGAAAACCCGCGATTTCCTGTAAATCCCGGGCTTGGCCCCTATAGTCGAATGCATACAAAGAAAGTACCCTGTGAGTAAACTCATTTTCAGAACGATTTTTTAAATTATTTTTCACCACAAAAACGCATGAGACTTGTAGCTTTCAAAAATGTTTTCATTTTTGATAAGACGCTGAATAAAAGAAGTTTAATCGCCGGCAAACGAAAACTCGCGATTTCCCGTAAATCCGGTACTCGGCCCGTATAGTCAAAAGTATACAAAGAAAATACTCAAGGAGTAAACTCATTTCCCAAACGATTTTTTAAATTACTTTTTCACCACTAAAACGCATGAGACTTGTAGTTTTCAAAAATGTTTTCATTTTTGATGAGAGGCTAAATAAAAGAAGTTTAATCGCCGGCAAACGAAAACCCGCGATTTCCCGTAAATCCCGTACTCGGCCCGTATAGTCAAAAGTATACAAAGAAAGTACCCAGGGAGTAAACTCATTTCCCGAACGATTTTTTAAATTATTTTTTCACCACTAAAGCGCATGAGACTTGTAGTAATTAAAAATGTTTTCATTTTTGATGAGACGCTAAATAAAAGAAGTTTAATCGCCGGCAAACGAAAACCCGCAATTTCCCGTAAATCCCGTTCCCGGCCCGTATAGTCGAATGTATATAAAGCAAGTACCCAGGGGAGTAAACTCATTTCCCGAACGATTTTTTCAATTATTTTTTCACCAATAAAACGCATGAGACTTGTAGTAATTAAAAATGTTTACATTTTTGATGAGACGCTAAATAAAAGAAGTTTAATCGCCAGCAAACGAAAACCTGCAATTTCCCGTAAATCCCGTTCCCGGCCCGTATAGTCGAATGTGTATAAAGAAAGTACCCAGGGAGTAAACTCATTTCCCGAACGATTTTTTAAATTATTTTTTCACCACTACAACGCATGAGACTTGTAGTTTTCAAAAATATTTTCATTTTTGATGAGACGCTGAATAAAAGAAGTTTAATCGCCGGCAAACGAAAACCCGAGATTTCCCGTAAATCCCGTACTCGGCCCATATAGTCAAAAGTATACAAAAAAGTACCCAGGGAGTAAACTGATTTCCCGAATAAATTTTTAAATTATTTTTTGACCACTAAAACGCATGAGACTTGTAGTTTTCAAAAATGTTTTCATTTTTGATGAGACGCTGAATAAAAGAAGTTTAATCGCCGGCAAACGAAAACCTGCGATTTCCTGTAAATCCCGGGCTTGGCCCCTATAGTCGAATATATACAAAGAAAGTACCCAGGGAGTAAACTCATTTCCCGAACGATTTTTTAAATTATTTTTTCACCACTAAAACGCATGAGACTTGTAGTATTTAAAAATATTTTCATGTTTGATGAGACGCTGAATAAAAGAAGTTTAATCGCCGGCAAACGAAAACCCGCGATTTCCCGTAAATCCCGTACTCGGCCCATATAGTCAAAAGTATACAAAAAAGTACCCAGGGAGTAAACTGATTTCCCGAATAAATTTTTAAATTATTTTTTGACCACTAAAACGCACGAGACTTGTAGTTTTCAAAAATGTTTTCATTTTTGATGAGACGCTGAATAAAAGAAGTTTAATCGCCGGCAAACGAAAACCTGCGATTTCCTGTAAATCCCGGGCTTGGCCCCTATAGTCGAATATATACAAAAAAAGTACCCAGGGAGTAAACTCATTTCCCGAACGATTTTTTAAATTATTTTTTCACCACTAAAACGCATGAGACTTGTAGTATTTAAAAATGTTTTCATTTATGATGAGACGCTGAATAAAAGAAGTTTATTTGCCGGCAAACGAAAACCCGCGATTTCCCGTAAATCCCGTACTCGGCCCGTATAGTCAAAAGTATTCAATAAAAGTACCCAGGGAGTAAACTGATTTCCCGAATAAATTTTTAAATTATTTTTTCACCAATAAAACGCAGGAGACTTGTAGTTTTCAAAAATGTTTTCATTTTTGATGAGACGCTGAATAAAAGAAGTTTAATCGCCGGCAAACGAAAACCCGCGATTTCCTGTAAATCCCGGGCTTGGCACCTATAGTCGAATGTATACAAAGAAAGTACCCTGTGAGTAAACTCATTTTCAGAACGATTTTTTAAATTATTTTTTCACCACTTAAACGCATGAGACTTGTAGTTTTCAAAAATATTTTCATTTTTGATGAGACGCTGAATAAAAGAAGTTTAATCGCCGGCAAACGAAAACCCGCGATTTCCTGTAAATCCCGGGCTGGACCACTATAGTCGAATATATACAAAGAAAGTACCCAGGGAGTAAACTCATTTCCCGAACGATTTTTTAAATTATTTTTTCACCACTAAAACGCATGAGACTCTAAGTATTTAAAAATGTTTTCATTTTTGATGAGACGCTAAATAAAAGAAGTTTAATCGCCGGCAAACGAAAACCCGCAATTTCCCGTAAATCCCGTTCCCGGCCCGTATAGTCGAATGTATATAAAGAAAGTACCCAGGGAGTAAACTCATTTCCCGAACGATTTTTTAAATTATTTTTTCACCACTTAAACGTATGAGACTTGTAGTTTTCAAAAATATTTTCATTTTTGATGAGACGCTGAATAAAAAAAGTTTAATCGCCCGCAAACGAAAACCCGCGATTTCCCGTAAATCCCGTACTCGGCCCATATAGTCAAAAGTATACAAAAAAGTACCCAGGGAGTAAACTGATTTCCCGAATAAATTTTTAAATTATTTTTTGACCACTAAAACGCATGAGACTTGTAGTTTTCAAAAATGTATTCATTTTTGATGAGACGCTGAATAAAAGAAGTTTAATCGCCGGCAAACAAAAACCCGCGATTTCCTGTAAATCCCGGGCTTGGCCCCTATAGTCGAATCAACACAAAGAAAGTACCCAGGGAGTAAACTCATTTCCCGAACGATTTTTTAAATTATTTTTTCACCACTAAAACGCATGAGACTTGTAGTTTTCAAAAATATTTTCATTTTTGATGAGACGCGGAATAAAAGAAGTTTAATCGCCGGCAAACGAAAACCCGCGCTTTCCCGTAAATCCCGTACTCGGCCCGTATAATCAAAAGTATACAAAAAAAGTACCCAGGGAGTAAACTGATTTCCCGACTGATTTTTTAAATTATTTTTTCACCACTAAAACGGACGAGACTTGTAGTTTTCAAAAATGTTTTCATTTTTGATGAGACGCTGAATAAAAGAAGTTTAATCGCCCGCAAACGAAAACCCGCGATTTCCTGTAAATCCCGGGCTTGGCCCCTATAGTCGAATGTATACAAAGAAAGTACCTTGTGGGTAAACTCATTTTCAGAACGATTTTTCAAATTATTTTTTCACCACTAAAACGCATGAGACTTGTAGTTTTCAAAAATGTTTTCATTTTTGATAAGACGCTGAATAAAAGAAGTTTAATCGCCGGCAAACGAAAACCTGCGATTTCCCGTAAATCCGGTACTCGGCCCGTATAGTCAAGAGTATACAAAGAAAGTACTCAAGGAGTAAACTCATTTCCCGAACGATTTTTTAAATTATTTTTTCACCACTAAAACGCATGAGACTTGTGGTTTTCAAAAATATTTTCATTTTTGATGAGACGCTGAATAAAAGAAGTTTAATCGCCGGCAAACGAAAACCCGCGATTTCCTGTAAATCCCGTACTCGGCCCGTATAGTCAAAAGTATACAAAGAAAGTACCCAGGGAATAAACTCATTTCCCGAACGATTTCTTAAATTATTTTTTCACCACTAAAACGCATGAGACTTGTAGTATTTAAAAATGTTTTCATTTTTCATGAGACGCTAAATAAAAGAAGTTTAATCGCCGGCAAACGAAAACCCGCGATTTCCCGTAAATCCCGTACTCGGCCCATATAGTCAAAAGACTACAAAAAAGTACCCAGGGAGTAAAATGATTTCCCGAATAAATTTTTAAATTATTTTTTCACCACTAAAACGCATGAGACTTATAGTTTTAAAAAATGTTTTCATTTTTGATGAGACGCTGGATAAAAGAAGTTTAATCGCCGGCAAACGAAAACCCGCGATTTCCTGTAAATCCCGAGCTTGGCCCCTATAGTCGAATGTATACAAAGAAAGTACCCTGTGAGTAAACTCATTTTCAGAACGATTTTTTAAATTATTTTTTCACCACTAAAACGCATGAGACTTGTAGTTTTCAAAAATGTATTCATTTTTGATGAGACGCTGAATAAAAGAAGTTTAATCGCCGGCAAACAAAAACCCGCGATTTCCTGTAAATCCCGGGCTTGGCCCCTATAGTCGAATTAACACAAAGAAAGTACCCAGGGAGTAAACTCATTTCCCGAACGATTTTTTAAATTATTTTTTCACCACTAAAACGCATGAGACTTGTAGTTTTCAAAAATATTTTCATTTTTGATGAGACGCGGAATAAAAGAAGTTTAATCGCCGGCAAACGAAAACCCGCGCTTTCCCGTAAATCCCGTACTCGGCCCGTATAATCAAAAGTATACAAAAAAAGTACCCAGGGAGTAAACTGATTTCCCGACTGATTTTTTAAATTATTTTTTCACCACTAAAACGGACGAGACTTGTAGTTTTCAAAAATGTTTTCATTTTTGATGAGACGCTGAATAAAAGAAGTTTAATCGCCCGCAAACGAAAACCCGCGATTTCCTGTAAATCCCGGGCTTGGCCCCTATAGTCGAATGTATACAAAGAAAGTACCTTGTGGGTAAACTCATTTTCAGAACGATTTTTCAAATTATTTTTTCAACACTAAAACGCATGAGACTTGTAGTTTTCAAAAATGTTTTCATTTTTGATAAGACGCTGAATAAAAGAAGTTTAATCGCCGGCAAACGAAAACCTGCGATTTCCCGTAAATCCGGTACTCGGCCCGTATAGTCAAGAGTATACAAAGAGAGTACTCAAGGAGTAAACTCATTTCCCGAACGATTTTTTAAATTATTTTGTCACCACTAAAACGCATGAGACTTGTAGTTTTCAAAAATATTTTCATTTTTGATGAGACGCTGAATAAAAGAAGTTTAATCGCCGGCAAACGAAAACCCGCGATTTCCTGTAAATCCCGTACTCGGCCCGTATAGTCAAAAGTATACAAAGAAAGTACCCAGGGAATAAACTCATTTCCCGAACGATTTTTTAAATTATTTTTTCACCATTAAAACGCATGAGACTTGTAGTATTTAAAAATGTTTTCATTTTTCCTGAGACGCTAAATAAAAGAAGTTTAATCGCCGGCAAACGAAAACCCGCGATTTCCCGTAAATCCCGTACTCGGCCCATATAGTCAAAAGACTACAAAAAAGTACCCAGGGAGTAAAATGATTTCCCGAATAAATTTTTAAATTATTTTTTCACCACTAAAACGCATGAGACTTATAGTTTTCAAAAATGTTTTCATTTTTGATGAGACGCTGGATAAAAGAAGTTTATTCGCCGGCAAACGAAAACCCGCGATTTCCTGTAAATCCCGAGCTTGGCCCCTATAGTCGAATGTATACAAAGAAAGTACCCTGTGAGTAAACTCATTTTCAGAACGATTTTTTAAATTATTTTTTCACCACTAAAACGCATGAGACTTGTAGCTTTCAAAAATGTTTTCATTTTTGATAAGACGCTGAATAAAAGAAGTTTAATCGCCGGCAAACGAAAACCCGCGATTTCCCGTAAATCCGGTACTCGGCCCGTATAGTCAAAAGTATACAAAGAATGTACTCAAGGAGTAAACTCATTTCCCGAACGATTTTTTAAATTATTTTTTCACCACTAAAACGCAGGAGACTTGTAGTTTTCAAAAATGTTTTCATTTTTGATGAGACGCTAAATAAAAGAAGTTTAATCGCCGGCAAACGAAAACCCGCGATTTCCCGTAAATCCCGTACTCGGCCCGTATAGTCAAAAGTATACAAAGAAAGTACCCAGGGAGTAAACTCATTTCCCGAACAATTTTTTAAATTATTTTACACCACTAAAACGCATGAGACTTGTAGTATTTAAAAATGTTTTCATTTTTGATGAGACGCTAAATAAAAGAAGTTTAATCGCCGGCAAACGAAAACCCGCAATTTCCCGTAAATCCCGTTCCCGGCCCGTATAGTCGAATGTATATAAAGAAAGTACCCAGGGAGTAAACTCATTTCCCGAACGATTTTTTAAATTATTTTTTCACCACTTAAACGTATGAGACTTGTAGTTTTCAAAAATATTTTCATTTTTGATGAGACGCTGAATAAAAAAAGTTTAATCGCCCGCAAACGAAAACCCGCGATTTCCCGTAAATCCCGTACTCGGCCCATATAGTCAAAAGTATACAAAAAAGTACCCAGGGAGTAAACTGATTTCCCGAATAAATTTTTAAATTATTTTTTGACCACTAAAACGCATGAGACTTGTAGTTTTCAAAAATGTATTCATTTTTGATGAGACGCTGAATAAAAGAAGTTTAATCGCCGGCAAACAAAAACCCGCGATTTCCTGTAAATCCCGGGCTTGGCCCCTATAGTCGAATCAACACAAAGAAAGTACCCAGGGAGTAAACTCATTTCCCGAACGATTTTTTAAATTATTTTTTCACCACTAAAACGCATGAGACTTGTAGTTTTCAAAAATATTTTCATTTTTGATGAGACGCGGAATAAAAGAAGTTTAATCGCCGGCAAACGAAAACCCGCGCTTTCCCGTAAATCCCGTACTCGGCCCGTATAATCAAAAGTATACAAAAAAAGTACCCAGGGAGTAAACTGATTTCCCGACTGATTTTTTAAATTATTTTTTCACCACTAAAACGGACGAGACTTGTAGTTTTCAAAAATGTTTTCATTTTTGATGAGACGCTGAATAAAAGAAGTTTAATCGCCCGCAAACGAAAACCCGCGATTTCCTGTAAATCCCGGGCTTGGCCCCTATAGTCGAATGTATACAAAGAAAGTACCTTGTGGGTAAACTCATTTTCAGAACGATTTTTCAAATTATTTTTTCACCACTAAAACGCATGAGACTTGTAGTTTTCAAAAATGTTTTCATTTTTGATAAGACGCTGAATAAAAGAAGTTTAATCGCCGGCAAACGAAAACCTGCGATTTCCCGTAAATCCGGTACTCGGCCCGTATAGTCAAGAGTATACAAAGAAAGTACTCAAGGAGTAAACTCATTTCCCGAACGATTTTTTAAATTATTTTTTCACCACTAAAACGCATGAGACTTGTAGTTTTCAAAAATATTTTCATTTTTGATGAGACGCTGAATAAAAGAAGTTTAATCGCCGGCAAACGAAAACCCGCGATTTCCTGTAAATCCCGTACTCGGCCCGTATAGTCAAAAGTATACAAAGAAAGTACCCAGGGAATAAACTCATTTCCCGAACGATTTCTTAAATTATTTTTTCACCACTAAAACGCATGAGACTTGTAGTATTTAAAAATGTTTTCATTTTTCATGAGACGCTAAATAAAAGAAGTTTAATCGCCGGCAAACGAAAACCCGCGATTTCCCGTAAATCCCGTACTCGGCCCATATAGTCAAAAGACTACAAAAAAGTACCCAGGGAGTAAAATGATTTCCCGAATAAATTTTTAAATTATTTTTTCACCACTAAAACGCATGAGACTTATAGTTTTAAAAAATGTTTTCATTTTTGATGAGACGCTGGATAAAAGAAGTTTAATCGCCGGCAAACGAAAACCCGCGATTTCCTGTAAATCCCGAGCTTGGCCCCTATAGTCGAATGTATACAAAGAAAGTACCCTGTGAGTAAACTCATTTTCAGAACGATTTTTTAAATTATTTTTTCACCACTAAAACGCATGAGACTTGTAGTTTTCAAAAATGTATTCATTTTTGATGAGACGCTGAATAAAAGAAGTTTAATCGCCGGCAAACAAAAACCCGCGATTTCCTGTAAATCCCGGGCTTGGCCCCTATAGTCGAATTAACACAAAGAAAGTACCCAGGGAGTAAACTCATTTCCCGAACGATTTTTTAAATTATTTTTTCACCACTAAAACGCATGAGACTTGTAGTTTTCAAAAATATTTTCATTTTTGATGAGACGCGGAATAAAAGAAGTTTAATCGCCGGCAAACGAAAACCCGCGCTTTCCCGTAAATCCCGTACTCGGCCCGTATAATCAAAAGTATACAAAAAAAGTACCCAGGGAGTAAACTGATTTCCCGACTGATTTTTTAAATTATTTTTTCACCACTAAAACGGACGAGACTTGTAGTTTTCAAAAATGTTTTCATTTTTGATGAGACGCTGAATAAAAGAAGTTTAATCGCCCGCAAACGAAAACCCGCGATTTCCTGTAAATCCCGGGCTTGGCCCCTATAGTCGAATGTATACAAAGAAAGTACCTTGTGGGTAAACTCATTTTCAGAACGATTTTTCAAATTATTTTTTCAACACTAAAACGCATGAGACTTGTAGTTTTCAAAAATGTTTTCATTTTTGATAAGACGCTGAATAAAAGAAGTTTAATCGCCGGCAAACGAAAACCTGCGATTTCCCGTAAATCCGGTACTCGGCCCGTATAGTCAAGAGTATACAAAGAGAGTACTCAAGGAGTAAACTCATTTCCCGAACGATTTTTTAAATTATTTTGTCACCACTAAAACGCATGAGACTTGTAGTTTTCAAAAATATTTTCATTTTTGATGAGACGCTGAATAAAAGAAGTTTAATCGCCGGCAAACGAAAACCCGCGATTTCCTGTAAATCCCGTACTCGGCCCGTATAGTCAAAAGTATACAAAGAAAGTACCCAGGGAATAAACTCATTTCCCGAACGATTTTTTAAATTATTTTTTCACCATTAAAACGCATGAGACTTGTAGTATTTAAAAATGTTTTCATTTTTCCTGAGACGCTAAATAAAAGAAGTTTAATCGCCGGCAAACGAAAACCCGCGATTTCCCGTAAATCCCGTACTCGGCCCATATAGTCAAAAGACTACAAAAAAGTACCCAGGGAGTAAAATGATTTCCCGAATAAATTTTTAAATTATTTTTTCACCACTAAAACGCATGAGACTTATAGTTTTCAAAAATGTTTTCATTTTTGATGAGACGCTGGATAAAAGAAGTTTATTCGCCGGCAAACGAAAACCCGCGATTTCCTGTAAATCCCGAGCTTGGCCCCTATAGTCGAATGTATACAAAGAAAGTACCCTGTGAGTAAACTCATTTTCAGAACGATTTTTTAAATTATTTTTTCACCACTAAAACGCATGAGACTTGTAGCTTTCAAAAATGTTTTCATTTTTGATAAGACGCTGAATAAAAGAAGTTTAATCGCCGGCAAACGAAAACCCGCGATTTCCCGTAAATCCGGTACTCGGCCCGTATAGTCAAAAGTATACAAAGAATGTACTCAAGGAGTAAACTCATTTCCCGAACGATTTTTTAAATTATTTTTTCACCACTAAAACGCAGGAGACTTGTAGTTTTCAAAAATGTTTTCATTTTTGATGAGACGCTAAATAAAAGAAGTTTAATCGCCGGCAAACGAAAACCCGCGATTTCCCGTAAATCCCGTACTCGGCCCGTATAGTCAAAAGTATACAAAGAAAGTACCCAGGGAGTAAACTCATTTCCCGAACAATTTTTTAAATTATTTTACACCACTAAAACGCATGAGACTTGTAGTATTTAAAAATGTTTTCATTTTTGATGAGACGCTAAATAAAAGAAGTTTAATCGCCGGCAAACGAAAACCCGCAATTTCCCGTAAATCCCGTTCCCGGCCCGTATAGTCGAATGTATATAAAGAAAGTACCCAGGGAGTAAACTCATTTCCCGAACGATTTTTTAAATTATTTTTTCACCACTAAAACGCATGAGACTTGTAGCTTTCAAAAATGTTTTCATTTTTGATAAGACACTGAATAAAAGAAGTTTAATCGCCGGCAAACGAAAACCCGCGATTTTCTGTAAATCCGGTACTTGGCCCGTATAGTCAAAGGTATACAAAGAAAGTACTCAAGGAGTAAACTCATTTCCCGAACGATTTTTTAAATTATTTTTCACCACTAAAACGCATGAGACTTGTAGTTTTCAAAAATGTTTTCATTTTTGATGACACGCTAAATAAAAGAAGTTTAATCGCCGGCAAACGAAAACCCGCGATTTCCCGTAAATCCCGTACTCGGCCCGTATAGTCAAAAGTATACAAAGAAAGTACCCAGGGAGTAAACTCATTTCCCGAACAATTTTTTAAATTATTTTACACCAATTAAACGCATGAGACTTGTAGTTTTTAAAAATATTTTCATTTTTGATGAGACGCTTAATAAAAGAAGTTTAATCGCCCGCAAACGAAAACCCGCGATTTCCCGTAAATCCCGTACTCGACCCATATAGTCAAAAGTATACAAAAAAAGTACCCAGGGAGTAAACAGATTTCCCGAATAAATTTTTAAATTATTTTTTCACCACTAAAACGCATGAGACTTGTAGTTTTCAAAAATGTTTTCATTTTTGATGAGACGCTGAATAAAAGAAGTTTAATCGCCGGCAAACGAAAACCCGAGATTTCCTGTAAATCCCGGGCTTGGCCCCTATAGTCGAATGTATACAAAGAAAGTACCCTGTGAGTAAACTCATTTTTAGAACGATTTTTCAAATTATTTTTTCACCACTAAAACGCATGAGACTTGTAGCTTTCAAAAATGTTTTCATTTTTGATAAGACGCTGAATAAAAGAAGTTTAATCGCCGGCAAACGAAAACCCGCGATTTCCCGTAAATCCGGTACTCGGCCCGTATAGTCAAAAGTATACAAAGAATGTACTCAAGGAGTAAACTCATTTCCCGAACCATTTTTTAAATTATTTTTTCACCACTAAAACGCAGGAGACTTGTAGTTTTCAAAAATGTTTTCATTTTTGATGAGACGCTAAATAAAAGAAGTTTAATCGCCGGCAAACGAAAACCCGCGATTTCCCGTAAATCCCGTACTCGGCCCGTATAGTCAAAAGTATACAAAGAAAGTACCCAGGGAGTAAACTCATTTCCCGAACAATTTTTTAAATTATTTTACACCACTAAAACGCATGAGACTTGTAGTATTTAAAAATGTTTTCATTTTTGATGAGACGCTAAATAAAAGAAGTTTAATCGCCGGCAAACGAAAACCCGCAATTTCCCGTAAATCCCGTTCCCGGCCCGTATAGTCGAATGTATATAAAGAAAGTACCCAGGGAGTAAACTCATTTCCCGAACGATTTTTTAAATTATTTTTTCACCACTAAAACGCATGAGACTTGTAGCTTTCAAAAATGTTTTCATTTTTGATAAGACACTGAATAAAAGAAGTTTAATCGCCGGCAAACGAAAACCCGCGATTTCCTGTAAATCCGGTACTTGGCCCGTATAGTCAAAGGTATACAAAGAAAGTACTCAAGGAGTAAACTCATTTCCCGAACGATTTTTTAAATTATTTTTCACCACTAAAACGCATGAGACTTGTAGTTTTCAAAAATGTTTTCATTTTTGATGACACGCTAAATAAAAGAAGTTTAATCGCCGGCAAACGAAAACCCGCGATTTCCCGTAAATCCCGTACTCGGCCCGTATAGTCAAAAGTATACAAAGAAAGTACCCAGGGAGTAAACTCATTTCCCGAACAATTTTTTAAATTATTTTACACCAATTAAACGCATGAGACTTGTAGTTTTCAAAAATATTTTCATTTTTGATGAGACGCTTAATAAAAGAAGTTTAATCGCCCGCAAACGAAAACCCGCGATTTCCCGTAAATCCCGTACTCGGCCCATATAGTCAAAAGTATACAAAAAAAGTACCCAGGGAGTAAACAGATTTCCCGAATAAATTTTTAAATTATTTTTTCACCACTAAAACGCATGAGACTTGTAGTATTTAAAAATGTTTTCATTTTTCATGAGACGCTAAATAAAAGAAGTTTAATCGCCGGCAAACGAAAACCCGCGATTTCCCGTAAATCCCGTACTCGGCCCATATAGTCAAAAGTATACAAAAAAGTTCCCAGGGAGTAAAATGATTTCCCGACTGATTTTTTAAATTATTTTTTCACCACTAAAACGGACGAGACTTGTAGTTTTCAAAAATGTTTTCATTTTTGATGAGACGCTGAATAAAAGAAGTTTAATCGCCCGCAAACGAAAACCCGCGATTTCCTGTAAATCCCGGGCTTGGCCCCTATAGTCGAATGTATACAAAGAAAGTACCTTGTGGGTAAACTCATTTTCAGAACGATTTTTCAAATTATTTTTTCACCACTAAAACGCATGAGACTTGTAGTTTTCAAAAATGTTTTCATTTTTGATAAGACGCTGAATAAAAGAAGTTTAATCGCCGGCAAACGAAAACCTGCGATTTCCCGTAAATCCGGTACTCGGCCCGTATAGTCAAGAGTATACAAAGAAAGTACTCAAGGAGTAAACTCATTTCCCGAACGATTTTTTAAATTATTTTTTCACCACTAAAACGCATGAGACTTGTAGTTTTCAAAAATATTTTCATTTTTGATGAGACGCTGAATAAAAGAAGTTTAATCGCCGGCAAACGAAAACCCGCGATTTCCTGTAAATCCCGTACTCGGCCCGTATAGTCAAAAGTATACAAAGAAAGTACCCAGGGAATAAACTCATTTCCCGAACGATTTTTTAAATTATTTTTTCACCACTAAAACGCATGAGACTTGTAGTATTTAAAAATGTTTTCATTTTTCATGAGACGCTAAATAAAAGAAGTTTAATCGCCGGCAAACGAAAACCCGCGATTTCCCGTAAATCCCGTACTCGGCCCATATAGTCAAAAGACTACAAAAAAGTACCCAGGGAGTAAAATGATTTCCCGAATAAATTTTTAAATTATTTTTTCACCACTAAAACGCATGAGACTTATAGTTTTCAAAAATGTTTTCATTTTTGATGAGACGCTGGATAAAAGAAGTTTATTCGCCGGCAAACGAAAACCCGCGATTTCCTGTAAATCCCGAGCTTGGCCCCTATAGTCGAATGTATACAAAGAAAGTACCCTGTGAGTAAACTCATTTTCAGAACGATTTTTTAAATTATTTTTTCACCACTAAAACGCATGAGACTTGTAGCTTTCAAAAATGTTTTCATTTTTGATAAGACGCTGAATAAAAGAAGTTTAATCGCCGGCGAACGAAAACCCGCGATTTCCCGTAAATCCGGTACTCGGCCCGTATAGTCAAAAGTATACAAAGAATGTACTCAAGGAGTAAACTCATTTCCCGAACGATTTTTTAAATTATTTTTTCACCACTAAAACGCAGGAGACTTGTAGTTTTCAAAAATGTTTTCATTTTTGATGAGACGCTAAATAAAAGAAGTTTAATCGCCGGCAAACGAAAACCCGCGATTTCCCGTAAATCCCGTACTCGGCCCGTATAGTCAAAAGTATACAAAGAAAGTACCCAGGGAGTAAACTCATTTCCCGAACAATTTTTTAAATTATTTTACACCACTAAAACGCATGAGACTTGTAGTATTTAAAAATGTTCTCATTTTTGATGAGACGCTAAATAAAAGAAGTTTAATCGCCGGCAAACGAAAACCCGCAATTTCCCGTAAATCCCATTCCCGGCCCGTATAGTCGAATGTATATAAAGAAAGTACCCAGGGAGTAAACTCATTTCCCGAACGATTTTTTAAATTATTTTTTCACCACTAAAACGCATGAGACTTGTAGCTTTTAAAAATGTTTTCATTTTTGATAAGACACTGAATAAAAGAAGTTTAATCGCCGGCAAACGAAAACCCGCGATTTCCTGTAAATCCGGTACTTGGCCCGTATAGTCAAAGGTGTACAAAGAAAGTACTCAAGGAGTAAACTCATTTCCCGAACGATTTTTTAAATTATTTTTCACCACTAAAACGCATGAGACTTGTAGTTTTCAAAAATGTTTTCATTTTTGATGACACGCTAAATAAAAGAAGTTTAATCGCCGGCAAACGAAAACCCGCGATTTCCCGTAAATCCCGTACTCGGCCCGTATAGTCAAAAGTATACAAAGAAAGTACCCAGGGAGTAAACTCATTTCCCGAACAATTTTTTAAATTATTTTACACCAATTAAACGCATGAGACTTGTAGTTTTTAAAAATATTTTCATTTTTGATGAGACGCTTAATAAAAGAAGTTTAATCGCCCGCAAACGAAAACCCGCGATTTCCCGTAAATCCCGTACTCGGCCCATATAGTCAAAAGTATACAAAAAAAGTACCCAGGGAGTAAACAGATTTCCCGAATAAATTTTTAAATTATTTTTTCACCACTAAAACGCATGAGACTTGTAGTTTTCAAAAATGTTTTCATTTTTGATGAGACGCTGAATAAAAGAAGTTTAATCGCCGGCAAACGAAAACCCGAGATTTCCTGTAAATCCCGGGCTTGGCCCCTATAGTCGAATGTATACAAAGAAAGTACCCTGTGAGTAAACTCATTTTTAGAACGATTTTTCAAATTATTTTTTCACCACTAAAACGCATGAGACTTGTAGCTTTCAAAAATGTTTTCATTTTTGATAAGACGCTGAATAAAAGAAGTTTAATCGCCGGCAAACGAAAACCCGCGATTTCCCGTAAATCCGGTACTCGGCCCGTATAGTCAAAAGTATACAAAGAATGTACTCAAGGAGTAAACTCATTTCCCGAACGATTTTTTAAATTATTTTTTCACCACTAAAACGCAGGAGACTTGTAGTTTTCAAAAATGTTTTCATTTTTGATGAGACGCTAAATAAAAGAAGTTTAATCGCCGGCAAACGAAAACCCGCGATTTCCCGTAAATCCCGTACTCGGCCCGTATAGTCAAAAGTATACAAAGAAAGTACCCAGGGAGTAAACTCATTTCCCGAACAATTTTTTAAATTATTTTACACCACTAAAACGCATGAGACTTGTAGTATTTAAAAATGTTTTCATTTTTGATGAGACGCTAAATAAAAGAAGTTTAATCGCCGGCAAACGAAAACCCGCAATTTCCCGTAAATCCCGTTCCCGGCCCGTATAGTCGAATGTATATAAAGAAAGTACCCAGGGAGTAAACTCATTTCCCGAACGATTTTTTAAATTATTTTTTCACCACTAAAACGCATGAGACTTGTAGTTTTCAAAAATGTTTTCATTTTTGATGACACGCTAAATAAAAGAAGTTTAATCGCCGGCAAACGAAAACCCGCGATTTCCCGTAAATCCCGTACTCGGCCCGTATAGTCAAAAGTATACAAAGAAAGTACCCAGGGAGTAAACTCATTTCCCGAACAATTTTTTAAATTATTTTACACCAATTAAACGCATGAGACTTGTAGTTTTCAAAAATATTTTCATTTTTGATGAGACGCTTAATAAAAGAAGTTTAATCGCCCGCAAACGAAAACCCGCGATTTCCCGTAAATCCCGTACTCGGCCCATATAGTCAAAAGTATACAAAAAAAGTACCCAGGGAGTAAACAGATTTCCCGAATAAATTTTTAAATTATTTTTTCACCACTAAAACGCATGAGACTTGTAGTTTTCAAAAATGTTTTCTTTTTTGATGAGACGCTGAATAAAAGAAGTTTAATCGCCGGCAAACGAAAACCCGCGATTTCCTGTAAATCCCGGGCTTGGCCCCTATAGTCGAATGTATACAAAGAAAGTACCCTGTGAGTAAACTCATTTTTAGAACGATTTTTCAAATTATTTTTTCACCACTAAAACGCATGAGACTTGTAGTTTTCAAAAATGTTTTCATTTTTGATGAGACGCTAAATAAAAGAAGTTTAATCGTCGGCAAACGAAAACCCGCGAGTTCTCGTAAATCCCGTACTCGGCCCGTATAGTCAAAAGTATACAAAGAAAGTACCCAGGGAGTAAACTCATTTCCCGAACGATTTTTTAAATTATTTTTCACCACTAAAACGCATGAGACTTGTAGTTTTCAAAAATGTTTTCATTTTTGATGACACGCTAAATAAAAGAAGTTTAATCGCCGGCAAACGAAAACCCGCGATTTCCCGTAAATCCCGTACTCGGCCCGTATAGTCAAAAGTATACAAAGAAAGTACCCAGGGAGTAAACTCATTTCCCGAACAATTTTTTAAATTATTTTACACCAATTAAACGCATGAGACTTGTAGTTTTCAAAAATATTTTCATTTTTGATGAGACGCTTAATAAAAGAAGTTTAATCGCCCGCAAACGAAAACCCGCGATTTCCCGTAAATCCCGTACTCGGCCCATATAGTCAAAAGTATACAAAAAAAGTACCCAGGGAGTAAACAGATTTCCCGAATAAATTTTTAAATTATTTTCTCACCACTAAAACGCATGAGACTTGTAGTTTTCAAAAATGTTTTCATTTTTGATGAGACGCTGAATAAAAGAAGTTTAATCGCCGGCAAACGAAAACCCGAGATTTCCTGTAAATCCCGGGCTTGGCCCCTATAGTCGAATGTATACAAAGAAAGTACCCTGTGAGTAAACTCATTTTTAGAACGATTTTTCAAATTATTTTTTCACCACTAAAACGCATGAGACTTGTAGCTTTCAAAAATGTTTTCATTTTTGATAAGACGCTGAATAAAAGAAGTTTAATCGCCGGCAAACGAAAACCCGCGATTTCCCGTAAATCCGGTACTCGGCCCGTATAGTCAAAAGTATACAAAGAATGTACTCAAGGAGTAAACTCATTTCCCGAACGATTTTTTAAATTATTTTTTCACCACTAAAACGCAGGAGACTTGTAGTTTTCAAAAATGTTTTCATTTTTGATGAGACGCTAAATAAAAGAAGTTTAATCGCCGGCAAACGAAAACCCGCGATTTCCCGTAAATCCCGTACTCGGCCCGTATAGTCAAAAGTATACAAAGAAAGTACCCAGGGAGTAAACTCATTTCCCGAACGATTTTTTAAATTATTTTTCACCACTAAAACGCATGAGACTTGTAGTTTTCAAAAATGTTTTCATTTTTGATGACACGCTAAATAAAAGAAGTTTAATCGCCGGCAAACGAAAACCCGCGATTTCCCGTAAATCCCGTACTCGGCCCGTATAGTCAAAAGTATACAAAGAAAGTACCCAGGGAGTAAACTCATTTCCCGAACAATTTTTTAAATTATTTTACACCAATTAAACGCATGAGACTTGTAGTTTTCAAAAATATTTTCATTTTTGATGAGACGCTTAATAAAAGAAGTTTAATCGCCCGCAAACGAAAACCCGCGATTTCCCGTAAATCCCGTACTCGGCCCATATAGTCAAAAGTATACAAAAAAAGTACCCAGGGAGTAAACAGATTTCCCGAATAAATTTTTAAATTATTTTCTCACCACTAAAACGCATGAGACTTGTAGTTTTCAAAAATGTTTTCATTTTTGATGAGACGCTGAATAAAAGAAGTTTAATCGCCGGCAAACGAAAACCCGAGATTTCCTGTAAATCCCGGGCTTGGCCCCTATAGTCGAATGTATACAAAGAAAGTACCCTGTGAGTAAACTCATTTTTAGAACGATTTTTCAAATTATTTTTTCACCACTAAAACGCATGAGACTTGTAGCTTTCAAAAATGTTTTCATTTTTGATAAGACGCTGAATAAAAGAAGTTTAATCGCCGGCAAACGAAAACCCGCGATTTCCCGTAAATCCGGTACTCGGCCCGTATAGTCAAAAGTATACAAAGAATGTACTCAAGGAGTAAACTCATTTCCCGAACGATTTTTTAAATTATTTTTTCACCACTAAAACGCAGGAGACTTGTAGTTTTCAAAAATGTTTTCATTTTTGATGAGA
The DNA here is from genome assembly GCF_029227915.1 of Hydractinia symbiolongicarpus. NCBI lineage: Eukaryota > Metazoa > Cnidaria > Hydrozoa > Anthoathecata > Hydractiniidae > Hydractinia > Hydractinia symbiolongicarpus. The sequence continues at coordinate 556,173 of NC_079886.1, forward strand.
CGCTAAATAAAAGAAGTTTAATCGCCGGCAAACGAAAACCCGCGATTTCCCGTAAATCCCGTACTCGGCCCGTATAGTCAAAAGTATACAAAGAAAGTACCCAGGGAGTAAACTCATTTCCCGAACAATTTTTTAAATTATTTTACACCACTAAAACGCATGAGACTTGTAGTATTTAAAAATGTTTTCATTTTTGATGAGACGCTAAATAAAAGAAGTTTAATCGCCGGCAAACGAAAACCCGCAATTTCCCGTAAATCCCGTTCCCGGCCCGTATAGTCGAATGTATATAAAGAAAGTACCCAGGGAGTAAACTCATTTCCCGAACGATTTTTTAAATTATTTTTTCACCACTAAAACGCATGAGACTTGTAGTATTTAAAAATGTTTTCATTTTTGATAAGACACTGAATAAAAGAAGTTTAATCGCCGGCAAACGAAAACCCGCGATTTCCTGTAAATCCGGTACTTGGCCCGTATAGTCAAAGGTATACAAAGAAAGTACTCAAGGAGTAAACTCATTTCCCGAACGATTTTTTAAATTATTTTTCACCACTAAAACGCATGAGACTTGTAGTTTTCAAAAATGTTTTCATTTTTGATGACACGCTAAATAAAAGAAGTTTAATCGCCGGCAAACGAAAACCCGCGATTTCCCGTAAATCCCGTACTCGGCCCGTATAGTCAAAAGTATACAAAGAAAGTACCCAGGGAGTAAACTCATTTCCCGAACAATTTTTTAAATTATTTTACACCAATTAAACGCATGAGACTTGTAGTTTTCAAAAATATTTTCATTTTTGATGAGACGCTTAATAAAAGAAGTTTAATCGCCCGCAAACGAAAACCCGCGATTTCCCGTAAATCCCGTACTCGGCCCATATAGTCAAAAGTATACAAAAAAAGTACCCAGGGAGTAAACAGATTTCCCGAATAAATTTTTAAATTATTTTTTCACCACTAAAACGCATGAGACTTGTAGTTTTCAAAAAATTTTTCAGTTTTGATGAGACGCTAAATAAAAGAAGTTTAATCGCCGGCAAACGAAAACCCGCGATTTCCCGTAAATCCCGTACTCGGCCCGTATAGTCAAAAGTATACAAAGAAAGTACCCAGGGAGTAAACTCATTTCCCGAACGATTTTTTAAATTATTTTTTCACCACTAAAACGCATGAGACTTGTAGTTTTCAAAAAATTTTTCAGTTTTGATGAGACGCTAAATAAAAGAAGTTTAATCGCCGGCAAACGAAAACCCGCGATTTCCCGTAAATCCCGTACTCGGCCCGTATAGTCAAAAGTATACAAAGAAAGTACCCAGGGAGTAAACTCATTTTCCGAACGATTTTTTAAATTATTTCTTCACCACTAAAACGCATGAGACTTGTAGTTTTCAAAAATGTTTTCATTTTTGATGAGACGCTAAATTGAAGAAGTTTAATCGCCGGCAAACGAAAACCCGCGATTTCCCGTAAATCCTGGACTCGGCCCGTATAGTCAAAAGTATTCAAAGAAAGTACCCAGGGAGTAAATTCATTTCCCGAACGATTTTTTAAATTATTTTTTCACCACTAAAACGCATGACACTTGAAGTTTTCAAAAATATTCTCATTTTTGATGAGACGCTGAATAAAAGAAGTTTAATTGCCGGCAAACGAAAACCCGCGATTTCCTGTAAATCCCGGGCTTGGGCCCTATAGTCGAATGCATACAAAGAAAGTACCCTGTGAGTAAACTCATTTTCAGAACGATTTTCTAAATTATTTTTCACCACTAAAACGCATGAGACTTGTAGTTTTCAAAAATGTTTTCATTTTTGATGAGAGGCTAAATAAAAGAAGTTTAATCGCCGGCAAACGAAAACCCACGATTTCCCGTAAATCCCGTACTCGGCCCGTATAGTCAAAAGTATACAAAGAAAGTACCCAGGGAGTAAACTCATTTCCCGAACGATTTTTTAAATTATTTTTTCACCACTAAAACGCATGAGACTTGTAGTTTTCAAAAATGTTTTCCTTTTTGATGAGACGCTAAATAAAAGAAGTTTAATCGTCGGCAAACGAAAACCCGCGAGTTCTCGTAAATCCCGTACTCGGCCCGCATAGTCAAAAGTATACAAAGAAAGTACCCAGGGAGTAAACTCATTTTCCGAACGATTTTTTAAATTATTTTTTCACCACTAAAACGCATGACACTTGAAGTTTTCAAAAATATTCTCATTTTTGATGAGACGCTGAATAAAAGAAGTTTAATTGCCGGCAAACGAAAACCCGCGATTTCCTGTAAATCCCGGGCTTGGGCCCTATAGTCGAATGCATACAAAGAAAGTACCCTGTGAGTAAACTCATTTTCAGAACGATTTTCTAAATTATTTTTCACCACTAAAACGCATGAGACTTGTAGTTTTCAAAAATGTTTTCATTTTTGATGAGAGGCTAAATAAAAGAAGTTTAATCGCCGGCAAACGAAAACCCACGATTTCCCGTAAATCCCGTACTCGGCCCGTATAGTCAAAAGTATACAAAGAAAGTACCCAGGGAGTAAACTCATTTCCCGAACGATTTTTTAAATTATTTTTTCACCACTAAAACGCATGAGACTTGTAGTTTTCAAAAATGTTTTCCTTTTTGATGAGACGCTAAATAAAAGAAGTTTAATCGTCGGCAAACGAAAACCCGCGAGTTCTCGTAAATCCCGTACTCGGCCCGCATAGTCAAAAGTATACAAAGAAAGTACCCAGGGAGTAAACTCATTTTCCGAACGATTTTTTAAATTATTTTTTCACCACTAAAACGCATGAGACTTGTAGTTTTCAAAAATGTTTTCATTTTTGATGAGACGCTAAATTGAAGAAGTTTAATCGCCGGCAAACGAAAACCCGCGATTTTCCGTAAATCCCGTACTCGGTCCGTATAGTCAAAAGTATACAAAGAAAGTACCCAGGGAGTAAACTCATTTTCCGAACGATTTTTTAAATTATTTCTTCACCACTAAAACGCATGAGACTTGTAGTTTTCAAAAATGTTTTCATTTTTGATGAGACGCTAAATTGAAGAAGTTTAATCGCCGGCAAACGAAAACCCGCGATTTCCCGTAAATCCTGGACTCGGCCCGTATAGTCAAAAGTATACAAAGAAAGTACCCAGGGATTAAATTCATTTCCCGAACGATTTTTTAAATTATTTTTTCACCACTAAAACGCATGACACTTGAAGTTTTCAAAAATGTTTTCATTTTTGATGAGAGGCTAAATAAAAGAAGTTTAATCGCCGGCAAACGAAAACCCGCGATTTCCCGTAAATCCCGTACTCGGCCCGTATAGTCAAAAGTATACAAAGAAAGTACCCAGGGAGTAAACTCATTTCCCGAACGATTTTTTAAATTATTTTTTCACTACTAAAGCGCATGAGACTTGTAGTAATTAAAAATGTTTTCATTTTTGATGAGACGCTAAATAAAAGAAGTTTAATCGCCGGCAAACGAAAACCCGCAATTTCCCGTAAATCCCGTTCCCGGCCCGTATAGTCGAATGTATATAAAGCAAGTACCCAGGGGAGTAAACTCATTTCCCGAACGATTTTTTCAATTATTTTTTCACCAATAAAACGCATGAGACTTGTAGTAATTAAAAATGTTTTCATTTTTGATGAGACGCTAAATAAAAGAAGTTTAATCGCCGGCAAACGAAAACCCGCAATTTCCCGTAAATCCCGTTCCCGGCCCGTATAGTCGAATGTATATAAAGCAAGTACCCAGGGGAGTAAACTCATTTCCCGAACGATTTTTTAAATTATTTTTTCACCACTACAACGCATGAGACTTGTAGTTTTCAAAAATATTTTCATTTTTGATGAGACGCTGAATAAAAGAAGTTTAATCGCCGGCAAACGAAAACCCGAGATTTCCCGTAAATCCCGTACTCGGCCCATATAGTCAAAAGTATACAAAAAGTACCCAGGGACTAAACTGATTTCCCGAATAAATTTTTAAATTATTTTTTGACCACTAAAACGCATGAGACTTGTAGTTTTCAAAAATGTTTTCATTTTTGATGAGACGCTGAATAAAAGAAGTTTAATCGTCGGCAAACGAAAACCCGCGAGTTCTCGTAAATCCCGTACTCGGCCCGTATAGTCAAAAGTATACAAAGAAAGTACCCAGGGAGTAAACTCATTTCCCGAACGATTTTTTAAATTATTTTTTCACCACTAAAACGCATGAGACTTGTAGTTTTCAAAAAAATTTTCAGTTTTGATGAGACGCTAAATAAAAGAAGTTTAATCGCCGGCAAACGAAAACCCGCGATTTCCCGTAAATCCCGTACTCGGCCCGTATAGTCAAAAGTATACAAAGAAAGTACCCAGGGAGTAAACTCATTTTCCGAACGATTTTTTAAATTATTTCTTCACCACTAAAACGCATGAGACTTGTAGTTTTCAAAAATGTTTTCATTTTTGATGAGACGCTAAATTGAAGAAGTTTAATCGCCGGCAAACGAAAACCCGCGATTTCCCGTAAATCTTGGACTCGGCCCGTATAGTCAAAAGAATACAAAGAAAGTACCCAGGGAGTAAATTCATTTCCCGAACGATTTTTTAAATTATTTTTTCACCACTAAAACGCATGACACTTGAAGTTTTCAAAAATATTCTTATTTTTGATGAGACGCTGAATAAAAGAAGTTTAATCGCCGGCAAACGAAAACCCGCGATTTCCTGTAAATCCCGGGCTTGGCCCCTATAGTCGAATGCATACAAAGAAAGTACCCTGTGAGTAAACTCATTTTCAGAACGATTTTTTAAATTATTTTTCACCACTAAAACGCATGAGACTTGTAGCTTTCAAAAATGTTTTCATTTTTGATAAGACGCTGAATAAAAGAAGTTTAATCGCCGGCAAACGAAAACTCGCGATTTCCCGTAAATCCGGTACTCGGCCCGTATAGTCAAAAGTATACAAAGAAAGTACTCAAGGAGTAAACTCATTTCCCAAACGATTTTTTAAATTATTTTTTCACCACTAAAACGCATGAGACTTGTAGTTTTCAAAAATGTTTTCATTTTTGATGAGAGGCTGAATAAAAGAAGTTTAATCGCCGGCAAACGAAAACCCGCGATTTCCTGTAAATCCCGGGCTTGGCCCCTATAGTCGAATGCATACAAAGAAAGTACCCTGTGAGTAAACTCATTTCCCGAACGATTTTTTAAATTATTTTTTCACCACTAAAACGCATGAGACTTGTAGTTTTCAAAAATGTTTTCATTTTTGATGAGACGCTAAATAAAAGAAGTTTAATCGTCGGCAATCGAAAACCCGCGAGTTCTCGTAAATCCCGTACTCGGCCCGTATAGTCAAAAGTATACAAAGAAAGTACCCAGGGAGTAAACTCATTTCCCGAACGATTTTTTAAATTATTTTTTCACCACTAAAACGCATGAGACTTGTAGTTTTCAAAAAACTTTTCAGTTTTGATGAGACGCTAAATAAAAGAAGTTTAATCGCCGGCAAACGAAAACCCGCGATTTCCCGTAAATCCCGTACTCGGCCCGTATAGTCAAAAGTATACAAAGAAAGTACCCAGGGAGTAAACTCATTTTCCGAACGATTTTTTAAATTATTTCTTCACCACTAAAACGCATGAGACTTGTAGTTTTCAAAAATGTTTTCATTTTTGATGAGACGCTAAATTGAAGAAGTTTAATCGCCGGCAAACGAAAACCCGCAATTTCCCGTAAATCCCGTTCCCGGCCCGTATAGTCGAATGTATATAAAGCAAGTACCCAGAAGCAAGTACCCCTATAGTCGAATGCATACAAAGAAAGTACTCTGTGAGTAAACTCATTTTCAGAACGATTTTTTAAATTATTTTTCACCACTAAAACGCATGAGACTTGTAGCTTTCAAAAATGTTTTCATTTTTGATAAGACGCTGAATAAAAGAAGTTTAATCGCCGGCAAACGAAAACTCGCGATTTCCCGTAAATCCGGTACTCGGCCCGTATAGTCAAAAGAATACAAAGAAAGTACCCAGGGAGTAAATTCATTTCTCGAACGATTTTTTAAATTATTTTTTCACCACTAAAACGCATGACACTTGAAGTTTTCAAAAATATTCTTATTTTTGATGAGACGCTGAATAAAAGAAGTTTAATCGCCGGCAAACGAAAACCCGCGATTTCCTGTAAATCCCGGGCTTGGCCCCTATAGTCGAATGCATACAAAGAAAGTACCCTGTGAGTAAACTCATTTTCAGAACGATTTTTTAAATTATTTTTCACCACTAAAACGCATGAGACTTGTAGCTTTCAAAAATGTTTTCATTTTTGATAAGACGCTGAATAAAAGAAGTTTAATCGCCGGCAAACGAAAACTCGCGATTTCCCGTAAATCCGGTACTCGGCCCGTATAGTCAAAAGTATACAAAGAAAGTACTCAAGGAGTAAACTCATTTCCCAAACGATTTTTTAAATTATTTTTTCACCACTAAAACGCATGAGACTTGTAGTTTTCAAAAATGTTTTCATTTTTGATGAGAGGCTAAATAAAAGAAGTTTAATCGCCGGCAAACGAAAACCCGCGATTTCCCGTAAATCCCGTACTCGGCCCGTATAGTCAAAAGTATACAAAGAAAGTACCCAGGGAGTAAACTCATTTCCCGAACGATTTTTTAAATTATTTTTTCACCACTAAAACGCATGAGACTTGTAGTTTTCAAAAATGTTTTCATTTTTGATGAGACGCTAAATAAAAGAAGTTTAATCGTCGGCAATCGAAAACCCGCGAGTTCTCGTAAATCCCGTACTCGGCCCGTATAGTCAAAAGTATACAAAGAAAGTACCCAGGGAGTAAACTCATTTCCCGAACGATTTTTTAAATTATTTTTTCACCACTAAAACGCATGAGACTTGTAGTTTTCAAAAAACTTTTCAGTTTTGATGAGACGCTAAATAAAAGAAGTTTAATCGCCGGCAAACGAAAACCCGCGATTTCCCGTAAATCCCGTACTCGGCCCGTATAGTCAAAAGTATACAAAGAAAGTACCCAGGGAGTAAACTCATTTTCCGAACGATTTTTTAAATTATTTCTTCACCACTAAAACGCATGAGACTTGTAGTTTTCAAAAATGTTTTCATTTTTGATGAGACGCTAAATTGAAGAAGTTTAATCGCCGGCAAACGAAAAATCGCGATTTCCCGTAAATCCTGGACTCGGCCCGTATAGTCAAAAGTATACAAAGAAAGTACCCAGAGAGTAAATTCATTTCCCGAACGATTTTTTAAATTATTTTTTCACCACTAAAACGCATGACACTTGAAGTTTTCAAAAATATTCTCATTTTTGATGAGACGCTGAATAAAAGAAGTTTAATCGCCGGCAAACGAAAACCCGCGATTTCCTGTAAATCCCGGGCTTGGCCCCTATAGTCGAATGCATACAAAGAAAGTACCCTGTGAGTAAACTCATTTTCAGAACGATTTTTTAAATTATTTTTCACCACTAAAACGCATGAGACTTGTAGCTTTCAAAAATGTTTTCATTTTTGATAAGACGCTGAATAAAAGAAGTTTAATCGCCGGCAAACGAAAACTCGCGATTTCCCGTAAATCCGGTACTCGGCCCGTATAGTCAAAAGTATACAAAGAAAGTACTCAAGGAGTAAACTCATTTCCCAAACGATTTTTTAAATTATTTTTTCACCACTAAAACGCATGAGACTTGTAGTTTTCAAAAATGTTTTCAATTTTGATGAGAGGCTAAATAAAAGAAGTTTAATCGCCGGCAAACGAAAACCCGCGATTTCCCGTAAATCCCGTACTCGGCCCGTATAGTCAAAAGTATACAAAGAAAGTACCCAGGGAGTAAACTCATTTCCCGAACGATTTTTTAAATTATTTTTTCACCACTAAAGCGCATGAGACTTGTAGTAATTAAAAATGTTTTCATTTTTGATGAGACGCTAAATAAAAGAAGTTTAATCGCCGGCAAACGAAAACCCGCAATTTCCCGTAAATCCCGTTCCCGGCCCGTATAGTCGAATGTATATAAAGCAAGTACCCAGAAGCAAGTACCCCTATAGTCGAATGCATACAAAGAAAGTACTCTGTGAGTAAACTCATTTTCAGAACGATTTTTTAAATTATTTTTCACCACTAAAACGCATGAGACTTGTAGCTTTCAAAAATGTTTTCATTTTTGATAAGACGCTGAATAAAAGAAGTTTAATCGCCGGCAAACGAAAACTCGCGATTTCCCGTAAATCCGGTACTCGGCCCGTATAGTCAAAAGTATACAAAGAAAGTACCCAGGGAGTAAACTCATTTCCCGAACGATTTTTTAAATTATTTTTTCACCACTAAAACGCATGAGACTTGTAGTTTTCAAAAAACTTTTCAGTTTTGATGAGACGCTAAATAAAAGAAGTTTAATCGCCGGCAAACGAAAACCCGCGATTTCCCGTAAATCCCGTACTCGGCCCGTATAGTCAAAAGTATACAAAGAAAGTACCCAGGGAGTAAACTCATTTTCCGAACGATTTTTTAAATTATTTCTTCACCACTAAAACGCATGAGACTTGTAGTTTTCAAAAATGTTTTCATTTTTGATGAGACGCTAAATTGAAGAAGTTTAATCGCCGGCAAACGAAAAATCGCGATTTCCCGTAAATCCTGGACTCGGCCCGTATAGTCAAAAGTATACAAAGAAAGTACCCAGAGAGTAAATTCATTTCCCGAACGATTTTTTAAATTATTTTTTCACCACTAAAACGCATGACACTTGAAGTTTTCAAAAATATTCTCATTTTTGATGAGACGCTGAATAAAAGAAGTTTAATCGCCTGCAAACGAAAACCCGCGATTTCCTGTAAATCCCGTACTCGGCCCGTATAGTCAAAAGTATACAAAGAAAGTACCCAGGGAGTAAACTCATTTTCCGAACGATTTTTTAAATTATTTCTTCACCACTAAAACGCATGAGACTTGTAGTTTTCAAAAATGTTTTCATTTTTGATGAGACGCTAAATTGAAGAAGTTTAATCGCCGGCAAACGAAAAATCGCGATTTCCCGTAAATCCTGGACTCGGCCCGTATAGTCAAAAGTATACAAAGAAAGTACCCAGAGAGTAAATTCATTTCCCGAACGATTTTTTAAATTATTTTTTCACCACTAAAACGCATGACACTTGAAGTTTTCAAAAATATTCTCATTTTTGATGAGACGCTGAATAAAAGAAGTTTAATCGCCGGCAAACGAAAACCCGCGATTTCCTGTAAATCCCGGGCTTGGCCCCTATAGTCGAATGCATACAAAGAAAGTACCCTGTGAGTAAACTCATTTTCAGAACGATTTTTTAAATTATTTTTCACCACTAAAACGCATGAGACTTGTAGCTTTCAAAAATGTTTTCATTTTTGATAAGACGCTGAATAAAAGAAGTTTAATCGCCGGCAAACGAAAACCCGCGATTTCCCGTAAATCCCGTACTCGGCCCGTATAGTCAAAAGTATACAAAGAAAGTACCCAGGGAGTAAACTCATTTTCCGAACGATTTTTTAAATTATTTCTTCACCACTAAAACGCATGAGACTTGTAGTTTTCAAAAACGTTTTCATTTTTGATGAGACGCTAAATTGAAGAAGTTTAATCGCCGGCAAACGAAAAATCGCGATTTCCCGTAAATCCTGGACTCGGCCCGTATAGTCAAAAGTATACAAAGAAAGTACCCAGAGAGTAAATTCATTTCCCGAACGATTTTTTAAATTATTTTTTCACCACTAAAACGCATGACACTTGAAGTTTTCAAAAATATTCTCATTTTTGATGAGACGCTGAATAAAAGAAGTTTAATCGCCGGCAAACGAAAACCCGCGATTTCCTGTAAATCCCGGGCTTGGCCCCTATAGTCGAATGCATACAAAGAAAGTACCCTGTGAGTAAACTCATTTTCAGAACGATTTTTTAAATTATTTTTCACCACTAAAACGCATGAGACTTGTAGCTTTCAAAAATGTTTTCATTTTTGATAAGACGCTGAATAAAAGAAGTTTAATCGCCGGCAAACGAAAACTCGCGATTTCCCGTAAATCCGGTACTCGGCCCGTATAGTCAAAAGTATACAAAGAAAGTACTCAAGGAGTAAACTCATTTCCCAAACGATTTTTTAAATTATTTTTTCACCACTAAAACGCATGAGACTTGTAGTTTTCAAAAATGTTTTCAATTTTGATGAGAGGCTAAATAAAAGAAGTTTAATCGCCGGCAAACGAAAACCCGCGATTTCCCGTAAATCCCGTACTCGGCCCGTATAGTCAAAAGTATACAAAGAAAGTACCCAGGGAGTAAACTCATTTCCCGAACGATTTTTTAAATTATTTTTTCACCACTAAAGCGCATGAGACTTGTAGTAATTAAAAATGTTTTCATTTTTGATGAGACGCTAAATAAAAGAAGTTTAATCGCCGGCAAACGAAAACCCGCAATTTCCCGTAAATCCCGTTCCCGGCCCGTATAGTCGAATGTATATAAAGCAAGTACCCAGAAGCAAGTACCCCTATAGTCGAATGCATACAAAGAAAGTACCCTGTGAGTAAACTCATTTTCAGAACGATTTTTTAAATTATTTTTCACCACTAAAACGCATGAGACTTGTAGCTTTCAAAAATGTTTTCATTTTTGATAAGACGCTGAATAAAAGAAGTTTAATCGCCGGCAAACGAAAACTCGCGATTTCCCGTAAATCCGGTACTCGGCCCGTATAGTCAAAAGTATACAAAGAAAGTACTCAAGGAGTAAACTCATTTCCCAAACGATTTTTTAAATTATTTTTTCACCACTAAAACGCATGAGACTTGTAGTTTTCAAAAATGTTTTCAATTTTGATGAGAGGCTAAATAAAAGAAGTTTAATCGCCGGCAAACGAAAACCCGCGATTTCCCGTAAATCCCGTACTCGGCCCGTATAGTCAAAAGTATACAAAGAAAGTACCCAGGGAGTAAACTCATTTCCCGAACGATTTTTTAAATTATTTTTTCACCACTAAAGCGCATGAGACTTGTAGTAATTAAAAATGTTTTCATTTTTGATGAGACGCTAAATAAAAGAAGTTTAATCGCCGGCAAACGAAAACCCGCAATTTCCCGTAAATCCCGTTCCCGGCCCGTATAGTCGAATGTATATAAAGCAAGTACCCAGAAGCAAGTACCCCTATAGTCGAATGCATACAAAGAAAGTACCCTGTGAGTAAACTCATTTTCAGAACGATTTTTTAAATTATTTTTCACCACTAAAACGCATGAGACTTGTAGCTTTCAAAAATGTTTTCATTTTTGATAAGACGCTGAATAAAAGAAGTTTAATCGCCGGCAAACGAAAACTCGCGATTTCCCGTAAATCCGGTACTCGGCCCGTATAGTCAAAAGTATACAAAGAAAGTACTCAAGGAGTAAACTCATTTCCCAAACGATTTTTTAAATTATTTTTTCACCACTAAAACGCATGAGACTTGTAGTTTTCAAAAATGTTTTCATTTTTAATGAGAGGCTAAATAAAAGAAGTTTAATCGCCGGCAAACGAAAACCCGCGATTTCCCGTAAATCCCGTACTCGGCCCGTATAGTCAAAAGTATACAAAGAAAGTACCCAGGGAGTAAACTCATTTCCCGAACGATTTTTTAAATTATTTTTTCACCACTAAAGCGCATGAGACTTGTAGTAATTAAAAATGTTTTCATTTTTGATGAGACGCTAAATAAAAGAAGTTTAATCGTTGGCAAACGAAAACCCGCAATTTCCCGTAAATCCCGTTCCCGGCCCGTATAGTCGAATGTATATAAAGCAAGTACCCAGGGGAGTAAACTCATTTCCCGAACGATTTTTTCAATTATTTTTTCACCAATAAAACGCATGAGACTTGTAGTAATTAAAAATGTTTTCATTTTTGATGAGACGCTAAATAAAAGAAGTTTAATCGCCAGCAAACGAAAACCCGCAATTTCCCGTAAATCCCGTTCCCGGCCCGTATAGTCGAATGTGTATAAAGAAAGTACCCAGGGAGTAAACTTATTTCCCGAACGATTTTTTAAATTATTTTTTCACCACTACAACGCATGAGACTTGTAGTTTTCAAAAATATTTTCATTTTTGATGAGACGCTGAATAAAAGAAGTTTAATCGCCGGCAAACGAAAACCCGAGATTTCCCGTAAATCCCGGTCTTGGCCCCTATAGTCGAATATATACAAAGAAAGTACCCAGGGAGTAAACTCATTTCCCGAACGATTTTTTAAATTATTTTTTGACCACTAAAACGCATGAGACTTGTAGTTTTCAAAAATGTTTTCATTTTTGATGAGACGCTGAATAAAAGAAGTTTAATCGCCGGCAAACGAAAACCTGCGATTTCCCGTAAATCCCGGGCTTGGCCCCTATAGTCGAATATATACAAAGAAAGTACCCAGGGAGTAAACTCATTTCCCGAACGATTTTTTAAATTATTTTTTCACCACTAAAACGCATGAGACTTGTAGTATTTAAAAATATTTTCATTTTTGATGAGACGCTGAATAAAAGAAGTTTAATCGCCGGCAAACGAAAACCCGCGATTTCCCGTAAATCCCGTACTCGGCCCATATAGTCAAAAGTATACAAAAAAGTACCCAGTGAGTAAACTGATTTCCCGAATAAATTTTTAAATTATTTTTTGACCAATAAAACGCATGAGACTTGTAGTTTTCAAAAATGTTTTCATTTTTGATGAGACGCTGAATAAAAGAAGTTTAATCGCGGGCAAACGAAAACCCGCGATTTCCTGTAAATCCCGGGCTTGGCCCCTATAGTCGAATGTATACAAAGAGAGTACCCTGTGAGTAAACTCATTTTCAGTACGATTTTTTAAATTATTGTTTCACCACTTAAACGCATGAGACTTGTAGTTTTCAAAAATATTTTCATTTTTGATGAGACGCTGAATAAAAGAAGTTTAATCGCCGGCAAACAAAAACCCGCGATTTCCTGTAAATCCCGGGCTGGGCCACTATAGTCGAATATATACAAAGAAAGTACCCAGGGAGTAAACTCATTTCCAGAACGATTTTTTAAATTATTTTTTCACCACTAAAACGCATGAGACTCTAAGTATTTAAAAATGTTTTCATTTTTGATGAGACGCTAAATAAAAGAAGTTTAATCGCCGGCAAACGAAAACCCGCAATTTCCCGTAAATCCCGTTCCCGGCCCGTATAGTCAAAAGTATACAAAAAAGTACCCTGTGAGTAAACTCATTCTCAGAACGATTTTTTAAATTATTTTTCACCACTAAAACGCATGAGACTTGTAGCTTTCAAAATGTTTTCATTTTTGATAAGACGCTGAATAAAAGAAGTTTAATCGCCGGCAAACGAAAACTCGCGATTTCCCGTAAATCCGGTACTCGGCCCGTATAGTCAAAAGTATACAAAGAAAGTACTCAAGGAGTAAACTCATTTCCCAAACGATTTTTTAAATTATTTTTTCACCACTAAAACGCATGAGACTTGTAGTTTTCAAAAATGTTTTCATTTTTGATGAGAGGCTTAATAAAAGAAGTTTAATCGCCGGCAAACGAAAACCCGCGATTTCCCGTAAATCCCGTACTCGGCCCGTATAGTCAAAAGTATACAAAGAAAGTACCCAGGGAGTAAACTCTTTTCCCGAACGATTTTTTAAATTATTTTTTCACCACTAAAACGCATCAGACTTGTAGTTTTCAAAAATGTTTTCATTTTTGATGAGACGCTAAATAAAAGAAGTTTAATCGTCGGCAAACGAAAACCCGCGAGTTCTCGTAAATCCCGTACTCGGCCCGTATAGTCAAAAGTATACAAAGAAAGTACCCAGGGAGTAAACTCATTTTCCGAACGATTTTTTAAATTATTTCTTCACCACTAAAACGCATGAGACTTGTAGTTTTCAAAAACGTTTTCATTTTTGATGAGACGCTAAATTGAAGAAGTTTAATCGCCGGCAAACGAAAAATCGCGATTTCCCGTAAATCCTGGACTCGGCCCGTATAGTCAAAAGTATACAAAGAAAGTACCCAGAGAGTAAATTCATTTCCCGAACGATTTTTTAAATTATTTTTTCACCACTAAAACGCATGACACTTGAAGTTTTCAAAAATATTCTCATTTTTGATGAGACGCTGAATAAAAGAAGTTTAATCGCCGGCAAACGAAAACCCGCGATTTCCTGTAAATCCCGGGCTTGGCCCCTATAGTCGAATGCATACAAAGAAAGTACCCTGTGAGTAAACTCATTTTCAGAACGATTTTTTAAATTATTTTTCACCACTAAAACGCATGAGACTTGTAGCTTTCAAAAATGTTTTCATTTTTGATAAGACGCTGAATAAAAGAAGTTTAATCGCCGGCAAACGAAAACTCGCGATTTCCCGTAAATCCGGTACTCGGCCCGTATAGTCAAAAGTATACAAAGAAAGTACTCAAGGAGTAAACTCATTTCCCAAACGATTTTTTAAATTATTTTTTCACCACTAAAACGCATGAGACTTGTAGTTTTCAAAAATGTTTTCAATTTTGATGAGAGGCTAAATAAAAGAAGTTTAATCGCCGGCAAACGAAAACCCGCGATTTCCCGTAAATCCCGTACTCGGCCCGTATAGTCAAAAGTATACAAAGAAAGTACCCAGGGAGTAAACTCATTTCCCGAACGATTTTTTAAATTATTTTTTCACCACTAAAGCGCATGAGACTTGTAGTAATTAAAAATGTTTTCATTTTTGATGAGACGCTAAATAAAAGAAGTTTAATCGCCGGCAAACGAAAACCCGCAATTTCCCGTAAATCCCGTTCCCGGCCCGTATAGTCGAATGTATATAAAGCAAGTACCCAGAAGCAAGTACCCCTATAGTCGAATGCATACAAAGAAAGTACCCTGTGAGTAAACTCATTTTCAGAACGATTTTTTAAATTATTTTTCACCACTAAAACGCATGAGACTTGTAGCTTTCAAAAATGTTTTCATTTTTGATAAGACGCTGAATAAAAGAAGTTTAATCGCCGGCAAACGAAAACTCGCGATTTCCCGTAAATCCGGTACTCGGCCCGTATAGTCAAAAGTATACAAAGAAAGTACTCAAGGAGTAAACTCATTTCCCAAACGATTTTTTAAATTATTTTTTCACCACTAAAACGCATGAGACTTGTAGTTTTCAAAAATGTTTTCATTTTTAATGAGAGGCTAAATAAAAGAAGTTTAATCGCCGGCAAACGAAAACCCGCGATTTCCCGTAAATCCCGTACTCGGCCCGTATAGTCAAAAGTATACAAAGAAAGTACCCAGGGAGTAAACTCATTTCCCGAACGATTTTTTAAATTATTTTTTCACCACTAAAGCGCATGAGACTTGTAGTAATTAAAAATGTTTTCATTTTTGATGAGACGCTAAATAAAAGAAGTTTAATCGCTGGCAAACGAAAACCCGCAATTTCCCGTAAATCCCGTTCCCGGCCCGTATAGTCGAATGTATATAAAGCAAGTACCCAGGCGAGTAAACTCATTTCCCGAACGATTTTTTCAATTATTTTTTCACCAATAAAACGCATGAGACTTGTAGTAATTAAAAATGTTTTCATTTTTGATGAGACGCTAAATAAAAGAAGTTTAATCGCCAGCAAACGAAAACCCGCAATTTCCCGTAAATCCCGTTCCCGGCCCGTATAGTCGAATGTGTATAAAGAAAGTACCCAGGGAGTAAACTTATTTCCCGAACGATTTTTTAAATTATTTTTTCACCACTACAACGCATGAGACTTGTAGTTTTCAAAAATATTTTCATTTTTGATGAGACGCTGAATAAAAGAAGTTTAATCGCCGGCAAACGAAAACCCGAGATTTCCCGTAAATCCCGGTCTTGGCCCCTATAGTCGAATATATACAAAGAAAGTACCCAGGGAGTAAACTCATTTCCCGAACGATTTTTTAAATTATTTTTTGACCACTAAAACGCATGAGACTTGTAGTTTTCAAAAATGTTTTCATTTTTGATGAGACGCTGAATAAAAAAAGTTTAATCGCCGGCAAACGAAAACCTGCGATTTCCCGTAAATCCCGGGCTTGGCCCCTATAGTCGAATATATACAAAGAAAGTACCCAGGGAGTAAACTCATTTCCCGAACGATTTTTTAAATTATTTTTTCACCACTAAAACGCATGAGACTTGTAGTATTTAAAAATATTTTCATTTTTGATGAGACGCTGAATAAAAGAAGTTTAATCGCCGGCAAACGAAAACCCGCGATTTCCCGTAAATCCCGTACTCGGCCCATATAGTCAAAAGTATACAAAAAAGTACCCAGGGAGTAAACTGATTTCCCGAATAAATTTTTAAATTATTTTTTGACCAATAAAACGCATGAGACTTGTAGTTTTCAAAAATGTTTTCATTTTTGATGAGACGCTGAATAAAAGAAGTTTTATCGCGGGCAAACGAAAACCCGCGATTTCCTGTAAATCCCGGGCTTGGCCCCTATAGTCGAATGTATACAAAGAGAGTACCCTGTGAGTAAACTCATTTTCAGAACGATTCTTTAAATTATTGTTTCACCACTTAAACGCATGAGACTTGTAGTTTTCAAAAATATTTTCATTTTTGATGAGACGCTGAATAAAAGAAGTTTAATCGCCGGCAAACAAAAACCCGCGATTTCCTGTAAATCCCGGGCTGGGCCACTATAGTCGAATATATACAAAGAAAGTATCCAGGGAGTAAACTCATTTCCAGAACGATTTTTTAAATTATTTTTTCACCACTAAAACGCATGAGACTCTAAGTATTTAAAAATGTTTTCATTTTTGATGAGACGCTAAATAAAAGAAGTTTAATCGCCGGCAAACGAAAACCCGCAATTTCCCGTAAATCCCGTTCCCGGCCCGTATAGTCAAAAGTATACAAAAAAGTACCCTGTGAGTAAACTCATTCTCAGAACGATTTTTTAAATTATTTTTCACCACTAAAACGCATGAGACTTGTAGCTTTCAAAAATGTTTTCATTTTTGATAAGACGCTGAATAAAAGAAGTTTAATCGCCGGCAAACGAAAACTCGCGATTTCCCGTAAATCCGGTACTCGGCCCGTATAGTCAAAAGTATACAAAGAAAGTACTCAAGGAGTAAACTCATTTCCCAAACGATTTTTTAAATTATTTTTTCACCACTAAAACGCATGAGACTTGTAGTTTTCAAAAATGTTTTCATTTTTGATGAGAGGCTTAATAAAAGAAGTTTAATCGCCGGCAAACGAAAACCCGCGATTTCCCGTAAATCCCGTACTCGGCCCGTATAGTCAAAAGTATACAAAGAAAGTACCCAGGGAGTAAACTCATTTCCCGAACGATTTTTTAAATTATTTTTTCACCACTAAAACGCATCAGACTTGTAGTTTTCAAAAATGTTTTCATTTTTGATGAGACGCTAAATAAAAGAAGTTTAATCGTCGGCAAACGAAAAATCGCGATTTCCCGTAAATCCTGGACTCGGCCCGTATAGTCAAAAGTATACAAAGAAAGTACCCAGAGAGTAAATTCATTTCCCGAACGATTTTTTAAATTATTTTTTCACCACTAAAACGCATGACACTTGAAGTTTTCAAAAATATTCTCATTTTTGATGAGACGCTGAATAAAAGAAGTTTAATCGCCGGCAAACGAAAACCCGCGATTTCCTGTAAATCCCGGGCTTGGCCCCTATAGTCGAATGCATACAAAGAAAGTACCCTGTGAGTAAACTCATTTTCAGAACGATTTTTTAAATTATTTTTCACCACTAAAACGCATGAGACTTGTAGCTTTCAAAAATGTTTTCATTTTTGATAAGACGCTGAATAAAAGAAGTTTAATCGCCGGCAAACGAAAACTCGCGATTTCCCGTAAATCCGGTACTCGGCCCGTATAGTCAAAAGTATACAAAGAAAGTACTCAAGGAGTAAACTCATTTCCCAAACGATTTTTTAAATTATTTTTTCACCACTAAAACGCATGAGACTTGTAGTTTTCAAAAATGTTTTCAATTTTGATGAGAGGCTAAATAAAAGAAGTTTAATCGCCGGCAAACGAAAACCCGCGATTTCCCGTAAATCCCGTACTCGGCCCGTATAGTCAAAAGTATACAAAGAAAGTACCCAGGGAGTAAACTCATTTCCCGAACGATTTTTTAAATTATTTTTTCACCACTAAAGCGCATGAGACTTGTAGTAATTAAAAATGTTTTCATTTTTGATGAGACGCTAAATAAAAGAAGTTTAATCGCCGGCAAACGAAAACCCGCAATTTCCCGTAAATCCCGTTCCCGGCCCGTATAGTCGAATGTATATAAAGCAAGTACCCAGAAGCAAGTACCCCTATAGTCGAATGCATACAAAGAAAGTACCCTGTGAGTAAACTCATTTTCAGAACGATTTTTTAAATTATTTTTCACCACTAAAACGCATGAGACTTGTAGCTTTCAAAAATGTTTTCATTTTTGATAAGACGCTGAATAAAAGAAGTTTAATCGCCGGCAAACGAAAACTCGCGATTTCCCGTAAATCCGGTACTCGGCCCGTATAGTCAAAAGTATACAAAGAAAGTACTCAAGGAGTAAACTCATTTCCCAAACGATTTTTTAAATTATTTTTTCACCACTAAAACGCATGAGACTTGTAGTTTTCAAAAATGTTTTCATTTTTAATGAGAGGCTAAATAAAAGAAGTTTAATCGCCGGCAAACGAAAACCCGCGATTTCCCGTAAATCCCGTACTCGGCCCGTATAGTCAAAAGTATACAAAGAAAGTACCCAGGGAGTAAACTCATTTCCCGAACGATTTTTTAAATTATTTTTTCACCACTAAAGCGCATGAGACTTGTAGTAATTAAAAATGTTTTCATTTTTGATGAGACGCTAAATAAAAGAAGTTTAATCGCTGGCAAACGAAAACCCGCAATTTCCCGTAAATCCCGTTCCCGGCCCGTATAGTCGAATGTATATAAAGCAAGTACCCAGGGGAGTAAACTCATTTCCCGAACGATTTTTTCAATTATTTTTTCACCAATAAAACGCATGAGACTTGTAGTAATTAAAAATGTTTTCATTTTTGATGAGACGCTAAATAAAAGAAGTTTAATCGCCAGCAAACGAAAACCCGCAATTTCCCGTAAATCCCGTTCCCGGCCCGTATAGTCGAATGTGTATAAAGAAAGTACCCAGGGAGTAAACTTATTTCCCGAACGATTTTTTAAATTATTTTTTCACCACTACAACGCATGAGACTTGTAGTTTTCAAAAATATTTTCATTTTTGATGAGACGCTGAATAAAAGAAGTTTAATCGCCGGCAAACGAAAACCCGAGATTTCCCGTAAATCCCGGTCTTGGCCCCTATAGTCGAATATATACAAAGAAAGTACCCAGGGAGTAAACTCATTTCCCGAACGATTTTTTAAATTATTTTTTGACCACTAAAACGCATGAGACTTGTAGTTTTCAAAAATGTTTTCATTTTTGATGAGACGCTGAATAAAAGAAGTTTAATCGCCGGCAAACGAAAACCTGCGATTTCCCGTAAATCCCGGGCTTGGCCCCTATAGTCGAATATATACAAAGAAAGTACCCAGGGAGTAAACTCATTTCCCGAACGATTTTTTAAATTATTTTTTCACCACTAAAACGCATGAGACTTGTAGTATTTAAAAATATTTTCATTTTTGATGAGACGCTGAATAAAAGAAGTTTAATCGCCGGCAAACGAAAACCCGCGATTTCCCGTAAATCCCGTACTCGGCCCATATAGTCAAAAGTATACAAAAAAGTACCCAGGGAGTAAACTGATGTCCCGAATAAATTTTTAAATTATTTTTTGACCAATAAAACGCATGAGACTTGTAGTTTTCAAAAATGTTTTCATTTTTGATGAGACGCTGAATAAAAGAAGTTTAATCGCGGGCAAACGAAAACCCGCGATTTCCTGTAAATCCCGGGCTTGGCCCCTATAGTCGAATGTATACAAAGAGAGTACCCTGTGAGTAAACTCATTTTCAGAACGATTTTTTAAATTATTGTTTCACCACTTAAACGCATGAGACTTGTAGTTTTCAAAAATATTTTCATTTTTGATGAGACGCTGAATAAAAGAAGTTTGATCGCCGGCAAACAAAAACCCGCGATTTCCTGTAAATCCCGGGCTGGGCCACTATAGTCGAATATATACAAAGAAAGTACCCAGGGAGTAAACTCATTTCCAGAACGATTTTTTAAATTATTTTTTCACCACTAAAACGCATGAGACTCTAAGTATTTAAAAATGTTTTCATTTTTGATGAGACGCTAAATAAAAGAAGTTTAATCGCCGGCAAACGAAAACCCGCAATTTCCCGTAAATCCCGTTCCCGGCCCGTATAGTCAAAAGTATACAAAAAAGTACCCTGTGAGTAAACTCATTCTCAGAACGATTTTTTAAATTATTTTTCACCACTAAAACGCATGAGACTTGTAGCTTTCAAAAATGTTTTCATTTTTGATAAGACGCTGAATAAAAGAAGTTTAATCGCCGGCAAACGAAAACTCGCGATTTCCCGTAAATCCGGTACTCGGCCCGTATAGTCAAAAGTATACAAAGAAAGTACTCAAGGAGTAAACTCATTTCCCAAACGATTTTTTAAATTATTTTTTCACCACTAAAACGCATGAGACTTGTAGTTTTCAAAAATGTTTTCATTTTTGATGAGAGGCTTAATAAAAGAAGTTTAATCGCCGGCAAACGAAAACCCGCGATTTCCCGTAAATCCCGTACTCGGCCCGTATAGTCAAAAGTATACAAAGAAAGTACCCAGGGAGTAAACTCATTTCCCGAACGATTTTTTAAATTATTTTTTCACCACTAAAACGCATCAGACTTGTAGTTTTCAAAAATGTTTTCATTTTTGATGAGACGCTAAATAAAAGAAGTTTAATCGTCGGCAAACGAAAACCCGCGAGTTCTCGTAAATCCCGTACTCGGCCCGTATAGTCAAAAGTATACAAAGAAAGTACCCAGGCAGTAAACTCATTTCCCGAACGATTTTTTAATTTATTTTTTCACCACTAAAACGCATGAGACTTGTAGTTTTCAAAAAATTTTTCAGTTTTGATGAGACTCTAAATAAAAGAAGTTTAATCGCCGGCAAACGAAAACCCGCGATTTCCCGTAAATCCCGTACTCGGCCCGTATAGTCAAAAGTATACAAAGAAAGTACCCAGGGAGTAAACTCATTTTCCGAACGATTTTTTAAATTATTTCTTCACCACTAAAACGCATGAGACTTGTAGTTTTCAAAAATGTTTTCATTTTTGATGAGACGCTAAATTGAAGAAGTTTAATCGCCGGCAAACGAAAACCCGCGATTTCCCGTAAATCCTGGACTCGGCCCGTATAGTCAAAAGTATACAAAGAAAGTACCCAGGGAGTAAATTCATTTCCCGAACGATTTTTTAAATTATTTTTTCACCACTAAAACGCATGACACTTGAAGTTTTCAAACATATTCTCATTTTTGATGAGACGCTGAATAAAAGAAGTTTAATCGCCGGCAAACGAAAACCCGCGATTTCCTGTAAATCCCGGGCTTGGCCCCTATAGTCGAATGCATACAAAGAAAGTACCCTGTGAGTAAACTCATTTTCAGAACGATTTTTTAAATTATTTTTCACCACTAAAACGCATGAGACTTGTAGCTTTCAAAAATGTTTTTATTTTTGATAAGACGCTGAATAAAAGAAGTTTAATCGCCGGCAAACGAAAACTCGCGATTTCCCGTAAATCCGGTACTCGGCCCGTATAGTCAAAAGTATACAAAGAAAGTACTCAAGGAGTAAACTCATTTCCCAAACGATTTTTTAAATTATTTTTTCACCACTAAAACGCATGAGACTTGTAGTTTTCAAAAATGTTTTCATTTTTGATGAGAGGCTAAATAAAAGAAGTTTAATGGCCGGCAAACGAAAACCCGCGATTTCCCGTAAATCCCGTACTCGGCCCGTATAGTCAAAAGTATACAAAGAAAGTACCCAGGGAGTAAACTCATTTCCCGAACGATTTTATAAATTATTTTTTCACCACTAAAGCGCATGAGACTTGTAGTAATTAAAAATGTTTTCATTTTTGATGAGACGCTAAATAAAAGAAGTTTAATCGCCGGCAAACGAAAACCCGCAATTTCCCGTAAATCCCGTTCCCGGCCCGTATAGTCGAATGTATATAAAGCAAGTACCCAGGGGAGTAAACTCATTTCCCGAACGATTTTTTCAATTATTTTTTCACCAATAAAACGCATGAGACTTGTAGTAATTAAAAATGTTTTCATTTTTGATGAGACGCTAAATAAAAGAAGTTTAATCGCCAGCAAACGAAAACCCGCAATTTCCCGTAAATCCCGTTCCCGGCCCGTATAGTCGAATGTGTATAAAGAAAGTACCCAGGGAGTAAACTCATTTCCCGAACGATTTTTTAAATTATTTTTTGACCACTAAAACGCATGAGACTTGTAGTTTTCAAAAATGTTTTCATTTTTGATGAGACGCTGAATAAAAGAAGTTTAATCGCCGGCAAACGAAAACCTGCGATTTCCCGTAAATCCCGGGCTTGGCCCCTATAGTCGAATATATACAAAGAAAGTACCCAGGGAGTAAACTCATTTCCCGAACGATTTTTTAAATTATTTTTTGACCACTAAAACGCATGAGACTTGTAGTTTTCAAAAATGTTTTCATTTTTGATGAGACGCTGAATAAAAGAAGTTTAATCGCCGGCAAACGAAAACCTGCGATTTCCTGTAAATCCCGGGCTTGACCCCTATAGTCGAATATATACAAAGAAAGTACCCAGGGAGTAAACTCATTTCCCGAACGATTTTTTAAATTATTTTTTCACCACTAAAACGCATGAGACTTGTAGTATTTAAAAATGTTTTCATTTATGATGAGACGCTGAATAAAAGAAGTTTATTTGCCGGCAAACGAAAACCCGCGATTTCCCGTAAATCCCGTACTCGGCCCGTATAGTCAAAAGTATTCAATAAAAGTACCCAGGGAGTAAACTGATTTCCCGAATAAATTCTTAAATTATTTTTTCACCAATAAAACGCATGAGACTTGTAGTTTTCAAAAATGTTTTCATTTTTGATGAGACGCTGAATAAAAGAAGTTTAATCGCGGGCAAACGAAAACCCGCGATTTCCTGTAAATCCCGGGCTTGGCCCCTATAGTCGAATGTATACAAAGAAAGTACCCTTTGAGTAAACTCAATTTCAGAACGATTTTTTAAATTATTTTTTCACCACTTAAACGCATGAGACTTGTAGTTTTCAAAAATATTTTCATTTTTGATGAGACGCTGAATAAAAGAAGTTTAATCGCCGGCAAACGAAAACCCGCGATTTCCTGTAAATCCCGGGCTGGGCCACTATAGTCGAATATATACAAAGGAAATACCCAGGGAGTAAACTCATTTCCCGAACGATTTTTTAAATTATTTTTTCACCACTAAAACGCATGAGACTCTAAGTATTTAAAAATGTTTTCATTTTTGATGAGACGCTAAATAAAAGAAGTTTAATCGCCGGCAAACGAAAACCCGCAATTTCCCGTAAATCCCGTTCCCGGCCCGTATAGTCGAATGTATATAAAGAAAGTACCCAGGGAGTAAACTTATTTCCCGAACGATTTTTTAAATTATTTTTTCACCACTTAAACGTATGAGACTTGTACTTTTCAAAAATATTTTCATTTTTGATGAGACGCTGAATAAAAAAAGTTTAATCGCCGGCAAACGAAAACCCGCGATTTCCTGTAAATCCCGGGCTTGGCCCCTATAGTCGAATTAATACAAAGAAAGTACCCAGGGAGTAAACTCATTTCCCGAACGATTTTTTAAATTATTTTTTCACCACTAAAACGCATGAGACTTGTAGTATTTAAAAATGTTTTCATTTTTGATGAGACGCTGAATAAAAGAAGTTTAAACGCCGGCAAACAAAAACCCGCGATTTCCCGTAAATCCGGTACTCGGCCCGTATAGTCAAAAGTATACAAAGAAAGTACTCAAGGAGTAAACTCATTTCCCGAACGATTTTTAAAATTATTTTTTCACCACTAAAACGCATGAGACTTGTAGTTTTCAAAAATGTTTTCATTTTTGATGAGACGCTAGATAAAAGAAGTTTAATCGCCGGCAAACGAAAACCCGCGATTTCCCGTAAATCCCGTACTCGGCCCCTATAGTCAAAAGTATACAAAGAAAGTACCCAGGGAGTAAACTGATTTCCCGAATAAATTTTTAAATTATTTTTTCACCACTAAAACGCATGAGACTTGTAGTTTTCAAAAATGTTTTCATTTTTGATGAGACGCTGAATAAAAGAAGTTTAATCGCCGGCAAACGAAAACCCGCGATTTCCTGTAAATCCCATGCTTGGCCCCTATAGTCGAATGTATACAAAGAAAGTACTCTGTGAGTAAACTCATTTTCAGAACGATTTTTTAAATTATTTTATCACCACTTAAACGCATGAGACTTGTAGTTTTCAAAAATATTTTCATTTTTGATGACACGCTGAATAAAAGAAGTTTAATCGCCGGCAAACGAAAACCCGCGATTTCCCGTAAATCCCGTACTCGGCCCATATAGTCGAATATATACAAAGAAAGTACCCAGGGAGTAAACTCATTTCCCGAACGATTTTTTAAATTATTTTTTCACCACTAAAACGCATGAGACTCTAAGTATTTAAAAATGTTTTCATTTTTGATGAGACGCTAAATAAAAGAAGTTTAATCGCCGGCAAACGAAAACCCGCAATTTCCCGTAAATCCAGGTCCCGGCCCGTATAGTCGAATGTATATAAAGAAAGTACCCAGGGAGGAAACTCATTTCCCGAACGATTTTTTAAATTATTTTTTCACCACTTAAACGTATGAGACTTGTAGTTTTCAAAAATATTTTCATTTTTGATGAGACGCTGAATAAAAAAAGTTTAATCGCCCGCAAACGAAAACCCGCGATTTCCCGTAAATCCCGTACTCGGCCCATATAGTCAAAAGTATACAAAAAAGTACCCAGGGAGTAAACTGATTTCCCGAATAAATTTTTAAATTATTTTTTGACCACTAAAACGCATGAGACTTGTAGTTTTCAAAAATGTTTTCATTTTTGATGAGACGCTGAATAAAAGTAGTTTAATCGCCGGCAAACGAAAACCCGCGATTTCCTGTAAATCCCGGGCTTGGCCCCTATAGTCGAATGTACACAAAGAAAGTAACCTGTGAGTAAACTCATTTTCAGAACGATTTTTTAAATTATTTTTTCACCACTAAAACGCATGAGACTTGTAGTATTTAAAAATGTTTTCATTTTTGATGAGACGCTGAATAAAAGAAGTTTATTCGCCGGCAAACGAAAACCCGCGATTTCCCGTAAATCCCGTACTCGGCCCGTATAGTCAAAAGTATACAATAAAAGTACCCAGGGAGTAAACTGATTTCCCGAATAAATTTTTAAATTATTTTTTTACCACTAAAACGCATGAGACTTGTAGTTTTCAAAAATGTTTTCATTTTTGATGAGACGCTGAATAAAAGAAGTTTAATCGCCGGCAATAGAAAACCCGCGATTTCCTGTAAATCCCGGGCTTGGCCCCTATAGTCGAATGTATACAAAGAAAGTACCCTGTGAGTAAACTCATTTTCAGAACGATTTTTTAAATTATTTTTTCACCACTTAAACGTATGAGACTTGTAGTTTTCAAAAATATTTTCATTTTTGATGAGACGCTGAATAAAAGAAGTTTAATCGCCCGCAAACGAAAACCCGCGATTTGCCGTAAATCCCGTACTCGGCCCATATAGTCAAAAGTATACAAAAAAGTACCCAGGGAGTAAACTGATTTCCCGAATAAATTTTTAAATTATTTTTTGACCACTAAAACGCATGAGACTTGTAGTTTTCAAAAATGTTT
The DNA here is from genome assembly GCF_029227915.1 of Hydractinia symbiolongicarpus. Taxonomy (NCBI): domain Eukaryota; kingdom Metazoa; phylum Cnidaria; class Hydrozoa; order Anthoathecata; family Hydractiniidae; genus Hydractinia; species Hydractinia symbiolongicarpus. The sequence goes on from NC_079886.1 coordinate 582,182, forward strand.
TCATTTTTGATGAGACGCTGAATAAAAGAAGTTTAATCGCCGGCAATAGAAAACCCGCGATTTCCTGTAAATCCCGGGCTTGGCCCCTATAGTCGAATGTATACAAAGAAAGTACCCTGTGAGTAAACTCATTTTCAGAACGATTTTTTAAATTATTTTTTCACCACTTAAACGTATGAGACTTGTAGTTTTCAAAAATATTTTCATTTTTGATGAGACGCTGAATAAAAGAAGTTTAATCGCCCGCAAACGAAAACCCGCGATTTGCCGTAAATCCCGTACTCGGCCCATATAGTCAAAAGTATACAAAAAAGTACCCAGGGAGTAAACTGATTTCCCGAATAAATTTTTAAATTATTTTTTGACCACTAAAACGCATGAGACTTGTAGTTTTCAAAAATGTTTTCATTTTTGATGAGACGCTGAATAAAAGAAGTTTAATCGCCGGCAAACGAAAACCCGCGATTTCCTGTAAATCCCGGCCTTGGCCCCTATAGTCGAATGTATACAAAGAAAGTACCCTGTGAGTAAACTCATTTTCAGAACGATTTTTTAAATTATTTTTTCACCACTAAAACGCATGAGACTTGTAGCTTTCAAAAATGTTTTCATTTTTGATAAAACGCTGATTAAAAGAAGTTTAATCGCCGGCAAACGAAAACCCGCGATTTCCGTAAATCCGGTACTCGTCCCGTATAGTCAAAAGTATACAAAGAAAGTACCCAGGGAGTAAACTGATTTCCCGAATAAATTTTTAAATTATTTTTTCACCACTAAAACGCATGAGACTTGTAGTTTTCAAAAATGTTTTTATTTTTGATGAGACGCTGAATAAAAAAAAGTTTAATCGCCGGCAAACGAAAACCCGCGATTTCCTGTAAATCCCGGGCTTGGCCCCTATAGTCGAATGTACACAAAGAAAGTAACCTGTGAGTAAACTCATTTTCAGAACGATTTTTTAAATTATTTTATCACCACTTAAACGCATGAGACTTGTAGTTTTCAAAAATATTTTCATTTTTGATGAGACGCTGAATAAAAGAAGTTTATTCGCCGGCAAACGAAAACCCGCGATTTCCCGTAAATCCCGTACTCGGCCCGTATAGTCAAAAGTATACAATAAAAGTACCCAGGGAGTAAACTGATTTCCCGAATAAATTTTTAAATTATTTTTTTACCACTAAAACGCATGAGACTTGTAGTTTTCAAAAATGTTTTCATTTTTGATGAGACGCTGAATAAAAGAAGTTTAATCGCCGGCAATAGAAAACCCGCGATTTCCTGTAAATCCCGGGCTTGGCCCCTATAGTCGAATGTATACAAAGAAAGTACCCTGTGAGTAAACTCATTTTCAGAACGATTTTTTAAATTATTTTTTCACCACTTAAACGTATGAGACTTGTAGTTTTCAAAAATATTTTCATTTTTGATGAGACGCTGAATAAAAGAAGTTTAATCGCCCGCAAACGAAAACCCGCGATTTGCCGTAAATCCCGTACTCGGCCCATATAGTCAAAAGTATACAAAAAAGTACCCAGGGAGTAAACTGATTTCCCGAATAAATTTTTAAATTATTTTTTGACCACTAAAACGCATGAGACTTGTAGTTTTCAAAAATGTTTTCATTTTTGATGAGACGCTGAATAAAAGAAGTTTAATCGCCGGCAAACGAAAACCCGCGATTTCCTGTAAATCCCGGCCTTGGCCCCTATAGTCGAATGTATACAAAGAAAGTACCCTGTGAGTAAACTCATTTTCAGAACGATTTTTTAAATTATTTTTTCACCACTAAAACGCATGAGACTTGTAGCTTTCAAAAATGTTTTCATTTTTGATAAAACGCTGATTAAAAGAAGTTTAATCGCCGGCAAACGAAAACCCGCGATTTCCGTAAATCCGGTACTCGTCCCGTATAGTCAAAAGTATACAAAGAAAGTACCCAGGGAGTAAACTGATTTCCCGAATAAATTTTTAAATTATTTTTTCACCACTAAAACGCATGAGACTTGTAGTTTTCAAAAATGTTTTTATTTTTGATGAGACGCTGAATAAAAAAAAGTTTAATCGCCGGCAAACGAAAACCCGCGATTTCCTGTAAATCCCGGGCTTGGCCCCTATAGTCGAATGTATACAAAGAAAGTACCCTGTGGGTAAACTCATTTTCAGAACGATTTTTTAAATTATTTTATCACCACTTAAACGCATGAGACTTGTAGTTTTCAAAAATATTTTCATTTTTGATGAGACGCTGAATAAAAGAAGTTTAATCGCCGTCAAACGAAAACCCGCGATTTCCCGTAAATCCCGTACTCGGCCCATGTAGTCAAAAGTATACAAAAATGTACCCAGGAAGTAAACTGATTTCCCGAATAAATTTTTAAATTATTTTTTGACCACTAAAACGCATGAGACTTGTAGTTTTCAAAAATGTTTTCCTTTTTGATGACACGCTGAATAAAAGAAGTTTAATCGCCGGCAAACGAAAACCCGCGATTTCCTGTAAATCCTGGGCTTGGCCCCTATAGTCAAATGTATACAAAGAAAGTACCCTGTGAGTAAACTCATTTTCAGAACGATTTTTTAAATTATTTTTTCACCACTAAAACGCATGAGACTTGTAGTTTTCAAAAATGATTTCATTTTTGATGAGACGCTGAATAAAAGAAGTTTAATCGCCCGCAAACGAAAACCCGCGATTTCCCGTAAATCCCGTACTCGGCCCATATAGTCAAAAGTATACAAAAAAGTACCCAGGGAGTAAACTGATTTCCTGAATAAACTTTTAAATTATTTTTTGACCACTAAAACGCATGAGACTTGTAGTTTTCAAAAATGTTTTTATTTTTGATGAGACGCTGAATAAAAAAAGTTTAATCGCCGGCAAACGAAAACCCGCGATTTCCTGTAAATCCCGGGCTTGGCCCCTATAGTCGAATGTATACAAAGAAAGTACCCTGTGGGTAAACTCATTTTCAGAACGATTTTTTAAATTATTTTATCACCACTTAAACGCATGAGACTTGTAGTTTTCAAAAATATTTTCATTTTTGATGAGACGCTGAATAAAAGAAGTTTAATCGCCGGCAAACGAAAACCCGCGATTTCCCGTAAATCCCGTACTCGGCCCCTATAGTCAAAAGTATACAAAGAAAGTACCCAGGGAGTAAACTGATTTCCCGAATAAATTTTTAAATTATTTTTTCACCACTAAAACGCATGAGACTTGTAGTTTTCAAAAATGTTTTCATTTTTGATGAGACGCTGAATAAAAGAAGTTTAATCGCCGGCAAACGAAAACCCGCGATTTCCTGTAAATCCCATGCTTGGCCCCTATAGTCGAATGTATACAAAGAAAGTACTCTGTGAGTAAACTCATTTTCAGAACGATTTTTTAAATTATTTTATCACCACTTAAACGCATGAGACTTGTAGTTTTCAAAAATATTTTCATTTTTGATGACACGCTGAATAAAAGAAGTTTAATCGCCGGCAAACGAAAACCCGCGATTTCCCGTAAATCCCGTACTCGGCCCATATAGTCGGATATATACAAAGAAAGTACCCAGGGAGTAAACTCATTTCCCGAACGATTTTTTAAATTATTTTTTCACCACTTAAACGTATGAGACTTGTAGTTTTCAAAAATATTTTCATTTTTGATGAGACGCTGAATAAAAAAAGTTTAATCGCCCGCAAACGAAAACCCGCGATTTCCCGTAAATCCCGTACTCGGCCCATATAGTCAAAAGTATACAAAAAAGTACCCAGGGAGTAAACTGATTTCCCGAATAAATTTTTAAATTATTTTTTGACCACTAAAACGCATGAGACTTGTAGTTTTCAAAAATGTTTTCATTTTTGATGAGACGCTGAATAAAAGTAGTTTAATCGCCGGCAAACGAAAACCCGCGATTTCCTGTAAATCCCGGGCTTGGCCCCTATAGTCGAATGTACACAAAGAAAGTAACCTGTGAGTAAACTCATTTTCAGAACGATTTTTTAAATTATTTTTTCACCACTAAAACGCATGAGACTTGTAGTATTTAAAAATGTTTTCATTTTTGATGAGACGCTGAATAAAAGAAGTTTATTCGCCGGCAAACGAAAACCCGCGATTTCCCGTAAATCCCGTACTCGGCCCGTATAGTCAAAAGTATACAATAAAAGTACCCAGGGAGTAAACTGATTTCCCGAATAAAGTTTTAAATTATTTTTTTACCACTAAAACGCATGAGACTTGTAGTTTTCAAAAATGTTTTCATTTTTGATGAGACGCTGAATAAAAGAAGTTTAATCGCCGGCAATAGAAAACCCGCGATTTCCTGTAAATCCCGGGCTTGGCCCCTATAGTCGAATGTATACAAAGAAAGTACCCTGTGAGTAAACTCATTTTCAGAACGATTTTTTAAATTATTTTTTCACCACTTAAACGTATGAGACTTGTAGTTTTCAAAAATATTTTCATTTTTGATGAGACGCTGAATAAAAGAAGTTTAATCGCCCGCAAACGAAAACCCGCGATTTGCCGTAAATCCCGTACTCGGCCCATATAGTCAAAAGTATACAAAAAAGTACCCAGGGAGTAAACTGATTTCCCGAATAAATTTTTAAATTATTTTTTGACCACTAAAACGCATGAGACTTGTAGTTTTCAAAAATGTTTTCATTTTTGATGAGACGCTGAATAAAAGAAGTTTAATCGCCGGCAAACGAAAACCCGCGATTTCCTGTAAATCCCGGCCTTGGCCCCTATAGTCGAATGTATACAAAGAAAGTACCCTGTGAGTAAACTCATTTTCAGAACGATTTTTTAAATTATTTTTTCACCACTAAAACGCATGAGACTTGTAGCTTTCAAAAATGTTTTCATTTTTGATAAAACGCTGATTAAAAGAAGTTTAATCGCCGGCAAACGAAAACCCGCGATTTCCGTAAATCCGGTACTCGTCCCGTATAGTCAAAAGTATACAAAGAAAGTACCCAGGGAGTAAACTGATTTCCCGAATAAATTTTTAAATTATTTTTTCACCACTAAAACGCATGAGACTTGTAGTTTTCAAAAATGTTTTTATTTTTGATGAGACGCTGAATAAAAAAAGTTTAATCGCCGGCAAACGAAAACCCGCGATTTCCTGTAAATCCCGGGCTTGGCCCCTATAGTCGAATGTATACAAAGAAAGTACCCTGTGGGTAAACTCATTTTCAGAACGATTTTTTAAATTATTTTATCACCACTTAAACGCATGAGACTTGTAGTTTTCAAAAATATTTTCATTTTTGATGAGACGCTGAATAAAAGAAGTTTAATCGCCGTCAAACGAAAACCCGCGATTTCCCGTAAATCCCGTACTCGGCCCATGTAGTCAAAAGTATACAAAAATGTACCCAGGAAGTAAACTGATTTCCCGAATAAATTTTTAAATTATTTTTTGACCACTAAAACGCATGAGACTTGTAGTTTTCAAAAATGTTTTCCTTTTTGATGACACGCTGAATAAAAGAAGTTTAATCGCCGGCAAACGAAAACCCGCGATTTCCTGTAAATCCTGGGCTTGGCCCCTATAGTCAAATGTATACAAAGAAAGTACCCTGTGAGTAAACTCATTTTCAGAACGATTTTTTAAATTATTTTTTCACCACTAAAACGCATGAGACTTGTAGTTTTCAAAAATGATTTCATTTTTGATGAGACGCTGAATAAAAGAAGTTTAATCGCCCGCAAACGAAAACCCGCGATTTCCCGTAAATCCCGTACTCGGCCCATATAGTCAAAAGTATACAAAAAAGTACCCAGGGAGTAAACTGATTTCCTGAATAAACTTTTAAATTATTTTTTGACCACTAAAACGCATGAGACTTGTAGTTTTCAAAAATGTTTTTATTTTTGATGAGACGCTGAATAAAAAAAGTTTAATCGCCGGCAAACGAAAACCCGCGATTTCCTGTAAATCCCGGGCTTGGCCCCTATAGTCGAATGTATACAAAGAAAGTACCCTGTGGGTAAACTCATTTTCAGAACGATTTTTTAAATTATTTTATCACCACTTAAACGCATGAGACTTGTAGTTTTCAAAAATATTTTCATTTTTGATGAGACGCTGGATAAAAGAAGTTTAATCGCCCGCAAACGAAAACCCGCGATTTCCCGTAAATCCCATACTCGGCCCATGTAGTCAAAAGTATACAAAAAAGTACCCAGGAAGTAAACTGATTTCCCGAATAAATTTTTAAATTATTTTTTGACCACTAAAACGCATGAGACTTGTAGTTTTCAAAAATGTTTTCCTTTTTGATGAGACGCTGAATAAAAGAAGTTTAATCGCCGGCAAACGAAAACCGCGATTTCCTGTAAATCCCGGGCTTGGCCCCTATAGTCGAATATATACAAAAAAAGTACCCAGGGAGTAAACTCATTTCCCGAACGATTTTTTAAATTATTTTTTCACCACTAAAACGCATGAGACTTGTAGCATTTAAAAATGTTTTCATTTTTGATGAGACGCTAGATAAAAGAAGTTTAATCGCCGGCAAACGAAAACCCGCGATTTCCCGTAAATCCCGTACTCGGCCCGTATATTCAAAAGTATACAAAGAAAGTACCCAGGGAGTAAAATGATTTCCCGAATAAATTTTTAAATTATTTTTTCACCACTAAAACGCATGAGACTTGTAGTTTTCAAAAATGGTTTCATTTTTGATGACACGCTGAATAAAAGAAGTTTAATCGCCGGCAAACGAAAACCCGCGATTTCCTGTAAATCCTGGGCTTGGCCCCTATAGTCAAATGTATACAAAGAAAGTACCCTGTGACTAAACTCATTTTCAGAACGATTTTTTTAATTATTTTTTCACCACTAAAACGCATGAGACTTGTAGTTTTCAAAAATGATTTCATCTTTGATGAGACGCTGAATAAAAGAAGTTTAATCGCCCGCAAACGAAAACCCGCGATTTCCCGTAAATCCCGTACTCGGCCCATATAGTCAAAAGTATACAAAAAAGTACCCAGGGAGTAAACTGATTTCCTGAATAAACTTTTAAATTATTTTTTGACCACTAAAACGCATGAGACTTGTAGTTTTCAAAAATGTTTTTATTTTTGATGAGACGCTGAATAAAAAAAGTTTAATCGCCGGCAAACGAAAACCCGCGATTTCCTGTAAATCCCGGGCTTGGCCCCTATAGTCGAATGTATACAAAGAAAGTACCCTGTGGGTAAACTCATTTTCAGAACGATTTTTTAAATTATTTTATCACCACTTAAACGCATGAGACTTGTAGTTTTCAAAAATATTTTCATTTTTGATGAGACGCTGAATAAAAGAAGTTTAATCGCCCGCAAACGAAAACCCGCGATTTCCCGTAAATCCCGTACTCGGCCCATATAGTCAAAAGTATACAAAAAAGTACCCAGGGAGTAAACTGATTTCCCGAATAAATTTTTAAATTTTTTTTTGACCACTAAAACGCATGAGACTTGTAGTTTTCAAAAATGTTTTCCTTTTTGATGAGACGCTGAATAAAAGATGTTTAATCGCCGGCAAACGAAAACCGCGATTTCCCGTAAATCCCGGGCTTGGCCCCTATAGTCGAATATATACAAAAAAAGTACCCAGGGAGTAAACTCATTTCCCGAACGATTTTTTAAATTATTTTTTCACCACCAAAACGCATGAGACTTGTAGTATTTAAAAATGTTTTCATTTTTGATGAGACGCTAGATAAAAGAAGTTTAATCGCCGGCAAACGAAAACCCGCGATTTCCCGTAAATCCCGTACTCGGCCCGTATATTCAAAAGTATACAAAGAAAGTACCCAGGGAGTAAACTGATTTCCCGAATAAATTTTTAAATTATTTTTTCACCACTAAAACGCATGAGACTTGTAGTTTTCAAAAATGTTTTCATTTTTGATGACACGCTGATTAAAAGAAGTTTAATCGCCGGCAAACGAAAACCCGCGATTTCCTGTAAATCCTGGGGTTGGCCCCTATAGTCAAATGTATACAAAGAAAGTACCCTGTGAGTAAACTCATTTTCAGAACGATTTTTTAAATTATTTTTTCACCACTAAAACGCATGAGACTTGTAGTTTTCAAAAATGATTTCATTTTTGATGAGACGCTGAATAAAAGAAGTTTAATCGCCCGCAAACGAAAACCCGCGATTTCCCATAAATCCCGTACTCGGCCCATATAGTCAAAAGTATACAAAAAAGAACCCAGGGAGTAAACTGATTTCCCGAATAAATTTTTAAATTATTTTTTGACCACTAAAACGCATGAGACTTGTAGTTTTCAAAAATGTTTTCATTTTTGATAAGACGCTGAATAAAAGAAGTTTAATCGCAGGCAAACGAAAACCCGCGATTTCCCGTAAATCCGGTACTCGGCCCGTATAGTCAAAAGTATACAAAGAAAGTACCCAGGGAGTAAACTGATTTCCCAAATAAATTTTTAAATTATTTTTTTACCACTAAAACGCATGAGACTTGTAGTTTTTAAAAATGTTTTCATTTTTGATGAGACGCTGAATAAAAGAAGTTTAATCGCCGGCAAACGAAAACCCGCGATTTCCTGTAAATCCCGGGCTTGGCCCCTATAGTCGAATGTATACAAAGAAAGTACCCTGTGAGTAAACTCATTTTCAGAACGATTTTTTAAATTATTTTTTCACCACTAAAACGCATGAGACTTGTGGCTTTCAAAAATGTTTTCATTTTTGATAAGACGCTGAATAAAAGAAGTTTAATCGCCGACAAACGAAAACCCGCGATTTCCCGTAAATCCGGTACTCGGCCCGTATAGTCGAATGTATACAAAGAAATTACCCTGTGAGTAAACTCATTTTCAGAACGATTTTTTAAATTATTTTTTCACCACTTAAACGCATGAGACTTGAAGTTTTAAAAAATATTTTCATTTTTGATGAGACGCTGAATAAAAGAAGTTTAATCGCCCGCAAAGGAAAACCCGCGATTTTTCGTAAATCCCGTACTCGGCCCATATAGTCAAAAGTATACAAAAAAGAACCCAGGGAGTAAACTGATTTCCCGAATAAATTTTTAAATTATTTTTTGACCACTAAAACGCATGAGACTTGTAGTTTTCAAAAATGTTTTCATTTTTGATGAGACGCTGAATAAAAGAAGTTTAATCGCCGACAAACGAAAACCCGCGATTTCCTGTAAATCCTGGGCTTGGCCCCTGTAGTCGAATATATACAAAGAAAGTACCCAGGGAGTAAACTCATTTCCCGAACGTTTTTTTAAATTATTTTTTCACCACTAAAACGCATGAGACTTGTAGTTTTCAAAAATGTTTTCATTTTTGATGAGACGCTGAATAAAAGAAGTTTAATCGCCGGCAAACGAAAACCCGCGATTTCCTGTAAATCCCGGGCTTGGCCCCTATAGTCGAATATATACAAAGAAAGTACCCAGGGAGTAAACTCATTTCCCGAACGATTTTTTAAATTATTTTTTCACCACTAAAACGCATGAGACTTGTAGTATTTAAAAATGTTTTCATTTTTGATGAGACGCTGAATAAAAGAAGTTTAATCGCCGGCAAACGAAAACCCGCGATTTCCCGTAAATCCGGTACTCGGCCCGTATAGTCAAAAGTATACAAAGAAAGTACTCAATGAGTAAACTCATTTCCCGAACGATTTTTTAAATTATTTTTTCACCACTAAAACGCATGAGACTTGTAGTTTTCAAAAATGTTTTCATTTTTGATGAGACGCTAGATAAAAGAAGTTTAATCGCCGGCAAACGAAAACCCGCGATTTCCCGTAAATCCCGTACTCGGCCCGTATAGTCAAAAGTATACAAAGAAAGTACCCAGGGAGTAAACTGACTTCCCGAATAAATTTTTAAATTATTTTTTCACCACTAAAACGCATGAGACTTGTAGTTTTCAAAAATGTTTACATTTTTGATGAGACGCTGAATAAAAGAAGTTTAATCGCCCGCAAAGGAAAACACGCGATTTCCTGTAAATCCCGTACTCGGCCCATATAGTCAAAAGTATACAAAAAAGAACCCAGGGAGTAAACTGATTCCCCGAATAAATTTTTAAATTATTTTTTGACCACTAAAACGCATGAGACTTGTAGTTTTCAAAAATGTTTTCATTTTTGATGAGACGCTGAATAAAAGAAGTTTAATCGCCGGCAAACGAAAACCCGCAATTTCCTGTAAATCCTGGGCTTGGCCCCTGTAGTCGAATATATACAAAGAAAGTACCCAGGGAGTAAACTCATTTCCCGAACGTTTTTTTAAATTATTTTTTCACCACTAAAACGCATGAGACTTGTAGTTTTCAAAAATGTTTTCATTTTTGATGAGACGCTGAATAAAAGAAGTTTAATCGCCGGCAAACGAAAACCCGCGATTTCCTGTAAATCCCGGGCTTGGCCCCTATAGTCGAATATATACAAAGAAAGTACCCAGGGAGTAAACTCATTTCCCGAACGATTTTTTAAATTATTTTTTCACCACTAAAACGCATGAGACTTGTAGTATTTAAAAATGTTTTCATTTTTGATGAGACGCTAAATAAAAGAAGTTTAATCGCCGGCAAACGAAAACCCGCGATTTCCCGTAAATCCGGTACTCGGCCCGTATAGTCAAAAGTATACAAAGAAAGTACTCAATGAGTAAACTCATTTCCCGAACGATTTTTTAAATTATTTTTTCACCACTAAAACGCATGAGACTTGTAGTTTTCAAAAATGTTTTCATTTTTGATGAGACGCTAGATAAAAGAAGTTTAATCGCCGGCAAACGAAAACCCGCGATTTCCCGTAAATCCCGTACTCGGCCCGTATAGTCAAAAGTATACAAAGAAAGTACCCAGGGAGTAAACTGACTTCCCGAATAAATTTTTAAATTATTTTTTCACCACTAAAACGCATGAGACTTGTAGTTTTCAAAAATGTTTACATTTTTGATGAGACGCTGAATAAAAAAAGTTTAATCGCCGGCAAACGAAAACCCGCGATTTCCTGTAAATCCCGGGCTTGGCCCCTATAGTCGAATATATACAAAGAAAGTACCCAGGGAGTAAACTTCATTTCCCGAACGATTTTTTAAATTATTTTTTGACCACTAAAACGCATGAGACTTGTAGTTTTCAAATATGTTTTCATTTTTGATGAGACGCTGAATAAAAGAAGTTTAATCGCCGGCAAACGAAAACCCGCGATTTCCTGTAAATCCCGGGCTTGGCCCCTATAGTCGAATATATACAAAGAAAGTACCCAGGGAGTAAACTCATTTCCCGAACGATTTTTTAAATTATTTTTTCACCACTAAAACGCATGAGACTTGTAGTATTTAAAAATGTTTTCATTTTTGATGAGACGCTGAATAAAAGAAGTTTAATCGCCGGCAAACGAAAACCCGCGATTTCCCGCAAATCCTGTACTCGGCCCGTATAGTCAAAAGTATACAAAGAAAGTACTCAAGGAGTAAACTCATTTCCCGAACGATTTTTTAAATTATTTTTTCACCACTAAAACGCATGAGACTTGTAGTTTTCAAAAATGTTTTCATTTTTGATGAGACGCTGAATAAAAGAAGTTTAATCGCCGGCAAACGAAAACCCGCGATTTCCCGCAAATCCTGTACTCGGCCCGTATAGTCAAAAGTATACAAAGAAAGTACTCAAGGAGTAAACTCATTTCCCGAACGATTTTTTAAATTATTTTTTCACCACTAAAACGCATGAGACTTGTAGTTTTCAAAAATGTTTTCATTTTTGATGAGACGCTGAATAAAAGAAGTTTAATCGCCGGCAAACGAAAACCCGCGATTTCCTGTAAATCCCGGGCTTGGCCCCTATAGTCGAATGTATACAAAGAAAGTACCCTGTGAGTAAACTCATTTTCAGAACGATTTTTTAAATTATTTTTTCACCACTTAAACGCATGAGACTTGTAGTTTTCAAAAATATTTTCATTTTTGATGAGACGCTGAATAAAAGAAGTTTAATCCCCGGCAAACGAAAACCCGCGATTTCCTGTAAATCCCGGGCTTGGCCACTATAGTCGAATATATACAAAGAAAGTACCCAGGGAGTAAACTTATTTCCCGAACGATTTTTTAAATTATTTTTTCACCACTAAAACGCATGAGACTTGTAGTTTTCAAAAATGTTTTCATTTTTGATGAGACGTTGAATAAAAGAAGTTTAATCGCCGGCAAACGAAAACCCGCGATTTCCTGTAAATCCCGGGCTTGGCCCCTGTAGTCGAATATATACAAAGAAAGTACCCAGGGAGTAAAATCATTTCCCGAACGATTTTTTAAATTATTTTTTCACCACTAAAACGCATGAGACTTGTAGTATTTAAAAATGTTTTCATTTTTGATGAGACGCTGAATAAAAGAAGTTTAATCGCCGGCAAACGAAGACCCGCAATTTCCCGTAAATCCGGTACTCGGCCCGTATAGTCAAAAGTATACAAAAAAGTACTCAAGGAGTAAACTCATTTCCCGAACGATTTTTTAAATTATTTTTTCACCACTAAAACGCATGAGACTTGTAGTTTTTAAAAATGTTTTCATTTTTGATGAGACGCTAGATAAAAGAAGTTTAATCGCCGGCAAACGAAAACCCGCGATTTCTCGTAACTCCCGTACTCGGCCCCTATAGTCAAAAGTATACAAAGAAAGTACCCAGGGAGTAAACTGATTTCCCGAATAAATTTTTAAATTATTTTTTCACCACTAAAACGCATGAGACTTGTAGTTTTCAAAAATGTTTTCATTTTTGATGAGACGCTGAATAAAAGAAGTTTAATCGCCCGCAAACGAAAACCCGGGATTTCCCGTAAATCCCGTACTCGGCCCATATAGTCAAAAGTATACAAAAAAGTACCCAGGGAGTAAACTGATTTCCCGAATAAATTTTTAAATTATTTTTTGACCACTAAAACGCATGAGACTTGTAGTTCTCAAAAATGTTTTCATTTTTGATGAGACGCCGAATAAAAGAAGTTTAATCGCCGGCAAACGAAAACCCGCGATTTCCTGTAAATCCCGGGCTTGGCCCCTATAGTCGAATATATACAAAGAAAGTACCCAGGGAGTAAACTCATTTCCCGAACAATTTTTTTAAATTATTTTTTCACCACTAAAACGCATGAGACTTGTAGTATTTAAAAATGTTTTCATTTTTGATGAGACGCTGAATAAAAGAAGTTTAATCGCCGGCAAACGAAAACCCGCGATTTCCCGTAAATCCGGTACTCGGCCCGTATAGTCAAAAGTATACAAAGAAAGTACTCAAGGAGTAAACTCATTTCCTGAACGATTTTTTAAATTATTTTTTCACCACTAAAACGCATGAGACTTGTAATTTTCAAAAATGTTTTCATTTTTGATGAGACGCTAGATAAAAGAAGTTTAATCGCCGGCAAACGAAAACCCGCGATTTCCCGTAAATCCCGTACTCGGCCCGTATAGTCAAAAGTATACAAAGAAAGTACCCAGGGAGTAAACTGATTTCCCGAATAAATTTTTAAATTATTTTTTCACCACTAAAACGCATGAGACTTGTAGTTTTCAAAAATGTTTTCATTTTTGATGAGACGCTGAATAAAAGAAGTTTAATCGCCGGCAAACGAAAACCCGCGATTTCCTGTAAATCCCGGGCTTGGCCCCTATAGTCGAATGTATACAAAGAAAGTACCCTGTGAGTAAACTCATTTTCAGAACGATTTTTTGAATTATTTTTTCACCACTAAAACGCATGAGACTTGTAGTATTTAAAAATGTTTTCATTTTTGATGAGACGCTAAATAAAAGAAGTTTAATCGCCGGCAAACGAAAACCCGCAATTTCCGTAAATCCCGTTCCCGGCCCGTATAGTCGAATGTATATAAAGAAAGTACCCAGGGAGTAAACTCATTTCCCGAACGATTTTTTAAATTATTTTTTCACCACTTAAACGCATGAGATTTGTAGTTTTCAAAATTATTTTCATTTTTAATGATACGCTAAATAAAAGAAGTTTAATCGCCGGCAAACGAAAACCCGCAATTTCCCGTAAATCCCGTTCCCGGCCCGTATAGTCGAATGTATATAAAGAAAGTACCCAGGGAGTAAACTCATTTCCCGAACGATTTTTTAAATTATTTTTTCACCACTTAAACGCATGAGACTTGTAGTTTTTAAAAATATTTTCATTTTTGATGAGACGCTGAATAAAAGAAGTTTAATCGCCCGCAAACGAAAACCCGCGATTTCCCGTAAATTCCGTACTCGGCCCATATAGTCAAAAGTATACAAAAAAGTACCCAGGGAGTAAACTGATTTCCCGAATAAATTTTTAAATTATTTTTTTAACAATAAAACGCATGAGACTTGTAGTTTTCAAAAATGTTTTCATTTTTGATGAGACGCTAAATAAAAGAAGTTTAATCGCCGGCAAACGGAAACCCGCAATTTCCCGTAAATCCCGTTCCCGGCCCGTATAGTCGAATGTATATAAAGAAAGTACCCAGGGAGTAAACACATTTCCCGAACGATTTTTTAAATTATTTTTTCACCACTTAAACGCATGAGACTTGTAGTTTTCCAAAATATTTTCATTTTTGATGAGACGCCGAATAAAAGAAGTTTAATCGCCGGCAAACGAAAACCCGCGATTTCCTGTAAATCCCGGGCTTGGCCCCTATAGTCGAATATATACAAAGAAAGTACCCAGGGAGTAAACTCATTTCCCGAACAATTTTTTTAAATTATTTTTTCACCACTAAAACGCATGAGACTTGTAGTATTTAAAAATGTTTTCATTTTTGATGAGACGCTGAATAAAAGAAGTTTAATCGCCGGCAAACGAAAACCCGCGATTTCCCGTAAATCCGGTACTCGGCCCGTATAGTCAAAAGTATACAAAGAAAGTACTCAAGGAGTAAACTCATTTCCTGAACGAATTTTTAAATTATTTTTTCACCACTAAAACGCATGAGACTTGTAATTTTCAAAAATGTTTTCATTTTTGATGAGACGCTAGATAAAAGAAGTTTAATCGCCGGCAAACGAAAACCCGCGATTTCCCGTAAATCCCGTACTCGGCCCGTATAGTCAAAAGTATACAAAGAAAGTACCCAGGGAGTAAACTGATTTCCCGAATAAATTTTTAAATTATTTTTTCACCACTAAAACGCATGAGACTTGTAGTTTTCAAAAATGTTTTCATTTTTGATGAGACGCTGAATAAAAGAAGTTTAATCGCCGGCAAACGAAAACCCGCGATTTCCTGTAAATCCCGGGCTTGGCCCCTATAGTCGAATGTATACAAAGAAAGTACCCTGTGAGTAAACTCATTTTCAGAACGATTTTTTGAATTATTTTTTCACCACTAAAACGCATGAGACTTGTAGTATTTAAAAATGTTTTCATTTTTGATGAGACGCTAAATAAAAGAAGTTTAATCGCCGGCAAACGAAAACCCGCAATTTCCGTAAATCCCGTTCCCGGCCCGTATAGTCGAATGTATATAAAGAAAGTACCCAGGGAGTAAACTCATTTCCCGAACGATTTTTTAAATTATTTTTTCACCACTTAAACGCATGAGATTTGTAGTTTTCAAAATTATTTTCATTTTTAATGAGACGCTAAATAAAAGAAGTTTAATCGCCGGCAAACGAAAACCCGCAATTTCCCGTAAATCCCGTTCCCGGCCCGTATAGTCGAATGTATATAAAGAAAGTACCCAGGGAGTAAACTCATTTCCCGAACGATTTTTTAAATTATTTTTTCACCACTTAAACGCATGAGACTTGTAGTTTTTAAAAATATTTTCATTTTTGATGAGACGCTGAATAAAAGAAGTTTAATCGCCCGCAAACGAAAACCCGCGATTTCCCGTAAATTCCGTACTCGGCCCATATAGTCAAAAGTATACAAAAAAGTACCCAGGGAGTAAACTGATTTCCCGAATAAATTTTTAAATTATTTTTTTAACAATAAAACGCATGAGACTTGTAGTTTTCAAAAATGTTTTCATTTTTGATGAGACGCTAAATAAAAGAAGTTTAATCGCCGGCAAACGGAAACCCGCAATTTCCCGTAAATCCCGTTCCCGGCCCGTATAGTCGAATGTATATAAAGAAAGTACCCAGGGAGTAAACACATTTCCCGAACGATTTTTTAAATTATTTTTTCACCACTTAAACGCATGAGACTTGTAGTTTTCCAAAATATTTTCATTTTTGATGAGACGCTGAATAAAAGAAGTTTAATCGCCCGCAAACGAAAACCCGGGATTTTCCTTAAATCCCGCACTCGGCCCATATAGTCAAAAGTATACAAAAAAGTACCCAGGGAGTAAACTGATTTCCCGAATAAATTTTTAAATTATTTTTTGACCACTAAAACGCATGAGACTTGTAGTTTTCAAAAATGTTTTCATTTTTGATGAGACGTTGAATAAAAGAAGTTTAATCGCCGGCAAACGAAAACCCGCGATTTCCTGTAAATCCCGGGCTTGGCCCCTATAGTCGAATATATACAAAGAAAGTACCCAGGGAGTAAACTCATTTCCCGAACGATTTTTTAAATTATTTTTTCACCACTAAAACGCATGAGACTTGTAGTATTATTAAAAAAAGTTTTCATTTTTGATGAGACGCTGAATAAAAGAAGTTTAATCGCCGGCAAACGAAAGCCCGCAATTTCCCGTAAATCCGGTACTCGGCCCGTATAGTCAAAAGTATACAAAGAAAGTACTCAAGGAGTAAACTCATTTCCCGAACGATTTTTTAAATTATTTTTTCACCACTAAAACGCATGAGACTTGTAGTTTTCAAATATGTTTTCATTTTTGATGAGACGCTGAATAAAAGAAGTTTAATCGCCGGCAAACGAAAACCCGCGATTTCCTGTAAATCCCGGGCTTGGCCCCTATAGTCGAATATATACAAAGAAAGTACCCAGGGAGTAAACTCATTTCCCGAACGATTTTTTAAATTATTTTTTTACCACTAAAACGCATGAGACTTGTAGTATTTAAAAATGTTTTCATTTTTGATGAGACGCTGAATAAAAGAAGTTTAATCGCCGGCAAACGAAAACCCGCGATTTCCCGCAAATCCTGTACTCGGCCCGTATAGTCAAAAGTATACAAAGAAAGTACTCAAGGAGTAAACTCATTTCCCGAACGATTTTTTAAATTATTTTTTCACCACTAAAACGCATGAGACTTGTAGTTTTCAAAAATGTTTTCATTTTTGATGAGACGCTGAATAAAAGAAGTTTAATCGCCGGCAAACGAAAACCCGCGATTTCCTGTAAATCCCAGGCTTGGCCCCTATAGTCGAATGTATACAAAGAAAGTACCCTGTGAGTAAACTCATTTTCAGAACGATTTTTTAAATTATTTTTTCACCACTTAAACGCATGAGACTTGTAGTTTTCAAAAATATTTTCATTTTTGATGAGACGCTGAATAAAAGAAGTTTAATCCCCGGCAAACGAAAACCCGCGATTTCCTGTAAATCCCGGGCTTGGCCACTATAGTCGAATATATACAAAGAAAGTACCCAGGGATTAAACTTATTTCCCGAACGATTTTTTAAATTATTTTTTCACCACTAAAACGCATGAGACTTGTAGTTTTCAAAAATGTTTTCATTTTTGATGAGACGTTGAATAAAAGAAGTTTAATCGCCGGCAAACGAAAACCCGCGATTTCCTGTAAATCCCGGGCTTGGCCCCTGTAGTCGAATATATACAAAGAAAGTACCCAGGGAGTAAACTCATTTTCCGAACGATTTTTTAAATTATTTTTTCACCACTAAAACGCATGAGACTTGTAGTATTTAAAAATGTTTTCATTTTTGATGAGACGCTGAATAAAAGAAGTTTAATCGCCGGCAAACGAAGACCCGCAATTTCCCGTAAATCCTGTACTCGGCCCGTATAGTCAAAAGTGTACAAAAAAGTACTCAAGGAGTAAACTCATTTCCCGAACGATTTTTTAAATTATTTTTTCACCACTAAAACGCATGAGACTTGTAGTTTTTAAAAATGTTTTCATTTTTGATGAGACGCTAGATAAAAGAAGTTTAATCGCCGGCAAACAAAACCCGCGATTTCTCGTAACTCCCGTACTCGGCCCCTATAGTCAAAAGTATACAAAGAAAGTACCCAGGGAGTAAACTGATTTCCCGAATAAATTTTTAAATTATTTTTTCACCACTAAAACGCATGAGACTTGTAGTTTTCAAAAATGTTTTCATTTTTGATGAGACGCTGAATAAAAGAAGTTTAATCGCCCGCAAACGAAAACCCGCGATTTCCCGTAAATCCCGTACTCGGCCCATATAGTCAAAAGTATACAAAAAAGTACCCAGGGAGTAAACTGATTTCCCGAATAAATTTTTAAATTATTTTTTGACCACTAAAACGCATGAGACTTGTAGTTCTCAAAAATGTTTTCATTTTTGATGACACGCCGAATAAAAGAAGTTTAATCGCCGGCAAACGAAAACCCGCGATTTCCTGTAAATCCCGGGCTTGGCCCCTATAGTCGAATATATACAAAGAAAGTACCCAGGGAGTAAACTCATTTCCCGAACGATTTTTTTAAATTATTTTTTCACCACTAAAACGCATGAGACTTGTAGTATTTAAAAATGTTTTCATTTTTGATGAGACGCTGAATAAAGGAAGTTTAATCGCCGGCAAACGAAAACCCGCGATTTCCCGTAAATCCGGTACTCGGCCCGTATAGTCAAAAGTATACAAAGAAAGTACTCAAGGAGTAAACTCATTTCCTGAACGATTTTTTAAATTATTTTTTCACCACTAAAACGCATGAGACTTGTAATTTTCAAAAATGTTTTCATTTTTGAAGAGACGCTAGATAAAAGAAGTTTAATCGCCGGCAAACGAAAACCCGCGATTTCCCGTAAATCCCGTACTCGGCCCGTATAGTCAAAAGTATACAAAGAAAGTACCCATGGAGTAAACTGATTTCCCGAATAAATTTTTAAATTATTTTTTCACCACTAAAACGCATGAGACTTGTAGTTTTCAAAAATGTTTTCATTTTTGATGAGACGCTGAATAAAAGAAGTTTAATCGCCGGCAAACGAAAACCCGCGATTTCCTGTAAATCCCGGGCTTGGCCCCTATAGTCGAATGTATACAAAGAAAGTACCCTGTGAGTAAACTCATTTTCAGAACGATTTTTTGAATTATTTTTCCACCACTAAAACGCATGAGACTTGTAGTATTTAAAAATGTTTTCATTTTTGATGAGACGCTAAATAAAAGAAGTTTAATCGCCGGCAAACGAAAACCCGCAATTTCCGTAAATCCCGTTCCCGGCCCGTATAGTCGAATGTATATAAAGAAAGTACCCAGGGAGTAAACTCATTTCCCGAACGATTTTTTAAATTATTTTTTCACCACTTAAACGCATGAGATTTGTAGTTTTCAAAAATATTTTCATTTTTAATGAGACGCTAAATAAAAGAAGTTTAATCGCCGGCAAACGAAAACCCGCAATTTCCCGTAAATCCCGTTCCCGGCCCGTATAGTCGAATGTATATAAAGAAAGTACCCAGGGAGTAAACTCATTTCCCGAACGATTTTTTAAATTATTTTTTCACCACTTAAACGCATGAGACTTGTAGTTTTTAAAAATATTTTCATTTTTGATGAGACGCTGAATAAAAGAAGTTTAATCGCCCGCAAACGAAAACCCGCGATTTTCCGTAAATTCCGTACTCGGCCCATATAGTCAAAAGTATACAAAAAAGTACCCAGGGAGTAAACTGATTTCCCGAATAAATTTTTAAATTATTTTTTTAACAATAAAACGCATGAGACTTGTAGTTTTCAAAAATGTTTTCATTTTTGATGAGACGCTAAATAAAAGAAGTTTAATCGCCGGCAAACGGAAACCCGCAATTTCCCGTAAATCCCGTTCCCGGCCCGTATAGTCGAATGTATATAAAGAAAGTACCCAGGGAGTAAACACATTTCCCGAACGATTTTTTAAATTATTTTTTCACCACTTAAACGCATGAGACTTGTAGTTTTCAAAAATATTTTCATTTTTGATGAGACGCTGAATAAAAGAAGTTTAATCGCCCGCAAACGAAAACCCGCGATTTTCCTTAAATCCCGCACTCGGCCCATATAGTCAAAAGTATACAAAAAAGTACCCAGGGAGTAAACTGATTTCCCGAATAAATTTTTAAATTATTTTTTGACCACTAAAACGCATGAGACTTGTAGTTTTCAAAAATGTTTTCATTTTTGATGAGACGTTGAATAAAAGAAGTTTAATCGCCGGCAAACGAAAACCCGCGATTTCCTGTAAATCCCGGGCTTGGCCCCTATAGTCGAATATATACAAAGAAAGTACCCAGGGAGTAAACTCATTTCCCGAACGATTTTTTAAATTATTTTTTCACCACTAAAACGCATGAGACTTGTAGTATTATTAAAAAAAGTTTTCATTTTTGATGAGACGCTGAATAAAAGAAGTTTAATCGCCGGCAAACGAAAGCCCGCAATTTCCCGTAAATCCGGTACTCGGCCCGTATAGTCAAAAGTATACAAAGAAAGTACTCAAGGAGTAAACTCATTTCCCGAACGATTTTTTAAATTATTTTTTCACCACTAAAACGCATGAGACTTGTAGTATTTAAAAATGTTTTCATTTTTGATGAGACGCTGAATAAAAGAAGTTTAATCGCCGGCAAACGAAAACCCGCGATTTCCCGTAAATCCGATACTCGGCCCGTATAGTCAAAAGTATACAAAGAAAGTACTCAAGGAGTAAACTCATTTTCCGAACGATTTTTTAAATTATTTTTTCACCACTAAAACGCATGAGACTTGTAGTATTTAAAAATGTTTTCATTTTTGATGAGACGCTAGATAAAAGAAGTTTAATCACCGGCAAACGAAAACCCGCGATTTCCCGTAAATCCCGTACTCGGCCCCTATAGTCAAAAGTATACAAAGAAAGTACCCAGGGAGTAAACTGATTTCCCGAATAAATTTTTAAATTATTTTTTCACCACTAAAACGCATCAGACTTGTAGTTTTCAAAAATGTTTTTATTTTTGATGAGACGCTGAATAAAAGAAGTTTAATCGCCCGCAAACAAAAACCCGCGATTTCCCGTAAATCCCGTACTCGGCCCATATAGTCAAAAGTATACAAAAAAGTACCCAGGGAGTAAACTGATTTCCCGAATAAATTTTTAAATTATTTTTTGACCACTAAAACGCATGAGACTTGTAGTATTTAAAAATGTTTTCATTTTTGATGAGACGCTGAATAAAAGAAGTTTAATCGCCGGCAAACGAAAACCCGCGATTTCCCGTAAATCCGGTACTCGGCCCGTATAGTCAAAAGTATACAAAGAAAGTACTCAAGGAGTAAACTCATTTCCCGAACGATTTTTTAAATTATTTTTTCACCACTAAAACGCATGAGACTTGTAGTTTTCAAAAATGTTTTCATTTTTGATGAGACGCTAGATAAAAGAAGTTTAATCGCCGGCAAACGAAAACCCGCGATTTCCCGTAAATCCCGTATTCGGCCCCTATAGTCAAAAGTATACAAAGAAAGTACCCAGGGAGTAAACTGATTTCCCGAATAAATTTTTAAATTATTTTTTCACCACTAAAACGCATGAGACTTGTAGTTTTCAAAAATGAAAACATTTTTGATGAGACGCTAAATAAAAGAAGTTTAATCGCCGGCAAACGAAAACCCGCGATTTCCTGTAAATCCCGGGCTTGGCCCCTATAGTCGAATATATACAAAGAAAGTACCCAGGGAGTAAACTCATTTCCCGAACGATTTTTTTAAATTATTTTTTCACCACTAAAACGCATGAGACTTGTAGTATTTAAAAATGTTTTCATTTTTGATGAGACGCTGAATAAAAGAAGTTTAATCGCCGGCAAACGAAAACCCGCGATTTCCCGTAAATCCGGTACTCGGCCCGTATAGTCAAAAGTATACAAAGAAAGTACTCAAGGAGTAAACTCATTTCCCGAACGATTTTTTAAATTATTTTTTCACCACTAAAACGCATGAGACTTGTAGTTTTCAAAAATGTTTTCATTTTTGATGAGACGCTAGATAAAAGAAGTTTAATCGCCGGCAAACGAAAACCCGCGATTTCCCGTAAATCCCGTACTCGGCCCGTATAGTCAAAAGTATACAAAGAAAGTACCCAGGGAGTAAACTGATTTCCCGAATAAATTTTTAAATTATTTTTTCACCACTAAAACGCATGAGACTTGTAGTTTTTAAAAATGTTTTCATTTTTGATGAGACGCTGAATAAAAAAAGTTTAATCGCCGGCAAACGAAAACCCGCGATTTCCCGTAAATCCCGTACTCGGCCCGTATAGTCAAAAGTATACAAAGAAAGTACCCTGTGAGTAAACTCATTTTCAGAACGATTTTTTGAATTATTTTTTCACCACTAAAACGCATGAGACTTGTAGTATTTAAAAATGTTTTCATTTTTTATGAGACGCTAGATAAAAGAAGTTTAATCACCGGCAAACGAAAACCCGCGATTTCCCATAAATCCCGTACTCGGCCCCTATAGTCAAAAGTATACAAAGAAAGTACCCAGGGAGTAAACTGATTTCCCGAATAAATTTTTAAATTATTTTTTCACCACTAAAACGCATCAGACTTGTAGTTTTCAAAAATGTTTTCATTTTTGATGAGACGCTGAATAAAAGAAGTTTAATCGCCCGCAAACGGAAACCCGCGATTTCCCGTAAATCCCGTACTCGGCCCATATAGTCAAAAGTATACAAAAAAGTACCCAGGGAGTAAACTGATTTCCCGAATAAATTTTTAAATTATTTTTTGACCACTAAAACGCATGAGACTTGTAGTTTTCAAAAATGTTTTCATTTTTGATGAGACGCTGAATAAAAGAAGTTTAATCGCCGGCAAACGAAAACACGCGATTTCCTGTAAATCCCGGGCTTGGCCCCTATAGTCGAATATATACAAAGAAAGTACCCAGGGAGTAAACTCATTTCCCGAACGATTTTTTTAAATTATTTTTTCACCACTAAAACGCATGAGACTTGTAGCATTTAAAAATGTTTTCATTTTTGATGAGACGCTGAATAAAAGAAGTTTAATCGCCGGCAAACGAAAACCCGCGATTTCCCGTAAATCCGGTACTCGGCCCGTATAGTCAAAAGTATACAAAGAAAGTACTCAAGGAGTAAACTCATTTCCCGAACGATTTTTTAAATTATTTTTTCACCACTAAAACGCATGAGACTTGTAGTTTTCAAAAATGTTTTCATTTTTGATGAGACGCTAGATAAAAGAAGTTTAATCGCCGGCAAACGAAAACCCGCGATTTCCCGTAAATCCCGTATTCGGCCCCTATAGTCAAAAGTATACAAAGAAAGTACCCAGGGAGTAAACTGATTTCCCGAATAAATTTTTAAATTATTTTTTCACCACTAAAACGCATGAGACTTGTAGTTTTCAAAAATGTTTTCATTTTTGATGAGACGCTGAATAAAAGAAGTTTAATCGCCCGCAAACGAAAACCCGCGATTTCCCGTAAATCCCGTACTCGGCCCATATAGTCAAAAGTATACAAAAAAGTACCCAGGGAGTAAACTGATTTCCCGAATAAATTTTTAAATTATTTTTTGACCACTAAAACGCATGAGACTTGTAGTTTTCAAAAATGTTTTCATTTTTGATGAGACGCTAAATAAAAGAAGTTTAATCGCCGGCAAACGAAAACCGGCGATTTCCTGTAAATCCCGGGCTTGGCCCCTATAGTCGAATATATACAAAGAAAGTACCCAGGGAGTAAACTCATTTCCCGAACGATTTTTTTAAATTATTTTTTCACCACTAAAACGCATGAGACTTGTAGTATTTAAAAATGTTTTCATTTTTGATGAGACGCTGAATAAAAGAAGTTTAATCGCCGGCAAACGAAAACCCGCGATTTCCCGTAAATCCGGTACTCGGCCCGTATAGTCAAAAGTATACAAAGAAAGTACTCAAGGAGTAAACTCATTTCCCGAACGATTTTTTAAATTATTTTTTCACCACTAAAACGCATGAGACTTGTAGTTTTCAAAAATGTTTTCATTTTTGATGAGACGCTAGATAAAAGAAGTTTAATCGCCGGCAAACGAAAACCCGCGATTTCCCGTAAATCCCGTACTCGGCCCGTATAGTCAAAAGTATACAAAGAAAGTACCCAGGGAGTAAACTGATTTCCCGAATAAATTTTTAAATTATTTTTTCACCACTAAAACGCATGAGACTTGTAGTTTTCAAAAATGTTTTCATTTTTGATGAGACGCTAGATAAAAGAAGTTTAATCGCCGGCAAACGAAAACCCGCAATTTCCCGTAAATCCCGTATTCGGCCCCTATAGTCAAAAGTATACAAAGAAAGTACCCAGGGAGTAAACTGATTTCCCGAATAAATTTTTAAATTATTTTTTCACCACTAAAACGCATGAGACTTGTAGTTTTCAAAAATGTTTTCATTTTTGATGAGACGCTGAATAAAAGAAGTTTAATCGCCCGCAAACGAAAACCCGCGATTTCCCGTAAATCCCGTACTCGGCCCATATAGTCAAAAGTATACAAAAAAGTACCCAGGGAGTAAACTGATTTCCCGAATAAATTTTTAAATAATTTTTTGACCACTAAAACGCATGAGACTTGTAGTTTTCAAAAATGTTTTCATTTTTGATGAGACGCTAAATAAAAGAAGTTTAATCGCCGGCAAACGAAAACCCGCGATTTCCTGTAAATCCCGGGCTTGGCCCCTATAGTCGAATATATACAAAGAAAGTACCCAGGGAGTAAACTCATTTCCCGAACGATTTTTTTAAATTATTTTTTCACCACTAAAACGCATGAGACTTGTAGTATTTAAAAATGTTTTCATTTTTGATGAGACGCTGAATAAAAGAAGTTTAATCGCCGGCAAACGAAAACCCGCGATTTCCCGTAAATCCGGTACTCGGCCCGTATAGTCAAAAGTATACAAAGAAAGTACTCAAGGAGTAAACTCATTTCCCGAACGATTTTTTAAATTATTTTTTCACCACTAAAACGCATGAGACTTGTAGTTTTCAAAAATGTTTTCATTTTTGATGAGACGCTAGATAAAAGAAGTTTAATCGCCGGCAAACGAAAACCCGCGATTTCCCGTAAATCCCGTACTCGGCCCGTATAGTCAAAAGTATACAAAGAAAGTACCCAGGGAGTAAACTGATTTCCCGAATAAATTTTTAAATTATTTTTTCACCACTAAAACGCATGAGACTTGTAGTTTTTAAAAATGTTTTCATTTTTGATGAGACGCTGAATAAAAAAAGTTTAATCGCCGGCAAACGAAAACCCGCGATTTCCTGTAAATCCCGGGCTTGGCCCTTATAGTCGAATGTATACAAAGAAAGTACCCTGTGAGTAAACTCATTTTCAGAACGATTTTTTGAATTATTTTTTCACCACTAAAACGCATGAGACTTGTAGTATTTAAAAATGTTTTCATTTTTTATGAGACGCTAGATAAAAGAAGTTTAATCACCGGCAAACGAAAACCCGCGATTTCCCATAAATCCCGTACTCGGTCCCTATAGTCAAAAGTATACAAAGAAAGTACCCAGGGAGTAAACTGATTTCCCGAATAAATTTTTAAATTATTTTTTCACCACTAAAACGCATCAGACTTGTAGTTTTCAAAAATGTTTTCTTTTTTGATGAGACGCTGAATAAAAGAAGTTTAATCGCCCGCAAACGGAAACCCGCGATTTCCCGTAAATCCCGTACTCGGCCCATATAGTCAAAAGTATACAAAAAAGTACCCAGGGAGTAAACTGATTTCCCGAATAAATTTTTAAATTATTTTTTGACCACTAAAACGCATGAGACTTGTAGTTTTCAAAAATGTTTTCATTTTTGATGAGACGCTGAATAAAAGAAGTTTAATCGCCGGCAAACGAAAACACGCGATTTCCTGTAAATCCCGGGCTTGGCACCTATAGTCGAATATATACAAAGAAAGTACCCAGGGAGTAAACTCATTTCCCGAACGATTTTTTTAAATTATTTTTTCACCACTAAAACGCATGAGACTTGTAGTATTTAAAAATGTTTTCATTTTTGATGAGACGCTGAATAAAAGAAGTTTAATCGCCGGCAAACGAAAACCCGCGATTTCCCGTAAATCCGGTACTCGGCCCGTATAGTCAAAAGTATACAAAGAAATTACTCAAGGAGTAAACTCATTTCCCGAACGATTTTTTAAATTATTTTTTCACCACTAAAACGCATGAGACTTGTAGTTTTCAAAAATGTTTTCATTTTTGATGAGACGCTAGATAAAAGAAGTTTAATCGCCGGCAAACGAAAACCCGCGATTTCCCGTAAATCCCGTATTCGGCCCCTATAGTCAAAAGTATACAAAGAAAGTACCCAGGGAGTAAACTGATTTCCCGAATAAATTTTTAAATTATTTTTTCACCACTAAAACGCATGAGACTTGTAGTTTTTAAAAATGTTTTCATTTTTGATGAGACGCTGAATAAAAGAAGTTTAATCGCCGGCAAACGAAAACCCGCGATTTCCCGTAAATCCGGTACTCGGCCCGTATAGTCAAAAGTATACAAAGAAAGTACTCAAGGAGTAAACTCATTTCCCGAACGATTTTTTAAATTATTTTTTCACCACTAAAACGCATGAGACTTGTAGTTTTCAAAAATGTTTTCATTTTTGATGAGACGCTAGATAAAAGAAGTTTAATCGCCGGCAAACGAAAACCCGCGATTTCCCGTAAATCCCGTACTCGGCCCGTATAGTCAAAAGTATACAAAGAAAGTACCCAGGGAGTAAACTGATTTCCCGAATAAATTTTTAAATTATTTTTTCACCACTAAAACGCATGAGACTTGTAGTTTTTAAAAATGTTTTCATTTTTGATGAGACGCTGAATAAAAAAAGTTTAATCGCCGGCAAACGAAAACCCGCGATTTCCTGTAAATCCCGGGCTTGGCCCTTATAGTCGAATGTATACAAAGAAAGTACCCTGTGAGTAAACTCATTTTCAGAACGATTTTTTGAATTATTTTTTCACCACTAAAACGCATGAGACTTGTAGTATTTAAAAATGTTTTCATTTTTTATGAGACGCTAGATAAAAGAAGTTTAATCACCGGCAAACGAAAACCCGCGATTTCCCATAAATCCCGTACTCGGCCCCTATAGTCAAAAGTATACAAAGAAAGTACCCAGGGAGTAAACTGATTTCCCGAATAAATTTTTAAATTATTTTTTCACCACTAAAACGCATCAGACTTGTAGTTTTCAAAAATGTTTTCATTTTTGATGAGACGCTGAATAAAAGAAGTTTAATCGCCCGCAAACGGAAACCCGCGATTTCCCGTAAATCCCGTACTCGGCCCATATAGTCAAAAGTATACAAAAAAGTACCCAGGGAGTAAACTGATTTCCCGAATAAATTTTTAAATTATTTTTTGACCACTAAAACGCATGAGACTTGTAGTTTTCAAAAATGTTTTCATTTTTGATGAGACGCTGAATAAAAGAAGTTTAATCGCCGGCAAACGAAAACACGCGATTTCCTGTAAATCCCGGGCTTGGCCCCTATAGTCGAATATATACAAAGAAAGTACCCAGGGAGTAAACTCATTTCCCGAACGATTTTTTTAAATTATTTTTTCACCACTAAAACGCATGAGACTTGTAGTATTTAAAAATGTTTTCATTTTTGATGAGACGCTGAATAAAAGAAGTTTAATCGCCGGCAAACGAAAACCCGCGATTTCCCGTAAATCCGGTACTCGGCCCGTATAGTCAAAAGTATACAAAGAAATTACTCAAGGAGTAAACTCATTTCCCGAACGATTTTTTAAATTATTTTTTCACCACTAAAACGCATGAGACTTGTAGTTTTCAAAAATGTTTTCATTTTTGATGAGACGCTAGATAAAAGAAGTTTAATCGCCGGCAAACGAAAACCCGCGATTTCCCGTAAATCCCGTATTCGGCCCCTATAGTCAAAAGTATACAAAGAAAGTACCCAGGGAGTAAACTGATTTCCCGAATAAATTTTTAAATTATTTTTTCACCACTAAAACGCATGAGACTTGTAGTTTTTAAAAATGTTTTCATTTTTGATGAGACGCTGAATAAAAGAAGTTTAATCGCCGGCAAACGAAAACCCGCGATTTCCCGTAAATCCGGTACTCGGCCCGTATAGTCAAAAGTATACAAAGAAAGTACTCAAGGAGTAAACTCATTTCCCGAACGATTTTTTAAATTATTTTTTCACCACTAAAACGCATGAGACTTGTAGTTTTCAAAAATGTTTTCATTTTTGATGAGACGCTAGATAAAAGAAGTTTAATCGCCGGCAAACGAAAACCCGCGATTTCCCGTAAATCCCGTACTCGGCCCGTATAGTCAAAAGTATACAAAGAAAGTACCCAGGGAGTAAACTGATTTCCCGAATAAATTTTTAAATTATTTTTTCACCACTAAAACGCATGAGACTTGTAGTTTTTAAAAATGTTTTCATTTTTGATGAGACGCTGAATAAAAAAAGTTTAATCGCCGGCAAACGAAAACCCGCGATTTCCTGTAAATCCCGGGCTTGGCCCTTATAGTCGAATGTATACAAAGAAAGTACCCTGTGAGTAAACTCATTTTCAGAACGATTTTTTGAATTATTTTTTCACCACTAAAACGCATGAGACTTGTAGTATTTAAAAATGTTTTCATTTTTTATGAGACGCTAGATAAAAGAAGTTTAATCACCGGCAAACGAAAACCCGCGATTTCCCATAAATCCCGTACTCGGCCCCTATAGTCAAAAGTATACAAAGAAAGTACCCAGGGAGTAAACTGATTTCCCGAATAAATTTTTAAATTATTTTTTCACCACTAAAACGCATCAGACTTGTAGTTTTCAAAAATGTTTTCATTTTTGATGAGACGCTGAATAAAAGAAGTTTAATCGCCCGCAAACGGAAACCCGCGATTTCCCGTAAATCCCGTACTCGGCCCATATAGTCAAAAGTATACAAAAAAGTACCCAGGGAGTAAACTGATTTCCCGAATAAATTTTTAAATTATTTTTTGACCACTAAAACGCATGAGACTTGTAGTTTTCAAAAATGTTTTCATTTTTGATGAGACGCTGAATAAAAGAAGTTTAATCGCCGGCAAACGAAAACACGCGATTTCCTGTAAATCCCGGGCTTGGCCCCTATAGTCGAATATATACAAAGAAAGTACCCAGGGAGTAAACTCATTTCCCGAACGATTTTTTTAAATTATTTTTTCACCACTAAAACGCATGAGACTTGTAGTATTTAAAAATGTTTTCATTTTTGATGAGACGCTGAATAAAAGAAGTTTAATCGCCGGCAAACGAAAACCCGCGATTTCCCGTAAATCCGGTACTCGGCCCGTATAGTCAAAAGTATACAAAGAAAGTACTCAAGGAGTAAACTCATTTCCCGAACGATTTTTTAAATTATTTTTTCACCACTAAAACGCATGAGACTTGTAGTTTTCAAAAATGTTTTCATTTTTGATGAGACGCTAGATAAAAGAAGTTTAATCGCCGGCAAACGAAAACCCGCGATTTCCCGTAAATCCCGTATTCGGCCCCTATAGTCAAAAGTATACAAAGAAAGTACCCAGGGAGTAAACTGATTTCCCGAATAAATTTTTAAATTATTTTTTCACCACTAAAACGCATGAGACTTGTAGTTTTCAAAAATGTTTTCATTTTTGATGAGACGCTAGATAAAAGAAGTTTAATCACCGGCAAACGAAAACCCGCGATTTCCCATAAATCCCGTACTCGGCCCCTATAGTCAAAAGTATACAAAGAAAGTACCCAGGGAGTAAACTGATTTCCCGAATAAATTTTTAAATTATTTTTTCACCACTAAAACGCATCAGACTTGTAGTTTTCAAAAATGTTT
Organism: Hydractinia symbiolongicarpus; assembly: GCF_029227915.1. Lineage (NCBI taxonomy): Eukaryota > Metazoa > Cnidaria > Hydrozoa > Anthoathecata > Hydractiniidae > Hydractinia > Hydractinia symbiolongicarpus. Next base: position 612,206 of record NC_079886.1, read on the forward strand.
TTATTTTTGATGAGACGCTGAATAAAAGAAGTTTAATCGCCCGCAAACGAAAACCCGCGATTTCCCGTAAATCCCGTACTCGGCCCATATAGTCAAAAGTATACAAAAAAGTACCCAGGGAGTAAACTGATTTCCCGAATAAATTTTTAAATTATTTTTTGACCACTAAAACGCATGAGACTTGTAGTTTTCAAAAATGTTTTCATTTTTGATGAGACGCTGAATAAAAGAAGTTTAATCGCCGGCAAACGAAAACACGCGATTTCCTGTAAATCCCGGGCTTGGCCCCTATAGTCGAATATATACAAAGAAAGTACCCAGGGAGTAAACTCATTTCCCGAACGATTTTTTTAAATTATTTTTTCACCACTAAAACGCATGAGACTTGTAGTATTTAAAAATGTTTTCATTTTTGATGAGACGCTGAATAAAAGAAGTTTAATCGCCGGCAAACGAAAACCCGCGATTTCCCGTAAATCCGGTACTCGGCCCGTATAGTCAAAAGTATACAAAGAAAGTACTCAAGGAGTAAACTCATTTCCCGAACGATTTTTTAAATTATTTTTTCACCACTAAAACGCATGAGACTTGTAGTTTTCAAAAATGTTTTCATTTTTGATGAGACGCTAGATAAAAGAAGTTTAATCGCCGGCAAACGAAAACCCGCGATTTCCCGTAAATCCCGTATTCGGCCCCTATAGTCAAAAGTATACAAAGAAAGTACCCAGGGAGTAAACTGATTTCCCGAATAAATTTTTAAATTATTTTTTCACCACTAAAACGCATGAGACTTGTAGTTTTCAAAAATGTTTTCATTTTTGATGAGACGCTGAATAAAAGAAGTTTAATCGCCCGCAAACGAAAACCCGCGATTTCCCGTAAATCCCGTACTCGGCCCATATAGTCAAAAGTATACAAAAAAGTACCCAGGGAGTAAACTGATTTCCCGAATAAATTTTTAAATTATTTTTTGACCACTAAAACGCATGAGACTTGTAGTTTTCAAAAATGTTTTCATTTTTGATGAGACGCTAAATAAAAGAAGTTTAATCGCCGGCAAACGAAAACCGGCGATTTCCTGTAAATCCCGGGCTTGGCCCCTATAGTCGAATATATACAAAGAAAGTACCCAGGGAGTAAACTCATTTCCCGAACGATTTTTTTAAATTATTTTTTCACCACTAAAACGCATGAGACTTGTAGTATTTAAAAATGTTTTCATTTTTGATGAGACGCTGAATAAAAGAAGTTTAATCGCCGGCAAACGAAAACCCACGATTTCCCGTAAATCCGGTACTCGGCCCGTATAGTCAAAAGTATACAAAGAAAGTACTCAAGGAGTAAACTCATTTCCCGAACGATTTTTTAAATTATTTTTTCACCACTAAAACGCATGAGACTTGTAGTTTTCAAAAATGTTTTCATTTTTGATGAGACGCTAGATAAAAGAAGTTTAATCGCCGGCAAACGAAAACCCGCGATTTCCCGTAAATCCCGTACTCGGCCCGTATAGTCAAAAGTATACAAAGAAAGTACCCAGGGAGTAAACTGATTTCCCGAATAAATTTTTAAATTATTTTTTCACCACTAAAACGCATGAGACTTGTAGTTTTTAAAAATGTTTTCATTTTTGATGAGACGCTGAATAAAAGAAGTTTAATCGCCGGCAAACGAAAACCTGCGATTTCCTGTAAATCCCGGGCTTGGCCCCTATAGTCGAATGTATACAAAGAAAGTACCCTGTGAGTAAACTCATTTTCAGAACGATTTTTTGAATTATTTTTTCACCACTAAAACGCATGAGACTTGTAGTATTTAAAAATGTTTTCATTTTTGATGAGACGCTGAATAAAAGAAGTTTAATCGCCGGCAAACGAAAACCCGCGATTTCCCGTAAATCCGGTACTCGGCCCGTATAGTCAAAAGTATACAAAGAAAGTACTCAAGGAGTAAACTCATTTCCCGAACGATTTTTTAAATTATTTTTTCACCACTAAAACGCATGAGACTTGTAGTTTTCAAAAATGTTTTCATTTTTGATGAGACGCTAGATAAAAGAAGTTTAATCGCCGGCAAACGAAAACCCGCGATTTCCCGTAAATCCCGTATTCGGTCTCTATAGTCAAAAGTATACAAAGAAAGTACCCAGGGAGTAAACTGATTTCCCGAATAAATTTTTAAATTATTTTTTCACCACTAAAACGCATGAGACTTGTAGTTTTCAAAAATGTTTTCATTTTTGATGAGACGCTGAATAAAAGAAGTTTAATCGCCCGCAAACGAAAACCCGCGATTTCCCGTAAATCCCTTACTTGGCCCATATAGTCAAAAGTATACAAAAAAGTACCCAGGGAGTAAACTGATTTCCCGAATAAATTTTTAAATTATTTTTTGACCACTAAAACGCATGAGACTTGTAGTTTTCAAAAATGTTTTCATTTTTGATGAGACGGTAAATAAAAGAAGTTTAATCGCTGGCAAACGAAAACCCGCGATTTCCTGTAAATCCCGGGCTTGGCCCCTATAGTCGAATATATACAAAGAAAGTACCCAGGGAGTAAACTCATTTCCCGAACGATTTTTTTAAATTATTTTTTCACCACTAAAACGCATGAGACTTGTAGTATTTAAAAATGTTTTCATTTTTGATGAGACGCTGAATAAAAGAAGTTTAATCGCCGGCAAACGAAAACCCGCGATTTCCCGTAAATCCGGTACTCGGCCCGTATAGTCAAAAGTATACAAAGAAAGTACTCAAGGAGTAAACTTATTTCCCGAACGATTTTTTAAACTATTTTTTCACCACTAAAACGCATGAGACTTGTAGTTTCCAAAAATGTTTTCATTTTTGATGAGACGCTAGATAAAAGAAGTTTAATCGCCGGCAAACGAAAACCCGCGATTTCCCGTAAATCCCGTACTCGGCCCGTATAGTCAAAAGTATACAAAGAAAGTACCCAGGGAGTAAACTGATTTCCCGAATAAATTTTGAAATTATTTTTTCACCACTAAAACGCATGAGACTTGTAGTTTTTAAAAATGTTTTAATTTTTGATGAGACGCTGAATAAAAGAAGTTTAATCGCCGACAAACGAAAACCCGCGATTTCCTGTAAATCCCGGGCTTGGCCCCTATAGTCGAATGTATACAAAGAAAGTACCCTGTGAGTAAACTCATTTTCAGAACGATTTTTTGAATTATTTTTTCACCACTAAAACGCATGAGACTTGTAGTATTTAAAAATGTTTTCATTTTTGATGAGACGCTAAATAAAAGAAGTTTAATCGCCGACAAACGAAAACCCGCAATTTCCCGTAAATCCCGTTCCCGGCCCGTATAGTCAAATGTATATAAAGAAAGTACCCAGGGAGTAAACTCATTTCCCGAACGATTTTTTAAATTATTTTTTCACCACTTAAACGCATGATACTTGTAGTTTTCAAAAATATTTTCATTTTTGATGAGACGCTGAATAAAAGAAGTTTAATCGCCCGCAAACGAAAACCCGCGATTTCCCGTAAATCCCGTACTCGGCCCATATAGTCAAAAGTATACAAAAAAGTACCCAGGGAGTAAACTGATTTCCCGAATAAATTTTTAAATTATTTTTTGACCACTAAAACGCATGAGACTTGTAGTTTTCAAAACGTTTTCATTTTTGATGAGACGCTGAATAAACGAAGTTTAATCGCGGGAAACAAAAACCCGCGATTTCCTGTAAATCCCGGGCTTGGCCCCTATAGTCGAATATATACAAAGAAAGTACCCAGGGAGTAAACTCATTTCCCGAACGATTTTTTAAATTATTTTTTCACCACTAAAACGCATGGGACTTGTAGTATTTAAAAATGTTTTCATTTTTGATGAGACGCTGAATAAAAGAAGTTTAATCGCCGGCAAACGAAAACCCGCGATTTCCCGTAAATCCGGTACTCGGCCCGTATAGTCAAAAGTATACAAAGAAAGTACTCAAGGAGTAAACTCATTTCCCGAACGATTTTTCAAATTATTTTTTCACCACTAAAACGCATGAGACTTGTAGTTTTCAAAAATGTTTTCATTTTTGATGAGACTCTAGATAAAAGAAGTTTAATCGCCGGCTAACGAAAACCCGCGATTTCCCGTAAATCCCGTACTCGGCCCCTATAGTCAAAAGTATACAAAGAAAGTACCCAGGGAGTAAACTGATTTCCCGAATAAATTTTTAAAGTATTTTTTCACCACTAAAACGCATGAGACTTGTAGTTTTCAAAAATGTTTTCATTTTTGATGAGACGCTGAATAAAAGAAGTTTAATCGCCGGCAAACGAAAACCCGCGATTTCCTGTAAATCCCGGGTTTGGCCCCTGTAGTGGAATGTATACAAAGAAAGTACCCTGTGAGTAAACTCATTTTCAGAAAGATATTTTAAATTATTTTTTCACCACTTAAACGCATGAGACTTGTAGTTTTCAAAAATATTTTCATTTTTGATGAGACGTTGAATAAAAGAAGTTTAATCGCCGGCAAACGAAAACCCGCGATTTCCTGTAAATCCCGGGCTTGGCCCCTATAGTCGAATATATACAAAGAAAGTACCCAGGGAGTAAACTCATTTCCCGAACGATTTTTTAAATTAATTTTTCACCACTAAAACGCATGAGACTTGTAGTATTTAAAAATGTTTTCATTTTTGATGAGACGCTGAATAAAAGAAGTTTAATCGCCGGCAAACGAAAACCCGCAATTTCCCGTAAATCCGGTACTCGGCCCGTATAGTCAAAAGTATACAAAGAAAGTACTCAAGGAGTAAACTCATTTCCCGAACGATTTTTTAAATTATTTTTTCACCACTAAAACGCATGAGACTTGTAGTTTTCAAAAATGTTTTCATTTTTGATGAGACGCTAGATAAAAGAAGTTTAATCACCGGCAAACGAAAACCCGCGATTTCCTGTAAATCCCGTACTCGGCCCCAATAGTCAAAAGTATACAAAGAAAGTACCCAGGGAGTAAACTGATTTCCCGAATAAATTTTTAAATTATTTTTTCACCACTAAAACGCATGAGACTTGTAGTTTTCAAAAATGTTTTCATTTTTGATGAGACGCTGAATAAAAGAAGTTTAATCGCCGGCAAACGAAAACACGCGATTTCCTGTAAATCCCGGGCTTGGCCCTTATAGTCGAATATATACAAAGAAAGTACCCAGGGAGTAAACTCATTTCCCGAACGATTTTTTTAAATTATTTTTTCACCACTAAAACGCATGAGACTTGTAATATTTAAAAATGTTTTCATTTTTGATGAGACGCTGAATAAAAGAAGTTTAATCGCCGGCAAACGAAAACCCGCGATTTCCCGTAAATCCGGTACTCGGCCCGTATAGTCAAAAGTATACAAAGAAAGTACTCAAGGAGTAAACTCATTTCCCGAACGATTTTTTAAATTATTTTTTCAACACTAAAACGCATGAGACTTGTAGTTTTCAAAAATGTTTTCATTTTTGATGAGACGCTAGATAAAAGAAGTTTAATCGCCGGCAAACGAAAACCCGCGATTTCCCGTAAAACCCGTACTCGGCCCCTATAGTCAAAAGTATACAAAGAAAGTACCCAGGGAGTAAACTGATTTCCCGAATAAATTTTTTAATTATTTTTTCACCACTAAAACGCATGAGACTTGTAGTTTTCAAAAATGTTTTCATTTTTGATGAGACGCTGAATAAAAGAAGTTTAATCGCCCGCAAACGAAAACCCGCGATTTCCCGTAAATCCCGTACTCGGCCCATATAGTCAAAAGTATACAAAAAAGTACCCAGGGAGTAAATTGATTTCCCGAATAAATTTTTAAATTATTTTTTGACCACTAAAACGCATGAGACTTGTAGTTTTCAAAAATGTTTTCATTTTTGATGAGACGCTGAATAAAAGAAGTTTAATCGCCGGCAAACGAAAACCTGCGATTTCCTGTAAATCCCGGGCTTGGCCCCTATAGTCGAATATATACAAAGAAAGTACCCAGGGAGTAAACTCATTTCCCGAACGATTTTTTAAATTATTTTTTCACCACTAAAACGCATGAGACTTGTAGTTTTCAAAAATGTTTTCATTTTTGATGAGACGCTGAATAAAAGAAGTTTAATCGCCGGCAAACGAAAACCCGCGATTTCCTGTAAATCCGGGCTTGGCCCCTATAGTCGAATATATACAAAGAAAGTACCCAGGAAGTAAACTCATTTCCCGAACGATTTTTTTAAATTATTTTTTCACCACTAAAACGCATGAGACTTGTATTATTTAAAAATGTTTTCATTTTTGATGAGACGCTGAATAAAAGAAGTTTAATCGCCGGCAAACGAAAACCCGCGATTTCCCGTAAAACCCGTACTCGGCCCCTATAGTCAAAAGTATACAAAGAAAGTACCCAGGGAGTAAACTGATTTCCCGAATAAATTTTTTAATTATTTTTTCACCACTAAAACGCATGAGACTTGTAGTTTTCAAAAATGTTTTCATTTTTGATGAGACGCTGAATAAAAGAAGTTTAATCGCCCGCAAACGAAAACCCGCGATTTCCCGTAAATCCCGTACTCGGCCCATATAGTCAAAAGTATACAAAAAAGTACCCAGGGAGTAAATTGATTTCCCGAATAAATTTTTAAATTATTTTTTGACCACTAAAACGCATGAGACTTGTAGTTTTCAAAAATGTTTTGATTTTTGATGAGACGCTGAATAAAAGAAGTTTAATCGCCGGCAAACGAAAACCTGCGATTTCCTGTAAATCCCGGGCTTGGCCCCTATAGTCGAATATATACAAAGAAAGTACCCAGGGAGTAAACTCATTTCCCGAACGATTTTTTAAATTATTTTTTCACCACTAAAACGCATGAGACTTGTAGTTTTCAAAAATGTTTTCATTTTTGATGAGACGTTGAATAAAAGAAGTTTAATCGCCGGCAAACGAAAACCCGCGATTTCCTGTAAATCCGGGCTTGGCCCCTATAGTCGAATATATACAAAGAAAGTACCCAGGAAGTAAACTCATTTCCCGAACGATTTTTTTAAATTATTTTTTCACCACTAAAACGCATGAGACTTGTAGTATTTAAAAATGTTTTCATTTTCGATGAGACGCTGAATAAAAGAAGTTTAATCGCCGGCAAACGAAAACCCGCGATTTCCCATAAATCCGGTACTCGGCCCGTCTAGTCAAAAGTATACAAAGAAAGTACTCAAGGAGTAAACTCATTTCCCGAACGATTTTTTAAATTATTTTTTCACCACTAAAACGCATGAGACTTGTAGTTTTCAAAAATGTTTTCATTTTTGATGAGACGCTAGATAAAAGAAGTTTAATCGCCGGCAAACGAAAACCCGCGATTTCCCGTAAATCCCGTACTCGGCCCGTATAGTCAAAAGTATACAAAGAAAGTACCCAGGGAGTAAACTGATTTCCCGAATAAATTTTTAAATTATTTTTTCACCACTAAAACGCATGAGACTTGTAGTTTTCAAAAATGTTTTCATTTTTGATGAGACGCTGAATAAAAGAAGTTTAATCGCCGGCAAACGAAAACCCGCGATTTCCTGTAAATCCCGGGCTTGGCCCCTATAGTCGAATGTATACAAAGAAAGTACCCTGTGAGTAAACTCATTTTCAGAACGATTTTTTGAATTATTTTTTCACCACTAAAACGCATGAGACTTGTAGTATTTAAAAATGTTTTCATTTTTAATGAGACGCTAAATAAAAGAAGTTTAATCGCCGGCAAACGAAAACCCGCAATTCCCGTAAATCCCGTTCCCGGCCCGTATAGTCGAATGTATATAAAGAAAGTACCCAGGGAGTAAACTCATTTCCCGAACGATTTTTTAAATTATTTTTTCACCACTTAAACGCATGAGACTTGTAGTTTTCAAAAATATTTTCATTTTTGATGAGACGCTGAATAAAAGAAGTTTAATCGCCCGCAAACGAAAACCCGCGATTTCCCGTAAATCCCGTACTCGGCCCATATAGTCAAAAGTATACAAAAAAGTACCCAGGGAGTAAACTGATTTCCCGAATAAATTTTTAAATTATTTTTTGACCACTAAAACGCATGAGACTTGTAGTTTTCAAAACGTTTTCATTTTTGATGAGACGCTGAATAAACGAAGTTTAATCGCGGGAAACGAAAACCCGCGATTTCCTGTAAATCCCGGGCTTGGCCCCTATAGTCGAATATATACAAAGAAAGTACCCAGGGAGTAAACTCATTTCCCGAACGATTTTTTAAATTATTTTTTCACCACTAAAACGCATGGGACTTGTAGTATTTAAAAATGTTTTCATTTTTGATGAGACGCTGAATAAACGAAGTTTAATCGCGGGAAACGAAAACCCGCGATTTCCTGTAAATCCCGGGCTTGGCCCCTATAGTCGAATATATACAAAGAAAGTACCCAGGGAGTAAACTCATTTCCCGAACGATTTTTTAAATTATTTTTTCACCACTAAAACGCATGGGACTTGTAGTATTTAAAAATGTTTTTATTTTTGATGAGACGTTGAATAAAAGAAGTTTAATCGCCGGCAAACGAAAACCCGCGATTTCCCGTAAATCCGGTACTCGGCCCGCATAGTCAAAAGTATACAAAGAAAGTACTCAAGGAGTAAACTCATTTCCCAAACGATTTTTTAAATTATTTTTTCACCACTAAAATGCATGAGACTTGTAGTTTTCAAAAATGTTTTCATTTTTGATGAGACTCTAGATAAAAGAAGTTTAATCGCCGGCAAACGAAAACCCGCGATTTCCCGTAAATCCCGTACTCGGCCCCTATAGTCAAAAGTATACAAAGAAAGTACCCAGGGAGTAAACTGATTTCCCGAATAAATTTTTTAATTATTTTTTCACCACTAAAACGCATGAGACTTGTAGTTTTCAAAAATGTTTTCATTTTTGATGAGACGCTGAATAAAAGAAGTTTAATCGCCCGCAAACGAAAACCCGCGATTTCCCGTAAATCCCGTACTCGGCCCATATAGTCAAAAGTATACAAAAAAGTACCCAGGGAGTAAATTGATTTCCCGAATAAATTTTTAAATTATTTTTTGACCACTAAAACGCATGAGACTTGTAGTTTTCAAAAATGTTTTCATTTTTGATGAGACGCTGAATAAAAGAAGTTTAATCGCCGGCAAACGAAAACCTGCGATTTCCTGTAAATCCCGGGCTTGGCCCCTATAGTCGAATATATACAAAGAAAGTACCCAGGGAGTAAACTCATTTCCCGAACGATTTTTTAAATTATTTTTTCACCACTAAAACGCATGAGACTTGTAGTTTTCAAAAATGTTTTCATTTTTGATGAGACGCTGAATAAAAGAAGTTTAATCGCCGGCAAACGAAAACCCGCGATTTCCTGTAAATCCGGGCTTGGCCCCTATAGTCGAATATATACAAAGAAAGTACCCAGGAAGTAAACTCATTTCCCGAACGATTTTTTTAAATTATTTTTTCACCACTAAAACGCATGAGACTTGTATTATTTAAAAATGTTTTCATTTTTGATGAGACGCTGAATAAAAGAAGTTTAATCGCCGGCAAACGAAAACCCGCGATTTCCCGTAAAACCCGTACTCGGCCCCTATAGTCAAAAGTATACAAAGAAAGTACCCAGGGAGTAAACTGATTTCCCGAATAAATTTTTTAATTATTTTTTCACCACTAAAACGCATGAGACTTGTAGTTTTCAAAAATGTTTTCATTTTTGATGAGACGCTGAATAAAAGAAGTTTAATCGCCCGCAAACGAAAACCCGCGATTTCCCGTAAATCCCGTACTCGGCCCATATAGTCAAAAGTATACAAAAAAGTACCCAGGGAGTAAATTGATTTCCCGAATAAATTTTTAAATTATTTTTTGACCACTAAAACGCATGAGACTTGTAGTTTTCAAAAATGTTTTGATTTTTGATGAGACGCTGAATAAAAGAAGTTTAATCGCCGGCAAACGAAAACCTGCGATTTCCTGTAAATCCCGGGCTTGGCCCCTATAGTCGAATATATACAAAGAAAGTACCCAGGGAGTAAACTCATTTCCCGAACGATTTTTTAAATTATTTTTTCACCACTAAAACGCATGAGACTTGTAGTTTTCAAAAATGTTTTCATTTTTGATGAGACGTTGAATAAAAGAAGTTTAATCGCCGGCAAACGAAAACCCGCGATTTCCTGTAAATCCGGGCTTGGCCCCTATAGTCGAATATATACAAAGAAAGTACCCAGGAAGTAAACTCATTTCCCGAACGATTTTTTTAAATTATTTTTTCACCACTAAAACGCATGAGACTTGTAGTATTTAAAAATGTTTTCATTTTCGATGAGACGCTGAATAAAAGAAGTTTAATCGCCGGCAAACGAAAACCCGCGATTTCCCATAAATCCGGTACTCGGCCCGTCTAGTCAAAAGTATACAAAGAAAGTACTCAAGGAGTAAACTCATTTCCCGAACGATTTTTTAAATTATTTTTTCACCACTAAAACGCATGAGACTTGTAGTTTTCAAAAATGTTTTCATTTTTGATGAGACGCTAGATAAAAGAAGTTTAATCGCCGGCAAACGAAAACCCGCGATTTCCCGTAAATCCCGTACTCGGCCCGTATAGTCAAAAGTATACAAAGAAAGTACCCAGGGAGTAAACTGATTTCCCGAATAAATTTTTAAATTATTTTTTCACCACTAAAACGCATGAGACTTGTAGTTTTCAAAAATGTTTTCATTTTTGATGAGACGCTGAATAAAAGAAGTTTAATCGCCGGCAAACGAAAACCCGCGATTTCCTGTAAATCCCGGGCTTGGCCCCTATAGTCGAATGTATACAAAGAAAGTACCCTGTGAGTAAACTCATTTTCAGAACGATTTTTTGAATTATTTTTTCACCACTAAAACGCATGAGACTTGTAGTATTTAAAAATGTTTTCATTTTTAATGAGACGCTAAATAAAAGAAGTTTAATCGCCGGCAAACGAAAACCCGCAATTCCCGTAAATCCCGTTCCCGGCCCGTATAGTCGAATGTATATAAAGAAAGTACCCAGGGAGTAAACTCATTTCCCGAACGATTTTTTAAATTATTTTTTCACCACTTAAACGCATGAGACTTGTAGTTTTCAAAAATATTTTCATTTTTGATGAGACGCTGAATAAAAGAAGTTTAATCGCCCGCAAACGAAAACCCGCGATTTCCCGTAAATCCCGTACTCGGCCCATATAGTCAAAAGTATACAAAAAAGTACCCAGGGAGTAAACTGATTTCCCGAATAAATTTTTAAATTATTTTTTGACCACTAAAACGCATGAGACTTGTAGTTTTCAAAACGTTTTCATTTTTGATGAGACGCTGAATAAACGAAGTTTAATCGCGGGAAACGAAAACCCGCGATTTCCTGTAAATCCCGGGCTTGGCCCCTATAGTCGAATATATACAAAGAAAGTACCCAGGGAGTAAACTCATTTCCCGAACGATTTTTTAAATTATTTTTTCACCACTAAAACGCATGGGACTTGTAGTATTTAAAAATGTTTTCATTTTTGATGAGACGCTGAATAAACGAAGTTTAATCGCGGGAAACGAAAACCCGCGATTTCCTGTAAATCCCGGGCTTGGCCCCTATAGTCGAATATATACAAAGAAAGTACCCAGGGAGTAAACTCATTTCCCGAACGATTTTTTAAATTATTTTTTCACCACTAAAACGCATGGGACTTGTAGTATTTAAAAATGTTTTTATTTTTGATGAGACGTTGAATAAAAGAAGTTTAATCGCCGGCAAACGAAAACCCGCGATTTCCCGTAAATCCGGTACTCGGCCCGCATAGTCAAAAGTATACAAAGAAAGTACTCAAGGAGTAAACTCATTTCCCAAACGATTTTTTAAATTATTTTTTCACCACTAAAATGCATGAGACTTGTAGTTTTCAAAAATGTTTTCATTTTTGATGAGACTCTAGATAAAAGAAGTTTAATCGCCGGCAAACGAAAACCCGCGATTTCCCGTAAATCCCGTACTCGGCCCCTATAGTCAAAAGTATACAAAGAAAGTACCCAGGGAGTAAACTGATTTCCCGAATAAATTTTTAAAGTATTTTTTCACCACTAAAACGCATGAGACTTGTAGTTTTCAAAAATGTTTTCATTTTTGATGAGACGCTGAATAAAAGAAGTTTAATCGCCGGCAAACGAAAACCCGCGATTTCCTGTAAATCCCGGGGTTGGCCCCTATAGTCGAATGTATACAAAGAAAGTACCCTGTGAGTAAACTCATTTTCAGAAAGATTTTTTAAATTATTTTTTCACCACTTAAACGCATGAGACTTGTAGTTTTCAAAAATATTTTCATTTTTGATGAGACACTGAATAAAAGAAGTTTAATCGCCCGCAAACGAAAACCCGCCATTTCCCGTAAATCCTGTACTCGGCCAATATAGTCAAAAGTATACAAAAAAGTACCCAGGGAGTAAGCTGATTTCCCGAATAAATTTTTAAATTATTTTTTGACCACTAAAACGCATGAGACTTGTAGTTTTCCAAAATGTTTTCATTTGTGATGAGACGCTGAATAAAAGAAGTTTAATTGCAGGCAAACGAAAACCCGCGATTTCCCGTAAATCCCGTACTCGGCCCCTATAGTCAAATGTATTCGAAGAAAGTACCCAGGGAGTAAACTGATTTCCTGAATAAATTTTTAAATTATTTTTTCACCACTAAAACGCATGAGACTTGTAGTATTTAAAAATGTTTTCATTTTTGATGAGACGCTAAATAAAAGAAGTTTAATCGCCGGCAAACGAAAACCCGCAATTTCCCGTAAATCCCGTTCCCGGCCCGTATAGTCGAATGTATATAAAGAAAGTGCCCAGGGAGTAAACTCATTTCCCGAACGATTTTTTAAATTATTTTTTCACCACTTAAACGCATGAGACTTGTAGTTTTCAAAAATATTTTCATTTTTGATGAGACGCTGAATAAAAGAAGTTTAATCGCCCGCAAACGAAAACCTGCGATTTCCCGTAAATCCCGTACTCGGCCCATATAGTCAAAAGTATACAAAAAAGTACCCAGGGAGTAAACTGATTTCCCGAATAAATTTTTAAATTATTTTTTGACCACTAAAACGCATGAGACTTGTAGTTTTCAAAACGTTTTCATTTTTGATGAGACGCTGAATAAACGAAGTTTAATCGCAGGAAACGAAAACCCGCGATTTCCTGTAAATCCCGGGCTTGGCCCCTATAGTCGAATGTATACAAAGAAAGTACCCTGTGAGTAAACTCATTTTCAGAAAGATTTTTTAAATTATTTTTTCACCACTTAAACGCATGAGACTTGTAGTTTTCAAAAATATTTTCATTTTTGATGAGACACTGAATAAAAGAAGTTTAATCGCCCGCAAACGAAAACCCGCCATTTCCCGTAAATCCTGTACTCGGCCAATATAGTCAAAAGTATACAAAAAAGTACCCAGGGAGTAAGCTGATTTCCCGAATAAATTTTTAAATTATTTTTTGACCACTAAAACGCATGAGACTTGTAGTTTTCCAAAATGTTTTCATTTGTGATGAGACGCTGAATAAAAGAAGTTTAATTGCAATCAAACGAAAACCCGCGATTTCCCGTAAATCCCGTACTCGGCCCCTATAGTCAAAAGTATTCGAAGAAAGTACCCAGGGAGTAAACTGATTTCCTGAATAAATTTTTAAATTATTTTTTCACCACTAAAACGCATGAGACTTGTAGTATTTAAAAATGTTTTCATTTTTGATGAGACGCTAAATAAAAGAAGTTTAATCGCCGGCAAACGAAAACCCGCAATTTCCCGTAAATCCCGTTCCCGGCCCGTATAGTCGAATGTATATAAAGAAAGTGCCCAGGGAGTAAACTCATTTCCCGAACGATTTTTTAAATTATTTTTTCACCACTTAAACGCATGAGACTTGTAGTTTTCAAAAATATTTTCATTTTTGATGAGACGCTGAATAAAAGAAGTTTAATCGCCCGCAAACGAAAACCCGCGATTTCCCGTAAATCCCGTACTCGGCCCATATAGTCAAAAGTATACAAAAAAGTACCCAGGGAGTAAACTGATTTCCCGAATAAATTTTTAAATTATTTTTTGACCACTAAAACGCATGAGACTTGTAGTTTTCAAAACGTTTTCATTTTTGATGAGACGCTGAATAAACGAAGTTTAATCGCGGGAAACGAAAACCCGCGATTTCCTGTAAATCCCGGGCTTGGCCCCTATAGTCGAATATATACAAAGAAAGTACCCAGGGAGTAAACTCATTTCCCGAACGATTTTTTAAATTATTTTTTCACCACTAAAACGCATGGGACTTGTAGTATTTAAAAATGTTTTCATTTTTGATGAGACGCTGAATAAACGAAGTTTAATCGCGGGAAACGAAAACCCGCGATTTCCTGTAAATCCCGGGCTTGGCCCCTATAGTCGAATATATACAAAGAAAGTACCCAGGGAGTAACCTCATTTCCCGAACGATTTTTTAAATTATTTTTTCACCATTAAAACGCATGGGACTTGTAGTATTTAAAAATGTTTTCATTTTTGATGAGACGCTGAATAAAAGAAGTTTAATCGCCGGCAAACGAAAACCCGCGATTTCCCGTAAATCCGGTACTCGGCCCGCATAGTCAAAAGTATACAAAGAAAGTACTCAAGGAGTAAACTCATTTCCCAAACGATTTTTTAAATTATTTTTTCGCCACTAAAACGCATGAGACTTGTAGTTTTCAAAAATGTTTTCATTTTTGATGAGACTCTAGATAAAAGAAGTTTAATCGCCGGCAAACGAAAACCCGCGATTTCCCGTAAATCCCGTACTCGGCCCCTATAGTCAAAAGTATACAAAGAAAGTACCCAGGGAGTAAACTGATTTCCCGAATAAATTTTTAAAGTATTTTTTCACCACTAAAACGCATGAGACTTGTAGTTTTCAAAAATGTTTTCATTTTTGATGAGACGCTGAATAAAAGAAGTTTAATCGCCGGCAAACGAAAACCCGCGATTTCCTGTAAATCCCGGGGTTGGCCCCTATAGTCGAATGTATACAAAGAAAGTACCCTGTGAGTAAACTCATTTTCAGAAAGATTTTTTAAATTATTTTTTCACCACTTAAACGCATGAGACTTGTAGTTTTCAAAAATATTTTCATTTTTGATGAGACACTGAATAAAAGAAGTTTAATCGCCCGCAAACGAAAACCCGCCATTTCCCGTAAATCCTGTACTCGGCCAATATAGTCAAAAGTATACAAAAAAGTACCCAGGGAGTAAGCTGATTTCCCGAATAAATTTTTAAATTATTTTTTGACCACTAAAACGCATGAGACTTGTAGTTTTCCAAAATGTTTTCATTTTTGATGAGACGCTGAATAAAAGAAGTTTAATCGCAGGCAAACGAAAACCCGCGATTTCCCGTAAATCCCGTACTCGGCCCCTATAGTCAAAAGTATTCAAAGAAAGTACCCAGGGAGTAAACTGATTTCCTGAATAAATTTTTAAATTATTTTTTCACCACTAAAACGCATGAGACTTGTAGTATTTAAAAATGTTTTCATTTTTGATGAGACGCTAAATAAAAGAAGTTTAATCGCCGGCAAACGAAAACCCGCAATTTCCCGTAAATCCCGTTCCCGGCCCGTATAGTCGAATGTATATAAAGAAAGTGCCCAGGGAGTAAACTCATTTCCCGAACGATTTTTTAAATTATTTTTTCACCACTTAAACGCATGAGACTTGTAGTTTTCAAAAATATTTTCATTTTTGATGAGACGCTGAATAAAAGAAGTTTAATCGCCCGCAAACGAAAACCCGCGATTTCCCGTAAATCCCGTACTCGGCCCATATAGTCAAAAGTATACAAAAAAGTACCCAGGAAGTAAACTGATTTCCCGAATAAATTTTTAAATTTTTTTTTGACCACTAAAACGCATGAGACTTGTAGTTTTCAAAAATGTTTTCATTTTTGATGAGACGCTGAATAAAAGAAGTTTAATCGCCGGCAAACGAAAACCCGCGATTTCCTGTAAATCCCGGGCTTGGCCTCTATAGTCGAATATATACAAAGAAAGTACCCAGGGAGTAAACTCATTTCCCGAACGATTTTTTAAATTATTTTTTCACCACTAAAACGCACGAGACTTGTAGTATTTAAAAATGTTTTCATTTTTGATGAGACGCTGAATAAAAGAAGTTTAATCGCCGGCAAACGAAAACCCGCGATTTCCCGTAAATCCGGTACTCGGCTTGTATAATCAAAAGTATACAAAGAAAGTACTCAAGGAGTAAACTCATTTCCCGAACGATTTTTTAAATTATTTTTTCACCACTAAAACGCATGAGACTTGTGGTTTTCAAAAATGTTTTCATTTTTGATGAGACGCTAGATAAAAGAAGTTTAATCGCCGGCAAACGAAAACCCGCGATTTCCCGTAAATCCCGTACTCGGCCCCTATAGTCAAAAGTATACAAAGAAAGTACCCAGGAAGTAAACTGATTTCCCAAATAAATTTTTAGATTATTTTTTCACCACTAAAACGCTTGAGACTTGTAGTTTTCAAAAATGTTTTCATTTTTGATGAGACGCTGCATAAAAGAAGTTTAATCGCCGGCAAACGAAAACCCGCAATTTCCCGTAAATCCCGTTCCCGGCCCGTATAGTCGAATGTATATAAAGAAAGTGCCCAGGGAGTAAACTCATTTCCCGAACGATTTTTTAAATTATTTTTTCACCACTTAAACGCATGAGACTTGTAGTTTTCAAAAATATTTTCATTTTTGATGAGACGCTGAATAAAAGAAGTTTAATCGCCCGCAAACGAAAACCCGCGATTTCCCGTAAATCCCGTACTCGGCCCATATAGTCAAAAGTATACAAAAAAGTACCCAGGGAGTAAACTGATTTCCCGAATAAATTTTTAAATTTTTTTTTGACCACTAAAACGCATGAGACTTGTAGTTTTCAAAAATGTTTTCATTTTTGATGAGACGCTGAATAAAAGAAGTTTAATCGCCGGCAAACGAAAACCCGCGATTTCCTGTAAATCCCGGGCTTGGCCCCTATAGTCGAATATATACAAAGAAAGTACCCAGGGAGTAAACTCATTTCCCGAATGATTTTTTAAATTATTTTTTCACCACTAAAACGCACGAGACTTGTAGTATTTAAAAATGTTTTCATTTTTGATGAGACGCTGAATAAAAGAAGTTTAATCGCCGGCAAACGAAAACCCGCGATTTCCCGTAAATCCGGTACTCGGCTTGTATAATCAAAAGTATACAAAGAAAGTACTCAAGGAGTAAACTCATTTCCCGAACGATTTTTTAAATTATTTTTTCACCACTAAAACGCATGAGACTTGTGGTTTTCAAAAATGTTTTCATTTTTGATGAGACGCTAGATAAAAGAAGTTTAATCGCCGGCAAACGAAAACCCGCGATTTCCCGTAAATCCCGTACTCGGCCCCTATAGTCAAAAGTATACAAAGAAAGTACCCAGGAAGTAAACTGATTTCCCAAATAAATTTTTAGATTATTTTTTCACCACTAAAACGCATGAGACTTGTAGTTTTCAAAAATGTTTTCATTTTTGATGAGACGCTGCATAAAAGAAGTTTAATCGCCGGCGAACGAAAACCCGCGATTTCCTGTAAATCCCGGGCTGGGCCCCTATAGTCGAATGTATACAAAGAAAGTACCCTGTGAGTAAACTCATTTACAGAACGATTTTTTAAATTATTTTTTCACCACTTAAACGCATGAGACTTGTAGTTTTCAAAAATTTTTTCATTTTTGATGAGACGCTGAATAAAAAAAGTTTAATCGCCCGCAAACGAAAACCCGCGATTTCCTGTAAATCCCGGGCTTGGCCCCTATAGTCGAATATATACAAAGAAAGTACCCAGGGAGTAAACTCATTTCCCGAACGATTTTTTAAATTATTTTTTCACCACTAAAACGCATGAGACTTGTAGTATTTAAAAATGTTTTCATTTTTGATGAGACGCTGAATAAAAGAAGTTTAATCGCCGGCAAACGAAAATCCGCGATTTCCCGTAAATCCGGAACTCGGCCCGTATAGTCAAAAGTATACAAAGAAAGTACTCAAGGAGTAAACTCATTTCCCGAACGATTTTTTAAATTATTTTTTCACCACTAAAACGCATGAGACTTGTAGTTTTCAAAAATGTTTTCATTTATGATGAGACTCTAGATAAAAGAAGTTTAATCGCCGGCAAACGAAAACCCGCGATTTCCCGTAAATCCCGTACTCGGCCCGTATAGTCAAAAGTATACAAAGAAAGTACCAAGGGAGTAAACTGATTTCCCGAATAAATTTTTAAATTATTTTTTCACCACTAATACGCATGAGACTTGTAGTTTTCAAAAATGTTTTCATTTTTGATGAGACGCTGAATAAAAGAAGTTTAATCGCCGGCGAACGAAAACCCGCGATTTCCTGTAAATCCCGGGCTTGGCCCCTATAGTCGAATGTATACAAAGAAAGTACCCTGTGAGTAAACACATTTTCAGAACGATTTTTTGAATTATTTTTTCACCACTAAAACGCATGAGACTTGTAGTATTTAAAAATGTTTTCATTTTTGATGAGACGCTAAGTAAAAGAAGTTTAATCGCCGGCAAACGAAAACCCGCAATTTCCCGTAAATCCCGTTCCCGGCCCGTATAGTCGAATGTATATAAAGAAAGTACCCAGGGAGTAAACTCATTTCCCGAACGATTTTTTAAATTATTTTTTCACCACTTAAACGCATGAGACTTGTAGTTTTCAAAAATATTTTCATTTTTGATGAGACGCTGAATAAAAGAAGTTTAATCGCCCGCAAACGAAAACCCGCGATTTCCTGTAAATCCCGTACTCGGCCCATATAGTCAAAAGTATACAAAAAAGTACCCACGGAGTAAACTGATTTCCCGAATAAATTTTTAAATTATTTTTTGACCACTAAAACGCATGAGACTTGTAGTTTTCAAAACGTTTTCATTTTTGATGAGACGCTGAATAAACGAAGTTTAATCGCGGGAAACGAAATTTTTTTTTTTTTTTTTTTGAAAAATCGTTCTGAAAATGAGTTTACTCACAGGGTACTTTCTTTGTATACATTCGACTATAGGGGCCAAGCCCGGGATTTACAGGAAATCGCGGGTTTTCGTTTGCCGGCGATTAAACTTCTTTTATTCAGCGTCTCATCAAAAATGAAAACATTTTTAAAAACTACAAGTCTCATGCGTTTTAGTGGTGAAAAAATAATTTGAAAAATCGTTCTGAAAATGAGTTTACTCACAGGGTACTTTCTTTGTATACATTCGACTATAGGGGCCAAGCCCGGGATTTACAGAAAATCGCGGGTTTTCGTTTGCCGGTGATTGAACTTCTTTTATTCAGCGTCTCATCAAAAATGAAAACATTTTTGAAAACTACAAGTCTCATGCGTTTTAGTGGTGAAAAAATAATTTAAAAAATCATTCGGGAAATCAGTTTACTCCCTGGGTACTTTTTTTGTATACTTTTGACTATACGGGCCGAGTACGGGATTTACGGGAAAACGCGGGTTTTCGTTTGCCGGCGATTAAACTTCTTTTATTCAGCGTCTCATCAAAAATGAGAATATTTTTGAAAACTACAAGTCTCATGCGTTTTAGTGGTGAAAAAATAATTTAAAAAATCGTTCGGGAAATGAATTTACTCCCTGGGTACTTTCTTTGTATACTTTTGACTATACGGGCCGAGTACCGGATTTACTGGAAATCGCGGCGATTAAACTTCTTTTATTCAGCGTCTTATTAAAAATAAAAACATTTTTAAAAACTACAAGTCTCATGAGTTTTAGTGGTGGAAAAGTAATTTAAAAAATCGTTCGGGAAATGAGTTTACTCCCTGGGTACTTTCTTTGTATACTTTTGACTATACGGGCCGAGTACGGGATTTACGGGAAATCGCGGGTTTTCGTTTGCCGGCGATTAAACTTCTTTTATTTAGCGTCTCATCAAAAATGAAAACATTTTTGAAAACTACAAGTCTCATGCGTTTTAGTGGTGAAAAAATAATTTAAAAAATCGTTCGGGAAATGAATTTACTCCCTGGGTACTTTCTTTGTATACTTTTGACTATACGGGCCGAGTACCGGATTTACGGGAAATCGCGGCGATTAAACTTGTTTTATTCAGCGTCTTATCAAAAATAAAAACATTTTTGAAAACTACAAGTCTCATGCGTTTTAGTGGTGGAAAAGTAATTTAAAAAATCGTTCGGGAAATGAGTTTACTCCCTGGGTACTTTCTTTATATACATTCGACTATACGGGCCGAGTACGGGATTTACGGGAAATCGCGGGTTTTCGTTTGCCGGCGATTAAACTGCTTTTATTTAGCGTCTCATCAAAAATGAAAACATTTTTGAAAACTACAAGTCTCATGCGTTATAGTGGTGAAAAAATAATTTAAAAAATCGTTCGGGAAATGAGTTTACTCCCTGGGTACTTTCTTTGTATACTTTTGACTATACGGGCCGAGTACGGGATTTACGGGAAATCGCAGGTTTTCGTTTGCCGCCGATTAAACTTCTTTTATTTAGCGTCTCATCAAAAATGAAAACATTTTTGAAAACTACAAGTCTCATGCGTTTTAGTGGTGAAAAAATAATTTGAAAAATCGTTTTGAAAATGAGTTTACTCACAGGGTACTTTCTTTGTATACATTCGACTATAGGGGCCAAGCCCGGGATTTACAGGAAATCGCGGGTTTTCGTTTGCCGGCGATTAAACTTCTTTTATTCAGCGTCTCATCAAAAATGAAAACATTTTTGAAAACTACAAGTCTCATGCGTTATAGTGGTGAAAAAATAATTTAAAAAATCGTTCGGGAAATGAGTTTACTCCCTGGGTACTTTCTTTTTTTTTTTTTCATTTTTTTTTTTTTCATTTTTGATGATTTTGATGAGACGCTAAATAAAAGAAGTTTAATCGCCGGCAAACGAAAACCCGCGATTTCCCGTAAATCCCGTACTCGGCCCGTATAGTCAAAAGTATACAAAGAAAGTACCCAGGGAGTAAACTCATTTCCCGAACGATTTTTTAAATTATTTTTTCACCCTATAACGCATGAGACTTGTAGTTTTCAATAATGTTTTCATTTTTGATGAGACGCTGAATAAAAGAAGTTTAATCGCCGGCAAACGAAAACCCGCGATTTCCCTTAAATCCCGTACTCGGCCCGTATAGTCAAAAGTATACAAAGAAAGTACCCAGGGAGTAAACTCATTTCCCGAACGATTTTTTAAATTATTTTTTCACCACTATAACGCATGACACTTGTAGTTTTCAAAAATGTTTTCATTTTTGATGAGACGCTAAATAAAAGAAGTTTAATCGCCGGCAAACGAAAACCCGCGATTTCCCGTAAATCCCGTACTCGGCCCGTATAGTCGAATGAATATAAAGAAAGTACCCAGGGAGTAAACTCATTTCCCGAACGATTTTTTAAATTACTTTTCCACCACTAAAACGCATGAGACTTGTAGTTTTCAAAAATGTTTTTATTTTTGATAAGACGCTGAATAAAAGAAGTTTAATCGCCGGCAAACGAAAACCCGCGTTTTCCCGTAAATCCCGTACTCAGCCCGTATAGTCAAAAGTATACAAAAAAAGTACCCAGGGAGTAAACTGATTTCCCGAATGATTTTTTAAATTATTTTTTCACCACTAAAACGCATGAGACTTGTAGTTTTCAAAAATGTTTTCATTTTTGATGAGACGCTGAATAAAAGAAGTTCAATCGCCGGCAAACGAAAACCCGCGATTTCCTGTAAATCCCGGGCTTGGCCCCTATAGTCGAATGTATACAAAGAAAGTACCCTGTGAGTAAACTCATTTTCAGAACGATTTTTCAAATTATTTTTTCACCACTAAAACGCATGAGACTTGTAGTTTTCAAAAATGTTTTCATTTTTGATGAGACGCTGAATAAAAGAAGTTTAATCGCCGGCAAACGAAAACCTTTTGATGAGACTCTAGATAAAAGAAGTTTAATCGCCGGCAAACGAAAACCCGCGATTTCCCGTAAATCCCGTACTCGGCCCCTATAGTCAAAAGTATACAAAGAAAGTACCCAGGGAGTAAACTGATTTCCCGAATAAATTTTTAAAGTATTTTTTCACCACTAAAACGCATGAGACTTGTAGTTTTCAAAAATGTTTTCATTTTTGATGAGACGCTGAATAAAAGAAGTTTAATCGCCGGCAAACGAAAACCCGCGATTTCCTGTAAATCCCGGGCTTGGCCCCTATAGTCGAATGTATACAAAGAAAGTACCCTGTGAGTAAACTCATTTTCAAAACGATTTTTCAAATTATTTTTTCACCACTAAAACGCATGAGACTTGTAGTTTTCAAAAATGTTTTCATTTTTGATGAGACGCTAAATAAAAGAAGTTTAATCGCCGGCAAACGAAAACCCGCGATTTCCCGTAAATCCCGTACTCGGCCCGTATAGTCAAAAGTATACAAAGAAAGTACCCAGGGAGTAAACTCATTTCCCGAACGATTTTTTAAATTATTTTTTCACCACTAAAACGCATGAGACTTGTAGTATTAAAAAATGTTTACATTTTTGATGAGACGCTAAATAAAAGAAGTTTAATCGCCGGCAAACGAAAACCCGCGATTTCCCGTAAATCCCGTACTCGGCCCGTATAGTCGAATGAATATAAAGAAAGTACCCAGGGAGTAAACTCATTTCCCGAACGATTTTTTAAATTACTTTTCCACCACTAAAACGCATGAGACTTGTAGTTTTCAAAAATGTTTTTATTTTTGATAAGACGCTGAATAAAAGAAGTTTAATCGCCGGCAAACGAAAACCCGCGTTTTCCCGTAAATCCCGTACTCAGCCCGTATAGTCAAAAGTATACAAAAAAAGTACCCAGGGAGTAAACTGATTTCCCGAATGATTTTTTAAATTATTTTTTCACCACTAAAACGCATGAGACTTGTAGTTTTCAAAAATGTTTTCATTTTTGATGAGACGCTGAATAAAAGAAGTTCAATCGCCGGCAAACAAAAACCCGCGATTTCCTGTAAATCCCGGGCTTGGCCCCTATAGTCGAATGTATACAAAGAAAGTACCCTGTGAGTAAACTCATTTTCAGAACGATTTTTCAAATTATTTTTTCACCACTAAAACGCATGAGACTTGTAGTTTTCAAAAATGTTTTCATTTTTGATGAGACGCTGAATAAAAGAAGTTTAATCGCCGGCAAACGAAAACCTTTTGATGAGACTCTAGATAAAAGAAGTTTAATCGCCGGGGCAAACGAAAACCCGCGATTTCCCGTAAATCCCGTACTCGGCCCCTATAGTCAAAAGTATACAAAGAAAGTACCCAGGGAGTAAACTGATTTCCCGAATAAATTTTTAAAGTATTTTTTCACCACTAAAACGCATGAGACTTGTAGTTTTCAAAAATGTTTTCATTTTTGATGAGACGCTGAATAAAAGAAGTTTAATCGCCGGCAAACGAAAACCCGCGATTTCCTGTAAATCCCGGGCTTGGCCCCTATAGTCGAATGTATACAAAGAAAGTACCCTGTGAGTAAACTCATTTTCAAAACGATTTTTCAAATTATTTTTTCACCACTAAAACGCATGAGACTTGTAGTTTTCAAAAATGTTTTCATTTTTGATGAGACGCTAAATAAAAGAAGTTTAATCGCCGGCAAACGAAAACCCGCGATTTCCCGTAAATCCCGTACTCGGCCCGTATAGTCAAAAGTATACAAAGAAAGTACCCAGGGAGTAAACTCATTTCCCGAACGATTTTTTAAATTATTTTTTCACCACTAAAACGCATGAGACTTGTAGTATTAAAAAATGTTTACATTTTTGATGAGACGCTAAATAAAAGAAGTTTAATCGCCGGCAAACGAAAACCCGCGATTTCCCGTAAATCCCGTACTCGGCCCGTATAGTCGAATGTATATAAAGAAAGTACCCAGGGAGTAAACTCATTTCCCGAACGATTTTTTAAATTACTTTTCCACCACTAAAACGCATGAGACTTGTAGTTTTCAAAAATGTTTTTATTTTTGATAAGACGCTGAATAAAACAAGTTTAATCGCCGCGATTTCCCGTAAATCCGGTACTCGGCCCGTATAGTCAAACGTATACAAAGAAAGTACCCAGGGAGTAAATTCATTTCCCGAACGATTTTTTAAATTATTTTTTCACCACTAAAACGCATGAGACTTGTAGTTTTCAAAAATGTTTTCATTTTTGATGAGACGCTAAATAAAAGAAGTTTAATCGCCGGCAAACGAAAACCCGCGATTTCCCGTAAATCCCGTACTCGGCCCGTATAGTCAAAAGTATACAA
Organism: Hydractinia symbiolongicarpus; assembly: GCF_029227915.1. Classification (NCBI taxonomy): domain Eukaryota; kingdom Metazoa; phylum Cnidaria; class Hydrozoa; order Anthoathecata; family Hydractiniidae; genus Hydractinia; species Hydractinia symbiolongicarpus. The sequence continues at coordinate 636,645 of NC_079886.1, forward strand.
AGAAAGTACCCAGGGAGTAAACTCATTTCCCGAACGATTTTTTAAATTACTTTTCCACCACTAAAACTCATGAGACTTGTAGTTTTTAAAAATGTTTTTATTTTTGATAAGACGCTGAATAAAAGAAGTTTAATCGCCGCGATTTCCAGTAAATCCGGTACTCGGCCCGTATAGTCAAAAGTATACAAAGAAAGTACCCAGGGAGTAAATTCATTTCCCGAACGATTTTTTAAATTATTTTTTCACCACTAAAACGCATGAGACTTGTAGTTTTCAAAAATATTCTCATTTTTGATGAGACGCTGAATAAAAGAAGTTTAATCGCCGGCAAACGAAAACCCGCGTTTTCCCGTAAATCCCGTACTCGGCCCGTATAGTCAAAAGTATACAAAAAAAGTACCCAGGGAGTAAACTGATTTCCCGAATGATTTTTTAAATTATTTTTTCACCACTAAAACGCATGAGACTTGTAGTTTTCAAAAATGTTTTCATTTTTGATGAGACGCTGAATAAAAGAAGTTCAATCACCGGCAAACGAAAACCCGCAATTTCCTGTAAATCCCGGGCTTGGCCCCTATAGTCGAATGTATACAAAGAAAGTACCCTGTGAGTAAACTCATTTTCAGAACGATTTTTCAAATTATTTTTTCACCACTAAAACGCATGAGACTTGTAGTTTTTAAAAATGTTTTCATTTTTGATGAGACGCTGAATAAAAGAAGTTTAATCGCCGGCAAACGAAAACCCGCGATTTCCTGTAAATCCCGGGCTTGGCCCCTATAGTCGAAAGTATACAAAGAAAGTACCCTGTGAGTAAACTCATTTTCAGAACGATTTTTCAAATTATTTTTTCACCACTAAAACGCATGAGACTTGTAGTTTTCAAAAATGTTTTCATTTTTGATGAGACGCTAAATAAAAGAAGTTTAATCGCCGGCAAACGAAAACCCGCGATTTCCCGTAAATTCCGTACTCGGCCCGTATAGTCAAAAGTATACAAAGAAAGTACCCAGGGAGTAAACTCATTTCCCGAACGATTTTTTAAATTATTTTTTCACCCTATAACGCATGAGACTTGTAGTTTTCAATAATGTTTTCATTTTTGATGAGACGCTGAATAAAAGAAGTTTAATCGCCGGCAAACGAAAACCCGCGATTTCCCTTAAATCCCGTACTCGGCCCGTATAGTCAAAAGTATACAAAGAAAGTACCCAGGGAGTAAACTCATTTCCCGAACGATTTTTTAAATTATTTTTTCACCACTATAACGCATGACACTTGTAGTTTTCAAAAATGTTTTCATTTTTGATGAGACGCTAAATAAAAGAAGTTTAATCGCCGGCAAACGAAAACCCGCGATTTCCCGTAAATCCCGTACTCGGCCCGTATAGTCAAAAGTATACAAAAAAAGTACCCAGGGAGTAAACTGATTTCCCGAATGATTTTTTAAATTATTTTTTCACCACTAAAACGCATGAGACTTGTAGTTTTCAAAAATGTTTTCATTTTTGATGAGACGCTGAATAAAAGAAGTTCAATCGCCGGCAAACGAAAACCCGCGATTTCCTGTAAATCCCGGGCTTGGCCCCTATAGTCGAATGTATACAAAGAAAGTACCCTGTGAGTAAACTCATTTTCAGAACGATTTTTCAAATTATTTTTTCACCACTAAAACGCATGAGACTTGTAGTTTTCAAAAATGTTTTCATTTTTGATGAGACGCTGAATAAAAGAAGTTTAATCGCCGGCAAACGAAAACCCGCGATTTCCTGTAAATCCCGGGCTTGGCCCCTATAGTCGAATGTATACAAAGAAAGTACCCTGTGAGTAAACTCATTTTCAAAACGATTTTTCAAATTATTTTTTCACCACTAAAACGCATGAGACTTGTAGTTTTCAAAAATGTTTTCATTTTTGATGAGACGCTAAATAAAAGAAGTTTAATCGCCGGCAAACGAAAACCCGCGATTTCCCGTAAATCCCGTACTCGGCCCGTATAGTCAAAAGTATACAAAGAAAGTACCCAGGGAGTAAACTCATTTCCCGAACGATTTTTTAAATTATTTTTTCACCACTAAAACGCATGAGACTTGTAGTATTAAAAAATGTTTACATTTTTGATGAGACGCTAAATAAAAGAAGTTTAATCGCCGGCAAACGAAAACCCGCGATTTCCCGTAAATCCCGTACTCGGCCCGTATAGTCGAATGTATATAAAGAAAGTACCCAGGGAGTAAACTCATTTCCCGAACGATTTTTTAAATTACTTTTCCACCACTAAAACGCATGAGACTTGTAGTTTTCAAAAATGTTTTTATTTTTGATAAGACGCTGAATAAAACAAGTTTAATCGCCGCGATTTCCCGTAAATCCGGTACTCGGCCCGTATAGTCAAAAGTATACAAAGAAAGTACCCAGGGAGTAAATTCATTTCCCGAACGATTTTTTAAATTATTTTTTCACCACTAAAACGCATGAGACTTGTAGTTTTCAAAAATGTTTTCATTTTTGATGAGACGCTAAATAAAAGAAGTTTAATCGCCGGCAAACGAAAACCCGCGATTTCCCGTAAATCCCGTACTCGGCCCGTATAGTCAAAAGTTTACAAAGAAAGTACCCAGGGAGTAAACTCATTTCCCGAACGATTTTTTAAATTACTTTTCCACCACTAAAACTCATGAGACTTGTAGTTTTTAAAAATGTTTTTATTTTTGATAAGACGCTGAATAAAAGAAGTTTAATCGCCGCGATTTCCAGTAAATCCGGTACTCGGCCCGTATAGTCAAAAGTATACAAAGAAAGTACCCACGGAGTAAATTCATTTCCCGAACGATTTTTTAAATTATTTTTTCACCACTAAAACGCATGAGACTTGTAGTTTTCAAAAATATTCTCATTTTTGATGAGACGCTGAATAAAAGAAGTTTAATCGCCGGCAAACGAAAACCCGCGTTTTCCCGTAAATCCCGTACTCGGCCCGTATAGTCAAAAGTATACAAAAAAAGTACCCAGGGAGTAAACTGATTTCCCGAATGATTTTTTAAATTATTTTTTCACCACTAAAACGCATGAGACTTGTAGTTTTCAAAAATGTTTTCATTTTTGATGAGACGCTGAATAAAAGAAGTTCAATCACCGGCACACGAAAACCCGCGATTTCCTGTAAATCCCGGGCTTGGCCCCTATAGTCGAATGTATACAAAGAAAGTACCCTGTGAGTAAACTCATTTTCAGAACGATTTTTCAAATTATTTTTTCACCACTAAAACGCATGAGACTTGTAGTTTTTAAAAATGTTTTCATTTTTGATGAGACGCTGAATAAAAGAAGTTTAATCGCCGGCAAACGAAAACCCGCGATTTCCTGTAAATCCCGGGCTTGGCCCCTATAGTCGAATGTATACAAAGAAAGTACCCTGTGAGTAAACTCATTTTCAGAACGATTTTTCAAATTATTTTTTCACCACTAAAACGCATGAGACTTGTAGTTTTCAAAAATGTTTTCATTTTTGATGAGACGCTAAATAAAAGAAGTTTAATCGCCGGCAAACGAAAACCCGCGATTTCCCGTAAATCCCGTACTCGGCCCGTATAGTCAAAAGTATACAAAGAAAGTACCCAGGGAGTAAACTCATTTCCCGAACGATTTTTTAAATTATTTTTTCACCCTATAACGCATGACACTTGTAGTTTTCAAAAATGTTTTCATTTTTGATGAGACGCTAAATAAAAGAAGTTTAATCGCCGGCAAACGAAAACCCGCGATTTCCCGTAAATCCCGTACTCGGCCCGTATAGTCAAAAGTATACAAAGAAAGTACCCAGGGAGTAAACTCATTTCCCGAACGATTTTTTAAATTATTTTTTCACCCTATAACGCATGACACTTGTAGTTTTCAAAAATGTTTTCATTTTTGATGAGACGCTAAATAAAAGAAGTTTAATCGCCGGCAAACGAAAACCCGCGATTTCCCGTAAATCCCGTACTCGGCCCGTATAGTCGAATGAATATAAAGAAAGTACCCAGGGAGTAAACTCATTTCCCGAACGATTTTTTAAATTACTTTTCCACCACTAAAACGCATGAGACTTGTAGTTTTCAAAAATGTTTTTATTTTTGATAAGACGCTGAATAAAAGAAGTTTAATCGCCGGCAAACGAAAACCCGCGTTTTCCCGTAAATCCCGTACTCAGCCCGTATAGTCAAAAGTATACAAAAAAAGTACCCAGGGAGTAAACTGATTTCCCGAATGATTTTTTAAATTATTTTTTCACCACTAAAACGCATGAGACTTGTAGTTTTCAAAAATGTTTTCATTTTTGATGAGACGCTGAATAAAAGAAGTTCAATCGCCGGCAAACGAAAACCCGCGATTTCCCGTAAATCCCGTACTCGGCCCGTATAGTCAAAAGTATACAAAGAAAGTACCCAGGGAGTAAACTCATTTCCCGAACGATTTTTTAAATTATTTTTTCACCCTATAACGCATGAGACTTGTAGTTTTCAAAAATGTTTTCATTTTTGATGAGACGCTGAATAAAAGAAGTTTAATCGCCGGCAAACGAAAACCCGCGATTTTCTGTAAATCCCTGGCTTGGCCCCTATAGTCGAATGTATACAAAGAAAGTACCCTGTGAGTAAACTCATTTTCAGAACGATTTTTTAAATTATTTTTTCACCACTAAAACGCATGAGACTTGTAGTTTTCCAAAATGTTTTTATTCTTGATGAGACTCTAAATAAAAGAAGTTTAATCGCCGGCAAACGAAAACCCGCGATTTCCCGTAAATCCCGGGCTTGGCCCGTATAGTTGAATGTATATAAAGAAAGTACCCTGTGAGTGAACTCATTTCCCGAACGATTTTTTAAATTATTTTTTCACCAATAAAACGCATGAGATTTGTAGTTTTCAAAAATGTTTTCATTTTTGATGAGACGCTGAATGAAAGAAGTTTGATCTCCGGCAAAAGAAAACCCGCGTTTTCCCGTAAATCCCGTACTCGGCCCGTATAGTCAAAAGTATACAAAAAAGTACCCAGGGAGTAAACTGATTTCCCGAATGATTTTTTAAATTATTTTTTCACCACTAAAACGCATGAGACTTGTAGTTTTCAAAAATGTTTTCATTTTTGATGAGACGCTGAATAAAAGAAGTTTAATCGCCGGCAAACGAAAACCCGCGATTTCCCGTAAATCCCGTACTCGGCCCGTATAGTCAAAAGTATACAAAGAAAGTACCCAGGGAGTAAACTCATTTCCCGAACGATTTTTAAATTATTTTTTCACCACTATAACGCATGAGACTTGTAGTTTTCAAAAATGTTTTCATTTTTGATGAGACGCTAAATAAAAGAAGTTTAATCGCCGGCAAACGAAAACCCGCGTTTTCCCGTAAATCCCGTACTCAGCCCGTATAGTCAAAAGTATACAAAAAAAGTACCCAGGGAGTAAACTGATTTCCCGAATGATTTTTTAAATTATTTTTTCACCACTAAAACGCATGAGACTTGTAGTTTTCAAAAATGTTTTCATTTTTGATGAGACGCTGAATAAAAGAAGTTCAATCGCCGGCAAACGAAAACCCGCGATTTCCTGTAAATCCCGGGCTTGGCCCCTATAGTCGAATGTATACAAAGAAAGTACCCTGTGAGTAAACTCATTTTCAGAACGATTTTTCAAATTATTTTTTCACCACTAAAACGCATGAGACTTGTAGTTTTCAAAAATGTTTTCATTTTTGATGAGACGCTGAATAAAAGAAGTTTAATCGCCGGCAAACGAAAACCCGCGATTTCCTGTAAATCCCGGGCTTGGCCCCTATAGTCGAATGTATACAAAGAAAGTACCCTGTGAGTAAACTCATTTTCAGAACGATTTTTCAAATTATTTTTTCACCACTAAAACGCATGAGACTTGTAGTTTTCAAAAATGTTTTCATTTTTGATGAGACGCTAAATAAAAGAAGTTTAATCGCCGGCAAACGAAAACCCGCGATTTCCCGTAAATCCCGTACTCGGCCCGTATAGTCAAAAGTATACAAAGAAAGTACCCAGGGAGTAAACTCATTTCCCGAACGATTTTTTAAATTATTTTTTCACCCTATAACGCATGAGACTTGTAGTTTTCAAAAATGTTTTCATTTTTGATGAGACGCTGAATAAAAGAAGTTTAATCGCCGGCAAACGAAAACCCGCGATTTTCTGTAAATCCCTGGCTTGGCCCCTATAGTCGAATGTATACAAAGAAAGTACCCTGTGAGTAAACTCATTTTCAGAACGATTTTTTAAATTATTTTTTCACCACTAAAACGCATGAGACTTGTAGTTTTCCAAAATGTTTTTATTCTTGATGAGACTCTAAATAAAAGAAGTTTAATCGCCGGCAAACGAAAACCCGCGATTTCCCGTAAATCCCGGGCTTGGCCCGTATAGTTGAATGTATATAAAGAAAGTACCCTGTGAGTGAACTCATTTCCCGAACGATTTTTTAAATTATTTTTTCACCAATAAAACGCATGAGATTTGTAGTTTTCAAAAATGTTTTCATTTTTGATGAGACGCTGAATGAAAGAAGTTTGATCTCCGGCAAAAGAAAACCCGCGTTTTCCCGTAAATCCCGTACTCGGCCCGTATAGTCAAAAGTATACAAAAAAGTACCCAGGGAGTAAACTGATTTCCCGAATGATTTTTTAAATTATTTTTTCACCACTAAAACGCATGAGACTTGTAGTTTTCAAAAATGTTTTCATTTTTGATGAGACGCTGAATAAAAGAAGTTTAATCGCCGGCAAACGAAAACCCGCGATTTCCCGTAAATCCCGTACTCGGCCCGTATAGTCAAAAGTATACAAAGAAAGTACCCAGGGAGTAAACTCATTTCCCGAACGATTTTTAAATTATTTTTTCACCACTATAAGGCATGAGACTTGTAGTTTTCAAAAATGTTTTCATTTTTGATGAGACGCTAAATAAAAGAAGTTTAATCGCCGGCAAACGAAAACCTGCGATTTAACGTAAATCTCGTACTCGGCCCGTATAGTCGAATGTATATAAAGAAAGTACCCAGGGAGTAAACTCATTTCGCGAACGATTTTTTAAATTATTTTTCCACCACTAAAACGCATGAGACTTGTAGTTTTTATTTTTGATGAGACGCTGAATAAAAGAAGTTTAATCGCCGCGATTTCCCGTAAATCCGGTACTCGGCCCGTATAGTCAAAAGTATACAAAGAAAGTACTCAGGGAGTAAACTCATTTCCCGAACGATTTTTTAAATTATTTTTTCACCACTAAAACGCATGAGACTTGTAGTTTTCAAAAATGTTTTTATTTTTGATGAGACGCTAAATAAAAGAAGTTTAATCGCCGGCAAACGAAAACCGACGATTTCCCGTAAATCCCGTACTCGGACCGTATAGTCAAAAGTATACAAAGAAAGTACCCAGGGAGTAAACTCATTTCCCGAACGATTTTTTAAATTATTTTTTCACCACTAAAACGCACGAGACTTGTAGTTTTCAAAAATGTTTTCATTTTTGATGAGACGCTAAATAAAAGAAGTTTAATCGCCGGCAAACGAAAACCCGCGATTTCCCGTAAATGTCGTACTCGGCCCGTATAGTCGAATGTATATAAAGAAAGTACCCAGGGAGTAAACACATTTCGCGAACGATTTTTTAAATTATTTTTCCACCACTAAAACGCATGAGACTTGTAGTTTTTAAAAATGTTTTTATTTTTGATGAGACGCTGAATAAAAGAAGTTTAATCGCCGCGATTTCCCGTAAATCCGGTACTCGCCCGTATAGTCAAAAGTATACAAAGAAAGTACTCAGGGAGTAAACTCATTTCCCGAACGATTTTTTAAATTATTTTTTCACCACTAAAACGCATGAGACTTGTAGTTTTTAAAAATGTTTTTATTTTTGATGAGACGCTAAATAAAAGAAGTTTAATCGCCGGCAAACGAAAACCGACGATTTCCCGTAAATCCCGTACTCGGACCGTATAGTCAAAAGTATACAAAGAAAGTACCCAGGGAGTAAATTCTTTTCCCGAACGATTTTTTAAATTATTTCTTCACCACTAAAACGCATGCGACTTGTAGTTTTCAAAAATAATCTCATTTTTGATGAGACGCTGAATAAAAAAAGTTTAATCGCCGGCAAACGAAAACCCGCGATTTCCTGTAAATCCCGTACTCGGCCCGTATAGTAAAAAGTACATAAAAAAAGTACCCAGGGAGTAAACTGACTTCCCGAATGATTTTTTAAATTATTTTTTCACTACTAAAACGCATGAGACTTGTAGTTTTCAAAAAAAAATTTATTTTTGATAAGACGCTGAATAAAAGAAGTTTAATCGCTGGCAAACGAAAACCCGCGATTTCCGGTAAATCCCTGGCTTGGCCCCTATAGTCGAATGTATACAAAGAAAGTACCCTGTGAGTAAACTCATTTTTAGAACGTTTTTTTAAATTATTTTTTCACCACTAAAACGCATGAGACTTGTAGTTTTCCAAAATGTTTTCATTTTTGATAAGACGCTGAATTTAAGAAGTTTAATCGCCGGCAAACGAAAACCCGCGATTTCCCGTAAATCCGATACTCGGCCCGTATAGTCAGAAGTATACAAAGAAAGTACTCAAGGAGTAAACTCATTTCCCGAACGATTTTTTAAATTATTTTTTCACCACTAAAACGCATGGGACTTGTAGTTTTCAAAAATGTTTTCATTTTTGATGAGACGCTAAATAAAGAAGTGTAATCGCCGGCAAACGAAAACCCGCGATTTCCTGTAAATACCTGGCTTGGCCCCTATAGTCGAATGTATACAAAGAAAGTACCCTGTGAGTAAACTCATTTTCAGAACGATTTTTTAAATTATTTTTTCACCACTAAAACGCATGAGACTTGTAGTTTTCCAAAATGTTTTCATTCTTGATGAGACTCTAAATAAAAGAAGTTTAATCGCCGGCAAACGAAAACCCGTGATTTCCCGTAAATCCCGGGCTTGGCCCGTATAGTTGAATGTATATAAAGAAAGTACCCTGTGAGTGAACTCATTTCCCGAACGATTTTTTAAATTATTTTTTCACCATTAAAACGCATGAGATTTGTAGTTTTCAAAAATGTTTTCATTTTTGATGAGACGCTGAATGAAAGAAGTTTGATCTCCGGCAAACGAAAACCCGCGTTTTCCCGTAAATCCCGTACTCGGCCCGTATAGTCAAAAGTATACAAAAAAGTACCCAGGGAGTAAACTGATTTCCCGAATGATTTTTTAAATTATTTTTTCACCACTAAAACGCATGAGACTTGTAGTTTTCAAAAATGTTTTCATTTTTGATGAGACGCTGAATAAAAGAAGTTTAATCGCCGGCAAACGAAAACCCGCGATTTCCCGTAAATCCCGTACTCGGCCCGTATAGTCAAAAGTATACAAAGAAAGTACCCAGGGAGTAAACTCATTTCCCGAACGATTTTTAAATTATTTTTTCACCACTATAACGCATGAGACTTGTAGTTTTCAAAAATGTTTTCATTTTTGATGAGACGCTAAATAAAAGAAGTTTAATCGCCGGCAAACGAAAACCTGCGATTTAACGTAAATCTCCTACTCGGCCCGTATAGTCGAATGTATATAAAGAAAGTACCCAGGGAGTAAACTCATTTCGCGAACGATTTTTTAAATTATTTTTCCACCACTAAAACGCATGAGACTTGTAGTTTTTAAAAATGTTTTTATTTTTGATGAGACGCTGAATAAAAAAAGTTTAATCGCCGCGATTTACCGTAAATCCGGTACTCGGCCCGTATAGTCAAAAGTATACAAAGAAAGTACTCGGGGAGTAAACTCATTTCCCGAACGATTTTTTAAATTATTTTTTCACCACTAAAACGCATGAGACTTGCAGTTTTCAAAAATGTTTTTATTTTTGATGAGACGCTAAATAAAAGAAGTTTAATCGCCGCCAAACGAAAACCGACGATTTCCCGTAAATCCCGTACTCGGACCGTATAGTCAAAAGTATACAAAGAAAGTACCCAGGGAGTAAACTCATTTCCCGAACGATTTTTTAAATTATTTTTTCACCACTAAAACGCATGAGACTTGTAGTTTTCAAAAATATTCTCATTTTTGATGAGACGCTGAATAAAAGAAGTTTAATCGCCGGCAAACGAAAACCCGCGTTTTCCCGTAAATCACGTACTCGGCCCGTATAGTCAAAAGTATACAAAAAAAGTACCCAGGGAGTAAACTGATTTCCCGAATGATTTTTTAAATTATTTTTTCACCACTAAAACGCATGAGACTTGTAGTTTTCAAAAATGTTTTCATTTTTGATGAGACGCTGAATAAAAGAAGTTCAATCACCGGCAAACGAAAACCCGCGATTTCCTGTAAATCCCGGGCTTGGCCCCTATAGTCGAATGTATACAAAGAAAGTACCCTGTGAGTAAACTCATTTTCAGAACGATTTTTCAAATTATTTTTTCAGCACTAAAACGCATGAGACTTGTAGTTTTCAAAAATGTTTTCATTTTTGATGAGACGCTGAATAAAAGAAGTTTAATCGCCGGCAAACAAAAACCCGCGATTTCCTGTAAATCCCGGGCTTGGCCCCTATAGTCGAATGTATACAAAGAAAGTACCCTGTGAGTAAACTCATTTTCAGAACGATTTTTCAAATTATTTTTTCACCACTAAAACGCATGAGACTTGTAGTTTTCAAAAATGTTTTCATTTTTGATGAGACGCTAAATAAAAGAAGTTTAATCGCCGGCAAACGAAAACCCGCGATTTCCCGTAAATCCCGTACTCGGCCCGTATAGTCAAAAGTATACAAAGAAAGTACCCAGGGAGTAAACTCATTTCCCGAACGATTTTTTAAATTATTTTTTCACCCTATAACGCATGAGACTTGTAGTTTTCAAAAATGTTTTCATTTTTGATGAGACGCTGAATAAAAGAAGTTTAATCGCCGGCAAACGAAAACCCGCGATTTCCCTTAAATCCCGTACTCGGCCCGTATAGTCAAAAGTATACAAAGAAAGTACCCAGGGAGTAAACTCATTTCCCGAACGATTTTTTAAATTATTTTTTCACCACTATAACGCATGACACTTGTAGTTTTCAAAAATGTTTTCATTTTTGATGAGACGCTAAATAAAAGAAGTTTAATCGCCGGCAAACGAAAACCCGCGATTTCCCGTAAATCCCGTACTCGGCCCGTATAGTCGAATGAATATAAAGAAAGTACCCAGGGAGTAAACTCATTTCCCGAACGATTTTTTAAATTACTTTTCCACCACTAAAACGCATGAGACTTGTAGTTTTCAAAAATGTTTTTATTTTTGATAAGACGCTGAATAAAAGAAGTTTAATCGCCGGCAAACGAAAACCCGCGTTTTCCCGTAAATCCCGTACTCGGCCCGTATAGTCAAAAGTATACAAAAAAAGTACCCAGGGAGTAAACTGATTTCCCGAATGATTTTTTAAATTATTTTTTCACCACTAAAACGCATGAGACTTGTAGTTTTCAAAAATGTTTTCATTTTTGATGAGACGCTGAATAAAAGAAGTTCAATCGCCGGCAAACGAAAACCCGCGATTTCCTGTAAATCCCGGGCTTGGCCCCTATAGTCGAATGTATACAAAGAAAGTACCCTGTGAGTAAACTCATTTTCAGAACGATTTTTCAAATTATTTTTTCACCACTAAAACGCATGAGACTTGTAGTTTTCAAAAATGTTTTCATTTTTGATGAGACGCTGAATAAAAGAAGTTTAATCGCCGGCAAACGAAAACCCGCGATTTCCTGTAAATCCCGGGCTTGGCCCCTATAGTCGAATGTATACAAAGAAAGTACCCTGTGAGTAAACTCATTTTCAGAACGATTTTTCAAATTATTTTTTCACCACTAAAACGCATGAGACTTGTAGTTTTCAAAAATGTTTTCATTTTTGATGAGACGCTAAATAAAAGAAGTTTAATCGCCGGCAAACGAAAACCCGCGATTTCCCGTAAATCCCGTACTCGGCCCGTATAGTCAAAAGTATACAAAGAAAGTACCCAGGGTGTAAACTCATTTCCCGAACGATTTTTTAAATTATTTTTTCACCCTATAACGCATGAGACTTGTAGTTTTCAAAAATGTTTTCATTTTTGATGAGACGCTGAATAAAAGAAGTTTAATCGCCGGCAAACGAAAACCCGCGATTTCCTGTAAATCCCTGGCTTGGCCCCTATAGTCGAATGTATACAAAGAAAGTACCCTGTGAGTAAACTCATTTTCAGAACGATTTTTTAAATTATTTTTTCACCACTAAAACGCATGAGACTTGTAGTTTTCCAAAATGTTTTTATTCTTGATGAGATTCTAAATAAAAGAAGTTTAATCGCCGGCAAACGAAAACCCGCGATTTCCCGTAAATCCCGGGCTTGGCCCGTATAGTTGAATGTATATAAAGAAAGTACCCTGTGAGTGAACTCATTTCCCGAACGATTTTTTAAATTATTTTTTCACCAATAAAACGCATGAGATTTGTAGTTTTCAAAAATGTTTTCATTTTTGATGAGACGCTGAATGAAAGAAGTTTGATCTCCGGCAAAAGAAAACCCGCGTTTTCCCGTAAATCCCGTACTCGGCCCGTATAGTCAAAAGTATACAAAAAAGTACCCAGGGAGTAAACTGATTTCCCGAATGATTTTTTAAATTATTTTTTCACCACTAAAACGCATGAGACTTGTAGTTTTCAAAAATGTTTTCATTTTTGATGAGACGCTGAATAAAAGAAGTTTAATCGCCGGCAAACGAAAACCCGCGATTTCCCGTAAATCCCGTACTCGGCCCGTATAGTCAAAAGTATACAAAGAAAGTACCCAGGGAGTAAACTCATTTCCCGAACGATTTTTAAATTATTTTTTCACCACTATAACGCATGAGACTTGTAGTTTTCAAAAATGTTTTCATTTTTGATGAGACGCTGAATAAAAGAAGTTTAATCGCCGGCAAACGAAAACCCGCGATTTCCTGTAAATCCCGGGCTTGGCCCCTATAGTCGAATGTATACAAAGAAAGTACCCTGTGAGTAAACTCATTTTCAGAACGATTTTTCAAATTATTTTTTCACCACTAAAACGCATGAGACTTGTAGTTTTCAAAAATGTTTTCATTTTTGATGAGACGCTAAATAAAAGAAGTTTAATCGCCGGCAAACGAAAACCCGCGATTTCCCGTAAATCCCGTACTCGGCCCGTATAGTCAAAAGTATACAAAGAAAGTACCCAGGGTGTAAACTCATTTCCCGAACGATTTTTTAAATTATTTTTTCACCCTATAACGCATGAGACTTGTAGTTTTCAAAAATGTTTTCATTTTTGATGAGACGCTGAATAAAAGAAGTTTAATCGCCGGCAAACGAAAACCCGCGATTTCCTGTAAATCCCTGGCTTGGCCCCTATAGTCGAATGTATACAAAGAAAGTACCCTGTGAGTAAACTCATTTTCAGAACGATTTTTTAAATTATTTTTTCACCACTAAAACGCATGAGACTTGTAGTTTTCCAAAATGTTTTTATTCTTGATGAGATTCTAAATAAAAGAAGTTTAATCGCCGGCAAACGAAAACCCGCGATTTCCCGTAAATCCCGGGCTTGGCCCGTATAGTTGAATGTATATAAAGAAAGTACCCTGTGAGTGAACTCATTTCCCGAACGATTTTTTAAATTATTTTTTCACCAATAAAACGCATGAGATTTGTAGTTTTCAAAAATGTTTTCATTTTTGATGAGACGCTGAATGAAAGAAGTTTGATCTCCGGCAAAAGAAAACCCGCGTTTTCCCGTAAATCCCGTACTCGGCCCGTATAGTCAAAAGTATACAAAAAAGTACCCAGGGAGTAAACTGATTTCCCGAATGATTTTTTAAATTATTTTTTCACCACTAAAACGCATGAGACTTGTAGTTTTCAAAAATGTTTTCATTTTTGATGAGACGCTGAATAAAAGAAGTTTAATCGCCGGCAAACGAAAACCCGCGATTTCCCGTAAATCCCGTACTCGGCCCGTATAGTCAAAAGTATACAAAGAAAGTACCCAGGGAGTAAACTCATTTCGCGAACGATTTTTTAAATTATTTTTCCACCACTATAACGCATGAGACTTGTAGTTTTCAAAAATGTTTTCATTTTTGATGAGACGCTAAATAAAAGAAGTTTAATCGCCGGCAAACGAAAACCTGCGATTTAACGTAAATCTCGTACTCGGCCCGTATAGTCGAATGTATATAAAGAAAGTACCCAGGGAGTAAACTCATTTCGCGAACGATTTTTTAAATTATTTTTCCACCACTAAAACGCATGAGACTTGTAGTTTTTAAAAATGTTTTCATTTTTGATGAGACGCTGAATAAAAGAAGTTTAATCGCCGGCAAACGAAAACCCGCGATTTCCCGTAAATCCCGTACTCGGCCCGTATAGTCAAAAGTATACAAAGAAAGTACCCAGGGAGTAAACTCATTTCCCGAACGATTTTTAAATTATTTTTTCACCACTATAACGCATGAGACTTGTAGTTTTCAAAAATGTTTTCATTTTTGATGAGACGCTAAATAAAAGAAGTTTAATCGCCGGCAAACGAAAACCTGCGATTTAACGTAAATCTCGTACTCGGCCCGTATAGTCGAATGTATATAAAGAAAGTACCCAGGGAGTAAACTCATTTCGCGAACGATTTTTTAAATTATTTTTCCACCACTAAAACGCATGAGACTTGTAGTTTTTAAAAATGTTTTTATTTTTGATGAGACGCTGAATAAAAGAAGTTTAATCGCCGCGATTTCCCGTAAATCCGGTACTCGCCCGTATAGTCAAAAGTATACAAAGAAAGTACCCAGGGAGTAAACTCATTTCCCGAACGATTTTTTAAATTATTTTTTCACCACTAAAACGCACGAGACTTGTAGTTTTCAAAAATGTTTTCATTTTTGATGAGACGCTAAATAAAAGAAGTTTAATCGCCGGCAAACGAAAACCCGCGATTTCCAGTAAATCTCGTACTCGGCTCGTATAGTCGAATGTATATAAAGAAAGTACCCAGGGAGTAAATTCTTTTCCCGAACGATTTTTTAAATTATTTCTTCACCACTAAAACGCATGCGACTTGTAGTTTTCAAAAATAATCTCATTTTTGGTGAGACGCTGAATAAAAAAAGTTTAATCGCCGGCAAACGAAAACCCGCGATTTCCCGTAAATCCCGTACTCGGCCCGTATAGTAAAAAGTACATAAAAAAAGTACCCAGGGAGTAAACTGACTTCCCGAATGATTTTTTAAATTATTTTTTCACTACTAAAACGCATGAGACTTGTAGTTTTCAAAAAAAATTTTATTTTTGATAAGACGCAGAATAAAAGAAGTTTAATCGCTGGCAAACGAAAACCCGCGATTTCCGGTAAATCCTTGGCTTGGCCCCTATAGTCGAATGTATACAAAGAAAGTACCCTGTGAGTAAACTCATTTTTAGAACGTTTTTTTAAATTATTTTTTCACCATTAAAACGCATGAGACTTGTAGTTTTCCAAAATGTTTTCATTTTTGATAAGACGCTGAATTTAAGAAGTTTAATCGCCGGCAAACGAAAACCCGCGATTTCCCGTAAATCCGATACTCGGCCCGTATAGTCAGAAGTATACAAAGAAAGTACTCAAGGAGTAAACTCATTTCCCGAACGATTTTTTAAATTATTTTTTCACCACTAAAACGCATGAGACTTGTAGTTTTCAAAAATGTTTTCATTTTTGATGAGACGCTAAATAAAGAAGTGTAATCGCCGGCAAACGAAAACCCGCGATTTCCTGTAAATCCCTGGCTTGGCCCCTATAGTCGAATGTATACAAAGAAAGTACCCTGTGAGTAAACTCATTTTCAGAACGATTTTTTAAATTATTTTTTCACCACTAAAACGCATGAGACTTGTAGTTTTCCAAAATGTTTTCATTCTTGATGAGACTCTAAATAAAAGAAGTTTAATCGCCGGCAAACGAAAACCCGTGATTTCCCGTAAATCCCGGGCTTGGCCCGTATAGTTGAATGTATATAAAGAAAGTACCCTACCCTCATTTCCCGAACGATTTTTTAAATTATTTTTTCACCATTAAAACGCATGAGATTTGTAGTTTTCAAAAATGTTTTCATTTTTGATGAGACGCTGAATGAAAGAAGTTTGATCTCCGGCAAACGAAAACCCGCGTTTTCCCGTAAATCCCGTACTCGGCCCGTATAGTCAAAAGTATACAAAAAAGTACCCAGGGAGTAAACTGATTTCCCGAATGATTTTTTAAATTATTTTTTCACCACTAAAACGCATGAGACTTGTAGTTTTCAAAAATGTTTTCATTTTTGATGAGACGCTGAATAAAAGAAGTTTAATCGCCGGCAAACGAAAACCCGCGATTTCCCGTAAATCCCGTACTCGGCCCGTATAGTCAAAAGTATACAAAGAAAGTACCCAGGGAGTAAACTCATTTCCCGAACGATTTTTAAATTATTTTTTTTTACCACTATAACGCATGAGACTTGTAGTTTTCAAAAATGTTTTCATTTTTGATGAGACGCTAAATAAAAGAAGTTTAATCGCCGGCAAACGAAAACCTGCGATTTAACGTAAATCTCGTACTCGGCCCGTATAGTCGAATGTATATAAAGAAAGTACCCAGGGAGTAAACTCATTTCGCGAACGATTTTTTAAATTATTTTTCCACCACTAAAACGCATGAGACTTGTAGTTTTTAAAAATGTTTTTATTTTTGATGAGACGCTGAATAAAAAAAGTTTAATCGCCGCGATTTCCCGTAAATCCGGTACTCGGCCCGTATAGTCAAAAGTATACAAAGAAAGTACTCGGAGAGTAAACTCATTTCCCGAACGATTTTTTAAATTATTTTTTCACCACTAAAACGCATGAGACTTGCAGTTTTCAAAAATGTTTTTATTTTTGATGAGACGCTAAATAAAAGAAGTTTAATCGCCGCCAAACGAAAACCGACGATTTCCCGTAAATCCCGTACTCGGACCGTATAGTCAAAAGTATACAAAGAAAGTACCCAGGGAGTAAACTCATTTCCCGAACGATTTTTTAAATTATTTTTTCACCACTAAAACGCATGAGACTTGTAGTTTTCAAAAATGTTTTCATTTTTGATGAGACGCTAAATAAAAGAAGTTTAATCGCCGGCAAACGAAAACCCGCGATTTCCCGTAAATCCCGGACTCGGCCCGTATAGTCAAAAGTATACAAAGAAAGTACCCAGGGAGTAAATTCTTTTCCCGAACGATTTTTTAAATTATTTCTTCACCACTAAAACGCATGCGACTTGTAGTTTTCAAAAATAATCTCATTTTTGATGAGACGCTGAATAAAAAAAGTTTAATCGCCGGCAAACGAAAACCCGCGATTTCCCGTAAATCCCGTACTCGGCCCGTATAGTCAAAAGTACATAAAAAAAGTACCCAGGGAGTAAACTGACTTCCCGAATGATTTTTTAAATTATTTTTTCACTACTAAAACGCATGAGACTTGTTGTTTTCCAAAAAAATTTTATTATTGATAAGACGCTGAATAAAAGAAGTTTAATCGCTGGCAAACGAAAACCTGCGATTTCCGGTAAATCCCTGGCTTGGCCCCTATAGTCGAATGTATACAAAGAAAGTACCCTGTGAGTAAACTCATTTTTAGAACGTTTTTTTAAATTATTTTTTCACGACTAAAACGCATGAGACTTGTAGTTTTCCAAAATGTTTTCATTTTTGATAAGACGCTGAATTTAAGAAGTTTAATCGCCGGCAAACGAATACCCGCGATTTCCCGTAAATCCGATACTCGGCCCGTATAGTCAGAAGTATACAAAGAAAGTACTCAAGGAGTAAACTCATTTCCCGAACGATTTTTTAAATTATTTTTTCACCACTAAAACGCATGAGACTTGTAGTTTTCCAAAATGTTTTCATTTTGATGAGACTCTAAATAAAAGAAGTTTAATCGCCGGCAAACGAAAACCCGCGATTTCCCGTAAATCCCGGGCTTGGCCCGTATAGTCGAATGTATATAAAGAAAGTACCCTGTGAGTGAACTCATTTGCCGAACGATTTTTTAAATTATTTTTTCACCATTAAAACGCATGAGATTTGTAGTTTTCAAAAATGTTTTCATTTTTGATGAGACGCTAAATAAAAGAAGTTTAATCGCCGGCGAACGAAAACCCGCGATTTCCCGTAAATCCCGTACTCGGCCCGTATAGTCGAATGTATATAAAGAAAGTACCCAGGGAGTAAACTCATTTACCGAACGATTTTTTAAATTATTTTTCCACCACTAAAACGCATGAGACTTGTAGTTTTCAAAAATGTTTTTATTTTTGATAAGACGCTGAATAAAAGAAGTTTAATCGCCGCGATTTCTTGTAAATCCGGTACTCGGCCCGTATAGTCAAAAGTATACAAAGAAAGTACTCAAGGAGTAAACTCATTTCCCGAACGATTTTTTAAATTATTTTTTCACCACTAAAACGCATGAGACTTGTAGTTTTCAAAAATGTTTTTATTTTTGACGAAACGCTAAATGAAAGAAGTTTGATCTCCGGCAAACGAAAAGCCGGGATTTCCTGTAAATCCCGAACTTGGCCCGTATAATCGAATGTATAAAAGAAAGTACCCAGGGAGTAAACTGATTTCCCGAACGATTTCTCAAATTATGTTTTCACCACCAAAAAGCATGAGACTTGTAGTTTTCAAAAATGTTTTCATTTTTGATGAGACGCTGAATAAGAGAAGTTTAATCGCCGGCAAACGAAAACCCGCGATTTCCTGTAAATCCCGGACTTGGCCCGTATAGTCGAATGTATAAAAGAAAGTACCCAAGGAGTAAACTCATTTCCCGTACGATTTTGTAAATTATTTTTTAATCACTAAAACGGATGAGACTTGTAGTTTTTAAAAATATTTTCATTTTTGATGAGACGCTGAATAAAAGAAGTTTAATCGCCGGCAAACGAAAACCCGCGATTTCCTGCAAATCCCTGGCTTGGCCCATATAGTCGAATGTATACAAAGAAAGTACCCTGTGAGTAAACTCATTTTCAGAACGATTTTTTAAATTATTTTTTCACCACTAAACCGCATGAGACTTGTAGTTTTCCAAAATGTTTTCATTCTTGATGAGACTCTAAATAAAAGAAGTTTAATGGCCGGCAAACGAAAACCCGCGATTTCCCGTAAATCCCTGGCTTGGCCCGTATAGTTGAATGTATATAAAGAAAGTACCCTGTGAGTGAACTCATTTCCCGAACGATTTTTTAAATTATTTTTTCACCATTAAAACGCATGAGATTTGTAGTTTTCAAAAATGTTTTCATTTTTGATGAGACGCTGAATGAAAGAAGTTTGATCTCCGGCAAACGAAAACCGGCGTTTTCCCGTAAATCCCGAACTCGGCCCGTATAGTCAAAAGTATACAAAAAAGGTACCCAGGGAGTAAACTGATTTCCCGAATGATTTTTTAAAATACTTTTTCACCACTAAAACGCATGAGACTTAAAGTTTTCAAAAATGTTTTCATTTTTGATGAGACGCTGAATAAAAGAAGTTTAATCGCCGGCAAACGAAAACCTGCGATTTCTCGTAAACCCCGTACTCGGCCCGTATAGTCAAAAGTATACAAAGAAAGTACCCAGGGAGTAAACTCATTTCCCGAACGATTTTTTAAAATATTTTTTCACCACTATAACGCATGAGACTTGTAGTTTTCAAAAATGTTTTCATTTTTGATGAGACGCTAATAAAAAGAAGTTTAATCGCCGGCAAACGAAAACCCGCGATTTCCCGTAAATCCCGTACTCGGCCCGTATAGTCAAAAGTATACAAAGAAAGTACTCAAGGAGTAAACTCATTTCCCGAACGATTTTTTAAATTATTTTTTCACCACTAAAACGCATGAGACTTGTAGTTTTCAAAAATGTTTTCATTTTTGACGAGACGCTAAATGAAAGAAGTTTGATCTCCGGCAAACGAAAACCCAGGATTTCCTGTAAATCCCGAACTTGGCCCGTAAAATCGATTGTATAAAAGAAAGTACCCAGGGAGTAAACTGATTGCCCGAACGATTTCTCAAATTATATTTTCACCACTAAAAAGCATGAGACTTGTAGTTTTCAAAAATGTTTTCAATTTTGATGAGACGCTGAATAAAAGAAGTTTAATCGCCGGCAAACGAAAACCCGCGATTTCCTGTAAATCCCGGACTTGGCCCGTATAGTCGAATGTATAAAAGAAAGTACCCAAGGAGTAAACTCATTTCCCGTACGATTTTGTAAATTATTTTTTAATCACTAAAACGGATGAGACTTGTAGTTTTTAAAAATATTTTCATTTTTGATGAGACGCTGAATAAAAAAAGTTTAATCGCCGGCAAACGAAAACCCGCGATTTCCCGTAAATCCTGTACTCGGCCCGAATAGTCTAAAGTACATAAAAAAAGTACCCAGGGAGTAAACTGACTTCCCGAATGATTTTTTAAATTATTTTTTCACTACTAAAACGCATGAGACTTGTAGTTTTCCAAAATGTTTTCATTCTTGATGATACTCTAAATAAAAGAAGTTTAATGGCCGGCAAACGAAAACCCGCTATTTCCCGTAAATCCCGGGCTTGGCCCGTATAGTTGAATGTATATAAAGAAAGTACCCTGTGAGTGAACTCATTTCCCGAACGATTTTTTAAATTATTTTTTCACCATTAAAACGCATGAGATTTGTAGTTTTCAAAAATGTTTTCATTTTTGATGAGACGCTGAATGAAAGAAGTTTGATCTCCGGCAAACGAAAACCCGCGTTTTCCCGTAAATCCCGAACTCGGCCCGTATAGTCAAAAGTACACAAAAAAAGTACCCAGGAAGTAAACTGATTTCCCGAATGATTTTTTAAATTATTTTTTCACCACTAAAACGCATGAGACTTGTAGTTTTCAAAAATGTTTTCATTTTTGATGAGACGCTGAATAAAAGAAGTTTAATCGCCGGCAAACGAAAACCTGCGATTTCCCGTAAATCCCGTACTCGGCCCGTATAGTCAAAAGTATACAAAGAAAGTACCCAGGGAGTAAACTCATTTCCCGAACGATTTTTTAAAATATTTTTTCACCACTATAACGCATGGGACTTGTAGTTTTCAAAAATGTTTTCATTTTTGATGAGACACTAATAAAAAGAAGTTTAATCGCCGGCAAACGAAAACCCGCGATTTCCCGTAAATCCCGTACTCGGCCCGTATAGTCGAATGTATATAAAGAAAGTACCCAGGGAGTACACTCATTTCCCGAACGATTTTTTAAATTATTTTTCCACCACTAAAACGCATGAGACTTGTAGTTTTCAAAAATGTTTTTATTTTTGATAAGACGCTGAATAAAAGAAGTTTAATCGCCGTGATTTCCCGTAAATCCGGTACTCGGCCCGTATAGTCTAAAGTATACAAAGAAAGTACTCAAGGAGTAAACTCATTTCCCGAACGATTTTTTAAATTTTTTTTTCACCACTAAAACGCATGAGACTTGTAGTTTTCAAAAATGTTTTTATTTTTGATGAGACGCTAAATAAAAGAAGTTTAATCGCCGGCAAACGAAAACCCGCGATTTCCCGTAAATCCCGTACTCGGCCCGTATAGTCAAAAGTATACAAAGAAAGTACCCAGGGAGTAAACTCATTTCCCGAACGATTTTTTAAATTATTTTTTCACCACTAAAACGCATGAGACTTGTAGTTTTCAAAAATGTTTTCATTTTTGATGAGACGCTAAATGAAAGAAGTTTGATCTCCGGCAAACGAGAACCGGCGTTTTCCCGTAAATCCCGAACTCGGCCCGTATAGTCAAAAGTATACAAAAAAGGTACCCAGGGAGTAAACTGATTTCCCGAATGATTTTTTAAATTACTTTTTCAACACTAAAACGCATGAGACTTGTAGTTTTCAAAAATGTTTTCATTTTTGATGAGACGCTGAATAAAAGAAGTTTAATAGCCGGCAAACGAAAACCTGCGATTTCCCGTAAACCCCGTACTCGGCCCGTATAGTCAAAAGTATACAAAGAAAGTACCCAGGGAGTAAACTCATTTCCCGAACGATTTTTTAAAATATTTTTTCACCACTATAACGCATGAGACTTGTAGTTTTCAAAAATGTTTTCATTTTTGATGAGACGCTAATAAAAAGAAGTTTAATCGCCGGCAAACGAAAACCCGCGATTTCCCGTAAATCCCGTACTCGGCCCGTATAGTCAAAAGTATACAAAGAAAGTACTCAAGGAGTGAACTCATTTCCCGAACGATTTTTTAAATTATTTTTTCACCACTAAAACGCATGAGACTTGTAGTTTTCAAAAATGTTTTCATTTTTGACGAGACGTTAAATGAAAGAAGTTTGATCTCCGGCAAACGAAAACCCAGGATTTCCTGTAAATCCCGAACTTGGCCCGTATAATCGAATGTATATAAAGAAAGTACCCTGTGAGTGAACTCATTTCCCGAACGATTTTTTAAATTATTTTTTCACCATTAAAACGCATGAGATTTGTAGTTTTCAAAAATGTTTTCATTTTTGATGAGACGCTGAATGAAAGAAGTTTGATCTCCGGCAAACGAAAACCCGCGTTTTCCCGTAAATCCCGAACTCGGCCCGTATAGTCAAAAGTACACAAAAAAAGTACCCAGGAAGTAAACTGATTTCCCGAATGATTTTTTAAATTATTTTTTCACCACTAAAACGCATGAGACTTGTAGTTTTCAAAAATGTTTTCATTTTTGATGAGACGCTGAATAAAAGAAGTTTAATCGCCGGCAAACGAAAACCTGCGATTTCCCGTAAATCCCGTACTCGGCCCGTATAGTCAAAAGTATACAAAGAAAGTACCCAGGGAGTAAACTCATTTCCCGAACGATTTTTTAAAATATTTTTTCACCACTATAACGCATGAGACTTGTAGTTTTCAAAAATGTTTTCATTTTTGATGAGACACTAATAAAAAGAAGTTTAATCGCCGGCAAACGAAAACCCGCGATTTCCCGTAAATCCCGTACTCGGCCCGTATAGTCGAATGTATATAAAGAAAGTACCCAGGGAGTACACTCATTTCCCGAACGATTTTTTAAATTATTTTTCCACCACTAAAACGCATGAGACTTGTAGTTTTCAAAAATGTTTTTATTTTTGATAAGACGCTGAATAAAAGAAGTTTAATCGCCGTGATTTCCCGTAAATCCGGTACTCGGCCCGTATAGTCTAAAGTATACAAAGAAAGTACTCAAGGAGTAAACTCATTTCCCGAACGATTTTTTAAATTTTTTTTTCACCACTAAAACGCATGAGACTTGTAGTTTTCAAAAATGTTTTTATTTTTGATGAGACGCTAAATAAAAGAAGTTTAATCGCCGGCAAACGAAAACCCGCGATTTCCCGTAAATCCCGTACTCGGCCCGTATAGTCAAAAGTATACAAAGAAAGTACCCAGGGAGTAAACTCATTTCCCGAACGATTTTTTAAATTATTTTTTCACCACTAAAACGCATGAGACTTGTAGTTTTCAAAAATGTTTTCATTTTTGATGAGACGCTAAATGAAAGAAGTTTGATCTCCGGCAAACGAGAACCGGCGTTTTCCCGTAAATCCCGAACTCGGCCCGTATAGTCAAAAGTATACAAAAAAGGTACCCAGGGAGTAAACTGATTTCCCGAATGATTTTTTAAATTACTTTTTCAACACTAAAACGCATGAGACTTGTAGTTTTCAAAAATGTTTTCATTTTTGATGAGACGCTGAATAAAAGAAGTTTAATAGCCGGCAAACGAAAACCTGCGATTTCCCGTAAACCCCGTACTCGGCCCGTATAGTCAAAAGTATACAAAGAAAGTACCCAGGGAGTAAACTCATTTCCCGAACGATTTTTTAAAATATTTTTTCACCACTATAACGCATGAGACTTGTAGTTTTCAAAAATGTTTTCATTTTTGATGAGACGCTAATAAAAAGAAGTTTAATCGCCGGCAAACGAAAACCCGCGATTTCCCGTAAATCCCGTACTCGGCCCGTATAGTCAAAAGTATACAAAGAAAGTACTCAAGGAGTGAACTCATTTCCCGAACGATTTTTTAAATTATTTTTTCACCACTAAAACGCATGAGACTTGTAGTTTTCAAAAATGTTTTCATTTTTGACGAGACGTTAAATGAAAGAAGTTTGATCTCCGGCAAACGAAAACCCAGGATTTCCTGTAAATCCCGAACTTGGCCCGTATAATCGAATGTATAAAAGAAAGTACCCAGGGAGTAAACTGATTGCCCGAACGATTTCTCAAATTATGTTTTCACCACTAAAAAGCATGAGACTTGTAGTTTTCAAAAATGTTTTCATTTTTGATGAGACGCTGAATAAAAGAAGTTTAATCGCCGGCAAACGAAAACCCGCGATTTCCTGTAAATCCCGGACTTGGCCCGTATAGTCGAATATATAAAAGAAAGTACCCAAGGAGTAAACTCATTTCCCGTACGATTTTGTAAATTATTTTTTAATCACTAAAACGGATGAGACTTGTAGTTTTTAAAAATATTTTCATTTTTGATGAGACGCTGAATAAAAAAAGTTTAATCGCCGGCAAACGAAAACCCGCGATTTCCCGTAAATCCTGTACTCGGCCCGTATAGTCTAATGTACATAAAAAAAGTACCCAGGGAGTAAACTGACTTCCCGAATGATTTTTTAAATTATTTTTTCACTACTAAAACGCATGAGACTTGTAGTTTTCCAAAATGTTTTCATTCTTGATGATACTCTAAATAAAAGAAGTTTAATGGCTGGCAAACGAAAACCCGCTATTTCCCGTAAATCCCGGGCTTGGCCCGTATAGTCAAAAGTATACAAAGAAAGTACCCAGGGAGTAAACTCATTTCCCGAACGATTTTTTAAAATATTTTTTCACCACTATAACGCATGAGACTTGTAGTTTTCAAAAATGTTTTCATTTTTGATGAGACGCTGAATAAAAGAAGTTTAATCGCCGGCAAACGAAAACCTGCGATTTCTCGTAAACCCCGTACTCGGCCCGTATAGTCAAAAGTATACAAAGAAAGTACCCAGGGAGTAAACTCATTTCCCGAACGATTTCTTAAAATATTTTTTCACCACTATAACGCATGAGACTTGTAGTTTTCAAAAATGTTTTCATTTTTGATGAGACGCTAATAAAAAGAAGTTTAATCGCCGGCAAACGAAAACCCGCGATTTCCCGTAAATCCCGTACTCGGCCCGTATAGTCAAAAGTATACAAAGAAAGTACTCAAGGAGTAAACTCATTTCCTGAACGATTTTTTAAATTATTTTGTCACCACTAAAACGCATGAGACTTGTAGTTTTCAAAAATGTTTTCATTTTTGACGAGACGCTAAATGAAAGAAGTTTGATCTCCGGCAAACGAAAACCCAGGATTTCCTGTAAATCCCGAACTTGGCCCGTAAAATCGATTGTATAAAAGAAAGTACCCAGGGAGTAAACTGATTGCCCGAACGATTTCTCAAATTATGTTTTCACCACTAAAAAGCATGAGACTTGTAGTTTTCAAAAATGTTTTCAATTTTGATGAGACGCTGAATAAAAGAAGTTTAATCGCCGGCAAACGAAAACCCGCGATTTCCTGTAAATCCCGGACTTGGCCCGTATAGTCGAATGTATAAAAGAAAGTACCCAAGGAGTAAACTCATTTCCCGTACGATTTTGTAAATTATTTTTTAATCACTAAAACGGATGAGACTTGTAGTTTTTAAAAATATTTTCATTTTTGATGAGACGCTGAATAAAAAAAGTTTAATGGCCGGCAAACGAAAACCCGCGATTTCCCGTAAATCCTGTACTCGGCCCGTATAGTCTAAAGTACATAAAAAAAGTACCCAGGGAGTAAACTGACTTCCCGAATGATTTTTTAAATTATTTTTTCACTACTAAAACGCATGAGACTTGTAGTTTTCCAAAATGTTTTCATTCTTGATGATACTCTAAATAAAAGAAGTTTAATGGCCGGCAAACGAAAACCCGCTATTTCCCGTAAATCCCGGGCTTGGCCCGTATAGTTGAATGTATATAAAGAAAGTACCCTGTGAGTGAACTCATTTCCCGAACGATTTTTTAAATTATTTTTTCACCATTAAAACGCATGAGATTTGTAGTTTTCAAAAATGTTTTCATTTTTGATGAGACGCTGAATGAAAGAAGTTTGATCTCCGGCAAACGAAAACCCGCGTTTTCCCGTAAATCCCGAACTCGGCCCGTATAGTCAAAAGTACACAAAAAAAGTACCCAGGAAGTAAACTGATTTCCCGAATGATTTTTTAAATTATTTTTTCACCACTAAAACGCATGAGACTTGTAGTTTTCAAAAATGTTTTCATTTTTGATGAGACGCTGAATAAAAGAAGTTTAATCGCCGGCAAACGAAAACCTGCGATTTCCCGTAAATCCCGTACTCGGCCCGTATAGTCAAAAGTATACAAAGAAAGTACCCAGGGAGTAAACTCATTTCCCGAACGATTTTTTAAAATATTTTTTCACCACTATAACGCATGAGACTTGTAGTTTTCAAAAATGTTTTCATTTTTGATGAGACGCTAATAAAAAGAAGTTTAATCGCCGGCAAACGAAAACCCGCGATTTCCCGTAAATCCCGTACTCGGCCCGTATAGTCGAATGTATATAAAGAAAGTACCCAGGGAGTAAACTCATTTTCCGAACGATTTTTTAAATTATTTTTCCACCACTAAAACGCATGAGACTTGTAGTTTTCAAAAATGTTTTTATTTTTGATAAGACGCTGAATAAAAGAAGTTTAATCGCCGCGATTTCCCGTAAATCCGGTACTCGGCCCGTATAGTCTAAAGTATACAAAGAAAGTACTCAAGGAGTAAACTCATTTCCCGAACGATTTTTTAAATTTTTTTTTCACCACTAAAACGCATGAGACTTGTAGTTTTTAAAAATGTTTTTATTTTTGATGAGACGCTAAATAAAAGAAGTTTAATCGCCGGCAAACGAAAACCCGCGATTTCCCGTAAATCCCGTACTCGGCCCGTATAGTCAAAAGTATACAAAGAAAGTACCCAGGGAGTAAACTCATTTCCCGAACGATTTTTTAAATTATTTTTTCACCACTAAAACGCATGAGACTTGTAGTTTTCAAAAATGTTTTCATTTTTGATGAGACGCTAAATGAAAGAAGTTTGATCTCCGGCAAACGAGAACCGGCGTTTTCCCGTAAATCCCGAACTCGGCCCGTATAGTCAAAAGTATACAAAAAAGGTACCCAGGGAGTAAACTGATTTCCCGAATGATTTTTTAAATTACTTTTTCAACACTAAAACGCATGAGACTTGTAGTTTTCAAAAATGTTTTCATTTTTGATGAGACGCTGAATAAAAGAAGTTTAATCGCCGGCAAACGAAAACCTGCGATTTCCCGTAAACCCCGTACTCGGCCCGTATAGTCAAAAGTATACAAAGAAAGTACCCAGGGAGTAAACTCATTTCCCGAACGATTTTTTAAAATATTTTTTCACCACTATAACGCATGAGACTTGTAGTTTTCAAAAATGTTTTCATTTTTGATGAGACGCTAATAAAAAGAAGTTTAATCGCCGGCAAACGAAAACCCGCGATTTCCCGTAAATCCCGTACTCGGCCCGTATAGTCAAAAGTATACAAAGAAAGTACTCAAGGAGTGAACTCATTTCCCGAACGATTTTTTAAATTATTTTTTCACCACTAAAACGCATGAGACTGGTAGTTTTCAAAAATGTTTTCATTTTTGACGAGACGTTAAATGAAAGAAGTTTGATCTCCGGCAAACGAAAACCCAGGATTTCCTGTAAATCCCGAACTTGGCCCGTATAATCGAATGTATAAAAGAAAGTACCCAGGGAGTAAACTGATTGCCCGAACGATTTCTCAAATTATGTTTTCACCACTAAAAAGCATGAGACTTGTAGTTTTCAAAAATGTTTTCATTTTTGATGAGACGCTGAATAAAAGAAGTTTAATCGCCGGCAAACGAAAACCCGCGATTTCCTGTAAATCCCGGACTTGGCAAGTATAGTCGAATATATAAAAGAAAGTACCCAAGGAGTAAACTCATTTCCCGTACGATTTTGTAAATTATTTTTTAATCACTAAAACGGATGAGACTTGTAGTTTTTAAAAATATTTTCATTTTTGATGAGACGCTGAATAAAAAAAGTTTAATCGCCGGCAAACGAAAACCCGCGATTTCCCGTAAATCCTGTACTCGGCCCGTATAGTCTAATGTACATAAAAAAAGTACCCAGGGAGTAAACTGACTTCCCGAATGATTTTTTAAATTATTTTTTCACTACTAAAACGCATGAGACTGGTAGTTTTCCAAAATGTTTTCATTCTTGATGATACTCTAAATAAAAGAAGTTTAATGGCCGGCAAACGAAAACCCGCTATTTCCCGTAAATCCCGGGCTTGGCCCGTATAGTCAAAAGTATACAAAGAAAGTACCCAGGGAGTAAACTCATTTCCCGAACGATTTTTTAAAATATTTTTTAATCACTAAAACGGATGAGACTTGTAGTTTTTAAAAATATTTTCATTTTTGATGAGACGCTGAATAAAAAAAGTTTAATCGCCGGCAAACGAAAACCCGCGATTTCCCGTAAATCCTGTACTCGGCCCGTATAGTCTAAAGTACATAAAAAAAGTACCCAGGGAGTAAACTGACTTCCCGAATGATTTTTTAAATTATTTTTTCACTACTAAAACGCATGAGACTTGTAGTTTTCCAAAATGTTTTCATTCTTGATGATACTCTAAATAAAAGAAGTTTAATGGCCGGCAAACGAAAACCCGCTATTTCCCGTAAATCCCGGGCTTGGCCCGTATAGTTGAATGTATATAAAGAAAGTACCCTGTGAGTGAACTCATTTCCCGAACGATTTTTTAAATTATTTTTTCACCATTAAAACGCATGAGATTTGTAGTTTTCAAAAATGTTTTCATTTTTGATGAGACGCTGAATGAAAGAAGTTTGATCTCCGGCAAACGAAAACCCGCGTTTTCCCGTAAATCCCGAACTCGGCCCCTATAGTCAAAAGTACACAAAAAAAGTACCCAGGAAGTAAACTGATTTCCCGAATGATTTTTTAAATTATTTTTTCACCACTAAAACGCATGAGACTTGCAGTTTTCAAAAATGTTTTCATTTTTGATGAGACGCTGAATAAAAGAAGTTTAATCGCCGGCAAACGAAAACCTGCGATTTCCCGTAAATCCCGTACTCGGCCCGTATAGTCAAAAGTATACAAAGAAAGTACCCAGGGAGTAAACTCATTTCCCGAACGATTTTTTAAAATATTTTTTCACCACTATAACGCATGAGACTTGTAGTTTTCAAAAATGTTTTCATTTTTGATGAGACGCTAATAAAAAGAAGTTTAATCGCCGGCAAACGAAAACCCGCGATTTCCCGTAAATCCCGTACTCGGCCCGTATAGTCGAATGTATATAAAGAAAGTACCCAGGGAGTAAACTCATTTCCCGAACGATTTTTTAAATTATTTTTCCACCACTAAAACGCATGAGACTTGTAGTTTTCAAAAATGTTTTTATTTTTGATAAGACGCTGAATAAAAGAAGTTTAATCGCCGCGATTTCCCGTAAATCCGGTACTCGGCCCGTATAGTCTAAAGTATACAAAGAAAGTACTCAAGGAGTAAACTCATTTCCCGAACGATTTTTTAAATTTTTTTTTCACCACTAAAACGCATGAGACTTGTAGTTTTTAAAAATGTTTTTATTTTTGATGAGACGCTAAATAAAAGAAGTTTAATCGCCGGCAAACGAAAACCCGCGATTTCCCGTAAATCCCGTACTCGGCCCGTATAGTCAAAAGTATACAAAGAAAGTACCCAGGGAGTAAACTCATTTCCCGAACGATTTTTTAAATTATTTTTTCACCACTAAAACGCATGAGACTTGTAGTTTTCAAAAATGTTTTCATTTTTGATGAGACGCTAAATGAAAGAAGTTTGATCTCCGGCAAACGAGAACCGGCGTTTTCCCGTAAATCCCGAACTCGGCCCGTATAGTCAAAAGTATACAAAAAAGGTACCCAGGGAGTAAACTGATTTCCCGAATGATTTTTTAAATTACTTTTTCAACACTAAAACGCATGAGACTTGTAGTTTTCAAAAATGTTTTCATTTTTGATGAGACGCTGAATAAAAGAAGTTTAATCGCCGGCAAACGAAAACCTGCGATTTCCCGTAAATCCGGTACTCGACCCGTATAGTCAAAAGTATACAAAGAAAGTACCCAGGTAGTAAACTCATTTACCGAACGATTTTTTAAAATATTTTTTCACCACTATAACGCATGAGACTTGTAGTTTTCAAAAATTTTTTTAAAAAGAAGTTTAATCGCCGGCAAACGAAAACCCGCGATTTCTTGTAAATCCCGTACTCGGCCCGTATAGTCGAATGTATATAAAGAAAGTACCCAGGGAGTAAACTCATTTCCCGAACGATTTTTTAAATTATTTTTCCACCACTAAAACGCATGAGACTTGTAGTTTTCAAAAATGTTTTTATTTTTGATAAGACGCTGAATAAAAGAAGTTTAATCGCCGCGATTTCCCGTAAATCCGGTACTCGGCCCGTATAGTCTAAAGTATACAAAGAAAGTACTCAAGGAGTAAACTCATTTCCCGAACGATTTTTTAAATTTTTTTTCACCACTAAAACGCATGAGACTTGTAGTTTTTAAAAATGTTTTTATTTTTGATGAGACGCTAAATAAAAGAAGTTTAATCGCCGGCAAACGAAAACCCGCGATTTCCCGTAAATCCCGTACTCGGCCCGTATAGTCAAAAGTATACAAAGAAAGTACCCAGGGAGTAAACTCATTTCCCGAACGATTTTTTAAATTATTTTTTCACCACTAAAACGCATGAGACTTGTAGTTTTCAAAAATGTTTTCATTTTTGATGAGACGCTAAATGAAAGAAGTTTGATCTCCGGCAAACGAGAACCGGCGTTTTCCCGTAAATCCCGAACTCGGCCCGTATAGTCAAAAGTATACAAAAAAGGTACCCAGGGAGTAAACTGATTTCCCGAATGATTTTTTAAATTACTTTTTCAACACTAAAACGCATGAGACTTGTAGTTTTCAAAAATGTTTTCATTTTTGATGAGACGCTGAATAAAAGAAGTTTAATCGCCGGCAAACGAAAACCTGCGATTTCCCGTAAACCCCGTACTCGGCCCGTATAGTCAAAAGTATACAAAGAAAGTACCCAGGGAGTAAACTCATTTCCCGAACGATTTTGTAAATTATTTTTTAATCACTAAAACGGATGAGACTTGTAGTTTTTAAAAATATTTTCATTTTTGATGAGACGCTGAATAAAAAAAGTTTAATCGCCGGCAAACGAAAACCCGCGATTTCCCGTAAATCCTGTACTCGGCCCGTATAGTCTAAAGTACATAAAAAAAGTACCCAGGGAGTAAACTGACTTCCCGAATGATTTTTTAAATTATTTTTTCACTACTAAAACGCATGAGACTTGTAGTTTTCCAAAATGTTTTCATTCTTGATGATACTCTAAATAAAAGAAGTTTAATGGCCGGCAAACGAAAACCCGCTATTTCCCGTAAATCCCGGGCTTGGCCCGTATAGTCAAAAGTATACAAAGAAAGTACCCAGGGAGTAAACTCATTTCCCGAACGATTTTTTAAAATATTTTTTCACCACTATAACGCATGAGACTTGTAGTTTTCAAAAATGTTTTCATTTTTGATGAGACGCTAATAAAAAGAAGTTTAATCGCCGGCAAACGAAAACCCGCGATTTCCCGTAAATCCCGTACTCGGCCCGTATAGTCAAAAGTACACAAAGAAAGTACTCAAGGAGTGAACTCATTTCCCGAACGATTTTTTAAATTATTTTTTCACCACTAAAACGCATGAGACTTGTAGTTTTCAAAAATGTTTTCATTTTTGACGAGACATTAAATGAAAGAAGTTTGATCTCCGGCAAACGAAAACCCAGGATTTCCTGTAAATCCCGAACTTGGCCCGTATAATCGAATGTATAAAAGAAAGTACCCAGGGAGTAAACTGATTGCCCGAACGATTTCTCAAATTACGTTTTCACCACTAAAAAGCATGAGACTTGTAGTTTTCAAAAATGTTTTCATTTTTGATGAGACGCTGAATAAAAGAAGTTTAATCGCCGGCAAACGAAAACCCGCGATTTCCTGTAAATCCCGGACTTGGCCCGTATAGTCGAATATATAAAAGAAAGTACCCAAGGAGTAAACTCATTTCCCGTACGATTTTGTAAATTATTTTTTAATCACTAAAACGGATGAGACTTGTAGTTTTTAAAAATATTTTCATTTTTGATGAGACGCTGAATAAAAAAAGTTTAATCGCCGGCAAACGAAAACCCGCGATTTCCCGTAAATCCTGTACTCGGCCCGTATAGTCTAAAGTACATAAAAAAAGTACCCAGGGAGTAAACTGACTTCCCGAATGATTTTTTAAATTATTTTTTCACTACTAAAACGCATGAGACTTGTAGTTTTCCAAAATGTTTTCATTCTTGATGATACTCTAAATAAAAGAAGTTTAATGGCCGGCAAACGAAAACCCGCTATTTCCCGTAAATCCCGGGCTTGGCCCGTATAGTTGAATGTATATAAAGAAAGTACCCTGTGAGTGAACTCATTTCCCGAACGATTTTTTAAATTATTTTTGCACCATTAAAACGCATGAGATTTGTAGTTTTCAAAAATGTTTTCATTTTTGATGAGACGCTGAATGAAAGAAGTTTGATCTCCGGCAAACGAAAACCCGCGTTTTCCCGTAAATCCCGAACTCGGCCCGTATAGTCAAAAGTATACAAAAAAAGTACCCAGGGAGTAAACTGATTTCCCGAATGATTTTTTAAATTATTTTTTCACCACTAAAACGCATGAGACTTGTAGTTTTCAAAAATGTTTTCATTTTTGATGAGACGCTGAATAAAAGAAGTTTAATCGCCGGCAAACGAAAACCTGCGATTTCCCGTAAATCCCGTACTCGGCCCGTATAGTCAAAAGTATACAAAGAAAGTACCCAGGGAGTAAACTCATTTCCCGAACGATTTTTTAAAATATTTTTTCACCACTATAACGCATGAGACTTGTAGTTTTCAAAAATGTTTTCATTTTTGATGAGACGCTAATAAAAAGAAGTTTAATCGCCGGCAAACGAAAACCCGCGATTTCCCGTAAATCCCGTACTCGGCCCGTATAGTCGAATGTATATAAAGAAAGTACCCAGGGAGTAAACTCATTTCCCGAACGATTTTTTAAATTATTTTTCCACCACTAAAACGCATGAGACTTGTAGTTTTCAAAAATGTTTTTATTTTTGATAAGACGCTGAATAAAAGAAGTTTAATCGCCGCGATTTCCCGTAAATCCGGTACTCGGCCCGTATAGTCAAAAGTATACAAAGAAAGTACTCAAGGAGTAAACTCATTTCCCGAACGATTTTTTAAATTTTTTTTTCACCACTAAAACGCATGAGACTTGTAGTTTTTAAAAATGTTTTTATTTTTGATGAGACGCTAAATAAAAGAAGTTTAATCGCCGGCAAACGAAAACCCGCGATTTCCCGTAAATCCCGTACTCGGCCCGTATAGTCAAAAGTATACAAAGAAAGTACCAAGGGAGTAAACTCATTTCCCGAACGATTTTTTAAATTATTTTTTCACCACTAAAACGCATGAGACTTGTAGTTTTCAAAAATGTTTTCATTTTTGATGAGACGCTAAATAAAAGAAGTTTAATCGCCGGCAAACGAAAACCCGCGATTTCCCGTAAATCCCGCACTCGGCCCGTATAGTCAAAAATATACAAAGAAAGTACCCAGGAAGTAAATTCATTTCCCGAACGATTTTTTAAATTATTTTTTCACCACTAAAACGCATGAGACTTGTAGTTTTCAAAAATAATCTCATTTTTGATGAGACGCTGAATAAAAAAAGTTTAATCGCCGGCAAACGAAAACCCGCGATTTCCCGTAAATCCAGTACTCGGCCCGTATAGTCAAAAGTATACAAAGAAAGTACTCAAGGAGTAAACTCATTTCCCGAACGATTTTTTAAATTATTTTTTCACCACTAAAACGCATGAGACTTGTAGTTTTCAAAAATGTTTTCATTTTTGACGAGACGCTAAATGAAAGAAGTTTGATCTCCGGCAAACGAAAACCCAGGATTTCCTGTAAATCCCGAACTTGGCCCGTATAATCGAATGTATAAAAGAAAGTACCCAGGGAGTAAACTGATTTCCCGAACGATTTCTCAAATTATGTTTTCACCACTAAAAAGCATGAGACTTGTAGTTTTTAAAAATATTTTCATTTTTGATGAGACGCTCA
Organism: Hydractinia symbiolongicarpus; assembly: GCF_029227915.1. Taxonomy (NCBI): domain Eukaryota; kingdom Metazoa; phylum Cnidaria; class Hydrozoa; order Anthoathecata; family Hydractiniidae; genus Hydractinia; species Hydractinia symbiolongicarpus. The sequence goes on from NC_079886.1 coordinate 671,176, forward strand.
TTAAAAAAAGTTTAATCGCCGGCAAACGAAAACCCGCGATTTCCCGTAAATCCTGTACTCGGCCCGAATAGTCAAAAGTACATAAAAAAAGTGCCCAGGGAGTAAACTGACTTCCCGAATGATTTTTTAAATTATTTTTTCACTACTAAAACGCATGAGACTTGTAGTTTTCAAAAAAAATTTTATTTTTGATGAGACGCTGAATAAAAGAAGTTTAATCGCCGGCAAACGAAAACCCGCGATTTCCTGTAAATCCCTGGCTTGGCCCATATAGTCGAATGTATACAAAGAAAGTACCCTGTGAGTAAACTCATTTTCGAAACGATTTTTTAAATTATTTTTTCACCACTAAAACGCATGAGACTTGTAGTTTTCCAAAATGTTTTCATTCTTGATGAGACTCTAAATAAAAGAAGTTTAATGGCCGGCAAACGAAAACCCGCGATTTCCCGTAAATCCCGGGCTTGGCCCGTATAGTTGAATGTATATAAAGAAAGTACCCTGTGAGTGAACTCATTTCTCGAACGATTTTTTAAATTATTTTTTTACCATTAAAACGCATGAGATTTGTAGTTTTCAAAAATGTTTTCATTTTTGATGAGACGCTGAATGAAAGAAGTTTGATCTCCGGCAAACGAAAACCCGCGTTTTCCCGTAAATCCCGAACTCGGCCTGTATAGTCAAAAGTATACAAAAAAAGTACCCAGGGAGTAAACTGATTTCCCGAATGATTTTTTAAATTATTTTTTCACCACTAAAACGCATGAGACTTGTAGTTTTCAAAAATGTTTTCATTTTTGATGAGACGCTGAATAAAAGAAGTTTAATCGCCGGCAAACGAAAACCTGCGATTTCCCGTAAATCCCGTACTCGACCCGTATAGTCAAAAGTATACAAAGAAAGTACCCAGGGAGTAAACTCATTTCCCGAACGATTTTTTAAAATATTTTTTCACCACTATAACGCATGAGACTTGTAGTTTTCAAAAATGTTTTCATTTTTGATGAGACGCTAATAAAAAGAAGTTTAATTGCCGGCAAACGAAAACCCGCGATTTCCCGTAAATCCCGTACTCGGCCCGTATAGTCGAATGTATATAAAGAAAGTACCCAGGGAGTAAACTCATTTCCCGAACGATTTTTTAAATTATTTTTCCACCACTAAAACGCATGAGACTTGTAGTTTTCAAAAATGTTTTTATTTTTGATAAGACGCTGAATAAAAGAAGTTTAATCGCCGCGATTTCCCGTAAATTCGGTACTCGGCCCGTATAGTCAAAAGTATACAAAGAAAGTACTCAAGGAGTAAACTCATTTCCCGAACGATTTTTTAAATTATTTTTTCACCACTAAAACGCATGAGACTTGTAGTTTTCAAAAATGTTTTTATTTTTGATGAGACGCTAAATAAAAGAAGTTTAATCGCCGGCAAACGAAAACCCGCGATTTCCCGTAAATCCCGTACTCGGCCCGTATAGTCAAAAGTATACAAAGAAAGTACCCAGGGAGTAAACTCATTTCCCGAACGATTTTTTAAATTATTTTTTCACCACTAAAACGCATGAGACTTGTAGTTTTCAAATATGTTTTCATTTTTGATGAGCCGCTAAATAAAAGAAGTTTAATCGCCGGCAAACGAAAACCCGCTATTTCCCGTAAATCCCGCACTCGGCCCGTATAGTCAAAAGTATACAAAGAAAGTACCCAGGGAGTAAATTCATTTCCCGAACGATTTTTTAAATTATTTTTTCACCACTAAAACGCATGAGACTTGTAGTTTTCAAAAATAATCTCATTTTTGATGAGACGCTGAATAAAAAAAGTTTAATCGCCGGCAAACGAAAACCCGCGATTTCCCGTAAATCCCGTACTCGGCCCGTATAGTCAAAAGTATATAAAAAAAGTACCCAGGGAGTTAACTGACTTCCCGAATGATTTTTTAAATTATTTTTTCACTACTAAAACGCATGAGACTGGTAGTTTTCAAAAAAAAATTTATTTTTGATAAGACGCTGAATAAAAGAAGTTTAATCGCCGGCAAACGAAAACCCGCGATTTCCTAGAAATCCCTGGCTTGGCCCTTATAGTCGAATGTATACAAAGAAAGTACCCTGTGAGTAAACTCATTTTCAGAACGATTTTTTAAATTATTTTTTCACCACTAAAACGCATGAGACTTCTAGTTTTTAAAAATGTTTTCATTTTTGATAAGACGCTGAATTTAAGAAGTTTAATCGCCGGCAAACGAAAACCCGCGATTTCCCGTAAATCCGGTACTCGGCCCGTATAGTCAGAAGTATACAGAGAAAGTACTCAAGGAGTAAACTCATTTCCCGAACGATTTTTCAAATTATGTTTTCACCACTAAAACGCATGAGACTTGTAGTTTTCAAAAATGTTTTCATTTTTGATGAGACGCTGAATAAAAGAAGTTTAATCGCCGGCAAAAGAAAACCCGCGATTTCCTGTAAATCCCGGACTTGGCCCGTATAGTCGAATGTATAAAAGAAAGTACCCAAGGAGTAAACTCATTTTCGAAACGATTTTTTAAATTATTTTTTCACCACTAAAACGCATGAGACTTGTAGTTTTCCAAAATGTTTTCATTCTTGATGAGACTCTAAATAAAAGAAGTTTAATGGCCGGCAAACGAAAACCCGCGATTTCCCGTAAATCCCGGGCTTGGCCCGCATAGTCGAATGTATAAAAGAAAGTACCCAGGGAGTAAACTGATTTCCCGAATGATTTTTTAAATTATTTTTTCACTACTAAAACGCATGAGACTGGTAGTTTTCAAAAAAAAATTTATTTTTGATAAGACGCTGAATAAAAGAAGTTTTATCGCCGGCAAACGAAAACCCGCGATTTCCTGTAAATCCCTGGCTTGGCCCTTATAGTCGAATGTATACAAAGAAAGTACCCTGTGAGTAAACTCATTTTCAGAACGATTTTTTAAATTATTTTTTCACCACTAAAACGCATGAGACTTCTAGTTTTTAAAAATGTTTTCATTTTTGATAAGACGCTGAATTTAAGAAGTTTAATCGCCGGCAAACGAAAACCCGCGATTTCCCGTAAATCCGGTACTCGGCCCGTATAGTCAGAAGTATACAGAGAAAGTACTCAAGGAGTAAACTCATTTCCCGAACGATTTTTTAAATTATTTTTTCACCACTTAAACGCATAAGACTTGTAGTTTTCCAAAATGTTTTCATTCTTGATGAGACTTTAAATAAAAGAAGTTTAATCGCCAGCAAACGAAAACCCGCGATTTCCCGTAAATCCCGGGCTTGGCCTGTATAGTCGAATGTATATAAAGAAAGTACCCTGTGAGTGAACTCATTTCCTGAACGATTTTTTAAATTATTTTTTCACCATTAAAACGCATGAGATTTGTAGTTTTCCAAAATGTTTTCATTCTTGATGAGACTCTAAATAGAAGAAGTTTAATCGCCGGCAAACGAAAACCCGCGATTTCCCGTAAATCCCGGGCTTGGCCCGTATAGTCGAATGTATAAAAGAAAGTACCCAGGGAGTAAACTGATTTCCCGAACGATTTTTCAAATTATGTTTTCACCACTAAAACGCATGAGACTTGTAGTTTTCAAAAATGTTTTCATTTTTGATGAGACGCTGAATAAAAGAAGTTTAATCGCCGGCAAAAGAAAACCCGCGATTTCCTGTAAATCCCGGACTTGGCCCGTATAGTCGAATGTATAAAAGAAAGTACCCAAGGAGTAAACTCATTTTCGAAACGATTTTTTAAATTATTTTTTCACCACTAAAACGCATGAGACTTGTAGTTTTCCAAAATGTTTTCATTCTTGATGAGACTCTAAATAAAAGAAGTTTAATGGCCGGCAAACGAAAACCCGCGATTTCCCGTAAATCCCGGGCTTGGCCCGTATAGTTGAATGTATATAAAGAAAGTACCCTGTGAGTGAACTCATTTCCCGAACGATTTTTTAAATTATTTTTTCACCATAAAAACGCATGAGATTTGTAGTTTTCAAAAATGTTTTCATTTTTGATGAGACGCTGAATGAAAGAAGTTTGATCTCCGGCAAACGAAAACCCGCGTTTTCCCGTAAATCCCGTACTCGGCCCGTATAGTCGAATGTATATAAAGAAAGTACCCAGGGAGTAAACTCATTTCCCGAACGATTTTTTAAATTATTTTTCCACCACTAAAACGCATGAGACTTGTAGTTTTCAAAAATGTTTTCATTTTTGATGAGACGCTAATAAAAAGAAGTTTAATTGCCGGCAAACGAAAACCCGCGATTTCCCGTAAATCCCGTACTCGGCCCGTATAGTCGAATGTATATAAAGAAAGTACCCAGGGAGTAAACTCATTTCCCGAACGATTTTTTAAATCATTTTTCCACCACTAAAACGCATGAGACTTGTAGTTTTCAAAAATGTTTTTATTTTTGATAAGACGCTGAATAAAAGAAGTTTAATCGCCGCGATTTCCCGTAAATCCGGTACTCGGCCCGTATAGTCAAAAGTATACAAAGAAAGTACTCAAGGAGTAAACTCATTTCCCGAGCGATTTTTTAAATTATTTTTTCACCACTAAAACGCATGAGACTTGTAGTTTTCAAAAATGTTTTTATTTTTGATGAGACGCTAGATAAAAGAAGTTTAATCGCCGGCAAACGAAACCCGCGATTTCCCGTAAATCCCGTACTCGGCCCGTATAGTCAAAAGTATACAAAGAAAGTACCCAGGGAGTAAACTCATTTCCCGAACGATTTTTTAAATTATTTTTTCACCACTAAAACGCATGAGACTTGTTGTTTTCAAAAATGTTTTCATTTTTGATGAGACGCTAAATAAAAGAAGTTTAATCGCCGGCAAACGAAAACCCGCGATTTCTCGTAAATCCCGCACTCGGCCCGTATAGTCGAATGTATAAAAGAAAGTACCCAGGGAGTAAACTGATTTCCCGAACGATTTTTCAAATTATGTTTTCACCACTAAAACGCATGAGACTTGTAGTTTTCAAAAATGTTTTCATTTTTGATGAGACGCTGAATAAAAGAAGTTTAATCGCCGGCAAAAGAAAACCAGCGATTTCCTGTAAATCCCGGACTTGGCCCGTATAGTCGAATGTATAAAAGAAAGTACCCAAGGAGTAAACTCATTTCTTGTACGATTTTGTAAATTATTTTTTAATCTCTAAAACGGATGAGACTTGTAGTTTTTAAAAATATTTTCATTTTTGATGAGACGCTGAATAAAAAAAGTTTAATCGCCGACAAACGAAAACCCGCGATTTCCCGTAAATCCCGTACTCGGCCCGTATAGTCAAAAGTACATAAAAAAAGTACCCAGGGAGTAAACTGACTTCCCGAATGATTTTTTAAATTATTTTTTCACTACTAAAACGCATGAGACTTGTAGTTTTCAAAAAAAATTTTATTTTTGATGAGACGCTGAATAAAAGAAGTTTAATCGCCGGCAAACGAAAACCCGCGATTTCCTGTAAATCCCTGGCTTGGCCCCTATAGTCGAATGTATACAAAGAAAGTACCCTGTGAGTAAACTCATTTTCAGAACGATTTTTTAAATTATTTTTTCACCACTAAAACGCATGAGATTTGTAGTTTTCAAAAATGTTTTCATTTTTGATGAGACGCTGAATGAAAGAAGTTTGATCTCCGGCAAACGAAAACCCGCGTTTTCCCGTAAATCCCGTACTCGGCCCGTATAGTCGAATGTATATAAAGAAAGTACCCAGGGAGTAAACTCATTTCCCGAACGATTTTTTAAATTATTTTTCCACCACTAAAACGCATGAGACTTGTAGTTTTCAAAAATGTTTTCATTTTTGATGAGACGCTAATAAAAAGAAGTTTAATTGCCGGCAAACGAAAACCCGCGATTTCCCGTAAATCCCGTACTCGGCCCGTATAGTCGAATGTATATAAAGAAAGTACCCAGGGAGTAAACTCATTTCCCGAACGATTTTTTAAATCATTTTTCCACCACTAAAACGCATGAGACTTGTAGTTTTCAAAAATGTTTTTATTTTTGATAAGACGCTGAATAAAAGAAGTTTAATCGCCGCGATTTCCCGTAAATCCGGTACTCGGCCCGTATAGTCAAAAGTATACAAAGAAAGTACTCAAGGAGTAAACTCATTTCCCGAACGATTTTTTAAATTATTTTTTCACCACTAAAACGCATGAGACTTGTTGTTTTCAAAAATGTTTTCATTTTTGATGAGACGCTAAATAAAAGAAGTTTAATCGCCGGCAAACGAAAACCCGCGATTTCTCGTAAATCCCGCACTCGGCCCGTATAGTCGAATGTATAAAAGAAAGTACCCAGGGAGTAAACTGATTTCCCGAACGATTTTTCAAATTATGTTTTCACCACTAAAACGCATGAGACTTGTAGTTTTCAAAAATGTTTTCATTTTTGATGAGACGCTGAATAAAAGAAGTTTAATCGCCGGCAAAAGAAAACCAGCGATTTCCTGTAAATCCCGGACTTGGCCCGTATAGTCGAATGTATAAAAGAAAGTACCCAAGGAGTAAACTCATTTCTTGTACGATTTTGTAAATTATTTTTTAATCACTAAAACGGATGAGACTTGTAGTTTTTAAAAATATTTTCATTTTTGATGAGACGCTGAATAAAAAAAGTTTAATCGCCGACAAACGAAAACCCGCGATTTCCCGTAAATCCCGTACTCGGCCCGTATAGTCAAAAGTACATAAAAAAAGTACCCAGGGAGTAAACTGACTTCCCGAATGATTTTTTAAATTATTTTTTCACTACTAAAACGCATGAGACTTGTAGTTTTCAAAAAAAATTTTATTTTTGATGAGACGCTGAATAAAAGAAGTTTAATCGCCGGCAAACGAAAACCCGCGATTTCCTGTAAATCCCTGGCTTGGCCCCTATAGTCGAATGTATACAAAGAAAGTACCCTGTGAGTAAACTCATTTTCAGAACGATTTTTTAAATTATTTTTTCACCACTAAAACGCATGAGACTTGTAGTTTTTCGAAATGTTTTCATTCTTGATGAGACTCTAAATAAAAGAAGTTTAATCGCCGGCAAACGAAAACCCGCGATTTCCCGTAAATCCCGGGCTTGGCCCGTATAGTTGAATGTATATAAAGAAAGTACCCTGTGAGTGAACTCATTTCCCGAACGATTTTTTAAATTATTTTTTCACCATTAAAACGCATGAGATTTGTAGTTTTCAAAAATGTTTTCATTTTTGATGAGACGCTGAATGAAAGAAATTTGATCTCCGGCAAACGAAAACCCGCGTTTTCCCGTATATCCCGTACTCGGCCCGTATAGTCAAAAGTATACAAAAAAAGTACCCAGGGAGTAAACTGATTTCCCGAATGATTTTTTAAATTATTTTTTCACCACTAAAACGCATGAGACTTGTAGTTTTCAAAAATGTTTTCATTTTTGATGAGACGCTGAATAAAAGAAGTTTAATCGCCGGCAAACGAAAACCCGCGATTTCCCGTAAATCCCGTACTCGGCCCGTATAGTCAAAAGTATACAAAGAAAGTACCCAGGGAGTAAACTCATTTCCCGAACGATTTTTTAAATTATTTTTTCACCACTATAACGCATGAGACTTGTAGTTTTCAAAAATGTTTTCATTTTTGATGAGACGCTAAATAAAAGAAGTTTAATCGCCGGCAAACGAAAACCCGCGATTTCCCGTAAATCCCGTACTCGGCCCGTATAGTCGAATGTATATAAAGAAAGTACCCAGGGAGTAAACTCATTTCCCGAACGATTTTTTAAATTATTTTTCCACCACTAAAACGCATGAGACTTGTAGTTTTCAAAAATGTTTTTATTTTTGATAAGACGCTGAATAAAAGAAGTTTAATCGCCGCGATTTCCCGTAAATCCGGTACTCGGCCCGTATAGTCAAAAGTATACAAAGAGAGTACTCAAGGAGTAAACTCATTTCCCAAACGATTTTTTAAATTATTTTTTCACCACTAAAACGCATGAGACTGGTAGTTTTCAAAAATGTTTTTATTTTTGATGAGACGCTAAATAAAAGAAGTTAAATCGCCGGCAAACGAAAACCCGCGATTTCCTGTAAATCCCTGGCTTGGCCCTTATAGTCGAATGTATACAAAGAAAGTACCCTGTGAGTAAACTCATTTTCAGAACGATTTTTTAAATTATTTTTTCACCACTAAAACGCATGAGACTTCTAGTTTTTAAAAACGTTTTCATTTTTGATAAGACGGTGAATTTAAGAAGTTTAATCGCCGGCAAACGAAAACCCGCGATTTCCCGTAAATCCGGTACTCGGCCCGTATAGTCAGAAGTATACAGAGAAAGTACTCAAGGAGTAAACTCATTTCCCGAACGACTTTTTAAATTATTTTTTCACCACTTAAACGCATAAGACTTGTAGTTTTCCAAAATGTTTTCATTCTTGATGAGACTTTAAATAAAAGAAGTTTAATCGCCGGAAAACAAAAACCCGCGATTTCCCGTAAATCCCAGTCTTGGCCCGTATAGTCGAATGTATATAAAGAAAGTACCCTGTGAGTGAACTCATTTCCCGAACGATTTTTTAAATTATTTTTTCACCATTAAAACGCATGAGATTTGTAGTTTTCCAAAATGTTTTAATTCTTGATGAGACTCTAAATAAAAGAAGTTTAATCGCCGGCAAACGAAAACCCGCGATTTCCCGTAAATCCCGGGCTTGGCCCGTATAGTCGAATGTATAAAAGAAAGTACCCAGGGAGCAAACTGATTTCCCGAACGATTTTTCAAACTATGTTTTCACCACTAAAACGCATGAGACTTGTAGTTTTCAAAAATGTTTTCATTTTTGATGAGACGCTGAATAAAAGAAGTTTAATCGCCGGCAAAAGAAAACCCGCGATTTCCTGTAAATCCCTGGCTTGGCCCCTATAGTCGAATGTATACAAAGAAAGTACCCTGTGAGTAAACTCATTTTCAGAACGATTTTTTAAATTATTTTTTCACCACTAAAACGCATGAGACTTGTAGTTTTCCAAAATGTTTTCATTCTTGATGAGACTCTAAATAAAAGAAGTTTAATCGCCGGCACACGAAAACCCGCGATTTCCCGTAAATCCCGGGCTTGGCCCGTATAGTTGAATGTATATAAAGAAAGTACCCTGTGAGTGAACTCATTTCCCGAATGATTTTTTAAATTATTTTTTCACCACTAAAACGCATGAGACTTGTAGTTTTCAAAAATGTTTTCATTTTTGATGAGACGCTGAATAAAAGAAGTTTAATCGCCGGCAAAAGAAAACCCGCGATTTCCTGTAAATCCCGGACTTGGCCCGTATAGTCGAATGTATAAAAGAAAGTACCCAAGGAGTAAACTCATTTCTTGTACGATTTTGTAAATTATTTTTTAATCACTAAAACGGATGAGACTTGTAGTTTTTAAAAATATTTTCATTTTTGAAGAGACGCTGAATAAAAAAAGTTTAATCGCCGAGAAACGAAAACCCGCGATTTCCCGTAAATCCCGTACTCGGCCCGTATAGTCAAAAGTACATAAAAAAAGTACCCAGGAAGTAAACTGACTTCCCGAATGATTTTTTAAATTATTTTTTCACTACTAAAACGCATGAGACTTGTAGTTTTCAAAAAAAATTTTATTTTTGATGAGACGCTGAATAACAGAAGTTTATTCGCCGGCAAACGAAAACCCGCGATTTCCTGTAAATCCCTGGCTTGGCCCCTATAGTCGAATGTATACAAAGAAAGTACCCTGTGAGTAAACTCATTTTCAGAACGATTTTTTAAATTATTTTTTCACCACTAAAACGCATGAGACTTGTAGTTTTTCGAAATGTTTTCATTCTTGATGAGACTCTAAATAAAAGAAGTTTAATCGCCGGCAAACGAAAACCCGCGATTTCCCGTAAATCCCGGGCTTGGCCCGTATAGTTGAATGTATATAAAGAAAGTACCCTGTGAGTGAACTCATTTCCCGAACGATTTTTTAAATTATTTTTTCACCATTAAAACGCATGAGATTTGTAGTTTTCAAAAATGTTTTCATTTTTGATGAGACGCTGAATGAAAGAAGTTTGATCTCCGGCAAACGAAAACCCGCGTTTTCCCGTATATCCCGTACTCGGCCCGTATAGTCAAAAGTATACAAAAAAAGTACCCAGGGAGTAAACTGATTTCCCGAATGATTTTTTAAATTATTTTTTCACCACTAAAACGCATGAGACTTGTAGTTTTCAAAAATGTTTTCATTTTTGATGAGACGCTGAATAAAAGAAGTTTAATCGCCGGCAAACGAAAACCCGCGATTTCCCGTAAATCCCGTACTCGGCCCGTATAGTCAAAAGTATACAAAGAAAGTACCCAGGGAGTAAACTCATTTCCCGAACGATTTTTTAAATTATTTTTTCACCACTATAACGCATGAGACTTGTAGTTTTCAAAAATGTTTTCATTTTTGATGAGACGCTAAATAAAAGAAGTTTAATCGCCGGCAAACGAAAACCCGCGATTTCCCGTAAATCCCGTACTCGGCCCGTATAGTCGAATGTATATAAAGAAAGTACCCAGGGAGTAAACTCATTTCCCGAACGATTTTTTAAATTATTTTTCCACCACTAAAACGCATGAGACTTGTAGTTTTCAAAAATGTTTTTATTTTTGATAAGACGCTGAATAAAAGAAGTTTAATCGCCGCGATTTCCCGTAAATCCGGTACTCGGCCCGTATAGTCAAAAGTATACAAAGAGAGTACTCAAGGAGTAAACTCATTTCCCAAACGATTTTTTAAATTATTTTTTCACCACTAAAACGCATGAGACTTGTAGTTTTCAAAAATGTTTTTATTTTTGATGAGACGCTAAATAAAAGAAGTTTAATCGCCGGCAAACGAAAACCCGCGATTTCCTGTAAATCCCTGGCTTGGCCCTTATAGTCGAATGTATACAAAGAAAGTACCCTGTGAGTAAACTCATTTTCAGAACGAATTTTTAAATTATTTTTTCACCACTAAAACGCATGAGACTTCTAGTTTTTAAAAACGTTTTCATTTTTGATAAGACGGTGAATTTAAGAAGTTTAATCGCCGGCAAACGAAAACCCGCGATTTCCCGTAAATCCGGTACTCGGCCCGTATAGTCAGAAGTATACAGAGAAAGTACTCAAGGAGTAAACTCATTTCCCGAACGACTTTTTAAATTATTTTTTCACCACTTAAACGCATAAGACTTGTAGTTTTCCAAAATGTTTTCATTCTTGATGAGACTTTAAATAAAAGAAGTTTAATCGCCGGCAAACGAAAACCCGCGATTTCCCGTAAATCCCAGGCTTGGCCCGTATAGTCGAATGTATATAAAGAAAGTACCCTGTGAGTGAACTCATTTCCCGAACGATTTTTTAAATTATTTTTTCACCATTAAAACGCATGAGATTTGTAGTTTTCCAAAATGTTTTAATTCTTGATGAGACTCTAAATAAAAGAAGTTTAATCGCCGGCAAACGAAAACCCGCGATTTCCCGTAAATCCCGGGCTTGGCCCGTATAGTCGAATGTATAAAAGAAAGTACCCAGGGAGCAAACTGATTTCCCGAACGATTTTTCAAACTATGTTTTCACCACTAAAACGCATGAGACTTGTAGTTTTCAAAAATGTTGTCATTTTTGATGAGACGCTGAATAAAAGAAGTTTAATCGCCGGCAAAAGAAAACCCGCGATTTCCTGTAAATCCCTGGCTTGGCCCCTATAGTCGAATGTATACAAAGAAAGTACCCTGTGAGTAAACTCATTTTCAGAACGATTTTTTAAATTATTTTTTCACCACTAAAACGCATGAGACTTGTAGTTTTCCAAAATGTTTTCATTCTTGATGAGACTCTAAATAAAAGAAGTTTAATCGCCGGCACACGAAAACCCGCGATTTCCCGTAAATCCCGGGCTTGGCCCGTATAGTTGAATGTATATAAAGAAAGTACCCTGTGAGTGAACTCATTTCCCGAATGATTTTTTAAATTATTTTTTCACCACTAAAACGCATGAGACTTGTAGTTTTCAAAAATGTTTTCATTTTTGATGAGACGCTGAATAAAAGAAGTTTAATCGCCGGCAAACGAAAACCCGCGATTTCCCGTAAATCCCGTACTCGGCCCGTATAGTCAAAAGTATACAAAGAAAGTACCCAGGGAGTAAACTTATTTCCCCAACGATTTTTTAAATTATTTTTCCACCACTAAAACGCATGAGACTTGTAGTTTTCAAAAATGTTTTTATTTTTGATAAGACGCTGAATAAAAGAAGTTTAATCGCCGCGATTTCCCGTAAATCCGGTACTCGGCCCGTATAGTCAAAAGTATACAAAGAGAGTACTCAAGGAGTAAACTCATTTCCCAAACGATTTTTTAAATTATTTTTTCACCACTAAAACGCATGAGACTTGTAGTTTTCAAAAATGTTTTTATTTTTGATGAGACGCTAAATAAAAGAAGTTTAATCGCCGGCAAACGAAAACCCGCGATTTCCTGTAAATCCCTGGCTTGGCCCTTATAGTCGAATGTATACAAAGAAAGTACCCTGTGAGTAAACTCATTTTCAGAACGATTTTTTAAATTATTTTTTCACCACTAAAACGCATGAGACTTCTAGTTTTTAAAAACGTTTTCATTTTTGATAAGACGGTGAATTTAAGAAGTTTAATCGCCGGCAAACGAAAACCCGCGATTTCCCGTAAATCCGGTACTCGGCCCGTATAGTCAGAAGTATACAGAGAAAGTACTCAAGGAGTAAACTCATTTCCCGAACGACTTTTTAAATTATTTTTTCACCACTTAAACGCATAAGACTTGTAGTTTTCCAAAATGTTTTCATTCTTGATGAGACTTTAAATAAAAGAAGTTTAATCGCCGGCAAACGAAAACCCGCGATTTCCAGTAAATCCCAGGCTTGGCCCGTATAGTCGAATGTATATAAAGAAAGTACCCTGTGAGTGAACTCATTTCCCGAACGATTTTTTAAATTATTTTTTCACCATTAAAACGCATGAGATTTGTAGTTTTCCAAAATGTTTTAATTCTTGATGAGACTCTAAATAAAAGAAGTTTAATCGCCGGCAAACGAAAACCCGCGATTTCCCGTAAATCCCGGGCTTGGCCCGTATAGTCGAATGTATAAAAGAAAGTACCCAGGGAGCAAACTGATTTCCCGAACGATTTTTCAAACTATGTTTTCACCACTAAAACGCATGAGACTTGTAGTTTTCAAAAATGTTTTCATTTTTGATGAGACGCTGAATAAAAGAAGTTTAATCGCCGGCAAAAGAAAACCCGCGATTTCCTGTAAATCCCTGGCTTGGCCCCTATAGTCGAATGTATACAAAGAAAGTACCCTGTGAGTAAACTCATTTTCAGAACGATTTTTTAAATTATTTTTTCACCACTAAAACGCATGAGACTTGTAGTTTTCCAAAATGTTTTCATTCTTGATGAGACTCTAAATAAAAGAAGTTTAATCGCCGGCACACGAAAACCCGCGATTTCCCGTAAATCCCGGGCTTGCCCCGTATAGTTGAATGTATATAAAGAAAGTACCCTGTGAGTGAACTCATTTCCCGAATGATTTTTTAAATTATTTTTTCACCACTAAAACGCATGAGACTTGTAGTTTTCAAAAATGTTTTCATTTTTGATGAGACGCTGAATAAAAGAAGTTTAATCGCCGGCAAACGAAAACCCGCGATTTCCCATAAATCCCGTACTCGGCCCGTATAGTCAAAAGTATACAAAGAAAGTACCCAGGGAGTAAACTTATTTCCCGAACGATTTTTTAAATTATTTTTTCACCACTATAACGCATGAGACTTGTAGTTTTCAAAAATGTTTTCATTTTTGATGAGACGCTGAATAAAAGAAGTTTAATCGCCGGCAAAAGAAAACCCGCGATTTCCTGTAAATCCCTGGCTTGGCCCCTATAGTCGAATGTATACAAAGAAAGTACCCTGTGAGTAAACTCATTTTCAGAACGATTTTTTAAATTATTTTTTCACCACTAAAACGCATAAGACTTGTAGTTTTCCAAAATGTTTTCATTCTTGATGAGACTCTAAATAAAAGAAGTTTAATCGCCGGCAAACGAAAACCCGCGTTTTCCCGTAAATCCCATACTCGGCCCGTATAGTCAAAAGTATACAAAGAAAGTACCCAGGGAGTAAACTTATTTCCCGAACGATTTTTTAAATTATTTTTTCACCACTATAACGCATGAGACTTGTAGTTTTCAAAAATGTTTTCATTTTTGATGAGACGCTAAATAAAAGAAGTTTAATCGCCGGCAAACGAAAACCCGCGATTTCCCGTAAATCCCGTACTCGGCCCGTATAGTCGAATGTATATAAAGAAAGTACCCAGGGAGTAAACTCATTTCCCGAACGATTTTTTAAATTATTTTTCCACCACTAAAACGCATGAGACTTGTAGTTTTCAAAAATGTTTTTATTTTTGATAAGACGCTGAATAAAAGAAGTTTAATCGTCGCGATTTCCCGTAAATCCGGTACTCGGCCCGTATAGTCAAAAGTATACAAAGAAAGTACTCAAGGAGTAAACTCATTTCCCAAACGATTTTTTAAATTATTTTTTCACCACTAAAACGCATGAGACTTGTAGTTTTCAAAAATGTTTTTATTTTTGATGAGACACTAAATAAAAGAAGTTTAATCGCCGGCAAACGAAAACCCGCGATTTCCCGTAAATCCCGTACTCGGCCCGTATAGTCAAAAGTATACAAAGAAAGTACCCAGGGAGTAAACTCATTTCCCGAGCGATTTTTTAAATTATTTTTTCACCACTAAAACGCATGAGACTTGTAGTTTTCAAAAATGTTTTCATTTTTGATGAGACGCTAAATAAAAGAAGTTTAATCGCCGGCAAACGAAAACCCGCGATTTCCTGTAAATCCCTGGCTTGGACCCTATAGTCGAATGTATACAAAGAAAGTACCCTGTGAGTAAACTCATTTTCAGAACGATTTTTTAAATTATTTTTCCACCACTAAAACGCATGAGACTTGTAGTTTTCAAAAATGTTTTTATTTTTGATAAGACGCTGAATAAAAGAAGTTTAATCGTCGCGATTTCCCGTAAATCCGGTACTCGGCCCGTATAGTCAAAAGTATACAAAGAAAGTACTCAAGGAGTAAACTCATTTCCCAAACGATTTTTTAAATTATTTTTTCACCACTAAAACGCATGAGACTTGTAGTTTTCAAAAATGTTTTTATTTTTGATGAGACACTAAATAAAAGAAGTTTAATCGCCGGCAAACGAAAACCCGCGATTTCCCGTAAATCCCGTACTCGGCCCGTATAGTCAAAAGTATACAAAGAAAGTACCCAGGGAGTAAACTCATTTCCCGAGCGATTTTTTAAATTATTTTTTCACCACTAAAACGCATGAGACTTGTAGTTTTCAAAAATGTTTTCATTTTTGATGAGACGCTAAATAAAAGAAGTTTAATCGCCGGCAAACGAAAACCCGCGATTTCCTGTAAATCCCTGGCTTGGACCCTATAGTCGAATGTATACAAAGAAAGTACCCTGTGAGTAAACTCATTTTCAGAACGATTTTTTAAATTATTTTTTCACCACTAAAACGCATGAGACTTCTAGTTTTCAAAAATGTTTTCATTTTTGATAAGACGCTGAATTTAAGAAGTTTAATCGCCGGCAAACGAAAACCCGCGATTTCCCGTAAATCCGGTACTCGGCCCGTATAGTCAGAAGTATACAAAGAAAGTACTCAAGGAGTAAACTCATTTCCCGAACGATTTTTTAAATTATTTTTTCACCACTAAAACGCATGAGACTTGTAGTTTTCCAAAATGTTTTCATTCTTGATGAGTCTCTAAATAAAAGAAGTTTAATCGCCGGCAAACGAAAACCCGCGATTTCCCGTACGGGCTTGGTCCGTATAGTCGAATGTATATAAAGAAAGTACCCTGTGAGTGAACTCATTTCCCGAACGATTTTTTAAATTATTTTTTCACCATTAAAACGCATGAGATTTGTAGTTTTCCAAAATGTTTTCATTCTTGATGAGACTCTAAATAAAAGAAGTTTAATCGCCGGCAAACGAAAACCCGCGATTTCCCGTAAATCCCGGGCTTGGCCCGTATAGTCGAATGTATAAAAGAAAGTACCCAGGGAGTAAACTGATTTCCCGAACGATTTTTCAAATTATGTTTTCACCACTAAAACGCATGAGACTTGTAGTTTTCAAAAATGTTTTCATTTTTGATGAGACGCTGAATAAAAGAAGTTTAATCGCCGGCAAACGAAAACCCGCGATTTCCTGTAAATCCCGGACTTGGCCCGTATAGTCGAATGTATAAAAGAAAGTACCCAAGGAGTAAACTCATTTCCCGTACGATTTTGTAAATTATTTTTTAATCACTAAAACGGACGAGACTTGTAGTTGTTAAAAATATTTTCATTTTTGATGAGACGCTGAATAAAACAAGTTTAATCGCCGGCAAACGAAAACCCGCGACTTCCTGTAAATCCCTGGCTTGGCCCCTATAGTCGAATGTATACAAAGAAAGTACCCTGTGAGTAAACTCATTTTCAGAACGATTTTTTAAATTATTGCGAAGCAATTGAGCTTTGCGAGCGAAGCGAGCGAAGCGAAATTGTGGAGCACGTTTGCTACACGCAAGGTATAACAAGAGAATTATTGAGATTCTCAAAATTTCGATAGAAAAAAAAACATATAAAATCAGCGTAAAGAAATAGGACTGATATTTTTGCACATAAAGCTGGGGAATTTTTTTTTCTAATAAAACAAATACGTTTGGACCAAGGGGTTAAGGTATAAGTTTAGTAAAAAATGCAATAAGTACGGCTCGTACCCCCCCACCCCCGGGTTTTGACCCCCCCCCCGTCTTTTGGTCCGGATTATACGTCCGCCGAACTTGAACACACAAAGTGGAATATGCCATGAACAAGAAACGGTAGTCGGCATTTTAGACACGTATATTTTACAGACCCAAAATATGCCTTATTTCTTTGTATTATAGCTAATTATGGTATAAATAATTAATTAATTACTTTGCAATTTTGCTTCTAATACTACTATAGTTGTATTTTAATGAAATATAATAGTATTTAAACGGTTTTCTTCTTTTGAAAAAATTTATTGCTAGTCCTGTTTCTAATCGACTTTGCTTGTGTATTTTAAGCTTTTTTGTTGCTGTGCTTTTTCTGGAGATTTTAGTTGGATTGGAAAGCTCCTGTGTAATGTACCCTTTCCTAAAGAAAAATTGAAGTAATTTGTACAATTATAACGCGCCGAGCTGTGTTTTATTTTATTGTTTCTAAGAAGATGTAAGAATACAATATTATCAATTTTAATTGGTTTTATCCAAATCAAGGTAAGGCTTAATCACACGAAAGGTAGCTAGCTAGCTAGAGCTTAGTTTTGTATAAAAGAATTGAAAGTAATTTGTAGAATACATATGGACAAGCTGTATTACTACCTAACTGATAGCAAGATATAGGAAAACCTGTAGCTAGGGCGCAGACAAAACAAATAGCTCTGGGCACTAGAGTGAGCTGACCAACCGTTTTTTATCATTTTTTATTTATTATATAAGTAACCTGTTACAGTAATTAAAAAAATATCTACTTTTGCTATCAAACCAACAGCGATGTAATTGTCAATAGGAATTAGTTTTCCGTACACCCTCCCTGAGAACAAGGTTTAAAACGACATAAAAACATTAAAACTGTCATTAAACAGAACTTCAAGGATGCCCAAGCCACACCACGTCCTCTAAACGGCGTGGGCATCTTCGAAACTGCTTGTAATTTTAGAACAAGGGTGCTGATAAGCTGCATACGCCGTATAACGTGCAGGCGTTTTTGGGCAGGTTTAGCGTTTTGCAAAAAAATTGAAGTATTCACCCGAAAAAACCTGCATAGACCATAAAGTAAACTATGTAGTAGTAAAGTTCTTAAAAGAACTGTTTTTGATGGTTTTTGATAAAATTTACTTGATAAATAACTTTTAATTTTTATTAACTTCTTTCTCTTAAAGCATCTTTTGCCAACTATCGTCCACAAGGTATGTTACAAGGAATTGAATTTTGAAAATGCTCCAGGCAAGTTCGGGAAAGTGCGGGCGGTTTTGGAAGACAATCACTAATTTAATTGGAAAAGTTGCCCGAACTTGCCCTTATATATGTGGCTGTTTGCAGCTTATTGACACCCTCTTATTTTAGAATATTCTCAGGAATAATAGACCAAGAGAAATTACATCACAGTTTTTTGTCCACCGCCCACGTGTGTTTGAGAACAACCCACATAACAAAGTTCATTATTTTTTAAATTATTTGTGTAAAAATTACTATTTCATTCACGATAAACCATTTGTCAGTCATTTTATTCGCCCAACAAAGAATCCTATCCAAGGTGCTTTTCTATTAGTGCTGAATTTAATAATTGACATGGTTCAGCATAGTTTTTAAAAGGGTCTGATTGCAAAATATGATTGCCAAAGTTCAGCACTTGTAATATTTGTGTATTTGTGTACTCAGCTTCTAAAACACACACAAGAGACATTATAATTTCCTCTGGGTGATTACATTAATGTTGGTTGAAAAAAAACATGATGATGAGAAGCATATGTTTTTAAATGGGTCTAGGACAATAAACTTATTTAATTTCCCTTGGCCTTGCATCAATCAAATTCTGAAAGAATAAACACTTCTAAAATGATTTTGTCAGATTTGGAAACTGTTGGTATGGTTGGAACTTTGCGTATAAAATTAGTAAAGTTGCCAAATTGTTTAGTTTTTTTCTTTTATACTTTTCCGAATTAGCCTTAACTATTTATAAGATGAAAAACAGTGCTTTCAATTCCATTGACTTGGCCATCCCTTAAAGGAACTGGAAGCTTCACTATATGAAAATAATTTCTTTTTCTTTTAGATTGTGTACAATGGGAGTGAGTGATGTAATCTTCTAATGCGTGTGGTGAAAAGAAGGCGAATCCGTTATTGTTTTTCTGCCCAAATTTGAAGCTATTTAATAAATCTTGATAAAGTTAAAAAACTGTTTTGATTTGTTTGTTTTTGTTTTAATTGTTTACCGTGAGTTTTCGAAATTCGTTCCAGCAGATTCTGTGGCTTCTACTGCCGGTATTTTTACGTGAAAAAAATACTGTTTTGTTGTGAGGTCATTTACGAAATCGTTACGTTAGGACCAACTTCTGCGGGTTCTACAACTCGATGTATCACATATCTTTCGGAATACTGCTAAAAGTGTAATTTTGTATTGCGCTCTTTACTTTTACCATTCTGTGGGAAAAGGCGGTACAAAATTTTAACACGCGTTATTCGTTTTTGTTAGTTTCGCGTAATCTAATTTTCTCGCACATTTTGAAAAGAATATCCCACGCACATAAAATACTCGCGCAGTCTATTCGCAAAAAAAACTGTTTTTGAGCAACGAATTGTTCTGCAGAGCGTTCATTCTCCTACCTCGTCCCCAGGGTTCTTCTAGATGATATTCAATTTTGATGTATTTCGGAAGATGTTAGCGCCAAAGAAACAAGAAGCGCTAGGGACAAAGTATTGGATAGTTTAATTTTGCTTGCAACTTGCGAAATGCTTCGCAACCTTTTTTTCAATTTCTAGTTTTTTCACCACTAAAACGCATGAGATAAGAGATAAGTTTAATCGAAGGCAAACGAAAACCCGCGATTTCCCGTAAATCCCGTATTCGGCCCGTATAGTCAAAAGTATACAAAGAAAGTGCTCAGGGAGTAAACTCATTTCCCGAACGTTATTTTAAATTATTTTTTCACCACTAAAACGCATGAGACTTGTAGTTTTCAACAATGTTTTCATTTTTGATGAGACGCTAAATAAAACAAGTTTAATCGCCGGCAAACGAAAACCCGCGATTTCCCGTAAATCCCGTACTCGGCCCGTATAGTCAAAAGTATACAAAGAAAGTACCCAGGGAGTAAATTCATTTCCCGAACGATTTTTTAAATTATTTTTTCACCACTAAAACGCATGAGACTTGTAGTATTCAAAAATGTTTACATTTTTGATGAGACGCCGAATGAAAGCAGTTTAATCGCCGGCAAACGAAAACCCGCGATTTCCCGTAAATCCCGTACTCGGCCCGTATAGTCAAAAGTATACAAAGAAAGTGCTCAGGGAGAAAACTCATTTCCCGAACGATATTGTAAATTATTTTTTCACCACTAAAACGCATGAGACTTGTAGTTTTCAACAATGTTTTCATTTTTGATGAGACGCTAAATAAAACAAGTTTAATCGCCGGCAAACGAAAACCCACGATTTCCCGTAAATCCCGGACTCGGCCCGTATAGTCAAAAGTTTACAAAGAAAGTACCCAGGGAGTAAATTCATTTCCCGAACGATTTTTTAAATTATTTTTTCACCACTAAAACGCATGAGACTTGTAGTTTTCAACAATGGTTTCATTTTTGATGAGACGCTAAATAAAACAAGTTTAATCGCCGGCAAACGAAAACCCGCGATTTCCCGTAAATCCCGTATTCGGCCCGTATAGTCAAAAGTATACAAAGAAAGTGCTCAGGGAGTAAACTCATTTCCCGAACGTTATTTTAAATTATTTTTTCACCACTAAAACGCATGAGACTTGTAGTTTTCAACAATGTTTTCATTTTTGATGAGACGCTAAATAAAACAAGTTTAATCGCCGGCAAACGAAAACCCGCGATTTCCCGTAAATCCCGTACTCGGCCCGTATAGTCAAAAGTATACAAAGAAAGTACCCAGGGAGTAAATTCATTTCCCGAACGATTTTTTAAATTATTTTTTCACCACTAAAACGCATGAGACTTGTAGTATTCAAAAATGTTTACATTTTTGATGAGACGCCGAATGAAAGCAGTTTAATCGCCGGCAAACGAAAACCCGCGATTTCCCGTAAATCCCGTACTCGGCCCGTATAGTCAAAAGTATACAAAGAAAGTGCTCAGGGAGAAAACTCATTTCCCGAACGATATTGTAAATTATTTTTTCACCACTAAAACGCATGAGACTAGTAGTTTTCAACAATGTTTTCATTTTTGATGAGACGCTAAATAAAACAAGTTTAATCGCCGGCAAACGAAAACCCACGATTTCCCGTAAATCCCGGACTCGGCCCGTATAGTCAAAAGTTTACAAAGAAAGTACCCAGGGAGTAAATTCATTTCCCGAACGATTTTTTAAATTATTTTTTCACCACTAAAACGCATGAGACTTGTAGTTTTCAACAATGGTTTCATTTTTGATGAGACGCTAAATAAAACAAGTTTAATCGCCGGCAAACGAAAACCCGCGATTTCCCGTAAATCCCGTACTCGGCCCGTATAGTCAAAACTTTACAAAGAAATTGCTCAAGGAGTAAACTCATTTCCCGAACGATATTTTAAATTATTTTTTCACCACTAAAACGCATGAGACTTGCAGTTTTCAACAATGTTTTCATTTTTGATGAGACGTTAAATAAAACAAGTTTAATCGCCGGCAAACGAAAACCCGCGATTTCCCGTAAATCCCGGACTCGGCCCGTATAGTCAAAAGTATACAAAGAAAGTACCCTGTGAGTGAACTCATTTCCCGAACGATTTTTTAATTTATTTTTTTACCATTAAGACGCATGAGACTTGTAGTTTTCAAAAATGTTTTCATTTTTGAGAAGACGCTGAATAAAAGAAGTTTCATCGCCGGCAAACGAAAACCCGCGATTTCCCGTAAATCCCGTACTCGGCCCGTACAGTCAAAAGTATACAAAGAAAGTACTCAGGGAGTAAACTTATTTCCCGAACGATATTTTAAATTATTTTTTCACCGCTAAAACGCATGAGACTTGTAGTTTAAAAAATGTTTTTATTTTTGATGAGACGCTAAATAAAACAAGTTTATTCGCCGGCAAACGAAAACCCGCGATTTCCTGTAAATCCCGGACACGAGCCGTATAATCAAAAGTATACAAAGAAAGTACCCTGGGAGTAAACTCATTTCCCGAACGATTTTTTAAATTATTTTTTCACCACTAAAACGCATGAGACTTGTAGTTTTCAAAAATGTTTTCATTTTTGATGAGACGCTGAAAAAAGGAAGTTTAATCGCCGGCAAACGAAAACCCGCAATTTTCTGTAAATCCCGGGCTTGGCCCGTATAGTCGAATGTATAAAAGAAAGTACCCAGGGAGTAAACTGATTTCCCGAACGATTTTTCAAATTATTTCTGCACCACTAGAACGAATGAGACTTGTAGTATTCAAAAATGTTTACATTTTTGATGAGACGCCGAATGAAAGCAGTTTAATCGCCGACAACCGAAAACCCGCTGTTCCCGTAAATCCCTGGCTCGGCCCGTATAGTTGAATGTATACAAAGAAAGTACCCTGTGAATAAACTCATTTTCTGAACGATTTTTTAAATTATTTTTTCACCACTAAAACGCATGAGACTTGTAGTTTTCAAAAATGTTTTCATTTTTGAGAAGACGCTGAATAAAAGAAGTTTAATCGAAGGCAAACGAAAACCCGCGATTTCCCGTAAATCCCGTATTCGGCCCGTATAGTCAAAAGTATACAAAGAAAGTGCTCAGGGAGTAAACTCATTTCCCGAACGTTATTTTAAATTATTTTTTCACCACTAAAACGCATGAGACTTGTAGTTTTCAACAATGTTTTCATTTTTGATGAGACGCTAAATAAAACAAGTTTAATCGCCGGCAAACGAAAACCCGCGATTTCCCGTAAATCCCGTACTCGGCCCGT
Source organism: Hydractinia symbiolongicarpus (assembly GCF_029227915.1). Taxonomy (NCBI): domain Eukaryota; kingdom Metazoa; phylum Cnidaria; class Hydrozoa; order Anthoathecata; family Hydractiniidae; genus Hydractinia; species Hydractinia symbiolongicarpus. The sequence goes on from NC_079886.1 coordinate 694,002, forward strand.
ATAGTCAAAAGTATACAAAGAAAGTACCCAGGGAGTAAATTCATTTCCCGAACGATTTTTTAAATTATTTTTTCACCACTAAAACGCATGAGACTTGTAGTATTCAAAAATGTTTACATTTTTGATGAGACGCCGAATGAAAGCAGTTTAATCGCCGGCAAACGAAAACCCGCGATTTCCCGTAAATCCCGTACTCGGCCCGTATAGTCAAAAGTATACAAAGAAAGTGCTCAGGGAGAAAACTCATTTCCCGAACGATATTGCAAATTATTTTTTCACCACTAAAACGCATGAGACTTGTAGTTTTCAACAATGTTTTCATTTTTGATGAGACGCTAAATAAAACAAGTTTAATCGCCGGCAAACGAAAACCCACGATTTCCCGTAAATCCCGGACTCGGCCCGTATAGTCAAAAGTTTACAAAGAAAGTACCCAGGGAGTAAATTCATTTCCCGAACGATTTTTTAAATTATTTTTTCACCACTAAAACGCATGAGACTTGTAGTTTTCAACAATGGTTTCATTTTTGATGAGACGCTAAATAAAACAAGTTTAATCGCCGGCAAACGAAAACCCGCGATTTCCCGTAAATCCCGTACTCGACCCGTATAGTCAAAACTATACAAAGAAATTGCTCAAGGAGTAAACTCATTTCCCGAACGATATTTTAAATTATTTTTTCACCACTAAAACGCATGAGACTTGCAGTTTTCAACAATGTTTTCATTTTTGATGAGACGTTAAATAAAACAAGTTTAATCGCCGGCAAACGAAAACCCGCGATTTCCCGTAAATCCCGGACTCGGCCCGTATAGTCAAAAGTATACAAAGAAAGTACCCAGGGAGTAAATTCATTTCCCGAACGATTTTTTAAATTATTTTTTCACCACTAAAACGCATGAGACTTGTAGTATTCAAAAATGTTTACATTTTTGATGAGACGCCGAATGAAAGCAGTTTAATCGCCGACAACCGAAAACCCGCTTTTCCCGTAAATCCCTGGCTCGGCCCGTATAGTTGAATGTATACAAAGAAAGTACCCTGTGAATAAACTCATTTTAAGAACGATTTTTTAAATTATTTTTCACCACTAAAACGCATGAGACTTGTAGTTTTCAAAAATGTTTTCATTTTTGAGAAGACGCTGAATAAAAGAAGTTTAATCGCCGGCAAACGAAAACCCGCGATTTCCCGTAAATCCCGTTCTCGGCCCGTATAGTCAAAGTATACAAAGAAAGTGCTCAGGGAGTAAACTTATTTCCCGAACGATATTTTAAATTATTTTTTCACCACTAAAACGCATGAGACTTGTAGTTTTCAACAATGTTTTCATTTTTGATGAGACGCTAAATAAAACAAGTTTAATCGCCGGCAAACGAAAACCCGCGATTTCCCGTAAATCCCGTACTCGGCCCGTATAGTCAAAAGTATACAAAGAAATTACTCAGCGAGTAAACTCATTTCCCGAACGATATTTTAAATTATTTTTTCACCACTAAAACGCATGAAACTTGCAGTTTTCTACAATGTTTTCATTTTTAATGAGACGCTAAATAAAACAAGTTTAATCACCGGCAAACGAAAACCCGCGATTTCCCGTAAATCCCGGACTCGGCCCGTATAGTCAAAAGTATACAAAGAAAGTACCTAGGGAGTAAATTCATTTCCCGAACGATTTTTTAAATTATTTTTTCACCACTAAAACGCATGAGACTTGTAGTTTTCCAAAATATTTTCATTTTTGATGAGACGCTGAATAAAAGAAGTTTAATCGCCGGCAAACGAAAACCCGCGTTTTCCCGTAAATCCCGTACTCGGCCCGTATAGTCAAAAGTATACAAAAAAACTACCCAGGGAGTAAACTCATTTCCCGAACGATTTTTTAAATTATTTTTTCACCACTAAAACGCATGAGACTTGTAGTTTTCAAAAATATTCTCATTTTTGATGAGACGCTAAATAAAAGAAGTTTAATCGCCGGCAAACGAAAACCCGCGTTTTCCCTTAAATCCCGTACTCGGCCCGTATAGTCAAAAGTAAACAAAGAAATTGCTCAAGGAGTAAACTCATTTCCCGAACGATATTTTAAATTATTTTTTCACCACTAAAACGCATGAGACTTGCAGTTTTCAACAATGTTTTCATTTTTGATGAGACGTTAAATAAAACAAGTTTAATCGCCGGCAAACGAAAACCCGCGATTTCCCGTAAATCCCGGACTCGGCCCGTATAGTCAAAAGTATACAAAGAAAGTACCCAGGGAGTAAATTCATTTCCCGAACGATTTTTTAAATTATTTTTTCACCACTAAAACGCATGAGACTTGTAGTATTTAAAAATGTTTACATTTTTGATGAGACGCCGAATGAAAGCAGTTTAATCGCCGACAACCGAAAACCCGCTTTTCCCGTAAATCCCTGGCTCGGCCCGTATAGTTGAATGTATACAAAGAAAGTACCCTGTGAATAAACTCATTTTAAGAACGATTTTTTAAATTATTTTTCACCACTAAAACGCATGAGACTTGTAGTTTTCAAAAATGTTTTCATTTTTGAGAAGACGCTGAATAAAAGAAGTTTAATCGCCGGCAAACGAAAACCCGCGATTTCCCGTAAATCCCGTTCTCGGCCCGTATAGTCAAAGTATACAAAGAAAGTGCTCAGGGAGTAAACTTATTTCCCGAACGATATTTTAAATTATTTTTTCACCACTAAAACGCATGAGACTTGTAGTTTTCAACAATGTTTTCATTTTTGATGAGACGCTAAATAAAACAAGTTTAATCGCCGGCAAACGAAAACCCGCGATTTCCCGTAAATCCCGTACTCGGCCCGTATAGTCAAAAGTATACAAAGAAATTACTCAGCGAGTAAACTCATTTCCCGAACGATATTTTAAATTATTTTTTCACCACTAAAACGCATGAGACTTGCAGTTTTCTACAATGTTTTCATTTTTAATGAGACGCTAAATAAAACAAGTTTAATCACCGGCAAACGAAAACCCGCGATTTCCCGTAAATCCCGGACTCGGCCCGTATAGTCAAAAGTATACAAAGAAAGTACCTAGGGAGTAAATTCATTTCCCGAACGATTTTTTAAATTATTTTTTCACCACTAAAACGCATGAGACTTGTAGTTTTCCAAAATATTTTCATTTTTGATGAGACGCTGAATAAAAGAAGTTTAATCGCCGGCAAACGAAAACCCGCGTTTTCCCGTAAATCCCGTACTCGGCCCGTATAGTCAAAAGTATACAAAAAAACTACCCAGGGAGTAAACTCATTTCCCGAACGATTTTTTAAATTATTTTTTCACCACTAAAACGCATGAGACTTGTAGTTTTCAAAAATATTCTCATTTTTGATGAGACGCTAAATAAAAGAAGTTTAATCGCCGGCAAACGAAAACCCGCGTTTTCCCTTAAATCCCGTACTCGGCCCGTATAGTCAAAAGTAAACATAAAAAGCACCCAGTGAGTAAACTGATTTCCCGAATGATTTTTTAAATTATTTTTTCACCACTAAAACGCATGAGACTTGTAGTTTTCAAAAATATTCTCATTTTTGATGAGACGCTAAATAAAAGAAGCTTAATTGCCGGCAAACAAAAACCCGCGATTTCCCGTAAATCCCGTACTCGGCCCGTATAGTCAAAATTATACAAAGAAAGTACCCAGGGAGTAAACTCATTTCCCGAACGATTTTTTAAATTATTTTTGCACCACTAAAAGGCATGAGACTTGTAGTTTTCAAAAATGTTTTCATTTTTGATGAAACGCTAAATTAAAGAAGTTTAATCGCTGGCAAACGAAAACCCGTGATTTCCCGTAAATCCCGGACTCGGCCCGTATAGTCAAAAGTATACAAAGAAAGTACCCAGGGAGTAAATTCATTTCCCGGACGATTTTTTAAATTATTTTTTCACCACTAAAACGCATGAGACTTGCAGTTTTCAAAAATATTTTCATTTTTGATGAGACGCTGAATAAAAGAAGTTTAATCGCCGGCATACGAAAACCCGCGTTTTCCCGTAAATCCCGTACTCGGCCCGTATAGTCAAAAGTATACAAAAAAAGTACCAACGGAGTAAACTGATTTCCCGAATGATTTTTTAAATTATTTTTTCACCACTAAAACGCATGAGACTTGTAGTTTTCAAAAATGTTTTCATTTTTGATGAGACGCTGAGTGAAAGAAGTTTAATCGCCGGCAAACGAAAACCCGCGATTTCCTGTAAATCCCGGGCTTGGCCCGTATAGTCGAATGTATATAAAGAAAGTGCCCAGGGAGTAAACTCATTTCCCGAACGATTTTTTAAATTAATTTTTCACCACTAAAACGCATGAGACTTGTAGTTTTCAAAAATGTTTTCATTTTTGATGAGACGCTGAATAAAAGAAGTTTAATCGCCGGCAAACGAAAACCCGCGTTTTCCCGTAAATGCCGTAGTCGGCCCGTATAGTCAAAAGTATGCAAAAAAAGTTCCTAGGGAGTAAACTGATTTCCCGAATGATTTTTTAAATTATTTTTTCCCCACTAAAACGCATGAGACTTGTAGTTTTCAAAAATGTTTTCATTGTTGATGAGACGCTGAGTGAAAGAAGTTTAATCGCCGGCAAACGAAAACCCGCGATTTCCTGTAAATCCCGGGCTTGGCCCGTATAGTCGAATGTATATAAAGAAAGTGCCCAGGGAGTAAACTCATTTCCCGAACGATTTTTTAAATTAATTTTTCACCACTAAAACGCATGAGACTTGTAGTTTTCAAAAATGTATTCATTTTTGATGAGACGCTGAATAAAAGAAGTTTAATCGCCGGCAAACGAAAACCCACGTTTTTCCGTAAATGCCGTAGTCGGCCCGTATAGTCAAAAGTATGCAAAAAAAGTACCTAGGGAGTAAACTAATTTCCCGAATGATTTTTTAAATTATTTTTTCACCACTAAAACGCATGAGACTTTTAGTTTTCAAAAATGTTTTCATTTTTGATGAGACGCTGAATAAAAGAAGTTTAATCACCGGCAAACGAAAACCCGCGATTTCCTGTAAATCCCGGGCTTGGCCCCTATAGTCGAATGTATACAAAGAAAGTACCCTGTGAGTAAACTCATTTTCAGAACGATTTTTCAAATTATTTTTTCACCACTAAAACGCATGAGACTTGTAGTTTTCAAAAATCTTTTCATTTTTGATAAGACGCTGAATAAAAGAAGTTTAATCGCCAGCAAACGAAAACCCGCGATTTCCCGTAAATCCGGTACTCGGCCCGTATAGTCAAAAGTATACAAAGAAAGTACTCAAGGAGTAAACGCATTTCCCGAACGATTTTTTAAATTATTTTTTCACCAGTAAAACGCATGAGACTTGTAGTTTTCCAAAAATTTTTCATTTTTAATGAGACGCTGAATAAAAGAACTTTAATCGCCGGCAAACGAAAACCTGCGATTTCCCGTAAATCCCGTACTCGGCTTATACAGTCAAAAGTATACAACGAAAGTACCCAGGGAGTAAACTCATTTCCCGGACGATTTTTTAAATTATGTTTTCACCACTAAAACGCATGAGACTTGTAGTTTTCAAAAATATTTTTATTTGTGATGAGACGCTGAATAAAAGAAGTTTAGTCGCCGGCAAACGAAAACCCGCGTTTTCCCGTAAATCCCGTACTCGGCCCGTATAGTCAAAAGTATACAAAAAAAGTACCCAGGAAGTACACTCATTTCCCGAACGATTTTTTAAATTATTTTTTCACCACTAAAACGCATGAGACTTGTAGTTTTCAAAAATATTCTCATTTTTGTTGAGACGCTAAATAAAAGAAGTTTAATCGCCGGCAAACGAAAACCCGCGTTTTCCCGTAAATCACGTACTCGGCTCGTATAGTCAAAAGTATACATAAAAAGCACCCAGGGAGTAAACTGATTTCCCGAATGATTTTTTAAATTATTTTTTCACCACTAAAACGCATGAGACTTGTAGTTTTCAAAAATATTCTCATTTTTGATGAGACGCTAAATAAAAGAAGCTTAATCGCCGGCAAACGAAAACCCGCGATTTCCCGTAAATCCCGTACTCGGCCCGTATAGTCAAAAGTATACAATGAAAGTACCCAGAGAGTAAACTCATTTCCCGAACGATTTTTTAAATTATTTTTTCACCACTAAAACGCATGAGACTTGCAGTTTTCTACAATGTTTTCATTTTTGATGAGACGCTAAATAAAACAAGTTTAATCGCCGGCAAACGAAAACCCGCGATTTCCCGTAAATCCCGGACTCGGCCCGTATAGTCAAAAGTATACAAAGAAAGTACCTAGGGAGTAAATTCATTTCCCGAACGATTTTTTAAATTATTTTTTCACCACTAAAACGCATGAGACTTGTAGTTTTCAAAAATATTTTCATTTTTGATGAGACGCTGAATAAAAGAATTTTAATCGCCGGCAAACGAAAACCCGCGTTTTCGCGTAAATCCCGTACTCGGCTCTATAGTCAAAAGTACACAAAAAAAGTACCCAGGGAGTAAACTAATTTCCCGAATGATTTTTTAAATTATTTTTTCACCACTAAAACGCATGAGACTTGTAGTTTTCAAAAATGTTTTCATTTTTGATGAGACGCTGAGTGAAAGAAGTTTAATCGCCGGCAAACGAAAACCCGCGATTTCCTGTAAATCCCGGGCTTGGCCCGTATAGTCGAATGTATATAAAGAAAGTGCCCAGGGAGTAAACTCATTTCCCGAACGATTTTTTAAATTAGTTTTTCACCACTAAAACGCATGAGTTTTGTAGTTTTCAAAAATGTTTTCATTTTTGATGAGACGCTGAATAAAAGAAGTTTAATCGCCGGCAAACGAAAACCCGCGTTTTTCCGTAAATGCCGTAGTCGGCCCGTATAGTCAAAAGTATGCAAAAAAAGTACATAGGGAGTAAACTAATTTCCCGAATGATTTTTTAAATTATTTTTTCACCACTAAAACGCATGAGACTTTTAGTTTTCAAAAATGTTTTCATTTTTGATGAGACGCTGAATAAAAGAAGTTTAATCGCCGGCAAACGAAAACCCGCGATTTCCTGTAAATCCCGGGCTTGGCCCCTATAGTCGAATGTATACAAAGAAAGTACTCAAGGAGTAAACGCATTTCCCGAACGATTTTTTAAATTATTTTTTCACCAGTAAAACGCATGAGACTTGTAGTTTTCCAAAAATTTTTCATTTTTAATGAGACGCTGAATAAAAGAACTTTAATCGCCGGCAAACGAAAACCTGCGATTTCCCGTAAATCCCGTACTCGGCTTATACAGTCAAAAGTATACAACGAAAGTACCCAGGGAGTAAACTCATTTCCCGGACGATTTTTTAAATTATGTTTTCACCACTAAAACGCATGAGACTTGTAGTTTTCAAAAATATTTTCATTTGTGATGAGACGCTGAATAAAAGAAGTTTAGTCGCCGGCAAACGAAAACCCGCGTTTTCCCGTAAATCCCGTACTCGGCCCGTATAGTCAAAAGTATACAAAAAAAGTACCCAGGGAGTAAACTCATTTCCCGAACGATTTTTTAAATTATTTTTTCACCACTAAAACGCATGAGACTTGTAGTTTTCAAAAATATTCTCATTTTTGATGAGACGCTAAATAAAAGAAGTTTAATCGCCGGCAGACGAAAACCCGCGTTTTCCCGTAAATCACGTACTCGGCTCGTATAGTCAAAAGTATACATAAAAAGCACCCAAGGAGTAAACTGATTTCCCGAATGATTTTTTAAATTATTTTTTCACCACTAAAACGCATGAGACTTGTAGTTTTCAAAAATATTCTCATTTTTGATGAGACGCTAAATAAAAGAAGCTTAATCGCCGGCAAACGAAAACCCGCGATTTCCCGTAAATCCCGTACTCGGCCCGTATAGTCAAAAGTATACAAAGAAAGTACCCAGAGAGTAAACTCATTTCCCGAACGATTTTTTAAATTATTTTTTCACCACTAAAACGCATGAGACTTGTAGTTTTCAAAAAATTTTTAATTTTGGATGAGACGCTGAATAAAAGAATTTTAATCGCCGGCAAACGAAAACCCGCGTTTTCGCGTAAATCCCGTACTCGGCCCTATAGTCAAAAGTACACAAAAAAAGTACCCAGGGAGTAAACTAATTTCCCGAATGATTTTTTAAATTATTTTTTCACCACTAAAACGCATGAGACTTGTAGTTTTCAAAAATGTTTTCATTTTTGATGAGACGCTGAGTGAAAGAAGTTTAATCGCCGGCAAACGAAAACCCGCGATTTCCTGTAAATCCCGGGCTTGGCCCGTATAGTCGAATGTATATAAAGAAAGTGCCCAGGGAGTAAACTCATTTCCCGAACGATTTTTTAAATTAATTTTTCACCACTAAAACGCATGAGACTTGTAGTTTTCAAAAATGTTTTCATTTTTGATGAGACGCTGAATAAAAGAAGTTTAATCGCCGGCAAACGAAAACCCGCGTTTTCCCGTAAATGCCGTAGTCGGCCCGTATAGTCAAAAGTATGCAAAAAAAGTACCTAGGGAGTAAACTGATTTCCCGAATGATTTTTTAAATTATTTTTTCACCACTAAAACGCATGAGACTTGTAGTTTTCAAAAATGTTTTCATTGTTGATGAGACGCTGAGTGAAAGAAGTTTAATCGCCGGCAAACGAAAACCCGCGATTTCCTGTAAATCCCGGGCTTGGCCCGTATAGTCGAATGTATATAAAGAAAGTGCCCAGGGAGTAAACTCATTTCCCGAACGATTTTTTAAATTAATTTTTCACCACTAAAACGCATGAGACTTGTAGTTTTCAAAAATGTTTTCATTTTTGATGAGACGCTGAATAAAATAAGTTTAATCGCCGGCAAACGAAAACCCGCGTTTTCCCGTAAATGCCGTAGTCGGCCCGTATAGTCAAAAGTATGCAAAAAAAGTACCTAGGGAGTAAACTGATTTCCCGAATGATTTTTTAAATTATTTTTTCACCACTAAAACGCATGAGACTTGTAGTTTTCAAAAATATTCTCATTTTTGATGAGACGCTAAATAAAAGAAGCTTAATCGCCGGCAAACGAAAACCCGCGATTTCCCGTAAATCCCGTACTCGGCCCGTATAGTCAAAAGTATACAAAGAAAGTACCCAGAGAGTAAACTCATTTCCCGAACGATTTTTTAAATTATTTTTTCACCACTAAAACGCATGAGACTTGTAGTTTTCAAAAAATTTTTAATTTTGGATGAGACGCTGAATAAAAGAATTTTAATCGCCGGCAAACGAAAACCCGCGTTTTCGCGTAAATCCCGTACTCGGCCCTATAGTCAAAAGTACACAAAAAAAGTACCCAGGGAGTAAACTAATTTCCCGAATGATTTTTTAAATTATTTTTTCACCACTAAAACGCATGAGACTTGTAGTTTTCAAAAATGTTTTCATTTTTGATGAGACGCTGAGTGAAAGAAGTTTAATCGCCGGCAAACGAAAACCCGCGATTTCCTGTAAATCCCGGGCTTGGCCCGTATAGTCGAATGTATATAAAGAAAGTGCCCAGGGAGTAAACTCATTTCCCGAACGATTTTTTAAATTAATTTTTCACCACTAAAACGCATGAGACTTGTAGTTTTCAAAAATGTTTTCATTTTTGATGAGACGCTGAATAAAAGAAGTTTAATCGCCGGCAAACGAAAACCCGCGTTTTCCCGTAAATGCCGTAGTCGGCCCGTATAGTCAAAAGTATGCAAAAAAAGTACCTAGGGAGTAAACTGATTTCCCGAATGATTTTTTAAATTATTTTTTCACCACTAAAACGCATGAGACTTGTAGTTTTCAAAAATGTTTTCATTGTTGATGAGACGCTGAGTGAAAGAAGTTTAATCGCCGGCAAACGAAAACCCGCGATTTCCTGTAAATCCCGGGCTTGGCCCGTATAGTCGAATGTATATAAAGAAAGTGCCCAGGGAGTAAACTCATTTCCCGAACGATTTTTTAAATTAATTTTTCACCACTAAAACGCATGAGACTTGTAGTTTTCAAAAATGTTTTCATTTTTGATGAGACGCTGAATAAAATAAGTTTAATCGCCGGCAAACGAAAACCCGCGTTTTTCCGTAAATGCCGTAGTCGGCCCGTATAGTCAAAAGTATGCAAAAAAAGTACCTAGGGAGTAAACTAATTTCCCGAATGATTTTTTAAATTATTTTTTCACCACTAAAACGCATGAGACTTTTACTTTTCAAAAATGTTTTCATTTTTGATGAGACGCTGAATAAAAGAAGTTTAATCGCCGGCAAACGAAAACCCGCGATTTCCTGTAAATCCCGGGCTTGGCCCCTATAGTCGAATGTATACAAAGAAAGTACCCTGTGAGTAAACTCATTTTCAGAACGATTTTTCAAATTATTTTTTCACCACTAAAACGCATGAGACTTGTAGTTTTCAAAAATGTTTTCATTTTTGATAAGACGCTGAATAAAAGAAGTTAAATCGCCAGCAAACGAAAACCCGCGATTTCCCATAAATCCGGTACTCGGCCCGTATAGTCAAAAGTATACAAAGAAAGTACTCAAGGAGTAAACGCATTTCCCGAACGATTTTTTAAATTATTTTTTCACCAGTAAAACGCATGAGACTTGTAGTTTTCCAAAAATTTTTCATTTTTGATGAGACGCTGAATAAAAGAACTTTAATCGCCGGCAAACGAAAACCTGCGATTTCCCGTAAATCCCGTACTCGGCTTATACAGTCAAAAGTATACAACGAAAGTACCCAGGGAGTAAACTCATTTCCCGGACGATTTTTTAAATTATGTTTTCACCACTAAAACGTATGAGACTTGTAGTTTTCAAAAATATTTTCATTTGTGATGAGACGCTGAATAAAAGAAGTTTAGTCGCCGGCAAACGAAAACCCGCGTTTTCCCGTAAATCCCGTACTCGGCCCGTATAGTCAAAAGTATACAAAAAAAGTACCCAGGGAGTAAACTCATTTCCCGAACGATTTTTTAAATTATTTTTTCACCACTAAAACGCATGAGACTTGTAGTTTTCAAAAATATTCTCATTTTTGATGAGACGCTAAATAAAAGAAGTTTAATCGCCGGCAAACGAAAACCCGCCTTTTCCCGTAAATCACGTACTCGGCTCGTATAGTCAAAATTATACATAAAAAGCACCCAGGGAGTAAACTGATTTCCCGAATGATTTTTTAAATTATTTTTTCACCACTAAAACGCATGAGACTTGTAGTTTTCAAAAATATTCTCATTTTTGATGAGACGCTAAATAAAAGAAGCTTAATCGCCGGCAAACGAAAACCCGCGATTTCCCGTAAATCCCGTACTCGGCCCGTATAGTCAAAAGTATACAATGAAAGTACCCAGAGAGTAAACTCATTTCCCGAACGATTTTTTAAATTATTTTTTCACCACTAAAACGCATGAGACTTGCAGTTTTCTACAATGTTTTCATTTTTGATGAGACGCTAAATAAAACAAGTTTAATCGCCGGCAAACGAAAACCCGCGATTTCCCGTAAATCCCGGACTCGGCCCGTATAGTCAAAAGTATACAAAGAAAGTACCTAGGGAGTAAATTCATTTCCCGAACGATTTTTTAAATTATTTTTTTACCACTAAAACGCATGAGACTTGTAGTTTTCAAAAATATTTTCATTTTTGATGAGACGCTGAATAAAAGAATTTTAATCGCCGGCAAACGAAAACCCGCGTTTTCGCGTAAATCCCGTACTCGGCCCTATAGTCAAAAGTACACAAAAAAAGTACCCAGGGAGTAAACTAATTTCCCGAATGATTTTTTAAATTATTTTTTCACCACTAAAACGCATGAGACTTTTAGTTTTCAAAAATGTTTTCATTTTTGATGAGAAGCTGAATAAAAGAAGTTTAATCGCCGGCAAACGAAAACCCGCGATTTCCTGTAAATCCCGGGCTTGGCCCCTATAGTCGAATGTATACAAAGAAAGTACCCTGTGAGTAAACTCATTTTCAGAACGATTTTTCAAATTATTTTTTCACCACTAAAACGCATGAGACTTGTAGTTTTCAAAAATGTTTTCATTTTTGATAAGACGCTGAATAAAAGAAGTTAAATCGCTAGCAAACGAAAACCCGCGATTTCCCGTAAATCCGGTACTCGGCCCGTATAGTCAAAAGTATACAAAGAAAGTACTCAAGGAGTAAACGCATTTCCCGAACGATTTTTTAAATTATTTTTTCACCAGTAAAACGCATGAGACTTGTAGTTTTCCAAAAAATTTTCATTTTTGATGAGACGCTGAATAAAAGAACTTTAATCGCCGGCAAACGAAAACCTGCGATTTCCCGTAAATCCCGTACTCGGCTTATACAGTCAAAAGTATACAACGAAAGTACCCAGGAAGTAAACTCATTTCCCGGACGATTTTTTAAATTATGTTTTCACCACTAAAACGCATGAGACTTGTAGTTTTCAAAAATATTTTCATTTGTGATGAGACGCTGAATAAAAGAAGTTTAGTCGCCGGCAAACGAAAACCCGCGTTTTCCCGTAAATCCCGTACTCGGCCCGTATAGTCAAAAGTATACAAAAAAAGTACCCAGGGAGTAAACTCATTTCCCGAACGATTTTTTAAATTATTTTTTCACCACTAAAACGCATGAGACTTGTAGTTTTCAAAAATATTCTCATTTTTGATGAGACGCTAAATAAAAGAAGTTTAATCGCCGGCAAACGAAAACCCGCGTTTTCCCGTAAATCACGTACTCGGCTCGTATAGTCAAAAGTATACATAAAAAGCACCCAGGGAGTAAACTGATTTCCCGAATGATTTTTTAAATTATTTTTTCACCACTAAAACGCATGAGACTTGTAGTTTTCAAAAATATTCTCATTTTTGATGAGACGCTAAATAAAAGAAGCTTAATCGCCGGCAAACGAAAACCCGCGATTTCCCGTAAATCCCGTACTCGGCCCGTATAGTCAAAAGTATACAATGAAAGTACCCAGAGAGTAAACTCATTTCCCGAACGATTTTTTAAATTATTTTTTCACCACTAAAACGCATGAGACTTGCAGTTTTCTACAATGTTTTCATTTTTGATGAGACGCTAAATAAAACAAGTTTAATCGCCGGCAAACGAAAACCCGCGGTTTCCCGTAAATCCCGGACTCGGCCCGTATAGTCAAAAGTATACAAAGAAAGTACCTAGGGAGTAAATTCATTTCCCGAACGATTTTTTAAATTATTTTTTCACCACTAAAACGCATGAGACTTGTAGTTTTCAAAAATATTTTCATTTTTGATGAGACGCTGAATAAAAGAATTTTAATCGCCGGCAAACGAAAACCCGCGTTTTCGCGTAAATCCCGTACTCGGCCCTATAGTCAAAAGTACACAAAAAAAGTACCCAGGGAGTAGACTAATTTCCCGAATGATTTTTTAAATTATTTTTTCACCACTAAAACGCATGAGACTTGTATTTTTCAAAAATTTTTTCATTTGTGATGAGACGCTGAATAAAAAAAGTTTAGTCGCCGGCAAACGAAAACCCGCGATTTCCCGTAAATCTCGTACTCGGCCCGTATAGTCAAAAGTATACAAAAAAATTACCCAGGGAGTAAACTCATTTCCCGAACGATTTTTTAAATTATTTTTTCACCACTAAAACGCATGAGACTTGTAGTTTTCAAAAATATTCTCATTTTTGATGAGACGCTAAATAAAAGAAGTTTAATCGCCGGCAAACGAAAACCCGCGTTTTCCCGTAAATCCCGTACTCGGCCCGTATAGTCAAAAGTATACATAAAAAGCACCCAGGAAGTAAACTGATTTCCCGAATGATTTTTTAAATTATTTTTTCACCACTAAAACGCATGAGACTTGTAGTTTTCAAAAATATTCTCATTTGTGATGAGACGCTAAATAAAAGAAGCTTAATCGCCGGCAAACGAAAACCCGCGATTTCCCGTAAATCCCGTACTCGGCCCGTATAGTCAAAAGTATACAAAGAAAGTACCCAGGGATTAAACTCATTTCCCGAACGATTTTTTAAATTATTTTTTCACCACTAAAACGCATGAGACTTGTAGTTTTCAAAAATGTTTTCATTTTTGATGAAACGCTAAATTAAAGAAGTTTAATCGCCGGCAAATGAAAACCCGTGATTTCCCGTAAATCCCGGACTCGGCCTGTATAGTCAAAAGTATACAAAGAAAGTACCCAGGGAGTAAATTCATTTCCCGGACGATTTTTTAAATTATTTTTTCACCACTAAAACGCATGAGACTTGCAGTTTTCAAAAATATTTTCATTTTTGATGAGACGCTGAATAAAAGAAGTTTAATCGCCGGCAAACGAAAACCCGCGTTTTCCCGTAAATCCCGTACTCGGCCCGTATAGTCAAAAGTATACAAAAAAGTACCCACGGAGTAAACTGATTTCCCGAATGATTTTTTAAATTATTTTTTCACCACTAAAACGCATGAGACTTGCAGTTTTCAAAAATGTTTTCATTTGTGATGAGACGCTGAATAAAAGAAGTTTAGTCGCCGGCAAACGAAAACCCGCGTTTTCCCGTAAATCCCGTACTCGGCCCGTATAGTCAAAAGTATACAAAGAAAGTACCCAGAGAGTAAACTCATTTCCCGAACGATTTTTTAAATTATTTTTTCACCACTAAAACGCATGAGACTTGCAGTTTACTACAATGTTTTCATTTTTGATGAGACGCTAAATAAAACAAGTTTAATCGCCGGCAAACGAAAACCCGCGATTTCCCGTAAATCCCAGACTCGGCCCGTATAGTCAAAAGTATACAAAGAAAGTACCTAGGGAGTAAATTCATTTCCCGAACGATTTTTTAAATTATTTTTTCACCACTAAAACGCATGAGACTTGTAGTTTTCCAAAATATTTTCATTTTTGATGAGACGCTGAATAAAAGAAGTTTAATCGCCGGCAAACGAGAACCCGCGTTTTCGCGTAAATCCCGTACTCGGCCCGTATAGTCAAAAGTACACAAAAAAAGTACCCAGGGAGTAAACTAATTTCCCGAATGATTTTTTAAATTATTTTTTCACCACTAAAACGCATGAGACTTGTAGTTTTCAAAAATATTTTCATTTGTGATGAGACGCTGAATAAAAGAAGTTTAGTCGCCGGCAAACGAAAACCCGCGTTTTCCCGTAAATCCCGTACTCGGCCCGTATAGTCAAAAGTATAAGAAAAAAGTACCCAGGGAGTAAACTCATTTCCCGAACGATTTTTTAAATTATTTTTTCACCACTAAAACGCATGAGACTTGTAGTTTTCAAAAATATTCTCATTTTTGATGACACGCTAAATAAAAGAAGTTTAATCGCCGGCAAACGAAAGCCCGCGTTTTCCCGTAAATCCCGTACTCGGCCCGTATAGTCAAAAGTATACATAAAAAGCACCCAGGGAGTAAACTGATTTCCCGAATGATTTTGTTAATTATTTTTTCACCACCAAAACGCATGAGACTTGTAGTTTTCAAAAATATTCTCATTTTTGATGAGACGCTAAATAAAAGAAGCTTAATCGCCGGCAAGCGAAAACGCGCGATTTCCCGTAAATCCCGTACTCGGCCCGTATAGTCAAAAGTATACAAAGAAAGTACCCAGAGAGTAAACTCATTTCCCGAACGATTTTTTAAATTATTTTTTCACCACTAAAACGCATGAGACTTGCAGTTTACTACAATGTTTTCATTTTTGATGAGACGCTAAATAAAACAAGTTTAATCGCCGGCAAACGAAAACCCGCGATTTCCCGTAAATCCCAGACTCGGCCCGTATAGTCAAAAGTATACAAAGAAAGTACCTAGGGAGTAAATTCATTTCCCGAACGATTTTTTAAATTATTTTTTCACCACTAAAACGCATGAGACTTGTAGTTTTCCAAAATATTTTCATTTTTGATGAGACGCTGAATAAAAGAAGTTTAATCGCCGGCAAACGAAAACCCGCGTTTTCGCGTAAATCCCGTACTCGGCCCGTATAGTCAAAAGTACACAAAAAAAGTACCCAGGGAGTAAACTAATTTCCCGAAAGATTTTTTAAATTATTTTTTCACCACTAAAACGCATGAGACTAGTAGTTTTCAAAAATATTTTCATTTGTGATGAGACGCTGAATAAAAGAAGTTTAGTCGCCGGCAAACGAAAACCCGCGTTTTCCCGTAAATCCCGTACTCGGCCCGTATAGTCAAAAGTATACAAAGAAAGTACCCAGAGAGTAAACTCATTTCCCGAACGATTTTTTAAATTATTTTTTCACCACTAAAACGCATGAGACTTGCAGTTTACTACAATGTTTTCATTTTTGATGAGACGCTAAATAAAACAAGTTTAATCGCCGGCAAACGAAAACCCGCGATTTCCCGTAAATCCCAGACTCGGCCCGTATAGTCAAAAGTATACAAAGAAAGTACCTAGGGAGTAAATTCATTTCCCGAACGATTTTTTAAATTATTTTTTCACCACTAAAACGCATGAGACTTGTAGTTTTCCAAAATATTTTCATTTTTGATGAGACGCTGAATAAAAGAAGTTTAATCGCCGGCAAACGAGAACCCGCGTTTTCGCGTAAATCCCGTACTCGGCCCGTATAGTCAAAATTATACAAAAAAAGTACCCAGGGAGTAAACTCATTTCCCGAACGATTTTTTAAATTATTTTTTCACCACTAAAACGCATGACACTTGTAGTTTTCAAAAATGTTTTCATTTTTGATAAGACGCTGAATAAAAGAAGTTTAATCGCCGGCAAACGAAAACCCGCGTTTTCCCGTAAATCACGTACTCGGCCCGTATAGTCAAAAGTATGCAAAAAAAGTACCTAGGGAGTAAACTAATTTCCCGAAAGATTTTTTAAATTATTTTTTCACCACTAAAACGCATGAGACTTGTAGTTTTCAAAAATATTTTCATTTTTGATGAGACGCTGAATAAAAGAAGTTTAATCGCCGGCAAACGAAAACCCGCGTTTTCGCGTAAATCCCGTACTCGGCCCGTATAGTCAAAAGTACACAAAAAAAGTACCCAGGGAGTAAACTAATTTCCCGAATGATTTTTTAAATTATTTTTTCACCACTAAAACGCATGAGACTTGTAGTTTTCAAAAATATTTTCATTTGTGATGAGACGCTGAATAAAAGAAGTTTAGTCGCCGGCAAACGAAAACCCGCGTTTTCCCGTAAATCCCGTACTCGGCCCGTATAGTCAAAAGTATTCAAAAAAGTACCCACGGAGTAAACTCATTTCCCGAATGATTTTTTAAATTATTTTTTCACCACTAAAACGCATGAGACTTGCAGTTTTCAAAAATGTTTTCATTTGTGATGAGACGCTGAATAAAAGAAGTTTAGTCGCCGGCAAATGAAAACCCGCGTTTTCCCGTAAATCCCGTACTCGGCCCGTATAGTCAAAAGTATACAAAAAAAGAACCCAGGGAGTAAACTCATTTCCCGAACGATTTTTTAAATTATTTTTTCACCACTAAAACGCATGACACTTGTAGTTTTCAAAAATGTTTTCATTTTTGATAAGACGCTGAATAAAAGAAGTTTAATCGCCGGCAAACGAAAACCCGCGTTTTCCCGTAAATCCCGTACTCGGCCCGTATAGTCAAAAGTATGCAAAAAAAGTACCTAGGGAGTAAACTAATTTCCCGAATGATTTTTTAAATTATTTTTTCACCACTAAAACGCATGAGACTTGTAGTTTTCAAAAATATTCTCATCTTTGATGAGACGCTAAATAAAAGAAGCTTAATCGCCGGCAAACGAAAACCCGCGATTTCCCGTAAATCCCGTACTCGGCCCGTATAGTCAAAAGTATACAAAGAAAGTACCCAGGAAGTAAACTCATTTCCCGAACGATTTTTTAAATTATTTTTTCACCACTAAAACGCATGAGACTTGTAGTTTTGAAAAATGTTTTCATTTTTGATGAAACGCTAAATTAAAGAAGTTTAATCGCCGGCAAACGAAAACCCGCGATTTCCCGTAAATCCCGGACTCGGCCCGTATAGTCGAATGTATATAAAGAAAGTTCCCAGGGAGTAAACTCATTTCCCGAACGATTTTTTAAATTATTTTATCACCACTAAAACGCATGAGACTTGTAGTTTTCAAAAATGTTTTCATTTTTGATAAGACGCTGAATAAAAGAAGTTTAATCGCCGGCAAACGAAAACCCGCATTTTCCCGTAAATCCCGTACTCGGCCCGTATAGTCAATAGTATACATAAAAAGCACCCAGGGAGTAAACTGATTTCCCGAATGATGTTTTAAATTATTTTTTCACCACTAAAACGCATGAGACTTGTAGTTTTGAAAAATGTTTTCATTTTTGATGAGACGCTGAATAAAAGAAGTTTTATCGCCGGCAAACGAAAACCCGCGATTTCCTGTAAATCCCGGACTTGGCCCCTATAGTCGAATGTATACAAAGAAAGTACCCTGTGAGTAAACTCATTTTCAGAACGATTTTTCAAATTATTTTTTCACCACTAAAACGCATGAGACTTGTAGTTTTCAAGAATGTTTTCCTTTTTGATAAGACGCTGAATAAAAGAAGTTTAATCGCCAGCAAACGAAAACCCGCGATTTCCCGTAAATCCGGTACTCGGCCCGTATAGTCAAAAGTATACAAAGAAAGTACTCAAGGAGTAAACTCATTTCCCGAACGATTTTTTAAATAATTTTTTCACCAGTAAAACGCATGAGACTTGTAGTTTTCCAAAAATTTTTCATTTTTGATGAGACGCTGAATAAAAGAAGTTTAATCGCCGGCAAACGAAAACCTGCGATTTCCCGTAAATCCCGTACTCGGCTCATACAGTCAAAAGTATACAACGAAAGTACCCAGGGAGTAAACTCATATCCCGGACGATTTTTTTAAATTATGTTTTCACCACTAAAACGCATGAGACTTGTAGTTTTCAAAAATATTTTCTTTTTTGATGAGACGCTGAATAAAAGAAGCTTAATCGCCGGCAAACAAAAACCCGCGATTTCCTGTAAATCCCGGACTTGGCCCGTATAGTCAAATGTATAAAAGAAAGTACCCAGGGAGTAAACTCATTTCCCGTACGATTTTGTAAATTATTTTTTAATCTCTAAAACGGATGAGACATGTAGTTTTTAAAAATATTTTCATTTTTGATGAGACGCTGAATAAAAAAAGTTTAATCGCCGGCAAACAAAAACCCGCGATTTCCCGTAAATCCCGTACTCGGCCCGTATAGTCAAAAGTACATAAAAAAAGTACCCAGGGAGTAAACTGACTTCCCGAATGATTTTTTAAATTATTTTTTCACTACTAAAACGCATGAGACTTGTAGTTTTCAAAAAAAAATTTATTTTTGATGAGACGCTGAATAAAAGAAGTTTAATCGCCGGCAAACGAAAACCCGCGATTTCCTGTAAATCCCTGGCTTGGCCCCTATAGTCGAATGTATACAAAGAAAGTACCCTGTGAGTAAACTCATTTTCAGTACGATTTTTTAAATTATCTTTTCACCACTAAAACGCATGAGACTTGTAGTTTTCAAAAATGTTTTCATTTTTGATAAGACGCTGAATTTAAGAAGTTTAATCGCCGGCAAACGAAAACCCGCGATTTTCCGTAAATCCGGTACTCGGCCCGTATAGTCAGAAGTATACAAAGAAAGTACTCAAGGAGTAAACTCATTTCCCGAACGATTTTTTAAATTATTTTTTCACCACTAAAACGCATGAGACTTGTACTTTTCCAAAATGTTTTCATTCTTGATGAGACTCTAAATAAAAGAAGTTTAATCGCCGGCAAACGAAAACCCGCGATTTCCCGTAAATCCCGGGCTTGGCCCGTATAGTCGAATGTATATAAAGAAAGTACCCTGTGAGTGAACTCATTTCCCGAACGATTTTTTTAAATTATTTTTTCACCATTAAAACGCATGAGACTTGTAGTTTTCAAAAATATTTTCATTTGTGATGAGACGCTGAATAAAAGAAGTTTAGTCGCCGGCAAACGAAAACCCGCGTTTTCCCGTAAATCCCGTACTCGGCCCGTATAGTCAAAAGTATACAAAAAAAGTACCCAGGGAGTAAACTCATTTCCCGAACGATTTTTTAAATTATTTTTTCACCACTAAAACGCATGAGACTTGTAGTTTTCAAAAATATTCTCATTTTTCATGAGACGCTAAATAAAAGAAGTTTAATCGCCGGCAAACGAAAGCCCGCGTTTTCCCGTAAATCCCGTACTCGGCCCGTATAGTCAAAAGTATACATAAAAAGCACCCAGGGAGTAAACTGATTTCCCGAATGATTTTGTTAATTATTTTTTCACCACCAAAACGCATGAGACTTGTAGTTTTCAAAAATATTCTCATTTTTGATGAGACGCTAAATAAAAGAAGCTTAATCGCCGGCAAGCGAAAACGCGCGATTTCCCGTAAATCCCGTACTCGGCCCGTATAGTCAAAAGTATACAAAGAAAGTACCCAGGGAGTAAACTCATTTCCCGAACGATTTTTTAAATTATTTTTTCACCACTAAAACACATGAGACTTGTAGTTTTCAAAAATATTCTCATTTTTGATGAGACGCTAAATAAAAGAAGTTTAATCGCCGGCAAACGAAAGCCCGCGTTTTCCCGTAAATCCCGTACTCATCCCGTATAGTCAAAAGTATACATAAAAAGCACCCAGGGAGTAAACTGATTTCTCGAATGATTTTTTAAATTATTTTTTCACCACTAAAACGCATGAGACTTGTAGTTTTCAAAAATATTCTCATTTTTGATGAGACGCTAAATAAAAGAAGCTTAATCGCCGGCAAACGAAAACCCGCCATTTCCCGTAAATCCCGTACTCGGCCCGTATAGTCAAAAGTACACAAAAAAAGTACCCAGGGAGTAAACTAATTTCCCGAATGATTTTTTAAATTATTTTTTCACCACTAAAACGCATGAGACTTGTAGTTTTCAAAAATATTTTCATTTGTGATGAGACGCTGAATAAAAGAAGTTTAGTCGCCGGCAAACGAAAACCCGCGTTTTCCCGTAAATCCCGTACTCGGCCCGTATAGTCAAAAGTATTCAAAAAAGTACCCACGGAGTAAACTCATTTCCCGAATGATTTTTTAAATTATTTTTTCACCACTAAAACGCATGAGACTTGCAGTTTTCAAAAATGTTTTCATTTGTGATGAGACGCTGAATAAAAGAAGTTTAGTCGCCGGCAAACGAAAACCCGCGTTTTCCCGTAAATCCCGTACTCGGCCCGTATAGTCAAAAGTATACAAAAAAAGAACCCAGGGAGTAAACTCATTTCCCGAACGATTTTTTAAATTATTTTTTCACCACTAAAACGCATGACACTTGTAGTTTTCAAAAATGTTTTCATTTTTGATAAGACGCTGAATAAAAGAAGTTTAATCGCCGGCAAACGAAAACCCGCGTTTTCCCGTAAATCCCGTACTCGGCCCGTATAGTCAAAAGTATGCAAAAAAAGTACCTAGGGAGTAAACTAATTTCCCGAATGATTTTTTAAATTATTTTTTCACCACTAAAACGCATGAGACTTGTAGTTTTCAAAAATATTCTCATCTTTGATGAGACGCTAAATAAAAGAAGCTTAATCGCCGGCAAACGAAAACCCGCGATTTCCCGTAAATCCCGTACTCGGCCCGTATAGTCAAAAGTATACAAAGAAAGTACCCAGGAAGTAAACTCATTTCCCGAACGATTTTTTAAATTATTTTTTCACCACTAAAACGCATGAGACTTGTAGTTTTCAAATATGTTTTCATTTTTGATGAAACGCTAAATTAAAGAAGTTTAATCGCCGGCAAACGAAAACCCGCGATTTCCCGTAAATCCCGGACTCGGCCCGTATAGTCGAATGTATATAAAGAAAGTTCCCAGGGAGTAAACTCATTTCCCGAACGATTTTTTAAATTATTTTATCACCACTAAAACGCATAAGACTTGTAGTTTTCAAAAATGTTTTCATTTTTGATAAGACGCTGAATAAAAGAAGTTTAATCGCCGGCAAACGAAAACCCGCATTTTCCCGTAAATCCCGTACTCGGCCCGTATAGTCAATAGTATACATAAAAAGCACCCAGGGAGTAAACTGATTTCCCGAATGATGTTTTAAATTATTTTTTCACCACTAAAACGCATGAGACTTGTAGTTTTGAAAAATGTTTTCATTTTTGATGAGACGCTGAATAAAAGAAGTTTTATCGCCGGCAAACGAAAACCCGCGATTTCCTGTAAATCCCGGACTTGGCCCCTATAGTCGAATGTATACAAAGAAAGTACCCTGTGAGTAAACTCATTTTCAGAACGATTTTTCAAATTATTTTTTCACCA
The DNA here is from genome assembly GCF_029227915.1 of Hydractinia symbiolongicarpus. Classification (NCBI taxonomy): domain Eukaryota; kingdom Metazoa; phylum Cnidaria; class Hydrozoa; order Anthoathecata; family Hydractiniidae; genus Hydractinia; species Hydractinia symbiolongicarpus. The sequence continues at coordinate 716,397 of NC_079886.1, forward strand.
CTAAAACGCATGAGACTTGTAGTTTTCAAGAATGTTTTCCTTTTTGATAAGACGCTGAATAAAAGAAGTTTAATCGCCAGCAAACGAAAACCCGCGATTTCCCGTAAATCCGGTACTCGGCCCGTATAGTCAAAAGTATACAAAGAAAGTACTCAAGGAGTAAACTCATTTCCCGAACGATTTTTTAAATAATTTTTTCACCAGTAAAACGCATGAGACTTGTAGTTTTCCAAAAATTTTTCATTTTTGATGAGACGCTGAATAAAAGAAGTTTAATCGCCGGCAAACGAAAACCTGCGATTTCCCGTAAATCCCGTACTCGGCTCATACAGTCAAAAGTATACAACGAAAGTACCCAGGGAGTAAACTCATTTCCCGGACGATTTTTTTAAATTATGTTTTCACCACTAAAACGCATGAGACTTGTAGTTTTCAAAAATATTTTCTTTTTTGATGAGACGCTGAATAAAAGAAGCTTAATCGCCGGCAAACAAAAACCCGCGATTTCCTGTAAATCCCGGACTTGGCCCGTATAGTCGAATGTATAAAAGAAAGTACCCAGGGAGTAAACTCATTTCCCGTACGATTTTGTAAATTATTTTTTAATCTCTAAAACGGATGAGACATGTAGTTTTTAAAAATATTTTCATTTTTGATGAGACGCTGAATAAAAAAAGTTTAATCGCCGGCAAACAAAAACCCGCGATTTCCCGTAAATCCCGTACTTGGCCCGTATAGTCAAAAGTACATAAAAAAAGTACCCAGGGAGTAAACTGACTTCCCGAATGATTTTTTAAATTATTTTTTCACTACTAAAACGCATGAGACTTGTAGTTTTCAAAAAAAAATTTATTTTTGATGAGACGCTGAATAAAAGAAGTTTAATCGCCGGCAAACGAAAACCCGCGATTTCCTGTAAATCCCTGGCTTGGCCCCTATAGTCGAATGTATACAAAGAAAGTACCCTGTGAGTAAACTCATTTTCAGTACGATTTTTTAAATTATCTTTTCACCACTAAAACGCATGAGACTTGTAGTTTTCAAAAATGTTTTCATTTTTGATAAGACGCTGAATTTAAGAAGTTTAATCGCCGGCAAACGAAAACCCGCGATTTTCCGTAAATCCGGTACTCGGCCCGTATAGTCAGAAGTATACAAAGAAAGTACTCAAGGAGTAAACTCATTTCCCGAACGATTTTTTAAATTATTTTTTCACCACTAAAACGCATGAGACTTGTACTTTTCCAAAATGTTTTCATTCTTGATGAGACTCTAAATAAAAGAAGTTTAATCGCCGGCAAACGAAAACCCGCGTTTTCCCGTAAATCCCGTACTCGGCCCGTATAGTCAAAAGTATTCAAAAAAGTACCCACGGAGTAAACTCATTTCCCGAATGATTTTTTAAATTATTTTTTCACCACTAAAACGCATGAGACTTGCAGTTTTCAAAAATGTTTTCATTTGTGATGAGACGCTGAATAAAAGAAGTTTAGTCGCCGGCAAACGAAAACCCGCGTTTTCCCGTAAATCCCGTACTCGGCCCGTATAGTCAAAAGTATACAAAAAAAGAACCCAGGGAGTAAACTCATTTCCCGAACGATTTTTTAAATTATTTTTTCACCACTAAAACGCATGACACTTGTAGTTTTCAAAAATGTTTTCATTTTTGATAAGACGCTGAATAAAAGAAGTTTAATCGCCGGCAAACGAAAACCCGCGTTTTCCCGTAAATCCCGTACTCGGCCCGTATAGTCAAAAGTATGCAAAAAAAGTACCTAGGGAGTAAACTAATTTCCCGAATGATTTTTTAAATTATTTTTTCACCACTAAAACGCATGAGACTTGTAGTTTTCAAAAATATTCTCATCTTTGATGAGACGCTAAATAAAAGAAGCTTAATCGCCGGCAAACGAAAACCCGCGATTTCCCGTAAATCCCGTACTCGGCCCGTATAGTCAAAAGTATACAAAGAAAGTACCCAGGAAGTAAACTCATTTCCCGAACGATTTTTTAAATTATTTTTTCACCACTAAAACGCATGAGACTTGTAGTTTTCAAATATGTTTTCATTTTTGATGAAACGCTAAATTAAAGAAGTTTAATCGCCGGCAAACGAAAACCCGCGATTTCCCGTAAATCCCGGACTCGGCCCGTATAGTCGAATGTATATAAAGAAAGTTCCCAGGGAGTAAACTCATTTCCCGAACGATTTTTTAAATTATTTTATCACCACTAAAACGCATGAGACTTGTAGTTTTCAAAAATGTTTTCATTTTTGATAAGACGCTGAATAAAAGAAGTTTAATCGCCGGCAAACGAAAACCCGCATTTTCCCGTAAATCCCGTACTCGGCCCGTATAGTCAATAGTATACATAAAAAGCACCCAGGGAGTAAACTGATTTCCCGAATGATGTTTTAAATTATTTTTTCACCACTAAAACGCATGAGACTTGTAGTTTTGAAAAATGTTTTCATTTTTGATGAGACGCTGAATAAAAGAAGTTTTATCGCCGGCAAACGAAAACCCGCGATTTCCTGTAAATCCCGGACTTGGCTCCTATAGTCGAATGTATACAAAGAAAGTACCCTGTGAGTAAACTCATTTTCAGAACGATTTTTCAAATTATTTTTTCACCACTAAAACGCATGAGACTTGTAGTTTTCAAGAATGTTTTCCTTTTTGATAAGACGCTGAATAAAAGAAGTTTAATCGCCAGCAAACGAAAACCCGCGATTTCCCGTAAATCCGGTACTCGGCCCGTATAGTCAAAAGTATACAAAGAAAGTACTCAAGGAGTAAACTCATTTCCCGAACGATTTTTTAAATAATTTTTTCACCAGTAAAACGCATGAGACTTGTAGTTTTCCAAAATGTTTTCATTCTTGATGAGACGCTGAATAAAAGAAGCTTAATCGCCGGCAAACAAAAACCCGCGATTTCCTGTAAATCCTGGACTTGGCCCGTATAGTCGAATGTATAAAAGAAAGTACCCAGGGAGTAAACTCATTTCCCGTACGATTTTGTAAATTATTTTTTAATCTCTAAAACGGATGAGACATGTAGTTTTTAAAAATATTTTCATTTTTGATGAGACGCTGAATAAAAAAAGTTTAATCGCCGGCAAACAAAAACCCGCGATTTCCCGTAAATCCCGTACTTGGCCTGTATAGTCAAAAGTACATAAAAAAAGTACCCAGGGAGTAAACTGACTTCCCGAATGATTTTTTAAATTATTTTTTCACTACTAAAACGCATGAGACTTGTAGTTTTCAAAAAAAATTTTATTTTTGATGAGACGCTGAATAAAAGAAGTTTAATCGCCGGCAAACGAAAACCCGCGATTTCCTGTAAATCCCTGGCTTGGCCCCTATAGTCGAATGTATACAAAGAAAGTACCCTGTGAGTAAACTCATTTTCAGTACGATTTTTTAAATTATCTTTTCACCACTAAAACGCATGAGACTTGTAGTTTTCAAAAATGTTTTCATTTTTGATAAGACGCTGAATTTAAGAAGTTTAATCGCCGGCAAACGAAAACCCGCGATTTTCCGTAAATCCGGTACTCGGCCCGTATAGTCAGAAGTATACAAAGAAAGTACTCAAGGAGTAAACTCATTTCCCGAACGATTTTTTAAATTATTTTTTCACCACTAAAACGCATGAGACTTGTACTTTTCCAAAATGTTTTCATTCTTGATGAGACTCTAAATAAAAGAAGTTTAATCGCCGGCAAACGAAAACCCGCGATTTCCCGTAAATCCCGGGCTTGGCCCGTATAGTCGAATGTATATAAAGAAAGTACCCTGTGAGTGAACTCATTTCCCGAACGATTTTTTTAAATTATTTTTTCACCATTAAAACGCATGAGACTTGTAGTTTTCAAAAATGTTTTCATTTTTGATAAGACGCTGAATTTAAGAAGTTTAATCGCCGGCAAACGAAAACCCGCGATTTTCCGTAAATCCGGTACTCGGCCCGTATAGTCAGAAGTATACAAAGAAAGTACTCAAGGAGTAAACTCATTTCCCGAACGATTTTTTAAATTATTTTTTCACCACTAAAACGCATGAGACTTGTACTTTTCCAAAATGTTTTCATTCTTGATGAGACTCTAAATAAAAGAAGTTTAATCGCCGGCAAACGAAAACCCGCGATTTCCCGTAAATCCCGGGCTTGGCCCGTATAGTCGAATGTATAAAAGAAAGTACCCAGGGAGTAAACTGATTTCCCGAACGATTTTTCAAATTATTTCTGCAGCACTAGAACGAATGAGACTTGTAGTATTCAAAAATGTTTACATTTTTGATGAGACGCCTAATGAAAGCAGTTTAATCGCCGACAACCGAAAACCCGCTTTTCCCGTAAATCCCTGGCTTGAACCGTATAGTTGAATGTATACAAAGAAAGTACCCTGTGAATAAACTCATTTTCAGAACGATTTTTTAAATTATTTTTTCACCACTAAGACGCATGAGACTTGTACTTTTCAAAAATGTTTTCATTCTTGATGAGACTCTAAATAAAAGAAGTTTAATCGCCGGCAAACGAAAACCCGCGATTTCCCGTAAATCCCGGGCTTGGCCCGTATAGTCGAATGTATATAAAGAAAGTACCCTGTGAGTGAACTCATTTCCTGAACGATTTTTTAATATATTTTTTCACCATTAAAACGCATGAGATTTGTAGTTTTCAAAAATGTTTTCATTTTTGATGAGACGCTGAATGAAAGAAGTTTGATCTCCGGCAAACGAAAACCCGGGATTTCCTGTAAATCCCGAACTTGGCCCGTATAGTCGAATGTACAAAAGAAAGTACCCAGGGAGTAAACTGATTTCCCGAACGATTTTTCAAATTATTTCTGCAGCACTAGAACGAATGAGACTTGTAGTATTCAAAAATGTTTACATTTTTGATGAGACGCCGAATGAAAGCAGTTTAATCGCCGACAACCGAAAACCCGCTTTTCCCGTAAATCTCTGGCTTGAACCGTATAGTTGAATGTATACAAAGAAAGTACCCTGTGAATAAACTCATTTTCAGAACGATTTTTTAAATTATTTTTTCACCACTAAGACGCATGAAACTTGTAGTTTTTAAAAATGTTTTTATTTTTGAAAAGACGCTGAATAAAAGAAGTTTAATCGCCGGCAAACGAAAACCCGCGATTTCCCGTAAATCCCGTACTCGGCCCGTATAGTGAAAAGTATACAAAGAAAGTACTCAGGGAGTAAACGTATTTCCCGAACGATATTTTAAATTATTTTTTCACCGCTAAAACGCATGAGACTTGTAGTTTTCAAAAATGTTTTTATTTTTGATGAGACGCTAAATAAAACAAGTTTTTTAGCCGGCAAACGAAAACCCGCGATTTCCCGTAAATCCCGGACACGACCCGTATAATCAAAAGTATACAAAGAAAGTGCCCTGGGAGTAAACTCATTTCCCGAACGATTTTTTAAATTATTTTTTCACCACTAAAACGCATGAGACTTTTAGTTTTCCAAAATGTTTTCATTCTTGATGAGACTCTAAATAAAAGAAGTTTAATCGCCGGCAAACGAAAACCCGCGATTTCCCGTAAATCCCGGGCTTGGCCGTATAGTCGAATGTATATAAAGAAAATGCCCTGTGAGTGAACTCATTTCCCGAACGATTTTTTAAGTTATTTTTTCACCATTAAAACGCATGAGATTTGTAGTTTTCAAAAATGTTTTCATTTTTGATGAGACGCTGAATGAAAGAAGTTTGATCTCCGGCAAACGAAAACCCGGGATTTCCTGTAAATCCCGAACTTGGCCCGTATAGTCGAATGTATAAAAGAAAGTACCCAGGGAGTAAACTGATTTCCCGAACGATTTTTCAAATTATTTCTGCACCACTAGAACGTATGAGACTTGTAGTTTTCAAAAATGTTTTCATTTTTGAGAAGACGCTGAATAAAAGAAGTTTAATCGCCGACAACCGAAAACCCGCTTTTCCCGTAAATCCCGTACTCGGCCCGTATAGTTGAATGTATACAAAGAAAGTACCCTGTGAATAAACTCATTTTCTGAACGATTTTTTAAATTATTTTTTCACCACTAAAACGTATGAGACTTGTAGTTTTCAAAAATGTTTTCATTTTTGAGAAGACGCTGAATAAAAGAAGTTTAATCGCCGGCAAACGAAAACCCGCGATTTCCCGTAAATCCCGTACTCGGCCGGAATAGTCAAAAGTATACAAAGAAAGTGCTCAGGGAGTAAACTCATTTCCCGAACGATATTTTAAATTATTTTTTCACCACTAAGACGCATGAGACTTGTACTTTTCAAAAATGTTTTCATTCTTGATGAGACTCTAAATAAAAGAAGTTTAATCGCCGGCAAACGAAAACCCGCGATTTCCCGTAAATCCCGGGCTTGGCCCGTATAGTCGAATGTATATAAAGAAAGTACCCTGTGAGTGAACTCATTTCCTGAACGATTTTTTAATATATTTTTTCACCATTAAAACGCATGAGATTTGTAGTTTTCAAAAATGTTTTCATTTTTGATGAGACGCTGAATGAAAGAAGTTTGATCTCCGGCAAACGAAAACCCGGGATTTCCTGTAAATCCCGAACTTGGCCCGTATAGTCGAATGTACAAAAGAAAGTACCCAGGGAGTAAACTGATTTCCCGAACGATTTTTCAAATTATTTCTGCAGCACTAGAACGAATGAGACTTGTAGTATTCAAAAATGTTTACATTTTTGATGAGACGCCGAATGAAAGCAGTTTAATCGCCGACAACCGAAAACCCGCTTTTCCCGTAAATCCCTGGCTTGAACCGTATAGTTGAATGTATACAAAGAAAGTACCCTGTGAATAAACTCATTTTCAGAACGATTTTTTAAATTATTTTTTCACCACTAAGACGCATGAAACTTGTAGTTTTTAAAAATGTTTTTATTTTTGAAAAGACGCTGAATAAAAGAAGTTTAATCGCCGGCAAACGAAAACCCGCGATTTCCCGTAAATCCCGTACTCGGCCCGTATAGTGAAAAGTATACAAAGAAAGTACTCAGGGAGTAAACGTATTTCCCGAACGATATTTTAAATTATTTTTTCACCGCTAAAACGCATGAGACTTGTAGTTTTCAAAAATGTTTTTATTTTTGATGAGACGCTAAATAAAACAAGTTTTTTAGCCGGCAAACGAAAACCCGCGATTTCCCGTAAATCCCGGACACGACCCGTATAATCAAAAGTATACAAAGAAAGTGCCCTGGGAGTAAACTCATTTCCCGAACGATTTTTTAAATTATTTTTTCACCACTAAAACGCATGAGACTTTTAGTTTTCCAAAATGTTTTCATTCTTGATGAGACTCTAAATAAAAGAAGTTTTATCGCCGGCAAACGAAAACCCGCGATTTCCCGTAAATCCCGGGCTTGGCCGTATAGTCGAATGTATATAAAGAAAATGCCCTGTGAGTGAACTCATTTCCCGAACGATTTTTTAAGTTATTTTTTCACCATTAAAACGCATGAGATTTGTAGTTTTCAAAAATGTTTTCATTTTTGATGAGACGCTGAATGAAAGAAGTTTGATCTCCGGCAAACGAAAACCCGGGATTTCCTGTAAATCCCGAACTTGGCCCGTATAGTCGAATGTATAAAAGAAAGTACCCAGGGAGTAAACTGATTTCCCGAACGATTTTTCAAATTATTTCTGCACCACTAGAACGTATGAGACTTGTAGTTTTCAAAAATGTTTTCATTTTTGAGAAGACGCTGAATAAAAGAAGTTTAATCGCCGACAACCGAAAACCCGCTTTCCCCGTAAATCCCGTACTCGGCCCGTATAGTTGAATGTATACAAAGAAAGTACCCTGTGAATAAACTCATTTTCTGAACGATTTTTTAAATTATTTTTTCACCACTAAAACGTATGAGACTTGTAGTTTTCAAAAATGTTTTCATTTTTGAGAAGACGCTGAATAAAAGAAGTTTAATCGCCGGCAAACGAAAACCCGCGATTTCCCGTAAATCCCGTACTCGGCCGGAATAGTCAAAAGTATACAAAGAAAGTGCTCAGGGAGTAAACTCATTTCCCGAACGATATTTTAAATTATTTTTTCACCACTAAAACGCATGAGACTGGTAGTTTTCAACAATGTTTTCATTTTTGATGAGACGCTAAATAAAACAAGTTTAATCGCCAGCAAACGAAAACCCGCGATCTCCCGTAAATCCCGTACTCGGCCCGTATAGTCAAAAGTATACAAAGAAATTACTCAGGGAGTAAACTCATTTCCCGAACGATATTTTAAATTATTTTTTCACCACTAAAACGCATGAGACTTGCAGTTTTCAAAAATGTTTTCATTTTTGATGAGACGCTGAATGAAAGACGTTTGATCTCCGGCAAACGAAAACCCGGGATTTCCTGTAAATCCCGAACTTGGCCCGTATAGTCGATTGTATAAAAGAAAGTACCCAGGGAGTAAACTGATTTCCCGAACGATTTTTCAAATTATTTCTGCAGCACTAGAACGGATGAGACTGGTAGTATTCAAAAATGTTTACATTTTTGATGAGACGCCGAATGAAAGCAGTTTAATCGCCGACAACCGAAAACCCGTTTTTCCCGTAAATCCCTGGCTTGACCCGTATAGTTGAATGTATAAAAGAAAGTACCCAGGGAGAAAACTGATTTCCCGAACGATTTTTCAAATTATTTCTGCACCACTAGAACGAATGAGACTTGTAGTATTCAAAAATGTTTACATTTTTGATGAGACGCCGAATGAAAGCAGTTTAATCGCCGACAACCGAAAACCCGATTTTCCCGTAAATCCCTGGCTCGGCCCGTATAGTTGAATGTATACAAAGAAAGTACCCTGTGAATAAACTCATTTTCTGAACGATTTTTTAAATTATTTTTTCACCACTAAAACGCATGAGACTTGTAGTTTTCAAAAATGTTTTCATTTTTTAGAAGACGCTGAATAAAAGAAGTTTAATCGCCGGCAAACGAAAACCCGCGATTTCCCGTAAATCCCGTACTCGGCCCGTATAGTCAAAAGTATACAAAGAAAGTACTCAGGGAGTAAACTCATTTCCCGAACGATATTTTAAATTATTTTTTCACCACTAAAACGCATGAGACTTGTAGTTTTCAACAATGTTTTCATTTTTGATGAGACGCTAAATTAATGAAGTTTATTCGCCGGCAAACGAAAACCCGCGATTTCCCCTAAATCCCGGACTCGGCCCGTATAGTCAAAAGTATACAAAGAAAGTACCCAGGGAGTAAACGCATTTCCCGAACGATTTTTTAAATTATTTTTTCACCACTAAAACGCATGAGACTTGTAGTTTTCAAAAATATTTTTATTTTTGATGAGACGCTGAATAAAAGAAGTTTAATCGCCGGCAAACGAAAACCTGTTAGTGGTGATTTTCCAGTTTTTATGTTGAAAAAGTTTATTCATATCTTTGTTCCTATCCTCACTAATATTATAAATTTTTGTTTACAGTCTAATATTTTTCCTGATGATCTAAAACTTGCAGAGGTTATACCTGTTTTTAAGAAGGATGACTGTAATGATAAGGAGAACTATAGACCTGTTAGCTTGCTTCCCTGTTTATCAAAGGTTTTTGAAAGAATTATTCTTAATCAAATGCACACTTTTATGCATGACAAACTCAGCCCTCATCTATCAGGCTTCAGAAAGGGTTATAATACACAATATGCTCTCATTCGAATGATTGAACAATGGAAAAGCACACTTGATAATAAGGGTGTAGTTGGAGCAGTGCTAATGGACCTTTCAAAAGCTTTTGATACTATCAACCATGATTTGCTTATTGCAAAGCTGCATGCCTATGGTTTTTCTGAATCTTCTTTATTATTTATTCACTCATACTTGAAAAATCGTTTTCAGAGAACCAGAATAAATTCTTCTTTTAGCGAATGGCTTCCTCTTCAAGTTGGAGTTCCACAAGGATCAATCTTAGGACCTCCTCTCTTCAATTATTCTATAAACGATTTATTCTGGTTCATTATTCAATCATCCATTTGTAACTTTGCAGATGATAACACCTTATATGCTTGTGAAAATTCATTAGAAGATGTAAAACAAACACTGCTTACTAATTTGGTCATAGTTAATAATTGGTTTTATGAAAATTACTTAGCAATAAATTTGAAAAAGTATCAATATATTGTATTAGGTCATCACGATGAAAGTTTGATATTTAACCATTTGAAAATTGCGTGTAAATCGTCTGTAGTGCTTCTTGGTGTTACGATTGACTCGAGACTAAACTTTCATTCGCATGTCAAAAACATCTGTAATAAGGCTAGTAGGAAACTCAACGTGCTTCAAAGGATATCTTCCTTTTTGACACCCAAGATGAAGCGTTTCCTCTTCAATTCATTTATTTTGTCTCAGTTTTCTTACTGTCCCTTAGTATGGATGTTTTGTGGAAAAGTTGCGAATAATCGAATCAATCGTATTCATGAACGTTGTCTAAGAATCATACAGGACGATATAAATGGCAGTTACGATGAACTTTTATCTTTATGTAATGTTAAAAATATTCACATCATCAATTTACAGAATTTAATGAAAGAGGTTTACAAATTTTTAAATGGATTGTCACCTCTATATATGAACGAGATATTTTCTGTTAGGGAAAACAAGTACAACCTTCGTTGCTTTAATTTGATCAGGCGACCAACTTGTCGGACAACGTACTATGGCTTAAATACTTTATCAAATATTGCAGGGAAGCTATGGATATCTGTGCCTGACGCTACAAAGAATTCTCCTTCTCTCGAAGCCTTCCGTAGCTCAATAAAATTTTGGGAAGGTGATGTTTGCACCTGTAAAATATGCATGGATATACCATACATATTTTAACTTTACTTATTTATTTATTTATTTTTCTTATTTTTTATCGCTGTTTGCCTTGTTTTACGTTTTGTTGTCGATTTAAATTAGTTATTTAAATACTATTGTATCTATCGACGTTAAATAAAGAGAAAATCAAAAAAAAATCAAAAAACCTGCGATTTCCCGTAAATCCCGTACTCGGCCCGTATAGTCAAAAGTACACAAAAAAAGTACCCAGGGAGTAAACTAATTTCCCGAATGATTTTTTAAATTTTTTTTTCACCACTAAAACGCATGAGATTTGTAGTTTTCAAAAATGTTTTCATTTTTGATGAGACGCTGAATAAAAGAAGTTTAATCGCCGGCAAACGAAAACCCGCGATTTCCCGTAATTACCGTACTCGGCCCGTATAGTCAAAAGTACACAAAAAAAGTACCCAGGGAGTAAACTGTTTTCCCGAATGATTTTTTAAATTAATTTTTCACCACTAAAACGCATGAGACTTGTAGTTTTCAAAAATGTTTTCATTTTTGTTAAGACGCTGAATAAAAGATGTTTAATCGCCGGCAAACGAAAACCTGCGATTTCCCGTAAATCCGGTACTCGGCCCGTATAGTCAAAAGTACACAAAAAAAGTACCCAGGGAGTAAACTGATTTCCCGAATGATTTTTTAAATTATTTTTTCACCACTAAAACGCATGAGACTTGTAGTTTTCAAAAATGTTTTCATTTTTGTTAAGACGCTGAATAAAAGAAGTTTAATCGCCGGCAAACGAAAACCTGCGATTTCCCGTAAATCCGGTACTCGGCCCGTATAGTCAAAAGTATACAAAGAAAGTACTCAAGGAGTAAACTCATTTCCCGAACGATTTTTTAAATTATTTTTTCACCACTAAAACGCATAAGACTTGTGGTTTTTAAAAATGTTTTCATTTTTGAAGAGACGCTACATGAAAGAAGTTTAATCGCCGGCAAACGAAAACCCGCAATTTCCCGTAAATCCCTTACTCGGCCCGTATAGTCGAATGTATATAAAGAAAGTAGCCAGGGAGTAAACTCATTTCCCGAACGATTTTTTAAATTATTTTTTCACCACCAAAACGCATGAGACTTGTAGTTTTCAAAAATGTTTTCATTTTTGATAAAACCCTAAATAAAAGAAGTTTATTCTCCGGCAAACGAAAACCCGCGATTTCCCGTAAATCCGGTACTCGGCCCGTATAGTCGAATGTATAAAAAGAAAGTAGCCAGGGAGTAAACTCATTTCCCGAACGATTTTTTAAATTATTTTTTCACCACTAAAACGCTTGAGACTTGTAGTTTTCAAAAATGTTTTCATTTTTGATGAGACGCTAAATAAAAGAAGTTTAATCGCCGGCAAACGAAATTCCGCGATTTCCCGTAAATCCGGTACTCGGCCCGTATAGTCGAATGTAGATAAAAAAGTATGCAGGGAGTAAACTCATTTCCCGAACGATTTTTTACATTATTTTTTCACCACTAAAACGCATGAGACTTGTAGTTTTCAAAAATGTTTTCATTTTTGATAAGACGCTGAATAAAAGAAGTTTAATCGCCGGCAAACGAAAACCCGCGATTTCCCGTAAATCCGGTACTCGGCCCGTATAGTCAAAAGTATACAAAGAAAGTACCCAGGGTGTAAACTCATTTCCCGAACGATTTTTTAAATTATTTTTTCACCACTAAAACGCATGAGACTTGTAGTTTTCAAAAATGTTTTCATTTTTGATGAGACGCTGAATAAAAGAAGTTTAATGACCGGCAAACGAAAACCCGCGATTTCCTGTAAATCCCGGACTTATCCTGTATAGTCGAATGTATAAAAGAAAGTACCCAAGGAGTAAACTCATTTCCCGAACGATTTTGTAAATTATTTTTTAATCACTAAAACGGATGAGGCTTGTAGTTTTTAAAAATATTTTCATTTTTGATGAGACGCTGAATAAAAGAAGTTTAATCGCCGGCAAACGAAAACCCGCGATTTCCCGTAAATCCCGTACTCGGCCCGTATAGTCAAAAGTATACAAAGAAAGTACTCAAGGAGTAAACTCATTTCCCGAACGATTTTTTAAATTATTTTTTCACCACTAAAACGCATAAGACTTGTGGTTTATAAAAATGTTTTCATTTTTGAAGAGACGCTAAATAAAAGAAGTTTAATCGCCGGCAAACGAAAACCTGCGATTTCCCGTAAATCCGGTACTCGGCCCGTATAGTCAAAAGTATACAAAGAAAGTACTCAAGGAGTAAACTCATTTCCCGAACGATTTTTTAAATTATTTTTTCACCACTAAAACGCATAAGACTTGTGGTTTTTAAAAATGTTTTCATTTTTGAAGAGACGCTAAATAAAAGAAGTTTAATCGCCGGCAAACGAAAACCCGCGATTTCCCGTAAATCCCTTACTCTGCCCGTATAGTCGAATGTATATAAAGAAAGTAGCCAGGGAGTAAACTCATTTCCCGAACGATTTTTTAAATTATTTTTTCACCACCAAAACGCATGAGACTTGTAGTTTTCAAAAATGTTTTCATTTTTGATAAGACGCTAAATAAAAGAAGTTTATTCGCCGGCAAACGAAAACCCGCGATTTCCCGTAAATCCGGTACTCGGCCCGTATAGTCGAATGTATAAAAAGAAAGTAGCCAGGGAGTAAACTCATTTCCCGAACGATTTTTTAAATTATTTTTTCACCACTAAAACGCATGAGACTTGTAGTTTTCAAAAATGTTTTCATTTTTGATGAGACGCTAAATAAAAGAAGTTTAATCGCCGGCAAACGAAATTCCGCGATTTCCCGTAAATCCGGTACTCGGCCCGTATAGTCGAATGTAGATAAAAAAAGTACCCAGGGAGTAAACTCATTTCCCGAACGATTTTTTACATTATTTTTTCACCACTAAAACGCATGAGACTTGTAGTTTTCAAAAATGTTTTCATTTTTGATAAGACGCTGAATAAAAGAAGTTTAATCGCCGGCAAACGAAAACCCGCGATTTCCCGTAAATCCGGTACTCGGCCCGTATAGTCAAAAGTATACAAAGAAAGTACCCAGGGTGTAAACTCATTTCCCGAACGATTTTTTAAATTATTTTTTCACCACTAAAACGCATGAGACTTGTAGTTTTCAAAAATGTTTTCATTTTTGATGAGACGCTGAATAAAAGAAGTTTAATCGCCGGCAAAAGAAAACCCGCGATTTCCTGTAAATCCCGGACTAATCCTGTATAGTCGAATGTATAAAAGAAAGTACCCAAGGAGTAAACTCATTTCCCGAACGATTTTGTAAATTATTTTTTAATCACTAAAACGGATGAGGCTTGTAGTTTTTAAAAATATTTTCATTTTTGATGAGACGCTGAATAAAAGAAGTTTAATCGCCGGCAAACGAAAACCCGCGATTTCCCGTAAATCCCGTACTCGGCCCGTATAGTCAAAAGTATACGAAGAAAGTACTCAAGGAGTAAACTCATTTCCCGAACGATTTTTTAAATTATTTTTTCCCCACTAAAACGCATGAGACTTGTAGCTTTCAAAAATGTTTTCATTTTTGATGAGACGCTAAATAAAAGAAGTTTAATGGCCGGCAAACGAAAACCCGCGATTTCCCGTAAATCCCGTACTCGGCCCGTATAGTCAAAAGTGTACAAAGAAAGTACCCAGGGAGTAAACTCATTTCCCGAACGATTTTTTAAATTATTTTTTCACCACTAAAACGCAAGAGACTTGTAGTTTTCAAAAATGTTTTCATTTTTGATGAGACGCTAAATAAAAGAAGTTTAATCGCCGGCAAACGAAAACCCGCGATTTCCAGTAAATCCCGTACTCGGCCCGTATAGTCGAATGTATATAAAGAAAGTAGCCAGGGAGTAAACTCATTTCCCGAACGATTTTTTAAATTATTTTTTCACTACTAAAACGCATGAGACTTGTAGTTTTCAAAAATGTTTTCATTTTTGATAAGACGCTGAATAAAAGAAGTTTAATCGCCGGCAAACGAAAACCCGCGATTTCCCGTAAATCCGGTACTCGGCCCGTATAGTCAAAAGTACACAAAAAAAGTACCCAGGGAGTAAACTGATTTCCCGAATGATTTTTTAAATTATTTTTTCACCACTAAAACGCATGAGACATGTAGTTTTCAAAAATGTTTTCATTTTTGTTAAGACGCTGAATAAAAGAAGTTTAATCGCCGGCAAACGAAAACCTGCGATTTCCCGTAAATCCGGTACTCGACCCGTATAGTCAAAAGTATACAAAGAAAGTACCCAGGGTGTAAACTCATTTCCCGAACGATTTTTTAAATTATTTTTTCACCACTAAAACGCATGAGACTTGTAGTTTTCAAAAATGTTTTCATTTTTGATGAGACGCTGAATAAAAGAAGTTTAATCGCCGGCAAAAGAAAACCCGCGATTTCCTGTAAATCCCGGACTAATCCTGTATAGTCGAATGTATAAAAGAAAGTACCCAAGGAGTAAACTCATTTCCCGAACGATTTTGTAAATTATTTTTTAATCACTAAAACGGATGAGGCTTGTAGTTTTTAAAAATATTTTCATTTTTGATGAGACGCTGAATAAAAGAAGTTTAATCGCCGGCAAACGAAAACCCGCGATTTCCCGTAAATCCCGTACTCGGCCCGTATAGTCAAAAGTATACGAAGAAAGTACTCAAGGAGTAAACTCATTTCCCGAACGATTTTTTAAATTATTTTTTCCCCACTAAAACGCATGAGACTTGTAGCTTTCAAAAATGTTTTCATTTTTGATGAGACGCTAAATAAAAGAAGTTTAATGGCCGGCAAACGAAAACCCGCGATTTCCCGTAAATCCCGTACTCGGCCCGTATAGTCAAAAGTGTACAAAGAAAGTACCCAGGGAGTAAACTCATTTCCCGAACGATTTTTTAAATTATTTTTTCACCACTAAAACGCAAGAGACTTGTAGTTTTCAAAAATGTTTTCATTTTTGATGAGACGCTAAATAAAAGAAGTTTAATCGCCGGCAAACGAAAACCCGCGATTTCCAGTAAATCCCGTACTCGGCCCGTATAGTCGAATGTATATAAAGAAAGTAGCCAGGGAGTAAACTCATTTCCCGAACGATTTTTTAAATTATTTTTTCACTACTAAAACGCATGAGACTTGTAGTTTTCAAAAATGTTTTCATTTTTGATAAGACGCTGAATAAAAGAAGTTTAATCGCCGGCAAACGAAAACCCGCGATTTCCCGTAAATCCGGTACTCGGCCCGTATAGTCAAAAGTACACAAAAAAAGTACCCAGGGAGTAAACTGATTTCCCGAATGATTTTTTAAATTATTTTTTCACCACTAAAACGCATGAGACATGTAGTTTTCAAAAATGTTTTCATTTTTGTTAAGACGCTGAATAAAAGAAGTTTAATCGCCGGCAAACGAAAACCTGCGATTTCCCGTAAATCCGGTACTCGACCCGTATAGTCAAAAGTATACAAAGAAAGTACTCAAGGAGTAAACTCATTTCCCGAACGATTTTTTAAATTATTTTTTCACCACTAAAACGCATAAGACTTGTGGTTTTTAAAAATGTTTTCATTTTTGAAGAGACGCTAAATAAAAGAAGTTTAATCGCCGGCAAACGAAAACCCGCGATTTCCCGTAAATCCCTTACTCGGCCCGTATAGTCGAATGTATATAAAGAAAGTAGCCAGGGAGTAAACTCATTTCCCGAACGATTTTTTAAATTATTTTTTCACCACCAAAACGCATGAGACTTGTAGTTTTCAAAAATGTTTTCATTTTTGATAAGACGCTAAGTAAAAGAAGTTTATTCACCGGCAAACGAAAACCCGCGATTTCCCGTAAATCCGGTACTCGGCCCGTATAGTCGAATGTATAAAAAGAAAGTAGCCAGGGAGTAAACTCATTTCCCGAACGATTTTTTAAATTATTTTTTCACCACTAAAACGCATGAGACTTGTAGTTTTCAAAAATGTTTTCATTTTTGATAAGACGCTGAATAAAAGAAGTTTAATCGCCGGCAAACGAAAACCCGCGATTTCCCGTAAATCCGGTACTCGGCCCGTATAGTCAAAAGTATACAAAGAAAGTACCCAGGGTGTAAACTCATTTCCCGAACGATTTTTTAAATTATTTTTTCACCACTAAAACGCATGAGAATTGTAGTTTTCAAAAATGTTTTCATTTTAGATGAGACGCTGAATAAAAGAAGTTTAATCGCCGGCAAACGAAAACCCGCGATTTCCTGTATATCCCGGACTTATCCTGTATAGTCGAATGTATAAAAGAAAGTACCCAAGGAGTAAACTCATTTCCCGAACGATTTTGTAAATTATTTTTTAATCACTAAAACGGATGAGGCTTGTAGTTTTTAAAAATATTTTCATTTTTGATGAGACGCTGAATAAAAGAAGTTTAATCGCCGGCAAACGAAAACCCGCGATTTCCCGCAAATCCCGTACTCGGCCCGTATAATCAAAAGTATACGAAGAAAGTACTCAAGGAGTAAACTCATTTCCCGAACGATTTTTTAAATTATTTTTTCCCCACTAAAACGCATGAGACTTGTAGTTTTCAAAAATGTTTTCATTTTTGATGAGACGCTAAATAAAAGAAGTTTAATGGCCGGCAAACGAAAACCCGCGATTTCCCGTAAATCCCGTACTCGGCCCGTATAGTCAAAAGTGTACAAAGAAAGTACCCAGGGAGTAAACTCATTTCCCGAACGATTTTTTGAATTATTTTTTCACCACTAAAACGCAAGAGACTTGTAGTTTTCAAAAATGTTTTCATTTTTGATGAGACGCTAAATAAAAGAAGTTTAATCGCCGGCAAACGAAAACCCGCGATTTCCAGTAAATCCCGTACTCGGCCCGTATAGTCGAATGTATATAAAGAAAGTAGCCAGGGAGTAAACTCATTTCCCGAACGATTTTTTAAATTATTTTTTCACTACTAAAACGCATGAGACTTGTAGTTTTCAAAAATGTTTTCATTTTTGATAAGACGCTGAATAAAAGAAGTTAAATCGCCGGCAAACGAAAACCCGCGATTTCCCGTAAATCCGGTACTCGGCCCGTATAGTCAAAAGTACACAAAAAAAGTACCCAGGGAGTAAACTGATTTCCCGAATGATTTTTTAAATTATTTTTTCACCACTAAAACGCATGAGACTTGTAGTTTTCAAAAATGTTTTCATTTTTGTTAAGACGCTGAATAAAAGAAGTTTAATCGCCGGCAAACGAAAACCTGCGATTTCCCGTAAATCCGGTACTCGGCCCGTATAGTCAAAAGTATACAAAGAAAGTACTCAAGGAGTAAACTCATTTCCCGAACGATTTTTTAAATTATTTTTTCACCACTAAAACGCATAAGACTTGTGGTTTTTAAAAATGTTTTCATTTTTGAAGAGACGCTAAATAAAAGAAGTTTAATCGCCGGCAAACGAAAACCCGCGATTTCCCGTAAATCCCTTACTCGGCCCGTATAGTCGAATGTATATAAAGAAAGTAGCCAGGGAGTAAACTCATTTCCCGAACGATTTTTTAAATTATTTTTTCACCACCAAAACGCATGAGACTTGTAGTTTTCAAAAATGTTTTCATTTTTGAAGAGACGCTAAATAAAAGAAGTTTAATCGCCGGCAAACGAAAACCCGCGATTTCCCGTAAATCCCTTACTCGGCCCGTATAGTCGAATGTATATAAAGAAAGTAGCCAGGGAGTAAACTCATTTCCCGAACGATTTTTTAAATTATTTTTTCACCACCAAAACGCATGAGACTTGTAGTTTTCAAAAATGTTTTCATTTTTGATAAGACGCTAAATAAAAGAAGTTTATTCGCCGGCAAACGAAAACCCGCGATTTCCCGTAAATCCGGTACTCGGCCCGTATAGTCGAATGTATAAAAAGAAAGTAGCCAGGGAGTAAACTCATTTCCCGAACGATTTTTTAAATTATTTTTTCACCACTAAAACGCATGAGACTTGTAGTTTTCAAAAATGTTTTCATTTTTGATGAGACGCAAAATAAAAGAAGTTTAATCGCCGGCAAACGAAATTCCGCGATTTCCCGTAAATCCGGTACTCGGCCCGTATAGTCGAATGTAGATAAAAAAAGTACCCAGGGAGTAAACTCATTTCCCGAACGATTTTTTACATTATTTTTTCACCACTAAAACGCATGAGACTTGTAGTTTTCAAAAATGTTTTCATTTTTGATAAGACGATGAATAAAAGAAGTTTAATCGCCGGCAAACGAAAACCCGCGATTTCCCGTAAATCTGGTACTCGGCCCGTATAGTCAAAAGTATACAAAGAAAGTACCCAGGGTGTAAACTCATTTCCCGAACGATTTTTTAAATTATTTTTTCACCACTAAAACGCATGAGACTTGTAGTTTTCAAAAATGTTTTCATTTTTGATGAGACGCTGAATAAAAGAAGTTTAATCGCCGGCAAACGAAAACCCGCGATTTCCTGTAAATCCCGGACTTATCCTGTATAGTCGAATGTATAAAAGAAAGTACCCAAGGAGTAAACTCATTTCCCGAACTATTTTGTAAATTATTTTTTAATCACTAAAACGGATGAGGCTTGTAGTTTTTAAAAATATTTTCATTTTTGATGAGACGCTGAATAAAAGAAGTTTAATCGCCGGCAAACGAAAACCCACTATTTCCCGTAAATCCCGTACTCGGCCCGTATAGTCAAAAGTATACAAAGAAAGTACCCAGGGTGTAAACTCATTTCCCGAACGATTTTTTAAATTATTTTTTCACCACTAAAACGCATGAGACTTGTAGTTTTCAAAAATGTTTTCATTTTTGATGAGACGCTGAATAAAAGAAGTTTAATCGCCGGCAAACGAAAACCCGCGATTTCCTGTAAATCCCGGACTTATCCTGTATAGTCGAATGTATAAAAGAAAGTACCCAAGGAGTAAACTCATTTCCCGAACTATTTTGTAAATTATTTTTTAATCACTAAAACGGATGAGGCTTGTAGTTTTTAAAAATATTTTCATTTTTGATGAGACGCTGAATAAAAGAAGTTTAATCGCCGGCAAACGAAAACCCACTATTTCCCGTAAATCCCGTACTCGGCCCGTATAGTCAAAACTATACAAAGAAAGTACTCAAGGAGTAAACTCATTTCCCGAACGATTTTTTAAATTATTTTTTCACCACTAAAACGCATAAGACTTGTGGTTTTTAAAAATGTTTTCATTTTTGAAGAGACGCTAAATAAAAGAAGTTTAATCGCCGGCAAACGAAAACCTGCGATTTCCCGTAAATCCGGTACTCGGCCCGTATAGTCAAAAGTATACAAAGAAAGTACTCAAGGAGTAAACTCATTTCCCGAACGATTTTTTAAATTATTTTTTCACCACTAAAGCGCATAAGACTTATGGTTTTTAAAAATGTTTTCATTTTTGAAGAGACGCTAAATAAAAGAAGTTTAATCGCCGGCAAACGAAAACCCGCGATTTCCCGTAAATCCCTTACTCGGCCCGTATAGTCGAATGTATATAAAGAAAGTAGCCAGGGAGTAAACTCATTTCCCGAACGATTTTTTAAATTATTTTTTCACCACCAAAACGCATGAGACTTGTAGTTTTCAAAAATGTTTTCATTTTTGATAAGACGCTAAATAAAAGAAGTTTATTCGCCGGCAAACGAAAACCCGCGATTTCCCGTAAATCCGGTACTCGGCCCGTATAGTCGAATGTATAAAAAGAAAGTAGCCAGGGAGTAAACTCATTTCCCGAACGATTTTTTAAATTATTTTTTCACCACTAAAACGCATGAGACTTGTAGTTTTCAAAAATGTTTTCATTTTTGATGAGACGCTAAATAAAAGAAGTTTAATCGCCGGCAAACGAAATTCCGCGATTTCCCGTAAATCCGGTACTCGGCCCGTATAGTCGAATGTAGATAAAAAAAGTACCCAGGGAGTAAACTCATTTCCCGAACGATTTTTTACATTATTTTTTCACCACTAAAAAGCATGAGACTTGTAGTTTTCAAAAATGTTTTCATTTTTGATAAGACGCTGAATAAAAGAAGTTTAATCGCCGGCAAACGAAAACCCGCGATTTCCCGTAAATCCGGTACTCGGCCCGTATAGTCAAAAGTCTACAAAGAAAGTACCCAGGGTGTAAACTCATTTCCCGAACGATTTTTTAAATTATTTTTTCACCACTAAAACGCATGAGACTTGTAGTTTTCAAAAATGTTTTCATTTTTGATGAGACGCTGAATAAAAGAAGTTTAATCGCCGGCAAACGAAAACCCGCGATTTCCTGTAAATCCCGGACTTATCCTGTATAGTCGAATGTATAAAAGAAAGTACCCAAGGAGTAAACTCATTTCCCGAACGATTTTGTAAATTATTTTTTAATCACCAAAACGAATGAGGCTTGTAGTTTTTAAAAATATTTTCATTTTTGATGAGACGCTGAATTAAAGAAGTTTAATCGCCGGCAAACGAAAACCCGCGATTTCCCGTAAATCCCGTACTCGGCCCGTATAGTCAAAAGTATACGAAGAAAGTACTCAAGGAGTAAACTCATTTCCCGAACGATTTTTTAAATTATTTTTTCCCCACTAAAACGCATGAGACTTGTAGTTTTCAAAAATGTTTTCATTTTTGATGAGACGCTAAATAAAAGAAGTTTAATGGCCGGCAAACGAAAACCCGCGATTTCCCGTAAATCCCGTACTCGGCCCGTATAGTCAAAAGTGTACAAAGAAAGTACCCAGGGAGTAAACTCATTTCCCGAACGATTTTTTAAATTATTTTTTCACCACTAAAACGCAAGAGACTTGTAGTTTTCAAAAATGTTTTCATTTTTGATGAGACGCTAAATAAAAGAATTTTAATCGCCGGCAAACGAAAACCCGCGATTTCCAGTAAATCCCGTACTCGGCCCGTATAGTCGAATGTATATAAAGAAAGTAGCCAGGGAGTAAACTCATTTCCCGAACGATTTTTTAAATTATTTTTTCACTACTAAAACGCATGAGACTTGTAGTTTTCAAAAATGTTTTCATTTTTGATAAGACGCTGAATAAAAGAAGTTTAATCGCCGGCAAACGAAAACCCGCGAGTTCCCGTAAATCCGGTACTCGGCCCGTATAGTCAAAAGTATACAAAGAAAGTACTCAAGGAGTAAACTCATTTCCCGAACGATTTTTTAAATTATTTTTTCACCACTAAAACGCATGAGACTTGTAGTTTTTAAAAATGTTTTCATTTTTGATGAGACGCTAAATAAAAGAAGTTTAATCGCCGGCAAACGAAAACCCGCGATTTCCCGTAAATCCCGTACTCGGCCCGTATAGTCGAATGTATATAAAAAAAGTACCCAGGAAGTAAACTCATTTCCCGAACGATTTTTTACATTATTTTTTCCCCACTAAAACGCACGAGACTTGTAGTTTTCAAAAATGTTTTCATTTTTGATAAGACGCTGAATAAAAGAAGTTTAATCGCCGGCAAACGAAAACCCGCGAGTTCCCGTAAATCCGGTACTCGGCCCGTATAGTCAAAAGTATACAAAGAAAGTACTCAAGGAGTAAACTCATTTCCCGAACGATTTTTTAAATTATTTTTTCACTACTAAAACGCATGAGACTTGTAGTTTTCAAAAATGTTTTCATTTTTGATAAGACGCTGAATAAAAGAAGTTTAATCGCCGGCAAACGAAAACCCGCGAGTTCCCGTAAATCCGGTGCTCGGCCCGTATAGTCAAAAGTATACAAAGAAAGTACTCAAGGAGTAAACTCATTTCCCGAACGATTTTTTAAATTATTTTTTCACCACTAAAACGCATGAGACTTGTAGTTTTCAAAAATGTTTTCATTTTTGATGAGACGCTAAGTAAAAGAAGTTTAATCGCCGGCAAACGAAAACCCGCGATTTCCCGTAAATCCCGTACTCGGCCCGTATAGTCGAATGTATATAAAAAAAGTAGCCAGGGAGTAAACTCATTTCCCGAACGATTTTTTAAATTACTTTTTCACTACTAAAACGCACGAGACTTGTAGTTTTCAAAAATGTTTTCATTTTTGATAAGACGCTGAAAAAAAGAAGTTTAATCGCCGGCAAACGAAAACCCGCGAGTTCCCGTAAATCCGGTACTCGGCCCGTATAGTCAAAAGTATACAAAGAAAGTACTCAAGGAGTAAACTCATTTCCCGAACGATTTTTTAAATTATTTTTTCACCACTAAAACGCATGAGACTTGTACTTTTCAAAAATGTTTTCATTTTTGATGAGACGCTAAATAAAAGAAGTTTAATCGCCGGCAAACGAAAACCCGCGATTTCCCGTAAATCCCGTACTCGGCCCGTATAGTCGAATGTATATAAAAAAAGTACCCAGGCAGTAAACTCATTTCCCGAACGATTTTTTACCTTATTTTTTCACCACTAAAACGCACGAGACTTGTAGTTTTCAAAAATGTTTTCATTTTTGATAAGACGCTGAATAAAAGAAGTTTAATCGCCAGCAAACGAAAACCCGCGAGTTCCCGTAAATCCGGTACTCGGCCCGTATAGTCAAAAGTATACAAAGAAAGTACTCAAGGAGTAAACTCATTTCCCAAACGATTTTTTAAATTATTTTTTCACCACTAAAACGCATGAGACTTGTAGTTTTCAAAAATGTTTTCATTTTTGATGAGACGCTAAATAAAAGAAGTTTAATCGCCGGCAAACGAAAACCCGCGATTTCCCGTAAATCCCGTACTCGGCCCGTATAGTCGAATGTATATAAAAAAAGTACCCAGGCAGTAAACTCATTTCCCGAACGATTTTTTACATTATTTTTTCACCACTAAAACGCATGAGACTTGTAGTTTTCAAAAATGTTTTCATTTTTGATGAGACGCTAAGTAAAAGAAGTTTAATCGCCGGCAAACGAAAACCCGCGATTTCCCGTAAATCCCGTACTCGGCCCGTATAGTCGAATGTATATAAAAAAAGTAGCCAGGGAGTAAACTCATTTCCCGAACGATTTTTTAAATTATTTTTTCACTACTAAAACGCATGAGACTTGTAGTTTTCAAAAATGTTTTCATTTTTGATAAGACGCTGAATAAAAGAAGTTTAATCGCCGGCAAACGAAAACCCGCGAGTTCCCGTAAATCCGGTACTCGGCCCGTATAGTCAAAAGTATACAAAGAAAGTACTCAAGGAGTAAACTCATTTCCCGAACGATTTTTTAAATTATTTTTTCACTACTAAAACGCATGAGACTTGTAGTTTTCAAAAATGTTTTCATTTTTGATAAGACGCTGAATAAAAGAAGTTTAATCGCCGGCAAACGAAAACCCGCGAGTTCCCGTAAATCCGGTGCTCGGCCCGTATAGTCAAAAGTATACAAAGAAAGTACTCAAGGAGTAAACTCATTTCCCGAACGATTTTTTAAATTATTTTTTCACCACTAAAACGCATGAGACTTGTAGTTTTCAAAAATGTTTTCATTTTTGATGAGACGCTAAGTAAAAGAAGTTTAATCGCCGGCAAACGAAAACCCGCGATTTCCCGTAAATCCCGTACTCGGCCCGTATAGTCGAATGTATATAAAAAAAGTAGCCAGGGAGTAAACTCATTTCCCGAACGATTTTTTAAATTACTTTTTCACTACTAAAACGCACGAGACTTGTAGTTTTCAAAAATGTTTTCATTTTTGATAAGACGCTGAAAAAAAGAAGTTTAATCGCCGGCAAACGAAAACCCGCGAGTTCCCGTAAATCCGGTACTCGGCCCGTATAGTCAAAAGTATACAAAGAAAGTACTCAAGGAGTAAACTCATTTCCCGAACGATTTTTTAAATTATTTTTTCACCACTAAAACGCATGAGACTTGTACTTTTCAAAAATGTTTTCATTTTTGATGAGACGCTAAATAAAAGAAGTTTAATCGCCGGCAAACGAAAACCCGCGATTTCCCGTAAATCCCGTACTCGGCCCGTATAGTCGAATGTATATAAAAAAAGTAGCCAGGGAGTAAACTCATTTCCCGAACGATTTTTTAAATTACTTTTTCACTACTAAAACGCACGAGACTTGTAGTTTTCAAAAATGTTTTCATTTTTGATAAGACGCTGAAAAAAAGAAGTTTAATCGCCGGCAAACGAAAACCCGCGAGTTCCCGTAAATCCGGTACTCGGCCCGTATAGTCAAAAGTATACAAAGAAAGTACTCAAGGAGTAAACTCATTTCCCGAACGATTTTTTAAATTATTTTTTCACCACTAAAACGCATGAGACTTGTACTTTTCAAAAATGTTTTCATTTTTGATGAGACGCTAAATAAAAGAAGTTTAATCGCCGGCAAACGAAAACCCGCGATTTCCCGTAAATCCCGTACTCGGCCCGTATAGTCGAATGTATATAAAAAAAGTACCCAGGCAGTAAACTCATTTCCCGAACGATTTTTTACCTTATTTTTTCACCACTAAAACGCACGAGACTTGTAGTTTTCAAAAATGTTTTCATTTTTGATAAGACGCTGAATAAAAGAAGTTTAATCGCCAGCAAACGAAAACCCGCGAGTTCCCGTAAATCCGGTACTCGGCCCGTATAGTCAAAAGTATACAAAGAAAGTACTCAAGGAGTAAACTCATTTCCCGAACGATTTTTTAAATTATTTTTTCACCACTAAAACGCATGAGACTTGTAGTTTTCAAAAATGTTTTCATTTTTGATGAGACGCTAAATAAAAGAAGTTTAATCGCCGGCAAACGAAAACCCGCGATTTCCCGTAAATCCCGTACTCGGCCCGTATAGTCGAATGTATATAAAAAAAGTACCCAGGCAGTAAACTCATTTCCCGAACGATTTTTTACATTATTTTTTCACCACTAAAACGCATGAGACTTGTAGTTTTCAAAAATGTTTTCATTTTTGATAAGACGCTGAATAAAAGAAGTTTAATCGCCGGCAAACGAAAACCCGCGATTTCCCGCAAAAGTGTACAAAGAAAGTACCCAGGGAGTAAACTCATTTCCCGAACGATTTTTTAAATTATTTTTTCACCACTAAAACGCAAGAGACTTGTAGTTTTCAAAAATGTTTTCATTTTTGATAAGACGCTAAAGAAAAGAAGTTTAATCGCCGGCAAACGAAAACCCGCGATTTCCCGTAAATCCCGTATCCGGCCCGTATAGTCGAATGTATATAAAGAAAGTAGCCAGGGAGTAAACTCATTTCCCGAACGATTTTTTAAATTATTTTTTCACCACTAAAACGCATGAGACTTGTAGTTTTCAAAAATGTTTTCATTTTTGATAAGACGCTGAATAAAAGAAGTTTAATCGCCGGCAAACGAAAACCCGCGAGTTCCCGTAAATCCGGTACTCGGCCCGTATAGTCAAAAGTATACAAAGAAAGTACTCAAGGAGTAAACTCATTTCCCGAACGATTTTTTAAATTATTTTTTCACCACTAAAACGCATGAGACTTGTAGTTTTCAAAAATGTTTTCATTTTTGATGAGACGCTAAATAAAAGAAGTCTAATCGCCGGCAAACGAAAACCCGCGATTTCCCGTAAATCCCGTACTCGGCCCGTATAGTCGAATGTATATAAAAAAAGTACCCAGGGAGTAAACTCATTTCCCGAACGATTTTTTACATTATTTTTTCACCACTAAAACGCATGAGACTTGTAGTTTTCAAAAATGTTTTCATTTTTGATAAGACGCTGAATAAAAGAAGTTTAATCGCCGGCAAACGAAAACCCGCGATTTCCCGTAAAACCGGTACTCGGCCCGTATAGTCAAAAGTATACAAAGAAAGTACCCAGGGTGTAAACTCATTTCCCGAACGATTTTTTAAATTATTTTTTCACCACTAAAACGCATGAGACTTGTAGTTTTTAAAAATGTTTTCATTTTTGATGAGACGCTGAATAAAAGAAGTTTAATCGCCGGCAAACGAAAACCCGCGATTTCCTGTAAATCCCGGACTTATCCTGTATAGTCGAGTGTATAAAAGAAAGTACCCAAGAAGTAAACTCATTTCCAGAACGATTTTGTAAATTATTTTTTAATCACTAAAACGGATGAGTCTTGTAGTTTTCAAAAATATTTTCATTTTTGATGAGACGCTGAATAAAAGAAGTTTAATTGCCGGCAAACGAAAACCCGCGATTTCCCGTAAATCCCGTACTCGGCCCGTATAGTCAAAAGTATACAAAGAAAGTACTCAAGGAGTAAACTCATTTCCCGAACGATTTTTTAAATTATTTTTTTCACCACTAAAACGCATGAGACTTGTAGTTTCCAAAAATGTTTTCATTTTTGATGAGACGCTAAATAAAAGAAGTTTAATCGCCGGCAAACGAAAACCCGCGATTTCCCGTAAATCCGGTACTCAGCCCGTATAGTCAAAAGTATACAAAGAAAGTACCCAGGGTGTAAACTCATTTCCCGAACGATTTTTTAAATTATTTTTTCACCACTAAAACGCATGAGCTTGTAGTTTTTAAAAATGTTTTCATTTTTGATGAGACGCTGAATAAAAGAAGTTTAATCGCCGGCAAACGAAAACCCGCGATTTCCTGTAAATCCCGGACTTATCCTGTATAGTCGAGTGTATAAAAGAAAGTACCCAAGAAGTAAACTCATTTCCAGAACGATTTTGTAAATTATTTTTTAATCACTAAAACGGATGAGTCTTGTAGTTTTCAAAAATATTTTCATTTTTGATGAGACGCTGAATAAAAGAAGTTTAATTGCCGGCAAACGAAAACCCGCGATTTCCCGTAAATCCCGTACTCGGCCCGTATAGTCAAAAGTATACAAAGAAAGTACTCAAGGAGTAAACTCATTTCCCGAACGATTTTTTAAATTATTTTTTTCACCACTAAAACGCATGAGACTTGTAGTTTCCAAAAATGTTTTCATTTTTGATGAGACGCTAAATAAAAGAAGTTTAATCGCCGGCAAACGAAAACCCGCGATTTCCCGTAAATCCGGTACTCAGCCCGTATAGTCAAAAGTATACAAAGAAAGTACCCAGGGTGTAAACTCATTTCCCGAACGATTTTTTAAATTATTTTTTCACCACTAAAACGCATGAGCTTGTAGTTTTTAAAAATGTTTTCATTTTTGATGAGACGCTGAATAAAAGAAGTTTAATCGCCGGCAAACGAAAACCCGCGATTTCCTGTAAATCCCGGACTTATCCTGTATAGTCGAGTGTATAAAAGAAAGTACCCAAGAAGTAAACTCATTTCCAGAACGATTTTTTAAATTATTTTTTAATCACTAAAACGGATGAGTCGTGTAGTTTTCAAAAATATTTTTATTTTTGATGAGACGCTGAATAAAAGAAGTTTAATTGCCGGCAAACGAAAACCCGCGATTTCCCGTAAATCCCGTACTCGGCCCGTATAGTCAAAAGTATACAAAGAAAGTACTCAAGGAGTAAACTCATTTCCCGAACGATTTTTTAAATTATTTTTTTCACCACTAAAACGCATGAGACTTGTAGTTTCCAAAAATGTTTTCATTTTTGATGAGACGCTAAATAAAAGAAGTTTAATCGCCGGCAAACGAAAACCCGCGATTTCCCGTAAATCCCGTACTCGGCCCGTATAGTCAAAAGTGTACAAAGAAAGTACCCAGGGAGTAAACTCATTTCCCGAACGATTTTTTAAATTATTTTTTCACCACTAAAACGCAAGAGACTTGTAGTTTTCAAAAATGTTTTCATTTTTGATGAGACGCTAAATAAAAGAAGTTTAATCGCCTGCAAACGAAAACCCGCGATTTCCCGTAAATGCCGTACTCGGCCCGTATAGTCGAATGTATATAAAAAAAGTACCTAGGGAGTAAACTCATTTCCCGAACGATTTTTTACATTATTTTTTCACCACTAAAACGCATGAGACTTGTAGTTTTCAAAAATGTTTTCATTTTTGATAAGACGCTGAATAAAAGAAGTTTAATCGCCGGCAAACGAAAACCCGCGATTTCCCGTAAATCCGGTACTCGGCCCGTATAGTCGAATGTATAAAAAGAAAGTAGCCAGGGAGTAAACTCATTTCCCGAACGATTTTTTAAATTATTTTTTCACCACTAAAACGCATGAGACTTGTAGTTTTCAAAAATGTTTTCATTTTTGATAAGACGCTGAATAAAAGAAGTTTAATCGCCGGCAAACGAAAACCCGCGAGTTCCCGTAAATCCGGTACTCGGACCGTATAGTCAAAAGTATACAAAGAAAGTACTCAAGGAGTAAACTCATTTCCCGAACGATTTTTTAAATTATTTTTTCACCACTAAAACGCATGAGACTTGTAGTTTTCAAAAATGTTTTTATTTGTGATGAGACGCTACATAAAAGAAGTTTAATCGCCGGCAAACGAAAACCCGCGATTTCCCGTAAATCCGGTACTCGGCCCGTATAGTCGAATGTATATAAAGTAAGTAGCCAGGGAGTAAACTCATTTTCCAAACGATTTTGTAAATTATTTTTTCACCACTAAAACGCATGAGACTTGTAGTTTTCAAAAATGTTTTCATTTTTGATGAGACGCTGAATAAAAGAAGTTTAATCGCCGGCAAACGAAAACCCGCGATTTCCTGTAAATCCCGGACTTATCCTGTATAGTCGAGTGTATAAAAGAAAGTACCCAAGAAGTAAACTCATTTCCAGAACGATTTTGTAAATTATTTTTTAATCACGAAAACGGATGAGTCTTGTAGTTTTCAAAAATATTTTCATTTTTGATGAGACGCTGAATAAAAGAAGTTTAATTGCAGGCAAACGAAAACCCGCGATTTCCCGTAAATCCCGTACTCGGCCCGTATAGTCAAAAGTATACAAAGAAAGTACTCAAGGAGTAAACTCATTTCCCGAACGATTTTTTAAATTATTTTTTTCACCACTAAAACGCATGAGACTTGTAGTTTCCAAAAATGTTTTCATTTTTGATGAGACGCTAAATAGAAGAAGTTTAATCGCCGGCAAACGAAAACCCGCGATTTCCCGTAAATCCGGTACTCGGCCCGTATAGTCAAAAGTATACAAAGAAAGTACCCAGGGTGTAAACTCATCTCCCGAACAATTTTTTAAATTATTTTTTCACCACTAAAACGCATGAGACTTGTAGTTTTCAAAAATGTTTTCATTTTTGATAAGACGCTGAATAAAAGAAGTTTAATCGCCGGCAAACGAAAACCCGCGATTTCCCGTAAATCCGGTACTCGGCCCGTATAGTCGAATGTATAAAAAGAAAGTAGCCAGGGAGTAAACTCATTTCCCGAACGATTTTTTAAATTATTTTTTCACCACTAAAACGCATGAGACTTGTAGTTTTCAAAAATGTTTTCATTTGTGATGAGACGCTACATAAAAGAAGTTTAATCGCCGGCAAACGAAAACCCGCGATTTCCCGTAAATCCGGTACTCGGCCCGTATAGTCGAATGTATATAA
Organism: Hydractinia symbiolongicarpus; assembly: GCF_029227915.1. Taxonomy (NCBI): domain Eukaryota; kingdom Metazoa; phylum Cnidaria; class Hydrozoa; order Anthoathecata; family Hydractiniidae; genus Hydractinia; species Hydractinia symbiolongicarpus. The sequence goes on from NC_079886.1 coordinate 746,737, forward strand.
AGTAAGTAGCCAGGGAGTAAACTCATTTTCCAAACGATTTTGTAAATTATTTTTTCACCACTAAAACGCATGAGACTTGTAGTTTTCAAAAATGTTTTCATTTTTGATGAGACGCTGAATAAAAGAAGTTTAATCGCCGGCAAACGAAAACCCGCGATTTCCTGTAAATCCCGGACTTATCCTGTATAGTCGAGTGTATAAAAGAAAGTACCCAAGAAGTAAACTCATTTCCAGAACGATTTTGTAAATTATTTTTTAATCACGAAAACGGATGAGTCTTGTAGTTTTCAAAAATATTTTCATTTTTGATGAGACGCTGAATAAAAGAAGTTTAATTGCAGGCAAACGAAAACCCGCGATTTCCCGTAAATCCCGTACTCGGCCCGTATAGTCAAAAGTATACAAAGAAAGTACTCAAGGAGTAAACTCATTTCCCGAACGATTTTTTAAATTATTTTTTTCACCACTAAAACGCATGAGACTTGTAGTTTCCAAAAATGTTTTCATTTTTGATGAGACGCTAAATAGAAGAAGTTTAATCGCCGGCAAACGAAAACCCGCGATTTCCCGTAAATCCGGTACTCGGCCCGTATAGTCAAAAGTATACAAAGAAAGTACCCAGGGTGTAAACTCATCTCCCGAACAATTTTTTAAATTATTTTTTCACCACTAAAACGCATGAGACTTGTAGTTTTTAAAAATGTGTTCATTTTTGATGAGACGCTGAATAAAAGAAGTTTAATCGCCGGCAAACGAAAACCCGCGATTTCCTGTAAATCCCGGACTTATCCTGTATAGTCGAGTGTATAAAAGAAAGTACCCAAGAAGTAAACTCATTTCCAGAACGATTTTTTAAATTATTTTTTAATCACTAAAACGGATGAGTCTTGTAGTTTTCAAAAATATTTTCATTTTTGATGAGACGCTGAATAAAAGAAGTTTAATTGCCGGCAAACGAAAACCCGCGATTTCCCGTAAATCCCGTACTCGGCCCGTATAGTCAAAAGTATACAAAGAAAGTACTCAAGGAGTAAACTCATTTCCCGAACGATTTTTTAAATTATTTTTTTCACCACTAAAACGCATGAGACTTGTAGTTTCCAAAAATGTTTTCATTTTTGATGAGACGCTAAATAAAAGAAGTTTAATCGCCGGCAAACGAAAACCCGCGATTTCCCGTAAATCCCGTACTCGGCCCGTATAGTCAAAAGTGCACAAAGAAAGTACCCAGGGAGTAAACTCATTTCCCGAACGATTTTTTAAATTATTTTTTCACCACTAAAACGCAAGAGACTTGTAGTTTTCAAAAATGTTTTCGATTTTGATGAGACGCTAAATAAAAGAAGTTTAATCGCCGGCAAACAAAAACCCGCGATTTCCCGTAAATGCCGTACTCGGCCCGTATAGTCGAATGTATATAAAAAAAGTACCCAGGGAGTAAACTCATTTCCCGAACGATTTTTTACATTATTTATTCACCACTAAAACGCATGAGACTTGTAGTTTTCAAAAATGTTTTTATTTTTGATAAGACGCTGAATAAAAGAAGTTTAATCGCCGGCAAACGAAAACCCGCGATTTCCCGTAAATCCGGTACTCGGCCCGTATAGTCGAATGTATAAAAAGAAAGTAGCCAGGGAGTAAACTCATTTCCCGAACGATTTTTTAAATTATTTTTTCACCACTAAAACGCATGAGACTTGTAGTTTTCAAAAATGTTCTCATTTTTGATAAGACGCTGAATAAAAGAAGTTTAATCGCCGGCAAACGAAAACCCGCGAGTTCCCGTAAATCCGGTACTCGGCCAGTATAGTCAAAAGTATACAAAGAAAGTACTCAAGGAGTAAACTCATTTCCCGAACGATTTTTTAAATTATTTTTTCACCACTAAAACGCATGAGACTTGTAGTTTTCAAAAATGTTTTCATTTGTGATGAGACGCTACATAAAAGAAGTTTAATCGCCGGCAAACGAAAACCCGCGATTTCCAGTAAATCCGGTACTCGGCCCGTATAGTCGAATGTATATAAAGTAAGAAGCCAGGGAGTAAACTCATTTCCCAAACGATTTTTTAAATTATTTTTTCACCACTAAAACGCATGAGACTTGTAGTTTTCAAAAATGTTTTTATTTTTGATAAGACGCTGAATAAAAGAAGTTTAATCGCCGGCAAACGAAAACCCGCGAGTTCCCGTAAATCCGGTACTCGGCCCGTATAGTCAAAAGTATACAAAGAAAGTACTCAAGGATTAAACTCATTTCCCGAACGATTTTTTAAATTATTTTTTCACCACAAAAACGCATGAGACTTGTAGTTTTCAAAAATGTTTTCATTTTTGATGAGACGCAAAATAAAAGAAGTTTAATCGCCGGCAAACGAAAACCCGCGATTTCCTGTAAAATCCGGTACTCGGACCGTATAGTCAAAAGTATACAAAGAAAGTACTCAAGGAGTAAACTCATTTCCCGAACGATTTTTTAAATTATTTTTTCACCACTAAAACGCATGAGACTTGTAGTTTTCAAAAATGTTTTCATTTGTGATGAGACGCTACATAAAAGAAGTTTAATCGCCGGCAAACGAAAACCCGCGATTTCCCGTAAATCCGGTACTCGGCCCGTATAGTCGAATGTATATAAAGTAAGTAGCCAGGGAGTAAACTCATTTTCCAAACGATTTTGTAAATTATTTTTTCACCACTAAAACGCATGAGACTTGTAGTTTTCAAAAATGTTTTCATTTTTGATGAGACGCTGAATAAAAGAAGTTTAATCGCCGGCAAACGAAAACCCGCGATTTCCTGTAAATCCCGGACTTATCCTGTATAGTCGAGTGTATAAAAGAAAGTACCCAAGAAGTAAACTCATTTCCAGAACGATTTTGTAAATTATTTTTTAATCACGAAAACGGATGAGTCTTGTAGTTTTCAAAAATATTTTCATTTTTGATGAGACGCTGAATAAAAGAAGTTTAATTGCAGGCAAACGAAAACCCGCGATTTCCCGTAAATCCCGTACTCGGCCCGTATAGTCAAAAGTATACAAAGAAAGTACTCAAGGAGTAAACTCATTTCCCGAACGATTTTTTAAATTATTTTTTTCACCACTAAAACGCATGAGACTTGTAGTTTCCAAAAATGTTTTCATTTTTGATGAGACGCTAAATAGAAGAAGTTTAATCGCCGGCAAACGAAAACCCGCGATTTCCCGTAAATCCGGTACTCGGCCCGTATAGTCAAAAGTATACAAAGAAAGTACCCAGGGTGTAAACTCATCTCCCGAACAATTTTTTAAATTATTTTTTCACCACTAAAACGCATGAGACTTGTAGTTTTCAAAAATGTTTTCATTTTTGATGAGACGCTAGATAAAAGAAGTTTAATCGCCGGCAAACGAAAACCCGCGATTTCCCGTAAATGCCGTACTCGGCCCGTATAGTCGAATGTATATAAAAAAAGTACCCAGGGAGTAAACTCATTTCCCGAACGATTTTTTACATTATTTATTCACCACTAAAACGCATGAGACTTGTAGTTTTCAAAAATGTTTTTATTTTTGATAAGACGCTGAATAAAAGAAGTTTAATCGCCGGCAAACGAAAACCCGCGAGTTCCCGTAAATCCGGTACTCGGCCCGTATAGTCAAAAGTATACAAAGAAAGTACTCAAGGATTAAACTCATTTCCCGAACGATTTTTTAAATTATTTTTTCACCACAAAAACGCATGAGACTTGTAGTTTTCAAAAATGTTTTCATTTTTGATGAGACGCAAAATAAAAGAAGTTTAATCGCCGGCAAACGAAAACCCGCGATTTCCTGTAAAATCCGGTACTCGGACCGTATAGTCAAAAGTATACAAAGAAAGTACTCAAGGAGTAAACTCATTTCCCGAACGATTTTTTAAATTATTTTTTCACCACTAAAACGCATGAGACTTGTAGTTTTCAAAAATGTTTTCATTTGTGATGAGACGCTACATAAAAGAAGTTTAATCGCCGGCAAACGAAAACCCGCGATTTCCCGTAAATCCGGTACTCGGCCCGTATAGTCGAATGTATATAAAGTAAGTAGCCAGGGAGTAAACTCATTTTCCAAACGATTTTGTAAATTATTTTTTCACCACTAAAACGCATGAGACTTGTAGTTTTCAAAAATGTTTTCATTTTTGATGAGACGCTGAATAAAAGAAGTTTAATCGCCGGCAAACGAAAACCCGCGATTTCCTGTAAATCCCGGACTTATCCTGTATAGTCGAGTGTATAAAAGAAAGTACCCAAGAAGTAAACTCATTTCCAGAACGATTTTGTAAATTATTTTTTTCACCACTAAAACGCATGAGACTTGTAGTTTCCAAAAATGTTTTCATTTTTGATGAGACGCTAAATAGAAGAAGTTTAATCGCCGGCAAACGAAAACCCGCGATTTCCCGTAAATCCGGTACTCGGCCCGTATAGTCAAAAGTATACAAAGAAAGTACCCAGGGTGTAAACTCATTTCCCGAACAATTTTTTAAATTATTTTTTCACCACTAAAACGCATGAGACTTGTAGTTTTTAAAAATGTGTTCATTTTTGATGAGACGCTGAATAAAAGAAGTTTAATCGCCGGCAAACGAAAACCCGCGATTTCCTGTAAATCCCGGACTTATCCTGTATAGTCGAGTGTATAAAAGAAAGTACCCAAGAAGTAAACTCATTTCCAGAACGATTTTTTAAATTATTTTTTAATCACTAAAACGGATGAGTCTTGTAGTTTTCAAAAATATTTTCATTTTTGATGAGACGCTGAATAAAAGAAGTTTAATTGCCGGCAAACGAAAACCCGCGATTTCCCGTAAATCCCGTACTCGGCCCGTATAGTCAAAAGTATACAAAGAAAGTACTCAAGGAGTAAACTCATTTCCCGAACGATTTTTTAAATTATTTTTTTCACCACTAAAACGCATGAGACTTGTAGTTTCCAAAAATGTTTTCATTTTTGATGAGACGCTAAATAAAAGAAGTTTAATCGCCGGCAAACGAAAACCCGCGATTTCCCGTAAATCCCGTACTCGGCCCGTATAGTCAAAAGTGCACAAAGAAAGTACCCAGGGAGTAAACTCATTTCCCGAACGATTTTTTAAATTATTTTTTCACCACTAAAACGCAAGAGACTTGTAGTTTTCAAAAATGTTTTCGATTTTGATGAGACGCTAAATAAAAGATGTTTAATCGCCGGCAAACGAAAACCCGCGATTTCCCGTAAATGCCGTACTCGGCCCGTATAGTCGAATGTATATAAAAAAAGTACCCAGGGAGTAAACTCATTTCCCGAACGATTTTTTACATTATTTATTCACCACTAAAACGCATGAGACTTGTAGTTTTCAAAAATGTTTTTATTTTTGATAAGACGCTGAATAAAAGAAGTTTAATCGCCGGCAAACGAAAACCCGCGATTTCCCGTAAATCCGGTACTCGGCCCGTATAGTCGAATGTATAAAAAGAAAGTAGCCAGGGAGTAAACTCATTTCCCGAACGATTTTTTAAATTATTTTTTCACCACTAAAACGCATGAGACTTGTAGTTTTCAAAAATGTTCTCATTTTTGATAAGACGCTGAATAAAAGAAGTTTAATCGCCGGCAAACGAAAACCCGCGAGTTCCCGTAAATCCGGTACTCGGCCAGTATAGTCAAAAGTATACAAAGAAAGTACTCAAGGAGTAAACTCATTTCCCGAACGATTTTTTAAATTATTTTTTCACCACTAAAACGCATGAGACTTGTAGTTTTTAAAAATGTTTTCATTTGTGATGAGACGCTACATAAAAGAAGTTTAATCGCCGGCAAACGAAAACCCGCGATTTCCAGTAAATCCGGTACTCGGCCCGTATAGTCGAATGTATATAAAGTAAGAAGCCAGGGAGTAAACTCATTTCCCAAACGATTTTTTAAATTATTTTTTCACCACTAAAACGCATGAGACTTGTAGTTTTCAAAAATGTTTTTATTTTTGATAAGACGCTGAATAAAAGAAGTTTAATCGCCGGCAAACGAAAACCCGCGAGTTCCCGTAAATCCGGTACTCGGCCCGTATAGTCAAAAGTATACAAAGAAAGTACTCAAGGATTAAACTCATTTCCCGAACGATTTTTTAAATTATTTTTTCACCACAAAAACGCATGAGACTTGTAGTTTTCAAAAATGTTTTCATTTTTGATGAGACGCAAAATAAAAGAAGTTTAATCGCCGGCAAACGAAAACCCGCGATTTCCTGTAAATCCCGTACTCGGCCCGTATAGTCGAATGTAGATAAAAAAAGTACCCAGGGAGTAAACTCATTTCCCGAACGATTTTTTACATTATTTTTTCACCACTAAAACGCATGAGACTTGTAGTTTTCAAAAATGTTTTCATTTTTGATAGGACGCTGAATAAAAGAAGTTTAATCGCCGGCAAACGAAAACCCGCGATTTCCCGTAAATCCGGTACTCGGCCCGTATAGTCAAAAGTATACAAAGAAAGTACCCAGGGTGTAAACTCATTTCCCGAACGATTTTTTAAACTATTTTTTCACCACTAAAACGCATGAGACTTGTAGTTTTCAAAAATGTTTTCATTTTTGATGAGACGCTGAATAAAAGAAGTTTAATCGCCGGCAAACGAAAACCCGCGATTTCCTGTAAATCCCGGACTTATCCTGTATAGTCGAATGTATAAAAGAAAGTACCCAAGGAGTAAACTCATTTCCCGAACGATTTTGTAAATTATTTTTTAATCACTAAAACGGATGAGGCTTGTAGTTTTTAAAAATATTTTCATTTTTGATGAGACGCTGAATAAAAAAAGTTTAATCGCCGGCAAACGAAAACCCGCGATTTCCCGTAAATCCCGTACTCGGCCCGTATAGTCAAAAGTATACGAAGAAAGTACTCAAGGAGTAAACTCATTTCCCGAACGATTTTTTTAATTATTTTTTCACCACTAAAACGCATGAGACTTGTAGTTTTCAAAAATGTTTTCATTTTTGATGAGACGCTAAATAAAAGAAGTTTAATGGCCGGAAAACGAAAACCCGCGATTTCCCGTAAATCCGGTACTCGGCCCGTATAGTCGAATGTATAAAAAGAAAGTAGCCAGGGAGTAAACTCATTTCCCGAACGATTTTTTAAATTATTTTTTCACCACTAAAACGCATGAGACTTGTAGTTTTCAAAAATGTTTTCTTTTTTGATAAGACGCTGAATAAAAGAAGTTTAATCGCCGGCAAACGAAAACCTGCGAGTTCCCGTAAATCCGGTACTCTTCCCGTATAGTCAAAAGTATACAAAGAAAGTACTCAAGGATTAAACTCATTTCCCGAACGATTTTTTAAATTATTTTTTCACCACAAAAACGCATGAGACTTGTAGTTTTCAAAAATGTTTTCATTTTTGATGAGACGCTAAATAAAAGAAGTTTAATCGCCGGCAAACGAAAACCCGCGATTTCCTGTAAATCCCGTACTCGGCCCGTATAGTCGAATGTAGATAAAAAAGTACCCAGGGAGTAAACTCATTTCCCGAACGATTTTTTACATTATTTTTTCACCACTAAAACGCATGAGACTTGTAGTTTTCAATAATGTTTTCATTTTTGATAAGACGCTGAATAAAAGAAGTTTAATCGCCGGCAAACGAAAACCCGCGATTTCCCGTAAATCCGGTACTCGGCCCGTATAGTCAAAAGTATACAAAGAAAGTACCCAGGGTGTAAACTCATTTCCCGAACGATTTTTTAAATTATTTTTTCACCACTAAAACGCATGAGACTTGTAGTTTTCAAAAATGTTTTCATTTTTGATGAGACGCTAAATAAAAGAAGTTTAATGGCCAGCAAACGAAAACCCGCGATTTCCCGTAAATCCCGTACTCGGCCCGTATAGTCAAAAGTGTACAAAGAAAGTACCCAGTGAGTAAACTCATTTCCCGAACGATTTTTTAAATTATTTTTTCACCACTAAAACGCAAGAGACTTGTAGTTTTCAAAAATGTTTCCATTTTTGATGAGACGCTAAATAAAAGAAGTTTAATCGCCGGCAAACGAAAACCCGCGATTTCCCGTAAATCCCGTACTCGGCCTGTATAGTCGAATGTATATAAAGAAAGTAGCCAGGGAGTAAACTCATTTCCCGAACGATTTTTTAAATTATTTTTTCACCACTAAAACGCATGAGACTTGTAGTTTTCAAAAATGTTTTCTTTTTTGATAAGACGCTGAATAAAAGAAGTTTAATCGCCGGCAAACGAAAACCCGCGAGTTCCCGTAAATCCGGTACTCGGCCCGTATAGTCAAAAGTATACAAAGAAAGTACTCAAGGAGTAAACTCATTTCCCGAACGATTTTATAAATTATTTTTTCACCACTAAAACGCATGAGACTTGTAGTTTTCAAAAATGTTTTCATTTTTGATGAGACGCTAAATAAAAGAAGTTTAATCGCCGGCAAACGAAAACCCGCGATTTCCCGTAAATCCGGTACTCGGCCCGTATAGTCGAATTTGTATAAAGAAAGTAGCCAGGGAGTAAACTCATTTCCCGAACGATTTTTTAAATTATTTTTTCACCACTAAAACGCATGAGACTTGTAGTTTTCAAAAATGTTTTCATTTTTGATAAGACGCTGAATAAAAGAAGTTTAATCGCCGGCAAACGAAAACCCGCGAGTACCCGTAAATCCGGTACTCGGCCCGTATAGTCAAAAGTATACAAAGAAAGTACTCAAGGATTAAACTCATTTCCCGAACGATTTTTTAAATTATTTTTTCACCACAAAAACGCATGAGACTTGTAGTTTTCAAAAATGTTTTCATTTTTGATCAGACGCTAAATAAAAGAAGTTTAATCGCCGGCAAACGAAAACCCGCGATTTCCTGTAAATCCCGTACTCGGCCCGTATAGTCGAATGTAGATAAAAAAAGTACCCAGGGAGTAAACTCATTTCCCGAACGTTTTTTAACATTATTTTTTCACCACTAAAACGCATGAGACTTGTAGTTTTCAATAATGTTTTCATTTTTGATAAGACGCTGAATAAAAGAAGTTTAATCGCCGGCAAACGAAAACCCGCGATTTCCCGTAAATCCGGTACTCGGCCCGTATAGTCAAAAGTATACAAAGAAAGTACCCAGGGTGTAAACTCATTTCCCGGACGATTTTTTAAATTATTTTTTCACCACTAAAACGCATGAGACTTGTAGTTTTCAAAAATGTTTTCATTTTTGATGAGACGCTGAATAAAAGAAGTTTAATGGCCGGCAAACGAAAACCCGCGATTTCCTGTAAATCCCGGACTTATCCTGTATAGTCGAATGTATAAAAGAAGGTACCCAAGGAGTAAACTCATTTCCCGAACGATTTTGTAAATTATTTTTTCATCACTAAAACGGATGAGGCTTGTAGTTTTTAAAAATATTTTCATTTTTGATGAGACGCTGAATAAAAAAAGTTTAATTGCCGGCAAACGAAAACCCGCGATTTCCCGTAAATCCCGTACTCGGCCCGTAGAGTCAAAAGTATACGAAGAAAGTAATCAAGGAGTAAACTCATTTCCCGAACGATTTTTTAAATTATTTTTTCACCACTAAAACGCATGAGACTTGTAGTTTTCAAAAATGTTTTCATTTTTGATGAGACGCTAAATAAAAGAAGTTTAATGGCCGGCAAACGAAAACCCGCGATTTCCCGTAAATCCCGTACTCGGCCCGTATAGTCAAAAGTGTACAAAGAAAGTACCCAGTGAGTAAACTCATTTCCCGAACGATTTTTTAAATTATTTTTTCACCACTAAAACGCATGAGACTTGTAGTTTTCAAAAATGTTTTCTTTTTTGATAAGACGCTGAATAAAAGAAGTTTAATCGCCGGCAAACGAAAACCCGCGAGTTCCCGTAAATCCGGTACTCGGCCCGTATAGTCAAAAGTATACAAAGAAAGTACTCAAGGAGTAAACTCATTTCCCGAACGATTTTTTAAATTATTTTTTCACCACTAAAACGCATGAGACTTGTAGTTTTCAAAAATGTTTTCATTTTTGATGAGACGCTAAATAAAAGAAGTTTAATCGCCGGCAAACGAAAACCCGCGATTTCCCGTAAATCCCGTACTCGGCCCGCATAGTCGAAAGTATATAAAAAAAGTACCCAGGGAGTAAACTCATTTCTTGAACGATTTTTTACATTATTTTTTCACCACTAAAACGCATGAGACTTGTAGTTTTCAAAAATGTTTTCATTTTTGATAAGACGCTGAATAAAAGAAGTTTAATCGCCGGCAAACGAAAACCCGCCATTTCCCGTAAATCCGGTACTCGGCCCGTATAGTCAAAAGTGTACAAAGAAAGTACCCAGGGAGTAAACTCATTTCCCGAACGATTTTTTAAATTATTTTTTTACCACTAAAACGCAAGAGACTTGTAGTTTTCAAAAATGTTTTCATTTTTGATAAGACGCTGAATAAAAGAAGTTTAATCGCCGGCAAACGAAAACCTGCGAGTTCCCGTAAATCCGGTACTCTTCCCGTATAGTCAAAAGTATACAAAGAAAGTACTCAAGGATTAAACTCATTTCCCGAACGATTTTTTAAATTATTTTTTCACCACAAAAACGCATGAGACTTGTAGTTTTCAAAAATGTTTTCATTTTTGATGAGACGCTAAATAAAAGAAGTTTAATCGCCGGCAAACGAAAACCCGCGATTTCCTGTAAATCCCGTACTCGGCCCGTATAGTCGAATGTAGATAAAAAAGTACCCAGGGAGTAAACTCATTTCCCGAACGATTTTTTACATTATTTTTTCACCACTAAAACGCATGAGACTTGTAGTTTTCAATAATGTTTTCATTTTTGATAAGACGCTGAATAAAAGAAGTTTAATCGCCGGCAAACGAAAACCCGCGATTTCCCGTAAATCCGGTACTCGGCCCGTATAGTCAAAAGTATACAAAGAAAGTACCCAGGGTGTAAACTCATTTCCCGAACGATTTTTTAAATTATTTTTTCACCACTAAAACGCATGAGACTTGTAGTTTTCAAAAATGTTTTCATTTTTGATGAGACGCTAAATAAAAGAAGTTTAATGGCCAGCAAACGAAAACCCGCGATTTCCCGTAAATCCCGTACTCGGCCCGTATAGTCAAAAGTGTACAAAGAAAGTACCCAGTGAGTAAACTCATTTCCCGAACGATTTTTTAAATTATTTTTTCACCACTAAAACGCAAGAGATTTGTAGTTTTCAAAAATGTTTCCATTTTTGATGAGACGCTAAATAAAAGAAGTTTAATCGCCGGCAAACGAAAACCCGCGATTTCCCGTAAATCCCGTACTCGGCCTGTATAGTCGAATGTATATAAAGAAAGTAGCCAGGGAGTAAACTCATTTCCCGAACGATTTTTTAAATTATTTTTTCACCACTAAAACGCATGAGACTTGTAGTTTTCAAAAATGTTTTCTTTTTTGATAAGACGCTGAATAAAAGAAGTTTAATCGCCGGCAAACGAAAACCCGCGAGTTCCCGTAAATCCGGTACTCGGCCCGTATAGTCAAAAGTATACAAAGAAAGTACTCAAGGAGTAAACTCATTTCCCGAACGATTTTATAAATTATTTTTTCACCACTAAAACGCATGAGACTTGTAGTTTTCAAAAATGTTTTCATTTTTGATGAGACGCTAAATAAAAGAAGTTTAATCGCCGGCAAACGAAAACCCGCGATTTCCCGTAAATCCGGTACTCGGCCCGTATAGTCGAATGTATATAAAGAAAGTAGCCAGGGAGTAAACTCATTTCCCGAACGATTTTTTAAATTATTTTTTCACCACTAAAACGCATGAGACTTGTAGTTTTCAAAAATGTTTTCATTTTTGATAAGACGCTGAATAAAAGAAGTTTAATCGCCGGCAAACGAAAACCCGCGAGTACCCGTAAATCCGGTACTCGGCCCGTATAGTCAAAAGTATACAAAGAAAGTACTCAAGGATTAAACTCATTTCCCGAACGATTTTTTAAATTATTTTTTCACCACAAAAACGCATGAGACTTGTAGTTTTCAAAAATGTTTTCATTTTTGATCAGACGCTAAATAAAAGAAGTTTAATCGCCGGCAAACGAAAACCCGCGATTTCCTGTAAATCCCGTACTCGGCCCGTATAGTCGAATGTAGATAAAAAAAGTACCCAGGGAGTAAACTCATTTCCCGAACGTTTTTTAACATTATTTTTTCACCACTAAAACGCATGAGACTTGTAGTTTTCAATAATGTTTTCATTTTTGATAAGACGCTGAATAAAAGAAGTTTAATCGCCGGCAAACGAAAACCCGCGATTTCCCGTAAATCCGGTACTCGGCCCGTATAGTCAAAAGTATACAAAGAAAGTACCCAGGGTGTAAACTCATTTCCCGGACGATTTTTTAAATTATTTTTTCACCACTAAAACGCATGAGACTTGTAGTTTTCAAAAATGTTTTCATTTTTGATGAGACGCTGAATAAAAGAAGTTTAATGGCCGGCAAACGAAAACCCGCGATTTCCTGTAAATCCCGGACTTATCCTGTATAGTCGAATGTATAAAAGAAGGTACCCAAGGAGTAAACTCATTTCCCGAACGATTTTGTAAATTATTTTTTCATCACTAAAACGGATGAGGCTTGTAGTTTTTAAAAATATTTTCATTTTTGATGAGACGCTGAATAAAAAAAGTTTAATTGCCGGCAAACGAAAACCCGCGATTTCCCGTAAATCCCGTACTCGGCCCGTAGAGTCAAAAGTATACGAAGAAAGTAATCAAGGAGTAAACTCATTTCCCGAACGATTTTTTAAATTATTTTTTCACCACTAAAACGCATGAGACTTGTAGTTTTCAAAAATGTTTTCATTTTTGATGAGACGCTAAATAAAAGAAGTTTAATGGCCGGCAAACGAAAACCCGCGATTTCCCGTAAATCCCGTACTCGGCCCGTATAGTCAAAAGTGTACAAAGAAAGTACCCAGTGAGTAAACTCATTTCCCGAACGATTTTTTAAATTATTTTTTCACCACTAAAACGCATGAGACTTGTAGTTTTCAAAAATGTTTTCTTTTTTGATAAGACGCTGAATAAAAGAAGTTTAATCGCCGGCAAACGAAAACCCGCGAGTTCCCGTAAATCCGGTACTCGGCCCGTATAGTCAAAAGTATACAAAGAAAGTACTCAAGGAGTAAACTCATTTCCCGAACGATTTTTTAAATTATTTTTTCACCACTAAAACGCATGAGACTTGTAGTTTTCAAAAATGTTTTCATTTTTGATGAGACGCTAAATAAAAGAAGTTTAATCGCCGGCAAACGAAAACCCGCGATTTCCCGTAAATCCCGTACTCGGCCCGCATAGTCGAAAGTATATAAAAAAAGTACCCAGGGAGTAAACTCATTTCTTGAACGATTTTTTACATTATTTTTTCACCACTAAAACGCATGAGACTTGTAGTTTTCAAAAATGTTTTCATTTTTGATAAGACGCTGAATAAAAGAAGTTTAATCGCCGGCAAACGAAAACCCGCCATTTCCCGTAAATCCGGTACTCGGCCCGTATAGTCAAAAGTGTACAAAGAAAGTACCCAGGGAGTAAACTCATTTCCCGAACGATTTTTTAAATTATTTTTTTACCACTAAAACGCAAGAGACTTGTAGTTTTCAAAAATGTTTTCATTTTTGATAAGACGCTGAATAAAAGAAGTTTAATCGCCGGCAAACGAAAACCCGCGAGTTCCCGTAAATCCGGTACTCGGCCCGTATAGTCAAAAGTATACAAAGAAAGTACTCAAGGAGTAAACTCATTTCCCGAACGATTTTTTAAATTATTTTTTCACCACTAAAACGCATGAGACTTGTAGTTTTCAAAAATGTTTTCATTTTTGATGAGACGCTAAATAAAAGAAGTTTAATCGCCGGCAAACGAAAACCCGCGATTTCCCGTAAATCCCGTACTCGGCCCGTATAGTCGAATGTATATAAAAAAAGTACCCAGGGAGTAAACTCATTTCCCGAACGATTTTTTACATTATTTTTTCACCACTAAAACGCATGAGACTTGTAGTTTTCAAAAATGTTTTCATTTTTGATAAGACGCTGAATAAAAGAAGTTAAATCGCCGGCAAACGAAAACCCGCGATTTCCCGTAAATCCGGTACTCGGCCTGTATAGACAAAAGTATACAAAGAAAGTACCCAGGGTGTAAACTCATTTCCCGAACGATTTTTTAAATTATTTTTTCACCACTAAAACGCATGAGACTTGTAGTTTTCAAAAATGTTTTCATTTTTGATGAGACGCTGAATAAAAGAAGTTTAATCGCCGGCAAACGAAAACCCGCCATATCCTGTAAATCCCGGACTTATCCTGTATAGTCGAGTGTATAAAAGAAAGTACACAAGGAGTAAACTCATTTCCCGAACGATTTTGTAAATTATTTTTTATTCGCTAAAACGGATGAGGCTTGTAGTTTTCAAAAATATTTTCATTTTTGATGAGACGCTGAATAAAAGAAGTTTAATTGCCGGCAAACGAAAACCCGCGATTTCCCGTAAATTCCGTACTCGGCCCGTATAGTCAAAAGTATACAAAGAAAGTACTCAAGGAGTAAACTCATTTCCCGAACGATTTTTTAAATTATTTTTTCACCACTAAAACGCATGAGACTTGTAGTTTCCAAAAATGTTTTCATTTTTGATGAGACGCTAAATAAAAGAAGTTTAATCGCCGGCAAACAAAAACCCGCGATTTCCCGTAAATCCCGTACTCGGCCCGTATAGTCAAAAGTGTACAAAGAAAGTACCCAGGGAGTAAACTCATTTCTTGAACGATTTTTTACATTATTTTTTCACCACTAAAACGCATGAGACTTGTAGTTTTCAAAAATGTTTTCATTTTTGATAAGACGCTGAATAAAAGAAGTTTAATGGCCGGCAAACGAAAACCCGCGATTTCCCGTACATCCGGTACTCGGCCCGTATAGTCAAAAGTGTACAAAGAAAGTACCCAGGGAGTAAACTCATTTCCCGAACGATTTTTTAAATTATTTTTTCCCCACTAAAACGCAAGAGACTTGCAGTTTTCAAAAATGTTTTCATTTTTGATAAGACGCTGAATAAAAGAAGTTAAATCGCCGGCAAACGAAAACCCGCGATTTCCCGTAAATCCGGTACTCGGCCTGTATAGACAAAAGTATACAAAGAAAGTACCCAGGGTGTAAACTCATTTCCCGAACGATTTTTTAAATTATTTTTTAACCACTAAAACGCATGAGACTTGTAGTTTTCAAAAATGTTTTCATTTTTGATGAGACGCTGAATAAAAGAAGTTTAATCGCCGGCAAACGAAAACCCGCGATATCCTGTAAATCCTGGACTTATCCTGTATAGTCGAGTGTATAAAAGAAAGTACCCAAGGAGTAAACTCATTTCCCGAACGATTTTGTAAATTATTTTTTATTCAATAAAACGGATGAGGCTTGTAGTTTTCAAAAATATTTTCATTTTTGATGAGACGCTGAATAAAAGAATTTTAATTGCCGGCAAACGAAAACCCGCGATTTCCCGTAAATTCCGTACTCGGCCCGTATAGTCAAAAGTATACAAAGAAAGTACCCAGGGAGTAAACTCATTTCTTGAACGATTTTTTACATTATTTTTTCACCACTAAAACGCATGAGACTTGTAGTTTTCAAAAATGTTTTCATTTTTGATAAGACGCTGAATAAAAGAAGTTTAATGGCCGGCAAACGAAAACCCGCGATTTCCCGTAAATCCGGTACTCGGCCCGTATAGTCAAAAGTGTACAAAGAAAGTACCCAGGGAGTAAACTCATTTCCCGAACGATTTTTTAAATTATTTTTTCACCACTAAAACGCAAGAGACTTGTAGTTTTCAAAAATGTTTTCATTTTTGATGAGACGCTGAATAAAAGAAGTTTAATCGCCGGCAAACGAAAACCCGCGAGTTCCCGTAAATCCGGTACTCGGCCCGTATAGTCAAAAGTATACAAAGAAAGTACTCAAGGAGTAAACTCATTTCCCGAACGATTTTTTAAATTATTTTTTCACCACTAAAACGCAAGAGACTTGTAGTTTTCAAAAATGTTTTCATTTTTGATAAGACGCTGAATAAAAGAAGTTTAATCGCCGGCAAACGAAAACCCGCGAGTTCACGTACATCCGGTACTCGGCCCGTATAGTCCGGTACTCGGCCCGATATCCTGTAAATCCCGGACTTATCCTGTATAGTCGAGTGTATAAAAGAAAGTACCCAAGGAGTAAACTCATTTCCCGAACGATTTTGTAAATTATTTTTTATTCACTAAAACGGATGAGGCTTGTAGTTTTCAAAAATATTTTCATTTTTGATGAGACGCTGAATAAAAAGAAGTTTAATTGCTGGCAAACGAAAACACGCGATTTCCCGTAAATTCCGTACTCGGCCCGTATAGTCAAAAGTATACAAAGAGAGTACTCAAGGAGTAAACTCATTTCCCGAACGATTTTTTAAATTATTTTTTCACCACTAAAACGCATGAGACTTGTAGTTTTCAAAAATGTTTTCATTTTTGATGAGACGCTAAATAAAAGAAGTTTAATCGCCGGCAAACAAAAACCCGCGATTTCCCGTAAATCCCGCACTCGGCCCGTATAGTCAAAAGTGTACAAAGAAAGTACCCAGGGAGTAAACTCATTTCTTGAACGATTTTTTACATTATTTTTTCACCACTAAAACGCATGAGACTTGTAGTTTTCAAAAATGTTTTCATTTTTGATAAGACGCTGAATAAAAGAAGTTAAATCGCCGGCAAACGAAAACCCGCAATTTCCCATAAATCCGGTACTCGGCCTGTATAGACAAAAGTATACAAAGAAAGTACCCAGGGTGTAAACTCATTTCCCGAACGATTTTTTAAATTATTTTTTCACCACTAAAACGCATGAGACTTGTAGTTTTCAAAAATGTTTTCATTTTTGATGAGACGCTGAATAAAAGAAGTTTAATCGCCGGCAAACGAAAACCCGCGATATCCTGTAAATCCCGGACTTATCCTGTATAGTCGAGTGTATAAAAGAAAGTACCCAAGGAGTAAACTCATTTCCCGAACGATTTTGTAAATTATTTTTTCACCACTAAAACGCATGAGACTTGTAGTTTCCAAAAATGTTTTCATTTTTGATGAGACGCTAAATAAAAGAAGTTTAATCGCCGGCAAACAAAAACCCGCGATTTCCCGTAAATCCCGTACTCGGCCCGTATAGTCAAAAGTGTACAAAGAAAGTACCCAGGGAGTAAACTCATTTCCCGAACGATTTTTTAAATTATTTTTTCACCACTAAAACGCATGAGACTTGTAGTTTTCAAAAATGTTTTTATTTTTCATGAGACGCTAAATAAAAGAAGTTTAATCGCCGGCAAACGAAAACCCGCGATTTCCAGTAAATTCCGTACTCGGCCCGTATAGTCAAAAGTATACAAAGAAAGTACCCAGGGAGTAAACTCATTTCCCGAACGATTTTTTAAATTATTTTTACACCACTAAAACGGGAACTTTTGATGAGACGCTAAATAAAAGAAGTTTAATCGCCGGCAAACGAAAACCTGCGATTTCCCGTAAATCCCGGACTCGGCCCGCAGAGTCAAAAGTATACAAAGAAAGTACCCAGGGAGTAAATTCATTTCCCGAACGATTTTTTAAATTATTTTTTCACCACTAAAACGCATGAGACTTGTAGTTTTCAAAATTATTTTCATTTTTGATGAGACGCGGAATAAAAGAAGTTTAATCGCCGGCAAACGAAAACCCGCGCTTTCCCATAAATCCCGGACTCGGCCCGCAGAGTCAAAAGTATACAAAGAAAGTACCCAGGGTGTAAACTCATTTCCCGAACGATTTTTTAAATTATTTTTTCACCACTAAAACGCATGAGACTTGTAGTTTTCAAAAATGTTTTCATTTTTGATGAGACGCTGAATAAAAGAAGTTTAATCGCCGGCAAACGAAAACCCGCGATATCCTGTAAATCCCGGACTTATCCTGTATAGTCGAGTGTATAAAAGAAAGTACCCAAGAAGTAAACTCATTTCCCGAACGATTTTGTAAATTATTTTTTATTCACTAAAACGGATGAGGCTTGTAGTTTTTAAAAATATTTTCATTTTTGATGAGACGCTGAATAAAAGAAGTTTAATTGCCGGCAAACGAAAACCCGCGATTTCCCGTAAATTCCGTACTCGGCCCGTATAGTCAAAAGTATACAAAGAAAGTACTCAAGGAGTAAACTCATTTCCCAAACGATTTTTTAAATTATTTTTTCACCACTAAAACGCATGAGACTTGTAGTTTCCAAAAATGTTTTCATTTTTGATGAGACGCTAAATAAAAGAAGTTTAATCGCCGGCAAACAAAAACCCGCGATTTCCCGTAAATCCCGTACTCGGCCCGTATAGTCAAAAGTGTACAAAGAAAGTACCCAGGGAGTAAACTCATTTCTTGAACGATTTTTTACATTATTTTTTCACCACTAAAACGCATGAGACTTGTAGTTTTCAAAAATGTTTTCATTTTTGATAAGACGCTGAATAAAAGAAGTTTAATCGCCGGCAAACGAAAACCCGCGATTTCCCGTAAATCCGGTACTCGGCCCGTATAGTCAAAAGTGTACAAAGAAAGTACCCTGTGAGTAAACTCATTTCCCGAACGATTTTTTAAATTATTTTTTCACCACTAAAACGCATGAGACTTGTAGTTTTCAAAAATGTTTTCATTTTTGATGAGACGCTAAATAAAAGAAGTTTAATCGCCGGCAAACGAATACCCGCGATTTCCCGTAAATCCCGTACTCGGCCCGTATAGTCGAATGTATAAAAAAAAAGTACCCAGGGAGTAAACTCATTTCCCGAACGATTTTTTACATTATTTTTTCACCACTAAAACGCATGAGACTTGTAGTTTTCAAAAATGTTTTCATTTTTGATAAGACGCTGAATAAAAGAAGTTAAATCGCCGGCAAACGAAAACCCGCGATTTCCCGTAAATCCGGTACTCGGCCTGTATAGACAAAAGTATACAAAGAAAGTACCCAGGGTGTAAACTCATTTCCCGAACGATTTTTTAAATTATTTTTTCACCACTAATACGCATGAGACTTGTAGTTTTCAAAAATGTTTTCATTTTTGATGAGACGCTGAATAAAAGAAGTTTAATCGCCGGCAAACGAAAACCCGCGATATCCTGTAAATCCCGGACTTATCCTGTATAGTCGAGTGTATAAAAGAAAGTACCCAAGGAGTAAACTCATTTCCCGAACGATTTTGTAAATTATTTTTTATTCACTAAAACGGATGAGGCTTGTAGTTTTCAAAAATATTTTCATTTTTGATGAGACGCTGAATAAAAGAAGTTTAATTGCCGGCAAACGAAAACCCGCGATTTCCCGTAAATTCCGTACTCGGCCCGTATAGTCAAAAGTATACAAAGAAAGTACTCAAGGAGTAAACTCATTTCCCAAACGATTTTTTAAATTATTTTTTCACCACTAAAACGCATGAGACTTGTAGTTTCCAAAAATGTTTTCATTTTTGATGAGACGCTAAATAAAAGAAGTTTAATCGCCGGCAAACAAAAACCCGCGATTTCCCGTAAATCCCGTACTCGGCCCGCATAGTCAAAAGTGTACAAAGAAAGTACCCAGGGAGTAAACTCATTTCTTGAACGATTTTTTACATTATTTTTTCACCACTAAAACGCATGAGACTTGTAGTTTTCAAAAATGTTTTCATTTTTGATAAGACGCTGAATAAAAGAAGTTTAATCGCCGGCAAACGAAAACCCGCGATTTCCCGTAAATCGGGTACTCGGCCCGTATAGTCAAAAGTGTACAAAGAAAGTACCCTGTGAGTAAACTCATTTCCCGAACGATTTTTTAAATTATTTTTTCACCACTTAAACGCATGAGACTTGTAGTTTCCAAAAATGTTTTCATTTTTGATGAGACGCTAAATAAAAGAAGTTTAATCGCCGGCAAACAAAAACCCGCGATTTCCCGTAAATCCCGTACTCGGCCCGTATAGTCAAAAGTGTACAAAGAAAGTACCCAGGGAGTAAACTCATTTCCCGAACGATTTTTTAAATTATTTTTTCACCACTAAAACGCACGAGACTTGTAGTTTTCAAAAATGTTTTTATTTTTCATGAGACGCTAAATAAAAGAAGTTTAATCGCCGGCAAACGAAAACCCGCGATTTCCCGTAAATTCCGTACTCGGCCCGTATAGTCAAAAGTATACAAAGAAAGTACCCAGGGAGTAAACTCATTTCCCGAACGATTTTTTAAATTATTTTTACACCACTAAAACGCATGAGACTTGTAGTTTTTAAAAATGTTTTCACTTTTGATGAGACGCTAAATAAAAGAAGTTTAATCGCCGGCAAACGAAAACCTGCGATTTCCCGTAAATCCCGGACTCGGCCCGCAGAGTCAAAAGTATACAAAGAAAGTACCCAGGGAGTAAATTCATTTCCCGAACGATTTTTTAAATTATTTTTTCACCACTAAAACGCATGAGACTTGTAGTTTTCAAAAATATTTTCATTTTTGATGAGACGCGGAATAAAAGAAGTTTAAAAGCCGGCAAACGAAAACCCGGGCTTTCCCATAAATCCCGGACTCGGCCCGCAGAGTCAAAAGTATACAAAGAAAGTACCCAGGGAGTAAATTCATTTCCCGAACGATTTTTTAAATTATTTTTTCACCACTAAAACGCATGAGACTTGTAGTTTTCAAAAATATTTTCATTTTTGATGAGACGCGGAATAAAAGAAGTTTAATCGCCGGCAAACGAAAACCCGCGCTTTCCCGTAAATCCCGTACTCGGCCCGTATAGTCAAAAGTATACAAAAAAAGTACCCAGGGAGTAAACTGATTTCCCGACTGATTTTTTAAATTATTTTTTCACCACTAAAACGGACGAGACTTGTAGTTTTCAAAAATATTTTCATTTTTGATGAGACGCTGAATAAAAGAAGTTTAATCGCCGGCAAACGAAAACCCGCGATTTCCTGTAAATCCCGGGCTTGGCCCCTATAGTCGAATGTATACAAAGAAAGTACCTTGTGGGTAAACTCATTTTCAGAACGATTTTTCAAATTATTTTTTCACCACTAAAACGCATGACACTTGTAGTTTTCAAAAATGTTTTCATTTTTGATGAGACGCGGAATAAAAGAAGTTTAATCGCCGGCAAACGAAAACCCGCGATATCCTGTAAATCCCGTACTCGGCCCGTATAGTCAAAAGTATACAAAAAAAGTACCCAGGGAGTAAACTGATTTGCCGACTGATTTTTTAAATTATTTTTTCACCACTAAAACGGACGAGACTTGTAGTTTTCAAAAATGTTTTCATTTTTGATGAGACGCTGAATAAAAGAAGTTTAATCGCCGGCAAACGAAAACCCGCGATTTCCTGTAAATCCCGGGCTTGGCCCCTATAGTCGAATGTATACAAAGAAAGTACCTTGTGGGTAAACTCATTTTCAGAACGATTTTTCAAATTATTTTTTCACCACTAAAACGCATGACACTTGTAGTTTTCAAAAATGTTTTCATTTTTGATAAGACGCTGAATAAAAGAAGTTTAATCGCCGGCAAACGAAAACCCGCGATTTCCCGTAAATCCGGTACTCGGCCCGTATAGTCAAGAGTATACAAAGAAAGTACTCAAGGAGTAAACTCATTTCCCGAACGATTTTTTAAATTATTTTTTCACCACTAAAACGCATGAGACTTGTAGTTTTCAAAAATATTTTCATTTTTGATGAGACGCTGAATAAAAGAAGTTTAATCGCCGGCAAAGGAAAACCCGCGATATCCTGTAAATCCCGGACTTATCCTGTATAGTCGAGTGTATAAAAGAAAGTACCCAAGGAGTAAACTCATTTCCCGAACGATTTTGTAAATTATTTTTCACCACTAAAACGCATGAGACTTGTAGTTTCCAAAAATGTTTTCATTTTTGATGAGACGCTAAATAAAAGAAGTTTAATCGCCGGCAAACAAAAACCCGCGATTTCCCGTAAATTCCGTACTCGGCCCGTATAGTCAAAAGTATACAAAGAAAGTACCCAGGGAGTAAACTCATTTCCCGAACGATTTTTTAAATTATTTTTACACCACTAAAACGCATGAGACTTGTAGTTTTCAAAAATGTTTTCACTTTTGATGAGACGCTAAATAAAAGAAGTTTAATCGCCGGCAAACGAAAACCTGCGATTTCCCGTAAATCCCGGACTCGGCCCGCAGAGTCAAAAGTATACAAAGAAAGTACTCAAGGAGTAAACTCATTTCCCAAACGATTTTTTAAATTATTTTTTCACCACTAAAACGCATGAGACTTGTAGTTTTCAAAAATGTTTTCATTTTTGATAAGACGCTGAATAAAAGAAGTTTAATCGCCGGCAAACGAAAACCCGCGATTTCCCGTAAATCCGGTACTCGGCCCGTATAGTCAAAAGTGTACAAAGAAAGTACCCAGGGAGTAAACTCATTTCCCGAACGATTTTTTAAATTATTTTTTCACCACTAAAACGCAAGAGACTTGTAGTTTTCAAAAATGTTTTCATTTTTGATAAGACGCTGAATAAAAGAAGTTTAATCGCCGGGAAACGAAAACCCGCGAGTTCCCGTAAATCCGGTACTCGGCCCGTATAGTCAAAAGTATACAAAGAAAGTACTCAAGGAGTAAACTCATTTCCCGAACGATTTTTTAAATTATTTTTTCACCACTAAAACGCATGAGACTTGTAGTTTTCAAAAATGTTTTCATTTTTGATGAGACGCTAAATAAAAGAAGTTTAATCGCCGGCAAACGAAAACCCGCGATTTCCCGTAAATCCCGTACTCGGCCCGTATATTCGAATGTATATAAAAAAAGTACCCAGGGAGTAAACTCATTTCCCGAACGATTTTTTACATTATTTTTTCACCACTAAAACGCATGAGACTTGTAGTTTTCAAAAATGTTTTCATTTTTGATAAGACGCTGAATAAAAGAAGTTAAGTCGCCGGCAAACGAAAACCCGCGATTTCCCGTAAATCCGGTACTCGGCCTGTATAGACAAAAGTATACAAACAAAGTACCCAGGGTGTAAACTCATTTCCCGAACGATTTTTTAAATTATTTTTTCACCACTAAAACGCAGGAGACTTGTAGTTTTCAAAAATGTTTTTATTTTTGATGAGACGCTAAATAAAAGAAGTTTAATCGCCGGCAAACGAAAACCCGCGATATCCTGTAAATCCCGGACTTAGCCTGTATAGTCGAGTGTATAAAAGAAAGTAACCAAGGAGTAAACTCATTTCCCGAACGATTTTGTAAATTATTTTTTATTCACTAAAACGGATGAGGCTTGTAGTTTTCAAAAATATTTTCATTTTTGATGAGACGCTGAATAAAAGAAGTTTAATTGCCGGCAAACGAAAACCCGCGATTTCCCGTAAATTCCGTACTCGGCCCGTATAGTCAAAAGTATACAAAGAAAGTACTCAAGGAGTAAACTCATTTCCCGAACGATTTTTTAAATTATTTTTTCACCACTAAAACGCATGAGACTTGTAGTTTCCAAAAATGTTATCATTTTTGATGGGACGCTAAATAAAAGAAGTTTAATCGCCGGCAAACGAAAACCCGCGATTTCCCGTAAATTCCGTACTCGGCCCGTATAGTCAAAAGTATACAAAGAAAGTACCCAGGTAGTAAACTCATTTCCCGAACGATTTTTTAAATTATTTTTACACCACTAAAACGCATGAGACTTGTAGTTTTCAAAAATGTTTTCACTTTTGATGAGACGCTAAATAAAAGAAGTTTAATCGCCGGCAAACGAAAACCTGCGATTTCCCGTAAATCCCGGACTCGGCCCGCAGAGTCAAAAGTATACAAAGAAAGTACCCAGGGAGTAAATTCATTTCCCGAACGATTTTTTAAATTATTTTTTCACCACTAAAACGCATGAGACTTGTAGTTTTCAAAAATATTTTCATTTTTGATGAGACGCGGAATAAAAGAAGTTTAATCGCCGGCAAACGAAAACCCGGGCTTTCCCATAAATCCCGGACTCGGCCCGCAGAGTCAAAAGTATACAAAGAAAGTACCCAGGGAGTAAATTCATTTCCCGAACGATTTTTTAAATTATTTTTTCACCACTAAAACGCATGAGACTTGTAGTTTTCAAAAATATTTTCATTTTTGATGAGACGCGGAATAAAAGAAGTTTAATCGCCGGCAAACGAAAACCCGCGCTTTCCCGTAAATCCCGTACTCGGCCCGTATAGTCAAAAGTATACAAAAAAGTACCCTGTGAGTAAACTGATTTCCCGACTGATTTTTTAAATTATTTTTTCACCACTAAAACGGACGAGACTTGTAGTTTTCAAAAATGTTTTCATTTTTGATGAGACGCTGAATAAAAGAAGTTTAATCGCCGGCAAACGAAAACCCGCGATTTCCTGTAAATCCCGGGCTTGGCCCCTATAGTCGAATGTATACAAAGAAAGTACCTTGTGGGTAAACTCATTTTCAGAACGATTTTTCAAATTATTTTTTCACCACTAAAACGCATGACACTTGTAGTTTTCAAAAATGTTTTCATTTTTGATAAGACGCTGAATAAAAGAAGTTTAATCGCCGGCAAACGAAAACCCGCGATTTCCCGTAAATCCGGTACTCGGCCCGTATAGTCAAGAGTATACAAAGAAAGTACTCAAGGAGTAAACTCATTTCCCGAACGATTTTTTAAATTATTTTTTCACCACTAAAACGCATGAGACTTGTAGTTTTCAAAAATATTTTCATTTTTGATGAGACGCTGAATAAAAGAAGTTTAATCGCCGGCAAACGAAAACCCGCGATTTCCTGTAAATCCCGTACTCGGCCCGTATAGTCAAAAGTATACAAAGAAAGTACCCAGGGAATAAACTCATTTCCCGAACGATTTTTTAAATTATTTTTTCACCACTAAAACGCATGAGACTTGTAGTTTTCAAAAATATTTTCATTTTTGATGAGACGCGGAATAAAAGAAGTTTAATCGCCGGCAAACGAAAACCCGCGCTTTCCCGTAAATCCCGTACTCGGCCCGTATAGTCAAAAGTATACAAAAAAATACCCAGGGAGTAAACTGATTTCCCGACTGATTTTTTAAATTATTTTTTCACCACTAAAACGGACGAGACTTGTAGTTTTCAAAAATGTTTTCATTTTTGATGAGACGCTGAATAAAAGAAGTTTAATCGCCGGCAAACGAAAACCCGCGATTTCCTGTAAATCCCGGGCTTGGCCCCTATAGTCGAATGTATACAAAGAAAGTACCTTGTAGGTAAACTCATTTTCAGAACGATTTTTCAAATTATTTTTTCACCACTAAAACGCATGACACTTGTAGTTTTCAAAAATGTTTTCATTTTTGATAAGACGCTGAATAAAAGAAGTTTAATCGCCGGCAAACGAAAACCCGCGATTTCCCGTAAATCCGGTACTCGGCCCGTATAGTCAAGAGTATACAAAGAAAGTACTCAAGGAGTAAACTCATTTCCCGAACGATTTTTTAAATTATTTTTTCACCACTAAAACGCATGAGACTTGTAGTTTTTAAAAATATTTTCATTTTTGATGAGACGCTGAATAAAAGAAGTTTAATCGCCGGCAAACGAAAACCCGCGATTTCCTGTAAATCCCGTACTCGGCCCGTATAGTCAAAAGTATACAAAGAAAGTACCCAGGGAATAAACTCATTTCCCGAACGATTTTTTAAATTATTTTTTCACCACTAAAACGCATGAGACTTGTAGTATTTAAAAATGTTTTCATTTTTCATGAGACGCTAAATAAAAGAAGTTTAATCGCCGGCAAACGAAAACCCGCGATTTCCCGTAAATCCCGTACTCGGCCCATATAGTCAAAAGTATACAAAAAAGTACCCAGGGAGTAAAATGATTTCCCGAATAAATTTTTAAATTATTTTTTCACCACTAAAACGCATGAGACTTATAGTTTTCAAAAATGTTTTCATTTTTGATGAGACGCTGGATAAAAGAAGTTTAATCGCCGGCAAACGAAAACCCGCGATTTCCTGTAAATCCCGAGCTTGGCCCCTATAGTCGAATGTATACAAAGAAAGTACCCTGTGAGTAAACTCATTTTCAGACCGATTTTTTAAATTATTTTTTCACCACTAAAACGCATGAGACTTGTAGCTTTCAAAAATGTTTTCATTTTTGATAAGACGCTGAATAAAAGAAGTTTAATCGCCGGCAAACGAAAACCCGCGATTTCCTGTAAATCCCGGGCTTGGCCCCTATAGTCGAATGTATACAAAGAAAGTACCTTGTAGGTAAACTCATTTTCAGAACGATTTTTCAAATTATTTTTTCACCACTAAAACGCATGACACTTGTAGTTTTCAAAAATGTTTTCATTTTTGATAAGACGCTGAATAAAAGAAGTTTAATCGCCGGCAAACGAAAACCCGCGATTTCCCGTAAATCCGGTACTCGGCCCGTATAGTCAAGAGTATACAAAGAAAGTACTCAAGGAGTAAACTCATTTCCCGAACGATTTTTTAAATTATTTTTTCACCACTAAAACGCATGAGACTTGTAGTTTTTAAAAATATTTTCATTTTTGATGAGACGCTGAATAAAAGAAGTTTAATCGCCGGCAAACGAAAACCCGCGATTTCCTGTAAATCCCGTACTCGGCCCGTATAGTCAAAAGTATACAAAGAAAGTACCCAGGGAATAAACTCATTTCCCGAACGATTTTTTAAATTATTTTTTCACCACTAAAACGCATGAGACTTGTAGTATTTAAAAATGTTTTCATTTTTCATGAGACGCTAAATAAAAGAAGTTTAATCGCCGGCAAACGAAAACCCGCGATTTCCCGTAAATCCCGTACTCGGCCCATATAGTCAAAAGTATACAAAAAAGTACCCAGGGAGTAAAATGATTTCCCGAATAAATTTTTAAATTATTTTTTCACCACTAAAACGCATGAGACTTATAGTTTTCAAAAATGTTTTCATTTTTGATGAGACGCTGGATAAAAGAAGTTTAATCGCCGGCAAACGAAAACCCGCGATTTCCTGTAAATCCCGAGCTTGGCCCCTATAGTCGAATGTATACAAAGAAAGTACCCTGTGAGTAAACTCATTTTCAGACCGATTTTTTAAATTATTTTTTCACCACTAAAACGCATGAGACTTGTAGCTTTCAAAAATGTTTTCATTTTTGATAAGACGCTGAATAAAAGAAGTTTAATCGCCGGCAAACGAAAACCCGCGATTTCCCGTAAATCCGGTACTCGGCCCGTATAGTCAAAAGTATACAAAGAATGTACTCAAGGAGTAAACTCATTTCCCGAACGATTTTTTAAATTATTTTTTCACCACTAAAACGCAGGAGACTTGTAGTTTTCAAAAATGTTTTCATTTTTGATGAGACGCTAAATAAAAGAAGTTTAATCGCCGGCAAACGAAAACCCGCGATTTCCCGTAAATCCCGTACTCGGCCCGTATAGTCAAAAGTATACAAAGAAAGTACCCAGGGAGTAAACTCATTTCCCGAACAATTTTTTAAATTATTTTACACCACTAAAACGCATGAGACTTGTAGTATTTAAAAATGTTTTCATTTTTGATGAGACGCTAAATAAAAGAAGTTTAATCGCCGGCAAACGAAAACCCGCAATTTCCCGTAAATCCCGTTCCCGGCCCGTATAGTCGAATGTATATAAAGAAAGTACCCAGGGAGTAAACTCATTTCCCGAACGATTTTTTAAATTATTTTTTCACCACTAAAACGCATGAGACTTGTAGCTTTCAAAAATGTTTTCATTTTTAATAAGACACTGAATA
The DNA here is from genome assembly GCF_029227915.1 of Hydractinia symbiolongicarpus. Classification (NCBI taxonomy): domain Eukaryota; kingdom Metazoa; phylum Cnidaria; class Hydrozoa; order Anthoathecata; family Hydractiniidae; genus Hydractinia; species Hydractinia symbiolongicarpus. Next base: position 774,674 of record NC_079886.1, read on the forward strand.
AAAGAAGTTTAATCGCCGGCAAACGAAAACCCGCGATTTCCCGTAAATCCCGTACTCGGCCCGTATAGTCAAAAGTATACAAAGAAAGTACCCAGGGAGTAAACTCATTTCCCGAACAATTTTTTAAATTATTTTACACCAATTAAACGCATGAGACTTGTAGTTTTCAAAAATATTTTCATTTTTGATGAGACGCTGAATAAAAGAAGTTTAATCGCCCGCAAACGAAAACCCGCGATTTCCCGTAAATCCCGTACTCGGCCCGTATAGTCGAATGTATATAAAAAAAGTACCCAGGGAGTAAACTCATTTCTTGAACGATTTTTTACATTATTTTTTCACCACTAAAACGCATGAGACTTGTAGTTTTCAAAAATGTTTTCGTTTTTGATAAGACGCTGAATAAAAGAAGTTTAATCGCCGGCAAACGAAAACCCGCGATTTCCCGTAAATCCGGTACTCGGCCCGTATAGTCAAAAGTGTAAAAAGAAAGTACCCAGGGAGTAAACTCATTTCCCGAACGATTTTTTAAATTATTTTTTCACCACTAAAACGCAAGAGACTTGTAGTTTTCAAAAATGTTTTCATTTTTGATAAGACGCTGAATAAAAGAAGTTTAATCGCCGGCAAACGAAAACCTGCGAGTTCCCGTAAATCCGGTACTCGGCCCGTATAGTCAAAAGTATACAAAGAAAGTACTCAAGGAGTAAACTCATTTCCCGAACGATTTTTTAAATTATTTTTTCACCACTAAAACGCATGAGACTTGTAGTTTTCAAAAATGTTTTCATTTTTGATGAGACGCTAAATAAAAGAAGTTTAATCGCCGGCAAACGAAAACCTGCGATTTCCCGTAAATCCCGTACTCGGCCCGTATAGTCGAATGTATATAAAAAAAGTACCCAGGGAGTAAACTCATTTCCCAAACGATTTTTTACATTATTTTTTCACCACTAAAACGCATGAGACTTGTAGTTTTCAAAAATGTTTTCATTTTTGATAAGACGCTGAATAAAAGAAGTTAAATCGCCGGCAAACGAAAACCCGCGATTTCCCGTAAATCCGGTACTCGGCCTGTATAGACAAAAGTATACAAAGAAAGTACCCAGGGTGTAAACTCATTTCCCGAACGATTTTTTAAATTATTTTTTTACCACTAAAACGCATGAGACTTGTAGTTTTCAAAAATGTTTTCATTTTTGATGAGACGCTGAATAAAAGAAGTTTAATCGCCGGCAAACGAAAACCCGCGATATCCTGTAAATCCCGGACTTATCCTGTATAGTCTAATGTATAAAAGAAAGTACCCAAGGAGTAAACTCATTTCCCGAACGATTTTGTAAATTATTTTTTATTCACTAAAACGGATGAGGCTTGTAGTTTTCAAAAATATTTTCATTTTTGATGAGACTCTGAATAAAAGAAGTTTAATTGCCGGCAAACGAAAACCCACGATTTCCAGTAAATTCCGTACTCGGCCCGTATAGTCAAAAGTATACAAAGAAAGTACTCAAGGAGTAAACTCATTTCCCGAACGATTTTTTAAATTATTTTTTCACCACTAAAACGCATGAGACTTGTAGTTTCCAAAAATGTTTTCATTTTTGATGAGACGCTAAATAAAAGAAGTTTAATCGCCGGCAAACTAAAACCCGCGATTTCCCGTAAGTCCCGTACTCGGCCCGTATAGTCAAAAGTGTACAAAGAAAGTACCCAGGGAGTAAACTCATTTTCCGAACGATTTTTTAAATTATTTTTTCACCACTAAAACGCATGAGACTTGTAGTTTTCAAAAATGTTTTTATTTTTCATGAGACGCTAAATAAAAGAAGTTTAATCGCCAGCAAACGAAAACCCGCGATTTCCCGTAAATTCCGTACTCGACCCGTATAGACAAAAGTATACAAAGAAAGTACCCAGGGAGTAAACTCATTTCCCGAACGATTTTTTAAATTATTTTTACACCACTAAAACGCATGAGACTTGTAGTTTTCAAAAATGTTTTCACTTTTGATGAGACGCTAAATAAAAGAAGTTTAATCGCCGGCAAACGAAAACCTGCGATTTCCCGTAAATCCCGGACTCGGCCCGCAGAGTCAAAAGTATAGAAATAAAGTACCCAGGGAGTAAATTCATTTCCCGAACGATTTTTTATATTATTTTTTCACCACTAAAACGCATGAGACTTGTAGTTTTCAAAAATATTTTCATTTTTGATGAGACGCGGAATAAAAGAAGTTTAATCGCCGGCAAACGAAAACCCGCGCTTTCCCATAAATCCCGGACTCGGCCCGCAGAGTCAAAAGTATACAAAGAAAGTACCCAGGGAGTAAATTCATTTCCCGAACGATTTTTTAAATTATTTTTTCACCACTAAAACGCATGAGACTTGTAGTTTTCAAAAATATTTTCATTTTTGATGAGACGCGGAATAAAAGAAGTTTAATCGCCGGCAAACGAAAACCCGCGCTTTCCCGTAAATCCCGTACTCGGCCCGTATAGTCAAAAGTATACAAAAAAAGTACCCAGGGAGTAAACTGATTTCCCGACTGATTTTTTAAATTATTTTTTCACCACTAAAACGGACGAGACTTGTAGTTTTCAAAAATGTTTTCATTTTTGATGAGACGCTGAATAAAAGAAGTTTAATCGCCGACAAACGAAAACCCGCGATTTCCTGTAAATCCCGGGCTTGGCCCCTATAGTCGAATGTATACAAAGAAAGTACCTTGTGGGTAAACTCATTTTCAGAACGATTTTTCAAATTATTTTTTCACCACTAAAACGCATGACACTTGTAGTTTTCAAAAATGTTTTCATTTTTGATAAGACGCTGAATAAAAGAAGTTTAATCGCCGGCAAACGAAAAACCGCGATTTCCCGTAAATCCGGTACTCGGCCCGTATAGTCAAGAGTATACAAAGAAAGTACTCAAGGAGTAAACTCATTTCCCGAACGATTTTTAAATTATTTTTTCACCACTAAAACGCATGAGACTTGTAGTTTTCAAAAATATTTTCATTTTTGATGAGACGCTGAATAAAAGAAGTTTAATCGCCGGCAAACGAAAACCCGCGATTTCCTGTAAATCCCGTACTCGGCCCGTATAGTCAAAAGTATACAAAGAAAGTACCCAGGGAATAAACTCATTTCCCGAACGATTTTTTAAATTATTTTTTCACCACTAAAACGCATGAGACTTGTAGTATTTAAAAATGTTTTCATTTTTCATGAGACGCTAAATAAAAGAAGTTTAATCGCCGGCAAACGAAAACCCGCGATTTCCCGTAAATCCCGTACTCGGCCCATATAGTCAAAAGTATACAAAAAAGTACCCAGGGAGTAAAATGATTTCCCGAATAAATTTTTAAATTATTTTTTCACCACTAAAACGCATGAGACTTATAGTTTTCAAAATTGTTTTCATTTTTGATGAGACGCTGGATAAAAGAAGTTTAATCGCCGGCAAACGAAAACCCGCGATTTCCTGTAAATCCCGAGCTTGGCCCCTATAGTCGAATGTATACAAAGAAAGTACCCTGTGAGTAAACTCATTTTCAGAACGATTTTTTAAATTATTTTTTCACCACTAAAACGCATGAGACTTGTAGCTTTCAAAAATGTTTTCATTTTTGATAAGACGCTGAATAAAAGAAGTTTAATCGCCGGCAAACGAAAACCCGCGATTTCCCGTAAATCCGGTACTCGGCCCGTATAGTCAAAAGTATACAAAGAATGTACTCAAGGAGTAAACTCATTTCCCGAACGATTTTTTAAATTATTTTTTCACCACTAAAACGCATGAGACTTGTAGTTTTCAAAAATATTTTCATTTTTGATGAGACGCGGAATAAAAGAAGTTTAATCGCCGGCAAACGAAAACCCGCGCTTTCCCGTAAATCCCGTACTCGGCCCGTATAGTCAAAAGTATACAAAAAAAGTACCCAGGGAGTAAACTGATTTCCCGACTGATTTTTTAAATTATTTTTTCACCACTAAAACGGACGAGACTTGTAGTTTTCAAAAATGTTTTCATTTTTGATGAGACGCTGAATAAAAGAAGTTTAATCGCCGACAAACGAAAACCCGCGATTTCCTGTAAATCCCGGGCTTGGCCCCTATAGTCGAATGTATACAAAGAAAGTACCTTGTGGGTAAACTCATTTTCAGAACGATTTTTCAAATTATTTTTTCACCACTAAAACGCATGACACTTGTAGTTTTCAAAAATGTTTTCATTTTTGATAAGACTCTGAATAAAAGAAGTTTAATCGCCGGCAAACGAAAAACCGCGATTTCCCGTAAATCCGGTACTCGGCCCGTATAGTCAAGAGTATACAAAGAAAGTACTCAAGGAGTAAACTCATTTCCCGAACGATTTTTAAATTATTTTTTCACCACTAAAACGCATGAGACTTGTAGTTTTCAAAAATATTTTCATTTTTGATGAGACGCTGAATAAAAGAAGTTTAATCGCCGGCAAACGAAAACCCGCGATTTCCTGTAAATCCCGTACTCGGCCCGTATAGTCAAAAGTATACAAAGAAAGTACCCAGGGAATAAACTCATTTCCCGAACGATTTTTTAAATTATTTTTTCACCACTAAAACGCATGAGACTTGTAGTATTTAAAAATGTTTTCATTTTTCATGAGACGCTAAATAAAAGAAGTTTAATCGCCGGCAAACGAAAACCCGCGATTTCCCGTAAATCCCGTACTCGGCCCATATAGTCAAAAGTATACAAAAAAGTACCCAGGGAGTAAAATGATTTCCCGAATAAATTTTTAAATTATTTTTTCACCACTAAAACGCATGAGACTTATAGTTTTCAAAATTGTTTTCATTTTTGATGAGACGCTGGATAAAAGAAGTTTAATCGCCGGCAAACGAAAACCCGCGATTTCCTGTAAATCCCGAGCTTGGCCCCTATAGTCGAATGTATACAAAGAAAGTACCCTGTGAGTAAACTCATTTTCAGAACGATTTTTTAAATTATTTTTTCACCACTAAAACGCATGAGACTTGTAGCTTTCAAAAATGTTTTCATTTTTGATAAGACGCTGAATAAAAGAAGTTTAATCGCCGGCAAACGAAAACCCGCGATTTCCCGTAAATCCGGTACTCGGCCCGTATAGTCAAAAGTATACAAAGAATGTACTCAAGGAGTAAACTCATTTCCCGAACGATTTTTTAAATTATTTTTTCACCACTAAAACGCAGGAGACTTGTAGTTTTCAAAAATGTTTTCATTTTTGATGAGGCGCTAAATAAAAGAAGTTTAATCGCCGGCAAACGAAAACCCGCGATTTCCCGTAAATCCCGTACTCGGCCCGTATAGTCAAAAGTTTACAAAGAAAGTACCCAGGGAGTAAACTCATTTCCCGAACAATTTTTTAAATTATTTTACACCACTAAAACGCATGAGACTTGTAGTATTTAAAAATGTTTTCATTTTTGATGAGACGCTAAATAAAAGAAGTTTAATCGCCGGCAAACGAAAACCCGCGATTTCCTGTAAATCCCGGGCTTGGCCCCTATAGTCGAATGTACACAAAGAAAGTACCCTGTGAGTAAACTCATTTTTAGAACGAATTTTCAAATTATTTTTTCACCACTAAAATGCATGAGACTTGTAGTTTTCAAAAATGTTTTCATTTTTGATGAGACGCTAAATAAAAGAAGTTTAATCGTCGGCAAACGAAAACCCGCGAGTTCTCGTAAATCCCGTACTCGGCCCGTATAGTCAAAAGTATACAAAGAAAGTACCCAGGGAGTAAACTCATTTCCCGAACGATTTTTTAAATTATTTTTTCACCACTAAAACGCATGAGACTTGTAGTTTTCAAAAAAATTTTCAGTTTTGATGAGACGCTAAATAAAAGAAGTTTAATCGCCGGCAAACGAAAACCCGCGATTTTCCGTAAATCCCGTACTCGGCCCGGATAGTCAAAAGTATACAAAGAAAGTATCCAGGGAGTAAACTCATTTCCCGAACGATTTTTTAAATTATTTCTTCACCACTTAAACGCATGAGACTTGTAGTTTTCAAAAATGTTTTCATTTTGATGAGACGCTAAATTGAAGAAGTTTAATCGCCGGCAAACGAAAACCCGCGATTTCCCGTAAATCCTGGACTCGGCCCGTATAGTCAAAAGTATACAAAGAAAGTACCCAGGGAGTAAATTCATTTCCCGAACGATTTTTTAAATTATTTTTTCACCACTAAAACGCATGACACTTGAAGTTTTCAAAAATATTCTCATTTTTGATGAGACGCTGAATAAAAGAAGTTTAATCGCCGGCAAACGAAAACCCGCGATTTCCTGTAAATCCCGGGCTTGGCCCCTATAGTCGAATGCATACAAAGAAAGTACCCTGTGAGTAAACTCATTTTCAGAACGATTTTTTAAATTATTTTTTCACCACTAAAACGCAGGAGACTTGTAGTTTTCAAAAATGTTTTCATTTTTGATGAGGCGCTAAATAAAAGAAGTTTAATCGCCGGCAAACGAAAACCCGCGATTTCCCGTAAATCCCGTACTCGGCCCGTATAGTCAAAAGTTTACAAAGAAAGTACCCAGGGAGTAAACTCATTTCCCGAACAATTTTTTAAATTATTTTACACCACTAAAACGCATGAGACTTGTAGTATTTAAAAATGTTTTCATTTTTGATGAGACGCTAAATAAAAGAAGTTTAATCGCCGGCAAACGAAAACCCGCGATTTCCTGTAAATCCCGGGCTTGGCCCCTATAGTCGAATGTACACAAAGAAAGTACCCTGTGAGTAAACTCATTTTTAGAACGAATTTTCAAATTATTTTTTCACCACTAAAATGCATGAGACTTGTAGTTTTCAAAAATGTTTTCATTTTTGATGAGACGCTAAATAAAAGAAGTTTAATCGTCGGCAAACGAAAACCCGCGAGTTCTCGTAAATCCCGTACTCGGCCCGTATAGTCAAAAGTATACAAAGAAAGTACCCAGGGAGTAAACTCATTTCCCGAACGATTTTTTAAATTATTTTTTCACCACTAAAACGCATGAGACTTGTAGTTTTCAAAAAAATTTTCAGTTTTGATGAGACGCTAAATAAAAGAAGTTTAATCGCCGGCAAACGAAAACCCGCGATTTTCCGTAAATCCCGTACTCGGCCCGGATAGTCAAAAGTATACAAAGAAAGTATCCAGGGAGTAAACTCATTTCCCGAACGATTTTTTAAATTATTTCTTCACCACTTAAACGCATGAGACTTGTAGTTTTCAAAAATGTTTTCATTTTGATGAGACGCTAAATTGAAGAAGTTTAATCGCCGGCAAACGAAAACCCGCGATTTCCCGTAAATCCTGGACTCGGCCCGTATAGTCAAAAGTATACAAAGAAAGTACCCAGGGAGTAAATTCATTTCCCGAACGATTTTTTAAATTATTTTTTCACCACTAAAACGCATGACACTTGAAGTTTTCAAAAATATTCTCATTTTTGATGAGACGCTGAATAAAAGAAGTTTAATCGCCGGCAAACGAAAACCCGCGATTTCCTGTAAATCCCGGGCTTGGCCCCTATAGTCGAATGCATACAAAGAAAGTACCCTGTGAGTAAACTCATTTTCAGAACGATTTTTTAAATTATTTTTCGCCACTAAAACGCATGAGACTTGTAGCTTTCAAAAATGTTTTCATTTTTGATAAGACGCTGAATAAAAGAAGTTTAATCGCCGGCAAACGAAAACTCGCGATTTCCCGTAAATCCGGTACTCGGCCCGTATAGTCAAAAGTATACAAAGAAAGTACTCAAGGAGTAAACTCATTTCCCAAACGATTTTTTAAATTATTTTTTCACCACTAAAACGCATGAGACTTGTAGTTTTCAAAAATGTTTTCATTTTTGATGAGAGGCTAAATAAAAGAAGTTTAATCGCCGGCAAACGAAAACCCGCGATTTCCCGTAAATCCCGTTCCCGGCCCGTATAGTCGAATGTATATAAAGCAAGTACCCAGGGGAGTAAACTCATTTCCCGAACGATTTTTTCAATTATTTTTTCACCAATAAAACGCATGAGACTTGTAGTAATTAAAAATGTTTTCATTTTTGATGAGACGCTAAATAAAAGAAGTTTAATCGCCAGCAAACGAAAACCCGCAATTTCCCGTAAATCCCGTTCCCGGCCCGTATAGTCGAATGTGTATAAAGAAAGTACCCTGTGAGTAAACTCATTTTCAGAACGATTTTTTAAATTATTTTTCACCACTAAAACGCATGAGACTTGTAGCTTTCAAAAATGTTTTCATTTTTGATAAGACGCTGAATAAAAGAAGTTTAATCGCCGGCAAACGAAAACTCGCGATTTCCCGTAAATCCGGTACTCGGCCCGTATAGTTAAAAGTATACAAAGAAAGTACTCAAGGAGTAAACTCATTTCCCAAACGATTTTTTAAATTATTTTTTCACCACTAAAACGCATGAGACTTGTAGTTTTCAAAAATGTTTTCATTTTTGATGAGAGGCTAAATAAAAGAAGTTTAATCGCCGGCAAACAAAAACCCGCGATTTCCCGTAAATCCCGTACTCGGCCCGTATAGTCAAAAGTATACAAAAAAAGTACCCAGGGGAGTAAACTCATTTCCCGAACGATTTTTTAAATTATTTTTTCACCAATAAAACGCATGAGACTTGTAGTAATTAAAAATGTTTTCATTTTTGATGAGACGCTAAATAAAAGAAGTTTAATCGCCAGCAAACGAAAACCCGCAATTTCCCGTAAATCCCGTTCCCGGCCCGTATAGTCGAATGTGTATAAAGAAAGTACCCAGGGAGTAAACTCATTTCCCGAACGATTTTTTAAATTATTTTTTCACCACTACAACGCATGAGACTTGTAGTTTTCAAAAATATTTTCATTTTTGATGAGACGCTGAATAAAAGAAGTTTAATCGCCGGCAAACGAAAACCCGAGATTTCCCGTAAATCCCGTACTCGGCCCATATAGTCAAAAGTATACAAAAAAGTACCCAGGGAGTAAACTGATTTCCCGAATAAATTTTTAAATTATTTTTTGACCACTAAAACGCATGAGACTTGTAGTTTTCAAAAATGTTTTCATTTTTGATGAGACGCTGAATAAAAGAAGTTTAATCGCCGGCAAACGAAAACCCGCGATTTCCCGTAAATCCCGTACTCGGCCCGTATAGTCAAAAGTATACAAAGAAAGTACCCAGGGAGTAAACTCATTTCCCGAACGATTTTTTAAATTATTTTTTCACCACTAAAGCGCATGAGACTTGTAGTAATTAAAAATGTTTTCATTTTTGATGAGACGCTAAATAAAAGAAGTTTAATCGCCGGCAAACAAAAACCCGCAATTTCCCGTAAATCCTGTTCCCGGCCCGTATAGTCGAATGTATATAAAGCAAGTACCCAGGGGAGTAAACTCATTTCCCGAACGATTTTTTCAATTATTTTTTCACCAATAAATCGCATGAAACTTGTAGTAATTAAAAATGTTTTCATCTTTGATGAGACGCTAAATAAAAGAAGTTTAATTGCCAGCAAACGAAAACACGCAATTTCCCGTAAATCCCGTTCCCGGCCCGTATAGTCGAATGTGTATAAAGAAAGTACCCAGGGAGTAAACTCATTTCCCGAACGATTTTTTAAATTATTTTTTCACCATTACAACGCATGAGACTTGTAGTTTTCAAAAATATTTTCATTTTTGATGAGACGCTGAATAAAAGAAGTTTAATCGCCGGCAAACGAAAACCCGAGATTTCCCGTAAATCCCGTACTCGGCCCATATAGTCAAAAGTATACAAAAAAGTACCCAGGGAGTAAACTGATTTCCCGAATAAATTTTTAAATTATTTTTTGACCACTAAAACGCATGAGACTTGTAGTTTTCAAAAATGTTTTCATTTTTGATGAGACGCTGAATAAAAGAAGTTTAATCGCCGGCAAACGAAAACCCGCGATTTCCCGTAAATCCCGTACTCGGCCCATATAGTCAAAAGTATACAAAGAAAGTACCCAGGGAGTAAACTCATTTCCCGAACGATTTTTTAAATTATTTTTTCACCACTAAAGCGCATGAGACTTGTAGTAATTAAAAATGTTTTCATTTTTGATGAGACGCTAAATAAAAGAAGTTTAATCGCCGGCAAACAAAAACCCGCAATTTCCCGTAAATCCCGTTCCCGGCCCGTATAGTCGAATGTATATAAAGCGAGTACCCAGGGGAGTAAACTCATTTCCCGAACGATTTTTTCAATTTTTTTTTACCAATAAAACGCATGAGACTTGTAGTAATTAAAAATGTTTTCATTTTTGATGAGACGCTAAATAAAAGAAGTTTAATCGCCAGCAAACGAAAACCCGCAATTTCCCGTAAATCCCGTTCCCGGCCCGTATAGTCGAATGTGTATAAAGAAAGTACCCAGGGAGTAAACTCATTTCCCAAACGATTTTTTAAATTATTTTTTCACCACTACTACGCATGAGACTTGTAGTTTTCAAAAATATTTTCATTTTTGATGAGACGCTGAATAAAAGAAGTTTAATCGCCGGCAAACGAAAACCCGAGATTTCCCGTAAATCCCGTACTCGGCCCATATAGTCAAAAGTATACAAAAAAGTACCCAGGGAGTAAACTGATTTCCCGAATAAATTTTTAAATTATTTTTTGACCACTAAAACGCATGAGACTTGTAGTTTTCAAAAATGTTTTCATTTTTGATGAGACGCTGAATAAAAGAAGTTTAATCGCCGGCAAACGAAAACCTGCGATTTCCTGTAAATCCCGGGCTTGGCCCCTATAGTCGAATATATACAAAGAAAGTACCCAGGGAGTAAACTCATTTCCCGAACGATTTTTTAAATTATTTTTTCACCACTAAAACGCATGAGACTTGTAGTAATTAAAAATGTTTTCATTTTTGATGAGACGCTAAATAAAAGAAGTTTAATCGCCGGCAAACAAAAACCCGCAATTTCCCGTAAATCCTGTTCCCGGCCCGTATAGTCGAATGTATATAAAGCAAGTACCCAGGGGAGTAAACTCATTTCCCGAACGATTTTTTCAATTATTTTTTCACCAATAAAACGCATGAGACTTGTAGTAATTAAAAATGTTTTCATCTTTGATGAGACGCTAAATAAAAGAAGTTTAATCGCCAGCAAACGAAAACACGCAATTTCCCGTAAATCCCGTTCCCGGCCCGTATAGTCGAATGTGTATAAAGAAAGTACCCAGGGAGTAAACTCATTTCCCGAACGATTTTTTAAATTATTTTTTCACCATTACAACGCATGAGACTTGTAGTTTTCAAAAATATTTTCATTTTTGATGAGACGCTGAATAAAAGAAGTTTAATCGCCGGCAAACTAAAACCCGAGATTTCCCGTAAATCCCGTACTCGGCCCATGTAGTCAAAAGTATACAAAAAAGTACCCAGGGAGTAAACTGATTTCCCGAATAAATTTTTAAATTATTTTTTGACCACTAAAACGCATGAGACTTGTAGTTTTCAAAAATGTTTTCATTTTTGATGAGACGCTGAATAAAAGAAGTTTAATCGCCGGCAAACGAAAACCCGCGATTTCCCGTAAATCCCGTACTCGGCCCGTATAGTCAAAAGTATACAAAGAAAGTACCCAGGGAGTAAACTCATTTCCCGAACGATTTTTTAAATTATTTTTTCACCACTAAAGCGCATGAGACTTGTAGTAATTAAAAATGTTTTCATTTTTGATGAGACGCTAAATAAAAGAAGTTTAATCGCCGGCAAACAAAAACCCGCAATTTCCCGTAAATCCCGTTCCCGGCCCGTATAGTCGAATGTATATAAAGCAAGTACCCAGGGGAGTAAACTCATTTCCCGAACGATTTTTTCAATTATTTTTTTACCAATAAAACGCATGAGACTTGTAGTAATAAAAATGTTTTCATTTTTGATGAGACGCTAAATAAAAGAAGTTTAATCGCCAGCAAACGAAAACCTGCAATTTCCCGTAAATCCCGTTCCCGGCCCGTATAGTCGAATGTGTATAAAGAAAGTACCCAGGGAGTAAACTCATTTCCCGAACGATTTTTTAAATTATTTTTTCACCACTACAACGCATGAGACTTGTAGTTTTCAAAAATATTTTCATTTTTGATGAGACGCTGAATAAAAGAAGTTTAATCGCCGGCAAACGAAAACCCGAGATTTCCCGTAAATCCCGTACTCGGCCCATATAGTCAAAAGTATACAAAAAAGTACCCAGGGAGTAAACTGATTTCCCGAATAAATTTTTAAATTATTTTTTGACCACTAAAACGCATGAGACTTGTAGTTTTCAAAAATGTTTTCATTTTTGATGAGACGCTGAATAAAAGAAGTTTAATCGCCGGCAAACGAAAACCTGCGATTTCCTGTAAATCCCGGGCTTGGCCCCTATAGTCGAATATATACAAAGAAAGTACCCAGGGAGTAAACTCATTTCCCGAACGATTTTTTAAATTATTTTTTCACCACTACAACGCATGAGACTTGTAGTTTTCAAAAATATTTTCATTTTTGATGAGACGCTGAATAAAAGAAGTTTAATCGCCGGCAAACGAAAACCCGAGATTTCCCGTAAATCCCGTACTCGGCCCATATAGTCAAAAGTATACAAAAAAGTACCCAGGGAGTAAACTGATTTCCCGAATAAATTTTTAAATTATTTTTTGACCACTAAAACGCATGAGACTTGTAGTTTTCAAAAATGTTTTCATTTTTGATGAGACGCTGAATAAAAGAAGTTTAATCGCCGGCAAACGAAAACCTGCGATTTCCTGTAAATCCCGGGCTTGGCCCCTATAGTCGAATATATACAAAGAAAGTACCCAGGGAGTAAACTCATTTCCCGAACGATTTTTTAAATTATTTTTTCACCACTAAAACGCATGAGACTTGTAGTATTTAAAAATATTTTCATTTTTGATGAGACGCTGAATAAAAGAAGTTTAATCGCCGGCAAACGAAAACCCGCGATTTCCCGTAAATCCCGTACTCGGCCCATATAGTCAAAAGTATACAAAAAAGTACCCAGGGAGTAAACTGATTTCCCGAATAAATTTTTAAATTATTTTTTGACCACTAAAACGCATGAGACTTGTAGTTTTCAAAAATGTTTTCATTTTTGATGAGACGCTGAATAAAAGAAGTTTAATCGCCGGCAAACGAAAACCTGCGATTTCCTGTAAATCCCGGGCTTGGCCCCTATAGTCGAATATATACAAAGAAAGTACCCAGGGAGTAAACTCATTTCCCGAACGATTTTTTAAATTATTTTTTCACCACTAAAACGCATGAGACTTGTAGTTTTCAAAAATGTTTTCATTTTTGATGAGACGCTGAATAAAAGAAGTTTAAACGCGGGCAAACGAAAACCCGCGATTTCCTGTAAATCCTGGGCTTGGCCCCTATAGTCGAATGTATACAAAGAAAGTACCCTGTGAGTAAACTCATTTTCAGAACGATTTTTTAAATTATTTTTTCACCACTTAAACGCATGAGACTTGTAGTTTTCAAAAATATTTTCATTTTTGATGAGACGCTGAATAAAAGAAGTTTAATCGCCGGTAAACGAAAACCCGCGCTTTCCCGTAAATCCCGGACTCGGCCCGCAGAGTCAAAAGTATACAAAGAAAGTACCCAGGGAGTAAATTCATTTCCCGAACGATTTTTCAAATTATTTTTTCACCACTAAAACGCATGAGACTTGTAGTTTTCAAAAATATTTTCATTTTTGATGAGACGCGGAATAAAAGAAGTTTAATCGCCGGCAAACGAAAACCCGCGCTTTCCCGTAAATCCCGTACTCGGCCCGTATAGTCAAAAGTATACAAAAAAAGTACCCAGGGAGTAAACTGATTTCCCGAACGATTTTTTAAATTATTTTTTCACCACTACAACGCATGAGACTTGTAGTTTTCAAAAATATTTTCATTTTTGATGAGACGCTGAATAAAAGAAGTTTAATCGCCGGCAAACGAAAACCCGAGATTTCCCGAAAATCCCGTACTCGGCCCATATAGTCAAAAGTATACAAAAAAGTACCCAGGGAGTAAACTGATTTCCCGAATAAATTTTTAAATTATTTTTTGACCACTAAAACGCATGAGACTTGTAGTTTTCAAAAATGTTTTCATTTTTGATGAGACGCTGAATAAAAGAAGTTTAATCGCCGGCAAACGAAAACCTGCGATTTCCTGTAAATCCCGGGCTTGGCCCCTATAGTCGAATATATACAAAGAAAGTACCCAGGGAGTAAACTCATTTCCCGAACGATTTTTTAAATTATTTTTTCACCACTAAAACGCATGAGACTTGTAGTATTTAAAAATATTTTCATTTTTGATGAGACGCTGAATAAAAGAAGTTTAATCGCCGGCAAACGAAAACCCGCGATTTCCCGTAAATCCCGTACTCGGCCCATATAGTCAAAAGTATACAAAAAAGTACCCAGGGAGTAAACTGATTTCCCGAATAAATTTTTAAATTATTTTTTGACCACTAAAACGCATGAGACTTGTAGTTTTCAAAAATGTTTTCATTTTTGATGAGACGCTGAATAAAAGAAGTTTAATCGCCGGCAAACGAAAACCTGCGATTTCCTGTAAATCCCGGGCTTGGCCCCTATAGTCGAATATATACAAAGAAAGTACCCAGGGAGTAAACTCATTTCCCGAACGATTTTTTAAATTATTTTTTCACCACTAAAACGCATGAGACTTGTAGTATTTAAAAATGTTTTCATTTATGATGAGACGCTGAATAAAAGAAGTTTATTTGCCGGCAAACGAAAACCCGCGATTTCCCGTAAATCCCGTACTCGGCCCGTATAGTCAAAAGTATACAATAAAAGTACCCAGGGAGTAAACTGATTTCCCGAATAAATTTTTAAATTATTTTTTCACCAATAAAACGCATGAGACTTGTAGTTTTCAAAAATGTTTTCATTTTTGATGAGACGCTGAATAAAAGAAGTTTAATCGCGGGCAAACGAAAACCCGCGATTTCCTGTAAATCCCGGGCTTGGCCCCTATAGTCGAATGTATACAAAGAAAGTACCCTGTGAGTAAACTCATTTTCAGAACGACTTTTTAAATTATTTTTTCACCACTTAAACGCATGAGACTTGTAGTTTTCAAAAATATTTTCATTTTTGATGAGACGCTGAATAAAAGAAGTTTAATCGCCGGCAAACGAAAACCCGCGCTTTCCCGTAAATCCCGGACTCGGCCCGCAGAGTCAAAAGTATACAAAGAAAGTACCCAGGGAGTAAATTCATTTCCCGAACGATTTTTTAAATTATTTTTTCACCACTAAAACGCATGAGACTTGTAGTTTTCAAAAATATTTTCATTTTTGATGAGACGCGGAATAAAAGAAGTTTAATCGCCGGCAAACGAAAACCCGCGCTTTCCCGTAAATCCCGTACTCGGCCCGTATAGTCAAAAGTATACAAAAAAAGTACCCAGGGAGTAAACTGATTTCCCGACTGATTTTTTAAATTATTTTTTCACCACTAAAACGGACGAGACTTGTAGTTTTCAAAAATGTTTTCATTTTTGATGAGACGCTGAATAAAAGAAGTTTAATCGCCGGCAAACGAAAACCCGCGATTTCCTGTAAATCCCGGGCTTGGCCCCTATAGTCGAATGTATACAAAGAAAGTACCTTGTGGGTAAACTCATTTTCAGAACGATTTTTCAAATTATTTTTTCACCACTAAAACGCATGAGACTTGTAGTTTTCAAAAATGTTTTCATTTTTCATGAGACGCTAAATAAAAGAAGTTTAATCGCCGGCAAACGAAAACCCGCGATTTCCTGTAAATCCCGAGCTTGGCCCCTATAGTCGAATGTATACAAAGAAAGTACCTTGTGGGTAAACTCATTTTCAGAACGATTTTTCAAATTATTTTTTCACCACTAAAACGCATGAGACTTGTAGTTTTCAAAAATGTTTTCATTTTTGATGAGACGCTGAATAAAAGAAGTTTAATCGCCGGCAAACGAAAACCCGCGATTTCCTGTAAATCCCGAGCTTGGCCCCTATAGTCGAATGTATACAAAGAAAGTACCCTGTGAGTAAACTCATTTTCAGATCGATTTTTTAAATTATTTTTTCACCACTAAAACGCATGAGACTTGTAGCTTTCAAAAATGTTTTCATTTTTGATAAGACACTGAATAAAAGAAGTTTAATCGCCGGCAAACGAAAACCCGCGATTTCCCGTAAATCCGGTACTCGGCCCGTATAGTCAAAAGTACACAAAGAATGTACTCAAGGAGTAAACTCATTTCCCGAACGATTTTTTAAATTATTTTTTCACCACTAAAACGCAGGAGACTTGTAGTTTTCAAAAATGTTTTCATTTTTGATGAGACGCTAAATAAAAGAAGTTTAATCGCCGGCAAACGAAAACCCGCGATTTCCCGTAAATCCCGTACTCGGCCCGTATAGTCAAAAGTATACAAAGAAAGTACCCAGGGAGTAAACTCATTTCCCGAACAATTTTTTAAATTATTTTACACCACTAAAACGCATGAGACTTGTAGTATTTAAAAATGTTTTCATTTTTGATGAGACGCTAAATAAAAGAAGTTTAATCGCCGGCAAACGAAAACCCGCAATTTCCCGTAAATCCCGTTCCCGGCCCGTATAGTTGAATGTATATAAAGAAAGTACCCAGGGAGTAAACTCATTTCCCGAACGATTTTTTAAATTATTTTTTCACCACTAAAACGCATGAGACTTGTAGCTTTCAAAAATGTTTTCATTTTTGATAAGACACTGAATAAAAGAAGTTTAATCGCCGGCAAACGAAAACCCGCGATTTCCCGTAAATCCGGTACTTGGCCCGTATAGTCAAAGGTATACAAAGAAAGTACTCAAGGAGTAAATTCATTTCCCGAACGATTTTTTAAATTATTTTTTCACCACTAAAACGCATGAGACTTGTAGTTTTCAAAAATGTTTTCATTTTTGATGAGACGCTAAATAAAAGAAGTTTAATCGCCGGCAAACGAAAACCCGCGATTTCCCGTAAATCCCGTACTCGGCCCGTATAGTCAAAAGTATACAAAGAAAGTACCCAGGGAGTAAACTCATTTCCCGAACAATTTTTTAAATTATTTTACACCAATTAAACGCATGAGACTTGTAGTTTTCAAAAATATTTTCATTTTTGATGAGACGCTGAATAAAAGAAGTTTAATCGCCCGCAAACGAAAACCCGCGATTTCCCGTAAATCCCGTACTCGGCCCATATAGTCAAAAGTATACAAAAAAAGTACCCAGGGAGTAAACAGATTTCCCAAATAAATTTTTAAATTATTTTTTCACCACTAAAACGCATGAGACTTGTAGTTTTCAAAAATGTTTTCATTTTTGATGAGACGCTGAATAAAAGAAGTTTAATCGCCGGCAAACGAAAACCCGCGATTTCCTGTAAATTCCGGGCTTGGCCCCTATAGTCGAATGTATACAAAGAAAGTACCCTGTGAGTAAACTCATTTTTAGAACGATTTTTCAAATTATTTTTTCACCACTAAAACGCATGAGACTTGTAGTTTTCAAAAATGTTTTCATTTTTGATGAGACGCTAAATAAAAGAAGTTTAATCGTCGGCAAACGAAAACCCGCGAGTTCTCGTAAATCCCGTACTCGGCCCGTATAGTCAAAAGTATACAAAGAAAGTACCCAGGGAGTAAACTCATTTCCCGAACGATTTTTTAAATTATTTTTTCACCACTAAAACGCATGAGACTTGTAGTTTTCAAAAAAAATTTCAGTTTTGATGAGACGCTAAATAAAAGAAGTTTAATCGCCGGCAAACGAAAACCCGCGATTTCCCGTAAATCCCGTACTCGGCCCGTATAGTCAAAAGTATACAAAGAAAGTACCCAGGGAGTAAACTCATTTTCCGAACGATTTTTTAAATTATTTCTTCACCACTAAAACGCATGAGACTTGTAGTTTTCAAAAATGTTTTCATTTTTGATGAGACGCTAAATTGAAGAAGTTTAATTGCCGGCAAACGAAAACCCGCGATTTCCCGTAAATCCTGGACTCGGCCCGTATAGTCAAAAGTATACAAAGAAAGTACCCAGGGAGTAAATTCATTTCCCGAACGATTTTTTAAATTATTTTTTCACCACTAAAACGCATGACACTTGAAGTTTTCAAAAATATTCTCATTTTTGATGAGACGCTGACTAAAAGAAGTTTAATCGCCGGCAAACGAAAACCCGCGATTTCCTGTAAATCCCGGGCTTGGCCCCTATAGTCGAATGCATACAAAGAAAGTACCCTGTGAGTAAACTCATTTTCAGAACGATTTTTTAAATTATTTTTCACCACAAAAACGCATGAGACTTGTAGCTTTCAAAAATGTTTTCATTTTTGATAAGACGCTGAATAAAAGAAGTTTAATCGCCGGCAAACGAAAACTCGCGATTTCCCGTAAATCCGGTACTCGGCCCGTATAGTCAAAAGTATACAAAGAAAATACTCAAGGAGTAAACTCATTTCCCAAACGATTTTTTAAATTACTTTTTCACCACTAAAACGCATGAGACTTGTAGTTTTCAAAAATGTTTTCATTTTTGATGAGAGGCTAAATAAAAGAAGTTTAATCGCCGGCAAACGAAAACCCGCGATTTCCCGTAAATCCCGTACTCGGCCCGTATAGTCAAAAGTATACAAAGAAAGTACCCAGGGAGTAAACTCATTTCCCGAACGATTTTTTAAATTATTTTTTCACCACTAAAGCGCATGAGACTTGTAGTAATTAAAAATGTTTTCATTTTTGATGAGACGCTAAATAAAAGAAGTTTAATCGCCGGCAAACGAAAACCCGCAATTTCCCGTAAATCCCGTTCCCGGCCCGTATAGTCGAATGTATATAAAGCAAGTACCCAGGGGAGTAAACTCATTTCCCGAACGATTTTTTCAATTATTTTTTCACCAATAAAACGCATGAGACTTGTAGTAATTAAAAATGTTTACATTTTTGATGAGACGCTAAATAAAAGAAGTTTAATCGCCAGCAAACGAAAACCTGCAATTTCCCGTAAATCCCGTTCCCGGCCCGTATAGTCGAATGTGTATAAAGAAAGTACCCAGGGAGTAAACTCATTTCCCGAACGATTTTTTAAATTATTTTTTCACCACTACAACGCATGAGACTTGTAGTTTTCAAAAATATTTTCATTTTTGATGAGACGCTGAATAAAAGAAGTTTAATCGCCGGCAAACGAAAACCCGAGATTTCCCGTAAATCCCGTACTCGGCCCATATAGTCAAAAGTATACAAAAAAGTACCCAGGGAGTAAACTGATTTCCCGAATAAATTTTTAAATTATTTTTTGACCACTAAAACGCATGAGACTTGTAGTTTTCAAAAATGTTTTCATTTTTGATGAGACGCTGAATAAAAGAAGTTTAATCGCCGGCAAACGAAAACCTGCGATTTCCTGTAAATCCCGGGCTTGGCCCCTATAGTCGAATATATACAAAGAAAGTACCCAGGGAGTAAACTCATTTCCCGAACGATTTTTTAAATTATTTTTTCACCACTAAAACGCATGAGACTTGTAGTATTTAAAAATATTTTCATGTTTGATGAGACGCTGAATAAAAGAAGTTTAATCGCCGGCAAACGAAAACCCGCGATTTCCCGTAAATCCCGTACTCGGCCCATATAGTCAAAAGTATACAAAAAAGTACCCAGGGAGTAAACTGATTTCCCGAATAAATTTTTAAATTATTTTTTGACCACTAAAACGCACGAGACTTGTAGTTTTCAAAAATGTTTTCATTTTTGATGAGACGCTGAATAAAAGAAGTTTAATCGCCGGCAAACGAAAACCTGCGATTTCCTGTAAATCCCGGGCTTGGCCCCTATAGTCGAATATATACAAAAAAAGTACCCAGGGAGTAAACTCATTTCCCGAACGATTTTTTAAATTATTTTTTCACCACTAAAACGCATGAGACTTGTAGTATTTAAAAATGTTTTCATTTATGATGAGACGCTGAATAAAAGAAGTTTATTTGCCGGCAAACGAAAACCCGCGATTTCCCGTAAATCCCGTACTCGGCCCGTATAGTCAAAAGTATTCAATAAAAGTACCCAGGGAGTAAACTGATTTCCCGAATAAATTTTTAAATTATTTTTTCACCAATAAAACGCAGGAGACTTGTAGTTTTCAAAAATGTTTTCATTTTTGATGAGACGCTGAATAAAAGAAGTTTAATCGCCGGCAAACGAAAACCCGCGATTTCCTGTAAATCCCGGGCTTGGCACCTATAGTCGAATGTATACAAAGAAAGTACCCTGTGAGTAAACTCATTTTCAGAACGATTTTTTAAATTATTTTTTCACCACTTAAACGCATGAGACTTGTAGTTTTCAAAAATATTTTCATTTTTGATGAGACGCTGAATAAAAGAAGTTTAATCGCCGGCAAACGAAAACCCGCGATTTCCTGTAAATCCCGGGCTGGACCACTATAGTCGAATATATACAAAGAAAGTACCCAGGGAGTAAACTCATTTCCCGAACGATTTTTTAAATTATTTTTTCACCACTAAAACGCATGAGACTCTAAGTATTTAAAAATGTTTTCATTTTTGATGAGACGCTAAATAAAAGAAGTTTAATCGCCGGCAAACGAAAACCCGCAATTTCCCGTAAATCCCGTTCCCGGCCCGTATAGTCGAATGTATATAAAGAAAGTACCCAGGGAGTAAACTCATTTCCCGAACGATTTTTTAAATTATTTTTTCACCACTTAAACGTATGAGACTTGTAGTTTTCAAAAATATTTTCATTTTTGATGAGACGCTGAATAAAAAAAGTTTAATCGCCCGCAAACGAAAACCCGCGATTTCCCGTAAATCCCGTACTCGGCCCATATAGTCAAAAGTATACAAAAAAGTACCCAGGGAGTAAACTGATTTCCCGAATAAATTTTTAAATTATTTTTTGACCACTAAAACGCATGAGACTTGTAGTTTTCAAAAATGTATTCATTTTTGATGAGACGCTGAATAAAAGAAGTTTAATCGCCGGCAAACAAAAACCCGCGATTTCCTGTAAATCCCGGGCTTGGCCCCTATAGTCGAATTAACACAAAGAAAGTACCCAGGGAGTAAACTCATTTCCCGAACGATTTTTTAAATTATTTTTTCACCACTAAAACGCATGAGACTTGTAGTTTTCAAAAATATTTTCATTTTTGATGAGACGCGGAATAAAAGAAGTTTAATCGCCGGCAAACGAAAACCCGCGCTTTCCCGTAAATCCCGTACTCGGCCCGTATAATCAAAAGTATACAAAAAAAGTACCCAGGGAGTAAACTGATTTCCCGACTGATTTTTTAAATTATTTTTTCACCACTAAAACGGACGAGACTTGTAGTTTTCAAAAATGTTTTCATTTTTGATGAGACGCTGAATAAAAGAAGTTTAATCGCCCGCAAACGAAAACCCGCGATTTCCTGTAAATCCCGGGCTTGGCCCCTATAGTCGAATGTATACAAAGAAAGTACCTTGTGGGTAAACTCATTTTCAGAACGATTTTTCAAATTATTTTTTCACCACTAAAACGCATGAGACTTGTAGTTTTCAAAAATGTTTTCATTTTTGATAAGACGCTGAATAAAAGAAGTTTAATCGCCGGCAAACGAAAACCTGCGATTTCCCGTAAATCCGGTACTCGGCCCGTATAGTCAAGAGTATACAAAGAAAGTACTCAAGGAGTAAACTCATTTCCCGAACGATTTTTTAAATTATTTTTTCACCACTAAAACGCATGAGACTTGTAGTTTTCAAAAATATTTTCATTTTTGATGAGACGCTGAATAAAAGAAGTTTAATCGCCGGCAAACGAAAACCCGCGATTTCCTGTAAATCCCGTACTCGGCCCGTATAGTCAAAAGTATACAAAGAAAGTACCCAGGGAATAAACTCATTTCCCGAACGATTTCTTAAATTATTTTTTCACCACTAAAACGCATGAGACTTGTAGTATTTAAAAATGTTTTCATTTTTCATGAGACGCTAAATAAAAGAAGTTTAATCGCCGGCAAACGAAAACCCGCGATTTCCCGTAAATCCCGTACTCGGCCCATATAGTCAAAAGACTACAAAAAAGTACCCAGGGAGTAAAATGATTTCCCGAATAAATTTTTAAATTATTTTTTCACCACTAAAACGCATGAGACTTATAGTTTTAAAAAATGTTTTCATTTTTGATGAGACGCTGGATAAAAGAAGTTTAATCGCCGGCAAACGAAAACCCGCGATTTCCTGTAAATCCCGAGCTTGGCCCCTATAGTCGAATGTATACAAAGAAAGTACCCTGTGAGTAAACTCATTTTCAGAACGATTTTTTAAATTATTTTTTCACCACTAAAACGCATGAGACTTGTAGTTTTCAAAAATGTATTCATTTTTGATGAGACGCTGAATAAAAGAAGTTTAATCGCCGGCAAACAAAAACCCGCGATTTCCTGTAAATCCCGGGCTTGGCCCCTATAGTCGAATTAACACAAAGAAAGTACCCAGGGAGTAAACTCATTTCCCGAACGATTTTTTAAATTATTTTTTCACCACTAAAACGCATGAGACTTGTAGTTTTCAAAAATATTTTCATTTTTGATGAGACGCGGAATAAAAGAAGTTTAATCGCCGGCAAACGAAAACCCGCGCTTTCCCGTAAATCCCGTACTCGGCCCGTATAATCAAAAGTATACAAAAAAAGTACCCAGGGAGTAAACTGATTTCCCGACTGATTTTTTAAATTATTTTTTCACCACTAAAACGGACGAGACTTGTAGTTTTCAAAAATGTTTTCATTTTTGATGAGACGCTGAATAAAAGAAGTTTAATCGCCCGCAAACGAAAACCCGCGATTTCCTGTAAATCCCGGGCTTGGCCCCTATAGTCGAATGTATACAAAGAAAGTACCTTGTGGGTAAACTCATTTTCAGAACGATTTTTCAAATTATTTTTTCAACACTAAAACGCATGAGACTTGTAGTTTTCAAAAATGTTTTCATTTTTGATAAGACGCTGAATAAAAGAAGTTTAATCGCCGGCAAACGAAAACCTGCGATTTCCCGTAAATCCGGTACTCGGCCCGTATAGTCAAGAGTATACAAAGAGAGTACTCAAGGAGTAAACTCATTTCCCGAACGATTTTTTAAATTATTTTGTCACCACTAAAACGCATGAGACTTGTAGTTTTCAAAAATATTTTCATTTTTGATGAGACGCTGAATAAAAGAAGTTTAATCGCCGGCAAACGAAAACCCGCGATTTCCTGTAAATCCCGTACTCGGCCCGTATAGTCAAAAGTATACAAAGAAAGTACCCAGGGAATAAACTCATTTCCCGAACGATTTTTTAAATTATTTTTTCACCATTAAAACGCATGAGACTTGTAGTATTTAAAAATGTTTTCATTTTTCCTGAGACGCTAAATAAAAGAAGTTTAATCGCCGGCAAACGAAAACCCGCGATTTCCCGTAAATCCCGTACTCGGCCCATATAGTCAAAAGACTACAAAAAAGTACCCAGGGAGTAAAATGATTTCCCGAATAAATTTTTAAATTATTTTTTCACCACTAAAACGCATGAGACTTATAGTTTTCAAAAATGTTTTCATTTTTGATGAGACGCTGGATAAAAGAAGTTTATTCGCCGGCAAACGAAAACCCGCGATTTCCTGTAAATCCCGAGCTTGGCCCCTATAGTCGAATGTATACAAAGAAAGTACCCTGTGAGTAAACTCATTTTCAGAACGATTTTTTAAATTATTTTTTCACCACTAAAACGCATGAGACTTGTAGCTTTCAAAAATGTTTTCATTTTTGATAAGACGCTGAATAAAAGAAGTTTAATCGCCGGCAAACGAAAACCCGCGATTTCCCGTAAATCCGGTACTCGGCCCGTATAGTCAAAAGTATACAAAGAATGTACTCAAGGAGTAAACTCATTTCCCGAACGATTTTTTAAATTATTTTTTCACCACTAAAACGCAGGAGACTTGTAGTTTTCAAAAATGTTTTCATTTTTGATGAGACGCTAAATAAAAGAAGTTTAATCGCCGGCAAACGAAAACCCGCGATTTCCCGTAAATCCCGTACTCGGCCCGTATAGTCAAAAGTATACAAAGAAAGTACCCAGGGAGTAAACTCATTTCCCGAACAATTTTTTAAATTATTTTACACCACTAAAACGCATGAGACTTGTAGTATTTAAAAATGTTTTCATTTTTGATGAGACGCTAAATAAAAGAAGTTTAATCGCCGGCAAACGAAAACCCGCAATTTCCCGTAAATCCCGTTCCCGGCCCGTATAGTCGAATGTATATAAAGAAAGTACCCAGGGAGTAAACTCATTTCCCGAACGATTTTTTAAATTATTTTTTCACCACTAAAACGCATGAGACTTGTAGCTTTCAAAAATGTTTTCATTTTTGATAAGACACTGAATAAAAGAAGTTTAATCGCCGGCAAACGAAAACCCGCGATTTTCTGTAAATCCGGTACTTGGCCCGTATAGTCAAAGGTATACAAAGAAAGTACTCAAGGAGTAAACTCATTTCCCGAACGATTTTTTAAATTATTTTTCACCACTAAAACGCATGAGACTTGTAGTTTTCAAAAATGTTTTCATTTTTGATGACACGCTAAATAAAAGAAGTTTAATCGCCGGCAAACGAAAACCCGCGATTTCCCGTAAATCCCGTACTCGGCCCGTATAGTCAAAAGTATACAAAGAAAGTACCCAGGGAGTAAACTCATTTCCCGAACAATTTTTTAAATTATTTTACACCAATTAAACGCATGAGACTTGTAGTTTTTAAAAATATTTTCATTTTTGATGAGACGCTTAATAAAAGAAGTTTAATCGCCCGCAAACGAAAACCCGCGATTTCCCGTAAATCCCGTACTCGACCCATATAGTCAAAAGTATACAAAAAAAGTACCCAGGGAGTAAACAGATTTCCCGAATAAATTTTTAAATTATTTTTTCACCACTAAAACGCATGAGACTTGTAGTTTTCAAAAATGTTTTCATTTTTGATGAGACGCTGAATAAAAGAAGTTTAATCGCCGGCAAACGAAAACCCGAGATTTCCTGTAAATCCCGGGCTTGGCCCCTATAGTCGAATGTATACAAAGAAAGTACCCTGTGAGTAAACTCATTTTTAGAACGATTTTTCAAATTATTTTTTCACCACTAAAACGCATGAGACTTGTAGCTTTCAAAAATGTTTTCATTTTTGATAAGACGCTGAATAAAAGAAGTTTAATCGCCGGCAAACGAAAACCCGCGATTTCCCGTAAATCCGGTACTCGGCCCGTATAGTCAAAAGTATACAAAGAATGTACTCAAGGAGTAAACTCATTTCCCGAACCATTTTTTAAATTATTTTTTCACCACTAAAACGCAGGAGACTTGTAGTTTTCAAAAATGTTTTCATTTTTGATGAGACGCTAAATAAAAGAAGTTTAATCGCCGGCAAACGAAAACCCGCGATTTCCCGTAAATCCCGTACTCGGCCCGTATAGTCAAAAGTATACAAAGAAAGTACCCAGGGAGTAAACTCATTTCCCGAACAATTTTTTAAATTATTTTACACCACTAAAACGCATGAGACTTGTAGTATTTAAAAATGTTTTCATTTTTGATGAGACGCTAAATAAAAGAAGTTTAATCGCCGGCAAACGAAAACCCGCAATTTCCCGTAAATCCCGTTCCCGGCCCGTATAGTCGAATGTATATGAAGAAAGTACCCAGGGAGTAAACTCATTTCCCGAACGATTTTTTAAATTATTTTTTCACCACTAAAACGCATGAGACTTGTAGCTTTCAAAAATGTTTTCATTTTTGATAAGACACTGAATAAAAGAAGTTTAATCGCCGGCAAACGAAAACCCGCGATTTCCTGTAAATCCGGTACTTGGCCCGTATAGTCAAAGGTATACAAAGAAAGTACTCAAGGAGTAAACTCATTTCCCGAACGATTTTTTAAATTATTTTTCACCACTAAAACGCATGAGACTTGTAGTTTTCAAAAATGTTTTCATTTTTGATGACACGCTAAATAAAAGAAGTTTAATCGCCGGCAAACGAAAACCCGCGATTTCCCGTAAATCCCGTACTCGGCCCGTATAGTCAAAAGTATACAAAGAAAGTACCCAGGGAGTAAACTCATTTCCCGAACAATTTTTTAAATTATTTTACACCAATTAAACGCATGAGACTTGTAGTTTTCAAAAATATTTTCATTTTTGATGAGACGCTTAATAAAAGAAGTTTAATCGCCCGCAAACGAAAACCCGCGATTTCCCGTAAATCCCGTACTCGGCCCATATAGTCAAAAGTATACAAAAAAAGTACCCAGGGAGTAAACAGATTTCCCGAATAAATTTTTAAATTATTTTTTCACCACTAAAACGCATGAGACTTGTAGTATTTAAAAATGTTTTCATTTTTCATGAGACGCTAAATAAAAGAAGTTTAATCGCCGGCAAACGAAAACCCGCGATTTCCCGTAAATCCCGTACTCGGCCCATATAGTCAAAAGTATACAAAAAAGTTCCCAGGGAGTAAAATGATTTCCCGACTGATTTTTTAAATTATTTTTTCACCACTAAAACGGACGAGACTTGTAGTTTTCAAAAATGTTTTCATTTTTGATGAGACGCTGAATAAAAGAAGTTTAATCGCCCGCAAACGAAAACCCGCGATTTCCTGTAAATCCCGGGCTTGGCCCCTATAGTCGAATGTATACAAAGAAAGTACCTTGTGGGTAAACTCATTTTCAGAACGATTTTTCAAATTATTTTTTCACCACTAAAACGCATGAGACTTGTAGTTTTCAAAAATGTTTTCATTTTTGATAAGACGCTGAATAAAAGAAGTTTAATCGCCGGCAAACGAAAACCTGCGATTTCCCGTAAATCCGGTACTCGGCCCGTATAGTCAAGAGTATACAAAGAAAGTACTCAAGGAGTAAACTCATTTCCCGAACAATTTTTTAAATTATTTTTTCACCACTAAAACGCATGAGACTTGTAGTTTTCAAAAATATTTTCATTTTTGATGAGACGCTGAATAAAAGAAGTTTAATCGCCGGCAAACGAAAACCCGCGATTTCCTGTAAATCCCGTACTCGGCCCGTATAGTCAAAAGTATACAAAGAAAGTACCCAGGGAATAAACTCATTTCCCGAACGATTTTTTAAATTATTTTTTCACCACTAAAACGCATGAGACTTGTAGTATTTAAAAATGTTTTCATTTTTCATGAGACGCTAAATAAAAGAAGTTTAATCGCCGGCAAACGAAAACCCGCGATTTCCCGTAAATCCCGTACTCGGCCCATATAGTCAAAAGACTACAAAAAAGTACCCAGGGAGTAAAATGATTTCCCGAATAAATTTTTAAATTATTTTTTCACCACTAAAACGCATGAGACTTATAGTTTTCAAAAATGTTTTCATTTTTGATGAGACGCTGGATAAAAGAAGTTTATTCGCCGGCAAACGAAAACCCGCGATTTCCTGTAAATCCCGAGCTTGGCCCCTATAGTCGAATGTATACAAAGAAAGTACCCTGTGAGTAAACTCATTTTCAGAACGATTTTTTAAATTATTTTTTCACCACTAAAACGCATGAGACTTGTAGCTTTCAAAAATGTTTTCATTTTTGATAAGACGCTGAATAAAAGAAGTTTAATCGCCGGCGAACGAAAACCCGCGATTTCCCGTAAATCCGGTACTCGGCCCGTATAGTCAAAAGTATACAAAGAATGTACTCAAGGAGTAAACTCATTTCCCGAACGATTTTTTAAATTATTTTTTCACCACTAAAACGCAGGAGACTTGTAGTTTTCAAAAATGTTTTCATTTTTGATGAGACGCTAAATAAAAGAAGTTTAATCGCCGGCAAACGAAAACCCGCGATTTCCCGTAAATCCCGTACTCGGCCCGTATAGTCAAAAGTATACAAAGAAAGTACCCAGGGAGTAAACTCATTTCCCGAACAATTTTTTAAATTATTTTACACCACTAAAACGCATGAGACTTGTAGTATTTAAAAATGTTCTCATTTTTGATGAGACGCTAAATAAAAGAAGTTTAATCGCCGGCAAACGAAAACCCGCAATTTCCCGTAAATCCCATTCCCGGCCCGTATAGTCGAATGTATATAAAGAAAGTACCCAGGGAGTAAACTCATTTCCCGAACGATTTTTTAAATTATTTTTTCACCACTAAAACGCATGAGACTTGTAGCTTTTAAAAATGTTTTCATTTTTGATAAGACACTGAATAAAAGAAGTTTAATCGCCGGCAAACGAAAACCCGCGATTTCCTGTAAATCCGGTACTTGGCCCGTATAGTCAAAGGTGTACAAAGAAAGTACTCAAGGAGTAAACTCATTTCCCGAACGATTTTTTAAATTATTTTTCACCACTAAAACGCATGAGACTTGTAGTTTTCAAAAATGTTTTCATTTTTGATGACACGCTAAATAAAAGAAGTTTAATCGCCGGCAAACGAAAACCCGCGATTTCCCGTAAATCCCGTACTCGGCCCGTATAGTCAAAAGTATACAAAGAAAGTACCCAGGGAGTAAACTCATTTCCCGAACAATTTTTTAAATTATTTTACACCAATTAAACGCATGAGACTTGTAGTTTTTAAAAATATTTTCATTTTTGATGAGACGCTTAATAAAAGAAGTTTAATCGCCCGCAAACGAAAACCCGCGATTTCCCGTAAATCCCGTACTCGGCCCATATAGTCAAAAGTATACAAAAAAAGTACCCAGGGAGTAAACAGATTTCCCGAATAAATTTTTAAATTATTTTTTCACCACTAAAACGCATGAGACTTGTAGTTTTCAAAAATGTTTTCATTTTTGATGAGACGCTGAATAAAAGAAGTTTAATCGCCGGCAAACGAAAACCCGAGATTTCCTGTAAATCCCGGGCTTGGCCCCTATAGTCGAATGTATACAAAGAAAGTACCCTGTGAGTAAACTCATTTTTAGAACGATTTTTCAAATTATTTTTTCACCACTAAAACGCATGAGACTTGTAGCTTTCAAAAATGTTTTCATTTTTGATAAGACGCTGAATAAAAGAAGTTTAATCGCCGGCAAACGAAAACCCGCGATTTCCCGTAAATCCGGTACTCGGCCCGTATAGTCAAAAGTATACAAAGAATGTACTCAAGGAGTAAACTCATTTCCCGAACGATTTTTTAAATTATTTTTTCACCACTAAAACGCAGGAGACTTGTAGTTTTCAAAAATGTTTTCATTTTTGATGAGACGCTAAATAAAAGAAGTTTAATCGCCGGCAAACGAAAACCCGCGATTTCCCGTAAATCCCGTACTCGGCCCGTATAGTCAAAAGTATACAAAGAAAGTACCCAGGGAGTAAACTCATTTCCCGAACAATTTTTTAAATTATTTTACACCACTAAAACGCATGAGACTTGTAGTATTTAAAAATGTTTTCATTTTTGATGAGACGCTAAATAAAAGAAGTTTAATCGCCGGCAAACGAAAACCCGCAATTTCCCGTAAATCCCGTTCCCGGCCCGTATAGTCGAATGTATATAAAGAAAGTACCCAGGGAGTAAACTCATTTCCCGAACGATTTTTTAAATTATTTTTTCACCACTAAAACGCATGAGACTTGTAGTTTTCAAAAATGTTTTCATTTTTGATGACACGCTAAATAAAAGAAGTTTAATCGCCGGCAAACGAAAACCCGCGATTTCCCGTAAATCCCGTACTCGGCCCGTATAGTCAAAAGTATACAAAGAAAGTACCCAGGGAGTAAACTCATTTCCCGAACAATTTTTTAAATTATTTTACACCAATTAAACGCATGAGACTTGTAGTTTTCAAAA
The DNA here is from genome assembly GCF_029227915.1 of Hydractinia symbiolongicarpus. NCBI lineage: Eukaryota > Metazoa > Cnidaria > Hydrozoa > Anthoathecata > Hydractiniidae > Hydractinia > Hydractinia symbiolongicarpus. Next base: position 804,651 of record NC_079886.1, read on the forward strand.
ATATTTTCATTTTTGATGAGACGCTTAATAAAAGAAGTTTAATCGCCCGCAAACGAAAACCCGCGATTTCCCGTAAATCCCGTACTCGGCCCATATAGTCAAAAGTATACAAAAAAAGTACCCAGGGAGTAAACAGATTTCCCGAATAAATTTTTAAATTATTTTTTCACCACTAAAACGCATGAGACTTGTAGTTTTCAAAAATGTTTTCTTTTTTGATGAGACGCTGAATAAAAGAAGTTTAATCGCCGGCAAACGAAAACCCGCGATTTCCTGTAAATCCCGGGCTTGGCCCCTATAGTCGAATGTATACAAAGAAAGTACCCTGTGAGTAAACTCATTTTTAGAACGATTTTTCAAATTATTTTTTCACCACTAAAACGCATGAGACTTGTAGTTTTCAAAAATGTTTTCATTTTTGATGAGACGCTAAATAAAAGAAGTTTAATCGTCGGCAAACGAAAACCCGCGAGTTCTCGTAAATCCCGTACTCGGCCCGTATAGTCAAAAGTATACAAAGAAAGTACCCAGGGAGTAAACTCATTTCCCGAACGATTTTTTAAATTATTTTTCACCACTAAAACGCATGAGACTTGTAGTTTTCAAAAATGTTTTCATTTTTGATGACACGCTAAATAAAAGAAGTTTAATCGCCGGCAAACGAAAACCCGCGATTTCCCGTAAATCCCGTACTCGGCCCGTATAGTCAAAAGTATACAAAGAAAGTACCCAGGGAGTAAACTCATTTCCCGAACAATTTTTTAAATTATTTTACACCAATTAAACGCATGAGACTTGTAGTTTTCAAAAATATTTTCATTTTTGATGAGACGCTTAATAAAAGAAGTTTAATCGCCCGCAAACGAAAACCCGCGATTTCCCGTAAATCCCGTACTCGGCCCATATAGTCAAAAGTATACAAAAAAAGTACCCAGGGAGTAAACAGATTTCCCGAATAAATTTTTAAATTATTTTCTCACCACTAAAACGCATGAGACTTGTAGTTTTCAAAAATGTTTTCATTTTTGATGAGACGCTGAATAAAAGAAGTTTAATCGCCGGCAAACGAAAACCCGAGATTTCCTGTAAATCCCGGGCTTGGCCCCTATAGTCGAATGTATACAAAGAAAGTACCCTGTGAGTAAACTCATTTTTAGAACGATTTTTCAAATTATTTTTTCACCACTAAAACGCATGAGACTTGTAGCTTTCAAAAATGTTTTCATTTTTGATAAGACGCTGAATAAAAGAAGTTTAATCGCCGGCAAACGAAAACCCGCGATTTCCCGTAAATCCGGTACTCGGCCCGTATAGTCAAAAGTATACAAAGAATGTACTCAAGGAGTAAACTCATTTCCCGAACGATTTTTTAAATTATTTTTTCACCACTAAAACGCAGGAGACTTGTAGTTTTCAAAAATGTTTTCATTTTTGATGAGACGCTAAATAAAAGAAGTTTAATCGCCGGCAAACGAAAACCCGCGATTTCCCGTAAATCCCGTACTCGGCCCGTATAGTCAAAAGTATACAAAGAAAGTACCCAGGGAGTAAACTCATTTCCCGAACGATTTTTTAAATTATTTTTCACCACTAAAACGCATGAGACTTGTAGTTTTCAAAAATGTTTTCATTTTTGATGACACGCTAAATAAAAGAAGTTTAATCGCCGGCAAACGAAAACCCGCGATTTCCCGTAAATCCCGTACTCGGCCCGTATAGTCAAAAGTATACAAAGAAAGTACCCAGGGAGTAAACTCATTTCCCGAACAATTTTTTAAATTATTTTACACCAATTAAACGCATGAGACTTGTAGTTTTCAAAAATATTTTCATTTTTGATGAGACGCTTAATAAAAGAAGTTTAATCGCCCGCAAACGAAAACCCGCGATTTCCCGTAAATCCCGTACTCGGCCCATATAGTCAAAAGTATACAAAAAAAGTACCCAGGGAGTAAACAGATTTCCCGAATAAATTTTTAAATTATTTTCTCACCACTAAAACGCATGAGACTTGTAGTTTTCAAAAATGTTTTCATTTTTGATGAGACGCTGAATAAAAGAAGTTTAATCGCCGGCAAACGAAAACCCGAGATTTCCTGTAAATCCCGGGCTTGGCCCCTATAGTCGAATGTATACAAAGAAAGTACCCTGTGAGTAAACTCATTTTTAGAACGATTTTTCAAATTATTTTTTCACCACTAAAACGCATGAGACTTGTAGCTTTCAAAAATGTTTTCATTTTTGATAAGACGCTGAATAAAAGAAGTTTAATCGCCGGCAAACGAAAACCCGCGATTTCCCGTAAATCCGGTACTCGGCCCGTATAGTCAAAAGTATACAAAGAATGTACTCAAGGAGTAAACTCATTTCCCGAACGATTTTTTAAATTATTTTTTCACCACTAAAACGCAGGAGACTTGTAGTTTTCAAAAATGTTTTCATTTTTGATGAGACGCTAAATAAAAGAAGTTTAATCGCCGGCAAACGAAAACCCGCGATTTCCCGTAAATCCCGTACTCGGCCCGTATAGTCAAAAGTATACAAAGAAAGTACCCAGGGAGTAAACTCATTTCCCGAACAATTTTTTAAATTATTTTACACCACTAAAACGCATGAGACTTGTAGTATTTAAAAATGTTTTCATTTTTGATGAGACGCTAAATAAAAGAAGTTTAATCGCCGGCAAACGAAAACCCGCAATTTCCCGTAAATCCCGTTCCCGGCCCGTATAGTCGAATGTATATAAAGAAAGTACCCAGGGAGTAAACTCATTTCCCGAACGATTTTTTAAATTATTTTTTCACCACTAAAACGCATGAGACTTGTAGTATTTAAAAATGTTTTCATTTTTGATAAGACACTGAATAAAAGAAGTTTAATCGCCGGCAAACGAAAACCCGCGATTTCCTGTAAATCCGGTACTTGGCCCGTATAGTCAAAGGTATACAAAGAAAGTACGCAAGGAGTAAACTCATTTCCCGAACGATTTTTTAAATTATTTTTCACCACTAAAACGCATGAGACTTGTAGTTTTCAAAAATGTTTTCATTTTTGATGACACGCTAAATAAAAGAAGTTTAATCGCCGGCAAACGAAAACCCGCGATTTCCCGTAAATCCCGTACTCGGCCCGTATAGTCAAAAGTATACAAAGAAAGTACCCAGGGAGTAAACTCATTTCCCGAACAATTTTTTAAATTATTTTACACCAATTAAACGCATGAGACTTGTAGTTTTCAAAAATATTTTCATTTTTGATGAGACGCTTAATAAAAGAAGTTTAATCGCCCGCAAACGAAAACCCGCGATTTCCCGTAAATCCCGTACTCGGCCCATATAGTCAAAAGTATACAAAAAAAGTACCCAGGGAGTAAACAGATTTCCCGAATAAATTTTTAAATTATTTTTTCACCACTAAAACGCATGAGACTTGTAGTTTTCAAAAATGTTTTCATTTTTGATGAGACGCTGAATAAAAGAAGTTTAATCGCCGGCAAACGAAAACCCGCGATTTCCTGTAAATCCCGGGCTTGGCCCCTATAGTCGAATGTATACAAAGAAAGTACCCTGTGAGTAAACTCATTTTTAGAACGATTTTTCAAATTATTTTTTCACCACTAAAACGCATGAGACTTGTAGTTTTCAAAAATGTTTTCATTTTTGATGAGACGCTAAATAAAAGAAGTTTAATCGTCGGCAAACGAAAACCCGCGAGTTCTCGTAAATCCCGTACTCGGCCCGTATAGTCAAAAGTATACAAAGAAAGTACCCAGGGAGTAAACTCATTTCCCGAACGATTTTTTAAATTATTTTTTCACCACTAAAACGCATGAGACTTGTAGTTTTCAAAAAATTTTTCAGTTTTGATGAGACGCTAAATAAAAGAAGTTTAATCGCCGGCAAACGAAAACCCGCGATTTCCCGTAAATCCCGTACTCGGCCCGTATAGTCAAAAGTATACAAAGAAAGTACCCAGGGAGTAAACTCATTTCCCGAACGATTTTTTAAATTATTTTTTCACCACTAAAACGCATGAGACTTGTAGTTTTCAAAAAATTTTTCAGTTTTGATGAGACGCTAAATAAAAGAAGTTTAATCGCCGGCAAACGAAAACCCGCGATTTCCCGTAAATCCCGTACTCGGCCCGTATAGTCAAAAGTATACAAAGAAAGTACCCAGGGAGTAAACTCATTTTCCGAACGATTTTTTAAATTATTTCTTCACCACTAAAACGCATGAGACTTGTAGTTTTCAAAAATGTTTTCATTTTTGATGAGACGCTAAATTGAAGAAGTTTAATCGCCGGCAAACGAAAACCCGCGATTTCCCGTAAATCCTGGACTCGGCCCGTATAGTCAAAAGTATTCAAAGAAAGTACCCAGGGAGTAAATTCATTTCCCGAACGATTTTTTAAATTATTTTTTCACCACTAAAACGCATGACACTTGAAGTTTTCAAAAATATTCTCATTTTTGATGAGACGCTGAATAAAAGAAGTTTAATTGCCGGCAAACGAAAACCCGCGATTTCCTGTAAATCCCGGGCTTGGGCCCTATAGTCGAATGCATACAAAGAAAGTACCCTGTGAGTAAACTCATTTTCAGAACGATTTTCTAAATTATTTTTCACCACTAAAACGCATGAGACTTGTAGTTTTCAAAAATGTTTTCATTTTTGATGAGAGGCTAAATAAAAGAAGTTTAATCGCCGGCAAACGAAAACCCACGATTTCCCGTAAATCCCGTACTCGGCCCGTATAGTCAAAAGTATACAAAGAAAGTACCCAGGGAGTAAACTCATTTCCCGAACGATTTTTTAAATTATTTTTTCACCACTAAAACGCATGAGACTTGTAGTTTTCAAAAATGTTTTCCTTTTTGATGAGACGCTAAATAAAAGAAGTTTAATCGTCGGCAAACGAAAACCCGCGAGTTCTCGTAAATCCCGTACTCGGCCCGCATAGTCAAAAGTATACAAAGAAAGTACCCAGGGAGTAAACTCATTTTCCGAACGATTTTTTAAATTATTTTTTCACCACTAAAACGCATGACACTTGAAGTTTTCAAAAATATTCTCATTTTTGATGAGACGCTGAATAAAAGAAGTTTAATTGCCGGCAAACGAAAACCCGCGATTTCCTGTAAATCCCGGGCTTGGGCCCTATAGTCGAATGCATACAAAGAAAGTACCCTGTGAGTAAACTCATTTTCAGAACGATTTTCTAAATTATTTTTCACCACTAAAACGCATGAGACTTGTAGTTTTCAAAAATGTTTTCATTTTTGATGAGAGGCTAAATAAAAGAAGTTTAATCGCCGGCAAACGAAAACCCACGATTTCCCGTAAATCCCGTACTCGGCCCGTATAGTCAAAAGTATACAAAGAAAGTACCCAGGGAGTAAACTCATTTCCCGAACGATTTTTTAAATTATTTTTTCACCACTAAAACGCATGAGACTTGTAGTTTTCAAAAATGTTTTCCTTTTTGATGAGACGCTAAATAAAAGAAGTTTAATCGTCGGCAAACGAAAACCCGCGAGTTCTCGTAAATCCCGTACTCGGCCCGCATAGTCAAAAGTATACAAAGAAAGTACCCAGGGAGTAAACTCATTTTCCGAACGATTTTTTAAATTATTTTTTCACCACTAAAACGCATGAGACTTGTAGTTTTCAAAAATGTTTTCATTTTTGATGAGACGCTAAATTGAAGAAGTTTAATCGCCGGCAAACGAAAACCCGCGATTTTCCGTAAATCCCGTACTCGGTCCGTATAGTCAAAAGTATACAAAGAAAGTACCCAGGGAGTAAACTCATTTTCCGAACGATTTTTTAAATTATTTCTTCACCACTAAAACGCATGAGACTTGTAGTTTTCAAAAATGTTTTCATTTTTGATGAGACGCTAAATTGAAGAAGTTTAATCGCCGGCAAACGAAAACCCGCGATTTCCCGTAAATCCTGGACTCGGCCCGTATAGTCAAAAGTATACAAAGAAAGTACCCAGGGATTAAATTCATTTCCCGAACGATTTTTTAAATTATTTTTTCACCACTAAAACGCATGACACTTGAAGTTTTCAAAAATGTTTTCATTTTTGATGAGAGGCTAAATAAAAGAAGTTTAATCGCCGGCAAACGAAAACCCGCGATTTCCCGTAAATCCCGTACTCGGCCCGTATAGTCAAAAGTATACAAAGAAAGTACCCAGGGAGTAAACTCATTTCCCGAACGATTTTTTAAATTATTTTTTCACTACTAAAGCGCATGAGACTTGTAGTAATTAAAAATGTTTTCATTTTTGATGAGACGCTAAATAAAAGAAGTTTAATCGCCGGCAAACGAAAACCCGCAATTTCCCGTAAATCCCGTTCCCGGCCCGTATAGTCGAATGTATATAAAGCAAGTACCCAGGGGAGTAAACTCATTTCCCGAACGATTTTTTCAATTATTTTTTCACCAATAAAACGCATGAGACTTGTAGTAATTAAAAATGTTTTCATTTTTGATGAGACGCTAAATAAAAGAAGTTTAATCGCCGGCAAACGAAAACCCGCAATTTCCCGTAAATCCCGTTCCCGGCCCGTATAGTCGAATGTATATAAAGCAAGTACCCAGGGGAGTAAACTCATTTCCCGAACGATTTTTTAAATTATTTTTTCACCACTACAACGCATGAGACTTGTAGTTTTCAAAAATATTTTCATTTTTGATGAGACGCTGAATAAAAGAAGTTTAATCGCCGGCAAACGAAAACCCGAGATTTCCCGTAAATCCCGTACTCGGCCCATATAGTCAAAAGTATACAAAAAGTACCCAGGGAGTAAACTGATTTCCCGAATAAATTTTTAAATTATTTTTTGACCACTAAAACGCATGAGACTTGTAGTTTTCAAAAATGTTTTCATTTTTGATGAGACGCTGAATAAAAGAAGTTTAATCGTCGGCAAACGAAAACCCGCGAGTTCTCGTAAATCCCGTACTCGGCCCGTATAGTCAAAAGTATACAAAGAAAGTACCCAGGGAGTAAACTCATTTCCCGAACGATTTTTTAAATTATTTTTTCACCACTAAAACGCATGAGACTTGTAGTTTTCAAAAAAATTTTCAGTTTTGATGAGACGCTAAATAAAAGAAGTTTAATCGCCGGCAAACGAAAACCCGCGATTTCCCGTAAATCCCGTACTCGGCCCGTATAGTCAAAAGTATACAAAGAAAGTACCCAGGGAGTAAACTCATTTTCCGAACGATTTTTTAAATTATTTCTTCACCACTAAAACGCATGAGACTTGTAGTTTTCAAAAATGTTTTCATTTTTGATGAGACGCTAAATTGAAGAAGTTTAATCGCCGGCAAACGAAAACCCGCGATTTCCCGTAAATCTTGGACTCGGCCCGTATAGTCAAAAGAATACAAAGAAAGTACCCAGGGAGTAAATTCATTTCCCGAACGATTTTTTAAATTATTTTTTCACCACTAAAACGCATGACACTTGAAGTTTTCAAAAATATTCTTATTTTTGATGAGACGCTGAATAAAAGAAGTTTAATCGCCGGCAAACGAAAACCCGCGATTTCCTGTAAATCCCGGGCTTGGCCCCTATAGTCGAATGCATACAAAGAAAGTACCCTGTGAGTAAACTCATTTTCAGAACGATTTTTTAAATTATTTTTCACCACTAAAACGCATGAGACTTGTAGCTTTCAAAAATGTTTTCATTTTTGATAAGACGCTGAATAAAAGAAGTTTAATCGCCGGCAAACGAAAACTCGCGATTTCCCGTAAATCCGGTACTCGGCCCGTATAGTCAAAAGTATACAAAGAAAGTACTCAAGGAGTAAACTCATTTCCCAAACGATTTTTTAAATTATTTTTTCACCACTAAAACGCATGAGACTTGTAGTTTTCAAAAATGTTTTCATTTTTGATGAGAGGCTGAATAAAAGAAGTTTAATCGCCGGCAAACGAAAACCCGCGATTTCCTGTAAATCCCGGGCTTGGCCCCTATAGTCGAATGCATACAAAGAAAGTACCCTGTGAGTAAACTCATTTCCCGAACGATTTTTTAAATTATTTTTTCACCACTAAAACGCATGAGACTTGTAGTTTTCAAAAATGTTTTCATTTTTGATGAGACGCTAAATAAAAGAAGTTTAATCGTCGGCAATCGAAAACCCGCGAGTTCTCGTAAATCCCGTACTCGGCCCGTATAGTCAAAAGTATACAAAGAAAGTACCCAGGGAGTAAACTCATTTCCCGAACGATTTTTTAAATTATTTTTTCACCACTAAAACGCATGAGACTTGTAGTTTTCAAAAAACTTTTCAGTTTTGATGAGACGCTAAATAAAAGAAGTTTAATCGCCGGCAAACGAAAACCCGCGATTTCCCGTAAATCCCGTACTCGGCCCGTATAGTCAAAAGTATACAAAGAAAGTACCCAGGGAGTAAACTCATTTTCCGAACGATTTTTTAAATTATTTCTTCACCACTAAAACGCATGAGACTTGTAGTTTTCAAAAATGTTTTCATTTTTGATGAGACGCTAAATTGAAGAAGTTTAATCGCCGGCAAACGAAAACCCGCAATTTCCCGTAAATCCCGTTCCCGGCCCGTATAGTCGAATGTATATAAAGCAAGTACCCAGAAGCAAGTACCCCTATAGTCGAATGCATACAAAGAAAGTACTCTGTGAGTAAACTCATTTTCAGAACGATTTTTTAAATTATTTTTCACCACTAAAACGCATGAGACTTGTAGCTTTCAAAAATGTTTTCATTTTTGATAAGACGCTGAATAAAAGAAGTTTAATCGCCGGCAAACGAAAACTCGCGATTTCCCGTAAATCCGGTACTCGGCCCGTATAGTCAAAAGAATACAAAGAAAGTACCCAGGGAGTAAATTCATTTCTCGAACGATTTTTTAAATTATTTTTTCACCACTAAAACGCATGACACTTGAAGTTTTCAAAAATATTCTTATTTTTGATGAGACGCTGAATAAAAGAAGTTTAATCGCCGGCAAACGAAAACCCGCGATTTCCTGTAAATCCCGGGCTTGGCCCCTATAGTCGAATGCATACAAAGAAAGTACCCTGTGAGTAAACTCATTTTCAGAACGATTTTTTAAATTATTTTTCACCACTAAAACGCATGAGACTTGTAGCTTTCAAAAATGTTTTCATTTTTGATAAGACGCTGAATAAAAGAAGTTTAATCGCCGGCAAACGAAAACTCGCAATTTCCCGTAAATCCGGTACTCGGCCCGTATAGTCAAAAGTATACAAAGAAAGTACTCAAGGAGTAAACTCATTTCCCAAACGATTTTTTAAATTATTTTTTCACCACTAAAACGCATGAGACTTGTAGTTTTCAAAAATGTTTTCATTTTTGATGAGAGGCTAAATAAAAGAAGTTTAATCGCCGGCAAACGAAAACCCGCGATTTCCCGTAAATCCCGTACTCGGCCCGTATAGTCAAAAGTATACAAAGAAAGTACCCAGGGAGTAAACTCATTTCCCGAACGATTTTTTAAATTATTTTTTCACCACTAAAACGCATGAGACTTGTAGTTTTCAAAAATGTTTTCATTTTTGATGAGACGCTAAATAAAAGAAGTTTAATCGTCGGCAATCGAAAACCCGCGAGTTCTCGTAAATCCCGTACTCGGCCCGTATAGTCAAAAGTATACAAAGAAAGTACCCAGGGAGTAAACTCATTTCCCGAACGATTTTTTAAATTATTTTTTCACCACTAAAACGCATGAGACTTGTAGTTTTCAAAAAACTTTTCAGTTTTGATGAGACGCTAAATAAAAGAAGTTTAATCGCCGGCAAACGAAAACCCGCGATTTCCCGTAAATCCCGTACTCGGCCCGTATAGTCAAAAGTATACAAAGAAAGTACCCAGGGAGTAAACTCATTTTCCGAACGATTTTTTAAATTATTTCTTCACCACTAAAACGCATGAGACTTGTAGTTTTCAAAAATGTTTTCATTTTTGATGAGACGCTAAATTGAAGAAGTTTAATCGCCGGCAAACGAAAAATCGCGATTTCCCGTAAATCCTGGACTCGGCCCGTATAGTCAAAAGTATACAAAGAAAGTACCCAGAGAGTAAATTCATTTCCCGAACGATTTTTTAAATTATTTTTTCACCACTAAAACGCATGACACTTGAAGTTTTCAAAAATATTCTCATTTTTGATGAGACGCTGAATAAAAGAAGTTTAATCGCCGGCAAACGAAAACCCGCGATTTCCTGTAAATCCCGGGCTTGGCCCCTATAGTCGAATGCATACAAAGAAAGTACCCTGTGAGTAAACTCATTTTCAGAACGATTTTTTAAATTATTTTTCACCACTAAAACGCATGAGACTTGTAGCTTTCAAAAATGTTTTCATTTTTGATAAGACGCTGAATAAAAGAAGTTTAATCGCCGGCAAACGAAAACTCGCGATTTCCCGTAAATCCGGTACTCGGCCCGTATAGTCAAAAGTATACAAAGAAAGTACTCAAGGAGTAAACTCATTTCCCAAACGATTTTTTAAATTATTTTTTCACCACTAAAACGCATGAGACTTGTAGTTTTCAAAAATGTTTTCAATTTTGATGAGAGGCTAAATAAAAGAAGTTTAATCGCCGGCAAACGAAAACCCGCGATTTCCCGTAAATCCCGTACTCGGCCCGTATAGTCAAAAGTATACAAAGAAAGTACCCAGGGAGTAAACTCATTTCCCGAACGATTTTTTAAATTATTTTTTCACCACTAAAGCGCATGAGACTTGTAGTAATTAAAAATGTTTTCATTTTTGATGAGACGCTAAATAAAAGAAGTTTAATCGCCGGCAAACGAAAACCCGCAATTTCCCGTAAATCCCGTTCCCGGCCCGTATAGTCGAATGTATATAAAGCAAGTACCCAGAAGCAAGTACCCCTATAGTCGAATGCATACAAAGAAAGTACTCTGTGAGTAAACTCATTTTCAGAACGATTTTTTAAATTATTTTTCACCACTAAAACGCATGAGACTTGTAGCTTTCAAAAATGTTTTCATTTTTGATAAGACGCTGAATAAAAGAAGTTTAATCGCCGGCAAACGAAAACTCGCGATTTCCCGTAAATCCGGTACTCGGCCCGTATAGTCAAAAGTATACAAAGAAAGTACCCAGGGAGTAAACTCATTTCCCGAACGATTTTTTAAATTATTTTTTCACCACTAAAACGCATGAGACTTGTAGTTTTCAAAAAACTTTTCAGTTTTGATGAGACGCTAAATAAAAGAAGTTTAATCGCCGGCAAACGAAAACCCGCGATTTCCCGTAAATCCCGTACTCGGCCCGTATAGTCAAAAGTATACAAAGAAAGTACCCAGGGAGTAAACTCATTTTCCGAACGATTTTTTAAATTATTTCTTCACCACTAAAACGCATGAGACTTGTAGTTTTCAAAAATGTTTTCATTTTTGATGAGACGCTAAATTGAAGAAGTTTAATCGCCGGCAAACGAAAAATCGCGATTTCCCGTAAATCCTGGACTCGGCCCGTATAGTCAAAAGTATACAAAGAAAGTACCCAGAGAGTAAATTCATTTCCCGAACGATTTTTTAAATTATTTTTTCACCACTAAAACGCATGACACTTGAAGTTTTCAAAAATATTCTCATTTTTGATGAGACGCTGAATAAAAGAAGTTTAATCGCCGGCAAACGAAAACCCGCGATTTCCTGTAAATCCCGTACTCGGCCCGTATAGTCAAAAGTATACAAAGAAAGTACCCAGGGAGTAAACTCATTTTCCGAACGATTTTTTAAATTATTTCTTCACCACTAAAACGCATGAGACTTGTAGTTTTCAAAAATGTTTTCATTTTTGATGAGACGCTAAATTGAAGAAGTTTAATCGCCGGCAAACGAAAAATCGCGATTTCCCGTAAATCCTGGACTCGGCCCGTATAGTCAAAAGTATACAAAGAAAGTACCCAGAGAGTAAATTCATTTCCCGAACGATTTTTTAAATTATTTTTTCACCACTAAAACGCATGACACTTGAAGTTTTCAAAAATATTCTCATTTTTGATGAGACGCTGAATAAAAGAAGTTTAATCGCCGGCAAACGAAAACCCGCGATTTCCTGTAAATCCCGGGCTTGGCCCCTATAGTCGAATGCATACAAAGAAAGTACCCTGTGAGTAAACTCATTTTCAGAACGATTTTTTAAATTATTTTTCACCACTAAAACGCATGAGACTTGTAGCTTTCAAAAATGTTTTCATTTTTGATAAGACGCTGAATAAAAGAAGTTTAATCGCCGGCAAACGAAAACCCGCGATTTCCCGTAAATCCCGTACTCGGCCCGTATAGTCAAAAGTATACAAAGAAAGTACCCAGGGAGTAAACTCATTTTCCGAACGATTTTTTAAATTATTTCTTCACCACTAAAACGCATGAGACTTGTAGTTTTCAAAAACGTTTTCATTTTTGATGAGACGCTAAATTGAAGAAGTTTAATCGCCGGCAAACGAAAAATCGCGATTTCCCGTAAATCCTGGACTCGGCCCGTATAGTCAAAAGTATACAAAGAAAGTACCCAGAGAGTAAATTCATTTCCCGAACGATTTTTTAAATTATTTTTTCACCACTAAAACGCATGACACTTGAAGTTTTCAAAAATATTCTCATTTTTGATGAGACGCTGAATAAAAGAAGTTTAATCGCCGGCAAACGAAAACCCGCGATTTCCTGTAAATCCCGGGCTTGGCCCCTATAGTCGAATGCATACAAAGAAAGTACCCTGTGAGTAAACTCATTTTCAGAACGATTTTTTAAATTATTTTTCACCACTAAAACGCATGAGACTTGTAGCTTTCAAAAATGTTTTCATTTTTGATAAGACGCTGAATAAAAGAAGTTTAATCGCCGGCAAACGAAAACTCGCGATTTCCCGTAAATCCGGTACTCGGCCCGTATAGTCAAAAGTATACAAAGAAAGTACTCAAGGAGTAAACTCATTTCCCAAACGATTTTTTAAATTATTTTTTCACCACTAAAACGCATGAGACTTGTAGTTTTCAAAAATGTTTTCAATTTTGATGAGAGGCTAAATAAAAGAAGTTTAATCGCCGGCAAACGAAAACCCGCGATTTCCCGTAAATCCCGTACTCGGCCCGTATAGTCAAAAGTATACAAAGAAAGTACCCAGGGAGTAAACTCATTTCCCGAACGATTTTTTAAATTATTTTTTCACCACTAAAGCGCATGAGACTTGTAGTAATTAAAAATGTTTTCATTTTTGATGAGACGCTAAATAAAAGAAGTTTAATCGCCGGCAAACGAAAACCCGCAATTTCCCGTAAATCCCGTTCCCGGCCCGTATAGTCGAATGTATATAAAGCAAGTACCCAGAAGCAAGTACCCCTATAGTCGAATGCATACAAAGAAAGTACCCTGTGAGTAAACTCATTTTCAGAACGATTTTTTAAATTATTTTTCACCACTAAAACGCATGAGACTTGTAGCTTTCAAAAATGTTTTCATTTTTGATAAGACGCTGAATAAAAGAAGTTTAATCGCCGGCAAACGAAAACTCGCGATTTCCCGTAAATCCGGTACTCGGCCCGTATAGTCAAAAGTATACAAAGAAAGTACTCAAGGAGTAAACTCATTTCCCAAACGATTTTTTAAATTATTTTTTCACCACTAAAACGCATGAGACTTGTAGTTTTCAAAAATGTTTTCAATTTTGATGAGAGGCTAAATAAAAGAAGTTTAATCGCCGGCAAACGAAAACCCGCGATTTCCCGTAAATCCCGTACTCGGCCCGTATAGTCAAAAGTATACAAAGAAAGTACCCAGGGAGTAAACTCATTTCCCGAACGATTTTTTAAATTATTTTTTCACCACTAAAGCGCATGAGACTTGTAGTAATTAAAAATGTTTTCATTTTTGATGAGACGCTAAATAAAAGAAGTTTAATCGCCGGCAAACGAAAACCCGCAATTTCCCGTAAATCCCGTTCCCGGCCCGTATAGTCGAATGTATATAAAGCAAGTACCCAGAAGCAAGTACCCCTATAGTCGAATGCATACAAAGAAAGTACCCTGTGAGTAAACTCATTTTCAGAACGATTTTTTAAATTATTTTTCACCACTAAAACGCATGAGACTTGTAGCTTTCAAAAATGTTTTCATTTTTGATAAGACGCTGAATAAAAGAAGTTTAATCGCCGGCAAACGAAAACTCGCGATTTCCCGTAAATCCGGTACTCGGCCCGTATAGTCAAAAGTATACAAAGAAAGTACTCAAGGAGTAAACTCATTTCCCAAACGATTTTTTAAATTATTTTTTCACCACTAAAACGCATGAGACTTGTAGTTTTCAAAAATGTTTTCATTTTTAATGAGAGGCTAAATAAAAGAAGTTTAATCGCCGGCAAACGAAAACCCGCGATTTCCCGTAAATCCCGTACTCGGCCCGTATAGTCAAAAGTATACAAAGAAAGTACCCAGGGAGTAAACTCATTTCCCGAACGATTTTTTAAATTATTTTTTCACCACTAAAGCGCATGAGACTTGTAGTAATTAAAAATGTTTTCATTTTTGATGAGACGCTAAATAAAAGAAGTTTAATCGTTGGCAAACGAAAACCCGCAATTTCCCGTAAATCCCGTTCCCGGCCCGTATAGTCGAATGTATATAAAGCAAGTACCCAGGGGAGTAAACTCATTTCCCGAACGATTTTTTCAATTATTTTTTCACCAATAAAACGCATGAGACTTGTAGTAATTAAAAATGTTTTCATTTTTGATGAGACGCTAAATAAAAGAAGTTTAATCGCCAGCAAACGAAAACCCGCAATTTCCCGTAAATCCCGTTCCCGGCCCGTATAGTCGAATGTGTATAAAGAAAGTACCCAGGGAGTAAACTTATTTCCCGAACGATTTTTTAAATTATTTTTTCACCACTACAACGCATGAGACTTGTAGTTTTCAAAAATATTTTCATTTTTGATGAGACGCTGAATAAAAGAAGTTTAATCGCCGGCAAACGAAAACCCGAGATTTCCCGTAAATCCCGGTCTTGGCCCCTATAGTCGAATATATACAAAGAAAGTACCCAGGGAGTAAACTCATTTCCCGAACGATTTTTTAAATTATTTTTTGACCACTAAAACGCATGAGACTTGTAGTTTTCAAAAATGTTTTCATTTTTGATGAGACGCTGAATAAAAGAAGTTTAATCGCCGGCAAACGAAAACCTGCGATTTCCCGTAAATCCCGGGCTTGGCCCCTATAGTCGAATATATACAAAGAAAGTACCCAGGGAGTAAACTCATTTCCCGAACGATTTTTTAAATTATTTTTTCACCACTAAAACGCATGAGACTTGTAGTATTTAAAAATATTTTCATTTTTGATGAGACGCTGAATAAAAGAAGTTTAATCGCCGGCAAACGAAAACCCGCGATTTCCCGTAAATCCCGTACTCGGCCCATATAGTCAAAAGTATACAAAAAAGTACCCAGTGAGTAAACTGATTTCCCGAATAAATTTTTAAATTATTTTTTGACCAATAAAACGCATGAGACTTGTAGTTTTCAAAAATGTTTTCATTTTTGATGAGACGCTGAATAAAAGAAGTTTAATCGCGGGCAAACGAAAACCCGCGATTTCCTGTAAATCCCGGGCTTGGCCCCTATAGTCGAATGTATACAAAGAGAGTACCCTGTGAGTAAACTCATTTTCAGTACGATTTTTTAAATTATTGTTTCACCACTTAAACGCATGAGACTTGTAGTTTTCAAAAATATTTTCATTTTTGATGAGACGCTGAATAAAAGAAGTTTAATCGCCGGCAAACAAAAACCCGCGATTTCCTGTAAATCCCGGGCTGGGCCACTATAGTCGAATATATACAAAGAAAGTACCCAGGGAGTAAACTCATTTCCAGAACGATTTTTTAAATTATTTTTTCACCACTAAAACGCATGAGACTCTAAGTATTTAAAAATGTTTTCATTTTTGATGAGACGCTAAATAAAAGAAGTTTAATCGCCGGCAAACGAAAACCCGCAATTTCCCGTAAATCCCGTTCCCGGCCCGTATAGTCAAAAGTATACAAAAAAGTACCCTGTGAGTAAACTCATTCTCAGAACGATTTTTTAAATTATTTTTCACCACTAAAACGCATGAGACTTGTAGCTTTCAAAATGTTTTCATTTTTGATAAGACGCTGAATAAAAGAAGTTTAATCGCCGGCAAACGAAAACTCGCGATTTCCCGTAAATCCGGTACTCGGCCCGTATAGTCAAAAGTATACAAAGAAAGTACTCAAGGAGTAAACTCATTTCCCAAACGATTTTTTAAATTATTTTTTCACCACTAAAACGCATGAGACTTGTAGTTTTCAAAAATGTTTTCATTTTTGATGAGAGGCTTAATAAAAGAAGTTTAATCGCCGGCAAACGAAAACCCGCGATTTCCCGTAAATCCCGTACTCGGCCCGTATAGTCAAAAGTATACAAAGAAAGTACCCAGGGAGTAAACTCATTTCCCGAACGATTTTTTAAATTATTTTTTCACCACTAAAACGCATCAGACTTGTAGTTTTCAAAAATGTTTTCATTTTTGATGAGACGCTAAATAAAAGAAGTTTAATCGTCGGCAAACGAAAACCCGCGAGTTCTCGTAAATCCCGTACTCGGCCCGTATAGTCAAAAGTATACAAAGAAAGTACCCAGGGAGTAAACTCATTTTCCGAACGATTTTTTAAATTATTTCTTCACCACTAAAACGCATGAGACTTGTAGTTTTCAAAAACGTTTTCATTTTTGATGAGACGCTAAATTGAAGAAGTTTAATCGCCGGCAAACGAAAAATCGCGATTTCCCGTAAATCCTGGACTCGGCCCGTATAGTCAAAAGTATACAAAGAAAGTACCCAGAGAGTAAATTCATTTCCCGAACGATTTTTTAAATTATTTTTTCACCACTAAAACGCATGACACTTGAAGTTTTCAAAAATATTCTCATTTTTGATGAGACGCTGAATAAAAGAAGTTTAATCGCCGGCAAACGAAAACCCGCGATTTCCTGTAAATCCCGGGCTTGGCCCCTATAGTCGAATGCATACAAAGAAAGTACCCTGTGAGTAAACTCATTTTCAGAACGATTTTTTAAATTATTTTTCACCACTAAAACGCATGAGACTTGTAGCTTTCAAAAATGTTTTCATTTTTGATAAGACGCTGAATAAAAGAAGTTTAATCGCCGGCAAACGAAAACTCGCGATTTCCCGTAAATCCGGTACTCGGCCCGTATAGTCAAAAGTATACAAAGAAAGTACTCAAGGAGTAAACTCATTTCCCAAACGATTTTTTAAATTATTTTTTCACCACTAAAACGCATGAGACTTGTAGTTTTCAAAAATGTTTTCAATTTTGATGAGAGGCTAAATAAAAGAAGTTTAATCGCCGGCAAACGAAAACCCGCGATTTCCCGTAAATCCCGTACTCGGCCCGTATAGTCAAAAGTATACAAAGAAAGTACCCAGGGAGTAAACTCATTTCCCGAACGATTTTTTAAATTATTTTTTCACCACTAAAGCGCATGAGACTTGTAGTAATTAAAAATGTTTTCATTTTTGATGAGACGCTAAATAAAAGAAGTTTAATCGCCGGCAAACGAAAACCCGCAATTTCCCGTAAATCCCGTTCCCGGCCCGTATAGTCGAATGTATATAAAGCAAGTACCCAGAAGCAAGTACCCCTATAGTCGAATGCATACAAAGAAAGTACCCTGTGAGTAAACTCATTTTCAGAACGATTTTTTAAATTATTTTTCACCACTAAAACGCATGAGACTTGTAGCTTTCAAAAATGTTTTCATTTTTGATAAGACGCTGAATAAAAGAAGTTTAATCGCCGGCAAACGAAAACTCGCGATTTCCCGTAAATCCGGTACTCGGCCCGTATAGTCAAAAGTATACAAAGAAAGTACTCAAGGAGTAAACTCATTTCCCAAACGATTTTTTAAATTATTTTTTCACCACTAAAACGCATGAGACTTGTAGTTTTCAAAAATGTTTTCATTTTTAATGAGAGGCTAAATAAAAGAAGTTTAATCGCCGGCAAACGAAAACCCGCGATTTCCCGTAAATCCCGTACTCGGCCCGTATAGTCAAAAGTATACAAAGAAAGTACCCAGGGAGTAAACTCATTTCCCGAACGATTTTTTAAATTATTTTTTCACCACTAAAGCGCATGAGACTTGTAGTAATTAAAAATGTTTTCATTTTTGATGAGACGCTAAATAAAAGAAGTTTAATCGCTGGCAAACGAAAACCCGCAATTTCCCGTAAATCCCGTTCCCGGCCCGTATAGTCGAATGTATATAAAGCAAGTACCCAGGCGAGTAAACTCATTTCCCGAACGATTTTTTCAATTATTTTTTCACCAATAAAACGCATGAGACTTGTAGTAATTAAAAATGTTTTCATTTTTGATGAGACGCTAAATAAAAGAAGTTTAATCGCCAGCAAACGAAAACCCGCAATTTCCCGTAAATCCCGTTCCCGGCCCGTATAGTCGAATGTGTATAAAGAAAGTACCCAGGGAGTAAACTTATTTCCCGAACGATTTTTTAAATTATTTTTTCACCACTACAACGCATGAGACTTGTAGTTTTCAAAAATATTTTCATTTTTGATGAGACGCTGAATAAAAGAAGTTTAATCGCCGGCAAACGAAAACCCGAGATTTCCCGTAAATCCCGGTCTTGGCCCCTATAGTCGAATATATACAAAGAAAGTACCCAGGGAGTAAACTCATTTCCCGAACGATTTTTTAAATTATTTTTTGACCACTAAAACGCATGAGACTTGTAGTTTTCAAAAATGTTTTCATTTTTGATGAGACGCTGAATAAAAAAAGTTTAATCGCCGGCAAACGAAAACCTGCGATTTCCCGTAAATCCCGGGCTTGGCCCCTATAGTCGAATATATACAAAG
Organism: Hydractinia symbiolongicarpus; assembly: GCF_029227915.1. NCBI lineage: Eukaryota > Metazoa > Cnidaria > Hydrozoa > Anthoathecata > Hydractiniidae > Hydractinia > Hydractinia symbiolongicarpus. The sequence continues at coordinate 823,644 of NC_079886.1, forward strand.
AAAGTACCCAGGGAGTAAACTCATTTCCCGAACGATTTTTTAAATTATTTTTTCACCACTAAAACGCATGAGACTTGTAGTATTTAAAAATATTTTCATTTTTGATGAGACGCTGAATAAAAGAAGTTTAATCGCCGGCAAACGAAAACCCGCGATTTCCCGTAAATCCCGTACTCGGCCCATATAGTCAAAAGTATACAAAAAAGTACCCAGGGAGTAAACTGATTTCCCGAATAAATTTTTAAATTATTTTTTGACCAATAAAACGCATGAGACTTGTAGTTTTCAAAAATGTTTTCATTTTTGATGAGACGCTGAATAAAAGAAGTTTTATCGCGGGCAAACGAAAACCCGCGATTTCCTGTAAATCCCGGGCTTGGCCCCTATAGTCGAATGTATACAAAGAGAGTACCCTGTGAGTAAACTCATTTTCAGAACGATTTTTTAAATTATTGTTTCACCACTTAAACGCATGAGACTTGTAGTTTTCAAAAATATTTTCATTTTTGATGAGACGCTGAATAAAAGAAGTTTAATCGCCGGCAAACAAAAACCCGCGATTTCCTGTAAATCCCGGGCTGGGCCACTATAGTCGAATATATACAAAGAAAGTATCCAGGGAGTAAACTCATTTCCAGAACGATTTTTTAAATTATTTTTTCACCACTAAAACGCATGAGACTCTAAGTATTTAAAAATGTTTTCATTTTTGATGAGACGCTAAATAAAAGAAGTTTAATCGCCGGCAAACGAAAACCCGCAATTTCCCGTAAATCCCGTTCCCGGCCCGTATAGTCAAAAGTATACAAAAAAGTACCCTGTGAGTAAACTCATTCTCAGAACGATTTTTTAAATTATTTTTCACCACTAAAACGCATGAGACTTGTAGCTTTCAAAAATGTTTTCATTTTTGATAAGACGCTGAATAAAAGAAGTTTAATCGCCGGCAAACGAAAACTCGCGATTTCCCGTAAATCCGGTACTCGGCCCGTATAGTCAAAAGTATACAAAGAAAGTACTCAAGGAGTAAACTCATTTCCCAAACGATTTTTTAAATTATTTTTTCACCACTAAAACGCATGAGACTTGTAGTTTTCAAAAATGTTTTCATTTTTGATGAGAGGCTTAATAAAAGAAGTTTAATCGCCGGCAAACGAAAACCCGCGATTTCCCGTAAATCCCGTACTCGGCCCGTATAGTCAAAAGTATACAAAGAAAGTACCCAGGGAGTAAACTCATTTCCCGAACGATTTTTTAAATTATTTTTTCACCACTAAAACGCATCAGACTTGTAGTTTTCAAAAATGTTTTCATTTTTGATGAGACGCTAAATAAAAGAAGTTTAATCGTCGGCAAACGAAAAATCGCGATTTCCCGTAAATCCTGGACTCGGCCCGTATAGTCAAAAGTATACAAAGAAAGTACCCAGAGAGTAAATTCATTTCCCGAACGATTTTTTAAATTATTTTTTCACCACTAAAACGCATGACACTTGAAGTTTTCAAAAATATTCTCATTTTTGATGAGACGCTGAATAAAAGAAGTTTAATCGCCGGCAAACGAAAACCCGCGATTTCCTGTAAATCCCGGGCTTGGCCCCTATAGTCGAATGCATACAAAGAAAGTACCCTGTGAGTAAACTCATTTTCAGAACGATTTTTTAAATTATTTTTCACCACTAAAACGCATGAGACTTGTAGCTTTCAAAAATGTTTTCATTTTTGATAAGACGCTGAATAAAAGAAGTTTAATCGCCGGCAAACGAAAACTCGCGATTTCCCGTAAATCCGGTACTCGGCCCGTATAGTCAAAAGTATACAAAGAAAGTACTCAAGGAGTAAACTCATTTCCCAAACGATTTTTTAAATTATTTTTTCACCACTAAAACGCATGAGACTTGTAGTTTTCAAAAATGTTTTCAATTTTGATGAGAGGCTAAATAAAAGAAGTTTAATCGCCGGCAAACGAAAACCCGCGATTTCCCGTAAATCCCGTACTCGGCCCGTATAGTCAAAAGTATACAAAGAAAGTACCCAGGGAGTAAACTCATTTCCCGAACGATTTTTTAAATTATTTTTTCACCACTAAAGCGCATGAGACTTGTAGTAATTAAAAATGTTTTCATTTTTGATGAGACGCTAAATAAAAGAAGTTTAATCGCCGGCAAACGAAAACCCGCAATTTCCCGTAAATCCCGTTCCCGGCCCGTATAGTCGAATGTATATAAAGCAAGTACCCAGAAGCAAGTACCCCTATAGTCGAATGCATACAAAGAAAGTACCCTGTGAGTAAACTCATTTTCAGAACGATTTTTTAAATTATTTTTCACCACTAAAACGCATGAGACTTGTAGCTTTCAAAAATGTTTTCATTTTTGATAAGACGCTGAATAAAAGAAGTTTAATCGCCGGCAAACGAAAACTCGCGATTTCCCGTAAATCCGGTACTCGGCCCGTATAGTCAAAAGTATACAAAGAAAGTACTCAAGGAGTAAACTCATTTCCCAAACGATTTTTTAAATTATTTTTTCACCACTAAAACGCATGAGACTTGTAGTTTTCAAAAATGTTTTCATTTTTAATGAGAGGCTAAATAAAAGAAGTTTAATCGCCGGCAAACGAAAACCCGCGATTTCCCGTAAATCCCGTACTCGGCCCGTATAGTCAAAAGTATACAAAGAAAGTACCCAGGGAGTAAACTCATTTCCCGAACGATTTTTTAAATTATTTTTTCACCACTAAAGCGCATGAGACTTGTAGTAATTAAAAATGTTTTCATTTTTGATGAGACGCTAAATAAAAGAAGTTTAATCGCTGGCAAACGAAAACCCGCAATTTCCCGTAAATCCCGTTCCCGGCCCGTATAGTCGAATGTATATAAAGCAAGTACCCAGGGGAGTAAACTCATTTCCCGAACGATTTTTTCAATTATTTTTTCACCAATAAAACGCATGAGACTTGTAGTAATTAAAAATGTTTTCATTTTTGATGAGACGCTAAATAAAAGAAGTTTAATCGCCAGCAAACGAAAACCCGCAATTTCCCGTAAATCCCGTTCCCGGCCCGTATAGTCGAATGTGTATAAAGAAAGTACCCAGGGAGTAAACTTATTTCCCGAACGATTTTTTAAATTATTTTTTCACCACTACAACGCATGAGACTTGTAGTTTTCAAAAATATTTTCATTTTTGATGAGACGCTGAATAAAAGAAGTTTAGTCGCCGGCAAACGAAAACCCGAGATTTCCCGTAAATCCCGGTCTTGGCCCCTATAGTCGAATATATACAAAGAAAGTACCCAGGGAGTAAACTCATTTCCCGAACGATTTTTTAAATTATTTTTTGACCACTAAAACGCATGAGACTTGTAGTTTTCAAAAATGTTTTCATTTTTGATGAGACGCTGAATAAAAGAAGTTTAATCGCCGGCAAACGAAAACCTGCGATTTCCCGTAAATCCCGGGCTTGGCCCCTATAGTCGAATATATACAAAGAAAGTACCCAGGGAGTAAACTCATTTCCCGAACGATTTTTTAAATTATTTTTTCACCACTAAAACGCATGAGACTTGTAGTATTTAAAAATATTTTCATTTTTGATGAGACGCTGAATAAAAGAAGTTTAATCGCCGGCAAACGAAAACCCGCGATTTCCCGTAAATCCCGTACTCGGCCCATATAGTCAAAAGTATACAAAAAAGTACCCAGGGAGTAAACTGATGTCCCGAATAAATTTTTAAATTATTTTTTGACCAATAAAACGCATGAGACTTGTAGTTTTCAAAAATGTTTTCATTTTTGATGAGACGCTGAATAAAAGAAGTTTAATCGCGGGCAAACGAAAACCCGCGATTTCCTGTAAATCCCGGGCTTGGCCCCTATAGTCGAATGTATACAAAGAGAGTACCCTGTGAGTAAACTCATTTTCAGAACGATTTTTTAAATTATTGTTTCACCACTTAAACGCATGAGACTTGTAGTTTTCAAAAATATTTTCATTTTTGATGAGACGCTGAATAAAAGAAGTTTGATCGCCGGCAAACAAAAACCCGCGATTTCCTGTAAATCCCGGGCTGGGCCACTATAGTCGAATATATACAAAGAAAGTACCCAGGGAGTAAACTCATTTCCAGAACGATTTTTTAAATTATTTTTTCACCACTAAAACGCATGAGACTCTAAGTATTTAAAAATGTTTTCATTTTTGATGAGACGCTAAATAAAAGAAGTTTAATCGCCGGCAAACGAAAACCCGCAATTTCCCGTAAATCCCGTTCCCGGCCCGTATAGTCAAAAGTATACAAAAAAGTACCCTGTGAGTAAACTCATTCTCAGAACGATTTTTTAAATTATTTTTCACCACTAAAACGCATGAGACTTGTAGCTTTCAAAAATGTTTTCATTTTTGATAAGACGCTGAATAAAAGAAGTTTAATCGCCGGCAAACGAAAACTCGCGATTTCCCGTAAATCCGGTACTCGGCCCGTATAGTCAAAAGTATACAAAGAAAGTACTCAAGGAGTAAACTCATTTCCCAAACGATTTTTTAAATTATTTTTTCACCACTAAAACGCATGAGACTTGTAGTTTTCAAAAATGTTTTCATTTTTGATGAGAGGCTTAATAAAAGAAGTTTAATCGCCGGCAAACGAAAACCCGCGATTTCCCGTAAATCCCGTACTCGGCCCGTATAGTCAAAAGTATACAAAGAAAGTACCCAGGGAGTAAACTCATTTCCCGAACGATTTTTTAAATTATTTTTTCACCACTAAAACGCATCAGACTTGTAGTTTTCAAAAATGTTTTCATTTTTGATGAGACGCTAAATAAAAGAAGTTTAATCGTCGGCAAACGAAAACCCGCGAGTTCTCGTAAATCCCGTACTCGGCCCGTATAGTCAAAAGTATACAAAGAAAGTACCCAGGCAGTAAACTCATTTCCCGAACGATTTTTTAATTTATTTTTTCACCACTAAAACGCATGAGACTTGTAGTTTTCAAAAAATTTTTCAGTTTTGATGAGACTCTAAATAAAAGAAGTTTAATCGCCGGCAAACGAAAACCCGCGATTTCCCGTAAATCCCGTACTCGGCCCGTATAGTCAAAAGTATACAAAGAAAGTACCCAGGGAGTAAACTCATTTTCCGAACGATTTTTTAAATTATTTCTTCACCACTAAAACGCATGAGACTTGTAGTTTTCAAAAATGTTTTCATTTTTGATGAGACGCTAAATTGAAGAAGTTTAATCGCCGGCAAACGAAAACCCGCGATTTCCCGTAAATCCTGGACTCGGCCCGTATAGTCAAAAGTATACAAAGAAAGTACCCAGGGAGTAAATTCATTTCCCGAACGATTTTTTAAATTATTTTTTCACCACTAAAACGCATGACACTTGAAGTTTTCAAACATATTCTCATTTTTGATGAGACGCTGAATAAAAGAAGTTTAATCGCCGGCAAACGAAAACCCGCGATTTCCTGTAAATCCCGGGCTTGGCCCCTATAGTCGAATGCATACAAAGAAAGTACCCTGTGAGTAAACTCATTTTCAGAACGATTTTTTAAATTATTTTTCACCACTAAAACGCATGAGACTTGTAGCTTTCAAAAATGTTTTTATTTTTGATAAGACGCTGAATAAAAGAAGTTTAATCGCCGGCAAACGAAAACTCGCGATTTCCCGTAAATCCGGTACTCGGCCCGTATAGTCAAAAGTATACAAAGAAAGTACTCAAGGAGTAAACTCATTTCCCAAACGATTTTTTAAATTATTTTTTCACCACTAAAACGCATGAGACTTGTAGTTTTCAAAAATGTTTTCATTTTTGATGAGAGGCTAAATAAAAGAAGTTTAATGGCCGGCAAACGAAAACCCGCGATTTCCCGTAAATCCCGTACTCGGCCCGTATAGTCAAAAGTATACAAAGAAAGTACCCAGGGAGTAAACTCATTTCCCGAACGATTTTATAAATTATTTTTTCACCACTAAAGCGCATGAGACTTGTAGTAATTAAAAATGTTTTCATTTTTGATGAGACGCTAAATAAAAGAAGTTTAATCGCCGGCAAACGAAAACCCGCAATTTCCCGTAAATCCCGTTCCCGGCCCGTATAGTCGAATGTATATAAAGCAAGTACCCAGGGGAGTAAACTCATTTCCCGAACGATTTTTTCAATTATTTTTTCACCAATAAAACGCATGAGACTTGTAGTAATTAAAAATGTTTTCATTTTTGATGAGACGCTAAATAAAAGAAGTTTAATCGCCAGCAAACGAAAACCCGCAATTTCCCGTAAATCCCGTTCCCGGCCCGTATAGTCGAATGTGTATAAAGAAAGTACCCAGGGAGTAAACTCATTTCCCGAACGATTTTTTAAATTATTTTTTGACCACTAAAACGCATGAGACTTGTAGTTTTCAAAAATGTTTTCATTTTTGATGAGACGCTGAATAAAAGAAGTTTAATCGCCGGCAAACGAAAACCTGCGATTTCCCGTAAATCCCGGGCTTGGCCCCTATAGTCGAATATATACAAAGAAAGTACCCAGGGAGTAAACTCATTTCCCGAACGATTTTTTAAATTATTTTTTGACCACTAAAACGCATGAGACTTGTAGTTTTCAAAAATGTTTTCATTTTTGATGAGACGCTGAATAAAAGAAGTTTAATCGCCGGCAAACGAAAACCTGCGATTTCCTGTAAATCCCGGGCTTGACCCCTATAGTCGAATATATACAAAGAAAGTACCCAGGGAGTAAACTCATTTCCCGAACGATTTTTTAAATTATTTTTTCACCACTAAAACGCATGAGACTTGTAGTATTTAAAAATGTTTTCATTTATGATGAGACGCTGAATAAAAGAAGTTTATTTGCCGGCAAACGAAAACCCGCGATTTCCCGTAAATCCCGTACTCGGCCCGTATAGTCAAAAGTATTCAATAAAAGTACCCAGGGAGTAAACTGATTTCCCGAATAAATTCTTAAATTATTTTTTCACCAATAAAACGCATGAGACTTGTAGTTTTCAAAAATGTTTTCATTTTTGATGAGACGCTGAATAAAAGAAGTTTAATCGCGGGCAAACGAAAACCCGCGATTTCCTGTAAATCCCGGGCTTGGCCCCTATAGTCGAATGTATACAAAGAAAGTACCCTTTGAGTAAACTCAATTTCAGAACGATTTTTTAAATTATTTTTTCACCACTTAAACGCATGAGACTTGTAGTTTTCAAAAATATTTTCATTTTTGATGAGACGCTGAATAAAAGAAGTTTAATCGCCGGCAAACGAAAACCCGCGATTTCCTGTAAATCCCGGGCTGGGCCACTATAGTCGAATATATACAAAGGAAATACCCAGGGAGTAAACTCATTTCCCGAACGATTTTTTAAATTATTTTTTCACCACTAAAACGCATGAGACTCTAAGTATTTAAAAATGTTTTCATTTTTGATGAGACGCTAAATAAAAGAAGTTTAATCGCCGGCAAACGAAAACCCGCAATTTCCCGTAAATCCCGTTCCCGGCCCGTATAGTCGAATGTATATAAAGAAAGTACCCAGGGAGTAAACTTATTTCCCGAACGATTTTTTAAATTATTTTTTCACCACTTAAACGTATGAGACTTGTACTTTTCAAAAATATTTTCATTTTTGATGAGACGCTGAATAAAAAAAGTTTAATCGCCGGCAAACGAAAACCCGCGATTTCCTGTAAATCCCGGGCTTGGCCCCTATAGTCGAATTAATACAAAGAAAGTACCCAGGGAGTAAACTCATTTCCCGAACGATTTTTTAAATTATTTTTTCACCACTAAAACGCATGAGACTTGTAGTATTTAAAAATGTTTTCATTTTTGATGAGACGCTGAATAAAAGAAGTTTAAACGCCGGCAAACAAAAACCCGCGATTTCCCGTAAATCCGGTACTCGGCCCGTATAGTCAAAAGTATACAAAGAAAGTACTCAAGGAGTAAACTCATTTCCCGAACGATTTTTAAAATTATTTTTTCACCACTAAAACGCATGAGACTTGTAGTTTTCAAAAATGTTTTCATTTTTGATGAGACGCTAGATAAAAGAAGTTTAATCGCCGGCAAACGAAAACCCGCGATTTCCCGTAAATCCCGTACTCGGCCCCTATAGTCAAAAGTATACAAAGAAAGTACCCAGGGAGTAAACTGATTTCCCGAATAAATTTTTAAATTATTTTTTCACCACTAAAACGCATGAGACTTGTAGTTTTCAAAAATGTTTTCATTTTTGATGAGACGCTGAATAAAAGAAGTTTAATCGCCGGCAAACGAAAACCCGCGATTTCCTGTAAATCCCATGCTTGGCCCCTATAGTCGAATGTATACAAAGAAAGTACTCTGTGAGTAAACTCATTTTCAGAACGATTTTTTAAATTATTTTATCACCACTTAAACGCATGAGACTTGTAGTTTTCAAAAATATTTTCATTTTTGATGACACGCTGAATAAAAGAAGTTTAATCGCCGGCAAACGAAAACCCGCGATTTCCCGTAAATCCCGTACTCGGCCCATATAGTCGAATATATACAAAGAAAGTACCCAGGGAGTAAACTCATTTCCCGAACGATTTTTTAAATTATTTTTTCACCACTAAAACGCATGAGACTCTAAGTATTTAAAAATGTTTTCATTTTTGATGAGACGCTAAATAAAAGAAGTTTAATCGCCGGCAAACGAAAACCCGCGATTTCCCGTAAATCCCGTACTCGGCCCATATAGTCGAATATATACAAAGAAAGTACCCAGGGAGTAAACTTATTTCCCGAACGATTTTTTAAATTATTTTTTCACCACTTAAACGTATGAGACTTGTACTTTTCAAAAATATTTTCATTTTTGATGAGACGCTGAATAAAAAAAGTTTAATCGCCGGCAAACGAAAACCCGCGATTTCCTGTAAATCCCGGGCTTGGCCCCTATAGTCGAATTAATACAAAGAAAGTACCCAGGGAGTAAACTCATTTCCCGAACGATTTTTTAAATTATTTTTTCACCACTAAAACGCATGAGACTTGTAGTATTTAAAAATGTTTTCATTTTTGATGAGACGCTGAATAAAAGAAGTTTAAACGCCGGCAAACAAAAACCCGCGATTTCCCGTAAATCCGGTACTCGGCCCGTATAGTCAAAAGTATACAAAGAAAGTACTCAAGGAGTAAACTCATTTCCCGAACGATTTTTAAAATTATTTTTTCACCACTAAAACGCATGAGACTTGTAGTTTTCAAAAATGTTTTCATTTTTGATGAGACGCTAGATAAAAGAAGTTTAATCGCCGGCAAACGAAAACCCGCGATTTCCCGTAAATCCCGTACTCGGCCCCTATAGTCAAAAGTATACAAAGAAAGTACCCAGGGAGTAAACTGATTTCCCGAATAAATTTTTAAATTATTTTTTCACCACTAAAACGCATGAGACTTGTAGTTTTCAAAAATGTTTTCATTTTTGATGAGACGCTGAATAAAAGAAGTTTAATCGCCGGCAAACGAAAACCCGCGATTTCCTGTAAATCCCATGCTTGGCCCCTATAGTCGAATGTATACAAAGAAAGTACTCTGTGAGTAAACTCATTTTCAGAACGATTTTTTAAATTATTTTATCACCACTTAAACGCATGAGACTTGTAGTTTTCAAAAATATTTTCATTTTTGATGACACGCTGAATAAAAGAAGTTTAATCGCCGGCAAACGAAAACCCGCGATTTCCCGTAAATCCCGTACTCGGCCCATATAGTCGAATATATACAAAGAAAGTACCCAGGGAGTAAACTCATTTCCCGAACGATTTTTTAAATTATTTTTTCACCACTAAAACGCATGAGACTCTAAGTATTTAAAAATGTTTTCATTTTTGATGAGACGCTAAATAAAAGAAGTTTAATCGCCGGCAAACGAAAACCCGCAATTTCCCGTAAATCCAGGTCCCGGCCCGTATAGTCGAATGTATATAAAGAAAGTACCCAGGGAGGAAACTCATTTCCCGAACGATTTTTTAAATTATTTTTTCACCACTTAAACGTATGAGACTTGTAGTTTTCAAAAATATTTTCATTTTTGATGAGACGCTGAATAAAAAAAGTTTAATCGCCCGCAAACGAAAACCCGCGATTTCCCGTAAATCCCGTACTCGGCCCATATAGTCAAAAGTATACAAAAAAGTACCCAGGGAGTAAACTGATTTCCCGAATAAATTTTTAAATTATTTTTTGACCACTAAAACGCATGAGACTTGTAGTTTTCAAAAATGTTTTCATTTTTGATGAGACGCTGAATAAAAGTAGTTTAATCGCCGGCAAACGAAAACCCGCGATTTCCTGTAAATCCCGGGCTTGGCCCCTATAGTCGAATGTACACAAAGAAAGTAACCTGTGAGTAAACTCATTTTCAGAACGATTTTTTAAATTATTTTTTCACCACTAAAACGCATGAGACTTGTAGTATTTAAAAATGTTTTCATTTTTGATGAGACGCTGAATAAAAGAAGTTTATTCGCCGGCAAACGAAAACCCGCGATTTCCCGTAAATCCCGTACTCGGCCCGTATAGTCAAAAGTATACAATAAAAGTACCCAGGGAGTAAACTGATTTCCCGAATAAATTTTTAAATTATTTTTTTACCACTAAAACGCATGAGACTTGTAGTTTTCAAAAATGTTTTCATTTTTGATGAGACGCTGAATAAAAGAAGTTTAATCGCCGGCAATAGAAAACCCGCGATTTCCTGTAAATCCCGGGCTTGGCCCCTATAGTCGAATGTATACAAAGAAAGTACCCTGTGAGTAAACTCATTTTCAGAACGATTTTTTAAATTATTTTTTCACCACTTAAACGTATGAGACTTGTAGTTTTCAAAAATATTTTCATTTTTGATGAGACGCTGAATAAAAGAAGTTTAATCGCCCGCAAACGAAAACCCGCGATTTGCCGTAAATCCCGTACTCGGCCCATATAGTCAAAAGTATACAAAAAAGTACCCAGGGAGTAAACTGATTTCCCGAATAAATTTTTAAATTATTTTTTGACCACTAAAACGCATGAGACTTGTAGTTTTCAAAAATGTTTTCATTTTTGATGAGACGCTGAATAAAAGAAGTTTAATCGCCGGCAATAGAAAACCCGCGATTTCCTGTAAATCCCGGGCTTGGCCCCTATAGTCGAATGTATACAAAGAAAGTACCCTGTGAGTAAACTCATTTTCAGAACGATTTTTTAAATTATTTTTTCACCACTTAAACGTATGAGACTTGTAGTTTTCAAAAATATTTTCATTTTTGATGAGACGCTGAATAAAAGAAGTTTAATCGCCCGCAAACGAAAACCCGCGATTTGCCGTAAATCCCGTACTCGGCCCATATAGTCAAAAGTATACAAAAAAGTACCCAGGGAGTAAACTGATTTCCCGAATAAATTTTTAAATTATTTTTTGACCACTAAAACGCATGAGACTTGTAGTTTTCAAAAATGTTTTCATTTTTGATGAGACGCTGAATAAAAGAAGTTTAATCGCCGGCAAACGAAAACCCGCGATTTCCTGTAAATCCCGGCCTTGGCCCCTATAGTCGAATGTATACAAAGAAAGTACCCTGTGAGTAAACTCATTTTCAGAACGATTTTTTAAATTATTTTTTCACCACTAAAACGCATGAGACTTGTAGCTTTCAAAAATGTTTTCATTTTTGATAAAACGCTGATTAAAAGAAGTTTAATCGCCGGCAAACGAAAACCCGCGATTTCCGTAAATCCGGTACTCGTCCCGTATAGTCAAAAGTATACAAAGAAAGTACCCAGGGAGTAAACTGATTTCCCGAATAAATTTTTAAATTATTTTTTCACCACTAAAACGCATGAGACTTGTAGTTTTCAAAAATGTTTTTATTTTTGATGAGACGCTGAATAAAAAAAAGTTTAATCGCCGGCAAACGAAAACCCGCGATTTCCTGTAAATCCCGGGCTTGGCCCCTATAGTCGAATGTACACAAAGAAAGTAACCTGTGAGTAAACTCATTTTCAGAACGATTTTTTAAATTATTTTATCACCACTTAAACGCATGAGACTTGTAGTTTTCAAAAATATTTTCATTTTTGATGAGACGCTGAATAAAAGAAGTTTATTCGCCGGCAAACGAAAACCCGCGATTTCCCGTAAATCCCGTACTCGGCCCGTATAGTCAAAAGTATACAATAAAAGTACCCAGGGAGTAAACTGATTTCCCGAATAAATTTTTAAATTATTTTTTTACCACTAAAACGCATGAGACTTGTAGTTTTCAAAAATGTTTTCATTTTTGATGAGACGCTGAATAAAAGAAGTTTAATCGCCGGCAATAGAAAACCCGCGATTTCCTGTAAATCCCGGGCTTGGCCCCTATAGTCGAATGTATACAAAGAAAGTACCCTGTGAGTAAACTCATTTTCAGAACGATTTTTTAAATTATTTTTTCACCACTTAAACGTATGAGACTTGTAGTTTTCAAAAATATTTTCATTTTTGATGAGACGCTGAATAAAAGAAGTTTAATCGCCCGCAAACGAAAACCCGCGATTTGCCGTAAATCCCGTACTCGGCCCATATAGTCAAAAGTATACAAAAAAGTACCCAGGGAGTAAACTGATTTCCCGAATAAATTTTTAAATTATTTTTTGACCACTAAAACGCATGAGACTTGTAGTTTTCAAAAATGTTTTCATTTTTGATGAGACGCTGAATAAAAGAAGTTTAATCGCCGGCAAACGAAAACCCGCGATTTCCTGTAAATCCCGGCCTTGGCCCCTATAGTCGAATGTATACAAAGAAAGTACCCTGTGAGTAAACTCATTTTCAGAACGATTTTTTAAATTATTTTTTCACCACTAAAACGCATGAGACTTGTAGCTTTCAAAAATGTTTTCATTTTTGATAAAACGCTGATTAAAAGAAGTTTAATCGCCGGCAAACGAAAACCCGCGATTTCCGTAAATCCGGTACTCGTCCCGTATAGTCAAAAGTATACAAAGAAAGTACCCAGGGAGTAAACTGATTTCCCGAATAAATTTTTAAATTATTTTTTCACCACTAAAACGCATGAGACTTGTAGTTTTCAAAAATGTTTTTATTTTTGATGAGACGCTGAATAAAAAAAAGTTTAATCGCCGGCAAACGAAAACCCGCGATTTCCTGTAAATCCCGGGCTTGGCCCCTATAGTCGAATGTATACAAAGAAAGTACCCTGTGGGTAAACTCATTTTCAGAACGATTTTTTAAATTATTTTATCACCACTTAAACGCATGAGACTTGTAGTTTTCAAAAATATTTTCATTTTTGATGAGACGCTGAATAAAAGAAGTTTAATCGCCGTCAAACGAAAACCCGCGATTTCCCGTAAATCCCGTACTCGGCCCATGTAGTCAAAAGTATACAAAAATGTACCCAGGAAGTAAACTGATTTCCCGAATAAATTTTTAAATTATTTTTTGACCACTAAAACGCATGAGACTTGTAGTTTTCAAAAATGTTTTCCTTTTTGATGACACGCTGAATAAAAGAAGTTTAATCGCCGGCAAACGAAAACCCGCGATTTCCTGTAAATCCTGGGCTTGGCCCCTATAGTCAAATGTATACAAAGAAAGTACCCTGTGAGTAAACTCATTTTCAGAACGATTTTTTAAATTATTTTTTCACCACTAAAACGCATGAGACTTGTAGTTTTCAAAAATGATTTCATTTTTGATGAGACGCTGAATAAAAGAAGTTTAATCGCCCGCAAACGAAAACCCGCGATTTCCCGTAAATCCCGTACTCGGCCCATATAGTCAAAAGTATACAAAAAAGTACCCAGGGAGTAAACTGATTTCCTGAATAAACTTTTAAATTATTTTTTGACCACTAAAACGCATGAGACTTGTAGTTTTCAAAAATGTTTTTATTTTTGATGAGACGCTGAATAAAAAAAGTTTAATCGCCGGCAAACGAAAACCCGCGATTTCCTGTAAATCCCGGGCTTGGCCCCTATAGTCGAATGTATACAAAGAAAGTACCCTGTGGGTAAACTCATTTTCAGAACGATTTTTTAAATTATTTTATCACCACTTAAACGCATGAGACTTGTAGTTTTCAAAAATATTTTCATTTTTGATGAGACGCTGAATAAAAGAAGTTTAATCGCCGGCAAACGAAAACCCGCGATTTCCCGTAAATCCCGTACTCGGCCCCTATAGTCAAAAGTATACAAAGAAAGTACCCAGGGAGTAAACTGATTTCCCGAATAAATTTTTAAATTATTTTTTCACCACTAAAACGCATGAGACTTGTAGTTTTCAAAAATGTTTTCATTTTTGATGAGACGCTGAATAAAAGAAGTTTAATCGCCGGCAAACGAAAACCCGCGATTTCCTGTAAATCCCATGCTTGGCCCCTATAGTCGAATGTATACAAAGAAAGTACTCTGTGAGTAAACTCATTTTCAGAACGATTTTTTAAATTATTTTATCACCACTTAAACGCATGAGACTTGTAGTTTTCAAAAATATTTTCATTTTTGATGACACGCTGAATAAAAGAAGTTTAATCGCCGGCAAACGAAAACCCGCGATTTCCCGTAAATCCCGTACTCGGCCCATATAGTCGGATATATACAAAGAAAGTACCCAGGGAGTAAACTCATTTCCCGAACGATTTTTTAAATTATTTTTTCACCACTTAAACGTATGAGACTTGTAGTTTTCAAAAATATTTTCATTTTTGATGAGACGCTGAATAAAAAAAGTTTAATCGCCCGCAAACGAAAACCCGCGATTTCCCGTAAATCCCGTACTCGGCCCATATAGTCAAAAGTATACAAAAAAGTACCCAGGGAGTAAACTGATTTCCCGAATAAATTTTTAAATTATTTTTTGACCACTAAAACGCATGAGACTTGTAGTTTTCAAAAATGTTTTCATTTTTGATGAGACGCTGAATAAAAGTAGTTTAATCGCCGGCAAACGAAAACCCGCGATTTCCTGTAAATCCCGGGCTTGGCCCCTATAGTCGAATGTACACAAAGAAAGTAACCTGTGAGTAAACTCATTTTCAGAACGATTTTTTAAATTATTTTTTCACCACTAAAACGCATGAGACTTGTAGTATTTAAAAATGTTTTCATTTTTGATGAGACGCTGAATAAAAGAAGTTTATTCGCCGGCAAACGAAAACCCGCGATTTCCCGTAAATCCCGTACTCGGCCCGTATAGTCAAAAGTATACAATAAAAGTACCCAGGGAGTAAACTGATTTCCCGAATAAAGTTTTAAATTATTTTTTTACCACTAAAACGCATGAGACTTGTAGTTTTCAAAAATGTTTTCATTTTTGATGAGACGCTGAATAAAAGAAGTTTAATCGCCGGCAATAGAAAACCCGCGATTTCCTGTAAATCCCGGGCTTGGCCCCTATAGTCGAATGTATACAAAGAAAGTACCCTGTGAGTAAACTCATTTTCAGAACGATTTTTTAAATTATTTTTTCACCACTTAAACGTATGAGACTTGTAGTTTTCAAAAATATTTTCATTTTTGATGAGACGCTGAATAAAAGAAGTTTAATCGCCCGCAAACGAAAACCCGCGATTTGCCGTAAATCCCGTACTCGGCCCATATAGTCAAAAGTATACAAAAAAGTACCCAGGGAGTAAACTGATTTCCCGAATAAATTTTTAAATTATTTTTTGACCACTAAAACGCATGAGACTTGTAGTTTTCAAAAATGTTTTCATTTTTGATGAGACGCTGAATAAAAGAAGTTTAATCGCCGGCAAACGAAAACCCGCGATTTCCTGTAAATCCCGGCCTTGGCCCCTATAGTCGAATGTATACAAAGAAAGTACCCTGTGAGTAAACTCATTTTCAGAACGATTTTTTAAATTATTTTTTCACCACTAAAACGCATGAGACTTGTAGCTTTCAAAAATGTTTTCATTTTTGATAAAACGCTGATTAAAAGAAGTTTAATCGCCGGCAAACGAAAACCCGCGATTTCCGTAAATCCGGTACTCGTCCCGTATAGTCAAAAGTATACAAAGAAAGTACCCAGGGAGTAAACTGATTTCCCGAATAAATTTTTAAATTATTTTTTCACCACTAAAACGCATGAGACTTGTAGTTTTCAAAAATGTTTTTATTTTTGATGAGACGCTGAATAAAAAAAGTTTAATCGCCGGCAAACGAAAACCCGCGATTTCCTGTAAATCCCGGGCTTGGCCCCTATAGTCGAATGTATACAAAGAAAGTACCCTGTGGGTAAACTCATTTTCAGAACGATTTTTTAAATTATTTTATCACCACTTAAACGCATGAGACTTGTAGTTTTCAAAAATATTTTCATTTTTGATGAGACGCTGAATAAAAGAAGTTTAATCGCCGTCAAACGAAAACCCGCGATTTCCCGTAAATCCCGTACTCGGCCCATGTAGTCAAAAGTATACAAAAATGTACCCAGGAAGTAAACTGATTTCCCGAATAAATTTTTAAATTATTTTTTGACCACTAAAACGCATGAGACTTGTAGTTTTCAAAAATGTTTTCCTTTTTGATGACACGCTGAATAAAAGAAGTTTAATCGCCGGCAAACGAAAACCCGCGATTTCCTGTAAATCCTGGGCTTGGCCCCTATAGTCAAATGTATACAAAGAAAGTACCCTGTGAGTAAACTCATTTTCAGAACGATTTTTTAAATTATTTTTTCACCACTAAAACGCATGAGACTTGTAGTTTTCAAAAATGATTTCATTTTTGATGAGACGCTGAATAAAAGAAGTTTAATCGCCCGCAAACGAAAACCCGCGATTTCCCGTAAATCCCGTACTCGGCCCATATAGTCAAAAGTATACAAAAAAGTACCCAGGGAGTAAACTGATTTCCTGAATAAACTTTTAAATTATTTTTTGACCACTAAAACGCATGAGACTTGTAGTTTTCAAAAATGTTTTTATTTTTGATGAGACGCTGAATAAAAAAAGTTTAATCGCCGGCAAACGAAAACCCGCGATTTCCTGTAAATCCCGGGCTTGGCCCCTATAGTCGAATGTATACAAAGAAAGTACCCTGTGGGTAAACTCATTTTCAGAACGATTTTTTAAATTATTTTATCACCACTTAAACGCATGAGACTTGTAGTTTTCAAAAATATTTTCATTTTTGATGAGACGCTGGATAAAAGAAGTTTAATCGCCCGCAAACGAAAACCCGCGATTTCCCGTAAATCCCATACTCGGCCCATGTAGTCAAAAGTATACAAAAAAGTACCCAGGAAGTAAACTGATTTCCCGAATAAATTTTTAAATTATTTTTTGACCACTAAAACGCATGAGACTTGTAGTTTTCAAAAATGTTTTCCTTTTTGATGAGACGCTGAATAAAAGAAGTTTAATCGCCGGCAAACGAAAACCGCGATTTCCTGTAAATCCCGGGCTTGGCCCCTATAGTCGAATATATACAAAAAAAGTACCCAGGGAGTAAACTCATTTCCCGAACGATTTTTTAAATTATTTTTTCACCACTAAAACGCATGAGACTTGTAGCATTTAAAAATGTTTTCATTTTTGATGAGACGCTAGATAAAAGAAGTTTAATCGCCGGCAAACGAAAACCCGCGATTTCCCGTAAATCCCGTACTCGGCCCGTATATTCAAAAGTATACAAAGAAAGTACCCAGGGAGTAAAATGATTTCCCGAATAAATTTTTAAATTATTTTTTCACCACTAAAACGCATGAGACTTGTAGTTTTCAAAAATGGTTTCATTTTTGATGACACGCTGAATAAAAGAAGTTTAATCGCCGGCAAACGAAAACCCGCGATTTCCTGTAAATCCTGGGCTTGGCCCCTATAGTCAAATGTATACAAAGAAAGTACCCTGTGACTAAACTCATTTTCAGAACGATTTTTTTAATTATTTTTTCACCACTAAAACGCATGAGACTTGTAGTTTTCAAAAATGATTTCATCTTTGATGAGACGCTGAATAAAAGAAGTTTAATCGCCCGCAAACGAAAACCCGCGATTTCCCGTAAATCCCGTACTCGGCCCATATAGTCAAAAGTATACAAAAAAGTACCCAGGGAGTAAACTGATTTCCTGAATAAACTTTTAAATTATTTTTTGACCACTAAAACGCATGAGACTTGTAGTTTTCAAAAATGTTTTTATTTTTGATGAGACGCTGAATAAAAAAAGTTTAATCGCCGGCAAACGAAAACCCGCGATTTCCTGTAAATCCCGGGCTTGGCCCCTATAGTCGAATGTATACAAAGAAAGTACCCTGTGGGTAAACTCATTTTCAGAACGATTTTTTAAATTATTTTATCACCACTTAAACGCATGAGACTTGTAGTTTTCAAAAATATTTTCATTTTTGATGAGACGCTGAATAAAAGAAGTTTAATCGCCCGCAAACGAAAACCCGCGATTTCCCGTAAATCCCGTACTCGGCCCATATAGTCAAAAGTATACAAAAAAGTACCCAGGGAGTAAACTGATTTCCCGAATAAATTTTTAAATTTTTTTTTGACCACTAAAACGCATGAGACTTGTAGTTTTCAAAAATGTTTTCCTTTTTGATGAGACGCTGAATAAAAGATGTTTAATCGCCGGCAAACGAAAACCGCGATTTCCCGTAAATCCCGGGCTTGGCCCCTATAGTCGAATATATACAAAAAAAGTACCCAGGGAGTAAACTCATTTCCCGAACGATTTTTTAAATTATTTTTTCACCACCAAAACGCATGAGACTTGTAGTATTTAAAAATGTTTTCATTTTTGATGAGACGCTAGATAAAAGAAGTTTAATCGCCGGCAAACGAAAACCCGCGATTTCCCGTAAATCCCGTACTCGGCCCGTATATTCAAAAGTATACAAAGAAAGTACCCAGGGAGTAAACTGATTTCCCGAATAAATTTTTAAATTATTTTTTCACCACTAAAACGCATGAGACTTGTAGTTTTCAAAAATGTTTTCATTTTTGATGACACGCTGATTAAAAGAAGTTTAATCGCCGGCAAACGAAAACCCGCGATTTCCTGTAAATCCTGGGGTTGGCCCCTATAGTCAAATGTATACAAAGAAAGTACCCTGTGAGTAAACTCATTTTCAGAACGATTTTTTAAATTATTTTTTCACCACTAAAACGCATGAGACTTGTAGTTTTCAAAAATGATTTCATTTTTGATGAGACGCTGAATAAAAGAAGTTTAATCGCCCGCAAACGAAAACCCGCGATTTCCCATAAATCCCGTACTCGGCCCATATAGTCAAAAGTATACAAAAAAGAACCCAGGGAGTAAACTGATTTCCCGAATAAATTTTTAAATTATTTTTTGACCACTAAAACGCATGAGACTTGTAGTTTTCAAAAATGTTTTCATTTTTGATAAGACGCTGAATAAAAGAAGTTTAATCGCCGGCAAACGAAAACCCGCGATTTCCCGTAAATCCGGTACTCGGCCCGTATAGTCAAAAGTATACAAAGAAAGTACCCAGGGAGTAAACTGATTTCCCAAATAAATTTTTAAATTATTTTTTTACCACTAAAACGCATGAGACTTGTAGTTTTTAAAAATGTTTTCATTTTTGATGAGACGCTGAATAAAAGAAGTTTAATCGCCGGCAAACGAAAACCCGCGATTTCCTGTAAATCCCGGGCTTGGCCCCTATAGTCGAATGTATACAAAGAAAGTACCCTGTGAGTAAACTCATTTTCAGAACGATTTTTTAAATTATTTTTTCACCACTAAAACGCATGAGACTTGTGGCTTTCAAAAATGTTTTCATTTTTGATAAGACGCTGAATAAAAGAAGTTTAATCGCCGACAAACGAAAACCCGCGATTTCCCGTAAATCCGGTACTCGGCCCGTATAGTCGAATGTATACAAAGAAATTACCCTGTGAGTAAACTCATTTTCAGAACGATTTTTTAAATTATTTTTTCACCACTTAAACGCATGAGACTTGAAGTTTTAAAAAATATTTTCATTTTTGATGAGACGCTGAATAAAAGAAGTTTAATCGCCCGCAAAGGAAAACCCGCGATTTTTCGTAAATCCCGTACTCGGCCCATATAGTCAAAAGTATACAAAAAAGAACCCAGGGAGTAAACTGATTTCCCGAATAAATTTTTAAATTATTTTTTGACCACTAAAACGCATGAGACTTGTAGTTTTCAAAAATGTTTTCATTTTTGATGAGACGCTGAATAAAAGAAGTTTAATCGCCGACAAACGAAAACCCGCGATTTCCTGTAAATCCTGGGCTTGGCCCCTGTAGTCGAATATATACAAAGAAAGTACCCAGGGAGTAAACTCATTTCCCGAACGTTTTTTTAAATTATTTTTTCACCACTAAAACGCATGAGACTTGTAGTTTTCAAAAATGTTTTCATTTTTGATGAGACGCTGAATAAAAGAAGTTTAATCGCCGGCAAACGAAAACCCGCGATTTCCTGTAAATCCCGGGCTTGGCCCCTATAGTCGAATATATACAAAGAAAGTACCCAGGGAGTAAACTCATTTCCCGAACGATTTTTTAAATTATTTTTTCACCACTAAAACGCATGAGACTTGTAGTATTTAAAAATGTTTTCATTTTTGATGAGACGCTGAATAAAAGAAGTTTAATCGCCGGCAAACGAAAACCCGCGATTTCCCGTAAATCCGGTACTCGGCCCGTATAGTCAAAAGTATACAAAGAAAGTACTCAATGAGTAAACTCATTTCCCGAACGATTTTTTAAATTATTTTTTCACCACTAAAACGCATGAGACTTGTAGTTTTCAAAAATGTTTTCATTTTTGATGAGACGCTAGATAAAAGAAGTTTAATCGCCGGCAAACGAAAACCCGCGATTTCCCGTAAATCCCGTACTCGGCCCGTATAGTCAAAAGTATACAAAGAAAGTACCCAGGGAGTAAACTGACTTCCCGAATAAATTTTTAAATTATTTTTTCACCACTAAAACGCATGAGACTTGTAGTTTTCAAAAATGTTTACATTTTTGATGAGACGCTGAATAAAAGAAGTTTAATCGCCCGCAAAGGAAAACACGCGATTTCCTGTAAATCCCGTACTCGGCCCATATAGTCAAAAGTATACAAAAAAGAACCCAGGGAGTAAACTGATTCCCCGAATAAATTTTTAAATTATTTTTTGACCACTAAAACGCATGAGACTTGTAGTTTTCAAAAATGTTTTCATTTTTGATGAGACGCTGAATAAAAGAAGTTTAATCGCCGGCAAACGAAAACCCGCAATTTCCTGTAAATCCTGGGCTTGGCCCCTGTAGTCGAATATATACAAAGAAAGTACCCAGGGAGTAAACTCATTTCCCGAACGTTTTTTTAAATTATTTTTTCACCACTAAAACGCATGAGACTTGTAGTTTTCAAAAATGTTTTCATTTTTGATGAGACGCTGAATAAAAGAAGTTTAATCGCCGGCAAACGAAAACCCGCGATTTCCTGTAAATCCCGGGCTTGGCCCCTATAGTCGAATATATACAAAGAAAGTACCCAGGGAGTAAACTCATTTCCCGAACGATTTTTTAAATTATTTTTTCACCACTAAAACGCATGAGACTTGTAGTATTTAAAAATGTTTTCATTTTTGATGAGACGCTGAATAAAAGAAGTTTAATCGCCGGCAAACGAAAACC
Organism: Hydractinia symbiolongicarpus; assembly: GCF_029227915.1. NCBI lineage: Eukaryota > Metazoa > Cnidaria > Hydrozoa > Anthoathecata > Hydractiniidae > Hydractinia > Hydractinia symbiolongicarpus. The sequence goes on from NC_079886.1 coordinate 845,331, forward strand.
CGCGATTTCCCGTAAATCCGGTACTCGGCCCGTATAGTCAAAAGTATACAAAGAAAGTACTCAATGAGTAAACTCATTTCCCGAACGATTTTTTAAATTATTTTTTCACCACTAAAACGCATGAGACTTGTAGTTTTCAAAAATGTTTTCATTTTTGATGAGACGCTAGATAAAAGAAGTTTAATCGCCGGCAAACGAAAACCCGCGATTTCCCGTAAATCCCGTACTCGGCCCGTATAGTCAAAAGTATACAAAGAAAGTACCCAGGGAGTAAACTGACTTCCCGAATAAATTTTTAAATTATTTTTTCACCACTAAAACGCATGAGACTTGTAGTTTTCAAAAATGTTTACATTTTTGATGAGACGCTGAATAAAAAAAGTTTAATCGCCGGCAAACGAAAACCCGCGATTTCCTGTAAATCCCGGGCTTGGCCCCTATAGTCGAATATATACAAAGAAAGTACCCAGGGAGTAAACTTCATTTCCCGAACGATTTTTTAAATTATTTTTTGACCACTAAAACGCATGAGACTTGTAGTTTTCAAATATGTTTTCATTTTTGATGAGACGCTGAATAAAAGAAGTTTAATCGCCGGCAAACGAAAACCCGCGATTTCCTGTAAATCCCGGGCTTGGCCCCTATAGTCGAATATATACAAAGAAAGTACCCAGGGAGTAAACTCATTTCCCGAACGATTTTTTAAATTATTTTTTCACCACTAAAACGCATGAGACTTGTAGTATTTAAAAATGTTTTCATTTTTGATGAGACGCTGAATAAAAGAAGTTTAATCGCCGGCAAACGAAAACCCGCGATTTCCCGCAAATCCTGTACTCGGCCCGTATAGTCAAAAGTATACAAAGAAAGTACTCAAGGAGTAAACTCATTTCCCGAACGATTTTTTAAATTATTTTTTCACCACTAAAACGCATGAGACTTGTAGTTTTCAAAAATGTTTTCATTTTTGATGAGACGCTGAATAAAAGAAGTTTAATCGCCGGCAAACGAAAACCCGCGATTTCCCGCAAATCCTGTACTCGGCCCGTATAGTCAAAAGTATACAAAGAAAGTACTCAAGGAGTAAACTCATTTCCCGAACGATTTTTTAAATTATTTTTTCACCACTAAAACGCATGAGACTTGTAGTTTTCAAAAATGTTTTCATTTTTGATGAGACGCTGAATAAAAGAAGTTTAATCGCCGGCAAACGAAAACCCGCGATTTCCTGTAAATCCCGGGCTTGGCCCCTATAGTCGAATGTATACAAAGAAAGTACCCTGTGAGTAAACTCATTTTCAGAACGATTTTTTAAATTATTTTTTCACCACTTAAACGCATGAGACTTGTAGTTTTCAAAAATATTTTCATTTTTGATGAGACGCTGAATAAAAGAAGTTTAATCCCCGGCAAACGAAAACCCGCGATTTCCTGTAAATCCCGGGCTTGGCCACTATAGTCGAATATATACAAAGAAAGTACCCAGGGAGTAAACTTATTTCCCGAACGATTTTTTAAATTATTTTTTCACCACTAAAACGCATGAGACTTGTAGTTTTCAAAAATGTTTTCATTTTTGATGAGACGTTGAATAAAAGAAGTTTAATCGCCGGCAAACGAAAACCCGCGATTTCCTGTAAATCCCGGGCTTGGCCCCTGTAGTCGAATATATACAAAGAAAGTACCCAGGGAGTAAAATCATTTCCCGAACGATTTTTTAAATTATTTTTTCACCACTAAAACGCATGAGACTTGTAGTATTTAAAAATGTTTTCATTTTTGATGAGACGCTGAATAAAAGAAGTTTAATCGCCGGCAAACGAAGACCCGCAATTTCCCGTAAATCCGGTACTCGGCCCGTATAGTCAAAAGTATACAAAAAAGTACTCAAGGAGTAAACTCATTTCCCGAACGATTTTTTAAATTATTTTTTCACCACTAAAACGCATGAGACTTGTAGTTTTTAAAAATGTTTTCATTTTTGATGAGACGCTAGATAAAAGAAGTTTAATCGCCGGCAAACGAAAACCCGCGATTTCTCGTAACTCCCGTACTCGGCCCCTATAGTCAAAAGTATACAAAGAAAGTACCCAGGGAGTAAACTGATTTCCCGAATAAATTTTTAAATTATTTTTTCACCACTAAAACGCATGAGACTTGTAGTTTTCAAAAATGTTTTCATTTTTGATGAGACGCTGAATAAAAGAAGTTTAATCGCCCGCAAACGAAAACCCGGGATTTCCCGTAAATCCCGTACTCGGCCCATATAGTCAAAAGTATACAAAAAAGTACCCAGGGAGTAAACTGATTTCCCGAATAAATTTTTAAATTATTTTTTGACCACTAAAACGCATGAGACTTGTAGTTCTCAAAAATGTTTTCATTTTTGATGAGACGCCGAATAAAAGAAGTTTAATCGCCGGCAAACGAAAACCCGCGATTTCCTGTAAATCCCGGGCTTGGCCCCTATAGTCGAATATATACAAAGAAAGTACCCAGGGAGTAAACTCATTTCCCGAACAATTTTTTTAAATTATTTTTTCACCACTAAAACGCATGAGACTTGTAGTATTTAAAAATGTTTTCATTTTTGATGAGACGCTGAATAAAAGAAGTTTAATCGCCGGCAAACGAAAACCCGCGATTTCCCGTAAATCCGGTACTCGGCCCGTATAGTCAAAAGTATACAAAGAAAGTACTCAAGGAGTAAACTCATTTCCTGAACGATTTTTTAAATTATTTTTTCACCACTAAAACGCATGAGACTTGTAATTTTCAAAAATGTTTTCATTTTTGATGAGACGCTAGATAAAAGAAGTTTAATCGCCGGCAAACGAAAACCCGCGATTTCCCGTAAATCCCGTACTCGGCCCGTATAGTCAAAAGTATACAAAGAAAGTACCCAGGGAGTAAACTGATTTCCCGAATAAATTTTTAAATTATTTTTTCACCACTAAAACGCATGAGACTTGTAGTTTTCAAAAATGTTTTCATTTTTGATGAGACGCTGAATAAAAGAAGTTTAATCGCCGGCAAACGAAAACCCGCGATTTCCTGTAAATCCCGGGCTTGGCCCCTATAGTCGAATGTATACAAAGAAAGTACCCTGTGAGTAAACTCATTTTCAGAACGATTTTTTGAATTATTTTTTCACCACTAAAACGCATGAGACTTGTAGTATTTAAAAATGTTTTCATTTTTGATGAGACGCTAAATAAAAGAAGTTTAATCGCCGGCAAACGAAAACCCGCAATTTCCGTAAATCCCGTTCCCGGCCCGTATAGTCGAATGTATATAAAGAAAGTACCCAGGGAGTAAACTCATTTCCCGAACGATTTTTTAAATTATTTTTTCACCACTTAAACGCATGAGATTTGTAGTTTTCAAAATTATTTTCATTTTTAATGATACGCTAAATAAAAGAAGTTTAATCGCCGGCAAACGAAAACCCGCAATTTCCCGTAAATCCCGTTCCCGGCCCGTATAGTCGAATGTATATAAAGAAAGTACCCAGGGAGTAAACTCATTTCCCGAACGATTTTTTAAATTATTTTTTCACCACTTAAACGCATGAGACTTGTAGTTTTTAAAAATATTTTCATTTTTGATGAGACGCTGAATAAAAGAAGTTTAATCGCCCGCAAACGAAAACCCGCGATTTCCCGTAAATTCCGTACTCGGCCCATATAGTCAAAAGTATACAAAAAAGTACCCAGGGAGTAAACTGATTTCCCGAATAAATTTTTAAATTATTTTTTTAACAATAAAACGCATGAGACTTGTAGTTTTCAAAAATGTTTTCATTTTTGATGAGACGCTAAATAAAAGAAGTTTAATCGCCGGCAAACGGAAACCCGCAATTTCCCGTAAATCCCGTTCCCGGCCCGTATAGTCGAATGTATATAAAGAAAGTACCCAGGGAGTAAACACATTTCCCGAACGATTTTTTAAATTATTTTTTCACCACTTAAACGCATGAGACTTGTAGTTTTCCAAAATATTTTCATTTTTGATGAGACGCCGAATAAAAGAAGTTTAATCGCCGGCAAACGAAAACCCGCGATTTCCTGTAAATCCCGGGCTTGGCCCCTATAGTCGAATATATACAAAGAAAGTACCCAGGGAGTAAACTCATTTCCCGAACAATTTTTTTAAATTATTTTTTCACCACTAAAACGCATGAGACTTGTAGTATTTAAAAATGTTTTCATTTTTGATGAGACGCTGAATAAAAGAAGTTTAATCGCCGGCAAACGAAAACCCGCGATTTCCCGTAAATCCGGTACTCGGCCCGTATAGTCAAAAGTATACAAAGAAAGTACTCAAGGAGTAAACTCATTTCCTGAACGAATTTTTAAATTATTTTTTCACCACTAAAACGCATGAGACTTGTAATTTTCAAAAATGTTTTCATTTTTGATGAGACGCTAGATAAAAGAAGTTTAATCGCCGGCAAACGAAAACCCGCGATTTCCCGTAAATCCCGTACTCGGCCCGTATAGTCAAAAGTATACAAAGAAAGTACCCAGGGAGTAAACTGATTTCCCGAATAAATTTTTAAATTATTTTTTCACCACTAAAACGCATGAGACTTGTAGTTTTCAAAAATGTTTTCATTTTTGATGAGACGCTGAATAAAAGAAGTTTAATCGCCGGCAAACGAAAACCCGCGATTTCCTGTAAATCCCGGGCTTGGCCCCTATAGTCGAATGTATACAAAGAAAGTACCCTGTGAGTAAACTCATTTTCAGAACGATTTTTTGAATTATTTTTTCACCACTAAAACGCATGAGACTTGTAGTATTTAAAAATGTTTTCATTTTTGATGAGACGCTAAATAAAAGAAGTTTAATCGCCGGCAAACGAAAACCCGCAATTTCCGTAAATCCCGTTCCCGGCCCGTATAGTCGAATGTATATAAAGAAAGTACCCAGGGAGTAAACTCATTTCCCGAACGATTTTTTAAATTATTTTTTCACCACTTAAACGCATGAGATTTGTAGTTTTCAAAATTATTTTCATTTTTAATGAGACGCTAAATAAAAGAAGTTTAATCGCCGGCAAACGAAAACCCGCAATTTCCCGTAAATCCCGTTCCCGGCCCGTATAGTCGAATGTATATAAAGAAAGTACCCAGGGAGTAAACTCATTTCCCGAACGATTTTTTAAATTATTTTTTCACCACTTAAACGCATGAGACTTGTAGTTTTTAAAAATATTTTCATTTTTGATGAGACGCTGAATAAAAGAAGTTTAATCGCCCGCAAACGAAAACCCGCGATTTCCCGTAAATTCCGTACTCGGCCCATATAGTCAAAAGTATACAAAAAAGTACCCAGGGAGTAAACTGATTTCCCGAATAAATTTTTAAATTATTTTTTTAACAATAAAACGCATGAGACTTGTAGTTTTCAAAAATGTTTTCATTTTTGATGAGACGCTAAATAAAAGAAGTTTAATCGCCGGCAAACGGAAACCCGCAATTTCCCGTAAATCCCGTTCCCGGCCCGTATAGTCGAATGTATATAAAGAAAGTACCCAGGGAGTAAACACATTTCCCGAACGATTTTTTAAATTATTTTTTCACCACTTAAACGCATGAGACTTGTAGTTTTCCAAAATATTTTCATTTTTGATGAGACGCTGAATAAAAGAAGTTTAATCGCCCGCAAACGAAAACCCGGGATTTTCCTTAAATCCCGCACTCGGCCCATATAGTCAAAAGTATACAAAAAAGTACCCAGGGAGTAAACTGATTTCCCGAATAAATTTTTAAATTATTTTTTGACCACTAAAACGCATGAGACTTGTAGTTTTCAAAAATGTTTTCATTTTTGATGAGACGTTGAATAAAAGAAGTTTAATCGCCGGCAAACGAAAACCCGCGATTTCCTGTAAATCCCGGGCTTGGCCCCTATAGTCGAATATATACAAAGAAAGTACCCAGGGAGTAAACTCATTTCCCGAACGATTTTTTAAATTATTTTTTCACCACTAAAACGCATGAGACTTGTAGTATTATTAAAAAAAGTTTTCATTTTTGATGAGACGCTGAATAAAAGAAGTTTAATCGCCGGCAAACGAAAGCCCGCAATTTCCCGTAAATCCGGTACTCGGCCCGTATAGTCAAAAGTATACAAAGAAAGTACTCAAGGAGTAAACTCATTTCCCGAACGATTTTTTAAATTATTTTTTCACCACTAAAACGCATGAGACTTGTAGTTTTCAAATATGTTTTCATTTTTGATGAGACGCTGAATAAAAGAAGTTTAATCGCCGGCAAACGAAAACCCGCGATTTCCTGTAAATCCCGGGCTTGGCCCCTATAGTCGAATATATACAAAGAAAGTACCCAGGGAGTAAACTCATTTCCCGAACGATTTTTTAAATTATTTTTTTACCACTAAAACGCATGAGACTTGTAGTATTTAAAAATGTTTTCATTTTTGATGAGACGCTGAATAAAAGAAGTTTAATCGCCGGCAAACGAAAACCCGCGATTTCCCGCAAATCCTGTACTCGGCCCGTATAGTCAAAAGTATACAAAGAAAGTACTCAAGGAGTAAACTCATTTCCCGAACGATTTTTTAAATTATTTTTTCACCACTAAAACGCATGAGACTTGTAGTTTTCAAAAATGTTTTCATTTTTGATGAGACGCTGAATAAAAGAAGTTTAATCGCCGGCAAACGAAAACCCGCGATTTCCTGTAAATCCCAGGCTTGGCCCCTATAGTCGAATGTATACAAAGAAAGTACCCTGTGAGTAAACTCATTTTCAGAACGATTTTTTAAATTATTTTTTCACCACTTAAACGCATGAGACTTGTAGTTTTCAAAAATATTTTCATTTTTGATGAGACGCTGAATAAAAGAAGTTTAATCCCCGGCAAACGAAAACCCGCGATTTCCTGTAAATCCCGGGCTTGGCCACTATAGTCGAATATATACAAAGAAAGTACCCAGGGATTAAACTTATTTCCCGAACGATTTTTTAAATTATTTTTTCACCACTAAAACGCATGAGACTTGTAGTTTTCAAAAATGTTTTCATTTTTGATGAGACGTTGAATAAAAGAAGTTTAATCGCCGGCAAACGAAAACCCGCGATTTCCTGTAAATCCCGGGCTTGGCCCCTGTAGTCGAATATATACAAAGAAAGTACCCAGGGAGTAAACTCATTTTCCGAACGATTTTTTAAATTATTTTTTCACCACTAAAACGCATGAGACTTGTAGTATTTAAAAATGTTTTCATTTTTGATGAGACGCTGAATAAAAGAAGTTTAATCGCCGGCAAACGAAGACCCGCAATTTCCCGTAAATCCTGTACTCGGCCCGTATAGTCAAAAGTGTACAAAAAAGTACTCAAGGAGTAAACTCATTTCCCGAACGATTTTTTAAATTATTTTTTCACCACTAAAACGCATGAGACTTGTAGTTTTTAAAAATGTTTTCATTTTTGATGAGACGCTAGATAAAAGAAGTTTAATCGCCGGCAAACAAAACCCGCGATTTCTCGTAACTCCCGTACTCGGCCCCTATAGTCAAAAGTATACAAAGAAAGTACCCAGGGAGTAAACTGATTTCCCGAATAAATTTTTAAATTATTTTTTCACCACTAAAACGCATGAGACTTGTAGTTTTCAAAAATGTTTTCATTTTTGATGAGACGCTGAATAAAAGAAGTTTAATCGCCCGCAAACGAAAACCCGCGATTTCCCGTAAATCCCGTACTCGGCCCATATAGTCAAAAGTATACAAAAAAGTACCCAGGGAGTAAACTGATTTCCCGAATAAATTTTTAAATTATTTTTTGACCACTAAAACGCATGAGACTTGTAGTTCTCAAAAATGTTTTCATTTTTGATGACACGCCGAATAAAAGAAGTTTAATCGCCGGCAAACGAAAACCCGCGATTTCCTGTAAATCCCGGGCTTGGCCCCTATAGTCGAATATATACAAAGAAAGTACCCAGGGAGTAAACTCATTTCCCGAACGATTTTTTTAAATTATTTTTTCACCACTAAAACGCATGAGACTTGTAGTATTTAAAAATGTTTTCATTTTTGATGAGACGCTGAATAAAGGAAGTTTAATCGCCGGCAAACGAAAACCCGCGATTTCCCGTAAATCCGGTACTCGGCCCGTATAGTCAAAAGTATACAAAGAAAGTACTCAAGGAGTAAACTCATTTCCTGAACGATTTTTTAAATTATTTTTTCACCACTAAAACGCATGAGACTTGTAATTTTCAAAAATGTTTTCATTTTTGAAGAGACGCTAGATAAAAGAAGTTTAATCGCCGGCAAACGAAAACCCGCGATTTCCCGTAAATCCCGTACTCGGCCCGTATAGTCAAAAGTATACAAAGAAAGTACCCATGGAGTAAACTGATTTCCCGAATAAATTTTTAAATTATTTTTTCACCACTAAAACGCATGAGACTTGTAGTTTTCAAAAATGTTTTCATTTTTGATGAGACGCTGAATAAAAGAAGTTTAATCGCCGGCAAACGAAAACCCGCGATTTCCTGTAAATCCCGGGCTTGGCCCCTATAGTCGAATGTATACAAAGAAAGTACCCTGTGAGTAAACTCATTTTCAGAACGATTTTTTGAATTATTTTTCCACCACTAAAACGCATGAGACTTGTAGTATTTAAAAATGTTTTCATTTTTGATGAGACGCTAAATAAAAGAAGTTTAATCGCCGGCAAACGAAAACCCGCAATTTCCGTAAATCCCGTTCCCGGCCCGTATAGTCGAATGTATATAAAGAAAGTACCCAGGGAGTAAACTCATTTCCCGAACGATTTTTTAAATTATTTTTTCACCACTTAAACGCATGAGATTTGTAGTTTTCAAAAATATTTTCATTTTTAATGAGACGCTAAATAAAAGAAGTTTAATCGCCGGCAAACGAAAACCCGCAATTTCCCGTAAATCCCGTTCCCGGCCCGTATAGTCGAATGTATATAAAGAAAGTACCCAGGGAGTAAACTCATTTCCCGAACGATTTTTTAAATTATTTTTTCACCACTTAAACGCATGAGACTTGTAGTTTTTAAAAATATTTTCATTTTTGATGAGACGCTGAATAAAAGAAGTTTAATCGCCCGCAAACGAAAACCCGCGATTTTCCGTAAATTCCGTACTCGGCCCATATAGTCAAAAGTATACAAAAAAGTACCCAGGGAGTAAACTGATTTCCCGAATAAATTTTTAAATTATTTTTTTAACAATAAAACGCATGAGACTTGTAGTTTTCAAAAATGTTTTCATTTTTGATGAGACGCTAAATAAAAGAAGTTTAATCGCCGGCAAACGGAAACCCGCAATTTCCCGTAAATCCCGTTCCCGGCCCGTATAGTCGAATGTATATAAAGAAAGTACCCAGGGAGTAAACACATTTCCCGAACGATTTTTTAAATTATTTTTTCACCACTTAAACGCATGAGACTTGTAGTTTTCAAAAATATTTTCATTTTTGATGAGACGCTGAATAAAAGAAGTTTAATCGCCCGCAAACGAAAACCCGCGATTTTCCTTAAATCCCGCACTCGGCCCATATAGTCAAAAGTATACAAAAAAGTACCCAGGGAGTAAACTGATTTCCCGAATAAATTTTTAAATTATTTTTTGACCACTAAAACGCATGAGACTTGTAGTTTTCAAAAATGTTTTCATTTTTGATGAGACGTTGAATAAAAGAAGTTTAATCGCCGGCAAACGAAAACCCGCGATTTCCTGTAAATCCCGGGCTTGGCCCCTATAGTCGAATATATACAAAGAAAGTACCCAGGGAGTAAACTCATTTCCCGAACGATTTTTTAAATTATTTTTTCACCACTAAAACGCATGAGACTTGTAGTATTATTAAAAAAAGTTTTCATTTTTGATGAGACGCTGAATAAAAGAAGTTTAATCGCCGGCAAACGAAAGCCCGCAATTTCCCGTAAATCCGGTACTCGGCCCGTATAGTCAAAAGTATACAAAGAAAGTACTCAAGGAGTAAACTCATTTCCCGAACGATTTTTTAAATTATTTTTTCACCACTAAAACGCATGAGACTTGTAGTATTTAAAAATGTTTTCATTTTTGATGAGACGCTGAATAAAAGAAGTTTAATCGCCGGCAAACGAAAACCCGCGATTTCCCGTAAATCCGATACTCGGCCCGTATAGTCAAAAGTATACAAAGAAAGTACTCAAGGAGTAAACTCATTTTCCGAACGATTTTTTAAATTATTTTTTCACCACTAAAACGCATGAGACTTGTAGTATTTAAAAATGTTTTCATTTTTGATGAGACGCTAGATAAAAGAAGTTTAATCACCGGCAAACGAAAACCCGCGATTTCCCGTAAATCCCGTACTCGGCCCCTATAGTCAAAAGTATACAAAGAAAGTACCCAGGGAGTAAACTGATTTCCCGAATAAATTTTTAAATTATTTTTTCACCACTAAAACGCATCAGACTTGTAGTTTTCAAAAATGTTTTTATTTTTGATGAGACGCTGAATAAAAGAAGTTTAATCGCCCGCAAACAAAAACCCGCGATTTCCCGTAAATCCCGTACTCGGCCCATATAGTCAAAAGTATACAAAAAAGTACCCAGGGAGTAAACTGATTTCCCGAATAAATTTTTAAATTATTTTTTGACCACTAAAACGCATGAGACTTGTAGTATTTAAAAATGTTTTCATTTTTGATGAGACGCTGAATAAAAGAAGTTTAATCGCCGGCAAACGAAAACCCGCGATTTCCCGTAAATCCGGTACTCGGCCCGTATAGTCAAAAGTATACAAAGAAAGTACTCAAGGAGTAAACTCATTTCCCGAACGATTTTTTAAATTATTTTTTCACCACTAAAACGCATGAGACTTGTAGTTTTCAAAAATGTTTTCATTTTTGATGAGACGCTAGATAAAAGAAGTTTAATCGCCGGCAAACGAAAACCCGCGATTTCCCGTAAATCCCGTATTCGGCCCCTATAGTCAAAAGTATACAAAGAAAGTACCCAGGGAGTAAACTGATTTCCCGAATAAATTTTTAAATTATTTTTTCACCACTAAAACGCATGAGACTTGTAGTTTTCAAAAATGAAAACATTTTTGATGAGACGCTAAATAAAAGAAGTTTAATCGCCGGCAAACGAAAACCCGCGATTTCCTGTAAATCCCGGGCTTGGCCCCTATAGTCGAATATATACAAAGAAAGTACCCAGGGAGTAAACTCATTTCCCGAACGATTTTTTTAAATTATTTTTTCACCACTAAAACGCATGAGACTTGTAGTATTTAAAAATGTTTTCATTTTTGATGAGACGCTGAATAAAAGAAGTTTAATCGCCGGCAAACGAAAACCCGCGATTTCCCGTAAATCCGGTACTCGGCCCGTATAGTCAAAAGTATACAAAGAAAGTACTCAAGGAGTAAACTCATTTCCCGAACGATTTTTTAAATTATTTTTTCACCACTAAAACGCATGAGACTTGTAGTTTTCAAAAATGTTTTCATTTTTGATGAGACGCTAGATAAAAGAAGTTTAATCGCCGGCAAACAAAAACCCGCGATTTCCCGTAAATCCCGTACTCGGCCCGTATAGTCAAAAGTATACAAAGAAAGTACCCAGGGAGTAAACTGATTTCCCGAATAAATTTTTAAATTATTTTTTCACCACTAAAACGCATGAGACTTGTAGTTTTTAAAAATGTTTTCATTTTTGATGAGACGCTGAATAAAAAAAGTTTAATCGCCGGCAAACGAAAACCCGCGATTTCCCGTAAATCCCGTACTCGGCCCGTATAGTCAAAAGTATACAAAGAAAGTACCCTGTGAGTAAACTCATTTTCAGAACGATTTTTTGAATTATTTTTTCACCACTAAAACGCATGAGACTTGTAGTATTTAAAAATGTTTTCATTTTTTATGAGACGCTAGATAAAAGAAGTTTAATCACCGGCAAACGAAAACCCGCGATTTCCCATAAATCCCGTACTCGGCCCCTATAGTCAAAAGTATACAAAGAAAGTACCCAGGGAGTAAACTGATTTCCCGAATAAATTTTTAAATTATTTTTTCACCACTAAAACGCATCAGACTTGTAGTTTTCAAAAATGTTTTCATTTTTGATGAGACGCTGAATAAAAGAAGTTTAATCGCCCGCAAACGGAAACCCGCGATTTCCCGTAAATCCCGTACTCGGCCCATATAGTCAAAAGTATACAAAAAAGTACCCAGGGAGTAAACTGATTTCCCGAATAAATTTTTAAATTATTTTTTGACCACTAAAACGCATGAGACTTGTAGTTTTCAAAAATGTTTTCATTTTTGATGAGACGCTGAATAAAAGAAGTTTAATCGCCGGCAAACGAAAACACGCGATTTCCTGTAAATCCCGGGCTTGGCCCCTATAGTCGAATATATACAAAGAAAGTACCCAGGGAGTAAACTCATTTCCCGAACGATTTTTTTAAATTATTTTTTCACCACTAAAACGCATGAGACTTGTAGCATTTAAAAATGTTTTCATTTTTGATGAGACGCTGAATAAAAGAAGTTTAATCGCCGGCAAACGAAAACCCGCGATTTCCCGTAAATCCGGTACTCGGCCCGTATAGTCAAAAGTATACAAAGAAAGTACTCAAGGAGTAAACTCATTTCCCGAACGATTTTTTAAATTATTTTTTCACCACTAAAACGCATGAGACTTGTAGTTTTCAAAAATGTTTTCATTTTTGATGAGACGCTAGATAAAAGAAGTTTAATCGCCGGCAAACGAAAACCCGCGATTTCCCGTAAATCCCGTATTCGGCCCCTATAGTCAAAAGTATACAAAGAAAGTACCCAGGGAGTAAACTGATTTCCCGAATAAATTTTTAAATTATTTTTTCACCACTAAAACGCATGAGACTTGTAGTTTTCAAAAATGTTTTCATTTTTGATGAGACGCTGAATAAAAGAAGTTTAATCGCCCGCAAACGAAAACCCGCGATTTCCCGTAAATCCCGTACTCGGCCCATATAGTCAAAAGTATACAAAAAAGTACCCAGGGAGTAAACTGATTTCCCGAATAAATTTTTAAATTATTTTTTGACCACTAAAACGCATGAGACTTGTAGTTTTCAAAAATGTTTTCATTTTTGATGAGACGCTAAATAAAAGAAGTTTAATCGCCGGCAAACGAAAACCGGCGATTTCCTGTAAATCCCGGGCTTGGCCCCTATAGTCGAATATATACAAAGAAAGTACCCAGGGAGTAAACTCATTTCCCGAACGATTTTTTTAAATTATTTTTTCACCACTAAAACGCATGAGACTTGTAGTATTTAAAAATGTTTTCATTTTTGATGAGACGCTGAATAAAAGAAGTTTAATCGCCGGCAAACGAAAACCCGCGATTTCCCGTAAATCCGGTACTCGGCCCGTATAGTCAAAAGTATACAAAGAAAGTACTCAAGGAGTAAACTCATTTCCCGAACGATTTTTTAAATTATTTTTTCACCACTAAAACGCATGAGACTTGTAGTTTTCAAAAATGTTTTCATTTTTGATGAGACGCTAGATAAAAGAAGTTTAATCGCCGGCAAACGAAAACCCGCGATTTCCCGTAAATCCCGTACTCGGCCCGTATAGTCAAAAGTATACAAAGAAAGTACCCAGGGAGTAAACTGATTTCCCGAATAAATTTTTAAATTATTTTTTCACCACTAAAACGCATGAGACTTGTAGTTTTCAAAAATGTTTTCATTTTTGATGAGACGCTAGATAAAAGAAGTTTAATCGCCGGCAAACGAAAACCCGCAATTTCCCGTAAATCCCGTATTCGGCCCCTATAGTCAAAAGTATACAAAGAAAGTACCCAGGGAGTAAACTGATTTCCCGAATAAATTTTTAAATTATTTTTTCACCACTAAAACGCATGAGACTTGTAGTTTTCAAAAATGTTTTCATTTTTGATGAGACGCTGAATAAAAGAAGTTTAATCGCCCGCAAACGAAAACCCGCGATTTCCCGTAAATCCCGTACTCGGCCCATATAGTCAAAAGTATACAAAAAAGTACCCAGGGAGTAAACTGATTTCCCGAATAAATTTTTAAATAATTTTTTGACCACTAAAACGCATGAGACTTGTAGTTTTCAAAAATGTTTTCATTTTTGATGAGACGCTAAATAAAAGAAGTTTAATCGCCGGCAAACGAAAACCCGCGATTTCCTGTAAATCCCGGGCTTGGCCCCTATAGTCGAATATATACAAAGAAAGTACCCAGGGAGTAAACTCATTTCCCGAACGATTTTTTTAAATTATTTTTTCACCACTAAAACGCATGAGACTTGTAGTATTTAAAAATGTTTTCATTTTTGATGAGACGCTGAATAAAAGAAGTTTAATCGCCGGCAAACGAAAACCCGCGATTTCCCGTAAATCCGGTACTCGGCCCGTATAGTCAAAAGTATACAAAGAAAGTACTCAAGGAGTAAACTCATTTCCCGAACGATTTTTTAAATTATTTTTTCACCACTAAAACGCATGAGACTTGTAGTTTTCAAAAATGTTTTCATTTTTGATGAGACGCTAGATAAAAGAAGTTTAATCGCCGGCAAACGAAAACCCGCGATTTCCCGTAAATCCCGTACTCGGCCCGTATAGTCAAAAGTATACAAAGAAAGTACCCAGGGAGTAAACTGATTTCCCGAATAAATTTTTAAATTATTTTTTCACCACTAAAACGCATGAGACTTGTAGTTTTTAAAAATGTTTTCATTTTTGATGAGACGCTGAATAAAAAAAGTTTAATCGCCGGCAAACGAAAACCCGCGATTTCCTGTAAATCCCGGGCTTGGCCCTTATAGTCGAATGTATACAAAGAAAGTACCCTGTGAGTAAACTCATTTTCAGAACGATTTTTTGAATTATTTTTTCACCACTAAAACGCATGAGACTTGTAGTATTTAAAAATGTTTTCATTTTTTATGAGACGCTAGATAAAAGAAGTTTAATCACCGGCAAACGAAAACCCGCGATTTCCCATAAATCCCGTACTCGGTCCCTATAGTCAAAAGTATACAAAGAAAGTACCCAGGGAGTAAACTGATTTCCCGAATAAATTTTTAAATTATTTTTTCACCACTAAAACGCATCAGACTTGTAGTTTTCAAAAATGTTTTCTTTTTTGATGAGACGCTGAATAAAAGAAGTTTAATCGCCCGCAAACGGAAACCCGCGATTTCCCGTAAATCCCGTACTCGGCCCATATAGTCAAAAGTATACAAAAAAGTACCCAGGGAGTAAACTGATTTCCCGAATAAATTTTTAAATTATTTTTTGACCACTAAAACGCATGAGACTTGTAGTTTTCAAAAATGTTTTCATTTTTGATGAGACGCTGAATAAAAGAAGTTTAATCGCCGGCAAACGAAAACACGCGATTTCCTGTAAATCCCGGGCTTGGCCCCTATAGTCGAATATATACAAAGAAAGTACCCAGGGAGTAAACTCATTTCCCGAACGATTTTTTTAAATTATTTTTTCACCACTAAAACGCATGAGACTTGTAGTATTTAAAAATGTTTTCATTTTTGATGAGACGCTGAATAAAAGAAGTTTAATCGCCGGCAAACGAAAACCCGCGATTTCCCGTAAATCCGGTACTCGGCCCGTATAGTCAAAAGTATACAAAGAAATTACTCAAGGAGTAAACTCATTTCCCGAACGATTTTTTAAATTATTTTTTCACCACTAAAACGCATGAGACTTGTAGTTTTCAAAAATGTTTTCATTTTTGATGAGACGCTAGATAAAAGAAGTTTAATCGCCGGCAAACGAAAACCCGCGATTTCCCGTAAATCCCGTATTCGGCCCCTATAGTCAAAAGTATACAAAGAAAGTACCCAGGGAGTAAACTGATTTCCCGAATAAATTTTTAAATTATTTTTTCACCACTAAAACGCATGAGACTTGTAGTTTTTAAAAATGTTTTCATTTTTGATGAGACGCTGAATAAAAGAAGTTTAATCGCCGGCAAACGAAAACCCGCGATTTCCCGTAAATCCGGTACTCGGCCCGTATAGTCAAAAGTATACAAAGAAAGTACTCAAGGAGTAAACTCATTTCCCGAACGATTTTTTAAATTATTTTTTCACCACTAAAACGCATGAGACTTGTAGTTTTCAAAAATGTTTTCATTTTTGATGAGACGCTAGATAAAAGAAGTTTAATCGCCGGCAAACGAAAACCCGCGATTTCCCGTAAATCCCGTACTCGGCCCGTATAGTCAAAAGTATACAAAGAAAGTACCCAGGGAGTAAACTGATTTCCCGAATAAATTTTTAAATTATTTTTTCACCACTAAAACGCATGAGACTTGTAGTTTTTAAAAATGTTTTCATTTTTGATGAGACGCTGAATAAAAAAAGTTTAATCGCCGGCAAACGAAAACCCGCGATTTCCTGTAAATCCCGGGCTTGGCCCTTATAGTCGAATGTATACAAAGAAAGTACCCTGTGAGTAAACTCATTTTCAGAACGATTTTTTGAATTATTTTTTCACCACTAAAACGCATGAGACTTGTAGTATTTAAAAATGTTTTCATTTTTTATGAGACGCTAGATAAAAGAAGTTTAATCACCGGCAAACGAAAACCCGCGATTTCCCATAAATCCCGTACTCGGCCCCTATAGTCAAAAGTATACAAAGAAAGTACCCAGGGAGTAAACTGATTTCCCGAATAAATTTTTAAATTATTTTTTCACCACTAAAACGCATCAGACTTGTAGTTTTCAAAAATGTTTTCATTTTTGATGAGACGCTGAATAAAAGAAGTTTAATCGCCCGCAAACGGAAACCCGCGATTTCCCGTAAATCCCGTACTCGGCCCATATAGTCAAAAGTATACAAAAAAGTACCCAGGGAGTAAACTGATTTCCCGAATAAATTTTTAAATTATTTTTTGACCACTAAAACGCATGAGACTTGTAGTTTTCAAAAATGTTTTCATTTTTGATGAGACGCTGAATAAAAGAAGTTTAATCGCCGGCAAACGAAAACACGCGATTTCCTGTAAATCCCGGGCTTGGCCCCTATAGTCGAATATATACAAAGAAAGTACCCAGGGAGTAAACTCATTTCCCGAACGATTTTTTTAAATTATTTTTTCACCACTAAAACGCATGAGACTTGTAGTATTTAAAAATGTTTTCATTTTTGATGAGACGCTGAATAAAAGAAGTTTAATCGCCGGCAAACGAAAACCCGCGATTTCCCGTAAATCCGGTACTCGGCCCGTATAGTCAAAAGTATACAAAGAAATTACTCAAGGAGTAAACTCATTTCCCGAACGATTTTTTAAATTATTTTTTCACCACTAAAACGCATGAGACTTGTAGTTTTCAAAAATGTTTTCATTTTTGATGAGACGCTAGATAAAAGAAGTTTAATCGCCGGCAAACGAAAACCCGCGATTTCCCGTAAATCCCGTATTCGGCCCCTATAGTCAAAAGTATACAAAGAAAGTACCCAGGGAGTAAACTGATTTCCCGAATAAATTTTTAAATTATTTTTTCACCACTAAAACGCATGAGACTTGTAGTTTTTAAAAATGTTTTCATTTTTGATGAGACGCTGAATAAAAGAAGTTTAATCGCCGGCAAACGAAAACCCGCGATTTCCCGTAAATCCGGTACTCGGCCCGTATAGTCAAAAGTATACAAAGAAAGTACTCAAGGAGTAAACTGATTTCCCGAATAAATTTTTAAATTATTTTTTCACCACTAAAACGCATGAGACTTGTAGTTTTTAAAAATGTTTTCATTTTTGATGAGACGCTGAATAAAAAAAGTTTAATCGCCGGCAAACGAAAACCCGCGATTTCCTGTAAATCCCGGGCTTGGCCCTTATAGTCGAATGTATACAAAGAAAGTACCCTGTGAGTAAACTCATTTTCAGAACGATTTTTTGAATTATTTTTTCACCACTAAAACGCATGAGACTTGTAGTATTTAAAAATGTTTTCATTTTTTATGAGACGCTAGATAAAAGAAGTTTAATCACCGGCAAACGAAAACCCGCGATTTCCCATAAATCCCGTACTCGGCCCCTATAGTCAAAAGTATACAAAGAAAGTACCCAGGGAGTAAACTGATTTCCCGAATAAATTTTTAAATTATTTTTTCACCACTAAAACGCATCAGACTTGTAGTTTTCAAAAATGTTTTCATTTTTGATGAGACGCTGAATAAAAGAAGTTTAATCGCCCGCAAACGGAAACCCGCGATTTCCCGTAAATCCCGTACTCGGCCCATATAGTCAAAAGTATACAAAAAAGTACCCAGGGAGTAAACTGATTTCCCGAATAAATTTTTAAATTATTTTTTGACCACTAAAACGCATGAGACTTGTAGTTTTCAAAAATGTTTTCATTTTTGATGAGACGCTGAATAAAAGAAGTTTAATCGCCGGCAAACGAAAACACGCGATTTCCTGTAAATCCCGGGCTTGGCCCCTATAGTCGAATATATACAAAGAAAGTACCCAGGGAGTAAACTCATTTCCCGAACGATTTTTTTAAATTATTTTTTCACCACTAAAACGCATGAGACTTGTAGTATTTAAAAATGTTTTCATTTTTGATGAGACGCTGAATAAAAGAAGTTTAATCGCCGGCAAACGAAAACCCGCGATTTCCCGTAAATCCGGTACTCGGCCCGTATAGTCAAAAGTATACAAAGAAAGTACTCAAGGAGTAAACTCATTTCCCGAACGATTTTTTAAATTATTTTTTCACCACTAAAACGCATGAGACTTGTAGTTTTCAAAAATGTTTTCATTTTTGATGAGACGCTAGATAAAAGAAGTTTAATCGCCGGCAAACGAAAACCCGCGATTTCCCGTAAATCCCGTATTCGGCCCCTATAGTCAAAAGTATACAAAGAAAGTACCCAGGGAGTAAACTGATTTCCCGAATAAATTTTTAAATTATTTTTTCACCACTAAAACGCATGAGACTTGTAGTTTTCAAAAATGTTTTCATTTTTGATGAGACGCTAGATAAAAGAAGTTTAATCACCGGCAAACGAAAACCCGCGATTTCCCATAAATCCCGTACTCGGCCCCTATAGTCAAAAGTATACAAAGAAAGTACCCAGGGAGTAAACTGATTTCCCGAATAAATTTTTAAATTATTTTTTCACCACTAAAACGCATCAGACTTGTAGTTTTCAAAAATGTTTTTATTTTTGATGAGACGCTGAATAAAAGAAGTTTAATCGCCCGCAAACGAAAACCCGCGATTTCCCGTAAATCCCGTACTCGGCCCATATAGTCAAAAGTATACAAAAAAGTACCCAGGGAGTAAACTGATTTCCCGAATAAATTTTTAAATTATTTTTTGACCACTAAAACGCATGAGACTTGTAGTTTTCAAAAATGTTTTCATTTTTGATGAGACGCTGAATAAAAGAAGTTTAATCGCCGGCAAACGAAAACACGCGATTTCCTGTAAATCCCGGGCTTGGCCCCTATAGTCGAATATATACAAAGAAAGTACCCAGGGAGTAAACTCATTTCCCGAACGATTTTTTTAAATTATTTTTTCACCACTAAAACGCATGAGACTTGTAGTATTTAAAAATGTTTTCATTTTTGATGAGACGCTGAATAAAAGATGTTTAATCGCCGGCAAACGAAAACCCGCGATTTCCCGTAAATCCGGTACTCGGCCCGTATAGTCAAAAGTATACAAAGAAAGTACTCAAGGAGTAAACTCATTTCCCGAACGATTTTTTAAATTATTTTTTCACCACTAAAACGCATGAGACTTGTAGTTTTCAAAAATGTTTTCATTTTTGATGAGACGCTAGATAAAAGAAGTTTAATCGCCGGCAAACGAAAACCCGCGATTTCCCGTAAATCCCGTATTCGGCCCCTATAGTCAAAAGTATACAAAGAAAGTACCCAGGGAGTAAACTGATTTCCCGAATAAATTTTTAAATTATTTTTTCACCACTAAAACGCATGAGACTTGTAGTTTTCAAAAATGTTTTCATTTTTGATGAGACGCTGAATAAAAGAAGTTTAATCGCCCGCAAACGAAAACCCGCGATTTCCCGTAAATCCCGTACTCGGCCCATATAGTCAAAAGTATACAAAAAAGTACCCAGGGAGTAAACTGATTTCCCGAATAAATTTTTAAATTATTTTTTGACCACTAAAACGCATGAGACTTGTAGTTTTCAAAAATGTTTTCATTTTTGATGAGACGCTAAATAAAAGAAGTTTAATCGCCGGCAAACGAAAACCGGCGATTTCCTGTAAATCCCGGGCTTGGCCCCTATAGTGGAATATATACAAAGAAAGTACCCAGGGAGTAAACTCATTTCCCGAACGATTTTTTTAAATTATTTTTTCACCACTAAAACGCATGAGACTTGTAGTATTTAAAAATGTTTTCATTTTTGATGAGACGCTGAATAAAAGAAGTTTAATCGCCGGCAAACGAAAACCCACGATTTCCCGTAAATCCGGTACTCGGCCCGTATAGTCAAAAGTATACAAAGAAAGTACTCAAGGAGTAAACTCATTTCCCGAACGATTTTTTAAATTATTTTTTCACCACTAAAACGCATGAGACTTGTAGTTTTCAAAAATGTTTTCATTTTTGATGAGACGCTAGATAAAAGAAGTTTAATCGCCGGCAAACGAAAACCCGCGATTTCCCGTAAATCCCGTACTCGGCCCGTATAGTCAAAAGTATACAAAGAAAGTACCCAGGGAGTAAACTGATTTCCCGAATAAATTTTTAAATTATTTTTTCACCACTAAAACGCATGAGACTTGTAGTTTTTAAAAATGTTTTCATTTTTGATGAGACGCTGAATAAAAGAAGTTTAATCGCCGGCAAACGAAAACCTGCGATTTCCTGTAAATCCCGGGCTTGGCCCCTATAGTCGAATGTATACAAAGAAAGTACCCTGTGAGTAAACTCATTTTCAGAACGATTTTTTGAATTATTTTTTCACCACTAAAACGCATGAGACTTGTAGTATTTAAAAATGTTTTCATTTTTGATGAGACGCTGAATAAAAGAAGTTTAATCGCCGGCAAACGAAAACCCGCGATTTCCCGTAAATCCGGTACTCGGCCCGTATAGTCAAAAGTATACAAAGAAAGTACTCAAGGAGTAAACTCATTTCCCGAACGATTTTTTAAATTATTTTTTCACCACTAAAACGCATGAGACTTGTAGTTTTCAAAAATGTTTTCATTTTTGATGAGACGCTAGATAAAAGAAGTTTAATCGCCGGCAAACGAAAACCCGCGATTTCCCGTAAATCCCGTATTCGGTCTCTATAGTCAAAAGTATACAAAGAAAGTACCCAGGGAGTAAACTGATTTCCCGAATAAATTTTTAAATTATTTTTTCACCACTAAAACGCATGAGACTTGTAGTTTTCAAAAATGTTTTCATTTTTGATGAGACGCTGAATAAAAGAAGTTTAATCGCCCGCAAACGAAAACCCGCGATTTCCCGTAAATCCCTTACTTGGCCCATATAGTCAAAAGTATACAAAAAAGTACCCAGGGAGTAAACTGATTTCCCGAATAAATTTTTAAATTATTTTTTGACCACTAAAACGCATGAGACTTGTAGTTTTCAAAAATGTTTTCATTTTTGATGAGACGGTAAATAAAAGAAGTTTAATCGCTGGCAAACGAAAACCCGCGATTTCCTGTAAATCCCGGGCTTGGCCCCTATAGTCGAATATATACAAAGAAAGTACCCAGGGAGTAAACTCATTTCCCGAACGATTTTTTTAAATTATTTTTTCACCACTAAAACGCATGAGACTTGTAGTATTTAAAAATGTTTTCATTTTTGATGAGACGCTGAATAAAAGAAGTTTAATCGCCGGCAAACGAAAACCCGCGATTTCCCGTAAATCCGGTACTCGGCCCGTATAGTCAAAAGTATACAAAGAAAGTACTCAAGGAGTAAACTTATTTCCCGAACGATTTTTTAAACTATTTTTTCACCACTAAAACGCATGAGACTTGTAGTTTTCAAAAATGTTTTCATTTTTGATGAGACGCTAGATAAAAGAAGTTTAATCGCCGGCAAACGAAAACCCGCGATTTCCCGTAAATCCCGTACTCGGCCCGTATAGTCAAAAGTATACAAAGAAAGTACCCAGGGAGTAAACTGATTTCCCGAATAAATTTTGAAATTATTTTTTCACCACTAAAACGCATGAGACTTGTAGTTTTTAAAAATGTTTTAATTTTTGATGAGACGCTGAATAAAAGAAGTTTAATCGCCGACAAACGAAAACCCGCGATTTCCTGTAAATCCCGGGCTTGGCCCCTATAGTCGAATGTATACAAAGAAAGTACCCTGTGAGTAAACTCATTTTCAGAACGATTTTTTGAATTATTTTTTCACCACTAAAACGCATGAGACTTGTAGTATTTAAAAATGTTTTCATTTTTGATGAGACGCTAAATAAAAGAAGTTTAATCGCCGACAAACGAAAACCCGCAATTTCCCGTAAATCCCGTTCCCGGCCCGTATAGTCAAATGTATATAAAGAAAGTACCCAGGGAGTAAACTCATTTCCCGAACGATTTTTTAAATTATTTTTTCACCACTTAAACGCATGATACTTGTAGTTTTCAAAAATATTTTCATTTTTGATGAGACGCTGAATAAAAGAAGTTTAATCGCCCGCAAACGAAAACCCGCGATTTCCCGTAAATCCCGTACTCGGCCCATATAGTCAAAAGTATACAAAAAAGTACCCAGGGAGTAAACTGATTTCCCGAATAAATTTTTAAATTATTTTTTGACCACTAAAACGCATGAGACTTGTAGTTTTCAAAACGTTTTCATTTTTGATGAGACGCTGAATAAACGAAGTTTAATCGCGGGAAACAAAAACCCGCGATTTCCTGTAAATCCCGGGCTTGGCCCCTATAGTCGAATATATACAAAGAAAGTACCCAGGGAGTAAACTCATTTCCCGAACGATTTTTTAAATTATTTTTTCACCACTAAAACGCATGGGACTTGTAGTATTTAAAAATGTTTTCATTTTTGATGAGACGCTGAATAAAAGAAGTTTAATCGCCGGCAAACGAAAACCCGCGATTTCCCGTAAATCCGGTACTCGGCCCGTATAGTCAAAAGTATACAAAGAAAGTACTCAAGGAGTAAACTCATTTCCCGAACGATTTTTCAAATTATTTTTTCACCACTAAAACGCATGAGACTTGTAGTTTTCAAAAATGTTTTCATTTTTGATGAGACTCTAGATAAAAGAAGTTTAATCGCCGGCTAACGAAAACCCGCGATTTCCCGTAAATCCCGTACTCGGCCCCTATAGTCAAAAGTATACAAAGAAAGTACCCAGGGAGTAAACTGATTTCCCGAATAAATTTTTAAAGTATTTTTTCACCACTAAAACGCATGAGACTTGTAGTTTTCAAAAATGTTTTCATTTTTGATGAGACGCTGAATAAAAGAAGTTTAATCGCCGGCAAACGAAAACCCGCGATTTCCTGTAAATCCCGGGTTTGGCCCCTATAGTGGAATGTATACAAAGAAAGTACCCTGTGAGTAAACTCATTTTCAGAAAGATATTTTAAATTATTTTTTCACCACTTAAACGCATGAGACTTGTAGTTTTCAAAAATATTTTCATTTTTGATGAGACGTTGAATAAAAGAAGTTTAATCGCCGGCAAACGAAAACCCGCGATTTCCTGTAAATCCCGGGCTTGGCCCCTATAGTCGAATATATACAAAGAAAGTACCCAGGGAGTAAACTCATTTCCCGAACGATTTTTTAAATTAATTTTTCACCACTAAAACGCATGAGACTTGTAGTATTTAAAAATGTTTTCATTTTTGATGAGACGCTGAATAAAAGAAGTTTAATCGCCGGCAAACGAAAACCCGCAATTTCCCGTAAATCCGGTACTCGGCCCGTATAGTCAAAAGTATACAAAGAAAGTACTCAAGGAGTAAACTCATTTCCCGAACGATTTTTTAAATTATTTTTTCACCACTAAAACGCATGAGACTTGTAGTTTTCAAAAATGTTTTCATTTTTGATGAGACGCTAGATAAAAGAAGTTTAATCACCGGCAAACGAAAACCCGCGATTTCCTGTAAATCCCGTACTCGGCCCCAATAGTCAAAAGTATACAAAGAAAGTACCCAGGGAGTAAACTGATTTCCCGAATAAATTTTTAAATTATTTTTTCACCACTAAAACGCATGAGACTTGTAGTTTTCAAAAATGTTTTCATTTTTGATGAGACGCTGAATAAAAGAAGTTTAATCGCCGGCAAACGAAAACACGCGATTTCCTGTAAATCCCGGGCTTGGCCCTTATAGTCGAATATATACAAAGAAAGTACCCAGGGAGTAAACTCATTTCCCGAACGATTTTTTTAAATTATTTTTTCACCACTAAAACGCATGAGACTTGTAATATTTAAAAATGTTTTCATTTTTGATGAGACGCTGAATAAAAGAAGTTTAATCGCCGGCAAACGAAAACCCGCGATTTCCCGTAAATCCGGTACTCGGCCCGTATAGTCAAAAGTATACAAAGAAAGTACTCAAGGAGTAAACTCATTTCCCGAACGATTTTTTAAATTATTTTTTCAACACTAAAACGCATGAGACTTGTAGTTTTCAAAAATGTTTTCATTTTTGATGAGACGCTAGATAAAAGAAGTTTAATCGCCGGCAAACGAAAACCCGCGATTTCCCGTAAAACCCGTACTCGGCCCCTATAGTCAAAAGTATACAAAGAAAGTACCCAGGGAGTAAACTGATTTCCCGAATAAATTTTTTAATTATTTTTTCACCACTAAAACGCATGAGACTTGTAGTTTTCAAAAATGTTTTCATTTTTGATGAGACGCTGAATAAAAGAAGTTTAATCGCCCGCAAACGAAAACCCGCGATTTCCCGTAAATCCCGTACTCGGCCCATATAGTCAAAAGTATACAAAAAAGTACCCAGGGAGTAAATTGATTTCCCGAATAAATTTTTAAATTATTTTTTGACCACTAAAACGCATGAGACTTGTAGTTTTCAAAAATGTTTTCATTTTTGATGAGACGCTGAATAAAAGAAGTTTAATCGCCGGCAAACGAAAACCTGCGATTTCCTGTAAATCCCGGGCTTGGCCCCTATAGTCGAATATATACAAAGAAAGTACCCAGGGAGTAAACTCATTTCCCGAACGATTTTTTAAATTATTTTTTCACCACTAAAACGCATGAGACTTGTAGTTTTCAAAAATGTTTTCATTTTTGATGAGACGCTGAATAAAAGAAGTTTAATCGCCGGCAAACGAAAACCCGCGATTTCCTGTAAATCCGGGCTTGGCCCCTATAGTCGAATATATACAAAGAAAGTACCCAGGAAGTAAACTCATTTCCCGAACGATTTTTTTAAATTATTTTTTCACCACTAAAACGCATGAGACTTGTATTATTTAAAAATGTTTTCATTTTTGATGAGACGCTGAATAAAAGAAGTTTAATCGCCGGCAAACGAAAACCCGCGATTTCCCGTAAAACCCGTACTCGGCCCCTATAGTCAAAAGTATACAAAGAAAGTACCCAGGGAGTAAACTGATTTCCCGAATAAATTTTTTAATTATTTTTTCACCACTAAAACGCATGAGACTTGTAGTTTTCAAAAATGTTTTCATTTTTGATGAGACGCTGAATAAAAGAAGTTTAATCGCCCGCAAACGAAAACCCGCGATTTCCCGTAAATCCCGTACTCGGCCCATATAGTCAAAAGTATACAAAAAAGTACCCAGGGAGTAAATTGATTTCCCGAATAAATTTTTAAATTATTTTTTGACCACTAAAACGCATGAGACTTGTAGTTTTCAAAAATGTTTTGATTTTTGATGAGACGCTGAATAAAAGAAGTTTAATCGCCGGCAAACGAAAACCTGCGATTTCCTGTAAATCCCGGGCTTGGCCCCTATAGTCGAATATATACAAAGAAAGTACCCAGGGAGTAAACTCATTTCCCGAACGATTTTTTAAATTATTTTTTCACCACTAAAACGCATGAGACTTGTAGTTTTCAAAAATGTTTTCATTTTTGATGAGACGTTGAATAAAAGAAGTTTAATCGCCGGCAAACGAAAACCCGCGATTTCCTGTAAATCCCGGGCTTGGCCCCTATAGTCGAATATATACAAAGAAAGTACCCAGGAAGTAAACTCATTTCCCGAACGATTTTTTTAAATTATTTTTTCACCACTAAAACGCATGAGACTTGTAGTATTTAAAAATGTTTTCATTTTCGATGAGACGCTGAATAAAAGAAGTTTAATCGCCGGCAAACGAAAACCCGCGATTTCCCATAAATCCGGTACTCGGCCCGTCTAGTCAAAAGTATACAAAGAAAGTACTCAAGGAGTAAACTCATTTCCCGAACGATTTTTTAAATTATTTTTTCACCACTAAAACGCATGAGACTTGTAGTTTTCAAAAATGTTTTCATTTTTGATGAGACGCTAGATAAAAGAAGTTTAATCGCCGGCAAACGAAAACCCGCGATTTCCCGTAAATCCCGTACTCGGCCCGTATAGTCAAAAGTATACAAAGAAAGTACCCAGGGAGTAAACTGATTTCCCGAATAAATTTTTAAATTATTTTTTCACCACTAAAACGCATGAGACTTGTAGTTTTCAAAAATGTTTTCATTTTTGATGAGACGCTGAATAAAAGAAGTTTAATCGCCGGCAAACGAAAACCCGCGATTTCCTGTAAATCCCGGGCTTGGCCCCTATAGTCGAATGTATACAAAGAAAGTACCCTGTGAGTAAACTCATTTTCAGAACGATTTTTTGAATTATTTTTTCACCACTAAAACGCATGAGACTTGTAGTATTTAAAAATGTTTTCATTTTTAATGAGACGCTAAATAAAAGAAGTTTAATCGCCGGCAAACGAAAACCCGCAATTCCCGTAAATCCCGTTCCCGGCCCGTATAGTCGAATGTATATAAAGAAAGTACCCAGGGAGTAAACTCATTTCCCGAACGATTTTTTAAATTATTTTTTCACCACTTAAACGCATGAGACTTGTAGTTTTCAAAAATATTTTCATTTTTGATGAGACGCTGAATAAAAGAAGTTTAATCGCCCGCAAACGAAAACCCGCGATTTCCCGTAAATCCCGTACTCGGCCCATATAGTCAAAAGTATACAAAAAAGTACCCAGGGAGTAAACTGATTTCCCGAATAAATTTTTAAATTATTTTTTGACCACTAAAACGCATGAGACTTGTAGTTTTCAAAACGTTTTCATTTTTGATGAGACGCTGAATAAACGAAGTTTAATCGCGGGAAACGAAAACCCGCGATTTCCTGTAAATCCCGGGCTTGGCCCCTATAGTCGAATATATACAAAGAAAGTACCCAGGGAGTAAACTCATTTCCCGAACGATTTTTTAAATTATTTTTTCACCACTAAAACGCATGGGACTTGTAGTATTTAAAAATGTTTTCATTTTTGATGAGACGCTGAATAAACGAAGTTTAATCGCGGGAAACGAAAACCCGCGATTTCCTGTAAATCCCGGGCTTGGCCCCTATAGTCGAATATATACAAAGAAAGTACCCAGGGAGTAAACTCATTTCCCGAACGATTTTTTAAATTATTTTTTCACCACTAAAACGCATGGGACTTGTAGTATTTAAAAATGTTTTTATTTTTGATGAGACGTTGAATAAAAGAAGTTTAATCGCCGGCAAACGAAAACCCGCGATTTCCCGTAAATCCGGTACTCGGCCCGCATAGTCAAAAGTATACAAAGAAAGTACTCAAGGAGTAAACTCATTTCCCAAACGATTTTTTAAATTATTTTTTCACCACTAAAATGCATGAGACTTGTAGTTTTCAAAAATGTTTTCATTTTTGATGAGACTCTAGATAAAAGAAGTTTAATCGCCGGCAAACGAAAACCCGCGATTTCCCGTAAATCCCGTACTCGGCCCCTATAGTCAAAAGTATACAAAGAAAGTACCCAGGGAGTAAACTGATTTCCCGAATAAATTTTTAAAGTATTTTTTCACCACTAAAACGCATGAGACTTGTAGTTTTCAAAAATGTTTTCATTTTTGATGAGACGCTGAATAAAAGAAGTTTAATCGCCGGCAAACGAAAACCCGCGATTTCCTGTAAATCCCGGGGTTGGCCCCTATAGTCGAATGTATACAAAGAAAGTACCCTGTGAGTAAACTCATTTTCAGAAAGATTTTTTAAATTATTTTTTCACCACTTAAACGCATGAGACTTGTAGTTTTCAAAAATATTTTCATTTTTGATGAGACACTGAATAAAAGAAGTTTAATCGCCCGCAAACGAAAACCCGCCATTTCCCGTAAATCCTGTACTCGGCCAATATAGTCAAAAGTATACAAAAAAGTACCCAGGGAGTAAGCTGATTTCCCGAATAAATTTTTAAATTATTTTTTGACCACTAAAACGCATGAGACTTGTAGTTTTCCAAAATGTTTTCATTTGTGATGAGACGCTGAATAAAAGAAGTTTAATTGCAGGCAAACGAAAACCCGCGATTTCCCGTAAATCCCGTACTCGGCCCCTATAGTCAAATGTATTCGAAGAAAGTACCCAGGGAGTAAACTGATTTCCTGAATAAATTTTTAAATTATTTTTTCACCACTAAAACGCATGAGACTTGTAGTATTTAAAAATGTTTTCATTTTTGATGAGACGCTAAATAAAAGAAGTTTAATCGCCGGCAAACGAAAACCCGCAATTTCCCGTAAATCCCGTTCCCGGCCCGTATAGTCGAATGTATATAAAGAAAGTGCCCAGGGAGTAAACTCATTTCCCGAACGATTTTTTAAATTATTTTTTCACCACTTAAACGCATGAGACTTGTAGTTTTCAAAAATATTTTCATTTTTGATGAGACGCTGAATAAAAGAAGTTTAATCGCCCGCAAACGAAAACCTGCGATTTCCCGTAAATCCCGTACTCGGCCCATATAGTCAAAAGTATACAAAAAAGTACCCAGGGAGTAAACTGATTTCCCGAATAAATTTTTAAATTATTTTTTGACCACTAAAACGCATGAGACTTGTAGTTTTCAAAACGTTTTCATTTTTGATGAGACGCTGAATAAACGAAGTTTAATCGCAGGAAACGAAAACCCGCGATTTCCTGTAAATCCCGGGCTTGGCCCCTATAGTCGAATGTATACAAAGAAAGTACCCTGTGAGTAAACTCATTTTCAGAAAGATTTTTTAAATTATTTTTTCACCACTTAAACGCATGAGACTTGTAGTTTTCAAAAATATTTTCATTTTTGATGAGACACTGAATAAAAGAAGTTTAATCGCCCGCAAACGAAAACCCGCCATTTCCCGTAAATCCTGTACTCGGCCAATATAGTCAAAAGTATACAAAAAAGTACCCAGGGAGTAAGCTGATTTCCCGAATAAATTTTTAAATTATTTTTTGACCACTAAAACGCATGAGACTTGTAGTTTTCCAAAATGTTTTCATTTGTGATGAGACGCTGAATAAAAGAAGTTTAATTGCAATCAAACGAAAACCCGCGATTTCCCGTAAATCCCGTACTCGGCCCCTATAGTCAAAAGTATTCGAAGAAAGTACCCAGGGAGTAAACTGATTTCCTGAATAAATTTTTAAATTATTTTTTCACCACTAAAACGCATGAGACTTGTAGTATTTAAAAATGTTTTCATTTTTGATGAGACGCTAAATAAAAGAAGTTTAATCGCCGGCAAACGAAAACCCGCAATTTCCCGTAAATCCCGTTCCCGGCCCGTATAGTCGAATGTATATAAAGAAAGTGCCCAGGGAGTAAACTCATTTCCCGAACGATTTTTTAAATTATTTTTTCACCACTTAAACGCATGAGACTTGTAGTTTTCAAAAATATTTTCATTTTTGATGAGACGCTGAATAAAAGAAGTTTAATCGCCCGCAAACGAAAACCCGCGATTTCCCGTAAATCCCGTACTCGGCCCATATAGTCAAAAGTATACAAAAAAGTACCCAGGGAGTAAACTGATTTCCCGAATAAATTTTTAAATTATTTTTTGACCACTAAAACGCATGAGACTTGTAGTTTTCAAAACGTTTTCATTTTTGATGAGACGCTGAATAAACGAAGTTTAATCGCGGGAAACGAAAACCCGCGATTTCCTGTAAATCCCGGGCTTGGCCCCTATAGTCGAATATATACAAAGAAAGTACCCAGGGAGTAAACTCATTTCCCGAACGATTTTTTAAATTATTTTTTCACCACTAAAACGCATGGGACTTGTAGTATTTAAAAATGTTTTCATTTTTGATGAGACGCTGAATAAACGAAGTTTAATCGCGGGAAACGAAAACCCGCGATTTCCTGTAAATCCCGGGCTTGGCCCCTATAGTCGAATATATACAAAGAAAGTACCCAGGGAGTAACCTCATTTCCCGAACGATTTTTTAAATTATTTTTTCACCATTAAAACGCATGGGACTTGTAGTATTTAAAAATGTTTTCATTTTTGATGAGACGCTGAATAAAAGAAGTTTAATCGCCGGCAAACGAAAACCCGCGATTTCCCGTAAATCCGGTACTCGGCCCGCATAGTCAAAAGTATACAAAGAAAGTACTCAAGGAGTAAACTCATTTCCCAAACGATTTTTTAAATTATTTTTTCGCCACTAAAACGCATGAGACTTGTAGTTTTCAAAAATGTTTTCATTTTTGATGAGACTCTAGATAAAAGAAGTTTAATCGCCGGCAAACGAAAACCCGCGATTTCCCGTAAATCCCGTACTCGGCCCCTATAGTCAAAAGTATACAAAGAAAGTACCCAGGGAGTAAACTGATTTCCCGAATAAATTTTTAAAGTATTTTTTCACCACTAAAACGCATGAGACTTGTAGTTTTCAAAAATGTTTTCATTTTTGATGAGACGCTGAATAAAAGAAGTTTAATCGCCGGCAAACGAAAACCCGCGATTTCCTGTAAATCCCGGGGTTGGCCCCTATAGTCGAATGTATACAAAGAAAGTACCCTGTGAGTAAACTCATTTTCAGAAAGATTTTTTAAATTATTTTTTCACCACTTAAACGCATGAGACTTGTAGTTTTCAAAAATATTTTCATTTTTGATGAGACACTGAATAAAAGAAGTTTAATCGCCCGCAAACGAAAACCCGCCATTTCCCGTAAATCCTGTACTCGGCCAATATAGTCAAAAGTATACAAAAAAGTACCCAGGGAGTAAGCTGATTTCCCGAATAAATTTTTAAATTATTTTTTGACCACTAAAACGCATGAGACTTGTAGTTTTCCAAAATGTTTTCATTTTTGATGAGACGCTGAATAAAAGAAGTTTAATCGCAGGCAAACGAAAACCCGCGATTTCCCGTAAATCCCGTACTCGGCCCCTATAGTCAAAAGTATTCAAAGAAAGTACCCAGGGAGTAAACTGATTTCCTGAATAAATTTTTAAATTATTTTTTCACCACTAAAACGCATGAGACTTGTAGTATTTAAAAATGTTTTCATTTTTGATGAGACGCTAAATAAAAGAAGTTTAATCGCCGGCAAACGAAAACCCGCAATTTCCCGTAAATCCCGTTCCCGGCCCGTATAGTCGAATGTATATAAAGAAAGTGCCCAGGGAGTAAACTCATTTCCCGAACGATTTTTTAAATTATTTTTTCACCACTTAAACGCATGAGACTTGTAGTTTTCAAAAATATTTTCATTTTTGATGAGACGCTGAATAAAAGAAGTTTAATCGCCCGCAAACGAAAACCCGCGATTTCCCGTAAATCCCGTACTCGGCCCATATAGTCAAAAGTATACAAAAAAGTACCCAGGAAGTAAACTGATTTCCCGAATAAATTTTTAAATTTTTTTTTGACCACTAAAACGCATGAGACTTGTAGTTTTCAAAAATGTTTTCATTTTTGATGAGACGCTGAATAAAAGAAGTTTAATCGCCGGCAAACGAAAACCCGCGATTTCCTGTAAATCCCGGGCTTGGCCTCTATAGTCGAATATATACAAAGAAAGTACCCAGGGAGTAAACTCATTTCCCGAACGATTTTTTAAATTATTTTTTCACCACTAAAACGCACGAGACTTGTAGTATTTAAAAATGTTTTCATTTTTGATGAGACGCTGAATAAAAGAAGTTTAATCGCCGGCAAACGAAAACCCGCGATTTCCCGTAAATCCGGTACTCGGCTTGTATAATCAAAAGTATACAAAGAAAGTACTCAAGGAGTAAACTCATTTCCCGAACGATTTTTTAAATTATTTTTTCACCACTAAAACGCATGAGACTTGTGGTTTTCAAAAATGTTTTCATTTTTGATGAGACGCTAGATAAAAGAAGTTTAATCGCCGGCAAACGAAAACCCGCGATTTCCCGTAAATCCCGTACTCGGCCCCTATAGTCAAAAGTATACAAAGAAAGTACCCAGGAAGTAAACTGATTTCCCAAATAAATTTTTAGATTATTTTTTCACCACTAAAACGCTTGAGACTTGTAGTTTTCAAAAATGTTTTCATTTTTGATGAGACGCTGCATAAAAGAAGTTTAATCGCCGGCAAACGAAAACCCGCAATTTCCCGTAAATCCCGTTCCCGGCCCGTATAGTCGAATGTATATAAAGAAAGTGCCCAGGGAGTAAACTCATTTCCCGAACGATTTTTTAAATTATTTTTTCACCACTTAAACGCATGAGACTTGTAGTTTTCAAAAATATTTTCATTTTTGATGAGACGCTGAATAAAAGAAGTTTAATCGCCCGCAAACGAAAACCCGCGATTTCCCGTAAATCCCGTACTCGGCCCATATAGTCAAAAGTATACAAAAAAGTACCCAGGGAGTAAACTGATTTCCCGAATAAATTTTTAAATTTTTTTTTGACCACTAAAACGCATGAGACTTGTAGTTTTCAAAAATGTTTTCATTTTTGATGAGACGCTGAATAAAAGAAGTTTAATCGCCGGCAAACGAAAACCCGCGATTTCCTGTAAATCCCGGGCTTGGCCCCTATAGTCGAATATATACAAAGAAAGTACCCAGGGAGTAAACTCATTTCCCGAATGATTTTTTAAATTATTTTTTCACCACTAAAACGCACGAGACTTGTAGTATTTAAAAATGTTTTCATTTTTGATGAGACGCTAGATAAAAGAAGTTTAATCGCCGGCAAACGAAAACCCGCGATTTCCCGTAAATCCCGTACTCGGCCCCTATAGTCAAAAGTATACAAAGAAAGTACCCAGGAAGTAAACTGATTTCCCAAATAAATTTTTAGATTATTTTTTCACCACTAAAACGCATGAGACTTGTAGTTTTCAAAAATGTTTTCATTTTTGATGAGACGCTGCATAAAAGAAGTTTAATCGCCGGCGAACGAAAACCCGCGATTTCCTGTAAATCCCGGGCTGGGCCCCTATAGTCGAATGTATACAAAGAAAGTACCCTGTGAGTAAACTCATTTACAGAACGATTTTTTAAATTATTTTTTCACCACTTAAACGCATGAGACTTGTAGTTTTCAAAAATTTTTTCATTTTTGATGAGACGCTGAATAAAAAAAGTTTAATCGCCCGCAAACGAAAACCCGCGATTTCCTGTAAATCCCGGGCTTGGCCCCTATAGTCGAATATATACAAAGAAAGTACCCAGGGAGTAAACTCATTTCCCGAACGATTTTTTAAATTATTTTTTCACCACTAAAACGCATGAGACTTGTAGTATTTAAAAATGTTTTCATTTTTGATGAGACGCTGAATAAAAGAAGTTTAATCGCCGGCAAACGAAAATCCGCGATTTCCCGTAAATCCGGAACTCGGCCCGTATAGTCAAAAGTATACAAAGAAAGTACTCAAGGAGTAAACTCATTTCCCGAACGATTTTTTAAATTATTTTTTCACCACTAAAACGCATGAGACTTGTAGTTTTCAAAAATGTTTTCATTTATGATGAGACTCTAGATAAAAGAAGTTTAATCGCCGGCAAACGAAAACCCGCGATTTCCCGTAAATCCCGTACTCGGCCCGTATAGTCAAAAGTATACAAAGAAAGTACCAAGGGAGTAAACTGATTTCCCGAATAAATTTTTAAATTATTTTTTCACCACTAATACGCATGAGACTTGTAGTTTTCAAAAATGTTTTCATTTTTGATGAGACGCTGAATAAAAGAAGTTTAATCGCCGGCGAACGAAAACCCGCGATTTCCTGTAAATCCCGGGCTTGGCCCCTATAGTCGAATGTATACAAAGAAAGTACCCTGTGAGTAAACACATTTTCAGAACGATTTTTTGAATTATTTTTTCACCACTAAAACGCATGAGACTTGTAGTATTTAAAAATGTTTTCATTTTTGATGAGACGCTAAGTAAAAGAAGTTTAATCGCCGGCAAACGAAAACCCGCAATTTCCCGTAAATCCCGTTCCCGGCCCGTATAGTCGAATGTATATAAAGAAAGTACCCAGGGAGTAAACTCATTTCCCGAACGATTTTTTAAATTATTTTTTCACCACTTAAACGCATGAGACTTGTAGTTTTCAAAAATATTTTCATTTTTGATGAGACGCTGAATAAAAGAAGTTTAATCGCCCGCAAACGAAAACCCGCGATTTCCTGTAAATCCCGTACTCGGCCCATATAGTCAAAAGTATACAAAAAAGTACCCACGGAGTAAACTGATTTCCCGAATAAATTTTTAAATTATTTTTTGACCACTAAAACGCATGAGACTTGTAGTTTTCAAAACGTTTTCATTTTTGATGAGACGCTGAATAAACGAAGTTTAATCGCGGGAAACGAAAACCCGCGATTTCCTGTAAATCCCGGGCTTGGCCCCTATAGTCGAATATATACAAAGAAAGTACCCAGGGAGTAAACTCATTTCCCGAACGATTTTTTAAATTATTTTTTCACCACTAAAACGCATGGGACTTGTAGTATTTAAAAATGTTTTCATTTTTGATGAGACGCTGAATAAAAGAAGTTTAATCGCCGGCAAACGAAAACCCGCTATTTCCCGTAAATCCGGTACTCGGCCCGTATAGTCAAAAGTATACAAAGAAAGTACTCAAGGAGTAAACTCATTTCCCGAACGATTTTTTAAATTATTTTTTCACCACTAAAACGCATGAGACTTGTAGTTTTCAAAAATGTTTTCATTTTTGATGAGACTCTAGATAAAAGAAGTTTAATCGCCGGCAAACGAAAACCCGCGATTTCCCGTAAATCCCGTACTCGGCCCCTATAGTCAAAAGTATACAAAGAAAGTACCCAGGGAGTAAACTGATTTCCCGAATAAATTTTTAAAGTATTTTTTCACCACTAAAACGCATGAGACTTGTAGTTTTCAAAAATGTTTTCATTTTTGATGAGACGCTGAATAAAAGAAGTTTAATCGCCGGCAAACGAAAACCCGCGATTTCCTGTAAATCCCGGGCTTGGCCCCTATAGTCGAATGTATACAAAGAAAGTACCCTGTGAGTAAACTCATTTTCAGAAAGATTTTTTAAATTATTTTTTCACCACTTAAACGCATGAGACTTGTAGTTTTCAAAAATATTTTCATTTTTGATGAGACACTGAATAAAAGAAATTTAATCGCCCGCAAACGAAAACCCGCCATTTCCCGTAAATCCTGTACTCGGCCCATATAGTCAAAAGTATACAAAAAAGTACCCAGGGAGTAAGCTGATTTCCCGAATAAATTTTTAAATTATTTTTTG
This sequence comes from Hydractinia symbiolongicarpus, assembly GCF_029227915.1. Taxonomy (NCBI): domain Eukaryota; kingdom Metazoa; phylum Cnidaria; class Hydrozoa; order Anthoathecata; family Hydractiniidae; genus Hydractinia; species Hydractinia symbiolongicarpus. Next base: position 881,139 of record NC_079886.1, read on the forward strand.
ACCACTAAAACGCATGAGACTTGTAGTTTTCAAAAATGTTTTCATTTTTGATGAGACGCTGAATAAAAAAAGTTTAATCGCCGGCAAACGAAAACCCGCGATTTCCTGTAAATCCCGGGCTTGGCCCCTATAGTCGAATATATACAAAGAAAGTACCCAGGGAGTAAACTCATTTCCCGAACGATTTTTTAAATTATTTTTTTACCACTAAAACGCATGAGACTTGTAGTATTTAAAAATGTTTTCATTTTTGATAAGACGCTGAATAAAAGAAGTTTAATCGCCGGCAAACGAAAACCCGCGATTTCCCGTAAATCCCGTACTCGGCCCCTATAGTCAAAAGTATACAAAGAAAGTACCCAGGGAGTAAACTGATTTCCCAAATAAATTTTTAGATTATTTTTTCACAACTAAAACGCATGAGACTTGTAGTTTTCAAAAATGTTTTCATTTTTGATGAGACGCTGCATAAAAGAAGTTTAATCGCCGGCGAACGAAAACCCGCGATTTCCTGTAAATCCCGGGCTTGGCCCCTATAGTCGAATGTATACAAAGAAAGTACCCTGTGAGTAAACTCATTTACAGAACGATTTTTTAAATTATTTTTTCACCACTTAAACGCATGAGACTTGTAGTTTTCAAAAATTTTTTCATTTTTGATGAGACGCTGAATAAAAGAAGTTTAATCGCCCGCAAACGAAAACCCGCGATTTCCTGTAAATCCCGGGCTTGGCCTCTATAGTCGAATATATACAAAGAAAGTACCCAGGGAGTAAACTCATTTCCCGAACGATTTTTTAAATTATTTTTTCACCACTAAAACGCATGAGACTTGTAGTATTTAAAAATGTTTTCATTTTTGATGAGACGCTGAATAAAAGAAGTTTAATCACCGGCAAACGAAAATCCGCGATTTCCCGTAAATCCGGTACTCGGCCCGTATAGTCAAAAGTATACAAAGAAAGTACTCAAGGAGTAAACTCATTTCCCGAACGATTTTTTAAATTATTTTTTCACCACTAAAACGCATGAGACTTGTAGTTTTTAAAAATGTTTTCATTTATGATGAGACTCTAGATAAAAGAAGTTTAATCGCCGGCAAACGAAAACCCGCGATTTCCCGTAAATCCCGTACTCGGCCCGTATAGTCAAAAGTATACAAAGAAAGTACCAAGGGAGTAAACTGATTTCCCGAATAAATTTTTAAATTATTTTTTCACCACTAAAACGCATGAGACTTGTAGTTTTCAAAAATGTTTTCATTTTTGATGAGACGCTAAATAAAAGAAGTTTAATCGCCCGCAAACGAAAACCCGCCATTTCCCGTAAATCTTGTACTCGGCCCATATAGTCAAAAGTATACAAAAAAGTACCCAGGGAGTAAGCTGATTTCCCAAATAAATTTTTAAATTATTTTTTCACCACTAAAACGCATGAGACTTGTAGTTTTCCAAAATGTTTTCATTTTTGATGAGACGCTGAATAAAAGAAGTTTAATCGCAGGCAAACGAAAACCCGCGATTTCCCGTAAATCCCGTACTCGGCCCCTATAGTCAAAAGTATACAAAGAAAGTACCCAGGGAGTAAACTGATTTCCTGAATAAATTTTTAAATTATTTTTTCACCACTAAAACGCATGAGACTTGTAGTATTTAAAAATGTTTTCATTTTTGATGAGACGCTAAATAAAAGAAGTTTAATCGCCGGCAAACGAAAACCCGCAATTTCCCGTAAATCCCGTTCCCGGCCCGTATAGTCGAATGTATATAAAGAAAGTGCCCAGGGAGTAAACTCATTTCCCGAACGATTTTTTAAATTATTTTTTCACCACTTAAACGCATGAGACTTGTAGTTTTCAAAAATATTTTCATTTTTGATGAGACGCTGAATAAAAGAAGTTTAATCGCCCGCAAACGAAAACCCGCGATTTCCTGTAAATCCCGTACTCAGCCCATATAGTCAAAAGTATACAAAAAAGTACCCACGGAGTAAACTGATTTCCCGAATAAATTTTTAAATTATTTTTTGACCACTAAAACGCATGAGACTTGTAGTTTTCAAAACGTTTTCATTTTTGATGAGACGCTGAATAAACGAAGTTTAATCGCGGGAAACGAAAACCCGCGATTTCCTGTAAATCCCGGGCTTAGCCCCTATAGTCGAATATATACAAAGAAAGTACCCAGGGAGTAAACTCATTTCCCGAACGATTTTTTAAATTATTTTTTCACCACTAAAACGCATGGGACTTGTAGTATTTAAAAATGTTTTCATTTTTGATGAGACGCTGAATAAAAGAAGTTTAATCGCCGGCAAACGAAAACCCGCGATTTCCCGTAAATCCGGTACTCGGCCCGTATAGTCAAAAGTATACAAAGAAAGTACTCAAGGAGTAAACTCATTTCCCGAACGATTTTTTAAAATATTTTTTCACCACTAAAACGCATGAGACTTGTAGTTTTCAAAAATGTTTTCATTTTTGATGAGACTCTAGATAAAAGAAGTTTAATCGCCGGCAAACGAAAACCCGCGATTTCCCGTAAATGCCGTACTCGGCCCCTATAGTCAAAAGTATACAAAGAAAGTACCCAGGGAGTAAACTGATTTCCCGAATAAATTTTTAAAGTATTTTTTCACCACTAAAACGCATGAGACTTGTAGTTTTCAAAAATGTTTTCATTTTTGATGAGACGCTGAATAAAAGAAGTTTAATCGCCGGCAAACGAAAACCCGCGATTTCCTGTAAATCCCGGGCTTGGCCCCTATAGTCGAATGTATACAAAGAAAGTACCCTGTGAGTAAACTCATTTTCAGAAAGATTTTTTAAATTATTTTTTCACCACTTAAACGCATGAGACTTGTAGTTTTCAAAAATATTTTCATTTTTGATGAGACACTAAATAAAAGAAATTTAATCGCCCGCAAACGAAAACCCGCCATTTCCCGTAAATCCTGTACTCGGCCCATATAGTCAAAAGTATACAAAAAAGTACCCAGGGAGTAAGCTGATTTCCCGAATAAATTTTTAAATTATTTTTTGACCACTAAAACGCATGAGACTTGTAGTTTTCAAAAATGTTTTCATTTTTGATGAGACGCTGAATAAAAAAAGTTTAATCGCCGGCAAACGAAAACCCGCGATTTCCTGTAAATCCCGGGCTTGGCCCCTATAGTCGAATATATACAAAGAAAGTACCCAGGGAGTAAACTCATTTCCCGAACGATTTTTTAAATTATTTTTTTACCACTAAAACGCATGAGACTTGTAGTATTTAAAAATGTTTTCATTTTTGATAAGACGCTGAATAAAAGAAGTTTAATCGCCGGCAAACGAAAACCCGCGATTTCCCGTAAATCCCGTACTCGGCCCCTATAGTCAAAAGTATACAAAGAAAGTACCCAGGGAGTAAACTGATTTCCCAAATAAATTTTTAGATTATTTTTTCACAACTAAAACGCATGAGACTTGTAGTTTTCAAAAATGTTTTCATTTTTGATGAGACGCTGCATAAAAGAAGTTTAATCGCCGGCGAACGAAAACCCGCGATTTCCTGTAAATCCCGGGCTTGGCCCCTATAGTCGAATGTATACAAAGAAAGTACCCTGTGAGTAAACTCATTTACAGAACGATTTTTTAAATTATTTTTTCACCACTTAAACGCATGAGACTTGTAGTTTTCAAAAATTTTTTCATTTTTGATGAGACGCTGAATAAAAGAAGTTTAATCGCCCGCAAACGAAAACCCGCGATTTCCTGTAAATCCCGGGCTTGGCCTCTATAGTCGAATATATACAAAGAAAGTACCCAGGGAGTAAACTCATTTCCCGAACGATTTTTTAAATTATTTTTTCACCACTAAAACGCATGAGACTTGTAGTACTTAAAAATGTTTTCATTTTTGATGAGACGCTGAATAAAAGAAGTTTAATCGCCGGCAAACGAAAATCCGCGATTTCCCGTAAATCCGGTACTCGGCCCGTATAGTCAAAAGTATACAAAGAAAGTACTCAAGGAGTAAACTCATTTCCCGAACGATTTTTTAAATTATTTTTTCACCACTAAAACGCATGAGACTTGTAGTTTTCAAAAATGTTTTCATTTATGATGAGACTCTAGATAAAAGAAGTTTAATCGCCGGCAAACGAAAACCCGCCATTTCCCGTAAATCTTGTACTCGGCCCATATAGTCAAAAGTATACAAAAAAGTACCCAGGGAGTAAGCTGATTTCCCAAATAAATTTTTAAATTATTTTTTCACCACTAAAACGCATGAGACTTGTAGTTTTCCAAAATGTTTTCATTTTTGATGAGACGCTGAATAAAAGAAGTTTAATCGCAGGCAAACGAAAACCCGCGATTTCCCGTAAATCCCGTACTCGGCCCCTATAGTCAAAAGTATACAAAGAAAGTACCCAGGGAGTAAACTGATTTCCTGAATAAATTTTTAAATTATTTTTTCACCACTAAAACGCATGAGACTTGTAGTATTTAAAAATGTTTTCATTTTTGATGAGACGCTAAATAAAAGAAGTTTAATCGCCGGCAAACGAAAACCCGCAATTTCCCGTAAATCCCGTTCCCGGCCCGTATAGTCGAATGTATATAAAGAAAGTGCCCAGGGAGTAAACTCATTTCCCGAACGATTTTTTAAATTATTTTTTCACCACTTAAACGCATGAGACTTGTAGTTTTCAAAAATATTTTCATTTTTGATGAGACGCTGAATAAAAGAAGTTTAATCGCCCGCAAACGAAAACCCGCGATTTCCCGTAAATCCCGTACTCGGCCCATATAGTCAAAAGTATACAAAAAAGTACCCAGGGAGTAAACTGATTTCTCGAATAAATTTTTAAATTATTTTTTGACCACTAAAACGCATGAGACTTGTAGTTTTCAAAAATGTTTTCATTTTTGATGAGACGCTGAATAAAAAAATTTTAATCGCCGGCAAACGAAAACCCGCGATTTCCTGTAAATCCCGGGCTTGGCCCCTATAGTCGAATATATACAAAGAAAGTACCCAGGGAGTAAACTCATTTCCCGAACGATTTTTTAAATTATTTTTTCACCACTAAAACGCATGAGACTTGTAGTATTTAAAAATGTTTTCATTTTTGATAAGACGCTGAATAAAAGAAGTTTAATCGCCGGCAAACGAAAACCCGCGATTTCCCGTAAATCCCGTACTCGGCCCCTATAGTCAAAAGTATACAAAGAAAGTACCCAGGGAGTAAACTGATTTCCCAAATAAATTTTTAGATTATTTTTTCACAACTAAAACGCATGAGACTTGTAGTTTTAAAAAATGTTTTCATTTTTGATGAGACGCTGCATAAAAGAAGTTTAATCGCCGTCGAACGAAAACCCGCGATTTCCTGTAAATCCCGGGCTTGGCCCCTATAGTCGAATGTATACAAAGAAAGTACCCTGTGAGTAAACTCATTTACAGAACGATTTTTTAAATTATTTTTTCACCACTTAAACGCATGAGACTTGTAGTTTTCAAAAATTTTTTCATTTTTGATGAGACGCTGAATAAAAGAAGTTTAATCGCCCGCAAACGAAAACCCGCGATTTCCTGTAAATCCCGGGCTTGGCCCCTATAGTCGAATATATACAAAGAAAGTACCCAGGGAGTAAACTCATTTCCTGAACGATTTTTTAAATTATTTTTTCACCACTAAAACGCATGAGACTTGTAGTATTTAAAAATGTTTTCATATTTGATGAGACGCTGAATAAAAGAAGTTTAATCGCCGGCAAACGAAAATCCGCGATTTCCCGTAAATCCGGTACTCGGCCCGTATAGTCAAAAGTATACAAAGAAAGTACTCAAGGAGTAAACTCATTTCCCGAACGATTTTTTAAATTATTTTTTCACCACTAAAACGCAAGAGACTTGTAGTTTTCAAAAATGTTTTCATTTATGATGAGACTCTAGATAAAAGAAGTTTAATCGCCGGCAAACGAAAACCCGCGATTTCCCGTAAATCCCGTACTCGGCCCGTATAGTCTAAAGTATACAAAGAAAGTACCAAGGGAGTAAACTGATTTCCCGAATAAATTTTTAAATTATTTATTCACCACTAAAACGCATGAGACTTGTAGTTTTCAAAAATGTTTTCATTTTTGATGAGACGCTGAATAAAAGAAGTTTAATGACTCGTTTAGTCAAAAATGACTAAACTCATCATCAAAAATGAAAACTTTTTTAAACACTACAAGTCTCATGCGTTTTAGTGGTGAAAAAATAATTTAAAAAATCGTTCGGGAAATGAGTTTACTTCTTGAGTACTTTCTTTGTATACTTTTGACTATACGGGCCGAGTACCGGATTTACGGGAAATCGCGGGTTTTCGTTTGCCGGCGATTAATTTTCTTTTATTCAGCGTCTTATCAAAAATTAAAACATTTTTGAAAGCTACAAGTCTCATGCGTTTTAGTGGTAATAAAAAATAATTTAAAAAATCGTTCTGAAAATTAGTTTACTCACAGGGTACTTTCTTTGTATACATTCGACTATAGGGGCCAAGCCCGGGATTTACAGGAAATCGCGGGTTTTCGTTTGCCGGCGATTAAACTTCTTTTATTCAGCGTCTCATCAAAAATGAAAACATTTTGGAAAACTACAAGTCTCATGCGTTTTAGTGGTGAAAAAATAATTTAAAAACTTATTCGGGAAATCAGTTTACTCCCTGGGTACTTTTTTTGTATACTTTTGACTATATGGGCCGAGTACGGGATTTACGGGAAATCGCGGGTTTTCGTTTGCGGGCGATTAAACTTCTTTTATTCAGCGTCTCATCAAAAATGAAAATATTTTTGAAAACTACAAGTCTCATGCGTTTAAGTGGCGAAAAAATAATTTCAAAAATCATTCGGGAAATGAGTTTACTCCCTGGGTACTTTCTTTATATACATTCGACTATACTAGCCGGGAACGGGATTTACGGGAAATTGCGGGTTTTCGTTTGCCGGCGATTAAACTTCTTTTATTTAGCGTCTCATCAAAAATGAAAACATTTTTAAATACTACAAGTCTCATGCGTTTTAGTGGTGAAAAAATAATTTAAAAAATTGTTCGGGAAATGAATTTACTCCCTGGGTACTTTCTTTGTATATATTCGACTATAGGGGCCAAGCCCGGGATTTACAGGAAATCGCGGGTTTTCGTTTGCCGGCGATTAAACTTCTTTTATTCAGCGTCTTATCAAAAATTAAAACATTTTTGAAAGCTACAAGTCTCATGCGTTTTAGTGGTGAAAAAATAATTTAAAAATTTATTCGGGAAATCAGTTTACTCCCTGGGTACTTTTTTTGTATACTTTTGACTACATGGGCCGAGTACGGGATTTACGGGAAATCGCGGGTTTTCGTTTGCGGGCGATTAAACTTCTTTTATTCAGCGTCTCATCAAAAATGAAAATATTTTTGAAAACTACAAGTCTCATGCGTTTAAGTGGCGAAAAAATAATTTAAAAAATCGTTCGGGAAATGATTTTATTCCCTGGGTACTTTCTTTATATACATTCGACTATACGGGCCGGGAACGGGATTTACGGGAAATTGCGGGTTTTCGTTTGCCGGCGATTAAACTTCTTTTATTCAGCGTCTCATCAAAAATGAAAATGTTTTTGAAAACTACAAGTCTCATGCGTATAAGTGGTGAAAAAATAATTTAAAAAATTGTTCGGGAAATGAGTTTACTCCCTGGGTACTTTCTTTATATACATTCGACTATACGGGCCGGGAACGAGATTTACGGGAAATTGCGGGTTTTCGTTTGCCGGCGATTGAACTTCTTTTATTTAGCGTCTCATCAAAAATGAAAACATTTTTAATTACTACAAGTCTCATGCGTTTTAGTGGTGAAAAAATAATTTAAAAAATCGTTCGGGAAATGAGTTTACTCCCTGGGTACTTTCTTTGTATACTTTTGACTATACGGGCCGAGTACGGGATTTACGGGAAATCGCGGGTTTTCGTTTGCCGGCGATTAAACTTCTTTTATTTAGCGTCTCATCAAAAATGAAAACATTTTTGAAAACTACAAGTCTCATGCGTTTTAGTGGTGAAAAAATAATTTAAAAAATCGTTCGGGAAATGAGTTTACTCCTTGAGTACTTTCTTTGTATACTTTTGACTATACGGGCCGAGTACCGGATTTACGGGAAATTGCGGGTTTTCGTTTGCCGGCGATTAAACTTCTTTTATTCAGCGTCTTATCAAAAATGAAAACATTTTTGAAAGCTACAAGTCTCTTGCGTTTTAGTGGTGAAAAAATAATTTAAAAAATCGTTCTGAAAATGAATTTACTTACAGGGTACTTTCTTTGTATATATTCGACTATAGGGGCCAAGCCCGGGATTTACAGGAAATCGCGGGTTTTCGTTTGCCGGCGATTAAACTTCTTTTATTCAGCGTCTCATCAAAAATGAAAACATTTTTGAAAACTACAAGTCTCATGCGTTTTAGTGGTGAAAAAATAATTTAAAAATTTATTCGAGAAATCTGTTTACTCCCTGGGTACTTTTTTTGTATACTTTTGACTATATGGGCCGAGTTCGGGATTTGCGGGAAATCGCGGGTTTTCGTTTGCGGGCGATTAAACTTCTTTTATTCAGCGTCTCATCAAAAATGAAAATATTTTTGAAAACTACAAGTCTCATGCGTTTAAGTGGTGAAAAAATAATTTAAAAAATCGTTCGGGAAATGAGTTTACTCCCTGGGTACTTTCTTTATATACATTCGACTATACGGGCCAGAACGGGATTTACGGGAAATTGCGGGTTTTCGTTTGCCGGCGATTAAACTTCTTTTATTTAGCGTCTCATCAAAAATGAAAACATTTTTGAAAACTACAAGTCTCATGCGTTTTAGTGGTGAAAAAATATTTTAAAAAATCGTTCGGGAAATGAGTTTACTCCTTGAGTACTTTCTTTGTATACTTTTGACTATACGGGCCGAGTACCGGATTTACGGGAAATCGCGGGTTTTCGTTTGCCGGCGATTAAACTTCTTTTAGTTAGCGTCTCATCAAAAATGAAAACATTTTTGAAAACTACAAGTCTCATGCGTTTTAGTGGTGAAAAAATAATTTAAAAAATCGTTCGGGAAATGAGTTTACTCCCTGGGTACTTTCTTTATATGCATTCGACTATACGGGCCAGAACGGGATTTACGGGAAATTGCGCGTTTTCGTTTGCCGGCGATTAAACTTCTTTTAATTAGCGTCTCATCAAAAATGAAAACATTTTTACATACTACAAGTCTCATGCGTTTTAGTGGTGAAAAAATAATTTAAAAAATCGTTCTGAAAATGAATTTACTTACAGGGTACTTTCTTTGTATATATTCGACTATAGGGGCCAAGCCCGGGATTTACAGGAAATCGCGGGTTTTCGTTTGCCGGCGATTAAACTTCTTTTATTCAGCGTCTCATCAAAAATGAAAACATTTTTGAAAACTACAAGTCTCATGCGTTTTAGTGGTGAAAAAATAATTTAAAAATTTATTCGAGAAATCTGTTTACTCCCTGGGTACTTTTTTTGTATACTTTTGACTATATGGGCCGAGTTCGGGATTTACGGGAAATCGCGGGTTTTCGTTTGCGGGCGATTAAACTTCTTTTATTCAGCGTCTCATCAAAAATGAAAATTATTTTGAAAACTACAAGTCTCATGCGTTTAAGTGGTGAAAAAATAATTTAAAAAATCGTTCGGGAAATGGGTTTACTCCCTGGGTACTTTCTTTATATACATTCGACTATACGGGCCAGAACGGGATTTACGGGAAATTGCGGGTTTTCGTTTGCCGGCGATTAAACTTCTTTTATTTAGCGTCTCATCAAAAATGAAAACATTTTTGAAAACTACAAGTCTCATGCGTTTTAGTGGTGAAAAAGTAATTTAAAAAATCGTTCGGGAAATGAGTTTACTCCTTGAGTACTTTCTTTGTATACTTTTGACTATACGGGCCGAGTGCCGGATTTACGGGAAATCGCGGGTTTTCGTTTGCCGGCGATTAAACTTCTTTTATTTAGCGTCTCATCAAAAATGAAAACATTTTTGAAAACTACAAGTCTCATGCGTTTTAGTGGTGAAAAAATAATTTAAAAAATCGTTCGGGAAATGAGTTTACTCCCTGGGTACTTTCTTTATATACATTCGACTATACAGGCCAGAACGGGATTTACGGGAAATTGCGGGTTTTCGTTTGCCGGCGATTAAACTTCTTTTATTTAGCGTCTCATCAAAAGTGAAAACATTTTTAAAAACTACAAGTCTCATGCGTTTAAGTGGTGAAAAAATAATTTAAAAAATCGTTCGGGAAATGAGTTTACTCCCTGGGTACTTTCTTTGTATACTTTTGACTATACGGGCCGAGTAGGGGATTTACGGGAAATCGCGGGTTTTCGTTTGCCGGCGATTAAACTTCTTTTATTTAGCGTCTCATCAAAAATGAAAACATTTTTGAAAACTACAAGTCTCATGCGTTTTAGTGGTGAAAAAATAATTTAAAAAATCGTTCTGAAAATGAGTTTACTCACAGGGTACTTTCTTTGTATACATTCGACTATAGGGGCCAAGCCCGGGATTTACAGGAAATCGCGGGTTTTCGTTTGCCGGCGATTAAACTTCTTTTATTCAGCGTCTCATCAAAAATGAAAATGTTTTTGAAAACTACAAGTCTCATGCGTATAAGTGGTGAAAAAATAATTTAAAAAATTGTTCGGGAAATGAGTTTACTCCCTGGGTACTTTCTTTATATACATTCGACTATACGGGCCGGGAACGGGATTTACGGGAAATTGCGGGTTTTCGTTTGCCGGCGATTAAACTTCTTTTATTTAGCGTCTCATCAAAAATGAAAACATTTTTAATTACTACAAGTCTCATGCGTTTTAGTGGTGAAAAAATAATTTAAAAAATCGTTCGGGAAATGAGTTTACTCCCTGGGTACTTTTTTGTATACTTTTGACTATACGGGCCGAGTACGGGATTTACGGGAAATCGCGGGTTTTCGTTTGCCGGCGATTAAACTTCTTTTATTTAGCGTCTCATCAAAAATGAAAACATTTTTGAAAACTACAAGTCTCATGCGTTTTAGTGGTGAAAAAATAATTTAAAAAATCGTTCGGGAAATGAGTTTACTCCTTGAGTACTTTCTTTGTATACTTTTGACTATACGGGCCGAGTACCGGATTTACTGGAAATTGCGGGTTTTCGTTTGCTGGCGATTAAACTTCTTTTATTCAGCGTCTTATCAAAAATGAAAACATTTTTGAAAGCTACAAGTCTCTTGCGTTTTAGTGGTGAAAAAATAATTTAAAAAATCGTTCTGAAAATGAATTTACTTACAGGGTACTTTCTTTGTATACTTTTGACTATACGGGCCGAGTACCGGATTTACGGGAAATCGCGGGTTTTCGTTTGCCGGCGATTAAACTTCTTTTATTCAGCGTCTTATCAAAAATTAAAACATTTTTGAAAGCTACAAGTCTCATGCGTTTTAGTGGTAATAAAAAATAATTTAAAAAATCGTTCTGAAAATTAGTTTACTCACAGGGTACTTTCTTTGTATACATTCGACTATAGGGGCCAAGCCCGGGATTTACAGGAAATCGCGGGTTTTCGTTTGCCGGCGATTAAACTTCTTTTATTCAGCGTCTCATCAAAAATGAAAACATTTTGGAAAACTACAAGTCTCATGCGTTTTAGTGGTGAAAAAATAATTTAAAAACTTATTCGGGAAATCAGTTTACTCCCTGGGTACTTTTTTTGTATACTTTTGACTATATGGGCCGAGTACGGGATTTACGGGAAATCGCGGGTTTTCGTTTGCGGGCGATTAAACTTCTTTTATTCAGCGTCTCATCAAAAATGAAAATATTTTTGAAAACTACAAGTCTCATGCGTTTAAGTGGCGAAAAAATAATTTCAAAAATCATTCGGGAAATGAGTTTACTCCCTGGGTACTTTCTTTATATACATTCGACTATACTAGCCGGAAACGGGATTTACGGGAAATTGCGGGTTTTCGTTTGCCGGCGATTAAACTTCTTTTATTTAGCGTCTCATCAAAAATGAAAACATTTTTAAATACTACAAGTCTCATGCGTTTTAGTGGTGAAAAAATAATTTAAAAAATCGTTCGGGAAATGAATTTACTCCCTGGGTACTTTCTTTGTATATATTCGACTATAGGGGCCAAGCCCGGGATTTACAGGAAATCGCGGGTTTTCGTTTGCCGGCGATTAAACTTCTTTTATTCAGCGTCTTATCAAAAATTAAAACATTTTTGAAAGCTACAAGTCTCATGCGTTTTAGTGGTGAAAAAATAATTTAAAAATTTATTCGGGAAATCAGTTTACTCCCTGGGTACTTTTTTTGTATACTTTTGACTACATGGGCCGAGTACGGGATTTACGGGAAATCGCGGGTTTTCGTTTGCGGGCGATTAAACTTCTTTTATTCAGCGTCTCATCAAAAATGAAAATATTTTTGAAAACTACAAGTCTCATGCGTTTAAGTGGCGAAAAAATAATTTAAAAAATCGTTCGGGAAATGATTTTATTCCCTGGGTACTTTCTTTATATACATTCGACTATACGGGCCGGGAACGGGATTTACGGGAAATTGCGGGTTTTCGTTTGCCGGCGATTAAACTTCTTTTATTCAGCGTCTCATCAAAAATGAAAATGTTTTTGAAAACTACAAGTCTCATGCGTATAAGTGGTGAAAAAATAATTTAAAAAATTGTTCGGGAAATGAGTTTACTCCCTGGGTACTTTCTTTATATACATTCGACTATACGGGCCGGGAACGAGATTTACGGGAAATTGCGGGTTTTCGTTTGCCGGCGATTGAACTTCTTTTATTTAGCGTCTCATCAAAAATGAAAACATTTTTAATTACTACAAGTCTCATGCGTTTTAGTGGTGAAAAAAAAATTTAAAAAATCGTTCGGGAAATGAGTTTACTCCCTGGGTACTTTCTTTGTATACTTTTGACTATACGGGCCGAGTACGGGATTTACAGGAAATCGCGGGTTTTCGTTTGCCGGCGATTAAACTTCTTTTATTTAGCGTCTCATCAAAAATGAAAACATTTTTGAAAACTACAAGTCTCATGCGTTTTAGTGGTGAAAAAATAATTTAAAAAATCGTTCGGGAAATGAGTTTACTCCTTGAGTACTTTCTTTGTATACTTTTGACTATACGGGCCGAGTACCGGATTTACGGGAAATTGCGGGTTTTCGTTTGCCGGCGATTAAACTTCTTTTATTCAGCGTCTTATCAAAAATTAAAACATTTTTGAAAGCTACAAGTCTCATGCGTTTTAGTGGTGAAAAAATAATTTAAAAATTTATTCGGGAAATCAGTTTACTCCCTGGGTACTTTTTTTGTATACTTTTGACTACATGGGCCGAGTACGGGATTTACGGGAAATCGCGGGTTTTCGTTTGCGGGCGATTAAACTTCTTTTATTCAGCGTCTCATCAAAAATGAAAATATTTTTGAAAACTACAAGTCTCATGCGTTTAAGTGGCGAAAAAATAATTTAAAAAATCGTTCGGGAAATGATTTTATTCCCTGGGTACTTTCTTTATATACATTCGACTATACGGGCCGGGAACGGGATTTACGGGAAATTGCGGGTTTTCGTTTGCCGGCGATTAAACTTCTTTTATTCAGCGTCTCATCAAAAATGAAAATGTTTTTGAAAACTACAAGTCTCATGCGTATAAGTGGTGAAAAAATAATTTAAAAAATTGTTCGGGAAATGAGTTTACTCCCTGGGTACTTTCTTTATATACATTCGACTATACGGGCCGGGAACGAGATTTACGGGAAATTGCGGGTTTTCGTTTGCCGGCGATTGAACTTCTTTTATTTAGCGTCTCATCAAAAATGAAAACATTTTTAATTACTACAAGTCTCATGCGTTTTAGTGGTGAAAAAAAAATTTAAAAAATCGTTCGGGAAATGAGTTTACTCCCTGGGTACTTTCTTTGTATACTTTTGACTATACGGGCCGAGTACGGGATTTACAGGAAATCGCGGGTTTTCGTTTGCCGGCGATTAAACTTCTTTTATTTAGCGTCTCATCAAAAATGAAAACATTTTTGAAAACTACAAGTCTCATGCGTTTTAGTGGTGAAAAAATAATTTAAAAAATCGTTCGGGAAATGAGTTTACTCCTTGAGTACTTTCTTTGTATACTTTTGACTATACGGGCCGAGTACCGGATTTACGGGAAATTGCGGGTTTTCGTTTGCCGGCGATTAAACTTCTTTTATTCAGCGTCTTATCAAAAATTAAAACATTTTTGAAAGCTACAAGTCTCATGCGTTTTAGTGGTGAAAAAATAATTTAAAAATTTATTCGGGAAATCAGTTTACTCCCTGGGTACTTTTTTTGTATACTTTTGACTACATGGGCCGAGTACGGGATTTACGGGAAATCGCGGGTTTTCGTTTGCGGGCGATTAAACTTCTTTTATTCAGCGTCTCATCAAAAATGAAAATATTTTTGAAAACTACAAGTCTCATGCGTTTAAGTGGCGAAAAAATAATTTAAAAAATCGTTCGGGAAATGATTTTATTCCCTGGGTACTTTCTTTATATACATTCGACTATACGGGCCGGGAACGGGATTTACGGGAAATTGCGGGTTTTCGTTTGCCGGCGATTAAACTTCTTTTATTCAGCGTCTCATCAAAAATGAAAATGTTTTTGAAAACTACAAGTCTCATGCGTATAAGTGGTGAAAAAATAATTTAAAAAATTGTTCGGGAAATGAGTTTACTCCCTGGGTACTTTCTTTATATACATTCGACTATACGGGCCGGGAACGAGATTTACGGGAAATTGCGGGTTTTCGTTTGCCGGCGATTGAACTTCTTTTATTTAGCGTCTCATCAAAAATGAAAACATTTTTAATTACTACAAGTCTCATGCGTTTTAGTGGTGAAAAAAAAATTTAAAAAATCGTTCGGGAAATGAGTTTACTCCCTGGGTACTTTCTTTGTATACTTTTGACTATACGGGCCGAGTACGGGATTTACGGGAAATCGCGGGTTTTCGTTTGCCGGCGATTAAACTTCTTTTATTTAGCGTCTCATCAAAAATGAAAACATTTTTGAAAACTACAAGTCTCATGCGTTTTAGTGGTGAAAAAATAATTTAAAAAATCGTTCGGGAAATGAGTTTACTCCTTGAGTACTTTCTTTGTATACTTTTGACTATACGGGCCGAGTACCGGATTTACGGGAAATTGCGGGTTTTCGTTTGCCGGCGATTAAACTTCTTTTATTCAGCGTCTTGTCAAAAATGAAAACATTTTTGAAAGCTACAAGTCTCTTGCGTTTTAGTGGTGAAAAAATAATTTAAAAAATCGTTCTGAAAATGAATTTACTTACAGGGTACTTTCTTTGTATATATTCGACTATAGGGGCCAAGCCCGGGATTTACAGGAAATCGCGGGTTTTCGTTTGCCGGCGAATAAACTTCTTTTATTCAGCGTCTCATCAAAAATGAAAACATTTTTGAAAACTACAAGTCTCATGCGTTTTAGTGGTGAAAAAATAATTTAAAAATTTATTCGAGAAATCTGTTTACTCCCTGGGTACTTTTTTTGTATACTTTTGACTATATGGGCCGAGTTCGGGATTTGCGGGAAATCGCGGGTTTTCGTTTGCGGGCGATTAAACTTCTTTTATTCAGCGTCTCATCAAAAATGAAAATATTTTTGAAAACTACAAGTCTCATGCGTTTAAGTGGTGAAAAAATAATTTAAAAAATCGTTCGGGAAATGAGTTTACTCCCTGGGTACTTTCTTTATATACATTCGACTATACGGGCCAGAACGGGATTTACGGGAAATTGCGGGTTTTCGTTTGCCGGCGATTAAACTTCTTTTATTTAGCGTCTCATCAAAAATGAAAACATTTTTGAAAACTACAAGTCTCATGCGTTTTAGTGGTGAAAAAATATTTTAAAAAATCGTTCGGGAAATGAGTTTACTCCTTGAGTACTTTCTTTGTATACTTTTGACTATACGGGCCGAGTACCGGATTTACGGGAAATCGCGGGTTTTCGTTTGCCGGCGATTAAACTTCTTTTAGTTAGCGTCTCATCAAAAATGAAAACATTTTTGAAAACTACAAGTCTCATGCGTTTTAGTGGTGAAAAAATAATTTAAAAAATCGTTCGGGAAATGAGTTTACTCCCTGGGTACTTTCTTTATATGCATTCGACTATACGGGCCAGAACGGGATTTACGGGAAATTGCGCGTTTTCGTTTGCCGGCGATTAAACTTCTTTTAATTAGCGTCTCATCAAAAATGAAAACATTTTTACATACTACAAGTCTCATGCGTTTTAGTGGTGAAAAAATAATTTAAAAAATCGTTCTGAAAATGAATTTACTTACAGGGTACTTTCTTTGTATATATTCGACTATAGGGGCCAAGCCCGGGATTTACAGGAAATCGCGGGTTTTCGTTTGCCGGCGATTAAACTTCTTTTATTCAGCGTCTCATCAAAAATGAAAACATTTTTGAAAACTACAAGTCTCATGCGTTTTAGTGGTGAAAAAATAATTTAAAAATTTATTCGAGAAATCTGTTTACTCCCTGGGTACTTTTTTTGTATACTTTTGACTATATGGGCCGAGTTCGGGATTTACGGGAAATCGCGGGTTTTCGTTTGCGGGCGATTAAACTTCTTTTATTCAGCGTCTCATCAAAAATGAAAATTATTTTGAAAACTACAAGTCTCATGCGTTTAAGTGGTGAAAAAATAATTTAAAAAATCGTTCGGGAAATGGGTTTACTCCCTGGGTACTTTCTTTATATACATTCGACTATACGGGCCAGAACGGGATTTACGGGAAATTGCGGGTTTTCGTTTGCCGGCGATTAAACTTCTTTTATTTAGCGTCTCATCAAAAATGAAAACATTTTTGAAAACTACAAGTCTCATGCGTTTTAGTGGTGAAAAAGTAATTTAAAAAATCGTTCGGGAAATGAGTTTACTCCTTGAGTACTTTCTTTGTATACTTTTGACTATACGGGCCGAGTGCCGGATTTACGGGAAATCGCGGGTTTTCGTTTGCCGGCGATTAAACTTCTTTTATTTAGCGTCTCATCAAAAATGAAAACATTTTTGAAAACTACAAGTCTCATGCGTTTTAGTGGTGAAAAAATAATTTAAAAAATCGTTCGGGAAATGAGTTTACTCCCTGGGTACTTTCTTTATATACATTCGACTATACAGGCCAGAACGGGATTTACAGGAAATCGCGGGTTTTCGTTTGCCGGCGAATAAACTTCTTTTATTCAGCGTCTCATCAAAAATGAAAACATTTTTGAAAACTACAAGTCTCATGCGTTTTAGTGGTGAAAAAATAATTTAAAAATTTATTCGAGAAATCTGTTTACTCCCTGGGTACTTTTTTTGTATACTTTTGACTATATGGGCCGAGTTCGGGATTTGCGGGAAATCGCGGGTTTTCGTTTGCGGGCGATTAAACTTCTTTTATTCAGCGTCTCATCAAAAATGAAAATATTTTTGAAAACTACAAGTCTCATGCGTTTAAGTGGTGAAAAAATAATTTAAAAAATCGTTCGGGAAATGAGTTTACTCCCTGGGTACTTTCTTTATATACATTCGACTATACGGGCCAGAACGGGATTTACGGGAAATTGCGGGTTTTCGTTTGCCGGCGATTAAACTTCTTTTATTTAGCGTCTCATCAAAAATGAAAACATTTTTGAAAACTACAAGTCTCATGCGTTTTAGTGGTGAAAAAATATTTTAAAAAATCGTTCGGGAAATGAGTTTACTCCTTGAGTACTTTCTTTGTATACTTTTGACTATACGGGCCGAGTACCGGATTTACGGGAAATCGCGGGTTTTCGTTTGCCGGCGATTAAACTTCTTTTAGTTAGCGTCTCATCAAAAATGAAAACATTTTTGAAAACTACAAGTCTCATGCGTTTTAGTGGTGAAAAAATAATTTAAAAAATCGTTCGGGAAATGAGTTTACTCCCTGGGTACTTTCTTTATATGCATTCGACTATACGGGCCAGAACGGGATTTACGGGAAATTGCGCGTTTTCGTTTGCCGGCGATTAAACTTCTTTTAATTAGCGTCTCATCAAAAATGAAAACATTTTTACATACTACAAGTCTCATGCGTTTTAGTGGTGAAAAAATAATTTAAAAAATCGTTCTGAAAATGAATTTACTTACAGGGTACTTTCTTTGTATATATTCGACTATAGGGGCCAAGCCCGGGATTTACAGGAAATCGCGGGTTTTCGTTTGCCGGCGATTAAACTTCTTTTATTCAGCGTCTCATCAAAAATGAAAACATTTTTGAAAACTACAAGTCTCATGCGTTTTAGTGGTGAAAAAATAATTTAAAAATTTATTCGAGAAATCTGTTTACTCCCTGGGTACTTTTTTTGTATACTTTTGACTATATGGGCCGAGTTCGGGATTTACGGGAAATCGCGGGTTTTCGTTTGCGGGCGATTAAACTTCTTTTATTCAGCGTCTCATCAAAAATGAAAATTATTTTGAAAACTACAAGTCTCATGCGTTTAAGTGGTGAAAAAATAATTTAAAAAATCGTTCGGGAAATGGGTTTACTCCCTGGGTACTTTCTTTATATACATTCGACTATACGGGCCAGAACGGGATTTACGGGAAATTGCGGGTTTTCGTTTGCCGGCGATTAAACTTCTTTTATTTAGCGTCTCATCAAAAATGAAAACATTTTTGAAAACTACAAGTCTCATGCGTTTTAGTGGTGAAAAAGTAATTTAAAAAATCGTTCGGGAAATGAGTTTACTCCTTGAGTACTTTCTTTGTATACTTTTGACTATACGGGCCGAGTGCCGGATTTACGGGAAATCGCGGGTTTTCGTTTGCCGGCGATTAAACTTCTTTTATTTAGCGTCTCATCAAAAATGAAAACATTTTTGAAAACTACAAGTCTCATGCGTTTTAGTGGTGAAAAAATAATTTAAAAAATCGTTCGGGAAATGAGTTTACTCCCTGGGTACTTTCTTTATATACATTCGACTATACAGGCCAGAACGGGATTTACGGGAAATTGCGGGTTTTCGTTTGCCGGCGATTAAACTTCTTTTATTTAGCGTCTCATCAAAAGTGAAAACATTTTTAAAAACTACAAGTCTCATGCGTTTAAGTGGTGAAAAAATAATTTAAAAAATCGTTCGGGAAATGAGTTTACTCCCTGGGTACTTTCTTTGTATACTTTTGACTATACGGGCCGAGTAGGGGATTTACGGGAAATCGCGGGTTTTCGTTTGCCGGCGATTAAACTTCTTTTATTTAGCGTCTCATCAAAAATGAAAACATTTTTGAAAACTACAAGTCTCATGCGTTTTAGTGCTGAAAAAATAATTTAAAAAATCGTTCTGAAAATGAGTTTACTCACAGGGTACTTTCTTTGTATACATTCGACTATAGGGGCCAAGCCCGGGATTTACAGGAAATCGCGGGTTTTCGTTTGCCGGCGATTAAACTTCTTTTATTCAGCGTCTCATCAAAAATGAAAACATTTTGGAAAACTACAAGTCTCATGCGTTTTAGTGGTGAAAAAATAAATCAAAAATTTATTCGGGAAATCAGTTTACTCCCTGGGTACTTTTTTTGTATACTTTTGACTACATGGGCCGAGTACGGGATTTACGGGAAATCGCGGGTTTTCGTTTGCGGGCGATTAAACTTCTTTTATTCAGCGTCTCATCAAAAATGAAAATATTTTTGAAAACTACAAGTCTCATGCGTTTAAGTGGCGAAAAAATAATTTAAAAAATCGTTCGGGAAATGAGTTTATTCCCTGGGTACTTTCTTTATATACATTCGACTATACGGGCCGGGAACGGGATTTACGGGAAATTGCGGGTTTTCGTTTGCCGGCGATTAAACTTCTTTTATTCAGCGTCTCATCAAAAATGAAAATGTTTTTGAAAACTACAAGTCTCATGCGTATAAGTGGTGAAAAAATAATTTAAAAAATTGTTCGGGAAATGAGTTTACTCCCTGGGTACTTTCTTTATATACATTCGACTATACGGGCCGGGAACGGGATTTACGGGAAATTGCGGGTTTTCGTTTGCCGGCGATTAAACTTCTTTTATTTAGCGTCTCATCAAAAATGAAAACATTTTTAATTACTACAAGTCTCATGCGTTTTAGTGGTGAAAAAATAATTTAAAAAATCGTTCGGGAAATGAGTTTACTCCCTGGGTACTTTTTTGTATACTTTTGACTATACGGGCCGAGTACGGGATTTACGGGAAATCGCGGGTTTTCGTTTGCCGGCGATTAAACTTTTTTTATTTAGCGTCTCATCAAAAATGAAAACATTTTTGAAAACTACAAGTCTCATGCGTTTTAGTGGTGAAAAAATAATTTAAAAAATCGTTCGGGAAATGAGTTTACTCCTTGAGTACTTTCTTTGTATACTTTTGACTATACGGGCCGAGTACCGGATTTACGGGAAATTGCGGGTTTTCGTTTGCTGGCGATTAAACTTCTTTTATTCAGCGTCTTATCAAAAATGAAAACATTTTTGAAAGCTACAAGTCTCTTGCGTTTTAGTGGTGAAAAAATAATTTAAAAAATCGTTCTGAAAATGAATTTACTTACAGGGTACTTTCTTTGTATATATTCGACTATAGGGGCCAAGCCCGGGATTTACAGGAAATCGCGGGTTTTCGTTTGCCGGCGATTAAACTTCTTTTATTCAGCGTCTCATCAAAAATGAAAACATTTTTGAAAACTACAAGTCTCATGCGTATAAGTGGTGAAAAAATAATTTAAAAAATTGTTCGGGAAATGAGTTTACTCCCTGGGTACTTTCTTTATATACATTCGACTATACGGGCCGGGAACGGGATTTACGGGAAATTGCGGGTTTTCGTTTGCCGGCGATTAAACTTCTTTTATTTAGCGTCTCATCAAAAATGAAAACATTTTTAATTACTACAAGTCTCATGCGTTTTAGTGGTGAAAAAATAATTTAAAAAATCGTTCGGGAAATGAGTTTACTCCTTGAGTACTTTCTTTGTATACTTTTGACTATACGGGCCGAGTACCGGATTTACGGGAAATTGCGGGTTTTCGTTTGCTGGCGATTAAACTTCTTTTATTCAGCGTCTTATCAAAAATGAAAACATTTTTGAAAGCTACAAGTCTCTTGCGTTTTAGTGGTGAAAAAATAATTTAAAAAATCGTTCTGAAAATGAATTTACTTACAGGGTACTTTCTTTGTATATATTCGACTATAGGGGCCAAGCCCGGGATTTACAGGAAATCGCGGGTTTTCGTTTGCCGGCGATTAAACTTCTTTTATTCAGCGTCTCATCAAAAATGAAAACATTTTTGAAAACTACAAGTCTCATGCGTTTTAGTGGTGAAAAAATAATTTAAAAATTTATTCGAGAAATCTGTTTACTCCCTGGGTACTTTTTTTGTATACTTTTGACTATATGGGCCGAGTTCGGGATTTACGGGAAATCGCGGGTTTTCGTTTGCGGGCGATTAAACTTCTTTTATTCAGCGTCTCATCAAAAATGAAAATTATTTTGAAAACTACAAGTCTCATGCGTTTAAGTGGTGAAAAAATAATTTAAAAAATCGTTCGGGAAATGGGTTTACTCCCTGGGTACTTTCTTTATATACATTCGACTATACGTGCCAGAACGGGATTTACGGGAAATTGCGGGTTTTCGTTTGCCGGCGATTAAACTTCTTTTATTTAGCGTCTCATCAAAAATGAAAACATTTTTGAAAACTACAAGTCTCATGCGTTTTAGTGGTGAAAAAGTAATTTAAAAAATCGTTCGGGAAATGAGTTTACTCCTTGAGTACTTTCTTTGTATACTTTTGACTATACGGGCCGAGTACCGGATTTACGGGAATTCGCGGGTTTTCGTTTGCCGGCGATTAAACTTCTTTTATTTAGCGTCTCATCAAAAATGAAAACATTTTTGAAAACTACAAGTCTCATGCGTTTTAGTGGTGAAAAAATAATTTAAAAAATCGTTCGGGAAATGAGTTTACTCCCTGGGTACTTTCTTTATATACATTCGACTATACAGGCCAGAACGGGATTTACGGGAAATTGCGGGTTTTCGTTTGCCGGCGATTAAACTTCTTTTATTTAGCGTCTCATCAAAAATGAAAACATTTTTGAAAACTACAAGTCTCATGCGTTTTAGTGGTGAAAAAGTAATTTAAAAAATCGTTCGGGAAATGAGTTTACTCCTTGAGTACTTTCTTTGTATACTTTTGACTATACGGGCCGAGTACCGGATTTACGGGAAATCGCGGGTTTTTGTTTGCCGGCGATTAAACTTCTTTTATTTAGCGTCTCAGCAAAAACGAAAACATTTTTGAAAACTACAAGTCTCATGCGTTTTAGTGGTGAAAAAATAATTTAAAAAATCGTTCGGGAAATGAGTTTACTCCCTGGGTACTTTCTTTATATACATTCGACTATACGGGCCAGAACGGGATTTACGGGAAATTGCGGGTTTTCGTTTGCCGGCGATTAAACTTCTTTTATTTAGCGTCTCATCAAAAATGAAAACATTTTTAAATACTACAAGTCTCATGCGTTTTAGTGGTGAAAAAATAATTTAAAAAATCGTTCTGAAAATGAATTTACTTACAGGGTACTTTCTTTGTATATATTCGACTATAGGGGCCAAGCCCGGGATTTACAGGAAATCGCGGGTTTTCGTTTGCCGTCGATTAAACTTCTTTTATTCAGCGTCTCATCAAAAATGAAAACATTTTTGAAAACTACAAGTCTCATGCGTTTTAGTGGTGAAAAAATAATTTAAAAATTTATTCGAGAAATCTGTTTACTCCCTGGGTACTTTTTTTGTATACTTTTGACTATATGGGCCGAGTTCGGGATTTACGGGAAATCGCGGGTTTTCGTTTGCGGGCGATTAAACTTCTTTTATTTAGCGTCTCATCAAAAATGAAAACATTTTTGAAAACTACAAGTCTCATGCGTTTTAGTGGTGAAAAAATAATTTAAAAAATCGTTCGGGAAATGAGTTTACTCCCTGAGTACTTTCTTTGTATACTTTTGACTATACGGGCCGAGTACCGGATTTACGGGAAATCGCGGGTTTTCGTTTGCCGGCGATAAAACTTCTTTTATTCAGCGTCTTATCAAAAATGAAAACATTTTTGAAAGCTACAAGTCTCATGCGTTTTAGTGGTGAAAAATAATTTAAAAAATCGTTCTGAAAATGAGTTTACTCACAGGGTACTTTCTTTGTATACATTCGACTATAAGGGCCAAGCCCGGGATTTACAGGAAATCGCGGGTTTTCGTTTGCCGGCGATTAAACTTCTTTTATTCAGCGTCTCATCAAAAATGAAAACTTTTTGAAAACTACAAGTCTCATGCGTTTTAGTGGTGAAAAAATAATTTAAAAATTTATTCGGCAAATCAGTTTACTCCCTGGGTACTTTCTTTGTATACTTTTGACTATACAGGCCGAGTACGGGATTTACGGGAAATCGCGGGTTTTCGTTTGCCGGCGATTAAACTCCTTTTATTTAGCGTCTCATCAAAAATGAAAACATTTTTAAAAACTACAAGTCTCATGCGTTTTAGTGGTGAAAAAATAATTTAAAAAATCGTTCGGGAAATGAGTTTACTCCTTGAGTACTTTCTTTGTATACTTTTGACTATACGGGCCGAGTACCGGATTTACGGGAAATTGCGGGTTTTCGTTTGCCGGCGATTAAACTTCTTTTATTCAGCGTCTTATTAAAAATGAAAACATTTTTGAAAGCTACAAGTCTCATGCGTTTTAGTGGTAAAAAAATAATTTAAAAAATCGTTCTGAAAATGAGTTTACTTACAGGGTACTTTCTTTGTATATATTCGACTATAGGGGCCAAGCCCGGGATTTACAGGAAATCGCGGGTTTTCGTTTGCCGGCGATTAAACTTCTTTTATTCAGCTTCTCATCAAAAATGAAAATATTTTTGAAAACTACAAGTCTCATGCGTTTAAGTGGTGAAAAAATAATTTAAAAAATCGTTCGGGAAATGAGTTTACTCCCTGGGTACTTTCTTTATATACATTCGACTATACGGGCCAGAACGGGATTTACGGGAAATTGCGGGTTTTCGTTTGCCGGCGATTAAACTTCTTTTATTTAGCGTCTCATCAAAAATGAAAACATTTTTAAATACTACAAGTGTCATGCGTTTTAGTGGTGAAAAAATAATTTAAAAAATCGTTCGGGAAATGAGTTTACTCCTTGAGTACTTTCTTTGTATACTTTTGACTATACGGGCCGAGTACCGGATTTACGGGAAATTGTGGGTTTTCGTTTGCCGGCGATTAAACTTCTTTTATTCAGCGTCTTATCAAAAATGAAAACATTTTTGAAAGGTACAAGTCTCATGCGTTTTAGTGGTGAAAAAATAATTTAAAAAATCGTTCTGAAAATGAGTTTACTCACAGGGTAATTTCTTTGTATACATTCGACTATAGGGGCCAAGCCCGGGATTTGCAGGAAATCGCGGGTTTTCGTTTGCCGGCGATTAAACTCCTTTTATTTAGCGTCTCATCAAAAATGAAAACATTTTTGAAAACTACAAGTCTCATGCGTTTTAGTGGTGAAAAAATAATTTAAAAATTTATTCGGGAAATCAGTTTACTCCCTGGGTACTTTCTTTGTATACTTTTGACATTACAGGCCGAGTACGGGATTTACGGGAAATCGGGGGTTTTCGTTTGCCGGCGATTAAACTCCTTTTATTTAGCGTCTTATCAAAAATGAAAACATTTTTAAATACTACAAGTGTCATGCGTTTTAGTGGTGAAAAAATAATTTAAAAAATCGTTCGGGAAATGAGTTTACTCCTTGAGTACTTTCTTTGTATACTTTTGACTATACGGGCCGAGTACCGGATTTACGGGAAATCGCGGGTTTTCGTTTGCCGGCGATTAAACTTCTTTTATTCAGCGTCTTATCAAAAATGAAAACATTTTTGAAAGCTACAAGTCTCATGCGTTTTAGTGGTGAAAAAATAATTTAAAAAATCGTTCTGAAAATGAATTTACTTACAGGGTACTTTCTTTGTATATATTCGACTATAGGGGCCAAGCCCGGGATTTACAGGAAATCGCGGGTTTTCGTTTGCCGGCGATTAAACTTCTTTTATTCAGCGTCTCATCAAAAATGAAAATATTTTTGAAAACTACAAGTCTCATGCGTTTAAGTGGTGAAAAAATAATTTAAAAAATCGGTCGGGAAATGAGTTTACTCCCTGGGTACTTTCTTTATATACATTCGACTATACGGGCCAGAACGGGATTTACGGGAAATTGCGGGTTTTCGTTTGCCGGCGATTAAACTTCTTTTATTTAGCGTCTCATCAAAAATGAAAACATTTTTAAATACTACAAGTCTCATGCGTTTTAGTGGTGAAAAAATAATTTAAAAAATCGTTCGGGAAATGAGTTTACTCCTTGAGTACTTTCTTTGTATACTTTTGACTATACGGGCCGAGTACCGGATTTACGGGAAATCGCGGGTTTTCGTTTGCCGGCGATTAAACTTCTTTTATTTAGCGTCTCATCAAAAATGAAAACATTTTTGAAAACTACAAGTCTCATGCGTTTTAGTGGTGAAAAAATAATTTAAAAAATCGTTCGGGAAATGAGTTTACTCCTTGAGTACTTTCTTTGTATAATTTTGACTATACGGGCCGAGTACCGGATTTACGGGAAATCGCGGGTTTTCGTTTGCCGGCGATAAAACTTCTTTTATTCAGCGTCTTATCAAAAATGAAAACATTTTTGAAAGCTACAAGTCTCATGCGTTTTAGTGGTGAAAAATAATTTAAAAAATCGTTCTGAAAATGAGTTTACTCCCTGGGTACTTTCTTTGTATAGTTTTGACTATACAGGCCGAGTACGGGATTTACGGGAAATCGCGGGTTTTCGTTTGCCGGCGATTAAACTCCTTTTATTTAGCGTCTCATCAAAAATGAAAACATTTTTGAAAACTACAAGTCTCATGCGTTTTAGTGGTGAAAGAATAATTTAAAAAATCGTTCGAGAAATGAATTTACTCCTTGAGTACTTTCTTTGTATACTTTTGACTATACGGGCCGAGTACCGGATTTACGGGAAATTGCGGGTTTTCGTTTGCCGGCGATTAAACTTCTTTTATTCAGCGTCTTATCAAAAATGAAAACATTTTTGAAAGCTACAAGTCTCATGCGTTTTAGTGGTAAAAAAATAATTTAAAAAATCGTTCTGAAAATGAGTTTACTTACAGGGCACTTTCTTTGTATATATTCGACTATAGGGGCCAAGCCCGGGATTTACAGGAAATCGCGGGTTTTCGTTTGCCGGCGATTAAACTTCTTTTATTCAGCGTCTCATCAAAAATGAAAATATTTTTGAAAACTACAAGTCTCATGCGTTTAAGTGGTAAAAAAATAATTTAAAAAATCGTTCGGGAAATGAGTTTACTCCCTGGGTACTTTCTTTATATACATTCGACTATACGGGCCAGAACGGGATTTACGGGAAATTGCGGGTTTTCGTTTGCCGGCGATTAAACTTCTTTTATTTAGCGTCTCATCAAAAATGAAAACATTTTTAAATACTACAAGTGTCATGCGTTTTAGTGGTGAAAAAATAATTTAAAAAATCGTTCGGGAAATGAGTTTACTCCTTGAGTACTTTCTTTGTATACTTTTAACTATACGGGCCGAGTACCGGATTTACGGGAAATCGCGGGTTTTCGTTTGACGGCGATTAAACTTCTTTTATTCAGCGTCTTATCAAAAATGAAAACATTTTTGAAAGCTACGAGTCTCATGCGTTTTAGTGGTGAAAAAATAATTTAAAAAATCGTTCTGAAAATGAGTTTACTCACAGGGTACTTTCTTTGTATACATTGGACCATAGGGGCCAAGCCCGGGATTTACAGGAAATTGCGGGTTTTCGTTTGCCGGCGATTAAACTTCTTTTATTCAGCGTCTCATCAAAAATGAAAACATTTTTGAAAACTACAAGTCTCATGCGTTTTAGTGGTGAAAAAATAATTTAAAAATTTATTCGGGA
Source organism: Hydractinia symbiolongicarpus (assembly GCF_029227915.1). Taxonomy (NCBI): domain Eukaryota; kingdom Metazoa; phylum Cnidaria; class Hydrozoa; order Anthoathecata; family Hydractiniidae; genus Hydractinia; species Hydractinia symbiolongicarpus. The sequence goes on from NC_079886.1 coordinate 908,303, forward strand.
AATCAGTTTACTCCCTGGGTACTTTCTTTGTATACTTTTGACTATACAGGCCGAGTACGGGATTTACGGGAAATCGCGGGTTTTCGTTTGCCGGCGATTAAACTCCTTTTATTTAGCGTCTCATCAAAAATGAAAACATTTTTGAAAACTACAAGTCTCATGCGTTTTAGTGGTGAAAAAATAATTTAAAAATTTATTCGAGAAATCTGTTTACTCCCTGGGTACTTTTTTTGTATACTTTTGACTATATGGGCCGAGTTCGGGATTTACGGGAAATCGCGGGTTTTCGTTTGCGGGCGATTAAACTTCTTTTATTCAGCGTCTCATCAAAAATGAAAATATTTTTGAAAACTACAAGTCTCATGCGTTTAAGTGGTGAAAAAATAATTTAAAAAATCGTTCGGGAAATGAGTTTACTCCCTGGGTTCTTTCTTTATATACATTCGACTATACGGGCCAGAACGGGATTTACGGGAAATTGCGGGTTTTCGTTTGCCGGCGATTAAACTTCTTTTATTTAGCGTCTCATCAAAAATGAAAACATTTTTGAAAGCTACAAGTCTCATGCGTTTTAGTGGTGAAAAAATAATTTAAAAAATCGTTCTGAAAATGAGTTTACTCACAGGGTACTTTCTTTGTATACATTGGACTATAGGGGCCAAGCCCGGGATTTACAGGAAATTGCGGGTTTTCGTTTGCCGGCGATTAAACTTCTTTTTTTCAGCGTCTCATCAAAAATGAAAACATTTTTGAAAACTACAAGTCTCATGCGTTTTAGTGGTGAAAAATAATTTAAAAAATCGTTCTGAAAATGAGTTTACTCACAGGGTACTTTCTTTGTATACTTTTGACTATACAGGCCGAGTACGGGATTTACGGGAAATCGCGGGTTTTCGTTTGCCGGCGATTAAACTCCTTTTATTTAGCGTCTCATCAAAAATGAAAACATTTTTGAAAACTACAAATCTCATGCGTTTTAGTGGTGAAAAAATAATTTAAAAAATCGTTCGGGAAATGAGTTTACTCCTTGAGTACTTTCTTTGTATACTTTTGACTATACGGGCCGAGTACCGGATTTACGAGAAATTGCGGGTTTTCGTTTGCCGGCGATTAAACATCTTTTATTCAGCGTCTTATCAAAAATGAAAACATTTTTGAAAGCTACAAGTCTCATGCGTTTTAGTGGTGAAAAAATAATTTAAAAATTTATTCGGGAAATCTGTTTACTCCCTGGGTACTTTTATTGTATACTTTTGACTATATGGGCCGAGTACGGGATTTACGGGAAATTGCGGGTTTTCGTTTGCCGGCGATTAAACTTCTTTTATTTAGCGTCTCATCAAAAATGAAAACATTTTTAAATACTACAAGTCTCATGCGTTTTAGTGGTGAAAAAATAATTTAAAAAATCGTTCGGGAAATGAGTTTACTCCCTGGGTAATTTCTTTGTATACTTTTGACTATACGGGCCGAGTACGGGATTTACGGGAAATCGCGGGTTTTCGTTTGCCGGCGATTAAACTTTTTTTATTTACCGTCTCATCAAAAATGAAAACATTTTTGAAAACTACAAGTCTCATGCGTTTTAGTCGTGAAAGAATAATTTAAAAAATCGTTCAGGAAATGAGTATACTCCTTGAGTATTTTCTTTGTATACTTTTGGCTATACGGGCGGAGTACCGGATTTACGGGAAATCGCGGGTTTTCGTTTGCCTGCGATTAAACTTCTTTTATTCAGCGTCTTATCAAAAATGAAAACATTTTTGAAAACTACAAGTCTCCTGCGTTTTAGTGGTGAAAAAATAATTTAAAAAAACGTTCGGGAAATGAGTTTACTCCTTGAGTACTTTCTTTGTATACTTTTGACTATACGAGCCGAGTACCGGATTTACAGGAAATCGCGGGTTTTCGTTTGCCGGCGATTAATTTCCTTTTATTTAGCGTGTCATCAAAAATGAAAACATTTTTGAAAACTACAAGTCTCCTGCGTTTTAGTGGTGAAAAAATAATTTAAAAAAACGTTCGAGAAATGAGTTTACTCCTTGAGTACTTTCTTTGTATACTTTTGACTATACGAGCCGAGTACCGGATTTACAGGAAATCGCGGGTTTTCGTTTGCCGGCGATTAATTTCCTTTTATTTAGCGTGTCATCAAAAATGAAAACATTTTTGAAAACTAAAAGTCTCATGCGTTTTAGTGGTGAAAAAATAATTTAAAAAAACGTTCGGGAAATGAGTTTACTCCTTGAATACTTTCTTTGTATACTTTTGACTATACGGGCCGAGTACGGGATTTACGAGAAGTCGTGGGTTTTCGTTTGCCGGCGATTAAACTTCTTTTATTTACCGTCTCATCAAAAATGAAAACATTTTTGAAAACTACAAGTCTCATGCGTTTTAGTGGTGAAAAAATAATTTAAAAAAACGTTCGGGAAATGAGTTTACTCCTTGAGTACTTTCTTTGTATACTTTTGACTATACGGGCCGAGTACCGGATTTACAGGAAATCGCGGGTTTTCGTTTGCCGGCGATTAAACTCCTTTTATTTAGCGTCTCATCAAAAATGAAAACATTTTTGAAAACTAAAAGTCTCATGCGTTTTAGTGGTGAAAAAATAATTTAAAAAAACGTTCGGGAAATGAGTTTACTCCTTGAATACTTTCTTTGTATACTTTTGACTATACGGTCCGAGTACGGGATTTGCGGGAAATCGTGGGTTTTCGTTTGCCGGCGATGAAACTTCTTTTATTTACCGTCTCATCAAAAATGAAAACATTTTTGAAAACTACAAGTCTCATGCGTTTTAGTGGTGAAAAAATAATTTAAAAAATCGTTCAGGAAATGAGTATACTCCTTGAGTATTTTCTTTCTTTACTTTTGGCTATACGGGCGGAGTACCGGATTTACGGGAAATCGCGGGTTTTCGTTTGCCTGCGATTAAACTTCTTTTATTCAGCGTCTTATCAAAAATGAAAACATTTTTGAAAACTACAAGTCTCATGCGTTTTAGTGGTGAAAAAATAATTTAAAAAATCGTTCGGGAAATGAGTTTACTCCTTGAGTACTTTCTTTGTATACTTTTGACTATACGGGCCGAGTACCGGATTTACGAGAAATTGCGGGTTTTCGTTTGCCGGCGATTAAACATCTTTTATTCAGCGTCTTATCAAAAATGAAAACATTTTTGAAAGCTACAAGTCTCATGCGTTTTAGTGGTGAAAAAATAATTTAAAAATTTATTCGGGAAATCTGTTTACTCCCTGGGTACTTTTATTGTATACTTTTGACTATATGGGCCGAGTACGGGATTTACGGGAAATTGCGGGTTTTCGTTTGCCGGCGATTAAACTTCTTTTATTTAGCGTCTCATCAAAAATGAAAACATTTTTAAATACTACAAGTCTCATGCGTTTTAGTGGTGAAAAAATAATTTAAAAAATCGTTCGGGAAATGAGTTTACTCCCTGGGTAATTTCTTTGTATACTTTTGACTATACGGGCCGAGTACGGGATTTACGGGAAATCGCGGGTTTTCGTTTGCCGGCGATTAAACTTTTTTTATTTACCGTCTCATCAAAAATGAAAACATTTTTGAAAACTACAAGTCTCATGCGTTTTAGTCGTGAAAAAATAATTTAAAAAATCGTTCAGGAAATGAGTATACTCCTTGAGTATTTTCTTTGTATACTTTTGGCTATACGGGCGGAGTACCGGATTTACGGGAAATCGCGGGTTTTCGTTTGCCTGCGATTAAACTTCTTTTATTCAGCGTCTTATCAAAAATGAAAACATTTTTGAAAACTACAAGTCTCATGCGTTTTAGTGGTGAAAAAATAATTTAAAAAATCGTTCAGGAAATGAGTATACTCCTTGAGTATTTTCTTTCTTTACTTTTGGCTATACGGGCGGAGTACCGGATTTACGGGAAATCGCGGGTTTTCGTTTGCCTGCGATTAAACTTCTTTTATTCAGCGTCTTATCAAAAATGAAAACATTTTTGAAAACTACAAGTCTCATGCGTTTTAGTGGTGAAAAAATAATTTAAAAAATCGTTCGGGAAATGAGTTTACTCCTTGAGTACTTTCTTTGTATACTTTTGACTATACGGGCCGAGTACCGGATTTACGAGAAATTGCGGGTTTTCGTTTGCCGGCGATTAAACATCTTTTATTCAGCGTCTTATCAAAAATGAAAACATTTTTGAAAGCTACAAGTCTCATGCGTTTTACTGGTGAAAAAATAATTTAAAAATTTATTCGGGAAATCTGTTTACTCCCTGGGTACTTTTATTGTATACTTTTGACTATATGGGCCGAGTACGGGATTTACGGGAAATTGCGGGTTTTCGTTTGCCGGCGATTAAACTTCTTTTATTTAGCGTCTCATCAAAAATGAAAACATTTTTAAATACTACAAGTCTCATGCGTTTTAGTGGTGAAAAAATAATTTAAAAAATCGTTCGGGAAATGAGTTTACTCCCTGGGTAATTTCTTTGTATACTTTTGACTATACGGGCCGAGTACGGGATTTACGGGAAATCGCGGGTTTTCGTTTGCCGGCGATTAAACTCCTTTTATTTAGCGTCTCATCAAAAATAAAAACATTTTTGAAAACTACAAGTCTCATGCGTTTTAGTCGTGAAAAAATAATTTAAAAAATCGTTCAGGAAATGAGTATACTCCTTGAGTATTTTCTTTGTATACTTTTGGCTATACGGGCGGAGTACCGGATTTACGGGAAATCGCGGATTTTCGTTTGCCTGCGATTAAACTTCTTTTATTCAGCGTCTTATCAAAAATGAAAACATTTTTGAAAACTACAAGTCTCATGCGTTTTAGTGGTGAAAAAATAATTTAAAAAATCGTTCTGAAAATGAGTTTACTCACAGGGTACTTTCTTTGTATACATTCGACTATACGGTCCGAGTACGGGATTTACGGGAAATCGCGGGTTTTCGTTTACCGGCGATTAAACTTCTTTTATTTAGCGTCTCATCAAAAATGAAAACATTTTTGAAAACTAAAAGTCTCATGCGTTTTAGTGGTCAAAAAATAATTTAAAAAAACGTTCGGGAAATGAGTTTACTCCTTGAATACTTTCTTTGTATACTTTTGACTATACGGGCCGAGTACGGGATTTACGAGAAATCGTGGGTTTTCGTTTGCCGGCGATTAAACTTCTTTTATTTACCGTCTCATCAAAAATGAAAACATTTTTGAAAACTACAAGTCTCATGCGTTTTAGTGGTGAAAAAATAATTTAAAAAAACGTTCGGGAAATGAGTATACTCCTTGAGTATTTTCTTTCTTTACTTTTGGCTATACGGGCGGAGTACCGGATTTACGGGAAATCGCGGGTTTTCGTTTGCCTGCGATTAAACTTCTTTTATTCAGCGTCTTATCAAAAATGAAAACATTTTTGAAAACTACAAGTCTCATGCGTTTTAGTGGTGAAAAAATAATTTAAAAAATCGTTCGGGAAATGAGTTTACTCCTTGAGTACTTTCTTTGTATACTTTTGACTATACGGGCCGAGTACCGGATTTACGAGAAATTGCGGGTTTTCGTTTGCCGGCGATTAAACATCTTTTATTCAGCGTCTTATCAAAAATGAAAACATTTTTGAAAGCTACAAGTCTCATGCGTTTTACTGGTGAAAAAATAATTTAAAAATTTATTCGGGAAATCTGTTTACTCCCTGGGTACTTTTATTGTATACTTTTGACTATATGGGCCGAGTACGGGATTTACGGGAAATTGCGGGTTTTCGTTTGCCGGCGATTAAACTTCTTTTATTTAGCGTCTCATCAAAAATGAAAACATTTTTAAATACTACAAGTCTCATGCGTTTTAGTGGTGAAAAAATAATTTAAAAAATCGTTCGGGAAATGAGTTTACTCCCTGGGTAATTTCTTTGTATACTTTTGACTATACGGGCCGAGTACGGGATTTACGGGAAATCGCGGGTTTTCGTTTGCCGGCGATTAAACTCCTTTTATTTAGCGTCTCATCAAAAATAAAAACATTTTTGAAAACTACAAGTCTCATGCGTTTTAGTCGTGAAAAAATAATTTAAAAAATCGTTCAGGAAATGAGTATACTCCTTGAGTATTTTCTTTGTATACTTTTGGCTATACGGGCGGAGTACCGGATTTACGGGAAATCGCGGATTTTCGTTTGCCTGCGATTAAACTTCTTTTATTCAGCGTCTTATCAAAAATGAAAACATTTTTGAAAACTACAAGTCTCATGCGTTTTAGTGGTGAAAAAATAATTTAAAAAATCGTTCTGAAAATGAGTTTACTCACAGGGTACTTTCTTTGTATACATTCGACTATACGGTCCGAGTACGGGATTTACGGGAAATCGCGGGTTTTCGTTTACCGGCGATTAAACTTCTTTTATTTAGCGTCTCATCAAAAATGAAAACATTTTTGAAAACTAAAAGTCTCATGCGTTTTAGTGGTCAAAAAATAATTTAAAAAAACGTTCGGGAAATGAGTTTACTCCTTGAATACTTTCTTTGTATACTTTTGACTATACGGGCCGAGTACGGGATTTACGAGAAATCGTGGGTTTTCGTTTGCCGGCGATTAAACTTCTTTTATTTACCGTCTCATCAAAAATGAAAACATTTTTGAAAACTACAAGTCTCATGCGTTTTAGTGGTGAAAAAATAATTTAAAAAAACGTTCGGGAAATGAGTTTACTCCTTGAGTACTTTCTTTGTATACTTTTGACTATACGGGCCGAGTACCGGATTTACAGGAAATCGCGGGTTTTCGTTTCCGGCGATTAAACTCCTTTTATTTAGCGTCTCATCAAAAATGAAAACATTTTTGAAAACTAAAAGTCTCATGCGTTTTAGTGGTGAAAAAATAATTTAAAAAAACGTTCGGGAAATGAGTTTACTCCTTGAATACTTTCTTTGTATACTTTTGACTATACGGGCCGAGTACGGGATTTGCGGGAAATCGTGGGTTTTCGTTTGCCGGCGATGAAACTTCTTTTATTTACCGTCTCATCAAAAATGAAAACATTTTTGAAAACTACAAGTCTCATGCGTTTTAGTGGTGAAAAAATAATTTAAAAAATCGTTCAGGAAATGAGTATACTCCTTGAGTATTTTCTTTCTTTACTTTTGGCTATACGGGCGGAGTACCGGATTTACGGGAAATCGCGGGTTTTCGTTTGCCTGCGATTAAACTTCTTTTATTCAGCGTCTTATCAAAAATGAAAACATTTTTTAAAACTACAAGTCTCATGCGTTTTAGTGGTGAAAAAATAATTTAAAAAATCGTTCTGAAAATGAGTTTACTCACAGGGTACTTTCTTTGTATACTTTTGACTATACGGGCCGAGTACGGGATTTGCGGGAAATCGTGGGTTTTCGTTTGCCGGCGATGAAACTTCTTTTATTTACCGTCTCATCAAAAATGAAAACATTTTTGAAAACTACAAGTCTCATGCGTTTTAGTGGTGAAAAAATAATTTAAAAAATCGTTCAGGAAATGAGTATACTCCTTGAGTATTTTCTTTGTATACTTTTGGCTATACGGGCGGAGTACCGGATTTACGGGAAATCGCGGGTTTTCGTTTGCCTGCGATTAAACTTCTTTTATTCAGCGTCTTATCAAAAATGAAAACATTTTTGAAAACTACAAGTCTCATGCGTTTTAGTGGTGAAAAAATAATTTAAAATATCGTTCTGAAAATGAGTTTACTCACAGGGTACTTTCTTTGTATACTTTTGACTATAATGGCCGAGTACGGGATTTACGGGAAATTGCGGGTTTTCGTTTGCCGGCGATTAAACTTCTTTTATTCAGCGTCTCATCAAAAATGAAAACATTTTTGAAAACTACAAGTCTCATGCGTTTTAGTGGTGAAAAAATAATTTAAAAAAAACGTTCGGGAAATGAGTTTACTCCTTGAGTACTTTCTTTGTATACTTTTGACTATACGAGCCGAGTACCGGATTTACAGGAAATCGCGGGTTTTCGTTTGCCGGCGATTAATTTCCTTTTATTTAGCGTCTCATCAAAAATGAAAACATTTTTGAAAACTAAAAGTCTCATGCGTTTTAGTGGTGAAAAAATAATTTAAAAAAACGTTCGGGAAATGAGTTTAGTCCTTGAAAACTTTCTTTGTATACTTTTGACTATACGGGCCGAGTACCGGATTTACAGGAAATCGCGGGTTTTCGTTTGCCGGCGATTAAACATCTTTTATTCAGCGTCTTATCAAAAATGAAAACATTTTTGAAAGCTACAAGTCTCATGCGTTTTAGTGGTGAAAAAATAATTTAAAAATTTATTCGGGAAATCTGTTTACTCCCTGGGTACTTTTATTGTATACTTTTGACTATATGGGCCGAGTACGGGATTTACGGGAAATTGCGGGTTTTCGTTTGCCGGCGATTAAACTTCTTTTATTTAGCGTCTCATCAAAAATGAAAACATTTTTAAATACTACAAGTCTCATACGTTTTAGTGGTGAAAAAATAATTTAAAAAATCGTTCGGAAAATAAGTTTACTCCTTGAGTACTTTCTTTGTATACTTTTGACTATACGGGCCGAGTACCGGATTTACAGGAAATCATGGGTTTTCGTTTGCCGGCGATTAAACTCCTTTTATTTAGCGTCTCATCAAAAATGAAAACATTTTTGAAAACTACAAGTCTCATGCGTTTTAGCGGTGAAAAAATAATTTAAAAAATCGTTCTGAAAATGAGTTTACTCACAGGGTACTTTCCTTGTATATATTCAACTATAGGGGCCAAGCCCAGGATTTACAGGAAATCGCGGGTTTTCGTTTGCCGGCGATTAAACTTCTTTTATTCAGAGTCTCATCAAAAATGAAAACATTTTTGAAAACTACAAGTCTCATGCGTTTTAGTGGTGAAAAAATAATTTAAAAAATCGTTCGGGAAATGAGTTTACTCCCTGGGTAATTTCTTTGTATACTTTTGACTATACGGGCCGAGTACGGGATTTACGGGAAATCGCGGGTTTTCGTTTGCCGGCGATTAAACTTCTTTTATTTAACGTCTCATCAAAAATGAAAACATTTTTGAAAACTACAAGTCTCATGCGTTTTAGTGGTGAAAAAAGAATTTAAAAAAACGTTCCGGAAATGAGTTTACTCCTTGAGTACTTTCTTTGTATACTTTTGACTATACGGGCCGAGTACCGGATTTACAGGAAATCGCGGGTTTTCGTTTGCCGGCGATTAAACTCCTTTTATTTAGCGTCTCATTAAAAATGAAAACATTTTTGAAAACTAAAAGTCTCATGCGTTTTAGTGGTGAAAAAATAATTTAAAAAAACGTTCGGGAAATGAGTTTACTCCTTGAATACTTTCTTTGTATACTTTTGACTATACGGGCCGAGTACCGGATTTACAGGAAATCGCGGGTTTTCGTTTGCCGGCGATTAAACATCTTTTATTCAGCGTCTTATCAAAAATGAAAACATTTTTGAAAGCTACAAGTCTCATGCGTTTTAGTGGTGAAAAAATAATTTAAAAATTTATTCGGGAAATCTGTTTACTCCCTGGGTACTTTTATTGTATACTTTTGACTATACGGGCCGAGTACCGGATTTACAGGAAATCGCGGGTTTTCGTTTGCCGGCGATTAAACATCTTTTATTCAGCGTCTTATCAAAAATGAAAACATTTTTGAAAGCTACAAGTCTCATGCGTTTTAGTGGTGAAAAAATAATTTAAAAATTTATTCGGGAAATCTGTTTACTCCCTGGGTACTTTTATTGTATACTTTTGACTATATGGGCCGAGTACGGGATTTACGGGAAATTGCGGGTTTTCGTTTGCCGGCGACTAAACTTCTTTTATTTAGCGTCTCATCAAAAATGAAAACATTTTTAAATACTACAAGTCTCATGCGTTTTAGTGGTGAAAAAATAATTTAAAAAATCGTTCGGGAAATGAGTTTACTCCTTGAGTACTTTCTTTGTATACTTTTGACTATACGGGCCGAGTACCGGATTTACAGGAAATCGCGGGTTTTCGTTTGCCGGCGATTAAACTCCTTTTATTTAGCGTCTCATCAAAAATGAAAACATTTTTGAAAACTACAAGTCTCATGCGTTTTAGTGGTGAAAAAATAATTTAAAAAATCGTTCTGAAAATGAGTTTACTCACAGGGTACTTTCTTTGTATATATTCAACTATAGGGGCCAAGCCCGTGATTTACAGGAAATCGCGGGTTTTTGTTTGCCGGCGATTAAACTTCTTTTATTCAACGTCTCATCAAAAATGAAAATATTTTTGAAAACTACAAGTCTCATGCGTTTTAGTGGTGAAAAAATAATTTAAAAAATTATTCGGGAAATCAGTTTACTCCCTGGGTACTTTCTTTATATACATTCGACTATACGGGCCGGGAACGGGATTTACGGGAAATTGCGGGTTTTCGTTTGCCGGCGATTAAACATCTTTTATTCAGCGTCTTATCAAAAATGAAAACATTTTTGAAAGCTACAAGTCTCACGCGTTTTAGTGGTGAAAAAATAATTTAAAAATTTATTCGGGAAATCTGTTTACTCCCTGGGTACTTTTATTGTATACTTTTGACTATATGGGCCGAGTACGGGATTTACGGGAAATTGCGGGTTTTCGTTTGCCGGCGATTAAACTTCTTTTATTTAGCGTCTCATCAAAAATGAAAACATTTTTAAATACTACAAGTCTCATGCGTTTTAGTGGTGATAAAATAATTTAAAAAATCGTTCGGGAAATGAGTTTACTCCTTCAGTACTTTCTTTGTATACTTTTGACTATACGGGCCGAGTACCGGATTTACAGGAAATCGCGGGTTTTCGTTTGCCGGCGATTAAACTCCTTTTATTTAGCGTCTCATCAAAAATGAAAACATTTTTGAAAACTACAAGTCTCATGCGTTTTAGTGGTGAAAAAATAATTTAAAAAATCGTTCTGAAAATGAGTTTACTCACAGGGTACTTTCTTTGTATATATTCAACTATAGGGGCCAAGCCCGTGATTTACAGGAAATCGCGGGTTTTCGTTTGCCGGCGATTAAACTTCTTTTATTCAGAGTCTCATCAAAAATGAAAACATTTTTGAAAACTACAAGTCTCATGCGTTTTAGTGGTGAAAAAATAATTTAAAAATTTATTCGAGAAATCTGTTTACTCCCTGGGTACTTTTTTTGTATACTTTTGACTATATGGGCCGAGTACGGGATTTACGGGAAATTGCAGGTTTTCGTTTGCCGGCGATTAAACTTCTTTTATTTAGCGTCTCATCAAAAATGAAAACATTTTTAAATACTACAAGTCTCATGCGTTTTAGTGGTGAAAAAATAATTTAAAAAATCGTTCGGGAAATGAGTTTACTCCTTGAGTACTTTCTTTGTATACTTTTGACTATACGGGCTGAGTACCGGATTTACGGGAAATTGCGGGTTTTCGTTTGCCGGCGATTAAACTTCTTTTATTCAGCGTCTTATCAAAAATGAAAACATTTTTGAAAGCTACAAGTCTCATGCGTTTTAGTGGTGAAAAAATAATTTAAAAATCGTTCTGAAAATGAGTTTACTCACAGGGTACTTTCTTTGTATACATTCGACTATAGGGGCCAAGCCCGGGATTTACAGGAAATCGCGGGTTTTCGTTTGCCGGCGATTAAACTTCTTTTATTCAGCGTCTCATCAAAAATGAAAACATTTTTGAAAACTACAAGTCTCATGCGTTTTAGTGGTGAAAAAATAATTTAAAAATTTATTCGGGAAATCAGTTTACTCCCTGGGTACTTTCTTTATATACATTCGACTATACGGGCCGGGAACGGGATTTACGGGAATTTGCGGGTTTTCGTTTGCCGGCGATTAAACTTCTTTTATTTAGCGTCTCATCAAAAATGAAAACATTTTTAAATACTACAAGTCTCATGCGGTTTAGTGGTGAAAAAATAATTTAAAAAATCGTTCGGGAAATGAGTTTACTCCCTGGGTAATTTCTTTGTATACTTTTGACTATACGGGCCGAGTACGGGATTTACGGGAAACCGCGTGTTTTCGTTTGCCGGCGAATAAACTTCTTTTATTTAGCGTTTCATCAAAAATGAAAACATTTTTGAATACTACAAGTCTCATGCGTTTTAGTGGTGAAAAAATAATTTAAAAAATCGTTCAGGAAATGAGTATACTCCTTGAGTATTTTCTTTGTATACTTTTGGCTATACGGGCGGAGTACCGGATTTACGGGAAATCGCGGGTTTTCGTTTGCCTGCGATTAAACTTCTTTTATTCAGCGTCTTATCAAAAATGAAAACATTTTTGAAAACTACAAGTCTCATGCGTTTTAGTGGTGAAAAAATAATTTAAAAAATCGTTCTAAAAATGAGTTTACTCACAGGGTACTTTCTTTGTATACATTCGACTATAGGGGCCAAGCCCGGAATTTACAGGAAATCGCGGGTTTTCGTTTGCCGGCGATTAAATTTCTTTTATTCAGCGTCTCATCAAAAATGAAAACATTTTTAAATAATACAAGTCTCATGCGTTTTAGTGGTGAAAAAATAATTTAAAAAATCGTTCGGGAAATGAGTTTACTCCCTGGGTAATTTCTTTGTATACTTTTGACTATACGGGCCGAGTACGGGATTTACGGGAAATCGCGGGTTTTCGTTTGCCGGCGATTAAATTCTTTTATTTACCGTCTCATCAAAAATGAAAACATTTTTGAAAACTACAAGTCTCATGCGTTTTAGTGGTGAAAAAATAATTTAAAAAATCGTTCTGAAAATGAGTTTACTCACAGGGTACTTTCTTTGTATACATTCGACTATACGGGCCGAGTACGGGATTTACGGGAAATCGCGGGTTTTCGTTTGCCGGCGATTAAACTTCTTTTATTTAGCGTCTCATCAAAAATGAAAACATTTTTGAAAACTACAAGTCTCATGCGTCTTGGTGGTGAAAAAATAATTTAAAAAATCGTTCAGGAAATGAGTTTACTCCTTGAGTACTTTCTTTGTATACTTTTGACTATAATGGCCGAGTACGGGATTTACGGGAAATCGCGGGTTTTCGTTTGCCGGCGATTAAACTTCTTTTATTCAGCGTCTTATCAAAAATGAAAACATTTTTGAAAGCTACAAGTATCATGCGTTTTAGTGGTGAAAAAATAATTTTAAAAATTATTCGGGAAATCAGTTTACTCCCTGGGTACTTTCTTTGTATACTTTTGACTATACGGGCCGAGTACGGGATTTACGGGAAATCGCGGGTTTTCGTTTGCCGGCGATTAAACTTCTTTTATTTAGCGTCTCATCAAAAATGAAAACATTTTTGAAAACTAGAAGTGTCATGTGTTTTAGTGGTGAAAAAATAATTTAAAAAAACGTTCGGGAAATGAGTTTACTCCTTGAGTATTTTCTTTGTATACTTTTGGCTATACGGGCGGAGTACCGGATTTACGGGAAATCGCGGGTTTTCGTTTGCCTGCGATTAAACTTCTTTTATTTAGCGTCTTATCAAAAATGAAAACATTTTTGAAAACTACAAGTCTCATGCGTTTTAGTGGTAAAAAAAATAATTTAAAAAATCGTTCTGAAAATGAGTTTACTCACAGGGTACTTTCTTTGTATACATTCGACTATACGGGCCGAGTACGGGATTTACGGGAAATCGCGGGTTTTCGTTTGCCGGCGATTAAACTTCTTTTATTTAGCGTCTCATCAAAAATGAAAACATTTTTGAAAACTACAAGTCTCATGCGTTTTGGTGGTGAAAAAATAATTTAAAAAATCGTTCAGGAAATGAGTTTACTCCTTGAGTACTTTCTTTGTATACTTTTGACTATAATGGCCGAGTACGGGATTTACGGGAAATCGCGGGTTTTTGTTTGCCGGCGATTAAACTTCTTTTATTCAGCGTCTTATCAAAAATGAAAACATTTTTGAAAGCTACAAGTCTCATGCGTTTTAGTGGTGAAAAAATAATTTTAAAATTTATTCGGGAAATCAGTTTACTCCCTGGGTACTTTCTTTGTATACTTTTGACTATACGGGCCGTGTACGGGATTTACGGGAAATCGCGGGTTTTCGTTTGCCGGCGATTAAACTCCTTTTATTTAGCGTCTCATCAAAAATGAAAACATTTTTGAAAACTACAAGTGTCATGTGTTTTAGTGGTGAAAAAATAATTTAAAAAAACGTTCGGGAAATGAGTTTACTCCTTGAGTACTTTTTTTGTATACTTTTGACTATACGGGCCGAGTACCGGATTTACAGGAAATCGCGGGTTTTCGTTTGCCGGCGATTAAACATCTTTTAATCAGCGTCTTATCAAAAATGAAAACATTTTTGAAAGCTACAAGTCTCATGCGTTTTAGTGGTGAAAAAATAATTTAAAAAAACGTTCGGGAAATGAGTTTACTTCTTGAGTACTTTCTTTGTATACTTTTGACTATACGGGCCGAGTACCGGATTTACAGGAAATTGCGGGTTTTCGTTTGCCGGCGATTAAACTTCTTTTATTCAGCGTCTTATCAAAAATGAAAACATTTTTGAAAGCTACAAGTCTCATGCGTTTTAGTGGTGAAAAATAATTTAAAAATTTATTCGAGAAATCTGTTTACTCCCTGGGTACTTTTTTTGTATACTTTTGACTATATGGGCCGAGTACGGGATTTACGGGAAATTGCAGGTTTTCGTTTGCCGGCGAATAAACTTCTTTTATTTAGCGTCTCATCAAAAATGAAAACATTTTAAAATACTACAAATCTCATGCGTTTTAGTGGTGAAAAAATAATTTAAATAATCGTTCGGGAAATGAGTTTACTCCTTGAGTACTTTCTTTGTATACTTTTGACTATACGGGCCGAGTACCGAATTTACGGGAAATTGCGGGTTTTCGTTTGCCGGCGATTAAACTTCTTTTATTCAGCGTCTTATCAAAAATGAAAACATTTTTGAAAGCTACAAGTCTCATGCGTTTTAGTGGTGAAACAATAATTTAAAAATCGTTCTGAAAATGAGTTTACTCACAGGGTACTTTCTTTGTATACATTCGACTATAGGGGCCAAGCCCGGGATTTACAGGAAATCGCCGGTTTTCGTTTGCCGGCGATTAAACTTCTTTTATTCAGCGTCTCATCAAAAATGAAAACATTTTTGAAAACTACAAGTCTCATGCGTTTTAGTGGTGAAAAAATAATTTAAAAATTTATTCGGGAAATCAGTTTACTCCCTGGGTACTTTCTTTATATACATTCGACTATACGGGCCGGGAACGGGATTTACGGGAAATTGCGGGTTTTCGTTTGCCGGCGATTAAACTTCTTTTATTTAGCGTCTCATCAAAAATGAAAACATTTTTAAATACTACAAGTCTCATGCGTTTTAGTGGTGAAAAAATAATTTAAAAAATCGTTCTAAAAATGAGTTTACTCACAGGGTACTTTCTTTGTATACATTCGACTATAGGGGCCAAGCCCGGGATTTACAGGAAATCGCGGGTTTTCGTTTGCCGGCGATTAAATTTCTTTTATTCAGCGTCTCATCAAAAATGAAAACATTTTTAAATAATACAAGTCTCATGCGTTTTAGTGGTGAAAAAATAATTTAAAAAATCGTTCGGGAAATGAGTTTACTCCCTGGGTAATTTCTTTGTATACTTTTGACTATACGGGCCGAGTACGGGATTTACGGGAAATCGCGGGTTTTCGTTTGCCGGCGATTAAACTTCTTTTATTTACCGTCTCATCAAAAATGAAAACATTTTTGAAAAACTACAAGTCTCATGCGTTTTAGTGGTAAAAAATTAATTTAAAAAATCGTTCAGGAAATGAGTATACTCCTTGAGTATTTTCTTTGTATACTTTTGGCTATACGGGCGGAGTACCGGATTTACGGAAAATCGCGGGTTTTCGTTTGCCTGCGATTAAACTTCTTTTATTCAGCGTCTTATCAAAAATGAAAACATTTTTGAAAACTACAAGTCTCATGCGTTTTAGTGGTGAAAAAATAATTTAAAAAATCGTTCTGAAAATGAGTTTACTCACAGGGTACTTTCTTTGTATACATTCGACTATACGGGCCGAGTACGGGATTTACGGGAAATCGCGGGTTTTCGTTTGCCGGCGATTAAACTTCTTTTATTTAGCGTCTCATCAAAAATGAAAACATTTTTAAAAACTACAAGTCTCATGCGTTTTGGTGGTGAAAAAATAATTTAAAAAATCGTTCAGGAAATGAGTTTACTCCTTGAGTACTTTCTTTGTATACTTTTGACTATAATGGCCGAGTACGGGATTTACGGGAAATCGCGGGTTTTCGTTTGCCGGCGATTAAACTTCTTTTATTCAGCGTCTTATCAAAAATGAAAACATTTTTGAAAGCTACAAGTCTCATGCGTTTTAGTGGTGAAAAAATAATTTTAAAATTTATTCGGGAAATCAGTTTACTCCCTGGGTACTTTCTTTGTATACTTTTGACTATACGGGCCGAGTACGGGATTTACGGGAAATCGCGGGTTTTCGTTTGCCGGCGATTAAACTCCTTTTATTTAGCGTCTCATCAAAAATGAAAACATTTTTGAAAACTACAAGTGTCATGTGTTTTAGTGGTGAAAAAATAATTTAAAAAAAACGTTCGGGAAATGAGTTTACTCCTTGAGTATTTTCTTTGTATACTTTTGGCTATACGGGCGGAGTACCGGATTTACGGGAAATCGCGGGTTTTCGTTTGCCTGCGATTAAACTTCTTTTATTCAGCGTCTTATCAAAAATGAAAACATTTTTGAAAACTACAAGTCTCATGTGTTTTAGTGGTGAAAAAATAATTTTAAAATTTATTCGGGAAATCAGTTTACTCCCTGGGTACTTTCTTTGTATACTTTTGACTATACGGGCCGAGTACGGGATTTACGGGAAATCGCGGGTTTTCGTTTGCCGGCGATTAAACTCCTTTTATTTAGCGTCTCATCAAAAATGAAAACATTTTTGAAAACTACAAGTGTCATGTGTTTTAGTGGTGAAAAAATAATTTAAAAAAAACGTTCGGGAAATGAGTTTACTCCTTGAGTATTTTCTTTGTATACTTTTGGCTATACGGGCGGAGTACCGGATTTACGGGAAATCGCGGGTTTTCGTTTGCCTGCGATTAAACTTCTTTTATTCAGCGTCTTATCAAAAATGAAAACATTTTTGAAAACTACAAGTCTCATGCGTTTTGGTGGTGAAAAAATAATTTAAAAAATCGTTCAGGAAATGAGTTTACTCCTTGAGTACTTTCTTTGTATACTTTTGACTATAATGGCCGAGTACGGGATTTACGGGAAATCGCGGGTTTTCGTTTGCCGGCGATTAAACTTCTTTTATTCAGCGTCTTATCAAAAATGAAAACATTTTTGAAAGCTACAAGTCTCATGCGTTTTAGTGGTGAAAAAATAATTTTAAAATTTATTCGGGAAATCAGTTTACTCCCTGGGTACTTTCTTTGTATACTTTTGACTATACGGGCCGAGTACGGGATTTACGGGAAATCGCGGGTTTTCGTTTGCCGGCGATTAAACTCCTTTTATTTAGCGTCTCATCAAAAATGAAAACATTTTTGAAAACTACAAGTGTCATGTGTTTTAGTGGTGAAAAAATAATTTAAAAAAAACGTTCGGGAAATGAGTTTACTCCTTGAGTATTTTCTTTGTATACTTTTGGCTATACGGGCGGAGTACCGGATTTACGGGAAATCGCGGGTTTTCGTTTGCCTGCGATTAAACTTCTTTTATTCAGCGTCTTATCAAAAATGAAAACATTTTTGAAAACTACAAGTCTCATGCGTTTTAGTGGTGAAAAATAATTTAAAAAATCGTTCTAAAAATGAGTTTACTCACAGGGTACTTTCTTTGTATACATTCGACTATAGGGGCCAAGCCCGGGATTTACAGGAAATCGCGGGTTTTCGTTTGCCGGCGATTAAATTTCCTTTATTCAGCGTCTCATCAAAAATGAAAACATTTTTAAATAATACAAGTCTCATGCGTTTTAGTGGTGAAAAAATAATTTAAAAAGTCGTTCGGGAAATGAGTTTACTCCCTGGGTAATTTCTTTGTATACTTTTGACTATACGGGCCGAGTACGGGATTTACGGGAAATCGCGGGTTTTCGTTTGCCGGCGATTAAACTCCTTTTATTTAGCGTCTCATCAAAAATGAAAACATTTTTGAAAGCTACAAGTCTCATGCGTTTTAGTGGTGAAAAAATAATTTTAAAATTTATTCGGGAAATCAGTTTACTCCCTGGGTACTTTCTTTGTATACTTTTGACTATACGGGCCGAGTACGGGATTTACGGGAAATCGCGGGTTTTCGTTTGCCGGCGATTAAACTCCTTTTATTTAGCGTCTCATCAAAAATGAAAACATTTTTGAAAACTACAAGTGTCATGTGTTTTAGTGGTGAAAAAATAATTTAAAAAAAACGTTCGGGAAATGAGTTTACTCCTTGAGTATTTTCTTTGTAACTTTTGGCTATACGGGCGGAGTACCGGATTTACGGGAAATCGCGGGTTTTCGTTTGCCTGCGATTAAACTTCTTTTATTTAGCGTCTTATCAAAAATGAAAACATTTTTGAAAACTACAAGTCTCATGCGTTTTAGTGGTAAAAAAAATAATTTAAAAAATCGTTCTGAAAATGAGTTTACTCACAGGGTACTTTCTTTGTATACATTCGACTATACGGGCCGAGTACGGGATTTACGGGAAATCGCGGGTTTTCGTTTGCCGGCGATTAAACTTCTTTTATTCAGCGTCTTATCAAAAATGAAAACATTTTTGAAAGCTACAAGTCTCATGCGTTTTAGTGGTGAAAAAATAATTTTAAAATTTATTCGGGAAATCAGTTTACTCCCTGGGTACTTTCTTTGTATACTTTTGACTTTACGGGCCGTGTACGGGATTTACGGGAAATCGCGGGTTTTCGTTTGCCGGCGATTAAACTCCTTTTATTTAGCGTCTCATTAAAAATGAAAACATTTTTGAAAACTACAAGTGTCATGTGTTTTAGTGTTGAAAAAATAATTTAAAAAAACGTTCGGGAAATGAGTTTACTCCTTGAGTACTTTCTTTGTATACTTTTGACTATACAAGCCGAGTACCGGATTTACAGGAAATCGCGGGTTTTCGTTTGCCGGCGATTAAACATCTTTTATTCAGCGTCTCATCAAAAATGAAAACATTTTTGAAAGCTACAAGTCTCATGCGTTTTAGTGGTGAAAAAATAATTTAAAAAAACGTTCGGGAAATGAGTTTACTTCTTAAGTACTTTCTTTGTATACTTTTGACTATACGGGCCGAGTACCGGATTTACAGGAAATCGCGGGTTTTCGTTTGCCGGCGATTAAACATCTTTTATTCAGCGTCTCATCAAAAATAAAAATATTTTTGAAAACTACAAGTCTCATGCGTTTTAGTGGTGAAAAAATAATTTAAAAATTTATTCAAGAAATCTGTTTACTCCCTGGGTACTTTTTTGTATACTTTTGACTATATGGGCCGAGTACGGGATTTACGGGAAATTGCAGGTTTTCGTTTGCCGGCGATTAAACTTCTTTTATTTAGCGTCCATCAAAAATGAAAAACATTTTTAAATACTACAAGTCTCATGCGTTTTAGTGGTGAAAAAATAATTTAAAAAATCGTTCGGGAAATGAGTTTAATCCTTGAGTACTTTCTTTGTATACTTTTGACTATACGGGCCGAGTACCGGATTTACGGGAAATTGCGGGTTTTCGTTTGCCGGCGATTAAACTTCTTTTATTCAGCGTCTTATCAAAAATGAAAACATTTTTGAAAGCTACAAGTCTCATGCGTTTTAGTGGTGAAACAATAATTTAAAAATCGTTCTGAAAATGAGTTTACTCCCAGGGTACTTTCTTTGTATACATTCGACTATAGGGGCCAAGCCCGGGATTTACAGGAAATCGCGGGTTTTCGTTTGCCGGCGATTAAACTTCTTTTATTCAGCGTCTCATCAAAAATGAAAACATTTTTGAAAACTACAAGTCTCATGCGTTTTAGTGATGAAAAAATAATTTAAAAATTTATTCGGGAAATCAGTTTACTCCCTGGGTACTTTCTTTATATACATTCGACTATACGGGCCGGGAACGGGATTTACGGGAAATTGCGGGTTTTCGTTTGCCGGCGATTAAACTTCTTTTATTTAGCGTCTCATCAAAAATGAAAACAATTTTAAATACTACAAGTCTCATGCGTTTTAGTGGTGAAAAAATAATTTAAAAAATCGTTCGGGAAATGAGTTTACTCCCTGGGTAATTTCTTTGTATACTTTTGACTATACGGGCCGAGTACGGGATTTACGGGAAACCGCGTGTTTTCGTTTGCCGGCAAATAAACTTCTTTTATTTAGCGTTTCATCAAAAATGAAAACATTTTTGAATACTACAAGTCTCATGCGTTTTAGTGGTGAAAAAATAATTTAAAAAATCGTTCAGGAAATGAGTATACTCCTTGAGTATTTTCTTTGTATACTTTTGGCTATACGGGCGGAGTACCGGATTTACGGGAAATCGCGGGTTTTCGTTTGCCTGCGATTAAACTTCTTTTATTCAGCGTCTTATCAAAAATGAAAACATTTTTGAAAACTACAAGTCTCATGCGTTTTAGTGGTGAAAAAATAATTTAAAAAATCGTTCTAAAAATGAGTTTACTCACAGGGTACTTTCTTTGTATACATTCGACTATAGGGGCCAAGCCCGGGATTTACAGGAAATCGCGGGTTTTCGTTTGCCGGCGATTAAATTTCTTTTATTCAGCGTCTCATCAAAAATGAAAACATTTTTAAATAATACAAGTCTCATGCGTTTTAGTGGTGAAAAAATAATTTAAAAAATCGTTCGGGAAATGAGTTTACTCCCTGGGTAATTTCTTTGTATACTTTTGACTATACGGGCCGAGTACGGGATTTACGGGAAATCGCGGGTTTTTGTTTGCCGGCGATTAAACTTCTTTTATTTACCGTCTCATCAAAAATGAAAACATTTTTGAAAACTACAAGTCTCATACGTTTTAGTGGTAAAAAATTAATTTAAAAAATCGTTCAGGAAATGAGTATACTCCTTGAGTATTTTCTTTGTATACTTTTGGCTATACGGGCGGAGTACCGGACTTACGGAAAATCGCGGGTTTTCGTTTGCCTGCGATTAAACTTCTTTTATTCAGCGTCTTATCAAAAATGAAAACATTTTTGAAAACTACAAGTCTCATGCGTTTTAGTGGTGAAAAAATAATTTAAAAAATCGTTCTAAAAATGAGTTTACTCACAGGGTACTTTCTTTGTATACATTCGACTATAGGGGCCAAGCCCGGGATTTACAGGAAATCGCGGGTTTTCGTTTGCCGGCGATTAAATTTCTTTTATTCAGCGTCTCATCAAAAATGAAAACATTTTTAAATAATACAAGTCTCATGCGTTTTAGTGGTGAAAAAATAATTTAAAAAATCGTTCGGGAAATGAGTTTACTCCCTGGGTAATTTCTTTGTATACATTCGACTATACGGGCCGAGTACGGGATTTACGGGAAATCGCGGGTTTTCGTTTGCCGGCGATTAAACTTCTTTTATTTAGCGTCTCATCAAAAATGAAAACATTTTTGAAAACTACAAGTCTCATGCGTTTTGGTGGTGAAAAAATAATTTAAAAAATCGTTCAGGAAATGAGTTTACTCCTTGAGTACTTTCTTTGTATACTTTTGACTATAATGGCCGAGTACGGGATTTACGGGAAATCGCAGGTTTTCGTTTGCCGGCGATTAAACTTCTTTTATTCAGCGTCTTATCAAAAATGAAAACCATTTTAAAAGCTACAAGTCTCATGCGTTTTAGTGGTGAAAAAAAAATTTTAAAATTTATTCGAGAAATCAGTTTACTCCCTGGGTACTTTCTTTGTATACTTTTGACTATACGGGCCGAGTACGGGATTTACGGGAAATCGCGGGTTTTCGTTTGCCGGCGATTAAACTCCTTTTATTTAGCGTCTCATCAAAAATGAAAACATTTTTGAAAACTACAAGTGTCATGTGTTTTAGTGGTGAAGAAATGATTTAAAAAAAACGTTCGGGAAATGAGTTTACTCCTTGAGTATTTTCTTTGTACACTTTTGGCTATACGGGCGGAGTACCGGATTTACGGGAAATCGCGGGTTTTCGTTTGCCTGCGATTAAACTTCTTTTATTTAGCGTCTTATCAAAAATGAAAACATTTTTGAAAACTACAAGTCTCATGCGTTTTAGTGGTAAAAAAAATAATTTAAAAAATCGTTCTGAAAATGAGTTTACTCACAGGGTACTTTCTTTGTATACATTCGACTATACGGCCGAGTACGGGATTTACGGGAAATCGCGGGTTTTCGTTTGCCGGCGATTAAACTTCTTTTATTTAGCGTCTCATCAAAAATGAAAACATTTTTGAAAACTACAAGTCTCATGCGTTTTGGTGGTGAAAAAATAATTTAAAAAATCGTTCAGGAAATGAGTTTACTCCTTGAGTACTTTCTTTGTATACTTTTGACTATATTGGCCGAGTACGGGATTTACGGGAAATCGCGGGTTTTCGTTTGCCGGCGATTAAACTTCTTTTATTCAGCGTCTTATCAAAAATGAAAACATTTTTGAAAGCTACAAGTCTCATGCGTTTTAGTGGTGAAAAAATAATTTTAAAATTTATTCGGGAAATCAGTTTACTCCCTGGGTACTTTCTTTGTATACTTTTGACTATACGGGCCGTGTACGGGATTTACGGGAAATCGCGGGTTTTCGTTTGCCGGCGATTAAACTCCTTTTATTTAGCGTCTCATCAAAAATGAAAACATTTTTGAAAACTACAAGTGTCATGTGTTTTAGTGGTGAAAAAATAATTTAAAAAAACGTTCGGGAAATGAGTTTACTCCTTGAATACTTTCTTTGTATACTTTTGACTATACAAGCCGAGTACCGGATTTACAGGAAATCGCGGGTTTTCGTTTGCCGGCGATTAAACATCTTTTATTCAGCGTCTTATCAAAAATGAAAACATTTTTGAAAGCTACAAGTCTCATGCGTTTTAGTGGTGAAAAAATAATTTAAAAAAACGTTCGGGAAATGAGTTTACTTCTTGAGTACTTTCTTTGTATACTTTTGACTATACGGGCCGAGTACCGGATTTACAGGAAATCGCGGGTTTTCGTTTGCCGGCGATTAAACATCTTTTATTCAGCGTCTTATCAAAAATGAAAACATTTTTGAAAGCTACAAGTCTCATGCGTTTTAGTGGTGAAAAAATAATTTAAAAAATCGTTCGGAAAATGAGTTTACTCACAGGGTACTTTCTTTGTATATATTCGAATATAGGGGCCAATCCCGGGATTTACAGGAAATCGCGGGTTTTCGTTTGCCGGCGATTAAACTTCTTTTATTCAGCGTCTCATCAAAAATGAAAACATTTTTGAAAACTACAAGTCTCATGCGTTTTAGTGGTGAAAAAATAATTTAAAAAATCGTTCGGGAAATGAGTTTACTCCCTGGGTAATTTCTTTGTATACTTTTGACTATACGGGCCGAGTACGGGATTTACGGGAAATCGCGGGTTTTCGTTTGCCTGCGATTAAACTTCTTTTATTCAGCGTCTTATCAAAAATGAAAACATTTTTGAAAATACAAGTCTCATGCGTTTTAGTGGTGAAAAAATAATTTAAAAAATCGTTCTGAAAATGAGTTTACTCACAGGGTACTTTCTTTGTATACATTCGACTATACGGGCCGAGTACGGGATTTACGGAAAATCGCGGGTTTTCGTTTGCCGGCGATTAAACTTCTTTTATTTAGCGTCTCATCAAAAATGAAAACATTTTTGAAAACTACAAGTCTCATGCGTTTTGGTGGTGAAAAAATAATTTAAAAAATCGTTCAGGAAATGAGTTTACTCCTTGAGTACTTTCTTTGTATACTTTTGACTATAATGGCCGAGTACGGGATTTACGGGAAATCGCAGGTTTTCGTTTGCCGGCGATTAAACTTCTTTTATTCAGCGTCTTATCAAAAATGAAAACCATTTTAAAAGCTACAAGTCTCATGCGTTTTAGTGGTGAAAAAAAAATTTTAAAATTTATTCGGGAAATCAGTTTACTCCCTGGGTACTTTCTTTGTATACTTTTGACTATACGGGCCGAGTACGGGATTTACGGGAAATCGCGGGTTTTCGTTTGCCTGCGATTAAACTTCTTTTATTCAGCGTCTTATCAAAAATGAAAACATTTTTGAAAATACAAGTCTCATGCGTTTTAGTGGTGAAAAAATAATTTAAAAAATCGTTCTGAAAATGAGTTTACTCACAGGGTACTTTCTTTGTATACATTCGACTATACGGGCCGAGTACGGGATTTACGGGAAATCGCGGGTTTTCGTTTGCCGGCGATTAAACTTCTTTTATTTAGCGTCTCATCAAAAATGAAAACATTTTTGAAAACTACAAGTCTCATGCGTTTTGGTGGTGAAAAAATAATTTAAAAAATCGTTCAGGAAATGAGTTTACTCCTTGAGTACTTTCTTTGTATACTTTTGACTATAATGGCCGAGTACGGGATTTACGGGAAATCGCAGGTTTTCGTTTGCCGGCGATTAAACTTCTTTTATTCAGCGTCTTATCAAAAATGAAAACCATTTTAAAAGCTACAAGTCTCATGCGTTTTAGTGGTGAAAAAAAAATTTTAAAATTTATTCGGGAAATCAGTTTACTCCCTGGGTACTTTCTTTGTATACTTTTGACTATACGGGCCGAGTACGGGATTTACGGGAAATCGCGGGTTTTCGTTTGCCGGCGATTAAACTCCTTTTATTTAGCGTCTCATCAAAAATGAAAACATTTTTGAAAATTACAAGTGTCATGTGTTTTAGTGGTGAAAAAATAATTTAAAAAAACGTTCGGGAAATGAGTTTACTCCTTGAGTACTTTCTTTGTATACTTTTGACTATACGGGCCGAGTACCGGATTTGCAGGAAATCGCGGGTTTTCGTTTGCCGGCGATTAAACATCTTTTATTCAGCGTCTTATCAAAAATGAAAACATTTTTGAAAGCTACAAGTCCCATGCGTTTTAGTGGTGAAAAAATAATTTAAAAAAACGTTCGGAAAATGAGTTTACTCATTGAGTACTTTCTTTGTATACTTTTGACTATACGGGCCGAGTACCTGATTTACGGGAAATTGCGGGTTTTCGTTTGCCGGCGATTAAACTTCTTTTATTCAGCCTCTTATCAAAAATGAAAACATTTTTGAAAGCTACAAGTCTCATGCGTTTTAGTGGTGAAAAAATAATTTTAAAATTTATTCGGGAAATCAGTTTACTCCCTGGGTACTTTCTTTGTATACTTTTGACTATACGGGCCGTGTACGGGATTTACGGGAAATCGCGGGTTTTCGTTTGCCGGCGATTAAACTCCTTTTATTTAGCGTCTCATCAAAAATGAGAACATTTTTGAAAACTACAAGTGTCATGTGTTTTAGTGGTGAAAAAATAATTTAAAAAAACGTTCGGGAAATGAGTTTACTCCTTGAGTACTTTCTTTGTATACTTTTGACTATACAAGCCGAGTACCGGATTTACAGGAAATCGCGGGTTTTCGTTTGCCGGCGATTAAACATCTTTTATTCAGCGTCTTATCAAAAATGAAAACATTTTTGAAAGCTACAAGTCTCATGCGTTTTAGTGGTGAAAAAATATTTTAAAAAAACGTTCGGGAAATGAGTTTACTTCTTGAGTACTTTCTTTGTATACTTTTGACTATACGGGCCGAGTACCGGATTTACAGGAAATCGCGGGTTTTCGTTTGCCGGCGATTAAACATCTTTTATTCAACGTCTTATCAAAAATGAAAACATTTTTGAAAGCTACAAGTCTCATGCGTTTTAGTGGTGAAAAAATAATTTAAAAAATCGTTCTGAAAATGAGTTTACTCACATGGTACTTTCTTTGTATATATTCGACTATAGGGGCCAATCCCGGGATTTACAGGAAATCGCGGGTTTTCGTTTGCTGGCGATTAAACTTCTTTTATTCAGCGTCTCATCAAAAATGAAAACATTTTTGAAAACTACAAGTCTCATGCGTTTTAGTGGTGAAAAAATAATTTAAAAAATCGTTCGGGAAATGAGTTTACTCCCTGGGTAATTTCTTTGTATACTTTTGACTATACGGGCCGAGTACGGGATTTACGGGAAATCGCGGGTTTTCGTTTGCCTGCGATTAAACTTCTTTTATTCAGCGTCTTATCAAAAATGAAAACATTTTTGAAAATACAAGTCTCATGCGTTTTAGTGGTGAAAAAATAATTTAAAAAATCGTTCTGAAAATGAGTTTACTCCCTGGGTACTTTCTTTGTATACTTTTGACTATACGGGCCGAGTACGGGATTTACGGGAAATCGCGGGTTTTCGTTTGCCGGCGATTAAACTCCTTTTATTTAGCGTCTCATCAAAAATGAAAACATTTTTGAAAACTACACGTGTCATGTGTTTTAGTGGTGAAAAAATAATTTAAAAAAACGTTCGGGAAATGAGTTTACTCCTTGAGTACTTTCTTTGTATACTTTTGACTATACGGGCCGAGTACCGGATTTGCAGGAAATCGCGGGTTTTCGTTTGCCGGCGATTAAACATCTTTTATTCAGCGTCTTATCAAAAATGAAAACATTTTTGAAAGCTACAAGTCCCATGCGTTTTAGTGGTGAAAAAATAATTTAAAAAAACGTTCGGAAAATGAGTTTACTCCTTGAGTACTTTCTTTGTATACTTTTGACTATACGGGCCGAGTACCTGATTTACGGGAAATTGCGGGTTTTCGTTTGCCGGCGATTAAACTTCTTTTATTCAGCCTCTTATCAAAAATGAAAACATTTTTGAAAGCTACAAGTCTCATGCGTTTTAGTGGTGAAAAAATAATTTAAAAATCGTTCTGAAAATGAGTTTACTCACAGGGTACTTTCTTTGTATACATTCGACTATAGGGGCCAAGCCCGGGATTTACAGGAAATCGCTGGTTTTCGTTTGCCGGCGATTAAACTTCTTTTATTCAGCGTCTTATCAAAAATGAAAACATTTTAAAAAACTACAAGTCTCATGCGTTTTAGTGGTGAAAAAATAATTTAAATATTTATTCGGGAAATCAGTTTACTCCCTGGATACTTTCTTTATATACATTCGACTATACGGGCCGCGAACGGGATTTACAGGAAATTGCGGGTTTTCGTTTGCCGGCGATTAAACTTCTTTTATTTAGCGTCTCATCAAAAATGAAAACATTTTTAAATACTACAAGTCTCATGCGTTTTAGTGGTGAAAAAATAATTTAAAAAATCGTTCAGGAAATGAGTATACTCCTTGAGTATTTTCTTTGTATACTTTTGGCTATACGGGCGGAGTACCGGATTTACGGGAAATCGCGGGTTTTCGTTTGCCTGCGATTAAACTTCTTTTATTCAGCGTCTTATCAAAAATGAAAACATTTTTGAAAACTACAAGTCTCATGCGTTTTAGTGGTGAAAAAAAAATTTAAAAAATCGTTCTGAAAATGAGTTTACTCACAGGGTACTTTCTTTGTATACATTCGACTATAGGGGCCAAGCTTGGGATTTACAGGAAATCGCGGGTTTTCGTTTGGCGGCGATTAAACTTCTTTTATTCAGCGTCTCATCAAAAATGAAAATATTTTTGAAAACTACAAGTCTCATGCGTTTTAGTGGTGAAAAAATAATTTAAAAAATCGTTCGGGAAATGAATTTACATCCTGGGTACTTTCTTTGTATACTTTTGACTCTGCGGGCCGAGTCCGGGATTTACGGGAAATCGCGGGTTTTCGTTTGCCGGCGATTAAACTTCTTTAATTTAGCATTTCATCAAAAATGAAAACATTTTTTAAAACTACAAGTCTCATGCGTTTTAGTGGTGAAAAAATAATTTAAAAAATCGTTCAGGAAATGAGTATACTCCTTAAATATTTTCTTTGTATACTTTTGGCTATACGGGCGGAGTACCGGATTTACGGAAATCGCGGGTTTTTGTTTGCCTGCGATTAAACTTCTTTTATTCAGCGTCTTATCAAAAATGAAAACATTTTTGAAAACTACAAGTCTCATGCGTTTTAGTGGTGAAAAAATAATTTAAAAAATCGTTCTGAAATTGAGTTTACTGACAGGGTACTTTCTTTGTATACATTCGACTATAGGGGCCAAGCCCGGGATTTACAGGAAATCGCTGGTTTTCGTTTGCCGGCGATTAAACTTCTTTTATTCAGCGTCTTATCAAAAATGAAAACATTTTAAAAAACTACAAGTCTCATGCGTTTTAGTGGTGAAAAAATAATTTAAATATTTATTCGGGAAATCAGTTTACTCCCTGGATACTTTCTTTATATACATTCGACTATACGGGCCGCGAACGGGATTTACAGGAAATTGCGGGTTTTCGTTTGCCGGCGATTAAACTTCTTTTATTTAGCGTCTCATCAAAAATGAAAACATTTTTAAATACTACAAGTCTCATGCGTTTTAGTGGTGAAAAAATAATTTAAAAAATCGTTCAGGAAATGAGTATACTCCTTGAGTATTTTCTTTGTATACTTTTGGCTATACGGGCGGAGTACCGGATTTACGGGAAATCGCGGGTTTTCGTTTGCCTGCGATTAAACTTCTTTTATTCAGCGTCTTATCCAAAATGAAAACATTTTTGAAAACTACAAGTCTCATGCGTTTTAGTGGTGAAAAAAAAATTTAAAAAATCGTTCTGAAAATGAGTTTACTCACAGGGTACTTTCTTTGTATACATTCGACTATAGGGGCCAAGCTTGGGATTTACAGGAAATCGCGGGTTTTCGTTTGGCGGCGATTAAACTTCTTTTATTCAGCGTCTCATCAAAAATGAAAATATTTTTGAAAACTACAAGTCTCATGCGTTTTAGTGGTGAAAAAATAATTTAAAAAATCGTTCGGGAAATGAATTTACATCCTGGGTACTTTCTTTGTATACTTTTGACTCTGCGGGCCGAGTCCGGGATTTACGGGAAATCGCGGGTTTTCGTTTGCCGGCGATTAAACTTCTTTAATTTAGCATTTCATCAAAAATGAAAACATTTTTTAAAACTACAAGTCTCATGCGTTTTAGTGGTGAAAAAATAATTTAAAAAATCGTTCAGGAAATGAGTATACTCCTTAAATATTTTCTTTGTGTACTTTTGGCTATACGGGCGGAGTACCGGATTTACGGGAAATCGCGGGTTTTCGTTTGCCTGCGATTAAACTTCTTTTATTCAGCGTCTTATCAAAAATGAAAACATTTTTGAAAACTACAAGTCTCATGCGTTTTAGTGGTGAAAAAATAATTTAAAAAATCGTTCGGGAAATGAATTTACTCCCTGGGTACTTTCTTTGTATACTTTTGACTCTGCGGGCCGAGTCCGGGATTTACGGGAAATCGCGGGTTTTCGTTTGCCGGCGATTAAACTTCTTTAATTTAGCGTTTCATCAAAAATGAAAACATTTTTTAAAACTACAAGTCTCATGCGTTTTAGTGGTGAAAAAATAATTTAAAAAATCGTTCGGGAAATGAGTTTACTCCCTGGGTACTTTCTTTATACACATTCGACTATACGGGCCGAGTACGGGATTTACGGGAAATCGCAGGTTTTCGTTTGCCGGCGATTAAACTTCTTTTATTTAGCGTCTCATCAAAAGTGAAAACATTTTTAAAAACTACAAGTCTCATGCGTTTTAGTGGTGAAAAAATAATTTAAAAAATCGTTCGTGAAATGAGTTTACTCCCTGGGTACTTTCTTTTCATACTTTTGACTATACGGGCCGAGTACCGGATTTACGGGAAATCGCGGGTTTTCGTTTGCCGGCGATTAAACTTCTTTTATTTAGCGTCTCATCAAAAATAAAAACATTTTTGAAAACTACAAGTCTCATGCGTTTTAGTGGTGAAAAAATAATTAAAAAATCGTTCGTGAAATGAGTTTACTCCCTTGGTACTTTCTTTGTATACATTCGACCATACGGGCCGAGTACGGGATTTACGGGAAATCGCGGGTTTTCGTTTGCCGGCGATTAAACTTCTTTTATTCAGCGTCTCATCAAAAATGAAAATATTTTTGAAAACTACAAGTCTCATGCGTTTTAGTGGTGAAAAAATAATTTAAAAATCGATTGGGAAATGAATTTACTCCCTGGGTACTTTCTTTGTATACTTTTGACTATACGGGCCGAGTTCGGGATTTACGGGAAATCGCGGGTTTTTGTTTGCCGGCGATTAAACTTCTTTTATTTAGCGTCTCATCAAAAATGAAAACATTTTTGAAAACTACAAGTCTCATGCGTTTTAGTGGTGAAAAAATAATTTAAAAAATCGTTCCGGAAATGAGTTTACTCCCTGGGTACTTTCTTTGTATACTTTTGACTATACGGGCCGAGTACGGGATTTGCGGGAAATCGCGGGTTTTCGTTTGCCGGCGATTAAACTTCTTTTATTTAGCGTCTCATCAAAAATGAAAACATTTTTGAAAACTACAAGTCTCATGCGTTTTAGTGGTGAAAAAATAATTTAAAAAATCGTTCTGAAAATGAGTTTACTCACAGTGTACTTTCTTTGTATACATTCGACTATAGGGGCCAAGCCCGGGATTTACAGGAAATCGCGGGTTTTCGTTTGCCGGCGATTAAACTTCTTTTATTCAGCGTCTCATCAAAAATGAAAACATTTTTAAATACTACAAGTCTCATGCGTTTTAGTGGTGAAAAAATAACTTAAAAAATCGTTCGGGAAATGAATTTACTCCCTGGGTACTTTCTTTGCATACTTTTGACTATACGGGCCGAGTTCGGGATTTACGGGAAATCGCGGGTTTTTGTTTGCCGGCGATTAAACTTCTTTTATTTAGCGTCTCATCAAAAATGAAAACATTTTTGAAAACTACAAGTCTCATGCGTTTTAGTGGTGAAAAAATAACTTAAAAAATCGTTCGGGAAATGAGTTTACTCACAGTGTACTTTCTTTGTATACATTCGACTATAGGGGCCAAGCCCGGGATTTACAGGAAATCGCGGGTTTTCGTTTGCCGGCGATTAAACTTCTTTTATTCAGCGTCTCATCAAAAATGAAAACATTTTTAAATACTACAAGTCTCATGCGTTTTAGTGGTGAAAAAATAACTTAAAAAATCGTTCGGGAAATGAATTTACTCCCTGGGTACTTTCTTTGCATACTTTTGACTATACGGGCCGAGTTCGGGATTTACGGGAAATCGCGGGTTTTTGTTTGCCGGCGATTAAACTTCTTTTATTTAGCGTCTCATCAAAAATGAAAACATTTTTAAAAACTACAAGTGTGATGCGTTTTAGTGGTGAAAAAATAATTTAAAAAAAATCGTTCCGGAAATGAGTTTACTCCCTGGGTACTTTCTTTGTATACTTTTGACTATACGGGCCGAGTACGGGATTTGCGGGAAATCGCGGGTTTTCGTTTGCCGGCGATTAAACTTCTTTTATTTAGCATCTCATCAAAAATGAAAACATTTTTGAAAACTACAAGTCTCATGCGTTTTAGTGGTGTAAAAATAATTTAAAAAATCGTTCGGGAAATGAGTTTACTCCTTGAGTACTTTCTTTGTATACTTTTGACTATACGGGCCGAGTACCGGATTTACGGGAAATCGCGGGTTTTCGTTTGCCGGCGATTAAACTTTTTTTATTCAGCGTCTTATCAAAAATGAAAACATTTTTGAAAGCTTCAAGTCTCATGCATTTTAGTGGTGAAAAATAATTTAAAAAATCGTTCTGAAAATGAGTTTACTCACAGGGTACTTTCTTTGTATACATTCGACTATTGGGGCCCAGGCGGGATTTACAGGAAATCGCGGGTTTTCGTTTGCCGGCGATTAAACTTCTTTTATTCAGCGTCTCATCAAAAATGAAAACATTTTTAAATACTACAAGTCTCATGCGTTTTAGTGGTGAAAAAATAATTTAAAAAATCGTTCGTGAAATGAGTTTACTCCCTGGGTACTTTCTTTTCATACTTTTGACTATACGGGCCGAGTACCGGATTTACGGGAAATCGCGGGTTTTCGTTTGCCGGCGATTAAACTTCTTTTATTTAGCGTCTCATCAAAAATAAAAACATTTTTGAAAACTACAAGTCTCATGCGTTTTAGTGGTGAAAAAATAATTAAAAAATCGTTCGTGAAATGAGTTTACTCCCTTGGTACTTTCTTTGTATACATTCGACCATACGGGCCGAGTACGGGATTTACGGGAAATCGCGGGTTTTCGTTTGCCGGCGATTAAACTTCTTTTATTCAGCGTCTCATCAAAAATGAAAATATTTTTGAAAACTACAAGTCTCATGCGTTTTAGTGGTGAAAAAATAATTTAAAAATCGATTGGGAAATGAATTTACTCCCTGGGTACTTTCTTTGTATACTTTTGACTATACGGGCCGAGTTCGGGATTTACGGGAAATCGCGGGTTTTTGTTTGCCGGCGATTAAACTTCTTTTATTTAGCGTCTCATCAAAAATGAAAACATTTTTGAAAACTACAAGTCTCATGCGTTTTAGTGGTGAAAAAATAATTTAAAAAATCGTTCCGGAAATGAGTTTACTCCCTGGGTACTTTCTTTGTATACTTTTGACTATACGGGCCGAGTACGGGATTTGCGGGAAATCGCGGGTTTTCGTTTGCCGGCGATTAAACTTCTTTTATTTAGCGTCTCATCAAAAATGAAAACATTTTTGAAAACTACAAGTCTCATGCGTTTTAGTGGTGAAAAAATAATTTAAAAAATCGTTCTGAAAATGAGTTTACTCACAGTGTACTTTCTTTGTATACATTCGACTATAGGGGCCAAGCCCGGGATTTACAGGAAATCGCGGGTTTTCGTTTGCCGGCGATTAAACTTCTTTTATTCAGCGTCTCATCAAAAATGAAAACATTTTTAAATACTACAAGTCTCATGCGTTTTAGTGGTGAAAAAATAACTTAAAAAATCGTTCGGGAAATGAATTTACTCCCTGGGTACTTTCTTTGCATACTTTTGACTATACGGGCCGAGTTCGGGATTTACGGGAAATCGCGGATTTTTGTTTGCCGGCGATTAAACTTCTTTTATTTAGCGTCTCATCAAAAATGAAAACATTTTTGAAAACTACAAGTCTCATGCGTTTTAGTGGTGAAAAAATAACTTAAAAAATCGTTCGGGAAATGAGTTTACTCACAGTGTACTTTCTTTGTATACATTCGACTATAGGGGCCAAGCCCGGGATTTACAGGAAATCGCGGGTTTTCGTTTGCCGGCGATTAAACTTCTTTTATTCAGCGTCTCATCAAAAATGAAAACATTTTTAAATACTACAAGTCTCATGCGTTTTAGTGGTGAAAAAATAACTTAAAAAATCGTTCGGGAAATGAATTTACTCCCTGGGTACTTTCTTTGCATACTTTTGACTATACGGGCCGAGTTCGGGATTTACGGGAAATCGCGGGTTTTTGTTTGCCGGCGATTAAACTTCTTTTATTTAGCGTCTCATCAAAAATGAAAACATTTTTAAAAACTACAAGTGTGATGCGTTTTAGTGGTGAAAAAATAATTTAAAAAAAATCGTTCCGGAAATGAGTTTACTCCCTGGGTACTTTCTTTGTATACTTTTGACTATACGGGCCGAGTACGGGATTTGCGGGAAATCGCGGGTTTTCGTTTGCCGGCGATTAAACTTCTTTTATTTAGCATCTCATCAAAAATGAAAACATTTTTGAAAACTACAAGTCTCATGCGTTTTAGTGGTGTAAAAATAATTTAAAAAATCGTTCGGGAAATGAGTTTACTCCTTGAGTACTTTCTTTGTATACTTTTGACTATACGGGCCGAGTACCGGATTTACGGGAAATCGCGGGTTTTCGTTTGCCGGCGATTAAACTTTTTTTATTCAGCGTCTTATCAAAAATGAAAACATTTTTGAAAGCTTCAAGTCTCATGCATTTTAGTGGTGAAAAATAATTTAAAAAATCGTTCTGAAAATGAGTTTACTCACAGGGTACTTTCTTTGTATACATTCGACTATTGGGGCCCAGGCGGGATTTACAGGAAATCGCGGGTTTTCGTTTGCCGGCGATTAAACTTCTTTTATTCAGCGTCTCATCAAAAATGAAAACATTTTTAAATACTACAAGTCTCATGCGTTTTGGTTGTGAAAAAATAACTTAAAAAATCGTTCGGGAAATGAGTTTACTCCCTGGGTACTTTCTTTGTATACTTTTGACTATACGGGCCGAGTACGGGATTTGCGGGAAATCGCGGGTTTTCGTTTGCCGGCGATTAAACTTCTTTTATTTAGCATCTCATCAAAAATGAAAACATTTTTGAAAACTACAAGTCTCATGCGTTATAGTGGTGAAAAAATAATTTAAAAAATCGTTCGGGAAATGAGTTTACTCCTTGAGTACTTTCTTTGTATACTTTTGACTATACGGGCCGAGTACCGGATTTACGGGAAATCGCGGGTTTTCGTTTGCCGGCGATTAAACTTCTTTTATTCAGCGTCTTATCAAAAATGAAAACATTTTTGAAAGCTTCAAGTCTCATGCGTTTTAGTGGTGAAAAAATAATTTAAAAAATCGTTCTGAAAATGAGTTTACTCACAGGGTACTTTCTTTGTATACATTCGACTATAGGGGCCCAGCCCGGGATTTACAGGAAATCGCGGGTTTTCGTTTGCCGGCGATTAAACTTCTTTTATTCAGCGTCTCATCAAAAATGAAAACATTTTTAAATACTACAAGTCTCATGCGTTTTAGTGGTGTAAAAATAATTTAAAAAATCGTTCGGGAAATGAGTTTACTCCTTGAGTACTTTCTTTGTATACTTTTGACTATACGGGCCGAGTACCGGATTTACGGGAAATCGCGGGTTTTCGTTTGCCGGCGATTAAACTTTTTTTATTCAGCGTCTTATCAAAAATGAAAACATTTTTGAAAGCTTCAAGTCTCATGCATTTTAGTGGTGAAAAATAATTTAAAAAATCGTTCTGAAAATGAGTTTACTCACAGGGTACTTTCTTTGTATACATTCGACTATTGGGGCCCAGGCGGGATTTACAGGAAATCGCGGGTTTTCGTTTGCCGGCGATTAAACTTCTTTTATTCAGCGTCTCATCAAAAATGAAAACATTTTTAAATACTACAAGTCTCATGCGTTTTGGTTGTGAAAAAATAACTTAAAAAATCGTTCGGGAAATGAGTTTACTCCCTGGGTACTTTCTTTGTATACTTTTGACTATACGGGCCGAGTACGGGATTTGCGGGAAATCGCGGGTTTTCGTTTGCCGGCGATTAAACTTCTTTTATTTAGCATCTCATCAAAAATGAAAACATTTTTGAAAACTACAAGTCTCATGCGTTATAGTGGTGAAAAAATAATTTAAAAATCGTTCGGGAAATGAGTTTACTCCTTGAGTACTTTCTTTGTATACTTTTGACTATACGGGCCGAGTACCGGATTTACGGGAAATCGCGGGTTTTCGTTTGCCGGCGATTAAACTTCTTTTATTCAGCGTCTTATCAAAAATGAAAACATTTTTGAAAGCTTCAAGTCTCATGCGTTTTAGTGGTGAAAAAATAATTTAAAAAATCGTTCTGAAAATGAGTTTACTCACAGGGTACTTTCTTTGTATACATTCGACTATAGGGGCCCAGCCCGGGATTTACAGGAAATCGCGGGTTTTCGTTTGCCGGCGATTAAACTTCTTTTATTCAGCGTCTCATCAAAAATGAAAACATTTTTAAATACTACAAGTCTCATGCGTTTTAGTGGTGAAAAAATAATTTAAAAAATCGTTCGGGAAATTAATTTACTCCCTGGGTACTTTCTTTGTATACTTTTGACTCTGCGGGCCGAGTCCGGGATTTACGGAAAATCGCGGGTTTTCGTTTGCCGGCGATTAAACTTCTTTAATTTAGCGTTTCATCAAAAATGAAAACATTTTTTAAAACTACAAGTCTCATGCGTTTTAGTGGTGAAAAAATAATTTAAAAAATCGTTCGGGAAATGAGTTTACTCCCTGGGTACTTTCTTTATACACATTCGACTATACGGGCCGAGTACGGGATTTACGGGAAATCGCAGGTTTTCGTTTGCCGGCGATTAAACTTCTTTTATTTAGCGTCTCATCAAAAGTGAAAACATTTTTAAAAACTACAAGTCTCATGCGTTTTAGTGGTGAAAAAATAATTTAAAAAATCGTTCGTGAAATGAGTTTACTCCCTGGGTACTTTATTTTCATACTTTTGACTATACGGGCCGAGTACCGGATTTACGGGAAATCGCGGGTTTTCGTTTGCCGGCGATTAAACTTCTTTTATTTAGCGTCTCATCAAAAATAAAAACATTTTTGAAAACTACAAGTCTCATGCGTTTTAGTGGTGAAAAAATAATTTAAAAAATCGTTCGTGAAATGAGTTTACTCCCTTGGTACTTTCTTTGTATACATTCGACCATACGGGCCGAGTACGGGATTTACGGGAAATCGCGGGTTTTCGTTTGCCGGCGATTAAACTTCTTTTATTCAGCGTCTCATCAAAAATGAAAATATTTTTGAAAACTACAAGTCTCATGCGTTTTAGTGGTGAAAAAATAATTTAAAAATCGATTGGGAAATGAATTTACTCCCTGGGTACTTTCTTTGTATACTTTTGACTATACGGGCCGAGTTCGGGATTTACGGGAAATCGCGGGTTTTTGTTTGCCGGCGATTAAACTTCTTTTATTTAGCGTCTCATCAAAAATGAAAACATTTTTGAAAACTACAAGTCTCATGCGTTTTAGTGGTGAAAAAATAATTTAAAAAATCGTTCTGAAAATGAGTTTACTCACAGTGTACTTTCTTTGTATACATTCGACTATAGGGGCCAAGCCCGGGATTTACAGGAAATCGCGGGTTTTCGTTTGCCGGCGATTAAACTTCTTTTATTCAGCGTCTCATCAAAAATGAAAACATTTTTAAATACTACAAGTCTCATGCGTTTTAGTGGTGAAAAAATAACTTAAAAAATCGTTCGGGAAATGAATTTACTCCCTGGGTACTTTCTTTGCATACTTTTGACTATACGGGCCGAGTTCGGGATTTACGGGAAATCGCGGGTTTTTGTTTGCCGGCGATTAAACTTCTTTTATTTAGCGTCTCATCAAAAATGAAAACATTTTTGAAAACTACATGTCTCATGCGTTTTAGTGGTGAAAAAATAACTTAAAAAATCGTTCGGGAAATGAGTTTACTCACAGTGTACTTTCTTTGTATACATTCGACTATAGGGGCCAAGCCCGGGATTTACAGGAAATCGCGGGTTTTCGTTTGCCGGCGATTAAACTTCTTTTATTCAGCGTCTCATCAAAAATGAAAACATTTTTAAATACTACAAGTCTCATGCGTTTTAGTGGTGAAAAAATAACTTAAAAAATCGTTCGGGAAATGAATTTACTCCCTGGGTACTTTCTTTGCATACTTTTGACTATACGGGCCGAGTTCGGGATTTACGGGAAATCGCGGGTTTTTGTTTGCCGGCGATTAAACTTCTTTTATTTAGCGTCTCATCAAAAATGAAAACATTTTTAAAAACTACAAGTCTGATGCGTTTTAGTGGTGAAAAAATAATTTAAAAAAAATCGTTCCGGAAATGAGTTTACTCCCTGGGTACTTTCTTTGTATACTTTTGACTATACGGGCCGAGTACGGGATTTGCGGGAAATCGCGGGTTTTCGTTTGCCGGCGATTAAACTTCTTTTATTTAGCATCTCATCAAAAATGAAAACATTTTTGAAAACTACAAGTCTCATGCGTTTTAGTGGTGTAAAAATAATTTAAAAAATCGTTCGGGAAATGAGTTTACTCCTTGAGTACTTTCTTTGTATACTTTTGACTATACGGGCCGAGTACCGGATTTACGGGAAATCGCGGGTTTTCGTTTGCCGGCGATTAAACTTTTTTTATTCAGCGTCTTATCAAAAATGAAAACATTTTTGAAAGCTTCAAGTCTCATGCGTTTTAGTGGTGAAAAATAATTTAAAAAATCGTTCTGAAAATGAGTTTACTCACAGGGTACTTTCTTTGTATACATTCGACTATAGGGGCCCAGGCGGGATTTACAGGAAATCGCGGGTTTTCGTTTGCCGGCGATTAAACTTCTTTTATTCAGCGTCTCATCAAAAATGAAAACATTTTTAAATACTACAAGTCTCATGCGTTTTAGTGGTGAAAAAATAACTTAAAAAATCGTTCGGGAAATGAGTTTACTCCCTGGGTACTTTCATTGTATACTTTTGACTATACGGGCCGAGTACGGGATTTACGGGAAATCGCGGGTTTTCGTTTGCCGGCGATTAAACTTCTTTTACTTAGCGTCTCATCAAAAATGAAAACATTTTTGAAAACTACAAGTCTGATGCGTTTTAGTGGTGAAAAAATAATTTAAAAAAAATCGTTCCGGAAATGAGTTTACTCCCTGGATACTTTCTTTGTATACTTTTGACTATACGGGCCGAGTACGGGATTTGCGGGAAATCGCGGGTTTTCGTTTGCCGGCGATTAAACTTCTTTTATTTAGCATCTCATCAAAAATGAAAACATTTTTGAAAACTACAAGTCTCATGCGTTATAGTGGTGAAAAAATAATTTAAAAAATCGTTCGGGAAATGAGTTTACTCCTTGAGTACTTTCTTTGTATACTTTTGACTATACGGGCCGAGTACCGGATTTACGGGAAATCGCGGGTTTTCGTTTGCCGGCGATTAAACTTCTTTTATTCAGCGTCTTATCAAAAATGAAAACATTTTTGAAAGCTTCAAGTCTCATGCGTTTTAGTGGTGAAAAAATAATTTAAAAAATCGTTCTGAAAATGAGTTTACTCACAGGGTACTTTCTTTGTATACATTCGACTATAGGGGCCCAGCCCGGGATTTACAGGAAATCGCGGGTTTTCGTTTGCCGGCGATTAAACTTCTTTTATTCAGCGTCTCATCAAAAATGAAAACATTTTTAAATACTACAAGTCTCATGCGTTTTAGTGGTGAAAAAATAACTTAAAAAATCGTTCGGGAAATGAGTTTACTCCCTGGGTACTTTCATTGTATACTTTTGACTATACGGGCCGAGTACGGGATTTACGGGAAATCGCGGGTTTTCGTTTGCCGGCGATTAAACTTCTTTTATTTAGCGTCTCATCAAAAATGAAAACATTTTTGAAAACTACAAGTCTGATGCGTTTTAGTGGTGAAAAAATAATTTAAAAAAAATCGTTCCGGAAATGAGTTTACTCCCTGGATACTTTCTTTGTATACTTTTGACTATACGGGCCGAGTACGGGATTTGCGGGAAATCGCGGGTTTTCGTTTGCCGGCGATTAAACTTCTTTTATTTAGCATCTCATCAAAAATGAAAACATTTTTGAAAACTACAAGTCTCATGCGTTATAGTGGTGAAAAAATAATTTAAAAAATCGTTCGGGAAATGAGTTTACTCCTTGAGTACTTTCTTTGTATACTTTTGACTATACGGGCCGAGTACCGGATTTACGGGAAATCGCGGGTTTTCGTTTGCCGGCGATTAAACTTCTTTTATTCAGCGTCTTATCAAAAATGAAAACATTTTTGAAAGCTTCAAGTCTCATGCGTTTTAGTGGTGAAAAAATAATTTAAAAAATCGTTCTGAAAATGAGTTTACTCACAGGGTACTTTCTTTGTATACATTCGACTATAGGGGCCCAGCCCGGGATTTACAGGAAATCGCGGGTTTTCGTTTGCCGGCGATTAAACTTCTTTTATTCAGCGTCTCATCAAAAATGAAAACATTTTTAAATACTACAAGTCTCATGCGTTTTAGTGGTGAAAAAATAACTTAAAAAATCGTTCGGGAAATGAGTTTACTCCCTGGGTACTTTCTTTGTATACTTTTGACTATACGAGCCGAGTACGGGATTTACGGGAAATCGCGGGTTTTCGTTTGCCGGCGATTAAACTTCTTTTATTTAGCGTCTCATCAAAAATGAAAACATTTTTGAAAACTACAACTCTCATGCGTTTTAGTGGTGAAAAAATAATTTAAAAAATCGTTTAGGAAATGAGTATACTCCTTGAGTATTTTCTTTGTATACTTTTGACTATACGGGCCGAGTACCGGATTTACGGGAAATCGCGGGTTTTCTTTTGCCGGCGATTAAACTTCTTTTATTCAGCGTCTTATAAAAAATGAAAACATTTTTAAAAACTACAAGTCTCATGCGTTTTAGTGGTGAAAAAATAACTTAAAAATCGTCCGGGAAATGAATTTACTCCCTGGGTACTTTCTTTGCATACTTTTGACTATACGGGCCGAGTTCGGGATTTACGGGAAATCGCGGGTTTTTGTTTGCCGGCGATTAAACTTCTTTTATTTAGCGTCTCATCAAAAATGAAAACATTTTTGAAAACTACAAGTCTGATGCGTTTTAGTGGTGAAAAAATAATTTAAAAAAAATCGTTCCGGAAATGAGTTTACTCCCTGGGTACTTTCTTTGTATACTTTTGACTATACGGGCCGAGTACGGGATTTGCGGGAAATCGCGGGTTTTCGTTTGCCGGCGATTAAACTTCTTTTATTTAGCATCTCATCAAAAATGAAAACATTTTTGAAAACTACAAGTCTCATGCGTTTTAGTGGTGAAAAAATAATTTAAAAAATCGTTCGGGAAATGAGTTTACTCCTTGAGTACTTTCTTTGTATACTTTTGACTATACGGGCCGAGTACCGGATTTACGGAAAATCGCGGGTTTTCGTTTGCCGGCGATTAAACTTCTTTTATTCAGCGTCTTATCAAAAATGAAAACATTTTTGAAAGCTTCAAGTCTCATGCGTTTTAGTGGTGAAAAAATAATTAAAAAAATCGTTCTGAAAATGAGTTTACTCACAGGGTACTTTCTTTGTATACATTCGACTATAGGGGCCCAGCCCGGGATTTACAGGAAATCGCGGGTTTTCGTTTGCCGGCGATTAAACTTCTTTTATTCAGCGTCTCATCAAAAATGAAAACATTTTTAAATACTACAAGTCTCATGCGTTTTAGTGGTGAAAAAATAACTTAAAAAATCGTTCGGGAAATGAGTTTACTCCCTGGGTACTTTCTTTGTATACTTTTGACTATACGGGCCGAGTACGGGATTTATGGGAAATCGCGGGTTTTCGTTTGCCGGCGATTAAACTTCTTTTATTTAGCGTCTCATCAAAAATGAAAACATTTTTGAAAACTACAAGTCTCCTGCGTTTTAGTGGTGAAAAAATAATTTAAAAAATCGTTCAGGAAATGAGTATACTCCTTGAGTATTTTCTTTGTATACTTTTGACTATACGGGCCGAATACCGGATTTACGGGAAATCGCGGGTTTTCTTTTGCCGGCGATTAAACTTCTTTTATTCAGCGTCTTATCAAAAATGAAAACATTTTTGAAAACTACAAGTCTCATGCGTTTTAGTAGTGAAAAAATAATTTAGAAAATTGTTCTGAAAATGAGTTTACTCACTGCGTACTTTCTTTGTATACATTCGACTATAGGGGCCAAGCCCGGGATTTACAGGAAATAGCGGGTTTTTGTTTGCCGGGGATTAAACTTCTTTTATTCAGCGTCTCATCAAAAATGAAAACATTTTTGAAAACTACAAGTCTCCTGCGTTTTAGTGGTGAAAAAATAATTTAAAAAATCGTTCAGGAAATGAGTATACTCCTTGAGTATTTTCTTTGTATACTTTTGACTATACGGGCCGAGTACCGGATTTACGGGAAATCGCGGGTTTTCTTTTGCCGGCGATTAAACTTCTTTTATTCAGCGTCTTATCAAAAAGGAAAACATTTTTGAAAACTACAAGTCTCATGCGTTTTAGTGGTGAAAAAATAATTTAAAAAATTGTTCTGAAAATGAGTTTACTCACAGCGTACTTTCTTTGTATACATTCGACTATAGGGGCCAAGCCCGGGATTTACAGGAAATAGCGGGTTTTTGTTTGCCGGCGATTAAACTTCTTTTATACAGCGTCTCATCAAAAATGAAAACATTTTGGAAAACTACAAGTCTCATGCGTTTTAGTGGTGGAAAAATAACTCAAAAAATCATTTTGGAAATCAGTTTACTCCCTGGGTATTTTTTTTGTGTACTTTTGACTATACGGGCCGAGTACGGGATTTACGGGAAATCGCGGGTTTTCGTTTGCCGGGGATTAAACTTCTTTTATTCAGCGTCTCATCAAAAATGAAAACATTTTTGAAAACTACAAGTCTCATGCGTTTTAGTGGTGAAAAATAATTTAAAAAATCGTTCGGGAAATGAATTTACTCCCTGGGTACTTTCTTTGTATACTTTTGACTCTGCGGGCCGAGTCCGGGATTTACGGGAAATCGCGGGTTTTCGTTTGCCGGCGATTAAACTTCTTTAATTTAGCGTTTCATCAAAAATGAAAACATTTTTTAAAACTACAAGTCTCATGCGTTTTAGTGGTGAAGAAATAATTTAAAAATTTATTCGGGAAATCAGTTTACTCCCTGGGTACTTTTTTTGTATACTTTTGACTATGCGGGCCGAGTACGGGATTTACGGGAAATCGCGGGTTTTCGTTTGCCGGCGATTAAACTTCTTTTATTCAGCGTCTCATCAAAAATGAAAATATTTTTGAAAACTGCAAGTCTCATGCGTTTAAGTGGTGAAAAAATAATTCAAAAAATCGTTCGGGAAATGAGTTTACTCCCTGGGTACTTTCTTTATATACATTCGACCATACGGGCCGGGAACGGGATTTACGG
The DNA here is from genome assembly GCF_029227915.1 of Hydractinia symbiolongicarpus. NCBI lineage: Eukaryota > Metazoa > Cnidaria > Hydrozoa > Anthoathecata > Hydractiniidae > Hydractinia > Hydractinia symbiolongicarpus. Next base: position 951,194 of record NC_079886.1, read on the forward strand.
GAAATCGCGGGTTTTCGTTTGCCGGCGATTAAATTTCTTTTATTTAGCGTCTCATCAAGAATGAAAACATTTTTAAATACTACAAGTCTCATGCGTTTTAGTGGTGAAAAAATAATTTAAAAAATCGTTCGGGAAATGAGTTTACTCCCTGGGTTTTTTCTTTGTATACTTTTGACTATACGGGCCGAGTTTGGGATTTACGGGAAATCGCGGGCTTTCGTTTGCCGGCGATTAAACTTCTTTTATTTAGCGTCTCATCAAAAATGAAAACATTTTTGAAAACTACAAGTCTCATGCGTTTTAGTGGTGAAAAAATAATTTAAAACATCGTTCAGGAAATGAGTATACTCCTTGAGTATTTTCTTTGTATACTTTTGACTATACGGGCCGAGTACCGGATTTACGGGAGATCGCGGGTTTTCTTTTGCCGGCGATTAAACTTCTTTTATTCAGCGTCTTATCAAAAATAAAAACATTTTTGAAAACTACAAGTCTCATGCGTTTTGGTGGTGAAAAAATAATTTAAAAAATTGTTCTGAAAAGGAGTTTACTCACAGGGTACTTTCTTTGTATACATTCGACTATAGGGGCCAAGCCCGGGATTTACAGGAAATCGCGGGTTTTCGTTTGCCGGCGATTAAACTTCTTTTATTCAGAGTCTCATCAAAAATGAAAATATTTTGGAAAACTACAAGTCTCATGCGTTTTAGTGGTGAGAAAATAACTTAAAAAATCATTTGGGAAATCAGTTTACTCCCTGGGTACTTTTTTGTGTACTTTTGACTATACGGGCCGAGTACGGGATTTACGGGAAATCGCGGGTTTTCGTTTGCCGGCGATTAAACTTCTTTTATTCAGCGTCTCATCAAAAATGAAAACATTTTTGAAAACTACAAGTCTCATGCGTTTTAGTGGTTAAAAAGTAATTTAAAAAATCATTTGGGAAATCAGTTTACTCCCTGGGTACTTTTTTCGTATACTTTTGACTATACGGGCCGAGTACGGGATTTACGGGAAAGCGCGGGTTTTCGTTTGCCGGCGATTAAACTTCTTTTATTCAGCGTCTCATCAAAAATGAAAATGTTTTTGAAAACTACAAGTCTCATGCGTTTTAGTGGTGAAAAAATAATTTAAAAAATCGTTCGGGAAATGAATTTACTCCCTGGGTACTTTCTTTGTATACTTTTGACTCTGCGGGCAGAGTCCGGGATTTACGGGAAATCGCGGGTTTTCGTTTGCCGGCGATTAAACTTCTTTAATTTAGCATTTCATCAAAAATGAAAACATTTTTTAAAACTACAAGTCTCATGCGTTTTAGTGGTGAAAAAATAATTTAAAAAATCGTTCAGGAAATGAGTTTACTCCCTGGGTACTTTCTTTATACACATTCGAATATACGGGCCGAGTACGGGATTTACGGGAAATCGCAGGTTTTCGTTTGCCGGCGATTAAACTTCTTTTATTTAGCGTCTTATCAAAAATGAAAACATTTTTGAAAACTACAAGTCTCATGCGTTTTAGTGGTGAAAAAATAATTTAAAAAATCGTTCGGGAAATGAGTTTACTCCTTGAGTACTTTCTTTGTATACTCTTGACTATACGGGCCGAGTACCGGATTTACGGGAAATCGCGGGTTTTCGTTTGCCGGCGATTAAACTTCTTTTATTCAGCGTCTTATCAAAAATGAAAACATTTTTGAAAACTACAAGTCTCATGTGTTTTAGTGGTGAAAAAATAGTTTTTTAAAATCGTTCTTAAAATGAGTTTACCCACAAGGTACTATCTTTGTATACATTCGACAATAGGGGCCAGGCCTGGGATTTACAGGAAATCGCGGGTTTTCGTTTGCCGGCGATTAATCTTCTTTTATTCAGCGTCTCATCAAAAATGAAAACATTTTTGAAAACTACAAGTCTCATCCGTTTTAGTGGTTAAAAAATAATTTAAAAAATCATTCGGGAAATCAGTTTACTCCCTGGGTACTTTTTTTTATACTTTTGACTATACGGGCCGAGTACGGGATTTACGGGAACGCGCGGGTTTTCGTTTGCCGGCGATTAAACTTCTTTTATCCAGCGTCTCATCAAAAATGAAAATATTTTTGAAAACTACAAGTCTCATGCGTTTTAGTGGTGAAAAAATAATTTAAAAAATCGTTCGGGAAATGAGTTTACTCCCTGGGTACTTTCTTTGTATACTTTTGACTATACGGGCCGAGTACGGGACTTACGGGAAATCGCGGGTTTTCGTTTGCCGGCGATTAAACTTCTTTTATTTAGCGTCTCATCAAAAATAAAAACATTTTTGAAAACTACAAGTCTCATGCGTTTTAGTGGTGAAAAAATAATTTAAAAAATCGTTCGGGAAATGAGTTTACTCCCTGGGTACTTTATTTTTATACATTCGACTATACGGGCCGAGTACGGGATTTACGGGAAATCGCGGGTTTTCGTTTGCCGGCGATTAAACTTCTTTTATTCAGCGTCTAATCAAAAATAAAAACATTTTTGAAAACTACAAGTCTCATGCGTTTTAGTGGTGAAAAAATAATTTAAAAAATCGTTCGGGAAATGAGTTTACTCCCTGGGTACTTTCTTTTTATACATTCGACTATACGGGCCGAGTACGGGATCTACGGGAAATCGCGGGTTTTCGTTTGCCGGCGATTAAACTTCTTTTATTCAGCGTCTCATCAAAAATGAAAATATTTTTGAAAACTACAAGTGTCATGCGTTTTAGTGGTGAAAAAATAATTTAAAAAATCGTTCGGGAAATGAATTTACTCCCTGGGTACTTTCTTTGTATACTTTTGACTATACGGGCCGAGTCCGGGATTTACGGGAAATCGCGGGTTTTCGTTTGCCGGCGATAAACTTCTTTTATTTAGCGTCTCATCAAAAATGAAAACATTTTTGAAAACTACAAGTCTCATGCGTTTTAGTGGTGAAAAAATAATTTAAAAAATCGTTCCGGAAATGAGTTTACTCCCTGGGTACTTTCTTTGTATACTTTTGACTATACGGGCCGAGTACGGGATTTACGGGAAATCGCGGGTTTTCGTTTGCCGGCGATTAAACTTCTTTTATTTAGCGTCTCATCAAAAATGAAAACATTTTTTAAAACTACAAGTCTCATGCGTTTTAATGGTGAAAAAATAATTTAAAAAATCGTTCGGGAAATGAGTTGACTCCTTGAGTACTTTCTTTGTATACTTTTGACTATACGGGCCGAGTACCGGATTTACGGGAAATCGCGGGTATTCGTTTGCCGGCGATTAAACTTCTTTTATTCAGCGTCTTATCAAAAATGAAAACATTTTTGAAAGCTACAAGTCTCATGCGTTTTAGTGGTGAAAAAATAATTTAAAAAATCGTTCAGGAAATAAGTATACTCCTTGAGTATTTTCTTTGTATACTTTTGACTATACGGGCCGAGTACCGGATTTACGGGAAATTGCGGGTTTCCGTTTGCCGGCGATTAAACTTCTTTTATTCAGCGTCTTATCAAAAATTAAAACATTTTTGAAAACTACAAGTCTCATGCGTTTTAGTGGTGAAAAAATAATTTAAAAATTTATTCGGAAATCAGTTTACTCCCTGGGTACTTTTTTGTATACTTTTGACTATACGGGCCGAGCACGGGATTTACGTGAAATCGCGGGTTTTCGTTTGCGGGCGATTAAACTTCTTTTATTCAGCGTCTCATCAAAAATGAAAATATTTTTGAAAACTACAAGTCTCATGCGTTTAAGTGGTAAAAAAATAATTTAAAAAATCGTTCGGGAAATGAGTTTACTCCCTGGGTACTTTCTTTATATACATTCGACTATACGGGCCGGGAACGGGATTTACGTGAAATTGCGGGTTTACGTTTGTCGGCGATTAAACTTCTTTTATTTAGCGTCTCATCAAAAATGAAAACATTTTTAAATACTACAAGTCTCATGCGTTTTAGTGGTGAAAAAATAATTTAAAAAATCGTTCGGGAAATGAGTTTACTTCCTGGGTACTTTCTTTGTATACTTTTGACTATACGGGCCGAGTACGGGATTTACGGGAAATCGCGGGTTTTCGTTTGCCGGCGATTAAACTTCTTTTATTTAGCGTCTCATCAAAAATGAAAACATTTTTGAAAACTACAAGTCTCATGCGTTTTAGTGGTGAAAAAATAATTTAAAAAATCGTTCAGGAAATAAGTATACTCCTTGAGTATTTTCTTTGTATACTTTTGACTATACGGGCCGAGTACCGGATTTACGGGAAATCGCGGGTTTTCGTTTGCCGGCGATTAAACTTCTTTTATTCAGCGTCTTATCAAAAATAAAAACATTTTTGAAAACTACAAGTCTCATGCGTTTTAGTGGTGAAAAAATAATTTAAAAAATGGTTCAGGAAATGAGTTTACTCCTTGAGTACTTTCTTTGTATACTCTTGACTATACGGGCCGAGTACCGGATTTAAGGGAAATCGCGGGTTTTCGTTTGCGGCATTTAAACTTCTTTTATTCAGCGTCTTATCAAAAATGAAAACATTTTTGAAAACTACAAGTCTCATGCGTTTTAGTGGTGAAAAAATAATTTGAAAAATCGTTCTGAAAATGAGTTTACCCACAAGGCACTTTCTTTGTATACATTCGACTATAGGGGCCAAGCCCGGGATTTACAGGAAATCGCGGGTTTTCGTTTGCCGGCGATTAAACTTCTTTTATTCAGCGTCTCATCAAAAATGAAAATATTTTTGAAAACTACAAGTCTCATGCGTTTTATTGGTGATAAAATAATTTAAAATATCGTTCGGGAAATGAGTTTACTCCCTGAGTACTTTCTTTGTATACTTTTGACTATATGGGCCGAGTACCGGATTTATGGGAAATCGCGGGTTTTCGTTTGCCGGCGATTAAACTTCTTTTATTCAGCGTCTTATCAAAAATGAAAACATTTTTGAAAACTACAAGTCTGATGCGTTTTAGTGGTGAAAAAATAATTTGAAAAATCGTTCTGAAAATGAGTTTACCCACAAGGTACTTTCTTTGTATGCATTTGACTATACGGGCCAAGCGCGAGATTTACAGGAAATCGCGGATTTTCCTTTGCCGGCGATTAAACTTCTTTTATTCAGCGTCTCATCAAAAATGAAAACATTTTTGAAAACTACAAGTCTCATCCGTTTTAGTGGTTAAAAAATAATTTAAAAAATCATCCGGGAAATCAGTTTACTCCCTGGGTACTTTTTTTGGAAACTTTTGACTATACGGGCCGAGTACGGGATTTACGGGAAAGCGCGGGTTTTCAATTGCCGGCGATTAAACTTCTTTTATTCAGCGTCTTATCAAAAATGAAAACATTTTTGAAAACTACAAGTCTCATGCGTTTTAGTGGTGAAAAAATAATTTGAAAAATCGTTCTGAAAATGAGTTTACCCACAAGGCACTTTCTTTGTATACATTCGACTATAGGGGCCAAGCCCGGGATTTACAGGAAATCGCGGGTTTTCGTTTGCCGGCGATTAAACTTCTTTTATTCAGCGTCTCATCAAAAATGAAAATATTTTTGAAAACTACAAGTCTCATGCGTTTTATTGGTGAAAAAATAATTTAAAATATCGTTCGGGAAATGAGTTTACTCCCTGAGTACTTTCTTTGTATACTTTTGACTATATGGGCCGAGTACCGGATTTACGGGAAATCGCGGGTTTTCGTTTGCCGGCGATTAAACTTCTTTTATTCAGCGTCTTATCAAAAATGAAAACATTTTTGAAAACTACAAGTCTGATGCGTTTTAGTGGTGAAAAAATAATTTGAAAAATCGTTCTGAAAATGAGTTTACCCACAAGGTACTTTCTTTGTATGCATTTGACTATAGGGGCCAAGCGCGGGATTTACAGGAAATCGCGGATTTTCGTTTGCCGGCGATTAAACTTCTTTTATTCAGCGTCTCATCAAAAATGAAAACATTTTTGAAAACTACAAGTCTCATCCGTTTTAGTGGTTAAAAAATAATTTAAAAAATCATCCGGGAAATCAGTTTACTCCCTGGGTACTTTTTTTGGAAACTTTTGACTATACGGGCCGAGTACGGGATTTACGGGAAAGCGCGGGTTTTCAATTGCCGGCGATTAAACTTCTTTTATTCAGCGTCTCATCAAAAATGAAAATATTTTTGAAAACTACAAGTCTCATGCGTTTTAGTGGTGAAAAAATAATTTAAAAAATCGTTCGGGAAATGAATTTAATCCTTGGGTACTTTCTTTGTATACTTTTGACTCTGCGGGCCGAGTCCGGGATTTACGGGAAATCGCGGGTGTTCGTTTGCCGGCGATTAAACTTCTTTAATTTAGCGTTTCATCAAAAATGAAAACATTTTTTAAAACTACATGTCTCATGCGTTTTAGTGGTGAAAAAATAATTTAAAAAATCGTTCGGGAAATGACTTTACTTTCTGGGTACTTTCTTTATACACATTCGACTATACGGGCCGAGTACGGGATTTACGGGAAATCGCAGGTTTTCATTTGCCGGCGATTTAACTTCTTTTATTTAGCATCTCATCAAAAGTGAAAACATTTTTAAAAACTACAAGTCTCGTGCGTTTTAGTGGTGAAAAAATAATTTAAAAAATCGTTCGGGAAATGAGTTTACTCCCTGGGTACTTTCTTTGTATACTTTTGACTATACGGGCCGAGTGCGGAACTTACGGGGAATCGCGGGTTTTCGTTTGCCGGCGATTAAACTTCTTTTATTTAGCGTCTCATCAAAAATAAAAACATTTTTGAAAACTACAAGTCTCATGCGTTTTAGTGGTGAAAAAATAATTTAAAAAATCGTTCGGGAAATGAGTTTACTCCCTGAGTACTTTCTTTGTATACATTCGACTATACGGGCCGAGTACGGAATTTACGGGAAATCGCGGGTTTTCGTTTGCCGGCGATTAAACTTCTTTTATTCAGCGTCTCATCAAAAATGAAAATATTTTTAAAAACTACAAGTCTCATGCGTTTTAGTGGTAAAAAAATAATTTAAAAAATCGTTCGGGAAAGGAATTTACTCCCTGGGTACTTTCTTCGTATACTTTTGACTATACGGGCCGTGTCCGGGATTTACGGGAAATCGCGGGTTTTCGTTTGCCGGCGATTAAACTTCTTTTATTTAGCGTCTCATCAAAATAGAAAACATTTTTGAAAACTACAAGTCTCATGCGTTTTAGTGGTGAAAAAATAATTTAAAAAATCGTTCCGGAAATGAGTTTACTCCCTGGGTACTTTCTTTGTATACTTTTGACTATACGGGCCGAGTACGAAATTTACGGGAAATCGCGGGTTTTCGTTTGCCGGCGATTAAACTTCTTTTATTTAGCGTCTCATCAAAAATGAAAACATTTTTGAAAACTACAAGTCTCATGCGTTTTAGTGGTGAAAAAATAATTTAAAAAATCGTTCGGGAAATGAGTTTACTCCTTGAGTACTTTCTTTGTATACTTTTGACTATACGGGCCGGGTACCGGATTTACGGGAAATCGCGGGTTTTCGTTTGCCGGCGATTAAACTTCTTTTATTCAGCGTCTTATCAAAAATGAAAACATTTTTGAAAGCTACAAGTCTCATGCGTTTCAGTGGTGAAAAAATAATTTAAAAAATCGTTCTGAAAATGAGTTTACTCACAGGGTACTTTCTTTGTATACTTCGACTATAGGGGCCAAGCCCGGGATTTACAGGAAATCGCGGGTTTTCGTTTGCCGGCGATTAAACTTCTTTTATTCAGCGTCTCATCAAAAATGAAAACATTTTTGAAAACTACAAGTCTCATGCGTTTTAGTGGTGAAAAAATAATTTAAAAATTTATTCGGGAAATCAGTTTACTCCCTGGGTACTTTTTTGTATACTTTTGACTATACGGGCCGAGTACGGGATTTACGGGAAATCGCGGGTTTTCGTTTGCGGGTGATTAAACTTCTTTTATTCAGCGTCTCATCAAAAATGAAAATATTTTTGAAAACTACATGTCTCATGCGTTTAAGTGGTGAAAAAATAATTTAAAAAATCGTTCGGGAAATGAGTTTACTCCCTGGGTACTTTCTTTATATACATTCGACTATACGGGCCGGGAACGGGATTAACGTGAAATTGCGGGTTTTCGTTTGCCGGCGATTAAACTTCCTTTATTTAGCGTCTCATCAAAAATGAAAACATTTTTAAATACTACAAGTCTCATGCGTTTTAGTGGTGAAAAAATAATTTAAAAAATCGTTCGGGAAATGCGTTTACTCCCTGGGTACTTTCTTTGTATACTTTTGACTATACGGGCCGAGTACGGGATTTACGGGAAATCGCGGGTTTTCGTTTGCCGGCGATTAAACTTCCTTTATTTAGCGTCTCATCAAAAATGAAAACATTTTTGAAAACTACAAGTCTCATGCGTTTTAGTGGTGAAAAATTAATTTAAAAAATCGTTCAGGAAATAAGTATACTCCTTGAGTATTTTCTTTGTATACTTTTGACTATACGGGCCGAGTACCGAATTTACGGGAAATCGCGGGTTTTCGTTTGCCGGCGATTAAACTTCTTTTATTCAGCGTCTTATCAAAAATGAAAACATTTTTGAAAACTACAAGTCTCATGCGTTTTAGTGGTGAAAAAATAATTTAAAAAATCGTTCTGAAAATGAGTTTACTCACAGGGTGCTTTCTTTGTATACATTCGACTATAGGGGCCAAGCCCGGGATTTACAGGAAATCGCGGGTTTTCGTTTGCCGGCGATTAAACTTCCTTTATTTAGCGTCTCATCAAAAATGAAAACATTTTTAAATACTACAAGTCTCATGCGTTTTAGTGGTGAAAAAATAATTTAAAAAATCGTTCGGGAAATGAGTTTACTCCCTGGGTACTTTCTTTGTATACTTTTGACTATACGGGCCGAGTACGGGATTTACGGGAAATCGCGGGTTTTCGTTTGCCGGCGATTAAACTTCCTTTATTTAGCGTCTCATCAAAAATGAAAACATTTTTGAAAACTACAAGTCTCATGCGTTTTAGTGGTGAAAAATTAATTTAAAAAATCGTTCAGGAAATAAGTATACTCCTTGAGTATTTTCTTTGTATGCTTTTGACTATACGGGCCGAGTACCGAATTTACGGGAAATCGCGGGTTTTCGTTTGCCGGCGATTAAACTTCTTTTATTCAGCGTCTTATCAAAAATGAAAACATTTTTGAAAACTACAAGTCTCATGCGTTTTAGTGGTGAAAAAATAATTTAAAAAATCGTTCTGAAAATGAGTTTACTCACAGGGTGCTTTCTTTGTATACATTCGACTATAGGGGCCAAGCCCGGGATTTACAGGAAATCGCGGGTTTTCGTTTGCCGGCGATTAAACTTCCTTTATTTAGCGTCTCATCAAAAATGAAAACATTTTTAAATACTACAAGCCTCATGCGTTTTAGTGGTGAAAAAATAATTTAAAAAATCGTTCGGGAAATGAGTTTACTCCCTGGGTACTTTCTTTGTATACTTTTGACTATACGGGCCGAGTACGGGATTTACGGGAAATCGCGGGTTTTCGTTTGCCGGCGATTAAACTTCCTTTATTTAGCGTCTCATCAAAAATGAAAACATTTTTGAAAACTACAAGTCTCATGCGTTTTAGTGGTGAAAAATTAATTTAAAAAATCGTTCAGGAAATAAGTATACTCCTTGAGTATTTTCTTTGTATGCTTTTGACTATACGGGCCGAGTACCGAATTTACGGGAAATCGCGGGTTTTCGTTTGCCGGCGATTAAACTTCTTTTATTCAGCGTCTTATCAAAAATGAAAACATTTTTGAAAACTACAAGTCTCATGCGTTTTAGTGGTGAAAAAATAATTTAAAAAATCGTTCTGAAAATGAGTTTACTCACAGGGTGCTTTCTTTGTATACATTCGACTATAGGGGCCAAGCCCGGGATTTACAGGAAATCGCGGGTTTTCGTTTGCCGGCGATTAAACTTCTTTTATTCAGCGTCTCATCAAAAATGAAAACATTTTAGAAAACTACAAGTCTCATGCGTTTTAGTGTTAAAAAAATAATTTAAAAAATCGTTCGGGAAATGAGTTTACTCCCTGGGTACTTTCTTTGTATACTTTTGACTATACGGGCCGGGAACGGGATTAACGTGAAATTGCGGGTTTTCGTTTGCCGGCGATTAAACTTCCTTTATTTAGCGTCTCATCAAAAATGAAAACATTTTTAAATACTACAAGTCTCATGCGTTTTAGTGGTGAAAAAATAATTTAAAAAATCGTTCGGGAAATGAGTTTACTCCCTGGGTACTTTCTTTGTATACTTTTGACTATACGGGCCGAGTACGGGATTTACGGGAAATCGCGGGTTTTCGTTTGCCGGCGATTAAACTTCCTTTATTTAGCGTCTCATCAAAAATGAAAACATTTTTGAAAACTACAAGTCTCATGCGTTTTAGTGGTGAAAAATTAATTTAAAAAATCGTTCAGGAAATAAGTATACTCCTTGAGTATTTTCTTTGTATACTTTTGACTATACGGGCCGAGTACCGAATTTACGGGAAATCGCGGGTTTTCGTTTGCCGGCGATTAAACTTCTTTTATTCAGCGTCTTATCAAAAATGAAAACATTTTTGAAAACTACAAGTCTCATGCGTTTTAGTGGTGAAAAAATAATTTAAAAAATCGTTCTGAAAATGAGTTTACTCACAGGGTGCTTTCTTTGTATACATTCGACTATAGGGGCCAAGCCCGGGATTTACAGGAAATCGCGGGTTTTCGTTTGCCGGCGATTAAACTTCTTTTATTCAGCGTCTCATCAAAAATGAAAACATTTTAGAAAACTACAAGTCTCATGCGTTTTAGTGTTAAAAAAATAATTTAAAAAATCGTTCGGGAAATGAGTTTACTCCCTGGGTACTTTCTTTGTATACTTTTGACTATACGGACCGAGTACGGGATTTACGGGAAAGTGCGGGTTTTGGTTTGCCGGCGATTAAACTTCTTTTATTCAGCGTCTCATCGAAAATGAAAATATTTTTGAAAACTACAAGTCTCATGCGTTTTAGTGGTGAAAAAATAATTTGAAAAATCGTTCTGAAAATGAGTTTACCCACAAGGTACTTTCTTTGTATACATTTGACTATAAGGGCCAAGCCCGAGATTTACAGGAAATCGCGGGTTTTCGTTTGCTGGCGATTAAACTTCTTTTATTCAGCGTCTCATCAAAAATGAAAATATTGAAAACTACAAGTCTTATCCGTTTTAGTGGTGAAAAAATAATTTAAAAAATCATTCGGGAAATCAGTTTACTCCCTGGGTACTTTTTTTGTATACTTTTGACTATACGGGCCGAGTACGGGATTTACGGGAAAGCGTGGGTTTTCGTTTGCCGGCGATTAAACTTCTTTTATTCAGCGTCTCATCAAAAATGAAAATATTTTTGAAAACTACAAGTCTCATGCGTTTTAGTGGTGAAAAAATAATTTAAAAAATCGTTCGGGAAATGAGTTTACTCCCTGGGTACTTTCTTTATACACATTCGACTATACGGGCCGAGTACGGGATTTACGGGAAATCGCGGGTTTTCGTTTGCCGGCGATTAAACTTCTTTTATTCAGCGTCTCATCAAAAATGAAAATATTTTTGAAAACTACAAGTCTTATCCGTTTTAGTGGTGAAAAAATAATTTAAAAAATCATTCGGGAAATCAGTTTACTCCCTGGGTACTTTTTTTGTATACTTTTGACTATACGGGCCGAGTACGGGATTTACGGGAAAGCGTGGGTTTTCGTTTGCCGGCGATTAAACTTCTTTTATTCAGCGTCTCATCAAAAATGAAAATATTTTTGAAAACTACAAGTCTCATGCGTTTTAGTGGTGAAAAAATAATTTAAAAAATCGTGCGGGAAATGAATTTACTCCCTGGGTACTTTCTTTGCATACTTTTGACTATACGGGCCGAGTGCAGGATTTACGGGATATCACGGGTTTTCGTTTGCCGGCGATTAAACTTCTTTTATTTAGCGTCTTATCAAAAATGAAAATATTTTTGAAAACTACAAGTCTCATGCGTTTTAGTGGTGAAAAAATAATTTAAAAAATCGTTCGGGAAATGAGTTTACTCCCTGGGTACTTTCTTTATACACATTCGACTATACGGGTCGAGTACGGGATTTACGGGAAATCGCGGGTTTTCGTTTGCCGGCGATTAAACTTCTTTTATTCAGCGTCTCATCAAAAATGAAAATATTTTTGAAAACTACAAGTCTCATGCGTTTTAGTGGTGAAAAAATAATTTAAAAAATCGTGCGGGAAATGAATTTACTCCCTGGGTACTTTCTTTGCATACTTTTGACTATACGTGCCGAGTGCGGGATTTACGGGATATCACGGGTTTTCGTTTGCCGGCGATTAAACTTCTTTTATTTAGCGTCTTATCAAAAATGAAAACATTTTTGAAAACTACAAGTCTCATGCGTTTTAGTGGTGAAAAAATAATTTAAAAAATCGTTCAGGAAATGAGTTTACTCCTTGAGTACTTTCTTTGTATACTCTTGACTATACGGGCCGAGTACCGGATTTACGGGAAATTGCGGGTTTTCGTTTCCCGGCGATTAAACTTCTTTTATACAGCGTCTTATCAAAAATGAAAACATTTTTGAAAACTACAAGTTTCATGCGTTTTAGTGGTGAAAAAATAATTTGAAAAATCGTTCTGAAAATGAGTTTACTCCCTGGGTACTTTCTTTGTATACATTCGACTATACGGGCCGAGTACGGGATTTACGGGAAATCGCGGGTTTTCGTTTGCCGGCGATTAAACTTCTTTTATTCAGCGTCTCATCAAAAATGAAAATATTTTTGAAAACTACAAGTCTCATGCGTTTTAGTGGTAAAAAAATAATTTAAAAAATCGTTCGGGAAAGGAATTTACTCCCTGGGTACTTTCTTTGTATACTTTTGGCTATACGGGCCGAGTCCGGGATTTACGGGAAATCGCGGGTTTTCGTTTGCCGGCGATTAAACTTCTTTTATTTAGCGTCTCATCAAAATAGAAAACATTTTTGAAAACTACCAGTCTCATGCGTTTTAGTGGTGAAAAAATAATTTAAAAAATCGTTCCGGAAATGAGTTTACTCCCTGGGTACTTTCTTTGTATACTTTTGACTATACGGGCCGAGTACGGGATTTACGGGAAATCGCGGGTTTTCGTTTGCCGGCGATTAAACTTCTTTTATTTAGCGTCTTATCAAAAATGAAAACATTTTTGAAAACTACAAGTCTCATGCGTTTTAGTGGTGAAAAAATAATTTAAAAAATCGTTCAGGAAATGAGTTTACTCCTTGAGTACTTTCTTTGTATACTCTTGACTATACGGGCCGAGTACCGGATTTACGGGAAATTGCGGGTTTTCGTTTGCCGGCGATTAAACTTCTTTTATACAGCGTCTTATCAAAAATGAAAACATTTTTGAAAACTACAAGTTTCATGCGTTTTAGTGGTGAAAAAATAATTTGAAAAATCGTTCTGAAAATGAGTTTACTCCCTGGGTACTTTCTTTGTATACATTCGACTATACGGGCCGAGTACGGGATTTACGGGAAATCGCGGGTTTTCGTTTGCCGGCGATTAAACTTCTTTTATTCAGCGTCTCATCAAAAATGAAAATATTTTTGAAAACTACAAGTCTCATGCGTTTTAGTGGTAAAAAAATAATTTAAAAAATCGTTCGGGAAAGGAATTTACTCCCTGGGTACTTTCTTTGTATACTTTTGGCTATACGGGCCGAGTCCGGGATTTACGGGAAATCGCGGGTTTTCGTTTGCCGGCGATTAAACTTCTTTTATTTAGCGTCTCATCAAAATAGAAAACATTTTTGAAAACTACCAGTCTCATGCGTTTTAGTGGTGAAAAAATAATTTAAAAAATCGTTCCGGAAATGAGTTTACTCCCTGGGTACTTTCTTTGTATACTTTTGACTATACGGGCCGAGTACGGGATTTACGGGAAATCGCGGGTTTTCGTTTGCCGGCGATTAAACTTCTTTTATTTAGCGTCTCATCAAAAATGAAAACATTTTTGAAAACTACAAGTCTCATGCGTTTTAGTGGTAAAAAAATAATTTAAAAAATCGTTCGGGAAAGGAATTTACTCCCTGGGTACTTTCTTTGTATACTTTTGGCTATACGGGCCGAGTCCGGGATTTACGGAAATCGCGGGTTTTCGTTTGCCGGCGATTAAACTTCTTTTATTTAGCGTCTCATCAAAATAGAAAACATTTTTGAAAACTACCAGTCTCATGCGTTTTAGTGTTGAAAAAATAATTTAAAAAATCGTTCCGGAAATGAGTTTACTCCCTGGGTACTTTCTTTGTATACTTTTGACTATACGGGCCGAGTACGGGATTTACGGGACATCGCGGGTTTTCGTTTGCCGTCGATTAAACTTCTTTTATTTAGCGTCTCATCAAAAATGAAAACATTTTTGAAAACTACAAGTCTCATGCGTTTTAGTGGTGAAAAAATAATTTAAAAAATCGTTCGGGAAATGAGTTTACTCCTTGAGTACTTTCTTTGTATACTTTTAACTATACGGGCCGAGTACCGGATTTACGGGAAATCGCGGGTTTTCGTTTGCCGGCGATTAAACTTCTTTTATTCAGTGTCTTATCAAAAATGAAAACATTTTTGAAAGCTACAAGTCTCATGCGTTTTAGTGGTGAAAAAATATTTTAAAAAATCGTTCTGAAAATGAGTTTACTCACAGGGTACTTTCTTTGTATACATTCGACTATACGGGCCGAGTACGGGATTTACGGGAAATCGCGGGTTTTCGTTTGCCGGCGATTAAACTTCTTTTATTCAGCGTCTCATCAAAAATGAAAATATTTTTGAAAACTACAAGTCTCATGCGTTTTAGTGGTAAAAAAATAATTTAAAAAATCGTTCGGGAAAGGAATTTACTCCCTGGGTACTTTCTTTGTATACTTTTGGCTATACGGGCCGAGTCCGGGATTTACGGGAAATCGCGGGTTTTCGTTTGCCGGCAATTAAACTTCTTTTATTTAGCGTCTCATCAAAATAGAAAACATTTTTGAAAACTACCAGTCTCATGCGTTTTAGTGGTGAAAAAATAATTTAAAAAATCGTTCCGGAAATGAGTTTACTCCCTGGGTACTTTCTTTGTATACTTTTGACTATACGGGCCGAGTACGGGATTTACGGGAAATCGCGGGTTTTCGTTTGCCGGCGATTAAACTTCTTTTATTTAGCGTCTCATCAAAAATGAAAACATTTTTGAAAACTACAAGTCTCATGCGTTTTAGTGGTGAAAAAATAATTTAAAAAATCGTTCGGGAAATGAGTTTACTCCTTGAGTACTTTCTTTGTATACTTTTGACTATACGGGCCGAGTACCGGATTTACGGGAAATCGCGGGTTTTCGTTTGCCGGCGATTAAACTTCTTTTATTCAGCGTCTTATCAAAAATGAAAACATTTTTGAAAGCTACAAGTCTCATGCGTTTTAGTGGTGAAAAAATAATTTAAAAAATCGTTCTGAAAATGAGTTTACTCACAAGGTACTTTCTTTGTATACATCGACTATAGGGGCCAAGCCCGGGATTTACAGGAAATCGCGGGTTTTCGTTTGCCGGCGATTAAACTTCTTTTATTCAGCGTCTCATCAAAAATGAAAACATTTTTGAAAACTACAAGTCTCATGCGTTTTAGTGGTGAAAAAATAATTTAAAAATTTATTCGGGAAATCAGTTTACTCCCTGGGTACTTTTTTGTATACTTTTGACTATACGGGCCGAGTACGGGATTTACGGGAAATCGCGGGTTTTCGTTTGCGGGTGATTAAACTTCTTTTATTCAGCGTCTCATCAAAAATGAAAATATTTTTGAAAACTACAAGTCTCATGCGTTTAAGAGGTGAAAAAATAATTTAAAAAATCGTTCGGGAAATGAGTTTACTCCCTGGGTACTTTCTTTATATACATTCGACTATACGGGCCGAGTACGGGATTTACGGGAAATCGCGGGTTTTCGTTTGCCGGCGATTAAACTTCTTTTATTCAGCGTCTCATCAAAAATGAAAACATTTTTGAAAACTACAATCTCATGCGTTTTAATGGTGAAAAATAATTTAAAAAATCGTTCGGGAAATGAGTTTACTCCCTGGGTACTTTCTTTGTAATCTTTTGACTATACGGGCCGAGTACGGGATTTACGGGAAATCGCGGGTTTTCGTTTGCCGGCGATTAAATATCTTTTATTTAGCGTCTCATCAAAAATAAAAACATTTTTGAAAACTACAAGTCTCATGCGTTTTAGTGGTGAAAAAATAATTTAAAAAATCGTTCGGGAAATGAGTTTACTCCCTGGGTACTTTCTTTGTATACTTTTGACTATACGGACCGAGTACGGGATTTACGGGAAAGTGCGGGTTTTGGTTTGCCGGCGATTAAACTTCTTTTATTCAGCGTCTCATCAAAAATGAAAATATTTTTGAAAACTACAAGTCTCATGCGTTTTAGTGGTGAAAAAATAATTTGAAAAATCGTTCTGAAAATGAGTTTACCCACAAGGTACTTTCTTTGTATACATTTGACTATAGGGGCCAAGCCCGGGATTTACAGGAAATCGCGGGTTTTCGTTTGCTGGCGATTAAACTTCTTTTATTCAGCGTCTCATCAAAAATGAAAATATTGAAAACTACAAGTCTTATCCGTTTTAGTGGTGAAAAAATAATTTAAAAAATCATTCGGGAAATCAGTTTACTCCCTGGATACTTTTTTTGTATACTTTTGACTATACGGGCCGAGTACGGGATTTACAGGAAAGCGTGGGTTTTCGTTTGCCGGCGATTAAACTTCTTTAATTTAGCGTTTCATCAAAAATGAAAACATTTTTTAAAACTACAAGTCTCATGCGTTTTAGTGGTGAAAAAATAATTTAAAAAATTGTTCGGGAAATGAGTTTACTCCCTGGGTACTTTCTTTGTAAACTTTTGACTATACGGGCCGAGTACGGGATTTACGCGAAATCGCGGGTTTTCGTTTGCCGGCGATTAAACATCTTTTATTTAGCGTCTCATCAAAAATAAAAACATTTTTGAAAACTACAAGTCTCATGCGTTTTAGTGGTGCAAAAATAATTTAAAAAATCGTTCGGGAAATGAGTTTACTCCCTGGGTACTTTCTTTGTATACTTTTGACTATACGGACCGAGTACGGGATTTACGGGAAAGTGCGGGTTTTGGTTTGCCGGCGATTAAACTTCTTTTATTCAGCGTCTCATAAAAAATGAAAATATTTTTGAAAACTACAAGTCTCATGCGTTTTAGTGGTGAAAAAATAATTTGAAAAATCGTTCTGAAAATGAGTTTACCCACAAGGTACTTTCTTTGTATACATTTGACTATAGGGGCCAAGCCCGGGATTTACAGGAAATCGCGGGTTTTCGTTTGCTGGCGATTAAACTTCTTTTATTCAGCGTCTCATCAAAAATGAAAATATTGAAAACTACAAGTCTTATCCGTTTTAGTGGTGAAAAAATAATTTAAAAAATCATTCGGGAAATCAGTTTACTCCCTGGGTACATTTTTTGTATACTTTTGACTATACGGGCCGAGTACGGGATTTACAGGAAAGCGTGGGTTTTCGTTTGCCGGCGATTAAACTTCTTTTATTCAGCGTCTCATCAAAAATGAAAATATTTTTGAAAACTACAAGTCTCATGCGTTTTAGTGGTGAAAAAATAATTTAAAAAATCGTTCTGGAAATGAATTTACTCCCTGGGTACTTTCTTTGTTTACTTTTGACTCTGCGGGCCGAGTCCGGGATTTACGGGAAATCGCGGGTTTTCGTTTGCCGGCGATTAAACTTCTTTAATTTAGCGTTTCATCAAAAATGAAAACATTTTTTAAAACTACAAGTCTCATGCGTTTTAGTGGTGAAAAAATAATTTAAAAAATCGTTCGGGAAATGAATTTACTCCCTGGGTACTTTCTTTGTATACTTTTGACTCTGCGGGCCGAGTCCGGGATTTACGGGATATCGCGGGTTTTCGTTTGCCGGCGATTAAACTTCTTTAATTTAGCGTTTCATCAAAAATGAAAACATTTTTTAAAACTACAATTCTCATGCGTTTTAGTGGTGAAAAAATAATTTAAAAAATCGTTCGAGAAATGAGTTTACTCCCTGGGTACTTTCTTTATACACATTCGACTATACGGGCCGAGTACGGGATTTACGGGAAATCGCATGTTTTCGTTTGCCGGCGATTAAACTTCTTTTATTCAGCGTCTCATCAAAAATGAAAATATTTTTGAAAACTACAAGTCTCATGCGTTTTAGTGGTGAAAAAATAATTTAAAAAATCGTTCGGGAAATGAATTTACTCCCTGGGTACTTTCTTTGCATACTTTTGACTATACAGGCCGAGTGCAGGATTTACGGGAAATCACGGGTTTTCCTTTGCCGGCGATTAAACTTCTTTTATTTAGCGTCTTATCAAAAATGAAAACATTTTTAAAAACTACAAGTCTCATGCGTTTTAGTGGTGAAAAAATAATTTAAAAAATCGTTCAGGAAATGAGTTTACTCCTTGAGTACTTTCTTTGTATACTCTTGACTATACGGGCCGAGTACCGGATTTACGGGAAATCGCGGGTTTTCGTTTGCCGGCGATTAAACTTCTTTTATTCAGCGTCTTATCAAAAATGAAAACATTTTTGAAAACTACAAGTTTCATGCGTTTTAGTGGTGAAAAAATAATTTGAAAAATCGTTCTGAAAATGAGTTTACCCACAAGGTACTTTCTTTGTATACATTCGACTATAGGGGCCAAGCCCGGGATTTACAGGAAATCGCGGGTTTTCGTTTGCTGGCGATTAAACTTCTTTTATTCAGCGTCTCATCAAAAATGAAAATATTGAAAACTACAAGTCTTATCCGTTTTAGTGGTGAAAAAATAATTTAAAAAATCATTCGGGAAATCAGTTTACTCCCTGGGTACTTTTTTTGTATACTTTTGACTATACGGGCCGAGTACGGGATTTACGGGAAAGCGTGGGTTTTCGTTTGCCGGCGATTAAACTTCTTTAATTTAGCGTTTCATCAAAAATGAAAACATTTTTTAAAACTACAAGTCTCATGCGTTTTAGTGGTGAAAAAATAATTTAAAAAATCGTTCGGGAAATGAGTTTACTCCCTGGGTACTTTCTTTGTAAACTTTTGACTATACGCGCCGAGTACGGGATTTACGCGAAATCGCGGGTTTTAGTTTGCCGGCGATTAAACATCTTTTATTTAGCGTCTCATCAAAAATAAAAACATTTTTGAAAACTACAAGTCTCATGCGTTTTAGTGGTGCAAAAATAATTTAAAAAATCGTTCGGGAAATGAGTTTACTCCCTGGGTACTTTCTTTGTATACTTTGGACTATACGGACCGAGTACGGGATTTACGGGAAAGTGCGGGTTTTGGTTTGCCGGCGATTAAACTTCTTTTATTCAGCGTCTCATCAAAAATGAAAATATTGAAAACTACAAGTCTTATCCGTTTTAGTGGTGAAAAAATAATTTAAAAAATCATTCGGGAAATCAGTTTACTCCCTGCGTACTTTCTTTGTATACTTTTGACTCTGCGGGCCGAGTCCGGGATTTACGGGAAATCGCGGGTTTTCGTTTGCCGGCGATTAAACTTCTTTAATTTAGCGTTTCATCAAAAATGAAAACATTTTTTAAAACTACAAGTCTCATGCGTTTTAGTGGTGAAAAAATAATTTAAAAAATCGTTCGGGAAATGAGTTTACTCCCTGGGTACTTTCTTTGTAAACTTTTGACTATACGGGCCGAGTACGGGATTTACGCGAAATCGCGGGTTTTCGTTTGCCGGCGATTAAACATCTTTTATTTAGCGTCTCATCAAAAATAAAAACATTTTTGAAAACTACAAGTCTCATGCGTTTTAGTGGTGGAAAAATAATTTAAAAAATCGTTCGGGAAATGAGTTTACTCCCTGGGTACTTTCTTTGTATACTTTTGACTATACGGACCGAGTACGGGATTTACGGGAAAGTGCGGGTTTTGGTTTGCCGGCGATTAAACTTCTTTTATTCAGCGTCTCATAAAAAATGAAAATATTTTTAAAAACTACAAGTCTCATGCGTTTTAGTGGTGAAAAAATAATTTGAAAAATCGTTCTGAAAATGAGTTTACCCACAAGGTACTTTCTTTGTATACATTTGACTATAGGGGCCAAGCCCGGGATTTACAGGAAATCGCGGGTTTTCGTTTGCTGGCGATTAAACTTCTTTTATTCAGCGTCTCATCAAAAATGAAAATATTGAAAACTACAAGTCTTATCCGTTTTAGTGGTGAAAAAATAATTTAAAAAATCATTCGGGAAATCAGTTTACTCCCTGGGTACTTTTTTTGTATACTTTTGACTATACGGGCCGAGTACGGGATTTACGGGAAAGCGTGGGTTTTCGTTTGCCGGCGATTAAACTTCTTTTATTCAGCGTCTCATCAAAAATGAAAATATTTTTGAAAACTACAAGTCTCATGCGTTTTAGTGGTGAAAAAATAATTTAAAAAATCGTTCTGGAAATGAATTTACTCCCTGGGTACTTTCTTTGTTTACTTTTGACTCTGCGGGCCGAGTCCGGGATTTACGGGAAATCGCGGGTTTTCGTTTGCCGGCGATTAAACTTCTTTAATTTAGCGTTTCATCAAAAATGAAAACATTTTTTAAAACTACAAGTCTCATGCGTTTTAGTGGTGAAAAAATAATTTAAAAAATCGTTCGAGAAATGAGTTTACTCCCTGGGTACTTTCTTTATACACATTCGACTATACGGGCCGAGTACGGGATTTACGGGAAATCGCATGTTTTCGTTTGCCGGCGATTAAACTTCTTTTATTCAGCGTCTCATCAAAAATGAAAATATTTTTGAAAACTACAAGTCTCATGCGTTTTAGTGGTGAAAAAATAATTTAAAAAATCGTTCGGGAAATGAATTTACTCCCTGGGTACTTTCTTTGCATACTTTTGACTATACAGGCCGAGTGCAGGATTTACGGGAAATCACGGGTTTTCCTTTGCCGGCGATTAAACTTCTTTTATTTAGCGTCTTATCAAAAATGAAAACATTTTTGAAAACTACAAGTCTCATGCGTTTTAGTGGTGAAAAAATAATTTAAAAAATCGTTCAGGAAATGAGTTTACTCCTTGAGTACTTTCTTTGTATACTCTTGACTATACGGGCCGAGTACCGGATTTACGGGAAATCGCGGGTTTTCGTTTGCCGGCGATTAAACTTCTTTTATTCAGCGTCTTATCAAAAATGAAAACATTTTTGAAAACTACAAGTTTCATGCGTTTTAGTGGTGAAAAAATAATTTGAAAAATCGTTCTGAAAATGAGTTTACCCACAAGGTACTTTCTTTGTATACATTCGACTATAGGGGCCAAGCCCGGGATTTACAGGAAATCGCGGGTTTTCGTTTGCTGGCGATTAAACTTCTTTTATTCAGCGTCTCATCAAAAATGAAAATATTTTTGAAAACTACAAGTCTTATCCGTTTTAGTGGTGAAAAAATAATTTAAAAAATCATTCGGGAAATCAGTTTTCTCCCTGGGTACTTTTTTTGTATACTTTTGACTATACGGGCCGAGTACGGGATTTACGGGAAAGCGCGGGTTTTTGTTTGCCGGCGATTAAACTTCTTTTATTCAGCGTCTCATCAAAAATGAAAATATTTTTGAAAACTACAAGTCTCATGCGTTTTAGTGGTGAAAAAATAATTTAAAAAATAGTTCGGGAAATGAATTTACTCCCTGGGTACTTTCTTTGTATACTTTTGACTCTGCGGGCCGAGTCCAGGATTTACGGGAAATCGCGGATTTTCGTTTGCCGGCGATTAAACTTCTTTAGTTTAGCGTTTCATCAAAAATGAAAACATTTTTTCAAACTACAAGTCTCATGCGTTTTAGTGGTGAAAAAATAATTTAAAAAATCGTTCGGGAAATGAGTTTACTCCCTGGGTACTTTCTTTATACACATTCGACTATGCGGGCCGAGTACGGGATTTACAGGAAATCGCAGGTTTTCGTTTGCCGGCGATTAAACTTCTTTTATTTAGCGTCTCATCAAAAGTGAAAACATTTTTGAAAACTACAAGTCTCATGCGTTTTAGTGGTGAAAAAATAATTTAAAAAATCGTTCGGGAAATGAGTTTACTCCCTGGGTACTTTCTTTGTAAACTTTTGACTATACGGGCCGAGTACGGGATTTACGGGAAATCGCGGGTTTTCGTTTGCCGGCAATTAAACATCTTTTATTTAGCGTCTCATCAAAAATAAAAACATTTTTGAAAACTACAAGTCTCATGCGTTTTAGTGGTGAAAAAATAATTTAAAAAATCGTTCGGGAAATGAGTTTACTCCCTGGGTACTTTCTTTGTATACATTTGACTATACGGACCGAGTACGGGATTTACGGGAAAGTGCGGGTTTTGGTTTGCCGGCGATTAAACTTCTTTTATTCAGCGTCTCATCAAAAGTGAAAACATTTTTGAAAACTACAAGTCTCATGCGTTTTAGTAGTGAAAAAATAATTTGAAAAATCGTTCTGAAAATGAGTTTACCCGCAAGGTACTTTCTTTGTATACATTCGACTATAGGGGCCAAGCCCGGGATTTACAGGAAATCGCGGGTTTTCGTTTGCTGGCGATTAAACTTCTTTTATTCAGCGTCTCATCAAAAATGAAAATATTTTTGAAAACTACAAGTCTTATCCGTTTTAGTGGTGAAAAAATAATTTAAAAAATCATTCGGGAAATCAGTTTACTCCCTGGGTACTTTTTTTGTATACTTTTGACTATACGGGCCGAGTACGGGATTTACGGGAAAGCGCGAGTTTTTGTTTGCCGGCGATTAAACTTCTTTTATTCAGCGTCTCATCAAAAATGAAAATATTTTTGAAAACTACAAGTCTTATGCGTTTTAGTGGTGAAAAAATAATTTAAAAAATAGTTCGGGAAATGAATTTACTCCCTGGGTACTTTCTTTGTATACTTTTGACTCTGCGGGCCGAGTCCAGGATTTACGGGAAATCGCGGGTTTTCGTTTGCCGGCGATTAAACTTCTTTAGTTTAGCGTTTCATCAAAAATGAAAACATTTTTTCAAACTACAAGTCTCATGCGTTTTAGTGGTGAAAAAATAATTTAAAAAATCGTTCGGGAAATGAGTTTACTCCCTGGGTACTTTCTTTATACACATTCGACTATGCGGGCCGAGTACGGGATTTACGGGAAATCGCAGGTTTTCGTTTCCCGGCGATTAAACTTCTTTTATTTAGCGTCTCATCAAAAGTGAAAACATTTTTGAAAACTACAAGTCTCATGCGTTTTAGTGGTGAAAAAATAATTTAAAAAATCGTTCGGGAAATGAGTTTACTCCCTGGGTACTTTCTTTGTAAACTTTTGACTATACGGGCCGAGTACGGGATTTACGGGAAATCGCGGGTTTTCGTTTGCCGGCGATTAAACATCTTTTATTTAGCGTCTCATCAAAAATAAAAACATTTTTGAAAACTACAAGTCTCATGCGTTTTAGTGGTGAAAAAATAATTTAAAAAATCGTTCGGGAAATGAGTTTACTCCCTGGGTACTTTCTTTGTATACATTTGACTATACGGACCGAGTACGGGATTTACGGGAAAGTGCGGGATTTGGTTTGCCGGCGATTAAACTTCTTTTATTCAGCGTCTCATCAAAAATGAAAATATTTTTGAAAACTACAAGTCTCATGCGTTTTAGTGGTGAAAAAATAATTTAAATAATCGTTCGGGAAATGAATTTACTCCCTGGGTACTTTCTTTGTATACTTTTGACTCTGCGGGCCGAGTCCGAGATTTACGGAAAATCGCGGGTTTTTGTTTGCCGGCGATTAAACTTCTTTAGTTTAGCGTTTCATCAAAAATGAAAACATTTTTTAAAACTACAAGTCTCATGCGTTTTAGTGGTGAAAAAATAATTTAAAAAATCGTTCGGGAAATGAGTTTACTCCCTGGGTACTTTCTTTATACACATTCGACTATACGGGCCGAGTACGGCATTTACGGGAAATCGCAGGTTTCCGTTTGCCGGCGATTAATCTTCTTTTATTTAGCGTCTCATCAAAAGTGAAAACATTTTTGAAAACTACAAGTCTCATGCGTTTTAGTAGTGAAAAAATAATTTAAAAAATCGTTCGGGAAATGAGTTTACTCCCTGGATACTTTCTTTGTAAACTTTTGACTATACGGGCCGAGTACGGGATTTACGGGAAATCGCGGGTTTTCGTTTGCCGGCGATTAAACATCTTTTATTTAGCGTCTCATCAAAAATAAAAACATTTTTGAAAACTACAAGTCTCATGCGTTTTAGTGGTGAAAAAATAATTTAAAAAATCGTTCGGGAAATGAGTTTACTCCCTGGGTACTTTCTTTGTATACTTTTGACTATACGGACCGAGTACGGGATTTACGGGAAAGTGCGGGTTTTGGTTTGCCGGCGATTAAACTTCTTTTATTCAGCGTCTCATCAAAAATGAAAATATTTTTGAAAACTACAAGTCTCATGCGTTTTAGTGGTGAAAAAATAATTTAAAAAATAGTTCGGGAAATGAATTTACTCCCTGGGTACTTTCTTTGTATACTTTTGACTCTGCGGGCCGAGTCCAGGATTTACGGGAAATCGCGGGTTTTCGTTTGCCGGCGATTAAACTTCTTTAGTTTAGCGTTTCATCAAAAATGAAAACATTTTTTAAAACTACAAGTCTCATGCGTTTTAGTGGTGAAAAAATAATTTAAAAAATCGGTCGGGAAATGAGTTTACTCCCTGGGTACTTTCTTTGTATACATTTGACTATACGGACCGAGTACGGGATTTACGGGAAAGTGCGGGTTTTGGTTTGCCGGCGATTAAACTTCTTTTATTCAGCGTCTCATCAAAAATGAAAATATTTTTGAAAACTACAAGTCTCATGCGTTTTAGTGGTGAAAAAATAATTTGAAAAATCGTTCTGAATATGAGTTTGCCCACAAGGTACTTTCTTTGTATACATTTGACTATAGAGGCCAAGCCCGGGATTTACAGGAAATCGCGGGTTTTCGTTTGCTGGCGATTAAACTTCTTTTATTCAGCGTCTCATCAAAAATGAAAATATTGAAAACTACAAGTCTTATCCGTTTTAGTGGTGAAAAAATAATTTAAAAAATCATTCGGGAGATCAGTTTACTCTCTGGGTACTTTTTTTGTATACTTTTGACTATACGTGCCGAGAACGGGATTTACGGGAAAGCGTGGGTTTTCGTTTGCCGGCGATTAAACTTCTTTTATTCAGCGTCTCATCAAAAATGAAATTATTTTTGAAAACTATAAGTCTCATGCGTTTTAGTGGTGAAAAAATAATTTAAAAAATCGTTCGGGAAATGAATTTACTCCCTGGGTACTTTCTTTGTATACTTTTGACTCTGCGGGCCGAGTCCGGGATTTACGAGAAATCGCGGGTTTTCGTTTGCCGGAGATTAAACTTCTTTAACTCAGCGTCTCATCAAAGATGAAAATATTTTTAAAAACTACAAGTCTCATGCGTTTTAGTGGTGAAAAAATAATTTAAAAAATCGTTCGGGAAATGAATTTACTCCCTGGGGACTTTCTTTGCATACTTTAGACTATACGGGCCGAGTGCGGGATTTACGGGAAATCACGGGTTTTCGTTTGCCGGCGATTAAACTTCTTTTATTTAGCGTCTTATCAAAAATGAAAACATTTTTGAAAACTACCAGTCTCATGCGTTTTAGTGGTTAAAAAATAATTTAAAAAATAGTTCGGGAAATGAATTTACTCCCTGGGTACTTTCTTTGTATACTTTTGACTCTGTGGGCCGAGTCCGGGATTTACGGGAAATTGCGGGTTTTCGTTTGCCGGCGATTAAACTTCTTTAATTTAGCGTTTCATCAAAAATGAAAACATTTTATAAAACTACAAGTCTCATGCGTTTTAGTGGTGAAAAAATAATTTAAAAAATCGTTCGGGAAATGAATTTACTCCCTGGGTACTTTCTTTGTATACTTTTGACTCTGCGGGTCGAGTCCGGGATTTACGGGAAATCGCGGGTTTTCGTTTGCCGGCGATTAAACTTCTTTAGTTTAGCGTTTCATCAAAAATGAAAACATTTTTTAAAACTACAAGTCTCATCCGTTTTAGTGGTGAAAAAAAAATTTAAAAAATCGTTCGGGAAATGAGTTTACTCCCTGGGTACTTTCTTTATACACATTCGACTATACGGGCCGAGTACGGGATTTACGGGAAATCGGAGGTTTCCGTTTGCCGGCGATTAATCTTCTTTTATTTAGCGTCTCATCAAAAGTGAAAACATTTTTGAAAATTACAAGTCTCATGCGTTTTAGTAGTGAAAAAATAATTTAAAAAATCGTTCGGGAAATAAGTTTACTCCCTGGATACTTTCTTTGTAAACTTTAGACTATACGGGCCGAGTGCGGGATTTACGGGAAATCACGGGTTTTCGTTTGCCGGCGATTAAACTTCTTTTATTTAGCGTCTTATCAAAAATGAAAACATTTTTGAAAACTACCAGTCTCATGCGTTTTAGTGGTTAAAAAATAATTTAAAAAATAGTTCGGGAAATGAATTTACTCCCTGGGTACTTTCTTTGTATACTTTTGACTCTGTGGGCCGAGTCCGGGATTTACGGGAAATTGCGGGTTTTCGTTTGCCGGCGATTAAACTTCTTTAATTTAGCGTTTCATCAAAAATGAAAACATTTTATAAAACTACAAGTCTCATGCGTTTTAGTGGTGAAAAAATAATTTAAAAAATCGTTCGGGAAATGAATTTACTCCCTGGGTACTTTCTTTGTATACTTTTGACTCTGCGGGTCGAGTCCGGGATTTACGGGAAATCGCGGGTTTTCGTTTGCCGGCGATTAAACTTCTTTAGTTTAGCGTTTCATCAAAAATGAAAACATTTTTTAAAACTACAAGTCTCATCCGTTTTAGTGGTGAAAAAAAAATTTAAAAAATCGTTCGGGAAATGAGTTTACTCCCTGGGTACTTTCTTTATACACATTCGACTATACGGGCCGAGTACGGGATTTACGGGAAATCGGAGGTTTCCGTTTGCCGGCGATTAATCTTCTTTTATTTAGCGTCTCATCAAAAGTGAAAACATTTTTGAAAATTACAAGTCTCATGCGTTTTAGTAGTGAAAAAATAATTTAAAAAATCGTTCGGGAAATAAGTTTACTCCCTGGATACTTTCTTTGTAAACTTTTGACTATACGGGCCGAGTACGGGATTTACGGGAAATCGCGGGTTTTCGTTTGCCGGCGATTAAACATCTTTTATTTAGCGTCTCATCAAAAATAAAAACATTTTTGAAAACTACAAGTCTCATGCGTTTTAGTGGTGAAAAAATAATTTAAAAAATCGTTCGGGAAATGAGTTTACTCCCTGGGTACTTTCTTTGTATACTTTTGACTATACGGACCGAGTACGGGATTTACGGGAAAGTGCGGGTTTTGGTTTGCCGGCGATTAAGCTTCTTTTATTCAGCGTCTCATCAAAAATGAAAATATTTTTGAAAACTACAAGTCTCATGCGTTTTAGTGGTGAAAAAATAATTTAAAAAATCGTTCGGGAAATGAGTTTACTCCCTGGGTACTTTCTTTGTATACTTTTGACTATACGGACCGAGTACGGGATTTACGGGAAAGTGCGGGTTTTGGTTTGCCGGCGATTAAGCTTCTTTTATTCAGCGTCTCATCAAAAATGAAAATATTTTTGAAAACTACAAGTCTCATGCGTTTTAGTGGTGAAAAAATAATTTAAAAAATCGTTCGGGAAATGAATTTACTCCCTGGTTTAATCGCCGGTTTTCGTTTGCCGGCGATTAAACTTCTTTAGTTTAGCGTTTCATCAAAAATGAGAACATTTTTTAAAACTACAAGTCTCATGCGTTTTAGTGGTGAAAAAATAATTTAAAAAATCGTTCGGGAAATGAGTTTACTCCCTGGGTACTTTCTTTATACACATTCGACTATACGGGCCGAGTACGGGATTTACGGGAAATCGCAGGTTTTGGTTTGCCGGCGATTAAACTTCTTTTATTTAGCGTCTCATCAAAAGTGAAAACATTTTTGAAAACTACAAGTCTCATGCGTTTTAGTGGTGAAAAAATAATTTACAAAATCGTTCGGGAAATGAGTTTACTCCCTGGGTGCTTTCTTTGTAAACTTTTGACTATACGGGCCGAGTACGGGATTTACGAGAAATCGCGGGTTTTCGTTTGCCGGCGATTAAACATCTTTTATTTAGCGTCTTATCAAAAATAAAAACATTTTTGAAAACTACAAGTCTCATGCGTTTTAGTGGTGAAAAAATAATTTAAAAAATCGTTCGGGAAATGAGTTTACTCCCTGGGTACTTTCTTTGTATACATTTGACTATACGGACCGAGTACGGGATTTACGGGAAAGTGCGGGTTTTGGTTTGCCGGCGATTAAACTTCTTTTATTCAGCGTCTCATCAAAAATGAAAATATTTTTGAAAACTACAAGTCTCATGCGTTTTAGTGGTGAAAAAATAATTTAAAAAATCGTTCGGGAAATGAATTTACTCCCTGGGGACTTTCTTTGCATACTTTTGACTATACGGGCCGAGTGCGGGATTTACGGGAAATCACGGGTTTTCGTTTGCTGGCGATTAAACTTCTTTTATTCAGCGTCTCATCAAAAATGAAATTATTTTTGAAAACTACAAGTCTCATGCGTTTTAGTGGTGAAAAAATAATTTAAAAAATCGTTCGGGAAATGAATTTACTCCCTGGGTACTTTCTTTGTATACTTTTGACTCTGCGGGCCGAGTCCGGGATTTACGAGAAATCGCGGGTTTTCGTTTGCCGGCGATTAAACTTCTTTAACTCAGCGTCTCATCAAAGATGAAAATATTTTTGAAAACTACAAGTCTCATGCGTTTTAGTGGTGAAAAAATAATTTAAAAAATCGTTCGGGAAATGAATTTACTCCCTGGGGACTTTCTTTGCATACTTTTGACTATACGGGCCGAGTGCGGGATTTACGGGAAATCACGGGTTTTCGTTTGCCGGCGATTAAATTTCTTTTATTTAGCGTCTTATCAAAAATGAAAACATTTTTGAAAACTACAAGTCTCATGCGTTTTAGTGGTTAAAAAATAATTTAAAAAATAGTTCGGGAAATGAATTTACTCCCTGGGTACTTTCTTTGTATACTTTTGACTCTGCGGGCCGAGTCCGGGATTTACGGGAAATCGCGGGTTTTCGTTTGCCGGCGATTAAACTTCTTTAATTTAGCGTTTCATCAAAAATGAAAACATTTTATAAAACTACAAGTCTCATGCGTTTTAGTGGTGAAAAAATAATTTAAAAAATCGTTCGGGAAATGAATTTACTCCCTGGGGACTTTCTTTGCATACTTTTGACTATACGGGCCGAGTGCGGGATTTACGGGAAATCACGGGTTTTCGTTTGCCGGCGATTAAACTTCTTTTATTTAGCGTCTTATCAAAAATGAAAACATTTTTGAAAACTACAAGTCTCATGCGTTTTAGTGGTTAAAAAATAATTTAAAAAATAGTTCGGGAAATGAATTTACTCCCTGGGTACTTTCTTTGTATACTTTTGACTCTGCGGGCCGAGTCCGGGATTTACGGGAAATCGCGGGTTTTCGTTTGCCGGCGATTAAACTTCTTTAATTTAGCGTTTCATCAAAAATGAAAACATTTTATAAAACTACAAGTCTCATGCGTTTTAGTGGTGAAAAAATAATTTAAAAAATCGTTCGGGAAATGAATTTACTCCCTGGGTACTTTCTTTGTATACTTTTGACTCTGCGGGCCGAGTCCGGGATTTACGGGAAATCGCGGGTTTTCGTTTGCCGGCGATTAAACTTCTTTAATTTAGCGTTTCATCAAAAATGAAAACATTTTTTAAAACTACAAGTCTCATGCGTTTTAGTGGTGAAAAAATAATTTAAAAAATCGTTCGAGAAATGAGTTTACTCCCTGGGTACTTTCTTTATACACATTCGACTATACGGGCCGAGTACGGGATTTACGGGAAATCGCATGTTTTCGTTTGCCGGTGATTAAACTTCTTTTATTCAGCGTCTCATCAAAAATGAAAACATTTTATAAAACTACAAGTCTCATGCGTTTTAGTGGTTAAAAAATAATTTAAAAAATAGTTCGGGAAATGAATTTACTCCCTGGGTACTTTCTTTGTATACTTTTGACTCTGCGGGCCGAGTCCGGGATTTACAGGAAATCGCGGGTTTTCGTTTGCCGGCGATTAAACTTCTTTAATTTAGCGTTTCATCAAAAATGAAAACATTTTATAAAACTACAAGTCTCATGCGTTTTAGTGGTGAAAAAATAATTTAAAAAATCGTTCGGGAAATGAATTTACTCCCTGGGTACTTTCTTTGTATACTTTTGACTCTGCGGGCCGAGTCCGGGATTTACGGGAAATCGCGGGTTTTCGTTTGCCGGCGATTAAACTTCTTTAATTTAGCGTTTCATCAAAAATGAAAACATTTTTTAAAACTACAAGTCTCATGCGTTTTAGTGGTGAAAAAATAATTTAAAAAATCGTTCGAGAAATGAGTTTACTCCCTGGGTACTTTCTTTATACACATTCGACTATACGGGCCGAGTACGGGATTTACGGGAAATCGCATGTTTTCGTTTGCCGGTGATTAAACTTCTTTTATTCAGCGTCTCATCAAAAATGAAAACATTTTATAAAACTACAAGTCTCATGCGTTTTAGTGGTGAAAAAATAATTTAAAAAATCGTTCGGGAAATGAATTTACTCCCTGGGGACTTTCTTTGCATACTTTTGACTATACGGGCCGAGTGCGGGATTTACGGGAAATCACGGGTTTTCGTTTGCCGGCGATTAAACTTCTTTTATTTAGCGTCTTATCAAAAATGAAAACATTTTTGAAAACTACAAGTCTCATGCGTTTTAGTGGTTAAAAAATAATTTAAAAAATAGTTCGGGAAATGAATTTACTCCCTGGGTACTTTCTTTGTATACTTTTGACTCTGCGGGCCGAGTCCGGGATTTACGGGAAATCGCGGGTTTTCGTTTGCCGGCGATTAAACTTCTTTAATTTAGCGTTTCATCAAAAATGAAAACATTTTATAAAACTACAAGTCTCATGCGTTTTAGTGGTGAAAAAATAATTTAAAAAATCGTTCGGGAAATGAATTTACTCCCTGGGTACTTTCTTTGTATACTTTTGACTCTGCGGGCCGAGTCCGGGATTTACGGGAAATCGCGGGTTTTCGTTTGCCGGCGATTAAACTTCTTTAATTTAGCGTTTCATCAAAAATGAAAACATTTTTTAAAACTACAAGTCTCATGCGTTTTAGTGGTGAAAAAATAATTTAAAAAATCGTTCGAGAAATGAGTTTACTCCCTGGGTACTTTCTTTATACACATTCGACTATACGGGCCGAGTACGGGATTTACGGGAAATCGCATGTTTTCGTTTGCCGGTGATTAAACTTCTTTTATTCAGCGTCTCATCAAAAATGAAAATATTTTTGAAAACTACATGTCTCATGCGTTTTAGTGGTGAAAAAATAATTTAAAAAATCGTTCGGGAAATGAATTTACTCCCTGGGTACTTTCTTTGCATACTTTTGACTATACGGGCGGAGTGCAGGATTTACGGAAAATCACGGGTTTTCCATTGCCGGCGATTAAACTTCTTTTATTTAGCGTCTTATCAAAAATGAAAACATTTTTGAAAACTACAAGTCTCATGCGTTTTAGTGGCGAAAAAATAATTTAAAAAATCGTTCAGGAAATGAGTTTACTCCTTGAGTACTTTCTTTGTATACTCTTGACTATACGGGCCGAGTACCGGATTTACGGGAAATCGCGGGTTTTCGTTTGCCGGCGATTAAACTTCTTTTATTCAGCGTCTTATCAAAAATGAAAACATTTTTGAAAACTACAAGTTTCATGCGTTTTAGTGGTGAAAAAATAATTTGAAAAATCGTTCTGAAAATGAGTTTACCCACAAGGTACTTTCTTTGTATACATTCGACTATAGGGGCCAAGCCCGGGATTTACAGGAAATCGCGGGTTTTCGGTTGCTGGCGATGAAACTTCTTTTATTCAGCGTCTCATCAAAAATGAAAATTTTTTTGAAAACTACAAGTCTTATCCGTTTTAGTGGTGAAAAAATAATTTAAAAAATCGTTCGGGATATGAATTTACTCCCTGGGTACTTTCTTTGTATACTTTTGACTCTGCGGGCCGAGTCCGGGATTTACGAGAAATCGCGGGTTTTCGTTTGCCGGCGATTAAACTTCTTTAACTCAGCGTCTCATCAAATATGAAAATATTTTTGAAAACTACAAGTCTCATGCGTTTTAGTGGTGAAAAAATAATTTAAAAAATCGTTCGGGAAATGAATTTACCCCCTGGGGACTTTCTTTGCATACTTTTGACTATACGGGCCGAGTGCGGGATTTACGGGAAATCACGGGTTTTCGTTTGCCGGCGATTAAACTTCTTTTATTTAGCGTCTTATCAAAAATGAAAACATTTTTGAAAACTACAAGTCTCATGCGTTTTAGTGGTTAAAAAATAATTTAAAAAATAGTTCGGGAAATGAATTTACTCCCTGGGTACTTTCTTTGTATACTTTTGACTCTGCGGGCCGAGTCCGGGATTTACGGGAAATCGCGGGTTTTCGTTTGCCGGCGATTAAACTTCTTTAATTTAGCGTTTCATCAAAAATGAAAACATTTTATAAAACTACAAGTCTCATGCGTTTTAGTGGTGAAAAAATAATTTAAAAAATCGTTCGGGAAATGAATTTACTCCCTGGGGACTTTCTTTGCATACTTTTGACTATACGGGCCGAGTGCGGGATTTACGGGAAATCACGGGTTTTCGTTTGCCGGCGATTAAACTTCTTTTATTTAGCGTCTTATCAAAAATGAAAACATTTTTGAAAACTACAAGTCTCATGCGTTTTAGTGGTTAAAAAATAATTTAAAAAATAGTTCGGGAAATGAATTTACTCCCTGGGTACTTTCTTTGTATACTTTTGACTCTGCGGGCCGAGTCCGAGAATTACGGGAAATCGCGGGTTTTCGTTTGCCGGCGATTAAACTTCTTTAATTTAGCGTTTCATCAAAATGAAAACATTTTATAAAACTACAAGTCTCATGCGTTTTAGTGGTGAAAAAATAATTTAAAAAATCGTTCGGGAAATGAATTTACTCCCTGGGTACTTTCTTTGTATACTTTTGACTCTGCGGGCCGAGTCCGGGAATTACGGGAAATCGCGGGTTTTCGTTTGCCGGCGATTAAACTTCTTTAATTTAGCGTTTCATCAAAAATGAAAACATTTTTTAAAACTACAAGTCTCATGCGTTTTAGTGGTGAAAAAATAATTTAAAAAATCGTTCGAGAAATGAGTTTACTCCCTGGGTACTTTCTTTATACACATTCGACTATACGGGCCGAGTACGGGATTTACGGGAAATCGCATGTTTTCGTTTGCCGGCGAATAAACTTCTTTTATTCAGCGTCTCATCGAAAATGAAAATATTTTTGAAAACTACATGTCTCATGCGTTTTAGTGGTGAAAAAATAATTTAAAAAATCGTTCGGGAAATGAATTTACTCCCTGGGTACTTTCTTTGCATACTTTTGACTATACGGGCCGAGTGCAGGATTTACGGAAAATCACGGGTTTTCCTTTGCCGGCGATTAAACTTCTTTTATTTAGCGTCTTATCAAAAATGAAAACATTTTTGAAGACTACAAGTCTCATGCGTTTTAGTGGCGAAAAAATAATTTAAAAAACCGTTCAGGAAATGAGTTTACTCCTTGAGTACTTTCTTTGTATACTCTTGACTATACAGGCCGAGTACCGGATTTACGGGAAATCGCGGGTTTTTGTTTGCCGGCGATTAAACTTCTTTTATTCAGCGTCTTATCAAAAATAAAAACATTTTTGAAAACTACAAGTTTCATGCGTTTTAGTGGTGAAAAAATAATTTGAAAAATCGTTCTGAAAATGAGTTTACCCACAAGGTACTTTCTTTGTATACATTCGACTATAGGGGCCAAGCCCGGGATTTACTGGAAATCGCGGGTTTTCGTTTGCTGGCGATTAAACTTCTTTTATTCAGCGTCTCATCAAAAATGAAAATATTTTTGAAAACTACAAGTCTTATCCGTTTTAGTGGTGAAAAAATAATTTAAAAAATCATTCAGGAAATCAGTTTACTCCCTGGGTACTTTTTTTGTATACTTTTGACTATACGGGCCGAGTACGGGATTTACGGGAAAGCGCGGGTTTTTGTTTGCCGGCGATTAAACTTCTTTTATTCAGCGTCTCATCAAAAATGAAAATATTTTTGAAAACTACAAGTCTCATGCGTTTTAGTGGTGAAAAAATAATTTAAAAAATAGTTCGGGAAATGAATTTACTCCCTGGGTACTTTCTTTGTATACTTTTGACTCTGCGGGCCGAGTCCAGGATTTACGGGAAATCGCGGGTTTTCGTTTGCCGGCGATTAAACTTCTTTAGTTTAGCGTTTCATCAAAAATGAAAACATTTTTTTAAACTACAAGTCTCATGCGTTTTAGTGGTGAAAAAATAATTTAAAAAATCGTTCGGGAAATGAGTTTACTCCCTGGGTACTTTCTTTATACACATTCGACTATACGGGCCGAGTACGGGATTTACGGGAAATCGCAGGTTTTTGTTTGTCGGCGATTAAACTTCTTTTATTTAGCGTCTCATCAAAAGTGAAGACATTTTTGAAAACTACAAGTCTCATGCGTTTTAGTGGTGAAAAAATAATTTAAAAAATCGTTCGGGAAATGAGTTTACTCCCTGGGTACTTTCTTTATACACATTCGACTATACGGGCCGAGTACGGGATTTACGGGAAATCGCATGTTTTCGTTTTCCGGCGATTAAACTTCTTTTAATTAGCGTCTCATCAAAAGTGAAAACATTTTTGAAAATACAAGTCTCATGCGTTTTAGTGGTGAAAAAATAATTTAAAAAATCGTTCGGGAAATGAGTTTACTCCCTGGGTACTTTCTTTGTATACTTTTGACTATACGGGCCGAGTACGGGATTTACGGGAAATCGCGGGTTTTCGTTTGCCGGCGATTAAACATCTTTTATTAAGCGTCTCATCAAAAATAAAAACATTTTTCAAAAACTACAAGTCTCATGCGTTTTAGTGGTGAAAAAATAATTTAAAAAATCGTTCGGGAAATGAGTTTACTCCCTGGGTACTTTCTTTGTATACTTTTGACTATACGGGCCGAGTACGGAATTTACGGAAAAGCGCGGTTTTTGGTTTGCCGGCGATTAAACTTCTTTTATTCAGCGTCTCATCAAAAATGAAAAAATTTTTGAAAACTACAAATCTCATGCGTTTTAGTGGTGAAAAAATAATTTAAAAAATCGTTCGGGAAATGAATTTACTCCCTGGGTACTTTCTTTGTATACTTTTGACTATACGGGCCGAGTCCGGGATTTACGGGAAATCGCAGGTTTTCGTACGCCGGCGATTAAACTTCTTTTATTTAGCGTCTCATCAAAAGTGAAAATATTTTTGAAAACTACAAGTCTCATGCGTTTTAGTGGTGAAAAAATAATTTAAAAAATCGTTCGGGAAATGAATTTACTCCCTGGGTACTTTCTTTGTATACTTTTGACTCTGCGGGCCGAGTCCGGGATTTACGGGAAATCGCAGGTTTTCGTTTGCCGGCGATTAAACTTCTTTTATTTAGCGTCTCATCAAAAGTGAAAACATTTTTGAAAACTACAAGTCTCATGCGTTTTAATGGTGAAAAAATAATTTAAAAAATCGTTCGGGAAATGAGTTTACTCCCTGGGTACTTTCTTTGTATACTTTTGACTATACGGGCCGAGTACGGGATTTACGGGAAATCGCGGGTTTTCGTTTGCCGGCGATTAAACATCTTTTATTTAGCGTCTTATCAAAAATAAAAACATTTTTGAAAACTTCAAGTCTCATGCGTTTTAGTGGTGAAAAAATAATTTTAAAAATCGTTCGGGAAATGAGTTTACTCCCTGGGTACTTTCTTTGGATACTTTTGACTATACGGGCCGAGTACGGGGTTTACGGGAAAGCGCGGGTTTTGGTTTGCCGGCGATTAAACTTCTTTTATTCAGCGTCTCATCAGAAATGAAAATATTTTTGAAAACTACAAGTCTCATGCGTTTTAGTGGTGAAAAAATAATTTGAAAAATCGTTCTGAAAATGAGTTTACCCAGAAGGTACTTTCTTTGTATACATTCGACTATAGGGGTCAAGCCCGGGATTTACAGGAAATCGCGGGTTTTCGTTTGCTGGCGATTAAACTTCTTTTATTCAGCGTCTCATCAAAAATGAAAATATTTTTGAAAACTACAAGTCTCATCCGTTTTAGTGGTGAAAAAATAATTTAAAAAATCGTTCGGGAAATGAGTTTACTCCCTGGGTACTTTCTTTGTATACTTTTGACTATACGGGCCGAGTACGGGATTTACGGGAAATCGCGGGTTTTCGTTTGCCGGCGATTAAACATCTTTTATTTAGCGTCTTATCAAAAATAAAAACATTTTTGAAAACTTCAAGTCTCATGCGTTTTAGTGGTGAAAAAATAATTTTAAAAATCGTTCGGGAAATGAGTTTACTCCCTGGGTACTTTCTTTGGATACTTTTGACTATACGGGCCGAGTACGGGGTTTACGGGAGAGCGCGGGTTTTGGTTTGCCGGCGATTAAACTTCTTTTATTCAGCGTCTCATCAGAAATGAAAATATTTTTGAAAACTACAAGTCTCATGCGTTTTAGTGGTGAAAAAATAATTTGAAAAATCGTTCTGAAAATGAGTTTACCCAGAAGGTACTTTCTTTGTATACATTCGACTATAGGGGTCAAGCCCGGGATTTACAGGAAATCGCGGGTTTTCGTTTGCTGGCGATTAAACTTCTTTTATTCAGCGTCTCATCAAAAATGAAAATATTTTTGAAAACTACAAGTCTCATCCGTTTTAGTGGTGAAAAAATAATTTAAAAAATCATTCGGGAAATCAGTTTACTCCCTGGGTACTTTTGTTGTATTCTTTTGACTATACGGGCCGAGTACGGGATTTACGGAAAAGCGCGGGTTTTCGTTTGCCGGCGATTAAACTTCTTTTATTCAGCGTCTCATCAAAAATGAAAATATTTTTGAAAACTACAAGTCTCATGCGTTTTAGTGGTGAAAAAATAATTTAAAAAATCGTTCGGGAAATGAATTTACTCCCTGGGTACTTTCTTTGTATACTTTTGACTCTGCGGGCCGAGTCCGGGATTTACGGGAAATCGCGGGTTTTCGTTTGCCGGCGATTAAACTTCTTTAATTTAGCGTTTCATCAAAAATGAAAACATTTTTTAAAACTACAAGTCTCATGCGTTTTAGTGATGAAAAAATAATTTAAAAAATCGTTCGGGAAATGATTTTACTCACTGGGTACTTTCTTTATACACATTCGACTATACGGGCCGAGTACGGGATTTACGGGAAATCGCAGGTTTTCGTTTACCGGCGATTAAACTTCTTTTATTTAGCGTCTCATCAAAAGTAAAAACATTTTTGAAAACTACAAGTCTCATGCGTATTAGTGGTGAAAAAATAATTTAAAAAATCGTTCGGGAAATGAGTTTACTCCCTGGGTACTTTCTTTGTATACTTTTGACTATACGGGCCGAGTACGGGATTTACGGGAAATCGCGGGTTTTCGTTTGCCGGCGATTAAACATCTTTTATTTAGCGTCTTATCAAAAATAAAAACATTTTTGAAAACTACAAGAATCATGCGTTTTAGTGGTGAAAAAATAATTTAAAAAATCGTTCGGGAAATGAGTTTACTCCCTGGGTGCTTTCTTTGTATACTTTTGACTATACGGGCCGAGTACGGGATTTACGGGAAAGCGCGGGTTTTGGTTTGCCGGCGATTAAACTTCTTTTATTCAGCGTCTCATCAAAAATGAAAATATTTTTGAAAACTACAAGTCTTATGCGTTTTAGTGGTGAAAAAATAATATAAAAAATCGTTCGGGAAATGAATTTACTCCCTGGGTACTTTGTTTGTATACTTTTGACTCTGCGGGCCGAGTCCGGGATTTACGGGAAATCGCAAGTTTTCGTTTGCCGGCGATTAAACTTCTTTAATTTAGCGTTTCACCAAAAATGAAAACATTTTTTAAAACTACAAGTCTCATGCGTTTTAGTGGTGAAAAAATGATTTAAAAAATCGTTCGGGAAATGAGTTTACTCCCTGGGTACTTTCTTTATACACATTCGACTATACGGGCCGAGTACGGGATTTACGGGAAATCGCAGGTTTTCGTTTGCCGGCGTTTAAACTTCTTTTATTCAGCGTCTCATCAGAAATGAAAATATTTTTGAAAACTACAAGTCTCATGCGTTTTAGTGGTGAAAAAATAATTTGAAAAATCGTTTTTGAAAATGAGTTTACCCACAAGGTACTTTCTTTGTATACATTCGACTATAGGGGCCAAGCCCGGGATTTACAGGAAATCGCGGGTTATCGTTTGCTGGCGAATAAACTTCTTTTATTCAGCGTCTCATCAAAAATGAAAATATTTTTGAAAACTACAAGTCTCATGCGTTTTAGTGGTGAAAAAATAATTTAAAAAATCGTTCGGGAAATGAATTTACTCCCTGGGTACTTTCTTTGTATACTTTTGACTCTGCGGGCCGAGTCCGGGATTTACGGGAAATCGCGGGTTTTCGTTTGCGGGCGATTAAACTTCTTTAATTTAGCGTTTCATCAAAAATGAAAACATTTTTTAAAACTACAAGTCTCATGCGTTTTAGTGATGAAAAAATAATTTAAAAAATCGTTCTGAAAATGAGTTTACCCACAAGGTACTTTCTTTGTATACATTTGACTATACTGGCCAAGCCCGGGATTTACAGGAAATCACGGGTTTTCGTTTGCTGGCGATTAAACTTCTTTTATTCAGCGTCTCATCAAAAATGAAAATATTTTTGAAAACTACAAGTCTCATCCGTTTTAGTGGTGAAAAAATAATTTAAAAAATCATTCGGGAAATCAGTTTAC
This sequence comes from Hydractinia symbiolongicarpus, assembly GCF_029227915.1. Taxonomy (NCBI): domain Eukaryota; kingdom Metazoa; phylum Cnidaria; class Hydrozoa; order Anthoathecata; family Hydractiniidae; genus Hydractinia; species Hydractinia symbiolongicarpus. The sequence goes on from NC_079886.1 coordinate 990,435, forward strand.
TCCTTGGGTACTTTTTTTGTATACTTTTGACAATACGGGCCGAGTACGGGATTTACGGGAAAGCGCGGGTTTTTGTTTGCCGGCGATTAAACTTCTTTTATTCAGCGTCTCATCAAAAATGAAAATATTTTTGAAAACTACAAGTCTCATGCGTTTTAGTGGTGAAAAAATAATTTAAAAAATCGTTCGGGAAATGAATTTACTCCCTGGGTACTTTCTTTGTATACTTTTGACTCTGCGGGCCGAGTCCGGGATTTACGGGAAATCGCGGGTTTTCGTTTGCCGGCGATTAAACTTCTTTAATTTCGCGTTTCATCAAAAATGAAAACATTTTTTAAAACTACAAGTCTCATGCGTTTTAGTGGTGAAAAAATAATTTAAAAAATCGTTCGGGAAATGAGTTTACTCCCTGGGTACTTTCTTTATACACATTCGACTATACGGGCCGAGTACGGGATTTACGGGAAATCGCAGGTTTTCGTTTGCCGGCGTTTAAACTTCTTTTATTTAGCGTCTCATCAAAAGTGAAAACATTTTTGAAAACTACAAGTCTCATGCGTTTTAGTGGTGAAAAAATAATTTAAAAAATCGTTCGGGAAATGAGTTTACTCCCTGGGTACTTTCTTTGTATACTTTTGACTATACGGGCCGAGTACGGGATTTACGGGAAATCGCGGGTTTTCGTTTGCCGGCGATTAAACATCTTTTATTTAGCGTCTCATCAAAAATAAAAACATTTTTGAAAACTACAAGTCTCATGCGTTTTAGTGGTGAAAAAATAATTTAAAAAATCGTTCGGGAAATGAGTTTACTCCCTGGGTACTTTCTTTGTATACTTTTGACTATACGGGCAGAGTACGGGATTTACGGGAAATCGCGGGTTTTGGTTTGCCGGCGATTAAACTTCTTTAATTTAGCGTTTCATCAAAAATGAAAACATTTTTTAAAACTACAAGTCTCATGCGTTTTAGTGGTGAAAAAATAATTTAAAAAATCGTTCGGGAAATGAGTTTACTCCCTGGGTACTTTCTTTATACACATTCGACTATACGGGCCGAGTACGGGATTTACGGGAAATCGCAGGTTTTCGTTTGCCGGCGATTAAAAATCTTTTATTTAGCGTCTCATCAAAAATAAAAACACTTTTGAAAACTACAAGTCTCATGCGTTTTAGTGGTGAAAAAATAATTTAAAAAATCGTTCGGGAAATGAGTTTACTCCCTGGGTACTTTCTTTATACACATTCGACTATACGGGCCGAGTACGGGATTTACGGGAAATCGAGGGTTTTCGTTTGCCGGCGATTAAACATCTTTTATTTAGCGTCTCATCAAAAATGAAAATATTTTTGAAAACTACAAGTCTCATGCGTTTTAGTGGTGAAAAAATAATTTAAAAAATCGTTCGGGAAATGAATTTACTCCCTGGGTACTTTCTTTGTATACTTTTGATTCTGCGTGCCGAGTCCGGGATTTACGGGAAATCGCGGGTTTTCGTTTGCCGGCGATTAAACTTCTTTAATTTAGCGTTTCATCAAAAATGAAAACATTTTTTAAAACTACAAGTCTCATGCGTTTTAGTGGTGAAAAAATAATTTAAAAAATCGTTCGGGAAATGAGTTTACTCCCTGGGTACTTTCTTTATACACATTCGACTATACGGGCCGAGTACGGGATTTACGGGAAATCGCAGGTTTTCGTTTGCCGGCGATTAAACTTCTTTTATTTAGCGTCTCATCAAAAGTGAAAACATTTTTGAAAACTAAAAGTCTCATGCGTTTTAGTGGTGAAAAAATAATTTAAAAAATCGTTCGGGAAATGAGTTTACTCCCTGGGTACTTTCTTTGTATACTTTTGACTATACGGGCCGAGTACGGGATTTACGGGAAATCGCGAGTTTTCGTTTGCCGGCGATTAAACATCTTTTATTTAGCGTCTCATCAAAAATAAAAACATTTTTGAAAACTACAAGTCTCATGCGTTTTAGTGGTGAAAAAATAATTTAAAAAATCGTTCAGGAAATGAGTTTACTCCCTGGGTACTTTCTTTGTATACTTTTGACTATACGGGCCGAGTACGGGATTTACGGGAAAGCGCGGGTTTTGGTTTGCCGGCAATTAAACTTCTTTAATTTAGCGTTTCATCAAAAATGAAAACATTTTTCAAAACTACAAGTCTCGTGCGTTTTAGTGGTGAAAAATAATTTAAAAAATCGTTCGGGAAATGAGTTTACTCCCTGGGTACTTTCTTTATACACATTCGACTATACGGACCGAGTACGGGATTTACGGGAAATCGCAGGTTTTCGTTTGCCGGCGATTAAACATCTTTTATTTAGCGTCTCATCAAAAGTGAAAACATTTTTAAAAACTACAAGTCTCATGCGTTTTAGTGGTGAAAAAATAATTTAAAAAATCGTTCGGGAAATGAGTTTACTTCCTGGGTACTTTCTTTGTATACTTTTGACTATACGGGCCGAGTACGGGATTTACGGGAAATCGAGGGTTTTCGTTTGCCGGCGATTAAACATCTTTTATTTAGCGTCTCATCAAAAATAAAAACATTTTTGAAAACTACAAGTCTCATGCGTTTTAGTGGTGAAAAAATAATATAAAAAATCGTTCGGGAAATGAATTTACTCCCTGGGTACTTTCTTTGTTTACTATGACTCTGCGGGCCGAGTCCGGGATTTACGGGAAATCGCGGGTTTTCGTTTGCCGGCGATTAAACTTCTTTAATTTAGCGTTTCATCAAAAATGAAAACATTTTTTAAAACTACAAGTCTCATGCGTTTTAGTGGTGAAAAAATAATTTAAAAAATCGTTCGGGAAATGAGTTTACTCCCTGGCTACTTTCTTTATACACATTCGACTATAAGGGCCGAGTACGGGATTTACGGGAAATCGCAGGTTTTCGTTTGCCGGCGTTAAAACTTCTTTTATTCAGCGTCTCATCAGAAATGAAAATATTTTTGAAAACTACAAGTCTCATGCGTTTTAGTGGTGAAAAAATAATTTGAAAAATCGTTCTGAAAATGAGTTTACCCACAAGGTACTTTCTTTGTATACATTCGACTATAGGGGCCAAGCCCGGGATTTACAGAAAATCGCGGGTTTTCGTTTGCTGGCGATTAAACTTCTTTTATTCAGCGTCTCATCAAAAATGAAAATATTTTTGAAAACTACAAGTCTCATGCGTTTTAGTGGTGAAAAAATAATTTAAAAAATCGTTCGGGAAATGAGTTTACTCCCTGGGTACTTTCTTTATACACATTCGACTATACGGGCCGAGTACGGGATTTACGGGAAATCGCAGGTTTTCGTTTGCCGGCGATTAAACTTCTTTTATTTAGCGTCTCATCAAAAGTGAAAACATTTTTGAAAACTAAAAGTCTCATGCGTTTTAGTGGTGAAAAAATAATTTAAAAAATCGTTCGGGAAATGAGTTTACTCCCTGGGTACTTTCTTTGTATACTTTTGACTATACGGGCCGAGTACGGGATTTACGGGAAATCGCGAGTTTTCGTTTGCCGGCGATTAAACATCTTTTATTTAGCGTCTCATCAAAAATAAAAACATTTTTGAAAACTACAAGTCTCATGCGTTTTAGTGGTGAAAAAATAATTTAAAAAATCGTTCGGGAAATGAGTTTACTTCCTGGGTACTTTCTTTGTATACTTTTGACTATACGGGCCGAGTACGGGATTTACGGGAAATCGAGGGTTTTCGTTTGCCGGCGATTAAACATCTTTTATTTAGCGTCTCATCAAAAATAAAAACATTTTTGAAAACTACAAGTCTCATGCGTTTTAGTGGTGAAAAAATAATATAAAAAATCGTTCGGGAAATGAATTTACTCCCTGGGTACTTTCTTTGTTTACTATGACTCTGCGGGCCGAGTCCGGGATTTACGGGAAATCGCGGGTTTTCGTTTGCCGGCGATTAAACTTCTTTAATTTAGCGTTTCATCAAAAATGAAAACATTTTTTAAAACTACAAGTCTCATGCGTTTTAGTGGTGAAAAAATAATTTAAAAAATCGTTCGGGAAATGAGTTTACTCCCTGGCTACTTTCTTTATACACATTCGACTATAAGGGCCGAGTACGGGATTTACGGGAAATCGCAGGTTTTCGTTTGCCGGCGTTTAAACTTCTTTTATTCAGCGTCTCATCAGAAATGAAAATATTTTTGAAAACTACAAGTCTCATGCGTTTTAGTGGTGAAAAAATAATTTGAAAAATCGTTCTGAAAATGAGTTTACCCACAAGGTACTTTCTTTGTATACATTCGACTATAGGGGCCAAGCCCGGGATTTACAGAAAATCGCGGGTTTTCGTTTGCTGGCGATTAAACTTCTTTTATTCAGCGTCTCATCAAAAATGAAAATATTTTTGAAAACTACAAGTCTCATGCGTTTTAGTGGTGAAAAAATAATTTAAAAAATCGTTCGGGAAATGAGTTTACTCCCTGGGTACTTTCTTTATACACATTCGACTATACGGGCCGAGTACGGGATTTACGGGAAATCGCAGGTTTTCGTTTGCCGGCGATTAAACTTCTTTTATTTAGCGTCTCATCAAAAGTGAAAACATTTTTGAAAACTAAAAGTCTCATGCGTTTTAGTGGTGAAAAAATAATATAAAAAATCGTTCGGGAAATGAATTTACTCCCTGGGTACTTTCTTTGTTTACTATGACTCTGCGGGCCGAGTCCGGGATTTACGGGAAATCGCGGGTTTTCGTTTGCCGGCGATTAAACTTCTTTAATTTAGCGTTTCATCAAAAATGAAAACATTTTTTAAAACTACAAGTCTCATGCGTTTTAGTGGTGAAAAAATAATTTAAAAAATCGTTCGGGAAATGAGTTTACTCCCTGGCTACTTTCTTTATACACATTCGACTATAAGGGCCGAGTACGGGATTTACGGGAAATCGCAGGTTTTCGTTTGCCGGCGTTTAAACTTCTTTTATTCAGCGTCTCATCAGAAATGAAAATATTTTTGAAAACTACAAGTCTCATGCGTTTTAGTGGTGAAAAAATAATTTGAAAAATCGTTCTGAAAATGAGTTTACCCACAAGGTACTTTCTTTGTATACATTCGACTATAGGGGCCAAGCCCGGGATTTACAGAAAATCGCGGGTTTTCGTTTGCTGGCGATTAAACTTCTTTTATTCAGCGTCTCATCAAAAATGAAAATATTTTTGAAAACTACAAGTCTCATGCGTTTTAGTGGTGAAAAAATAATTTAAAAAATCGTTCGGGAAATGAGTTTACTCCCTGGGTACTTTCTTTATACACATTCGACTATACGGGCCGAGTACGGGATTTACGGGAAATCGCAGGTTTTCGTTTGCCGGCGATTAAACTTCTTTTATTTAGCGTCTCATCAAAAGTGAAAACATTTTTGAAAACTAAAAGTCTCATGCGTTTTAGTGGTGAAAAAATAATTTAAAAAATCGTTCGGGAAATGAGTTTACTCCCTGGGTACTTTCTTTGTATACTTTTGACTATACGGGCCGAGTACGGGATTTACGGGAAATCGCGAGTTTTCGTTTGCCGGCGATTAAACATCTTTTATTTAGCGTCTCATCAAAAATAAAAACATTTTTGAAAACTACAAGTCTCATGCGTTTTAGTGGTGAAAAAATAATTTAAAAAATCGTTCGGGAAATGAGTTTACTTCCTGGGTACTTTCTTTGTATACTTTTGACTATACGGGCCGAGTCCGGGATTTACGGGAAATCGCGGGTTTTCGTTTGCCGGCGATTAAACTTCTTTAATTTAGCGTTTCATCAAAAATGAAAACATTTTTTAAAACTACAAGTCTCATGCGTTTTAGTGGTGAAAAAATAATTTAAAAAATCGTTCGGGAAATGAGTTTACTCCCTGGCTACTTTCTTTATACACATTCGACTATAAGGGCCGAGTACGGGATTTACGGGAAATCGCAGGTTTTCGTTTGCCGGCGTTTAAACTTCTTTTATTCAGCGTCTCATCAGAAATGAAAATATTTTTGAAAACTACAAGTCTCATGCGTTTTAGTGGTGAAAAAATAATTTGAAAAATCGTTCTGAAAATGAGTTTACCCACAAGGTACTTTCTTTGTATACATTCGACTATAGGGGCCAAGCCCGGGATTTACAGAAAACCGCGGGTTTTCGTTTGCTGGCGATTAAACTTCTTTTATTCAGCGTCTCATCAAAAATGAAAATATTTTTGAAAACTACAAGTCTCATGCGTTTTAGTGGTGAAAAAATAATTTAAAAAATCGTTCGGGAAATGAGTTTACTCCCTGGGTACTTTCTTTATACACATTCGACTATACGGGCCGAGTACGGGATTTACGGGAAATCGCAGGTTTTCGTTTGCCGGCGATTAAACTTCTTTTATTTAGCGTCTCATCAAAAGTGAAAACATTTTTGAAAACTAAAAGTCTCATGCGTTTTAGTGGTGAAAAAATAATTTAAAAAATCGTTCGGGAAATGAGTTTACTCCCTGGGTACTTTCTTTGTATACTTTTGACTATACGGGCCGAGTACGGGATTTACGGGAAATCGCGAGTTTTCGTTTGCCGGCGATTAAACATCTTTTATTTAGCGTCTCATCAAAAATAAAAACATTTTTGAAAACTACAAGTCTCATGCGTTTTAGTGGTGAAAAAATAATTTAAAAAATCGTTCGGGAAATGAGTTTACTTCCTGGGTACTTTCTTTGTATACTTTTGACTATACGGGCCGAGTACGGGATTTACGGGAAATCGAGGGTTTTCGTTTGCCGGCGATTAAACATCTTTTATTTAGCGTCTCATCAAAAATAAAAACATTTTTGAAAACTACAAGTCTCATGCGTTTTAGTGGTGAAAAAATAATATAAAAAATCGTTCGGGAAATGAATTTACTCCCTGGGTACTTTCTTTGTTTACTATGACTCTGCGGGCCGAGTCCGGGATTTACGGGAAATCGCGGGTTTTCGTTTGCCGGCGATTAAACTTCTTTAATTTAGCGTTTCATCAAAAATGAAAACATTTTTTAAAACTACAAGTCTCATGCGTTTTAGTGGTGAAAAAATAATTTAAAAAATCGTTCGGGAAATGAGTTTACTCCCTGGCTACTTTCTTTATACACATTCGACTATAAGGGCCGAGTACGGGATTTACGGGAAATCGCAGGTTTTCGTTTGCCGGCGTTTAAACTTCTTTTATTCAGCGTCTCATCAGAAATGAAAATATTTTTGAAAACTACAAGTCTCATGCGTTTTAGTGGTGAAAAAATAATTTGAAAAATCGTTCTGAAAATGAGTTTACCCACAAGGTACTTTCTTTGTATACATTCGACTATAGGGGCCAAGCCCGGGATTTACAGAAAATCGCGGGTTTTCGTTTGCTGGCGATTAAACTTCTTTTATTCAGCGTCTCATCAAAAATGAAAATATTTTTGAAAACTACAAGTCTCATGCGTTTTAGTGGTGAAAAAATAATTTAAAAAATCGTTCGGGAAATGAGTTTACTCCCTGGGTACTTTCTTTATACACATTCGACTATACGGGCCGAGTACGGGATTTACGGGAAATCGCAGGTTTTCGTTTGCCGGCGTTTAAACTTCTTTTATTTAGCGTCTCATCAAAAGTGAAAACATTTTTGAAAACTACAAGTCTCATGCGTTTTAGTGGTGAAAAAATAATTTAAAAAATCGTTCGGGAAATGAGTTTACTCCCTGGGTACTTTCTTTGTATACTTTTGACTATACGGGCCGAGTACGGGATTTACGGGAAATCGCGGGTTTTCGTTTGCCGGCGATTAAACATCTTTTATTTAGCGTCTCATCAAAAATAAAAACATTTTTGAAAACTACAAGTCTCATGCGTTTTAGTGGTGAAAAAATAATTTAAAAAATCGTTCGGGAAATGAGTTTACTCCCTGGGTACTTTCTTTGTATACTTTTGACTATACGGGCAGAGTACGGGATTTACGGGAAATCGCGGGTTTTGGTTTGCCGGCGATTAAACTTCTTTAATTTAGCGTTTCATCAAAAATGAAAACATTTTTTAAAACTACAAGTCTCATGCGTTTTAGTGGTGAAAAAATAATTTAAAAAATCGTTCGGGAAATGAGTTTACTCCCTGGGTACTTTCTTTATACACATTCGACTATACGGGCCGAGTACGGGATTTACGGGAAATCGCAGGTTTTCGTTTGCCGGCGATTAAAAATCTTTTATTTAGCGTCTCATCAAAAATAAAAACACTTTTGAAAACTACAAGTCTCATGCGTTTTAGTGGTGAAAAAATAATTTAAAAAATCGTTCGGGAAATGAGTTTACTCCCTGGGTACTTTCTTTATACACATTCGACTATACGGGCCGAGTACGGGATTTACGGGAAATCGAGGGTTTTCGTTTGCCGGCGATTAAACATCTTTTATTTAGCGTCTCATCAAAAATGAAAATATTTTTGAAAACTACAAGTCTCATGCGTTTTAGTGGTGAAAAAATAATTTAAAAAATCGTTCGGGAAATGAATTTACTCCCTGGGTACTTTGTTTGTATACTTTTGATTCTGCGTGCCGAGTCCGGGATTTACGGGAAATCGCGGGTTTTCGTTTGCCGGCGATTAAACTTCTTTAATTTAGCGTTTCATCAAAAATGAAAACATTTTTTAAAACTACAAGTCTCATGCGTTTTAGTGGTGAAAAAATAATTTAAAAAATCGTTCGGGAAATGAGTTTACTCCCTGGGTACTTTCTTTATACACATTCGACTATACGGGCCTAGTACGGGATTTACGGGAAATCGCAGGTTTTCGTTTGCCGGCGATTAAACTTCTTTTATTTAGCGTCTCATCAAAAGTGAAAACATTTTTGAAAACTAAAAGTCTCATGCGTTTTAGTGGTGAAAAAATAATTTAAAAAATCGTTCGGGAAATGAGTTTACTCTCTGGGTACTTTCTTTGTATACTTTTGACTATACGGGCCGAGTACGGGATTTACGGGAAATCGCGAGTTTTCGTTTGCCGGCGATTAAACATCTTTTATTTAGCGTCTCATCAAAAATAAAAACATTTTTGAAAACTACAAGTCTCATGCGTTTTAGTGGTGAAAAAATAATTTAAAAATCGTTCAGGAAATGAGTTTACTCCCTGGGTACTTTCTTTGTATACTTTTGACTATACGGGCCGAGTACGGGATTTACGGGAAAGCGCGGGTTTTGGTTTGCCGGCAATTAAACTTCTTTAATTTAGCGTTTCATCAAAAATGAAAACATTTTTTAAAACTACAAGTCTCGTGCGTTTTAGTGGTGAAAAAATAATTTAAAAAATCGTTCGGGAAATGAGTTTACTCCCTGGGTACTTTCTTTATACACATTCGACTATACGGGCCGAGAACGGGATTTACGGGAAATCGCAGGTTTTCGTTTGCCGGCGATTAAACATCTTTTATTTAGCGTCTCATCAAAAGTGAAAACCTTTTTGAAAACTACAAGTCTCATGCGTTTTAGTGGTGAAAAAATAATTTAAAAAATCGTTCGGGAAATGAGTTTACTTCCTGGGTACTTTCTTTGTATACTTTTGACTATACGGGCCGAGTACGGGATTTACGGGAAATCGAGGGTTTTCGTTTGCCGGCGATTAAACATCTTTTATTTAGCGTCTCATCAAAAATAAAAACATTTTTGAAAACTACAAGTCTCATGCGTTTTAGTGGTGAAAAAATAATATAAAAAATCGTTCGGGAAATGAGTTTACTTCCTGGGTACTTTCTTTGTATAATTTTGACTATACGGGCCGAGTCCGGGATTTACGGGAAATCGCGGGTTTTCGTTTGCCGGCGATTAAACTTCTTTAATTTAGCGTTTCATCAAAAATGAAAACATTTTTTAAAACTACAAGTCTCATGCGTTTTAGTGGTGAAAAAATAATTTAAAAAATCGTTCGGGAAATGAGTTTACTCCTTGAGTATTTTCTTTGTATACTTTTGACTATACGGGCCGAGTACCGGATTTACGGGAAATCGCGGGTTTTCGTTTGCCGGCGATTAAACTTCTTTTATTCAGCGTCTTACCAAAAATGAAAACATTTTTAAAAACTACAAGTCTCATGCGTTTTAGTGGTGAAAAAATAATTTAAAAAATCGTTCAGAAAATGAGTTTACTCACAGGGTGCTTTCTTTGTATACATTCGACTATAGGGGCCAAGCCCGGGATTTACAGGAAATCGCGGGTTTTCGTTTGCTGGCGATTAAACTTCTTTTATTCAGCGTCTCATCAAAAATGAAAATATTTTTGAAAACTACAAGTCTCATGCGTTTTAGTGGTGAAAAAATAATTTAAAAAATCGTTCGGGAAATGAATTTACTCCCTGGGTACTTTCTATGTATACTTTTGACTCTGCGGGCCGAGTCCGGGATTTACGGGAAATCGCGGGTTTTCGTTTGCGGGCGATTAAACTTCTTTAATTTAGCGTTTCATCAAAAATGAAAACATTTTTTAAAACTACAAGTCTCATGCGTTTTAGTGGTGAAAAAATAATTTAAAAAATCGTTCGGGAAATGAGTTTACTCCCTGGGTACTTTCTTTATACACATTCGACTATACGGGCCTAGTACGGGATTTACGGGAAATCGCAGGTTTTCGTTTGCCGGCAATTAAACTTCTTTTATTTAGCGTCTCATCAAAAGTGAAAACATTTTTGAAAACTAAAAGTCTCATGCGTTTTAGTGGTGAAAAAATAATTTAAAAAATCGTTCGGGAAATGAGTTTACTCCCTGGGTACTTTCTTTGTATACTTTTGACTATACGGGCCGAGTACGGGATTTACGGGAAATCGCGAGTTTTCGTTTGCCGGCGATTAAACATCTTTTATTTAGCGTCTCATCAAAAATAAAAACATTTTTGAAAACTACAAGTCTCATGCGTTTTAGTGGTGAAAAAATAATTTAAAAATCGTTCAGGAAATGAGTTTACTCCCTGGGTACTTTCTTTGTATACTTTTGACTATACGGGCCGAGTACGGGATTTACGGGAAAGCGCGGGTTTTGGTTTGCCGGCAATTAAACTTCTTTAATTTAGCGTTTCATCAAAAATGAAAACATTTTTTAAAACTACAAGTCTCGTGCGTTTTAGTGGTGAAAAAATAATTTAAAAAATCGTTCGGGAAATGAGTTTACTCCCTGGGTACTTTCTTTATACACATTCGACTATACGGGCCGAGAACGGGATTTACGGGAAATCGCAGGTTTTCGTTTGCCGGCGATTAAACATCTTTTATTTAGCGTCTCATCAAAAGTGAAAACCTTTTTGAAAACTACAAGTCTCATGCGTTTTAGTGGTGAAAAAATAATTTAAAAAATCGTTCGGGAAATGAGTTTACTTCCTGGGTACTTTCTTTGTATACTTTTGACTATACGGGCCGAGTACGGGATTTACGGGAAATCGAGGGTTTTCGTTTGCCGGCGATTAAACATCTTTTATTTAGCGTCTCATCAAAAATAAAAACATTTTTGAAAACTACAAGTCTCATGCGTTTTAGTGGTGAAAAAATAATATAAAAAATCGTTCGGGAAATGAATTTACTCCCTGGGTACTTTCTTTGTTTACTATGACTCTGCGGGCCGAGTCCGGGATTTACGGGAAATCGCGGGTTTTCGTTTGCCGGCGATTAAACTTCTTTAATTTAGCGTTTCATCAAAAATGAAAACATTTTTTAAAACTACAAGTCTCATGCGTTTTAGTGGTGAAAAAATAATTTAAAAAATCGTTCGGGAAATGAGTTTACTCCCTGGCTACTTTCTTTATACACATTCGACTATAAGGGCCGAGTACGGGATTTACGGGAAATCGCAGGTTTTTGTTTGCCGGCGTTTAAACTTCTTTTATTCAGCGTCTCATCAGAAATGAAAATATTTTTGAAAACTACAAGTCTCATGCGTTTTAGTGGTGAAAAAATAATTTGAAAAATCGTTCTGAAAATGAGTTTACCCACAAGGTACTTTCTTTGTATACATTCGACTATAGGGGCCAAGCCCGGGATTTACAGAAAATCGCGGGTTTTCGTTTGCTGGCGATTAAACTTCTTTTATTCAGCGTCTCATCAAAAATGAAAATATTTTTGAAAACTACAAGTCTCATGCGTTTTAGTGGTGAAAAAATAATTTAAAAAATCGTTCGGGAAATGAATTTACTCCCTGGGTACTTTCTATGTATACTTTTGACTCTGCGGGCCGAGTCCGGGATTTACGGGAAATCGCGGGTTTTCGTTTGCGGGCGATTAAACTTCTTTAATTTAGCGTTTCATCAAAAATGAAAACATTTTTTAAAACTACAAGTCTCATGCGTTTTAGTGATGAAAAAATAATTTAAAAAATCGTTCGGGAAATGAGTTTACTCCCTGGGTACTTTCTTTATACACATACGACTATACGGGCCGAGTACGGGATTTACAGGAAATCGCAGGTTTTTGTTTACCGGCGATTAAACTTCTTTTATTTAGCGTCTCATCAAAAGTGAAAACATTTTTGAAAACTACAAGTCTCATGCGTTTTAGTGGTGAAAAAATAATTTAAAAAATCGTTCGGGAAATGAGTTTACTCCCTGGGTACTTTCTTTGTATACTTTTGACTATACGGGCCGAGTACGGGATTTACGGGAAATCGCGGGTTTTCGTTTGCCGGCGATTAAACATCTTTTATTTAGCGTCTTATCAAAAAAAAAAACATTTTTGAAAACTACAAGTCTCATGCGTTTTAGTGGTGAAAAAATAATTTAAAAAATCGTTCGGGAAAAGAGTTTACTCCCTGGGTACTTTCTATGTATACTTTTGACTATACGGGCCGAGTACGGGATTTACGGGAAAGCGCGGGTTTTGGTTCGCCGGCGATTAAACTTCTTTTATTCAGCGTCTCATCAAAAATGAAAATATTTTTGAAAACTACAAGTCTCATGCGTTTTAGTGGTGAAAAAATAATTTGAAAAATCGCTCTGAAAATGAGTTTACCCACAAGGTACTTTCTTTGTATACGTTTGATTATAGGGGCCAAGCTCGGGATTTACAGGAAATCACGGGTTTTCGTTTGCTGGCGATTAAACTTCCTTTATTCAGCGTCTCATCAAAAATGAAAATATTTTTGAAAACTACAAGTCTCATCCGTTTTAGTGGTGAAAAAATAATTTAAAAAATCATTCGGGAAATCAGTTTACTCCTTGGGTACTTTTTTTGTATACTTTTGACAATACGGGCCGAGTACGGGATTTACGGGAAAGCGCGGGTTTTCGTTTGCCGGCGATTAAACTTCTTTTATTCAACGTCTCATCAAAAATGAAAATATTTTTGAAAACTACAAGTCTCATGCGTTTTAGTGGTGAAAAAATAATTTAAAAAATCGTTCGGGAAATGAATTTACTCCCTGGGTACTTTCTTTGTATACTTTTGACTCTGCGGGCCGAGTCCGGATTTACGGGAAATCGCGGGTTTTCGTTTGCCGGCGATTAAACTTCTTTAAATTAGCGTTTCATCAAAAATGAAAACATTTTTTAAAACTACAAGTCTCATGCGTTTTAGTGGTGAAAAAATAATTTAAAAAATCGTTCGGGAAATGAGTTTACTCCCTGCGTACTTTCTTTATACACATTCGACTATACGGGCCGAGTATGGGATTTACGGGAAATCGCAGGTTTTCGTTTGCCGGCGTTTAAACTTCTTTTATTTAGCGTCTCATCAAAAGTGAAAACATTTTTAAAAACTACAAGTTTCATGCGTTTTAGTGGTGAAAAAATAATTTAAAAAATCGTTCGGGAAATGAGTTTACTCCCTGGGTACTTTCTTTGTATACTTTTGACTATACGGGCCGAGTACGGGATTTACGGGAAATCGCGGGTTTTCGTTTGCCGGCGATTAAACATCTTTTATTTAGCGTCTCATCAAAAATAAAAACATTTTTGAAAACTACAAGTCTCATGCGTTTTAGTGGTGAAAAAATAATTTAAAAAATCGTTCGGGAAATGAGTTTACTCCCTGGGTACTTTCTTTGTATACTTTTGATTCTGCGTTCCGAGTCCGGGATTTACGGGAAATCGCGGGTTTTCGTTTGCCGGCGATTAAACTTCTTTAATTTAGCGTTTCATCAAAAATGAAAACATTTTTTAAAACTACAAGTCTCATGCGTTTTAGTGGTGAAAAAATAATTTAAAAAATGGTTCGGGAAATGAGTTTACTCCCTGGGTACTTTCTTTATACACATTCGACTATACGGGGCGAGTACGGGATTTACGGGAAATCGCAGGTTTTCGTTTGCCGGCGATTAAACTTCTTTTATTTAGCGTCTCATCAAAAGTGAAAACATTTTTGAAAACTAAAAGTCTCATGCGTTTTAGTGGTGAAAAAATAATTTAAAAAATCGTTCGGGAAATGAGTTTACTCCCTGGGTACTTTCTTTGTATACTTTTGACTATACGGGCCGAGTACGGGATTTACGGGAAATCGCGGGTTTTCGTTTGCCGGCGATTAAACATCTTTTATTTAGCAACTCATCAAAAATAATAACATTTTTGAAAACTACAAGTCTCATGCGTTTTAGTGGTGAAAAAATAATTTAAAAAATCGTTCAGGAAATGGGTTTACTCCCTGGGTACTTTCTTTGTATACTTTTGACTATACGGGCCGAGTACGGGATTTACGGGAAAGCGCGGGTTTTGGTTTGCCGGCGATTAAACTTCTTTAATTTAGCGTTTCATCAAAAATGAAAACATTTTTTAAAACTACAAGTCTCGTGCGTTTTAGTGGTGAAAAAATAAATTAAAAAATCGTTCGGGAAATGAGTTTACTCCCTGGGTACTTTCTTTATACACATTCGACTATACCGGCCGAGTACGGGATTTACGGGAAATCGCAGGTTTTTGTTTGCCGGCGATTAAACTTCTTTAATTTAGCGTTTCATCAAAAATGAAAACATTTTTTAAAACTACAAGTCTCGTGCGTTTTAGTGGTGAAAAAATAATTTAAAAAATCGTTCGGGAAATGAGTTTACTCCCTGGGTACTTTCTTTATACACATTCGACTATACGGGCCGAGTACGGGATTTACGGGAAATCGCAGGTTTTCGTTTGCCGGCGATTAAACATCTTTTATTTAGCGTCTCATCAAAAATAAAAACATTTTTGAAAACTACAAGTCTCATGCGTTTTAGTGGTGAAAAAATAATTTAAAAAATCGTTCGGGAAATGAGTTTACTCCCTGGGTACTTTCTTTGTATACTTTTGACTATACGGGCCGAGTACGGGATTTACGGGAAATCGCGTGTTTTCGTTTGCCGGCGATTAAACATCTTTTATTTAGCGTCTTATCAAAAATAAAAACATTTTAGAAAACTACAAGTCTCATGCGTTTTATTGGTGAAAAAATAATTTAAAAAATCGTTCGGGAAATGAGTTTACTCCCTGGGTACTTTCTTTGTATACTTTTGACTATACGGGCCGAGGACGGGATTTACGGGAAAGCGCGGGTTTTGGTTTGCCGGCGATTAAACTTCTTTTATTCAGCGTCTCATCAAAAATGAAAATATTTTTGAAAACTACAAGTCTCATGCGTTTTAGTGGTGAAAAAATAATTTGAAAAATCGTTCTGAAAATGAGTTTACCCACAAGGTACTTTCTTTGTATACATTCGACTATAGGGGCCAAGCCCGGGATTTACAGGAAATCGCGGGTTTTCGTTTGCTGGCGATTAAACTTCTTTTATTCAGCGTCTCATCAAAAATGAAAATATTTTTGAAAACTACAAGTCTCATGCGTTTTAGTGGTGAAAAAATAATTTAAAAAATCGTTCGGGAAATGAATTTACTCCCTGGGTACTTTCTTTGTATACTTTTGACTCTGCGGGCTGAGTCTGGGATTTACGGGAAATCGCGGGTTTTAGTTTGCCGACGATTAAACTTCTTTAATTTAGCGTTTCATCAAAAATGAAAACATTTTTTAAAACTACAAGTTTCGTGCGTTTTAGTGGTGAAAAAATAATTTAAAAAATCGTTCGGGAAATGAGTTTACTCCCTGGGTACTTTCTTTATACACAATCGACTATACGGGCCGAGTACGGGATTTACGGGAAATCGCAGGTTTTTGTTTGCCGGCGATTAAACTTCTTTTATTTAGCGTCTCATCAAAAGTGAAAACATTTTTGAAAACTACAAGTCTCATGCGTTTTAGTGGTGAAAAAATAATTTAAAAAATCGTTCGGGAAATGAGTTTACTCCCTGGGTACTTTCTTTGTATACTTTTGACTATACGGGCCGAGTACG
The DNA here is from genome assembly GCF_029227915.1 of Hydractinia symbiolongicarpus. Taxonomy (NCBI): domain Eukaryota; kingdom Metazoa; phylum Cnidaria; class Hydrozoa; order Anthoathecata; family Hydractiniidae; genus Hydractinia; species Hydractinia symbiolongicarpus. The sequence goes on from NC_079886.1 coordinate 1,006,714, forward strand.
GGATTTACGGAAAATCGAGGGTTTCTGTTTGCCGGCGATTAAACATCTTTTATTTAGCGTCTCATCAAAAATAAAAACATTTTTGAAAACTACAAGTTTCATGCGTTTTAGTGGTGAAAAAATAATTTGAAAAATCGTTCTGAAAATGAGTTTACCCACAAGGTACTTTCTTTGTATACATTCGACTATAGGGGCTAAGCCCGGGATTTACAGGAAATCGCGGGTTTTCGTTTGCTGGCGATTAAACTTCTTTTATTCAGCGTCTTATCAAAAATGAAAACATTTTTTAAAACTACAAGTCTCGTGCGTTTTAGTGGTGAAAAAATAATTTAAAAAATCGTTCGGGAAATGAGTTTACTCCCTGGGTACTTTCTTTATACACATTCGACTATACGCGCCGAGTACGGGATTTACGGGAAATCGCAGGTTTTCGTTTGCCGGCGATTAAACTTCTTTAATTTAGCGTTTCATCAAAAATGAAAACATTTTTTAAAACTACAAGTCTCGTGCGTTTTAGTGGTGAAAAAATAATTTAAAAAATCTTTCGGGAAATGAGTTTACTCCCTGGGTACTTTCTTTATACACATTCGACTATACGGGCCGAGTACGGGATTTACGGGAAATCGCAGGTTTTCGTTTGCCGGCGATTAAACATCTTTTATATAGCGTCTCATCAAAAGTGAAAACATTTTTGAAAACTACAAGTCTCATGCGTTTTAGTGGTGAAAAAATAATTTAACAAATCGTTCGGGAAATGAGTTTACTTCCTGGGTACTTTCTTTGTATAGTTTTGACTATACGGGCCGAGTACGGGATTTACGGGAAATCGAGGGTTTTCGTTTGCCGGCGATTAAACATCTTTTATTTAGCGTCTCATCAAAAATAAAAACATTTTTGAAAACTACAAGTCTCATGCGTTTTAGTGGTAAAAAAATAATATAAAAAATCGTTCGGGAAATGAGTTTACTCCCTGGGTACTTTCTTTGTATACTTTTGACTATACGGGCAGAGTACGGGATTTACGGGAAAGCGCGGGTTTTGGTTTGCCGGCGATTAAACTTCTTTTATTCAGCGTCTCATCAAAAATGAAAATATTTTTGAAAACTACAAGTCTCATGCGTTTTAGTGGTGAAAAAATAATTTAAAAAATCGTTCGGGAAATGAGTTTACTCCCTGGGTACTTTCTTTGTATACTTTTGAATATACGGGCCGAGTACGGGATTTACGGGAAAGCGCGGGTTTTGGTTTGCCGGCGATTAAACTTCTTTTATTCAGCGTCTCATCAAAAATGAAAATATTTTTGAAAACTACAAGTCTCATGCGTTTTAGTGGTGAAAAAATAATTTAAAAAATCGTTCGGGAAATGAATTTACTCCCTGGGTACTTTCTTTGTATACTTTTGACTCTGCGGGCTGAGTCCGGGATTTACGGGAAATCGCGGGTTTTAGTTTGCCGACGATTAAACTTCTTTAATTTAGCGTTTCATCAAAAATGAAAACATTTTTTAAAACTACAAGTCTCGTGCGTTTTAGTGGTGAAAAAATTATTTAAAAAATCGTTCGGGAAATGAGTTTACTCCCTGGGTACTTTCTTTATACACATTCGACTATACGGGCCGAGTACGGGATTTACGGGAAATCGCAGGTTTTCGTTTGCCGGCGATTAAACTTCTTTTATTTAGCGTCACATCAAAAGTGAAAACATTTTTGAAAACTACAAGTCTCATGCGTTTTAGTGGTGAAAAAATAATTTAAAAAATCGTTCGGGAAATGAGTTTACTCCCTGGGTACTTTCTTTGTATACTTTTGACTATACGGGCCGAGTACGGGATTTACGGGAAATCGAGGGTTTCCGTTTGCCGGCGATTAAACATCTTTTATTTAGCGTCTCATCAAAAATAAAAACATTTTTGAAAACTACAAGTCTCATGCGTTTTAGTGGTGAAAAAATAATTTAAAAAATCGTTCGGGAAATGAGTTTACTCCCTGGGTACTTTCTTTGTATACTTTTGACTATACGGGCCGAGTACGGGATTTACGGGAAATCGCGTGTTTTCGTTTGCCGGCGATTAAACTTCTTTTATTTAGCGTCTCATCAAAAATAAAAACATTTTTGAAAACTACAAGTCTCATGCGTTTTAGTGGTGAAAAAATAATTTAAAAAATCGTTCGGGAAATGAGTTTACTCCCTGGGTACTTTCTTTGTATACTTTTGACTATACGGGCCGAGTACGGGATTTACGGGAAATCGCGTGTTTTCGTTTGCCGGCGATTAAACATCTTTTATTTAGCGTCTTATCAAAAATAAAAACATTTTAGAAAACTACAAGTCTCATGCGTTTTATTGGTGAAAAAATAATTTAAAAAATCGTTCGGGAAATGAGTTTACTCCCTGGGTACTTTCTTTGTATACTTTTGACTATACGGGCCGAGGACGGGATTTACGGGAAAGCGCGGGTTTTGGTTTGCCGGCGATTAAACTTCTTTTATTCAGCGTCTCATCAAAAATGAAAATATTTTCGAAAACTACAAGTCTCATGCGTTTTAGTGGTGAAAAAATAATTTGAAAAATCGTTCTGAAAATGAGTTTACCCACAAGGTACTTTCTTTGTATACATTCGACTATAGGGGCCAAGCCCGGGATTTACAAGAAATCGCGGGTTTTCGTTTGCTGGCGATTAAACTTCTTTTATTCAGCGTCTCATCAAAAATAAAAATATTTTTGAAAACTACAAGTCTCATCCGTTTTAGTGGTGAAAAAATAATTTAAAAAATCATTCGGGAAATCAGTTTACTCCCTTGGTACTTTTTTTGTATACTTTTGACTATACGGGCCGAGTACGGGATTTACGGGAAAGCGCGGGTTTTCGTTTGCCGGCGATTAAACTTCTTTTATTCAGCGTTTCATCAAAAATGAAAATATTTTTGAAAACTACAAGTCTCATGCGTTTTAGTGGTGAAAAAATAATTTAAAAAATCGTTCGGGAAATGAATTTACTCCCTGGGTACTTTCTTTGCATACTTTGGACTATACGGGCCGAGTGCGGGATTTACGGGAAATCACGGGTTTTCGTTTGCCGGCGATTAAACTTCTTTTATTTAGCGTCTTATCAAAAATGAAAACATTTTTGAAAACTACAAGTCTCATGCGTTTTAGTGGTGAAAAAATAATTTAAAAAATCGTTCAGGAAATGAGTTTACTCCTTGAGTACTTTCTTTGTATACTCTTGACTATACGGGCCGAGTACCGGATCAACGGGAAATCGCGGGTTTTCGTTTGTCGGCGATTAAACTTCTTTTATTCAGCGTCTTATCAAAAATGAAAACATTTTTGAAAACTACAAGTTTCATGCGTTTTAGTGGTGAAAAAATAATTTGAAAAATCGTTCTGAAAATGAGTTTACCCACAAGGTACTTTCTTTGTATACATTCGACTATAGGGGCTAAGCCCGGGATTTACAGGAAATCGCGGGTTTTCGTTTGCTGGCGATTAAACTTCTTTTATTTAGCGTTTCATCAAAATTGAAAACATTTTTGGAAACTACAAGTGTCATGCGTTTTAGTGTTCAAAAAGTAATTTAAAAAATCGTTCGTGAAATGAGTTTACTCCCTGGGTACTTTCTTTGCATAATTTTGACTATACGGGCCGAGTCCGGGATTTAGGGGAAATCGCGGGTTTTCGTTTGCCGGCGAATAAACTTCATTTATTTAGCGTCTCATCAAAAATGAAAATATTTTTAAAAACTACAAGTCTCATGCGTTTTAGTGGTGAAAAAATAATTTAAAAAATCGTTCGGGAAATGAGTTTACTTCCTGGGTACTTTCTTTGTATACTTTTGACTATACGGGCCGAGTCCGGGATTTACGGGTAATCACGGGTTTTCGTTTGCCGGCGATTAAACTTCTTTTATTCAGCGTCTTATCAAAAATGAAAACATTTTTGAAAACAACAAGTCTCATGCGTTTTAGTGGTGAAAAAATAATTTAAAATATCGTTCGGGAAATGAGTTTACTCCCTGGGTACTTTTTTTGTATACTTTTGACCATACGGGCCGAGTCCGGGATTTACGGGAAATCGCGGGTTTTCGTTTGCCGGCGATTAAACTTCTTTTATTTAGCGTTTCATCAAAAATGAAAACATTTTTGGAAAGTACAAGTGTCATGCGTTTTAGTGGTGAAAAAATAATTTAAAAAATCGTTCGTGAAATGAGTTTACTCCCTGGGTACTTTCTTTGCATAATTTTGACTATATGGGCCGAGTCCGGGATTTAGGGGAAATCGCGGGTTTTCGTTTGCCGGCGAATAAACTTCATTTATTTAGCGTCTCATCAAAAATGAAAACATTTTTAAAAACTACAAATCTCATGCGTTTTAGTGGTGAAAAAATAATTTAAAAAATCGTTCGGGAAATGAGTTTACTTCCTGGGTACTTTCTTTGTATACTTTTGACTATACGGGCCGAGTCCGGGATTTACGGGAAATCACGGGTTTTAGTTTGCCGGCGATTAAACTTCTTTTATTCAGCGTCTCATCAAAAATGAAAACGTTTTTGAAAACTACAAGTCTCATGCGTTTTAGTGGTGAAAAAATAATTCAAAAATTCGTTCGGGAAATGAGTTTACTCCCTGGGTACTCTCTTTGTATACTTTTGATTATACGGGTCGTGTCCGGGATTTACGGGAAATCGCGGGTTTATGTTTGCCGGCGATTAAACTGGTTTTATTTAGCGTCTCATCAAAAATGAAAATATTGTTGAAAACTACAAGTCTCATGCGTTTTAGTGGTGAAAAAATAATTTAAAATATCGTTCGGGAAATGAGTTTACTCCCTGAGTACTTTCTTTGTATACTTTTGACTATACGGGCCGAGTACCGGATTTACGGGAAATCGCGGGTTTTCGTTTGCCGGCGATTAAACTTCTTTTATTCAGCGTCTTATCAAAAATGAAAACATTTTTGAAAACAACAAGTCTCATGCGTTTTAGTGGTGAAAAAATAATTTAAAATATCGTTCGGGAAATGAGTTTACTCCCTGGGTACTTTTTTTGTATACTTTTGACCATACGGGCCGAGTCCGGGATTTACGGGAAATCGCGGGTTTTCGTTTGCCGGCGATTAAACTTCTTTTATTTAGCGTTTCATCAAAAATGAAAACATTTTTGGAAAGTACAAGTGTCATGCGTTTTAGTGGTGAAAAAATAATTTAAAAAATCGTTCGTGAAATGAGTTTACTCCCTGGGTACTTTCTTTGCATAATTTTGACTATATGGGCCGAGTCCGGGATTTAGGGGAAATCGCGGGTTTTCGTTTGCCGGCGAATAAACTTCATTTATTTAGCGTCTCATCAAAAATGAAAACATTTTTAAAAACTACAAATCTCATGCGTTTTAGTGGTGAAAAAATAATTTAAAAAATCGTTCGGGAAATGAGTTTACTTCCTGGGTACTTTCTTTGTATACTTTTGACTATACGGGCCGAGTCCGGGATTTACGGGAAATCACGGGTTTTAGTTTGCCGGCGATTAAACTTCTTTTATTCAGCGTCTCATCAAAAATGAAAACGTTTTTAAAAACTACAAGTCTCATGCGTTTTAGTGGTGAAAAAATAATTCAAAAAATCGTTCGGGAAATGAGTTTACTCCCTGGGTACTCTCTTTGTATACTTTTGATTATACGGGTCGTGTCCGGGATTTACGGGAAATCGCGGGTTTATGTTTGCCGGCGATTAAACTGGTTTTATTTAGCGTCTCATCAAAAATGAAAATATTGTTGAAAACTACAAGTCTCATGCGTTTTAGTGGTGAAAAAATAATTTAAAATATCGTTCGGGAAATGAGTTTACTCCCTGAGTACTTTCTTTGTATACTTTTGACTATACGGGCCGAGTACCGGATTTACGGGAAATCGCGGGTTTTCGTTTGCCGGCGATTAAACTTCTTTTATTCAGCGTCTTATCAAAAATGAAAACATTTTTGAAAACTACAAGTCTCATGCGTTTTAGTGGTGAAAAAATAATTTAAAAAATCGTTCGGGAAATGAGTTTACTCCCTGGGTACTTTCTTTGTATAGTTTTGACCATACCGGCCGAGTCCGGGATTTACGGCAAATCGCGGGTTTTCGTTTGCCGGCGATTAAACTTCTTTTATTTAGCGTTTCATCAAAAATGTAAACATTTTTGAAAACTACAAGTCTCGTGCGTTTTAGTGGTGAAAAAATAATTTAAAAAATCGTTCGGGAAATGAGTTTACTCCCTGGGTACTTTCTTTATACACATTCGACTATACGGGCCGAGTACGGGATTTACGGGAAATCGCAGGTTTTCGTTTGCCGGCGATTAAACTTCTTTTATTTAGCGTCTCATCAAAAGTGAAAACATTTTTGAAAACTACAAGTCTCATGCGTTTTAGTGGTGAAAAAATAATTTAAAAAATCGTTCGGGAAATGAGTTTACTCCCTGGGTACTTTCTTTGTATACTTTTGACTATACGGGCCGAGTACGGGATTTACGGGAAATCGAGGGTTTCCGTTTGCCGGCGATTAAACATCTTTTATTTAGCGTCTCATCAAAAATAAAAACATTTTTGAAAACTACAAGTCTCATGCGTTTTAGTGGTGAAAAAATAATTTTAAAAATCGTTCGGGAAATGAGTTTCTTTGTATACTTTTGACTATACGGGCCGAGTACGGGATTTACGAGAAATCGCGTGTTTTCGTTTGCCGGCGATTAAACTTCTTTTATTTAGCGTCTCATCAAAAATAAAAACATTTTTGAAAACTACAAGTCTCATGCGTTTTAGTGGTGAAAAAATAATTTAAAAAATCGTTCGGGAAATGAGTTTACTCCCTGGGTACTTTCTTTGTATACTTTTGACTATACGGGCCAAGTACGGGATTTACGGGAAATCGCGTGTTTTCGTTTGCCGGCGATTAAACATCTTTTATTTAGCGTCTTATCAAAAATAAAAACAATTTAGAAAACTACAAGTCTCATGCGTTTTATTGGTGAAAAAATAATTTAAAAAATCGTTCGGGAAATGAGTTTACTCCCTGGGTACTTTCTTTGTATACTTTTGACTATACGGGCCGAGGACGGGATTTACGGGAAAGTGCGGGTTTTGGTTTGCCGGCGATTAAACTTCTTTTATTCAGCGTCTCATCAAAAATGAAAATATTTTTGAAAATTACAAGTCTCATGCGTTTTAGTGGTGAAAAAATAATTTGAAAAATCGTTCTGAAAATGAGTTTACCCACAAGGTACTTTCTTTGTATACATTCGACTATAAGGGCCAAGCCCGGGATTTACAGGAAATCGCGGGTTTTCGTTTGCTGGCGATTAAACTTCTTTTATTCAGCGTCTCATCAAAAATGAAAATATTTTTGAAAACTACAAGTCTCATCCGTTTTAGTGGTGAAAAAATAATTTAAAAAATCATTCGGGAAATCAGTTTACTCCCTTGGTACTTTTTTTGTATACTTTTGACTATACGGGCCGAGTACGGGATTTACGGGAAAGCGCGGGTTTTCGTTTGCCGGCGATTAAACTTCTTTTATTCAGCGTTTCATCAAAAATGAAAATATTTTTGAAAACTACAAGTCTCATGCGTTTTAGTGGTGAAAAAATAATTTAAAAAATCGTTCGGGAAATGAATTTACTCCCTGGGTACTTTCTTTGCATACTTTGGACTATACGGGCCGAGTGCGGGATTTACGGGAAATCACGGGTTTTCGTTTGCCGGCGATTAAACTTCTTTTATTTAGCGTCTTATCAAAAATGAAAACATTTTTGAAAACTACAAGTCTCATGCGTTTTAGTGGTGAAAAAATAATTTAAAAAATCGTTCAGGAAATGAGTTTACTCCTTGAGTACTTTCTTTGTATACTCTTGACTATACGGGCCGAGTACCGGATTAACGGGAAATCGCGGGTTTTCGTTTGCCGGCGATTAAACTTCTTTTATTCAGCGTCTTATCAAAAATGAAAACATTTTTAAAAACTACAAGTTTCATGCGTTTTAGTGGTGAAAAAATAATTTGAAAAATCGTTCTGAAAATGAGTTTACCCACAAGGTACTTTCTTTGTATACATTCGACTATAGAGGCTAAGCCCGGGATTTACAGGAAATCGCGGGTTTTCGTTTGCTGGCGATTAAACTTCTTTTATTTAGCGTTTCATCAAAATTGAAAACATTTTTGGAAACTACAAGTGTCATGCGTTTTAGTGGTCAAAAAATAATTTAAAAAATCGTTCGTGAAATGAGTTTACTCCCTGGGTACTTTCTTTGCATAATTTTGACTATACGGGCCGAGTCCGGGATTTAGGGGAAATCGCGGGTTTTCGTTTGCCGGCGAATAAACTTCATTTATTTAGCGTCTCATCAAAAATGAAAATATTTTTAAAAACTACAAGTCTCATGCGTTTTAGTGGTGAAAAAATAATTTAAAAAATCGTTCGGGAAATGAGTTTACTTCCTGGGTACTTTCTTTGTATACTTTTGACTATACGGGCCGAGTCCGGGATTTACGGGAAATCACGGGTTTTCGTTTGCCGGCGATTAAACTTCTTTTATTCAGCGTCTTATCAAAAATGAAAACATTTTTGAAAACTACAAGTCTCATGCGTTTTAGTGGTGAAAAAATAATTTAAAAAATCGTTCGGGAAATGAGTTTACTCCCTGGATACTCTCTTTGTATACTTTTGATTATACGGGTCGTGTCTGGGATTTACGGGAAATCGCGGGTTTTCGTTTGCCGGCGATTAAACTTGTTTTATTTAGCGTCTCATCTAAAATGAAAATATTGTTGAAAACAACAAGTCTAATGCGTTTTAGTGGTGAAAAAATAATTTAAAATATCGTTCGGGAAATGAGTTTACTCCCTGGGTACTTTTTTTGTATACTTTTGACCATACGGGCCGAGTCCGGGATTTACGGGAAATCGCGGGTTTTCGTTTGCCGGCGATTAAACTTCTTTTATTTAGCGTTTCATCAAAAATGAAAACATTTTTGGAAAGTACAAGTGTCATGCGTTTTAGTGGTGAAAAAATAATTTAAAAAATCGTTCGTGAAATGAGTTTACTCCCTGGGTACTTTCTTTGCATAATTTTGACTATATGGGCCGAGTCCGGGATTTAGGGGAAATCGCGGGTTTTCGTTTGCCGGCAAATAAACTTCATTTATTTAGCGTCTCATCAAAAATGAAAACATTTTTAAAAACTACAAATCTCATGCGTTTTAGTGGTGAAAAAATAATTTAAAAAATCGTTCGGGAAATGAGTTTACTTCCTGGGTACTTTCTTTGTATACTTTTGACTATACGGGCCGAGTCCGGGATTTACGGGAAATCACGGGTTTTAGTTTGCCGGCGTTTAAACTTCTTTTATTCAGCGTCTCATCAAAAATGAAAACGTTTTTGAAAACTACAAGTCTCATGCGTTTTAGTGGTGAAAAAATAATTCAAAAAATCGTTCGGGAAATGAGTTTACTCCCTGGGTACTCTCTTTGTATACTTTTGATTATACGGGTCGTGTCCGGGATTTACGGGAAATCGCGGGTTTTCGTTTGCCGGCGATTAAACTGGTTTTATTTAGCGTCTCATCAAAAATGAAAATATTGTTGAAAACTACAAGTCTCATGCGTTTTAGTGGTGAAAAAATAATTTAAAATATCGTTCGGGAAATGAGTTTACTCCCTGAGTACTTTCTTTGTATACTTTTGACTATACGGGCCGAGTACCGGATTTACGGGAAATCGCGGGTTTTCGTTTGCCGGCGATTAAACTTCTTTTATTCAGCGTCTTATCAAAAATGAAAACATTTTTGAAAACTACAAGTCTCATGCGTTTTAGTGGTGAAAAAATAATTTAAAAAATCGTTCGGGAAATGAGTTTACTCCCTGGGTACTTTCTTTGTATACTTTTGACTATACGGGCCGAGTACGGGATTTACGGGAAATCGCGGGTTTTCGTTTGCCGGCGATTAAACATCTTTTATTTTGCGTCTTATCAAAAATAAAAACATTTTTGAAAACTTCAAGTCTCATGCGTTTTAGTGGTGAAAAAATAATTTAAAAAATCGTTCGGGAAATGAGTTTACTCCCTGGGTACTTTCTTTGGATACTTTTGACTATACGGGCCGAGTACGGGGTTTACGGGAAAGCGCGGGTTTTGGTTTGCCGGCGATTAAACTTCTTTTATTCAGCGTCTCATCAGAAATGAAAATATTTTTGAAAACTACAAGTCTCATGCGTTTTAGTGGTGAAAAAATAATTTGAAAAATCGTTCTGAAAATGAGTTTACCCAGAAGGTACTTTCTTTGTATACATTCGACTATAGGGGTCAAGCCCGGGATTTACAGGAAATCGCGGGTTTTCGTTTGCTGGCGATTAAACTTCTTTTATTCAGCGTCTCATCAAAAATGAAAATATTTTTGAAAACTACAAGTCTCATCCGTTTTAGTGGTGAAAAAATAATTTAAAAAATCATTCGGGAAATCAGTTTACTCCCTGGGTACTTTTGTTGTATTCTTTTGACTATACGGGCCGAGTACGGGATTTACGGAAAAGCGCGGGTTTTCGTTTGCCGGCGATTAAACTTCTTTTATTCAGCGTCTCATCAAAAATGAAAATATTTTTGAAAACTACAAGTCTCATGCGTTTTAGTGGTGAAAAGATAATTTAAAAAATCGTTCGGGAAATGAATTTACTCCCTGGGTACTTTCTTTGTATACTTTTGACTCTGCGGGCCGAGTCCGGGATTTACGGGAAATCGCGGGTTTTCGTTTGCCGGCGATTAAACTTCTTTAATTTAGCGTTTCATCAAAAATGAAAACATTTTTTAAAACTACAAGTCTCATGCGTTTTAGTGATGAAAAAATAATTTAAAAAATCGTTCGGGAAATGAGTTTACTCCCTGGGTACTTTCTTTATACACATTCGACTATACGGGCCGAGTACGGGATTTACGGGAAATCGCAGGTTTTCGTTTACCGGCGATTAAACTTCTTTTATTTAGCGTCTCATCAAAAGTAAAAACATTTTTGAAAACTACAAGTCTCATGCGTATTAGTGGTGAAAAAATAATTTAAAAAATCGTTCGGGAAATGAGTTTACTCCCTGGGTACTTTCTTTGTATACTTTTGACTATACGGGCCGAGTACGGGATTTGCGGGAAATCGCGGGTTTTCGTTTGCCGGCGATTAAACATCTTTTATTTAGCGTCTTATCAAAAATAAAAACATTTTTGAAAACTACAAGAATCATGCGTTTTAGTGGTGAAAAAATAATTTAAAAAATCGTTCGGGAAATGAGTTTACTCCCTGGGTGCTTTCTTTGTATACTTTTGACTATACGGGCCGAGTACGGGATTTACGGGAAAGCGCGGGTTTTGGTTTGCCGGCGATTAAACTTCTTTTATTCAGCGTCTCATCAAAAATGAAAATATTTTTGAAAACTACAAGTCTCATGCGTTTTTGGGTGAAAAAATAATATAAAAAATCGTTCGGGAAATGAATTTACTCCCTGGGTACTTTGTTTGTATACTTTTGACTCTGCGGGCCGAGTCCGGGATTTACGGGAAATCGCGGGTTTTCGTTTGCCGGCGATTAAACTTCTTTAATTTAGCGTTTCACCAAAAATGAAAACATTTTTTAAAACTACAAGTCTCATGCGTTTTAGTGGTGAAAAAATGATTTAAAAAATCGTTCGGGAAATGAGTTTACTCCCTGGGTACTTTCTTTATACACATTCGACTATACGGGCCGAGTACGGGATTTACGGGAAATCGCAGGTTTTCGTTTGCCGGCGTTTAAACTTCTTTTATTCAGCGTCTCATCAGAAATGAAAATATTTTTGAAAACTACAAGTCTCATGCGTTTTAGTGGTGAAAAAATAATTTGAAAAATCGTTTTTGAAAATGAGTTTACCCACAAGGTACTTTCTTTGTATACATTCGACTATAGGGGCCAAGCCCGGGATTTACAGGAAATCGCGGGTTATCGTTTGCTGGCGAATAAACTTCTTTTATTCAGCGTCTCATCAAAAATGAAAATATTTTTGAAAACTACAAGTCTCATGCGTTTTAGTGGTGAAAAAATAATTTAAAAAATCGTTCGGGAAATGAATTTACTCCCTGGGTACTTTCTTTGTATACTTTTGACTCTGCGGGCCGAGTCCGGGATTTACGGGAAATCGCGGGTTTTCGTTTGCGGGCGATTAAACTTCTTTAATTTAGCGTTTCATCAAAAATGAAAACATTTTTTAAAACTACAAGTCTCATGCGTTTTAGTGATGAAAAAATAATTTAAAAAATCGTTCTGAAAATGAGTTTACCCACAAGGTACTTTCTTTGTATACATTTGACTATACTGGCCAAGCCCGGGATTTACAGGAAATCACGGGTTTTCGTTTGCTGGCGATTAAACTTCTTTTATTCAGCGTCTCATCAAAAATGAAAATATTTTTGAAACCTACAAGTCTCATCCGTTTTAGTGGTGAAAAAATAATTTAAAAAATCATTCGGGAAATCAGTTTACTCCTTGGGTACTTTTTTTGTATACTTTTGACAATACGGGCCGAGTACGGGATTTACGGGAAAGCGCGGGTTTTTGTTTGCCGGCGATTAAACTTCTTTTATTCAGCGTCTCATTAAAAATGAAAATATTTTTGAAAACTACAAGTCTCATGCGTTTTAGTGGTGAAAAAATAATTTAAAAAATCGTTCGGGAAATGAATTTACTCCCTGGGTACTTTCTTTGTATACTTTTGACTCTGCGGGCCGAGTCCGGGATTTACGGGACATCGCGGGTTTTCGTTTGCCGGCGATTAAACTTCTTTAATTTCGCGTTTCATCAAAAATGAAAACATTTTTTAAAACTACAAGTCTCATGCGTTTTAGTGGTGAAAAAATAATTTAAAAAATCGTTCGGGAAATGAGTTTACTCCCTGGGTACTTTCTTTATACACATTCGACTATACGGGCCGAGTACGGGATTTACGGGAAATCGCAGGTTTTCGTTTGCCGGCGTTTAAACTTCTTTTATTTAGCGTCTCATCAAAAGTGAAAACATTTTTGAAAACTACAAGTCTCATGCGTTTTAGTGGTGAAAAAATAATTTAAAAAATCGTTCGGGAAATGAGTTTACTCCCTGGGTACTTTCTTTGTATACTTTTGACTATACGGGCCGAGTACGGGATTTACGGGAAATCGCGGGTTTTCGTTTGCCGGCGATTAAACATCTTTTATTTAGCGTCTCATCAAAAATAAAAACATTTTTGAAAACTACAAGTCTCATGCGTTTTAGTGGTGAAAAAATAATTTAAAAAATCGTTCGGGAAATGAGTTTACTCCCTGGGTACTTTCTTTGTATACTTTTGACTATACGGGCAGAGTACGGGATTTACGGGAAATCGCGGGTTTTGGTTTGCCGGCGATTAAACTTCTTTAATTTAGCGTTTCATCAAAAATGAAAACATTTTTTAAAACTACAAGTCTCATGCGTTTTAGTGGTGAAAAAATAATTTAAAAAATCGTTCGGGAAATGAGTTTACTCCCTGGGTACTTTCTTTATACACATTCGACTATACGGGCCGAGTACGGGATTTACGGGAAATCGCAGGTTTTCGTTTGCCGGCGATTAAAAATCTTTTATTTAGCGTCTCATCAAAAATAAAAACACTTTTGAAAACTACAAGTCTCATGCGTTTTAGTGGTGAAAAAATAATTTAAAAAATCGTTCGGGAAATGAGTTTACTCCCTGGGTACTTTCTTTATACACATTCGACTATACGGGCCGAGTACGGGATTTACGGGAAATCGAGGGTTTTCGTTTGCCGGCGATTAAACATCTTTTATTTAGCGTCTCATCAAAAATGAAAATATTTTTGAAAACTACAAGTCTCATGCGTTTTAGTGGTGAAAAAATAATTTAAAAAATCGTTCGGGAAATGAATTTACTCCCTGGGTACTTTCTTTGTATACTTTTGATTCTGCGTGCCGAGTCCGGGATTTACGGGAAATCGCGGGTTTTCGTTTGCCGGCGATTAAACTTCTTTAATTTAGCGTTTCATCAAAAATGAAAACATTTTTTAAAACTACAAGTCTCATGCGTTTTAGTGGTGAAAAAATAATTTAAAAAATCGTTCGGGAAATGAGTTTACTCCCTGGGTACTTTCTTTATACACATTCGACTATACGGGCCGAGTACGGGATTTACGGGAAATCGCAGGTTTTCGTTTGCCGGCGATTAAACTTCTTTTATTTAGCGTCTCATCAAAAGTGAAAACATTTTTGAAAACTAAAAGTCTCATGCGTTTTAGTGGTGAAAAAATAATTTAAAAAATCGTTCGGGAAATGAGTTTACTCCCTGGGTACTTTCTTTATACACATTCGACTATACGGGCCGAGTACGGGATTTACGGGAAATCGCAGGTTTTCGTTTGCCGGCGATTAAAAATCTTTTATTTAGCGTCTCATCAAAAATGAAAATATTTTTGAAAACTACAAGTCTCATGCGTTTTAGTGGTGAAAAAATAATTTAAAAAATCGTTCGGGAAATGAATTTACTCCCTGGGTACTTTCTTTGTATACTTTTGATTCTGCGTGCCGAGTCCGGGATTTACGGGAAATCGCGGGTTTTCGTTTGCCGGCGATTAAACTTCTTTAATTTAGCGTTTCATCAAAAATGAAAACATTTTTTAAAACTACAAGTCTCATGCGTTTTAGTGGTGAAAAAATAATTTAAAAAATCGTTCGGGAAATGAGTTTACTCCCTGGGTACTTTCTTTATACACATTCGACTATACAGGCCGAGTACGGGATTTACGGGAAATCGCAGGTTTTCGTTTGCCGGCGATTAAACTTCTTTTATTTAGCGTCTCATCAAAAGTGAAAACATTTTTGAAAACTAAAAGTCTCATGCGTTTTAGTGGTGAAAAAATAATTTAAAAAATCGTTCGGGAAATGAGTTTACTCCCTGGGTACTTTCTTTGTATACTTTTGACTATACGGGCCGAGTACGGGATTTACGGGAAATCGCGAGTTTTCGTTTGCCGGCGATTAAACATCTTTTATTTAGCGTCTCATCAAAAATAAAAACATTTTTGAAAACTACAAGTCTCATGCGTTTTAGTGGTGAAAAAATAATTTAAAAAATCGTTCAGGAAATGAGTTTACTCCCTGGGTACTTTCTTTGTATACTTTTGACTATACGGGCCGAGTACGGGATTTACGGGAAAGCGCGGGTTTTGGTTTGCCGGCAATTAAACTTCTTTAATTTAGCGTTTCATCAAAAATGAAAACATTTTTCAAAACTACAAGTCTCGTGCGTTTTAGTGGTGAAAAAATAATTTAAAAAATCGTTTGGGAAATGAGTTTACTCCCTGGGTACTTTCTTTATACACATTCGACTATACGGACCGAGTACGGGATTTACGGTAAATCGCAGGTTTTCGTTTGCCGGCGATTAAACATCTTTTATTTAGCGTCTCATCAAAAGTGAAAACATTTTTGAAAACTACAAGTCTCATGCGTTTTAGTGGTGAAAAAATAATTTAAAAAATCGTTCGGGAAATGAGTTTACTTCCTGGGTACTTTCTTTGTATACTTTTGACTATACGGGCCGAGTACGGGATTTACGGGAAATCGAGGGTTTTCGTTTGCCGGCGATTAAACATCTTTTATTTAGCGTCTCATCAAAAATAAAAACATTTTTGAAAACTACAAGTCTCATGCGTTTTAGTGGTGAAAAAATAATATAAAAAATCGTTCGGGAAATGAATTTACTCCCTGGGTACTTTCTTTGTTTACTATGACTCTGCGGGCCGAGTCCGGGATTTACGGGAAATCGCGGGTTTTCGTTTGCCGGCGATTAAACTTCTTTAATTTAGCGTTTCATCAAAAATGAAAACATTTTTTAAAACTACAAGTCTCATGCGTTTTAGTGGTGAAAAAATAATTTAAAAAATCGTTCGGGAAATGAGTTTACTCCCTGGCTACTTTCTTTATACACATTCGACTATAAGGGCCGAGTACGGGATTTACGGGAAATCGCAGGTTTTCGTTTGCCGGCGTTTAAACTTCTTTTATTCAGCGTCTCATCAGAAATGAAAATATTTTTGAAAACTACAAGTCTCATGCGTTTTAGTGGTGAAAAAATAATTTGAAAAATCGTTCTGAAAATGAGTTTACCCACAAGGTACTTTCTTTGTATACATTCGACTATAGGGGCCAAGCCCGGGATTTACAGAAAATCGCGGGTTTTCGTTTGCTGGCGATTAAACTTCTTTTATTCAGCGTCTCATCAAAAATGAAAATATTTTTGAAAACTACAAGTCTCATGCGTTTTAGTGGTGAAAAAATAATTTAAAAAATCGTTCGGGAAATGAGTTTACTCCCTGGGTACTTTCTTTATACACATTCGACTATACGGGCCGAGTACGGGATTTACGGGAAATCGCAGGTTTTCGTTTGCCGGCGTTTAAACTTCTTTTATTTAGCGTCTCATCAAAAGTGAAAACATTTTTGAAAACTACAAGTCTCATGCGTTTTAGTGGTGAAAAAATAATTTAAAAAATCGTTCGGGAAATGAGTTTACTCCCTGGGTACTTTCTTTGTATACTTTTGACTATACGGGCCGAGTACGGGATTTACGGGAAATCGCGGGTTTTCGTTTGCCGGCGATTAAACATCTTTTATTTAGCGTCTCATCAAAAATAAAAACATTTTTGAAAACTACAAGTCTCATGCGTTTTAGTGGTGAAAAAATAATTTAAAAAATCGTTCGGGAAATGAGTTTACTCCCTGGGTACTTTCTTTGTATACTTTTGACTATACGGGCAGAGTACGGGATTTACGGGAAATCGCGGGTTTTGGTTTGCCGGCGATTAAAAATCTTTTATTTAGCGTCTCATCAAAAATAAAAACACTTTTGAAAACTACAAGTCTCATGCGTTTTAGTGGTGAAAAAATAATTTAAAAAATCGTTCGGGAAATGAGTTTACTCCCTGGGTACTTTCTTTATACACATTCGACTATACGGGCCGAGTACGGGATTTACGGGAAATCGAGGGTTTTCGTTTGCCGGCGATTAAACATCTTTTATTTAGCGTCTCATCAAAAATGAAAATATTTTTGAAAACTACAAGTCTCATGCGTTTTAGTGGTGAAAAAATAATTTAAAAAATCGTTCGGGAAATGAATTTACTCCCTGGGTACTTTGTTTGTATACTTTTGATTCTGCGTGCCGAGTCCGGGATTTACGGGAAATCGCGGGTTTTCGTTTGCCGGCGATTAAACTTCTTTAATTTAGCGTTTCATCAAAAATGAAAACATTTTTTAAAACTACAAGTCTCATGCGTTTTAGTGGTGAAAAAATAATTTAAAAAATCGTTCGGGAAATGAGTTTACTCCCTGGGTACTTTCTTTATACACATTCGACTATACGGGCCTAGTACGGGATTTACGGGAAATCGCAGGTTTTCGTTTGCCGGCGATTAAACTTCTTTTATTTAGCGTCTCATCAAAAGTGAAAACATTTTTGAAAACTAAAAGTCTCATGCGTTTTAGTGGTGAAAAAATAATTTAAAAAATCGTTCGGGAAATGAGTTTACTCCCTGGGTACTTTCTTTGTATACTTTTGACTATACGGGCCGAGTACGGGATTTACGGGAAATCGCGAGTTTTCGTTTGCCGGCGATTAAACATCTTTTATTTTGCGTCTCATCAAAAATAAAAACATTTTTGAAAACTACAAGTCTCATGCGTTTTAGTGGTGAAAAAATAATTTAAAAAATCGTTCAGGAAATGAGTTTACTCCCTGGGTACTTTCTTTGTATACTTTTGACTATACGGGCCGAGTACGGGATTTACGGGAAAGCGCGGGTTTTGGTTTGCCGGCAATTAAACTTCTTTAATTTAGCGTTTCATCAAAAATGAAAACATTTTTTAAAACTACAAGTCTCGTGCGTTTTAGTGGTGAAAAAATAATTTAAAAAATCGTTCGGGAAATGAGTTTACTCCCTGGGTACTTTCTTTATACACATTCGACTATACGGGCCGAGTACGGGATTTACGGGAAATCGCAGGTTTTCGTTTGCCGGCGATTAAACATCTTTTATTTAGCGTCTCATCAAAAGTGAAAACCTTTTTGAAAACTACAAGTCTCATGCGTTTTAGTGGTGAAAAAATAATTTAAAAAACCGTTCGGGAAATGAGTTTACTTCCTGGGTACTTTCTTTGTATACTTTTGACTATACGGGCCGAGTACGGGATTTACGGGAAATCGAGGGTTTTCGTTTGCCGGCGATTAAACATCTTTTATTTAGCGTCTCATCAAAAATAAAAACATTTTTGAAAACTACAAGTCTCATGCGTTTTAGTGGTGAAAAAATAATATAAAAAATCGTTCGGGAAATGAATTTACTCCCTGGGTACTTTCTTTGTTTACTATGACTCTGCGGGCCGAGTCCGGGATTTACGGGAAATCGCGGGTTTTCGTTTGCCGGCGATTAAACTTCTTTAATTTAGCGTTTCATCAAAAATGAAAACATTTTTTAAAACTACAAGTCTCATGCGTTTTAGTGGTGAAAAAATAATTTAAAAAATCGTTCGGGAAATGAGTTTACTCCCTGGCTACTTTCTTTATACACATTCGACTATAAGGGCCGAGTACGGGATTTACGGGAAATCGCAGGTTTTCGTTTGCCGGCGTTTAAACTTCTTTTATTCAGCGTCTCATCAGAAATGAAAATATTTTTGAAAACTACAAGTCTCATGCGTTTTAGTGGTGAAAAAATAATTTGAAAAATCGTTCTGAAAATGAGTTTACCCACAAGGTACTTTCTTTGTATACATTCGACTATAGGGGCCAAGCCCGGGATTTACAGAAAATCGCGGGTTTTCGTTTGCTGGCGATTAAACTTCTTTTATTCAGCGTCTCATCAAAAATGAAAATATTTTTGAAAACTACAAGTCTCATGCGTTTTAGTGGTGAAAAAATAATTTAAAAAATCGTTCGGGAAATGAATTTACTCCCTGGGTACTTTCTATGTATACTTTTGACTCTGCGGGCCGAGTCCGGGATTTACGGGAAATCGCGGGTTTTCGTTTGCGGGCGATTAAACTTCTTTAATTTAGCGTTTCATCAAAAATGAAAACATTTTTTAAAACTACAAGTCTCATGCGTTTTAGTGATGAAAAAATAATTTAAAAAATCGTTCGGGAAATGAGTTTACTCCCTGGGTACTTTCTTTATACACATACGACTATACGGGCCGAGTACGGGATTTACAGGAAATCGCAGGTTTTCGTTTACCGGCGATTAAACTTCTTTTATTTAGCGTCTCATCAAAAGTGAAAACATTTTTGAAAACTACAAGTCTCATGCGTTTTAGTGGTGAAAAAATAATTTAAAAAATCGTTCGGGAAATGAGTTTACTCCCTGGGTACTTTATTTGTATACTTTTGACTATACGGGCCGAGTACGGGATT
The DNA here is from genome assembly GCF_029227915.1 of Hydractinia symbiolongicarpus. Taxonomy (NCBI): domain Eukaryota; kingdom Metazoa; phylum Cnidaria; class Hydrozoa; order Anthoathecata; family Hydractiniidae; genus Hydractinia; species Hydractinia symbiolongicarpus. The sequence goes on from NC_079886.1 coordinate 1,026,189, forward strand.
TACGGGAAATCGCGGGTTTTCGTTTGCCGGCGATTAAACATCTTTTATTTAGCGTCTTATCAAAAAAAAAAAACATTTTTGAAAACTACAAGTCTCATGCGTTTTAGTGGTGAAAAAATAATTTAAAAAATCGTTCGGGAAAAGAGTTTACTCCCTGGGTACTTTCTTTGTATACTTTTGACTATACGGGCCGAGTACGGGATTTACGGGAAAGCGCGGGTTTTGGTTCGCCGGCGATTAAACTTCTTTTATTCAGCGTCTCATCAAAAATGAAAATATTTTTGAAAACTACAAGTCTCATGCGTTTTAGTGGTGAAAAAATAATTTGAAAAATCGCTCTGAAAATGAGTTTACCCACAAGGTACTTTCTTTGTATACGTTTGATTATAGGGGCCAAGCTCGGGATTTACAGGAAATCACGGGTTTTCGTTTGCTGGCGATTAAACTTCCTTTATTCAGCGTCTCATCAAAAATGAAAATATTTTTGAAAACTACAAGTCTCATCCGTTTTAGTGGTGAAAAAATAATTTAAAAAATCATTCGGGAAATCAGTTTACTCCTTGGGTACTTTTTTTGTATACTTTTGACAATACGGGCCGAGTACGGGATTTACGGGAAAGCGCGGGTTTTCGTTTGCCGGCGATTAAACTTCTTTTATTCAACGTCTCATCAAAAATGAAAATATTTTTGAAAACTACAAGTCTCATGCGTTTTAGTGGTGAAAAAATAATTTAAAAAATCGTTCGGGAAATGAATTTACTCCCTGGGTACTTTCTTTGTATACTTTTGACTCTGCGGGCCGAGTCCGGATTTACGGGAAATCGCGGGTTTTCGTTTGCCGGCGATTAAACTTCTTTAAATTAGCGTTTCATCAAAAATGAAAACATTTTTTAAAACTACAAGTCTCATGCGTTTTAGTGGTGAAAAAATAATTTAAAAAATCGTTCGGGAAATGAGTTTACTCCCTGCGTACTTTCTTTATACACATTCGACTATACGGGCCGAGTATGGGATTTACGGGAAATCGCAGGTTTTCGTTTGCCGGCGTTTAAACTTCTTTTATTTAGCGTCTCATCAAAAGTGAAAACATTTTTAAAAACTACAAGTTTCATGCGTTTTAGTGGTGAAAAAATAATTTAAAAAATCGTTCGGGAAATGAGTTTACTCCCTGGGTACTTTCTTTGTATACTTTTGACTATACGGGCCGAGTACGGGATTTACGGGAAATCGCGGGTTTTCGTTTGCCGGCGATTAAACATCTTTTATTTAGCGTCTCATCAAAAATAAAAACATTTTTGAAAACTACAAGTCTCATGCGTTTTAGTGGTGAAAAAATAATTTAAAAAATCGTTCGGGAAATGAGTTTACTCCCTGGGTACTTTCTTTGTATACTTTTGATTCTGCGTTCCGAGTCCGGGATTTACGGGAAATCGCGGGTTTTCGTTTGCCGGCGATTAAACTTCTTTAATTTAGCGTTTCATCAAAAATGAAAACATTTTTTAAAACTACAAGTCTCATGCGTTTTAGTGGTGAAAAAATAATTTAAAAAATGGTTCGGGAAATGAGTTTACTCCCTGGGTACTTTCTTTATACACATTCGACTATACGGGGCGAGTACGGGATTTACGGGAAATCGCAGGTTTTCGTTTGCCGGCGATTAAACTTCTTTTATTTAGCGTCTCATCAAAAGTGAAAACATTTTTGAAAACTAAAAGTCTCATGCGTTTTAGTGGTGAAAAAATAATTTAAAAAATCGTTCGGGAAATGAGTTTACTCCCTGGGTACTTTCTTTGTATACTTTTGACTATACGGGCCGAGTACGGGATTTACGGGAAATCGCGGGTTTTCGTTTGCCGGCGATTAAACATCTTTTATTTAGCAACTCATCAAAAATAATAACATTTTTGAAAACTACAAGTCTCATGCGTTTTAGTGGTGAAAAAATAATTTAAAAAATCGTTCAGGAAATGGGTTTACTCCCTGGGTACTTTCTTTGTATACTTTTGACTATACGGGCCGAGTACGGGATTTACGGGAAAGCGCGGGTTTTGGTTTGCCGGCGATTAAACTTCTTTAATTTAGCGTTTCATCAAAAATGAAAACATTTTTTAAAACTACAAGTCTCGTGCGTTTTAGTGGTGAAAAAATAAATTAAAAAATCGTTCGGGAAATGAGTTTACTCCCTGGGTACTTTCTTTATACACATTCGACTATACCGGCCGAGTACGGGATTTACGGGAAATCGCAGGTTTTTGTTTGCCGGCGATTAAACTTCTTTAATTTAGCGTTTCATCAAAAATGAAAACATTTTTTAAAACTACAAGTCTCGTGCGTTTTAGTGGTGAAAAAATAATTTAAAAAATCGTTCGGGAAATGAGTTTACTCCCTGGGTACTTTCTTTATACACATTCGACTATACGGGCCGAGTACGGGATTTACGGGAAATCGCAGGTTTTCGTTTGCCGGCGATTAAACATCTTTTATTTAGCGTCTCATCAAAAATAAAAACATTTTTGAAAACTACAAGTCTCATGCGTTTTAGTGGTGAAAAAATAATTTAAAAAATCGTTCGGGAAATGAGTTTACTCCCTGGGTACTTTCTTTGTATACTTTTGACTATACGGGCCGAGTACGGGATTTACGGGAAATCGCGTGTTTTCGTTTGCCGGCGATTAAACATCTTTTATTTAGCGTCTTATCAAAAATAAAAACATTTTAGAAAACTACAAGTCTCATGCGTTTTATTGGTGAAAAAATAATTTAAAAAATCGTTCGGGAAATGAGTTTACTCCCTGGGTACTTTCTTTGTATACTTTTGACTATACGGGCCGAGGACGGGATTTACGGGAAAGCGCGGGTTTTGGTTTGCCGGCGATTAAACTTCTTTTATTCAGCGTCTCATCAAAAATGAAAATATTTTTGAAAACTACAAGTCTCATGCGTTTTAGTGGTGAAAAAATAATTTGAAAAATCGTTCTGAAAATGAGTTTACCCACAAGGTACTTTCTTTGTATACATTCGACTATAGGGGCCAAGCCCGGGATTTACAGGAAATCGCGGGTTTTCGTTTGCTGGCGATTAAACTTCTTTTATTCAGCGTCTCATCAAAAATGAAAATATTTTTGAAAACTACAAGTCTCATGCGTTTTAGTGGTGAAAAAATAATTTAAAAAATCGTTCGGGAAATGAATTTACTCCCTGGGTACTTTCTTTGTATACTTTTGACTCTGCGGGCTGAGTCTGGGATTTACGGGAAATCGCGGGTTTTAGTTTGCCGACGATTAAACTTCTTTAATTTAGCGTTTCATCAAAAATGAAAACATTTTTTAAAACTACAAGTCTCGTGCGTTTTAGTGGTGAAAAAATAATTTAAAAAATCGTTCGGGAAATGAGTTTACTCCCTGGGTACTTTCTTTATACACAATCGACTATACGGGCCGAGTACGGGATTTACGGGAAATCGCAGGTTTTCGTTTGCCGGCGATTAAACTTCTTTTATTTAGCGTCTCATCAAAAGTGAAAACATTTTTGAAAACTACAAGTCTCATGCGTTTTAGTGGTGAAAAAATAATTTAAAAAATCGTTCGGGAAATGAGTTTACTCCCTGGGTACTTTCTTTGTATACTTTTGACTATACGGGCCGAGTACGGGATTTACGGGAAATCGAGGGTTTCTGTTTGCCGGCGATTAAACATCTTTTATTTAGCGTCTCATCAAAAATAAAAACATTTTTGAAAACTACAAGTTTCATGCGTTTTAGTGGTGAAAAAATAATTTGAAAAATCGTTCTGAAAATGAGTTTACCCACAAGGTACTTTCTTTGTATACATTCGACTATAGGGGCTAAGCCCGGGATTTACAGGAAATCGCGGGTTTTCGTTTGCTGGCGATTAAACTTCTTTTATTCAGCGTCTTATCAAAAATGAAAACATTTTTTAAAACTACAAGTCTCGTGCGTTTTAGTGGTGAAAAAATAATTTAAAAAATCGTTCGGGAAATGAGTTTACTCCCTGGGTACTTTCTTTATACACATTCGACTATACGCGCCGAGTACGGGATTTACGGGAAATCGCAGGTTTTCGTTTGCCGGCGATTAAACTTCTTTAATTTAGCGTTTCATCAAAAATGAAAACATTTTTTAAAACTACAAGTCTCGTGCGTTTTAGTGGTGAAAAAATAATTTAAAAAATCTTTCGGGAAATGAGTTTACTCCCTGGGTACTTTCTTTATACACATTCGACTATACGGGCCGAGTACGGGATTTACGGGAAATCGCAGGTTTTCGTTTGCCGGCGATTAAACATCTTTTATATAGCGTCTCATCAAAAGTGAAAACATTTTTGAAAACTACAAGTCTCATGCGTTTTAGTGGTGAAAAAATAATTTAAAAAATCGTTCGGGAAATGAGTTTACTTCCTGGGTACTTTCTTTGTATACTTTTGACTATACGGGCCGAGTACGGGATTTACGGGAAATCGAGGGTTTTCGTTTGCCGGCGATTAAACATCTTTTATTTAGCGTCTAATCAAAAATAAAAACATTTTTGAAAACTACAAGTCTCATGCGTTTTAGTGGTAAAAAAATAATATAAAAAATCGTTCGGGAAATGAGTTTACTCCCTGGGTACTTTCTTTGTATACTTTTGACTATACGGGCAGAGTACGGGATTTACGGGAAAGCGCGGGTTTTGGTTTGCCGGCGATTAAACTTCTTTTATTCAGCGTCTCATCAAAAATGAAAATATTTTTGAAAACTACAAGTCTCATGCGTTTTAGTGGTGAAAAAATAATTTAAAAAATCGTTCGGGAAATGAGTTTACTCCCTGGGTACTTTCTTTGTATACTTTTGAATATACGGGCCGAGTACGGGATTTACGGGAAAGCGCGGGTTTTGGTTTGCCGGCGATTAAACTTCTTTTATTCAGCGTCTCATCAAAAATGAAAATATTTTTGAAAACTACAAGTCTCATGCGTTTTAGTGGTGAAAAAATAATTTAAAAAATCGTTCGGGAAATGAATTTACTCCCTGGGTACTTTCTTTGTATACTTTTGACTCTGCGGGCTGAGTCCGGGATTTACGGGAAATCGCGGGTTTTAGTTTGCCGACGATTAAACTTCTTTAATTTAGCGTTTCATCAAAAATGAAAACATTTTTTAAAACTACAAGTCTCGTGCGTTTTAGTGGTGAAAAAATAATTTAAAAAATCGTTCGGGAAATGAGTTTACTCCCTGGGTACTTTCTTTATACACATTCGACTATACGGGCCGAGTACGGGATTTACGGGAAATCGCAGGTTTTCGTTTGCCGGCGATTAAACTTCTTTTATTTAGCGTCTCATCAAAAGTGAAAACATTTTTGAAAACTACAAGTCTCATGCGTTTTAGTGGTGAAAAAATAATTTAAAAAATCGTTCGGGAAATGAGTTTACTCCCTGGGTACTTTCTTTGTATACTTTTGACTATACGGGCCGAGTACGGGATTTACGGGAAATCGAGGGTTTCCGTTTGCCGGCGATTAAACATCTTTTATTTAGCGTCTCATCAAAAATAAAAACATTTTTGAAAACTACAAGTCTCATGCGTTTTAGTGGTGAAAAAATAATTTAAAAAATCGTTCGGGAAATGAGTTTACTCCCTGGGTACTTTCTTTGTATACTTTTGACTATACGGGCCGAGTACGGGATTTACGGGAAATCGCGTGTTTTCGTTTGCCGGCGATTAAACTTCTTTTATTTAGCGTCTCATCAAAAATAAAAACATTTTTGAAAACTACAAGTCTCATGCGTTTTAGTGGTGAAAAAATAATTTAAAAAATCGTTTGGGAAATGAGTTTACTCCCTGGGTACTTTCTTTGTATACTTTTGACTATACGGGCCGAGTACGGGATTTACGGGAAATCGCGTGTTTTCGTTTGCCGGCGATTAAACATCTTTTATTTAGCGTCTTATCAAAAATAAAAACATTTTAGAAAACTACAAGTCTCATGCGTTTTATTGGTGAAAAAATAATTTAAAAAATCGTTCGGGAAATGAGTTTACTCCCTGGGTACTTTCTTTGTATACTTTTGACTATACGGGCCGAGGACGGGATTTACGGGAAAGCGCGGGTTTTGGTTTGCCGGCGATTAAACTTCTTTTATTCAGCGTCTCATCAAAAATGAAAATATTTTCGAAAACTACAAGTCTCATGCGTTTTAGTGGTGAAAAAATAATTTGAAAAATCGTTCTGAAAATGAGTTTACCCACAAGGTACTTTCTTTGTATACATTCGACTATAGGGGCCAAGCCCGGGATTTACAAGAAATCGCGGGTTTTCGTTTGCTGGCGATTAAACTTCTTTTATTCAGCGTCTCATCAAAAATGAAAATATTTTTGAAAACTATAAGTCTCATCCGTTTTAGTGGTGAAAAAATAATTTAAAAAATCATTCGGGAAATCAGTTTACTCCCTTGGTACTTTTTTTGTATACTTTTGACTATACGGGCCGAGTACGGGATTTACGGGAAAGCGCGGGTTTTCGTTTGCCGGCGATTAAACTTCTTTTATTCAGCGTTTCATCAAAAATGAAAATATTTTTGAAAACTACAAGTCTCATGCGTTTTAGTGGTGAAAAAATAATTTAAAAAATCGTTCGGGAAATGAATTTACTCCCTGGGTACTTTCTTTGCATACTTTGGACTATACGGGCCGAGTGCGGGATTTACGGGAAATCACGGGTTTTCGTTTGCCGGCGATTAAACTTCTTTTATTTAGCGTCTTATCAAAAATGAAAACATTTTTGAAAACTACAAGTCTCATGCGTTTTAGTGGTGAAAAAATAATTTAAAAAATCGTTCAGGAAATGAGTTTACTCCTTGAGTACTTTCTTTGTATACTCTTGACTATACGGGCCGAGTACCGGATCAACGGGAAATCGCGGGTTTTCGTTTGTCGGCGATTAAACTTCTTTTATTTAGCGTTTCATCAAAATTGAAAACATTTTTGGAAACTACAAGTGTCATGCGTTTTAGTGTTCAAAAAGTAATTTAAAAAATCGTTCGTGAAATGAGTTTACTCCCTGGGTACTTTCTTTGCATAATTTTGACTATACGGGCCGAGTCCGGGATTTAGGGGAAATCGCGGGTTTTCGTTTGCCGGCGAATAAACTTCATTTATTTAGCGTCTCATCAAAAATGAAAATATTTTTAAAAACTACAAGTCTCATGCGTTTTAGTGGTGAAAAAATAATTTAAAAAATCGTTCGGGAAATGAGTTTACTTCCTGGGTACTTTCTTTGTATACTTTTGACTATACGGGCCGAGTCCGGGATTTACGGGTAATCACGGGTTTTCGTTTGCCGGCGATTAAACTTCTTTTATTCAGCGTCTTATCAAAAATGAAAACATTTTTGAAAACTACAAGTCTCATGCGTTTTAGTGGTGAAAAAATAATTTAAAAAATCGTTCGGGAAATGAGTTTACTCCCTGGGTACTCTCTTTGTATACTTTTGATTATACGGGTCGTGTCCGGGATTTACGGGAAATCGCGGGTTTTCGTTTGCCGGCGATTAAACTTGTTTTATTTAGCGTCTCATCAAAAATGAAAATATTGTTGAAAACAACAAGTCTCATGCGTTTTAGTGGTGAAAAAATAATTTAAAATATTGTTCGGGAAATGAGTTTACTCCCTGGGTACTTTTTTTGTATACTTTTGACCATACGGGCCGAGTCCGGGATTTACGGGAAATCGCGGGTTTTCGTTTGCCGGCGATTAAACTTCTTTTATTTAGCGTTTCATCAAAAATGAAAACATTTTTGGAAAGTACAAGTGTCATGCGTTTTAGTGGTGAAAAAATAATTTAAAAAATCGTTCGTGAAATGAGTTTACTCCCTGGGTACTTTCTTTGCATAATTTTGACTATATGGGCCGAGTCCGGGATTTAGGGGAAATCGCGGGTTTTCGTTTGCCGGCGAATAAACTTCATTTATTTAGCGTCTCATCAAAAATGAAAACATTTTTAAAAACTACAAATCTCATGCGTTTTAGTGGTGAAAAAATAATTTAAAAAATCGTTCGGGAAATGAGTTTACTTCCTGGGTACTTTCTTTGTATACTTTTGACTATACGGGCCGAGTCCGGGATTTACGGGAAATCACGGGTTTTAGTTTGCCGGCGATTAAACTTCTTTTATTCAGCGTCTCATCAAAAATGAAAACGTTTTTGAAAACTACAAGTCTCATGCGTTTTAGTGGTGAAAAAATAATTCAAAAAATCGTTCGGGAAATGAGTTTACTCCCTGGGTACTCTCTTTGTATACTTTTGATTATACGGGTCGTGTCCGGGATTTACGGGAAATCGCGGGTTTATGTTTGCCGGCGATTAAACTGGTTGTATTTAGCGTCTCATCAAAAATGAAAATATTGTTGAAAACTACAAGTCTCATGCGTTTTAGTGGTGAAAAAATAATTTAAAATATCGTTCGGGAAATGAGTTTACTCCCTGAGTACTTTCTTTGTATACTTTTGACTATACGGGCCGAGTACCGGATTTACGGGAAATCGCGGGTTTTCGTTTGCCGGCGATTAAACTTCTTTTATTCAGCGTCTTATCAAAAATGAAAACATTTTTGAAAACAACAAGTCTCATGCGTTTTAGTGGTGAAAAAATAATTTAAAATATCGTTCGGGAAATGAGTTTACTCCCTGGGTACTTTTTTTGTATACTTTTGACCATACGGGCCGAGTCCGGGATTTACGGGAAATCGCGGGTTTTCGTTTGCCGGCGATTAAACTTCTTTTATTTAGCGTTTCATCAAAAATGAAAACATTTTTGGAAAGTACAAGTGTCATGCGTTTTAGTGGTGAAAAAATAATTTAAAAAATCGTTCGTGAAATGAGTTTACTCCCTGGGTACTTTCTTTGCATAATTTTGACTATATGGGCCGAGTCCGGGATTTAGGGGAAATCGCGGGTTTTCGTTTGCCGGCGAATAAACTTCATTTATTTAGCGTCTCATCAAAAATGAAAACATTTTTAAAAACTACAAATCTCATGCGTTTTAGTGGTGAAAAAATAATTTAAAAAATCGTTCGGGAAATGAGTTTACTTCCTGGGTACTTTCTTTGTATACTTTTGACTATACGGGCCGAGTCCGGGATTTACGGGAAATCACGGGTTTTAGTTTGCCGGCGATTAAACTTCTTTTATTCAGCGTCTCATCAAAAATGAAAACGTTTTTGAAAACTACAAGTCTCATGCGTTTTAGTGGTGAAAAAATAATTCAAAAAATCGTTCGGGAAATGAGTTTACTCCCTGGGTACTCTCTTTGTATACTTTTGATTATACGGGTCGTGTCCGGGATTTACGGGAAATCGCGGGTTTATGTTTGCCGGCGATTAAACTGGTTTTATTTAGCGTCTCATCAAAAATGAAAATATTGTTGAAAACTACAAGTCTCATGCGTTTTAGTGGTGAAAAAATAATTTAAAATATCGTTCGGGAAATGAGTTTACTCCCTGAGTACTTTCTTTGTATACTTTTGACTATACGGGCCGAGTACCGGATTTACGGGAAATCGCGGGTTTTCGTTTGCCGGCGATTAAACTTCTTTTATTCAGCGTCTTATCAAAAATGAAAACATTTTTGAAAACTACAAGTCTCATGCGTTTTAGTGGTGAAAAAATAATTTAAAAAATCGTTCGGGAAATGAGTTTACTCCCTGGGTACTTTCTTTGTATAGTTTTGACCATACCGGCCGAGTCCGGGATTTACGGCAAATCGCGGGTTTTCGTTTGCCGGCGATTAAACTTCTTTTATTTAGCGTTTCATCAAAAATGTAAACATTTTTGAAAACTACAAGTCTCGTGCGTTTTAGTGGTGAAAAAATAATTTAAAAAATCGTTCGGGAAATGAGTTTACTCCCTGGGTACTTTCTTTATACACATTCGACTATACGGGCCGAGTACGGGATTTACGGGAAATCGCAGGTTTTCGTTTGCCGGCGATTAAACTTCTTTTATTTAGCGTCTCATCAAAAGTGAAAACATTTTTGAAAACTAAAAGTCTCATGCGTTTTAGTGGTGAAAAAATAATTTAAAAAATCGTTCGGGAAATGAGTTTACTCCCTGGGTACTTTCTTTGTATACTTTTGACTATACGGGCCGAGTACGGGATTTACGGGAAATCGAGGGTTTCCGTTTGCCGGCGATTAAACATCTTTTATTTAGCGTCTCATCAAAAATAAAAACATTTTTGAAAACTACAAGTCTCATGCGTTTTAGTGGTGAAAAAATAATTTTAAAAATCGTTCGGGAAATGAGTTTCTTTGTATACTTTTGACTATACGGGCCGAGTACGGGATTTACGGGAAATCGCGTGTTTTCGTTTGCCGGCGATTAAACTTCTTTTATTTAGCGTCTCATCAAAAATAAAAACATTTTTGAAAACTACAAGTCTCATGCGTTTTAGTGGTGAAAAAATAATTTAAAAAATCGTTCGGGAAATGAGTTTACTCCCTGGGTACTTTCTTTGTATACTTTTGACTATACGGGCCAAGTACGGGATTTACGGGAAATCGCGTGTTTTCGTTTGCCGGCGATTAAACATCTTTTATTTAGCGTCTTATCAAAAATAAAAACAATTTAGAAAACTACAAGTCTCATGCGTTTTATTGGTGAAAAAATAATTTAAAAAATCGTTCGGGAAATGAGTTTACTCCCTGGGTACTTTCTTTGTATACTTTTGACTATACGGGCCGAGGACGGGATTTACGGGAAAGTGCGGGTTTTGGTTTGCCGGCGATTAAACTTCTTTTATTCAGCGTCTCATCAAAAATGAAAATATTTTTGAAAATTACAAGTCTCATGCGTTTTAGTGGTGAAAAAATAATTTGAAAAATCGTTCTGAAAATGAGTTTACCCACAAGGTACTTTCTTTGTATACATTCGACTATAGGGGCCAAGCCCGGGATTTACAGGAAATCGCGGGTTTTCGTTTGCTGGCGATTAAACTTCTTTTATTCAGCGTCTCATCAAAAATGAAAATATTTTTGAAAACTACAAGTCTCATCCGTTTTAGTGGTGAAAAAATAATTTAAAAAATCATTCGGGAAATCAGTTTACTCCCTTGGTACTTTTTTTGTATACTTTTGACTATACGGGCCGAGTACGGGATTTACGGGAAAGCGCGGGTTTTCGTTTGCCGGCGATTAAACTTCTTTTATTCAGCGTTTCATCAAAAATGAAAATATTTTTGAAAACTACAAGTCTCATGCGTTTTAGTGGTGAAAAAATAATTTAAAAAATCGTTCGGGAAATGAATTTACTCCCTGGGTACTTTCTTTGCATACTTTGGACTATACGGGCCGAGTGCGGGATTTACGGGAAATCACGGGTTTTCGTTTGCCGGCGATTAAACTTCTTTTATTTAGCGTCTTATCAAAAATGAAAACATTTTTGAAAACTACAAGTCTCATGCGTTTTAGTGGTGAAAAAATAATTTAAAAAATCGTTCAGGAAATGAGTTTACTCCTTGAGTACTTTCTTTGTATACTCTTGACTATACGGGCCGAGTACCGGATTAACGGGAAATCGCGGGTTTTCGTTTGCCGGCGATTAAACTTCTTTTATTCAGCGTCTTATCAAAAATGAAAACATTTTTAAAAACTACAAGTTTCATGCGTTTTAGTGGTGAAAAAATAATTTGAAAAATCGTTCTGAAAATGAGTTTACCCACAAGGTACTTTCTTTGTATACTTTTGACTATACGGGCCGAGTCCGGGATTTACGGGAAATCACGGGTTTTCGTTTGCCGGCGATTAAACTTCTTTTATTCAGCGTCTTATAAAAAATGAAAACATTTTTGAAAACTACAAGTCTCATGCGTTTTAGTGGTGAAAAAATAATTTAAAAAATCGTTCGGGAAATGAGTTTACTCCCTGGATACTCTCTTTGTATACTTTTGATTATACGGGTCGTGTCTGGGATTTACGGGAAATCGCGGGTTTTCGTTTGCCGGCGATTAAACTTGTTTTATTTAGCGTCTCATCTAAAATGAAAATATTGTTGAAAACAACAAGTCTAATGCGTTTTAGTGGTGAAAAAATAATTTAAAATATCGTTCGGGAAATGAGTTTACTCCCTGGGTACTTTTTTTGTATACTTTTGACCATACGGGCCGAGTCCGGGATTTACGGGAAATCGCGGGTTTTCGTTTGCCGGCGATTAAACTTCTTTTATTTAGCGTTTCATCAAAAATGAAAACATTTTTGGAAAGTACAAGTGTCATGCGTTTTAGTGGTGAAAAAATAATTTAAAAAATCGTTCGTGAAATGAGTTTACTCCCTGGGTACTTTCTTTGCATAATTTTGACTATATGGGCCGAGTCCGGGATTTAGGGGAAATCGCGGGTTTTCGTTTGCCGGCAAATAAACTTCATTTATTTAGCGTCTCATCAAAAATGAAAACATTTTTAAAAACTACAAATCTCATGCGTTTTAGTGGTGAAAAAATAATTTAAAAAATCGTTCGGGAAATGAGTTTACTTCCTGGGTACTTTCTTTGTATACTTTTGACTATACGGGCCGAGTCCGGGATTTACGGGAAATCACGGGTTTTAGTTTGCCGGCGTTTAAACTTCTTTTATTCAGCGTCTCATCAAAAATGAAAACGTTTTTGAAAACTACAAGTCTCATGCGTTTTAGTGGTGAAAAAATAATTCAAAAAATCGTTCGGGAAATGAGTTTACTCCCTGGGTACTCTCTTTGTATACTTTTGATTATACGGGTCGTGTCCGGGATTTACGGGAAATCGCGGGTTTTCGTTTGCCGGCGATTAAACTGGTTTTATTTAGCGTCTCATCAAAAATGAAAATATTGTTGAAAACTACAAGTCTCATGCGTTTTAGTGGTGAAAAAATAATTTAAAATATCGTTCGGGAAATGAGTTTACTCCCTGAGTACTTTCTTTGTATACTTTTGACTATACGGGCCGAGTACCGGATTTACGGGAAATCGCGGGTTTTCGTTTGCCGGCGATTAAACTTCTTTTATTCAGCGTCTTATCAAAAATGAAAACATTTTTGAAAACTACAAGTCTCATGCGTTTTAGTGGTGAAAAAATAATTTAAAAAATCGTTCGGGAAATGAGTTTACTCCCTAGGTACTTTCTTTGTATAGTTTTGACCATACCGGCCGAGTCCGGGATTTACGGAAATCGCGGGTTTTCGTTTGCCGGCGATTAAACTGGTTTTATTTAGCGTTTCATCAAAAATGAAAATATTGTTGAAAACTACAAGTCTCATGCGTTTTAGTGGTGAAAAAATAATTTAAAATATCGTTCGGGAAATGAGTTTACTCCCTGAGTACTTTCTTTGTATACTTTTGACTATACGGGCCGAGTACCGGATTTACGGGAAATCGCGGGTTTTCGTTTGCCGGCGATTAAACTTCTTTTATTCAGCGTCTTATCAAAAATGAAAACATTTTTGAAAACTACAAGTCTCATGCGTTTTAGTGGTGAAAAAATAATTTAACAAATCGTTCGGGAAATGAGTTTACTCCCTGGGTACTTTCTTTGTATAGTTTTGACCATACCGGCCGAGTCCGGGATTTACGGCAAATCGCGGGTTTTCGTTTGCCGGCGATTAAACTTCTTTTATTTAGCGTTTCATCAAAAATGTAAACATTTTTGAAAACTACAAGTGTCATGCGTTTTTGTGGTGAAAAAATAATTTAAAATATCGTTCGGGAAATAGGTTTACTCCCTGGGTACTTTCTTTGTATAATTTTGATTATACGGGCCGAGTCCGGGATTTAGGGGAAATCGCGGGTTTTCGTTTGCCGGCGAATAAACTTCATTTATTTAGCGTCTCATCAAAAATGAAAACATTTTTAAAACCTACAAGTCTCATGCGTTTTAGTGGTGAAAAAATAATTTAAAAAATCGTTCGGAAATGAGTTTACTCCCTGAGTACTATCTTTGTATACTTTTGACTATACGGGCCGAGTCCGGGATTTACGGGAAATCGCGGGTTTTCGTTTGCCGGCGATTAAACTTCTTTTATTCAGCGTCTCATCAAAAATTAAAACACTTTTGAAAACTACAAGTGTCATGCGTTTTAGTGGTGAAAAAATGATTTAAAAAATCGTTCGGGAAATGCGTTTACTCCCTGGGTACTCTCTTTGTATACTTTTGATTATACGGGTCGTGTCCAGGATTTACGGGAAATCGCGGGTTTTCGTTTGCCGGCGATTAAACTTGTTTTATTTAGCGTCTCATCAAAAATGAAAACATTGTTGAAAACTACAAGTCTCATGCGTTTTAGTGGTGAAAAAATAATTTAAAAAATCGTTCTGAAAATGAGTTTAATCACAGGGTACTTTCTTTGTATACATTCAACTATACAAGCCGAGTACCGGATTTACGGGAAATCGCGGGTTTTCGTTTGCCGGCGATTAAACTTCTTTTATTCAGCGTCTTCTCAAAAATGAAAACATTTTTGAAAACTACAATTCTCATGCGTTTTAATGGTGAAAAAATAATTTAAAAAATCGTTCGGGAAATGAGTTTACTCCCTGGGTACCTTCTTTGTATAATTGTGACTATACGGGCCGAGTCCGGGATTTACGGGAAATCGCGGGTTTTCGTTTGCCGGCGATTAAACTTCTTTTATTCAGCGTCTCATCAAAAATGAAAACATTTTTGAAAACTACAAGTGTCATGCGTTTTAGTGGTGAAAAAATGATTTAAAAAATCCTTCGGGAAATGAGTTTACTCCCTGGGTACTCTCTTTGTCTACTTTTGATTATACGGGTCGTGTCCGGGATTTACGGGAAATCGCGGGTTTTCGTTTGCCGGCGATTAAACTTGTTTTATTTAGCGTCTCATCAAAAATGAAAACATTTTTGAAAACTACAAGTCACATGCGTTTTAGTGGTGAAAAAATAATTTAAAAAATCGTTCTGAAAATGAGTTTATTCACAGGGTACTTTCTTTGTATACATTCAACTATACGGGCCGAGCCAGGGATTGACGGGAAAAGCGGGTTTCGGTTGTCGGCGATTAAACTGCCTTCATTCGGCGTCTCATCAAAAATGTAAACATTTTTGAATACTACAAGTCTCATTCGTTCTAGTGGTGCAGAAATAATTTGAAAAATCGTTCGGGAAATCAGTTTACTCCCTGGGTACTCTCTTTGTATACTTTTGATTATACGGGTCGTGTCCGGGATTTACGGGAAATCGCGGGTTTTCGTTTGGCGGCGATTAAACTTGTTTTATTTAGCGTCTCATCAAAAATGAAAACATTCTTGAAAACTACAAGTGTCATGCGTTTTAGTGGTGAAAAAATAATTTAAAAAATCGTTCGGGAAATAAGTTTACTCCCTGGGTACCTTCTTTGTATAATTGTGACTATACGGGCCGAGTCCGGGATTTACGGGAAATCGCGGGTTTTCGTTTGCCGGCGATTAAACTTCTTTTATTCAGCGTCTTCTCAAAAATGAAATTATTTTTGAAAACTACAATTCTCATGCGTTTTAATGGTGAAAAAATAATTTAAAAAATCGTTCGGGAAATGAGTTTACTCCCTGGGTACCTTCTTTGTATAATTGTGACTATACGGGCCGAGTCCGGGATTTACGGGAAATCGCGGGTTTTCGTTTGTCGGCGATTAAACTTCTTTTATTTAGCGTCTCATCAAAAATGAAAATATTGTTGAAAACTACAAGTCTCATGCGTTTTAGTGGTGAAAAAATAATTTAAAATATCGTTCGGGAAATGAGTTTACTCCCTGAGTACTTTCTTTGTATACTTTTGACTATACGGGCCGAGTACTGGATTTACGGGAAATCGCGGGTTTTCGTTTGCCGGCGATTAAACTTCTTTTATTCAGCGTCTTCTCAAAAATGAAAACATTTTTGAAAACTACAATTCTCATGCGTTTTAGTGGTGAAAAATAATTTAAAAAATCGTACGGGAAATGAGTTTACTCCCTGGGTACTTTCTTTGTATACTTTTGATTATACGGGTCGTGTCCGGGATTTACGGGAAATCGCGGGTTTTCGTTTGGCGGCGATTAAACTTGTTTTATTTAGCGTCTCATCAAAAATGAAAACATTCTTGAAAACTACAAGTGTCATGCGTTTTAGTGGTGAAAAAATAATTTAAAAAATCGTTCGGGAAATAAGTTTACTCCCTGGGTACCTTCTTTGTATAATTGTGACTATACGGGCCGAGTCCGGGATTTACGGGAAATCGCGGGTTTTCGTTTGCCGGCGATTAAACTTCTTTTATTCAGCGTCTTCTCAAAAATGAAATTATTTTTGAAAACTACAATTCTCATGCGTTTTAATGGTGAAAAAATAATTTAAAAAATCGTTCGGGAAATGAGTTTACTCCCTGGGTACCTTCTTTGTATAATTGTGACTATACGGGCCGAGTCCGGGATTTACGGGAAATCGCGGGTTTTCGTTTGTCGGCGATTAAACTTCTTTTATTTAGCGTCTCATCAAAAATGAAAATATTGTTGAAAACTACAAGTCTCATGCGTTTTAGTGGTGAAAAAATAATTTAAAATATCGTTCGGGAAATGAGTTTACTCCCTGAGTACTTTCTTTGTATACTTTTGACTATACGGGCCGAGTACTGGATTTACGGGAAATCGCGGGTTTTCGTTTGCCGGCGATTAAACTTCTTTTATTCAGCGTCTTCTCAAAAATGAAAACATTTTTGAAAACTACAATTCTCATGCGTTTTAGTGGTGAAAAATAATTTAAAAAATCGTACGGGAAATGAGTTTACTCCCTGGGTACTTTCTTTATATACTTTTGACTATACGGGCCGAGTACTGGATTTACGGGAAATCGCAGGTTTTCGTTTGCCGGCGATTAAACTTCTTTTATTAAGCGTCTTATCAAAAATGAAAACATTTTTGAAAACTACAAGTCTCATGCGTTTTAGTGGTGAAAAAATAATTTAAAAAATCGTTCGGGAAATGAGTTTACTCCCTGGGTACTTTCTTTGCATAGTTTTGACCATACGGGCCGAGTCAGGGATTTACGGGAAATCGCGGGTTTTCGTTTGCCGGCGATTAAACTTCTTTTATTTAGCGTTTCATCAAAAATGAAAACATTCTTGAAAACTACAAGTGTCATGCGTTTTAGTGGTGAAAAAATAATTTAAAAAATCGTTCGGGAAATAAGTTTACTCCCTGGGTACCTTCTTTGTATAATTGTGACTATACGGGCCGAGTCCGGGATTTACGGGAAATCGCGGGTTTTCGTTTGCCGGCGATTAAACTTCTTTTATTCAGCGTCTTCTCAAAAATGAAAACATTTTTGAAAACTACAATTCTCATGCGTTTTAATGGTGAAAAAATAATTTAAAAAATCGTTCGGGAAATGAGTTTACTCCCTGGGTACCTTCTTTGTATAATTGTGACTATACGGGCCGAGTCCGGGATTTACGGGAAATCGCGGGTTTTCGTTTGCCGGCGATTAAACTTCTTTTATTCAGCGTCTCATCAAAAATGAAAACATTTTTAAAAACTACAAGTGTCATGCGTTTTAGTGGTGAAAAAATGATTTAAAAAATCCTTCGGGAAATGAGTTTACTCCCTGGGTACTCTCTTTGTCTACTTTTGATTATACGGGTCGTGTCCGGGATTTACGGGAAATCGCGGGTTTTCGTTTGCCGGCGATTAAACTTGTTTTATTTAGCGTCTCATCAAAAATGAAAACATTTTTGAAAACTACAAGTCACATGCGTTTTAGTGGTGAAAAAATAATTTAAAAAATCGTTCTGAAAATGAGTTTATTCACAGGGTACTTTCTTTGTATACATTCAACTATACGGGCCGAGCCAGGGATTGACGGGAAAAGCGGGTTTCGATTGTCGGCGATTAAACTGCCTTCATTCGGCGTCTCATCAAAAATGTAAACATTTTTGAATACTACAAGTCTCATTCGTTCTAGTGGTGCAGAAATAATTTGAAAAATCGTTCGGGAAATCAGTTTACTCCCTGGGTACTCTCTTTGTATACTTTTGATTATACGGGTCGTGTCTGGGATTTACGGGAAATCGCGGGTTTTCGTTTGGCGGCGAATAAACTTGTTTTATTTAGCGTCTCATCAAAAATGAAAACATTGTTGAAAACTACAAGTCTCATGCGTTTTAGTGGTGAAAAAATAATTTGAAAAATCGTTCTGAAAATGAGTTTACCCACAAGGTACTTTCTTTGTATACATTCGACTATAGGGGCCAAGCCCGGGATTTACAGGAAATCGCGGGTTTTCGTTTGCTGGCCATTAAACTTCTTTTATTCAGCGTCTCATCAAAAATGAAAATATTTTTGAAAACTACAAGTCTCATTCGCTTTAGTGGTGAAAAAATAATTTCAAAAATCGTTCGGGAAATGAGTTTACTCCCTGGGTACTTTCTTTGCATAGTTTTGATTATACGGGTCGTGTCCGGGATTTACGGGAAATCGCGGGTTTTCGTTTGCCGGCGATTAAACTTCTTTTACTTAGCGTCTCATCAAAAATGAAAATATTGTTGAAAACTACAAGTGTCATGCGTTTTAGTGGTGAAAAAATAATTTAAAATATCGTTCGGGAAATGAGTTTACTCCCTGAGTACTTTCTTTGTATACTTTTGACTATACGGGCCGAGTCCGGGATTTACGGGAAATCGCGGGTTTTCGTTTGCCGGCAATTAAACTTCTTTTATTTAGCGTCTCATCAAAAATGAAAACATTGTTGAAAACTACAAGTCTCATGCGTTTTAGTGGTGAAAAAATAATTTGAAAAATCGTTCTGAAAATGAGTTTACCCACAAGGTACTTTCTTTGTATACATTCGACTATAGGGGCCAAGCCCGGGATTTACAGGAAATCGCGGGTTTTCGTTTGCTGGCCATTAAACTTCTTTTATTCAGCGTCTCATCAAAAATGAAAATATTTTTGAAAACTACAAGTCTCATTCGTTTTAGTGGTGAAAAAATAATTTAAAAAATCGTTCGGGAAATGAGTTTACTCCCTGGGTACTTTCTTTGCATAGTTTTGATTATACGGGTCGTGTCCGGGATTTACGGGAAATCGCGGGTTTTCGTTTGCCGGCGATTAAACTTCTTTTATTTAGCGTCTCATCAAAAATGAAAATATTGTTGAAAACTACAATCTCATGCGTTTTAGTGGTGAAAAAATAATTTAAAATATCGTTCGGGAAATGAGTTTACTCCCTGAGTACTTTCTTTGTATACTTTTGACTATACGGGCCGAGTCCGGGATTTACGGGAAATCGCGGGTTTTCGTTTGCCGGCGATTAAACTTCTTTTATTTAGCGTCTCATCAAAAATGAAAACATTTTTGAAAACTACAAGTCTCATGCGTTTTAGTGGTGAAAAAATAATTTAAAAAATCGTTCGGGAAATGAGTTTACTTCCTGGGTACTTTCTTTGTATACTTTTGACTATACGGTCCGAGTACGGGATTTACGGGAAATCGTCGGTTTTCGTTTGGCGGCGATTAAACTTCTTTTATTTAGCGTCTCATCAAAAATAAAAACATTTTTGAAAACTGCAAGTCTCATGCGTTTTAGTGGTGAAAAAATAATTTAAAAAATCGTTCGGGAAATGAGTTTACTCCCCGAGTACTTTCTTTGTATACTTTTGACTATACGGGCCGAGTACCGGACTTACGGGAAATCGCGGGTTTTCGTTTGCCGGCGATTAAACTTCTTTTATTCAGCGTCTCATCAAAAATGAAAACATTTTTGAAAACTGCAAGTCTCATGCGTTTTAGTGGTGAAAAAATAATTTAAAAAATCGTTCGGGAAATGAGTTTACTCCCTGGGTACTTTCTTTGCATAGTTTTGACCATACGGGCCGAGTCAGGGATTTACGGGAAATCGCGGGTTTTCGTTTGCCGGCGATTAAACTTCTTTTATTTAGCGTTTCATCAAAAATGAAAACATTCTTGAAAACTACAAGTGTCATGCGTTTTAGTGGTGAAAAAATAATTTAAAAAATCGTTCGGGAAATAAGTTTACTCCCTGGGTACCTTCTTTGTATAATTGTGACTATACGGGCCGAGTCCGGGATTTACGGGAAATCGCGGGTTTTCGTTTGCCGGCGATTAAACTTCTTTTATTCAGCGTCTTCTCAAAAATGAAAACATTTTTGAAAACTACAATTCTCATGCGTTTTAATGGTGAAAAAATAATTTAAAAAATCGTTCGGGAAATGAGTTTACTCCCTGGGTACCTTCTTTGTATAATTGTGACTATACGGGCCGAGTCCGGGATTTACGGGAAATCGCGGGTTTTCGTTTGCAGGCGATTAAACTTCTTTTATTCAGCGTCTCATCAAAAATGAAAACATTTTTGAAAACTACAAGTGTCATGCGTTTTAGTGGTGAAAAAATGATTTAAAAAATCCTTCGGGAAATGAGTTTACTCCCTGGGTACTCTCTTTGTCTACTTTTGATTATA
Source organism: Hydractinia symbiolongicarpus (assembly GCF_029227915.1). Classification (NCBI taxonomy): domain Eukaryota; kingdom Metazoa; phylum Cnidaria; class Hydrozoa; order Anthoathecata; family Hydractiniidae; genus Hydractinia; species Hydractinia symbiolongicarpus. The sequence continues at coordinate 1,046,649 of NC_079886.1, forward strand.
CGGGTCGTGTCCGGGATTTACGGGAAATCGCGGGTTTTCGTTTGCCGGCGATTAAACTTGTTTTATTTAGCGTCTCATCAAAAATGAAAACATTTTTGAAAACTACAAGTCACATGCGTTTTAGTGGTGAAAAAATAATTTAAAAAATCGTTCTGAAAATGAGTTTATTCACAGGGTACTTTCTTTGTATACATTCAACTATACGGGCCGAGCCAGGGATTGACGGGAAAAGCGGGTTTCGGTTGTCGGCGATTAAACTGCCTTCATTCGGCGTCTCATCAAAAATGTAAACATTTTTGAATACTACAAGTCTCATTCGTTCTAGTGGTGCAGAAATAATTTGAAAAATCGTTCGGGAAATCAGTTTACTCCCTGGGTACTCTCTTTGTATACTTTTGATTATACGGGTCGTGTCTGGGATTTACGGGAAATCGCGGGTTTTCGTTTGGCGGCGATTAAACTTGTTTTATTTAGCGTCTCATCAAAAATGAAAACATTGTTGAAAACTACAAGTCTCGTGCGTTTTAGTGGTGAAAAAATAATTTGAAAAATCGTTCTGAAAATGAGTTTACCCACAAGGTACTTTCTTTGTATACATTCGACTATAGGGGCCAAGCCCGGGATTTACAGGAAATCGCGGGTTTTCGTTTGCTGGCCATTAAACTTCTTTTATTCAGCGTCTCATCAAAAATGAAAATATTTTTGAAAACTACAAGTCTCATTCGTTTTAGTGGTGAAAAAATAATTTAAAAAATCGTTCGGGAAATGAGTTTACTCCCTGGGTACTTTCTTTGCATAGTTTTGATTATACGGGTCGTGTCCGGGATTTACGGGAAATCGCGGGTTTTCGTTTGCCGGCGATTAAACTTCTTTTATTTAGCGTCTCATCAAAAATGAAAATATTGTTGAAAACTACAAGTCTCATGCGTTTTAGTGGTGAAAAAATAATTTAAAATATCGTTCGGGAAATGAGTTTACTCCCTGGGTACTTTCTTTGCATAGTTTTGACCATACGGGCCGAGTCAGGGATTTACGGGAAATCGCGGGTTTTCGTTTGCCGGCGATTAAACTTCTTTTATTTAGCGTTTCATCAAAAATGAAAACATTCTTGAAAACTACAAGTGTCATGCGTTTTAGTGGTGAAAAAATAATTTAAAAAATCGTTCGGGAAATAAGTTTACTCCCTGGGTACCTTCTTTGTATAATTGTGACTATACGGGCCGAGTCCGGGATTTACGGGAAATCGCGGGTTTTCGTTTGCCGGCGATTAAACTTCTTTTATTCAGCGTCTCATCAAAAATGAAAACATTTTTGAAAACTACAAGTGTCATGCGTTTTAGTGGTGAAAAAATGATTTAAAAAATCGTTCGGGAAATGAGTTTACTCCCTGGGTACTCTCTTTGTATACTTTTGATTATACGGGTCGTGTCCGGGATTTACGGGAAATCGCGGGTTTTCGCTTGGCGGCGATTAAACTTGTTTTATTTAGCGTCTCATCAAAAATGAAAACATTGTTGAAAACTATCAGTCTCATGCGTTTTAGTGGTGAAAAAATAATTTGAAAAATCGTTCTGAAAATGAGTTTACCCACAAGGTACTTTCTTTGTATACATTCGACTATAGAGGCCAAGCCCGGGATTTACAGGAAATCGCGGGTTTTCGTTTGCTGGCGATTAAACTTCTTTTATTCAGCGTCTCATCAAAAATGAAACCATTTTTGAAAACTACAAGTGTCATGCGTTTTAGTGGTGAAAAAATGATTTAAAAAATCGTTCGGGAAATGAGTTTACTCCCTGGGTACTTTCTTTGCATAGTTTTGACCATACGGGCCGAGTCAGGGATTTACGGGAAATCGCGGGTTTTCGTTTGCCGGCGATTAAACTTCTTTTATTTAGCGTTTCATCAAAAATGGAAACATTCTTGAAAACTACAAGTGTCATGCGTTTTAGTGGTGAAAAAATAATTTAAAAAATCATTCGGGAAATCAGTTTACTCCCTGGGTACTTTTTTTGTATAGTTTTGACTATACGGGCCGAGTACGGGATTTACGGGAAATCGCGGGTTTTCGCTTGGCGGCGATTAAACTTGTTTTATTTAGCGTCTCATCAAAAATGAAAACATTGTTGAAAACTATCAGTCTCATGCGTTTTAGTGGTGAAAAAATAATTTGAAAAATCGTTCTGAAAATGAGTTTACCCACAAGGTACTTTCTTTGTATACATTCGACTATAGAGGCCAAGCCCGGGATTTACAGGAAATCGCGGGTTTTCGTTTGCTGGCGATTAAACTTCTTTTATTCAGCGTCTCATCAAAAATGAAAACATTTTTGAAAACTACAAGTGTCATGCGTTTTAGTGGTGAAAAAATGATTTAAAAAATCGTTCGGGAAATGAGTTTACTCCCTGGGTACTTTCTTTGCATAGTTTTGACCATACGGGCCGAGTCAGGGATTTACGGGAAATCGCGGGTTTTCGTTTGCCGGCGATTAAACTTCTTTTATTCAGCGTCTCATCAAAAATGAAAATATTTTTAAATACTACAAGTCTCATGGGCTTTAGTGGTGAAATAATAATTTAAAAAATCGTTCGGGAAATGAGTTTACACCCTGGGTACTTTCTTTGTATACTTTTGACTATACGGGCCGAGTCCGGGATTTACGGGAAATCGCAGGTTTTCGTTTGCCGGCGATTAAACTTCTCTTATTCAGCGTCTCATCAAAAATGAAAATATTTTTAAATACTACAAGTCTCATGGGCTTTAGTGGTGAAATAATAATTTAAAAAATCGTTCGGGAAATGAGTTTACACCCTGGGTACTTTCTTTGTATACTTTTGACTATACGGGCCGAGTCCGGGATTTACGGGAAATCGCAGGTTTTCGTTTGCCGGCGATTAAACTTCTTTTATTCAGCGTCTCATCAAAAATAAAAACATTTTTGAAAACTACAAGTCTCATGCGTTTTAGTGGTGAAAAAATAATTTAAAAAATCGTTCGGGAAATGAGTTTACTCCCTGGGCACTTTCTTTGTATACTTTTGACTATGCGGGCCGAGTCCGGGGTTTACGGGAAATGGCGGGTTTTCGTTTGCCGGCTATTAAACTTCTTTTATTCAGCGTCTCATCAAAAATGAAAATATTTTTGAAAACTACGAGTCTCATGCGTTTTATTGGTGAAAAAATAATTTAAAAAATCGTTCGGGAAATGAATTTACTCCCTGGGTACTTTCTTTGCATACTTTTGACTATACGGGCCGAGTGCGGGATTTACGGGAAATCACGGGTTTTCGTTTGCCGGCGATTAAACTTCTTTTATTCCGCGTCTTATCAAAAATGAAAACATTTTTGAAAACTACAAGTCTCATGCGTTTTAGTGGTGAAAAAATAATTTAAAAAATCGTTCAGGAAATGAGTTTACTCCTTGAGTACTTTCTTTGTATACTCTTGACTATACGGGCCGAGTACCGGATTAACGGAAAATCGCGGGTTTTCGTTTGCCGGCGATTAAACTTCTTTTATTCAGCGTCTCATCAAAAATGAAAACATTTTTGAAAACTACAAGTGTCATGCGTTTTAGTGGTGAAAAAATGATTTAAAAAATCGTTCGGGAAATGAGTTTACCCACAAGGTACTTTCTTTGTATACATTCGACTATAGAGGCCAAGCCCGGGATTTACAGGAAATCGCGGGTTTTCGTTTGCTGGCGATTAAACTCCTTTTATTCAGCGTCTCATCAAAAATGAAAATATTTTTGAAAACTACAAGTCTCATCCGTTTTAGTGGTGAAAAAATAATTTAAAAAATCATTCGGGAAATCAGTTTACTCCCTGGGTACTTTTTTTGTATAGTTTTGACTATACGGGCCGACTACGGGATTTACGGGAAAGCGCGGGTTTTCGTTTGCCGGCGATTAAACTTCTTTTATTCAGCGTCTCATCAAAAATGAAATTATTTTTGAAAACTACGAGTCTCATGCGTTTTAGTGGTGAAAAAATAATTTAAAAAATCGTTCGGGAAATGAATTTACTCCCTGGGTACTTTCTTTGCATACTTTTGACTATACGGGCCGAGTGCGGGATTTACGGGAAATCACGGGTTTTCGTTTGCCGGCGATTAAACTTCTTTTATTCAGCGTCTTATCAAAAATGAAAACATTTTTGAAAACTACAAGTCTCATGCGTTTTAGTGGTGAAAAAATAATTTAAAAAATCGTTCAGGAAATGAGTTTACTCCTTGAGTACTTTCTTTGTATACTCTTGACTATACGGGCCGAGTACCGGATTAACGGAAAATCGCGGGTTTTCGTTTGCCGGCGATTAAACTTCTTTTATTCAGCGTCTTATCAAAAATGAAAACATTTTTGAAAACTACTAGTTTCATGCGTTTTAGTGGTGAAAAAATAATTTGAAAAATCGTTCTGAAAATGAGTTTACCCACAAGGTACTTTCTTTGTATACATTCGCCTATAGGGGCCAAGCCCGGGATTTACAGGAAATCGCGGGTTTTCGTTTGCTGGCGATTAAACTTCTTTTATTTAGCGTTTCATCAAAAATGAAAACATTTTTGGAAACTACAAGTGTCATGCGTTTTAGTGGTGAAAAAATAATTTAAAAAATCGTTCGTGAAATGAGTTTACTCCCTGGGTACTTTCTTTGCATAATTTTGACTATACGGGCCGAGTCCGGGATTTAGGGAAATCGCGGGTTTTCGTTTGCCGGCGAATAAACTTCATTTATTTAGCGTCTCATCAAAAATGAAAACATTTTTAAAAACTACAAGTCTCATGCGTTTTAGTGGTGAAAAAATAATTTAAAAAATCGTTCGGGAAATGAGTTTACTCCCTGGGTACCTTCTTTGTATAATTGTGACTATACGGGCCGAGTCCGGGATTTACGGGAAATCGCGGTTTTCGTTTGCCGGCGATTAAACTTCTTTTATTCAGCGTCTCATCAAAAATGAAAACATTTTTGAAAACTACAAGTGTCATGCGTTTTAGTGGTGAAAAAATGATTTAAAAAATCGTTCGGGAAATGAGTTTACTCCCTGGGTACTCTCTTTGTATACTTTTGATTATACGGGTCGTGTCCGGGATTTACAAGAAATTGCGGGTTTTCGTTTGCCGGCGATTAAACTTGTTTTATTCAGCGTCTCATCAAAAATGAAAACATTTTTGAAAACTACAAGTCTCATGCGTTTTAGTGGTGAAAAAATAATTTAAAAAATCGTTTGGGAAATGAGTTTACTCCCTGGGTACTCTCTTTGTATACTTTTGATTATACGGGTCGTGTCCGGGATTTACGGGAAATCGCGGGTTTTCGTTTGCCGGCGATTAAACTTGTTTTATTTAGCGTCTCATCAAAAATGAAAACATTTTTGAAAACTACAAGTCTCATGCGTTTTAGTGGTGAAAAAATGATTTAAAAAATCGTTCGGGAAATGAGTTTACTTCCTGGGTACTCTCTTTGTATACTTTTGAGTATACGGGACGTGTCCGGGATTTACGGGAAATCGCGGGTTTTCGTTTGCCGGCGATTAAACTTGTTTTATTCAGCGTCTCATCAAAAATGAAAACATTTTTGAAAACTACAAGTCTCATGCGTTTTAGTGGTGAAAAAATAATTTAAAAAATCGTTCGGGAAATGAGTTTACTCCCTGGGTACTCTCTTTGTATACTTTTGATTATACGGGTCGTGTCCGGGATTTACGGGAAATCGCGGGTTTTCGTTTGCCGGCGATTAAACTTGTTTTATTTAGCGTCTCATCAAAAATGAAAACATTTTTGAAAACTACAAGTCTCATGCGTTTTAGTGGTGAAAAAATAATTTAAAAAATCGTTCTGAAAATGAGTTTATTCACAGGGTATTTCTTTGTATACATTCAACTATACGGGCCGAGCCACGGATTTACTGGAAAAGCGGGTTTTTGGTTGTCGGCGATTAAACTGCCTTCATTCGGCGTCTCATCAAAAATGTAAACATTTTTGAATACTACAAGTCTCATTCGTTCTAGTGGTGCAGAAATAATTTGAAAAATCGTTCAGGAAATCTGTTTACTCCCTGGGTACTTTTTTTGTATACTTTTGACTATACGGGCCAAGTACGGGATTTACGGGAAAGCGCGGGTTTTCGTTTGCCGGCGATTAAACTTCTTTTATTCAGCGTCTCATCAAAAATGAAAATATTTTTGAAAACTACGAGTCTCATGCGTTTTAGTGGTGAAAAAATAATTTAAAAAATCGTTCGGGAAATGAATTTACTCCCTGGGTACTTTCTTTGCATACTTTTGACTATACGGGCCGAGTGCGGGATTTACGGGAAATCACGGGTTTTCGTTTGCCGGCGATTAAACTTCTTTTATTCAGCGTCTTATCAAAAATGAAAACATTTTTGAAAACTACAAGTCTCATGCGTTTTAGTGGTGAAAAAATAATTTAAAAAATCGTTCAGGAAATGAGTTTAATCCTTGAGTACTTTCTTTGTATACTCTTGACTATACGGGCCGAGTACCGGATTAACGGAAAATCGCGGGTTTTCGTTTGCCGGCGATTAAACTTCTTTTATTCAGCGTCTTATCAAAAATGAAAACATTTTTAAAAAAACTCCAAGTTTCATGCGTTTTAGTGGTGAAAAAATAATTTGAAAAATCGTTCTGAAAATGAGTTTACCCACAAGGTACTTTCTTTGTATACATTCGCCTATAGGGGCCAAGCCCGGGATTTACAGGAAATCGCGGGTTTTCGTTTGCTGGCGATTAAACTTCTTTTATTTAGAGTTTCATCAAAAATGAAAACATTTTTGGAAACTACAAGTGTCATGCGTTTTAGTGGTGAAAAAATAATTTAAAAAATCGTTCGTGAAATGAGTTTACTCCCTGGGTACTTTCTTTGCATAATTTCGACTATACGGGCCGAGTCCGGGATTTAGGGAAATCGCGGGTTTTCGTTTGCCGGCGAATAAACTTCATTTATTTAGCGTCTCATCAAAAATGAAAACATTTTTAATAACTACAAGTCTCATGCGTTTTAGTGGTGAAAAAATAATTTAAAAAATCGTTCGGGAAATGAGTTTACTTCCTGATAACTTTCTTTGTATACTTTTGACTATACGGGCCGAGTCCGGGATTTACGGGAAATCACGGGTTTTCGTTTGCCGGCGATTAAACTTCTTTTATTCAGCGTCTTATCAAAAATGAAAACATTTTTGAAAACTACAAGTCTCATGCGTTTTAGAGGTGAAAAAATAATTTAAAAAATCGTTCGGGAAATGAGTTTACTCCCTGGGTACTCTCTTTGTATACTTTTGATTATACGGGTCGTGTCCGGGATTTACGGGAAATCGCGGGTTTTCGTTTGCCGGCGATTAAACTTGTTTTATTTAGCGTCTCATCAAAAATGAAAATATTGTTAAAAACTACAAGTCTCATGCGTTTTAGTGGTGAAAAAATAATTTAAAATATCGTTTGGGAAATGAGTTTACTCCCTGAGTACTTTCTTTGTATACATTTGACTATACGGGCCGAGTACCGGATTTACGGGAAATCGCGGGTTTTCGTTTGCCGGCGATTAAACTTCTTTTATTCAGCGTCTTATCAAAAATGAAAACATTTTTGAAAACTACAAGTCTCATGCGTTTTAGTGGTGAAAAAATAATTTAAAAAATCGTTCGGAAATGAGTTTACTCCCTGGGTACTTTCTTTGTATACTTTTGACCATACGGGCCGAGTCCGGGATTTACGGGAAATTGCGGGTTTTCGTTTGCCGGCGATTAAACTTCTTTTTATTAGCGTTTCATCAAAAATGAAAACATTTTTGGAAACTATCAGTGTCATGCGTTTTAGTGGTGAAAAAATAATTTAAAAAATCGTTCGTGAAATGAGTTTACTCCCTGGGTACTTTCTTTGCATAATTTTGACTATACGGGCCGAGTCCGGGATTTAGGGGAAATCGCGGGTTTTCGTTTGCCGGCGAATAAACTTCATTTATTTAGCGTCTCATCAAAAATGAAAACATTTTTAAAAACTACAAGTCTCATGCGTTTTAGTGGTGAAAAAATAATTTATAAAATCGTTCGAGAAATGAGTTTACTTCCTGGGTACTTTCTTTGTATACTTTTGACTATACGGGCCGAGTCAGGGATTTACTGAAAATCACGGGTTTTCGTTTGCCGGCGATTAAACTTCTTTTATTCAGCGTCTCATTAAAAATGAAAACATTTTTAAAAACTACAAGTGTCATGCGTTTTAGTGGTGAAAAAATAATTCAAAAAATCGTTCGGGAAATGAGTTTACTCCCTGGGTACTCTCTTTGTATACTTTTGATTATACGGGTCGTGTCCGGGATTTACGGGAAATCGCGGGTTTTCGTTTGCCAGCGATTAAACTGGTTTTATTTAGCGTCTCATCAAAAATGAAAATATTGTTGAAAATTACAAGTCTCATGCGTTTTAGTGGTGAAAAAATAATTTAAAATATCGTTCGGGAAATGAGTTTACTCCCTGGGTACTTTCTTTGTTTAGTTTTGACCATACCGGCCGAGTCCGGGATTTACGGGAAATCGCGGGTTTTCGTTTGCCGGCGATTAAACTTCTTTTATTTAGCGTTTCATCAAAAATGTAAACATTTTTGAAAACTACAAGTGTCATGCGTTTTAGTGGTGAAAAAATAATTTAAAAAATCGTTCGGGAAATAAGTTTACTCCCTGGGTACTTTCTTTGTATAATTTTGATTATACGGGCCGAGTCCGGGATTTAGGGGAAATCGCGGGTTTTCGTTTGCCGGCGAATAAACTTCATTTATTTAGCGTCTCATCAAAAATGAAAACATTTTTAAAAACTACAAGTCTCATGCGTTTTAGTGGTGAAAAAATAATTTAAAAAATCGTTCGGGAAATGAGTTTACTCCCTGGGTACTTTCTTTGTATACTTTTGACTATACGGGCCGAGTCCGGGATTTACGGGAAATCGCGGGTTTTCGTTTGCCGGCGATTAAACTTGTTTTATTTAGCGTCTCATCAAAAATGAAAACATTGTTGAAAACTACAAGTCTTATGCGTTTTAGTGGTGAAAAAATAATTTAAAAAATCGTTCTGAAAATGAGTTTATTCACAGGGTACTTTCTTTGTATACATTCAACTATACAAGCCGAGTACCGGATTTACGGGAAATCGCGGGTTTTCGTTTGCCGGCGATTAAACTTCTTTTATTTAGCGTCTTCTCAAAAATGAAAACATTTTTGAAAACTACAAGTCTCATGCGTTTTAGTGGTGAAAAAATAATTTAAAAAATCGTTCGGGAAATGAGTTTACTCCCTGGGTACTTTCTTTATATACTTTTGACTATACGGGCCGAGTACCGGATTTACGGGAAATCGCAGGTTTTCGTTTTCCGGCGATTAAACTTCTTTTATTAAGCGTCTTATCAAAAATGAAAACATTTTTGAAAACTACAAGTCTCATGCGTTTTAGTGGTGAAAAAATAATTTAAAAAATCGTTCGGGAAATCAGTTTACTCCCTGGGTACTTTCTTTTATACATTCGACTATACGGGCCAAGTTCGGGATTTACAGGAAATCCCGAGTTTTCGTTTGCCAGCGATTAAACTTCTTTTATTCAGCGTCTCATCAAAAATGAAAACATTTTTGAAAACTACAAGTCTCATGCGTTTTAGTGGTGAAAAGATAATTTAAAAAATCGTTCGGGAAAGGAGTTTACTCCCTGGGTACTTTCTTTGTATACTTTTGATTATACGGGACGTTTCCGGGATTTACGGGAAATCGCGGATTTTCGTTTGCCGGCGAATAAACTTGTTTTATTTAGCGTCTCATCAAAAATGAAAAAATTTTTGAAAACTACAAGTCTCATGCGTTTTAGTGGTGAAAAAATAATTTAAAAATCGTTCGAGAAATGAGTTTACTTCCTGGGTACTTTCTTTGTATACTTTTGACTATACGGGCCGAGTCCGGGATTTACTGAAAATCACGGGTTTTCGTTTGCACTACAAGTCTCATGCGTTTTAGTGGTGAAAAAATAATTTAAAAAATCGTTCGGGAAATGAGTTTACTTCCTGATAACTTTCTTTGTATACTTTTGACTATACGGGCCGAGTACCGGATTTACGGGAAATCGCGGGTTTTCGTTTGCCGGCGATTAAACTTCTTTTATTCAGCGTCTTATCAAAAATGAAAACATTTTTGAAAACTACAAGTCTCGTGCGTTTTAGTGGTGAAAAAATAATTTAAAAAATCGTTCGGAAATGAGTTTACTCCCTGGGTACTTTCTTTGTATACTTTTGACCATACGGGCCGAGTCCGGGATTTACGGGAAATTGCGGGTTTTCGTTTGCCGGCGATTAAACTTCTTTTTATTAGCGTTTCATCAAAAATGAAAACATTTTTGGAAACTATCAGTGTCATGCGTTTTAGTGGTGAAAAAATAATTTAAAAAATCGTTCTGAAAATGAGTTTATTCACAGGGTACTTTCTTTGTATACATTCAACTATACAAGCCGAGTACCGGATTTACGGGAAATCGCGGGTTTTCGTTTGCCGGCGATTAAACTTCTTTTATTTAGCGTCTTCTCAAAAATGAAAACATTTTTGAAAACTACAAGTCTCATGCGTTTTAGTGGTGAAAAAATAATTTAAAAAATCGTTCGGGAAATGAGTTTACTCCCTGGGTACTTTCTTTATATACTTTTGACTATACGGGCCGAGTACCGGATTTACGGGAAATCGCAGGTTTTCGTTTTCCGGCGATTAAACTTCTTTTATTAAGCGTCTTATCAAAAATGAAAACATTTTTGAAAACTACAAGTCTCATGCGTTTTAGTGGTGAAAAAATAATTTAAAAAATCGTTCGGGAAATCAGTTTACTCCCTGGGTACTTTCTTTTATACATTCGACTATACGGGCCAAGTTCGGGATTTACAGGAAATCCCGAGTTTTCGTTTGCCAGCGATTAAACTTCTTTTATTCAGCGTCTCATCAAAAATGAAAAAATTTTTGAAAACTACAAGTCTCATGCGTTTTAGTGGTGAAAAGATAATTTAAAAAATCGTTCGGGAAAGGAGTTTACTCCCTGGGTACTTTCTTTGTATACTTTTGATTATACGGGACGTTTCCGGGATTTACGGGAAATCGCGGATTTTCGTTTGCCGGCGAATAAACTTGTTTTATTTAGCGTCTCATCAAAAATGAAAAAATTTTTGAAAACTACAAGTCTCATGCGTTTTAGTGGTGAAAAAATAATTTAAAAATCGTTCGAGAAATGAGTTTACTTCCTGGGTACTTTCTTTGTATACTTTTGACTATACGGGCCGAGTCCGGGATTTACTGAAAATCACGGGTTTTCGTTTGCACTACAAGTCTCATGCGTTTTAGTGGTGAAAAAATAATTTAAAAAATCGTTCGGGAAATGAGTTTACTTCCTGATAACTTTCTTTGTATACTTTTGACTATACGGGCCGAGTACCGGATTTACGGGAAATCGCGGGTTTTCGTTTGCCGGCGATTAAACTTCTTTTATTCAGCGTCTTATCAAAAATGAAAACATTTTTGAAAACTACAAGTCTCGTGCGTTTTAGTGGTGAAAAAATAATTTAAAAAATCGTTCGGAAATGAGTTTACTCCCTGGGTACTTTCTTTGTATACTTTTGACCATACGGGCCGAGTCCGGGATTTACGGGAAATTGCGGGTTTTCGTTTGCCGGCGATTAAACTTCTTTTTATTAGCGTTTCATCAAAAATGAAAACATTTTTGGAAACTATCAGTGTCATGCGTTTTAGTGGTGAAAAAATAATTTAAAAAATCGTTCGTGAAATGAGTTTACTCCCTGGGTACTTTCTTTGCATAATTTTGACTATACGGGTCGTGTCCGGGATTTACGGGAAATCGCGGGTTTTCGTTTGCCAGCGATTAAACTGGTTTTATTTAGCGTCTCATCAAAAATGAAAATATTGTTGAAAATTACAAGTCTCATGCGTTTTAGTGGTGAAAAAATAATTTAAAATATCGTTCGGGAAATGAGTTTACTCCCTGGGTACTTTCTTTGTATAGTTTTGACCATACCGGCCGAGTCCGGGATTTACGGGAAATCGCGGGTTTTCGTTTGCCGGCGATTAAACTTCTTTTATTTAGCGTTTCATCAAAAATGTAAACATTTTTGAAAACTACAAGTGTCATGCGTTTTAGTGGTGAAAAAATAATTTAAAAAATCGTTCGGGAAATAAGTTTACTCCCTGGGTACTTTCTTTGTATAATTTTGATTATACGGGCCGAGTCCGGGATTTAGGGGAAATCGCGGGTTTTCGTTTGCCGGCGAATAAACTTCATTTATTTAGCGTCTCATCAAAAATGAAAACATTTTTAAAAACTACAAGTCTTATGCGTTTTAGTGGTGAAAAAATAATTTAAAAAATCGTTCGGGAAATGAGTTTACTCCCTGGGTACTTTCTTTGTATACTTTTGACTATACGGGCCGAGTCCGGGATTTACGGGAAATCGCGGGTTTTCGTTTGCCGGCGATTAAACTTGTTTTATTTAGCGTCTCATCAAAAATGAAAACATTGTTGAAAACTACAAGTCTTATGCGTTTTAGTGGTGAAAAAATAATTTAAAAAATCGTTCTGAAAATGAGTTTATTCACAGGGTACTTTCTTTGTATACATTCAACTATACAAGCCGAGTACCGGATTTACGGGAAATCGCGGGTTTTCGTTTGCCGGCGATTAAACTTCTTTTATTTAGCGTCTTCTCAAAAATGAAAACATTTTTGAAAACTACAAGTCTCATGCGTTTTAGTGGTGAAAAAATAATTTAAAAAATCGTTCGGGAAATGAGTTTACTCCCTGGGTACTTTCTTTATATACTTTTGACTATACGTGCCGAGTACCGGATTTACGGGAAATCGCAGGTTTTCGTTTTCCGGCGATTAAACTTCTTTTATTAAGCGTCTTATCAAAAATGAAAACATTTTTGAAAACTACAAGTCTCATGCGTTTTAGTGGTAAAAAAATAATTTAAAAAATCGTTCGGGAAATCAGTTTACTCCCTGGGTACTTTCTTTTATACATTCGACTATACGGGCCAAGTTCGGGATTTACAGGAAATCCCGAGTTTTCGTTTGCCAGCGATTAAACTTCTTTTATTCAGCGTCTCATCAAAAATGAAAACATTTTTGAAAACTACAAGTCTCATGCGTTTTAGTGGTGAAAAGATAATTTAAAAAATCGTTCGGGAAAGGAGTTTACTCCCTGGGTACTTTCTTTGTATACTTTTGATTATACGGGACGTTTCCGGGATTTACGGGAAATCGCGGATTTTCGTTTGCCGGCGAATAAACTTGTTTTATTTAGCGTCTCATCAAAAATGAAAAATTTTTTGAAAACTACAAGTCTCATGCGTTTTAGTGGTGAAAAAATAATTTAAAAAATCGTTCGAGAAATGAGTTTACTTCCTGGGTACTTTCTTTGTATACTTTTGACTATACGGGCCGAGTCCGGGATTTACTGAAAATCACGGGTTTTCGTTTGCTGGCGATTAAACTTCTTTTATTCAGCGTCTCATCAAAAATGAAAACATTTTTAAAATCTACAAGTCTCATGCGTTTTAGTGGTGCAAAAATAATTCAAAAAATCGTTCGGGAAATGAGTTTACTCCCTGGGTACTCTCTTTGTATACTTTTGATTATACGGGTCGTGTCCGGGATTTACGGGAAATCGCGAGTTTTCGTTTGCCGGCGATTTAACTGGTTTTATTTAGCGTCTCATCAAAAATGAAAATATTGTTGAAAACTACAAGTCTCATGCGTTTTAGTGGTGAAAAAATAATTTAAAACATCGTTCGGGAAATGAGTTTACTCCCTGAGTACTTTCTTTGTATACTTTTGACTATACGGGCCGAGTACCGGATTTACGGGAAATCGCGGGTTTTCGTTTGCCGGCGATTAAACTTCTTTTATTCAGCGTCTTATCAAAAATGAAAACATTTTTGAAAACTACAAGTCTCATGCGTTTTAGTGGTGAAAAAATAATTTAAAAAATCGTTCGGGAAATGAGTTTACTCCCTGGGTACTTTCTTTGTATAGTTTTGACCATACCGGCCGAGTCCGGGATTTACGGGAAATCGCGGGTTTTCGTTTGCCGGCGATTAAACTTCTTTTATTTAGCGTTTCATCAAAAATGTAAACATTTTTGAAAACTACAAGTGTCATGCGTTTTAGTGGTGAAAAAATAATTTAAAAAATCGTTCGGGAAATAAGTTTACTCCCTGGGTACTTTCTTTGTATAATTTTGATTATACGGGCCGAGTCCGGGATTTAGGGGAAATCGCGGGTTTTCGTTTGCCGGCGAATAAACTTCATTTATTTAGCGTCTCATCAAAAATGAAAACATTTTTAAAAACTACAAGTCTCATGCGTTTTAGTGGTGAAAAAATAATTTAAAAAATCGTTCGGGAAATGAGTTTACTCCCTGGGTACTTTCTTTGTATACTTTTGATTATACGGGCCGAGTCCGGGATTTACGGGAAATCGCGGGTTTTCGTTTGCCGGCGATTAAACTTCTTTTATTCAGCGTCTCATCAAAAATGAAAACACTTTTGAAAACTACAAGTGTCATGCGTTTTAGTGGTGAAAAAATGATTTAAAAAATCGTTCGGGAAATGCGTTTACTCCCTGGGTACTCTCTTTGTATACTTTTGATTATACGGGTCGTGTCCGGGATTTACGGGAAATCGCGGGTTTTCGTTTGCCGGCGATTAAACTTGTTTTATTTAGCGTCTCATCAAAATTGAAAACATTGTTGAAAACTACAAGTCTCATGCGTTTTAGTGGTGAAAAAATAATTTAAAAAATCGTTCTGAAAATGAGTTTATTCACAGGGTACTTTCTTTGTATACATTCAACTATACAAGCCGAGTACCGGATTTACGGGAAATCGCGGGTTTTCGTTTGCCGGCGATTAAACTTCTTTTATTCAGCGTCTTCTCAAAAATGAAAACATTTTTGAAAACTACAAGTCTCATGCGTTTTAGTGGTGAAAAAATAATTTAAAAAATCGTTCGGGAAATGAGTTTACTCCCTGGGTACTTTCTTTGTATACTTTTGACTATACGGGCCGAGTCCGGGATTTACGGGAAATCGCAGGTCTTCGTTTTCCGGCGATTAAACTTCTTTTATTAAGCGTCTTATCAAAAATGAAAACATTTTTGAAAACTACAAGTCTCATGCGTTTTAGTGGTGAAAAAATAATTTAAAAAATCGTTCGGGAAATCAGTTTACTCCCTGGGTACTTTCTTTTATACATTCGACTATACGGGCCAAGTTCGGGATTTACAGGAAATCCCGAGTTTTCGTTTGCCAGCGATTAAACTTCTTTTATTCAGCGTCTCATCAAAAATGAAAACATTTTTGAAAACTACAAGTCTCATGCGTTTTAGTGGTGAAAAGATAATTTAAAAAATCCTTCGGGAAAGGAGTTTACTCCCTGGGTACTTTCTTTGTATACTTTTGATTATACGGGACGTTTCCGGGATTTACGGGAAATCGCGGATTTTCGTTTGCCGGCGAATAAACTTGTTTTATTTAGCGTCTCATCAAAAATGAAAAATTTTTTGAAAACTACAAGTCTCATGCGTTTTAGCGGTAAAAAGGTAATTTAAAATATCGTTCGGAAATAAGTTTACTCCCTGAGTACTTTCTTTGTATACTTTTGACTATACGGGCCGAGTACGGCATTTACGGGAAATCGCGGGTTTTTGTTAGCCGGCGATTAAACTTCTTTTATTCAGCATCTTCTCAAAAATGAAAACATTTTTGAAAACTACAAGTCTCATGCGTTTTAGTGGTGAAAAAATAATTTAAAAAATCGTTCTGAAAATGAGTTTATTCACAGGGTACTTTCTTTGTATACATTTAACTATACGGGCCAAGCCAGGTATTTACGGGAAATCGCGGGTTTTCGTTTGCCGGCGATTAAACTTCTTTTATTCAGCGTCTTTTCAAAAATGTAAACATTTTTGAATACTACAAGTCTCATTCGTTCTAGTGCTGCAGAAATAATTTGAAAAATCGTTCGGGAAATGAGTTTACTCACAGGGTACTTTCTTTATATACATTCGACTATACGGGCCTAGCCCGGGATTTACGGGAAATCGCGGATTTTCGTTTGCCGGCGAATAAACTTGTTTTATTTATCGTCTCATCAAAAATGTAAACATTTTTGAAAACTACAAGTCTCATTCGTTCTAGTGCTGCAGAAATAATTTGAAAAATCGTTCGGGAAATGAGTTTACTCACAGGGTACTTTCTTTATATACATTCGACTATACGGGACAAGCCCGGGATTTACGGGAAGTCGCGGATTTTCGTTTGCCGGCGAATAAACTTGTTTTATTTAGCGTCTCATCAAAAATAAAAACATTTTTGAAAACTACAAGTGTCATGCGTTTTAGTGGTGAAAAAATAATTTTAAAAATCATTCGGGAAATGAGTTTACTCCCTGGGTACTTTCTTTGTATAATTTTGACTATACGGGCCGAGTCCGGGATTTACGGGAAATCGCTGGTTTTCGTTTGCCGGCGATTAAACTTCTTTTATTCAGCGTCTCATCAAAAATGAAAACATTTTTGAAAACTACAAGTGTCATGCGTTTTAGTGGTGAAAAAATGATTTAAAAAATCGTTCGGGAAATGAGTTTACTCCCTGGGTACTTTCTTTGTATACATTCAACTATACGGGCCAAGCCAGGGATTTACGGGAAAAGCAGGTTTTCGGTTGTCGTCGATTAAACTGCCTTCATTCGGCGTTTCATCAAAAATGTAAACATTTTTGAATACTACAAGTCTCATTCGTTCTAGTGGTGAAGAAATAATTTGAAAAATCGTTCGGGAAATCAGTTTACTCCCTGGGTACTTTCTTTTATCCATTCGACTATACGGGCCAAGTTCGGGATTTAAAGGAAATCCCGGGTTTTCGTTTGCCAGCGATTAAACTTCTTTTATTCAGCGTCTCATCAAAAATGAAAACATTTTTGAAAACTACAAGTCTCATGCGTTTTAGCGGTGAAAAAATAATTTAAAAAATCGTTTGGGATATGAGTTTATTCACAGGGTACTTTATTTGTATACATTCAACTATACGGGCCGAGCCAGGGATTTACGGGAAAAGCGGGTTTTCGGTTGTCTGCGATTAAACTGCTTTCATTCGGCGTCTCATCAAAAATGTAAACATTTTTGAATACTACAAGTCTCATTCGTTCTAGTGGTGCAGAAATAATTTGAAAAATCGTTCGGGAAATCAGTTTACTCCCTGGGTACTTTCTTTTATACATTCGACTATACGGGCCAAGTTCGGGATTTACAGGAAATCCCGGGTTTTCGTTTGCCAGCGATTAAACTTCTTTTATTCAGCGTCTCATCAAAAATGAAAAAATTTTTGAAAACTACAAGTCTCATGCGTTTTAGTGGTGAAAAGATAATTTAAAAAATCGTTCGGGAAATGAGTTTACTCCCTGGGTACTTTCTTTGTATACTTTTGATTATACGGGACGTTTCCGGGATTTACGGGAAATCGCGGATTTTCGTTTGCCGGCGAATAAACTTGTTTTATTTAGCGTCTCATCAAAAATGAAAAATTTTTTGAAAACTACAAGTCTCATGCGTTTTAGCGGTGAAAAAGTAATTTAAAATATCGTTCGGAAATAAGTTTACTCCCTGAGTACTTTCTTTGTATACTTTTGACTATAGGGGCCGAGTACGGCATTTACGGGAAATCGCGGGTTTTGTTAGCCGGCGATTAAACTTCATTTATTTAGCGTCTCATCAAAAATGAAAACATTTTTAAAAACTACAAGTCTCATGCGTTTTAGTGGTGAAAAAATAATTTAAAAAATCGTTCGGGAAATGAGTTTACTCCCTGGGTACTTTCTTTGTATACTTTTGACTATACGGGCCGAGTCCGGGATTTACGGAAAATCGCGGGTTTTCGTTTGCCGGCGATTAAACTTCTTTTATTCAGCGTCTCATCAAAAATGAAAACACTTTTGAAAACTACAAGTGTCATGCGTTTTAGTGGTGAAAAAATGATTTAAAAAATCGTTCGGGAAATGCGTTTACTCCCTGGGTACTCTCTTTGTATACTTTTGATTATACGGGTCGTGTCCGGGATTTACGGGAAATCGCGGGTTTTCGTTTGCCGGCGATTAAACTTGTTTTATTTAGCGTCTCATCAAAATTGAAAACATTGTTGAAAACTACAAGTCTCATGCGTTTTAGTGGTGAAAAAATAATTTAAAAAATCGTTCTGAAAATGAGTTTATTCACAGGGTACTTTCTTTGTATACATTCAACTATACAAGCCGAGTACCGGATTTACGGGAAATCGCGGGTTTTCGTTTGCCGGCGATTAAACTTCTTTTATTCAGCGTCTTCTCAAAAATGAAAACATTTTTGAAAACTACAAGTCTCATCCTTTTTAGTGGTGAAAAAATAATTTAAAAAATCGTTCGGGAAATGAGTTTACTCCCTGGGTACTTTCTTTGTATACTTTTGACTATACGGGCCGAGTCCGGGATTTACGGGAAATCGCAGGTTTTCGTTTTCCGGCGATTAAACTTCTTTCATTCGGCGTCTCATCAAAAATGTAAACATTTTTGAATACTACAAGTCTCATTCGTTCTAGTGCTGCAGAAATAATTTGAAAAATCGTTTGGGAAATGAGTTTACTCACAGGGTACTTTCTTTATATACATTCAACTATACGGGCCGAGCCAGGGATTTACGGGAAAAGCGGGTTTTCGGTTGTCTGCGATTAAACTGCTTTCATTCGGCGTCTCATCAAAAATGTAAACATTTTTGAATACTACAAGTCTCATTCGTTCTAGTGGTGCAGAAATAATTTGAAAAATCGTTCGGGAAATCAGTTTACTCCCTGGGTACTTTCTTTTATACATTCGACTATACGGGCCAAGTTCGGGATTTACAGGAAATCCCGGGTTTTCCTTTGCCAGCGATTAAACTTCTTTTATTCAGCGTCTCATCAAAAATGAAAAAATTTTTGAAAACTACAAGTCTCATGCGTTTTAGTGGTGAAAAGATAATTTAAAAAATCGTTCGGGAAATGAGTTTACTCCCTGGGTACTTTCTTTGTATACTTTTGATTATACAGGACGTTTCCGGGATTTACGGGAAATCGCGGATTTTCGTTTGCCGGCGAATAAACTTGTTTTATTTAGCGTCTCATCAAAAATGAAAAAATTTTTGAAAACTACAAGTCTCATGCGTTTTAGCGGTGAAAAAGTAATTTAAAATATCGTTCGGAAATAAGTTTACTCCCTGAGTACTTTCTTTGTATACTTTTGACTATACGGGCCGAGTACGGCATTTACGGGAAATCGCGGGTTTTTGTTAGCCGGCGATTAAACTTCTTTCATTCAGCATCTTCTCAAAAATGAAAACATTTTTGAAAACTACAAGTCTCATTCGTTCTAGTGGTGCAGAAATAATTTGAAAAATCGTTCGGGAAATCAGTTTACTCCCTGGGTACTTTCTTTTATACATTCGACTATACGGGCCAAGTTCGGGATTTACAGGAAATCCCGGGTTTTCCTTTGCCAGCGATTAAACTTCTTTTATTCAGCGTCTCATCAAAAATGAAAAAATTTTTGAAAACTACAAGTCTCATGCGTTTTAGTGGTGAAAAAATAATTTAAAAAATCGTTCTGAAAATGAGTTTATTCACAGGGTACTTTCTTTGTATACATTCAACTATACAAGCCGAGTACCGGATTTACGGGAAATCGCGGGTTTTCGTTTGCCGGCGATTAAACTTCTTTTATTCAGCGTCTTCTCAAAAATGAAAACATTTTTGAAAACTACAAGTCTCATCCTTTTTAGTGGTGAAAAAATAATTTAAAAAATCGTTCGGGAAATGAGTTTACTCCCTGGGTACTTTCTTTGTATACTTTTGACTATACGGGCCGAGTCCGGGATTTACGGGAAATCGCAGGTTTTCGTTTTCCGGCGATTAAACTTCTTTCATTCGGCGTCTCATCAAAAATGTAAACATTTTTGAATACTACAAGTCTCATTCGTTCTAGTGCTGCAGAAATAATTTGAAAAATCGTTTGGGAAATGAGTTTACTCACAGGGTACTTTCATTATATACATTCAACTATACGGGCCGAGCCAGGGATTTACGGGAAAAGCGGGTTTTCGGTTGTCTGCGATTAAACTGCTTTCATTCGGCGTCTCATCAAAAATGTAAACATTTTTGAATACTACAAGTCTCATTCGTTCTAGTGGTGCAGAAATAATTTGAAAAATCGTTCGGGAAATCAGTTTACTCCCTGGGTACTTTCTTTTATACATTCGACTATACGGGCCAAGTTCGGGATTTACAGGAAATCCCGGGTTTTCCTTTGCCAGCGATTAAACTTCTTTTATTCAGCGTCTCATCAAAAATGAAAAAATTTTTGAAAACTACAAGTCTCATGCGTTTTAGTGGTGAAAAGATAATTTAAAAAATCGTTCGGGAAATGAGTTTACTCCTTGGGTACTTTCTTTGTATACTTTTGATTATACCGGACGTTTCCGGGATTTACGGGAAATCGCGGATTTTCGTTTGCCGGCGAATAAACTTGTTTTATTTAGCGTCTCATCAAAAATGAAAAAATTTTTGAAAACTACAAGTCTCATGCGTTTTAGCGGTGAAAAAGTAATTTAAAATATCGTTCGGAAATAAGTTTACTCCCTGAGTACTTTCTTTGTATACTTTTGACTATATGGGCCGAGTACGGCATTTACGGGAAATCGCGGGTTTTTGTTAGCCGGCGATTAAACTTCTTTCATTCAGCATCTTCTCAAAAATGAAAACATTTTTGAAAACTACAAGTCTCATGCGTTTTAGTGGTGAAAAAATAATTTTAAAAATCGTTCTGAAAATGAGTTTATTCACAGGGTACTTTCTTTGTATACATTCAACTATACGGGCCGAGTACGGGATTTACGGCAAAAGCGGGTTTTCGGTTGTCGGCGATTAAACTGCTTTCATTCGGCGTCTCATCAAAAATGTAAACATTTTTGAATACTACAAGTCTCATTCGTTCTAGTGCTGCAGAAATAATTTGAAAAATCGTTCGGGAAATGAGTTTACTCACAGAGTACTTTCTTTATATACATTCGACTATACGGGCCAAGCCCGGGATTTACGGGAAATCGCGGATTTTCGTTTGCCGGCGAATAAACTTGTTTTATTTAGCGTCTCATCAAAAATGTAATCATTTTTGAAAACTACAAGTCTCATTCGTTTTAGTGCTGCAGAAATAATTTGAAAAATCGTTCGGGAAATAAGTTTACTCACAGGGTACTTTCTTTATATACATTCGACTATACGGGCCAAGCCCGGGATTTACGGGAAATCGCGGATTTTCGTTTGCTGGCGAATAAACTTGTTTTATTTAGCGTCTCATCAAAAATGAAAAATTTTTTGAAAACTACAAGTCTCATGCGTTTTAGTGGTGAAAAGGTAATTTAAAAAATCGTTCGGGAAAGGAGTTTACTCCCTGGGTACTTTCTTTGTATACTTTTGATTATACGGGACGTTTCCGGGATTTACGGGAAATCGCGGATTTTCGTTTGCCGGCGAATAAACTTGTTTTATTTAGCGTCTCATCAAAAATGAAAAATTTTTTGAAAACTACAAGTCTCATGCGTTTTAGCGGTAAAAAGGTAATTTAAAATATCGTTCGGAAATAAGTTTACTCCCTGAGTACTTTCTTTGTATACTTTTGACTATACGGGCCGAGTACGGCATTTACGGGAAATCGCGGGTTTTTGTTAGCCGGCGATTAAACTTCTTTTATTCAGCATCTTCTCAAAAATGAAAACATTTTTGAAAACTACAAGTCTCATGCGTTTTAGTGGTGAAAAAATAATTTAAAAAATCGTTCTGAAAATGAGTTTATTCACAGGGTACTTTCTTTGTATACATTTAACTATACGGGCCAAGCCAGGGATTTACGGGAAAAGCGGGTTTTCGGTTGTCGGCGATTAAACTGCTTTCATTCGGCGTCTCATCAAAAATGTAAACATTTTTGAATACTACAAGTCTCATTCGTTCTAGTGCTGCAGAAATAATTTGAAAAATCGTTCGGGAAATGAGTTTACTCACAGGGTACTTTCTTTATATACATTCGACTATACGGGCCTAGCCCGGGATTTACGGGAAATCGCGGATTTTTGTTTGCCGGCGAATAAACTTGTTTTATTTAGCGTCTCATCAAAAATGTAAACATTTTTGAAAACTACAAGTCTCATTCGTTCTAGTGCTGCAGAAATAATTTGAAAAATCGTTCGGGAAATGAGTTTACTCACAGGGTACTTTCTTTATATACATTCGACTATACGGGCCAAGCCCGGGATTTACGGGAAATCGCGGATTTTCGTTTGCTGGCGAATAAACTTGTTTTATTTAGCGTCTCATCAAAAATGAAAACATTTTTGAAAACTACAAGTGTCATGCGTTTTAGTGGTGAAAAAATAATTTAAAAAATCGTTCGGGAAATGAGTTTACTCCCTGGGTACTTTCTTTGTATAATTTTGACTATACGGGCCGAGTCCGAGATTTACGGGAAATCGCTGGTTTTCGTTTGCCGGCGATTAAACTTCTTTTATTCAGCGTCTCATCAAAAATGAAAACATTTTTGAAAACTACAAGTGTCATGCGTTTTAGTGGTGAAAAAATGATTTAAAAAATCGTTCGGGAAATGAGTTTACTCCCTGGGTACTTTCTTTGTATACATTCAATTATACGGGCCAAGCCAGGGATTTACGGGAAAAGCAGGTTTTCGGTTGTCGTCGATTAAACTGCCTTCATTCGGCGTTTCATCAAAAATGTAAACATTTTTGAATACTACAAGTCTCATTCGTTCTAGTGGTGGAGAAATAATTTGAAAAATCGTTCGGGAAATCAGTTTACTCCCTGGGTACTTTCTTTTATCCATTCGACTATACGGGCCAAGTTCGGGATTTAAAGGAAATCCCGGGTTTTCGTTTGCCAGCGATTAAACTTCTTTTATTCAGCGTCTCATCAAAAATGAAAACATTTTTGAAAACTACAAGTCTCATGCGTTTTAGTGGTGAAAAAATAATTTAAAAAATCGTTTGGGATATGAGTTTATTCACAGGGTACTTTATTTGTATACATTCAACTATACGGGCCGAGCCAGGGATTTACGGGAAAAGCGGGTTTTCGGTTGTCGGCGATTAAACTGCTTTCATTCGGCGTCTCATCAAAAATGTAAACATTTTTGAATACTACAAGTCTCATTCGTTCTAGTGGTGCAGAAATAATTTGAAAAATCGTTCGGGAAATCAGTTTACTCCCTGGGTACTTTTAAAATTTAAAAAATCGTTCTGAAAATGAGTTTATTCACAGGGTACTTTCTTTGTATACATTCTACTATACGGGCCAAGCCAGGGATTTACGGGAAAAGCGGGTTTTCGGTTGTCGGCGATTAAACTGCTTTCATTCGGCGTCTCATCAAAAATGTAAACATTATTGAATACTACAAGTCTCATTCGTTCTAGTGGTGCAGAAATAATTTGAAAAATCGTTCGGGAAATCAGTTTACTCCCTGGGTACTTTCTTTTATACATTCGACTATACGGCCAAGTTTGGGATTTACAGGAAATCCCGGGTTTTCGTTTGCCAGCGATTAAACTTCTTTTATTCAGCGTCTCATCAAAAATGAAAACATTTTTGAAAACTACAAGTCTAATGCGTTTTAGTGGTGAAAAGATAATTTAAAATATCGTTCGGAAATAAGTTTACTCCCTGAGTACTTTCTTTGTATACTTTTGACTATACGGGCCGAGTACGGCATTTACGGGAAATCGCGGGTTTTTGTTAGCCGGCGATTAAACTTCTTTTATTCAGCATCTTCTCAAAAATGAAAACATTTTTGAAAACTACAAGTCTCATGCGTTTTAGTGGTGAATAAATAATTTAAAAAATCGTTCTGAAAATGAGTTTATTCACAGGGTACTTTCTTTGTATACATTCAACTATACGGGCCAAGCCAGGGATTTACGGGAAAAGCGGGTTTTCGGTTGTCGGCGATTAAACTGCTTTCATTCGGCGTCTCATCAAAAATGTAAACATTTTTGAATACTACAAGTCTCATTCGTTCTAGTGCTGCAGAAATAATTTGAAAAATCGTTCGGGAAATGAGTTTATTCACAGGGTACTTTCTTTGTATACATTCTACTATACGGGCCAAGCCAGGGATTTACGGGAAAAGCGGGTTTTCGGTTGTCGGCGATTAAACTGCTTTCATTCGGCGTCTCATCAAAAATGTAAACATTTTTGAATACTACAAGTCTCATTCGTTCTAGTGGTGCAGAAATAATTTGAAAAATCGTTCGGGAAATCAGTTTACTCCCTGGGTACTTTCTTTTATACATTCGACTATACGGCCAAGTTTGGGATTTACAGGAAATCCCGGGTTTTCGTTTGCCAGCGATTAAACTTCTTTTATTCAGCGTCTCATCAAAAATGAAAACATTTTTGAAAACTACAAGTCTAATGCGTTTTAGTGGTGAAAAGATAATTTAAAATATCGTTCGGAAATAACTTTACTCCCTGAGTACTTTCTTTGTATACTTTTGACTATACGGGCCGAGTACGGCATTTACGGGAAATCGCGGGTTTTTGTTAGCCGGCGATTAAACTTCTTTTATTCAGCATCTTCTCAAAAATGAAAACATTTTTGAAAACTACAAGTCTCATGCGTTTTAGTGGTGAATAAATAATTTAAAAAATCGTTCTGAAAATGAGTTTATTCACAGGGTACTTTCTTTGTATACATTCAACTATACGGGCCAAGCCAGGGATTTACGGGAAAAGCGGGTTTTCGGTTGTCGGCGATTAAACTGCTTTCATTCGGCGTCTCATCAAAAATGTAAACATTTTTGAATACTACAAGTCTCATTCGTTCTAGTGCTGCAGAAATAATTTGAAAAATCGTTCGGGAAATGAGTTTACTCACAGGGTACTTTCTTTATATACATTCGACTATACGGGCCAAGCCCGGGATTTACGGGAAATGGCGGATTTTCGTTTGCTGGCGAATAAACTTGTTTTATTTAGCGTCTCATCAAAAATGAAAAATTTTTTTGAAAACTACAAGTCTCATGCGTTTTAGTGGTGAAAAAATAATTTAAAAAATCGTTCTGAAAATAAGTTTATTCACAGGGTACTTTCTTTGTATACATTCAACTATACGGGCCAAGCCAGGGATTTACGGGAAAAGCAGGTTTTCGGTAGTCGGCGATTAAACTGCTTTGATTCGGCGTCTCATCAAAAATGTAAACATTTTTGAATACTACAAGTCTCATTCGTTCTAGTGGTGCAGAAATAATTTGAAAAATTGTTCGGGAAATCAGTTTACTCCCTGGGTACTTTCTTTTATACATTCCACTATACGGGCCAAGTTTGGGATTTACAGGAAATCCCGGGTTTTCCTTTGCCAGCGATTAAACTTCTTTTATTCAGCGTCTCATCAAAAATGAAAACATTTTTGAAAACTACAAGTCTCATGCGTTTTAGTGGTGAAAAGATAATTTAAAATATCGTTCGGAAATAAGTTTACTCCCTGAGTACTTTCTTTGTATACTTTTGACTATACGGGCCGAGTACGGCATTTACGGGAAATCGCGGGTTTTTGTTAGCCGGCGATTAAACTTCTTTTATTCAGCATCTTCTCAAAAATGAAAACATTTTTGAAAACTACAAGTCTCATGCGTTTTAGTGGTGAAAAAATAATTTAAAAAATCGTTGTGAAAATGAGTTTATTCACAGATTACTTTCTTTGTATACATTCAACTATACGGGCCAAGCCAGGGATTTACGGGAAAAGCGGGTTTTCGGTTGTCGGCGATTAAACTGCTTTCATTCGGCGTCTCATCAAAAATGTAAACATTTTTGAATACTACAAGTCTCATTCGTTCTAGTGCTGCAGAAATAATTTGAAAAATCGTTCGGGAAATGAGTTTACTCACAGGGTACTTTCTTTATATACATTCGACTATACGGGCCAAGCCCGGGATTTACGGGAAATCGCGGATTTTCGTTTGCCGGCGAATAAACTTGTTTTATTTAGCGTCTCATCGAAAATGAAAAATTTTTTGAAAACTACAAGTCTCATGCGTTTTAGTGGTGAAAAAATAATTTAAAAAATCGTTCTGAAAATGAGTTTATTCACAGGGTACTTTCTTTGTATACATTCAACTATACGGGCCAAGCCAGGGATTTACGGGAAAAGCGGGTTTTCGGTTGTCGGTGATTAAACTGCTTTCATTCGGCGTCTCATCAAAAATGTAAACATTTTTGAATACTACAAGTCTCATTCCTTCTAGTGGTGCAGAAATAATTTGAAAAATCGTTCGGGAAATCAGTTTACTCCCTGGGTACTTTCTTTTATACATTCGACTATACGGGCCAAGTTTGGGATTTACAGGAAATCCCGGGTTTTCGTTTGCCAGCGATTAAACTTCTTTTATTCAGCGTCTCATCAAAAATGAAAACATTTTTGAAAACTACAAGTCTCATGCGTTTTAGTGGTGAAAAGATAATTTAAAAAATCGTTTGGGAAAGGAGTTTACTCCCTGGGTACTTTCTTTGTATACTTTTGATTATACGGGACGTTTCCGGGATTTACGGGAAATCGCGGATTTTCGTTTGCCGGCGAATAAACTTGTTTTATTTAGCGTCTCATCAAAAATGAAAATTTTTTTGAAAACTACAAGTCTCATGCGTTTTAGTGGTGAAAAAGTAATTTAAAAAATCGTTCTAAAAATGAGTTTATTCACAGGGTACTTTCTTTGTATACATTCAACTATACGGGCCAAGCCAGGGATTTACGGGAAAAGCGGGTTTTCGGTTGTCGGCGATTAAACTGCTTTCATTCGGCGTCTCATCAAAAATGTAAACATTTTTAATTACTACAAGTCTCATTCGTTCTAGTGCTGCAGAAATAATTTGAAAAATCGTTCGGGAAATGAGTTTACTCACAGGGTACTTTCTTTATATACATTCGACTATACGGGCCAAGCCCGGGATTTACGGGAAAAGCGGGTTTTCGGTTAGCGGCGATTAAACTGCTTTCATTCGGCGTCTCATCAAAAATGTAAACATTTTTGAATAATACAAGTCTCATTCGTTCTAGTGGTGGAGAAATAATTTGAAAAATCGTTCGGAAATCAGTTTACTCCCTGGGTACTTTCTTTTATACATTCGACTATACGGGCCAAGTTCGGGATTTACAGGAAATCCCGGGTTTACGTTTGCCAGCAATTAAACTTCTTTTATTCAGCGTCTCATCAAAAATGAAAACATTTTTGAAAACTACAAGTCTCATGCGTTTTAGTGGTGAAAAGATAATTTAAAAAATCGTTCGAGAAAGGAGTTTACTCCCTGGGTACTTTCTTTGTATACTTTTGATTATACGGGACGTTACCGGGACTTACGGGAAATCGCGGATTTTCGTTTGCTGGCGAATAAACTTGTTTTATTTAGCGTCTCATCAAAAATGAAAAATTTTTTGAAAACTACAAGTCTCATGCGTTTTAGTGGTGAAAAAATAATTTAAAAAATCGTTCTGAAAATGAGTTTATTCACAGGGTACTTTCTTTGTATACATTCAACTATACGGGCCAAGCCAGGGATTTACGGGAAAAGCGGGTTTTCGGTTGTCGG
The DNA here is from genome assembly GCF_029227915.1 of Hydractinia symbiolongicarpus. Classification (NCBI taxonomy): domain Eukaryota; kingdom Metazoa; phylum Cnidaria; class Hydrozoa; order Anthoathecata; family Hydractiniidae; genus Hydractinia; species Hydractinia symbiolongicarpus. Next base: position 1,074,391 of record NC_079886.1, read on the forward strand.
CGATTAAACTGCTTTCATTCGGCGTCTCATCAAAAATGTAAACATTTTTGAATACTACAAGTCTCATTCGTTATAGTGGTGCAGAAATAATTTGAAAAATCGTTCGGGAAATCAGTTTACACCCTGGGTACTTTCTTTTATACATTCGACTATACGGGCCAAGTTCGGGTATTACAGGAAATCCCGGGTTTTCGTTTGCCAGCGATTAAACTTCTTTTATTCAGCGTCTCATCAAAAATGAAAACATTTTTGAAAACTACAAGTCTCATGCGTTTTAGTGGTGAAAAGATAATTTAAAAAATCGTTCGGGAAAGGAGTTTACTCCCTGGGTACTTTCTTTGTATACTTTTGATTATACGGGACGTTTCCGGGATTTACGGGAAATCGCGGATTTTCGTTTGCCGGCGAATAAACTTGTTTTATTTAGCGTCTCATCAAAAATGAAAAAATTTTTGAAAACTACAAGTCTCATGCGTTTTAGTAGTGAAAAAATAATTTAAAAAATCGTTCTGAAAATGAGTTTATTCACAGGGTACTTTTTTTGTATCCATTCAACTGTACGGTCCAAGCCAGGGATTTACGGGAAAAGCGGGTTTTCGGTTGTCGGCGATTAAACTGCTTTCATTCGGCGTCTCATCAAAAATGTAAACATTTTTGAATACTACAAGTCTCATTCGTTCTAGTGGTGCAGAAATAATTTGAAAAATCGTTCGGGAAATCAGTTTACTCCCTGGGTACTTTCTTTTATATATTCGACTATACGGGCCAAGTTTGGGATTTACAGGAAATCCCGGGTTTTCGTTTGCCAGCGATTAAACTTCTTTTATTCAGCGTCTCATCAAAAATGAAAACATTTTTGAAAACTACAAGTCTAATGCATTTTAGTGGTAAAAAGATAATTTAAAATATCGTTCGGAAATAAGTTTACTCCCTGAGTACTTTCTTTGTATACTTTTGACTATACGGGCCGAGTACGGCATTTACGGGAAATCGCGGGTTTTTGTTAGCCGGCGATTAAACTTCTTTTATTCAGCATCTTCTCAAAAATGAAAACATTTTTGAAAACTACAAGTCTCATGCGTTTTAGTGGTGAAAAAATAATTTAAAAAATCGTTCTGAAAATGAATTTATTTACAGGGTACTTTCTTTGTATACATTCAACTATACGGGCCAAGCCAGGGATTTACGGAAAAAGCGGGTTTTCGGTTGTCGGCGATTAAACTGCTTTCATTCGGCGTCTCATCAAAAATGTAAACATTTTTGAATACTACAAGTCTCATTCGTTCTAGTGCTGCAGAAATAAATTGAAAAATCGTTCGGGAAATGAGTTTACTCACAGGGTACTTTCTTTATATACATTCGACTATACGGGCCAAGCCCGGGATTTACGGGAAATGGCGGATTTTCGTTTGCTGGCGAATAAACTTGTTTTATTTAGCGTCTCATCAAAAATGAAAAATTTTTTGAAAACTACAAGTCTCATGCGTTTTAGTGGTGAAAAAATAATTTAAAAAATCGTTCTGAAAATGAGTTTATTCACAGGGTACTTTCTTTGTATACATTCAACTATACGGGCCAAGCCAGGGATTTACGGGAAAAGCAGGTTTTCGGTAGTCGGCGATTAAACTGCTTTAATTCGGCGTCTCATCAAAAATGTAAACATTTTTGAATACTACAAGTCTCATTCGTTCTAGTGGTGCAGAAATAATTTGAAAAATTGTTCGGGAAATCAGTTTACTCCCTGGGTACTTTCTTTTATACATTCCACTATACGGGCCAAGTTTGGGATTTACAGGAAATCCCGGGTTTTCGTTTGCCAGCGATTAAACTTCTTTTATTCAGCGTCTCATCAAAAATGAAAACATTTTTGAAAACTACAAGTCTCATGCGTTTTAGTGGTGAAAAGATAATTTAAAATATCGTTCGGAAATAAGTTTACTCCCTGAGTACTTTCTTTGTATACTTTTGACTATACGGGCCGAGTACGGCATTTACGGGAAATCGCGGGATTTTGTTAGCCGGCGATTAAACTTCTTTTATTCAGCATCTTCTCAAAAATGAAAACATTTTTGAAAACTACAAGTCTCATGCGTTTTAGTGGTGAAAAAATAATTTAAAAAATCGTTCTGAAAATGAGTTTATTCACAGGGTACTTTCTTTGTATACATTCAACTATACGGGCCAAGCCAGGGATTTACGGGAAAAGCAGGTTTTCGGTAGTCGGCGATTAAACTGCTTTGATTCGGCGTCTCATCAAAAATGTAAACATTTTTGAATACTACAAGTCTCATTCGTTCTAGTGGTGCAGAAATAATTTGAAAAATTGTTCGGGAAATCAGTTTACTCCCTGGGTACTTTCTTTTATACATTCCACTATACGGGCCAAGTTTGGGATTTACAGGAAATCCCGGGTTTTCGTTTGCCAGCGATTAAACTTCTTTTATTCAGCGTCTCATCAAAAATGAAAACATTTTTGAAAACTACAAGTCTCATGCGTTTTAGTGGTGAAAAGATAATTTAAAATATCGTTCGGAAATAAGTTTACTCCCTGAGTACTTTCTTTGTATACTTTTGACTATACGGGCCGAGTACGGCTTTACGGTAAATGGCGGATTTTTGTTTGCTGGCGAATAAACTTGTTTTATTTAGCGTCTCATCAAAAATGAAAAATTTTTTGAAAACTACAAGTCTCATGCGTTTTAGTGGTGAAAAAATAATTTAAAAAATCGTTCTGAAAATGAGTTTATTCACAGGGTACTTTCTTTGTATACATTCAACTATACGGGCCAAGCCAGGGATTTACGGGAAAAGCAGGTTTTCGGTAGTCGGCGATTAAACTGCTTTCATTCGGCGTCTCATCAAAAATGTAAACATTTTTGAATACTACAAGTCTCATTCGTTCTAGTGCTGCAGAAATAATTTGAAAAATCGTTCGGGAAATGAGTTTACTCACAGGGTACTTTCTTTATATACATTCGACTATACGGGCCAAGCCCGGGATTTACAGGAAATCCCGGGTTTTCGTTTGCCAGCGATTAAACTTCTTTTATTCAGCGTCTCATCAAAAATGAAAACATTTTTGAAAACTACAAGTCTCATGAGTTTTAGTGGTGAAAAGATAATTTAAAATATCGTTCGGAAATAAGTTTACTCCCTGAGTACTTTCTTTGTATACTTTTGACTATACGGGCCGAGTACGGCATTTACGGGAAATCGCAGGTTTTTGTTAGCCGGCGATTAAACTTCTTTTATTCAGCATCTTCTCAAAAATGAAAACATTTTTGAAAAATACAAGTCTCATGCGTTTTAGTGGTGAAAAAATAATTTAAAAAATCGTTCTGAAAATGAATTTATTTACAGGGTACTTTCTTTGTATACATTCAACTATACGGGCCAAGCCAGGGATTTACGGGAAAAGCGGGTTTTCGGTTGTCGGCGATTAAACTGCTTTCATTCGGCGTCTCATCAAAAATGTAAACATTTTTGAATACTACAAGTCTCATTCGTTCTAGTGCTGCAGAAATAAATTGAAAAATCGTTCGGGAAATGAGTTTACTCACAGGGTACTTTCTTTATATACATTCGACTATACGGGCTAAGCCCGGGATTTACGGAAAATCGCGGATTTTCGTTTGCCGGTGAATAAACTTGCTTTATTTAGCGTCTCATCAAAAATGTAAACATTTTTGAAAACTACAAGTCTCATTCGTTCTAGTGCTGCAGAAATAATTTGAAAAATCGTTCGGGAAATGAGTTTACTCACAGGGTACTTTCTTTATATACATTCGATTATACGGGCCAAGCCCGGGATTTACGGGTAATCGCGGATTTTCGTTTGCCGGCGAATAAACTTGTTTTATTTAGCGTCTCATCAAAAATGAAAAATTTTTTGAAAACTACAAGTGTCATGCGTTTTAGTGGTGAAAAAATAATTTAAAAAATCGTTCTGAAAATGAGTTTATTCACAGGGTACTTTCTTTGTATACATTCAACTATACGGGCCAAGCCAGGGATTTACGGGAAAAGCGGGTTTTCGGTTGTCGGCGATTAAACTGCTTTCATTCGGCGTCTCATCAAAAATGTAAACATTTTTGAATACTACAAGTCTCATTCGTTATAGTGGTGCAGAAGTAATTTGAAAAATCGTTCGGGAAATCAGTTTACACCCTGGGTACTTTCTTTTATACATTCGACTATACGGGCCAAGTTCGGGATTTACAGGAAATCCCGGGTTTTCGTTTGCCAGCGATTAAACTTCTTTTATTCAGCGTCTCATCAAAAATGAAAACATTTTTGAAAACTACAAGTCTCATGCGTTTTAGTGGTGAAAAGGTAATTTAAAAAATCGTTCGGGAAAGGAGTTTACTCCCTGGGTACTTTCTTTGTATACTTTTGATTATACGGGACGTTTCCGGGATTTACAGGAAATCCCGGGTTTTCGTTTGCCGGCGAATAAACTTGTTTTATTTAGCGTCTCATCACAAATGAAAAATTTTTTGAAAACTACAAGTCTCATGCGTTTTAGTGGTGAAAAAATAATTTAAAAAATCGTTCTGAAAATGAGTTTATTCACAGGGTACTTTTTTTGTATACATTCAACTATACGGGCCAAGCCAGGGATTTACGGGAAAAGCGGGTTTTCGGTTGTCGGCGATTAAACTGCTTTCATTCGGCGTCTCATCAAAAATGTAAACATTTTTAATTACTACAAGTCTCATTCGTTCTAGTGCTGCAGAAGTAATTTGAAAAATCGTTCGGGAAATGAGTTTACTCACAGGGTACTTTCTTTATATACATTCGACTATACGGGCCAAGCCCGGGATTTACGGGAAAAGCGGGTTTTCGGTTATCGGCGATTAAACTGCTTTCATTCGGCGTCTCATCAAAAATGTAAACATTTTTGAATAATACAAGTCTCATTCGTTCTAGTGGTGGAGAAATAATTTGAAAAATCGTTCGGAAATCAGTTTACTCCCTGGGTACTTTCTTTTATACATTCGACTATACGGGCCAAGTTCGGGATTTACAGGAAATCCCGGGTTTTCGTTTGCCAGCGATTAAACTTCTTTTATTCAGCGTCTCATCAAAAATGAAAACATTTTTGAAAACTACAAGTCTCATGCGTTTTAGTGGTTAAAAGATAATTTAAAAAAACGTTCGGGAAAGGAGTTTACTCCCTGGGTACTTTCTTTTATACATTCGACTATACGGGCCAAGTTCGGGATTTACAGGAAATCACGGGTTTTCGTTTGCCAGCGATTAAACTTCTTTTATTCAGCGTCTCATCAAAAATGAAAACATATTTGAAAACTACAAGTCTCATGCGTTTTAGTGGTGAAAAGATAATTTAAAAAATCGTTCGGGAAAGGAGTTTACTCCCTGGGTACTTTCTTTGTATACTTTTGATTATACGGGACGTTTCCGGGATTTACGGGAAATCGCGGATTTTCGTTTGCCGGCGAATAAACTTGTTTTATTTAGCGTCTCATCAAAAATGAAAAAATTTTTGAAAACTACAAGTCTCATGCGTTTTAGTGGTGAAAAAATAATTTAAAAAATCGTTCTGAAAATGAGTTTATTCACAGGGTACTTTTTTTGTATACATTCAACTATACGGGCCAAGCCGGGGATTTACGGGAAAAGCGGGTTTTCGGTTGTCGGCGATTAAACTGCTTTCATTCAGTGTCTCATCAAAAATGTAAACATCTTTGAATACTACAAGTCTCATTCGTTCTAGTCCTGCAGAAATAATTTGAAAAATCGGTCGGGAAATGAGTTTACTCACAGGGTACTTTCTTTATATACATTCGACTATACGGGCCAAACCCGGGATTTACGGGAAAAGCGGGTTTTCGGTTGTCGGCGATTAAACTGCTTTCATTCGGCGTCTCATCAAAAATGTAAACATATTTGAATACTACAAGTCTCATTTGTTCTAGTGGTGCAGAAATAATTTGAAAAATCGTTCGGGAAATCAGTTTACTCCCTGGGTACTTTCTTTTATACATTCGACTATACGGGCCAAGTTCGGGATTAACGGGAAATCGCGGATTTTCGTTTGCCGGCGAATAAACTTGTTTTATTTAGCGTCTCATCAAAAATGAAAAAATTTTTGAAAACTACAAGTCTCATGCGTTTTAGTGGTGAAAAAATAATTTAAAAAATCGTTCTGAAAATGAGTTTACTCACAGGGTACTTTCTTTTATACATTCGACTATACGGGCCAAGCCCGGGATTTACGGGAAAAGCGGGTTTTCGGTTGTCGGCGATTAAACTGCTTTCATTCGGCGACTCATCAAAAATGTAAACATTTTTGAATACAACAAGTCTCATTCGTTATAGTGGTGCAGAAATAATTTGAAAAATCGTTCGGGAAATCAGTTTACACCCTGGGTACTTTCTTTTATACATTCGACTATACGGGCCAAGTTCGGGATTTACAGGAAATCACGGGTTTTCGTTTGCCAGCGATTAAACTTCTTTTATTCAGCGTCTCATCAAAAATGAAAACATATTTGAAAACTACAAGTCTCATGCGTTTTAGTGGTGAAAAGATAATTTAAAAAATCGTTCGGGAAAGGAGTTTACTCCCTGGGTACTTTCTTTGTATACTTTTGATTATACGGGACGTTTCCGGGATTTACGGGAAATCGCGGATTTTCGTTTGCCGGCGAATAAACTTGTTTTATTTAGCGTCTCATCAAAAATGAAAAAATTTTTGAAAACTACAAGTCTCATGCGTTTTAGTGGTGAAAAAATAATTTAAAAAATCGTTCTGAAAATGAGTTTATTCACAGGGTACTTTTTTTGTATACATTCAACTATACGGGCCAAGCCAGGGATTTACGGGAAAAGCGGGTTTTCGGTTGTCGGCGATTAAACTGCTTTCTTTCGGCGTCTCATCAAAAATGTAAACATTTTTGAATACTACAAGTCTCATTCGTTCTAGTGCTGCAGAAATAATTTGAAAAATCGGTCGGGAAATGAGTTTACTCACAGGGTACTTTCTTTATATACATTCGACTATACGGGCCAAGCCCGGGATTTACGGGAAAAGCGGGTTTTCGGTTGTCGGCGATTAAACTGCTTTCATTCGGCGTCTCATCAAAAATGAAAAATTTTTTGGAAACTACAAATCTCATGCGTTTTAGTGGTGAAAAAATAATTTAAAAAATAGTTCTGAAAATGAGTTTACTCACATGGTACTTTCTTTGTATACATTCGACTATAGGGGCCAAGCCCGGGATTTACAGGAAATCGCAGGTTTTCGTTTGCCGGCGATTAAACTTCTTTTATTTAGCGTCTCATCAAAAATGAAATCATTTTTAAAAACTGCAAGTCTCATGCGTTTTAGTGGTGAAAAGATAATTTAAAAAATCGTTCGGGAAAGGAGTTTACTCCTTGAGTACTTTCTTTGTATACTTTTGACTATACGGGCCGAGTACCGGATTTACAAAAAATCGCGGGTTTTCGTTTGCCGGCGATTAAACTTCTTAAATTCAGCGTCTTATCAAAAATGAAAACATTTTTGATAACTACAAGTCTCATGCGTTTTAGTGGTGAAAAAATAATTTAAAAAATCGTTCTGAAAATGAGTTTACTCACATGGTACTTTCTTTGTATACATTCGACTATAGGGGCCAAGCCCGGGATTTACAGGAAATCGCAGGTTTTCGTTTGCCGGCGATTAAACTTCTTTTATTTAGCGTCTCATCAAAAATGAAATCATTTTTAAAAACTGCAAGTCTCATGCGTTTTAGTGGTGAAAAAATAATTTAAAAAATCGTTCGGGAAATGAGTTTACTCCTTGAGTACTTTCTTTGTATACTTTTGACTATACGGGCCGAGTACCGGATTTACAAAAAACCGCGGGTTTTCGTTTGCCGGCGATTAAACTTCTTAAATTCAGCCTCTTATCAAAAATGAAAACATTTTTGAAAACTACAAGTCTCATGCGTTTTAGTAGTGAAAAAATAATTTAAAAAATCATTCGGGAAATCAGTTTACTCGCTGGGAACTTTTTTTATGTACTTTTGACTATACGGGCCAAACCCGGGATTTACGGGAAAAGCGGGTTTTCGGTTGTCGGCGATTAAACTGCTTTCATTCGGCGTCTCATCAAAAATGTAAACATTTTTGAATACTACAAGTCTCATTTGTTCTAGTGGTGCAGAAATAATTTGAAAAATCGTTCGGGAAATCAGTTTACTCCCTGGGTACTTTCTTTTATACATTCGACTATACGGGCCAAGTTCGGGATTTACGGGAAATCGCGGATTTTCGTTTGCCGGCGAATAAACTTGTTTTATTTAGCGTCTCATCAAAAATGAAAAAATTTTTGAAAACTACAAGTCTCATGCGTTTTAGTGGTGAAAAAATAATTTAAAAAATCGTTCTGAAAATGAGTTTACTCACAGGGTACTTTCTTTTATACATTCGACTATACGGGCCAAGCCCGGGATTTACGGGAAAAGCGGGTTTTCGGTTGTCGGCGATTAAACTGCTTTCATTCGGCGACTCATCAAAAATGTAAACATTTTTGAATACAACAAGTCTCATTCGTTATAGTGGTGCAGAAATAATTTGAAAAATCGTTCGGGAAATCAGTTTACACCCTGGGTACTTTCTTTTATACATTCGACTATACGGGCCAAGTTCGGGATTTACAGGAAATCACGGGTTTTCGTTTGCCAGCGATTAAACTTCTTTTATTCAGCGTCTCATCAAAAATGAAAACATATTTGAAAACTACAAGTCTCATGCGTTTTAGTAGTGAAAAAATAATTTAAAAAATCATTCGGGAAATCAGTTTACTCGCTGGGAACTTTTTTTATGTACTTTTGACTATACGGGCCAAACCCGGGATTTACGGGAAAAGCGGGTTTTCGGTTGTCGGCGATTAAACTGCTTTCATTCGGCGTCTCATCAAAAATGTAAACATTTTTGAATACTACAAGTCTCATTTGTTCTAGTGGTGCAGAAATAATTTGAAAAATCGTTCGGGAAATCAGTTTACTCCCTGGGTACTTTCTTTTATACATTCGACTATACGGGCCAAGTTCGGGATTTACGGGAAATCGCGGATTTTCGTTTGCCGGCGAATAAACTTGTTTTATTTAGCGTCTCATCAAAAATGAAAAAATTTTTGAAAACTACAAGTCTCATGCGTTTTAGTGGTGAAAAAATAATTTAAAAAATCGTTCTGAAAATGAGTTTACTCACAGGGTACTTTCTTTTATACATTCGACTATACGGGCCAAGCCCGGGATTTACGGGAAAAGCGGGTTTTCGGTTGTCGGCGATTAAACTGCTTTCATTCGGCGACTCATCAAAAATGTAAACATTTTTGAATACAACAAGTCTCATTCGTTATAGTGGTGCAGAAATAATTTGAAAAATCGTTCGGGAAATCAGTTTACACCCTGGGTACTTTCTTTAATACATTTGACTATACGGGCCAAGTTCGGGATTTACAGGAAATCACGGGTTTTCGTTTGCCAGCGATTAAACTTCTTTTATTCAGCGTCTCATCAAAAATGAAAACATATTTGAAAACTACAAGTCTCATGCGTTTTAGTGGTGAAAAGATAATTTAAAAAATCGTTCGGGAAAGGAGTTTACTCCCTGGGTACTTTCTTTGTATACTTTTGATTATACGGGACGTTTCCGGGATTTACGGGAAATCGCGGATTTTCGTTTGCCGGCGAATAAACTTGTTTTATTTAGCGTCTCATCAAAAATGAAAAAATTTTTGAAAACTACAAGTCTCATGCGTTTTAGTGGTGAAAAAATAATTTAAAAAATCGTTCTGAAAATGAGTTTATTCACAGGGTACTTTTTTTGTATACATTCAACTATACGGGCCAAGCCAGGGATTTACGGGAAAAGCGGGTTTTCGGTTGTCGGCGATTAAACTGCTTTCATTCAGTGTCTCATCAAAAATGTAAACATCTTTGAATACTACAAGTCTCATTCGTTCTAGTCCTGCAGAAATAATTTGAAAAATCGGTCGGGAAATGAGTTTACTCACAGGGTACTTTCTTTATATACATTCGACTATACGGGCCAAACCCGGGATTTACGGGAAAAGCGGGTTTTCGGTTGTCGGCGATTAAACTGCTTTCATTCGGCGTCTCATCAAAAATGTAAACATTTTTGAATACTACAAGTCTCATTTGTTCTAGTGGTGCAGAAATAATTTGAAAAATCGTTCGGGAAATCAGTTTACTCCCTGGGTACTTTCTTTTATACATTCGACTATACGGGCCAAGTTCGGGATTTACGGGAAATCGCGGATTTTCGTTTGCCGGCGAATAAACTTGTTTTATTTAGCGTCTCATCAAAAATGAAAAATTTTTTGAAAACTACAAATCTCATGCGTTTTAGTGGTGAAAAAATAATTTAAAAAATAGTTCTGAAAATGAGTTTATTCACAGGGTACTTTCTTTGTATACATTCAACTATACGGGCCAAGCCAGGGATTTACGGGAAAAGCGGGTGTTCGGTTGTCGGCGATTAAACTGCTTTCATTCGGCGTCTCATCAAAAATGTAAACATTTTTGAATACTACAAGTCTCATTCCTTCTAGTGGTGCAGAAATAATTTGAAAAATCGTTCGGGAAATCAGTTTACTCCCTGGGTACTTTCTTTTATACATTCGACTATACGGGCCAAGTTCGGGATTTACAGGAAATCCCGGGTTTTCGTTTGCCAGCGATTAAACTTCTTTTATTCAGCGTCTCATCAAAAATGAAAACATTTTTGAAAACTACAAGTCTCATGCGTTTTAGTGGTGAAAAGGTAATTTAAAAAATCGTTCGGGAAAGGAGTTTACTCCCTGGGTACTTTCTTTGTATACTTTTGATTATACGGGACGTTTCCGGGATTTACGGGAAATCGCGGATTTTTGTTTACCGGCGAATAAACTTGTTTTATTTAGCGTCTCATCAAAAATGAAAAATTTTTTGAAAACTACAAGTCTCAGGCGTTTTAGTGGTGAAAAAATAATTTAAAAAATCGTTCTAAAAATGAGTTTATTCACAGGGTACTTTTTTTGTATACATTCAACTATACGGGCCAAGCCAGGGATTTACGGGAAAAGCGGGTTTTCGGTTGTCGGCGATTAAACTGCTTTCATTCGGCGTCTCATCAAAAATGTAAACATTTTTGAATACTACAAGTCTCATTCGTTCTAGTGCTGCAGAAATAATTTGAAAAATCGGTCGGGAAATGAGTTTACTCACAGGGTACTTTCTTTATATACATTCGACTATACGGGCCAAGCCCGGGATTTACGGGAAAAGCGGGTTTTCGGTTGTCGGCGATTAAACTGCTTTCATTCGGCGTCTCATCAAAAATGTAAACATTTTTGAATACTACAAGTCTCATTTGTTCTAGTGGTGCAGAAATAATTTGAAAAATCGTTCGGGAAATCAGTTTACTCCCTGGGGACTTTCTTTTATACATTCGACTATACGGGCCAAGTTCGGGATTTACGGGAAATCGCGGATTTTCGTTTGCCGGCGAATAAACTTGTTTTATTTAGCGTCTCATCAAAAATGAAAAATTTTTTGAAAACTACAAATCTCATGCGTTTTAGTGGTGAAAAAATAATTTAAAAAATAGTTCTGAAAATGAGTTTACTCACATGGTACTTTCTTTGTATACATTCGACTATAGGGGCCAAGCCCGGGATTTACAGGAAATCGCAGGTTTTCGTTTGCCGGTGATTAAACTTCTTTTATTTAGCGTCTCATCAAAAATGAAATCATTTTTAAAAACTGCAAGTCTCATGCGTTTTAGTGGTGAAAAGATAATTTAAAAAATCGTTCGGGAAAGGAATTTACTCCTTGAGTACTTTCTTTGTATACTTTTGACTATACGGGCCGAGTACCGGATTTACAAAAAATCGCGGGTTTTCGTTTGCCGGCGATTAAACTTCTTAAATTCAGCGTCTTATCAAAAATGAAAACATTTTTGAAAACTACAAGTCTCATGCGTTTTAGTGGTGAAAAAATAATTTAAAAAATCGTTCTGAAAATGAGTTTACTCACATGGTACTTTCTTTGTATACATTCGACTATAGGGGCCAAGCCCGGGATTTACAGGAAATCGCAGGTTTTCGTTTGCCGGCGATTAAACTTCTTTTATTTAGCGTCTCATCAAAAATGAAATCATTTTTAAAAACTGCAAGTCTCATGCGTTTTAGTGGTGAAAAAATAATTTAAAAAATCGTTCGGGAAATGAGTTTACTCCTTGAGTACTTTCTTTGTATACTTTTGACTATACGGCCCGAGTACCGGATTTACAAAAAACCGCGGGTTTTCGTTTGCCGGCGATTAAACTTCTTAAATTCAGCCTCTTATCAAAAATGAAAACAGTTTTGAAAACTACAAGTCTCATGCGTTTTAGTGGTGAAAAAATAATTTGAAAAATCGTTCTGAAAATGAGTTTACTCACATGGTACTTTCTTTGTATACATTCGACTATAGGGGCCAAGCCCGGGATTTACAGGAAATCGCGGGTTTTCGCTTGCCGGCGATTAAACTTCTTTTATTCTGCGTCTCATCAAAAATGAAAACATTTTTGAAAACTACAAGTCTCATGCGTTTTAGTAGTGAAAAAATAATTTAAAAAATCATTCGGGAAATCAGTTTACTCGCTGGGAACTTTTTTTATGTACTTTTGACTATACGGGCCGAGTACCGGATTTACGGGAAATCGCGGGTTTTCGTTTGCCGGCGATTAAACTTCTTAAATTCAGCGTCTTATCAAAAATGAAAACATTTTTGAAAACTATAAGTCTCATTCGTTCTAGTGGTGCAGAAATAATTTGAAAAATCGTTCGGGAAATCAGTTTACTCCCTGGGTACTTTCTTTTATACATTCGACTATACGGGCCAAGTTCGGGATTTACGGGAAATCGCGGATTTTCGTTTGCCGGCGAATAAACTTTTTTTATTTAGCGTCTCATCAAAAATGAAAAATTTTTTGAAAACTACAAGTCTCATGCGTTTTAGTGGTGAAAAAATAATTTAAAAAATAGTTCTGAAAATGAGTTTATTCACAGGGTACTTTCTTTGTATACATTCAACTATACGGGCCAAGCCAGGGATTTACGGGAAAAGCGGGTGTTCGGTTGTCGGCGATTAAACTGCTTTCATTCGGCGTCTCATCAAAAATGTAAACATTTTTGAATACTACAAGTCTCATTCCTTCTAGTGGTGCAGAAATAATTTGAAAAATCGTTCGGGAAATCAGTTTACTCCCTGGGTACTTTCTTTTATACATTCGACTACACGGCCAAGTTCGGGATTTACAGGAAATCCCGGGTTTTCGTTTGCCAGCGATTAAACTTCTTTTATTCAGCGTCTCATCAAAAATGAAAACATTTTTGAAAACTACAAGTCTCGTGCGTTTTAGTGGTGAAAAGATAATTTAAAAAATCGTTCGGGAAAGGAGTTTACTCCTTGAGTACTTTCTTTGTATACTTTTGACTATACGGGCCGAGTACCGGATTTACAAAAAATCGCGGGTTTTCGTTTGCCGGCGATTAAACTTCTTAAATTCAGCGTCTTATCAAAAATGAAAACATTTTTGAAAACTACAAGTCTCATGCGTTTTAGTGGTGAAAAAATAATTTAAAAAATCGTTCTGAAAATGAGTTTACTCACATGGTACTTTCTTTGTATATAGGGTTCGACTATAGGGGCCAAGCCCGGGATTTACAGGAAATCGCAGGTTTTCGTTTGCCGGCGATTAAACTTCTTTTATTTAGCGTCTCATCAAAAATGAAATCATTTTTAAAAACTGCAAGTCTCATGCGTTTTTGTGGTGAAAAAATAATTTAAAAAATCGTTCGGGAAATGAGTTTACTCCTTGAGTACTTTCTTTGTATACTTTTGACTATACGGGCCGAGTACCGGATTTACAAAAAACCGCGGGTTTTCGTTTGCCGGCGATTAAACTTCTTAAATTCAGCCTCTTATCAAAAATGAAAACAGTATTGAAAACTACAAGTCTCATGCGTTTTAGTGGTGAAAAAATAATTTGAAAAATCGTTCTGAAAATGAGTTTACTCACAGGGTACTTTCTTTTATACATTCGACTATACGGGCCAAGCCCGGGATTTACGGGAAAAGCGGGTTTTCGGTTGTCGGCGATTAAACTGCTTTCATTCGGCGACTCATCAAAAATGTAAACATTTTTGAATACAACAAGTCTCATTCGTTATAGTGGTGCAGAAATAATTTGAAAAATCGTTCGGGAAATCAGTTTACACCCTGGGTACTTTCTTTTATACATTCGACTATACGGGCCAAGTTCGGGATTTACAGGAAATCACGGGTTTTCGTTTGCCAGCGATTAAACTTCTTTTATTCAGCGTCTCATCAAAAATGAAAACATATTTGAAAACTACAAGTCTCATGCGTTTTAGTAGTGAAAAAATAATTTAAAAAATCATTCGGGAAATCAGTTTACTCGCTGGGAACTTTTTTTATGTACTTTTGACTATACGGGCCAAACCCGGGATTTACGGGAAAAGCGGGTTTTCGGTTGTCGGCGATTAAACTGCTTTCATTCGGCGTCTCATCAAAAATGTAAACATTTTTGAATACTACAAGTCTCATTTGTTCTAGTGGTGCAGAAATAATTTGAAAAATCGTTCGGGAAATCAGTTTACTCCCTGGGTACTTTCTTTTATACATTCGACTATACGGGCCAAGTTCGGGATTTACGGGAAATCGCGGATTTTCGTTTGCCGGCGAATAAACTTGTTTTATTTAGCGTCTCATCAAAAATGAAAAATTTTTTGAAAACTACAAGTCTCATGCGTTTTAGTGGTGAAAAAATAATTTAAAAAATCGTTCTGAAAATGAGTTTACTCACAGGGTACTTTCTTTTATACATTCGACTATACGGGCCAAGCCCGGGATTTACGGGAAAAGCGGGTTTTCGGTTGTCGGCGATTAAACTGCTTTCATTCGGCGACTCATCAAAAATGTAAACATTTTTGAATACAACAAGTCTCATTCGTTATAGTGGTGCAGAAATAATTTGAAAAATCGTTCGGGAAATCAGTTTACACCCTGGGTACTTTCTTTTATACATTCGACTATACGGGCCAAGTTCGGGATTTACAGGAAATCACGGGTTTTCGTTTGCCAGCGATTAAACTTCTTTTATTCAGCGTCTCATCAAAAATGAAAACATATTTGAAAACTACAAGTCTCATGCGTTTTAGTGGTGAAAAGATAATTTAAAAAATCGTTCGGGAAAGGAGTTTACTCCCTGGGTACTTTCTTTGTATACTTTTGATTATACGGGACGTTTCCGGGATTTACGGGAAATCGCGGATTTTCGTTTGCCGGCGAATAAACTTGTTTTATTTAGCGTCTCATCAAAAATGAAAAAATTTTTGAAAACTACAAGTCTCATGCGTTTTAGTGGTGAAAAAATAATTTAAAAAATCGTTCTGAAAATGAGTTTATTCACAGGGTACTTTTTTTGTATACATTCAACTATACGGGCCAAGCCAGGGATTTACGGGAAAAGCGGGTTTTCGGTTGTCGGCGATTAAACTGCTTTCATTCAGTGTCTCATCAAAAATGTAAACATCTTTGAATACTACAAGTCTCATTCGTTCTAGTCCTGCAGAAATAATTTGAAAAATCGGTCGGGAAATGAGTTTACTCACAGGGTACTTTCTTTATATACATTCGACTATACGGGCCAAACCCGGGATTTACGGGAAAAGCGGGTTTTCGGTTGTCGGCGATTAAACTGCTTTCATTCGGCGTCTCATCAAAAATGTAAACATTTTTGAATACTACAAGTCTCATTTGTTCTAGTGGTGCAGAAATAATTTGAAAAATCGTTCGGGAAATCAGTTTACTCCCTGGGTACTTTCTTTTATACATTCGACTATACGGGCCAAGTTCGGGATTTACGGGAAATCGCGGATTTTCGTTTGCCGGCGAATAAACTTGTTTTATTTAGCGTCTCATCAAAAATGAAAAATTTTTTGAAAACTACAAATCTCATGCGTTTTAGTGGTGAAAAAATAATTTAAAAAATAGTTCTGAAAATGAGTTTATTCACAGGGTACTTTCTTTGTATACATTCAACTATACGGGCCAAGCCAGGGATTTACGGGAAAAGCGGGTGTTCGGTTGTCGGCGATTAAACTGCTTTCATTCGGCGTCTCATCAAAAATGTAAACATTTTTGAATACTACAAGTCTCATTCCTTCTAGTGGTGCAGAAATAATTTGAAAAATCGTTCGGGAAATCAGTTTACTCCCTGGGTACTTTCTTTTATACATTCGACTATACGGGCCAAGTTCGGGATTTACAGGAAATCCCGGGTTTTCGTTTGCCAGCGATTAAACTTCTTTTATTCAGCGTCTCATCAAAAATGAAAACATTTTTGAAAAATACAAGTCTCATGCGTTTTAGTGGTGAAAAAATAATTTAAAAAATAGTTCTGAAAATGAGTTTACTCACATGGTACTTTCTTTGTATACATTCGACTATAGGGGCCAAGCCCGGGATTTACAGGAAATCGCAGGTTTTCGTTTGCCGGTGATTAAACTTCTTTTATTTAGCGTCTCATCAAAAATGAAATCATTTTTAAAAACTGCAAGTCTCATGCGTTTTAGTGGTGAAAAGATAATTTAAAAAATCGTTCGGGAAAGGAGTTTACTCCTTGAGTACTTTCTTTGTATACTTTTGACTATACGGGCCGAGTACCGGATTTACAAAAAATCGCGGGTTTTCGTTTGCCGGCGATTAAACTTCTTAAATTCAGCGTCTTATCAAAAATGAAAACATTTTTGAAAACTACAAGTCTCATGCGTTTTAGTGGTGAAAAAATAATTTAAAAAATCGTTCTGAAAATGAGTTTACTCACATGGTACTTTCTTTGTATACATTCGACTATAGGGGCCAAGCCCGGGATTTACAGGAAATCGCAGGTTTTCGTTTGCCGGCGATTAAACTTCTTTTATTTAGCGTCTCATCAAAAATGAAATCATTTTTAAAAACTGCAAGTCTCATGCGTTTTAGTGGTGAAAAAATAATTTAAGAAATCGTTCGGGAAATGAGTTTACTCCTTGAGTACTTTCTTTGTATACTTTTGACTATACGGGCCGAGTACCGGATTTACAAAAAACCGCGGGTTTTCGTTTGCCGGCGATTAAACTTCTTAAATTCAGCCTCTTATCAAAAATGAAAACAGTTTTGAAAACTACAAGTCTCATGTGTTTTAGTGGTGAAAAAATAATTTGAAAAATCGTTCTGAAAATGAGTTTACTCACATGGTACTTTCTTTGTATACATTCGACTATAGGGGCCAAGCCCGGGATTTACAGGAAATCGCGGGTTTTCGCTTGCCGGCGATTAAACTTCTTTTATTCTGCGTCTCATCAAAAATGAAAACATTTTTGAAAACTACAAGTCTCATGCGTTTTAGTAGTGAAAAAATAATTTAAAAAATCATTCGGGAAATCAGTTTACTCGCTGGGAACTTTTTTTATGTACTTTTGACTATACGGGCCGAGTACCGGATTTACGGGAAATCGCGGATTTTCGTTTGCCGGCGAATAAACTTGTTTTATTTAGCGTCTCATCAAAAATGAAAAATTTTTTGAAAACTACAAGTCTCATGCGTTTTAGTGGTGCAGAAATAATTTGAAAAATCGTTCGGGAAATCAGTTTACTCCCTGGGTACTTTCTTTTATACATTCGACTATACGGGCCAAGTTCGGGATTTACGGGAAATCGCGGATTTTCGTTTGCCGGCGAATAAACTTGTTTTATTTAGCGTCTCATCAAAAATGAAAAATTTTTTGAAAACTACAAGTCTCATGCGTTTTAGTGGTGAAAAAATAATTTAAAAAATAGTTCTGAAAATGAGTTTATTCACAGGGTACTTTCTTTGTATACATTCAACTATACGGGCCAAGCCAGGGATTTACGGGAAAAGCGGGTGTTCGGTTGTCGGCGATTAAACTGCTTTCATTCGGCGTCTCATCAAAAATGTAAACATTTTTGAATACTACAAGTCTCATTCCTTCTAGTGGTGCAGAAATAATTTGAAAAATCGTTCGGGAAATCAGTTTACTCCCTGGGTACTTTCTTTTATACATTCGACTACACGGCCAAGTTCGGGATTTACAGGAAATCCCGGGTTTTCGTTTGCCAGCGATTAAACTTCTTTTATTCAGCGTCTCATCAAAAATGAAAACATTTTTGAAAACTACAAGTCTCGTGCGTTTTAGTGGTGAAAAGATAATTTAAAAAATCGTTCGGGAAAGGAGTTTACTCCTTGAGTACTTTCTTTGTATACTTTTGACTATACGGGCCGAGTACCGGATTTACAAAAAATCGCGGGTTTTCGTTTGCCGGCGATTAAACTTCTTAAATTCAGCGTCTTATCAAAAATGAAAACATTTTTGAAAACTACAAGTCTCATGCGTTTTAGTGGTGAAAAAATAATTTAAAAAATCGTTCTGAAAATGAGTTTACTCACATGGTACTTTCTTTGTATATAGGGTTCGACTATAGGGGCCAAGCCCGGGATTTACAGGAAATCGCAGGTTTTCGTTTGCCGGCGATTAAACTTCTTTTATTTAGCGTCTCATCAAAAATGAAATCATTTTTAAAAACTGCAAGTCTCATGCGTTTTTGTGGTGAAAAAATAATTTAAAAAATCGTTCGGGAAATGAGTTTACTCCTTGAGTACTTTCTTTGTATACTTTTGACTATACGGGCCGAGTACCGGATTTACAAAAAACCGCGGGTTTTCGTTTGCCGGCGATTAAACTTCTTAAATTCAGCCTCTTATCAAAAATGAAAACAGTATTGAAAACTACAAGTCTCATGCGTTTTAGTGGTGAAAAAATAATTTGAAAAATCGTTCTGAAAATGAGTTTACTCACATGGTACTTTCTTTGTATACATTCGACTATAGGGGCCAAGCCCAGGATTTACAGGAAATCGCGGGTTTTCGCTTGCCGGCGATTAAACTTCTTTTATTCAGCGTCTCATCAAAAATGAAAACATTTTTGAAAACTACAAGTCTCTTGCGCTTTAGTAGTGAAAAAATAATTTAAAAAATCATTCGGAAAATCAGTTTACTCGCTGGGTATTTTTTTTATAAACTTTTGACTATACGGGCCGAGTACGGGATTTACGGGAAATCGCGGGTTTTCGTTTGCCGGCGATTAAACTTCTTTTATTTAGCGTCTCATCAAAAATGAAAATATTTTTGAAAACTACAAGTCTCATGCGTTTTAGTGGTGAAAAAATAATTTAAAAAATCTTTCAGGAAGTGAATTTACTCCCTGGGTACTTTCTTTATATACATTTGACAATACAGGCCGAGTACGGGATTTACGGGAAATCGCGGCTTTTCGTTTGCCGGCGATTAAACTTCTTTTATTCAGCGTTTCATCAAAAATGAAAACATTTTTGAAAACTACAAGTCTCATGCGTTTTAGTGGTGAAAAAATAATTTAAAAAATCGTTCGGGAAATGAGTTTACTCCCTGGGTACTTTTTTATGTACTTTTGACTACACGGGACGAGTACGGGATTTACGGGAAATCGCGGGTTTTCGTTTGCCGGCGATTAAACTTTTTTTATTTAGCGTCTCATCAAAAATGAAAATATTTTTGAAAACTACAAGTCTCATCCGTTTTAGTGATTAAAAAATAATTTACAAAATCGTTCGGGAAATGAGTTCACTCCTTGGGTACTTTCTTTTATACATTCGACTATACGGGCCAAGTCCGGGATTTGAAGGAAATCGCTGGTTTTCGTTTGCCGGCGATTAAACTTCTTTTATTCAGCGTCTCATCAAATATGAAAACATTTTTGAAAACTACAAGTCTCATGCGTTTTAGTGGTGAAGAAATAACTTAAAAAATCGTTCGTGAAATGAGTTTACTCCCTGGGCACTTTCTTTGTATACTTTTGAATATATGGGCCGAGTACGGGATTTACGGGAAATCGCGGATTTTCGTTTGCCGGCGATTAAACTTCTTAAATTCAGCGTCTTATCAAAAATGAAAACATTTTTGAAAACTACAAGTCTCATGCGTTTTAGTGGTGAAAAAATAATTTAAAAAATCGTTCTGAAAATGAGTTTACTCACATGGTACTTTCTTTGTATACATTCGACTATAGGGGCCAAGCCCGGGATTTACAGGAAATCGCAGGTTTTCGTTTGCCGGCGATTAAACTTCTTTTATTTAGCGTCTCATCAAAAATGAAATCATTTTTAAAAACTGCAAGTCTCATGCGTTTTAGTGGTGAAAAAATAATTTAAAAAATCGTTCGGGAAATGAGTTTACTCCTTGAGTACTTTCTTTGTATACTTTTGACTATACGGGCCGAGTTCCGGATTTACAAAAAACCGCGGGTTTTCGTTTGCCGGCGATTAAACTTCTTAAATTCAGCCTCTTATCAAAAATGAAAACAGTTTTGAAAACTACAAGTCTCATGCGTTTTAGTGGTGAAAAAATAATTTGAAAAATCGTTCTGAAAATGAGTTTACTCACATGGTACTTTCTTTGTATACATTCGACTATAGGGGCCAAGCCCGGGATTTACAGGAAATCGCGGGTTTTCGCTTGCCGGCGATTAAACTTCTTTTATTCTGCGTCTCATCAAAAATGAAAACATTTTTGAAAACTACAAGTCTCATGCGTTTTAGTAGTGAAAAAATAATTTAAAAAATCATTCGGGAAATCAGTTTACTCGCTGGGAACTTTTTTTATGTACTTTTGACTATACGGGCCGAGTACCGGATTTACGGGAAATCGCGGGTTTTCGTTTGCCGGCGATTAAACTTCTTAAATTCAGCGTCTTATCAAAAATGAAAACATTTTTGAAAACTATAAGTCTCATTCGTTCTAGTGGTGCAGAAATAATTTGAAAAATCGTTCGGGAAATCAGTTTACTCCCTGGGTACTTTCTTTTATACATTCGACTATACGGGCCAAGTTCGGGATTTACGGGAAATCGCGGATTTTCGTTTGCCGGCGAAAAAACTTGTTTTATTTAGCGTCTCATCAAAAATGAAAATTTTTTTGAAAACTACAAGTCTCATGCGTTTTAGTGGTGAAAAAATAATTTAAAAAATAGTTCTGAAAATGAGTTTATTCACAGGGTACTTTCTTTGTATACATTCAACTATACGGGCCAAGCCAGGGATTTACGGGAAAAGCGGGTGTTCGGTTGTCGGCGATTAAACTGCTTTCATTCGGCGTCTCATCAAAAATGTAAACATTTTTGAATACTACAAGTCTCATTCCTTCTAGTGGTG
This sequence comes from Hydractinia symbiolongicarpus, assembly GCF_029227915.1. Taxonomy (NCBI): domain Eukaryota; kingdom Metazoa; phylum Cnidaria; class Hydrozoa; order Anthoathecata; family Hydractiniidae; genus Hydractinia; species Hydractinia symbiolongicarpus. The sequence goes on from NC_079886.1 coordinate 1,095,720, forward strand.
CAGAAATAATTTGAAAAATCGTTCGGGAAATCAGTTTACTCCCTGGGTACTTTCTTTTATACATTCGACTATACGGCCAAGTTCGGGATTTACAGGAAATCCCGGGTTTTCGTTTGCCAGCGATTAAACTTCTTTTATTCAGCGTCTCATCAAAAATGAAAACATTTTTGAAAACTACAAGTCTCGTGCGTTTTAGTGGTGAAAAGATAATGTAAAAAAGCGTTCGGGAAAGGAGTTTACTCCTTGAGTACTTTCTTTGTATACTTTTGACTATACGGGCCGAGTACCGGATTTACAAAAAATCGCGGGTTTTCGTTTGCCGGCGATTAAACTTCTTAAATTCAGCGTCTTATCAAAAATGAAAACATTTTTGAAAACTACAAGTCTCATGCGTTTTAGTGGTGAAAAAATAATTTAAAAAATCGTTCTGAAAATGAGTTTACTCACATGGTACTTTCTTTGTATATAGGGTTCGACTATAGGGGCCAAGCCCGGGATTTACAGGAAATCGCAGGTTTTCGTTTGCCGGCGATTAAACTTCTTTTATTTAGCGTCTCATCAAAAATGAAATCATTTTTAAAAACTGCAAGTCTCATGCGTTTTAGTGGTGAAAAAATAATTTAAAAAATCGGTCGGGAAATGAGTTTACTCCTTGAGTACTTTCTTTGTATACTTTTGACTATACGGGCCGAGTACCGGATTTACAAAAAACCGCGGGTTTTTGTTTGCCGGCGATTAAACTTCTTAAATTCAGCCTCTTATCAAAAATGAAAACAGTTTTGAAAACTACAAGTCTCATGCGTTTTAGTGGTGAAAAAATAATTTGAAAAATCGTTCTGAAAATGAGTTTACTCACATGGTACTTTCTTTGTATTCATTCGACTATAGGGGCCAAGACCAGGATTTACAGGAAATCGCGGGTTTTCGCTTGCCGGCGATTAAACTTCTTTTATTCAGCGTCTCATCAAAAATGAAAACATTTTTGAAAACTACAAGTCTCATGCGTTTTAGTAGTGAAAAAATAATTTAAAAAATCATTCGGGAAATCAGTTTACTCGCTGGGTATATTTTTTATAAACTTTTGACTATACGGGCCGAGTACGGGATTTACGGGAAATCGCGGGTTTTCGTTTGCCGGCAATTAAACTTCTTTTATTTAGCGTCTCATCAAAAATGAAAATATTTTTGAAAACTACAAGTCTCATGCGTTTTAGTGGTGAAAAAATAATTTAAAAAATCGTTCAGGAAATGAATTTACTCCCTGGGTACTTTCTTTGTATACTTTTGACTATACGGGCCGAGTCCGGGATTTACGGGATATCACGGGTTTTCGTTTTCCGCCGATTAAACTTCTTTAATTTAGCGTTTCATCAAAAATGAAAACATTTTTGAAAACTACAAGTCTCATGCGTTTTTGTGGTGAAAAAATAATTTAAAAAATCGTTCGGGAAATGAGTTTACTCCCTGGGTAGTTTCTTTATATACATTTGACAATACGGGCCGAGTACGGGATTTACGGGAAATCGCGGCTTTTCGTTTGCCGGCGATTAAACTTCTTTTATTCAGCGTTTCATCAAAAATGAAAACATTTTTGAAAACTACAAGTCTCATGCGTTTTAGTGGTGAAAAAATAATTTAAAAAATCGTTCGGGAAATGAGTTTACTCCCTGGGTACTTTTTTATGTACTTTTGACTACACGGGACGAGTACGGGATTTACGGGAAATCGCGGGTTTTCGTTTGCCGGCGATTAAACTTTTTTTATTTAGCGTCTCATCAAAAATGAAAATATTTTTGAAAACTACAAGTCTCATCCGTTTTAGTGATTAAAAAATAATTTACAAAATCGTTCGGGAAATGAGTTCACTCCTTGGGTACTTTCTTTTATACATTCGACTATACGGGCCAAGTCCGGGATTTGAAGGAAATCGCGGGTTTTCGTTTGCCGGCGATTAAACTTCTTTTATTCAGCGTCTCATCAAATATGAAAACATTTTTGAAAACTACAAGTCTCATGCGTTTTAGTGGTGAAAAAATAACTTAAAAAATCGTTCGTGAAATGAGTTTACTCCCTGGGCACTTTCTTTGTATACTTTTGAATATATGGGCCGAGTACGGGATTTACGGGAAATCGCGGATTTTCGTTTGCCGGCGAATAAACTTGTTTTATTTAGCGTCTCATCAAAAATGAAAAAATTTTTGAAAACTACAAGTCTCATGCGTTTTAGCAGTGAAAAATAATTTAAAATATCGTTCGGAAATAAGTTTACTCCCTAAGTACTTTCTTTGTATACTTTTGACTATACGGGCCGAGTACGGCATTTACGGGAAATCGCGGGTTTTTGTTTGCCGGCGATTAAACTTCTTTTATTCAGCATCTTCTCAAAAATGAAAACATTTTTGAAAACTACAAGTCTCGTGCGTTTTAGTGGTGAAAAAATAATTTAAAAAATCGTTCTGAAAATGAGTTTATTCACAGGGTACTTTCTTTGTATACATTCAACTATACGGGCCAAGCCAGGGATTTACGGGAAAAGCGGGTTTTCGGTTGTCGGCGATTAAACTGCTTTCATTCGGCGTCTCATTAAAAATGTAAACATTTTTGAATACTACAAGTCTCATTCGTTCTAGTGCTGCAGAAATAATTTGAAAAATCGTTCGGGAATTGAGTTTACTCACAGGGTACTTTCTTTATATACATTCGACTATACGGGCCAAGCCCGGGATTTACGGGAAATCGCGGGTTTTCGTTTGGCGGCGATTAAACTTGTTTTATTTAGTGTCTCATCAAAAATGAAAACATTTTTAAAAACTACAAGTCTGATGCGTTTTAGTGGTGAAGAAATAACTTAAAAAATCGTTCGTGAAATGAGTTTACTCCCTGGGCACTTTCTTTGTATACTTTTGAATATATGGGCCGAGTACGGGATTTACGGGAAATCGCGGATTTTCGTTTGCCGGCGAATAAACTTCTTTTATTCAGCATCTTCTCAAAAATGAAAACATTTTTGAAAACTACAAGTCTCATGCGTTTTAGTGGTGAAAAAATAATTTAAAAAATCGTTCTGAAAATGATTTTATTCACAGGGTACTTTCTTTGTATACATTCAACTATACGGGCCGAGCCAGGGATTTACAGGAAAAGCGGGTTTTCGGTTGTCGGCGATTAAACTGCTTTCATTCGGCGTCTCATCAAAAATGTGAACATTTTTGAATACTACAAGTCTCATTCGTTCTAGTGGTGCAGAAATATTTTGAAAAATCGTTCGGGAAATCAGTTTACTCCCTGGGTACTTTCTTTTATACATTCGACTATACGGGCCAAGTTCGGGATTTACAGGAAATCCCGGGTTTTCGTTTGCCGGCGATTAAACTTCTTTTATTCAGCGTCTCATCAAATATGAAAACATTTTTGAAAACTACAAGTCTCATGCGTTTTAGTGGTGAAAAAATAACTTAAAAAATCGTTCGTGAAATGAGTTTACTCCCTGGGCACTTTCTTTGTATACTTTTGAATATATGGGCCGAGTACGGGATTTACGGGAAATCGCGGATTTTCGTTTGCCGGCGAATAAACTTGTTTTATTTAGCGTCTCATCAAAAATGAAAAAATTTTTGAAAACTACAAGTCTCATGCGTTTTAGCAGTGAAAAATAATTTAAAATATCGTTCGGAAATAAGTTTACTCCCTAAGTACTTTCTTTGTATACTTTTGACTATACGGGCCGAGTACGGCATTTACGGGAAATCGCGGGTTTTTGTTTGCCGGCGATTAAACTTCTTTTATTCAGCATCTTCTCAAAAATGAAAACATTTTTGAAAACTACAAGTCTCGTGCGTTTTAGTGGTGAAAAAATAATTTAAAAAATCGTTCTGAAAATGAGTTTATTCACAGGGTACTTTCTTTGTATACATTCAACTATACGGGCCAAGCCAGGGATTTACGGGAAAAGCGGGTTTTCGGTTGTCGGCGATTAAACTGCTTTCATTCGGCGTCTCATTAAAAATGTAAACATTTTTGAATACTACAAGTCTCATTCGTTCTAGTGCTGCAGAAATAATTTGAAAAATCGTTCGGGAATTGAGTTTACTCACAGGGTACTTTCTTTATATACATTCGACTATACGGGCCAAGCCCGGGATTTACGGGAAATCGCGGGTTTTCGTTTGGCGGCGATTAAACTTGTTTTATTTAGTGTCTCATCAAAAATGAAAACATTTTTAAAAACTACAAGTCTCATGCGTTTTAGTGGTGAAGAAATAACTTAAAAAATCGTTCGTGAAATGAGTTTACTCCCTGGGCACTTTCTTTGTATACTTTTGAATATATGGGCCGAGTACGGGATTTACGGGAAATCGCGGATTTTCGTTTGCCGGCGAATAAACTTCTTTTATTCAGCATCTTCTCAAAAATGAAAACATTTTTGAAAACTACAAGTCTCATGCGTTTTAGTGGTGAAAAAATAATTTAAAAAATCGTTCTGAAAATGATTTTATTCACAGGGTACTTTCTTTGTATACATTCAACTATACGGGCCGAGCCAGGGATTTACAGGAAAAGCGGGTTTTCGGTTGTCGGCGATTAAACTGCTTTCATTCGGCGTCTCATCAAAAATGTGAACATTTTTGAATACTACAAGTCTCATTCGTTCTAGTGGTGCAGAAATAATTTGAAAAATCGTTCGGGAAATCAGTTTACTCCCTGGGTACTTTCTTTTATACATTCGACTATACGGGCCAAGTTCGGGATTTACAGGAAATCCCGGGTTTTCGTTTGCCGGCGATTAAACTTTTTTTATTTAGCGTCTCATCAAAAATGAAAATATTTTTGAAAACTACAAGTCTCATCCGTTTTAGTGATTAAAAAATAATTTACAAAATCGTTCGGGAAATGAGTTCACTCCTTGGGTACTTTCTTTTATACATTCGACTATACGGGCCAAGTCCGGGATTTGAAGGAAATCGCGGGTTTTCGTTTGCCGGCGATTAAACTTCTTTTATTCAGCGTCTCATCAAATATGAAAACATTTTTGAAAACTACAAGTCTCATGCGTTTTAGTGGTGAAAAAATAACTTAAAAAATCGTTCGTGAAATGAGTTTACTCCCTGGGCACTTTCTTTGTATACTTTTGAATATATGGGCCGAGTACGGGATTTACGGGAAATCGCGGATTTTCGTTTGCCGGCGAATAAACTTGTTTTATTTAGCGTCTCATCAAAAATGAAAAAATTTTTGAAAACTACAAGTCTCATGCGTTTTAGCAGTGAAAAATAATTTAAAATATCGTTCGGAAATAAGTTTACTCCCTAAGTACTTTCTTTGTATACTTTTGACTATACGGGCCGAGTACGGCATTTACGGGAAATCGCGGGTTTTTGTTTGCCGGCGATTAAACTTCTTTTATTCAGCATCTTCTCAAAAATGAAAACATTTTTGAAAACTACAAGTCTCGTGCGTTTTAGTGGTGAAAAAATAATTTAAAAAATCGTTCTGAAAATGAGTTTATTCACAGGGTACTTTCTTTGTATACATTCAACTATACGGGCCAAGCCAGGGATTTACGGGAAAAGCGGGTTTTCGGTTGTCGGCGATTAAACTGCTTTCATTCGGCGTCTCATTAAAAATGTAAACATTTTTGAATACTACAAGTCTCATTCGTTCTAGTGCTGCAGAAATAATTTGAAAAATCGTTCGGGAATTGAGTTTACTCACAGGGTACTTTCTTTATATACATTCGACTATACGGGCCAAGCCCGGGATTTACGGGAAATCGCGGGTTTTCGTTTGGCGGCGATTAAACTTGTTTTATTTAGTGTCTCATCAAAAATGAAAACATTTTTAAAAACTACAAGTCTGATGCGTTTTAGTGGTGAAGAAATAACTTAAAAAATCGTTCGTGAAATGAGTTTACTCCCTGGGCACTTTCTTTGTATACTTTTGAATATATGGGCCGAGTACGGGATTTACGGGAAATCGCGGATTTTCGTTTGCCGGCGAATAAACTTCTTTTATTCAGCATCTTCTCAAAAATGAAAACATTTTTGAAAACTACAAGTCTCATGCGTTTTAGTGGTGAAAAAATAATTTAAAAAATCGTTCTGAAAATGATTTTATTCACAGGGTACTTTCTTTGTATACATTCAACTATACGGGCCGAGCCAGGGATTTACAGGAAAAGCGGGTTTTCGGTTGTCGGCGATTAAACTGCTTTCATTCGGCGTCTCATCAAAAATGTGAACATTTTTGAATACTACAAGTCTCATTCGTTCTAGTGGTGCAGAAATATTTTGAAAAATCGTTCGGGAAATCAGTTTACTCCCTGGGTACTTTCTTTTATACATTCGACTATACGGGCCAAGTTCGGGATTTACAGGAAATCCCGGGTTTTCGTTTGCCGGCGATTAAACTTCTTTTATTCAGCGTCTCATCAAATATGAAAACATTTTTGAAAACTACAAGTCTCATGCGTTTTAGTGGTGAAAAAATAACTTAAAAAATCGTTCGTGAAATGAGTTTACTCCCTGGGCACTTTCTTTGTATACTTTTGAATATATGGGCCGAGTACGGGATTTACGGGAAATCGCGGATTTTCGTTTGCCGGCGAATAAACTTGTTTTATTTAGCGTCTCATCAAAAATGAAAAAATTTTTGAAAACTACAAGTCTCATGCGTTTTAGCAGTGAAAAATAATTTAAAATATCGTTCGGAAATAAGTTTACTCCCTAAGTACTTTCTTTGTATACTTTTGACTATACGGGCCGAGTACGGCATTTACGGGAAATCGCGGGTTTTTGTTTGCCGGCGATTAAACTTCTTTTATTCAGCATCTTCTCAAAAATGAAAACATTTTTGAAAACTACAAGTCTCGTGCGTTTTAGTGGTGAAAAAATAATTTAAAAAATCGTTCTGAAAATGAGTTTATTCACAGGGTACTTTCTTTGTATACATTCAACTATACGGGCCAAGCCAGGGATTTACGGGAAAAGCGGGTTTTCGGTTGTCGGCGATTAAACTGCTTTCATTCGGCGTCTCATTAAAAATGTAAACATTTTTGAATACTACAAGTCTCATTCGTTCTAGTGCTGCAGAAATAATTTGAAAAATCGTTCGGGAATTGAGTTTACTCACAGGGTACTTTCTTTATATACATTCGACTATACGGGCCAAGCCCGGGATTTACGGGAAATCGCGGGTTTTCGTTTGGCGGCGATTAAACTTGTTTTATTTAGTGTCTCATCAAAAATGAAAACATTTTTAAAAACTACAAGTCTCATGCGTTTTAGTGGTGAAGAAATAACTTAAAAAATCGTTCGTGAAATGAGTTTACTCCCTGGGCACTTTCTTTGTATACTTTTGAATATATGGGCCGAGTACGGGATTTACGGGAAATCGCGGATTTTCGTTTGCCGGCGAATAAACTTCTTTTATTCAGCATCTTCTCAAAAATGAAAACATTTTTGAAAACTACAAGTCTCATGCGTTTTAGTGGTGAAAAAATAATTTAAAAAATCGTTCTGAAAATGATTTTATTCACAGGGTACTTTCTTTGTATACATTCAACTATACGGGCCGAGCCAGGGATTTACAGGAAAAGCGGGTTTTCGGTTGTCGGCGATTAAACTGCTTTCATTCGGCGTCTCATCAAAAATGTGAACATTTTTGAATACTACAAGTCTCATTCGTTCTAGTGGTGCAGAAATAATTTGAAAAATCGTTCGGGAAATCAGTTTACTCCCTGGGTACTTTCTTTTATACATTCGACTATACGGGCCAAGTTCGGGATTTACAGGAAATCCCGGGTTTTCGTTTGCCCGCGATTAAACTTCTTTTATTCAGCGTCTCATCAAAAATGAAAACATTTTTGAAAACTACAAGTCTCATGCGTTTTAGTTGTGAAAAGATAATTTAAAAAATCGTTCAGCAAATGAGTATACTCCCTGGGTACTTTCTTTGTATACTTTTGACTATACGGGTCGTGTCCGGGATTTACGGGAAATCGCGGGTTTTCGTTTGCCGGCGAATAAACTTGTTTTACTTAGCGTCTCATCAAAAATGTAAACATTTTTAATTACTACAAGTCTCATTCGTTCTAGTGCTGCAGAAATAATTTGAAAAATCGTTCGGGAATTGAGTTTACTCACAGGGTACTTTCTTTATATACATTCGACTATACGGGCCAAGCCCGGGATTTACGGGAAATCGCGGGTTTTCGTTTGGCGGCGATTAAACTTGTTTTATTTAGTGTCTCATCAAAAATGAAAACATTTTTAAAAACTACAAGTCTCATGCGTTTTAGTGGTGAAGAAATAACTTAAAAAATCGTTCGTGAAATGAGTTTACTCCCTGGGCACTTTCTTTGTATACTTTTGAATATATGGGCCGAGTACGGGATTTACGGGAAATCGCGGATTTTCGTTTGCCGGCGAATAAACTTCTTTTATTCAGCATCTTCTCAAAAATGAAAACATTTTTGAAAACTACAAGTCTCATGCGTTTTAGTGGTGAAAAAATAATTTAAAAAATCGTTCTGAAAATCATTTTATTCACAGGGTACTTTCTTTGTATACATTCAACTATACGGGCCGAGCCAGGGATTTACAGGAAAAGCGGGTTTTCGGTTGTCGGCGATTAAACTGCTTTCATTCGGCGTCTCATCAAAAATGTGAACATTTTTGAATACTACAAGTCTCATTCGTTCTAGTGGTGCAGAAATAATTTGAAAAATCGTTCGGGAAATCAGTTTACTCCCTGGGTACTTTCTTTTATACATTCGACTATACGGGCCAAGTTCGGGATTTACAGGAAATCCCGGGTTTTCGTTTGCCCGCGATTAAACTTCTTTTATTCAGCGTCTCATCAAAAATGAAAACATTTTTGAAAACTACAAGTCTCATGCGTTTTAGTGGTGAAAAGATAATTTAAAAAATCGTTCGGCAAATGAGTATACTCCCTGGGTACTTTCTTTGTATACTTTTGACTATACGGGTCGTGTCCGGGATTTACGGGAAATCGCGGGTTTTCGTTTGCCGGCGAATAAACTTGTTTTACTTAGCGTCTCATCAAAAATGAAAACATTTTTGAAAACTACAAGTCTCATGCGTTTTAGTGCTGAAAAAACAATTTAAAATATCGTTCGGGAAATAAGTTTACTCCCTGAGTACTTTCTTTATATACATTCGACTATGCGGGCCGAGTACGGGATTTACGGCAAATCGCGGGTTTTCGTTTACCGGCGATTAAACTTCTTTCATTCAGCGTCTCATCAAAAATGAAAACATTATTGAAAACTACAAATCTCATGCCTTTTATTGGTGAAAAAATAATTTAAAAAATCGTTCTGAAAATGAGTTTATTCACAGGGTACTTTCTTTGTATACATTCAACTATACGGGCCAAGCCAGGGATTTACGGGAAAAGCGGGTTTTCGGTTGTTGGCGATTAAACTGCTTTCATTCAACGTCTCATCAAAAATGTAAACATTTTTGAATACTACAAGTCTTATTCGTTCTAGTGCTGCAGAAATAATTTGAAAAATCGTTCGGGAAATCAGTTTACTCCCTGGGTACTTTCTTTTATACATTCGACTATACGGGCCAAGTTCGGGATTTACAGGAAATCCCGGGTTTACGTTTGCCGGAGATCAAACTTTTTTCATTCAGCGTCTCATCAAAAATGAAAACATTTTTGAAAACTACAATCTCATGCGTTTTAATGGTGAAAATATAATTTAAAAAATCGTTCGAGCAATGAGTTTACTCCCTTTGTATACTTTTGACTATACGGGCAGAGTCCGGGATTAACGGGAAATCGCGGGTTTTCGTTTGCCGGCGAATAAACTTGTTTTACTTAGCGTCTCATCAAAAATGAAAACATTTTTGAAAACTACAAGTCTCATGCGTTTTAGTGGTGAAAAAATAATTTAAAAAATCGTTCTGAAAATGATTTTATTCACAGGGTACTGTCTTTGTATACATTCAACTATACGGGCCGAGCCAGGGATTTACGGGAAAAGCGGGTTTTAGGTTGTCGGCGATTAAACTGCTTTCATTCGGCGTCTCATCAAAAATGTAAACATTTTTGAATACTACAAGTCTCATTCGTTCTAGTGGTGCAGAAATAATTTGAAAAATCGTTCGGGAAATCAGTTTACTCCCTGGGTACTTTCTTTTATACATTCGACTATACGGGCCAAGTTCGGGATTTACAGGAAATCCCGGGTTTTTGTTTGCCCGCGATTAAACTTCTTTTATTCAGCGTCTCATCAAAAATGAAAACATTTTTGAAAACTACAAGTCTCATGCGTTTTAGTGGTGAAAAGATAATTTAAAAAATCGTTCGGGAAATGAGTTTACTCCCTGGGTACTTTCTTTGTATACTTTTGATTATACGGGTCGCGTCCGGGATTTACGGGAAATCGCGGGTTTTCGTTTGCCGGCGAATAAACTTGCTTTACTTAGCGTCTCATCAAAAATGAAAACATTTTTGAAAACTACAAGTCTCATGCGTTTTAGTGCTGAAAAAATAATTTAAAATATCGTTTGGGAAATAAGTTTACTTCCTGAGTACTTTCTTTATATACATTCGACTATGCGGGCCGAGTACGGGATTTACGGCAAATCGCGGGTTTTCGTTTACCGGCGATTAAACTTCTTTCATTCAGCGTCTCATCAAAAATGAAAACATTTTTGAAAACTACAAATCTCATGCCTTTTATTGGTGAAAAAATAATTTAAAAAATCGTTCTGAAAATGAGTTTATTCACAGGGTACTTTCTTTGTATACATTCAACTATACGGGCCAAGCCAGGGATTTACGGGAAAAGCGGGTTTTCGGTTGTTGGCGATTAAACTGCTTTCATTCAACGTCTCATCAAAAATGTAAACATTTTTGAATACTACAAGTCTTATTCGTTCTAGTGCTGCAGAAATAATTTGAAAAATCGTTCGGGAAATCAGTTTACTCCCTGGGTACTTTCTTTTATACATTCGACTATACGGGCCAAGTTCGGGATTTACAGGAAATCCCGGGTTTACGTTTGCCGGAGATCAAACTTTTTTCATTCAGCGTCTCATCAAAAATGAAAACATTTTTGAAAACTACAATCTCATGCGTTTTAATGGTGAAAATATAATTTAAAAAATCGTTCGAGCAATGAGTTTACTCCCTTTGTATACTTTTGACTATACGGGCAGAGTCCGGGATTAACGGGAAATCTACAAGTCTCATGCGTTTTAGTGGTGAAAAAATAATTTAAAAAATCGTTCTGAAAATGATTTTATTCACAGGGTACTTTCTTTGTATACATTCAACTATACGGGCCAAGCCAGGGATTTACGGGAAAATCGGGTTTTCGGTTGTCCGCGATTAAACTGCTTTCATTCGGCGTCTCTTCAAAAATGTAAACATTTTTGAAAACTACAAGTCTCATGCGTTTTAGTGGTGAAAAGATAATTTAAAAAATCGTTCGGGAAATGAGTTTACTCCCTGGGTACTTTCTTTGTATACTTTTGATTATACGGGTCGCGTCCGGGATTTACGGGAAATCGCTGGTTTTCCTTTGCCGGGGAATAAACTTGCTTTACTTACCGTCTCATCAAAAATGAAAACATTTTTGAAAACTAAAAGTCTCATGCGTTTTAGTGCTGAAAAAATAATTTAAAATATCGTTGGGGAAATAAGTTTACTCCCTGAGTACTTTCTTTATATACATTCGACTATGCGGGCCGAGTACGGGATTTACGGCAAATCGCGGGTTTTCGTTTACCGGCGATTAAACTTCTTTCATTCAGCGTCTCATCAAAAATGAAAACATTTTTGAAAACTACAAATCTCATGCCTTTTATTGGTGAAAAAATAATTTAAAAAATCGTTCTGAAAATGAGTTTATTCACAGGGTACTTTCTTTGTATACATTCAACTATACGGGCCAAGCCAGGGATTTACGGGAAAAGCGGGTTTTCGGTTGTTGGCGATTAAACTGCTTTTATTCAACGTCTCATCAAAAATGTAAACATTTTTGAATACTACAAGTCTTATTCGTTCTAGTGCTGCAGAAATAATTTGAAAAATCGTTCGGGAAATCAGTTTACTCCCTGGGTACTTTCTTTTATACATTCGACTATACGGGCCAAGTTCGGGATTTACAGGAAATCCTGGGTTTACGTTTGCCGGAGATCAAACTTTTTTCATTCAGCGTCTCATCAAAAATGAAAACATTTTTGAAAACTACAATCTCATGCGTTTTAATGGTGAAAATATAATTTAAAAAATCGTTCGAGCAATGAGTTTACTTCCTTTGTATACTTTTGACTATACGGGCAGAGTCCGGGATTAACGGGAAATCGCGGGGTTTTTTTTCCCGGCGATTAAACGTCCTTTATTCAGCGTCTCATCAAAAATGAAAATATTTTTGAAAACTACAAGTCTCATGCGTCTTAGTGGTAAAAAAATAATTTAAAAAATCGTTCGGGAAATGAGTTTACTCCTTGAGTACTTTCTTTGTATACTTTTGACTATACGGGCCGAGTACCGGATTTACAAAAAATTGCGGGTTTTCGTTTGCCGGCGATCAAACTTCTTAAATTCAGCGTCTTATCAAAAATGAAAACATTTTTGAAAACTAAAAGTCTCATGCGTTTTAGTGGTGAAAAAATAATTTAAAAAATCGTTCTGAAAATGAGTTTATTCACAGGGTACTTTCTTTGTATACATTCAACTATACGGGCCAAGCCAGGGATTTACGGGAAAATCGGGTTTTCGGTTGTCCGCGATTAAACTGCTTTCATTCGGCGTCTCTTCAAAAATGTAAACATTTTTGAATACTACAAGTCTCATTCGTTCTAGTGCTGCAGAAATGATTTGAAAAATCTTTCGGTAAATGAGTAAACTCACAGGGTACTTTCTTTATATACATTCGACTATACGGGCCAAGCCCAGGATTTACGGGAAATCGCGGGTTTTCGTTTGCTGGCGATTAAACTTTTTTTATTTAGCGTCTCATCAAAAATGAAAACATTGTTGAAAACTACAAGTCTCATGCGTTTTAGTGGTGAAAAAATAATTTAAAATATCGTTCGGGAAATGAGTTTACTCCCTGAGTACTTTCTTTGTATACTTTTGACTATACGGGCCGAGTACGGGATTTACGGGAAATCGCGGGTTTTCGTTTCCCGGCGATTAAACTTGTTTTATTTAGCGTCTCATCAAAAATGAAAACATTGTTGAAAACTACAAGTCTCATGCGTTTTAGTGGTGAAAAAATAATTTAAAATATCGTTCGGGAAATGAGTTTACTCCCTGAGTACTTTCTTTGTATACTTTTGACTATATGGGCCATGTTCGGGATTTACGGGAAATCGCGGGTTTTCGTTTGCCGGCGATTAAACTTGTTTTATTTAGCGTCTTATCAAAAATAAAAACATTGTTGAAAACTACAAGTCTCATGCGTTTTAGTGGTGAAAAAATAATTTAAAATATCGTTCGGGAAATGAGTTTACTCCCTGGGTATTTTCTTTGTATGCTTTTGACTATATGGGCCATGTTCGGGATTTACAGGAAATCCCATGTTTACGTTTGCCGGAGATCAAACTTCTTTCATTCAGCGTCTCATCAAAAATGAAAACATTTTTGAAAACTAACAATCTCATGCGTTTTAATGGTGAAAAAATAATTTAAAAAATCGTTCGGGAAATGAGTTTACTCCCTTTGTATACTTTTGACTATACGGGCAGAGTCCGGGATTTACGGGAAATCGCGGGGGTCTTTTTCCCGGCGATTAAACTTCCTTCACTCAGCGTCTCATCAAAAATGAAAATATTTTTAAAAACTACAAGTCTCATGCAATTTAGTGGTGAAAAAATAATTTAAAAAATCGCTCGGAAAATGAGTTTACTCACAGGGTACTTTCTTTATATACATTCGACTATACGGGCCAAGCCCGGGATTTACGGGAAATCGCGGGTTTTCGTGTGCCGGCGATTAAACTTCCTTCATTCAGCGTCTCATCAAAAATGAAAATATTTTTAAAAACTACAAGTCTCATGCAATTTAGTGGTGAAAAAATAATTTAAAAAATCACTCGGGAAATTAGTTTACTCACAGGGTACTTTTTTATATACATTCGACTATACGGGCCAAGCCCGGGATTTACGGGAAATCGCGGGTTTTCGTTTGCCGGCGATTAAACTTCTTTTATTTAGCGTCTCATCAAAAATGAAAACGTTTTTGAAAACTACAAGTCTCATGCGTTTTAGTGGTGAAAAAATAATTTAAAAAATCGCTCTGAAAATGAGTTTACTCACAGGGTACTTTCTTTGTATACTTTCGACTATAGGGGCCAGCCCGGGATTTACAGGAAATAGCGGGTTTTCGTTTGCCGGCGATTAAACTTCTTTTATTCAGCATCTCATCAAAAATGAAAACATTTTTGAAAACTACAAGTCTCATGCGTTTTAGTAGTGAAAAAATAATTTAAAAAATCATTCAGGAAATCAGTTTACTCGCTGGGAACTTTTTTATGTACTTTGGACTATACGGGCCGAGTACCGGATTTACGGGAAATCGCGGGTTTTCGTTTGCCGGCGATTAAACTTCTTAAATTCAGCGTCTTATCAAAAATGAAAATATTTTTGAAAACTACAAGTCTCATGCGTTTTAGTGGTGAAAAAATAATTTAAAAAATCGTTCTGAAAATGAGTTTACTCACAGGGTACTTTCTTTGTATACATTCGACTATAGGGGCCAAGCCCGGGATTTACAGGAAATCGCGGGTTTTCGTTTGTAGGCGATTAAACTTCTTTTATTCAGCGTCTCATCAAAAATGAAAACATTTTTGAAAACTACAAGTCTCATGCGTTTTAGTGGTGAAAAAATAATTTAAAAAATCGTTCGTGAAATGAGTTTACTCCCTGGGTACTTTCTTTGTATACTTTTGACTATATGGGCCGGGTACGGGATTTACGGGAAATCGCGGTTTTCATTTGCCGGCAATTAAACTTCTTTTATTCAGCGTCTCATCAAAAATGAAAATTTTTTTGAAAACTACAAGTCTCATGGGTTTTAGTGGTGAAAAAATAATTTAAAAAATCGTTCGGGAAATGAATTTACTCCCTGGGTACTTTCTTTTATACATTCGACTATACGGGCCAAGTCCGGGATTTACAGGAAATCGCGGGTTTTCGTTTGCCGGCGATTAAACTTCTTTTAGTCAGCGTCTCATCAAAAATGAAAACAATTTTGAAAACTACAAGTCTTATGCGTTTTATTGGTGAAAAAATAATTTAAAAAATCGTTCGTGAAATGAGTTTACTCCCTGGGTACTTTCTTTGTATACTTTTGACTATATGGGCCGAGTACGGGATTTACGGGAAATCGTGGTTTTCGTTTGCCGGCGATTAAACTTCTTTTATTCAGCGTCTCATCAAAAATGAAAAAATTTTTGAAAACTACAAGTCTCATGCGTTTTAGTGGTGAAAAAATAATTTAAAAAATCGTTCGGGAAATGAATTTACTCCCTGGGTACTTTCTTTTATACATACGACTATACGGGCCAAGTCCGGGATTTACAGGAAATCGCGGGTTTTCGTTTGCCGGCGATTAAACTTCTTTTATTCAGCGTCTCATCAAAAATGAAAACATTTTTGAAAACTACAAGTCACATCCGTTTTGGTGGTGAAAAAATAATTTAAAAAATCATTCGGGAAATTAGTTTACTCCCTGGGTGCTTTTTTGTATACTTTTGACTATACGGGCCGATTACGGGATTCACGGGAAAACGCGGGTTTTCGTTTGCCGGCGATTAAACTTCTTTTATTCAGCGTCTCATCAAAAATGAAAACATTTTTGAAAACTACAAGTCTCATGCGTTTTAGTGGTGAAAAAATAATTTAAAAAATCGTTCGGGAAATGAGTTTACTCCCTGGGTACTTTCTTTGTATGCTTTTGACTATATGGGCCATGTTCGGGATTTACAGGAAATCCCATGTTTACGTTTGCCGGAGATCAAACTTCTTTCATTCAGCGTCTCATCAAAAATGAAAACATTTTTAAAAACTACAAGTCTCATAATAATAATAATAATAATAATAATAATAATAAATATTTAAAGTGGCTAGCCCAGAAAATCACAAAAACCTATAGTTAGTGGATTGTTTCCACTGGGGGCCACTAGAAAAAAAAAGACACAAAAAATGATAAACCTTAGACTGCCTCAGCTCAATCAAACATAGTAACATTTATAATCTGTGAAAATTGAAAAGAAAAAGAATAAAAAACAAAAATTAAAAAGTTAAAAAGTGATCTCCATTAGAATTTGCCAAATACATTCGAGATGGAAGTCTTAAACGAAAGCAGACTTCCATCACAGGTCACTTGGTCTGGAAGATTATTCCACACTTTTGCAGCTCTAAATGGGAAGGCTTTTTTGCCAAATTCCGTGTTGACCAAGGGAAGTGTGAACCTGTTTTTTGAAGCTCCTCTTGTTTGATGATTATGACAGTTTTTTGTCAAAAGGAATTTTGAGCGCATGTAATCAGGAGCAATGTGATTCATGGCTTTGAAAACTAATATGGCATCGTTTTTGATGAGTAAATTATTCATTGAATATTCCCTCTCTTTCCCAAGAAAGGTACGGACACATTTTAATCGTTTTTCTAGTTTTCCCAATCTACCTTGGGTGGCACAAGCCCATGCCGAGGAGCAGTAGTGGAAATATGGCATGACAAGTGCATTAATTAAAAGGTTTTTTGTGTGAGGTGTTAAACAGGATGCAATGGTTCTAATTTTAGAATATTTAATTAGTATTTTTCTATTGATGTCATTAATGTGCTTTTCCCATTGCATTTTTTGATCAAATGTTACCCCAAGATATTTAACTTTTTCGCTCCTCTTCAAAGGAATACCCATATAGTTGATAGTTTTGTTCTCAACTTTTTTTAACTGGCTGTGGTTGCCGAAAAAGATTGTTTCAGTTTTGTCCGTATTAATAGTCATTTTGTTATTATTCAGCCAGAGGTCGACTTGCGAAAGTTCTAACTCGACCTGGGAGACAAGGGTATCCAAGTTTTTATGACACGAAATAATTATTGTATCATCTGCATATAGATGGTGGTAGTTTGAATTGATGACAGATTTTAAGTCATCAATATACAAAAGAAAGAGCAGGGGCCCCAACACAGATCCCTGCGGCACCCCAAAAGCGTCTTCATGAAGCAGATCTGATCCTGTGTCGTTTACAAGAGTCAGCTGCATTCGGCCCGTTAAGTAGGACTCGAACCAGTCAAAGGCAGCATCTCTGATGCCAAAACACCATAGTTTTTTTAACAAAATTTTATGATCAACAGTGTCAAAAGCTTTTTTAAGGTCAATGATGCGTTCATGCGTTCATGCGTTTTAGTGGTGAAAAAATAATTTAAAAAATCGTTTGGGAAATGAATTTACTCCCTGGGTACTTTCTTTGTATACTTTTGACTATACGGGCCGCGTCCGGGATTTACGGGAAATCGCGGGTTTTCGTTTGCCGGCGATTAAACTTCTTTTATTCAGCGTCTCATCAAAAATGAAAATATTTTTGAAAACTACAAGTCTCATGCGTTTTAGTGGTGAAAAAATAATTTAAAAAATCGTTCGGGAAATGAGTTTACTCCCTGGGTACTTTCTTTGTATACTCTTGACTATACGGGCCGAGTACCGGATTTACGGGAAATCGCGGGTTTTCGTTTGCCGGCGATTAAATTTCTTTTATTCAGCGTCTTATCAAAAATGAAAACATTTTTGAAAACTACAAATCTCATGCGTTTTAGTGGTGAAAAAATAGTTTGAAAAATCGTTCTGAAAATGAGTTTGCCCACAAGGTACTTTCTTTGTATACATTCGACTATAGGGGCCAAGCCCGGGATTTACAGGAAATCGCGGGTTTTCGTTTGCCGGCAATTAAACTTCTTTTATTCAGCGTCTCATCAAAAATGAAAACATTTTTAAAAACTACAAGTCTCATCCGTTTTAGTGGTGAAAAAATAATTTAAAAAATCATTCGGGAAATCAGTTTACTCCCTGGGTACTTTTTTTGTATACTTTTGACTATACGAGCCGAGTACGGGATTTATGGGAAAGCGCGGGTTTTCGTTTGCCGGCGATTAAACTTCTTTAGTTTAGCGTTTCATCAAAAATGAAAACATTTTTGAAAACTACAAGTTTTATGCGTTTTAGTGGTGAAAAAAAAATTTAAAAAATCATTCGGGAAATTAGTTTACTCCCTGGGTACTTTTTTTGTATACTTTTGGCTATATGGGCCGAGTACGGGATTTACGGGAAATCGCGGGTTTTCGTTTGCCGGCGATTTAACTTCTTTTATTCAGCGTCTCATCAAAAATGAAAATATTTTTGAAAACTACAAGTCTCATGCGTTTTAGTATTGAGAAAATAATTTAAAAAATCGTTCGGGAAATGAATTTACTCCCTGGGTACTTTCTTTGTATACTTTTGACTATACGGGCCGAGTGCGGGATTTACGGGAAATCGCGGGTTTTCGTTTGCCGGCGATTAAACTTCTTTTATTTAGCGTCTTATCAAAAATGAAAACATTTTTGTAAACTACAAGTCTCATGCGTTTTAGTGGTGAAAAAATAATTTAAAAAATCGTTTGGAAAATGAGTTTACTCCCTGGGTACTTTCTTTGTATACTCTTGACTATACGGGCCGAGTTCCGGATTTACAGGAAATCGCGGGTTTTCGTTTGCCGGCGATTAAATTTCTTTTATTCAGCGTCTTATCAAAAATGAAAACATTTTTGAAAACTACAAGTCTCATACGTTTTAGTGGTGAAAAAATAGTTTGAAAAATCGTTCTGAAAATGAGTTTGCTCACAAGGTACTTTCTTTGGATACATTCGACTATAGGGGCCAAGCCCGGGATTTACAGGAAATCGCGGGTTTTCGTTTGCCGGCGATTAAACTTCTTTTATTCAGCGTCTCATCAAAAATGAAAAAATTTTTGAAAACTACAAGTCTCATCCGTTTTAGTGGTGAAAAAACAACTTAAAAAATCATTCGGGAAATCAGTTTACTCCCTGGGTACTTTTTTTGTATACTTTTGACTATACGGGCCGAGTACGGGATTTACGGGAAAGCGCGGGTTTTCGTTTGTTGGCGATTAAACTTCTTTTATTCAGCGTCTCATCAAAAATGAAAATATTTTTGAAAACTACAAGTCTCATGCGTTTTAGTGGTGAAAAAATAATTTAAAAAATCGTTCGGGAAATGAGTTTACTCCCTGGGTACTTTCTTTGTATACTCTTGACTATACGGGCCGAGTACCGGATTTACGGGAAATCGCGGGTTTTCGTTTGCCGGCGATTAAATTTCTTTTATTCAGCGTCTTATCAAAAATGAAAACATTTTTGAAAACTAGAAGTCTCATACGTTTTAGTGGTGAAAAAATAGTTTGAAAAATCGTTCTGAAAATGAGTTTACTCACAAGGTACTTTCTTTGGATACATTCGACTATAGGGGCCAAGCCCGGGATTTACAGGAAATCGCGGGTTTTCGTTTGCCGGCGATTAAGCTTCTTTTATTCAGCGTCTCATCAAAAATGAAAACATTTTTGAAAACTACAAGTCTCATCCGTTTTAGTGGTGAAAAAATAATTTAAAAAATCATTCGGGAAATCAGTTTACTCCCTGGGTACTTTTTTTTGTATACTTTTGACTATACGGGCCGAATACGGGATTTACGGGAAAGCGCGGGTTTTCGTTTGCCGGCGATTAAACTTCTTTTAGTCAGCGTCTCATCAAAAATGAAAATATTTTTGAAAACTACAAGTCTCATGCGTTTTAGTGGTGAAAAAATAATATAAAAAATCGTTCGAGAAATGAATTTACTCCCTGGGTACTTTCTTTGTATACTTTTGACTCTGCGGGCCGAGTCCGGGATTTACGGGAAATCGCGGGTTTTCGTTTGCCGGCGATTAAACTTCTTTAATTTAGCGTTTCATCAAAATTGAAAACATTTTTTAAAACTACAAGTCTCATGCGTTTTAGTGGTGAAAAAATAATTTAAAAAATCGTTCGGGAAATGAGTTTACTCCCTGGATACTTTCTTTATACACATTCGACTATAGGGGCCGAGTAAGGGATTTACAGGAAATCGCAGGTTTTCGTTTGCCGGCGATTAAACTTCTTTTATTTAGCGTCTCATCAAAAGTGAAAACATTTTTGAAAACTACAAGTCTCATGCGTTTTAGTGGTGAAAAAATAATTTAAAAAATCGTTCGGGAAATGAGTTTACTTCCTGGGTACTTTCTTTGTATACTTTTGACTATACGGGCCGAGTACGGCATTTACGGGAAATCGCGGGTTTTCGTTTGCCGGCGATTAAACTTCTTTTATTCAGCGTCTCATCAAAAATGAAAATATTTTTGAAAACTACAAGTCTCATGCGTTTTAGTGGTGAAAAAATAATTTAAAAAATCGTTCGGGAAATCAGTTTACTCCCTGGGTACTTTTTTTGTATACTTTTGACTATACGGGCCGAGTACGGGATTTACGGGAAATCGCGGGTTTTCGTTTGCGGGCGATTAAACTTCTTTTATTCAGCGTCTCATCAAAAATGAAAATATTTTTGAAAACTACAAGTCTCATGCATTTAAGTGGTGAAAAAATAATTTATAAAATCGTTCCGGAAATGAGTTTACTCCCTGGGTACTTTCTTTGTATACTTTTGACTATACGGGCCGAGTACGGGATTTACGGGAAATCGCGGGTTTTCGTTTGCCGGCGATTAAACTTCTTTAATTTAGTGTCTCATCAAAAATGAAAACATTTTTGAAAACTACAAGTCTCATGCGTTTTAGTGGTGAAAAAATAATTTAAAAAATCGTTCGGGAAATGAGTTTACTCCTTGAGTACTTTCTTTGTATACTTTTGACTATACGGGCCGAGTACCGGATTCACGGGAAATCGCGGGTTTTCGTTTGCCGGCGATTAAACTTCTTTTATTCAGCGTCTTATCAAAAATGAAAACATTTTTGAAAGCTACAAGTCTCATGCGTTGTAATGGTGAAAAAATAATTCAAAAAATCGTTCTGAAAATGAGTTTGCTCACAGGGTACTTTCTTTGTATACATTCGACTATAGGGGCCAAGCCCGGGATTTACAGGAAATTGCGGGTTTTCGTTTGCCGGCGATTAAACTTCTTTTATTCAGCGTCTCATCAAAAATGAAAACATTTTTGAAAACAACAAGTCTCATGCGTTTTAGTGGTGAAAAAATAATTTAAAAATTTATTCGCGAAATCAGTTTACTCCCTGGGTACTTTTTTTGTATACTTTTGACTATACGGGCCGAGTACGGGATTTACGAGAAATCGCGGGTTTTCGTTTGCGGGCGATTAAACTTCTTTTATTCAGCGTCTCATCAAAAATGAAAATATTTTTGAAAACTACAAGTCTCATGCGTTTAAGTGGTGAAAAAATAATTTAAAAAATCGTTCGGGAAATGAGTTTACTCCCTGGGTACTTTCTTTATATACATTCAACTATACGGGCTGGAAACGGGATTTACGGGAAATCGCGGGTTTTCGTTTGCCGGCGATTAAACTTCTTTTATTTGGAGTCTCATCACAAATGAAAACATTTTTGAAAACTACAAGTCTCATGCGTTTTAGTGGTGAAAAAATAATTTAAAAAATCATTCGGGAAATCAGTTTACTCCCTGGGTACTTCTTTTGTGTACTTTTGAATACACGGGCCGAGTACCGGATTTGCGGGAAATCGCGGGTTTTCGTTTGCCGGCGATTAAACTTCTTTTATTCAGCGTCTTATCAAAAATGAAAACATTTTTGAAAACTACAAGTCTCATGCGTTTTAGTGGTGAAAAAATAATTAAAAAAATCGTTCTGAAAATGAGTTTACTCACAGGGTGCTTTCTTTGTATACATTCGACTATAGGGGCCAAGCCCGGGATTTACAGGAAATCGCGGGTTTTCGTTTGCCGGCGATTAAACTTCTTTTATTCAGCGTCTCATCAAAAATGAAAACATTTTGGAAAACTACAAGTCTCATGCGTTTTAGTGGTGAAAAAATAAATTAAAAAATCGTTTTGGAAATGAGTTTACTCCCTGGGTACTTTCTTTGTATACTTTGGACTATACGGGCCAAGTACGGGATTTACGGGAAATCGCGGGTTTTCGTTTGCCGGCGATTAAACTTCTTTTATTTAGCGTCTCATCAAAAATGAAAACATTTTTGAAAACTACAAGTCTCATGCGTTTTAGTGGTGAAAAAATAATTTAAAAAATCGTTCAGAAAATGAGTTTACTCACAGGGTGCTTTCTTTGTATACATTCGACTATAGGGGCCAAGCCCGGGATTTACAGGAAATCGCGGGTTTTCGTTTGCCGGCGATTAAACTTCTTTTATTCAGCGTCTCATCAAAATTGAAAACATTTTTGAAAACTACAAGTCTCATGCGTTTTAGTGGTGAAAAAATAATTTAAAAAATCGTTCGGGAAATGAATTTACTCCCTGGGTACTTTCTTTGTATACTTTTGACTCTGCGGGCCGAGTCCTTGATTTACGGGAAATCGCGGGTTTTCGTTTGCCGGCGATTAAACTTCTTTAATTTAGCGTTTCATCAAAAATGAAAACATTTTTTAAAACTACAAGTCTCATGCGTTTTAGTGGTGAAAAAATAATTTAAAAAATCGTTCGGAAAATGAGTTTACTCCCTGGGTACTTTCTCTATACACATTCGACTATGCGGGCCGAGCACGGGATTTACGGGAAATCGCAGGTTTTCGTTTGCCGGCGATTAAACTTCTTTTATTTAGCGTCTCATCAAAAGTGAAAACATTTTTAAAAACTACAAGTCTCATGCGTTTAAGTGGTGAAAAAATAATTTAAAAAATCGTTCGGGAAATGAGTTTACTCCCTGGGTACTTTCTTTGTATACTTTTGACTATACGGGCCGAGTACGGGATTTACGGGAATTCGCGGGTTTTCGTTTGCCGGCGATTAAACTTCTTTTATTTAGCGTCTCATCAAAAATAAAAACATTTTTGAAAACTACAAGTCTCATGCGTTTTAGTGGTGAAAAAATAATTTAAAAAATCGTTCGGGAAATGAGTTTACTCCCTGGGTACTTTCTTTATATACTTTTGACTATACGGGCCGAGTACCGGATTTACGGGAAATCGCGGGTTTTCGTTTGCCGGCGATTAAACTTCTTTTATTCAGCGTCTTATCAAAAATGAAAACATTTTTGAAAACTACAAGTCTCATGCGTTTTAGTGGTGAAAAATCAATTTAAAAAATCGTTCGGGAAATGAGTTTACTCCCTGGGTACTTTCTTTGTATACTTTTGACAATACTGGCCGAGTCCGGGATTTACGGGAAATCGCGGGTTTTCGTTTGCCGGCGATTAAACTTCTTTTATTCAGCGTCTTATCAAAAATGAAAACATTTTTGAAAACTACAAGTCTCATGCGTTTTAGTGGTGAAAAAATAATTTAAAAAATCGTTCGGGAAATGAGTTTACTCCCTGGGTACTTTCTTTGTATACTTTTGACCATACTGGCCGAGTCCGGGATTTACGGGAAATCGCGGGTTTTCGTTTGCCGGCGATTAAACTTCTTTTATTTAGCGTTTCATCAAAAATGAAAACATTTTTGAAAACTACAAGTGTCATGCGTTTTAGTGGTGAAAAAATAATTTAAAAATCGTTCGGGAAATGAATTTACTCCCTGGGTACTTTCTTTGTATAATTTTGACTATACGGGCCGAGTACGGGATTTACGGGAAATCGCGGGTTTTCGTTTGCCGGCGATTAAACTTCTTTTATTTAGAGTCTCATCAAAAATGAAAACATTTTTAAAAACTACAAGTCTCATGCGTTTTAGTGGTGAAAAAATAATTTAAAAAATCGTTCAGGAAAAGAGTATACTCCTTGAGTATTTTCTTTGTATACTTTTGACTATACGGGCCGAGTACCGGATTTACGGGAAATCGCGGGTTTTCGTTTGCCGGCGATTAAACTTCTTTTATTCAGCGTCTTACCAAAAATGAAAACATTTTTAAAAACTACAAGTCTCATGCGTTTTAGTGGTGAAAAAATAATTTAAAAAATCGTTCAGAAAATGAGTTTACTCACAGGGTGCTTTCTTTGTATACATTCGACTATAGGGGCCAAGCCCGGGATTTACAGGAAATCGCGGGTTTTCGTTTGCCGGCGATTAAACTTCTTTTATTCAGCGTCTCATCAAAATTGAAAACATTTTTGAAAACTACAAGTCTCATGCGTTTTAGTGGTGAAAAAATAATTTAAAAAATCGTTCGGGAAATGAATTTACTCCCTGGGTACTTTCTTTGTATACTTTTGACTCTGCGGGCCGAGTCCTTGATTTACGGGAAATCGCGGGTTTTCGTTTGCCGGCGATTAAACTTCTTTAATTTAGCGTTTCATCAAAAATGAAAACATTTTTTAAAACTACAAGTCTCATGCGTTTTAGTGGTGAAAAAATAATTTAAAAAATCGTTCGGGAAATGAGTTTACTCCCTGGGTACTTTCTCTATACACATTCGACTATGCGGGCCGAGCACGGGATTTACGGGAAATCGCAGGTTTTCGTTTGCCGGCGATTAAACTTCTTTTATTTAGCGTCTCATCAAAAGTGAAAACATTTTTAAAAACTACAAGTCTCATGCGTTTAAGTGGTGAAAAAATAATTTAAAAAATCGTTCGGGAAATGAGTTTACTCCCTGGGTACTTTCTTTGTATACTTTTGACTATACGGGCCGAGTACGGGATTTACGGGAAATCGCGGGTTTTCGTTTGCCGGCGATTAAACTTCTTTTATTTAGCGTCTCATCAATAATAAAAACATTTTTGAAAACTACAAGTCTCATGCGTTTTAGTGGTGAAAAAATAATTTAAAAAATCGTTCGGGAAATGAGTTTACTCCCTGGGTACTTTCTTTATATACTTTCGACTATACGGGCCGAGTACCGGATTTACGGGAAATCGCGGGTTTTCGTTTGCCGGCGATTAAACTTCTTTTATTCAGCGTCTTATCAAAAATGAAAACATTTTTGAAAACTACAAGTCTCATGCGTTTTAGTGGTGAAAAAATAATTTAAAAAATCGTTCGGGAAATGAGTTTACTCCCTGGATACTTTCTTTATACACATTCGACTATAGGGGCCGAGTAAGGGATTTACAGGAAATCGCAGGTTTTCGTTTGCCGGCGATTAAACTTCTTTTATTCAGCGTCTTATCAAAAATGAAAACATTTTTGAAAACTACAAGTCTCATGCGTTTTAGTGGTGAAAAAATAATTTAAAAAATCGTTCGGGAAATGAGTTTACTCCCTGGGTACTTTCTTTGTATACTTTTGACCATACTGGCCGAGTCCGGGATTTACGGGAAATCGCGGTTTTTCGTTTGCCGGCGATTAAACTTCTTTTATTTAGCGTTTCATCAAAAATGAAAACATTTTTGAAAACTACAAGTGTCATGCGTTTTAGTGGTGAAAAAATAATTTAAAAATCGTTCGGGAAATGAATTTACTCCCTGGGTACTTTCTTTGTATAATTTTGACTATACGGGCCGAGTCCGGGATTTAGGGGAAATTGCAGGTTTTCGTTTGCCGGCGAATAAACTTCATTTATTTTGCGTCTCATCAAAAATGAAAACATTTTTAAAAACTACAAGTCTCATGCGTTTTAGTGGTGAAAAAATAATATAAAAAATCGTTCGAGAAATGAATTTACTCCCTGGGTACTTTCTTTGTATACTTTTGACTCTGCGGGCCGAGTCCGGGATTTACGGGAAATCGCGGGTTTTCGTTTGCCGGCGATTAAACTTCTTTAATTTAGCGTTTCATCAAAATTGAAAACATTTTTTAAAACTACAAGTCTCATGCGTTTTAGTGGTGAAAAAATAATTTAAAAAATCGTTCGGGAAATGAGTTTACTCCTTGGGTACTCTCTTTGTATACTTTTGATTATACGGGTCGTGTCCGGGATTTACGGGAAATCGCGGGTTTTCGTTTGCCGGCGATAAAACTTGTTTTATTTGCGTCTCATCAAAAATGAAAATATTGTTGAAAACTACAAGTCTCATGCGTTTTAGTGGTGAAAAAATAATTTAAATTATCGTTCGGGAAATGAGTTTACTCCCTGAGTACTTTCTTTGTATACTTTTGACTATACGGGCCGAGTACGGGATTTACGGGAAATCGCGGGTTTTCGTTTGCCGGCGATTAAACTTCTTTTATTCAGCGTCTTTTCAAAAATGAAAACATTTTTGAAAACTACAAGTCTCATGCGTTTTAGTGGTGAAAAAATAATTTAAAAAATCGTTCTGAAAATGAGTTTATTCACAGGGTACTTTCTTTGTATACATTCAACTATACGGGCCGAGTACCGGATTTACGGGAAATCGCGGGTTTTCGTTTGCCGGCGATTAAACTTCTTTTATTCAGCGTCTTCTCAAAAATGAAAACATTTTTGAAAACTACAAGTCTCATGCGTTTTAGTGGTGAAAAAATAATTTAAAAAATCGTTCGGGAAATGAGTTTACTCCCTGGGTACTTTCTTTGTATAATTTTGACTATTCGGGCTGAGTCCGGGATTTAGGGCAAATCGCGGGTTTTCGTTTGCCGGCGAATAAACTTCATTTATTTAGCGTCTCATCAAAAATAAAAACATTTTTAAAAACTACAAGTCTCATGCGTTTTAGTGGTGAAAAAATAATTTAAAAAATCGTTCGGGAAATGAGTTTACTCCCTGGGTACTTTCTTTGTATACTTTTGACTATACGGGCCGAGTCCGGGATTTGCGGGAAATCGCAGGTTTTCGTTTGCCGGCGATTAAACTTCTTTAATTTAGCGTTTCATCAAAAATGAAAACATTTTTGAAAACTACAAGTCTCATGCGTTTTAGTGGTGAAAAAATAATTTAAAAAATCGTTCGGGAAATGTGTTTACTCCCTGGGTACTTTCTCTATACACATTCGACTATGCGGGCCGAGCACGGGATTTACGGGAAATCGCAGGTTTTCGTTTGCCGGCGATTAAACTTCTTTTATTTAGCGTCTCATCAAAAGTGAAAACATTTTTAAAAACTACAAGTCTCATGCGTTTAAGTGGTGAAAAAATAATTTAAAAAATCGTTCGGGAAATGAGTTTACTCCCTGGGTACTTTCTTTGTATACTTTTGACCATACTGGCCGAGTCCGGGATTTACGGGAAATCGCGGGTTTTCGTTTGCCGGCGATTAAACTTCTTTTATTTAGCGTTTCATCAAAAATGAAAACATTTTTGAAAACTACAAGTGTCATGCGTTTTAGTGGTGAAAAAATAATTTAAAAATCGTTCGGGAAATGAATTTACTCCCTGGGTACTTTCTTTGTATAATTTTGACTATACGGGCCGAGTCCGGGATTTAGGGGAAATTGCAGGTTTTCGTTTGCCGGCGAATAAACTTCATTTATTTTGCGTCTCATCAAAAATGAAAACATTTTTAAAAACTACAAGTCTCATGCGTTTTAGTGGTGAAAAAAGAATTTAAAAAATGGTTCGGGAAATGAGTTTACTTCCTGGGTACTTTTTTTGTATATTTTTGACTATACGGGCCGAGTCCGGGATTTACGGGAAATCGCGGGTTTTCGTTTGCCGGCGAATAAACTTCTTTTATTCAGCGTCTCATCAAAAATGAAAACATTTTTGGAAACTACAAGTCTGATGCGTTTTAGTGGTGAAAAAATAATTTAAAAAATCGTTCGGGAAATGAGTTTACTCCCTGGGTACTCTCTTTGTATACTTTTGATTATACGGGTCGTGTCCGGGATTTACGGGAAATCGCGGGTTTTCGTTTGCCGGCGATTAAACTTGTTTTATTTGCGTCTCATCAAAAATGAAAATATTGTTGAAAACTACAAGTCTCATGCGTTTTAGTGGTGAAAAAATAATTTAAAATATCGTTCGGGAAATGAGTTTACTCCCTGAGTACTTTCTTTGTATACTTTTGACTATACGGGCCGAGTACGGGATTTACGGGAAATCGCGGGTTTTCGTTTGCCGGCGATTAAACTTCTTTTATTCAGCGTCTCATCAAAAATGAAAACATTTTTGGAAACTACAAGTCTCATGCGTTTTAGTGGTGAAAAAATAATTTAAAAAATCGTTCGGGAAATGAGTTTACTCCCTGGGTACTCTCTTTGTATACTTCTGATTATACGGGTCGTGTCCGGGATTTACGGGAAATCGCGGGTTTTCGTTTGCCGGCGATTAAACTTGTTTTATTTGCGTCTCATCAAAAATGAAAATATTGTTGAAAACTACAAGTCTCATGCGTTTTAGTGGTGAAAAAATAATTTAAATTATCGTTCGGGAAATGAGTTTACTCCCTGAGTACTTTCTTTGTATACTTTTGACTATACGGGCCGAGTACGGGATTTACGGGAAATCGCTGGTTTTCGTTTGCCGGCGATTAAACTTCTTTTATTCAGCGTCTTTTCAAAAATGAAAACATTTTTGAAAACTACAAGTCTCATGCGTTTTAGTGGTGAAAAAATAATTTAAAAAATCGTTCTGAAAATGAGTTTATTCACAGGGTACTTTCTTTGTATACATTCAACTATACGGGCCGAGTACCGGATTTACGGGAAATCGCGGGTTTTCGTTTGCCGGCGATTAAACTTCTTTTATTCAGCGTCTTCTCAAAAATGAAAACATTTTCGAAAACTACAAGTCTCATGCGTTTTAGTGGTGAAAAAATAATTTAAAAAATCGTTCGGGAAATGAGTTTACTCCCTGGGTACTTTCTTTGTATTATTTTGACTATACGGGCTGAGTCCGGGATTTAGGGCAAATCGCGGGTTTTCGTTTGCCGGCGAATAAACTTCATTTATTTAGCGTCTCATCAAAAATAAAAACATTTTTAAAAACTACAAGTTTCATGCGTTTTAGTGGTGAAAAAATAATTTAAAAAATCGTTCGGGAAATGAGTTTACTCCCTGGGTACTTTCTTTGTATACTTTTAACTATACGGGCCGAGTCCGGGATTTGCGGGAAATCGCAGGTTTTCCTTTGCCGGCGATTAAACTTCTTTTATTCAGCGTCTTCTCAAAAATGAAAACATTTTTGAAAACTACAAGTGTCATGCGTTTTAGTGGTGAAAAAATAATTTAAAAAATCGTTCGGGAAATGAGTTTACTCCCTGGGTACTTTTTTTATATACTTTTGTCTATACGGGCCGAGTACCGGATTTACGGAAAATCGCGGGTTTTCGTTTGCCGCCGATTAAACTTCTTTTATTCAGCGTCTTATCAAAAATGAAAACATTTTTGAAAACTACAAGTCTCATACGTTTTTGTGGTGAAAAAATAATTTAAAAAATCGTTCGGGAAATGAGTTTACTCCCTGGGTACTTTCTTTGTATAGTTTTGACCATACGGGCCGAGTCCGGGATTTACGGGAAATCGCGGGCTTTCCTTTGCCGGCTATTAAACTTCTTTTATTTAGCGTTTCATCAAAAATGAAAACATTTTTAAAAACTACAAGTGTCATGCGTTTTAGTGGTGAGAAAATAATTTAAAAAATAGTTCGGGAAATGAGTTTACTCCCTGGGTACTCTCTTTGTATACTTCTGATTATACGGGTCGTGTCCGGGATTTACGGGAAATCGCGGGTTTTCGTTTGCCGGCGATTAAACTTGTTTTATTTGCGTCTCATCAAAAATGAAAATATTGTTGAAAACTACAAGTCTCATGCGTTTTAGTGGTGAAAAAATAATTTAAATTATCGTTCGGGAAATGAGTTTACTCCCTGAGTACTTTCTTTGTATACTTTTGACTATACGGGCCGAGTACGGGATTTACGGGAAATTGCGGGTTTTCGTTTGCCGGCGATTAAACTTCTTTTGTTCAGCGTCTTTTCAAAAATGAAAACATTTTTGAAAACTACAAGTCTCATGCGTTTTAGTGGTGAAAAAATAATTTAAAAAATCGTTCTGAAAATGAGTTTATTCACAGGGTACTTTCTTTGTATACATTCAACTATACGAGCCGAGTACCGGATTTACGGGAAATCGCGGGTTTTCGTTTGCCGGCGATTAAACTTCTTTTATTCAGCGTCTTCTCAAAAATGAAAACATTTTTGAAAACTACAAGTCTCATGCGTTTTAGTGGTGAAAAAATAATTTAAAAAATCGTTCGGGAAATGAGTTTACTCCCTGGGTACTTTCTTTGTATAATTTTGACTATACGGGCTGAGTCCGGGATTTAGGGCAAATCGCGGGTTTTCGTTTGCAGGCGAATAAACTTCATTTATTTAGCGTCTCATCAAAAATAAAAACATTTTTAAAAACTACAAGTCTCGTGCGTTTTAGTGGTGAAAAAATAATTTAAAAAATCGTTCGGGAAATGAGTTTACTCCCTGGGTACTTTCTTTGTATACTTTTGACTATACGGGCCGAGTCCGGGATTTGCGGGAAATCGCAGGTTTTCGTTTGCCGGCGATTAAACTTCTTTTATTCAGCGTTTTCTCAAAAATGAAAACATTTTTGAAAACTACAAGTCTCATGCGTTTTAGTGGTGAAAAAATAATTTAAAAAATCGTTTGGGAAATGAGTTTACTCCCTGGGTACTTTCTTTATATACTTTTGACCATACGGGCCGAGTCCGGGATTTACGGGAAATCGCGGGTTTTCCTTTGCCGGCTATTAAACTTCTTTTATTTAGCGTTTCATCAAAAATGAAAACATTTTTAAAAACTACAAGTGTCATGCGTTTTAGTGGTGAAAAAATAATTTAAAAAATCGTTCGGGAATTGAGTTTACTCCCTGGGTACTTTCTTTGTATAAATTTGACTATACGGGCCGAGTCCGGGATTTAGGGGAAATCGCGGGTTTTCGTTTGCCGGCGAATAAACTTCATTTATTTAGCGTCTCATCAAAAATAAAAACATTTTTAAAAACTACAAGTCTCATGCGTTTTAGTGGTGAAAAAATAATTTAAAAAATCGTTCGGGAAATGAGTTTACTCCCTGGGTACTTTCTTTGTATACTTTTGACTATGCGGGCCGAGTCCGGGATTTGCGGGAAATCGCAGGTTTTCGTTTGCCGGCGATTAAACTTCTTTTATTTAGCGTTTCATCAAAAATGAAAACATTTTTGAAAACTACAAGTGTTATGCGTTTTAGTGGTGAAAAAATAATTTAAAAAATCGTTCAGGAAATGAATTTACTCCCTGGGTACTTTCTTTGTATAATTTTGACTATACGGGCCGAGTCCGGGATTTAGGGGAAATCGCGGGTTTTCGTTTGCCGGCGAATAAACTTCATTTATTTAGCGTCTCATCAAAAATGAAAACATTTTTAAAAACTACAAGTCTCATGCGTTTTAGTGGTGAAAAAAGAATTTAAAAAATCGTTCGGGAAATGAGTTTACTTTCTGGGTACTCTCTTTGTATACTTTTGATTATACGGGTCGTGTCCGGGATTTACGGGAAATCGCGGGTTTTCGTTTTGCCGGCGATTAAACTTGTTTTATTTGCGTCTCATCAAAAATGAAAATATTGTTGAAAACTACAAGTCTCATGCGTTTTAGTGGTGAAAAAATAATTTACAAAATCGTTCGGGAAATGAGTTTACTCCTTGGGTACTTTCTTTTATACATTCGACTATACGGGCCAAGTCCGGGATTTACAGGAAATCGCGGGTTTTCCTTTGCCGGCGATTAAACTTCTTTTATTTAGCGTTTCATCAAAAATGAAAACATTTTTGAAAACTACAAGTGTCATGCGTTTTAGTGGTGAAAAAATAATTTTAAAAATCGTTCGGGAATTGAGTTTACTCCCTGGGTACTTTCTTTGTAAAATTTTGACTATACGGGCCGAGTCCGGGATTTACGGGAAATCGCGGGTTTTCGTTTGCCGGCGATTAAACTTCTTTTATTCAGCGTCTTTTCAAAAATGAAAACATTTTTGAAAACTACAAGTCTCATGCGTTTTAGTGGTGAAAAAATAATTTAAAAAATCGTTCTGAAAATGAGTTTATTCACAGGGTACTTTCTTTGTATACATTCAACTATACGGGCCGAGTACCGGAATTACGGGAAATCGCGGGTTTTCGTTTGCCGGCGATTAAACTTCTTTTATTCAGCGTCTTCTCAAAAATGAAAACATTTTTGAAAACTACAAGTCTCATGCGTTTTAGTGGTGAAAAAATAATTTAAAAAATCGTTCGGGAAATGAGTTTACTCCCTGGGTACTTTCTTTGTATAATTTTGACTATACGGGCTGAGTCCGGGATTTAGGGCAAATCGCGGGTTTTCGTTTTCCGGCGAATAAACTTCATTTATTTAGCGTCTCATCAAAAATAAAAACATTTTTAAAAACTACAAGTCTCATGCGTTTTAGTGGTGAAAAAATAATTTAAAAAATCGTTCGGGAAATGAGTTTACTCCCTGGGTACTTTCTTTGTATACTTTTGACTATACGGGCCGAGTCCGGGATTTGCGGGAAATCGCAGGTTTTCGTTTGCCGGGGATTAAACTTCTTTTATTCAGCGTCTTCTAAAAAATGAAAACATTTTTGAAAACTACAAGTCTCATGCGTTTTAGTGGTGAAAAAATAATTTAAAAAATCGTTCGGGAAATGAGTTTACTCCCTGGGTACTTTCTTTATATACTTTTGACCATACGGGCCGAGTCCGGGATTTACGGGAAATCGCGGGTTTTCCTTTGCCGGCTATTAAACTTCTTTTATTTAGCGTTTCATCAAAAATGAAAACATTTTTAAAAACTACAAGTGTCATGCGTTTTAGTGGTGAAAAAATAATTTAAAAAATCGTTCGGGAATTGAGTTTACTCCCTGGGTACTTTCTTTGTGTAATTTTGACTATACGGGCCGAGTCCGGGATTTAGGGGAAATCGCGGGTTTTCGTTTGCCGGCGAATAAACTTCATTTATTTAGCGTCTCATCAAAAATAAAAACATTTTTAAAAACTACAAGTCTCATGCGTTTTAGTGGTGAAAAAATAATTTAAAAAATCGTTCGGGAAATGAGTTTACTCCCTGGGTACTTTCTTTGTATACTTTTGACTATGCGGGCCGAGTCCGGGATTTGCGGGAAATCGCAGGTTTTCGTTTGCCGGCGATTAAACTTCTTCTATTTAGCGTTTCATCAAAAATGAAAACATCTTTGAAAACTACAAGTGTTATGCGTTTTAGTGGTGAAAAAATAATTTAAAAAATCGTTCGGGAAATGAATTTACTCCCTGGGTACTTTCTTTGTATAATTTTGACTATACGGGCCGAGTCCGGGATTTAGGGGAAATCGCGGGTTTTCGTTTGCCGGCGAATAAACTTCATTTATTTAGCGTCTCATCAAAAATGAAAACATTTTTAAAAACTACAAGTCTCATGCGTTTTAGTGGTGAAAAAAGAATTTAAAAAATCGTTCGGGAAATGAGTTTACTTCCTGGGTACTTTTTTTGTATACTTTTGACTATACGGGCAGAGTCCGGGATTTACGGGAAATCGCGGGTTTTCGTTTGCCGGCGATTAAACTTCTTTTATTCAGCGTCTCATCAAAAATGAAAACATTTTTGGAAACTACAAGTCTCATGCGTTTTAGTGGTGAAAAAATAATTTAAAAAATCGTTCGGGAAATGAGTTTACTCCCTGGGTACTCTCTTTGTATACTTTTGATTATACGGGTCGTGTCCGGGATTTACGGGAAATCGCGGGTTTTCGTTTGTCGGCGATTAAACTTCTTTTATTCAGCGTCTTCTCAAAAATGAAAACATTTTTGAAAACGTCAAGTCTCATGCGTTTTAGTGGTGAAAAAATAATTTAAAATATCGTTCGGGAAATGAGTTTTACTCCCTGGGTACTTTCTTTGTATAGTTTTGACCATACGGGCCGAGTCCGGGATTTACGGGAAATCGCGGGTTTTACTTTGCCGGCGATTAAACTTCTTTTATTTAGCGTTTCATCAAAAATGAAAACATTTTTGAAAACTACAAGTGTCATGCGTTTTAGTGGTGAAAAAATAATTTAAAAAATCGTTCGGGAATTGAGTTTACTCCCTGGGTACTTTCTTTGTAAAATTTTGACTATACGGGCCGAGTCCGGGATTTAGGGGAAATCGCGGGTTTTCGTTTGCCGGCGAATAAACTTCATTTATTTAGCGTCTCATCAAAAATAAAAACATTTTTAAAAACTACAAGTCTCATGCGTTTTAGTGGTGAAAAAATAATTTAAAAAATCGTTCGGGAAATGAGTTTACTCCCTGGGTACTTTCTTTGTATACTTTTGACTATACGGGCCGAGTCCGGGATTTGCGGGAAATCGCAGGTTTTCGTTTGCCGGCGATTAAACTTCTTTAATTTAGCGTTTCATCAAAAATGAAAACATTTTTGAAAACTACAAGTGTTATGCGTTTTAGTGGTGAAAAAATAATTTAAAAAATCGTTCGGGAAATGAATTTACTCCCTGGGTACTTTCTTTGTATAATTTTGACTATACGGGCCGAGTCCGGGATTTAGGGGAAATCGCGGGTTTTCGTTTGCCGGCGAATAAGCTTCATTTATTTAGCGTCTCATCAAAAATGAAAACATTTTTAAAAACTACAAGTCTCATGCGTTTTAGTGGTGAAAAAAGAATTTAAAAAATCGTTCGGGAAATGAGTTTACTTTCTGGGTACTTTTTTTGTATACTTTTGACTATACGGGCAGAGTCCGGGATTTACGGGAAATCGCGGGTTTTCGTTTGCCGGCGATTAAACTTCTTTTATTCAGCGTCTCATCAAAAATGAACACATTTTTGGAAACTACAAGTCTCATGCGTTTTAGTGGTGAAAAAATAATTTAAAAAATCGTTCGGGAAATGAGTTTACTCCCTGGGTACTCTCTTTGTATACTTTTGATTATACGGGTCGTGTCCGGGATTTACGGGAAATCGCGGGTTTTCGTTTTGCCGGCGATTAAACTTGTTTTATTTGCGTCTCATCAAAAATGAAAATATTGTTGAAAACTACAAGTCTCATGCGTTTTAGTGGTGAAGAAATAATTTAAAAAATCGTTCGGGAATTGAGTTTACTCCCTGGGTACTTTCTTTGTATAATTTTGACTATAAGGGGCGAGTCCGGGATTTAGGGGAAATCGCGGGTTTTCGTTTGCTGGCGAATAAACTTCATTTATTTAGCGTCTCATCAAAAATGAAAACATTTTTAAAAACTACAAGTGTCATGCGTTTTAGTGGTGAAAAAATAATTTAAAAAATCGTTCGGGAATTGAGTTTACTCCCTGGGTACTTTATTTGTGTAATTTTGACTATACGGGCCGAGTCCGGGATTTAGGGGAAATCGCGGGTTTTCGTTTGCCGGCGAATAAACTTCATTTATTTAGCGTCTCATCAAAAATAAAAACATTTTTAAAAACTACAAGTCTCATGCGTTTTAGTGGTGAAAAAATAATTTAAAAAATCGTTCGGGAAATGAGTTTACTCCCTGGGTACTTTCTTTGTATACTTTTGACTATGCGGGCCGAGTCCGGGATTTGCGGGAAATCGCAGGTTTTCGTTTGCCGGCGATTAAACTTCTTCTATTTAGCGTTTCATCAAAAATGAAAACATCTTTGAAAACTACAAGTGTTATGCGTTTTAGTGGTGAAAAAATAATTTAAAAAATCGTTCGGGAAATGAATTTACTCCCTGGGTACTTTCTTTGTATAATTTTGACTATACGGGCCGAGTCCGGGATTTAGGGGAAATCGCGGGTTTTCGTTTGCCGGCGAATAAACTTCATTTATTTAGCGTCTCATCAAAAATGAAAACATTTTTAAAAACTACAAGTCTCATGCGTTTTAGTGGTGAAAAAAGAATTTAAAAAATCGTTCGGGAAATGAGTTTACTTCCTGGGTACTTTTTTTGTATACTTTTGACTATACGGGCAGAGTCCGGGATTTACGGGAAATCGCGGGTTTTCGTTTGCCGGCGATTAAACTTCTTTTATTCAGCGTCTCATCAAAAATGAAAACATTTTTGGAAACTACAAGTCTCATGCGTTTTAGTGGTGAAAAAATAATTTAAAAAATCGTTCGGGAAATGAGTTTACTCCCTGGGTACTCTCTTTGTATACTTTTGATTATACGGGTCGTGTCCGGGATTTACGGGAAATCGCGGGTTTTCGTTTGTCGGCGATTAAACTTCTTTTATTCAGCGTCTTCTCAAAAATGAAAACATTTTTGAAAACGTCAAGTCTCATGCGTTTTAGTGGTGAAAAAATAATTTAAAATATCGTTCGGGAAATGAGTTTTACTCCCTGGGTACTTTCTTTGTATAGTTTTGACCATACGGGCCGAGTCCGGGATTTACGGGAAATCGCGGGTTTTACTTTGCCGGCGATTAAACTTCTTTTATTTAGCGTTTCATCAAAAATGAAAACATTTTTGAAAACTACAAGTGTCATGCGTTTTAGTGGTGAAAAAATAATTTAAAAAATCGTTCGGGAATTGAGTTTACTCCCTGGGTACTTTCTTTGTAAAATTTTGACTATACGGGCCGAGTCCGGGATTTAGGGGAAATCGCGGGTTTTCGTTTGCCGGCGAATAAACTTCATTTATTTAGCGTCTCATCAAAAATAAAAACATTTTTAAAAACTACAAGTCTCATGCGTTTTAGTGGTGAAAAAATAATTTAAAAAATCGTTCGGGAAATGAGTTTACTCCCTGGGTACTTTCTTTGTATACTTTTGACTATACGGGCCGAGTCCGGGATTTGCGGGAAATCGCAGGTTTTCGTTTGCCGGCGATTAAACTTCTTTAATTTAGCGTTTCATCAAAAATGAAAACATTTTTGAAAACTACAAGTGTTATGCGTTTTAGTGGTGAAAAAATAATTTAAAAAATCGTTCGGGAAATGAATTTACTCTCTGGGTACTTTCTTTGTATAATTTTGACTATACGGGCCGAGTCCGGGATTTAGGGGAAATCGCGGGTTTTCGTTTGCCGGCGAATAAGCTTCATTTATTTAGCGTCTCATCAAAAATGAAAACATTTTTAAAAACTACAAGTCTCATGCGTTTTAGTGGTGAAAAAAGAATTTAAAAAATCGTTCGGGAAATGAGTTTACTTTCTGGGTACTTTTTTTGTATACTTTTGACTATACGGGCAGAGTCCGGGATTTACGGGAAATCGCGGGTTTTCGTTTGCCGGCGATTAAACTTCTTTTATTCAGCGTCTCATCAAAAATGAACACATTTTTGGAAACTACAAGTCTCATGCGTTTTAGTGGTGAAAAAATAATTTAAAAAATCGTTCGGGAAATGAGTTTACTCCCTGGGTACTCTCTTTGTATACTTTTGATTATACGGGTCGTGTCCGGGATTTACGGGAAATCGCGGGTTTTCGTTTTGCCGGCGATTAAACTTGTTTTATTTGCGTCTCATCAAAAATGAAAATATTGTTGAAAACTACAAGTCTCATGCGTTTTAGTGGTGAAGAAATAATTTAAAAAATCGTTCGGGAATTGAGTTTACTCCCTGGGTACTTTCTTTGTATAATTTTGACTATAAGGGGCGAGTCCGGGATTTAGGGGAAATCGCGGGTTTTCGTTTGCTGGCGAATAAACTTCATTTATTTAGCGTCTCATCAAAAATGAAAACATTTTTAAAAACTACAAGACTCATGCGTTTTAGTGGTGAAAAAATAATTTAAAAAATCGTTCGGGAAATGAGTTTACTCCCTGGGTACTTTCTTTATACACATTCGACTATACGGGCCGAGTAAGGGATTTACGGGAAATCGCATGTTTTCGTTTGCCGGCGATTAAACTTCTTTTATTTAGCGTCTCATCAAAAGTGAAAACATTTTTGAAAACTACAAGTCTCATGCGTTTTAGTGGTGAAAAAATAATTTAAAAAATCGTTCGGGAAATGAGTTTACTTCCTGGGTACTTTCTTTGTATACTTTTGACTATACGAGCCGAATACGGCATTTACGGGAAATCGCGGGTTTTCGTTTGCCGGCAATTAAACTTCTTTTATTCAGCGTCTCATCAAAAATGAAAATATTTTTGAAAACTACAAGTCTCATGCGTTTTAGTGGTGAAAAAATAATTTAAATTATCGTTCGGGAAATGAGTTTACTCCCTGAGTACTTTCTTTGTATACTTTTGACTATACGGGCCGAGTACGGGATTTACGGGAAATCGCGGGTTTTCGTTTGCCGGCGATTAAACTTCTTTTATTCAGCGTCTTTTCAAAAATGAAAACATTTTTGAAAACTACAAGTCTCATGCGTTTTAGTGGTTAAAAAAATAATTTAAAAAATCGTTCTGAAAATGAGTTTATTCACAGGGTACTTTCTTTGTATACATTCAACTATACGAGCCGAGTACCGGATTTACGGGAAATCGCGGGTTTTCGTTTGCCGGCGATTAAACTTCTTTTATTCAGCGTCTTCTCAAAAATGAAAACATTTTTGAAAACTACAAGTCTCATGCGTCTTAGTGGTGAAAAAATAATTTAAAAAATCGTTCGGGAAATGAGTTTACTCCCTGGGTACTTTCTTTGTATAATTTTGACTATACGGGCTGAGTCCGGGATTTAGGGCAAATCGCGGGTTTTCGTTTGCAGGCGAATAAACTTCATTTATTTAGCGTCTCATCAAAAATAAAAACATTTTTAAAAACTACAAGTCTCATGCGTTTTAGTGGTGAAAAAATAATTTAAAAAATCGTTCGGGAAATGAGTTTACTCCCTGGGTACTTTCTTTGTATACTTTTGACTATACGGGCCGAGTCCGGGATTTGCGGGAAATCGCAGGTTTTCGTTTGCCGGCGATTAAACTTCTTTTATTCAGCGTTTTCTCAAAAATAAAAACATTTTTGAAAACTACAAGTCTCATGCGTTTTAGTGGTGAAAAAATAATTTAAAAAATCGTTCGGGAAATGAGTTTACTCCCTGGGTACTTTCTTTATATACTTTTGACCATACGGGCCGAGTCCGGGATTTACGGGAAATCGCGGGTTTTCCTTTGCCGGCTATTAAACTTCTTTTATTTAGCGTTTCATCAAAAATGAAAACATTTTTAAAAACTACAAGTGTCATGCGCTTTAGTGGTGAAAAAATAATTTAAAAAATCGTTCGGTAATTGAGTTTACTCCCTGGGTACTTTCTTTGTATAATTTTGACTATACGGGCCGAGTCCGGGATTTAGGGGAAATCGCGGGTTTACGTTTGCCGGCGAATAAACTTCATTTATTTAGCGTCTCATCAAAAATAAAAACATTTTTAAAAACTACAAGTCTCATGCGTTTTAGTGGTGAAAAAATAATTTAAAAAATCGTTGGGGAAATGAGTTTACTCCCTGGGTACTTTCTTTGTATACTTTTGACTATGCGGGCCGAGTCCGGGATTTGCGGGAAATCGCAGGTTTTCGTTTGCCGGCGATTAAACTTCTTTTATTTAGCGTTTCATAAAAAATGAAAACATTTTTGAAAACTACAAGTGTTATGCGTTTTAGTGGTGAAAAAATAATTTAAAAAATCGTTCGGGAAATGAATTTACTCCCTGGGTACTTTCTTTGTATAATTTTGACTATACGGGCCGAGTCCGGGATTTAGGGGAAATCGCGGGTTTTCGTTTGCCGGCGAATAAACTTCATTTATTTAGCGTCTCATCAAAAATGAAAACATTTTTAAAAACTACAAGTCTCATGCGTTTTAGTGGTGACAAAAGAATTTAAAAAATCGTTCGGGAAATGAGTTTACTTCCTGGGTACTTTTTTTGTATACTTTTGACTATACGGGCAGAGTCCGGGATTTACGGGAAATCGCGGGTTTTCGTTTGCCGGCGATTAAACTTCTTTTATTCAGCGTCTCATCAAAAATGAAAACATTTTTGGAAACTACAAGTCTCATGCGTTTTAGTGGTGAAAAAATAATTTAAAAAATCGTTCGGAAAATGAGTTTACTCCCTGGGTACTCTCTTTGTATACTTTTGATTATACGGGTCGTGTCCGGGATTTACGGGAAATCGCGGGTTTTCGTTTTGCCGGCGATTAAACTTGTTTTATTTGCGTCTCATCAAAAATGAAAATATTGTTGAAAACTACATGTCTCATGCGTTTTAGTGGTGAAAAAATAATTTAAAATATCGTTCGGGAAATGAGTTTACTCCCTGAGTACTTTCTTTGTATACTTTTGACTATACGGGCCGAGTACGGGATTTACGGGAAATCGCGGGTTTTCGTTTGTCGGCGATTAAACTTCTTTTATTCAGCGTCTTCTCAAAAATGAAAACATTTTTGAAAACGTCAAGTCTCATGCGTTTTAGTGGTGAAAAAATAATTTAAAAAATCGTTCGGGAAATGAGTTTTACTCCCTGGGTACTTTCTTTGTATAGTTTTGACCATACGGGCCGAGTCCGGGATTTACGGGAAATCGCGGGTTTTCCTTTGCCGGCGATTAAACTTCTTTTATTTAGCGTTTCATCAAAAATGAAAACATTTTTGAAAACTACAAGTGTCATGCGTTTTAGTGGTGAAAAAATAATTTAAAAAATCGTTCGGGAATTGAGTTTACTCCCTGGGTACTTTCTTTGTAAAATTTTGACTATACGGGCCGAGTCCGGGATTTACGGGAAATCGCGGGTTTTCGTTTGCCGGCGATTAAACTTCTTTTATTCAGCGTCTTTTCAAAAATGAAAACATTTTTAAAAACTACAAGTCTCATGCGTTTTAGTGGTGAAAAAATAATTTAAAAAATCGTTCTGAAAATGAGTTTATTCACAGGGTACTTTCTTTGTATACATTCAACTATACGGGCCGAGTACCGGATTTACGGGAAATCGCGGGTTTTCGTTTGCCGGCGATTAAACTTCTTTTATTCAGCGTCTTCTCAAAAATGAAAACATTTTTGAAAACTACAAGTCTCATGCGTTTTAGTGGTGAAAAAATAATTTAAAAAATCGTTCGGGAAATGAGTTTACTCCCTGGGTACTTTCTTTGTATAATTTTGACTATACGGGCTGAGTCTGGGATTTAGGGCAAATCGCGGGTTTTCGTTTTCCGGCGAATAAACTTCATTTATTTAGCGTCTCATCAAAAATAAAAACCTTTTTAAAAAGTACAAGTCTCATGCGTTTTAGTGGTGAAAAAATAATTTAAAAAATCGTTCGGGAAATGAGTTTACTCCCTGGGTACTTTCTTTGTATACTTTTGACTATACGGGCCGAGTCCGGGATTTGCGGGAAATCGCAGGTTTTCGTTTGCCGGGGATTAAACTTCTTTTATTCAGCGTCTTCTCAAAAATGAAAACATTTTTGAAAACTACAAGTCTCATGCGTTTTAGTGGTGAAAAAATAATTTAAAAAATCGTTCGGGAAATGAGTTTACTCCCTGGGTACTCTCTTTGTATACTTTTGATTATACGGGTCGTGTCCGGGATTTACGGGAAATCGCGGGTTTTCGTTTTGCCGGCGATTAAACTTGTTTTATTTGCGTCTCATCAAAAATGAAAATATTGTTGAAAACTACAAGTCTCATGCGTTTTAGTGGTGAAAAAATAATTTAAAATATCGTTCGGGAAATGAGTTTACTCCCTGAGTACTTTCTTTGTATACTTTTGGCTATACGGGCCGAGTACGGGATTTACGGGAAATCGCGGGTTTTCGTTTGTCGGCGATTAAACTTCTTTTATTCAGCGTCTTCTCAAAAATGAAAACATTTTTGAAAACGTCAAGTCTCATGCGTTTTAGTGGTGAAAAAATAATTTAAAAAATCGTTCGGGAAATGAGTTTTACTCCCTGGGTACTTTCTTTGTATAGTTTTGACCATACGGGCCGAGTCCGGGATTTACGGGAAATCGCGGGTTTTCCTTTGCCGGCGATTAAACTTCTTTTATTTAGCGTTTCATCAAAAATGAAAACATTTTTGAAAACTACAAGTGTCATGCGTTTTAGTGGTGAAAAAATAATTTAAAAAATCGTTCGGGAATTGAGTTTACTCCCTGGGTACTTTCTTTGTAAAATTTTGACTATACGGGCCGAGTCCGGGATTTAGGGGAAATCGCGGGTTTTCGTTTGCCGGCGAATAAACTTCATTTATTTAGCGTCTCATCAAAAATAAAAACATTTTTAAAAACTACAAGTCTCATGCGTTTTAGTGGTGAAAAAATAATTTAAAAAATCGTTCGGGAAATGAGTTTACTCCCTGGGTACTTTCTTTGTATACTTTTGACTATACGGGCCGAGTCCGGGATTTGCGGGAAATCGCAGGTTTTCGTTTGCCGGCGATTAAACTTCTTTAATTTAGGGTTTCATCAAAAATGAAAACATTTTTGAAAACTACAAGTGTTATGCGTTTTAGTGGTGAAAAAATAATTTAAAAAATCGTTCGGGAAATGAATTTACTCCCTGGGTACTTTCTTTGTATAATTTTGACTATACGGGCCGAGTCCGGGATTTAGGGGAAATCGCGGGTTTTCGTTTGCCGGCGAATAAACTTCATTTATTTAGCGTCTCATCAAAAATGAAAACATTTTTAAAAACTACAAGTCTCATGCGTTTTAGTGGTGAAAAAAGAATTTAAAAAATCGTTCGGGAAATGAGTTTACTTTCTGGGTACTTTTTTTGTATACTTTTGACTATACGGGCAGAGTCCGGGATTTACGGGAAATCGCGGGTTTTCGTTTGCCGGCGATTAAACTTCTTTTATTCAGCGTCTCATCAAAAATGAACACATTTTTGGAAACTACAAGTCTCATGCGTTTTAGTGGTGAAAAAATAATTTAAAAAATCGTTCGGGAAATGAGTTTACTCCCTGGGTACTCTCTTTGTATACTTTTGATTATACGGGTCGTGTCCGGGATTTACGGGAAATCGCGGGTTTTCGTTTTGCCGGCGATTAAACTTGTTTTATTTGCGTCTCATCAAAAATGAAAATATTGTTGAAAACTACAAGTCTCATGCGTTTTAGTGGTGAAAAAATAATTTAAAATATCGTTCGGGAAATGAGTTTACTCCCTGAGTACTTTCTTTGTATACTTTTGACTATACGGGCCGAGTACGGGATTTACGGGAAATCGCGGGTTTTCGTTTGTCGGCGATTAAACTTCTTTTATTCAGCGTCTTCTCAAAAATGAAAACATTTTTGAAAACGTCAAGTCTCATGCGTTTTAGTGGTGTAAAAATAATTTAAAAAATCGTTCGGGAAATGAGTTTACTCCCTGGGTACTTTCTTTGTATAGTTTTGACAATACGGGCCGAGTCCGGGATTTACGGGAAATCGCGGGTTTTCCTTTGTCGGCGATTAAACTTCTTTTATTTAGCGTTTCATCAAAAATGAAAACATTTTTGAAAACTGCAAGTGTCATGCGTTTTAGTGGTGAAGAAATAATTTAAAAAATCGTTCGGGAATTGAGTTTACTCCCTGGGTACTTTCTTTGTATAATTTTGACTATAAGGGGCGAGTCCGGGATTTAGGGGAAATCGCGGGTTTTCGTTTGCTGGCGAATAAACTTCATTTATTTAGCGTCTCATCAAAAATGAAAACATTTTTAAAAACTACAAGACTCATGCGTTTTAGTGGTGAAAAAATAATTTAAAAAATCGTTCGGGAAATGAGTTTACTCCCTGGGTACTTTCTTTATACACATTCGACTATACGGGCCGAGTAAGGGATTTACGGGAAATCGCATGTTTTCGTTTGCCGGCGATTAAACTTCTTTTATTTAGCGTCTCATCAAAAGTGAAAACATTTTTGAAAACTACAAGTCTCATGCGTTTTAGTGGTGAAAAAATAATTTAAAAAATCGTTCGGGAAATGAGTTTACTTCCTGGGTACTTTCTTTGTATACTTTTGACTATACGGGCCGAATACGGCATTTACGGGAAATCACGGGTTTTCGTTTGCCGGCGATTAAACTTCTTTTATTCAGCGTCTCATCAAAAATGAAAATATTTTTGAAAACTACAAGTCTCATGCGTTTTAGTGGTGAAAAAATAATTTAAAAAATCGTTCGGGAAATAAGTTTACTCCTTGAGTACTTTCTTTGTATACTTTTGACTATACGGGCCGAGTACCGGATTTACAGAAAATCGAGGGTTTTCGTATGCCGGCGATTAAACTTCTTTTATTCAGCGTCTCATCAAAAATGAAAACATTTTTGAAAACTACAAGTCTCATGCGTTTTAGTGGTGAAAAAATAATTTAAAAATTTATTCGGGAAATCAGTTTACTCCCTGGGTACTTTTTTTGTATACTTTTGACTATACGGGCCGAGTACGGGATTTACGGGAAATCGCGGGTTTTCGTTTGCGGGCGATTAAACTTCTTTTATTCAGCGTCTCATCAAAAATGAAAATATTTTTGAAAACTACAAGTCTCATGCGTTTAAGTGGTGAAAAAATAATTTAAAAAATCGTTCCGGAAATGAGTTTACTCCCTGGGTACTTTCTTTGTATACTTTTGACTATACGGGCTGAGTACGGGATTTACGGGAAATCGCGGGTTTTCGTTTGCCGGCGATTAAACTTCTTTTATTTAGCGTCTC
Organism: Hydractinia symbiolongicarpus; assembly: GCF_029227915.1. Lineage (NCBI taxonomy): Eukaryota > Metazoa > Cnidaria > Hydrozoa > Anthoathecata > Hydractiniidae > Hydractinia > Hydractinia symbiolongicarpus. The sequence continues at coordinate 1,140,264 of NC_079886.1, forward strand.
ATCAAAAATGAAAACATTTTTGAAAACTACAAGTCTCATGCGTTTTAGTGGTGAAAAAATAATTTAAAAAATCGTTCGGGAAATGAGTTTACTCCTTGAGTACTTTCTTTGTATACTTTTGACTATACGGGCCGAGTACCGGATTCACGGGAAATCGCGGGTTTTCGTTTGCCGGCGATTAAACTTCTTTTATTCAGCGTCTTATTAAAAATGAAAACATTTTTGAAAGCTACAAGTCTCATGAGTTGTAATGGTGAAAAAATAATTCAAAAAATCGTTCTGAAAATGAGTTTACTCACAGGGTACTTTCTTTGTATACATTCGACTATAGGGGCCAAGCCCGGGATTTACAGGAAATCGCGGGTTTTCGTTTGCCGGCGATTAAACCTCTTTTATTCAGCGTCTCATCAAAAATGAAAACATTTTTGAAAACTACAAGTCTCATGCGTTTTAGTGGTGAAAAAATAATTTAAAAATTTATTCGGGAAATCAGTTTACTCCCTGGGTACTTTTTTTGTATACTTTTGACTATACGGGCCAAGTACGTGATTTACGGGAAATCGCGGGTTTTCGTTTGCGGGCGATTAAACTTCTTTTATTCAGCGTCTCATCAAAAATGAAAATATTTTTGAAAACTACAAGTCTCATGCGTTTAAGTGGTGAAAAAATAATTTAAAAAATCGTTCGGGAAATGAGTTTACTCCCTGGGTACTTTCTTTATATACATTCGACTATACGGGCTGGGAACGGGATTTACGGGAAATTGCGGGTTTCTGTTTGCCGGCGATTAAACTTCTTTTATTTAGCGTCTCATCAAAAATGAAAACATTTTTAAATACTACAAGTCTCATGCGTTTTAGTGGTGAAAAAAAAAATTAAAAAATCGTTCGGGAAATGAGTTTACTCCCTGGGTACTTTCTTTGTATACTTTTGACTATACGGGCCGAGTACGGGATTTACGGGAAATCGCGGGTTTTCGTTTGCCGGCGATTAAACTTCTTTTATTTAGCGTCTCATCAAAAATGAAAACATTTTTAAATACTACAAGTCTCATGCGTTTTAGTGGTGAAAAAATAATTTAAAAAATCATTCGGGAAATCAGTTTACTCCCTGGGTACTTCTTTTGTGTACTTTTGAATACACGGGCCGAGTACCGGATTTACGGGAAATCGCGGGTTTTCGTTTGCCGGCGATTAAACTTCTTTTATTCAGCGTCTTATCAAAAATGAAAACATTTTTGAAAACTACAAGTCACATGCGTTTTAGTGGTGAAAAAATAATTTAAAAAATCGTTCTGAAAATGAGTTTACTCACAGGGTGCTTTCTTTGTATACATTCGACTATAGGGGCCAAGCCCGGGATTTACAGGAAATCGCGGGTTTTCGTTTGCCGGCGATTAAACTTTTTTTATTCAGCGTCTTATCAAAAATGAAAACATTTTGGAAAACTACAAGTCTCATGCGTTTTAGTGGTGAAAAATTAAATTAAAAAATCGTTTTGGAAATGAGTTTACTCCCTGGGTACTTTCTTTGTATACTTTTGACTATACGGGCCAAGTACGGGATTTACGGGAAATCGCGGGTTTTCGTTTGCCGGCGATTAAACTTCTTTTATTCAGCGTCTTATCAAAAATGAAAACATTTTTGAAAACTACAAGTCACATGCGTTGTAATGGTGAAAAAATAATTCAAAAAATCGTTCTGAAAATGAGTTTACTCACAGGGTACTTTCTTTGTATACATTCGACTATAGGGGCCAAGCCCGGGATTTACAGGAAATCGCGGGTTTTCGTTTGCCGGCGATTAAACCTCTTTTATTCCGCGTCTCATCAAAAATGAAAACATTTTTGAAAACTACAAGTCTCATGCGTTTTAGTGGTGAAAAAATAATTTAAAAATTTATTCGGGAAATCAGTTTACTCCCTGGGTACTTTTTTTGTATACTTTTGACTATACGGGCCAAGTACGTGATTTACGGGAAATCGCGGGTTTTCGTTTGCGGGCGATTAAACTTCTTTTATTCAGCGTCTCATCAAAAATGAAAATATTTTTGAAAACTACAAGTCTCATGCGTTTAAGTGGTGAAAAAATAATTTAAAAAATCGTTCGGGAAATGAGTTTACTCCCTGGGTACTTTCTTTATATACATTCGACTATACGGGCTGGGAACGGGATTTACGGGAAATTGCGGGTTTTCGTTTGCCGGCGATTAAACTTCTTTTATTTAGCGTCTCATCAAAAATGAAAACATTTTTAAATACTACAAGTCTCATGCGTTTTAGTGGTGAAAAAAAAAATTAAAAAATCGTTCGGGAAATGAGTTTACTCCCTGGGTACTTTCTTTGTATACTTTTGACTATACGGGCCGAGTACGGGATTTACGGGAAATCGCGGGTTTTCGTTTGCCGGCGATTAAACTTCTTTTATTCAGCGTCTCATCAAAAATGAAAATATTTTTGAAAACTACAAGTCTCATGCGTTTAAGTGGTGAAAAAATAATTTAAAAAATCGTTCGGGAAATGAGTTTACTCCCTGGGTACTTTCTTTATATACATTCGACTATACGGGCTGGGAACGGGATTTACGGGAAATTGCGGGTTTTCGTTTGCCGGCGATTAAACTTCTTTTATTTAGCGTCTCATCAAAAATGAAAACATTTTTAAATACTACAAGTCTCATGCGTTTTAGTGGTGAAAAAAAAAATTAAAAAATCGTTCGGGAAATGAGTTTACTCCCTGGGTACTTTCTTTGTATACTTTTGACTATACGGGCCGAGTACGGGATTTACGGGAAATCGCGGGTTTTCGTTTGCCGGCGATTAAACTTCTTTTATTTAGAGTCTCATCAAAAATGAAAACATTTTTGAAAACTACAAGTCACATGCGTTTTAGTGGTGAAAAAATAATTTAAAAAATCGTTCTGAAAATGAGTTTACTCACAGGGTGCTTTCTTTGTATACATTCGACTATAGGGGCCAAGCCCGAGATTTACAGGAAATCGCGGGTTTTCGTTTGCCGGCGATTAAACTTCTTTTATTCAGCGTCTCATCAAAAATGAAAACATTTTGGAAAACTACAAGTCTCATGCGTTTTAGTGGTGAAAAATTAAATTAAAAAAGCGTTTTGGAAATGAGTTTACTCCCTGGGTACTTTCTTTGTATACTTTTGACTATACGGGCCAAGTACGGGATTTACGGGAAATCGCGGGTTTTCGTTTGCCGGCGATTAAACTTCTTTTATTTAGCGTCTCATCAAAAATGAAAACATTTTTGAAAACTACAAGTCTCATTCGTTTTAGTGGGGAAAAAATAATTTAAAAAATCGTTCGGGAAATGAGTTTACTCCTTGAGTACTTTCTTTGTATACTTTTGACTATACGGGCCGAGTACCAGATTCACGGGAAATCGCGGGTTTTCGTTTGCCGGCGATTAAACTTCTTTTATTTAGCGTCTTATCAAAAATGAAAACATTTTTGAAAACTACAAGTCTTATGCGTTTTAGTGGTGAAAAAATAATTTAAAAAATCGTTCAGAAAATTAGTTTACTCACAGGGTGCTTTCTTTGTATACATTCGACTATAGGGGCCAAGCCCGGGATTTACAGGAAATCGTGGGTTTTCGTTTGCCGGCGATTAAACTTCTTTTATTCAGCGCCTCATCAAAATTGAAAACATTTATGAAAACTACAAGTCTCATGCGTTTTAGTGGTGAAAAAATAATTTAAAAAATCGTTCGGGAAATGAATTTACTCCCTGGGTACTTTCTTTGTATACTTTTGACTAAACGGGTTGAGTACCGGATTTACGGGAAATCGCGGGTTTTCGTTTGCCGGCGATTAAACTTCTTTTAATCAGCGTCTTACCAAAAATGAAAACATTTTTAAAAACTACAAGTCTCATGCGATTTAGTGGTGAAAAAATAATTTAAAAAATCGTTCAGAAAATGAGTTTACTCACAGGGTGCTTTCTTTGTATACATTCGAATATAGGGGCCAAGCCCGGGATTTACAGGAAATCGCGGGTTTTCGTTTGCCGGCGATTAAACTTCTTTTATTGAGCGTCTCATCAAAATTGAAAACATTTTTGAAAACTACAAGTCTCATGCGTTTTAGTGGTGAAAAAATAATTTAAAAATTTATTCGGGAAATCAGTTTACTCCCTGGGTACTTTTTTTGTATACTTTTGACTATACGGGCCAAGTACGTGATTTACGGGAAATCGCGGGTTTTCGTTTGCGGGCGATTAAACTTCTTTTATTCAGCGTCTCATCAAAAATGAAAATATTTTTGAAAACTACAAGTCTCATGCGTTTAAGTGGTGAAAAAATAATTTAAAAAATCGTTCGGGAAATGAGTTTACTCCCTGGGTACTTTCTTTATATACATTCGACTATACGGGCTGGGAACGGGATTTACGGGAAATTGCGGGTTTTCGTTTGCCGGCGATTAAACTTCTTTTATTTAGCGTCTCATCAAAAATGAAAACATTTTTAAATACTACAAGTCTCATGCGTTTCAGTGGTGAAAAAAAAAATTAAAAAATCGTTCGGGAAATGAGTTTACTCCCTGGGTACTTTCTTTGTATACTTTTGACTATACGGGCCGAGTACGGGATTTACGGGAAATCGCGGGTTTTCGTTTGCCGGCGATTAAACTTCTTTTATTTAGAGTCTCATCAAAAATGAAAACATTTTTGAAAACTACAAGTCTCATGCGTTTTAGTGGTGAAAAAATAATTTAAAAAATCATTCGGGAAATCAGTTTACTCCCTGGGTACTTCTTTTGTGTACTTTTGAATACACGGGCCGAGTACCGGATTTACGGGAAATCGCGGGTTTTCGTTTGCCGGCGATTAAACTTCTTTTATTCAGCGTCTTATCAAAAATGAAAACATTTTTGAAAACTACAAGTCACATGCGTTTTAGTGGTGAAAAAATAATTTAAAAAATCGTTCTGAAAATGAGTTTACTCACAGGGTGCTTTCTTTGTATACATTCGACTATAGGGGCCAAGCCCGGGATTTACAGGAAATCGCGGGTTTTCGTTTGCCGGCGATTAAACTTCTTTTATTCAGCTCTCATCAAAAATGAAAACATTTTGGAAAACTACAACTCTCATGCGTTTTAGTGGTGAAAAATTAAATTAAAAAAGCGTTTTGGAAATGAGTTTACTCCCTGGGTACTTTCTTTGTATACTTTTGACTATACGGGCCAAGTACGGGATTTACGGGAAATCGCGGGTTTTCGTTTGCCGGCGATTAAACTTCTTTTATTTAGCGTCTCATCAAAAATGAAAACATTTTTGAAAACTACAAGTCTCATTCGTTTTAGTGGGGAAAAAATAATTTAAAAAATCGTTCGGGAAATGAGTTTACTCCTTGAGTACTTTCTTTGTATACTTTTGACTATACGGGCCGAGTACCAGATTCACGGGAAATCGCGGGTTTTCGTTTGCCGGCGATTAAACTTCTTTTATTTAGCGTCTTATCAAAAATGAAAACATTTTTGAAAACTACTAGTCTTATGCGTTTTAGTGGTGAAAAAATAATTTAAAAAATCGTTCAGAAAATGAGTTTACTCACAGGGTGCTTTCTTTGTATACATTCGACTATAGGGGCCAAGCCCGGGATTTACAGGAAATCGTGGGTTTTCGTTTGCCGGCGATTAAACTTCTTTTATTCAGCGTCTCATCAAAAATGAAAACATTTTTGAAAACTACAAGTCTCATGCGTTTTAGTGGTGAAAAAATAATTTAAAAATTTATTCGGGAAATCAGTTTACTCCCTGGGTACTTTTTTTGTATACTTTTGACTATACGGGCCAAGTACGTGATTTACGGGAAATCGCGGGTTTTCGTTTGCGGGCGATTAAACTTCTTTTCTTCAGCGTCTCATCAAAAATGAAAATATTTTTGAAAACTACAAGTCTCATGCGTTTAAGTGGTGAAAAAATAATTTAAAAAATCGTTCGGGAAATGAGTTTACTCCCTGGGTACTTTCTTTATATACATTCGACTATACGGGCTGGGAACGGGATTTACGGGAAATTGCGGGTTTTCGTTTGCCGGCGATTAAACTTCTTTTATTTAGCGTCTCATCAAAAATGAAAACATTTTTAAATACTACAAGTCTCATGCGTTTTAGTGGTGAAAAAAAAAATTAAAAAATCGTTCGGGAAATGAGTTTACTCCCTGGGTACTTTCTTTGTATACTTTTGACTATACGGGCCGAGTACGGGATTTACGGGAAATCGCGGGTTTTCGTTTGCCGGCGATTAAACTTCTTTTATTTAGAGTCTCATCAAAAATGAAAACATTTTTGAAAACTACAAGTCTCATGCGTTTTAGTGGTGAAAAAATAATTTAAAAAATCATTCGGGAAATCAGTTTACTCCCTGGGTACTTCTTTTGTGTACTTTTGAATACACGGGCCGAGTACCGGATTTACGGGAAATCGCGGGTTTTCGTTTGCCGGCGATTAAACTTCTTTTATTCAGCGTCTTATCAAAAATGAAAACATTTTTGAAAACTACAAGTCACATGCGTTTTAGTGGTGAAAAAATAATTTAAAAAATCGTTCTGAAAATGAGTTTACTCACAGGGTGCTTTCTTTGTATACATTCGACTATAGGGGCCAAGCCCGGGATTTACAGGAAATCGCGGGTTTTCGTTTGCCGGCGATTAAACTTCTTTTATTCAGCGTCTCATCAAAAATGAAAACATTTTGGAAAACTACAAGTCTCATGCGTTTTAGTGGTGAAAAATTAAATTAAAAAAGCGTTTTGGAAATGAGTTTACTCCCTGGGTACTTTCTTTGTATACTTTTGACTATACGGGCCAAGTACGGGATTTACGGAAAATCGCGGGTTTTCGTTTGCCGGCGATTAAACTTCTTTTATTTAGCGTCTCATCAAAAATGAAAACATTTTTGAAAACTACAAGTCTCATTCGTTTTAGTGGGGAAAAAATAATTTAAAAAATCGTTCGGGAAATGAGTTTACTCCTTGAGTACTTTCTTTGTAAACTTTTGACTATACGGGCCGAGTACCAGATTCACGGGAAATCGCGGGTTTTCGTTTGCCGGCGATTAAACTTCTTTTATTTAGCGTCTTATCAAAAATGAAAACATTTTTGAAAACTACTAGTCTTATGCGTTTTAGTGGTGAAAAAATAATTTAAAAAATCGTTCAGAAAATGAGTTTACTCACAGGGTGCTTTCTTTGTATACATTCGATTATAGGGGCCAAGCCCGGGATTTACAGGAAATCGTGGGTTTTCGTTTGCCGGCGATTAAACTTCTTTTATTCAGCGTCTCATCAAAAATGAAAACATTTTTGAAAACTACAAGTCTCATGCGTTTTAGTGGTGAAAAAATAATTTAAAAATTTATTCGGGAAATCAGTTTACTCCCTGGGTACTTTTTTTGTATACTTTTGACTATACGGGCCAAGTACGTGATTTACGGGAAATCGCGGGTTTTCGTTTGCGGGCGATTAAACTTCTTTTATTCAGCGTCTCATCAAAAATGAAAATATTTTTGAAAACTACAGGTCTCATGCGTTTAAGTGGTGAAAAAATAATTTAAAAAATCGTTCGGGAAATGAGTTTACTCCCTGGGTACTTTCTTTATATACATTCGACTATACGGGCTGGGAACGGGATTTACGGGGAATTGCGGGTTTTCGTTTGCCGGCGATTAAACTTCTTTTATTTAGCGTCTCATCAAAAATGAAAACATTTTTAAATACTACAAGTCTCATGCGTTTTAGTGGTGAAAAAAAATATTAAAAAATCGTTCGGGAAATGAGTTTACTCCCTGGGTACTTTCTTTGTATACTTTTGACTATACGGGCCGAGTACGGGATTTACGGGAAATCGCGGGTTTTCGTTTGCCGGCGATTAAACTTCTTTTATTTAGAGTCTCATCAAAAATGAAAACATTTTTGAAAACTACAAGTCTCATGCGTTTTAGTGGTGAAAAAATAATTTAAAAAATCATTCGGGAAATCAGTTTACTCCCTGGGTACTTCTTTTGTGTACTTTTGAATACACGGGCCGAGTACCGGATTTACGGGAAATCGCGGGTTTTCGTTTGCCGGCGATTAAACTTCTTTTATTCAGCGTCTTATCAAAAATGAAAACATTTTTGAAAACTACAAGTCACATGCGTTTTAGTGGTGAAAAAATAATTTAAAAAATCGTTCTGAAAATGAGTTTACTCACAGGGTGCTTTCTTTGTATACATTCGACTATAGGGGCCAAGCCCGGGATTTACAGGAAATCGCGGGTTTTCGTTTGCCGGCGATTAAACTTCTTTTATTCAGCGTCTCATCAAAAATGAAAACATTTTGGAAAACTACAAGTCTCATGCGTTTTAGTGGTGAAAAATTAAATTAAAAAAGTGTTTTGGAAATGAGTTTACTCCCTGGGTACTTTCTTTGTATACTTTTGACTATACGGGCCAAGTACGGGATTTACGGGAAATCGCGGGTTTTCGTTTGCCGGCGATTAAACTTCTTTTATTTAGCGTCTCATCAAAAATGAAAACATTTTTGAAAACTACAAGTCTCATTCGTTTTAGTGGGGAAAAAATAATTTAAAAAATCGTTCGGGAAATGAGTTTACTCCTTGAGTACTTTCTTTGTATACTTTTGACTATACGGGCCGAGTACCAGATTCACGGGAAATCGCGGGTTTTCGTTTGCCGGCGATTAAACTTCTTTTATTTAGCGTCTTATCAAAAATGAAAACATTTTTGAAAACTACAAGTCTTATGCGTTTTAGTGGTGAAAAAATAATTTAAAAAATCGTTCAGAAAATGAGTTTACTCACAGGGTGCTTTCTTTGTATACATTCGACTATAGGGGCCAAGCCCGGGATTTACAGGAAATCGTGGGTTTTCGTTTGCCGGCGATTAAACTTCTTTTATTCAGCGTCTCATCAAAATTGAAAACATTTATGAAAACTACAAGTCTCATGCGTTTTAGTGGTGAAAAAATAATTTAAAAAATCGTTCGGGAAATGAATTTACTCCCTGGGTACTTTCTTTGTATACTTTTGACTATACGGGCCGAGTACGGGATTTACGGGAAATCGCGGGTTTTCGTTTGCCGGCGATTAAACTTCTTTTATTTAGAGTCTCATCAAAAATGAAAACATTTTTGAAAACTACAAGTCTCATGCGTTTTAGTGGTGAAAAAATAATTTAAAAAATCGTTCAGGAAAAGAGTATACTCCTTGAGTATTTTCTTTGTATACTTTTGACTAAACGGGTTGAGTACCGGATTTACGGGAAATCGCGGGTTTTCGTTTGCCGGCGATTAAACTTCTTTTATTTAGCGTCTTACCAAAAATGAAAACATTTTTAAAAACTACAAGTCTCATGCGTTTTAGTGGTGAAAAAATAATTTAAAAAATCGTTCAGAAAATGAGTTTACTCACAGGGTGCTTTCTTTGTATACATTCGAATATAGGGGCCAAGCCCGGGATTTACAGGAAATCGCGGGTTTTCGTTTGCCGGCGATTAAACTTCTTTTATTCAGCGTCTCATCAAAATTGAAAACATTTTTGAAAACTACAAGTCTCATGCGTTTTAGTGGTGAAAAAATAATTTAAAAATTTATTCGGGAAATCAGTTTACTCCCTGGGTACTTTCTTTGTATACTTTTGACTATACGGGCCGAGTACGGGATTTACGGGAAATCGCGGGTTTTCGTTTGCCGGCGATTAAACTTCTTTTATTTAGAGTCTCATCAAAAATGAAAACATTTTTGAAAACTACAAGTCTCATGCGTTTTAGTGGTGAAAAAATAATTTAAAAAATCATTCGGGAAATCAGTTTACTCCCTGGGTACTTCTTTTGTGTACTTTTGAATACACGGGCCGAGTACCGGATTTACGGGAAATCGCGGGTTTTCGTTTGCCGGCGATTAAACTTCTTTTATTCAGCGTCTTATCAAAAATGAAAACATTTTTGAAAACTACAAGTCACATGCGTTTTAGTGGTGAAAAAATAATTTAAAAAATCGTTCTGAAAATGAGTTTACTCACAGGGTGCTTTCTTTGTATACATTCGACTATAGGGGCCAAGCCCGGGATTTACAGGAAATCGCGGGTTTTTGTTTGCCGGCGATTAAACTTCTTTTATTCAGCGTCTCATCAAAAATGAAAACATTTTGGAAAACTACAAGTCTCATGCGTTTTAGTGGTGAAAAATTAAATTAAAAAAGCGTTTTGGAAATGAGTTTACTCCCTGGGTACTTTCTTTGTATACTTTTGACTATACGGGCCAAGTACGGGATTTACGGGAAATCGCGGGTTTTCGTTTGCCGGCGATTAAACTTCTTTTATTTAGCGTCTCATCAAAAATGAAAACATTTTTGAAAACTACAAGTCTCATTCGTTTTAGTGGGGAAAAAATAATTTAAAAAATCGTTCGGGAAATGAGTTTACTCCTTGAGTACTTTCTTTGTATACTTTTGACTATACGGGCCGAGTACCAGATTCACGGGAAATCGCGGGTTTTCGTTTGCCGGCGATTAAACTTCTTTTATTTAGCGTCTTATCAAAAATGAAAACATTTTTGAAAACTACTAGTCTTATGCGTTTTAGTGGTGAAAAAATAATTTAAAAAATCGTTCAGAAAATGAGTTTACTCACAGGGTGCTTTCTTTGTATACATTCGACTATAGGGGCCAAGCCCGGGATTTACAGGAAATCGTGGGTTTTCGTTTGCCGGCGATTAAACTTCTTTTATTCAGCGTCTCATCAAAATTGAAAACATTTATGAAAACTACAAGTCTCATGCGTTTTAGTGGTGAAAAAATAATTTAAAAAATCGTTCGGGAAATGAATTTACTCCCTGGGTACTTTCTTTGTATACTTTTGACTATACGGGCCGAGTACGGGATTTACGGGAAATCGCGGGTTTTCGTTTGCCGGCGATTAAACTTCTTTTATTTAGAGTCTCATCAAAAATGAAAACATTTTTGAAAACTACAAGTCTCATGCGTTTTAGTGGTGAAAAAATAATTTAAAAAATCGTTCAGGAAAAGAGTATACTCCTTGAGTATTTTCTTTGTATACTTTTGACTAAACGGGTTGAGTACCGGATTTACGGGAAATCGCGGGTTTTCGTTTGCCGGCGATTTAACTTCTTTTATTCAGCGTCTTACCAAAAATGAAAACATTTTTAAAAACTACAAGTCTCATGCGTTTTAGTGGTGAAAAAATAATTTAAAAAATCGTTCAGAAAATGAGTTTACTCACAGGGTGCTTTCTTTGTATACATTCGAATATAGGGGCCAAGCCCGGGATTTACAGGAAATCGCAGGTTTTCGTTTGCCGGCGATTAAACTTCTTTTATTCAGCGTCTCATCAAAATTGAAAACATTTTTGAAAACTACAAGTCTCATGCGTTTTAGTGGTGAAAAAATAATTTAAAAAATCGTTCGGGAAATGAATTTACTCCCTCGGTACTTTCTTTGTATACTTTTGACTCTGCGGGCCGAGTCCTTGATTTACGGGAAATCGCGGGTTTTCGTGTGCCGGCGATTAAACTTCTTTAATTTAGCGTTTCATCAAAAATGAAAACATTTTTTAAAACTTCAAGTCTCATGCGTTTTAGTGGTGAAAAAATAATTTAAAAAATCGTTCGGGAAATGAGTTTACTCCCTGGGTACTTTCTCTATACACATTCGACTATGCGGGCCGAGCACGGGATTTACGTTAAATCGCAGGTTTTCGTTTGCCGGCGATTAAACTTCTTTTATTTAGCGTCTCATCAAAAGTGAAAACATTTTTAAAAACTACAAGTCTCATGCGTTTAAGTGGTGAAAAATTAATTTAAAAAATCGTTCGCGAAATGAGTTTACTCCCTGGGTACTTTCTTTGTATACTTTTGACTATACGGGCCGAGTACGGGATTTACGGGAAATCGCGGGTTTTCGTTTGCCGGCGATTAAACTTCTTTTATATAGCGTCTCATCAAAAATAAAAACATTTTTGAAAACTACAAGTCTCATGCGTTTTAGTGGTGAAAAAATAATTTAAAAAATCGTTCGGGAAATGAGTTTACTCCCTGGGTACTTTCTTTATATACTTTTGACTATACGGGCCGAGTACCGGATTTACGGGAAATCGCGGGTTTTCGTTTGCCGGCGATTAAACTTCTTTTATTTAGCGTTTCATCAAAAATGAAAACATTTTTGAAAACTACAAGTGTCATGCGTTTTAGTGGTAAAAAAATAATTTAAAAATCGTTCGGGAAATGAGTTTACTCCCTGGGTACTCTCTTTGTATACTTTTGATTATACGGGTCGTGTCCGGCATTTACGGGAAATCGCGGGTTTTTGTTTGCCGGCGATTAAACTTGTTTTATTTGCGTCTCATCAAAAATGAAAATATTGTTGAAAACTACAAGTCTCATGCGTTTTAGTGGTGAAAAAATAATTTAAAATATCGTTCGGGAAATGAGTTTACTCCCTGAGTACTTTCTTTGTATACTTTTGACTACTCGGGCCGAGTACGGGATTTACGGGAAATCGCGGGTTTTCGTTAGCCGGCGATTAAACTTCTTTTATTCAGCGTCTCATCAAAAATGAAAACATTTTTGGAAACTACAAGTCTCATGCGTTTTAGTGGTGAAAAAATAATTTAAAAAAACGTTCGGGAAATGAATTTACTCCCTGGGTACTCTCTTTGTATACTTCTGATTATACGGGTCGTGTCCGGGATTTACGGGAAATCGCGGGTTTTCGTTTGCCGGCGATTAAACTTCTTTTATTCAGCGTCTTTTCAAAAATGAAAACATTTTTGAAATCTACAAGTCTCATGCGTTTTAGTGGTGAAAAAATAATTTAAAAAATCGTTCTGAAAATGAGTTTATTCACAGGGTACTTTCTTTGTATACATTCAACTCTACGGGCCGAGTACCGGATTTACGGGAAATCTGGGGTTTTCGTTTGCCGGCGATTAAACTTCTTTTATTCAGCGTCTTCTCAAAAATGAAAACATTTTTGAAAATTACAAGTCTCATGCTTTTTAGTGGTGAAAAAATAATTTAAAAAATCGTTCGGGAAATGAGTTTACTCCCTGGGTACTTTCTTTGTATAATTTTGACTATACGGGCCGAGTCCCGGATTTAGGGCAAATCGCGGGTTTTCGTTTGCCGGCGAATAAACTTCATTTATTTAGCGTCTCATCAAAAATAAAAACATTTTTAAAAACTACAAGTCTCATGCGTTTTAGTGGTGAAAAAATAATTTAAAAAATCGTTCGGGAAATGAGTTTACTCCCTGGGTACTTTCTTTGTATACATTCAACTCTACGGGCCGAGTACCGGATTTACGGGAAATCGCGGGTTTTCGTTTGCCGGCGATTAAACTTCTTTTATTCAGCGTCTTCTCAAAAATGAAAACATTTTTGAAAACTACAAGTCTCATGCGTTTTAGTGGTGAAAAAATAATTTAAAATATCGTTCGGGAAATGAGTTTACTCCCTGAGTACTTTCTTTGTGTACTTTTGACTACACGGGCCGAGTACGGGATTTACGGGAAATCGCGGGTTTTCGTTTGCCGGCGATTAAACTTCTTTTATTCAGCGTCTCATCAAAAATGAAAACATTTTTGGAAACTACAAGTCTCATGCGTTTTAGTGGTGAAAAAATAATTTACAAAATCGTTCGGGAATTGAGTTTACTCCCTGGGTACTCTCTTTGTATACTTCTGATTATACGGGTCGTGTCCGGGATTTACGGGAAATCGCGGGTTTTCGTTTGCCGGCGATTAAACTTGTTTTATTTGCGTCTCATCAAAAATGAAATTATTGTTGAAAACTACAAGTCTCATGCAATTTAGTGGTGAAAAAATAATTTAAATTATCGTTCGGGAAATGAGTTTACTCCCTGAGTACTTTCTTTGTATACTTTTGACTATACGGGCCGAGTACTGGATTTACGGGAAATCGCGGGTTTTCGTTTGCCGGCGATTAAACTTCTTTTATTCAGCGTCTTTTCAAAAATGAAAACATTTTTGAAAACTACAAGTCTCATGCGTTTTAGTGGTGAAAAAATAATTTAAAAAATCGTTCTGAAAATGAGTTTATTCACAGGGTACTTTCTTTGTATACATTCAACTCTACGGGCCGAGTACCGGATTTACGGGAAATCTCGGGTTTTCGTTTGCCGGCGATTAAACTTCTTTTATTCAGCGTCTTCTCAAAAATGAAAACATTTTTGAAAACTACAAGTCTCATGCTTTTTAGTGGTGAAAAAATAATTTAAAAAATCGTTCGGGAAATGAGTTTACTCCCTGGGTACTTTCTTTGTATAATTTTGACTATACGGGCCGAGTCCGGGATTTAGGGCAAATCGCGGGTTTTCGTTTGCCGGCGAATAAACTTCATTTATTTAGCGTCTCATCAAAAATAAAAACATTTTTAAAAACTACAAGTCTCATGCGTTTTAGTGGTGAAAAAATAATTTAAAAAATCGTTCGGGAAATGAGTTTACTCCCTGGGTACTTTCTTTGTATACATTCAACTCTACGGGCCGAGTACCGGATTTACGGGAAATCGCGGGTTTTCGTTTGCCGGCGATTAAACTTCTTTTATTCAGCGTCTTCTCAAAAATGAAAACATTTTTAAAAACTACAAGTCTCATGCGTTTTAGTGGTGAAAAATTAATTTAAAAAATCGTTCGGGAAATGAGTTTACTCCCTGGGTACTTTCTTTGTATAATTGTGACTATACGGGCCGAGTCCGGGATTTAGGGCAAATCGCGGGTTTTCGTTTGCCGGCGAATAAACTTCATTTATTTAGCGTCTCATCAAAAATAAAAACATTTTTAAAAACTACAAGGCTCATGCGTTTTAGTGGTGAAAAAATAATTTAAAAAATCGTTCGGGAAATGAGTTTACTCCCTGGGTACTTTCTTTGTATACTTTTGACTATACGGGCCGAGTCCGGGATTTGCAGGAAATCGCAGGTTTTCGTTTGCCGGCGATTAAACTTCTTTTATTCAGCGTCTTCTCAAAAATGAAAACATTTTTGAAAACTACAAGTCTCATGCGTTTTAGTGGTGAAAAAATAATTTAAAAAATCGTTCGAGAAATGAGTTTACTCCCTGGGTACTTTCTTTATATACTTTTGACTATACGGGCCGAGTACCGGATTTACGGAAATTCGCGGGTTTTCGTTTGCCGCCGATTAAACTTCTTTTATTCAGCGTCTTATCAAAAATGAAAACATTTTTGAAAACTCCAAGTGTCATGCGTTTTAGTGGTGAAAAAATATTTTAAAAAATCGTTCGGGAATTGAGTTTACTCCCTGGGTACTTTCTTTGTATAATTTTGACTATACGGGCCGAGTCCGGGATTTAGGGGAAATCGCGGGTTTTCGTTTGCCGGCGAATAAACTTCATTTATTTAGCGTCTCATCAAAAATAAAAACATTTTTAAAAACTACAAGTCTCATGCGTTTTAGTGGTGAAAAAATAATTTAAAAAATCGTTCGGGAAATGAGTTTACTCCCTGGGTACTTTCTTTGTATACTTTTGACTATACGGGCCGAGTCCGGGATTTGCGGGAAATCGCAGGTTTTCGTTTGCCGGCGATTAAACTTCTTTTGTTTAGCGTTTCATCAAAAATGAAAACATTTTTGAAAACTACAAGTCTCATGCGTTTTAGTGGTGAAAAAATAATTTAAAAAATCGTTCTGAAAATGAGTTTATTCACAGGGTACTTTCTTTGTATACATTCAACTCTACGGGCCGAGTACCGGATTTACGGGAAATCGCGGGTTTTCGTTTGCCGGCGATTAAACTTCTTTTATTCAGCGTCTTCTCAAAAATGAAAACATTTTTGAAAACTACAAGTCTCATGCGTTTTAGTGGTGAAAAAATAATTTCAAAAATCGTTCGGGAAATGAGTTTACTCCCTGGGTACTTTCTTTATATTCTTTTGACTATACGGGCCGAGTACCGGATTTACGGAAAATCGCGGGTTTTCGTTTGCCGCCGATTAAACTTCTTTTATTCAGCGTCTTATCAAAAATGAAAACATTTTTAAAAACTACAAGTCTCATGCGTTTTTGTGGTGAAAAAATAATTTAAAAAATCGTTCGGGAAATGAGTTTACTCCCTGGGTACTTTCTTTGTATACTTTTGACTATACGGGCCGAGTCCGGGATTTGCGGGAAATCGCAGGTTTTCGTTTGCCGGCGATTAAACTTCTTTTATTTAGCGTTTCATCAAAAATGATAACATTTTTGAAAACTACAAGTGTTATGCGTTTTAGTGGTGAAAAAATAATTTAAAAAATCGTTCGGGAAATGAATTTACTCCCTGGGTACTTTCTTTGTATAATTTTGACTATACGGGTTGAGTCCGGGATTTAGGGGAAATCGCGGGTTTTCGTTTGCCGGCGAATAAACTTCATTTATTTAGCGTCTCATCAAAAATGAAAACATTTTTAAAAACTACAAGTCTCATGCGTTTTAGTGGTGAAAAAAGAATTTAAAAAATCGTTCGGGAAATGAGTTTACTTCCTGGGTACTTTTTTTGTATACTTTTGACTATACGGGCAGAGTCCGGGATTTACGGGAAATCGCGGGTTTTCGTTTGCCGGCGATTAAACTTCTTTTATTCAGCGTCTCATCAAAAATGAAAACATTTTTGGAAACTACAAGTCTCATGCGTTTTAGTGGTGAAAAAATAATTTAAAAAATCGTTCGGGAAATGAGTTTACTCCCTGGGTACTCTCTTTGTATACTTTTGATTATACGGGTCGTGTACGGGATTTACGGGAAATCGCAGGTTTTCGTTTTGCCGGCGATTAAACTTGTTTTATTTGCGTCTCATCAAAAATGAAAATATTGTTGAAAACTACAAGTCTCATTCGTTTTAGTGGTGAAAAAATAATTTAAAAAATCGTTCGGGAAATGAGTTTACTCCCTGAGTACTTTCTTTGTATACTTTTGACTATACGGGCCGAGTACGGGATTTACGGGAAATCGCGGGTTTTCGTTTGTCGGCGATTAAACTTCTTTTACTCAGCGTCTTCTCAAAAATGAAAACATTTTTGAAAACGTCAAGTCTTATGCGTTTTAGTGGTGAAAAAATAATTTAAAAAATCGTTCGGGAAATGAGTTTACTCCCTGGGTACTTTCTTTGTATAGTTTTGACCATACGGGCCGAGTCCGGGATTTACGGGAAATCGCGGGTTTTCCTTTGCCGGCGATTAAACTTCTTTTATTTAGCGTTTCATCAAAAATGAAAACATTTTTGAAAACTACAAGTGTCATGCGTTTTAGTGGTGAAAAAATAATTTAAAAAATCGTTCGGGAATTGAGTTTACTCCCTGGGTACTTTCTTTGTATAATTTTGACTATACGGGCCGAGCCCGGGATTTAGGGGAAATCGCGGGTTTTCGTTTGCCGGCGAATAAACTTCATTTATTTAGCGTCTTATCAAAAATAAAAACATTTTTAAAAACTACAAGTCTCATGCGTTTTAGTGGTGAAAAAATAATTTAAAAAATCGTTCGGGAAATGAGTTTACTCCCTGGGTACTTTCTTTGTATACTTTTGACTATACGGGCCGAGTCCGGGATTTGCGGGAAATCGTAGGTTTTCGTTTGCCGGCGATTAAACTTCTTTTACTCAGCGTCTTCTCAAAAATGAAAATATTTTTGAAAACGTCAAGTCTTATGCGTTTTAGTGGTGAAAAAATAATTTAAAAAATCGTTCGGGAAATGAGTTTACTCCCTGGGTACTTTCTTTGTATAGTTTTGACCATACGGGCCGAGTCCGGGATTTACGGGAAATCGCGGGTTTTCCTTTGCCGGCGATTAAACTTCTTTTATTTAGCGTTTCATCAAAAATGAAAACATTTTTGAAAACTACAAGTGTCATGCGTTTTAGTGGTGAAAAAATAATTTAAAAAATCGTTCGGGAATTGAGTTTACTCCCTGGGTACTTTCTTTGTATAATTTTGACTATACGGGCCGAGTCCGGGATTTAGGGGAAATCGCGGGTTTTCGTTTGCCGGCGAATAAACTTCATTTATTTAGCGTCTCATCAAAAATAAAAACATTTTTAAAAACTACAAGTCTCATGCGTTTTAGTGGTGAAAAAATAATTTAAAAAATCGTTCGGGAAATGAGTTTACTCCCTGGGTACTTTCTTTGTATACTTTTGACTATACGGGCCGAGTCCGGGATTTGCGGGAAATCGCAGGTTTTCGTTTGCCGGCGATTAAACTTCTTTTATTTAGCGTTTCATCAAAAATGAAAACATTTTTGAAAACTACAAGTGTTATGCGTTTTAGTGGTGAAAAAATAATTTAAAAAATCGTTCGGGAAATGAATTTACTCCCTGGGTACTTTCTTTGTATAATTTTGACTATACGGGCCGAGTCCGGGATTTAGGGGAAATCGCGGGTTTTCGTTTGCCGGCGAATAAACTTCATTTATTTAGCGTCTCATCAAAAATGAAAACATTTTTAAAAACTACAAGTCTCATGCGTTTTAGTGGTGACAAAAGAATTTAAAAAATCGTTCGGGAAATGAGTTTACTTCCTGGGTACTTTTTTTGTATACTTTTGACTATACGGGCAGAGTCCGGGATTTACGGGAAATCGCGGGTTTTCGTTTGCCGGCGATTAAACTTCTTTTATTCAGCGTCTCATCAAAAATGAAAACATTTTTGGAAACTACAAGTCTCATGCGTTTTAGTGGTGAAAAAATAATTTAAAAAATCGTTCGGGAAATGAGTTTACTCCCTGGGTACTCTCTTTGTATACTTTTGATTATACGGGTCGTGTCCGGGATTTACGGGAAATCGCGGGTTTTCGTTTTGCCGGCGATTAAACTTGTTTTATTTGCGTCTCATCAAAAATAAAAACATTTTTAAAAACTACAAGTCTCATGCGTTTTAGTGGTGAAAAAATAATTTAAAAAATCGTTCGGGAAATGAGTTTACTCCCTGGGTACTTTCTTTGTATACTTTTGACTATACGGGCCGAGTCCGGGATTTGCGGGAAATCGCAGGTTTTCGTTTGCCGGCGATTAAACTTCTTTTATTTAGCGTTTCATCAAAAATGAAAACATTTTTGAAAACTACAAGTGTTATGCGTTTTAGTGGTGAAAAAATAATTTAAAAAATCGTTCGGGAAATGAATTTACTCCCTGGGTACTTTCTTTGTATAATTTTGACTATACGGGCCGAGTCCGGGATTTAGGGGAAATCGCGGGTTTTCGTTTGCCGGCGAATAAACTTCATTTATTTAGCGTCTCATCAAAAATGAAAACATTTTTAAAAACTACAAGTCTCATGCGTTTTAGTGGTGAAAAAAGAATTTAAAAAATCGTTCGGGAAATGAGTTTACTTCCTGGGTACTTTTTTTGTATACTTTTGACTATACGGGCAGAGTCCGGGATTTACGGGAAATCGCGGGTTTTCGTTTGCCGGCGATTAAACTTCTTTTATTCAGCGTCTCATCAAAAATAAAAACATTTTTGGAAACTACAAGTCTCATGCGTTTTAGTGGTGAAAAAATAATTTAAAAAATCGTTCGGGAAATGAGTTTACTCCCTGGGTACTCTCTTTGTATACTTTTGATTATACGGGTCGTGTCCGGGATTTACGGGAAATCGCGGGTTTTCGTTTTGCCGGCGATTAAACTTGTTTTATTTGCGTCTCATCAAAAATGAAAATATTGTTGAAAACTACAAGTCTCATGCGTTTTAAAGGTGAAAAAATAATTTAAAATATCGTTCGAGAAATGAGTTTACTCCCTGAGTACTTTCTTTGTATACTTTTGACTATACGGGCCGAGTACGGGATTTACGGGAAATCGCGGGTTTTCGTTTGTCGGCGATTAAACTTCTTTTATTCAGCGTCTTCTCAAAAATGAAAACATTTTTGAAAACGTCAAGTCTCATGCGTTTTAGTGGTGAAAAAATAATTTAAAAAATCGTTCGGGAAATGAGTTTACTCCCTGGGTACTTTCTTTGTATAGTTTTGACAATACGGGCCGAGTCCGGGATTTACGGGAAATCGCGGGTTTTCCTTTGCCGGCGATTAAACTTCTTTTATTTAGCGTTTTATCAAAAATGAAAACATTTTTGAAAACTGCAAGTCTCATGCGTTTTAGTGGTGAAAAAATAATTTAAAAAATCGTTTGGGAAATGAATTTACTCCCTGGGTACTTTCTTTGTATAATTTTGACTATACGGGCCGAGTCCGGGATTTAGGGGAAATCGCAGGTTTTCGTTTGCCGGCGAATAAACTTCATTTATTTAGCGTCTCATCAAAAATGAAAACATTTTTGAAAACTACAAGTCTCATGCGTTTTAGTGGTGAAAAAATAATTTGAAAAATCGTTCGGGAAATCAGTTTACTCCCTGGGTACTATCTTTTATACATTCGACTATACGGGCCAAGTTCGGGATTTACAGGAAATCCCGGGTTTTCGTTTGCCAGCGATTAAACTTCTCTTATTCAGCGTCTCATCTAAAATGAAAACATTTTTGAAAACTACAAGTCTCATTCGTTCTAGTGGTGCAGAAATAATTTGAAAAATCGTTCGGGAAATCAGTTTACTCCCTGGGTACTATCTTTTATACATTCGACTATACGGGCCAAGTTTGGGATTTACAGGAAATCCCGGGTTTTCGTTTGCCAGCGATTAAACTTCTCTTATTCAGCGTCTCATCTAAAATGAAAACATTTTTGAAAACTACAAGTCTCATGCGTTTTAGTGGTGAAAAAATAATTTAAAAAATCGTTCGGGAAATGAGTTTATTCCCTTGGTACTCTCTTTGTATACTTTTGATTATACGGGTCGTGTCCGGGATTTACGGGAAATCGCGGGTTTTCGTTTGCCGGCGATTAAACTTGTTTTATTTAGCGTCTCATCAAAAATGAAAATATTGTTGAAAACTACAAGTCTCATGCGTTTTAGTGGTGAAAAAATAATTTAAAAAATCGTTCTGAAAATGAGTTTATTCACAGGGTACTTTCTTTGTATACATTCAAATATACGGGCCGAGCCAGGGATTTACGGGAAAAGCGGGTTTTCGGTTGTCGGCGATTAAACTGCCTTCATTCGGCGTCTCATCAAAAATGTAAACATTTTTGAATACTACAAGTCTCATTCGTTCCAGTGGTGGAGAAATAATTTGAAAAATCGTTCGGGAAATCAGTTTACTCCCTGGGTACTTTCTTTTATACATTCGACTATACGGGCCAAGTTCGGGATTTACAGGAAATCCCGGGTTTTCGTTTGCCAGCGATTAAACTTCTTTTATTCAGCGTCTCATCAAAAATAAAAACATTTTTGAAAACTACAAGTCTCATGCGTTTTAGTGGTGAAAAAATAATTTAAAAAATCGTTCTGAAAATGAGTTTATTCACAGGGTACTTTCTTTGTATACATTCAACTATACGGGCCGAGTACTGGATTTACGGGAAATCGCGGGTTTTCGTTTGCCGGCGATTACACTTCTTTTATTCAGCGTCTTCTCAAAAATGAAAACATTTTTGAAAACTACAAGTCTCATGCGTTTTAGTGGTGAAAAAATAATTTAAAAAATCGTTCGGGAAATGAGTTTACTCCCTGGGTACTTTCTTTGTATACTTTTGACTATACAGGCCGAGTCCGGGATTTGCGGGAAATCGCAGGTTTTCGTTTGCCGGCGATTAAACTTCTTTTATTCAGCGTCTCATCAAAAATGAAAACATTTTTGAAAACTACAAGTGTCATGCGTTTTAGTGGTGAAAAAATAATTTAAAATATCGTTCGGGAAATGAGTTTACTCCCTGAGTACTTTCTTTGTATACTTTTGACTATACGGGCCGAGTACGGGATTTACGGGAAATCGCGGGTTTTCGTTTGCCGGCGATTAAACTTCTTTTTTTCAGCGTCTTCTCAAAAATGAAAACATTTTTGAAAACTACAAGTCTCATGCGTTTTAGTGGTGAAAAAATAATTTAAAAAATCGTTCTGAAAATGAGTTTATTCACAGGGTACTTTCTTTGTATACATTCAAATATACGGGCCGAGCCAAGGATTTACGGGAAAAGCGGGTTTTCGGTTGTCGGCGATTAAACTGCCTTCATTCGGCGTCTCATCAAAAATGTAAACATTTTTAAATACTACAAGTCTCATTCGTTCTAGTGGTGCAGAAATAATTTGAAAAATCGTTCGGGAAATGAGTTTACTCCCTGGGTACTTTCTTTGTATACTTTTGACTATACGGGCCGAGTACGGGATTTACGGGAAATCGCGGGTTTTCGTTTGCCGGCGATTAAACTTCTTTTATTTAGCGTCTTATCAAAAATAAAAACATTTTTGAAAACTACAAGTCTCATGCGTTTTAGTGGTGAAAAAATAATTTAAAAAATCGTTCTGAAAATGAGTTTATTCACAGGGTACTTTCTTTGTATACATTCAAATATACGGGCCGAGCCAGGGATTTACGGAAAAAGCGGGTTTTCGGTTGTCAGCGATTAAACTGCCTTCATTCGGCGTCTCATCAAAAATGTAAACATTTTTGAATACTACAAGTCTCATTCGTTCTAGTGGTGCAGAAATAATTTGAAAAATCGTTCGGGAAATCAGTTTACTCCCTGGGTACTATCTTTTATACATTCGACTATACGGGCCAAGTTCGGGATTTACAGGAAATCCCGGGTTTTCGTTTGCCAGCAATTAAACTTGTTTTATTTAGCGTCTCATCAAAAATGAAAATATTGTTTAAAACTACAAGTCTCATGCGTTTTAGTGGTGAAAAAATAATTTAAAAAATCGTTCGGGAAATGAGTTTATTCCCTGGGTACTCTCTTTGTATACTTTTGATTATACGGGTCGTGTCCGGGATTTACGGGAAATCGCGGGTTTTCGTTTGCCGGCGATTAAACTTGTTTTATTTAGCGTCTCATCAAAAATGAAAATATTGTTTAAAACTACAAGTCTCATGCGTTTTAGTGGTGAAAAAATAATTTAAAAAATCGTTCTGAAAATGAGTTTATTCACAGGGTACTTTCTTTGTATACATTCAAATATACGGGCCGAGCCAGGGATTTACGGGAAAAGCAGGTTTTCGTTTGCCGGCGATTAAACTTCTTTTATTCAGCGTCTCATCAAAAATGAAAACATTTTTGAAAACTACAAGTGTCATGCGTTTTAGTGGTGAAAAAATAATTTAAAATATCGTTCGGGAAATGAGTTTACTCCCTGAGTACTTTCTTTGTATACTTTTGACTATACGGGCCGAGTACGGGATTTACGGGAAATCGCGGGTTTTCGTTTGCCGGCGATTAAACTTCTTTTTTTCAGCGTCTTCTCAAAAATGAAAACATTTTTGAAAACTACAAGTCTCATGCGTTTTAGTGGTGAAAAAATAATTTAAATAATCGTTCTGAAAATGAGTTTATTCACAGGGTACTTTCTTTGTATACATTCAAATATACGGGCCGAGCCAGGGATTTACGGGAAAAGCGGGTTTTCGGTTGTCGGCGATTAAACTGCCTTCATTCGGCGTCTCATCAAAAATGTAAACATTTTTGAATACTACAAGTCTCATTCGTTCTAGTGGTGCAGAAATAATTTGAAAAATCGTTCGGGAAATGAGTTTACTCCCTGGGTACTTTCTTTGTATACTTTTGACTATACGGGCCGAGTACGGGATTTACGGGAAATCGCGGGTTTTCGTTTGCCGGCGATTAAACTTCTTTTATTTAGCGTCTCATCAAAAATAAAAACATTTTTGAAAACTACAAGTCTCATGCGTTTTAGTGGTGAAAAAATAATTTAAAAAATCGTTCTGAAAATGAGTTTATTCACAGGGTACTTTCTTTGTATACATTCAACTATACGGGCCGAGCCAGGGATTTACGGAAAAAGCGGGTTTTCGGTTGTCAGCGATTAAACTGCCTTCATTCGGCGTCTCATCAAAAATGTAAACATTTTTGAATACTACAAGTCTCATTCGTTCTAGTGGTGCAGAAATAATTTGAAAAATCGTTCGGGAAATCAGTTTACTCCCTGGGTACTTTCTTTTATACATTCGACTATACGGGCCAAGTTCGGGATTTACAGGAAATCCCGGGTTTTCCTTTGCCAGCGATTAACTTCTTTTATTCAGCGTCTCATCAAAAATGAAAACATTTTTGAAAACTACAAGTCTCGTGCGTTTTAGTGGTGAAAAGATAATTTAAAAAATCGTTCGGGGAATGAGTTTACTCCCTGGGTACTTTCTTTGTATACTTTTGATTATACGGGTCGTTTCCGGGATTTACGGGAAATCGCGGGTTTTCGTTTGCCGGCAATTAAACTTGTTTTATTTAGCGTCTCATCAAAAATGAAAATATTGTTTAAAACTACAAGTCTCATGCGTTTTAGTGGTGAAAAAATAATTTAAAAAATCGTTCTGAAAATGAGTTTATTCACAGGGTACTTTCTTTGTATATATTCAAATATACGGGCCGAGCCAGGGATTTACGGAAAAAGCGGGTTTTCGGTTGTCAGCGATTAAACTGCCTTCATTCGGCGTCTCATCAAAAATGTAAACATTTTTGAATACTACAAGTCTCATTCGTTCTAGTGGTGCAGAAATAATTTGAAAAATCGTTCGGGAAATCAGTTTACTCCCTGGGTACTATCTTTTATACATTCGACTATACGGGCCAAGTTCGGGATTTACAGGAAATCCCGAGTTTTCGTTTGCCAGCGATTAAACTTGTTTTATTTAGCGTCTCATCAAAAATGAAAATATTGTTTAAAACTACAAGTCTCATGCGTTTTAGTGGTGAAAAAATAATTTAAAAAATCGTTCGGGAAATGAGTTTATTCCCTGGGTACTCTCTTTGTATACTTTTGATTATACGGGTCGTGTCCGGGATTTACGGGAAATCGCGGGTTTTCGTTTGCCGGCGATTAAACTTGTTTTATTTAGCGTCTCATCAAAAATGAAAATATTGTTTAAAACTACAAGTCTCATGCGTTTTAGTGGTGAAAAAATAATTTAAAAAATCGTTCTGAAAATGAGTTTATTCACAGGGTACTTTCTTTGTATACATTCAAATATACGGGCCGAGCCAGGGATTTACGGGAAAAGCAGGTTTTCGTTTGCCGGCGATTAAACTTCTTTTATTCAGCGTCTCATCAAAAATGAAAACATTTTTGAAAACTACAAGTGTCATGCGTTTTAGTGGTGAAAAAATAATTTAAAATATCGTTCGGGAAATGAGTTTACTCCCTGAGTACTTTCTTTGTATACTTTTGACTATACGGGCCGAGTACGGGATTTACGGGAAATCGCGGGTTTTCGTTTGCCGGCGATTAAACTTCTTTTTTTCAGCGTCTTCTCAAAAATGAAAACATTTTTGAAAACTACAAGTCTCATGCGTTTTAGTGGTGAAAAAATAATTTAAATAATCGTTCTGAAAATGAGTTTATTCACAGGGTACTTTCTTTGTATACATTCAAATATACGGGCCGAGCCAGGGATTTACGGGAAAAGCGGGTTTTCGGTTGTCGGCGATTAAACTGCCTTCATTCGGCGTCTCATCAAAAATGTAAACATTTTTGAATACTACAAGTCTCATTCGTTCTAGTGGTGCAGAAATAATTTGAAAAATCGTTCGGGAAATGAGTTTACTCCCTGGGTACTTTCTTTGTATACTTTTGACTATACGGGCCGAGTACGGGATTTACGGGAAATCGCGGGTTTTCGTTTGCCGGCGATTAAACTTCTTTTATTTAGCGTCTCATCAAAAATAAAAACATTTTTGAAAACTACAAGTCTCATGCGTTTTAGTGGTGAAAAAATAATTTAAAAAATCGTTCTGAAAATGAGTTTATTCACAGGGTACTTTCTTTGTATACATTCAACTATACGGGCCGAGCCAGGGATTTACGGAAAAAGCGGGTTTTCGGTTGTCAGCGATTAAACTGCCTTCATTCGGCGTCTCATCAAAAATGTAAACATTTTTGAATACTACAAGTCTCATTCGTTCTAGTGGTGCAGAAATAATTTGAAAAATCGTTCGGGAAATCAGTTTACTCCCTGGGTACTTTCTTTTATACATTCGACTATACGGGCCAAGTTCGGGATTTACAGGAAATCCCGGGTTTTCCTTTGCCAGCGATTAACTTCTTTTATTCAGCGTCTCATCAAAAATGAAAACATTTTTGAAAACTACAAGTCTCATGCGTTTTAGTGGTGAAAAGATAATTTAAAAAATCGTTCGGGGAATGAGTTTACTCCCTGGGTACTTTCTTTGTATACTTTTGATTATACGGGTCGTTTCCGGGATTTACGGGAAATCGCGGGTTTTCGTTTGCCGGCAATTAAACTTGTTTTATTTAGCGTCTCATCAAAAATGAAAATATTGTTTAAAACTACAAGTCTCATGCGTTTTAGTGGTGAAAAAATAATTTAAAAAATCGTTCTGAAAATGAGTTTATTCACAGGGTACTTTCTTTGTATATATTCAAATATACGGGCCGAGCCAGGGATTTACGGGAAAAGCGGGTTTTCGGTTGTCGGCGATTAAACTGCCTTCATTCGGCGTCTCATCAAAAATGTAAACATTTTTGAATACTACAAGTCTCATTCGTTCTAGTGGTGCAGAAATAATTTGAAAAATCGTTCGGGAAATCAATTTACTCCCTGGGTACTTTCTTTTATACATTCGACTATACGGGCCAAGTTCGGGATTTACAGGAAATCCCGGGTTTTCCTTTGCCAGCGATTAACTTCTTTTATTCAGCGTCTCATCAAAAATGAAAACATTTTTGAAAACTACAAGTCTCATGCGTTTTAGTGGTGAAAAGATAATTTAAAAAATCGTTCGGGAAATGAGTTTACTCCCTGGGTACTTTCTTTGTATACTTTTGAATATACGGGTCGTTTCCGGGATTTACGGGAAATCGCGGATTTTCGTTTGCCGGCGAATAAACTTGTTTTATTTAGCGTCTCATCAAAAATGAAAATATTGTTTAAAACTACAAGTCTCATGCGTTTTAGTGGTGAAAAAATAATTTAAAAAATCGTTCTGAAAATGAGTTTATTCACAGGGTACTTTCTTTGTATATATTCAAATATACGGGCCGAGCCAGGGATTTACGGGAAAAGCGGGTTTTCGGTTGTCGGCGATTAAACTGCCTTCATTCGGCGTCTCATCAAAAATGTAAACATTTTTGAATACTACAAGTCTCATTCGTTCTAGTGGTGCAGAAATAATTTGAAAAATCGTTCGGGAAATCAGTTTACTCCCTGGGTACTTTCTTTTATACATTCGACTATACGGGCCAAGTTCGGGATTTACAGGAAATCCCGGGTTTTCCTTTGCCAGCGATTAACTTCTTTTATTCAGCGTCTCATCAAAAATGAAAACATTTTTGAAAACTACAAGTCTCATGCGTTTTAGTGGTGAAAAGATAATTTAAAAAATCGTTCGGGAAATGAGTTTACTCCCTGGGTACTTTCTTTGTATACTTTTGATTATACGGGTCGTTTCCGGGATTTACGGGAAATCGCGGATTTTCGTTTGCCGGCGAATAAACTTGTTTTATTTAGCGTCCCATCAAAAATGAAAAATTTTTTGAAAACTACAAGTGTCATGCGTTTTAGTGGTGAAAAATAATTTAAAAAATCCTTCTGAAAATGAGTTTATTCACAGGGTACTTTCTTTGTATACATTCAACTATACGGGCCGAGCCAGGGATTTACGGGAAAAGCAAGTTTTCGGTTGTCGGCGAATAAACTGCCTTCATTCGGCGTCTCATCAAAAATGTAAACATTTTTGGATACTATAAGTCTCATTCGTTCTAGTGGTGCAGAAATAATTTGAAAAATCGTTCGGGAAATCAGTTTACTCCCTGGGTACTTTCTTTTATACATTCGACTATACGGGCCAAGTTCGGGATTTACAGGAAATCCCGGGTTTTCGTTTGCCAGCGATTAAACTTGTTTTATTTAGCGTCTCATCAAAAATGAAAACATTGTTGAAAACTACAAGTCTCATGCGTTTTAGTGGTGAAAAAATAATTTAAAAAATCGTTCGGGAAATGAGTTTACTCCCTGGGTACTCTCTTTGTATACTTTTGATTATACGGGTCGTGTCCGGGATTTACGGGAAATCGCGGGTTTTCGTTTGCCGGCGATTAAACTTGTTTTATTTAGCGTCTCATCAAAAATGAAAACATTTTTGAAAACTACAAGTCTCATGCGTTTTAGTGGTGAAAAAATAATTTAAAAAATCGTTCTGAAAATGAGTTTATTCACAGGGTAATTTCTTTGTATACATTCAACTATGCGGGCCAAGTACCGGATTTACGGGAAATCGCGGATTTTCGTTTGCCGGCGATTAAACTTCTTTTATTCAGTGTCTTCTCAAAAATGAAAACATTTTTGAAAACTACAAGTCTCATGCGTTTTAGTGGTGAAAAAATAATTTAAAAAATCGTTTGGGAATTGAGTTTACTCCCTGGGTACTTTCTTTGTATAATTTTGACTATACGGGCCGAGTCCGGGATTTAGGGGAAATCGCGGGTTTTCGTTTGCCGGCGAATAAGCTTCATTTATTTAGCGTCTCATCAAATATGAAAACATTTTTAAAAACTACAAGTCTCATGCGTTTTAGTGGTGAAAAAATAATTTAAAAAATCGTTTGGGAAATGAGTTTACTCCCTGGGTACTTTCTTTGTATACTTTTGACTATACGGGCCAAGTCCGGAATTTGCGGGAAATCGCAGGTTTTCGTTTGCCGGCGATTAAACTTCTTTTATTCAGCGTCTCATCAAAAATGAAAACATTTTTGAAAACTACAAGTGTCATGCGTTTTAGTGGTGAAAAAATAATTTAAAATATCGTTCGGGAAATGAGTTTACTCCCTGAGTACTTTCTTTGTATACTTTTGACTATACCGGCCGAGTACGGGATTTACGGGAAATCGCGGGTTTTCGTTTGCCGGCGATTAAACTTCTTTTTTTCAGCGTCTTCTCAAAAATGAAAACATTTTTGAAAACTACAAGTCTCATGCGTTTTAGTGGTGAAAAAATAATTTAAAAAATCGTTCTGAAAATGAGTTTATTCACAGGGTACTTTCTTTGTATACATTCAAATATACGGGCCGAGCCAGGGATTTACGGGAAAAGCGGGTTTTCGGTTGTCGGCGATTAAACTGCCTTCATTCGGCGTCTCATCAAAAATGTAAACATTTTTGAATACTACAAGTCTCATTCGTTCTAGTGGTGCAGAAATAATTTGAAAAATCGTTCGGGAAATCAGTTTACTCCCTGGGTACTTTCTTTTATACATTCGACTATACGGGCCAAGTTCGGGATTTACAGGAAATCCCGGGTTTTCGTTTGCCAGCGATTAAACTTCTTTTATTCAGCGTCTCATCAAAAATGAAAACATTTTTGAAAACTGCAAGTCTCATGCGTTTTAGTGGTGAAAAGATAATTTAAAAAATCGTTCGGGAAATGAGTTTACTCCCTGGGTACTTTCTTTTTATACTTTTGATTATACGGGTCGTTTCCGGGATTTATGGGAAATCGCGGATTTTCGTTTGCCGGCGAATAAACTTGTTTTATTTAGCGTCTCATCAAAAATGAAAAATTTTTTAAAAACTACAAGTGTCATGCGTTTTAGTGGTGAAAAATAATTTAAAAAATCCTTCTGAAAATGAGTTTATTCACAGGGTACTTTCTTTGTATACATTCAACTATACGGGCCGAGCCAGGGATTTACGGGAAAAGCGGGTTTTCGGTTGTCGGCGAATAAACTGGCTTCATTCGGCGTCTCATCAAAAATGTAAACATTTTTGAATATTATAAGTCTCATTCGTTCTAGTGGTGCAGAAATAATTTGAAAAATCGTTCGGGAAATCAGTTTACTCCCTGGGTACTTTCTTTTATACATTCGACTATATGGGCCAAGTTTGGGATTTACAGGAAATCCCGGGTTTTCGTTTGCCAGCGATTAAACTTGTTTTATTTAGCGTCTCATCAAAAATGAAAACATTTTTGAAAACTACAAGTCTCATGCGTTTTAGTGGTGAAAAGATAATTTAAAAAATCGTTCGGGAAATGAGTTTACTCCCTGGGTACTTTCTTTTTATACTTTTGATTATACGGGTCGTTTCCGGGATTTACTGGAAATCGCGGATTTTCGTTTGCCGGCGAATAAACTTGTTTTATTTAGCGTCTCATCAAAAATGAAATTTTTTTTGAAAACTACAAGTGTCATGCGTTTTAGTGGTGAAAAATAATTTAAAAAATCCTTCTGAAAATGAGTTTATTCACAGGGTACTTTCTTTGTATACATTCAACTATACGGGCCGAGCCAGGGATTTACGGGAAAAGCGGGTTTTCGGTTGTCGGCGAATAAACTGCCTTCATTCGGCGTCTCATCAAAAATGTAAACATTTTTGAATACTATAAGTCTCATTCGTTCTAGTGGTGCAGAAATAATTTGAAAAATCGTTCGGGAAATCAGTATACTCCCTGGGTACTTTCTTTTATACATTCGACTATACGGGCCAAGTTCGGGATTTACAGGAAATCCCGGGTTTTCGTTTGCCAGCGATTAAACTTGTTTTATTTAGCGTCTCATCAAAAATGAAAACATTGTTGAAAACTACAAGTCTCATGCGTTTTAGTGGTGAAAAAATAATTTAAAATATCGTTCGGGAAATGAGTTTACTCCCTGAGTACTTTCTTTGTATACTTTTGACTATACGGGCCGAGTACGGGATTTACAGGAAATCCCGGGTTTTCGTTTGCCAGCGATTAAACTTCTTTTATTCAGCGTCTTCTCAAAAATGAAAACATTTTTGAAAACTACAAGTCTCATGCGTTTTAGTGGTGAAAAAATAATTTGAAAAATCGGCCGGGAAATGAGTTTACTCCCTGGGTACTCTCTTTGTATACTTTTGATTATACGGGTCGTGTCCGGGATTTACGGGAAATCGCGGGTTTTCGTTTGCCGGCGATTAAACTTGTTTTATTTAGCGTCTCATCAAAAATAAAAACATTTTTGAAAACTACAAGTCTCATGCGTTTTAGTGGTGAAAAAATAATTTAAAAAATCGTTCTGAAAATGAGTTTATTCACAGGGTACTTTCTTTGTATACATTCAACTATACGGGCCGAGCCAGGGATTTACGGGAAAAGCGGGTTTTCGGTTGTCGGCGAATAAACTGGCTTCATTCGGCGTCTCATCAAAAATGTAAACATTTTTGAATACTATAAGTCTCATTCGTTCTAGTGGTGCAGAAATAATTTGAAAAATCGTTCTGGAAATCAGTTTACTCCCTGGGTACTTTCTTTTATACATTCGACTATATGGGCCAAGTTTGGGATTTACAGGAAATCCCGGGTTTTCGTTTGCCAGCGATTAAACTTGTTTTATTTAGCGTCTCATCAAAAATGAAAACATTTTTGAAAACTACAAGTCTCATGCGTTTTAGTGGTGAAAAGATAATTTAAAAAATCGTTCGGGAAATGAGTTTACTCCCTGGGTACTTTCTTTTTATACTTTTGATTATACGGGTCGTTTCCGGGATTTACTGGAAATCGCGGATTTTCGTTTGCCGGCGAATAAACTTGTTTTATTTAGCGTCTCATCAAAAATGAAATTTTTTTTGAAAACTACAAGTGTCATGCGTTTTAGTGGTGAAAAATAATTTAAAAAATCCTTCTGAAAATGAGTTTATTCACAGGGTACTTTCTTTGTATACATTCAACTATACGGGCCGAGCCAGGGATTTACGGGAAAAGCGGGTTTTCGGTTGTCGGCGAATAAACTGCCTTCATTCGGCGTCTCATCAAAAATGTAAACATTTTTGAATACTATAAGTCTCATTCGTTCTAGTGGTGCAGAAATAATTTGAAAAATCGTTCGGGAAATCAGTATACTCCCTGGGTACTTTCTTTTATACATTCGACTATACGGGCCAAGTTCGGGATTTACAGGAAATCCCGGGTTTTCGTTTGCCAGCGATTAAACTTGTTTTATTTAGCGTCTCATCAAAAATGAAAACATTGTTGAAAACTACAAGTCTCATGCGTTTTAGTGGTGAAAAAATAATTTAAAATATCGTTCGGGAAATGAGTTTACTCCCTGAGTACTTTCTTTGTATACTTTTGACTATACGGGCCGAGTACGGGATTTACAGGAAATCCCGGGTTTTCGTTTGCCAGCGATTAAACTTCTTTTATTCAGCGTCTTCTCAAAAATGAAAACATTTTTGAAAACTACAAGTCTCATGCGTTTTAGTGGTGAAAAAATAATTTGAAAAATCGGCCGGGAAATGAGTTTACTCCCTGGGTACTCTCTTTGTATACTTTTGATTATACGGGTCGTGTCCGGGATTTACGGGAAATCGCGGGTTTTCGTTTGCCGGCGATTAAACTTGTTTTATTTAGCGTCTCATCAAAAATAAAAACATTTTTGAAAACTACAAGTCTCATGCGTTTTAGTGGTGAAAAAATAATTTAAAAAATCGTTCTGAAAATGAGTTTATTCACAGGGTACTTTCTTTGTATACATTCAACTATACGGGCCGAGTACCGGATTTACGGGAAATCGCGGGTTTTCGTTTGCCGGCGATTAAACTTCTTTTATTCAGCGTCTTCTCAAAAATGAAAACATTTTTGAAAACTACAAGTCTCATGCGTTTTAGTGGTGAAAAAATAATTTAAAAAATCGTTCGGGAATTGAGTTTACTCCCTGGGTACTTTCTTTGTATAATTTTGACTATACGGGCCGAGTCCGGGATTTACGGGAAATCGCGGGTTTTCGTTTGCCGGCGATTAAACTTCTTTTATTCAGCGTCTTCTCAAAAATGAAAACATTTTTAAAAACTACAAGTCTCATGCGTTTTAGTGGTGAAAAAATAATTTAAAAAATCGTTCGGGAATTGAGTTTACTCCCTGGGTACTTTCTTTGTATAATTTTGACTATACGGGCCGAGTCCGGGATTTACGGGAAAAGCGGGTTTTCGGTTGTCGGCGATTAAACTGCCTTCATTCGGCGTCTCATCAAAAATGTAAACATTTTTGAATACTACAAGTCTCATTCGTTCTAGTGGTGCAGAAATAAATTGAAAAATCGTTCGGGAAATCAGTTTAATCCCTGGGTACTTTCTTTTATACATTCGACTATACGGGCCAAGTTCGGGATTTACAGGAAATCCCGGGTTTTCGTTTGCCAGCAATTAAACTTCTCTTATTCAGCGACTCATATAAAATGAAAACATTTTTGAAAACTACAAGTCTCATGCGTTTTAGTGGTGAAAAAATAATTTAAAAAATCGTTCGGGAAATGAGTTTATTCCCTGGGTACTCTCTTTGTATACTTTTGATTATACGGGTCGTGTCCGGGATTTACGGGAAATCGCGGGTTTTCGTTTGCCGGCGATTAAACTTGTTTTATTTAGCGTCTCATCAAAAATGAAAATATTGTTGAAAACTACAAGTCTCATGCGTTTTAGTGGTGAAAAAATAATTTAAAATATCGTTCGGGAAATGAGTTTACTCCCTGAGTACTTTCTTTGTATACTTTTGACTATACGGGCCGAGTACGGGATTTACGGGAAATCGCGGGTTTTCGTTTCCCGGCGATTAAACTTCTTTTATTCAGCGTCTTCTCAAAAATGAAAACATTTTTGAAAACTGCAAGTCCCATTCGTTTTAGTCGTGAAAAAATAATTTAAAAAATCGTTCTGAAAATGAGTTTATTCACAGGGTACTTTCTTTGTATACATTCAACTATACGGGCCGAGCCAGGGATTTACGGGAAAAGCGGGTTTTCGGTTGTCGGCGAATAAACTGCCTTCATTCGACGTCTCATCAAAAATGTAAACATTTTTGAATACTACAAGTCTCATTCGTTCTAGTGGTGCATAAATAAATTGATAAATCGTTCGGGAAATCAGTTTACTCCCTGGGTACTTTCTTTTATACGTTCGACTATACGGGCCAAGTTCGGGATTTACAGGAAATCCCGGGTTTTCGTTTGCCAGCGATTAAACTTGTTTTATTTAGCGTCTCATCAAAAATGAAAACATTGTTGAAAACTACAAGTCTCATGCGTTTTAGTGGTGAAAAAATAATTTAAAATATCGTTCGGGAAATGAGTTTACTCCCTGGGTACTTTCTTTGTATACTTTTGACTATACGGGCCGAGTCCGGGATTTGCGTGAAATCGCAGGTTTTCGTTTGCCGGCGATTAAACTTCTTTTATTCAGCGTCTCATCAAAAATGAAAACATTTTTGAAAACTACAAGTGTCATGCGTTTTAGTGGTGAAAAAATAATTTAAAATATCGTTCGGGAAATGAGTTTACTCCCTGAGTACTTTCTTTGTATACTTTTGACTATACGGGCCGAGTACGGGATTTACGGGAAATCGCGGGTTTTCGTTTGCCGGCGATTAAACTTCTTTTTTTTAGCGTCTTCTCAAAAATGAAAACATTTTTGAAAACTACAAGTCTCATGCGTTTTAGTGGTGAAAAAATAATTTAAAAAATCGTTCTGAAAATGAGTTTATTCACAGGGTACTTTCTTTGTATACATTCAACTATACGGGCCGAGCCAGGGATTTACGGGAAAAGCGGGTTTTCGGTTGTCGGCGATTAAACTGCCTTCATTCGGCGTCTCATCAAAAATGTAAACATTTTTGAATACAACAAGTCTCATTCGTTCTAGTGGTGCAGAAATAATTTGAAAAATCGTTCGGGAAATCAGTTTAATCCCTGGGTACTTTCTTTTATACATTCGACTATACGGGCCAAGTTCGGGATTTACAGGAAATCCCGGGTTTTCGTTTGCCAGCAATTAAACTTCTCTTATTCAGCGACTCATATAAAATGAAAACATTTTTGAAAACTACAAGTCTCATGCGTTTTAGTGGTGAAAAAATAATTTAAAATATCGTTCGGGAAATGAGTTTACTCCCTGAGTACTTTCTTTGTATACTTTTGACTATACGGGCCGAGTACGGGATTTACGGGAAATCGCGGGTTTTCGTTTCCCGGCGATTAAACTTCTTTTATTCAGCGTCTTCTCAAAAATGAAAACATTTTTGAAAACTGCAAGTCCCATTCGTTTTAGTCGTGAAAAAATAATTTAAAAAATCGTTCTGAAAATGAGTTTATTCACAGGGTACTTTCTTTGTATACATTCAAATATACGGGCCGAGCCAGGGATTTACGGGAAAAGCGGGTTTTCGGTTGTCGGCGATTAAACTGCTTTCATTCGGCGTCTCATCAAAAATGTAAACATTTTTGAATACTACAAGTCTCATTCGTTCTAGTGGTGCAGAAATAATTTGAAAAATCGTTCGGGAAATCAGTTTACTCCCTGGGTACTTTCTTTGTATACATTCAACTATACGGGCCGAGCCAGGGATTTACGGAAAAAGCGGGTTTTCGGTTGTCAGCGATTAAACTGCCTTCATTCGTCGTCTCATCAAAATGTAAACATTTTTGAATACTACAAGTCTCATTCGTTCTAGTGGTGCAGAAATAATTTAAAAAATCGTTCGGGAAATCAGTTTACTCCCTGGGTACTTTCTTTGTATACATTCAACTATACGGGCCGAGCCAGGGATTTACGGAAAAAGCGGGTTTTCGGTTGTCAGCGATTAAACTGCCTTCATTCGTCGTCTCATCAAAATGTAAACATTTTTGAATACTACAAGTCTCATTCGTTCTAGTGGTGCAGAAATAATTTAAAAAATCGTTCGGGAAATCAGTTTACTCCCTGGGTACTTCCTTTTATACATTTGACTATACGGGCCAAGTTCGGGATTTACAGGAAATCCCGGGTTTTCGTTTGCCAGCGATTTAACTTCTCTTATTCAGCGTCTCATCTAAAATGAAAACATTTTTTAAAACTACAAGTCTCATGCGTTTTAGTGGTGAAAAAATAATTTAAAAAATCGTTCGGGAAATGAGTTTATTCCCTGGGTACTCTCTTTGTATGCTTTTGATTATACGGGTCGTGTCCGGGATTTACGGGAAATCGCGGGTTTTCGTTTGCCGGCGATTAAACTTGTTTTATTTAGCGTCTCATCAAAAATGAAAATATTGTTGAAAACTACAAGTCTAATGCGTTTTAGTGGTGAAAAAATAATTTAAAATATCGTTCGGGAAATGAGTTTACTCCCTGAGTACTTTCTTTGTATACTTTTGACTATACGGGCCGAGTACGGGATTTACGGGAAATCGCGGATTTTCGTTTGCCGGCGAATAAACTTGTTTTATTTAGCTTCTCCTAAAAAATGAAAAAATTTTTTTGAAAACTACAAGTGTCATGCGTTTTAGTGGTGAAAAATAATTTAAAAAATCCTTCTGAAAATGAGTTTATTCACAGGGTACTTTCTTTGTATACATTCAACTATACGGGCCGAGCCAGGAATTTACGGGAAAAGCGGGTTTTCGGTTGTCGGCGGATAAACTGCCTTCATTCGACGTCTCATCAAAAATGTAAACATTTTTGAATACTACAAGTCTCATTCGTTCTAGTGGTGCATAAATAAATTGATAAATCGTTCGGGAAATCTGTTTACTCCCTGGGTACTTTCTTTTATACGTTCGACTATACGGGCCAAGTTCGGGATTTACAGGAAATCCCGGGTTTTCGTTTGCCAGCGATTAAACTTGTTTTATTTAGCGTCTCATCAAAAATGAAAACATTGTTGAAAACTACAAGTCTCATGCGTTTTAGTGGTGAAAAAATAATTTAAAATATCGTTCGGGAAATGAGTTTACTCCCTGGGTACTTTCTTTGTATACTTTTGACTATACGGGCCGAGTCCGGGATTTGCGGGAAATCGCAGGTTTTCGTTTGCCGGCGATTAAACTTCTTTTATTCAGCGTCTCATCAAAAATGAAAACATTTTTGAAAACTACAAGTGTCATGCGTTTTAGTGGTGAAAAAATAATTTAAAATATCGTTCGGGAAATGAGTTTACTCCCTGAGTACTTTCTTTGTATACTTTTGACTATACGGGCCGAGTACGGGATTTACGGGAAATCGCGGGTTTTCGTTTGCCGGCGATTAAACTTCTTTTTTTTAGCGTCTTCTCAAAAATGAAAACATTTTTGAAAACTACAAGTCTCATGCGTTTTAGTGGTGAAAAAATAATTTAAAAAATCGTTCTGAAAATGAGTATATTCACAGGGTACTTTCTTTGTATACATTCAACTATACGGGCCGAGCCAGGGATTTACGGGAAAAGCGGGTTTTCGGTTGTCGGCGATTAAACTGCCTTCATTCGGCGTCTCATCAAAAATGTAAACATTTTTGAATACTACAAGTCTCATTCGTTCTAGTGGTGCAGAAATAATTTGAAAAATCGTTCGGGAAATCAGTTTAATCCCTGGGTACTTTCTTTTATACATTCGACTATACGGGCCAAGTTCAGGATTTACAGGAAATCCCGGGTTTTCGTTTGCCAGCAATTAAACTTCTCTTATTCAGCGACTCATATAAAATGAAAACATTTTTGAAAACTACAAGTCTCATGCGTTTTAGTGGTGAAAAAATAATTTAAAAAATCGTTCTGAAAATGAGTTTATTCACAGGGTACTTTCTTTGTATGCATTCAACTATACGGGCCGAGCCAGGGATTTACGGGAAAAGCGGGTTTACGGTTGTCGGCGATTAAACTGCCTTCATTCGGCGTCTCATCAAAAATGTAAACATTTTTGAATACTACAAGTCTCATTCGTTCTAGTGGTGCAGAAATAATTTGAAAAATCGTTCGGGAAATCAGTTTACTCCCTGGGTACTTTCTTTTATACATTCGACTATACGGGCCAAGTTCGGGATTTACAGGAAATCCCGGGTTTTCGTTTGCCAGCGATTAAACTTGTTTTATTTAGCGTCTCATCAAAAATGAAAACATTGTTGAAAACTACAAGTCTCATGCGTTTTAGTGGTAAAAAAGAATTTAAAATATCGTTCGGGAAATGAGTTTACTCCCTGAGTACTTTCTTTGTATACTTTTGACTATACGGGCCGAGTACGGGGTTTACGGGAAATCGCGGGTTTTCGTTTCCCGGCGATTAAACTTCTTTTAATCAGCGTCTT
Organism: Hydractinia symbiolongicarpus; assembly: GCF_029227915.1. NCBI lineage: Eukaryota > Metazoa > Cnidaria > Hydrozoa > Anthoathecata > Hydractiniidae > Hydractinia > Hydractinia symbiolongicarpus. Next base: position 1,178,365 of record NC_079886.1, read on the forward strand.
CTCAAAAATGAAAACATTTTTGAAAACTGCAAGTCCCATTCGTTTTAGTCGTGAAAAATAATTTAAAAAATCGTTCTGAAAATGAGTTTATTCACAGGGTACTTTCTTTGTATACATTCAAATATACGGGCCGAGCCAGGGATTTACGGGAAAAGCGGGTTTTCGGTTGTCGGCGATTAAACTGCTTTCATTCGGCGTCTCATCAAAAATGTAAACATTTTTGAATACTACAAGTCTCATTCGTTCTAGTGGTGCAGAAATAATTTGAAAAATCGTTCGGGAAATCAGTTTACTCCCTGGGTACTTTCTTTGTATACATTCAACTATACGGGCCGAGCCAGGGATTTACGGAAAAAGCGGGTTTTCGGTTGTCAGCGATTAAACTGCCTTCATTCGTCGTCTCATCAAAATGTAAACATTTTTGAATACTACAAGTCTCATTCGTTCTAGTGGTGCAGAAATAATTTAAAAAATCGTTCGGGAAATCAGTTTACTCCCTGGGTACTTTCTTTGTATACATTCAACTATACGGGCCGAGCCAGGGATTTACGGAAAAAGCGGGTTTTCGGTTGTCAGCGATTAAACTGCCTTCATTCGTCGTCTCATCAAAATGTAAACATTTTTGAATACTACAAGTCTCATTCGTTCTAGTGGTGCAGAAATAATTTGAAAAATCGTTCGGGAAATCAGTTTAATCCCTGGGTACTTTCTTTTATACATTCGACTATACGGGCCAAGTTCGGGATTTACAGGAAATCCCGGGTTTTCGTTTGCCAGCAATTAAACTTCTCTTATTCAGCGACTCATATAAAATGAAAACATTTTTGAAAACTACAAGTCTCATGCGTTTTAGTGGTGAAAAAATAATTTAAAATATCGTTCGGGAAATGAGTTTACTCCCTGAGTACTTTCTTTGTATACTTTTGACTATACGGGCCGAGTACGGGATTTACGGGAAATCGCGGGTTTTCGTTTCCCGGCGATTAAACTTCTTTTATTCAGCGTCTTCTCAAAAATGAAAACATTTTTGAAAACTGCAAGTCCCATTCGTTTTAGTCGTGAAAAAATAATTTAAAAAATCGTTCTGAAAATGAGTTTATTCACAGGGTACTTTCTTTGTATACATTCAAATATACGGGCCGAGCCAGGGATTTACGGGAAAAGCGGGTTTTCGGTTGTCGGCGATTAAACTGCTTTCATTCGGCGTCTCATCAAAAATGTAAACATTTTTGAATACTACAAGTCTCATTCGTTCTAGTGGTGCAGAAATAATTTGAAAAATCGTTCGGGAAATCAGTTTACTCCCTGGGTACTTTCTTTGTATACATTCAACTATACGGGCCGAGCCAGGGATTTACGGAAAAAGCGGGTTTTCGGTTGTCAGCGATTAAACTGCCTTCATTCGTCGTCTCATCAAAATGTAAACATTTTTGAATACTACAAGTCTCATTCGTTCTAGTGGTGCAGAAATAATTTAAAAAATCGTTCGGGAAATCAGTTTACTCCCTGGGTACTTTCTTTGTATACATTCAACTATACGGGCCGAGCCAGGGATTTACGGAAAAAGCGGGTTTTCGGTTGTCAGCGATTAAACTGCCTTCATTCGTCGTCTCATCAAAATGTAAACATTTTTGAATACTACAAGTCTCATTCGTTCTAGTGGTGCAGAAATAATTTAAAAAATCGTTCGGGAAATCAGTTTACTCCCTGGGTACTTCCTTTTATACATTTGACTATACGGGCCAAGTTCGGGATTTACAGGAAATCCCGGGTTTTCGTTTGCCAGCGATTTAACTTCTCTTATTCAGCGTCTCATCTAAAATGAAAACATTTTTTAAAACTACAAGTCTCATGCGTTTTAGTGGTGAAAAAATAATTTAAAAAATCGTTCGGGAAATGAGTTTATTCCCTGGGTACTCTCTTTGTATACTTTTGATTATACGGGTCGTGTCCGGGATTTACGGGAAATCGCGGGTTTTCGTTTGCCGGCGATTAAACTTGTTTTATTTAGCGTCTCATCAAAAATGAAAATATTGTTGAAAACTACAAGTCTAATGCGTTTTAGTGGTGAAAAAATAATTTAAAATATCGTTCGGGAAATGAGTTTACTCCCTGAGTACTTTCTTTGTATACTTTTGACTATACGGGCCGAGTACGGGATTTACGGGAAATCGCGGATTTTCGTTTGCCGGCGAATAAACTTGTTTTATTTAGCTTCTCCTAAAAAATGAAAAAATTTTTTTGAAAACTACAAGTGTCATGCGTTTTAGTGGTGAAAAATAATTTAAAAAATCCTTCTGAAAATGAGTTTATTCACAGGGTACTTTCTTTGTATACATTCAACTATACGGGCCGAGCCAGGGATTTACGGGAAAAGCGGGTTTTCGGTTGTCGGCGGATAAACTGCCTTCATTCGACGTCTCATCAAAAATGTAAACATTTTTGAATACTACAAGTCTCATTCGTTCTAGTGGTGCAGAAATAATTTGAAAAATCGTTCGGGAAATCAGTTTACTCCCTGGGTACTTTCTTTGTATACATTCAACTATACGGGCCGAGCCAGGGATTTACGGAAAAAGCGGGTTTTCGGTTGTCAGCGATTAAACTGCCTTCATTCGTCGTCTCATCAAAATGTAAACATTTTTGAATACTACAAGTCTCATTCGTTCTAGTGGTGCAGAAATAATTTAAAAAATCGTTCGGGAAATCAGTTTACTCCCTGGGTACTTTCTTTGTATACATTCAACTATACGGGCCGAGCCAGGGATTTACGGAAAAAGCGGGTTTTCGGTTGTCAGCGATTAAACTGCCTTCATTCGTCGTCTCATCAAAATGTAAACATTTTTGAATACTACAAGTCTCATTCGTTCTAGTGGTGCAGAAATAATTTAAAAAATCGTTCGGGAAATCAGTTTACTCCCTGGGTACTTCCTTTTATACATTTGACTATACGGGCCAAGTTCGGGATTTACAGGAAATCCCGGGTTTTCGTTTGCCAGCGATTTAACTTCTCTTATTCAGCGTCTCATCTAAAATGAAAACATTTTTTAAAACTACAAGTCTCATGCGTTTTAGTGGTGAAAAAATAATTTAAAAAATCGTTCGGGAAATGAGTTTATTCCCTGGGTACTCTCTTTGTATACTTTTGATTATACGGGTCGTGTCCGGGATTTACGGGAAATCGCGGGTTTTCGTTTGCCGGCGATTAAACTTGTTTTATTTAGCGTCTCATCAAAAATGAAAATATTGTTGAAAACTACAAGTCTAATGCGTTTTAGTGGTGAAAAAATAATTTAAAATATCGTTCGGGAAATGAGTTTACTCCCTGAGTACTTTCTTTGTATACTTTTGACTATACGGGCCGAGTACGGGATTTACGGGAAATCGCGGATTTTCGTTTGCCGGCGAATAAACTTGTTTTATTTAGCTTCTCCTAAAAAATGAAAAAAATTTTTTGAAAACTACAAGTGTCATGCGTTTTAGTGGTGAAAAATAATTTAAAAAATCCTTCTGAAAATGAGTTTATTCACAGGGTACTTTCTTTGTATACATTCAACTATACGGGCCGAGCCAGGGATTTACGGGAAAAGCGGGTTTTCGGTTGTCGGCGGATAAACTGCCTTCATTCGACGTCTCATCAAAAATGTAAACATTTTTGAATACTACAAGTCTCATTCGTTCTAGTGGTGCATAAATAAATTGATAAATCGTTCGGGAAATCAGTTTACTCCCTGGGTACTTTCTTTTATACGTTCGACTATACGGGCCAAGTTCGGGATTTACAGGAAATCCCGGGTTTTCGTTTGCCAGCGATTAAACTTGTTTTATTTAGCGTCTCATCAAAAATGAAAACATTGTTGAAAACTACAAGTCTCATGCGTTTTAGTGGTGAAAAAATAATTTAAAATATCGTTCGGGAAATGAGTTTACTCCCTGGGTACTTTCTTTGTATACTTTTGACTATACGGGCCGAGTCCGGGATTTGCGGGAAATCGCAGGTTTTCGTTTGCCGGCGATTAAACTTCTTTTATTCAGCGTCTCATCAAAAATGAAAACATTTTTGAAAACTACAAGTGTCATGCGTTTTAGTGGTGAAAAAATAATTTAAAATATCGTTCAGGAAATGAGTTTACTCCCTGAGTACTTTCTTTGTATACTTTTGACTATACGGGCCGAGTACGGGATTTACGGGAAATCGCGGGTTTTCGTTTGCCGGCGATTAAACTTCTTTTTTTTAGCGTCTTCTCAAAAATGAAAACATTTTTGAAAACTACAAGTCTCATGCGTTTTAGTGGTGAAAAAATAATTTAAAAAATCGTTCTGAAAATGAGTATATTCACAGGGTACTTTCTTTGTATACATTCAACTATACGGGCCGAGCCAGGGATTTACGGGAAAAGCGGGTTTTCGGTTGTCGGCGATTAAACTGCCTTCATTCGGCGTCTCATCAAAAATGTAAACATTTTTGAATACTACAAGTCTCATTCGTTCTAGTGGTGCAGAAATAATTTGAAAAATCGTTCGGGAAATCAGTTTAATCCCTGGGTACTTTCTTTTATACATTCGACTATACGGGCCAAGTTCAGGATTTACAGGAAATCCCGGGTTTTCGTTTGCCAGCAATTAAACTTCTCTTATTCAGCGACTCATATAAAATGAAAACATTTTTGAAAACTACAAGTCTCATGCGTTTTAGTGGTGAAAAAATAATTTAAAAAATCGTTCTGAAAATGAGTTTATTCACAGGGTACTTTCTTTGTATGCATTCAACTATACGGGCCGAGCCAGGGATTTACGGGAAAAGCGGGTTTACGGTTGTCGGCGATTAAACTGCCTTCATTCGGCGTCTCATCAAAAATGTAAACATTTTTGAATACTACAAGTCTCATTCGTTCTAGTGGTGCAGAAATAATTTGAAAAATCGTTCGGGAAATCAGTTTACTCCCTGGGTACTTTCTTTTATACATTCGACTATACGGGCCAAGTTCGGGATTTACAGGAAATCCCGGGTTTTCGTTTGCCAGCGATTAAACTTGTTTTATTTAGCGTCTCATCAAAAATGAAAACATTGTTGAAAACTACAAGTCTCATGCGTTTTAGTGGTAAAAAAGAATTTAAAATATCGTTCGGGAAATGAGTTTACTCCCTGAGTACTTTCTTTGTATACTTTTGACTATACGGGCCGAGTACGGGGTTTACGGGAAATCGCGGGTTTTCGTTTCCCGGCGATTAAACTTCTTTTATTCAGCGTCTTCTCAAAAATGAAAACATTTTTGAAAACTGCAAGTCCCATTCGTTTTAGTCGTGAAAAAATAATTTAAAAAATCGTTCTGAAAATGAGTTTATTCACAGGGTACTTTCTTTGTATACATTCAAATATACGGGCCGAGCCAGGGATTTACGGGAAAAGCGGGTTTTCGGTTGTCGGCGATTAAACTGCTTTCATTCGGCGTCTCATCAAAAATGTAAACATTTTTGAATACTACAAGTCTCATTCGTTCTAGTGGTGCAGAAATAATTTGAAAAATCGTTCGGGAAATCAGTTTACTCCCTGGGTACTTTCTTTGTATACATTCAACTATACGGGCCGAGCCAGGGATTTACGGAAAAAGCGGGTTTTCGGTTGTCAGCGATTAAACTGCCTTCATTCGTCGTCTCATCAAAATGTAAACATTTTTGAATACTACAAGTCTCATTCGTTCTAGTGGTGCAGAAATAATTTAAAAAATCGTTCGGGAAATCAGTTTACTCCCTGGGTACTTTCTTTGTATACATTCAACTATACGGGCCGAGCCAGGGATTTACGGAAAAAGCGGGTTTTCGGTTGTCAGCGATTAAACTGCCTTCATTCGTCGTCTCATCAAAATGTAAACATTTTTGAATACTACAAGTCTCATTCGTTCTAGTGGTGCAGAAATAATTTAAAAAATCGTTCGGGAAATCAGTTTACTCCCTGGGTACTTCCTTTTATACATTTGACTATACGGGCCAAGTTCGGGATTTACAGGAAATCCCGGGTTTTCGTTTGCCAGCGATTTAACTTCTCTTATTCAGCGTCTCATCTAAAATGAAAACATTTTTTAAAACTACAAGTCTCATGCGTTTTAGTGGTGAAAAAATAATTTAAAAAATCGTTCGGGAAATGAGTTTATTCCCTGGGTACTCTCTTTGTATACTTTTGATTATACGGGTCGTGTCCGGGATTTACGGGAAATCGCGGGTTTCCGTTTGCCGGCGATTAAACTTGTTTTATTTAGCGTCTCATCAAAAATGAAAATATTGTTGAAAACTACAAGTCTAATGCGTTTTAGTGGTGAAAAAATAATTTAAAATATCGTTCGGGAAATGAGTTTACTCCCTGAGTACTTTCTTTGTATACTTTTGACTATACGGGCCGAGTACGGGATTTACGGGAAATCGCGGATTTTCGTTTGCCGGCGAATAAACTTGTTTTATTTAGCTTCTCCTAAAAAATGAAAAAAAATTTTTGAAAACTACAAGTGTCATGCGTTTTAGTGGTGAAAAATAATTTAAAAAATCCTTCTGAAAATGAGTTTATTCACAGGGTACTTTCTTTGTATACATTCAACTATACGGGCCGAGCCAGGGATTTACGGGAAAAGCGGGTTTTCGGTTGTCGGCGAATAAACTGCCTTCATTCGACGTCTCATCAAAAATGTAAACATTTTTGAATACTACAAGTCTCATTCGTTCTAGTGGTGCATAAATAAATTGATAAATCGTTCGGGAAATCAGTTTACTCCCTGGGTACTTTCTTTTATACGTTCGACTATACGGGCCAAGTTCGGGATTTACAGGAAATCCCGGGTTTTCGTTTGCCAGCGATTAAACTTGTTTTATTTAGCGTCTCATCAAAAATGAAAACATTGTTGAAAACTACAAGTCTCATGCGTTTTAGTGGTGAAAAAATAATTTAAAATATCGTTCGGGAAATGAGTTTACTCCCTGGGTACTTTCTTTGTATACTTTTGACTATACGGGCCGAGTCCGGGATTTGCGGGAAATCGCAGGTTTTCGTTTGCCGGCGATTAAACTTCTTTTATTCAGCGTCTCATCAAAAATGAAAACATTTTTGAAAACTACAAGTGTCATGCGTTTTAGTGGTGAAAAAATAATTTAAAATATCGTTCGGGAAATGAGTTTACTCCCTGAGTACTTTCTTTGTATACTTTTGACTATACGGGCCGAGTACGGGATTTACGGGAAATCGCGGGTTTTCGTTTGCCGGCGATTAAACTTCTTTTTTTTAGCGTCTTCTCAAAAATGAAAACATTTTTGAAAACTACAAGTCTCATGCGTTTTAGTGGTGAAAAAATAATTTAAAAAATCGTTCTGAAAATGAGTATATTCACAGGGTACTTTCTTTGTATACATTCAACTATACGGGCCGAGCCAGGGATTTACGGGAAAAGCGGGTTTTCGGTTGTCGGCGATTAAACTGCCTTCATTCGGCGTCTCATCAAAAATGTAAACATTTTTGAATACTACAAGTCTCATTCGTTCTAGTGGTGCAGAAATAATTTGAAAAATCGTTCGGGAAATCAGTTTAATCCCTGGGTACTTTCTTTTATACATTCGACTATACGGGCCAAGTTCAGGATTTACAGGAAATCCCGGGTTTTCGTTTGCCAGCAATTAAACTTCTCTTATTCAGCGACTCATATAAAATGAAAACATTTTTGAAAACTACAAGTCTCATGCGTTTTAGTGGTGAAAAAATAATTTAAAAAATCGTTCTGAAAATGAGTTTATTCACAGGGTACTTTCTTTGTATGCATTCAACTATACGGGCCGAGCCAGGGATTTACGGGAAAAGCGGGTTTACGGTTGTCGGCGATTAAACTGCCTTCATTCGGCGTCTCATCAAAAATGTAAACATTTTTGAATACTACAAGTCTCATTCGTTCTAGTGGTGCAGAAATAATTTGAAAAATCGTTCGGGAAATCAGTTTACTCCCTGGGTACTTTCTTTTATACATTCGACTATACGGGCCAAGTTCGGGATTTACAGGAAATCCCGGGTTTTCGTTTGCCAGCGATTAAACTTGTTTTATTTAGCGTCTCATCAAAAATGAAAACATTGTTGAAAACTACAAGTCTCATGCGTTTTAGTGGTAAAAAAGAATTTAAAATATCGTTCGGGAAATGAGTTTACTCCCTGAGTACTTTCTTTGTATACTTTTGACTATACCGGCCGAGTACGGGATTTACGGGAAATCGCGGGTTTTCGTTTGCCGGCGATTAAACTTGTTTTTTTCAGCGTTTTCTCAAAAATGAAAACATTTTTGAAAACTACAAGTCTCGTGCGTTTTAGTGGTGAAAAAATAATTTAAAAAATCGTTCGGGAAATGAGTTTATTCCCTGGGTACTCTCTTTGTATACTTTTGATTATACGGGTCGTGTCCGGGATTTACGGGAAATCGCGGGTTTTCGTTTGCCGGCGATTAAACTTGTTTTATTTAGCGTCTCATCAAAAATGAAAATATTGTTAAAAACTACAAGTCTAATGCGTTTTAGTGGTGAAAAAATAATTTAAAATATCGTTCGGGAAATGAGTTTACTCCCTGAGTACTTTCTTTGTATACTTTTGACTATACGGGCCGAGTACGGGATTTACGGGAAATCGCGGATTTTCGTTTGCCGGCGAATAAACTTGTTTTATTTAGCTTCTCCTAAAAAATGAAAAAAAAATTTTGAAAACTACAAGTGTCATGCGTTTTAGTGGTGAAAAATAATTTAAAAAATCCTTCTGAAAATGAGTTTATTCACAGGGTACTTTCTTTGTATACATTCAACTATACGGGCCGAGCCAGGGATTTACGGGAAAAGCGGGTTTTCGGTTGTCGGCGAATAAACTGCCTTCATTCGGCGTCTCATCAAAAATGTAAACATTTTTGAATACTACAAGTCTCATTCGTTCTAGTGGTGCATAAATAAATTGATAAATCGTTCGGGAAATCAGTTTACTTCCTGGGTACTTTCTTTTATACGTTCGACTATACGGGCCAAGTTCGGGATTTACAGGAAATCCCGGGTTTTCGTTTGGCAGCGATTAAACTTGTTTTATTTAGCGTCTCATCAAAAATGAAAACATTGTTGAAAACTACAAGTCTCATGCGTTTTAGTGGTGAAAAAATAATTTAAAATATCGTTCGGGAAATGAGTTTACTCCCTGAGTACTTTCTTTGTATACTTTTGACTATACGGGCCGAGTACGGGATTTACAGGAAATCCCGGGTTTTCGTTTGCCGGCGATTAAACTTGTTTTTTTCAGCGTCTTCTCAAAAATGAAAACATTTTTGAAAACTACAAGTCTCATGCGTTTTAGTGGTGAAAAAATAATTTAAAAAATCGTTCTGAAAATGAGTTTATTCACAGGGTACTTTCTTTGTATACATTCAACTATACGGGCCGAGCCAGGGATTTACGGAAAAAGCGGGTTTTCGGTTGTCAGCGATTAAACTGCCTTCATTCGGCGTCTCATCAAAAATGTAAACATTTTTGAATACTACAAGTCTCATTCGTTCTAGTGGTGCAGAAATAATTTGAAAAATCGTTCGGGAAATCAGTTCACTCCCTGGGTACTTTCTTTTATACATTTGACTATACGGGCCAAGTTCGGCATTTACAGGAAATCCCGGGTTTTCGTTTGCCAGCGATTAAACTTCTCTTATTCAGCGTCTCATCTAAAATGAAAACATTTTTGAAAACTACAAGTCTCATGCGTTTTAGTGGTGAAAAAATAATTTAAAAAATCGTTCGGGAAATGAGTTTATTCCCTGGGTACTCTCTTTGTATACTTTTGATTATACGGGTCGTGTCCGGGATTTACGGGAAATCGCGGGTTTTCGTTTGCCGGCGATTAAACTTGTTTTATTTAGCGTCTCATCAAAAATGAAAATATTGTTGAAAACTACAAGTCTAATGCGTTTTAGTGGTGAAAAAATAATTTAAAATATCGTTCGGGAAATGAGTTTACTCCCTGAGTACTTTCTTTGTATACTTTTGACTATACGGGCCGAGTACGGGATTTACGGGAAATCGCGGATTTTCGTTTGCCGGCGAATAAACTTGTTTTATTTAGCTTCTCCTAAAAAATGAAAAAAAATTTTTGAAAACTACAAGTGTCATGCGTTTTAGTGGTGAAAAAATAATTTAAAATATCGTTCGGGAAATGAGTTTACTCCCTGAGTACTTTCTTTGTATACTTTTGACTATACGGGCCGAGTACGGGATTTACGGGAAATCGCGGGTTTTCGTTTGCCGGCGATTAAACTTCTTTTTTTCAGCGTCTTCTCAAAAATGAAAACATTTTTGAAAACTACAAGTCTCATGCGTTTTAGTGGTGAAAAAATAACTTAAAAAATCGTTCTGAAAATGAGTTTATTCACAGGGTACTTTCTTTGTATACATTCAAATATACGGGCCGAGCCAGGGATTTACGGGAAAAGCGGGTTTTCGGTTGTCGGCGATTAAACTGCCTTCATTCGGCGTCTCATCAAAAATGTAAACATTTTTGAATACTACAAGTCTCATTCGTTCTAGTGGTGCAGAAATAATTTGAAAAATCGTTCGGGAAATGAGTTTACTCCCTGGGTACTTTCTTTGTATACTTTTGACTATACGGGCCGAGTACGGGATTTACGGGAAATCGCGGGTTTTCGTTTGCCGGCGATTAAACTTCTTTTATTTAGCGTCTCATCAAAAATAAAAACATTTTTGAAAACTACAAGTCTCATGCGTTTTAGTGGTGAAAAAATAATTTAAAAAATCGTTCTGAAAATGAGTTTATTCACAGGGTACTTTCTTTGTATACATTCAACTATACGGGCCGAGCCAGGGATTTACGGGAAAAGCGGGTTTTCGGTTGTCGGCGATTAAACTGCCTTCATTCGGCGTCTCATCAAAAATGTAAACATTTTTGAATACTACAAGTCTCATTCGTTCTAGTGGTGCAGAAATAATTTGAAAAATCGTTCGGGAAATCAGTTTACTCCCTGGGTACTTTCTTTTATACCTTTGACTATACGGGCCAAGTTCGGGATTTACAGGAAATCCCGGGTTTTCGTTTGCCAGCGATTTAACTTCTCTTATTCAGCGTCTCATCTAAAATGAAAACATTTTTTAAAACTACAAGTCTCATGCGTTTTAGTGGTGAAAAAATAATTTAAAAAATCGTTCGGGAAATGAGTTTATTCCCTGGGTACTCTCTTTGTATACTTTTGATTATACGGGTCGTGTCCGGGATTTACGGGAAATCGCGGGTTTTCGTTTGCCGGCGATTAAACTTGTTTTATTTAGCGTCTCATCAAAAATGAAAATATTGTTAAAAACTACAAGTCTAATGCGTTTTAGTGGTGAAAAAATAATTTAAAATATCGTTCGGGAAATGAGTTTACTCCCTGAGTACTTTCTTTGTATACTTTTGACTATACGGGCCGAGTACGGGATTTACGGGAAATCGCGGATTTTCGTTTGCCGGCGAATAAACTTGTTTTATTTAGCTTCTCCTAAAAAATGAAAAAAAAATTTTGAAAACTACAAGTGTCATGCGTTTTAGTGGTGAAAAATAATTTAAAAAATCCTTCTGAAAATGAGTTTATTCACAGGGTACTTTCTTTGTATACATTCAACTATACGGGCCGAGCCAGGGATTTACGGGAAAAGCGGGTTTTCGGTTGTCGGCGAATAAACTGCCTTCATTCGGCGTCTCATCAAAAATGTAAACATTTTTGAATACTACAAGTCTCATTCGTTCTAGTGGTGCATAAATAAATTGATAAATCGTTCGGGAAATCAGTTTACTCCCTGGGTACTTTCTTTTATACGTTCGACTATACGGGCCAAGTTCGGGATTTACAGGAAATCCCGGGTTTTCGTTTGCCAGCGATTAAACTTGTTTTATTTAGCGTCTCATCAAAAATGAAAACATTGTTGAAAACTACAAGTCTCATGCGTTTTAGTGGTGAAAAAATAATTTAAAATATCGTTCGGGAAATGAGTTTACTCCCTGGGTACTTTCTTTGTATACTTTTGACTATACGGGCCGAGTCCGGGATTTGCGGGAAATCGCAGGTTTTCGTTTGCCGGCGATTAAACTTCTTTTATTCAGCGTCTCATCAAAAATGAAAACATTTTTGAAAACTACAAGTGTCATGCGTTTTAGTGGTGAAAAAATAATTTAAAATATCGTTCGGGAAATGAGTTTACTCCCTGAGTACTTTCTTTGTATACTTTTGACTATACGGGCCGAGTACGGGATTTACGGGAAATCGCGGATTTTCGTTTGCCGGCGAATAAACTTGTTTTATTTAGCTTCTCCTAAAAAATGAAAAAAAATTTTTGAAAACTACAAGTGTCATGCGTTTTAGTGGTGAAAAAATAATTTAAAATATCGTTCGGGAAATGAGTTTACTCCCTGAGTACTTTCTTTGTATACTTTTGACTATACGGGCCGAGTACGGGATTTACGGGAAATCGCGGGTTTTCGTTTGCCGGCGATTAAACTTCTTTTTTTCAGCGTCTTCTCAAAAATGAAAACATTTTTGAAAACTACAAGTCTCATGCGTTTTAGTGGTGAAAAAATAACTTAAAAAATCGTTCTGAAAATGAGTTTATTCACAGGGTACTTTCTTTGTATACATTCAAATATACGGGCCGAGCCAGGGATTTACGGGAAAAGCGGGTTTTCGGTTGTCGGCGATTAAACTGCCTTCATTCGGCGTCTCATCAAAAATGTAAACATTTTTGAATACTACAAGTCTCATTCGTTCTAGTGGTGCAGAAATAATTTGAAAAATCGTTCGGGAAATGAGTTTACTCCCTGGGTACTTTCTTTGTATACTTTTGACTATACGGGCCGAGTACGGGATTTACGGGAAATCGCGGGTTTTCGTTTGCCGGCGATTAAACTTCTTTTATTTAGCGTCTCATCAAAAATAAAAACATTTTTGAAAACTACAAGTCTCATGCGTTTTAGTGGTGAAAAAATAATTTAAAAAATCGTTCTGAAAATGAGTTTATTCACAGGGTACTTTCTTTGTATACATTCAACTATACGGGCCGAGCCAGGGATTTACGGGAAAAGCGGGTTTTCGGTTGTCGGCGATTAAACTGCCTTCATTCGGCGTCTCATCAAAAATGTAAACATTTTTGAATACTACAAGTCTCATTCGTTCTAGTGGTGCAGAAATAATTTGAAAAATCGTTCGGGAAATCAGTTTACTCCGTGGGTACTTTCTTTTATACATTTGACTATACGGGCCAAGTTCGGGATTTACAGGAAATCCCGGGTTTTCGTTTGCCAGCGATTTAACTTCTCTTATTCAGCGTCTCATCTAAAATGAAAACATTTTTTAAAACTACAAGTCTCATGCGTTTTAGTGGTGAAAAAATAATTTAAAAAATCGTTCGGGAAATGAGTTTATTCCCTGGGTACTCTCTTTGTATACTTTTGATTATACGGGTCGTGTCCGGGATTTACGGGAAATCGCGGGTTTTCGTTTGCCGGCGATTAAACTTGTTTTATTTAGCGTCTCATCAAAAATGAAAATATTGTTAAAAACTACAAGTCTAATGCGTTTTAGTGGTGAAAAAATAATTTAAAATATCGTTCGGGAAATGAGTTTACTCCCTGAGTACTTTCTTTGTATACTTTTGACTATACGGGCCGAGTACGGGATTTACGGGAAATCGCGGATTTTCGTTTGCCGGCGAATAAACTTGTTTTATTTAGCTTCTCCTAAAAAATGAAAAAAAAATTTTGAAAACTACAAGTGTCATGCGTTTTAGTGGTGAAAAATAATTTAAAAAATCCTTCTGAAAATGAGTTTATTCACAGGGTACTTTCTTTGTATACATTAACTATACGGGCCGAGCCAGGGATTTACGGGAAAAGCGGGTTTTCGGTTGTCGGCGAATAAACTGCCTTCATTCGGCGTCTCATCAAAAATGTAAACATTTTTGAATACTACAAGTCTCATTCGTTCTAGTGGTGCATAAATAAATTGATAAATCGTTCGGGAAATCAGTTTACTCCCTGGGTACTTTCTTTTATACGTTCGACTATACGGGCCAATTTCGGGATTTACAGGAAATCCCGGGTTTTCGTTTGCCAGCGATTAAACTTGTTTTATTTAGCGTCTCATCAAAAATGAAAACATTGTTGAAAACTACAAGTCTCATGCGTTTTAGTGGTGAAAAAATAATTTAAAATATCGTTCGGGAAATGAGTTTATTCCCTGGGTACTTTCTTTGTATACTTTTGACTATACGGGCTGAGTCCGGGATTTGCGGGAAATCGCAGGTTTTCGTTTGCCGGCGATTAAACTTCTTTTATTCAGCGTCTCATCAAAAATGAAAACATTTTTGAAAACTACAAGTGTCATGCGTTTTAGTGGTGAAAAAATAATTTAAAATATCGTTCGGGAAATGAGTTTACTCCGTGAGTACTTTCTTTGTATACTTTTGACTATACGGGCCGAGTACGGGATTTACGGGAAATCGCGGTTTTTCGTTTGCCGGCGATTAAACTTCTTTTTTTTAGCGTCTTCTCAAAAATGAAAACATTTTTGAAAACTACAAGTCTCATGCGTTTTAGTGGTGAAAAAATAATTTAAAAAATCGTTCTGAAAATGAGTATATTCACAGGGTACTTTCTTTGTATACATTCAACTATACGGGCCGAGCCAGGGATTTACGGGAAAAGCGGGTTTTCGGTTGTCGGCGATTAAACTGCCTTCATTCGGCGTCTCATCAAAAATGTAAACATTTTTGAATACTACAAGTCTCATTCGTTCTAGTGGTGCAGAAATAATTTGAAAAATCGTTCGGGAAATCAGTTTAATCCCTGGGTACTTTCTTTTATACATTCGACTATACGGGCCAAGTTCAGGATTTACAGGAAATCCCGGGTTTTCGTTTGCCAGCAATTAAACTTATCTTATTCAGCGACTCATATAAAATGAAAACATTTTTGAAAACTACAAGTCTCATGCGTTTTAGTGGTGAAAAAATAATTTAAAAAATCGTTCTGAAAATGAGTTTATTCACAGGGTACTTTCTTTGTATGCATTCAACTATACGGGCCGAGCCAGGGATTTACGGGAAAAGCGGGTTTACGGTTGTCGGCGATTAAACTGCCTTCATTCGGCGTCTTATCAAAAATGTAAACATTTTTGAATACTACAAGTCTCATTCGTTCTAGTGGTGCAGAAATAATTTGAAAAATCGTTCGGGAAATCAGTTTACTCCCTGGGTACTTTCTTTTATACATTCGACTATACGGGCCAAGTTCGGGATTTACAGGAAATCCCGGGTTTTCGTTTGCCAGCGATTAAACTTGTTTTATTTAGCGTCTCATCAAAAATGAAAACATTGTTGAAAACTACAAGTCTCATGCGTTTTAGTGGTAAAAAAGAATTTAAAATATCGTTCGGGAAATGAGTTTACTCCCTGAGTACTTTCTTTGTATACTTTTGACTATACCGGCCGAGTACGGGATTTACGGGAAATCGCGGGTTTTCGTTTGCCGGCGATTAAACTTGTTTTTTTCAGCGTTTTCTCAAAAATGAAAACATTTTTGAAAACTACAAGTCTCATGCGTTTTAGTGGTGAAAAAATAATTTAAAAAATCGTTCTGAAAATGAGTTTATTCACAGGGTACTTTCTTTGTATACATTCAACTATACGGGCCGAACCAGGGATTTACGGAAAAAGCGGGTTTTCGGTTGTCAGCGATTAAACTGCCTTCATTCGTCGTCTCATCAAAAATGTAAACATTTTTGAATACTACAAGTCTCATTCGTTCTAGTGGTGCAGAAATAATTTGAAAAATCGTTCGGGAAATCAGTTTACTCCCTGGGTACTTTCTTTTATACATTTGACTATACGGGCCAAGTTCGGGATTTACAGGAAATCCCGGGTTTTCGTTTGCCAGCGATTAAACTTCTCTTATTCAGCGTCTCATCTAAAATGAAAACATTTTTTAAAACTACAAGTCTCATGCGTTTTAGTGGTGAAAAAATAATTTAAAAAATCGTTCGGGAAATGAGTTTATTCCCTGGGTACTCTCTTTGTATACTTTTGATTATACGGGTCGTGTCCGGGATTTACGGGAAATCGCGGGTTTTCGTTTGCCGGCGATTAAACTTGTTTTATTTAGCGTCTCATCAAAAATGAAAATATTGTTAAAAACTACAAGTCTAATGCGTTTTAGTGGTGAAAAAATAATTTAAAATATCGTTCGGGAAATGAGTTTACTCCCTGAGTACTTTCTTTGTATACTTTTGACTATACGGGCCGAGTACGGGATTTACGGGAAATCGCGGATTTTCGTTTGCCGGCGAATAAACTTGTTTTATTTAGCTTCTCCTAAAAAATGAAAAAAATTTTGAAAACTACAAGTGTCATGCGTTTTAGTGGTGAAAAATAATTTAAAAAATCCTTCTGAAAATGAGTTTATTCACAGGGTACTTTCTTTGTATACATTCAACTATACGGGCCGAGCCAGGGATTTACGGGAAAAGCGGGTTTTCGGTTGTCGGCGAATAAACTGCCTTCATTCGGCGTCTCATCAAAAATGTAAACATTTTTGAATACTACAAGTCTCATTCGTTCTAGTGGTGCATAAATAAATTGATAAATCGTTCGGGAAATCAGTTTACTCCCTGGGTACTTTCTTTTATACGTTCGACTATACGGGCCAAGTTCGGGATTTACAGGAAATCCCGGGTTTTCGTTTGGCAGCGATTAAACTTGTTTTATTTAGCGTCTCATCAAAAATGAAAACATTGTTGAAAACTACAAGTCTCATGCGTTTTAGTGGTGAAAAAATAATTTAAAATATCGTTCGGGAAATGAGTTTACTCCCTGAGTACTTTCTTTGTATACTTTTGACTATACGGGCCGAGTACGGGATTTACAGGAAATCCCGGGTTTTCGTTTGCCGGCGATTAAACTTGTTTTTTTCAGCGTCTTCTCAAAAATGAAAACATTTTTGAAAACTACAAGTCTCATGCGTTTTAGTGGTGAAAAAATAATTTAAAAAATCGTTCTGAAAATGAGTTTATTCACAGGGTACTTTCTTTGTATACATTCAACTATACGGGCCGAGCCAGGGATTTACGGAAAAAGCGGGTTTTCGGTTGTCAGCGATTAAACTGCCTTCATTCGGCGTCTCATCAAAAATGTAAACATTTTTGAATACTACAAGTCTCATTCGTTCTAGTGGTGCAGAAATAATTTGAAAAATCGTTCGGGAAATCAGTTCACTCCCTGGGTACTTTCTTTTATACATTTGACTATACGGGCCAAGTTCGGGATTTACAGGAAATCCCGGGTTTTCGTTTGCCAGCGATTAAACTTCTCTTATTCAGCGTCTCATCTAAAATGAAAACATTTTTGAAAACTACAAGTCTCATGCGTTTTAGTGGTGAAAAAATAATTTAAAAAATCGTTCGGGAAATGAGTTTATTCCCTGGGTACTCTCTTTGTATACTTTTGATTATACGGGTCGTGTCCGGGATTTACGTGAAATCGCGGGTTTTCGTTTGCCGGCGATTAAACTTGTTTTATTTAGCGTCTCATCAAAAATGAAAATATTGTTGAAAACTACAAGTCTAATGCGTTTTAGTGGTGAAAAAATAATTTAAAATATCGTTCGGGAAATGAGTTTACTCCCTGAGTACTTTCTTTGTATACTTTTGACTATACGGGCCGAGTACGGGATTTACGGGAAATCGCGGATTTTCGTTTGCCGGCGAATAAACTTGTTTTATTTAGCTTCTCCTAAAAAATGAAAAAAAATTTTTGAAAACTACAAGTGTCATGCGTTTTAGTGGTGAAAAAATAATTTAAAATATCGTTCGGGAAATGAGTTTACTCCCTGAGTACTTTCTTTGTATACTTTTGACTATACGGGCCGAGTACGGGATTTACGGGAAATCGCGGGTTTTCGTTTGCCGGCGATTAAACTTCTTTTTTTCAGCGTCTTCTCAAAAATGAAAACATTTTTGAAAACTACAAGTCTCATGCGTTTTAGTGGTGAAAAAATAACTTAAAAAATCGTTCTGAAAATGAGTTTATTCACAGGGTACTTTCTTTGTATACATTCAAATATACGGGCCGAGCCAGGGATTTACGGGAAAAGCGGGTTTTCGGTTGTCGGCGATTAAACTGCCTTCATTCGGCGTCTCATCAAAAATGTAAACATTTTTGAATACTACAAGTCTCATTCGTTCTAGTGGTGCAGAAATAATTTGAAAAATCGTTCGGGAAATGAGTTTACTCCCTGGGTACTTTCTTTGTATACTTTTGACTATACGGGCCGAGTACGGGATTTACGGGAAATCGCGGGTTTTCGTTTGCCGGCGATTAAACTTCTTTTATTTAGCGTCTCATCAAAAATAAAAACATTTTTGAAAACTACAAGTCTCATGCGTTTTAGTGGTGAAAAAATAATTTAAAAAATCGTTCTGAAAATGAGTTTATTCACAGGGTACTTTCTTTGTATACATTCAACTATACGGGCCGAGCCAGGGATTTACGGGAAAAGCGGGTTTTCGGTTGTCGGCGATTAAACTGCCTTCATTCGGCGTCTCATCAAAAATGTAAACATTTTTGAATACTACAAGTCTCATTCGTTCTAGTGGTGCAGAAATAATTTGAAAAATCGTTCGGGAAATCAGTTTACTCCCTGGGTACTTTCTTTTATACATTCGACTATACGGGCCAAGTTCGGGATTTACAGGAAATCCCGGGTTTTCCTTTGCCAGCGATTAACTTCTTTTATTCAGCGTCTCATCAAAAATGAAAACATTTTTGAAAACTACAAGTCTCATGCGTTTTAGTGGTGAAAAGATAATTTAAAAAATCGTTCGGGAAATGAGTTTACTCCCTGGGTACTTTCTTTGTATACTTTTGATTATACGGGTCGTTTCCGGGATTTACGGGAAATCGCGGGTTTTCGTTTGCCGGCGATTAAACTTGTTTTATTTAGCGTCTCATCAAAAATGAAAATATTGTTTAAAACTACAAGTCTCATGCGTTTTAGTGGTGAAAAAATATTTTAAAAAATCGTTCTGAAAATGAGTTTATTCACAGGGTACTTTCTTTGTATACATTCAAATATACGGGCCGAGCCAGGGATTTACGGGAAAAGCGGGTTTTCGGTTGTCGGCGATTAAACTGCCTTCATTCGGCGTCTCATCAAAAATGTAAACATTTTTGAATACTACAAGTCTCATTCGTTCTAGTCGTGCAGAAATAATTTGAAAAATCGTTCGGGAAATCAGTTTACTCCCTGGGTACTTTCTTTTATACATTCGACTATACGGGCCGAGTACGGGATTTACGGGAAATCGCGGATTTTCGTTTGCCGGCGAATAAACTTGTTTTATTTAGCTTCTCCTAAAAAATGAAAAAAAATTTTTGAAAACTACAAGTGTCATGCGTTTTAGTGGTGAAAAAATAATTTAAAATATCGTTCGGGAAATGAGTTTACTCCCTGAGTACTTTCTTTGTATACTTTTGACTATACGGGCCGAGTACGGGATTTACGGGAAATCGCGGGTTTTCGTTTGCCGGCGATTAAACTTCTTTTTTTCAGCGTCTTCTCAAAAATGAAAACATTTTTGAAAACTACAAGTCTCATGCGTTTTAGTGGTGAAAAAATAACTTAAAAAATCGTTCTGAAAATGAGTTTATTCACAGGGTACTTTCTTTGTATACATTCAAATATACGGGCCGAGCCAGGGATTTACGGGAAAAGCGGGTTTTCGGTTGTCGGCGATTAAACTGCCTTCATTCGGCGTCTCATCAAAAATGTAAACATTTTTGAATACTACAAGTCTCATTCGTTCTAGTGGTGCAGAAATAATTTGAAAAATCGTTCGGGAAATGAGTTTACTCCCTGGGTACTTTCTTTGTATACTTTTGACTATACGGGCCGAGTACGGGATTTACGGGAAATCGCGGGTTTTCGTTTGCCGGCGATTAAACTTCTTTTATTTAGCGTCTCATCAAAAATAAAAACATTTTTGAAAAATACAAGTCTCATGCGTTTTAGTGGTGAAAAAATAATTTAAAAAATCGTTCTGAAAATGAGTTTATTCACAGGGTACTTTCTTTGTATACATTCAACTATACGGGCCGAGCCAGGGATTTACGGGAAAAGCGGGTTTTCGGTTGTCGGCGATTAAACTGCCTTCATTCGGCGTCTCATCAAAAATGTAAACATTTTTGAATACTACAAGTCTCATTCGTTCTAGTGGTGCAGAAATAATTTGAAAAATCGTTCGGGAAATCAGTTTACTCCGTGGGTACTTTCTTTTATACATTTGACTATACGGGCCAAGTTCGGGATTTACAGGAAATCCCGGGTTTTCGTTTGCCAGCGATTTAACTTCTCTTATTCAGCGTCTCATCTAAAATGAAAACATTTTTTAAAACTACAAGTCTCATGCGTTTTAGTGGTGAAAAAATAATTTAAAAAATCGTTCGGGAAATGAGTTTATTCCCTGGGTACTCTCTTTGTATACTTTTGATTATACGGGTCGTGTCCGGGATTTACGGGAAATCGCGGGTTTTCGTTTGCCGGCGATTAAACTTGTTTTATTTAGCGTCTCATCAAAAATGAAAATATTGTTAAAAACTACAAGTCTAATGCGTTTTAGTGGTGAAAAAATAATTTAAAATATCGTTCGGGAAATGAGTTTACTCCCTGAGTACTTTCTTTGTATACTTTTGACTATACGGGCCGAGTACGGGATTTACGGGAAATCGCGGATTTTCGTTTGCCGGCGAATAAACTTGTTTTATTTAGCTTCTCCTAAAAAATGAAAAAAAAATTTTGAAAACTACAAGTGTCATGCGTTTTAGTGGTGAAAAATAATTTAAAAAATCCTTCTGAAAATGAGTTTATTCACAGGGTACTTTCTTTGTATACATTCAACTATACGGGCCGAGCCAGGGATTTACGGGAAAAGCGGGTTTTCGGTTGTCGGCGAATAAACTGCCTTCATTCGGCGTCTCATCAAAAATGTAAACATTTTTGAATACTACAAGTCTCATTCGTTCTAGTGGTGCATAAATAAATTGATAAATCGTTCGGGAAATCAGTTTACTCCCTGGGTACTTTCTTTTATACGTTCGACTATACGGGCCAATTTCGGGATTTACAGGAAATCCCGGGTTTTCGTTTGCCAGCGATTAAACTTGTTTTATTTAGCGTCTCATCAAAAATGAAAACATTGTTGAAAACTACAAGTCTCATGCGTTTTAGTGGTGAAAAAATAATTTAAAATATCGTTCGGGAAATGAGTTTATTCCCTGGGTACTTTCTTTGTATACTTTTGACTATACGGGCTGAGTCCGGGATTTGCGGGAAATCGCAGGTTTTCGTTTGCCGGCGATTAAACTTCTTTTATTCAGCGTCTCATCAAAAATGAAAACATTTTTGAAAACTACAAGTGTCATGCGTTTTAGTGGTGAAAAAATAATTTAAAATATCGTTCGGGAAATGAGTTTACTCCCTGAGTACTTTCTTTGTATACTTTTGACTATACGGGCCGAGTACGGGATTTACGGGAAATCGCGGTTTTTCGTTTGCCGGCGATTAAACTTCTTTTTTTTAGCGTCTTCTCAAAAATGAAAACATTTTTGAAAACTACAAGTCTCATGCGTTTTAGTGGTGAAAAAATAATTTAAAAAATCGTTCTGAAAATGAGTATATTCACAGGGTACTTTCTTTGTATACATTCAACTATACGGGCCGAGCCAGGGATTTACGGGAAAAGCGGGTTTTCGGTTGTCGGCGATTAAACTGCCTTCATTCGGCGTCTCATCAAAAATGTAAACATTTTTGAATACTACAAGTCTCATTCGTTCTAGTGGTGCAGAAATAATTTGAAAAATCGTTCGGGAAATCAGTTTAATCCCTGGGTACTTTCTTTTATACATTCGACTATACGGGCCAAGTTCAGGATTTACAGGAAATCCCGGGTTTTCGTTTGCCAGCAATTAAACTTATCTTATTCAGCGACTCATATAAAATGAAAACATTTTTGAAAACTACAAGTCTCATGCGTTTTAGTGGTGAAAAAATAATTTAAAAAATCGTTCTGAAAATGAGTTTATTCACAGGGTACTTTCTTTGTATGCATTCAACTATACGGGCCGAGCCAGGGATTTACGGGAAAAGCGGGTTTACGGTTGTCGGCGATTAAACTGCCTTCATTCGGCGTCTTATCAAAAATGTAAACATTTTTGAATACTACAAGTCTCATTCGTTCTAGTGGTGCAGAAATAATTTGAAAAATCGTTCGGGAAATCAGTTTACTCCCTGGGTACTTTCTTTTATACATTCGACTATACGGGCCAAGTTCGGGATTTACAGGAAATCCCGGGTTTTCGTTTGCCAGCGATTAAACTTGTTTTATTTAGCGTCTCATCAAAAATGAAAACATTGTTGAAAACTACAAGTCTCATGCGTTTTAGTGGTAAAAAAGAATTTAAAATATCGTTCGGGAAATGAGTTTACTCCCTGAGTACTTTCTTTGTATACTTTTGACTATACCGGCCGAGTACGGGATTTACGGGAAATCGCGGGTTTTCGTTTGCCGGCGATTAAACTTGTTTTTTTCAGCGTTTTCTCAAAAATGAAAACATTTTTGAAAACTACAAGTCTCATGCGTTTTAGTGGTGAAAAAATAATTTAAAAAATCGTTCTGAAAATGAGTTTATTCACAGGGTACTTTCTTTGTATACATTCAACTATACGGGCCGAACCAGGGATTTACGGAAAAAGCGGGTTTTCGGTTGTCAGCGATTAAACTGCCTTCATTCGTCGTCTCATCAAAAATGTAAACATTTTTGAATACTACAAGTCTCATTCGTTCTAGTGGTGCAGAAATAATTTGAAAAATCGTTCGGGAAATCAGTTTACTCCCTGGGTACTTTCTTTTATACATTTGACTATACGGGCCAAGTTCGGGATTTACAGGAAATCCCGGGTTTTCGTTTGCCAGCGATTAAACTTCTCTTATTCAGCGTCTCATCTAAAATGAAAACATTTTTTAAAACTACAAGTCTCATGCGTTTTAGTGGTGAAAAAATAATTTAAAAAATCGTTCGGGAAATGAGTTTATTCCCTGGGTACTCTCTTTGTATACTTTTGATTATACGGGTCGTGTCCGGGATTTACGGGAAATCGCGGGTTTTCGTTTGCCGGCGATTAAACTTGTTTTATTTAGCGTCTCATCAAAAATGAAAATATTGTTAAAAACTACAAGTCTAATGCGTTTTAGTGGTGAAAAAATAATTTAAAATATCGTTCGGGAAATGAGTTTACTCCCTGAGTACTTTCTTTGTATACTTTTGACTATACGGGCCGAGTACGGGATTTACGGGAAATCGCGGATTTTCGTTTGCCGGCGAATAAACTTGTTTTATTTAGCTTCTCCTAAAAAATGAAAAAAATTTTGAAAACTACAAGTGTCATGCGTTTTAGTGGTGAAAAATAATTTAAAAAATCCTTCTGAAAATGAGTTTATTCACAGGGTACTTTCTTTGTATACATTCAACTATACGGGCCGAGCCAGGGATTTACGGGAAAAGCGGGTTTTCGGTTGTCGGCGAATAAACTGCCTTCATTCGGCGTCTCATCAAAAATGTAAACATTTTTGAATACTACAAGTCTCATTCGTTCTAGTGGTGCATAAATAAATTGATAAATCGTTCGGGAAATCAGTTTACTCCCTGGGTACTTTCTTTTATACGTTCGACTATACGGGCCAAGTTCGGGATTTACAGGAAATCCCGGGTTTTCGTTTGGCAGCGATTAAACTTGTTTTATTTAGCGTCTCATCAAAAATGAAAACATTGTTGAAAACTACAAGTCTCATGCGTTTTAGTGGTGAAAAAATAATTTAAAATATCGTTCGGGAAATGAGTTTACTCCCTGAGTACTTTCTTTGTATACTTTTGACTATACGGGCCGAGTACGGGATTTACAGGAAATCCCGGGTTTTCGTTTGCCGGCGATTAAACTTGTTTTTTTCAGCGTCTTCTCAAAAATGAAAACATTTTTGAAAACTACAAGTCTCATGCGTTTTAGTGGTGAAAAAATAATTTAAAAAATCGTTCTGAAAATGAGTTTATTCACAGGGTACTTTCTTTGTATACATTCAACTATACGGGCCGAGCCAGGGATTTACGGAAAAAGCGGGTTTTCGGTTGTCAGCGATTAAACTGCCTTCATTCGGCGTCTCATCAAAAATGTAAACATTTTTGAATACTACAAGTCTCATTCGTTCTAGTGGTGCAGAAATAATTTGAAAAATGGTTCGGGAAATCAGTTCACTCCCTGGGTACTTTCTTTTATACATTTGACTATACGGGCCAAGTTCGGGATTTACAGGAAATCCCGGGTTTTCGTTTGCCAGCGATTAAACTTCTCTTATTCAGCGTCTCATCTAAAATGAAAACATTTTTGAAAACTACAAGTCTCATGCGTTTTAGTGGTGAAAAAATAATTTAAAAAATCGTTCGGGAAATGAGTTTATTCCCTGGGTACTCTCTTTGTATACTTTTGATTATACGGGTCGTGTCCGGGATTTACGTGAAATCGCGGGTTTTCGTTTGCCGGCGATTAAACTTGTTTTATTTAGCGTCTCATCAAAAATGAAAATATTGTTGAAAACTACAAGTCTAATGCGTTTTAGTGGTGAAAAAATAATTTAAAATATCGTTCGGGAAATGAGTTTACTCCCTGAGTACTTTCTTTGTATACTTTTGACTATACGGGCCGAGTACGGGATTTACGGGAAATCGCGGATTTTCGTTTGCCGGCGAATAAACTTGTTTTATTTAGCTTCTCCTAAAAAATGAAAAAAAAATTTTGAAAACTACAAGTGTCATGCGTTTTAGTGGTGAAAAAATAATTTAAAATATCGTTCGGGAAATGAGTTTACTCCCTGAGTACTTTCTTTGTATACTTTTGACTATACGGGCCGAGTACGGGATTTACGGGAAATCGCGGGTTTTCGTTTGCCGGCGATTAAACTTCTTTTTTTCAGCGTCTTCTCAAAAATGAAAACATTTTTGAAAACTACAAGTCTCATGCGTTTTAGTGGTGAAAAAATAACTTAAAAAATCGTTCTGAAAATGAGTTTATTCACAGGGTACTTTCTTTGTATACATTCAAATATACGGGCCGAGCCAGGGATTTACGGGAAAAGCGGGTTTTCGGTTGTCGGCGATTAAACTGCCTTCATTCGGCGTCTCATCAAAAATGTAAACATTTTTGAATACTACAAGTCTCATTCGTTCTAGTGGTGCAGAAATAATTTGAAAAATCGTTCGGGAAATGAGTTTACTCCCTGGGTACTTTCTTTGTATACTTTTGACTATACGGGCCGAGTACGGGATTTACGGGAAATCGCGGGTTTTCGTTTGCCGGCGATTAAACTTCTTTTATTTAGCGTCTCATCAAAAATAAAAACATTTTTGAAAACTACAAGTCTCATGCGTTTTAGTGGTGAAAAAATAATTTAAAAAATCGTTCTGAAAATGAGTTTATTCACAGGGTACTTTCTTTGTATACATTCAACTATACGGGCCGAGCCAGGGATTTACGGGAAAAGCGGGTTTTCGGTTGTCGGCGATTAAACTGCCTTCATTCGGCGTCTCATCAAAAATGTAAACATTTTTGAATACTACAAGTCTCATTCGTTCTAGTGGTGCAGAAATAATTTGAAAAATCGTTCGGGAAATCAGTTTACTCCCTGGGTACTTTCTTTTATACATTCGACTATACGGGCCAAGTTCGGGATTTACAGGAAATCCCGGGTTTTCCTTTGCCAGCGATTAACTTCTTTTATTCAGCGTCTCATCAAAAATGAAAACATTTTTGAAAACTACAAGTCTCATGCGTTTTAGTGGTGAAAAGATAATTTAAAAAATCGTTCGGGAAATGAGTTTACTCCCTGGGTACTTTCTTTGTATACTTTTGATTATACGGGTCGTTTCCGGGATTTACGGGAAATCGCGGGTTTTCGTTTGCCGGCGATTAAACTTGTTTTATTTAGCGTCTCATCAAAAATGAAAATATTGTTTAAAACTACAAGTCTCATGCGTTTTAGTGGTGAAAAAATATTTTAAAAAATCGTTCTGAAAATGAGTTTATTCACAGGGTACTTTCTTTGTATACATTCAAATATACGGGCCGAGCCAGGGATTTACGGGAAAAGCGGGTTTTCGGTTGTCGGCGATTAAACTGCCTTCATTCGGCGTCTCATCAAAAATGTAAACATTTTTGAATACTACAAGTCTCATTCGTTCTAGTGGTGCAGAAATAATTTGAAAAATCGTTCGGGAAATCAGTTTACTCCCTGGGTACTTTCTTTTATACATTCGACTATACGGGCCAAGTTCGGGATTTACAGGAAATCCCGGGTTTTCCTTCGCCAGCGATTAACTTCTTTTATTCAGCGTCTCATCAAAAATGAAAACATTTTTGAAAACTACAAGTCTCATGCGTTTTAGTGGTGAAAAGATAATTTAAAAAATCGTTGGGGAAATGAGTTTACTCCCTGGGTACTTTCTTTGTATACTTTTGATTATACGGGTCGTTTCCGGGATTTACGGGAAATCGTGGATTTTCGTTTGCCGGCGAATAAACTTGTTTTATTTAGCGTCTCATCAAAAATGAAAAATTTTTTGAAAACTACAAGTGTCATGCGTTTTAGTGGTGAAAAATAATTTAAAAAATCCTTCTAAAAATGAGTTTATTCACAGGGTACTTTCTTTGTATACATTCAACTATACGGGCCGAGCCAGGGATTTACGGGAAAAGCGGGTTTTCGGTTGTCGGCGAATAAACTGCCTTCATTCGGCGTCTCATCAAAAATGTAAACATTTTTGGATACTATAAGTCTCATTCGTTCTAGTGGTGCAGAAATAATTTGAAAAATCGTTCGGGAAATCAGTTTACTCCCTGGGTACTTTCTTTTATACATTCGACTATACGGGCCAAGTTCGGGATTTACAGGAAATCCCGGGTTTTCGTTTGCCAGCGAATAAACTTGTTTTATTTAGCGTCTCATCAAAAATGAAAACATTGTTGAAAACTACAAGTCTCATGCGTTTTAGTGGTGAAAAAATAATTTAAAAAATCGTTCGGGAAATGAGTTTACTCCCTGGGTACTCTCTTTGTATACTTTTGATTATACGGGTCGTGTCCGGGATTTACGGGAAATCGCGGGTTTTCGTTTGCCGGCGATTAAACTTGTTTTATTTAGCGTCTCATAAAAAATGAAAACATTTTTGAAAACTACAAGTCTCATGCGTTTTAGTGGTGAAAAAATAATTTAAAAAATCGTTCGGGAAATGAGTTTACTCCCTGGGTACTTTCTTTGTATACTTTTGACTATACGGGCCGAGTCCGGAATTTGCGGGAAATCGCAGGTTTTCGTTTGCCGGCGATTAAACTTTTTTTATTCAGCGTCTCATCAAAAATGAAAACATTTTTGAAAACTACAAGTGTCATGCGTTTTAGTGGTGAAAAAATAATTTAAAATATCGTTCGGGAAATGAGTTTACTCCCTGAGTACTTTCTTTGTATACTTTTGACTATACGGGCCGAGTACGGGATTTACGGGAAATCGCGGGTTTTCGTTTGCCGGCGATTAAACTTCTTTTTTTCAGCGTCTTCTCAAAAATGAAAACATTTTTGAAAACTACAAGTCTCATGCGTTTTAGTGGTGAAAAAATAATTTAAAAAATCGTTCTGAAAATGAGTTTATTCACAGGGTACTTTCTTTGTATACATTCAAATATACGGGCCGAGCCAGGGATTTACGGGAAAAGCGGGTTTTCGGTTGTCGGCGATTAAACTGCCTTCATTCGGCGTCTCATCAAAAATGTAAACATTTTTGAATACTACAAGTCTCATTCGTTCTAGTGGTGCAGAAATAATTTGAAAAATCGTTCGGGAAATCATTTTACTCCCTGGGTACTTTCTTTTATACATTCGACTATACGGGCCAAGTTCGGGATTTACAGGAAATCCCGGGTTTTAGTTTGCCAGCGATTAAACTTCTTTTATTCAGCGTCTCATCAAAAATGAAAACATTTTTGAAAACTACAAGTCTCATGCGTTTTAGTGGTGAAAAGATAATTTAAAAAATCGTTCGGGAAATGAGTTTACTCCCTGGGTACTTTCTTTTTATACTTTTGATTATACGGGTCGTTTCCGGGATTTACGGGAAATCGCGGATTTTCGTTTGCCGGCGAATAAACTTGTTTTATTTAGCGTCTCATCAAAAATGAAAAATTTTTTGAAAACTACAAGTGTCATGCGTTTTAGTGGTGAAAAATAATTTAAAAAATCCTTCTGAAAATGAGTTTATTCACAGGGTACTTTCTTTGTATACATTCAACTATACGGGCCGAGCCAGGGATTTACGGGAAAAGCGGGTTTTCGGTTGTCGGCGAATAAACTGCCTTCATTCGGCGTCTCATCAAAAATGTAAACATTTTTGAATACTATAAGTCTCATTCGTTCTAGTGGTTCAGAAATAATTTGAAAAATCGTTCGGGAAATCAGTTTACTCCCTGGGTACTTTCTTTTATACATTCGACTATATGGGCCAAGTTTGGGATTTACAGGAAATCCCGGGTTTTCGTTTGCCAGCGATTAAACTTGTTTTATTTAGCGTCTCATCAAAAATGAAAACATTTTTGAAAACTACAAGTCTCATGCGTTTTAGTGGTGAAAAGATAATTTAAAAAATCGTTCGGGAAATGAGTTTACTCCCTGGGTACTTTCTTTTTATACTTTTGATTATACGGGTCGTTTCCGGGATTTACTGGAAATCGCGGATTTTCGTTTGCCGGCGAATAAACTTGTTTTATTTAGCGTCTCATCAAAAATGAAAATTTTTTTGAAAACTACAAGTGTCATGCGTTTTAGTGGTGAAAAATAATTTAAAAAATCCTTCTGAAAATGAGTTTATTCACAGGGTACTTTCTTTGTATACATTCAACTATACGGGCCGAGCCAGGGATTTACGGGAAAAGCGGGTTTTCGGTTGTCGGCGAATAAACTGCCTTCATTCGGCGTCTCATCAAAAATGTAAACATTTTTGAATACTATAAGTCTCATTCGTTCTAGTGGTGCAGAAATAATTTGAAAAATCGTTCGGGAAATCAGTTTACTCCCTGGGTACTTTCTTTTATACATTCGACTATACGGGCCAAGTTCGGGATTTACAGGAAATCCCGGGTTTTCGTTTGCCAGCGATTAAACTTGTTTTATTTAGCGTCTCATCAAAAATGAAAACATTGTTGAAAACTACAAGTCTCATGCGTTTTAGTGGTGAAAAAATAATTTAAAATATCGTTCGGGAAATGAGTTTACTCCCTGAGTACTTTCTTTGTATACTTTTGACTATACGGGCCGAGTACGGGATTTACAGGAAATCCCGGGTTTTCGTTTGCCAGCGATTAAACTTCTTTTATTCAGCGTCTTCTCAAAAATGAAAACATTTTTGAAAACTACAAGTCTCATGCGTTTTAGTGGTGAAAAAATAATTTGAAAAATCGTTCGGGAAATGAGTTTACTCCCTGGGTACTCTCTTTGTATACTTTTGATTATACGGGTCGTGTCCGGGATTTACGGGAAATCGCGGGTTTTCGTTTGCCGGCGATTAAACTTGTTTTATTTAGCGTCTCATCAAAAATAAAAACATTTTTGAAAACTACAAGTCTCATGCGTTTTAGTGGTGAAAAAATAATTTAAAAAATCGTTCTGAAAATGAGTTTATTCACAGGGTACTTTCTTTGTATACATTCAACTATACGGGCCGAGTACGGGATTTACGGGAAATCGCGGGTTTTCGTTTGCCGGCGACTAAACTTCTTTTATTCAGCGTCTTCTCAAAAATGAAAACATTTTTGAAAACTACAAGTCTCATGCGTTTTAGTGGTGAAAAAATAATTTAAAAAATCGTTCGGGAATTGAGTTTACTCCCTGGGTACTTTCTTTGTATAATTTTGACTATACGGGCCGAGTCCGGGATTTAGGGAAAATCGCGGGTTTTCGTTTGCCGGCGAATAAACTTCATTTATTTAGCGTCTCATCAAAAATGAAAACATTTTTAAAAACTACAAGTCTCATGCGTTTTAGTGGTGAAAAAATAATTTAAAAAATCGTTCGGGAAATGAGTTTACTCCCTGGGTACTTTCTTTGTATACTTTTGACTATACGGGCCGAGTCCGGGATTTGCGGGAAATCGCAGGTTTTCGTTTGCCGGCGATTAAACTTCTTTTATTCAGCGTCTCATCAAAAATGAAAACATTTTTGAAAACTACAAGTGTCATGCGTTTTAGTGGTGAAAAAATAATTTAAAATATCGTTCGGGAAATGAGTTTACTCCCTGAGTACTTTCTTTGTATACTTTTGACTATACGGGCCGAGTACGGGATTTACGGGAAATCGCGGGTTTTCGTTTGCCGGCGATTAAACTTCTTTTTTTCAGCGTCTTCTCAAAAATGAAAACATTTTTGAAAACTACAAGTCTCATGCGTTTTAGTGGTGAAAAAATAATTTAAAAAATCGTTCTGAAAATGAGTTTATTCACAGGGTACTTTCTTTGTATACATTCAACTATACGGGCCGAGCCAGGGATTTACGGGAAAAACGGGTTTTCGGTTGTCGGCGATTAAACTGCCTTCATTCGGCGTCTCATCAAAAATGTAAACATTTTTGAATACTACAAGTCTCATTCGTTCTAGTGGTGCAGAAATAATTTGAAAAATCGTTCGGGAAATCAGTTTAATCCCTGGGTACTTTCTTTTATACATTCGACTATACGGGCCAAGTTCGGGATTTACAGGAAATCCCGGGTTTTCGTTTGCCAGCAATTAAACTTCTCTTATTCAGCGACTTATATAAAATGAAAACATTTTTGAAAACTACAAGTCTCATGCGTTTTAGTGGTGAAAAAATAATTTAAAAAATCGTTCGGGAAATGAGTTTATTCCCTGGGTACTCTCTTTGTATACTTTTGATTATACGGGTCGTGTCCGGGATTTACGGGAAATCGCGGGTTTTCGTTTGCCGGCGATTAAACTTGTTTTATTTAGCGTCTCATCAAAAATGAAAATATTGTTGAAAACTACAAGTCTCATGCGTTTTAGTGGTGAAAAAATAATTTAAAATATCGTTCGGGAAATGAGTTTACTCCCTGAGTACTTTCTTTGTATACTTTTGACTATACGGGCCGAGTACGGGATTTACGGGAAATCGCGGGTTTTCGTTTCCCGACGATTAAACTTCTTTTATTCAGCGTCTTCTCAAAAATGAAAACATTTTTGAAAACTGCAAGTCCCATTCGTTTTAGTCGTGAAAAAATAATTTAAAAAATCGTTCTGAAAATGAGTTTATTCACAGGGTACTTTCTTTGTATACATTCAAATATACGGGCCGAGCCAGGGATTTACGGGAAAAGCGGGTTTTCGGTTGTCGGCGATTAAACTGCTTTCATTCGGCGTCTCATCAAAAATGTAAACATTTTTGAATACTACAAGTCTCATTCGTTCTAGTGGTGCAGAAATAATTTGAAAAATCGTTCGGGAAATCAGTTTACTCCCTGGGTACTTTCTTTGTATACATTCAACTATACGGGCCGAGCCAGGGATTTACGGAAAAAGCGGGTTTTCGGTTGTCAGCGATTAAACTGCCTTCATTCGTCGTCTCATCAAAAATGTAAACATTTTTGAATACTACAAGTCTCATTCGTTCTAGTGGTGCAGAAATAATTTGAAAAATCGTTCGGGAAATCAGTTTACTCCCTGGGTACTTCCTTTTATACATTTGACTATACGGGCCAAGTTCGGGATTTACAGGAAATCCCGGGTTTTCGTTTGCCAGCGATTTAACTTCTCTTATTCAGCGTCTCATCTAAAATGAAAACATTTTTTAAAACTACAAGTCTCATGCGTTTTAGTGGTGAAAAAATAATTTAAAAAATCGTTCGGGAAATGAGTTTATTCCCTGGGTACTCTCTTTGTATACTTTTGATTATACGGGTCGTGTCCGGGATTTACGGGAAATCGCGGGTTTTCGTTTGCCGGCGATTAAACTTGTTTTATTTAGCGTCTCATCAAAAATGAAAATATTGTTGAAAACTACAAGTCTAATGCGTTTTAGTGGTGAAAAAATAATTTAAAATATCGTTCGGGAAATGAGTTTACTCCCTGAGTACTTTCTTTGTATACTTTTGACTATACGGGCCGAGTACGGGATTTACGGGAAATCGCGGATTTTCGTTTGCCGGCGAATAAACTTGTTTTATTTAGCTTCTCCTAAAAAATGAAAAAAAATTTTTGAAAACTACAAGTGTCATGCGTTTTAGTGGTGAAAAATAATTTAAAAAATCCTTCTGAAAATGAGTTTATTCACAGGGTACTTTCTTTGTATACATTCAACTATACGGGCCGAGCCAGGGATTTACGGGAAAAGCGGGTTTTCGGTTGTCGGCGAATAAACTGCCTTCATTCGACGTCTCATCAAAAATGTAAACATTTTTGAATACTACAAGTCTCATTCGTTCTAGTGGTGCATAAATAAATTGATAAATCGTTCGGGAAATCAGTTTACTCCCTGGGTACTTTCTTTTATACGTTCGACTATACGGGCCAAGTTCGGGATTTACAGGAAATCCCGGGTTTTCGTTTGCCAGCGATTAAACTTGTTTTATTTAGCGTCTCATCAAAAATGAAAACATTGTTGAAAACTACAAGTCTCATGCGTTTTAGTGGTGAAAAAATAATTTAAAATATCGTTCGGGAAATGAGTTTACTCCCTGGGTACTTTCTTTGTATACTTTTGACTATACGGGCCGAGTCCGGGATTTGCAGGAAATCGCAGGTTTTCGTTTGCCGGCGATTAAACTTCTTTTATTCAGCGTCTCATCAAAAATGAAAACATTTTTGAAAACTACAAGTGTCATGCGTTTTAGTGGTGAAAAAATAATTTAAAATATCGTTCGGGAAATGAGTTTACTCCCTGAGTACTTTCTTTGTATACTTTTGACTATACGGGCCGAGTACGGGATTTACGGGAAATCGCGGGTTTTTGTTTGCCGGCGATTAAACTTCTTTTTTTTAGCGTCTTCTCAAAAATGAAAACATTTTTGAAAACTACAAGTCTCATGCGTTTTAGTGGTGAAAAAATAATTTAAAAAATCGTTCTGAAAATGAGTTTATTCACAGGGTACTTTCTTTGTATACATTCAACTATACGGGCCGAGCCAGGGATTTACGGGAAAAGCGGGTTTTCGGTTGTCGGCGATTAAACTGCCTTCATTCGGCGTCTCATCAAAAATGTAAACATTTTTGAATACTACAAGTCTCATTCGTTCTAGTGGTGCAGAAATAATTTGAAAAATCGTTCGGGAAATCAGTTTACTCCCTGGGTACTTTCTCTGTATACATTCAACTATACGGGCCGAGCCAGGGATTTACGGAAAAAGCGGGTTTTCGGTTGTCAGCGATTAAACTGCCTTCATTCGTCGTCTCATCAAAAATGTAAACATTTTTGAATACTACAAGTCTCATTCGTTCTAGTGGTGCAGAAATAATTTGAAAAATCGTTCGGGAAATCAGTTTACTCCCCGGGTACTTCCTTTTATACATTTGACTATACGGGCCAAGTTCGGGATTTACAGGAAATCCCGGGTTTTCGTTTGCCAGCGATTTAACTTCTCTTATTCAGCGTCTCATCTAAAATGAAAACATTTTTTAAAACTACAAGTCTCATGCGTTTTAGTGGTGAAAAAAAAATTTAAAAAATCGTTCGGGAAATGAGTTTATTCCCTGGGTACTCTCTTTGTATACTTTTGATTATACGGGTCGTGTCCGGGATTTACGGGAAATCGCGGGTTTTCGTTTACCGGCGATTAAACTTGTTTTATTTAGCGTCTCATCAAAAATCAAAATATTGTTGAAAACTACAAGTCTAATGCGTTTTAGTGGTGAAAAAATAATTTAAAATATCGTTCGGGAAATGAGTTTACTCCCTGAGTACTTTCTTTGTATACTTTTGACTATACGGGCCGAGTACGGGATTTACGGGAAATCGCGGATTTTCGTTTGCCGGCGAATAAACTTGTTTTATTTAGCTTCTCCTAAAAAATGAAAAAAAATTTTTGAAAACTACAAGTGTCATGCGTTTTAGTGGTGAAAAATAATTTAAAAAATCCTTCTGAAAATGAGTTTATTCACAGGGTACTTTCTTTGTATACATTCAACTATACGGGCCGAGCCAGGGATTTACGGGAAAAGCGGGTTTTCGGTTGTCGGCGAATAAACTGCCTTCATTCGACGTCTCATCAAAAATGTAAACATTTTTGAATACTACAAGTCTCATTCGTTCTAGTGGTGCATAAATAAATTGATAAATCGTTCGGGAAATCAGTTTACTCCCTGGGTACTTTCTTTTATACGTTCGACTATACGGGCCAAGTTCGGGATTTACAGGAAATCCCGGGTTTTCGTTTGCCAGCGATTAAACTTGTTTTATTTAGCGTCTCATCAAAAATGAAAACATTGTTGAAAACTACAAGTCTCATGCGTTTTAGTGGTGAAAAAATAATTTAAAATATCGTTCGGGAAATGAGTTTACTCCCTGGGTACTTTCTTTGTATACTTTTGACTATACGGGCCGAGTCCGGGATTTGCGGGAAATCGCAGGTTTTCGTTTGCCGGCGATTAAACTTCTTTTATTCAGCGTCTCATCGAAAATAAAAACATTTTTGAAAACTACAAGTGTCATGCGTTTTAGTGGTGAAAAAATAATTTAAAATATCGTTCGGGAAATGAGTTTACTCCCTGAGTACTTTCTTTGTATACTTTTGACTATACGGGCCGAGTACGGGATTTACGGGAAATCGCGGGTTTTCGTTTGCCGGCGATTAAAATTCTTTTTTTTAGCGTCTTCTCAAAAATGAAAACATTTTTGAAAACTACAAGTCTCATGCGTTTTAGTGGTGAAAAAATAATTTAAAAAATCGTTCTGAAAATGAGTTTATTCACAGGGTACTTTCTTTGTATACATTCAACTATACGGGCCGAGCCAGGGATTTACGGGAAAAGCGGGTTTTCGGTTGTCGGCGATTAAACTGCCTTCATTCGGCGTCTCATCAAAAATGTAAACATTTTTGAATACTACAAGTCTCATTTGTTCTAGTGGTGCAGAAATAATTTGAAAAATCGTTCGGGAAATCAGTTTAATCCCTGGGTACTTTCTTTTATACATTCGACTATACGGGCCAAGTTCGGGATTTACAGGAAATCCCGGGTTTTCGTTTGCCAGCAATTAAACTTCTCTTATTCAGCGACTCATATAAAATGAAAACATTTTTGAAAACTACAAGTCTCATGCGTTTTAGTGGTGAAAAAATAATTTAAAAAATCGTTCGGGAAATGAGTTTATTCCCTGGGTACTCTCTTTGTATACTTTTGATTATACGGGTCGTGTCCGGGATTTACGGGAAATCGCGGGTTTTCGTTTGCCGGCGATTAAACTTGTTTTATTTAGCGTCTCATCAAAAATGAAAATATTGTTGAAAACTACAAGTCTCATGCGTTTTAGTGGTGAAAAAATAATTTAAAATATCGTTCGGGAAATGAGTTTACTCCCTGAGTACTTTCTTTGTATACTTTTGACTATACGGGCCGAGTACGGGATTTACGGGAAATCGCGGGTTTTCGTTTCCCGGCGATTAAACTTCTTTTATTCAGCGTCTTCTCAAAAATGAAAACATTTTTGAAAACTGCAAGTCCCATTCGTTTTAGTGGTGAAAAAATAATTTAAAAAATCGTTCTGAAAATGAGTTTATTCACAGGGTACTTTCTTTGTATACATTCAACTATACGGGCCGAGCCAGGGATTTACGGGAAATGGCGGGTTTTCGTTTGCCGGCGATTAAACTTCTTTTATTCAGTGTCTCATCAAAAATGAAAACATTTTTGAATACTACAAGTCTCATTCGTTCTAGTGGTGCAGAAATAATTTGAAAAATCGTTCGGGAAATCAGTTTAATCCCTGGGTACTTTCTTTTATACATTCGACTATACGGGCCAAGTTCGGGATTTACAGGAAATCCCGGGTTTTCGTTTGCCAGCAATTAAACTTCTCTTATTCAGCGACTCATATAAAATGAAAACATTTTTGAAAACTACAAGTCTCATGCGTTTTAGTGGTGAAAAAATAATTTAAAAAATCGTTCGGGAAATGAGTTTATTCCCTGGGTACTCTCTTTGTATACTTTTGATTATACGGGTCGTGTCCGGGATTTACGGGAAATCGCGGGTTTTCGTTTGCCGGCGATTAAACTTGTTTTATTTAGCGTCTCATCAAAAATGAAAATATTGTTGAAAACTACAAGTCTAATGCGTTTTAGTGGTGAAAAAATAATTTAAAATATCGTTCGGGAAATGAGTTTACTCCCTGAGTACTTTCTTTGTATACTTTTGACTATACGGGCCGAGTACGGGATTTACGGGAAATCGCGGATTTTCGTTTGCCGGCGAATAAACTTGTTTTATTTAGCTTCTCCTAAAAAATGAAAAAAAATTTTTGAAAACTACAAGTGTCATGCGTTTTAGTGGTGAAAAATAATTTAAAAAATCCTTCTGAAAATGAGTTTATTCACAGGGTACTTTCTTTGTATACATTCAACTATACGGGCCGAGCCAGGGATTTACGGGAAAAGCGGGTTTTCGGTTGTCGGCGAATAAACTGCCTTCATTCGACGTCTCATCAAAAATGTAAACATTTTTGAATACTACAAGTCTCATTCGTTCTAGTGGTGCATAAATAAATTGATAAATCGTTCGGGAAATCAGTTTACTCCCTGGGTACTTTCTTTTATACGTTCAACTATACGGGCCAAGTTCGGGATTTACAGGAAATCCCGGGTTTTCGTTTGCCAGCGATTAAACTTGTTTTATTTAGCGTCTCATCAAAAATGAAAACATTGTTGAAAACTACAAGTCTCATGCGTTTTAGTGGTGAAAAAATAATTTAAAATATCGTTCGGGAAATGAGTTTACTCCCTGGGTACTTTCTTTGTATACTTTTGACTATACGGGCCGAGTCCGGGATTTGCGGGAAATCGCAGGTTTTGGTTTGCCGGCGATTAAACTTCTTTTATTCAGCGTCTCATCAAAAATGAAAACATTTTTGAAAACTACAAGTGTCATGCGTTTTAGTGGTGAAAAAATAATTTAAAATATCGTTCGGGAAATGAGTTTACTCCCTGAGTACTTTCTTTGTATACTTTTGACTATACGGGCCGAGTACGGGATTTACGGGAAATCGCGGGTTTTCGTTTGCCGGCGAATAAACTTCTCTTATTCAGCGACTCATATAAAATGAAAACATTTTTGAAAACTACAAGTCTCATGCGTTTTAGTGGTGAAAAAATAATTTAAAAAATCGTTCGGGAAATGAGTTTATTCCCTGGGTACTCTCTTTGTATACTTTTGATTATACGGGTCGTGTCCGGGATTTACGGGAAATCGCGGGTTTTCGTTTGCCGGCGATTAAACTTGTTTTATTTAGCGTCTCATCAAAAATGAAAATATTGTTGAAAACTACAAGTCTAATGCGTTTTAGTGGTGAAAAAATAATTTAAAATATCGTTCGGGAAATGAGTTTACTCCCTGAGTACTTTCTTTGTATACTTTTGACTATACGGGCCGAGTACGGGATTTACGGGAAATCGCGGATTTTCGTTTGCCGGCGAATA
The DNA here is from genome assembly GCF_029227915.1 of Hydractinia symbiolongicarpus. Classification (NCBI taxonomy): domain Eukaryota; kingdom Metazoa; phylum Cnidaria; class Hydrozoa; order Anthoathecata; family Hydractiniidae; genus Hydractinia; species Hydractinia symbiolongicarpus. The sequence continues at coordinate 1,216,200 of NC_079886.1, forward strand.
AACTTGTTTTATTTAGCTTCTCCTAAAAAATGAAAAAAAATTTTTGAAAACTACAAGTGTCATGCGTTTTAGTGGTGAAAAATAATTTAAAAAATCCTTCTGAAAATGAGTTTATTCACAGGGTACTTTCTTTGTATACATTCAACTATACGGGCCGAGCCAGGGATTTACGGGAAAAGCGGGTTTTCGGTTGTCGGCGAATAAACTGCCTTCATTCGACGTCTCATCAAAAATGTAAACATTTTTGAATACTACAAGTCTCATTCGTTCTAGTGGTGCATAAATAAATTGATAAATCGTTCGGGAAATCAGTTTACTCCCTGGGTACTTTCTTTTATACGTTCGACTATACGGGCCAAGTTCGGGATTTACAGGAAATCCCGGGTTTTCGTTTGCCAGCGATTAAACTTGTTTTATTTAGCGTCTCATCAAAAATGAAAACATTGTTGAAAACTACAAGTCTCATGCGTTTTAGTGGTGAAAAAATAATTTAAAATATCGTTCGGGAAATGAGTTTACTCCCTGGGTACTTTCTTTGTATACTTTTGACTATACGGGCCGAGTCCGGGATTTGCGGGAAATCGCAGGTTTTCGTTTGCCGGCGATTAAACTTCTTTTATTCAGCGTCTCATCAAAAATGAAAACATTTTTGAAAACTACAAGTGTCATGCGTTTTAGTGGTGAAAAAATAATTTAAAATATCGTTCGGGAAATGAGTTTACTCCCTGAGTACTTTCTTTGTATACTTTTGACTATACGGGCCGAGTACGGGATTTACGGGAAATCGCGGGTTTTCGTTTGCCGGCGATTAAACTTCTTTTTTTTAGCGTCTTCTCAAAAATGAAAACATTTTTGAAAACTACAAGTCTCATGCGTTTTAGTGGTGAAAAAATAATTTAAAAAATCGTTCTGAAAATGAGTTTATTCACAGGGTACTTTCTTTGTATACATTCAACTATACGGGCCGAGCCAGGGATTTACGGGAAAAGCGGGTTTTCGGTTGTCGGCGATTAAACTGCCTTCATTCGGCGTCTCATCAAAAATGTAAACATTTTTGAATACTACAAGTCTCATTCGTTCTAGTGGTGCAGAAATAATTTGAAAAATCGTTCGGGAAATCAGTTTAATCCCTGGGTACTTTCTTTTATACATTCGACTATACGGGCCAAGTTCGGGATTTACAGGAAATCCCGGGTTTTCGTTTGCCAGCAATTAAACTTCTCTTATTCAGCGACTCATATAAAATGAAAACATTTTTGAAAACTACAAGTCTCATGCGTTTTAGTGGTGAAAAAATAATTTAAAAAATCGTTCGGGAAATGAGTTTATTCCCTGGGTACTCTCTTTGTATACTTTTGATTATACGGGTCGTGTCCGGGATTTACGGGAAATCGCGGGTTTTCGTTTGCCGGCGATTAAACTTGTTTTATTTAGCGTCTCATCAAAAATGAAAATATTGTTGAAAACTACAAGTCTCATGCGTTTTAGTGGTGAAAAAATAATTTAAAATATCGTTCGGGAAATGAGTTTACTCCCTGAGTACTTTCTTTGTATACTTTTGACTATACGGGCCGAGTACGGGATTTACGGGAAATCGCGGGTTTTCGTTTCCCGGCGATTAAACTTCTTTTATTCAGCGTCTTCTCAAAAATGAAAACATTTTTGAAAACTGCAAGTCCCATTCGTTTTAGTGGTGAAAAAATAATTTAAAGAATCGTTCGGGAAATGATTTTATTCCCTGGGTACTCTCTTTGTATACTTTTGATTATACGGGTCGTGTCCGGGATTTACGGGAAATCGCGGGTTTTCGTTTCCCGGCGATTAAACTTCTTTTATTCAGCGTCTTCTCAAAAATGAAAACATTTTTGAAAACTGCAAGTCCCATTCGTTTTAGTGGTGAAAAAATAATTTAAAAAATCGTTCTGAAAATGAGTTTATTCACAGGGTACTTTCTTTGTATACATTCAACTATACGGGCCGAGCCAGGGATTTACGGGAAATGGCGGGTTTTCGTTTGCCGGCGATTAAACTTCTTTTATTCAGCGTCTTCTCAAAAATGAAAACATTTTTGAAAACTGCAAGTCTCATTCGTTCTAGTGGTGCAGAAATAATTTGAAAAATCGTTCGGGAAATCAGTTTAATCCCTGGGTACTTTCTTTTATACATTCGACTATACAGGCCAAGTTCGGGATTTACAGGAAATCCCGGGTTTTCGTTTGCCAGCAATTAAACTTCTCTTATTCAGCGACTCATATAAAATGAAAACATTTTTGAAAACTACAAGTCTCATGCGTTTTAGTGGTGAAAAAATAATTTAAAAAATCGTTCGGGAAATGAGTTTATTCCCTGGGTACTCTCTTTGTATACTTTTGATTATACGGGTCGTGTCCGGGATTTACGGGAAATCGCGGGTTTTCGTTTGCCGGCGATTAAACTTGTTTTATTTAGCGTCTCATCAAAAATGAAAATATTGTTGAAAACTACAAGTCTAATGCGTTTTAGTGGTGAAAAAATAATTTAAAATATCGTTCGGGAAATGAGTTTACTCCCTGAGTACTTTCTTTGTATACTTTTGACTATACGGGCCGAGTACGGGATTTACGGGAAATCGCGGATTTTCGTTTGCCGGCGAATAAACTTGTTTTATTTAGCTTCTCCTAAAAAATGAAAAAAATTTTTTGAAAACTACAAGTGTCATGCGTTTTAGTGGTGAAAAATAATTTAAAAAATCCTTCTGAAAATGAGTTTATTCACAGGGTACTTTCTTTGTATACATTCAACTATACGGGCCGAGCCAGGGATTTACGGGAAAAGCGGGTTTTCGGTTGTCGGCGAATAAACTGCCTTCATTCGACGTCTCATCAAAAATGTAAACATTTTTGAATACTACAAGTCTCATTCGTTCTAGTGGTGCATAAATAAATTGATAAATCGTTCGGGAAATCAGTTTACTCCCTGGGTACTTTCTTTTACACGTTCGACTATACGGGCCAAGTTCGGGATTTACAGGAAATCCCGGGTTTTCGTTTGCCAGCGATTAAACTTGTTTTATTTAGCGTCTCATTAAAAATGAAAACATTGTTGAAAACTACAAGTCTCATGCGTTTTAGTGGTGAAAAAATAATTTAAAATATCGTTCGGGAAATGAGTTTACTCCCTGGGTACTTTCTTTGTATACTTTTGACTATACGGGCCGAGTCCGGGATTTGCGGGAAATCGCAGGTTTTCGTTTGCCGGCGATTAAACTTCTTTTATTCAGCGTCTCATCAAAAATGAAAACATTTTTGAAAACTACAAGTGTCATGCGTTTTAGTGGTGAAAAAATAATTTAAAATATCGTTCGGGAAATGAGTTTACTCCCTGAGTACTTTCTTTGTATACTTTTGACTATACGGGCCGAGTACGGGATTTACGGGAAATCGCGGGTTTTCGTTTGCCGGCGATTAAACTTCTTTTTTTTAGCGTCTTCTCAAAAATGAAAACATTTTTGAAAACTACAAGTCTCATGCGTTTTAGTGGTGAAAAAATAATTTAAAAAATCGTTCTGAAAATGAGTTTATTCACAGGGTACTTTCTTTGTATACATTCAACTATACGGGCCGAGCCAGGGATTTACGGGAAAAGCGGGTTTTCGGTTGTCGGCGATTAAACTGCCTTCATTCGGCGTCTCATCAAAAATGTAAACATTTTTGAATACTACAAGTCTCATTCGTTCTAGTGGTGCAGAAATAATTTGAAAAATCGTTCGGGAAATCAGTTTAATTCCTGGGTACTTTCTTTTATACATTCGACTATACGGGCCAAGTTCGGGATTTACAGGAAATCCCGGGTTTTCGTTTGCCAGCAATTAAACTTCTCTTATTCAGCGACTCATATAAAATGAAAACATTTTTGAAAACTACAAGTCTCATGCGTTTTAGTGGTGAAAAAATAATTTAAAAAATCGTTCGGGAAATGAGTTTATTCCCTGGGTACTCTCTTTGTATACTTTTGATTATACGGGTCGTGTCCGGGATTTACGGGAAATCGCGGGTTTTCGTTTGCCGGCGATTAAACTTGTTTTATTTAGCGTCTCATCAAAAATGAAAATATTGTTGAAAACTACAAGTCTCATGCGTTTTAGTGGTGAAAAAATAATTTAAAATATCGTTCGGGAAATGAGTTTACTCCCTGAGTACTTTCTTTGTATACTTTTGACTATACGGGCCGAGTACGGGATTTACGGGAAATCGCGGGTTTTCGTTTCCCGGCGATTAAACTTCTTTTATTCAGCGTCTTCTCAAAAATGAAAACATTTTTGAAAACTGCAAGTCCCATTCGTTTTAGTGGTGAAAAAATAATTTAAAAAATCGTTCTGAAAATGAGTTTATTCACAGGGTACTTTCTTTGTATACATTCAACTATACGGGCCGAGCCAGGGATTTACGGAAAAAGCGGGTTTTCGGTTGTCAGCGATTAAACTGCCTTCATTCGTCGTCTCATCAAAAATGTAAACATTTTTGAATACTACAAGTCTCATTCGTTCTAGTGGTGCAGAAATAATTTGAAAAATCGTTCGGGAAATCAGTTTACTCCCTGGGTACTTTCTTTTATACATTTGACTATACGGGCCAAGTTCGGGATTTACAGGAAATCCCGGGTTTTCGTTTGCCAGCGATTAAACTTCTCTTATTCAGCGTCTCATCTAAAATGAAAACATTTTTTAAAACTACAAGTCTCATGCGTTTTAGTGGTGAAAAAATAATTTAAAAAATCGTTCGGGAAATGAGTTTATTCCCTGGGTACTCTCTTTGTATACTTTTGATTATACGGGTCGTGTCCAGGATTTACGGGAAATCGCGGGTTTTCGTTTGCCGGCGATTAAACTTGTTTTATTTAGCGTCTCATCAAAAATGAAAATATTGTTAAAAACTACAAGTCTAATGCGTTTTAGTGGTGAAAAAATAATTTAAAATATCGTTCGGGAAATGAGTTTACTCCCTGAGTACTTTCTTTGTATACTTTTGACTATACGGGCCGAGTACGGGATTTACGGGAAATCGCAGATTTTCGTTTGCCGGCGAATAAACTTGTTTTATTTAGCTTCTCCTAAAAAATGAAAAAAAAATTTTGAAAACTACAAGTGTCATGCGTTTTAGTGGTGAAAAATAATTTAAAAAATCCTTCTGAAAATGAGTTTATTCACAGGGTACTTTTTTTGTATACATTCAACTATACGGGCCGAGCCAGGGATTTACGGGAAAAGCGCGTTTTCGGTTGTCGGCGAATAAACTGCCTTCATTCGGCGTCTCATCAAAAATGTAAACATTTTTGAATACTACAAGTCTCATTCGTTCTAGTGGTGCATAAATAAATTGATAAATCGTACGGGAAATCAGTTTACTCCCTGGGTACTTTCTTTTATACGTTCGATTATACGGGCCAAGTTCGGGATTTACAGGAAATCCCGGGTTTTCGTTTGGCAGCGATTAAACTTGTTTTATTTAGCGTGTCATCAAAAATGAAAACATTGTTGAAAACTACAAGTCTCATGCGTTTTAGTGGTGAAAAAATAATTTAAAATATCGTTCGGGAAATGAGTTTACTCCCTGAGTACTTTCTTTGTATACTTTTGACTATACGGGCCGAGTACGGGATTTACAGGAAATCCCGGGTTTTCGTTTGCCGGCGATTAAACTTGTTTTTTTCAGCGTCTTCTCAAAAATGAAAACATTTTTGAAAACTACAAGTCTCATGCGTTTTAGTGGTGAAAAAATAATTTAAAAAATCGTTCTGAAAATGAGTTTATTCACAGGGTACTTTCTTTGTATACATTCAACTATACGGGCCGAGCCAGGGATTTACGGAAAAAGCGGTTTTTCGGTTGTCAGCGATTAAACTGCCTTCATTCGGCGTCTCATCAAAAATGTAAACATTTTTGAATACTACAAGTCTCATTCGTTCTAGTGGTGCAGAAATAATTTGAAAAATCGTTCGGGAAATCAGTTTACTCCCTGGGTACTTTCTTTTATACATTTGACTATACGGGCCAAGTTCGGGATTTACAGGAAATCCCGGGTTTTCGTTTGCCAGCGATTAAACTTCTCTTATTCAGCGTCTCATCTAAAATGAAAACATTTTTGAAAACTACAAGTCTCATGCGTTTTAGTGGTGAAAAAATAATTTAAAAAATCGTTCGGGAAATGAGTTTATTCCCTGGGTACTCTCTTTGTATACTTTTGATTATACGGGTCGTGTCCGGGATTTACGGGAAATCGCGGGTTTTCGTTTGCCGGCGATTAAACTTGTTTTATTTAGCGTCTCATCAAAAATGAAAATATTGTTGAAAACTACAAGTCTAATGCGTTTTAGTGGTGAAAAAATAATTTAAAATATCGTTCGGGAAATGAGTTTACTCCCTGAGTACTTTCTTTGTATACTTTTGACTATACGGGCCGAGTACGGGATTTACGGGAAATCGCGGATTTTCGTTTGCCGGCGAATAAACTTGTTTTATTTAGCTTCTCTTAAAAAATGAAAAAAAATTTTTTAAAACTACAAGTGTCATGCGTTTTAATGGTGAAAAATAATTTAAAAAATCCTTCTGAAAATGAGCTTATTCACAGGGTACTTTCTTTGTATACATTCAACTATACGGGCCGAGCCAGGGATTTACGGGAAAAGCGGGTTTTCGGTTGTCGGCGAATAAACTGCCTTCATTCGGCGTCTCATCAAAAATGTAAACATTTTTGAATACTACAAGTCTCATTCGTTCTAGTGGTGCAGAAATAATTTGAAAAATCGTTCGGGAAATCAGTTTACTCCCTGGGTACTTTCTTTTATACGTTCGACTATACGGGCCAAGTTCGGGATTTACAGGAAATCCCGGGTTTTCGTTTGACAGCGATTAAACTTGTTTTATTTAGCGTCTCATCAAAAATGAAAACATTGTTGAAAACTACAAGTCTCATGCGTTTTAGTGGTGAAAAAATAATTTAAAATATCGTTCGGGAAATGAGTTTACTCCCTGAGTACTTTCTTTGTATACTTTTGACTATACGGGCCGAGCCAGGGATTTACGGAAAAAGCGGGTTTTCGGTTGTCAGCGATTAAACTGCCTTCATTCGGCGTCTCATCAAAAATGTAAACATTTTTGAATACTACAAGTCTCATTCGTTCTAGTGGTGCAGAAATAATTTGAAAAATCGTTCGGGAAATCAGTTTACTCCCTGGGTACTTTCTTTTATACATTTGACTATACGGGCCAAGTTCGGGATTTACAGGAAATCCCGGGTTTTCGTTTGCCAGCGATTAAACTTCTCTTATTCAGCGTCTCATCTAAAATGAAAACATTTTTGAAAACTACAAGTCTCATGCGTTTTAGTGGTGAAAAAATAATTTAAAAAATCGTTCGGGAAATGAGTTTATTCCCTGGGTACTCTCTTTGTATACTTTTGATTATACGGGTCGTGTCCGGGATTTACGGGAAATCGCGGGTTTTCGTTTGCCGGCGATTAAACTTGTTTTATTTAGCGTCTCATCAAAAATGAAAATATTGTTGAAAACTACAAGTCTAATGCGTTTTAGTGGTGAAAAAATAATTTAAAATATCGTTCGGGAAATGAGTTTACTCCCTGAGTACTTTCTTTGTATACTTTTGACTATACAGGCCGAGTACGGGATTTACGGGAAATCGCGGATTTTCGTTTGCCGGCGAATAAACTTGTTTTATTTAGCTTCTCTTAAAAAATGAAAAAAAAATTTTGAAAACTACAAGTGTCATGCGTTTTAGTGGTGAAAAATAATTTAAAAAATCCTTCTGAAAATGAGCTTATTCACAGGGTACTTTCTTTGTATACATTCAACTATACGGGCCGAGCCAGGGATTTACGGGAAAAGCGGGTTTTCGGTTGTCGGCGAATAAACTGCCTTCATTCGGCGTCTCATCAAAAATGTAAACATTTTTGAATACTACAAGTCTCATTCGTTCTAGTGGTGCAGAAATAATTTGAAAAATCGTTCGGGAAATCAGTTTACTCCCTGGGTACTTTCTTTTATACGTTCGACTATACGGGCCAAGTTCGGGATTTACAGGAAATCCCGGGTTTTCGTTTGACAGCGATTAAACTTGTTTTTTTTAGCGTCTCATCAAAAATGAAAACATTGTTGAAAACTACAAGTCTCATGCGTTTTAGTGGTGAAAAAATAATTTAAAAAATCGTTCGGGAAATGAGTTTACTCCCTGGGTACTCTCTTTGTATACTTTTGATTATACGGGTCGTGTCCGGGATTTACGGGAAATCGCGGGTTTTCGTTTGCCGGCGATTAAACTTGTTTTATTTAGCGTCTCATCAAAAATGAAAACATTTTTAAAAACTACAAGTCTCATGCGTTTTAGTGGTGCAGAAATAATTTGAAAAATCGTTCGGGAAATCAGTTTACTCCCTGGGTACTTTCTTTTATACATTTGACTATACGGGCCAAGTTCGGGATTTACAGGAAATCCCGGGTTTTCGTTTGCCAGTGATTAAACTTCTCTTATTCAGCGTCTCATCTAAAATGAAAACATTTTTGAAAACTACAAGTCTCATGCGTTTTAGTGGTGAAAAAATAATTTAAAAAATCGTTCGGGAAATGAGTTTATTCCCTTGGTACTCTCTATGTATACTTTTGATTATACGGGTCGTGTCCGGGATTTACGGGAAATCGCGGGTTTTCGTTTGCCGGCGATTAAACTTGTTTTATTTAGCGTCTCATCAAAAATGAAAATATTGTTGAAAACTACAAGGCTAATGCGTTTTAGTGGTGAAAAAATAATTTAAAATATCGTTCGGGAAATGAGTTTACTCCCTGAATACTTTCTTTGTATACTTTTGACTATACGGGCCGAGTACGGGATTTACGGGAAATCGCGGATTTTCGTTTGCCGGCGAATAAACTTGTTTTATTTAGCTTCTCTTAAAAAATGAAAAAAATTTTTTGAAAACTACAAGTGTCATGCGTTTTAGTGGTGAAAAATAATTTAAAAAATCCTTCTGAAAATGAGCTTATTCACAGGGTACTTTCTTTGTATACATTCAACTATACGGGCCGAGCCAGGGATTTACGGGAAAAGCGGGTTTTCGGTTGTCGGCGAATAAACTGCCTTCATTCGGCGTCTCATCAAAAATGTAAACATTTTTGAATACTACAAGTCTCATTCGTTCTAGTGGTGCAGAAATAATTTGAAAAATCGTTCGGGAAATCAGTTTACTCCCTGGGTACTTTCTTTTATACGTTCGACTATACGGGCCAAGTTCGGGATTTACAGGAAATCCCGGGTTTTCGTTTGACAGCGATTAAACTTGTTTTATTTAGCGTCTCATCAAAAATGAAAACATTGTTGAAAACTACAAGTCTCATGCGTTTTAGTGGTGAAAAAATAATTTAAAATATCGTTCGGGAAATGAGTTTACTCCCTGAGTATTTTCTTTGTATACTTTTGACTATACGGGCCGAGTACGGGATTTACAGGAAATCCCGGGTTTTCGTTTGCCAGCGATTAAACTTCTTTTATTCAGCGTCTTCTCAAAAATGAAAACATTTTTGAAAACTACAAGTCTCATGCGTTTTAGTGGTGAAAAAATAATTTAAAAAATCGTTCGGGAAATGAGTTTACTCCGTGGGTACTCTCTTTGTATACTTTTGATTATACGGGTCGTGTCCGGGATTTACGGGAAATCGCGGGTTTTCGTTTTCCGGCGATTAAACTTGTTTTATTTAGCGTCTCATCAAAAATGAAAACATTTTTGAAAACTACAAGTCTCATGCGTTTTAGTGGTGAAAAAATAATTTAAAAAATCGTTCGGGAATTGAGTTTACGCCCTGGGTACTTTCTTTGTATAATTTTGACTATACGGGCCGAGTCCGGGATTTAGGGGAAATCGCGGGTTTTCGTTTGCCGGCGAATAAACTTCATTTATTTATCGTCTCATCAAAAATGAAAACATTTTTAAAAACTACAAGTCTCATGCGTTTTAGTGGTGAAAAAATAATTTAAAAAATCGTTCGGGAAATGAGTTTACTCCCTGGGTACTTTCTTTGTATACTTTTGACTATACGGGCCGAGTCCGGGATTTGCGGGAAATCGCAGGTTTTCGTTTGCCGGCGATTAAACTTCTTTTATTCAGCGTCTCATCAAAAATGAAAACATTTTTGAAAACTACAAGTGTCATGCGTTTTAGTGGTGAAAAAATGATTTAAAAAATCGTTCGGGAAATGAGTTTACTCCCTGGGTACTCTCTTTGTATACTTTTGATTATACGGGTCTTTTCCGGGATTTACGGGAAATCGCGGATTTTTGTTTGCCGGCGAATAAACTTGTTTTATTTAGCGTCTCATCAAAAATGAAAATTTTTTTGAAAACTACAAGTCTCATGCGTTTTAGTGGTGAAAAAATAATTTAAAAAATCGTTCTGAAAATGAGTTTATTCACAGGGTACTTTCTTTGTATACATTCAACTATACGGGCCGAGCCAGGGATTTACGGGAAAAGCGGGTTTTCGGTTGTCAGCGATTAAACTTGTTTTATTTAGCGTCTCATCAAAAATGAAAACATTGTTGAAAACTACAAGTCTCATGCGTTTTAGTGGTGAAAAAATAATTTAAAAAATCGTTCGGGAAATGAGTTTACTTCCTGGGTACTTTCTTTGTATACTTTTGACTATACGGGCGGAGTCCGGGATTTACGGGAAATCGCGGGTTTTCGTTTGCCGGCGATTAAACTTGTTTTATTTAGCGTCTCATCAAAAATGAAAATATTGTTGAAAACTACAAGTCTCATGCGTTTTAGTGGTGAAAAAATAATTTAAAATATCGTTCGGGAAATGAGTTTACTCCCTGAGTACTTTCTTTGTATACTTTTGACTATACGGGCCGAGTACGGGATTTACGGGAAATCGTGGGTTTTCGTTTGCCGGCGATTAAACTTGTTTTATCTAGCGTCTCATCAAAAATGAAAACATTGTTGAAAACTACAAGTCTCATGCGTTTTAGTGGTGAAAAAATAATTTAAAATATCGTTATCGTTGACTATACGGGCCGAGTACGGGATTTACGGGAACGATATTTTAAATTATTTTTTCACCACTAAAACGCATGAGACTTGTAGTTTTCAACAATGTTTTCATTTTTGATGAGACGCTAAATAAAACAAGTTTAATCGCCGGCAAACGAAAACCCACGATTTCCCGTAAATCCCGGACACGACCCGTATAATCAAAAGTATACAAAGAGAGTACCCAGGGAATAAACTCATTTCCCGAACGATTTTTTAAATTATTTTTTCACCACTAAAACGCATGAGACTTGTAATTTTCAAAAATGTTTTCATTTTTGATGAGACGCTGAATAAAAGAAGTTTAATCGCTGGCAAACGAAAACCCGGGATTTCCTGTAAATCCCAAACTTGGCCCGTATAGTCGAATGCATAAAAGAAAGTACCCAGGGAGTAAACTCATTTCCTGAACGATTTTTTAAATTATTTCTGCACCACTAGAACGAATGAGACTTGTAGTATTCAAAAATGTTTACATTTTTGATGAGACGCGGAATGAAGGCAGTTTAATCGCCGACAACCGAAAACCCGCTTTTCCCGTAAATCCCTGGCTCGGCCCGTATAGCTGAATGTATACAAAGAAAGTACCCTGTGAATAAACTCATTTTCAGAACGATTTTTTAAATTATTTTTTCACCACTAAAACGCATGAGACTTGTAGTTTTCAAAACTTTTTTCATTTTTGATGAGACGCTAAATAAAACAAGTTTATTCGCCGGCAAACGAAAATCCGCGATTTCCCGTAAATCCCGGAAACGACCCGTATAATCAAAAGTATACAAAGAAAGTACCCAGGGAGTAAACTCATTTCCCGAACGATTTCTTAAATTATCTTTTCACCACTAAAACGCATGAGACTTGTAGTTTTCAAAAATGTTTTCATTTTTGTAAGACGCTGAATAAAAGAAGTTTAATCGCTGGCAAACGAAAACCCGGGATTTCCTGTAAATCCCGAACTTGGCCCGTATAGTCGAATGTATAAAAGAAAGTACCCAGGGAATAAACTCATTTCCCGAACGATTTTTTAAATTATTTTTTCACCACTAAAACGCACGAGACTTGTAGTTTTTAAAAATGTTTTTATTTTTGAGAAGACGCTGAATAAAAGAAGTTTAAGCGCCGGCAAACGAAAACCCGCGATTTCCCGTAAATCCCGTACTCGGCCCGTATAGTCAAAAGTATACAAAGAAAGTACTCAGGGAGTAAACTCATTTCCCGAACGATATTTTAAATTATTTTTTCACCACTAAAACGCACGAGACTTGTAGTTTTCAACAATATTTTCATTTTTGATGAGACGCTAAATAAAACAAGTTTAATCGCCGGCAAACGAAAACCTGCGATTTCCCGTAAATCCCGGACTCGGCCCGTATAGTCAAAAGTATACAAAGAAAGTTTAGCGTCTCATCAAAAATGAAAACGTTTTTAAAAACTACAAGTCTCATGCTTTTTAGTGGTGAAAAAATAATTTAAAAAATCGTTCGGGAAATGAGTTTACTCCCTGGGTACTTTCTTTGTATACTTTTGACTATACGGGCCGAGTCCGGGATTTACGGGAAATCGCGGGTTTTCGTTTGCCGGCGATAAAACTACTTTTATTCAGCGTCTCATCAAAAATGAAAACATTTTTGAAAACTACAAGTGTCATGCGTTTTAGTGGTGAAAAAATGATTTAAAAAATCGTTCGGGAAATGAGTTTACTCCCTGGGTACTCTCTTTGTATACTTTTGATTATACGGGTCGTGTCCGGGATTTACGGGAAATCGCGGGTTTTCGTTTGCCGGCGATTAAACTTGTTTTATTTAGCGTCCCATCAAAAATGAAAACATTGTTGAAAACTACAAGTCTCATGCGTTTTAGTGGTGAAAAAATAATTTAGAAAATCGTTCGGGAAATGAGTTTATTCCCTGGGTACTCTCTTTGTATATTTTTGATTATACGGGTCGTGTCCGGGATTTACGGGAAATCGCGGGTTTTCGTTTGCCGGCGATTAAACTTGTTTTATTTAGCGTCTTATCAAAAATGAAAACATTGTTGAAAACTACAAGTCTCATGCGTTTTAGTGGTGAAAAAATAATTTAAAATATCGTTCGGGAAATGAGTTTACTCCCTGAGTACTTTCTTTGTATACTTTTGACTATACGGGCCGAGTACGGGATTTACGGGAAATCGCGGGTTTTCGTTTGCCGGCGATTAAACTTCTTTTATTCAGCGTCTTCTCAAAAATGAAAACATTTTTGAAAACTACAAGTCTCATGCGTTTTAGTGGTGAAAAAATAATTTAAAATATCGTTCGGGAAATGAGTTTACTCCCTGAGTACTTTCTTTGTATACTTTTGACTATACGGGCCGAGTACGGGATTTACGGGAAATCGCGGGTTTTCGTTTGCCGGCGATTAAACTTCTTTTATTCAGCGTCTTTTCAAAAATGAAAACATTTTTGAAAACTACAAGTCTCATGCGTTTTAGTGGTGAAAAAATAATTTAAAAAATCGTTCTGAAAATGAGTTTATTCACAGGGTACTTTCTTTGTATACATTCAACTATACGGGCCGAGTCCGGGATTTACGGGAAATCGCGGGTTTTCGTTTGCCGGCGATAAAACTACTTTTATTCAGCGTCTTATCAAGAATGAAAACATTTTTGAAAACTACAAGTGTCATGCGTTTTAGTGGTGAAAAAATGATTTAAAAAATCGTTCGGGAAATGAGTTTACTCCCTGGGTACTCTCTTTGTATACTTTTGATTATACGGGTCGTGTCCGGGATTTACGGGAAATCGCGGGTTTCCGTTTGCCGGCGATTAAACTTGTTTTATTTAGCGTCTCATCAAAAATGAAAACATTGTTGAAAACTACAAGTCTCATGCGTTTTAGTGGTGAAAAAATAATTTAGAAAATCGTTCGGGAAATGAGTTTGTTCCCTGGGTACTCTCTTTGTATACTTTTGATTATACGGGTCGTGTCCGGGATTTACGGGAAATCGCGGGTTTTCGTTTGCCGGCGATTAAACTTGTTTTATTTAGCGTCTTATCAAAAATGAAAACATTGTTGAAAACTACAAGTCTCATGCGTTTTAGTGGTGAAAAAATAATTTAAAATAACGTTCGGGAAATGAGTTTACTCCCTGAGTACTTTCTTTGTATACTTTTGACTATACGGGCCGAGTACGGGATTTACGGGAAATCGCGGGTTTTCGTTTGCCGGCGATTAAACTTCTTTTATTCAGCGTCTTCTCAAAAATGAAAACATTTTTGAAAACTACAACTCTCATGCGTTTTAGTGGTGAAAAAATAATTTAAAATATCGTTCGGGAAATGAGTTTACTCCCTGAGTACTTTCTTTGTATACTTTTGACTATACGGGCCGAGTACGGGATTTACGGGAAATCGCGGGTTTTCGTTTGCCGGCGATTAAACTTCTTTTATTCAGCGTCTTTTCAAAAATGAAAACATTTTTGAAAACTACAAGTCTCATGCGTTTTAGTGGTGAAAAAATAATTTAAAAAATCGTTCTGAAAATGAGTTTATTCACAGGGTACTTTCTTTGTATACATTCAACTATACGGGCCGAGTACCGGATTTACGGGAAATCGCGGGTTTTCGTTTGCCGGCGATTAAACTTCTTTTATTCAGCGTCTTCTCAAAAATGAAAACATTTTTGAAAACTACAACTCTCATGCGTTTTAGTGGTGAAAAAATAATTTAAAATATCGTTCGGGAAATGAGTTTACTCCCTGAGTACTTTCTTTGTATACTTTTGACTATACGGGCCGAGTACGGGATTTACGGGAAATCGCGGGTTTTCGTTTGCCGGCGATTAAACTTCTTTTATTCAGCGTCTTTTCAAAAATGAAAACATTTTTGAAAACTACAAGTCTCATGCGTTTTAGTGGTGAAAAAATAATTTAAAAAATCGTTCTGAAAATGAGTTTATTCACAGGGTACTTTCTTTGTATACATTCAACTATACGGGCCGAGTACCGGATTTACGGGAAATCGCGGGTTTTCGTTTGCCGGCGATTAAACTTCTTTTATTCAGCGTCTTCTCAAAAATGAAAACATTTTTGAAAACTACAAGTCTCATGCGTTTTAGTGGTGAAAAAATAATTTAAAAAATCGTTCGGGAAATGAGTTTATTCCCTGGGTACTTTCTTTATATACTTTTGACTATACTGGCCGAGTACCGGATTTACGGGAAATCGCCGGTTTTCGTTTGCCGGCGATTAAATTTCTTTTATTCAGCGTCTTATCAAAAATGAAAAAATTTTTGAAAACTACAAGTGTCATGCGTTTTAGTGGTGAAAAAATAATTTAAAATATCGTTCGGGAAATGAGTTTACTCCCTGGGTACTCTCTTTGTATACTTTTGATTATACGGGTCGTGTCCGGGATTTACGTGAAATCGCGGGTTTTCGTTTGCCGGCGATTAAACTTGTTTTATTTAGCGTCTTATCAAAAATGAAAACATTGTTGAAAACTACAAGTCTCATGCGTTTTAGTGGTGAAAAAATAATTTAAAATATCGTTCGGGAAATGAGTTTACTCACTGAGTACTTTCTTTTTATACTTTTGACTATACGGGCCGAGTACGGGATTTACGGGAAATCGCAGGTTTTCGTTTGCCGGCGATTAAACTTCTTTTATTCAGCGTCTTTTCAAAAATGAAAACATTTTTGAAAACTACAAGTCTCATCCGTTTCAGTGCTGAAAAATAATTTAAAAAATCGTTCTGAAAATGAGTTTATTCACAGGGTACTTTCTTTGTATACATTCAACTATACGGACCGAGTACCGGATTTACGGGAAATCGTGGGTTTTCGTTTGCCGGCGATTAAACTTCTTTTATTCAGCGTCTTCTCAAAAATGATAACATTTTTGAAAACTACAAGTCTCGTGCGTTTTAGTGGTGAAAAAATAATTTAAAAAATCGTTTGGGAAATGAGTTTATTCCCTGGGTACTTTCTTTATATACTTTTGACTATACGGGCCGAGTACCGGATTTACGGGAAATCGCGGGTTTTCGTTTGCCGGCGATTAAACTTCTCTTATTCAGCGTCTTATCAAAAATGAAAACATTTTTGAAAACTACAAGTGTCATGCGTTTTAGTGGTGAAAAAATAATTTAAAATATCGTCGGGAAATGAGTTTACTCCCTGGGTACTTTCTTTGTATAATTTTGACTATACGGGCCGCGTCCGGGATTTAGGGGAAATCGCGGGTTTTCGTTTGCCGGCGAATAAACTTCATTTATTTAGCGTCTCATCAAAAATGAAAACATTTTTAAAAACTACAAGTCTCATGCTTTTTAGTGGTGAAAAAATAATTTAAAAAATCGTTCGGGAAATGAGTTTACTCCCTGGGTACTTTCTTTGTATACTTTTGACTATACGGGCCGAGTCCGGGATTTACGGGAAATCGCGGGTTTTCGTTTGCCGGCGATAAAACTACTTTTATTCAGCGTCTCATCAAAAATGAAAACATTTTTGAAAACTACAAGTGTCATGCGTTTTAGTGGTGAAAAAATGATTTAAAAAATCGTTCGGGAAATGAGTTTACTCCCTGGGTACTCTCTTTGTATACTTTTGATTATACGGGTCGTGTCCGGGATTTACGGGAAATCGCGGGTTTCCGTTTGCCGGCGATTAAACTTGTTTTATTTAGCGTCTCATCAAAAATGAAAACATTGTTAAAAACTACAAGTCTCATGCGTTTTAGTGGTGAAAAAATAATTTAGAAAATCGTTCGGGAAATGAGTTTATTCCCTGGGTACTCTCTTTGTATACTTTTGATTATACGGGTCGTGTCCGGGATTTACGGGAAATCGCGGGTTTTCGTTTGCCGGCGATTAAACTTGTTTTATTTAGCGTCTCATCAAAAATGAAAACATTGTTGAAAACTACAAGTCTCATGCGTTTTAGTGGTGAAAAAATAATTTAAAATATCGTTCGGGAAATGAGTTTACTCCCTGAGTACTTTCTTTGTATACTTTTGACTATACGGGCCGAGTACGGGATTTACGGGAAATGGCGGGTTTTCGTTTGCCGGCGATTAAACTTCTTTTATTCAGCGTCTTCTCAAAAATGAAAACATTTTTGAAAACTACAAGTCTCATGCGTTTTAGTGGTGAAAAAATAATTTAAAATATCGTTCGGGAAATGAGTTTACTCCCTGAGTACTTTCTTTGTATACTTTTGACTATACGGGCCGAGTACGGGATTTACGGGAAATCGCGGGTTTTCGTTTGCCGGCGATTAAACTTCTTTTATTCAGCGTCTTTTCAAAAATGAAAACATTTTTGAAAACTACAAGTCTCATGCGTTTTAGTGGTGAAAAAATAATTTAAAAAATCGTTCTGAAAATGAGTTTATTCACAGGGTACTTTCTTTGTATAATTTTGACTATACGGGCCGCGTCCGGGATTTAGGGGAAATCGCGGGTTTTCGTTTGCCGGCGAATAAACTTCATTTATTTAGCGTCTCATCAAAAATGAAAACATTTTTAAAAACTACAAGTCTCATGCTTTTTAGTGGTGAAAAAATAATTTAAAAAATCGTTCTGAAAATGAGTTTATTCACAGGGTACTTTCTTTGTATAATTTTGACTATACGGGCCGCGTCCGGGATTTAGGGGAAATCGCGGGTTTTCGTTTGCCGGCGAATAAACTTCATTTATTTAGCGTCTCATCAAAAATGAAAACATTTTTAAAAACTACAAGTCTCATGCTTTTTAGTGGTGAAAAAATAATTTAAAAAATCGTTCGGGAAATGAGTTTACTCCCTGGGTACTTTCTTTGTATACTTTTGACTATACGGGCCGAGTCCGGGATTTACGGGAAATCGCGGGTTTTCGTTTGCCGGCGATAAAACTACTTTTATTCAGCGTCTCATCAAAAATGAAAACATTTTTGAAAACTACAAGTGTCATGCGTTTTAGTGGTGAAAAAATGATTTAAAAAATCGTTCGGGAAATGAGTTTACTCCCTGGGTACTCTCTTTGTATACTTTTGATTATACGGGTCGTGTCCGGGATTTACGGGAAATCGCGGGTTTCTGTTTGCCGGCGATTAAACTTGTTTTATTTAGCGTCTCATCAAAAATGAAAACATTGTTAAAAACTACAAGTCTCATGCGTTTTAGTGGTGAAAAAATAATTTAGAAAATCGTTCGGGAAATGAGTTTATTCCCTGGGTACTCTCTTTGTATACTTTTGATTATACGGGTCGTGTCCGGGATTTACGGGAAATCGCGGGTTTTCGTTTGCCGGCGATTAAACTTGTTTTATTTAGCGTCTCATCAAAAATGAAAACATTGTTGAAAACTACAAGTCTCATGCGTTTTAGTGGTGAAAAAATAATTTAAAATATCATTCGGGAAATGAGTTTACTCCCTGAGTGCTTTCTTTGTATACTTTTGACTATACGGGCCGAGTACGGGATTTACGGGAAATGGCGGGTTTTCGTTTGCCGGCGATTAAACTTCTTTTATTCAGCGTCTTCTCAAAAATGAAAACATTTTTGAAAACTACAAGTCTCATGCGTTTTAGTGGTGAAAAAATAATTTAAAATATCGTTCCGGAAATGAGTTTACTCCCTGAGTACTTTCTTTGTATACTTTTGACTATACGGGCCGAGTACGGGATTTACGGGAAATCGCGGGTTTTCGTTTGCCGGCGATTAAACTTCTTTTATTCAGCGTCTTTTCAAAAATGAAAACATTTTTGAAAACTACAAGTCTCATGCGTTTTAGTGGTGAAAAAATAATTTAAAAAATCGTTCTGAAAATGAGTTTATTCACAGGGTACTTTCTTTGTATAATTTTGACTATACGGGCCGCGTCCGGGATTTAGGGGAAATCGCGGGTTTTCGTTTGCCGGCGAATAAACTTCATTTATTTAGCGTCTCATCAAAAATGAAAACATTTTTAAAAACTACAAGTCTCATGCTTTTTAGTGGTGAAAAAATAATTTAAAAAATCGTTCTGAAAATGAGTTTATTCACAGGGTACTTTCTTTGTATAATTTTGACTATACGGGCCGCGTCCGGGATTTAGGGGAAATCGCGGGTTTTCGTTTGCCGGCGAATAAACTTCATTTATTTAGCGTCTCATCAAAAATGAAAACATTTTTAAAAACTACAAGTCTCATGCTTTTTAGTGGTGAAAAAATAATTTAAAAAATCGTTCGGGAAATGAGTTTACTCCCTGGGTACTCTCTTTGTATACTTTTGATTATACGGGTCGTGTCCGGGATTTACGGGAAATCGCGGGTTTCCGTTTGCCGGCGATTAAACTTGTTTTATTTAGCGTCTCATCAAAAATGAAAACATTGTTAAAAACTACAAGTCTCATGCGTTTTAGTGGTGAAAAAATAATTTAGAAAATCGTTCGGGAAATGAGTTTATTCCCTGGGTACTCTCTTTGTATACTTTTGATTATACGGGTCGTGTCCGGGATTTACGGGAAATCGCGGGTTTTCGTTTGCCGGCGATTAAACTTGTTTTATTTAGCGTCTCATCAAAAATAAAAACATTGTTGAAAACTACAAGTCTCATGCGTTTTAGTGGTGAAAAAATAATTTAAAATATCGTTCGGGAAATGAGTTTACTCCCTGAGTACTTTCTTTGTATACTTTTGACTATACGGGCCGAGTACGGGATTTACGGGAAATGGCGGGTTTTCGTTTGCCGGCGATTAAACTTCTTTTATTCAGCGTCTTCTCAAAAATGAAAACATTTTTGAAAACTACAAGTCTCATGCGTTTTAGTGGTGAAAAAATAATTTAAAATATCGTTCGGGAAATGAGTTTACTCCCTGGGTACTTTCTTTGTATAATTTTGACTATGCGGGCCGAGTCCGGGATGTAGGGGAAATCGCGGGTTTTCGTTTGCCGGCGAATAAACTTCATTTATTTAGCGTCTCATCAAAAATGAATACATTTTTAAAAACAACAAGTCTCATGCTTTTTAGTGGTGAAAAAATAATTTAAAAAATCGTTCGGGAAATGAGTTTACTCCCTGGGTTCTTTTTTTGTGTACTTTTGACTATACGGGCCAAGCCCGGGATTAACGGGAAATCGCGGGTTTTCGTTTGCCGGCGATTAAACTTCTTTTATTCAGCGTCTTATCAAAAATGAAAACATTTTTGAAAACTACAAGTCTCATGCGTTTTAGTGGTGAAAAAATAATTTAAAAAATCGTTCTGAAAATGAGTTTAGTCACAGGGTACTTTCTTTGTATACATTCAACTATACGGGCCAAGCTAGGGATTTACGGGAAAATCGGGTTTTCGGTTGTCCGCGATTAAACTGCTTTCATTCGGCGTCTCATCAAAAATGTAAACATTTTTGAATACTACAAGTCTCATTCGTTCTAGTGCTGCAGAAATAATTTGAAAAATCTTTCGGGAAATGAGTTTACTCACAGGGTACTTTCTTTATATACATTCGACTATACGGGCCAAGCCCGGGATTTACGGGAAATCGCGGATTTTCGTTTGCTGGCGATTAAACTTGTTTTATTTAGCGTCTCATCAAAAATGAAAACATTGTTGAAAACTACAAGTCTCATGCGTTTTAGTGGTGAAAAAATAATTTAAAATATCGTTCGGGAAATGAGTTTACTCCCTGAGTACTTTCTTTGTATACTTTTGACTATACGGGCCGAGTACGGGATTTACGGGAAATCGCGGGTTTTCGTTTGCCGGCGATTAAACTTGTTTTATTTAGCGTCTCATCAAAAATGAAAACATTGTTGAAAACTACAAGTCTCATGCGTTTTAGTGGTGAAAAAATAATTTAAAATATCGTTCGGGAAATGAGTTTACTCTCTGAGTACTTTCTTTGTATACTTTTGATTATATTGGCCATGATCGGGATTTACGGGAAATCGCGGGTTTTCGTTTGCAGGCGATTAAACTTGTTTTATTTAGCGTCTCATCAAAAATGAAAACATTGTTGAAAACTACAAGTCTCATGCGTTTTAGTGGTGAAAAAATAATTTAAAATATCGTTCGGGAAATGAGTTTACTCACAGGGTACTTTCTTTATATACATTCGACTATACGGGCCAAGCCCGGGATTTACGGGAAATCGCGGGTTTTCGTTTGCCGGCGATTAAACTTCTTTTATTCAGCGTCTTATCAAAAATGAAAACATTTTTGAAAACTACAAGTCTCATTCGTTCTAGTGCTGCAGAAATAATTTGAAAAATCTTTCGGGAAATGAGTTTACTCACAGGGTACTTTCTTTATATACATTCGACTATACGGGCCAAGCCCGGGATTTACGGGAAATCGCGGGTTTTCGTGTGCCGGCGATTAAACTTCTTTTATTTAGCGTCTCATCAAAAATGAAAATATTGTTGAAAACTACAAGTCGCATGCGTTTTAGTGGTGAAAAAATAATTTAAAAAATCGTTCGGGAAATGAGTTTACTCCTTGAGTACTTTCTTTGTATACTTTTGACTATACGGGTCGAGTACGGGATTTACGGGAAATCGCGGGTTTTCGTTTGCCGGCGATTAACTTGTTTTATTTAGCGTCTCATCAAAAATGAAAACATTGCTGAAAACCACAAGTCTCATGCGTTTTAGTGGTGAAAAAATAATTTAAAATATCGTTCAGGAAATGAGTTTACTCCCTGGGTATTTTCTTTGTATACTTTTGACTATATGGGCCATGT
The DNA here is from genome assembly GCF_029227915.1 of Hydractinia symbiolongicarpus. Lineage (NCBI taxonomy): Eukaryota > Metazoa > Cnidaria > Hydrozoa > Anthoathecata > Hydractiniidae > Hydractinia > Hydractinia symbiolongicarpus. Next base: position 1,237,948 of record NC_079886.1, read on the forward strand.
TCGGGATTTACAGGAAATTCCGGGTTTACGTTTGCCGGAGATCAAACTTCTTTCATTCAGCGTCTCATCAAAAATGAAAACATTTTTGAAAACTAACAATCTCATGCGTTTTAATGGTGAAAAAATAATTTAAAAAATCGTTCGGGAAATGAGTTTACTCCCTTTGTATACTTTTGACTATACGGGCAGAGTCCGGGATTTACGGGAAATCGCGGGGGTCTTTTTCCCGGCGATTAAACTTCCTTCATTCAGCGTCTCATCAAAAATGAAAATATTTTTAAAAACTACAAGTCTCATGCAATTTAGTGGTGAAAAAATAATTTAAAAAATCACTCGCGAAATTAGTTTACTCACAGGGTACTTTTTTATATACATTCGACTATACGGGCCAAGCCCGGGATTTACGGGAAATCGCGGGTTTTCGTTTGCCGGCAATTAAACTTCTTTTATTTAGCGTCTCATCAAAAATGAAAACATTTTTGAAAACTACAAGTCTCATGCGTTTTAGTGGTGAAGAAATAATTTAAAAAATCGTTCGGGAAATGAGTTTACTCCTTGAGTACTTTCTTTGTATACTTTTGACTGTACGGGCCGAGTACCGGATTTACAAAAAATCGCGGGTTTTCGTTTGCCGGCGATTAAACTTCTTAAATTCAGCGTCTTATCAAAAATGAAAACATTTTTGAAAACTACAAGCCTCATGCGTTTTAGTGGTGAAAAAATAATTTAAAAAATCGTTCTGAAAATGAGTTTACTCACAGGGTACTTTCTTTGTATACATTCGACTATAAGGGCCAGCCCGGGATTTACAGGAAATAGCGGGTTTTCGTTTGCCGGCGATTAAACTTCTTTTATTCAGCGTCTCATCAAAAATGAAAACATTTTTGAAAACTACAAGTCTCATGCGTTTTAGTAGTGAAAAAATAATTTAAAAAATCATTCGGGAAATCAGTTTACTCGCTGGGAACTTTTTTATGTACTTTTGACTATACGGGCCGAGTACCGGATTTACGGGAAATCGCGGGTTTTTGTTTGCCGGCGATTAAACTTCTTAAATTCAGCGTCTTATCAAAAATGAAAACATTTTTGAAAACTACAAGTCTCATGCGTTTTAGTGGTGAAAAAATAATTTAAAAAATCGTTCGGGAAATGAGTTTACTCCTTGAGTACTTTCTTTGTATACTTTTGACTATACGGGTCGAGTACGGGATTTACGGGAAATCGCGGGTTTTCGTTTGCCGGCGATTAACTTGTTTTATTTAGCGTCTCATCAAAAATGAAAACATTGCTGAAAACCACAAGTCTCATGCGTTTTAGTGGTGAAAAAATAATTTAAAATATCGTTCAGGAAATGAGTTTACTCCCTGGGTATTTTCTTTGTATACTTTTGACTATATGGGCCATGTTCGGGATTTACAGGAAATTCCGGGTTTACGTTTGCCGGAGATCAAACTTCTTTCATTCAGCGTCTCATCAAAAATGAAAACATTTTTGAAAACTAACAATCTCATGCGTTTTAATGGTGAAAAAATAATTTAAAAAATCGTTCGGGAAATGAGTTTACTCCCTTTGTATACTTTTGACTATACGGGCAGAGTCCGGGATTTACGGGAAATCGCGGGGGTCTTTTTCCCGGCGATTAAACTTCCTTCATTCAGCGTCTCATCAAAAATGAAAATATTTTTAAAAACTACAAGTCTCATGCAATTTAGTGGTGAAAAAATAATTTAAAAAATCACTCGCGAAATTAGTTTACTCACAGGGTACTTTTTTATATACATTCGACTATACGGGCCAAGCCCGGGATTTACGGGAAATCGCGGGTTTTCGTTTGCCGGCAATTAAACTTCTTTTATTTAGCGTCTCATCAAAAATGAAAACATTTTTGAAAACTACAAGTCTCATGCGTTTTAGTGGTGAAGAAATAATTTAAAAAATCGTTCGGGAAATGAGTTTACTCCTTGAGTACTTTCTTTGTATACTTTTGACTGTACGGGCCGAGTACCGGATTTACAAAAAATCGCGGGTTTTCGTTTGCCGGCGATTAAACTTCTTAAATTCAGCGTCTTATCAAAAATGAAAACATTTTTGAAAACTACAAGCCTCATGCGTTTTAGTGGTGAAAAAATAATTTAAAAAATCGTTCTGAAAATGAGTTTACTCACAGGGTACTTTCTTTGTATACATTCGACTATAAGGGCCAGCCCGGGATTTACAGGAAATAGCGGGTTTTCGTTTGCCGGCGATTAAACTTCTTTTATTCAGCGTCTCATCAAAAATGAAAACATTTTTGAAAACTACAAGTCTCATGCGTTTTAGTAGTGAAAAAATAATTTAAAAAATCATTCGGGAAATCAGTTTACTCGCTGGGAACTTTTTTATGTACTTTTGACTATACGGGCCGAGTACCGGATTTACGGGAAATCGCGGGTTTTTGTTTGCCGGCGATTAAACTTCTTAAATTCAGCGTCTTATCAAAAATGAAAACATTTTTGAAAACTACAAGTCTCATGCGTTTTAGTGGTGAAAAAATAATTTAAAAAATCGTTCTGAAAATGAGTTTACTCACAGGGTACTTTCTTTGTATACATTCGACTATAGGGGCCAAGCCCGGGATTTACAGGAAATCGCGGGTTTTCGTTTGCAGGCGATTAAACTTCTTTTATTCAGCGTCTCATCAAAAATGAAAACATTTTTGAAAACTACAAGTCTCATGCGTTTTAGTGGTCAAAAAATAATTTAAAAAATCGTTCGTGAAATGAGTTTACTCCCTGGGTACGTTCTTTGTATACTTTTGACTATATGGGCCGAGTACGGGATTTACGGGAAATCGCGGTTTTCGTTTGCCGGCGATTAAACTTCTTTTATTCAGCGTCTCATCAAAAATGAAAAAGTTTTTGAAAACTACAAGCCTCATGCGTTTTAGTGGTGAAAAAATAATTTAAAAAATCGTTCGTGAAATGAGTTTACTCCCTGGGTACGTTCTTTGTATACTTTTGACTATATGGGCCGAGTACGGGATTTACGGGAAATCGCGGTTTTCGTTTGCCGGCGATTAAACTTCTTTTATTCAGCGTCTCATCAAAAATGAAAAAGTTTTTGAAAACTACAAGTCTCATGCGTTTTAGTGGTGAAAAAATAATTAAAAAAAAATCGTTCGGGAAATGAATTTACTCCCTGGGTACTTTCTTTTATACATTCGACTATACGGGCCAAGTCCGGGATTTACGGGAAATCGCGGGTTTTCGTTTGCCGGCGATTAAACTTCATTTATTCAGCGTCTCATCAAAAATGAAAACATTTTTGAAAACTACAAGTCTCATGCGTTTTATTGGTGAAAAAATAATTTAAAAAATCGTTCGTGAAATGAGTTTACTCCATGGGTACTTTCTTTGTATACTTTTGACTATATGGGCCGAGTACGGGATTTACGGGAAATCGCGGTTTTCGTTTGCCGGCGATTAAACTTCTTTTATTCAGCGTCTCATCAAAAATGAAAAAATTTTTGAAAACTACAAGTCTCATGCGTTTTAGTGGTGAAAAAATAATTTAAAAAATCGTTCGGGAAATGAATTTCCTCCCTAGGTACTTTCTTTTATACATTCGACTATACGGGCCAAGTCCGGGATTTACAGGAAATCGCGGGTTTTCGTTTGCCGGCGATTAAACTTCTTTTATTCAGCGTCTCATCAAAAACGAAAACATTTTTGAAAACTACAAGTCTCATGCGTTTTATTGGTGAAAAAATAATTTAAAAAATCGTTCGGGAAATGAGTTTACTCCTTGAGTACTTTCTTTGTATACTTTTGACTGTACGGGCCGAGTACCGGATTTACAAAAAATCGCGGGTTTTCGTTTGCCGGCGATTAAACTTCTTAAATTCAGCGTCTTATCAAAAATGAAAACATTTTTGAAAACTACAAGCCTCATGCGTTTTAGTGGTGAAAAAATAATTTAAAAAATCGTTCTGAAAATGAGTTTACTCACAGGGTACTTTCTTTGTATACATTCGACTATAGGGGCCAGCCCGGGATTTACAGGAAATAGCGGGTTTTCGTTTGCCGGCGATTAAACTTCTTTTATTCAGCGTCTCATCAAAAATGAAAACATTTTTGAAAACTACAAGTCTCATGCGTTTTAGTAGTGAAAAAATAATTTAAAAAATCATTCGGGAAATCAGTTTACTCGCTGGGAACTTTTTTATGTACTTTTGACTATACGGGCCGAGTACCGGATTTACGGGAAATCGCGGGTTTTTGTTTGCCGGCGATTAAACTTCTTAAATTCAGCGTCTTATCAAAAATGAAAACATTTTTGAAAACTACAAGTCTCATGCGTTTTAGTGGTGAAAAAATAATTTAAAAAATCGTTCTGAAAATGAGTTTACTCACAGGGTACTTTCTTTGTATACATTCGACTATAGGGGCCAAGCCCGGGATTTACAGGAAATCGCGGGTTTTCGTTTGCAGGCGATTAAACTTCTTTTATTCAGCGTCTCATCAAAAATGAAAACATTTTTGAAAACTACAAGTCTCATGCGTTTTAGTGGTGAAAAAATAATTTAAAAAATCGTTCGTGAAATGAGTTTACTCCCTGGGTACGTTCTTTGTATACTTTTGACTATATGGGCCGAGTACGGGATTTACGGGAAATCGCGGTTTTCGTTTGCCGGCGATTAAACTTCTTTTATTCAGCGTCTCATCAAAAATGAAAAAGTTTTTGAAAACTACAAGCCTCATGCGTTTTAGTGGTGAAAAAATAATTTAAAAAATCGTTCGTGAAATGAGTTTACTCCCTGGGTACGTTCTTTGTATACTTTTGACTATATGGGCCGAGTACGGGATTTACGGGAAATCGCGGTTTTCGTTTGCCGGCGATTAAACTTCTTTTATTCAGCGTCTCATCAAAAATGAAAAAGTTTTTGAAAACTACAAGTCTCATGCGTTTTAGTGGTGAAAAAATAATTAAAAAAAAATCGTTCGGGAAATGAATTTACTCCCTGGGTACTTTCTTTTATACATTCGACTATACGGGCCAAGTCCGGGATTTACGGGAAATCGCGGGTTTTCGTTTGCCGGCGATTAAACTTCATTTATTCAGCGTCTCATCAAAAATGAAAACATTTTTGAAAACTACAAGTCTCATGCGTTTTATTGGTGAAAAAATAATTTAAAAAATCGTTCGTGAAATGAGTTTACTCCATGGGTACTTTCTTTGTATACTTTTGACTATATGGGCCGAGTACGGGATTTACGGGAAATCGCGGTTTTCGTTTGCCGGCGATTAAACTTCTTTTATTCAGCGTCTCATCAAAAATGAAAAAATTTTTGAAAACTACAAGTCTCATGCGTTTTAGTGGTGAAAAAATAATTTAAAAAATCGTTCGGGAAATGAATTTCCTCCCTAGGTACTTTCTTTTATACATTCGACTATACGGGCCAAGTCCGGGATTTACAGGAAATCGCGGGTTTTCGTTTGCCGGCGATTAAACTTCTTTTATTCAGCGTCTCATCAAAAACGAAAACATTTTTGAAAACTACAAGTCTCATGCGTTTTATTGGTGAAAAAATAATTTAAAAAATCGTTCGTGAAATGAGTTTACTCCCTGGGTACTTTCTTTGTATACTTTTGACTATATGGGCCGAGTACGGGATTTACGGGAAATCGCGGTTTTCGTTTGCCGGAGATTAAACTTCTTTTATTCAGCGTCTTATCAAAAATGAAAAAATTTTTGAAAACTACAAGTCTCATGCGTTTTAGTGGTGAAAAAATAATTTAAAAAATCGTTCTGAGAATGAGTTTATTCACAGGGTACTTTCTTTGTATACATTCAACTATACGGGCCAAGCCAGGGATTTACGGGAAAATCGGGTTTTCGGTTGTCCGCGATTAAACTGCTTTCATTCGGCGTCTCATCAAAAATGTAAACATTTTTGAATACTACAAGTCTCATTCGTTCTAGTGCTGCAGAAATAATTTGAAAAATCTTTCGGGAAATGAGTTTACTCACAGGGTACTTTCTTTATATACATTCGACTATACGGGCCAAGCCCGGGATTTACGGGAAATCGCGGGTTTTCGTGTGCCGGCGATTAAACTTCTTTTATTTAGCGTCTCATCAAAAATGAAAATATTGTTCAAAACTACAAGTCTCAGGCGTTTTAGTGGTGAAAAAATAATTTAAAAAATCGTTCGGGAAATGAGTTTACTCCCTTTGTATACTTTTGACTATACGGGCAGAGTCCGGGATTTACGGGAAATCGCGGGGGTCTTTTTCCCGGCGATTAAACTTCCTTCATTCAGCGTCTCATCAAAAATGAAAATATTTTTAAAAACTACAAGTCTCATGCAATTTAGTGGTGAAAAAATAATTTAAAAAATCACTCGCGAAATTAGTTTACTCACAGGGTACTTTTTTATATACATTCGACTATACGGGCCAAGCCCGGGATTTACGGGAAATCGCGGGTTTTCGTTTGCCGGCGATTAAACTTCTTTTATTTAGCGTCTCATCAAAAATGAAAACATTTTTGAAAACTACAAGTCTCATGCGTTTTAGTGGTGAAGAAATAATTTAAAAAATTGTTCGGGAAATGAGTTTACTCCTTGAGTACTTTCTTTGTATACTTTTGACTGTACGGGCCGAGTACCGGATTTACAAAAAATCGTGGGTTTTCGTTTGCCGGCGATTAAACTTCTTAAATTCAGCGTCTTATCAAAAATGAAAACATTTTTGAAAACTACAAGCCTCATGCGTTTTAGTGGTGAAAAAATAATTTAAAAAATCGTTCTGAAAATTAGTTTACTCACAGGGTACTTTCTTTGTATACATTCGACTATAGGGGCCAGCCCGGGATTTACAGGAAATAGCGGGTTTTCGTTTGCCGGCGATTAAACTTCTTTTATTCAGCGTCTCATCAAAAATGAAAACATTTTTGAAAACTACAAGTCTCATGCGTTTTAGTAGTGAAAAAATAATTTAAAAAATCATTCGGGAAATCAGTTTACTCGCTGGGAACTTTTTTATGTACTTTTGACTATACGGGCCGAGTACCGGATTTACGGGAAATCGCGGGTTTTTGTTTGCCGGCGATTAAACTTCTTAAATTCAGCGTCTTATCAAAAATGAAATCATTTTTGAAAACTACAAGTCTCATGCGTTTTAGTGGTGAAAAAATAATTTAAAAAATCGTTCTGAAAATGAGTTTACTCACAGGGTACTTTCTTTGTATACATTCGACTATAGGGGCCAAGCCCGGGATTTACAGGAAATCGCGGGTTTTCGTTTGCAGGCGATTAAACTTCTTTTATTCAGCGTCTCATCAAAAATGAAAACATTTTTGAAAACTACAAGTCTCATGCGTTTTAGTGGTGAAAAAATAATTTAAAAAATCGTTCGTGAAATGAGTTTACTCCCTGGGTACGTTCTTTGTATACTTTTGACTATATGGGCCGAGTACGGGATTTACAGGAAATCGCGGGTTTTCGTTTGCCGGCGATTAAACTTCTTTTATTCAGCGTCTCATCAAAAATGAAAACATTTTTGAAAACTACAAGTCTCATGCGTTTTATTGGTGAAAAAATAATTTAAAAAATCGTTCGTGAAATGAGTTTACTCCCTGGGTACTTTCTTTGTATACTTTTGACTATATGGGCCGAGTACGGGATTTACGGGAAATCGCGGTTTTCGTTTGCCGGCGATTAAACTTCTTTTATTCAGCGTCTCATCAAAAATGAAAAATTTTTTGAAAACTACAAGTCTCATGCGTTTTAGTGGTGAAAAAATAATTTAAAAAATCGTTCGGGAAATGAATTTCCTCCCTAGGTACTTTCTTTTATACATTCGACTATACGGGCCAAGTCCGGGATTTACAGGAAATCGCGGGTTTTCGTTTGCCGGCGATTAAACTTCTTTTATTCAGCGTCTCATCAAAAACGAAAACATTTTTGAAAACTACAAGTCTCATGCGTTTTATTGGTGAAAAAATAATTTAAAAAATCGTTCGTGAAATCAGTTTACTCCCTAAGTACTTTCTTTGTATACTTTTGACTATATGGGCCGAGTACGGGATATACGGGAAATCGCGGTTTTCGTTTGCCGGCGATTAAACTTCTTTTATTCAGCGTCTCATCAAAAATGAAAAATTTTTTGAAAACTACAAGTCTCATGCGTTTTAGTGGTGAAGAAATAATTTAAAAAATCGTTCGGGAAATGAATTTACTCCCTGGGTACTTTCTTTGTATACTTTTGACTATACGGGCCGAGTCCGTGATTTACGGGAAATCGCGGGTTTTCGTTTGCCGGAGATTAAACTTCTTTTATTTAGCGTCTCATCAAAAATGAAAACATTTTTGAAAACTACAAGTCTCATGCGTTTTAGTGGTGAAAAAATAATTTAAAAAATCGTTCGGGAAATGAGTTTACTCCCTGGGTACTTTCTTTGTATACTTTTGACTATATGGGCCGAGTACGGGATTTACGGGAAATCGCGGGTTTTCGTTTGCCGGCGATTAAACTTCTTTTATTCAGCGTCTCATCAAAAATGAAAAATTTTTTAAAAACTACAAGTCTCATGCGTTTTAGTGGTGAAAAAATAATTTAAAAAATCGTTCGGGAAATGAATTTACTCCCTGGGTACTTTCTTTTATACATTCGACTATACGGGCCAAGTCCGGGATTTACAGGAAATCGCGGGTTTTCGTTTGCCGGCGATTAAACTTCTTTTATTCAGCGTCTCATCAAAAATGAAAACATTTTTGAAAACTACAAGTCTCATGCGTTTTATTGGTGAAAAAATAATTTAAAAAATCGTTCGTGAAATGAGTTTACTCCCTGGGTACTTTCTTTATATACTTTTGACTATATGGGCCGAGTACGGGATTTACGGGAAATCGCGGTTTTCGTTTGCCGGTGATTAAACTTCTTTTATTCAGCGTCTCATCAAAAATGAAAAAATTTTTGGAAACTACAAGTCTCATGCGTTTTAGTGGTGAAAAAATAATTTAAAAAATCGTTCGGGAAATGAATTTCCTCCATGGGTACTTTCTTTTATACATTCGACTATACGGGTTAAGTCCGGGATTTACAGGAAATCGCGGGTTTTCGTTTGCCGGCGATTAAACTTCTTTTATTCAGCGTCTCATCAAAAATGAAACCTTTTTTGAAAACTACAAGTCTCATGCGTTTTATTGGTGAAAAAATAATTTAAAAAATCGTTCGTGAAATGAGTTTACTCCCTGGGTACTTTCTTTGTATACTTTTGACTATATGGGCCGAGTACGGGATTTACGGGAAATTGCGGTTCTCGTTTGCCGGCGATTAAACTTCTTTTATTCAGCGTCTCATCAAAAATGAAAATTTTTTTGAAAACTACAAGTCTCATGCGTTTTAGTGGTGAAGAAATAATTTAAAAAATCGTTCGGGAACTTAGTTTACTCCCTGGGTGCTTTTTTCTATACTTTTGACTATACGGACCGAGTACGGGATTCACGGGAAATTGCGGGTTTTCGTTTGCCGGCGATTAAACTTCTTTTATTCAGCGTCTCATCAAAAATGAAAAATTTTTTAAAAACTACAAGTCTCATGCGTTTTAGTGGTGAAAAAATAATTTAAAAAATCGTTTGGGAAATGAATTTACTCCCTGGGTACTTTCTTTGTATACTTTTGACTATACGGGCGGAGTCCGGGATTTACGGAAAATCGCGGGTTTTCGTTTGCCGGCGATTAAACTTCTTTTATTCAGCGTCTCATCAAAATGAAAATATTTTTGAAAACTACAAGTTTTATGCGTTTTAGTGGTGAAAAAAAATTTAAAAAATCATTCGGGAAATTAGTTTACTCCCTGGGTACTTTTTTGTATACTTTTGACTATATGGGCCGAGTACGGGATTTACGGGAAATCGCGGGTTTTCGTTTGCCGATGATTAAACTTCTTTTATTCAGCGTCTCATGAAAAATGAAAATATTTTTGACAACTACAAGTTTCATGCGTTTTAGTATTGAGAAAATAATTTAAAAAATCGTTCGGGAAATGAATTTACTCCCTGGGTACTTTCTTTGTATACTTTTGACTCTGCGGGCCGAGTGCGGGATTTACGGGAAATCGCGGGTTTTCGTTTGCCGGCGATTAAACTTCTTTTATTTAGCGTCTTATCAAAAATGAAAACATTTTTGAAAACTACAAGTCTCATGCGTTTTAGTGGTGAAAAAATGATTTAAAAAATCGTTCGGGAAATGAGTTTACTCCCTGGGTACTTTCTTTGTATACTCTTGACTATACGGGCCGAGTACCGGATTTACGGAAAATCGCGGGTTTTCGTTTGCCGGCGATTAAATTTCTTTTATTCAGCGTCTTATCAAAAATGAAAACATTTTTGAAAACTACAAGTCTTATGCGTTTTAGTGGTGAAAAAATAGTTTGAAAAATCGTTCTGAAAATGAGTTTGCCCACAAGGTACTTTCTTTGTATACATTCGACTATAGGGGGGCCAAGCCCGGGATTTACAGGAAATCGCGGGTTTTCGTTTGCCGGCGATTAAACTTCTTTTATTCAGCGTCTCATCAAAAATTAAAATATTTTTGAAAACTACAAGTTTTATGCGTTTTAGTGCTGAAAAAAAAATTTAAAAAATCATTCGGGAAATTAGTTTACTCCTTGGGTACTTTTTTTGTATACTTTTGACTATACGGGCCGAGTACGGGATTTACGGGAAATCGCGGGTTTTCGTTTGCCGGCGATTAAACTTCTTTTATTCAGCGTCTCATCAAAAATGAAAATATTTTTGAAAACTACAAGTCTCATGCGTTTTAGTGTTGAGAAAATAATTTAAAAAATCGTTCGGGAAATGAATTTACTCCCTGGGTACTTTCTTTGTATACTTTTGACTATACGGGCCGAGTGCGGGATTTACGGGAAATCGCGGGTTTTCGTTTGCCGGCGATTAAACTTCTTTTATTTAGCGTCTTATCAAAAATGAAAACATTTTTAAAAACTACAAGTCTCATGCGTTTTAGTGGTGAAAAAATAATTTAAAAAATCGTTCGGGAAATGAGTTTACTCCCTTTGTATACTTTTGACTATACGGGCAGAGTCCGGGATTTACAGGAAATCGCGGGGGTCTTTTTCCCGGCGCTTAAACTTCCTTCATTCAGCGTCTCATCAAAAATGAAAATATTTTTAAAAACTACAAGTCTCATGCAATTTAGTGGTGAAAAAATAATTTTAAAAATCGCTCGGGAAATGAGTTTACTCACAGGGTACTTTCTTTGTATACATTCAACTATACGGGCCAAGCCAGGGATTTACGGGAAAATCGGGTTTTCGGTTGTCCGCGATTAAACTGCTTTCATTCGGCGTCTCATCAAAAATGAAAACATTGCTGAAAACCACAAGTTTCATGCGTTTTAGTGGTGAAAAAATAATTTAAAATATCGTTCGGGAAATGAGTTTACTCCCTGAGTACTTTCTTTGTATACTTTTGACTATACGGGCCGAGTACGGGATTTACGGGAAATCGCGGGTTTTCGTTTGACGGCGATTAAACTTGTTTTATTTAGCGTCTCATCAAAAATGAAAACATTGTTGAAAACTACAAGTCTCATGCGTTTTAGTGGTGATAAAATAATTTAGAATATCGTTCGGGAAATGAGTTTACTCCCTGAGTACTTTCTTTGTATACTTTTGACTATATGGGCAGAGTCCGGGATTTACGGAAAATCGCGGGGGTCTTTTTCCCGACGATTAAACTTCCTTCATTCAGCGTCTCATCAAAAATGAAAATATTTTTAAAAACTACAAGTCTCATGCAATTTAGTGGTGAAAAAATAATTTAAAAAATCGCTCGGGAAATGAGTTTACTCACAGGGTACTTTCTTTATATACATTCGACTATACGGGCCATGCCCGGGATTTACGGGAAATCGCGGGTTTTCGTGTGCCGGCGATTAAACTTCTTTTATTTAGCGTCTCATCAAAAATGAAAACATTGTGGAAAACTACAAGTCTCATGCGTTTTAGTGGTGAAAAAATAATTTAAAAAATCGTTCGGGAAATGAGTTTACTCCTTGAGTACTTTCTTTGTATACTTTTGACTATACGGGCCGAGTACCGGATTTACAAAAAATCGCGGGTTTTCGTTTGCCGGCGATTAAACTTCTTAAATTCAGCGTCTTATCAAAAATGAAAACGTTTTTGAAAACTACAAGTCTCATGCGTTTTAGTGGTGAAAAATTAATTTAAAATATCGTTCGGGAAATGAGTTTACTCCCTGAGTACTTTCTTTGTATACTTTTGACTATACGGGTCGAGTACGGGATTTACGGGAAATCGCGGGTTTTCGTTTGCCGGCGATTAAACTTGTTTTATTTAGCGTCTCATCAAAAATGAAAACATTGCTGAAAACCACAAGTTTCATGCGTTTTAGTGGTGAAAAATTAATTTAAAATATCGTTCGGGAAATGAGTTTACTCCCTGAGTACTTTCTTTGTATACTTTTGACTATACGGGTCGAGTACGGGATTTACGGGAAATCGCGGGTTTTTGTTTGCCGGCGATTAAACTTGTTTTATTTAGCGTCTCATCAAAAATGAAAACATTGCTGAAAACCACAAGTTTCATGCGTTTTAGTGGTGAAAAAATAATTTAAAATATCGTTCAGGAAATGAGTTTACTCACAGGGTACTTTCTTTGTTTTCGTGTGCCGGCGATTAAACTTCTTTTATTTAGCGTCTCATCAAAAATGAAAACATTGTGGAAAACTACAAGTCTCATGCGTTTTAGTGGTGAAAAAATAATTTAAAAAATCGTTTGGGAAATGAGTTTACTCCTTGAGTACTTTCTTTGTATACTTTTGACTATACGGGCCGAGTACCGGATTTACAAAAAATCGCGGGTTTTCGTTTGCCGGCGATTAAACTTCTTAAATTCAGCGTCTTATCAAAAATGAAAACGTTTTTGAAAACTACAAGTCTCATGCGTCTTAGTGGTGAAAAATTAATTTAAAATATCGTTCGGGAAATGAGTTTACTCCCTGAGTACTTTCTTTGTATACTTTTGACTATACGGGTCGAGTACGGGATTTACGGGAAATCGCGGGTTTTCGTTTGCCGGCGATTAAACTTGTTTTATTTAGCGTCTCATCAAAAATGAAAACATTGCTGAAAACCACAAGTTTCATGCGTTTTAGTGGTGAAAAATTAATTTAAAATATCGTTCGGGAAATGAGTTTACTCCCTGAGTACTTTCTTTGTATACTTTTGACTATACGGGTCGAGTACGGGATTTACGGGAAATCGCGGGTTTTTGTTTGCCGGCGATTAAACTTGTTTTATTTAGCGTCTCATCAAAAATGAAAACATTGCTGAAAACCACAAGTTTCATGCGTTTTAGTGGTGAAAAAATAATTTAAAATATCGTTCAGGAAATGAGTTTACTCACAGGGTACTTTCTTTGTATACATTTGACTATAGGGGCCAGCCCGGGATTTACAGGAAATAGCGGGTTTTCGTTTGCCGGCGATTAAACTTCTTTTAATCAGCGTCTCATCAAAAATGAAAACATTTTTGAAAACTACAAGTCTCATGCGTTTTAGTAGTGAAAAAATAATTTAAAAAATCATTCGGGAAATCAGTTTACTCGCTGGGAACTTTTTTATGTACTTTTGACTATACGGGCCGAGTACCGGATTTACGGGAAATCGCGGGTTTTCGTTTGCCGGCGATTAAACTTCTTAAATTCAGCGTCTTATCAAAAATGAAAACATTTTTGAAAACTACAAGTCTCATGCGTTTTAGTGGTGAAAAAATAATTTAAAAAATCGTTCTGAAAATGAGTTTACTCACAGGGTACTTTCTTTGTATACATTCAACTATACGGGCCAAGCCAGGGATTTACGGGAAAATCGGGTTTTCGGTTGTCCGCGATTAAACTGCTTTCATTCGGCGTCTCATCAAAAATGAAAACATTGCTGAAAACCACAAGTTTCATGCGTTTTAGTGGTGAAAAAATAATTTAAAATATCGTTCGGGAAATGAGTTTACTCCCTGAGTACTTTCTTTGTATACTTTTGACTATACGGGCCGAGTACGGGATTTACGGGAAATCGTGGGTTTTCATTTGACGGCGATTAAACTTGTTTTATTTAGCGTCTCATCAAAAATGAAAACATTGTTGAAAACTACAAGTCTCATGCGTTTTAGTGGTGATAAAATAATTTAAAATATCGTTCGGGAAATGAGTTTACTCCCTGAGTACTTTCTTTGTATACTTTTGACTATATGGGCAGAGTCCGGGATTTACGGAAAATCGCGGGGGTCTTTTTCCCGACGATTAAACTTCCTTCATTCAGCGTCTCATCAAAAATGAAAATATTTTTAAAAACTACAAGTCTCATGCAATTTAGTGGTGAAAAAATAATTTAAAAAATCGCTCGGGAAATGAGTTTACTCACAGGGTACTTTCTTTATATACATTCGACTATACGGGTCATGCCCGGGATTTACGGGAAATCGCGGGTTTTCGTGTGCCGGCGATTAAACTTCTTTTATTTAGCGTCTCATCAAAAATGAAAACATTGTGGAAAACTACAAGTTTCATGCGTTTTAGTGGTGAAAAAATAATTTAAAAAATCGTTCGGGAAATGAGTTTACTCCTTGAGTACTTTCTTTGTATACTTTTGACTATACGGGCCGAGTACCGGATTTACAAAAAATCGCGGGTTTTCGTTTGCCGGCGATTAAACTTCTTAAATTCAGCGTCTTATCAAAAATGAAAACGTTTTTGAAAACTACAAGTCTCATGCGTTTTAGTGGTGAAAAATTAATTTAAAATATCGTTCGGGAAATGAGTTTACTCCCTGAGTACTTTCTTTGTATACTTTTGACTATACGGGTCGAGTACGGGATTTACGGGAAATCGCGGGTTTTCGTTTGCCGGCGATTAAACTTGTTTTATTTAACGTCTCATCAAAAATGAAAACATTGCTGAAAACCACAAGTTTCATGCGTTTTAGTGGTGAAAAATTAATTTAAAATATCGTTCGGGAAATGAGTTTACTCCCTGAGTACTTTCTTTGTATACTTTTGACTATACGGGTCGAGTACGGGATTTACGGGAAATCGCGGGTTGTTGTTTGCCGGCGATTAAACTTGTTTTATTTAGCGTCTCATCAAAAATGAAAACATTGCTGAAAACCACAAGTTTCATGCGTTTTAGTGGTGAAAAAATAATTTAAAATATCGTTCAGGAAATGAGTTTACTCACAGGGTACTTTCTTTGTTTTCGTGTGCCGGCGATTAAACTTCTTTTATTTAGCGTCTCATCAAAAATGAAAACATTGTGGAAAACTACAAGTCTCATGCGTTTTAGTGGTGAAAAAATAATATAAAAAATCGTTCGGGAAATGAGTTTACTCCTTGAGTACTTTCTTTGTATACTTTTGACTATACGGGCCGAGTACCGGATTTACAAAAAATCGCGGGTTTTCGTTTGCCGGCGATTAAACTTCTTAAATTCAGCGTCTTATCAAAAATGAAAACGTTTTTGAAAACTACAAGTCTCATGCGTCTTAGTGGTGAAAAATTAATTTAAAATATCGTTCGGGAAATGAGTTTACTCCCTGAGTACTTTCTTTGTATACTTTTGACTATACGGGTCGAGTACGGGATTTACGGGAAATCGCGGGTTTTCGTTTGCCGGCGATTAAACTTGTTTTATTTAGCGTCTCATCAAAAATGAAAACATTGCTGAAAACCACAAGTTTCATGCGTTTTAGTGGTGAAAAATTAATTTAAAATATCGTTCGGGAAATGAGTTTACTCCCTGAGTACTTTCTTTGTATACTTTTGACTATACGGGTCGAGTACGGGATTTACGGGAAAACGCGGGTTTTTGTTTGCCGGCGATTAAACTAGTTTTATTTAGCGTCTCATCAAAAATGAAAACATTGCTGAAAACCACAAGTTTCATGCGTTTTAGTGGTGAAAAAATAATTTAAAATATCGTTCAGGAAATGAGTTTACTCACAGGGTACTTTCTTTGTATACATTTGACTATAGGGGCCAGCCCGGGATTTACAGGAAATAGCGGGTTTTCGTTTGCCGGCGATTAAACTTCTTTTATTCAGCGTCTCATCAAAAATGAAAACATTTTTGAAAACTACAAGTCTCATGCGTTTTAGTAGTGAAAAAATAATTTAAAAAATCATTCGGGAAATCAGTTTACTCGCTGGGAACTTTTTTATGTACTTTTGACTATACGGGCCGAGTACCGGATTTACGGGAAATCGCGGGTTTTCGTTTGCCGGCGATTAAACTTCTTAAATTCAGCGTCTTATCAAAAATGAAAACATTTTTGAAAACTACAAGTCTCATGCGTTTTAGTGGTGAAAAAATAATTTAAAAAATCGTTCTGAAAATGAGTTTACTCACAGGGTACTTTCTTTGTATACATTCGACTATAGGGGCCAAGCCCGGGATTTACAGGAAATCGCGGTTTTTCGTTTGCAGGCGATTAAACTTCTTTTATTCAGCGTCTCATCAAAAATGAAAACATTTTTGAAAACTACAAGTCTCATGCGTTTTAGTGTTGAAAAAATAATTTAAAAAATCGCTCGTGAAATGAGTTTACTCCCTGGGTACTTTCTTTGTATACTTTTGACTATATGGGCCGAGTACGGGATTTACGGGAAATCGCGGTTTTCGTTTGCCGGCGATTAAACTTCTTTTATTCAGCGTCTCATCAAAAATGAAAAATTTTTTGAAAACTACAAGTCTCATGCGTTTTAGTGGTGAAAAAATAATTTAAAAAATCGTTCGGGAAATGAATTTCCTCCCTGGGTACTTTCTTTTATACATTCGACTATACGGGCCAAGTCCGGGATTTACAGGAAATCGCGGGTTTTCGTTTGCCGGCGATTAAACTTCTTTTATTCAGCGTCTCATCAAAAATGAAAACATTTTTGAAAACTACAAGTCTCATGCGTTTTATTGGTAAAAAAATAATTTAAAAAATCGTTCGTGAAATGAGTTTACTCCCTGGGTACTTTCTTTGTATACTTTTGACTATATGGGCCGAGTACGGGATTTACGGGAAATCGCGGGTTTTCGTTTGCCGGCGATTAAACTTCTTTTATTCAGCGTCTCATCAAAAATGAAAATATTTTTGAAAACTACAAGTTTTATGCGTTTTAGTGGTGAAAAAAAAATTTAAAAAATCATTCGGGAAATTAGTTTACTCCCTGGGTACTTTTTTTGTATACTTTTGACTATATGGGCCGAGTACGGGATTTACGGGAAATCGCGAGTTTTCGTTTGCCGGCGATTAAACTTCTTTTAATCAGCGTCTCATCAAAAATGAAAATATTTTTGAAAACTACAAGTCTCATGCGTTTTAGTATTGAGAAAATAATTTAAAAAATCGTTCGGGAAATGAATTTACTCCCTGGGTACTTTCTTTGTATACTTTTGACTATACGGGCCGAGTGCGGGATTTACGGGAAATCGCGGGTTTTCGTTTGCCGGCGATTAAACTTCTTTTATTTAGCGTCTTATCAAAAATGAAAACATTTTTAAAAACTACAAGTCTCATGCCTTTTAGTGGTGAAAAAATAATTTAAAAAATCGTTCGGGAAATGAGTTTACTCCCTGGGTACTTTCTTTGTATACTCTTGACTATACGGGCCGAGTACCGGATTTACGGGAAATCGCGGGTTTTCGTTTGCCGGGGATTAAATTTCTTTTATTCAGCGTCTTATCAAAAATGAAAACATTTTTGAAAACTACAAGTCTCATGCGTTTTAGTGGTGAAAAAATAGTTTGAAAAATCGTTCTGAAAATGAGTTTGCCCACAAGGTACTTTCTTTGTATACATTCGACTATAGGGGCCAAGCCCGGGATTTACAGGAAATCGCGGGTTTTCGTTTGCCGGCGATTAAACTTCTTTTATTCAGCGTCTCATCAAAAATGAAAACATTTTTGAAAACTACAAGTCTCATCCGTTTTAGTGGTGAAAAAATAATTTTAAAAAATCGTTCGGGAAATGAATTTCCTCCCTGGGTACTTTCTTTTATACATTTGACTATTTGGGCCAAGTCCGGGATTTACAGGAAATCGCGGGTTTTCGTTTGCCGGCGATTAAACTTCTTTTATTCAGCGTCTCATCAAAAATGAAAACATTTTTGAAAACTACAAGTCTCATGCGTTTTATTGGTGAAAAAATAATTTAAAAAATCGTTCGTAAAATGAGTTTACTCCCTGGGTTCTTTCTTTGTATACTTTTGACTATAGGGGCCGAGTACGGGATTTACGGGAAATCGCGGTTTTCGTTTGCCGGCGATTAAACTTCTTTTATTCAGCGTCTCATCAAAAATGAAAATTTTTTTGAAAACTACAAGTCTCATGCGTTTTAGTGGTGAAGAAATAATTTAAAAAATCGTTCGGGAAATGAATTTACTCCCTGGGTACTTTCTTTGTATACTTTTGACTATACGGGCCGAGTCCGGGATTTGCGGGAAATCGCAGGTTTTCGTTTGCCGGCGATTAAACTTCTTTAATTTAGCGTTTCATCAAAAATGAAAACATTTTTGAAAACTACAAGTCTCATGCGTTTTAGTGGTGAAAAAATAATTTGAAAAATCGTTCTGAAAATGAGTTTACTCACAGGGTACTTTCTTTGTATACATTCGACTATAAGGGCCAAGCCCGGGATTTACAGGAAATCGCGGGTTTTCGTTTGCCGGCGATTAAACTTCTTTTATTCAGCGTCTCATCAAAAATGAAAACATTTTTGAAAACTACAAGTCTCATGCGTTTTAGTGGTGAAAAAATAATTTAAAAAATCGTTCGGGAAATGAGTTTACTCCCTGGGTACTTTCTTTGTACACTTTTGATTATATGGGCCGAGTACGGGATTTACGGGAAATCGCGGGTTTTCGTTTGCCGGCGATTAAACTTCTTTTATTCAGCGTCTCATCAAAAATGAAAAATTTTTTAAAAACTACAAGTCTCATGCGTTTTAGTGGTGAAAAAATAATTTAAAAAATCGTTTGGGAAATTAATTTACTCCCTGGGTACTTTCTTTCTATACTTTTGACTATACGGGCCGAGTCCGGGATTTACGGGAAATCGCGGGTTTTCGTTTGCCGGCGATTAAACTTCTTTTATTCAGCGTCTCATCAAAAATGAAAATATTTTTGAAAACTACAAGTTTTATGCGTTTTAGTGGTGAAAAAAAATATTAAAAAATCATTCGGGAAATTAGTTTACTCCCTGGGTACTTTTTTTGTATACTTTTGACTATATGGGCCGAGTACGGGATTTACGGGAAATCGCGGGTTTTCGTTTGCTGGCGATTAAATTTCTTTTATTCAGCGTCTTATCAAAAACGAAAACATTTTTGAAAACTACAAGTCTCATGCGTTTAAGTGGTGAAAAAATAGTTTGAAAAATCGTTCTGAAAATGAGTTTGCCCACAAGGTACTTTCTTTATATACATTCGACTATACGGGCCGAGTACCGGATTTACGGGAAATCGCGGCTTTTCGTTTGCCGGCGATTAAACTTCTTTTATTCAGCGTCTCATCAAAAATGAAAACATTTTTGAAAACTACAAGTCTCATGCGTTTTAGTGGTGAAAAAATAATTTAAACAATCGTTCGGGAAATGAGTTTACTCCCTGGGTACTTTCTTTGTACACTTTTGACTATATGGGCCGAGTACGGGATTTACGGGAAATCGCGGGTTTTCGTTTGCCGGCGATTAAACTTCTTTTATTTAGCGTCTCATCAAAAATGAAAAATTTTTTAAAAACTACAAGTCTCATGCGTTTTAGTGGTGAAAAAATAATTTAAAAAATCGTTTGGGAAATGAATTTACTCCCTGGGTACTTTCTTTCTATACTTTTGACTATACGGACCGAGTCCGGGATTTACGGGAAATCGCGGGTTTTCGTTTGCCGGCGATTAAACTTCTTTTATTCAGCGTCTCATCAAAAATGAAAATATTTTTGAAAACTACAAGTTTTATGCGTTTTAGTGGTGAAAAAAAATATTAAAAAATCATTCGGGAAATTAGTTTACTCCCTGGGTACTTTTTTTGTATACTTTTGACTATATGGGCCGAGTACGGGATTTACGGGAAATCGCGGGTTTTCGTTTGCCGGCGATTAAATTTCTTTTATTCAGCGTCTTATCAAAAATGAAAACATTTTTGAAAACTACAAGTCTCATGCGTTTTAGTGGTGAAAAAATAATTTAAAAAATCGTTTGGGAAATGAATTTACTCCCTGGGTACTTTCTTTCTATACTTTTGACTATACGGGCCGAGTCCGGGATTTACGGGAAATCGCGGGTTTTCGTTTGCCGGCGATTAAACTTCTTTTATTCAGCGTCTCATCAAAAATGAAAATATTTTTGAAAACTACAAGTTTTATGCGTTTTAGTGGTGAAAAAAAATATTAAAAAATCATTCGGGAAATTAGTTTACTTCCTGGGTACTTTTTTGTATACTTTTGACTATATGGGCCGAGTACGGGATTTACGGGAAATCGCGGGTTTTCGTTTGCCGGCGATTAAATTTCTTTTATTCAGCGTCTTATCAAGAATGAAAACATTTTTGAAAACTACAAGTCTCATGCGTTTTAGTGGTGAAAAAATAGTTTGAAAAATCGTTCTGAAAATGAGTTTGCCCACAAGGTACTTTCTTTGTATACATTCGACTATAGGGGCCAAGCCCGGGATTTACAGGAAATCGCGGGTTTTCGTTTGCCGGCGATTAAACTTCTTTTATTCAGCGTCTCATCAAAAATGAAAACATTTTTGAAAACTACAAGTCTCATCCCTTTTAGTGGTGAAAAAATAATTTAAAAAAATCATTCGGGAAATCAGTTTACTCCCTGGGTACTTTTTTTGTATACTTTTGACTATATGGGCCGAGTACGGGATTTACGGGAAATCGCGGGTTTTCGTTTGCCAGCGATTAAACTTCTTTTATTCAGCGTCTCATCAAAAATGAAAATATTTTTGAAAACTACAAGTCTCATGCGTTTTAGTATTGAGAAAATAATTTAAAAAATCGTTCGGGAAATGAATTTACTCCCTGGGTACTTTCTTTGTATACTTTTGACTATACGGGCCGAGTGCGGGATTTACGGGAAATCGCGGGTTTTCGTTTGCCGGCGATTAAACTTCTTTTATTTAGCGTCTTATCAAAAATGAAAACATTTTTGAATACTACAAGTCTCATGCGTTTTAGTGGTGAAAAAATAATTTAAAAAATCGTTCGGGAAATGAGTTTACTCCCTGGGTACTTTCTTTGTATACTCGTGACTATACGGGCCGAGTACCGGATTTACGGGAAATCGCGGGTTTTCGTTTGCCGGCGATTAAATTTCTTTTATTCAGCGTCTTATCAAAAATGAAAACATTTTTGAAAACTACAAGTCTCATGCGTTTTAGTGGTGAAAAAATAGTTTGAAAAATCGTTCTGAAAATGAGTTTGCCCACAAGGTACTTTCTTTGTATACATTCGACTATAGGGGCCAAGCCCGGGATTTACAGGAAATCGCGGGTTTTCGTTTGCCGGCGATTAAACTTCTTTTATTCAGCGTCTCATCAAAAATGAAAACATTTTTGAAAACTACAAGTCTCATCCCTTTTAGTGGTGAAAAAATAATTTAAAAAAATCATTCGGGAAATCAGTTTACTCCCTGGGTACTTTTTTTGTATACTTTTGACTATATGGGCCGAGTACGGGATTTACGGGAAATCGCGGGTTTTCGTTTGCCAGCGATTAAACTTCTTTTATTCAGCGTCTCATCAAAAATGAAAATATTTTTGAAAACTACAAGTCTCATGCGTTTTAGTATTGAGAAAATAATTTAAAAAATCGTTCGGGAAATGAATTTACTCCCTGGGTACTTTCTTTGTATACTTTTGACTATACGGGCCGAGTGCGGGATTTACGGGAAATCGCGGGTTTTCGTTTGCCGGCGATTAAACTTCTTTTATTTAGCGTCTTATCAAAAATGAAAACATTTTTGAAAACTACAAGTCTCATGCGTTTTAGTGGTGAAGAAATAGTTTGAAAAATCGTTCATAAAATGAGTTTGCTCACAAGGTACTTTCTTTGGATACATTCGACTATAGGGGCCAAGCCCGGGATTTACAGGAAATCGCGGGTTTTCGTTTGCCGGCGATTAAACTTCTTTTATTCAGCGTCTCATCAAAAATGAAAACATTTTTGAAAACTACAAGTCTCATCCGTTTTAGTGGTGAAAAATTAATTTAAAAAATCATTCGGGAAATCAGTTTACTCCCTGGGTACTTTTTTTGTATACTTTTGACTATACGGGCCGAGTACGGGATTTACGGGAAAGCGCGGGTTTTCGTTTGCCGGCGATTAAACTTCTTTTATTCAGCGTCTCATCAAAAATGAAAATATTTTTGAAAACTACAAGTCTCATGCGTTTTAGTGGTGAAAAAATAATTTAAAAAATCGTTCGGGAAATGAAATTAATCCCTGGGTACTTTCATTGTATACTTTTGACTCTGCGGGCCGAGTCCGGGATTTACGGGAAATCGCGGGTTTTCGTTTTGCCGGCGATTAAACTTCTTTAATTTAGCGTTTCATCAAAAATGAAAACATTTTTTAAAACTACAAGTCTCATGCGTTTTAGTGGTGAAAAAATAATTTAAAAAATCGTTCGGGAAATGAGTTTACTCCCTGGGTACTTTCTTTATACACATTCGACTATACGAGCCGAGTACGGGATTTACTGGAAATCGCAGGTTTTCGTTTGCCGGCGATTAAACTTTTTTTATTTAGAGTCTCATCAAAAGTGAAAATATTTTTGAAAACTACAAGTCTCATGCGTTTTAGTGGTGAAAAAATAATTTAAAAAATCGTTTGGGAAATGAATTAACTCCCTGGGTACTTTCTTTGTATACTTTTGACTATACGGGCCGAGTCCGGGATTTACGGGAAATCGCGGGTTTTCGTTTGCCGGCGATTAAACTTCTTTTATTTAGCGTCTCATCAAAAATGAAAACATTTTTGAAAACTACAAGTCTCATGCGTTTTAGTGGTGAAAAAATAATTTAAAAAATCGTTCGGGAAATGAGTTTACTCCTTGAGTACTTTCTTTGTATACTTTTGACTATATGGGCCGAGTACCGGATTTACAGGAAATCGCAGGTTTTCGTTTGCCGGCGATTAAACTTTTTTTATTTAGAGTCTCATCAAAAGTGAAAACATTTTTGAAAACTACAAGTCTCATGCGTTTTAGTGGTGAAAAAATAATTTAAAAAATCGTTCGGGAAATGAGTTTACTCCCTGGGTACTTTTTTGTATACTTTTGCTATACGGGCCGAGTACGGCATTTACGGGAAATCGCGGGTTTTCGTTTGCCGGCGATTAAACTTCTTTTATTCAGCGTCTCATCAAAAATGAAAATATTTTTGAAAACTACAAGTCTCATGCGTTTTAGTGGTGAAAAAATAATTTAAAAAATCGTTTGGGAAATGAATTTACTCCCTGGGTACTTTCTTTGTACACTTTTGACTATATGGGCCGAGTACGGGATTTACGAGAAATCGCGGGTTTTCGTTTGCCGGCGATTAAACTTCTTTTATTCAGCGTCTCATCAAAAATGAAAAATTTTTTAAAAACTACAAGTCTCATGCGTTTTAGTGGTGAAAAAATAATTTAAAAAATCGTTTGGGAAATGAATTTACTCCCTGGGTACTTTCTTTCTATACTTTTGACTATACGGGCCGAGTCCGGGATTTACGGGAAATCGCGGGTTTTCGTTTGCCGGCGATTAAACTTCTTTTATTCAGCGTCTCATCAAAAATGAAAATATTTTTGAAAACTACAATTTTATGCGTTTTAGTGGTGAAAAAAAATATTAAAAAATCATTCGGGAAATTAGTTTACTCCCTGGGTACTTTTTTGTATACTTTTGCTATACGGGCCGAGTACGGCATTTACGGGAAATCGCGGGTTTTCGTTTGCCGGCGATTAAACTTCTTTTATTCAGCGTCTCATCAAAAATGAAAATATTTTTGAAAACTACAAGTCTCATGCGTTTTAGTGGTGAAAAAATAATTTAAAAAATCGTTCGGGAAATGAAATTAATCCCTGGGTACTTTCATTGTATACTTTTGACTCTGCGGGCCGAGTCCGGGATTTACGGGAAATCGCGGGTTTTCGTTTTGCCGGCGATTAAACTTCTTTAATTTAGCGTTTCATCAAAAATGAAAACATTTTTTAAAACTACAAGTCTCATGCGTTTTAGTGGTGAAAAAATAATTTAAAAAATCGTTTGGGAAATGAGTTTAATCCCTGGGTACTTTCATTGTATACTTTTGACTCTGCGGGCCGAGTCCGGGATTTACGGGAAATCGCGGGTTTTCGTTTTGCCGGCGATTAAACTTCTTTAATTTAGCGTTTCATCAAAAATGAAAACATTTTTTAAAACTACAAGTCTCATGCGTTTTAGTGGTGAAAAAATAATTTAAAAAATCGTTCGGGAAATGAGTTTACTCCCTGGGTACTTTCTTTATACACATTCGACTATACGGGCCGAGTACGGGATTTACGGGAAATCGCAGGTTTTCGTTTGCCGGCGATTAAACTTTTTTTATTTAGAGTCTCATCAAAAGTGAAAAAATTTTTGAAAACTACAAGTCTCATGCGTTTTAGTGGTGAAAAAATAATTTAAAAAATCGTTTGGGAAATGAATTTACTCCCTGGGTACTTTCTTTGTATACTTTTGACTATACGGGCCGAGTCCGGGATTTACGGAAAATCGCGGGTTTTCGTTTGCCGGCGATTAAACTTCTTTTATTTAGCGTCTCATCAAAAATGAAAACATTTTTGAAAACTACAAGTCTCATGCGTTTTAGTGGTGAAAAAATAATTTAAAAAATCGTTCGGGAAATGAGTTTACTCCTTGAGTACTTTCTTTGTATACTTTTGACTATATGGGCCGAGTACCGGATTTACAGGAAATCGCAGGTTTTCGTTTGCCGGCGATTAAACTTTTTTTATTTAGAGTCTCATCAAAAGTGAAAACATTTTTGAAAACTACAAGTCTCATGCGTTTTAGTGGTGAAAAAATAATTTAAAAAATCGTTCGGGAAATGAGTTTACTCCCTGGGTACTTTTTTTGTATACTTTTGCTATACGGGCCGAGTACGGCATTTACGGGAAATCGCGGGTTTTCGTTTGCCGGCGATTAAACTTCTTTTATTCAGCGTCTCATCAAAAATGAAAATATTTTTGAAAACTACAAGTCTCATGCGTTTTAGTGGTGAAAAAATAATTTAAAAAATCGTTTGGGAAATGAATTTACTCCCTGGGTACTTTCTTTGTACACTTTTGACTATATGGGCCGAGTACGGGATTTACGGGAAATCGCGGGTTTTCGTTTGCCGGCGATTAAACTTCTTTTATTCAGCGTCTCATCAAAAATGAAAAATTTTTTAAAAACTACAAGTCTCATGCGTTTTAGTGGTGAAAAAATAATTTAAAAAATCGTTTGGGAAATGATTTTACTCCCTGGGTACTTTCTTTCTATACTTTTGACTATACAGGCCGAGTCCGGGATTTACGGGAAATCGCGGGTTTTCGTTTGCCGGCGATTAAACTTCTTTTATTCAGCGTCTCATCAAAAATGAAAATATTTTTGAAAACTACAAGTTTTATGCGTTTTAGTGGTGAAAAAAAATATTAAAAAATCATTCGGGAAATTAGTTTACTCCCTGGGTACTTTTTTTGTATACTTTTGACTATATGGGCCGAGTACGGGATTTACGGGAAATCGCGGGTTTTCGTTTGCCGGCGATTAAATTTCTTTTATTCAGCGTCTTATCAAAAATGAAAACATTTTTGAAATTTACAAGTCTCATGCGTTTTAGTGGTGAAAAAATAATTTAAAAAATCGTTTGGGAAATGAATTTACTCCCTGGGTACTTTCTTTCTATACTTTTGACTATACGGGCCGAGTCCGGGATTTACGGGAAATCGCGGGTTTTCGTTTGCCGGCGATTAAACTTCTTTTATTCAGCGTCTCATCAAAAATGAAAATATTTTTGAAAACTACAAGTTTTATGCGTTTTAGTGGTGAAAAAAAATATTAAAAAATCATTCGGGAAATTAGTTTACTCCCTGGGTACTTTTTTTGTATACTTTTAACTATATGGGCCGAGTACGGGATTTACGGGAAATCGCGGGTTTTCGTTTGCCGGCGATTAAATTTCTTTTATTCAGCGTCTTATCAAAAATGAAAACATTTTTGAAAACTACAAGTCTCATGCGTTTTAGTGGTGAAAAAATAGTTTGAAAAATCGTTCTGAAAATGAGTTTACCCACAAGGTACTTTCTTTGTATACATTCGACTATAGGGGCCAAGCCCGGGATTTACAGGAAATCGCAGGTTTTCGTTTGCCGGCGATTAAACTTCTTTTATTCAGCGTCTCATCAAAAATGAAAACATTTTTGAAAACTACAAGTCTCATCCGTTTTAGTGGTGAAAAAATAATTTAAAAAAATCATTCGGGAAATCAGTTTACTCCCTGGGTACTTTTTTTGTATACTTTTGACTATACGGGCCGAGTACGGGATTTACGGGAAATCGCGGGTTTTCGTTTGCCGGCGATTAAACTTCTTTTATTCAGCGTCTCATCAAAAATGAAAATATTTTTGAAAACTACAAGTTTTATGCGTTTTAGTGGTGAAAAAAAATATTAAAAAATCATTCGGGAAATTAGTTTACTCCCTGGGTACTTTTTTTGTATACTTTTGACTATATGGGCCGAGTACGGGATTTACGGGAAATCGCGGGTTTTCGTTTGCCGGCGATTAAATTTCTTTTATTCAGCGTCTTATCAAAAATGAAAACATTTTTGAAATTTACAAGTCTCATGCGTTTTAGTGGTGAAAAAATAATTTAAAAAATCGTTTGGGAAATGAATTTACTCCCTGGGTACTTTCTTTCTATACTTTTGACTATACGGGCCGAGTCCGGGATTTACGGGAAATCGCGGGTTTTCGTTTGCCGGCGATTAAACTTCTTTTATTCAGCGTCTCATCAAAAATGAAAATATTTTTAAAAACTACAAGTTTTATGCGTTTTAGTGGTGAAAAAAAATATTAAAAAATCATTCGGGAAATTAGTTTACTCCCTGGGTACTTTTTTTGTATACTTTTAACTATATGGGCCGAGTACGGGATTTACGGGAAATCGCGGGTTTTCGTTTGCCGGCGATTAAATTTCTTTTATTCAGCGTCTTATCAAAAATGAAAACATTTTTGAAAACTACAAGTCTCATGCGTTTTAGTGGTGAAAAAATAGTTTGAAAAATCGTTCTGAAAATGAGTTTGCCCACAAGGTACTTTCTTTGTATACATTCGACTATAGGGGCCAAGCCCGGGATTTACAGGAAATCGCAGGTTTTCGTTTGCCGGCGATTAAACTTCTTTTATTCAGCGTCTCATCAAAAATGAAAACATTTTTGAAAACTACAAGTCTCATCCGTTTTAGTGGTGAAAAAATAATTTAAAAAAATCATTCGGGAAATCAGTTTACTCCCTGGGTACTTTTTTTGTATACTTTTGACTATACGGGCCGAGTACGGGATTTACGGGAAAGCGCGGTTTTTCGTTTGCCGGCGATTAAACTTCTTTTATTCAGCGTCTCATCAAAAATGAAAATATTTTTGAAAACTACAAGTTTTATGCGTTTTAGTGGTGAAAAAAAAATTTAAAAAATCATTCGGGAAACTAGTTTACTCCCTGGGTACTTTTTTTGTATACTTTTGACTATATGGGCCGAGTACGGGATTTACGGGAAATCGCGGGTTTTCGTTTGCCAGCGATTAAACTTCTTTTATTCAGCGTCTCATCAAAAATGAAAATATTTTTGAAAACTACAAGTCTCATGCGTTTTAGTATTGAGAAAATAATTTAAAAAATCGTTCGGGAAATGAATTTACTCCCTGGGTACTTTCTTTGTATACTTTTGACTATACGGGCCGAGTGCAGGATTTACGGAAAATCGCGGGTTTTCGTTTGCCGGCGATTAAACTTCTTTTATTTAGCGTCTTATCAAAAATGAAAACATTTTTGAATACTACAAGTCTCATGCGTTTTAGTGGTGAAAAAATAATTTAAAAAATCGTTCGGGAAATGAGTTTACTCCCTGGGTACTTTCTTTGTATACTCTTGACTATACGGGCCGAGTACCGGATTTACGGGAAATCGCGGGTTTTCGTTTGCCGGCGATTAAATTTCTTTTATTCAGCGTCTTATCAAAAATGAAAACATTTTTGAAAACTACAAGTCTCATGCGTTTTAGTGGTGAAAAAATAGTTTGAAAAATCGTTCTGAAAATGAGTTTGCTCACAAGGTACTTTCTTTGGATACATTCGACTATAGGGGCCAAGCCCGGGATTTACAGGAAATCGCGGGTTTTCGTTTGCCGGCGATTAAACTTCTTTTATTCAGCGTCCCATCAAAAATGAAAACATTTTTGAAAACTACAAGTCTCATCCGTTTTAGTGGTGAAAAAATAATTTAAAAAATCATTCGGGAAATCAGTTTACTCCCTGGGTACTTTTTTTGTATACTTTTGACTATACGGGCCGAGTACGGGATTTACGGGAAAGCGCGGGTTTTCGTTTGCCGGCGATTAAACTTCTTTTATTCAGCGTCTCATCAAAAATGAAAATATTTTTGAAAACTACAAGTCTCATGCGTTTTAGTGGTGAAAAAATAATTTAAAAAATCGTTCGGGAAATGAAATTAATCCCTGGGTACTTTCATTGTATACTTTTGACTCTGCGGGCCGAGTCCGGGATTTACGGGAAATCGCGGGTTTTCGTTTTGCCGGCGATTAAACTTCTTTAATTTAGCGTTTCATCAAAAATGAAAACATTTTTTAAAACTACAAGTCTCATGCGTTTTAGTGGTGAAAAAATAATTTAAAAAATCGTTCGGGAAATGAGTTTACTCCCTGGGTACTTTCTTTATACACATTCGACTATACGGGCCGAGTACGGGATTTACGGGAAATCGCAGGTTTTCGTTTGCCGGCGATTAAACTTTTTTTATTTAGAGTCTCATCAAAAGTGAAAACATTTTTGAAAACTACAAGTCTCATGCGTTTTAGTGGTGAAAAAATAATTTAAAAAATCGTTCGGGAAATGAGTTTACTCCCTGGGTACTTTTTTTGTATACTTTTGCTATACGGGCCGAGTACGGCATTTACGAGAAATCGCGGGTTTTCGTTTGCCGGCGATTAAACTTCTTTTATTCAGCGTCTCATCAAAAATGAAAATATTTTTGAAAACTACAAGTCTCATGCGTTTTAGTGGTGAAAAAATAATTTAAAAAATCGTTTGGGAAATGAATTTACTCCCTGGGTACTTTCTTTGTATACTTTTGACTATACGGGCCGAGTCTTGGATTTACGGGAAATCGCGGGTTTTCGTTTGCCGGCGATTAAACTTCTTTTATTTAGCGTCTCATCAAAAATGAAAACATTTTTGAAAACTACAAGTCTTATGCGTTTTAGTGGTGAAAAAATAATTTAAAAAATCGTTCGGGAAATGAGTTTACTCCTTGAGTACTTTCTTTGTATACTTTTGACTATACGGGCCGAGTACCGGATTCACGGGAAATCGCGGGTTTTCGTTTGCCGGCGATTAAACTTCTTTTATTCAGCGTCTTATCAAAAATGAAAACATTTTTGAAAGCTACAAGTCTCATGCGTTTTAGTGGTGAAAAAATAATTCAAAAAATCGTTCTGAAAATGAGTTTACTCACAGGGTACTTTCTTTGTATACATTCGACTATAGGGGCCAAGCCCGGGATTTACAGGAAATCGCGGGTTTTCGTTTGCCGGCGATTAAACTTCTTTTATTCAGCGTCTCATCAAAAATGAAAACATTTTTGAAAACTTCAAGTCTCATGCGTTTTAGTGGTGAAAAAATAATTTAAAAAATCGTTCGGGAAATGAGTTTACTCCTTGAGTACTTTCTTTGTATACTTTTGACTATACGGGCCGAGTACCGGATTCACGGGAAATCGCGGGTTTTCGTTTGCCGGCGAATAAACTTCTTTTATTCAGCATCTTATCAAAAATGAAAACATTTTTGAAAGCTACAAGTCTCATGCGTTTTAGTGGTGAAAAAATAATTCAAAAAATCGTTCTGAAAATGAGTTTACTCACAGGGTACTTTCTTTGTATACATTCGACTATAGGGGCCAAGCCCGGTATTTACAGGAAATCGCGGGTTTTCGTTTGCAGGCGATCAAACTTCTTTTATTCAGCGTCTCATCAAAAATGAAAATATTTTTGAAAACTACAAGTCTCACGCATTTAAGTGGTGAAAAAATAATTTAAAAAATCGTTCCGGAAATGAGTTTACTCCCTGGGTACTTTCTTTGTATACTTTTGACTATACGGGCCGAGTACGGGATTTACGGGAAATCGCGGGTTTTCGTTTGCCGGCGATTAAACTTCTTTTATTTAGCGTCTCATCAAAAATGAAAACATTTTTGAAAACTACAAGTCTCATGCGTTTTAGTGGTGGAAAAATAATTTAAAAAATCGTTCGGGAAATGAGTTTACTCCTTGAGTACTTTCTTTGTATACTTTTGACTACACGGGCCGAGTACCGGATTCACGGGAAATCGCGGGTTTTCGTTTGCCGGCGATTAAACTTCTTTTATTCAGCGTCTTATCAAAAATGAAAACATTTTTGAAAGCTACAAGTCTCATGCGTTTTAGTGGTGAAAAAATAATTCAAAAAATCGTTCTGAAAATGTGTTTACTCACAGGGTACTTTCTTTGTATACATTCGACTATAGGGGCCAAGCCCGGGATTTACAGGAAATCGCGGGTTTTCGTTTGCCGGCGATTAAACTTCTTTTATTCAGCGTCTCATCAAAAATGAAAATATTTTTGAAAACTACAAGTCTCATGCGTTTAAGTCGTGAAAAATTAATTTAAAAAATCGTTCGGGAAATGAGTTTACTCCCTGGGTACTTTCTTTATATACATTCGACTATACGGGCTGGGAACGGGATTTACGGGAAATTGCGTGTTTTCGTTTGCCGGCGATTAAACTTCTTTTATTTAGCGTCTCATCAAAAATGAAAACATTTTTAAATACTACAAGTCTCATGCGTTTTAGTGGTGAAAAAAAAAATTAAAAAATCGTTCGGGAAATGAGTTTACTCCCTGGGTACTTTCTTTGTATACTTTTGACTGTACGGGCCGAGTACCGGATTTACGGGAAAACGCGGGTTTTCGTTTGCCGGCGATTAAACTTCTTTTATTCAGCGTCTTATCAAAAATGGAAACATTTTTGAAAGCTACAAGTCTCATGCGTTTTAGTGGTGAAAAAATAATTCAAAAAATCGTTCTGAAAATGTGTTTACTCACAGGGTACTTTCTTTGTATACATTCGACTATAGGGGCCAAGCCCGGGATTTACAGGAAATCGCGGGTTTTCGTTTGCCGGCAATTAAACTTCTTTTATTCAGCGTCTCATCAAAAATGAAAACATTTTTGTAAACTACAAGTCTCATGCATTTTAGTGGTGAAAAAATAATTTAAAAAATCGTTCGGGAAATGAGTTTACTCCTTGAGTACTTTCTTTGTATACTTTTGACTATACGGGCCGAGTACCGGATTCACGGGAAATCGCGGGTTTTCGTTTGCCGGCGAATAAACTTCTTTTATTCAGCATCTTATCAAAAATGAAAACATTTTTGAAAGCTACAAGTCTCATGCGTTTTAGTGGTGAAAAAATAATTCAAAAAATCGTTCTGAAAATGAGTTTACTCACAGGGTACTTTCTTTGTATACATTCGACTATAGGGGCCAAGCCCGGGATTTACGGGAAATCGCGGGTTTTCGTTTGCGGGCGATTAAACTTCTTTTATTCAGCGTCTCATCAAAAATGAAAATATTTTTGAAAACTACAAGTCTCATGCGTTTAAGTGGTGAAAAAATAATTTAAAAAATCGTTCGGGAAATGAGTTTACTCCCTGGGTACTTTCTTTATATACATTCGACTATACGGGCTGGGAACGGGATTTACGGGAAATTGCGTGTTTTCGTTTGCCGGCGATTAAACTTCTTTTATTTAGCGTCTCATCAAAAATGAAAACATTTTTAAATACTACAAGTCTCATGCGTTTTAGTGGTGAAAAAAAAAATTAAAAAATCGTTCGGGAAATGAGTTTACTCCCTGGGTACTTTCTTTGTATACTTTTGACTGTACGGGCCGAGTACCGGATTTACGGGAAAACGCGGGTTTTCGTTTGCCGGCGATTAAACTTCTTTTATTCAGCGTCTTATCAAAAATGAAAACATTTTTGAAAACTACAAGTCTCATGCGTTTTAGTGGTGAAAAAATAATTTAAAAAATCGTTCTGAAAATGAGTTTACTCACAGGGTGCTTTCTTTGTATACATTCGACTATAGGGGCCAAGCCCGGGATTTACAGGAAATCGCGGGTTTTCGTTTGCCGGCGATTAAACTTCTTTTATTCAGCGTCTCATCAAAAATGAAAACATTTTGGAAAACTACAAGTCTCATGCGTTTTAGTGGTGAAAAAATAATTTAAAAAATCGTTCTGGAAATGAGTTTACTCCCTGGGTACTTTCTTTGTATACTTTTGACTATACGGGCCGAGTACGGGATTTACGGGAAATCGCGGGTTTTCGTTTGCCGGCAATTGAACTTCTTTTATTTAGCGTCTCATCAAAAATGAAAACATTTTTGAAAAATACAAGTCTCATGCGTTTTAGTGGTGAAAATATAATTTAAAAAATTGTTCGGGAAATAAGTTTACTCCTTGAGTACTTTCTTTATATACTTTTGACTATACGGGCCGAGTACCAGATTCACGGGAAATCGCGGGTTTTCGTTTGCCGGCGATTAAACTTCTTTTATTCAGCGTCTTATCAAAAATGAAAACATTTTTGAAAGCTACAAGTCTCATGCGTATTAGTGGTGAAAAAATAATTCAAAAAATCGTTCTGAAAATGAGTTTACTCACAGGGTACTTTCTTTGTATACATTTGACTATAGGGGCCAAGCCCGGGATTTACAGGAAATCGCGGGTTTTCGTTTGCCGGCGATTAAACTTCTTTTATTCAGCGTCTCATCAAAAATGAAAATATTTTTGAAAACTACAAGTCTGATGCGTTTAAGTGGTGAAAAAAAAATTTAAAAAATCGTTCAGGAAAAGAGTATACTCCTTGAGTATTTTCTTTGTATACTTTTGACTATACGGGCCGAGTACCGGATTTACGGGAAATCGCGGGTTTTCGTTTGCCGGCGATTAAACTTCTTTTATTCAGCGTCTTATCAAAAATGAAAACATTTTTGAAAACTACAAGTCTCATGCGTTTTAGTGGTGAAAAAATAATTTAAAAAATCGTTCAGAAAATGAGTTTACTCACAGGGTGCTTTCTTTGTATACATTCGACTATAGGGGCCAAGCCCGGGATTTACAGGAAATCGCGGGTTTTCGTTTGCCGGCGATTAAACTTCTTTTATTCAGCGTCTCATCAAAATTGAAAACATTTTTGAAAACTACAAGTCTCATGCGTTTTAGTGGTGAAAAAATAATTTAAAAAATCGTTCAGGAAATGAGTTTACTCCTTGAGTACTTTCTTTGTATACTCTTGACTATACGGGCCGAGTACCGGATTCACGGGAAATCGCGGGTTTTCGTTTGCCGGCGATTAAACTTCTTTTATTCAGCGTCTTATCAAAAATGAAAACATTTTTGAAAGCTACAAGTCTCATGCGTTTTAGTGGTGAAAAAATAATTCAAAAAATCGTTCTGAAAATGAGTTTACTCACAGGGTACTTTCTTTGTATACATTTGACTATAGGGGCCAAGCCCGGGATTTACAGGAAATCGCGGGTTTTCGTTTGCCGGCGATTAAACTTCTTTTATTCAGCGTCTCATCAAAAATGAAAATATTTTTGAAAACTACAAGTCTCATGCGTTTAAGTGGTGAAAAAATAATTTAAAAAATCGTTCCGGAAATGAGTTTACTCCCTGGGTACTTTCTTTATATACATTCGACTATACGGGCCGGGAACGGGATTTACGGGAAATTGCGGGTTTTCGTTTGCCGGCGATTAAACTTCTTTTATTTAACGTCTCATCAAAAATGAAAACATTTTTGAAAACTACAAGTCTGATGCGTTTTAGTGGTGAAAAAATAATTTAAAAAATTATTATTATTATATTATTCCGAATATTTATACAGGATAGCCACTTCAGTGTTGGAAACACTGTTATCAATGTGGGTCCTGTGTTCTGAATGCATACATTAAGTATACACCGGCAATACCTACCCAATTTCCCTCACATGGCATGGGTTGACCCGTAGCTGTGGCAAAGGCACTTGCTAAACATGCCCGCGCTGTGGACCGAACCACGGACCTTGTGATTACGAAGCGAACTCCATAACCACAAGGCCACACGCCATTAAATCGTTCAGGAAAAGAGTATACTCCTTGAGTATTTTCTTTGTATACTTTTGACTATACGGGCCGAGTACCGGATTTACGGGAAATCGCGGGTTTTCGTTTGCCGGCGATTAAACTTCTTTTATTCAGCGTCTTATCAAAAATGAAAACATTTTTGAAAACTACAAGTCTCATGCGTTTTAGTGGTGAAAAAATAATTTAAAAAATCGTTCAGAAAATGAGTTTACAAACAGGGTGCTTTCTTTGTATACATTCGACTATAGGGGCCAAGCCCGGGATTTACAGGAAATCGCGGGTTTTCGTTTGCCGGCGATTAAACTTCTTTTATTCAGCGTCTCATCAAATTTGAAAACATTTTTGAAAACTACAAGTCTCATGCGTTTTAGTGGTGAAAAAATAATTTAAAAAATCGTTCAGGAAATGAGTTTACTCCTTGAGTACTTTCTTTGTATACTCTTGACTATACGGGCCGAGTACCGGATTTACGGGAAATCGCGGGTTTTTGTTTGCCGGCAATTAACTTCTTTTATTCAGCGTCTTATCAAAAATGAAAACATTTTTGAAAACTACAAGTCTCATGCGTTTTAGTGGTGAAAAAATAATTTAAAAAATCGTTCTGAAAATGAGTTTACTCACAGGGTGCTTTCTTTGTATACATTCGACTATAGGGGCCAAGCCCGGGATTTACAGGAAATCGCGGGTTTTCGTTTGCCGGCGATTAAACTTCTTTTATTCAGCGTCTCATCAAAAATGAAAACATTTTGGAAAACTACAAGTCTCATGCGTTTTAGTGGTGAAAAAATAATTTAAAAAATCGTTCTGGAAATGAGTTTACTCCCTGGGTACTTTCTTTGTATACTTTTGACTATACGGGCCGAGTACGGGATTTACGGGAAATCGCGGGTTTTCGTTTGCCGGCAATTAAACTTCTTTTATTTAGCGTCTCATCAAAAATGAAAACATTTTTGAAAAATACAAGTCTCATGCGTTTTAGTGGTGAAAATATAATTTAAAAAATTGTTCGGGAAATAAGTTTACTCCTTGAGTACTTTCTTTATGTACTTTTGACTATACGGGCCGAGTACCAGATTCACGGGAAATCGCGGGTTTTCGTTTGCCGGCGATTAAACTTCTTTTATTCAGCGTCTTATCAAAAATGAAAACATTTTTGAAAGCTACAAGTCTCATGCGTATTAGTGGTGAAAAAATAATTCAAAAAATCGTTCTGAAAATGAGTTTACTCACAGGGTACTTTCTTTGTATACATTTGACTATAGGGGCCAAGCCCGGGATTTACAGGAAATCGCGGGTTTTCGTTTGCCGGCGATTAAACTTCTTTTATTCAGCGTCTCATCAAAAATGAAAATATTTTTGAAAACTACAAGTCTCATGCGTTTAAGTGGTGAAAAAAAAATTTAAAAAATCGTTCGGGAAATGAGTTTACTCCCTGGGTACTTTCTTTATATACATTCGACTATACGGGCCGGGAACGGGATTTACGGGAAATTGCGGGTTTTCGTTTGCCGGCGATTAAACTTCTTTTATTTAACGTCTCATCAAAAATGAAAACATTTTTAAATACTACAAGTCTCATGCGTTTTGGTGGTGAAAAAAAAATTAAAAAATCGTTCGGGAAATGAGTTTACTCCCTGGGTACTTTCTTTTTATACATTTGACTATACGGGCCGAGTACGGGATTTACGGGAAATCGCGGGTTTTCGTTTGCCGGCGATTAAACTTCTTTTATTTAGAGTCTCATCAAAAATGAAAACATTTTTGAAAACTACAAGTCTGATGCGTTTTAGTGGTGAAAAAATAATTTAAAAAATCGTTCAGGAAAAGAGTATACTCCTTGAGTATTTTCTTTGTATACTTTTGACTATACGGGCCGAGTACCGGATTTACGGGAAATCGCGGGTTTTCGTTTGCCGGCGATTAAACTTCTTTTATTCAGCGTCTTATCAAAAATGAAAACATTTTTGAAAACTACAAGTCTCATGCGTTTTAGTGGTGAAAAAATAATTTAAAAAATCGTTCAGAAAATGAGTTTACTCACAGGGTGCTTTCTTTGTATACATTCGACTATAGGGGCCAAGCCCGGGATTTACAGGAAATCGCGGGTTTTCGTTTGCCGGCGATTAAACTTCTTTTATTCAGCGTCTCATCAGAATTGAAAACATTTTTGAAAACTACAAGTCTCATGCGTTTTAGTGGTATAAAAATAATTTAAAAAATCGTTCAGGAAATGAGTTTACTCCTTGAGTACTTTCTTTGTATACTCTTGACTATACGGGCCGAGTACCGGATTCACGGGAAATCGCGGGTTTTCGTTTGCCGGCGATTAAACTTCTTTTATTCAGCGTCTTATCAAAAATGAAAACATTTTTGAAAGCTACAAGTCTCATGCGTTTTAGTGGTGAAAAAATAATTCAAAAAATCGTTCTGAAAATGAGTTTACTCACAGGGTACTTTCTTTGTATACATTTGACTATAGGGGCCAAGCCCGGGATTTACAGGAAATCGCGGGTTTTCGTTTGCCGGCGATTAAACTTCTTTTATTCAGCGTCTCATCAAAAATGAAAATATTTTTGAAAACTACAAGTCTCATGCGTTTAAGTGGTGAAAAAATAATTTAAAAAATCGTTCCGGAAATGAGTTTACTCCCTGGGTACTTTCTTTATATACATTCGACTATACGGGCCGGGAACGGGATTTACGGGAAATTGCGGGTTTTCGTTTGCCGGCGATTAAACTTCTTTTATTTAACGTCTCATCAAAAATGAAAACATTTTTGAAAACTACAAGTCTGATGCGTTTTAGTGGTGAAAAAATAATTTAAAAAATCGTTCAGGAAAAGAGTATACTCCTTGAGTATTTTCTTTGTATACTTTTGACTATACGGGCCGAGTACCGGATTTACGGGAAATCGCGGGTTTTCGTTTGCCGGCGATTAAACTTCTTTTATTCAGCGTCTTATCAAAAATGAAAACATTTTTGAAAACTACAAGTCTCATGCGTTTTAGTGGTGAAAAAATAATTTAAAAAATCGTTCAGAAAATGAGTTTACAAACAGGGTGCTTTCTTTGTATACATTCGACTATAGGGGCCAAGCCCGGGATTTACAGGAAATCGCGGGTTTTCGTTTGCCGGCGATTAAACTTCTTTTATTCAGCGTCTCATCAAAATTGAAAACATTTTTGAAAACTACAAGTCTCATGCGTTTTAGTGGTGAAAAAATAATTTAAAAAATCGTTCAGGAAATGAGTTTACTCCTTGAGTACTTTCTTTGTATACTCTTGACTATACGGGCCGAGTACCGGATTTACGGGAAATCGCGGGTTTTTGTTTGCCGGCAATTAACTTCTTTTATTCAGCGTCTTATCAAAAATGAAAACATTTTTGAAAACTACAAGTCTTATGCGTTTTAGTGGTGAAAAAATAATTTAAAAAATCGTTCAGAAAATGAGTTTACTCACAGGGTGCTTTCTTTGTATACATTTGACTATAGGGGCCAAGCCCGGGATTTACAGGAAATCGCGGGTTTTCGTTTGCCGGCGATTAAACTTCTTTTATTTAGCGTCTCATCAAAATTGAAAACATTTTTGAAAACTACAAGTCTCATGCGTTTTAGTGGTGAAAAAATAATTTAAAAAATCGTTCGGGAAATGAATTTACTCCCTGGGTACTTTCTTTGTATACTTTTGACTATACGGGCCGAGTACGGGAATTACGGGAAATCGCGGGTTTTCGTTTGCCGGCGATTAAACTTCTTTTATTTAGAGTCTCATCAAAAATGAAAACATTTTTGAAAATTACAAGGCTCATGCGTTTTAGTGGTGAAAAAATAATTTAAAAAATGGTTCAGGAAAAGAGTATACTCCTTGAGTATTTTCTTTTTATACTTTTGACTATACGGGCCGAGTACCGGATTTACGAGAAATCGCGGTTTTTCGTTTGCCGGCGATTAAACTTCTTTTATTATGCGTCTTATCAAAAATGAAAACATTTTTAAAAACTACAAGTCTCATGCGTTTTAGTGGTGACAAAATAATTTAAAAAATCGTTCAGGAAATGAGTTTACTCCTTGAGTACTTTCTTTGTATACTCTTGACTATACGGGCCGAGTACCGGATTTACGGGAAATCGCGGGTTTTTGTATGCCGGCGATTAAACTTCTTTTATTCAGCGTCTTATCAAAAATGAAAACATTTTTGAGAACTACAAGTCTTATGCGTTTTAGTGGTGAAAAAATAATTTAAAAAGTCGTTCAGAAAATGAGTTTACTCACAGGGTGCTTTCTTTGTATACATTCGACTCTGCGGGCCGAGTCCGGGATTTACGGGAAATCGCGGGTTTTCGTTTGCCGGCGATTAAACTTCTTTAATTTAGCGTTTCATCAAAAATGAAAACATTTTTTAAAACAACAAGTCTCATGCGTTTTAGTTGTGAAAAAATAATTTAAAAAATCGTTCGGGAAATGAGTTTACTCCCTGGGTACTTTCTTTATATACTTTTGACTATACGGGCCGAGTACCGGATTTACGAGAAATCGCGGGTTTTCGTTTGCCGGCGATTAAACTTCTTTTATTCAGCGTCTTATCAAAAATGAAAACATTTTTGAAAACTATAAGTCTCATGCGTTTTAGTGGTGAAAAAATAATTTAAAAAATCGTTCGGGAAATGAGTTTACTCCCTGGGTACTTTCTTTATATACATTCGACTATACGGGCTGGGAACGGGATTTACGGGAAATTGCGGGTTTTCGTTTGCCGGCGATTAAACTTCTTTTATTTAGCGTCTCATCAAAAATGAAAACATTTTTAAATACTACAAGTCTCATGCGTTTTAGTGGTGAAAAAAAAAATTAAAAAATCGTTCGGGAAATGAGTTTACTCCCTGGGTACTTTCTTTGTATACTTTTGACTATACGGGCCGAGTACGGGAATTACGGGAAATCGCGGGTTTTCGTTTTCCGGCGATTAAACTTCTTTTATTTAGAGTCTCATCAAAAATGAAAACATTTTTGAAAACTATAAGTCTCATGCGTTTTAGTGGTGAAAAAATAATTTAAAAAATCGTTCGGGAAATGAGTTTACTCCCTGGGTACTTTCTTTATATACATTCGACTATACGAGCTGGGAACGGGATTTACGGGAAATTGCGGGTTTTCGTTTGCCGGCGATTAAACTTCTTTTATTTAGCGTCTCATCAAAAATGAAAACATTTTTAAATACTACAAGTCTCATGCGTTTTAGTGGTGAAAAAAAAAATTAAAAAATCGTTCGGGAAATGAGTTTACTCCCTGGGTACTTTCTTTGTATACTTTTGACTATACGGGCCGAGTATGGGAATTACGGGAAATCGCGGGTTTTCGTTTTCCGGCGATTAAACTTCTTTTATTTAGAGTCTCATCAAAAATGAAAACATTTTTGAAAACTACAAGACTCATGCGTTTTAGTGGTGAAAAAATAATTTAAAAAATCATTCGGGAAATCAGTTTACTCCCTGGGTACTTTTTTTGTGTACTTTTGACTACACGGGCCGAGTACCGGATTTACGGGAAATCGCAGGTTTTCGTTTGCCGGCGATTAAACTTCTTTTATTCAGCGTCTTATAAAAAATGAAAACATTTTTGAAAACTACAAGTCTCATGCGTTTTAGTGGTGAAAAAATAATTTAAAAAATCGTTCTGAAAATGAGTTTACTCACAGGGTGCTTTCTTTGTATACATTCGACTATAGGGGCCAAGCCCGGGATTTACAGGAAATCGCAGGTTTTCGTTTGCCGGCGATT
The DNA here is from genome assembly GCF_029227915.1 of Hydractinia symbiolongicarpus. NCBI lineage: Eukaryota > Metazoa > Cnidaria > Hydrozoa > Anthoathecata > Hydractiniidae > Hydractinia > Hydractinia symbiolongicarpus. The sequence continues at coordinate 1,278,261 of NC_079886.1, forward strand.
AAACTTCTTTTATTCAGCGTTTCATCAAAAATGAAAACATTTTGGAAAACTACAAGTCTCATGCGTTTTAGTGGTGAAAAAATAATTTAAAAAATCGTTCTGGAAATGAGTTTACTCCCTGGGTACTTTCTTTGTATACTTTTGACTATACGGGCCGGGAACGGGATTTACGGAAAATTGCGGGTTTTCGTTTGCCGGCGATTAAACTTCTTTTATTTAACGTGTCATCAAAAATGAAAACATTTTTAAATACTACAAGTCTCATGCGTTTTGGTGGTGAAAAAAAAATTAAAAAACCGTTCGGGAAATGAGTTTACTCCCTGGGTACTTTCTTTTTATACTTTTGACTATACGGGCCGAGTACGGGATTTACGGGAAATCGCGGGTTTTCGTTTGCCGGCGATTAAACTTCTTTTATTTAGAGTCTCATCAAAAATGAAAACATTTTTGAAAACTACAAGTCTCATGCGTTTTAGTGGTGAAAAAATAATTTAAAAAATCGTTCAGGAAAAGAGTATACTCCTTGAGTATTTTCTTTGTATACTTTTGACTATACGGGCCGAGTACCGGATTTACGGGAAATCGCGGGTTTTCGTTTGCCGGCGATTAAACTTTTTTTATTCAGCGTCTTATCAAAAATGAAAACATTTTTGAAAACTACAAGTCTCATGCGTTTTAGTGGTGAAAAAATAATTTAAAAAATCGTTCGGGTAATGAGTTTACTCCCTGGTTACTTTCTTTATATACATTCGACTATACGGGCTGGGAACGGGATTTACGGGAAATTGCGGGTTTTCGTTTGCCGGCGATTAAACTTCTTTTATTTAGCGTCTCATCAAAAATGAAAACATTTTTAAATACTACAAGTCTCATGCGTTTTAGTGGTGAAAAAAAAAATTAAAAAATCGTTCGGGAAATGAGTTTACTCCCTGGGTACTTTCTTTGTATACTTTTGACTATACGGGCCGAGTACGGGAATTACGGGAAATCGCGGGTTTTCGTTTTCCGGCGATTAAACTTCTTTTATTTAGAGTCTCATCAAAAATGAAAACATTTTTGAAAACTATAAGTCTCATGCGTTTTAGTGGTGAAAAAATAATTTAAAAAATCGTTCGGGAAATGAGTTTACTCCCTGGGTACTTTCTTTATATACATTCGACTATACGGGCTGGGAACGGGATTTACGGGAAATTGCGGGTTTTCGTTTGCCGGCGATTAAACTTCTTTTAATTAGCGTCTCATCAAAAATGAAAACATTTTTAAATACTACAAGTCTCATGCGTTTTAGTGGTGAAAAAAAAAATTAAAAAATCGTTCGGGAAATGAGTTTACTCCCTGGGTACTTTCTTTGTATATTTTTGACTATACGGGCCGAGTCGGGAATTACGGGAAATCGCGGGTTTTCGTTTTCCGGCGATTAAACTTCTTTTATTTAGAGTCTCATCAAAAATGAAAACATTTTTGAAAACTACAAGTCTCATGCGTTTTAGTGGTGAAAAAATAATTTAAAAAATCATTCGGGAAATCAGTTTACTCCCTGGGTACTTTTTTTGTGTACTTTTGACTACACGGGCCGAGTACCGGATTTACGGGAAATCGCAGGTTTTCGTTTGCCGGCCATTAAACTTCTTTTATTCAGCGTCTTATAAAAAATGAAAACATTTTTGAAAACTACAAGTCTCATGCGTTTTAGTGGTGAAAAAATAATTTAAAAAATCGTTCTGAAAATGAGTTTACTCACAGGGTGCTTTCTTTGTATACATTCGACTATAGGGGCCAAGCCCGGGATTTACAGGAAATCGCGGGTTTTCGTTTGCCGGCGATTAAACTTCTTTTATTCAGCGTCTCATCAAAAATGAAAACATTTTGGAAAACTACAAGTCTCATGCGTTTTAGTGGTGAAAAAATAATTTAAAAAATCGTTCTGGAAATGAGTTTACTCCCTGGGTACTTTCTTTGTATACATTTGACTATAGGGGCCAAGCCCGGGATTTACAGGAAATCGCGGGTTTTCGTTTGCCGGCGATTAAACTTCTTTTATTCAGCGTCTCATCAAAAATGAAAATATTTTTGAAAACTACAAGTCTCATGCGTTTAAGTGGTGGAAAAATAATTTAAAAAATCGTTCGGGAAATGAGTTTACTCCCTGGGTACTTTCTTTATATACATTCGACTATACGGGCCGGGAACGGGATTTACGGGAAATTGCGGGTTTTCGTTTGCCGGCGATTAAACTTCTTTTATTTAACGTCTCATCAAAAATGAAAACATTTTTGAAAACTACAAGTCTGATGCGTTTTAGTGGTGAAAAAATAATTTAAAAAATCGTTCAGGAAAAGAGTATACTCCTTGAGTATTTTCTTTGTATACTTTTGACTATACGGGCCGAGTACCGGATTTACGGGAAATCGTGGGTTTTCATTTGCCGGCGATTAAACTTCTTTTATTCAGCGTCTTATCAAAAATGAAAACATTTTTGAAAACTACAAGTCTCATGCGTTTTAGTGGTGAAAAAATAATTTAAAAAATCGTTCAGAAAATGAGTTTACTCACAGGGTGCTTTCTTTGTATACATTCGACTATAGGGGCCAAGCCCGGGATTTACAGGAAATCGCGGGTTTTCGTTTGCCGGCGATTAAACTTCTTTTATTCAGCGTCTCATCAAAATTGAAAATATTTTTGAAAACTACAAGTCTCATGCGTTTTAGTGGTGAAAAAATAATTTAAAAAATCGTTCAGGAAATGAGTTTACTCCTTGAGTACTTTCTTTGTATACTCTTGACTATACGGGCCGAGTACCGGATTTACGGGAAATCGCGGGTTTTTGTTTGCCGGCAATTAACTTCTTTTATTCAGCGTCTTATCAAAAATGAAAACATTTTTGAAAACTACAAGTCTTATGCGTTTTAGTGGTGAAAAAATAATTTAAAAAATCGTTCAGAAAATGAGTTTACTCACAGGGTGCTTTCTTTGTATACATTTGACTATAGTGGCCAAGCCCGGGATTTACAGGAAATCGCGGGTTTTCGTTTGCCGGCGATTAAACTTCTTTTATTTAGCGTCTCATCAAAATTGAAAACATTTTTGAAAACTACAAGTCTCATGCGTTTTAGTGGTGAAAAAATAATTTAAAAAATCGTTCGGGAAATGAATTTACTCCCTGAACACTTTCTTTGTATACTTTTGACTATACGGGCCGAGTACGGGAATTACGGGAAATCGCAGGTTTTCGTTTGCCGGCGATTAAACTTCTTTTATTTAGAGTCTCATCAAAAATGAAAACATTTTTGAAAATTACAAGTCTCATGCGTTTTAGTGGTGAAAAAATAATTTAAAAAATGGTTCAGGAAAAGAGTATACTCCTTGAGTATTTTCTTTTTATACTTTTGACTATACGGGCCGAGTACCGGATTTACGGGAAATCGCGGTTTTTTGTTTGCCGGCGATTAAACTTCTTTTATTCAGCGTCTTATCAAAAATGAAAACATTTTTAAAAACTACAAGTCTCATGCGTTTTAGTGGTGAAAAAATAATTTAAAAAATCGTTCAGAAAATGAGTTTACTCACAGGGTGCTTTCTTTGTATACATTCGACTATAGGGGCCAAGCCCGGGATTTACAGGAAATCGCGGGTTTTCGTTTGCCGGCGATTAAACTTCTTTTATTCAGCGTCTCATCAAAATTGAAAACATTTTTGAAAACTACAAGTCTCATGCGTTTTAGTGGTGAAAAAATAATTTAAAAAATCGTTCTGAAAATGAGTTTACTCACAGGGTGCTTTCTTTGTATACTTTTGACTATACGGGCTGAGTACGGGATTTACGGGAAATCGCGGGTTTTCGTTTGCCGGCGATTAAACTTCTTTTATTTAACGTCTCATCAAAAATGAAAACATTTTTGAAAACTACAAGTCTCATGCGTTTTGGTGGTGAAAAAAAAATTAAAAAATCGTTCAGGAAATGAGTTTACTCCTTGAGTACTTTCTTTGTATACTCTTGACTATACGGGCCGAGTACCGGATTCACGGGAAATCGCGGGTTTTCGTTTGCCGGCGATTAAACTTCTTTTATTCAGCGTCTTATCAAAAATGAAAACATTTTTGAAAGCTACAAGTCTCATGCGTTTTAGTGGTGAAAAAATAATTCAAAAAATCGTTCTGAAAATGAGTTTACTCTCAGGGTACTTTCTTTGTATACATTTGACTATAGGGGCCAAGCCCGGGATTTACAGGAAATCGCGGGTTTTCGTTTGCCGGCGATTAAACTTCTTTTATTCAGCGTCTTATCAAAAATGAAAACATTTTTGAAAACTACAAGTCTCATGCGTTTTAGTGGTGAAAAAATAATTTAAAAAATCGTTCAGAAAATGAGTTTACTCACAGGGTGCTTTCTTTGTATACATTCGACTATAGGGGCCAAGCCCGGGATTTACAGGAAATCGCGGGTTTTCGTTTGCCGGCGATTAAACTTCTTTTATTCAGCGTCTCATCAAAATTGAAAACATTTTTGAAAACTACAAGTCTCATGCGTTTTAGTGGTGAAAAAATAATTTAAAAAATCGTTCAGGAAATGAGTTTACTTCTTGAGTACTTTCTTTGTATACTCTTGACTATACGGGCCGAGTACCGGATTTACGGGAAATTGCGGGTTTTTGTTTGCCGGCAATTAACTTCTTTTATTCAGCGTCTTATCAAAAATGAAAACATTTTTGAAAACTACAAGTCTTATGCGTTTTAGTGGTGAAAAAATAATTTAAAAAATCGTTCAGAAAATGAGTTTACTCACAGGGTGCTTTCTTTGTATACATTTGACTATAGGGGCCAAGCCCGGGATTTACAGGAAATCGCAGGTTTTCGTTTGCCGGCGATTAAACTTCTTTTATTTAGCGTCTCATCAAAATTGAAAACATTTTTGAAAACTACAAGTCTCATGCGTTTTAGTGGTGAAAAAATAATTTAAAAAATCGTTCGGGAAATGAATTTACTCCCTGGGTACTTTCTTTGTATACTTTTGACTATACGGGCCGAGTACGGGAATTACGGGAAATCGCGGGTTTTCGTTTGCCGGCGATTAAACTTCTTTTATTTAGAGTCTCATCAAAAATGAAAACATTTTTGAAAATTACAAGTCTCATGCGTTTTAGTGGTGAAAAAATAATTTAAAAAATGGTTCAGGAAAAGAGTATACTCCTTGAGTATTTTCTTTTTATACTTTTGACTATACGGGCCGAGTACCGGATTTACGGGAAATCGCGGTTTTTCGTTTGCCGGCGATTAAACTTCATTTATTCAGCGTCTTATCAAAAATGAAAACATTTTTAAAAACTACAAGTCTCATGCGTTTTAGTGGTGAAAAAATAATTTAAAAAATCGTTCAGAAAATGAGTTTACTCACAGGGTGCTTTCTTTGTATACATTCGACTATAGGGGCCAAGCTAGGGATTTACAGGAAATCGCGGGTTTTCGTTTGCCGGCGATTAAACTTCTTTTATTCAGCGTCTCATCAAAATTGAAAACATTTTTGAAAACTACAAGTCTCATGCGTTTAAGTGGTGAAAAAATAATTTAAAAAATCGTTCAGGAAATGAGTTTACTCCTTGAGTACTTTCTTTGTATACTCTTGACTATACGGGCCGAGTACCGGATTTACGGGAAATCGCGGGTTTTTGTATGCCGGCGATTAAACTTCTTTTATTCAGCGTCTTATCAAAAATGAAAACATTTTTGAAAACTACAAGTCTTATGCGTTTTAGTGGTGAAAAAATAATTTAAAAAGTCGTTCAGAAAATGAGTTTACTCACAGGGTGCTTTCTTTGTATACATTCGACTATAGGGGCCAAGCCCGGGATTTACAGGAAATCGCGGGTTTTCGTTTGCCGGCGATTAAACTTCTTTTATTCAGCGTCTCATCAAAATTAAAAACATTTTTGAAAACTACAAGTCTCATGCGTTTTAGTGGTGAAAAAATAATTTAAAAAATCGTTCGGGAAATGAATTTACTCCCTGGGTACTTTCTTTGTATACTTTTGACTCTGCGGGCCGAGTCCGGGATTTACGGGAAATCGCGGGTTTTCGTTTGCCGGCGATTAAACTTCTTTAATTTAGCGTTTCATCAAAAATGAAAACATTTTTTAAAACAACAAGTCTCATGCGTTTTAGTTGTGAAAAAATAATTTAAAAAATCGTTCGGGAAATGAGTTTACTCCCTGGGTACTTTCTTTATATACTTTTGACTATACGGGCCGAGTACCGGATTTACGAGAAATCGCGGGTTTTCGTTTGCCGGCGATTAAACTTCTTTTATTTAGAGTCTCATCAAAAATGAAAACATTTTTAAATACTACAAGTCTCATGCGTTTTAGTGGTGAAAAAAAAAATTAAAAAATCGTTCGGGAAATGAGTTTACTCCCTGGGTACTTTCTTTGTATACTTTTGACTATACGGGCCGAGTACGGGAATTACGGGAAATCGCGGGTTTTCGTTTTCCGGCGATTAAACTTCTTTTATTTAGAGTCTCATCAAAAATGAAAACATTTTTGAAAACTACAAGTCTCATGCGTTTTAGTGGTAAAAAAATAATTTAAAAAATCATTCGGGAAATCAGTTTACTCCCTGGGTACTTTTTTTGTGTACTTTTGACTACACGGGCCGAGTACCGGATTTACGGGAAATCGCAGGTTTTCGTTTGCCGGCGATTAAACTTCTTTTATTCAGCGTCTTATAAAAAATGAAAACATTTTTGAAAACTACAAGTCTCATGCGTTTTAGTGGTGAAAAAATAATTTAAAAAATCGTTCTGAAAATGAGTTTACTCACAGGGTGCTTTCTTTGTATACATTCGACTATAGGGGCCAAGCCCGGGATTTACAGGAAATCGCGGGTTTTCGTTTGCCGGCGATTAAACTTCTTTTATTCAGCGTCTCATCAAAAATGAAAACATTTTGGAAAACTACAAGTCTCATGCGTTTTAGTGGTGAAAAAATAATTTAAAAAATCGTTCTGGAAATGAGTTTACTCCCTGGGTACTTTCTTTGTATACTTTTGACTATACGGGCCGAGTACGGGATTTACGGGAAATCGCGGGTTTTCGTTTGCCGGCGATTAAACTTCTTTTATTTAGCGTCTCATCAAAAATGAAAACATTTTTGAAAACTACAAGTCTCATGCGTTTTGGTGGTGAAAAAAAAATTAAAAAATCGTTCGGGAAATGAGTTTACTCCCTGGGTACTTTCTTTTTATACTTTTGACTATACGGGCCGGGAACGGGATTTACGGAAAATTGCGGGTTTCGTTTGCCGGCGATTAAACTTCTTTTATTTAACGTCTCATCAAAAATTAAAACATTTTTGAAAACTATAAGTCTCATGCGTTTTAGTGGTGAAAAAATAATTTAAAAAATCGTTCGGGAAATGAGTTTACTCCCTGGGTACTTTCTTTATATACATTCGACTATACGAGCTGGGAACGGGATTTACGGGAAATTGCGGGTTTTCGTTTGCCGGCGATTAAACTTCTTTTATTTAGCCTCTCATCAAAAATGAAAACATTTTTAAATACTACAAGTCTCATGCGTTTTAGTGGTGAAAAAAAAAATTAAAAAATCGTTCGGGAAATGAGTTTACTCCCTGGGTACTTTCTTTGTATACTTTTGACTATACGGGCCGAGTACGGGAATTACGGGAAATCGCGGGTTTTCGTTTTCCGGCGATTAAACTTCTTTTATTTAGAGTCTCATCAAAAATGAAAACATTTTTGAAAACTACAAGTCTCATGCGTTTTAGTGGTAAAAAAATAATTTAAAAAATCATTCGGGAAATCAGTTTACTCCCTGGGTACTTTTTTTGTGTACTTTTGACTACACGGGCCGAGTACCGGATTTACGGGAAATCGCAGGTTTTCGTTTGCCGGCGATTAAACTTCTTTTATTCAGCGTCTTATAAAAAATGAAAACATTTTTGAAAACTACAAGTCTCATGCGTTTTAGTGGTGAAAAAATAATTTAAAAAATCGTTCTGAAAATGAGTTTACTCACAGGGTGCTTTCTTTGTATACATTCGACTATAGGGGCCAAGCCCGGGATTTACAGGAAATCGCGGGTTTTCGTTTGCCGGCGATTAAACTTCTTTTATTAAGCGTCTCATCAAAAATGAAAACATTTTGGAAAACTACAAGTCTCATGCGTTTTAGTGGTGAAAAAATAATTTAAAAAATCGTTCTGGAAATGAGTTTACTCCCTGGGTACTTTCTTTGTATACTTTTGACTATACGGGCCGAGTACGGGATTTACGGGAAATCGCGGGTTTTCGTTTGCCGGCGATTAAACTTCTTTTATTTAGCGTCTCATCAAAAATGAAAACATTTTTGAAAACTACAAGTCTCATGCGTTTTGGTGGTGAAAAAAAAATTAAAAAATCGTTCGGGAAATGAGTTTACTCCCTGGGTACTTTCTTTTTATACTTTTGACTATACGGGCCGGGAACGGGATTTACGGAAAATTGCGGGTTTCGTTTGCCGGCGATTAAACTTCTTTTATTTAACGTGTCATCAAAAATGAAAACATTTTTAAATACTACAAGTCTCATGCGTTTTGGTGGTGAAAAAAAAATTAAAAAACCGTTCGGGAAATGAGTTTACTCCCTGGGTACTTTCTTTTTATACTTTTGACTATACGGGCCGAGTACGGGATTTACGGGAAATCGCGGGTTTTCGTTTGCCGGCAATTAAACTTCTTTTATTTATAGTCTCATCAAAAATGAAAACATTTTTGAAAACTACAAGTCTCATGCGTTTTAGTGGTGAAAAAATAATTTAAAAAATCGTTCAGGAAAAGAGTATACTCCTTGAGTATTTTCTTTGTATACTTTTGACTATACGGGCCGAGTACCGGATTTACGGGAAATCGCGGGTTTTTGTTTGCCGGCGATTAAACTTCTTTTATTCAGCGTCTTATCAAAAATGAAAACATTTTTGAAAACTACAAGTCTCATGCGTTTTAGTGGTGAAAAAATAATTTAAAAAATCGTTCGGGAAATGAGTTTACTCCCTGGGTACTTTCTTTATATACATTCGACTATACGGGCTGGGAACGGGATTTACGGGAAATTGCGGGTTTTCGTTTGCTGGCGATTAAACTTCTTTTATTTAGCGTCTCATCAAAAATGAAAACATTTTTAAATACTACAAGTCTCATGCGTTTTAGTGGTGAAAAAAAAAATTAAAAAATCGTTCGGGAAATGAGTTTACTCCCTGGGTTCTTTCTTTATATACATTCGACTATACGGGCTGGGAACGGGATTTACGGGAAATTGCGGGTTTTCGTTTGCCGGCGATTAAACTTCTTTTAATTAGCGTCTCATCAAAAATGAAAACATTTTTAAATACTACAAGTCTCATGCGTTTTAGTGGTGAAAAAAAAAATTAAAAAATCGTTCGGGAAATGAGTTTACTCCCTGGGTACTTTCTTTGTATACTTTTGACTATACGGGCCGAGTACGGGAATTACGGGAAATCGCGGGTTTTCGTTTTCCGGCGATTAAACTTCTTTTATTTAGAGTCTCATCAAAAATGAAAACATTTTTGAAAACTACAAGTCTTATGCGTTTTAGTGGTGAAAAAATAATTTAAAAAGTCGTTCAGAAAATGAGTTTACTCACAGGGTGCTTTCTTTGTATACATTCCACTATAGGGGCCAAGCCCGGGATTTACAGGAAATCGCGGGTTTTCGTTTGCCGGCGATTAAACTTCTTTTATTCAACGTCTCATCAAAATTGAAAACATTTTTGAAAACTACAAGTCTCATGCGTTTTAGTGGTGAAAAAATAATTTAAAAAATCGTTCGGGAAATGAATTTACTCCCTGGGTACTATCTTTGTATACTTTTGACTCTGCGGGCCGAGTCCGGGATTTACGGGAAATCGCGGGTTTTCGTTTGCCGGCGATTAAACTTCTTTAATTTAGCGTTTCATCAAAAATGAAAACATTTTTTAAAACAACAAGTCTCATGCGTTTTAGTTGTGAAAAAATAATTTAAAAAATCGTTCGGGAAATGAGTTTACTCCCTGGGTACTTTCTTTGTATACTTTTGACTATACGTGCCGAGTACGGGAATTACGGGAAATCGCGGGTTTTCGTTTTCCGGCGATTAAACTTCTTTTATTTAGAGTCTCATCAAAAATGAAAACATTTTTGAAAACTACAAGTCTCATGCGTTTTAGTGGTAAAAAAATAATTTAAAAAATCATTCGGGAAATCAGTTTACTCCCTGGGTACTTTTTTTGTGTACTTTTGACTACACGGGCCGAGTACCGGATTTACGGGAAATCGCAGGTTTTCGTTTGCCGGCGATTAAACTTCTTTTATTCAGCGTCTTATAAAAAATGAAAACATTTTTGAAAACTACAAGTCTCATGCGTTTTAGTGGTGAAAAAATAATTTAAAAAATCGTTCTGAAAATGAGTTTACTCACAGGGTGCTTTCTTTGTATACATTCGACTATAGGGGCCAAGCCCGGGATTTACAGGAAATCGCGGGTTTTCGTTTGCCGGCGATTAAACTTCTTTTATTAAGCGTCTCATCAAAAATGAAAACATTTTGGAAAACTACAAGTCTCATGCGTTTTAGTGGTGAAAAAATAATTTAAAAAATCGTTCTGGAAATGAGTTTACTCCCTGGGTACTTTCTTTGTATACTTTTGACTATACGGGCCGAGTACGGGATTTACGGGAAATCGCGGGTTTTCGTTTGCCGGCGATTAAACTTCTTTTATTTAGCGTCTCATCAAAAATGAAAACATTTTTGAAAACTACAAGTCTCATGCGTTTTGGTGGTGAAAAAAAAATTAAAAAATCGTTCGGGAAATGAGTTTACTCCCTGGGTACTTTCTTTTTATACTTTTGACTATACGGGCCGGGAACGGGATTTACGGAAAATTGCGGGTTTCGTTTGCCGGCGATTAAACTTCTTTTATTTAACGTGTCATCAAAAATGAAAACATTTTTAAATACTACAAGTCTCATGCGTTTTGGTGGTGAAAAAAAAATTAAAAAACCGTTCGGGAAATGAGTTTACTCCCTGGGTACTTTCTTTTTATACTTTTGACTATACGGGCCGAGTACGGGATTTATGGGAAATCGCGGGTTTTCGTTTGCCGGCAATTAAACTTCTTTTATTTAGAGTCTCATCAAAAATGAAAACATTTTTGAAAACTACAAGTCTCATGCGTTTTAGTGGTGAAAAAATAATTTAAAAAATCGTTCAGGAAAAGAGTATACTCCTTGAGTATTTTCTTTGTATACTTTTGACTATACGGGCCGAGTACCGGATTTACGGGAAATCGCGGGTTTTTGTTTGCCGGCGATTAAACTTCTTTTATTCAGCGTCTTATCAAAAATGAAAACATTTTTGAAAACTACAAGTCTCATGCGTTTTAGTGGTGAAAAAATAATTTAAAAAATCGTTCGGGAAATGAGTTTACTCCCTGGGTACTTTCTTTATATACATTCGACTATACGGGCTGGGAACGGGATTTACGGGAAATTGCGGGTTTTCGTTTGCCGGCGATTAAACTTCTTTTATTTAGCGTCTCATCAAAAATGAAAACATTTTTAAATACTACAAGTCTCATGCGTTTTAGTGGTGAAAAAAAAAAATTAAAAAATCGTTCGGGAAATGAGTTTACTCCCTGGGTACTTTCTTTATATACATTCGACTATACGGGCTGGGAACGGGATTTACGGGAAATTGCGGGTTTTCGTTTGCCGGCGATTAAACTTCTTTTAATTAGCGTCTCATCAAAAATGAAAACATTTTTAAATACTACAAGTCTCATGCGTTTTAGTGGTGAAAAAATAATTTAAAAAGTCGTTCAGAAAATGAGTTTACTCACAGGGTGCTTTCTTTGTATACATTCGACTATAGGGGCCAAGCCCGGGATTTACAGGAAATCGCGGGTTTTCGTTTGCCGGCGATTAAACTTCTTTTATTCAGCGTCTCATCAAAATTGAAAACATTTTTGAAAACTACAAGTCTCATGCGTTTTAGTGGTGAAAAAATAATTTAAAAAATCGTTCGGGAAATGAATTTACTCCCTGGGTACTTTCTTTGTATACTTTTGACTCTGCGGGCCGTGTCCGGGATTTACGGGAAATCGCGGGTTTTCGTTTGCCGGCGATTAAACTTCTTTAATTTAGCGTTTCATCAAAAATGAAAACATTTTTTAAAACAACAAGTCTCATGCGTTTTAGTTGTGAAAAAATAATTTAAAAAATCGTTCGGGAAATGAGTTTACTCCTTGGGTACTTTCTTTATATACTTTTGACTATACGGGCCGAGTACCGGATTTACGGGAAATCGCGGGTTTTTGTTTGCCGGCAATTAACTTCTTTTATTCAGCGTCTTATCAAAAATTAAAACATTTTTGAAAACTACAAGTCTTATGCGTTTTAGTGGTGAAAAAATAATTTAAAAAATCGTTCAGAAAATGAGTTTACTCACAGGGGGCTTTCTTTGTATACATTTGACTATAGGGGCCAAGCCCGGGATTTACAGGAAATCGCGGGTTTTCGTTTGCCGGCGATTAAACTTCTTTTATTTAGCGTCTCAACAAAATTGAAAACATTTTTGAAAACTACAAGTCTCATGCGTTTTAGTGGTGAAAAAATAATTTAAAAAATCGTTCGGGAAATGAATTTACTCCCTGGGTACTTTCTTTGTATACTTTTGACTATACGGGCCGAGTACGGGAATTACGGGAAATCGCGGGTTTTCGTTTGCCGGCGATTAAACTTCTTTTATTTAGAGTCTCATCAAAAATGAAAAATTTTTTGAAAATTACAAGTCTCATGCGTTTTAGTGGTGAAAAAATAATTTAAAAAATGGTTCAGGAAAAGAGTATACTCCTTGAGTATTTTCTTTTTATACTTTTGACTATACGGGCCGAGTACCGGATTTACGGGAAATCGCGGTTTTTTGTTTGCCGGCGATTAAACTTCTTTTATTCAGCGTCTTATCAAAAATGAAAACATTTTTAAAAACTACAAGTCTCATGCGTTTTAGTGGTGAAAAAATAATTTAAAAAATCGTTCAGAAAATGAGTTTACTCACAGGGTGCTTTCTTTGTATACATTCGACTATAAGGGCCAAGCCCGGGATTTACAGGAAATCGCGGGTTTTCGTTTGCCGGCGATTAAACTTCTTTTATTCAGCGTCTCATCAAAATTGAAAACATTTTTGAAAACTACAAGTCTCATGCGTTTTAGTGGTGAAAAAATAATTTAAAAAATCGTTCTGAAAATGAGTTTACTCACAGGGTGCTTTCTTTGTATACTTTTGACTATACGGGCCGAGTACGGGATTTACGGGAAATCGCGGGTTTTCGTTTGCCGGCGATTAAACTTCTTTTATTTAACGTCTCATCAAAAATGAAAACATTTTTGAAAACTACAAGTCTCATGCGTTTTGGTGGTGAAAAAAAAATTAAAAAATCGTTCAGGAAATGAGTTTACTCCTTGAGTACTTTCTTTGTATACTCTTGACTATACGGGCCGAGTACCGGATTCACGGGAAATCGCGGGTTTTCGTTTGCCGGCGATTAAACTTCTTTTATTCAGCGTCTTATCAAAAATGTAAACATTTTTGAAAGCTACAAGTCTCATGCGTTTTAGTGGTGAAAAAATAATTTAAAAAATCGTTCAGAAAATGAGTTTACTCACAGGGTGCTTTCTTTGTATACATTCGACTATAAGGGCCAAGCCCGGGATTTACAGGAAATCGCGGGTTTTCGTTTGCCGGCGATTAAACTTCTTTTATTCAGCGTCTCATCAAAATTGAAAACATTTTTGAAAACTACAAGTCTCATGCGTTTTAGTGGTGAAAAAATAATTTAAAAAATCGTTCTGAAAATGAGTTTACTCACAGGGTGCTTTCTTTGTATACTTTTGACTATACGGGCCGAGTACGGGATTTACGGGAAATCGCGGGTTTTCGTTTGCCGGCGATTAAACTTCTTTTATTTAACGTCTCATCAAAAATGAAAACATTTTTGAAAACTACAAGTCTCATGCGTTTTGGTGGTGAAAAAAAAATTAAAAAATCGTTCAGGAAATGAGTTTACTCCTTGAGTACTTTCTTTGTATACTCTTGACTATACGGGCCGAGTACCGGATTCACGGGAAATCGCGGGTTTTCGTTTGCCGGCGATTAAACTTCTTTTATTCAGCGTCTTATCAAAAATGTAAACATTTTTGAAAGCTACAAGTCTCATGCGTTTTAGTGGTGAAAAAATAATTCAAAAAATCGTTCTGAAAATGAGTTTACTCTCAGGGTACTTTCTTTGTATACATTTGACTATAGGGGCCAAGCCCGGGATTTACAGGAAATCGCGGGTTTTCGTTTGCCGGCGATTAAACTTCTTTTATTCAGCGTCTCATCAAAAATGAAAATATTTTTGAAAACTACAAGTCTCATGCGTTTAAGTTGTGAAAAAATAATTTAAAAAATCGTTCGGGAAATGAGTTTACTCCCTGGGTACTTTCTTTATATACATTCGACTATACGGGCCGGGAACGGGATTTACGGGAAATTGCGGGTTTTCGTTTGCCGGCGATTAAACTTCTTTTATTTAACGTCTCATCAAAAATGAAAACATTTTTGAAAACTACAAGTCTGATGCGTTTTAGTGGTGAAAAAATAATTTAAAAAATCGTTCAGGAAAAGAGTATACTCCTTGAGTATTTTCTTTGTATACTTTTGACTATACGGGCCGAGTACCGGATTTACGGGAAATCGCGGGTTTTAATTTGCCGGCGATTAAACTTCTTTTATTCAGCGTCTTATCAAAAATGAAAACATTTTTGAAAACTACAAGTCTCATGCGTTTTAGTGGTGAAAAAATAATTTAAAAAATCGTTCAGAAAATGAGTTTACTCACAGGGTGCTTTCTTTGTATACATTCGACTATAGGGGCCAAGCCCGGGATTTACAGGAAATCGCGGGTTTTCGTTTGCCGGCGATTAAACTTCTTTTATTCAGCGTCTCATCAAAATTGAAAACATTTTTGAAAACTACAAGTCTCATGCGTTTTAGTGGTGAAAAAATAATTTAAAAAATCGTTCAGGAAATGAGTTTACTCCTTGAGTACTTTCTTTGTATACATTTGACTATAGGGGCCAAGCCCGGGATTTACAGGAAATCGCAGGTTTTCGTTTGCCGGCGATTAAACTTCTTTTATTTAGCGTCTCATCAAAATTGAAAACATTTTTAAAAACTACAAGTCTCATGCGTTTTAGTGGTGAAAAAATAATTTAAAAAATCGTTCGGGAAATGAATTTACTCCCTGGGTACTTTCTTTGTATACTTTTGACTATACGGGCCGAGTACGGGAATTACGGGAAATCGCGGGTTTTCGTTTGCCGGCGATTAAACTTCTTTTATTTAGAGTCTCATCAAAAATGAAAACATTTTTGAAAATTACAAGTCTCATGCGTTTTAGTGGTGAAAAAATAATTTAAAATATTGTTCAGGAAAAGAGTATACTCCTTGAGTATTTTCTTTTTATACTTTTGACTATACGGGCCGAGTACCGGATTTACGGGAAATCGCGGTTTTTCGTTTGCCGGCTATTAAACTTCTTTTATTCAGCGTCTTATCAAAAATGAAAACATTTTTAAAAACTACAAGTCTCATGCGTTTTAGTGGTGAAAAAATAATTTAAAAAATCGTTCAGAAAATGAGTTTACACACAGGGTGCTTTCTTTGTATACATTCGACTATAGGGGCCAAGCCCGGGATTTACAGGAAATCGCGGGTTTTCGTTTGCCGGCGATTAAACTTCTTTTATTCAGCGTCTCATCAAAATTGAAAACATTTTTGATAACTACAAGTCTCATGCGTTTAAGTGGTGAAAAGATAATTTAAAAAATCGTTCAGGAAATGAGTTTACTCCTTGAGTACTTTCTTTGTATACTCTTGACTATACGGGCCAAGTACCGGATTTACGGGAAATCGCGGGTTTTTGTATGCCGGCGATTTAACTTCTTTTATTCAGCGTCTTATCAAAAATGAAAACATTTTTGAAAACTACAAGTCTTATGCGTTTTAGTGGTGAAAAAATAATTTAAAAAGTCGTTCAGAAAATGAGTTTACTCACAGCGTGCTTTCTTTGTATACATTCGACTATAGGGGCCAAGCCCGGGATTTACAGGAAATCGCGGGTTTTCGTTTGCCGGCGATTAAACTTCTTTTATTCAGCGTCTCATCAAAATTGAAAACATTTTTGAAAACTACAAGTCTCATGCGTTTTAGTGGTGAAAAAATAATTTAAAAAATCGTTCGGGAAATGAATTTACTCCCTGGGTACTTTCTTTGTATACTTTTGACTCTGCGGGCCGAGTCCGGGATTTACGGGAAATCGCGGGTTTTCGTTTGCCGGCGATTAAACTTCTTTAATTTAGCGTTTCATCAAAAATGAAAACATTTTTTAAAACAACAAGTCTCATGCGTTTTAGTTGTGAAAAAATAATTTAAAAAATCGTTCGGGAAATGAGTTTACTCCCTGGGTACTTTCTTTATATACTTTTGACTATACGGGCCGAGTACCGGATTTACGAGAAATCGCGGGTTTTCGTTTGCCGGCGATTAAACTTCTTTTATTCAGCGTCTTATCAAAAATGAAAACATTTTTGAAAACTATAAGTCTCATGCGTTTTAGTGGTGAAAAAATAATTTAAAAAATCGTTCGGGAATTGAGTTTACTCCCTGGGTACTTTCTTTATATACATTCGACTATACGGGCTGGGAACGGGATTTACGGGAAATTGCGGGTTTTCGTTTGCCGGCGATTAAACTTCTTTTATTTAGAGTCTCATCAAAAATGAAAACATTTTTAAATACTACAAGTCTCATGCGTTTTAGTGGTGAAAAAAAAAATTAAAAAATCGTTCGGGAAATGAGTTTACTCCCTGGGTACTTTCTTTGTATACTTTTGACTTTACGGGCCGAGTACGGGAATTACGGGAAATCGCGGGTTTTCGTTTTCCGGCGATTAAACTTCTTTTATTTAGAGTCTCATCAAAAATGAAAACATTTTTGAAAACTATAAGTCTCATGCGTTTTAGTGGTGAAAAAATAATTTAAAAAAACGTTCGGGAAATGAGTTTACTCCCTGGGTACTTTCTTTATATACATTCGACTATACGAGCTGGGAACGGGATTTACGGGAAATTGCGGGTTTTCGTTTGCCGGCGATTAAACTTCTTTTATTTAGCGTCTCATCAAAAATGAAAACATTTTTAAATACTACAAGTCTCATGCGTTTTAGTGGTGAAAAAAAAAATTAAAAAATCGTTCGGGAAATGAGTTTACTCCCTGGGTACTTTCTTTGTATACTTTTGACTATACGGGCCGAGTACGGGAATTACGGGAAATCGCGGGTTTTCGTTTTCCGGCGATTAAACTTCTTTTATTTAGAGTCTCATCAAAAATGAAAACATTTTTGAAAACTACAAGTCTCATGCGTTTTAGTGGTAAAAAAATAATTTAAAAAATCATTCGGGAAATCAGTTTACTCCCTGGGTACTTTTTTTGTGTACTTTTGACTACACGGGCCGAGTACCGGATTTACGGGAAATCGCAGGTTTTCGTTTGCCGGCGATTAAACTTCTTTTATTCAGCGTCTTATAAAAAATGAAAACATTTTTGAAAACTACAAGTCTCATGCGTTTTAGTGGTGAAAAAATAATTTAAAAAATCGTTCTGAAAATGAGTTTACTCACAGGGTGCTTTCTTTGTATACATTCGACTATAGGGGCCAAGCCCGGGATTTACAGGAAATCGCCGGTTTTCGTTTGCCGGCGATTAAACTTCTTTTATTCAGCGTCTCATCAAAAATGAAAACATTTTGGAAAACTACAAGTCTCATGCGTTTTAGTGGTGAAAAAATAATTTAAAAAATCGTTCTGGAAATGAGTTTACTCCCTGGGTACTTTCTTTGTATACTTTTGACTATACGGGCCGAGTACGGGATTTACGGGAAATCGCGGGTTTTCGTTTGCCGGCGATTAAACTTCTTTTATTTAGCGTCTCATCAAAAATGAAAACATTTTTGAAAACTACAAGTCTCATGCGTTTTGGTGGTGAAAAAAAAATTAAAAAATCGTTCGGGAAATGAGTTTACTCCCTGGGTACTTTCTTTTTATACTTTTGACTATACGGGCCGGGAACGGGATTTACGGAAAATTGCGGGTTTCGTTTGCCGGCGATTAAACTTCTTTTATTTAACGTCTCATCAAAAATGAAAACATTTTTGAAAACTATAAGTCTTATGCGTTTTAGTGGTGAAAAAATAATTTAAAAAATCGTTCGGGAAATGAGTTTACTCCCTGGGTACTTTCTTTATATACATTCGACTATACGAGCTGGGAACGGGATTTACGGGAAATTGCGGGTTTTCGTTTGCCGGCGATTAAACTTCTTTTATTTAGCGTCTCATCAAAAATGAAAACATTTTTAAATACTACAAGTCTCATGCGTTTTAGTGGTGAAAAAAAAAAATAAAAAATCGTTCGGGAAATGAGTTTACTCCCTGGGTACTTTCTTTGTATACTTTTGACTATACGGGCCGAGTACGGGAATTACGGGAAATCGCGGGTTTTCGTTTTCCGGCGATTAAACTTCTTTTATTTAGAGTCTCTTCAAAAATGAAAACATTTTTGAAAACTACAAGTCTCATGCGTTTTAGTGGTAAAAAAATAATTTAAAAAATCATTCGGGAAATCAGTTTACTCCCTGGGTACTTTTTTTGTGTACTTTTGACTACACGGGCCGAGTACCGGATTTACGGGAAATCGCAGGTTTTCGTTTGCCGGCGATTAAACTTCTTTTATTCAGCGTCTTATAAAAAATGAAAACATTTTTGAAAACTACAAGTCTCATGCGTTTTAGTGGTGAAAAAATAATTTAAAAAATCGTTCTGAAAATGAGTTTACTCACAGGGTGCTTTCTTTGTATACATTCGACTATAGGGGCCAAGCCCGGGATTTACAGGAAATCGCGGGTTTTTGTTTGCCGGCGATTAAACTTCTTTTATTAAGCGTCTCATCAAAAATGAAAACATTTTGGAAAACTACAAGTCTCATGCGTTTTAGTGGTGAAAAAATAATTTAAAAAATCGTTCTGGAAATGAGTTTACTCCCTGGGTACTTTCTTTGTATACTTTTGACTATACGGGCCGAGTACGGGATTTACGGGAAATCGCGGGTTTTCGTTTGCCGGCGATTAAACTTCTTTTATTTAGCTTCTCATCAAAAATGAAAACATTTTTGAAAACTACAAGTCTCATGCGTTTTGGTGGTGAAAGAAAAATTAAAAAATCGTTCGGGAAATGAGTTTACTCCCTGGGTACTTTCTTTTTATACTTTTGACTATACGGGCCGGGAACGGGATTTACGGAAAATTGCGGGTTTCGTTTGCCGGCGATTAAACTTCTTTTATTTAACGTGTCATCAAAAATGAAAACATTTTTAAATACTACAAGTCTCATGCGTTTTGGTGGTGAAAAAAAAATTAAAAAACCGTTCGGGAAATGAGTTTACTCCCTGGGTACTTTCTTTTTATACTTTTGACTATACGGGCCGAGTACGGGATTTACGGGAAATCGCGGGTTTTCGTTTGCCGGCAATTAAACTTCTTTTATTTAGAGTCTCATCAAAAATGAAAACATTTTTGAAAACTACAAGTCTCATGCGTTTTAGTGGTGAAAAAATAATTTAAAAAATCGTTCAGGAAAAGAGTATACTCCTTGAGTATTTTCTTTGTATACTTTTGACTATACGGGCCGAGTACCGGATTTACGGGAAATCGCGGGTTTTTGTTTGCCGGCGATTAAACTTCTTTTATTCAGCGTCTTATCAAAAATGAAAACATTTTTGAAAACTACAAGTCTCATGCGTTTTAGTGGTGAAAAAATAATTTAAAAAATCGTTCGGGAAATGAGTTTACTCCCTGGGTACTTTCTTTATATACATTCGACTATACGGGCTGGGAACGGGATTTACGGGAAATTGCGGGTTTTCGTTTGCCGGCGATTAAACTTCTTTTATTTAGCGTCTCATCAAAAATGAAAACATTTTTAAATACTACAAGTCTCATGCGTTTTAGTGGTGAAAAAAAAAATTAAAAAATCGTTCGGGAAATGAGTTTACTCCCTGGGTACTTTCTTTATATACATTCGACTATACGGGCTGGGAACGGGATTTACGGGAAATTGCGGGTTTTCGTTTGCCGGCGATTAAACTTCTTTTAATTAGCGTCTCATCAAAAATGAAAACATTTTTAAATACTACAAGTCTCATGCGTTTTAGTGGTGAAAAAAAAAATTAAAAAATCGTTCGGGAAATGAGTTTACTCCCTGGGTACTTTCTTTGTATACTTTTGACTATACGGGCCGAGTACGGGAATTACGGGAAATCGCGGGTTTTCGTTTTCCGGCGATTAAACTTCTTTTATTTAGAGTCTCATCAAAAATGAAAACATTTTTGAAAACTACAAGTCTTATGCGTTTTAGTGGTGAAAAAATAATTTAAAAAGTCGTTCAGAAAATGAGTTTACTCACAGGGTGCTTTCTTTGTATACATTCGACTATAGGGGCCAAGCCCGGGATTTACAGGAAATCGCGGGTTTTCGTTTGCCGGCGATTAAACTTGTTTTATTCAGCGTCTCATCAAAATTGAAAACATTTTTGAAAACTACAAGTCTCATGCGTTTTAGTGGTGAAAAAATAATTTAAAAAATCGTTCGGGAAATGAATTTACTCCCTGGGTACTTTCTTTGTATACTTTTGACTCTGCGGGCCGAGTCCAGGATTTATGGGAAATCGCGGGTTTTCGTTTGCCGGCGATTAAACTTCTTTAATTTAGCGTTTCATCAAAAATGAAAACATTTTTTAAAACAACAAGTCTCATGCGTTTTAGTTGTGAAAAAATAATTTAAAAAATCGTTCGGGAAATGAGTTTACTCCCTGGGTACTTTCTTTATATACTTTTGACTATACGGGCCGAGTACCGGATTTACGAGAAATCGCGGGTTTTCGTTTGCCGGCGATTAAACTTCTTTTATTCAGCGTCTTATCAAAAATGAAAACATTTTTGAAAACTATAAGTCTCATGCGTTTTAGTGGTGAAAAAATAATTTAAAAAATCGTTCGGGAATTGAGTTTACTCCCTGGGTACTTTCTTTATATACATTCGACTATACGGGCTGGGAACGGGATTTACGGGAAATTGCGGGTTTTCGTTTGCCGGCGATTAAACTTCTTTTATTTAGCGTCTCATCAAAAATGAAAACATTTTTAAATACTACAAGTCTCATGCGTTTTAGTGGTGAAAAAAAAAATTAAAAAATCGTTCGGGAAATGAGTTTACTCCCTGGGTACTTTCTTTGTATACTTTTGACTATACGGGCCGAGTACGGGAATTACGGGAAATCGCGGGTTTTCGTTTTCCGGCGATTAAACTTCTTTTATTTAGAGTCTCATCAAAAATGAAAACATTTTTGAAAACTATAAGTCTCATGCGTTTTAGTGGTGAAAAAATAATTTAAAAAATCGTTCGGGAAATGAGTTTACTCCCTGGGTACTTTCTTTATATACATTCGACTATACGAGCTGGGAACGGGATTTACGGGAAATTGCGGGTTTTCGTTTGCCGGCGATTAAACTTCTTTTATTTGGCGTCTCATCAAAAATGAAAACATTTTTAAATACTACAAGTCTCATGCGTTTTAGTGGTGAAAAAAAAAATTAAAAAATCGTTCGGGAAATGAGTTTACTCCCTGGGTACTTTCTTTGTATACTTTTGACTATACGGGCCGAGTACGGGAATTACGGGAAATCGCGGGTTTTCGTTTTCCGGCGATTAAACTTCTTTTATTTAGAGTCTCATCAAAAATGAAAACATTTTTGAAAACTACAAGTCTCATGCGTTTTAGTGGTAAAAAAATAATTTAAAAAATCATTCGGGAAATCAGTTTACTCCCTGGGTACTTTTTTTGTGTACTTTTGACTACACGGGCCGAGTACCGGATTTACGGGAAATCGCAGGTTTTCGTTTGCCGGCGATTAAACTTCTTTTATTCAGCGTCTTATAAAAAATGAAAACATTTTTGAAAACTACTAGTCTCATGCGTTTTAGTGGTGAAAAAATAATTTAAAAAATCGTTCTGAAAATGAGTTTACTCACAGGGTGCTTTCTTTGTATACATTCGACTATAGGGGCCAAGCCCGGGATTTACAGGAAATCGCGGGTTTTCGTTTTCCGGCGATTAAACTTCTTTTATTTAGAGTCTCATCAAAAATGAAAACATTTTTGAAAACTACAAGTCTCATGCGTTTTAGTGGTAAAAAAATAATTTAAAAAATCATTCGGGAAATCAGTTTACTCCCTGGGTACTTTTTTGTGTACTTTTGACTACACGGGCCGAGTACCGGATTTACGGGAAATCGCAGGTTTTCGTTTGCCGGCGATTAAACTTCTTTTATTCAGCGTCTTATAAAAAATGAAAACATTTTTGAAAACTACTAGTCTCATGCGTTTTAGTGGTGAAAAAATAATTTAAAAAATCGTTCTGAAAATGAGTTTACTCACAGGGTGCTTTCTTTGTATACATTCGACTATAGGGGCCAAGCCCGGGATTTACAGGAAATCGCGGGTTTTCGTTTGCCGGCGATTAAACTTCTTTTATTCAGCGTCTCATCAAAAATGAAAACATTTTTGAAAACTACAAGTCTCATGCGTTTTAGTGGTGAAAAAATAATTTAAAAAATCGTTCAGGAAAAGAGTATACTCCTTGAGTATTTTCTTTGTATACTTTTGACTATACGGGCCGAGTACCGGATTTACGGGAAATCGCGGGTTTTTGTTTGCCGGCGATTAAACTTCTTTTATTCAGCGTCTTATCAAAAATGAAAACATTTTTGAAAACTACAAGTCTCATGCGTTTTAGTGGTGAAAAAATAATTTAAAAAATCGTTCGGGAAATGAGTTTACTCCCTGGGTGCTTTCTTTGTATACATTCGACTATAGGGGCCAAGCCCGGGATTTACAGGAAATCGCGGGTTTTCGTTTGCCGGCGATTAAACTTCTTTTATTCAGCGTCTCATCAAAAATGAAAACATTTTTGAAAACTACAAGTCTCATGCGTTTTAGTGGTGAAAAAATAATTTAAAAAATCGTTCAGGAAAAGAGTATACTCCTTGAGTATTTTCTTTGTATACTTTTGACTATACGGGCCGAGTACCGGATTTACGGGAAATCGCGGGTTTTTGTTTGCCGGCGATTAAACTTCTTTTATTCAGCGTCTTATCAAAAATGAAAACATTTTTGAAAACTACAAGTCTCATGCGTTTTAGTGGTGAAAAAATAATTTAAAAAATCGTTCGGGAAATATGTTTACTCCCTGGGTACTTTCTTTATATACATTCGACTATACGGGCTGGGAACGGGATTTACGGGAAATTGCGGGTTTTCGTTTGCCGGCGATTAAACTTCTTTTTTTTAGCGTCTCATCAAAAATGAAAACATTTTTAAATACTACAAGTCTCATGCGTTTTAGTGGTGAAAAAAAAAATTAAAAAATCGTTCGGGAAATGAGTTTACTCCCTGGGTACTTTCTTTATATACATTCGACTATACGGGCTGGGAACGGGATTTACGGGAAATTGCGGGTTTTCGTTTGCCGGCGATTAAACTTCTTTTAATTAGCGTCTCATCAAAAATGAAAACATTTTTAAATACTACAAGTCTCATGCGTTTTAGTGGTGAAAAAAAAAATTAAAAAATCGTTCGGGAAATGAGTTTACTCCCTGGGTACTTTCTTTGTATACTTTTGACTATACGGGCCGAGTACGGGAATTACGGGAAATCGCGGGTTTTCGTTTTCCGGCGATTAAACTTCTTTTATTTAGAGTCTCATCAAAAATGAAAACATTTTTGAAAACTACAAGTCTCATGCGTTTTAGTGGTGAAAAAATAATTTAAAAAATCATTCGGGAAATCAGTTTACTCCCTGGGTACTTTTTTTGTGTACTTTTGACTACACGGGCCGAGTACCGGATATACCGGAAATCGCAGGTTTTCGTTTGCCGGCGATTAAACTTCTTTTATTCAGCGTCTTATAAAAAATGAAAACATTTTTGAAAACTACAAGTCTCATGCGTTTTAGTGGTGAAAAAATAATTTAAAAAATCGTTCTGAAAATGAGTTTACTCACAGGGTGCTTTCTTTGTATACATTCGACTATAGGGGCCAAGCCCGGGATTTACAGGAAATCGCGGGTTTTCGTTTGCCGGCGATTAAACTTCTTTTATTCAGCGTCTCATCAAAAATGAAAACATTTTGGAAAACTACAAGTCTCATGCGTTTTAGTGGTGAAAAAATAATTTAAAAAATCGTTCTGGAAATGAGTTTACTCCCTGGGTACTTTCTTTGTATACTTTTGACTATACGGGCCGAGTACGGGATTTACGGGAAATCGCAGGTTTTCGTTTGCCGGCGATTAAACTTCTTTTATTTTGCGTCTCATCAAAAATGAAAACATTTTTGAAAACTACAAGTCTCATGCGTTTTGGTGGTGAAAAAAAAATTAAAAAAATCGTTCGGGAAATGAGTTTACTCCCTGGGTACTTTCTTTTTATACTTTTGACTATACGGGCCGGGAACAGGATTTACGGAAAATTGCGGGTTTTCGTTTGCCGGCGATTAAACTTCTTTTATTTAACGTCTCATCAAAAACGAAAACATTTTTAAATACTACAAGTCTCATGCGTTTTGGTGGTGAAAAAAAAATTAAAAAACCGTTCGGGAAATGAGTTTACTCCCTGGGTACTTTCTTTTCATACTTTTGACTATACGGGCCGAGTACGGGATTTACGGGAAATCGCGGGTTTTCGTTTGCCGGCGATTAAACTTCTTTTATTTAGAGTCTCATCAAAAATGAAAACATTTTTGAAAACTACAAGTGTCATGCGTTTTAGTGGTGAAAAAATAATTTAAAAAATCGTTCAGGAAAAGAGTATACTCCTTGAGTATTTTCTTTGTATACTTTTGACTATACGGGCCGAGTACCGGATTTACGGGAAATCGCGGGTTTTCGTTTTCCGGCGATTAAACTTCTTTTATTTAGAGTCTCATCAAAAATGAAAACATTTTTGAAAACTACAAGCCTTATGCGTTTTAGTGGTGAAAAAATAATTTAAAAAGTCGTTCAGAAAATGAGTTTACTCACAGGGTGCTTTCTTTGTATACATTCGACTATAGGGGCCAAGCCCGGGATTTACAGGAAATCGCGGGTTTTCGTTTGCCGGCGATTAAACTTCTTTTATTCAGCGTCTCATCAAAATTGAAAACATTTTTGAAAACTACAAGTCTCATGCGTTTTAGTGGTGAAAAAATAATTTAAAAAATCGTTCGGGAAATGAATCTACTCCCTGGGTACTTTCTTTGTATACTTTTGACTCTGCGGGCCGAGTCCGGGATTTACGGGAAATCGCGGGTTTTCGTTTGCCGGCGATTAAACTTCTTTAATTTAGCGTTTCATCAAAAATGAAAACATTTTTTAAAACAACAAGTCTCATGCGTTTTAGTTGTGAAAAAATAATTTAAAAAATCGTTCGGGAAATGAGTTTACTCCCTGGGTACTTTCTTTATATACTTTTGACTATACGGGCCGAGTACCGGATTTACGAGAAATCGCGGGTTTTCGTTTGCCGGCGATTAAACTTCTTTTATTCAGCGTCTTATCAAAAATGAAAACATTTTTGAAAACTATAAGTCTCATGCGTTTTAGTGGTGAAAAAATAATTTAAAAAATCGTTCGGGAATTGAGTTTACTCCCTGGGTACTTTCTTTATATACATTCGACTATACGGGCTGGGAACGGGATTTACGGGAAATTGCGGGTTTTCGTTTGCCGGCGATTAAACTTCTTTTATTTAGCGTCTCATCAAAAATGAAAACATTTTTCAATACTACAAGTCTCATGCGTTTTAGTGGTGAAAAAAAAAATTAAAAAATCGTTCGGGAAATGAGTTTACTCCCTGGGTACTTTCTTTGTATACTTTTGACTATACGGGCCGAGTACGGGAATTACGGGAAATCGCGGGTTTTCGTTTTCCGGCGATTAAACTTCTTTTATTTAGAGTCTCATCAAAAATGAAAACATTTTTGAAAACTATAAGTCTCATGCGTTTTAGTGGTGAAAAAATAATTTAAAAAATCGTTCGGGAAATGAGTTTACTCCCTGGGTACTTTCTTTATATACATTCGACTATACGAGCTGGGAACGGGATTTATGGGAAATTGCGGGTTTTCGTTTGCCGGCGATTAAACTTCTTTTATTTAGCGTCTCATCAAAAATGAAAACATTTTTAAATACTACAAGTCTCATGCGTTTTAGTGGTGAAAAAAAAAATTAAAAAATCGTTCGGGAAATGAGTTTACTCCCTGGGTACTTTCTTTGTATACTTTTGACTATACGGGCCGAGTACGGGAATTACGGGAAATCGCGGGTTTTCGTTTTCCGGCGATTAAACTTCTTTTATTTAGAGTCTCATCAAAAATGAAAACATTTTTGAAAACTACAAGTCTCATGCGTTTTAGTGGTAAAAAAATAATTTAAAAAATCATTCGGGAAATCAGTTTACTCCCTGGGTACTTTTTTTGTGTACTTTTGACTACACGGGCCGAGTACCGGATTTACGGGAAATCGCAGGTTTTCGTTTGCCGGCGATTAAACTTCTTTTATTCAGCGTCTTATAAAAAATGAAAACATTTTTGAAAACTACAAGTCTCATGCGTTTTAGTGGTGAAAAAATAATTTAAAAAATCGTTCTGAAAATGAGTTTACTCACAGGGTGCTTTCTTTGTATACATTCGACTATAGGGGCCAAGCCCGGGATTTACAGGAAATCGCGGGTTTTCGTTTGCCGGCGATTAAACTTCTTTTATTCAGCGTCTCATCAAAAATGAAAACATTTTTGAAAACTACAAGTCTCATGCGTTTTAGTGGTGAAAAAATAATTTAAAAAATCGTTCAGGAAAAGAGTATACTCCTTGAGTATTTTCTTTGTATACTTTTGACTATACGGGCCGAGTACCGGATTTACGGGAAATCACGGGTTTTTGTTTGCCGGCGATTAAACTTCTTTTATTCAGCGTCTTATCAAAAATGAAAACATTTTTGAAAACTACAAGTCTCATGCGTTTAAGTGGTAAAAAAATAATTTAAAAAATCGTTCGGGAAATGAGTTTACTCCCTGGGTGCTTTCTTTGTATACATTCGACTATAGGGGCCAAGCCCGGGATTTACAGGAAATCGCGGGTTTTCGTTTGCCGGCGATTAAACTTCTTTTATTCAGCGTCTCATCAAAAATGAAAACATTTTTAAAAACTACAAGTCTCATGCGTTTTAGTGGTGAAAAAATAATTTAAAAAATCGTTCAGGAAAAGAGTATACTCCTTGAGTATTTTCTTTGTATACTTTTGACTATACGGGCCGAGTACCGGATTTACGGGAAATCGCGGGTTTTTGTTTGCCGGCGATTAAACTTCTTTTATTCAGCGTCTTATCAAAAATGAAAACATTTTTGAAAACTACAAGTCTCATGCGTTTTAGTGGTGAAAAAATAATTTAAAAAATCGTTCGGGAAATGAGTTTACTCCCTGGGTACTTTCTTTATATACATTCGACTATACGGGCTGGGAACGGGATTTACGGGAAATTGCGGGTTTTTGTTTGCCGGCGATTAAACTTCTTTTATTTAGTGTCTCATCAAAAATGAAAACATTTTTAAATACTACAAGTCTCATGCGTTTTAGTGGTGAAAAAAAAAATTAAAAAATCGTTCGGGAAATGAGTTTACTCCCTGGGTACTTTCTTTATATACATTCGACTATACGGGCTGGGAACGGGATTTACGGGAAATTGCGGGTTTTCGTTTGCCGGCGATTAAACTTCTTTTAATTAGCGTCTCATCAAAAATGAAAACATTTTTAAATACTACAAGTCTCATGCGTTTTAGTGGTGAAAAAAAAAATTAAAAAATCGTTCGGGAAATGAGTTTACTCCCTGGGTACTTTCTTTGTATACTTTTGACTATACGGGCCGAGTACGGGAATTACGGGAAATCGCGGGTTTTCGTTTTCCGGCGATTAAACTTCTTTTATTTAGAGTCTCATCAAAAATGAAAACATTTTTAAAAACTACAAGACTCATGCGTTTTAGTGGTGAAAAAATAATTTAAAAAATCATTCGGGAAATCAGTTTACTCCCTGGGTACTTTTTTTGTGTACTTTTGACTACACGGGCCGAGTACCGGATTTACGGGAAATCGCAGGTTTTCGTTTGCCGGCGATTAAACTTCTTTTATTCAGCGTCTTATAAAAAATGAAAACATTTTTGAAAACTACAAGTCTCATGCGTTTTAGTGGTGAAAAAATAATTTAAAAAATCATTCGGGAAATCAGTTTACTCCCTGGGTACTTTTTTTGTGTACTTTTGACTACACGGGCCGAGTACCGGATTTACGGGAAATCGCAGGTTTTCGTTTGCCGGCGATTAAACTTCTTTTATTCAGCGTCTTATAAAAAATGAAAACATTTTTGAAAACTACAAGTCTCATGCGTTTTAGTGGTGAAAAAATAATTTAAAAAATCGTTCTGAAAATGAGTTTACTCACAGGGTGCTTTCTTTGTATACATTCGACTATAGGGGCCAAGCCCGGGATTTACAGGAAATCGCGGGTTTTCGTTTGCCGGCGATTAAACTTCTTTTATTCAGCGTCTCATCAAAAATGAAAACATTTTTGAAAACTACAAGTCTCATGCGTTTTAGTGGTGAAAAAATAATTTAAAAAATCGTTCAGGAAAAGAGTATACTCCTTGAGTATTTTCTTTGTATACTTTTGACTATACGGGCCGAGTACCGGATTTACGGGAAATCACGGGTTTTTGTTTGCCGGCGATTAAACTTCTTTTATTCAGCGTCTTATCAAAAATGAAAACATTTTTGAAAACTACAAGTCTCATGCGTTTTAGTGGTGAAAAAATAATTTAAAAAATCGTTCGGGAAATGAGTTTACTCCCTGGGTGCTTTCTTTGTATACATTCGACTATAGGGGCCAAGCCCGGGATTTACAGGAAATCGCGGGTTTTCGTTTGCCGGCGATTAAACTTCTTTTATTCAGCGTCTCATCAAAAATGAAAACATTTTTAAAAACTACAAGTCTCATGCGTTTTAGTGGTGAAAAAATAATTTAAAAAATCGTTCAGGAAAAGAGTATACTCCTTGAGTATTTTCTTTGTATACTTTTGACTATACGGGCCGAGTACCGGATTTACGGGAAATCGCGGGTTTTTGTTTGCCGGCGATTAAACTTCTTTTATTCAGCGTCTTATCAAAAATGAAAACATTTTTGAAAACTACAAGTCTCATGCGTTTTAGTGGTGAAAAAATAATTTAAAAAATCGTTCGGGAAATGAGTTTACTCCCTGGGTACTTTCTTTATATACATTCGACTATACGGGCTGGGAACGGGATTTACGGGAAATTGCGGGTTTTCGTTTGCCGGCGATTAAACTTCTTTTATTTAGTGTCTCATCAAAAATGAAAACATTTTTAAATACTACAAGTCTCATGCGTTTTAGTGGTGAAAAAAAAAATTAAAAAATCGTTCGGGAAATGAGTTTACTCCCTGGGTACTTTCTTTATATACATTCGACTATACGGGCTGGGAACGGGATTTACGGGAAATTGCGGGTTTTCGTTTGCCGGCGATTAAACTTCTTTTAATTAGCGTCTCATCAAAAATGAAAACATTTTTAAATACTACAAGTCTCATGCGTTTTAGTGGTGAAAAAAAAAATTAAAAAATCGTTCGGGAAATGAGTTTACTCCCTGGGTACTTTCTTTGTATACTTTTGACTATACGGGCCGAGTACGGGAATTACGGGAAATCGCGGGTTTTCGTTTTCCGGCGATTAAACTTCTTTTATTTAGAGTCTCATCAAAAATGAAAACATTTTTAAAAACTACAAGTCTCATGCGTTTTAGTGGTGAAAAAATAATTTAAAAAATCATTCGGGAAATCAGTTTACTCCCTGGGTACTTTTTTTGTGTACTTTTGACTACACGGGCCGAGTACCGGATTTACGGGAAATCGCAGGTTTTCGTTTGCCGGCGATTAAACTTCTTTTATTCAGCGTCTTATAAAAAATGAAAACATTTTTGAAAACTACAAGTCTCATGCGTTTTAGTGGTGAAAAAATAATTTAAAAAATCATTCGGGAAATCAGTTTACTCCCTGGGTACTTTTTTTGTGTACTTTTGACTACACGGGCCGAGTACCGGATTTACGGGAAATCGCAGGTTTTCGTTTGCCGGCGATTAAACTTCTTTTATTCAGCGTCCTATAAAAAATGAAAACATTTTTGAAAACTACAAGTCTCATGCGTTTTAGTGGTGAAAAAATAATTTAAAAAATCGTTCTGAAAATGAGTTTACTCACAGGGTGCTTTCTTTGTATACATTCGACTATAGGGGTCAAGCCCGGGATTTACGGGAAATCGCGGGTTTTCGTTTGCCGGCGATTAAACTTCTTTTATTTAGCGTCTCATCAAAAATGAAAACATTTTTGAAAACTACAAGTCTCATGCGTTTTGGTGGTGAAAAAAAAATTAAAAAATCGTTCGGGAAATGAGTTTACTCCCTGGGTACTTTCTTTTTATACTTTTGACTATACGGGCCGGGAACGGGATTTACGGAAAATTGCGGGTTTTCGTTTGCCGGCGATTAAACTTCTTTTATTTAACGTCTCATCAAAAATGAAAACATTTTTAAATACTACAAGTCTCATGCGTTTTGGTGGTGAAAAAAAAATTAAAAAACCGTTCGGGAAATGAGTTTACTCCCTGGGTACTTTCTTTTCATACTTTTGACTATACGGGCCGAGTACGGGATTTACGGGAAATCGCGGGTTTTCGTTTGCCGGCGATTAAACTTCTTTTATTTAGAGTCTCATCAAAAATGAAAACATTTTTGAAAACTACAAGTCTCATGCGTTTTAGTGGTGAAAAAATAATTTAAAAAATCGTTCAGGAAAAGAGTATACTCCTTGAGTATTTTCTTTGTATACTTTTCACTATACGGGCCGAGTACCGGATTTACGGGAAATCGCGGGTTTTCGTTTGCCGGCGATTAAACTTCTTTTATTCAGCGTCCTATAAAAAATGAAAACATTTTTGAAAACTACAAGTCTCATGCGTTTTAGTGGTGAAAAAATAATTTAAAAAATCGTTCTGAAAATGAGTTTACTCACAGGGTGCTTTCTTTGTATACATTCGACTATAGGGGTCAAGCCCGGGATTTACGGGAAATCGCGGGTTTTCGTTTGCCGGCGATTAAACTTCTTTTATTTAGCGTCTCATCAAAAATGAAAACATTTTTGAAAACTACAAGTCTCATGCGTTTTGGTGGTGAAAAAAAAATTAAAAAATCGTTCGGGAAATGAGTTTACTCCCTGGGTACTTTCTTTTTATACTTTTGACTATACGGGCCGGGAACGGGATTTACGGAAAATTGCGGGTTTTCGTTTGCCGGCGATTAAACTTCTTTTATATAACGTCTCATCAAAAATGAAAACATTTTTAAATACTACAAGTCTCATGCGTTTTGGTGGTGAAAAAAAAATTAAAAAACCGTTCGGGAAATGAGTTTACTCCCTGGGTACTTTCTTTTCATACTTTTGACTATACGGGCCGAGTACGGGATTTACGGGAAATCGCGGGTTTTCGTTTGCCGGCGATTAAACTTCTTTTATTTAGAGTCTCATCAAAAATGAAAACATTTTTGAAAACTACAAGTCTCATGCGTTTTAGTGGTGAAAAAATAATTTAAAAAATCGTTCAGGAAAAGAGTATACTCCTTGAGTATTTTCTTTGTATACTTTTCACTATACGGGCCGAGTACCGGATTTACGGGAAATCGCGGGTTTTCGTTTGCCGGCGATTAAACTTCTTTTATTCAGCGTCTTATCAAAAATGAAAACATTTTTGAAAACTACAAGTCTCATGCGTTTTAGTGGTGAAAAAAAAAATTAAAAAATCGCTCGGGAAATGAGTTTACTCCCTGGGTACTTTCTTTGTATACTTTTGACTATACGGGCCGAGTACGGGAATTACGGGAAATCGCGGGTTTTCGTTTTCCGGCGATTAAACTTCTTTTATTTAGAGTCTCATCAAAAATGAAAACATTTTTGAAAACTATAAGTCTCATGCGTTTTAGTGGTGAAAAAATAATTTAAAAAATCGTTCGGGAAATGAGTTTACTCCCTGGGTACTTTCTTTATATACATTCGACTATACGGGCTGGGAACGGGATTTACGGGAAATTGCGGGTTTTCGTTTGCCGGCGATTAAACTTCTTTTATTTAGAGTCTCATCAAAATTGAAAACATTTTTGAAAACTACAAGTCTCATGCGTTTTAGTGGTGAAAAAATAATTTAAAAAATCGTTCAGGAAATGAGTTTACTCCTTGAGTACTTTCTTTGTATACTCTTGACTATACGGGCCGAGTACCGGATTTACGGGAAATCGCAGGTTTTCGTTTGCCGGCGATTAAACTTCTTTTATTCAGCGTCTTATAAAAAATGAAAACATTTTTGAAAACTACAAGTCTCATGCGTTTTAGTGGTGAAAAAATAATTTAAAAAATCGTTCTGAAAATGAGTTTACTCACAGGGTGCTTTCTTTGTATACATTAGACTATAGGGGCCAAGCCCGGGATTTACAGGAAATCGCGGGTTTTCGTTTGCCGGCGATTAAACTTCTTTTATTAAGAGTCTCATCAAAAATGAAAACATTTTTGAAAACTACAAGTCTCATGCGTTTTAGTGGTGAAAAAATAATTTAAAAAATCGTTCAGGAAAAGAGTATACTCCTTGAGTATTTTCTTTGTATACTTTTGACTATACGGGCCGAGTACCGGATTTACGGGAAATCGCGGGTTTTCGTTTGCCGGCGATTAAACTTCTTTTATTCAGCGTCTTATCAAAAATGAAAACATTTTTGAAAACTACAAGTCTCATGCGTTTTAGTGGTGAAAAAATAATTTAAAAAATCGTTCGGGAAATGAGTTTACTCCCTGGGTACTTTCTTTATATACATTCGACTATACGGGCTGGGAACGGGATTTACGGGAAATTGCGGGTTTTCGTTTGCCGGCGATTAAACTTCTTTTATTTAGCGTCTCATCAAAAATGAAAACATTTTTAAATACTACAAGTCTCATGCGTTTTAGTGGTGAAAAAAAAAATTAAAAAATCGTTCGGGAAATGAGTTTACTCCCTGGGTACTTTCTTTGTATACTTTTGACTATACGGGCCGAGTACGGGAATTACGGGAAATCGCGGGTTTTCGTTTTCCGGCGATTAAACTTCTTTTATTTAGAGTCTCATCAAAAATGAAAACATTTTTGAAAACTATAAGTCTCATGCGTTTTAGTGGTGAAAAAATAATTTAAAAAATCGTTCGGGAAATGAGTTTACTCCCTGGGTACTTTCTTTATATACATTCGACTATACGGGCTGGGAACGGGATTTACGGGAAATTGCGGGTTTTCGTTTGCCGGCGATTAAACTTCTTTTATTTAGAGTCTCATCAAAATTGAAAACATTTTTGAAAACTACAAGTCTCATGCGTTTTAGTGGTGAAAAAATAATTTAAAAAATCGTTCAGGAAATGAGTTTACTCCTTGAGTACTTTCTTTGTATACTCTTGACTATACGGGCCGAGTACCGGATTTGCGGGAAATCGCAGGTTTTCGTTTGCCGGCGATTAAACTTCTTTTATTCAGCGTCTTATAAAAAATGAAAACATTTTTGAAAACTACAAGTCTCATGCGTTTTAGTGGTGAAAAAATAATTTAAAAAATCGTTCTAAAAATGAGTTTACTCACAGGGTGCTTTCTTTGTATACATTCGACTATAGGGGCCAAGCCCGGGATTTACAGGAAATCGCGGGTTTTCGTTTGCCGGCGATTAAACTTCTTTTATTCAGCGTCTCATCAAAAATGAAAACATTTTGGAAAACTACAAGTCTCATGCGTTTTAGTGGTGAAAAAATAATTTAAAAAATCGTTCTGGAAATGAGTGTACTCCCTGGGTACTTTCTTTGTATACTTTTGACTATACGGGCCGAGTACGGGATTTACGGGAAATCGCGGGTTTTCGTTTGCCGGCGATTAAACTTCTTTTATTTAGCGTCTCAACAAAAATGAAAACATTTTTGAAAACTACAAGTCTCATGCGTTTTAGTGGTGAAAAAATAATTTAAAAAATCGTTCAGGAAATGAGTTTACTCCTTGAGTACTTTCTTTGTATACTTTTGACTATACGGGCCGAGTACCAGATTCACGGGAAATCGCGGGTTTTCGTTTGCCGGCGATTAAACTTCTTTTATTCAGCGTCTTATCAAAAATGAAAACATTTTTGAAAGCTACAAGTCTCATGCGTTTTAGTGGTGAAAAAATAAATCAAAAAATCGTTCTGAAAGTGAGTTTACTCACAGGGTACTTTCTTTGTATACATTTGACTATAGGGGCCAAGCCCGGGATTTTCAGGAAATCGCGGGTTTTCGTTTGCCGGCGATTAAACTTCTTTTATTCAGCGTCTCACCAAAAATGAAAATATTTTTGAAAACTACAAGTCTCATGCGTTTAAGTGGTGAAAAAATAATTTAAAAAATCGTTCGGGAATGGAGTTTACTCCCTGGGTACTTTCTTTATATACATTCGACTATACGGGCCGGGAACGGGATTTACAGGAAATTGCGGGTTTTCGTTTGCCGGCGATTAAACTTCTTTTATTTAACGTCTCATCAAAAAGGAAAACATTTTTAAATACTACAAGTCTCATGCGTTTTGGTGGTGAAAAAAAAATTAAAAAATCGTTCGGGAAATGAGTTTACTCCCTGGGTACTTTTTTTTTTTTACTTTTGACTATACGGGCCGGGAACGGGATATACGGGAAATTGCGGGTTTTCGTTTGCCGGCGATTAAACTTCTTTTATTTAACGTCTCATCAAAAATGAAAACATTTTTAAATACTACAAGTCTCATGCGTTTTGGTGGTGAAAAAAAAATTAAAAAATCGTTCGGGAAATGAGTTTACTCCCTGGGTGCTTTCTTTGTATACATTCGACTATAGGGGCCAAGCCCGGGATTTACAGGAAATCGCGGGTTTTCGTTTGCCGGCGATTAAACTTCTTTTATTTAGAGTCTCATCAAAAATGAAAACATTTTTGAAAACTACAAGTCTCATGCGTTTTAGTGGTGAAAAAATAATTTAAAAAATCGTTCAGGAAAAGAGTATACTCCTTGAGTATTTTCTTTGTATACTTTTGACTATACGGGCCGAGTACCGGATTTACGGGAAATCGCGGGTTTTCGTTTGCCGGCGATTAAACTTCTTTTATTCAGCGTCTTATCAAAAATGAAAACATTTTTGAAAACTACAAGTCTCATGCGTTTTAGTGGTGAAAAAATAATTTAAAAAATCGTTCGGGAAATGAGTTTACTCCCTGGGTACTTTCTTTATATACATTCGACTATACGGGCTGGGAACGGGATTTACGGGAAATTGCGGGTTTTCGTTTGCCGGCGATTAAACTTCTTTTATTTAGCGTCTCATCAAAAATGAAAACATTTTTAAATACTACAAGTCTCATGCGTTTTAGTGGTGAAAAAAAAAAAAAAAAATCGTTCGGGAAATGAGTTTACTCCCTGGGTACTTTCTTTGTATACTTTTGACTATGCGGGCCGAGTACGGGAATTACGGGAAATCGCGGGTTTTCGTTTTCCGGCGATTAAACTTCTTTTATTTAGAGTCTCATCAAAAATGAAAACATTTTTGAAAACTATAAGTCTCATGCGTTTTAGTGGTGAAAAAATAATTTAAAAAATCGTTCGGGAAATGAGTTTACTCCCTGGGTACTTTCTTTATATACATTCGACTATACGGGCTGGGAACGGGATTTACGGGAAATTGCGGGTTTTCGTTTGCCGGCGATTAAACTTCTTTTATTTAGAGTCTCATCAAAATTGAAAAATTTTTTGAAAACTACAAGTCTCATGCGTTTTAGTGGTGAAAAAATAATTTAAAAAATCGTTCAGGAAATGAGTTTACTCCTTGAGTACTTTCTTTGTATACTCTTGACTATACGGGCCGAGTACCGGATTTGCGGGAAATCGCAGGTTTTCGTTTGCCGGCGATTAAACTTCTTTTATTCAGCGTCTTATAAAAAATGAAAACATTTTTGAAAACTACAAGTCTCATGCGTTTTAGTGGTGAAAAAATAATTTAAAAAATCGTTCTGAAAATGAGTTTACTCACAGGGTGCTTTCTTTGTATACATTCGACTATAGGGGCCAAGCCCGGGATTTACAGGAAATCGCGGGTTTTCGTTTGCCGGCGATTAAACTTCTTTTATTCAGCGTCTCATCAAAAATGAAAACATTTTGGAAAACTACAAGTCTCATGCGTTTTAGTGGTGAAAAAATAATTTAAAAAATCGTTCTGGAAATGAGTTTACTCCCTGGGTACTTTCTTTGTATACTTTTGACTATACGGGCCGAGTACGGGATTTACGGGAAATCGCGGGTTTTCGTTTGCCGGCGATTAAACTTCTTTTATTTAGCGTCTCATCAAAAATGAAAACATTTTTGAAAACTACAAGTCTCATGCGTTTTAGTGGTGAAAAAATAATTTAAAAAATCGTTCGGGAAATGAGTTTACTCCTTGAGTACTTTCTTTGTATACTTTTGACTATACGGGCCGAGTACGGGATTTACGGGAAATCGCGGGTTTTCGTTTGCCGGCGATTAAACTTCTTTTATTTAGCGTCTCATCAAAAATGAAAACATTTTTGAAAACTACAAGTCTCATGCGTTTTAGTGGTGAAAAAATAATTTAAAAAATCGTTCGGGAAATGAGTTTACTCCCTGGGTACTTTCTTTATATACATTCGACTATACGGGCTGGGAACGGGATTTACGGGAAATTGCGGGTTTTCGTTTGCCGGCGATTAAACTTC
Source organism: Hydractinia symbiolongicarpus (assembly GCF_029227915.1). NCBI lineage: Eukaryota > Metazoa > Cnidaria > Hydrozoa > Anthoathecata > Hydractiniidae > Hydractinia > Hydractinia symbiolongicarpus. The sequence goes on from NC_079886.1 coordinate 1,315,389, forward strand.
TTTTATTTAGCGTCTCATCAAAAATGAAAACATTTTTAAATACTACAAGTCTCATGCGTTTTAGTGGTGAAAAAAAAAATTAAAAAATCGCTCGGGAAATGAGTTTACTCCCTGGGTACTTTCTTTGTATACTTTTGACTATACGGGCCGAGTACGGGAATTACGGGAAATCGCGGGTTTTCGTTTTCCGGCGATTAAACTTCTTTTATTTAGAGTCTCATCAAAAATGAAAACATTTTTGAAAACTATAAGTCTCATGCGTTTTAGTGGTGAAAAAATAATTTAAAAAATCGTTCGGGAAATGAGTTTACTCCCTGGGTACTTTCTTTATATACATTCGACTATACGGGCTGGGAACGGGATTTACGGGAAATTGCGGGTTTTCGTTTGCCGGCGATTAAAATTCTTTTATTTAGAGTCTCATCAAAATTGAAAACATTTTTGAAAACTACAAGTCTTATGCGTTTTAGTGGAGAAAAAATAATTTAAAAAATCGTTCAGGAAATGAGTTTACTCCTTGAGTACTTTCTTTGTATACTCTTGACTATACGGGCCGAGTACCGGATTTACGGGAAATCGCAGGTTTTCGTTTGCCGGCGATTAAACTTCTTTTATTCAGCGTCTTATAAAAAATGAAAACATTTTTGAAAACTACAAGTCTCATGCGTTTTAGTGGTGAAAAAACAATTTAAAAAATCGTTCTGAAAATGAGTTTACTCACAGGGTGCTTTCTTTGTATACATTCGACTATAGGGGCCAAGCCCGGGATTTACAGGAAATCGCGGGTTTTCGTTTGCCGGCGATTAAACTTCTTTTATTTAGAGTCTCATCAAAAATGAAAACATTTTTGAAAACTACAAGTCTCATGCGTTTTAGTGGTGAAAAAATAATTTAAAAAATCGTTCAGGAAAAGAGTATACTCCTTGAGTATTTTCTTTGTATACTTTTGACTATACGGGCCGAGTACCGGATTTACGGGAAATCGCGGGTTTTCGTTTGCCGGCGAATAAACTTCTTTTATTCAGCGTCTTATCAAAAATGAAAACATTTTTGAAAACTACAAGTCTCATGCGTTTTAGTGGTGAAAAAATAATTTAAAAAATCGTTCGGGAAATGAGTTTACTCCCTGGGTACTTTCTTTATATACATTCGACTATACGGGCTGGGAACGGGATTTACGGGAAATTGCGGGTTTTCGTTTGCCGGCGATTAAACTTCTTTTATTTAGCGTCTCATCAAAAATGAAAACATTTTTAAATACTACAAGTCTCATGCGTTTTAGTGGTGAAAAAAAAAATTAAAAAATCGTTCGGGAAATGAGTTTACTCCCTGGGTACTTTCTTTGTATACTTTTGACTATACGGGCCGAGTACGGGAATTACGGGAAATCGCGGGTTTTCGTTTTCCGGCGATTAAACTTCTTTTATTTAGAGTCTCATCAAAAATGAAAACATTTTTGAAAACTATAAGTCTCATGCGTTTTAGTGGTGAAAAAATAATTTAAAAAATCGTTCGGGAAATGAGTTTACTCCCTGGGTACTTTCTTTATATACATTCGACTATACGGGCTGGGAACGGGATTTACGGGAAATTGCGGGTTTTCGTTTGCCGGCGATTAAACTTCTTTTATTTAGAGTCTCATCAAAATTGAAAACATTTTTGAAAACTACAAGTCTCATGCGTTTTAGTGGTGAAAAAATAATTTAAAAAATCGTTCAGGAAATGAGTTTACTCCTTGAGTACTTTCTTTGTATACTCTTGACTATACGGGCCGAGTACCGGATTTGCGGGAAATCGCGGGTTTTCGTTTGCCGGCGATTAAACTTCTTTTATTTAGCGTCTCATCAAAAATGAAAACATTTTTGAAAACTACAAGTCTCATGCGTTTTAGTGGTGAAAAAATAATTTAAAAAATCGTTCGGGAAATGAGTTTACTCCTTGAGTACTTTCTTTGTATACTTTTGACTATACGGGCCGAGTACGGGATTTACGGGAAATCGCGGGTTTTCGTTTGCCGGCGATTAAACTTCTTTTATTTAGCGTCTCATCAAAAATGAAAACATTTTTGAAAACTACAAGTCTCATGCGTTTTAGTGGTGAAAAAATAATTTAAAAAATCGTTCGGGAAATGAGTTTACTCCCTGGGTACTTTCTTTATATACATTCGACTATACGGGCTGGGAACGGGATTTACGGGAAATTGCGGGTTTTCGTTTGCCGGCGATTAAACTTCTTTTATTTAGCGTCTCATCAAAAATGAAAACATTTTTAAATACTACAAGTCTCATGCGTTTTAGTGGTGAAAAAAAAAATTAAAAAATCGCTCGGGAAATGAGTTTACTCCCTGGGTACTTTCTTTGTATACTTTTGACTATACGGGCCGAGTACGGGAATTACGGGAAATCGCGGGTTTTCGTTTTCCGGCGATTAAACTTCTTTTATTTAGAGTCTCATCAAAAATGAAAACATTTTTGAAAACTATAAGTCTCATGCGTTTTAGTGGTGAAAAAATAATTTAAAAAATCGTTCGGGAAATGAGTTTACTCCCTGGGTACTTTCTTTATATACATTCGACTATACGGGCTGGGAACGGGATTTACGGGAAATTGCGGGTTTTCGTTTGCCGGCGATTAAAATTCTTTTATTTAGAGTCTCATCAAAATTGAAAACATTTTTGAAAACTACAAGTCTCATGCGTTTTAGTGGTGAAAAAATAATTTAAAAAATCGTTCAGGAAATGAGTTTACTCCTTGAGTACTTTCTTTGTATACTCTTGACTATACGGGCCGAGTACCGGATTTACGGGAAATCGCAGGTTTTCGTTTGCCGGCGATTAAACTTCTTTTATTCAGCGTCTTATAAAAAATGAAAACATTTTTGAAAACTACAAGTCTCATGCGTTTTAGTGGTGAAAAAATAATTTAAAAAATCGTTCGGGAAATGAGTTTACTCCCTGGGTACTTTCTTTATATACATTCGACTATACGGGCTGGGAACGGGATTTACGGGAAATTGCGGGTTTTCGTTTGCCGGCGATTAAACTTCTTTTATTTAGCGTCTCATCAGAAATGAAAACATTTTTAAATACTACAAGTCTCATGCGTTTTAGTGGTGAAAAAAAAAATTAAAAAATCGTTCGGGAAATGAGTTTACTCCCTGGGTACTTTCTTTGTATACTTTTGACTATACGGGCCGAGTACGGGAATTACGGGAAATCGCGGGTTTTCGTTTTCCGGCGATTAAACTTCTTTTATTTAGAGTCTCATCAAAAATGAAAACATTTTTGAAAACTATAAGTCTCATGCGTTTTAGTGGTGAAAAAATAATTTAAAAAATCGTTCGGGAAATGAGTTTACTCCCTGGGTACTTTCTTTATATACATTCGACTATACGGGCTGGGAACGGGATTTACGGGAAATTGCGGGTTTTCGTTTGCCGGCGATTAAACTTCTTTTATTTAGAGTCTCATCAAAATTGAAAACATTTTTGAAAACTACAAGTCTCATGCGTTTTAGTGGTGAAAAAATAATTTAAAAAATCGTTCAGGAAATGAGTTTACTCCTTGAGTACTTTCTTTGTATACTCTTGACTATACGGGCCGAGTACCGGATTTGCGGGAAATCGCGGGTTTTCGTTTGCCGGCGATTAAACTTCTTTTATTTAGCGTCTCATCAAAAATGAAAACATTTTTGAAAACTACAAGTCTCATGCGTTTTAGTGGTGAAAAAATAATTTAAAAAATCGTTCGGGAAATGAGTTTACTCCTTGAGTACTTTCTTTGTATACTTTTGACTATACGGGCCGAGTACGGGATTTACGGGAAATCGCGGGTTTTCGTTTGCCGGCGATTAAACTTCTTTTATTTAGCGTCTCATCAAAAATGAAAACATTTTTGAAAACTACAAGTCTCATGCGTTTTAGTGGTGAAAAAATAATTTAAAAAATCGTTCGGGAAATGAGTTTACTCCCTGGGTACTTTCTTTATATACATTCGACTATACGGGCTGGGAACGGGATTTACGGGAAATTGCGGGTTTTCGTTTGCCGGCGATTAAACTTCTTTTATTTAGCGTCTCATCAAAAATGAAAACATTTTTAAATACTACAAGTCTCATGCGTTTTAGTGGTGAAAAAAAAAATTAAAAAATCGCTCGGGAAATGAGTTTACTCCCTGGGTACTTTCTTTGTATACTTTTGACTATACGGGCCGAGTACGGGAATTACGGGAAATCGCGGGTTTTCGTTTTCCGGCGATTAAACTTCTTTTATTTAGAGTCTCATCAAAAATGAAAACATTTTTGAAAACTATAAGTCTCATGCGTTTTAGTGGTGAAAAAATAATTTAAAAAATCGTTCGGGAAATGAGTTTACTCCCTGGGTACTTTCTTTATATACATTCGACTATACGGGCTGGGAACGGGATTTACGGGAAATTGCGGGTTTTCGTTTGCCGGCGATTAAAATTCTTTTATTTAGAGTCTCATCAAAATTGAAAACATTTTTGAAAACTACAAGTCTCATGCGTTTTAGTGGTGAAAAAATAATTTAAAAAATCGTTCAGGAAATGAGTTTACTCCTTGAGTACTTTCTTTGTATACTCTTGACTATACGGGCCGAGTACCGGATTTACGGGAAATCGCAGGTTTTCGTTTGCCGGCGATTAAACTTCTTTTATTCAGCGTCTTATAAAAAATGAAAACATTTTTGAAAACTACAAGTCTCATGCGTTTTAGTGGTGAAAAAATAATTTAAAAAATCGTTCTGAAAATGAGTTTACTCACAGGGTGCTTTCTTTGTATACATTCGACTATAGGGGCCAAGCCCGGGATTTACAGGAAATCGCCGGTTTTCGTTTGCCGGCGATTAAACTTCTTTTATTTAGAGTCTCATCAAAAATGAAAACATTTTTGAAAACTACAAGTCTCATGCGTTTTAGTGGTGAACAAATAATTTAAAAAATCGTTCAGGAAAAGAGTATACTCCTTGAGTATTTTCTTTGTATACTTTTGACTATACGGGCCGAGTACCGGATTTACGGGAAATCGCGGGTTTTCGTTTGCCGGCGATTAAACTTCTTTTATTCAGCGTCTTATCAAAAATGAAAACATTTTTGAAAACTACAAGTCTCATGCGTTTTAGTGGTGAAAAAATAATTTAAAAAATCGTTCGGGAAATGAGTTTACTCCCTGGGTACTTTCTTTATATACATTCGACTATACGGGCTGGGAACGGGATTTACGGGAAATTGCGGGTTTTCGTTTGCCGGCGATTAAACTTCTTTTATTTAGCGTCTCATCAAAAATGAAAACATTTTTAAATACTACAAGTCTCATGCGTTTTAGTGGTGAAAAAAAAAATTAAAAAATCGTTCGGGAAATGAGTTTACTCCCTGGGTACTTTCTTTGTATACTTTTGACTATACGGGCCGAGTACGGGAATTACGGGAAATCGCGGGTTTTCGTTTTCCGGCGATTAAACTTCTTTTATTTAGAGTCTCATCAAAAATGAAAACATTTTTGAAAACTATAAGTCTCATGCGTTTTAGTGGTGAAAAAATAATTTAAAAAATCGTTCGGGAAATGAGTTTACTCCCTGGGTACTTTCTTTATATACATTCGACTATACGGGCCGAGTACCGGATTTGCGGGAAATCGCAGGTTTTCGTTTGCCGGCGATTAAACTTCTTTTATTCAGCGTCTTATAAAAAATGAAAACATTTTTGAAAACTACAAGTCTCATGCGTTTTAGTGGTGAAAAAATAATTTAAAAAATCGTTCTGAAAATGAGTTTACTCACAGGGTGCTTTCTTTGTATACATTCGACTATAGGGGCCAAGCCCGGGATTTACAGGAAATCGCGGGTTTTCGTTTGCCGGCGATTAAACTTCTTTTATTCAGCGTCTCATCAAAAATGAAAACATTTTGGAAAACTACAAGTCTCATGCGTTTTAGTGGTGAAAAAATAATTTAAAAAATCGTTCTGAAAATGAGTTTACTCACAGGGTGCTTTCTTTGTATACATTCGACTATAGGGGCCAAGCCCGGGATTTACAGGAAATCGCGGGTTTTCGTTTGCCGGCGATTAAACTTCTTTTATTTAGAGTCTCATCAAAAATGAAAACATTTTTGAAAACTACAAGTCTCATGCGTTTTAGTGGTGAAAAAATAATTTAAAAAATCGTTCAGGAAAAGAGTATACTCCTTGAGTATTTTCTTTGTATACTTTTGACTATACGGGCCGAGTACCGGATTTACGGGAAATCGCGGGTTTTCGTTTGCCGGCGATTAAACTTCTTTTATTCAGCGTCTTATCAAAAATGAAAACATTTTTGAAAACTACAAGTCTCATGCGTTTTAGTGGTGAAAAAATAATTTAAAAAATCGTTCGGGAAATGAGTTTACTCCCTGGGTACTTTCTTTATATACATTCGACTATACGGGCTGGGAACGGGATTTACGGGAAATTGCGGGTTTTCGTTTGCCGGCGATTAAACTTCTTTTATTTAGCGTCTCATCAAAAATGAAAACATTTTTAAATACTACAAGTCTCATGCGTTTTAGTGGTGAAAAAAAAAATTAAAAAATCGTTCGGGAAATGAGTTTACTCCCTGGGTACTTTCTTTGTATACTTTTGACTATACGGGCCGAGTACGGGAATTACGGGAAATCGCGGGTTTTCGTTTTCCGGCGATTAAACTTCTTTTATTTAGAGTCTCATCAAAAATGAAAACATTTTTGAAAACTATAAGTCTCATGCGTTTTAGTGGTGAAAAAATAATTTAAAAAATCGTTCGGGAAATGAGTTTACTCCCTGGGTACTTTCTTTATATACATTCGACTATACGGGCCGAGTACCGGATTTGCGGGAAATCGCAGGTTTTCGTTTGCCGGCGATTAAACTTCTTTTATTCAGCGTCTTATAAAAAATGAAAACATTTTTGAAAACTACAAGTCTCATGCGTTTTAGTGGTGAAAAAATAATTTAAAAAATCGTTCTGAAAATGAGTTTACTCACAGGGTGCTTTCTTTGTATACATTCGACTATAGGGGCCAAGCCCGGGATTTACAGGAAATCGCGGGTTTTCGTTTGCCGGCGATTAAACTTCTTTTATTCAGCGTCTCATCAAAAATGAAAACATTTTGGAAAACTACAAGTCTCATGCGTTTTAGTGGTGAAAAAATAATTTAAAAAATCGTTCTGAAAATGAGTTTACTCACAGGGTGCTTTCTTTGTATACATTCGACTATAGGGGCCAAGCCCGGGATTTACAGGAAATCGCGGGTTTTCGTTTGCCGGCGATTAAACTTCTTTTATTTAGAGTCTCATCAAAAATGAAAACATTTTTGAAAACTACAAGTCTCATGCGTTTTAGTGGTGAAAAAATAATTTAAAAAATCGTTCAGGAAAAGAGTATACTCCTTGAGTATTTTCTTTGTATACTTTTGACTATACGGGCCGAGTACCGGATTTACGGGAAATCGCGGGTTTTCGTTTGCCGGCGATTAAACTTCTTTTATTCAGCGTCTTATCAAAAATGAAAACATTTTTGAAAACTACAAGTCTCATGCGTTTTAGTGGTGAAAAAATAATTTAAAAAATCGTTCGGGAAATGAGTTTACTCCCTGGGTACTTTCTTTATATACATTCGACTATACGGGCTGGGAACGGGATTTACGGGAAATTGCGGGTTTTCGTTTGCCGGCGATTAAACTTCTTTTATTTAGCGTCTCATCAAAAATGAAAACATTTTTAAATACTACAAGTCTCATGCGTTTTAGTGGTGAAAAAAAAAATTAAAAAATCGTTCGGGAAATGAGTTTACTCCCTGGGTACTTTCTTTGTATACTTTTGACTATACGGGCCGAGTACGGGAATTACGGGAAATCGCGGGTTTTCGTTTTCCGGCGATTAAACTTCTTTTATTTAGAGTCTCATCAAAAATGAAAACATTTTTGAAAACTATAAGTCTCATGCGTTTTAGTGGTGAAAAAATAATTTAAAAAATCGTTCGGGAAATGAGTTTACTCCCTGGGTACTTTCTTTATATACATTCGACTATACGGGCTGGGAACGGGATTTACGGGAAATTGCGGGTTTTCGTTTGCCGGCGATTAAACTTCTTTTATTTAGAGTCTCATCAAAATTGAAAACATTTTTGAAAACTACAAGTCTCATGCGTTTTAGTGGTGAAAAAATAATTTAAAAAATCGTTCAGGAAATGAGTTTACTCCTTGAGTACTTTCTTTGTATACTCTTGACTATACGGGCCGAGTACCGGATTTGCGGGAAATCGCAGGTTTTCGTTTGCCGGCGATTAAACTTCTTTTATTCAGCGTCTTATAAAAAATGAAAACATTTTTGAAAACTACAAGTCTCATGCGTTTTAGTGGTGAAAAAATAATTTAAAAAATCGTTCTGAAAATGAGTTTACTCACAGGGTGCTTTCTTTGTATACATTCGACTATAGGGGCCAAGCCCGGGATTTACAGGAAATCGCGGGTTTTCGTTTGCCGGCGATTAAACTTCTTTTATTCAGCGTCTCATCAAAAATGAAAACATTTTGGAAAACTACAAGTCTCATGCGTTTTAGTGGTGAAAAAATAATTTAAAAAATCGTTCTGGAAATGAGTTTACTCCCTGGGTACTTTCTTTGTATACTTTTGACTATACGGGCCGAGTACGGGATTTACGGGAAATCGCGGGTTTTCGTTTGCCGGCGATTAAACTTCTTTTATTTAGCGTCTCATCAAAAATGAAAACATTTTTGAAAACTACAAGTCTCATGCGTTTTAGTGGTGAAAAAATAATTTAAAAAATCGTTCAGGAAATGAGTTTACTCCTTGAGTACTTTCTTTGTATACTTTTGACTATACGGGCCGAGTACCAGATTCACGGGAAATCGCGGGTTTTCGTTTGCCGGCGATTAAACTTCTTTTATTTAACGTCTCATCAAAAAAGAAAACATTTTTAAATACTACAAGTCTCATGCGTTTTGGTGGTGAAAAAAAAATTAAAAAATCGTTCGGGAAATGAGTTTACTCCCTGGGTACTTTTTTTTTTACTTTTGACTATACGGGCCGGGAACGGGATATACGGGAAATTGCGGGTTTTCGTTTGCCGGCGATTAAACTTCTTTTATTTAACGTCTCATCAAAAATGAAAACATTTTTAAATACTACAAGTCTCATGCGTTTTGGTGGTGAAAAAAAAATTAAAAAATCGTTCGGGAAATGAGTTTACTCCCTGGGTGCTTTCTTTGTATACATTCGACTATAGGGGCCAAGCCCGGGATTTACAGGAAATCGCGGGTTTTCGTTTGCCGGCGATTAAACTTCTTTTATTTAGAGTCTCATCAAAAATGAAAACATTTTTGAAAACTACAAGTCTCATGCGTTTTAGTGGTGAAAAAATAATTTAAAAAATCGTTCATGAAAAGAGTATACTCCTTGAGTATTTTCTTTGTATACTTTTGACTATACGGGCCGAGTACCGGATTTACGGGAAATCGCGGGTTTTCGTTTGCCGGCGATTAAACTTCTTTTATTCAGCGTCTTATCAAAAATGAAAACATTTTTGAAAACTACAAGTCTCATGCGTTTTAGTGGTGAAAAAATAATTTAAAAAATCGTTCGGGAAATGAGTTTACTCCCTGGGTACTTTCTTTATATACATTCGACTATACGGGCTGGGAACGGGATTTACGGGAAATTGCGGGTTTTCGTTTGCCGGCGATTAAACTTCTTTTATTTAGCGTCTCATCAAAAATGAAAACATTTTTAAATACTACAAGTCTCATGCGTTTTAGTGGTGAAAAAAAAATATAAAAAATCGTTCGGGAAATGAGTTTACTCCCTGGGTACTTTCTTTGTATACTTTTGACTATGCGGGCCGAGTACGGGAATTACGGGAAATCGCGGGTTTTCGTTTTCTGGCGATTAAACTTCTTTTATTTAGAGTCTCATCAAAAATGAAAACATTTTTGAAAACTATAAGTCTCATGCGTTTTAGTGGTGAAAAAATAATTTAAAAAATCGTTCGGGAAATGAGTTTACTCCCTGGGTACTTTCTTTATATACATTCGACTATACGGGCTGGGAACGGGATTTACGGGAAATTGCGGGTTTTCGTTTGCCGGCGATTAAACTTCTTTTATTTAGAGTCTCATCAAAATTGAAAAAATTTTTGAAAACTACAAGTCTCATTCGTTTTAGTGGTGAAAAAATAATTTAAAAAATCGTTCAGGAAATGAGTTTACTCCTTGAGTACTTTCTTTGTATACTCTTGACTATACGGGCCGAGTACCGGATTTGCGGGAAATCGCAGGTTTTCGTTTGCCGGCGATTAAACTTCTTTTATTCAGCGTCTTATAAAAAATGAAAACATTTTTGAAAACTACAAGTCTCATGCGTTTTAGTGGTGAAAAAATAATTTAAAAAATCGTTCTGAAAATGAGTTTACTCACAGGGTGCTTTCTTTGTATACATTCGACTATAGGGGCCAAGCCCGGGATTTACAGGAAATCGCGGGTTTTCGTTTGCCGGCGATTAAACTTCTTTTATTCAGCGTCTCATCAAAAATGAAAACATTTTGGAAAACTACAAGTCTCATGCGTTTTAGTGGTGAAAAAATAATTTAAAAAATCGTTCTGGAAATGAGTTTACTCCCTGGGTACTTTCTTTGTATACTTTTGACTATACGGGCCGAGTACGGGATTTACGGGAAATCGCGGGTTTTCGTTTGCCGGCGATTAAACTTCTTTTATTTAGCGTCTCATCAAAAATGAAAACATTTTTGAAAACTACAAGTCTCATGCGTTTTAGTGGTGAAAAAATAATTTAAAAAATCGTTCGGGAAATGAGTTTACTCCTTGAGTACTTTCTTTGTATACTTTTGACTATACGGGCCGAGTACGGGATTTACGGGAAATCGCGGGTTTTCGTTTGCCGGCGATTAAACTTCTTTTATTTAGCGTCTCATCAAAAATGAAAACATTTTTGAAAACTACAAGTCTCATGCGTTTTAGTGGTGAAAAAATAATTTAAAAAATCTTTCAGGAAAAGAGTATACTCCTTGAGTATTTTCTTTGTATACTTTTGACTATACGGGCCGAGTACCGGATTTACGGGAAATCGCGGGTTTTCGTTTGCCGGCGATTAAACTTCTTTTATTCAGCGTCTTATCAAAAATGAAAACATTTTTGAAAACTACAAGTCTCATGCGTTTTAGTGGTGAAAAAATAATTTAAAAAATCGTTCGGGAAATGAGTTTACTCCCTTGGTACTTTCTTTATATACATTCGACTATACGGGCTGGGAACGGGATTTACGGGAAATTGCGGGTTTTCGTTTGCCGGCGATTAAACTTCTTTTATTTAGCGTCTCATCAAAAATGAAAACATTTTTAAATACTACAAGTCTCATGCGTTTTAGTGGTGAAAAAATAATTTAAAAAATCGTTCTGAAAATGAGTTTACTCACAGGGTGCTTTCTTTGTATACATTCGACTATAGGGGCCAAGCCCGGGATTTACAGGAAATCGCGGGTTTTCGTTTGCCGGCGATTAAACTTCTTTTATTCAGCGTCTCATCAAAAATGAAAACATTTTGGAAAACTACAAGTCTCATGCGTTTTAGTGGTGAAAAAATAATTTAAAAAATCGTTCTGGAAATGAGTTTACTCCCTGGGTACTTTCTTTGTATACTTTTGACTATACGGGCCGAGTACGGGATTTACGGGAAATCGCGGGTTTTCGTTTGCCGGCGATTAAACTTCTTTTATTTAGCGTCTCATCAAAAATGAAAACATTTTTGAAAACTACAAGTCTCATGCGTTTTAGTGGTGAAAAAATAATTTAAAAAATCGTTCGGGAAATGAGTTTACTCCTTGAGTACTTTCTTTGTATACTTTTGACTATACGGGCCGAGTACGGGATTTACGGGAAATCGCGGGTTTTCGTTTGCCGGCGATTAAACTTCTTTTATTTAGCGTCTCATCAAAAATGAAAACATTTGTGAAAACTACAAGTCTCATGCGTTTTAGTGGTGAAAAAATAATTTAAAAAATCGTTCAGGAAAAGAGTATACTCCTTGAGTATTTTCTTTGTATACTTTTGACTATACGGGCCGAGTACCGGATTTACGGGAAATCGCGGGTTTTCGTTTGCCGGCGATTAAACTTCTTTTATTCAGCGTCTTATCAAAAATGAAAACATTTTTGAAAACTACAAGTCTCATGCGTTTTAGTGGTGAAAAAATAATTTAAAAAATCGTTCGGGAAATGAGTTTACTCCCTGGGTACTTTCTTTATATACATTCGACTATACGGGCTGGGAACGGGATTTACGGGAAATTGCGGGTTTTCGTTTGCCGGCGATTAAACTTCTTTTATTTAGCGTCTCATCAAAAATGAAAACATTTTTAAATACTACAAGTCTCATGCGTTTTAGTGGTGAAAAAAAAAAATAAAAAATCGTTCGGGAAATGAGTTTACTCCCTGGGTACTTTCTTTGTATACTTTTGACTATGCGGGCCGAGTACGGGAATTACGGGAAATCGCGGGTTTTCGTTTTCCGGCGATTAAACTTCTTTTATTTAGAGTCTCATCAAAAATGAAAACATTTTTGAAAACTATAAGTCTCATGCGTTTTAGTGGTGAAAAAATAATTTAAAAAATCGTTCGGGAAATGAGTTTACTCCCTGGGTACTTTCTTTATATACATTCGACTATACGGGCTGGGAACGGGATTTACGGGAAATTGCGGGTTTTCGTTTGCCGGCGATTAAACTTCTTTTATTTAGAGTCTCATCAAAATTGAAAACATTTTTGAAAACTACAAGTCTCATGCGTTTTAGTGGTGAAAAAATAATTTAAAAAATCGTTCAGGAAATGAGTTTACTCCTTGAGTACTTTCTTTGTATACTCTTGACTATACGGGCCGAGTACCGGATTTGCGGGAAATCGCAGGTTTTCGTTTGCCGGCGATTAAACTTCTTTTATTCAGCGTCTTATAAAAAATGAAAACATTTTTGAAAACTACAAGTCTCATGCGTTTTAGTGGTGAAAAAATAATTTAAAAAATCGTTCTGAAAATGAGTTTACTCACAGGGTGCTTTCTTTGTATACATTCGACTATAGGGGCCAAGCCCGGGATTTACAGGAAATCGCGGGTTTTCGTTTGCCGGCGATTAAACTTCTTTTATTCAGCGTCTCATCAAAAATGAAAACATTTTGGAAAACTACAAGTCTCATGCGTTTTAGTGGTGAAAAAATAATTTAAAAAATCGTTCTGGAAATGAGTTTACTCCCTGGGTACTTTCTTTGTATACTTTTGACTATACGGGCCGAGTACGGGATTTACGGGAAATCGCGGGTTTTCGTTTGCCGGCGATTAAACTTCTTTTATTTAGCGTCTCATCAAAAATGAAAACATTTTTGAAAACTACAAGTCTCATGCGTTTTAGTGGTGAAAAAATAATTTAAAAAATCGTTCGGGAAATGAGTTTACTCCTTGAGTACTTTCTTTGTATACTTTTGACTATACGGGCCGAGTACCAGATTCACGGGAAATCGCGGGTTTTCGTTTGCCGGCGATTAAACTTCTTTTATTCAGCGTCTTATCAAAAATAAAAACATTTTTGAAAGCTACAAGTCTCATGCGTTTTAGTGGTGAAAAAATAAATCAAAAAATCGTTCTGAAAATGAGTTTACTCACAGGGTACTTTCTTTGTATACATTTGACTATAGGGGCCAAGCCCGGGATTTTCAGGAAATCGCGGGTTTTCGTTTGCCGGCGATTAAACTTCTTTTATTCAGCGTCTCACCAAAAATGAAAATATTTTTGAAAACTACAAGTCTCATGCGTTTAAGTGGTGAAAAAATAATTTAAAAAATCGTTCGGGAATGGAGTTTACTCCCTGGGTACTTTCTTTATATACATTCGACTATACGGGCCGGGAACGGGATTTACAGGAAATTGCGGGTTTTCGTTTGCCGGCGATTAAACTTCTTTTATTTAACGTCTCATCAAAAAGGAAAACATTTTTAAATACTACAAGTCTCATGCGTTTTGGTGGTGAAAAAAAATTAAAAAATCGTTCGGGAAATGAGTTTACTCCCTGGGTACTTTCTTTTTATACTTTTGACTATACGGGCCGGGAACGGGATATACGGGAAATTGCGGGTTTTCGTTTGCCGGCGATTAAACTTCTTTTATTTAACGTCTCATCAAAAATGAAAACATTTTTAAATACTACAAGTCTCATGCGTTTTGGTGGTGAAAAAAAAATTAAAAAATCGTTCGGGAAATGAGTTTACTCCCTGGGTACTTTCTTTTTATACTTTTGACTATACGGGCCGAGTACGGGATTTACGGGAAATTGCGGGTTTTCGTTTGCCGGCGATTAAACTTCTTTTATTTAGAGTCTCATCCAAAATGAAAAAATTTTTCAAAACTACAAGTCTCATGCGTTTTAGTGGTGAAAAAATAATTTAAAAAATCGTTCAGGAAAAGAGTATACTCCTTGAGTATTTTCTTTGTATACTTTTGACTATACGGGCCGAGTACCGGATTTACGGGAAATCGCCGGTTTTCGTTTGCCGGCGATTAAACTTCTTTTATTCAGCGTCTTATCAAAAATGAAAACATTTTTGAAAACTACAAGTCTCATGCGTTTTAGTGGTGAAAAAATAATTTAAAAAATCGTTCAGAAAATGAGTTTACTCACAGGGTGCTTTCTTTGTATACATTCGACTATAGGGGCCAAGCCCGGGATTTACAGGAAATCACGGGTTTTCGTTTGCCGGCGATTAAACTTCTTTTATTCAGCGTCTCATCAAAATTGAAAACATTTTTGAAAACTACAAGTCTCATGCGTTTTAGTGGTGAAAAAATAATTTAAAAAATCGTTCAGGAAAAGAGTATACTCCTTGAGTATTTTCTTTGTATACTTTTGACTATACGGGCCGAGTACCGGATTTACGGGAAATCGCGGGTTTTCGTTTGCCGGCGATTAAACTTCTTTTATTCAGCGTCTTATCAAAAATGAAAACATTTTTGAAAACTACAAGTCTCATGCGTTTTAGTGGTGAAAAAATAATTTAAAAAATCGTTCTGGAAATGAGTTTACTCCCTGGGTACTTTCTTTGTATACTTTTGACTATACGGGCCGAGTACGGGATTTACGGGAAATCGCGGGTTTTCGTTTGCCGGCGATTAAACTTCTTTTATTTAGCGTCTCATCAAAAATGAAAACATTTTTGAAAACTACAAGTCTCATGCGTTTTAGTGGTGAAAAAATAATTTAAAAAATCGTTCAGGAAATGAGTTTACTCCTTGAGTACTTTCTTTGTATACTATTGACTATGCGGGCCGAGTACCGGATTTACGGGAAATCGCGGGTTTTTGTTTGCCGGCGATTAAACTTCTTTTATTCAGCGTCTTATCAAAAATGAAAACACTTTTGAAAACTACAAGTCTTATGCGTTTTAGTGGTGAAAAAATAATTTAAAAAGTCGTTCAGAAAATGAGTTTACTCACAGGGTGCTTTCTTTGTATACATTCGACTATAGGGGCCAAGCCCGGGATTTACAGGAAATCGCAGGTTTTCGTTTGCCGGCGATTAAACTTCTTTTATTCAGCGTCTCATCAAAATTGAAAAAATTTTTGAAAACTACAAGTCTCATGCGTTTTAGTGGTGAAAAAATAATTTAAAAAATCGTTCGGGAAATGAGTTTACTCCCTGGGTACTTTCTCTATACACATTCGACTATACGGGCCGAGCACGGGATTTACGGGAAATCGCAGGTTTTCGTTTGCCGGCGATTAAACTTCTTTTATTTAGCGTCTCATCAAAAGTGAAAACATTTTTAAAAACTACAAGTCTCATGCGTTTAAGTGGTGAAAAAATAATTTAAAAAATCGTTCGGGAAATGAGTTTACTCCCTGGGTACTTTCTTTGTATACTTTTGACTATACGGGCCGAGTACGGGATTTACGGGAAATCGCGGGTTTTCGTTTGCCGGCGATTAAACTTCTTTTATTTAGCGTCTCATCAAAAATAAAAACATTTTTGAAAACTACAAGTCTCATGCGTTTTAGTGGTGAAAAAATAATTTAAAAAATCGTTCGGGAAATGAGTTTACTCCCTGGGTACTTTCTTTATATACTTTTGACTATACGGGCCGAGTACCGGATTTACGAGAAATCGCGGGTTTTCGTTTGCCGGCGATTAAACTTCTTTTATTCAGCGTCTTATCAAAAATGAAAACATTTTTGAAAACTATAAGTCTCATGCGTTTTAGTGGTGAAAAAATAATTTAAAAAATCGTTCGGGAAATGAGTTTACTCCCTGGGTACTTTCTTTATATACATTCGACTATACGGGCTGGGAACGGGATTTACGGGAAATTGCAGGTTTTCGTTTGCCGGCGATTAAACTTCTTTTATTTAGCGTCTCATCAAAAATGAAAACATTTTTAAATACTACAAGTCTCATGCGTTTTAGTGGTGAAAAAATAATTTAAAAAATCGTTCAGGAAATGAGTTTACTCCTTGAGTACTTTCTTTGTATACTATTGACTATGCGGGCCGAGTACCGGATTTACGGGAAATCGCGGGTTTTTGTTTGCCGGCGATTAAACTTCTTTTATTCAGCGTCTTATCAAAAATGAAAACACTTTTGAAAACTACAAGTCTTATGCGTTTTAGTGGTGAAAAAATAATTTAAAAAGTCGTTCAGAAAATGAGTTTACTCACAGGGTGCTTTCTTTGTATACATTCGACTATAGGGGCCAAGCCCGGGATTTACAGGAAATCGCAGGTTTTCGTTTGCCGGCGATTAAACTTCTTTTATTCAGCGTCTCATCAAAATTGAAAACATTTTTGAAAACTACAAGTCTCATGCGTTTTAGTGGTGAAAAAATAATTTAAAAAATCGTTCGGGAAATGAGTTTACTCCCTGGGTACTTTCTCTATACACATTCGACTATACGGGCCGAGCACGGGATTTACGGGAAATCGCAGGTTTTCGTTTGCCGGCGATTAAACTTCTTTTATTTAGCGTCTCATCAAAAGTGAAAACATTTTTAAAAACTACAAGTCTCATGCGTTTAAGTGGTGAAAAAATAATTTAAAAAATCGTTCGGGAAATGAGTTTACTCCCTGGGTACTTTCTTTGTATACTTTTGACTATACGGGCCGAGTACGGGATTTACGGGAAATCGCGGGTTTTCGTTTGCCGGCGATTAAACTTCTTTTATTTAGCGTCTCATCAAAAATAAAAACATTTTTGAAAACTACAAGTCTCATGCGTTTTAGTGGTGAAAAAATAATTTAAAAAATCGTTCGGGAAATGAGTTTACTCCCTGGGTACTTTCTTTATATACTTTTGACTATACGGGCCGAGTACCGGATTTACGAGAAATCGCGGGTTTTCGTTTGCCGGCGATTAAACTTCTTTTATTCAGCGTCTTATCAAAAATGAAAACATTTTTGAAAACTATAAGTCTCATGCGTTTTAGTGGTGAAAAAATAATTTAAAAAATCGTTCGGGAAATGAGTTTACTCCCTGGGTACTTTCTTTATATACATTCGACTATACGGGCTGGGAACGGGATTTACGGGAAATTGCAGGTTTTCGTTTGCCGGCGATTAAACTTCTTTTATTTAGCGTCTCATCAAAAATGAAAACATTTTTAAATACTACAAGTCTCATGCGTTTTAGTGGTGAAAAAGAAAATTAAAAAATCGTTCGGGAAATGAGTTTACTCCCTGGGTAATTTCTTTGTGCACTTTTGACTATACGGGCCGAGTACGGGAATTACGGGAAATCGCGGGTTTTCGTTTTCCGGCGATTAAACTTCTTTTATTTAGAGTCTCATCAAAAATGAAAACATTTTTGAAAACTATAAGTCTCATGCGTTTTAGTGGTGAAAAAATAATTTAAAAAATCGTTCGGGAAATGAGTTTACTCCCTGGGTACTTTCTTTATATACATTCGACTATACGGGCTGGGAACGAGATTTACGGGAAATTGCGGGTTTTCGTTTGCCGGCGATTAAACTTCTTTTATTTAGCGTCTCATCAAAAATGAAAACATTTTTAAATACTACAAATCTCATGCGTTTTAGTGGTGAAAAAAAAAATTAAGAAATCGTTCGGGAAATGAGTTTACTCCCTGGGTACTTTCTTTGTATACTTTTGACTATACGGGCCGAGTACGGGAATTACGGGAAATCGCGGGTTTTCGTTTTCCGGCGATTAAACTTCTTTTATTTAGAGTCTCATCAAAAATGAAAACATTTTTGAAAACTACAAGTCTCATGCGTTTTAGTGGTGAAAAAATAATTTAAAAAATCGTTCTGGAAATGAGTTTACTGCCTGGGTACTTTCTTTGTATACTTTTGACTATACGGGCCGAGTACGGGATTTACGGGAAATCGCGGGTTTTCGTTTGCCGGCGATTAAACTTCTTTTATTTAGCGTCTCATCAAAAATGAAAACATTTTTGAAAACTACAAGTCTCATGCGTTTTAGTGGTGAAAAAATAATTTAAAAAATCGTTCGGGAAATGAGTTTACTCCTTGAGTACTTTCTTTGTATACTTTTGACTATACGGGCCGAGTACCAGATTCACGGGAAATCGCGGGTTTTCGTTTGCCGGCGATTAAACTTCTTTTATTCAGCGTCTTATCAAAAATGAAAACATTTTTGAAAGCTACAAGTCTCATGCGTTTTAGTGGTGAAAAAATAATTCAAAAAATCGTTCTGAAAATGAGTTTACTCACAGGGTACTTTCTTTGTATACATTTGACTATAGGGGCCAAGCCCGGGATTTTCAGGAAATCGCGGGTTTTCGTTTGCCGGCGATTAAACTTCTTTTATTCAGCGTCTCATCAAAAATGAAAATATTTTTGAAAACTACAAGTCTCATGCGTTTAAGTGGTGAAAAAATAATTTAAAAAATCGTTCGGGAAATGAGTTTACTCCCTGGGTACTTTCTTTATATACATTCGACTATACGGGCCGGGAACGGGATTTACGGGAAATTGCGGGTTTTCGTTTGCCGGCGATTAAACTTCTTTTATTTAACGTCTCATCAAAAAGGAAAACATTTTTAAATACTACAAGCCTCATGCGTTTTGGTGGTGAAAAAAAAATTAAAAAATCGTTCGGGAAATGAGTTTACTCCCTGGGTACTTTCTTTTTATACTTTTGACTATACGGGCCGGGAACGGGATATACGGGAAATTGCGGGTTTTCGTTTGCCGGCGATTAAACTTCTTTTATTTAACGTCTCATCAAAAATGAAAACATTTTTAAATACTACAAGTCTCATGCGTTTTAGTGGTGAAAAAAAAAGTAAAAAATCGTTCGGGAAATGAGTTTACTGCCTGGGTACTTTCTTTTTATACTTTTGACTATACGGGCCGAGTACGGGATTTACGGGAAATTGCGGGTTTTCGTTTGCCGGCGATTAAACTTCTTTTATTTAGAGTCTCATCCAAAATGAAAACATTTTTGAAAACTACAAGTCTCATGCGTTTTAGTGGTGAAAAAATAATTTAAAAAATCGTTCAGGAAAAGAGTATACTCCTTGAGTATTTTTTTTGTATACTTTTGACTATACGGGCCGAGTACCGGATTTACGGGAAATCGCGGGTTTTCGTTTGCCGGCGATTAAACTTCTTTTATTCAGCGTCTCATCAAAATTGAAAACATTTTTGAAAACTACAAGTCTCATGCGTTTTAGTGGTGAAAAAATAATTTAAAAAATCGTTCAGAAAATGAGTTTACTCACAGTGTGCTTTCTTTGTATACATTCGACTATAGGGGCCAAGCCCGGGATTTACAGGAAATCACGGGTTTTCGTTTGCCGGCGATTAAACTTCTTTTATTCAGCGTCTCATCAAAATTGAAAACATTTTTGAAAACTACAAGTCTCATGCGTTTTAGTGGTGAAAAAATAATTTAAAAAATCGTTCAGGAAATGAGTTTACTCCTTGAGTACTTTCTTTGTATACTCTTGGCTATACGGGCCGAGTACCGGATTTACGGGAAATCGCGGGTTTTTGTTTGCCGGCGATTAACTTCTTTTATTCAGCGTCTTATCAAAAATGAAAACATTTTTGAAAACTACAAGTCTCATGCGTTTTAGTGGTGAAAAAATAATTTAAAAAATCGTTCGGGAAATGAATTTGCTCCCTGGGTACTTTCTTTGTATACTTTTGACTATACGGGCCGAGTACGGGATTTACGGGAAATCGCGGGTTTTCGTTTGCCGGCGATTAAACTTCTTTTATTTAGAGTCTCATCAAAAATGAAAACATTTTTGAAAACTACAAGTCTCATGCGTTTTAGTGGTGAAAAAATAATTTAAAAAATCGTTCAGGAAAAGAGTATACTCCTTGAGTATTTTCTTTGTATACTTTTGACTATACGGGCCGAGTACCGGATTTACGGGAAATCGCGGGTTTTCGTTTGCCGGCGATTAAACTTCTTTTATTTAGCGTCTTATCAAAAATGAAAACATTTTTGAAAACTACAAGTCTCATGCGTTTTAGTGGTGAAAAAATAATTTAAAAAATCGTTCTGGAAATGAGTTTACTCCCTGGGTACTTTCTTTGTATACTTTTGACTATACGGGCCGAGTACGGGATTTACGGGAAATCGCGGGTTTTCGTTTGCCGGCGATTAAACTTCTTTTATTTAGCGTCTCATCAAAAATGAAAACATTTTTGAAAACTACAAGTCTCATGCGTTTTAGTGGTGAAAAAATAATTTAAAAAATCGTTCAGGAAATGAGTTTACTCCTTGAGTACTTTCTTTGTATACTCTTGACTATTCGGGCCGAGTACCGGATTTACGGGAAATCGCGGGTTTTTGTTTGCCGGCGATTAAACTTCTTTTATTCAGCGTCTTATCAAAAATGAAAACATTTTTGAAAACTACAAGTCTTATGCGTTTTAGTGGTGAAAAAATAATTTAAAAAGTCGTTCAGAAAATGAGTTTACTCACAGGGTGCTTTCTTTGTATACATTCGACTATAGGGGCCAAGCCCGGGATTTACAGGAAATCGCGGGTTTTCGTTTGCCGGCGATTAAACTTCTTTTATTTAGCGTCTCATCAAAATTGAAAACATTTTTGAAAACTGCAAGTCTCGTGCGTTTTAGTGGTGAAAAAATAATTTAAAAAATCGTTCGGGAAATGAGTTTACTCCCTGGGTACTTTCTCTATACACATTCGACTATACGGGCCGAGCACGGGATTTACGGGAAATCGCAGGTTTTCGTTTGCCGGCGATTAAACTTCTTTTATTTAGCGTCTCATCAAAAGTGAAAACATTTTTAAAAACTACAAGTCTCATGCGTTTAAGTGGTGAAAAAATAATTTAAAAAATCGTTCGGGAAATGAGTTTACTCCCTGGGTACTTTCTTTGTATACTTTTGACTATACGGGCCGAGTACTGGATTTACGGGAAATCGCGGGTTTTCGTTTGCCGGCGATTAAACTTCTTTTATTTAGCGTCTCATCAAAAATAAAAACATTTTTGAAAACTAGAAGTCTCATGCGTTTTAGTGGTGAAAAAATAATTTAAAAAATCGTTCGGGAAATGAGTTTACTCCCTGGGTACTTTCTTTATATACTTTTGACTATACGGGCCGAGTACCGGATTTACGAGAAATCGCGGGTTTTCGTTTGCCGGCGATTAAACTTCTTTTATTCAACGTCTTATCAAAAATGAAAACATTTTTGAAAACTATAAGTCTCATGCGTTTTAGTGGTGAAAAAATAATTTAAAAAATCGTTCGGGAAATGAGTTTACTCCCTGGGTACTTTCTTTATATACATTCGACTATACGGGCTGGGAACGGGATTTACGGGAAATTGCGGGTTTTCGTTTGCCGGCGATTAAACTTCTTTTATTTAGCGTCTCATCAAAAATGAAAACATTTTTAAATACTACAAGTCTCATGCGTTTTAGTGGTGAAAAAAAAATTTAAAAAATCGTTCGGGAAATGAGTGTACTCCCTGGGTACTTTCTTTGTATACTTTTGACTATACGGACCGAGTACCGGATTTACGAGAAATCGCGGGTTTTCGTTTGCCGGCGATTAAACTTCTTTTATTCAGCGTCTTATCAAAAATGAAAACATTTTTGAAAACTATAAGTCTCATGCGTTTTAGTGGTGAAAAAATAATTTAAAAAATCGTTCGGGTAATGAGTTTACTCCCTGGGTACTTTCTTTATATACATTCGACTATACGGGCTGGGAACGGGATTTACGGGAAATTGCGGGTTTTCGTTTGCCGGCGATTAAACTTCTTTTATTTAGCGTCTCATCAAAAATAAAAACATTTTTAAATACTACAAGTCTCATGCGTTTTAGTGGTGAAAAAAAAAATTAAAAAATCGTTCGGGAAATGAGTTTACTCCCTGGGTACTTTCTTTGTATACTTTTGACTATACGGGCCGAGTACGGGAATTACGGGAAATCGCGGGTTTTCGTTTTCCGGCGATTAAACTTCTTTTATTTAGAGTCTCATCAAAAATGAAAACATTTTTGAAAACTATAAGTCTCATGCGTTTTAGTGGTGAAAAAATAATTTAAAAAATCGTTCGGGAAATGAGTTTACTCCCTGGGTACTTTCTTTATATACATTCGACTATACGGGCTGGGAACGAGATTTACGGGAAATTGCGGGTTTTCGTTTGCCGGCGATTAAACTTCTTTTATTTAGCGTCTCATCAAAAATGAAAACATTTTTAAATACTACAAGTCTCATGCGTTTTAGTGGTGAAAAAAAAAATTAAAAAATCGTTCGGGAAATGAGTTTACTCCCTGGGTACTTTCTTTGTATACTTTTGACTATACGGGCCGAGTACGGGAATTACGGGAAATCGCGGGTTTTCGTTTTCCGGCGATTAAACTTCTTTTATTTAGAGTCTCATCAAAAATGAAAACATTTTTGAAAACTACAAGTCTCATGCGTTTTAGTGGTGAAAAAATAATTTAAAAAATCATTCGGGAAATCAGTTTACTCCCTGGGTACTTTTTTTGTGTACTTTTGACTACACGGGCCGAGTACCGGATTTACGGGAAATCGCAGGTTTTCGTTTGCCGGCGATTAAACTTCTTTTATTCAGCGTCTTATAAAAAATGAAAACATTTTTGAAAACTACAAGTCTCATGCGTTTTAGTGGTGAAAAAATAATTTAAAAAATCGTTCTGAAAATGAGTTTACTCACAGGGTGCTTTCTTTGTATACATTCGACTATAGGGGCCAAGCCCGGGATTTACAGGAAATCGCGGGTTTTCGTTTGCCGGCGATTAAACTTCTTTTATTCAGCGTCTCATCAAAAATGAAAACATTTTGGAAAACTACAAGTCTCATGCGTTTTAGTGGTGAAAAAATAATTTAAAAAATCGTTCTGGAAATGAGTTTACTCCCTGGGTACTTTCTTTGTATACTTTTGACTATACGGGCCGAGTACGGGATTTACGGGAAATCGCGGGTTTTCGTTTGCCGGCGATTAAACTTCTTTTATTTAGCGTCTCATCAAAAATAAAAACATTTTTAAATACTACAAGTCTCATGCGTTTTAGTGGTGAAAAAAAAAATTAAAAAATCGTTCGGGAAATGAGTTTACTCCCTGGGTACTTTCTTTGTATACTTTTGACTATACGGGCCGAGTACGGGAATTACGGGAAATCGCGGGTTTTCGTTTTCCGGCGATTAAACTTCTTTTATTCAGCGTCTTATCAAAAATGAAAACATTTTTGAAAACTATAAGTCTCATGCGTTTTAGTGGTGAAAAAAAAAATTAAAAAATCGTTCGGGAAATGAGTTTACTCCCTGGGTACTTTCTTTGTATACTTTTGACTATACGGGCCGAGTACCGGATTTACGAGAAATCGCGGGTTTTCGTTTGCCGGCGATTAAACTTCTTTTATTTAGCGTCTCATCAAAAATGAAAACATTTTTAAATACTACAAGTCTCATGCGTTTTAGTGGTGAAAAAAATAAATAAAAAATCGTTCGGGAAATGAGTTTACTCCCTGGGTACTTTCTTTGTATACTTTTGACTATACGGGCCGAGTACGGGAATTACGGGAAATCGCGGGTTTTCGTTTTCCGGCGATTAAACTTCTTTTATTTAGAGTCTCATCAAAAATGAAAACATTTTTGAAAACTACAAGTCTCATGCGTTTTAGTGGTGAAAAAATAATTTAAAAAATCGTTCTGAAAATGAGTTTACTCACAGGGTGCTTTCTTTGTATACATTCGACTATAGGGGCCAAGCCCGGGATATACAGGAAATCGCGGGTTTTCGTTTGCCGGCGATTAAACTTCTTTTATTCAGCGTCTCATCAAAAATGAAAACATTTTGGAAAACTACAAGTCTCATGCGTTTTAGTGGTGAAAAAATAATTTAAAAAATCGTTCTGGAAATGAGTTTACTCCCTGGGTACTTTCTTTGTATACTTTTGACTATACGGGCCGAGTACGGGATTTACGGGAAATCGCGGGTTTTCGTTTGCCGGCGATTAAACTTCTTTTATTTAGCGTCTCATCAAAAATGAAAACATTTTTGAAAACTACAAGTCTCATGCGTTTTGGTGGTGAAAAAAAAATTAAAAAATCGTTCGGGAAATGAGTTTACTCCCTGGGTACTTTCTTTTTATACTTTTGACTATACGGGCCGGGAACGGGATTTACGGAAAATTGCGGGTTTTCGTTTGCCGGCGATTAAACTTCTTTTATTTAACGTCTCATCAAAAATGAAAACATTTTTAAATACTACAAGTCTCATGCGTTTTGGTGGTGAAAAAAAAATTAAAAAACCGTTCGGGAAATGAGTTTACTCCCTGGGTACTTTCTTTTTATACTTTTGACTATACGGGCCGAGTACGGGATTTACGGGAAATCGCGGGTTTTCGTTTGCCGGCGATTAAACTTCTTTTATTTAGAGTCTCATCAAAAATGAAAACATTTTTGAAAACTACAAGTCTCATGCGTTTTAGTGGTGAAAAAATAATTTAAAAAATCGTTCAGGAAAAGAGTATACTCCTTGAGTACTTTCTTTGTATACTTTTGACTATACGGGCCGAGTACCGGATTTACGGGAAATCGCGGGTTTTCGTTTGCCGGCGATTAAACTTCTTTTATTCAGCGTCTTATCAAAAATGAAAACATTTTTGAAAACTACAAGTCTCATGCGTTTTAGTGGTGAAAAAATAATTTAAAAAATCGTTCAGAAAATAAGTTTACTCACAGGGTGCTTTCTTTGTATACATTCGACTATAGGGGCCAAGCCCGGGATTTACAGGAAATCGCGGGTTTTCGTTTGCCGGCGATTAAACTTCTTTTATTCAGCGTCTCATCAAAATTGAAAACATTTTTGAAAACTACAAGTCTCATGCGTTTTAGTGGTGAAAAAATAATTTAAAAAATCGTTCAGGAAATGAGTTTACTCCTTGAGTACTTTCTTTGTATACTCTTGACTATACGGGCCGAGTACCGGATTTACGGGAAATCGCAGGTTTTCGTTTTCCGGCGATTAAACTTCTTTTATTTAGAGTCTCATCAAAAATGAAAACATTTTTGAAAACTACAAGTCTCATGCGTTTTAGTGGTGAAAAAATAATTTAAAAAATCGTTCTGAAAATGAGTTTACTCACAGGGTGCTTTCTTTGTATACATTCGACTATAGGGGCCAAGCCCGGGATATACAGGAAATCGCGGGTTTTCGTTTGCCGGCGATTAAACTTCTTTTATTCAGCGTCTCATCAAAAATGAAAACATTTTGGAAAACTACAAGTCTCATGCGTTTTAGTGGTGAAAAAATAATTTAAAAAATCGTTCTGGAAATGAGTTTACTCCCTGGGTACTTTCTTTGTATACTTTTGACTATGCGGGCCGAGTACGGGATTTACGGGAAATCGCGGGTTTTCGTTTGCCGGCGATTAAACTTCTTTTATTTAGCGTCTCATCAAAAATGAAAACATTTTTGAAAACTACAAGTCTCATGCGTTTTGGTGGTGAAAAAAAAATTAAAAAATCGTTCGGGAAATGAGTTTACTCCCTGGGTACTTTCTTTTTATACTTTTGACTATACGGGCCGGGAACGGGATTTACGGAAAATTGCGGGTTTTCGTTTGCCGGCGATTAAACTTCTTTTATTTAACGTCTCATCAAAAATGAAAACATTTTTAAATACTACAAGTCTCATGCGTTTTGGTGGTGAAAAAAAAATTAAAAAACCGTTCGGGAAATGAGTTTACTCCCTGGGTACTTTCTTTTTATACTTTTGACTATACGGGCCGAGTACGGGATTTACGGGAAATCGCGGGTTTTCGTTTGCCGGCGATTAAACTTCTTTTATTTAGAGTCTCATCAAAAATGAAAACATTTTTGAAAACTACAAGTCTCATGCGTTTTAGTGGTGAAAAAATAATTTAAAAAATCGTTCAGAAAATAAGTTTACTCACAGGGTGCTTTCTTTGTATACTTTTGACTATACGGGCCGAGTACCGGATTTACGGGAAATCGCGGGTTTTCGTTTGCCGGCGATTAAACTTCTTTTATTCAGCGTCTTATCAAAAATGAAAACATTTTTGAAAACTACAAGTCTCATGCGTTTTAGTGGTGAAAAAATAATTTAAAAAATCGTTCAGAAAATAAGTTTACTCACAGGGTGCTTTCTTTGTATACATTCGACTATAGGGGCCAAGCCCGGGATTTACAGGAAATCGCGGGTTTTCGTTTGCCGGCGATTAAACTTCTTTTATTCAGCGTCTCATCAAAATTGAAAACATTTTTGAAAACTACAAGTCTCATGCGTTTTAGTGGTGAAAAAATAATTTAAAAAATCGTTCAGGAAATGAGTTTACTCCTTGAGTACTTTCTTTGTATACTCTTGACTATACGGGCCGAGTACCGGATTTACGGGAAATCGCAGGTTTTCGTTTGCCGGCGATTAAACTTCTTTTATTCAGCGTCTTATAAAAAATGAAAACATTATTGAAAACTACAAGTCTCATGCGTTTTAGTGGTGAAAAAATAATTTAAAAAATCGTTCTGAAAATGAGTTTACTCACAGGGTGCTTTCTTTGTATACATTCGACTATAGGGGCCAAGCCCGGGATTTACAGGAAATCGCGGGTTTTCGTTTGCCGGCGATTAAACTTCTTTTATTCAGCGTCTCATCAAAAATGAAAACATTTTGGAAAACTACAAGTCTCATGCGTTTCAGTGGTGAAAAAATAAATTAAAAAATCGTTCTGGAAATGAGTTTACTCCCTAGGTACTTTCTTTGTATACTTTTGACTATACGGGCCGAGTACGGGATTTACGGGAAATCGCGGGTTTTCGTTTGCCGGCGATTAAACTTCTTTTATTAAGCGTCTCATCAAAAATGAAAACATTTTTGAAAACTACAAGTCTCATGCGTTTTAGTGGTGAAAAAATAATTTAAAAAATCGTTCTGAAAATGAGTTTACTCACAGGGTGCTTTCTTTGTATACATTCGACTATAGGGGCCAAGCCCGGGATTTACAGGAAATTGCGGGTTTTCGTTTGCCGGCGATTAAACTTCTTTTATTCAGCGTCTTATCAAAAATGAAAACATTTTTGAAAGCTACAAGTCTCATGCGTTTTAGTGGTGAAAAAATAATTTAAAAAATCGTTCTGGAAATGAGTTTACACCCTAGGTACTTTCTTTGTATACTTTTGACTATACGGGCCGAGTACGGGATTTACGGGAAATCGCGGGTTTTCGTTTGCCGGCGATTAAACTTCTTTTATTTAGCGTCTCATCAAAAATGAAAACATTTTTGAAAACTACAAGTCTCATGTGTTTTAGTGGTGAAAAAATAATTTAAAAAATCGTTCGGGAAATGAGTTTACTCCTTGAGTACTTTCTTTGTATACTTTTGACTATACGGGCCGAGTACCAGATTCACGGGAAATCGCGGGTTTTGGTTTGCCGGCGATTAAACTTCTTTTATTCAGCGTCTTATCAAAAATGAAAACATTTTTGAAAGCTACAAGTCTCATGCGTTTTAGTGGTGAAAAAATAATTCAAAAAATCGTTCTGAAAATGAGTTTACTCACAGGGTACTTTCTTTGTATACATTTGACTATAGGGGCCAAGCCCGGGATTTACAGGAAATCGCGGGTTTTCGTTTGCCGGCGATTAAACTTCTTTTATTCAGCGTCTCATCAAAAATGAAAATATTTTTGAAAACTACAAGTCTCATGCGTTTAAGTGGTGAAAAAATAATTTAAAAATCGTTCGGGAAATGAGTTTACTCCCTGGGTACTTTCTTTATATACATTCGACTATACGGGCCGGGAACGGGATTTACGGGAAATTGCGGGTTTTCGTTTGCCGGCGATTAAACTTCTTTTATTTAACGTCTCATCAAAAAGGAAAACATTTTTAAATACTACAAGTCTCATGCGTTTTGGTGGTGAAAAAAAAAATAAAAAATCGTTCGAGAAATGAGTTTACTCCCTGGGTACTTTCTTTTTATACTTTTGACTATACGGGCCGGGAACGGGATTTACGGGAAATTGCGGGTTTTCGTTTGCCGGCGATTAAACTTCTTTTATTTAACGTCTCATCAAAAATGAAAACATTTTTAAATACTACAAGTCTCATGCGTTTTGGTGGTGAAAAAAAAATTAAAAAATCGTTTGGGAAATGAGTTTACTCCCTGGGTACTTTCTTTTTATACTTTTGACTATACGGGCCGAGTACGGGATTTACGGGAAATTGCGGGTTTTCGTTTGCCGGCGATTAAACTTCTTTTATTTAGAGTCTCATCCAAAATGAAAACATTTTTGAAAACTACAAGTCTCATGCGTTTTAGTGGTGAAAAAATAATTTAAAAAATCGTTCAGAAAATAAGTTTACTCACAGGGTGCTTTCTTTGTATACATTCGACTATAGGGGCCAAGCCCGGGATTTACAGGAAATCGCGGGTTTTCGTTTGCCGGAGATTAAACTTCTTTTATTCAGCGTCTCATCAAAATTGAAAACATTTTTAAAAACTACAAGTCTCATGCGTTTTAGTGGTGAAAAAATAAATTAAAAAATCGTTCAGGAAATGAGTTTACTCCTTGAGTACTTTCTGTGTATACTCTTGACTATACGGGCCGAGTACCGGATTTACGGGAAATCGCAGGTTTTCGTTTGCCGGCGATTAAACTTCTTTTATTCAGTGTCTTATAAAAAATGAAAACATTATTGAACACTACAAGTCTCATGCAATTTAGTGGTGAAAAAATGATTTAAAAAATCGTTCTGAAAATGAGTTTACTCACAGGGTGCTTTCTTTGTATACATTCGACTATAGGGGCCAAGCCCGGGATTTACAGGAAATCGCGGGTTTTCGTTTGCCGGCGATTAAACTTCTTTTATTCAGCGTCTCATCAAAAATGAAAACATTTTGGAAAACTACAAGTCTCATGCGTTTTAGTGGTGAAAAAATAAATTAAAAAATCGTTCTGGAAATGAGTTTACTCCCTAGGTACTTTCTTTGTATACTTTTGACTATACGGGCCGAGTACGGGATTTACGGGAAATCGCGGGTTTTCGTTTGCCGGCGATTAAACTTCTTTTATTTAGCGTCTCATCAAAAATGAAAACATTTTTGAAAACTACAAGTCTCATGCGTTTTAGTGGTGAAAAAATAATTTAAAAAATCGTTCTGAAAATGAGTTTACTCACAGGGTGCTTTCTTTGTATACATTCGACTATAGGGGCCAAGCCCGGGATTTACAGGAAATCGCGGGTTTTCGTTTGCCGGCGATTAAACTTCTTTTATTTAGCGTCTTATCAAAAATGAAAACATTTTTGAAAGCTACAAGTCTCATGCGTTTTAGTGGTGAAAAAATAATTTAAAAAATCGTTCTGAAAATGAGTTTACTCACAGGGTGCTTTCTTTGTATACATTCGACTATAGGGGCCAAGCCCGGGATTTACAGGAAATTGCGGGTTTTCGTTTGCCGGCGATTAAACTTCTTTTATTCAGCGTCTTATCAAAAATGAAAACATTTTTGAAAGCTACAAGTCTCATGCGTTTTAGTGGTGAAAAAATAATTTAAAAAATCGTTCTGGAAATGAGTTTACACCCTGGGTACTTTCTTTGTATACTTTTGACTATACGGGCCGAGTACAGGATTTACGGGAAATCGCGGGTTTTCGTTTGCCGGCGATTAAACTTCTTTTATTTAGCGTCTCATCAAAAATGAAAACATTTTTGAAAACTACAAGTCTCATGCGTTTTAGTGGTGAAAAAATAATTTAAAAAATCGTTCGGGAAATGAGTTTACTCCTTGAGTACTTTCTTTGTATACTTTTGACTATACGGGCCGAGTACCAGATTCACGGGAAATCGCGGTTTTGGTTTGCCGGCGATTAAACTTCTTTTATTCAGCGTCTTATCAAAAATGAAAACATTTTTGAAAGCTACAAGTCTCATGCGTTTTAGTGGTGAAAAAATAATTCAAAAAATCGTTCTGAAAATGAGTTTACTCACAGGGTACTTTCTTTGTATACATTTGACTATAGGGGCCAAGCCCGGGATTTACAGGAAATCGCGGGTTTTCGTTTGCCGGCGATTAAACTTCTTTTATTCAGCGTCTCATCAAAAATGAAAATATTTTTGAAAACTACAAGTCTCATGCGTTTAAGTGGTGAAAAAATAATTTAAAAATCGTTCGGGAAATGAGTTTACTCCCTGGGTACTTTCTTTATATACATTCGACTATACGGGCCGGGAACGGGATTTACGGGAAATTGCGGGTTTTCGTTTGCCGGCGATTAAACTTCTTTTATTTAACGTCTCATCAAAAAGGAAAACATTTTTAAATACTACAAGTCTCATGCGTTTTGGTGGTGAAAAAAAAATTAAAAAATCGTTCGGGAAATGAGTTTACTCCCTGGGTACTTTCTTTTTATACTTTTGACTATACGGGCCGGGAACGGGATTTACGGGAAATTGCGGGTTTTCGTTTGCCGGCGATTAAACTTCTTTTATTTAACGTCTCATCAAAAATGAAAACATTTTTAAATACTACAAGTCTCATGCGTTTTGGTGGTGAAAAAAAAATTAAAAAATCGTTTGGGAAATGAGTTTACTCCCTGGGTACTTTCTTTTTATACTTTTGACTATACGGGCCGAGTACGGGATTTACGGGAAATTGCGGGTTTTCGTTTGCCGGCGATTAAACTTCTTTTATTTAGAGTCTCATCCAAAATGAAAACATTTTTGAAAACTACAAGTCTCATGCGTTTTAGTGGTGAAAAAATAATTTAAAAAATCGTTCAGAAAATAAGTTTACTCACAGGGTGCTTTCTTTGTATACATTCGACTATAGGGGCCAAGCCCGGGATTTACAGGAAATCGCGGGTTTTCGTTTGCCGGAGATTAAACGTCTTTTATTCAGCGTCTCATCAAAATTGAAAACATTTTTAAAAACTACAAGTCTCATGCGTTTTAGTGGTGAAAAAATAAATTAAAAAATCGTTCAGGAAATGAGTTTACTCCTTGAGTACTTTCTGTGTATACTCTTGACTATACGGGCCGAGTACCGGATTTACGGGAAATCGCAGGTTTTCGTTTGCCGGCGATTAAACTTCTTTTATTCAGCGTCTTATAAAAAATGAAAACATTATTGAAAACTACAAGTCTCATGCAATTTAGTGGTGAAAAAATAATTTAAAAAATCGTTCTGAAAATGAGTTTACTCACAGGGTGCTTTCTTTGTATACATTCGACTATAGGGGCCAAGCCCGGGATTTACAGGAAATCGCGGGTTTTCGTTTGCCGGCGATTAAACTTCTTTTATTCAGCGTCTCATCAAAAATGAAAACATTTTGGAAAACTACAAGTCTCATGCGTTTTAGTGGTGAAAAAATAAATTAAAAAATCGTTCTGGAAATGAGTTTACTCCCTAGGTACTTTCTTTGTATACTTTTGACTATACGGGCCGAGTACGGGATTTACGGGAAATCGCGGGTTTTCGTTTGCCGGCGATTAAACTTCTTTTATTTAGCGTCTCATCAAAAATGAAAACATTTTTGAAAACTACAAGTCTCATGCGTTTTAGTGGTGAAAAAATAATTTAAAAAATCGTTCTGAAAATGAGTTTACCCACAGGGTGCTTTCTTTGTATACATTCGACTATAGGGGCCAAGCCCGGGATTTACAGGAAATCGCGGGTTTTCGTTTGCCGGCGATTAAACTTCTTTTATTTAGCGTCTTATCAAAAATGAAAACATTTTTGAAAGCTACAAGTCTCATGCGTTTTAGTGGTGAAAAAATAATTTAAAAAATCGTTCTGGAAATGAGTTTACTCCCTGGGTACTTTCTTTGTATACTTTTGACTATACGGGCCGAGTACGGGATTTACGGGAAATCGCGGGTTTTCGTTTGCCGGCGATTAAACTTCTTTTATTTAGCGTCTCATCAAAAATGAAAACATTTTTGAAAACTACAAGTCTCATGCGTTTTAGTGGTGAAAAAATAATTTAAAAAATCGTTCGGGAAATGAGTTTACTCCTTGAGTACTTTCTTTGTATACTTTTGAC
The DNA here is from genome assembly GCF_029227915.1 of Hydractinia symbiolongicarpus. Lineage (NCBI taxonomy): Eukaryota > Metazoa > Cnidaria > Hydrozoa > Anthoathecata > Hydractiniidae > Hydractinia > Hydractinia symbiolongicarpus. The sequence continues at coordinate 1,347,988 of NC_079886.1, forward strand.
TATACGGGCCGAGTACCAGATTCACGGGAAATCGCGGGTTTTCGTTTGCCGGCGATTAAACTTCTTTTATTCAGCGTCTTATCAAAAATGAAAACATTTTTGAAAGCTACAAGTCTCATGCGTTTTAGTGGTGAAAAAATAATTCAAAAAATCGTTCTGAAAATGAGTTTACTCACAGGGTACTTTCTTTTTATACATTTGACTATAGGGGCCAAGCCCGGGATTTACAGGAAATCGCGGGTTTTCGTTTGCCGGCGATTAAACTTCTTTTATTCAGCGTCTCATCAAAAATGAAAATATTTTAGAAAACTACAAGTCTCATGCGTTTAAGTGGTGAAAAAATAATTTAAAAATCGTTCGGGAAATGAGTTTACTCCCTGGGTACTTTCTTTATATACATTCGACTATACGGGCCGGGAACGGGATTTACGGGAAATTGCGGGTTTTCGTTTGCCGGCGATTAAACTTCTTTTATTTAACGTCTCATCAAAAAGGAAAACATTTTTAAATACTACAAGTCTCATGCGTTTTGGTGGTGAAAAAAAAATTAAAAAATCGTTCGGGAAATGAGTTTACTCCCTGGGTACTTTCTTTTTATACTTTTGACTATACGGGCCGAGTACGGGATTTACGGGAAATTGCGGGTTTTCGTTTGCCGGCGATTAAACTTCTTTTATTTAGAGTCTCATCCAAAATGAAAACATTTTTGAAAACTACAAGTCTCATGCGTTTTAGTGGTGAAAAAATAATTTAAAAAATCGTTCAGGAAAAGAGTATACTCCTTGAGTATTTTCTTTGTATACTTTTGACTATACGGGCCGAGTACCGGATTTACGGGAAATCGCGGGTTTTCGTTTGCCGGCGATTAAACTTCTTTTATTCAGCGTCTTATCAAAAATGAAAACATTTTTAAAAACTACAAGTCTCATGCGTTTTAGTGGTGAAAAAATAATTTAAAAAATCGTTCAGAAAATGAGTTTACTCACAGGGTGCTTTCTTTGTATACATTCGACTATAGGGGCCAAGCCCGGGATTTACAGGAAATCACGGGTTTTCGTTTGCCAGCGATTAAACTTCTTTTATTCAGCGTCTCATCAAAATTGAAAACATTTTTGAAAACTACAAGTCTCATGCGTTTTAGTGGTGAAAAAATAATTTAAAAAATCGTTCAGGAAATGAGTTTACTCCTTGAGTACTTTCTTTGTATACTCTTGACTATACGGGCCGAGTACCGGATTTACGGGAAATCGCGGGTTTTTGTTTGCCGGCGATTAACTTCTTTTATTCAGCGTCTTATCAAAAATGAAAACATTTTTGAAAACTACAAGTCTCATGCGTTTTAGTGGTGAAAAAATAATTTAAAAAATCGTTCAGGAAAAGAGTATACTCCTTGAGTATTTTCTTTGTATACTTTTGACTATACGGGCCGAGTACCGGATTTACGGGAAATCGCGGGTTTTCGTTTGCCGGCGATTAAACTTCTTTTATTCAGCGTCTTATCAAAAATGAAAACATTTTTGAAAACTACAAGTCTCATGCGTTTTAGTGGTGAAAAAATAATTTGAAAAATCGTTCTGGAAATGAGTTTACTCCCTGGGTACTTTCTTTGTATACTTTTGACTATACGGGCCGAGTACGGGATTTACGGGAAATCGCGGGTTTTCGTTTGCGGCGATTAAACTTCTTTTATTTAGCGTCTCATCAAAAATGAAAACATTTTTGAAAACTACAAGTCTCATGCGTTTTAGTGGTGAAAAAATAATTTAAAAAATCGTTCGGGAAATGAGTTTACTCCTTGAGTACTTTCTTTGTATACTTTTGACTATACGGGCCGAGGACCAGATTCACGGGAAATCGCGGGTTTTCGTTTGCCGGCGATTAAACTTCTTTTATTCAGCGTCTTATCAAAAATGAAAACATTTTTGAAAGCTACAAGTCTCATGCGTTTTAGTGGTGAAAAATAATTCAAAAAATCGTTCTGAAAATGAGTTTACTCACAGGGTACTTTCTTTGTATACATTTGACTATAGGGGCCAAGCCCGGGATTTACAGGAAATCACGGGTTTTCGTTTGCCGGGGATTAAACTTCTTTTATTCAGCGTCTCATCAAAATTGAAAACATTTTTGAAAACTACAAGTCTCATGCGTTTTAGTGGTGAAAAAATAATTTAAAAAATCGTTCAGGAAATGAGTTTACTCCTTGAGTACTTTCTTTGTATACTCTTGACTATACGGGCCGAGTACCGGATTTACGGGAAATCGCGGGTTTTTGTTTGCCGGCGATTAACTTCTTTTATTCAGCGTCTTATCAAAAATGAAAACATTTTTGAAAACTACAAGTCTCATGCGTTTTAGTGGTGAAAAAATAATTTAAAAAATCGTTCGGGAAATGAATTTGCTCCCTGGGTACTTTCTTTTTATACTTTTGACTATACGGGCCGAGTACGGGATTTACGGGAAATTGCGGGTTTTCGTTTGCCGGCGATTAAACTTCTTTTATTTAGAGTCTCATCCAAAATGAAAACATTTTTGAAAACTACAAGTCTCATGCGTTTTAGTGGTGAAAAAATAATTTAAAAAATCGTTCAGAAAATAAGTTTACTCACAGGGTGCTTTCTTTGTATACATTCGACTATAGGGGCCAAGCCCGGGATTTACAGGAAATCGCGGGTTTTCGTTTGCCGGAGATTAAACTTCTTTTATTCAGCGTCTCATCAAAATTGAAAACATTTTTAAAAACTACAAGTCTCATGCGTTTTAGTGGTGAAAAAATAAATTAAAAAATCGTTCAGGAAATGAGTTTACTCCTTGAGTACTTTCTGTGTATACTCTTGACTATACGGGCCGAGTACCGGATTTACGGGAAATCGCAGGTTTTCGTTTGCCGGCGATTAAACTTCTTTTATTCAGTGTCTTATAAAAAATGAAAACATTATTGAAAACTACAAGTCTCATGCAATTTAGTGGTGAAAAAATGATTTAAAAAATCGTTCTGAAAATGAGTTTACTCACAGGGTGCTTTCTTTGTATACATTCGACTATAGGGGCCAAGCCCGGGATTTACAGGAAATCGCGGGTTTTCGTTTGCCGGCGATTAAACTTCTTTTATTCAGCGTCTCATCAAAAATGAAAACATTTTGGAAAACTACAAGTCTCATGCGTTTTAGTGGTGAAAAAATAAATTAAAAAATCGTTCTGGAAATGAGTTTACTCCCTAGGTACTTTCTTTGTATACTTTTGACTATACGGGCCGAGTACGGGATTTACGGGAAATCGCGGGTTTTCGTTTGCCGGCGATTAAACTTCTTTTATTTAGCGTCTCATCAAAAATGAAAACATTTTTGAAAACTACAAGTCTCATGCGTTTTAGTGGTGAAAAAATAATTTAAAAAATCGTTCTGAAAATGAGTTTACTCACAGGGTGCTTTCTTTGTATACATTCGACTATAGGGGCCAAGCCCGGGATTTACAGGAAATCGCGGGTTTTCGTTTGCCGGCGATTAAACTTCTTTTATTTGGCGTCTTATCAAAAATGAAAACATTTTTGAAAGCTACAAGTCTCATGCGTTTTAGTGGTGAAAAAATAATTTAAAAAATCGTTCTGAAAATGAGTTTACTCACAGGGTGCTTTCTTTGTATACATTCGACTATAGGGGCCAAGCCCGGGATTTACAGGAAATTGCGGGTTTTCGTTTGCCGGCGATTAAACTTCTTTTATTCAGCGTCTTATCAAAAATGAAAACATTTTTGAAAGCTACAAGTCTCATGCGTTTTAGTGGTGAAAAAATAATTTAAAAAATCGTTCTGGAAATGAGTTTACACCCTGGGTACTTTCTTTGTATACTTTTGACTATACGGGCCGAGTACAGGATTTACGGGAAATCGCGGGTTTTCGTTTGCCGGCGATTAAACTTCTTTTATTTAGCGTCTCATCAAAAATGAAAATATTTTTGAAAACTACAAGTCTCATGCGTTTTAGTGGTGAAAAAATAATTTAAAAAATCGTTCGGGAAATGAGTTTACTCCTTGAGTACTTTCTTTGTATACTTTTGACTATACGGGCCGAGTACCAGATTCACGGGAAATCGCGGTTTTGGTTTGCCGGCGATTAAACTTCTTTTATTCAGCGTCTTATCAAAAATGAAAACATTTTTGAAAGCTACAAGTCTCATGCGTTTTAGTGGTGAAAAAATAATTCAAAAAATCGTTCTGAAAATGAGTTTACTCACAGGGTACTTTCTTTGTATACATTTGACTATAGGGGCCAAGCCCGGGATTTACAGGAAATCGCGGGTTTTCGTTTGCCGGCGATTAAACTTCTTTTATTCAGCGTCTCATCAAAAATGAAAATATTTTTGAAAACTACAAGTCTCATGCGTTTAAGTGGTGAAAAAATAATTTAAAAATCGTTCGGGAAATGAGTTTACTCCCTGGGTACTTTCTTTATATACATTCGACTATACGGGCCGGGAACGGGATTTACGGGAAATTGCGGGTTTTCGTTTGCCGGCGATTAAACTTCTTTTATTTAACGTCTCATCAAAAAGGAAAACATTTTTAAATACTACAAGTCTCATGCGTTTTGGTGGTGAAAAAAAAATTAAAAAATCGTTCGGGAAATGAGTTTACTCCCTGGGTACTTTCTTTTTATACTTTTGACTATACGGGCCGGGAACGGGATTTACGGGAAATTGCGGGTTTTCGTTTGCCGGCGATTAAACTTCTTTTATTTAACGTCTCATCAAAAATGAAAACATTTTTAAATACTACAAGTCTCATGCGTTTTGGTGGTGAAAAAAAAATTAAAAAATCGTTTGGGAAATGAGTCTACTCCCTGGGTACTTTCTTTTTATACTTTTGACTATACGGGCCGAGTACGGGATTTACGGGAAATTGCGGGTTTTCGTTTGCCGGCGATTAAACTTCTTTTATTTAGAGTCTCATCCAAAATGAAAACATTTTTGAAAACTACAAGTCTCATGCGTTTTAGTGGTGAAAAAATAATTTAAAAAATCGTTCAGAAAATAAGTTTACTCACAGGGTGCTTTCTTTGTATACATTCGACTATAGGGGCCAAGCCCGGGATTTACAGGAAATCGCGGGTTTTCGTTTGCCGGAGATTAAACGTCTTTTATTCAGCGTCTCATCAAAATTGAAAACATTTTTAAAAACTACAAGTCTCATGCGTTTTAGTGGTGAAAAAATAAATTAAAAAATCGTTCAGGAAATGAGTTTACTCCTTGAGTACTTTCTGTGTATACTCTTGACTATACGGGCCGAGTACCGGATTTACGGGAAATCGCAGGTTTTCGTTTGCCGGCGATTAAACTTCTTTTATTCAGCGTCTTATAAAAAATGAAAACATTATTGAAAACTACAAGTCTCATGCAATTTAGTGGTGAAAAAATAATTTAAAAAATCGTTCTGAAAATGAGTTTACTCACAGGGTGCTTTCTTTGTATACATTCGACTATAGGGGCCAAGCCCGGGATTTACAGGAAATCGCGGGTTTTCGTTTGCCGGCGATTAAACTTCTTTTATTCAGCGTCTCATCAAAAATGAAAACATTTTGGAAAACTACAAGTCTCATGCGTTTTAGTGGTGAAAAAATAAATTAAAAAATCGTTCTGGAAATGAGTTTACTCCCTAGGTACTTTCTTTGTATACTTTTGACTATACGGGCCGAGTACGGGATTTACGGGAAATCGCGGGTTTTCGTTTGCCGGCGATTAAACTTCTTTTATTTAGCGTCTCATCAAAAATGAAAACATTTTTGAAAACTACAAGTCTCATGCGTTTTAGTGGTGAAAAAATAATTTAAAAAATCGTTCTGAAAATGAGTTTACCCACAGGGTGCTTTCTTTGTATACATTCGACTATAGGGGCCAAGCCCGGGATTTACAGGAAATCGCGGGTTTTCGTTTGCCGGCGATTAAACTTCTTTTATTTAGCGTCTTATCAAAAATGAAAACATTTTTGAAAGCTACAAGTCTCATGCGTTTTAGTGGTGAAAAAATAATTTAAAAAATCGTTCTGGAAATGAGTTTACTCCCTGGGTACTTTCTTTGTATACTTTTGACTATACGGGCCGAGTACGGGATTTACGGGAAATCGCGGGTTTTCGTTTGCCGGCGATTAAACTTCTTTTATTTAGCGTCTCATCAAAAATGAAAACATTTTTGAAAACTACAAGTCTCATGCGTTTTAGTGGTGAAAAAATAATTTAAAAAATCGTTCGGGAAATGAGTTTACTCCTTGAGTACTTTCTTTGTATACTTTTGACTATACGGGCCGAGTACCAGATTCACGGGAAATCGCGGGTTTTCGTTTGCCGGCGATTAAACTTCTTTTATTCAGCGTCTTATCAAAAATGAAAACATTTTTGAAAGCTACAAGTCTCATGCGTTTTAGTGGTGAAAAAATAATTCAAAAAATCGTTCTGAAAATGAGTTTACTCACAGGGTACTTTCTTTTTATACATTTGACTATAGGGGCCAAGCCCGGGATTTACAGGAAATCGCGGGTTTTCGTTTGCCGGCGATTAAACTTCTTTTATTCAGCGTCTCATCAAAAATGAAAATATTTTAGAAAACTACAAGTCTCATGCGTTTAAGTGGTGAAAAAATAATTTAAAAATCGTTCGGGAAATGAGTTTACTCCCTGGGTACTTTCTTTATATACATTCGACTATACGGGCCGGGAACGGGATTTACGGGAAATTGCGGGTTTTCGTTTGCCGGCGATTAAACTTCTTTTATTTAACGTCTCATCAAAAAGGAAAACATTTTTAAATACTACAAGTCTCATGCGTTTTGGTGGTGAAAAAAAAATTAAAAAATCGTTCGGGAAATGAGTTTACTCCCTGGGTACTTTCTTTTTATACTTTTGACTATACGGGCCGAGTACGGGATTTACGGGAAATTGCGGGTTTTCGTTTGCCGGCGATTAAACTTCTTTTATTTAGAGTCTCATCCAAAATGAAAACATTTTTGAAAACTACAAGTCTCATGCGTTTTAGTGGTGAAAAAATAATTTAAAAAATCGTTCAGGAAAAGAGTATACTCCTTGAGTATTTTCTTTGTATACTTTTGACTATACGGGCCGAGTACCGGATTTACGGGAAATCGCGGGTTTTCGTTTGCCGGCGATTAAACTTCTTTTATTCAGCGTCTTATCAAAAATGAAAACATTTTTAAAAACTACAAGTCTCATGCGTTTTAGTGGTGAAAAAATAATTTAAAAAATCGTTCAGAAAATGAGTTTACTCACAGGGTGCTTTCTTTGTATACATTCGACTATAGGGGCCAAGCCCGGGATTTACAGGAAATCACGGGTTTTCGTTTGCCAGCGATTAAACTTCTTTTATTCAGCGTCTCATCAAAATTGAAAACATTTTTGAAAACTACAAGTCTCATGCGTTTTAGTGGTGAAAAAATAATTTAAAAAATCGTTCAGGAAATGAGTTTACTCCTTGAGTACTTTCTTTGTATACTCTTGACTATACGGGCCGAGTACCGGATTTACGGGAAATCGCGGGTTTTTGTTTGCCGGCGATTAACTTCTTTTATTCAGCGTCTTATCAAAAATGAAAACATTTTTGAAAACTACAAGTCTCATGCGTTTTAGTGGTGAAAAAATAATTTAAAAAATCGTTCAGGAAAAGAGTATACTCCTTGAGTATTTTCTTTGTATACTTTTGACTATACGGGCCGAGTACCGGATTTACGGGAAATCGCGGGTTTTCGTTTGCCGGCGATTAAACTTCTTTTATTCAGCGTCTTATCAAAAATGAAAACATTTTTGAAAACTACAAGTCTCATGCGTTTTAGTGGTGAAAAAATAATTTGAAAAATCGTTCTGGAAATGAGTTTACTCCCTGGGTACTTTCTTTGTATACTTTTGACTATACGGGCCGAGTACGGGATTTACGGGAAATCGCGGGTTTTCGTTTGCGGCGATTAAACTTCTTTTATTTAGCGTCTCATCAAAAATGAAAACATTTTTGAAAACTACAAGTCTCATGCGTTTTAGTGGTGAAAAAATAATTTAAAAAATCGTTCGGGAAATGAGTTTACTCCTTGAGTACTTTCTTTGTATACTTTTGACTATACGGGCCGAGGACCAGATTCACGGGAAATCGCGGGTTTTCGTTTGCCGGCGATTAAACTTCTTTTATTCAGCGTCTTATCAAAAATGAAAACATTTTTGAAAGCTACAAGTCTCATGCGTTTTAGTGGTGAAAAATAATTCAAAAAATCGTTCTGAAAATGAGTTTACTCACAGGGTACTTTCTTTGTATACATTTGACTATAGGGGCCAAGCCCGGGATTTACAGGAAATCACGGGTTTTCGTTTGCCGGGGATTAAACTTCTTTTATTCAGCGTCTCATCAAAATTGAAAACATTTTTGAAAACTACAAGTCTCATGCGTTTTAGTGGTGAAAAAATAATTTAAAAAATCGTTCAGGAAATGAGTTTACTCCTGGAGTACTTTCTTTGTATACTCTTGACTATACGGGCCGAGTACCGGATTTACGGGAAATCGCGGGTTTTTGTTTGCCGGCGATTAACTTCTTTTATTCAGCGTCTTATCAAAAATGAAAACATTTTTGAAAACTACAAGTCTCATGCGTTTTAGTGGTGAAAAAATAATTTAAAAAATCGTTCGGGAAATGAATTTGCTCCCTGGGTACTTTCTTTGTATACTTTTGACTATACGGGCCGAGTACGGGATTTACGGGAAATCGCGGGTTTTCGTTTGCCGGCGATTAAACTTCTTTTATTTAGAGTCTCATCAAAAATGAAAACATTTTTGAAAACTACAAGTCTCATGCGTTTTAGTGGTGAAAAAATAATTTAAAAAATCGTTCAGGAAAAGAGTATACTCCTTGAGTATTTTCTTTGTATACTTTTGACTATACGGGCCGAGTACCGGATTTACGGGAAATCGCGGGTTTTCGTTTGCCGGCGATTAAACTTCTTTTATTCAGCGTCTTATCAAAAATGAAAACATTTTTGAAAACTACAAGTCTCATGCGTTTTAGTGGTGAAAAAATAATTTAAAAAATCGTTCTGGAAATGAGTTTACTCCCTGGGTACTTTCTTTGTATACTTTTGACTATACGGGCCGAGTACGGGATTTACGGGAAATCGCGGGTTTTCGTTTGCCGGCGATTAAACTTCTTTTATTTAACGTCTCATCAAAAATGAAAACATTTTTAAATACTACAAGTCTCATGCGTTTTGGTGGTGAAAAAAAAATTAAAAAATCGTTCGGGAAATGAGTTTACTCCCTGGGTACTTTCTTTTTATACTTTTGACTATACGGGCCGAGTACGGGATTTACGGGAAATTGCGGGTTTTCGTTTGCCGGCGATTAAACTTCTTTTATTTAGAGTCTCATCCAAAATGAAAACATTTTTGAAAACTACAAGTCTCATGCGTTTTAGTGGTGAAAAAATAATTTAAAAAATCGTTCAGGAAAAGAGTATACTCCTTGAGTATTTTCTTTGTATACTTTTGACTATACGGGCCGAGTACTGTATTTACGGGAAATCGCGGGTTTTCGTTTGCCGGCGATTAAACTTCTTTTATTCAGCGTCTTATCAAAAATGAAAACATTTTTGAAAACTACAAGTCTCATGCGTTTTAGTGGTGAAAAAATAATTTAAAAAATCGTTCAGAAAATGAGTTTACTCACAGGGTGCTTTCTTTGTATACATTCGACTATAGGGGCCAAGCCCGGGATTTACAGGAAATCACGGGTTTTCGTTTGCCAGCGATTAAACTTCTTTTATTCAGCGTCTCATCAAAATTGAAAACATTTTTGAAAACTACAAGTCTCATGCGTTTTAGTGGTGAAAAAATAATTTAAAAAATCGTTCAGGAAATGAGTTTACTCCTTGAGTACTTTCTTTGTATACTCTTGACTATACGGGCCGAGTACCGGATTTACGGGAAATCGCGGGTTTTTGTTTGCCGGCGATTAACTTCTTTTATTCAGCGTCTTATCAAAAATGAAAACATTTTTGAAAACTACAAGTCTCATGCGTTTTAGTGGTGAAAAAATAATTTAAAAAATCGTTCAGGAAAAGAGTATACTCCTTGAGTATTTTCTTTGTATACTTTTGACTATACGGGCCGAGTACCGGATTTACGGGAAATCGCGGGTTTTCGTTTGCCGGCGATTAAACTTCTTTTATTCAGCGTCTTATCAAAAATGAAAACATTTTTGAAAACTACAAGTCTCATGCGTTTTAGTGGTGAAAAAATAATTTGAAAAATCGTTCTGGAAATGAGTTTACTCCCTGGGTACTTTCTTTGTATACTTTTGACTATACGGGCCGAGTACGGGATTTACGGGAAATCGCGGGTTTTCGTTTGCGGCGATTAAACTTCTTTTATTTAGCGTCTCATCAAAAATGAAAACATTTTTGAAAACTACAAGTCTCATGCGTTTTAGTGGTGAAAAAATAATTTAAAAAATCGTTCGGGAAATGAGTTTACTCCTTGAGTACTTTCTTTGTATACTTTTGACTATACGGGCCGAGGACCAGATTCACGGGAAATCGCGGGTTTTCGTTTGCCGGCGATTAAACTTCTTTTATTCAGCGTCTTATCAAAAATGAAAACATTTTTGAAAGCTACAAGTCTCATGCGTTTTAGTGGTGAAAAATAATTCAAAAAATCGTTCTGAAAATGAGTTTACTCACAGGGTACTTTCTTTGTATACATTTGACTATAGGGGCCAAGCCCGGGATTTACAGGAAATCACGGGTTTTCGTTTGCCGGCGATTAAACTTCTTTTATTCAGCGTCTCATCAAAATTGAAAACATTTTTGAAAACTACAAGTCTCATGCGTTTTAGTGGTGAAAAAATAATTTAAAAAATCGTTCAGGAAATGAGTTTACTCCTTGAGTACTTTCTTTGTATACTCTTGACTATACGGGCCGAGTACCGGATTTACGGGAAATCGCGGGTTTTTGTTTGCCGGCGATTAACTTCTTTTATTCAGCGTCTTATCAAAAATGAAAACATTTTTGAAAACTACAAGTCTCATGCGTTTTAGTGGTGAAAAAATAATTTAAAAAATCGTTCGGGAAATGAATTTGCTCCCTGGGTACTTTCTTTGTATACTTTTGACTATACGGGCCGAGTACGGGATTTACGGGAAATCGCGGGTTTTCGTTTGCCGGCGATTAAACTTCTTTTATTTAGAGTCTCATCAAAAATGAAAACATTTTTGAAAACTACAAGTCTCATGCGTTTTAGTGGTGAAAAAATAATTTAAAAAATCGTTCAGGAAAAGAGTATACTCCTTGAGTATTTTCTTTGTATACTTTTGACTATACGGGCCGAGTACCGGATTTACGGGAAATCGCGGGTTTTCGTTTGCCGGCGATTAAACTTCTTTTATTCAGCGTCTTATCAAAAATGAAAACATTTTTGAAAACTACAAGTCTCATGCGTTTTAGTGGTGAAAAAATAATTTAAAAAATCGTTCTGGAAATGAGTTTACTCCCTGGGTACTTTCTTTGTATACTTTTGACTATACGGGCCGAGTACGGGATTTACGGGAAATCGCGGGTTTTCGTTTGCCGGCGATTAAACTTCTTTTATTTAGCGTCTCATCAAAAATGAAAATCATTTTTGAAAACTACAAGTCTCATGCGTTTTAGTGGTGAAAAAATAATTTAAAAAATCGTTCGGGAAATGAGTTTACTCCTTGAGTACTTTCTTTGTATACTTTTGACTATACGGGCCGAGTACCAGATTCACGGGAAATCGCGGGTTTTCGTTTGCCCGCGATTAAACTTCTTTTATTCAGCGTCTTATCAAAAATGAAAACATTTTTGAAAGCTACAAGTCTCATGCGTTTTAGTGGTGAAAAAATAATTCAAAAAATCGTTCTGAAAATGAGTTTACTCACAGGGTACTTTCTTTGTATACATTTGACTATAGGGGCCAAGCCCGGGATTTACAGGAAATCGCGGGTTTTCGTTTGCCGGCGATTAAACTTCTTTTATTCAGCGTCTCATCAAAAATGAAAATATTTTTGAAAACTACAAGTCTCATGCGTTTAAGTGGTGAAAAAATAATTTAAAAAATCGTTCAGGAAATGAGTTTACTCCTTGAGTACTTTCTTTGTATACTCTTGACTATACGGGCCGAGTACCGGATTTACGGGAAATCGCGGGTTTTTGTTTGCCGGCGATTAACTTCTTTTATTCAGCGTCTTATCAAAAATGAAAACATTTTTGAAAACTACAAGTCTCATGCGTTTTAGTGGTGAAAAAATAATTTAAAAAATCGTTCGGGAAATGAATTTGCTCCCTGGGTACTTTCTTTGTATACTTTTGACTATACGGGCCGAGTACGGGATTTACGGGAAATCGCGGGTTTTCGTTTGCCGGCGATTAAACTTCTTTTATTTAGAGTCTCATCAAAAATGAAAACATTTTTGAAAACTACAAGTCTCATGCGTTTTAGTGGTGAAAAAATTATTTAAAAAATCGTTCAGGAAAAGAGTATACTCCTTGAGTATTCTCTTTGTATACTTTTGACTATACGGGCCGAGTACCGGATTTACGGGAAATCGCGGGTTTTCGTTTGCCGGCGATTAAACTTCTTTTATTCAGCGTCTTATCAAAAATGAAAACATTTTTGAAAACTACAAGTCTCATGCGTTTTAGTGGTGAAAAAATAATTTAAAAAATCGTTCTGGAAATGAGTTTACTCCCTGGGTACTTTCTTTGTATACTTTTGACTATACGGGCCGAGTACGGGATTTACGGGAAATCGCGGGTTTTCGTTTGCCGGCGATTAAACTTCTTTTATTTAGCGTCTCATCAAAAATGAAAACATTTTTGAAAACTACAAGTCTCATGCGTTTTAGTGGTGAAAAAATAATTTAAAAAATCGTTCGGGAAATGAGTTTACTCCTTGAGTACTTTCTTTGTATACTTTTGACTATACGGGCCGAGTACCAGATTCACGGGAAATCGCGGGTTTTCGTTTGTCGGCGATTAAACTTCTTTTATTCAGCGTCTTATCAAAAATGAAAACATTTTTGAAAGCTACAAGTCTCATGCGTTTTAGTGGTGAAAAAATAATTCAAAAAATCGTTCTGAAAATGAGTTTACTCACAGGGTACTTTCTTTGTATACATTTGACTATAGGGGCCAAGCCCGGGATTTACAGGAAATCACGGGTTTTCGTTTGCCGGCGATTAAACTTCTTTTATTCAGCGTCTCATCAAAATTGAAAACATTTTTGAAAACTACAAGTCTCATGCGTTTTAGTGGTGAAAAAATAATTTAAAAAATCGTTCGGGAAATGAATTTGCTCCCTGGGTACTTTCTTTGTATACTTTTGACTATACGGGCCGAGTACCGGATTTACGGGAAATCGCGGGTTTTCGTTTGCCGGCGATTAAACTTCTTTTATTCAGCGTCTTATCAAAAATGAAAACATTTTTGAAAACTACAAGTCTCATGCGTTTTAGTGGTGAAAAAATAATTTAAAAAATCGTTCTGGAAATGAGTTTACTCCCTGGGTACTTTCTTTGTATACTTTTGACTATACGGGCCGAGTACGGGATTTACGGGAAATCGCGGGTTTTCGTTTGCCGGCGATTAAACTTCTTTTATTTAGCGTCTCATCAAAAATGAAAACATTTTTGAAAACTACAAGTCTCATGCGTTTTAGTGGTGAAAAAATAATTTAAAAAATCGTTCGGGAAATGAGTTTACTCCTTGAGTACTTTCTTTGTATACTTTTGACTATACGGGCCGAGTACCAGATTCACGGGAAATCGCGGGTTTTCGTTTGCCGGCGATTAAACTTCTTTTATTCAGCGTCTTATCAAAAATGAAAACATTTTTGAAAGCTACAAGTCTCATGCGTTTTAGTGGTGAAAAAATAATTCAAAAAATCGTTCTGAAAATGAGTTTACTCACAGAGTACTTTCTTTGTATACATTTGACTATAGGGGCCAAGCCCGGGATTTACAGGAAATCGCGGGTTTTCGTTTGCCGGCGATTAAACTTCTTTTATTCAGCGTCTCATCAAAAATGAAAATATTTTTGAAAACTACAAGTCTCATGCGTTTAAGTGGTGAAAAAATAATTTAAAAAATCGTTCGGGAAATGAGTTTACTCCCTGGGTACTTTCTTTATATACATTCGACTATACGGGCCGGGAACGGGATTTACGGGAAATTGCGGGTTTTCGTTTGCCGGCGATTAAACTTCTTTTATTTAACGTCTCATCAAAAAGGAAAACATTTTAAATACTACAAACCTCATGCGTTTTGGTGGTGAAAAAAAAATTAAAAAATCGTTCAGGAAATGAGTTTACTCCTTGAGTACTTTCTTTGTATACTCTTGACTATACGGGCCGAGTACCGGATTTACGGGAAATCGCGGGTTTTTGTTTGCCGGCGATTAACTTCTTTTATTCAGCGTCTTATCAAAAATGAAAACATTTTTGAAAACTACAAGTCTCATGCGTTTTAGTGGTGAAAAAATAATTTAAAAAATCGTTCGGGAAATGAATTTACTCCCTGGGTACTTTCTTTGTATACTTTTGACTATACGGGCCGAGTACCGGATTTACGGGAAATCGCGGGTTTTCGTTTGCCGGCGATTAAACTTCTTTTATTCAGCGACTTATCAAAAATGAAAACATTTTTGAAAACTACAAGTCTCATGCGTTTTAGTGGTGAAGAAATAATTTAAAAAATCGTTCAGAAAATGAGTTTACTCACAGGGTGCTTTCTTTGTATACATTCGACTATAGGGGCCAAGCCCGGGATTTACAGGAAATCGCGGGTTTTCGTTTGCCGGCAATTAAACTTCTTTTATTCAGCGTCTCATCAAAATTGAAAACATTTTTGAAAACTACAAGTCTCATGCGTTTTAGTGGTGAAAAAATAATTTAAAAAATCGTTCAGGAAAAGAGTTTACTCCCTGGGTACTTTCTTTGTATACTCTTGACTATACGGGCCGAGTACGGGATTTACGGGAAATCGCGGGTTCTCGTTTGCCGGCGATTAAACTTCTTTTATTTAGAGTCTCATCAAAAATGAAAACATTTTTGAAAACTACAAGTCTCATGCGTTTTAGTGGTGAAAAAATAATTTAAAAAATCGTTCAGGAAAAGAGTATACTCCTTGAGTATTTTCTTTGTATACTTTTGACTATACGGGCCGAGTACCGGATTTACGGGAAATCGCGGGTTTTCGTTTGCCGGCGATTAAACTTCTTTTATTCAGCGTCTTATCAAAAATGAAAACATTTTTGAAAACTACAAGTCTCATGCGTTTTAGTGGTGATAAAATAATTTAAAAAATCGTTCTGGAAATGAGTTTACTCCCTGGGTACTTTCTTTGTATACTTTTGACTATACGGGCCGAGTACGGGATTTAGGGGAAATCGCGGGTTTTCGTTTGCCGGCGATTAAACTTCTTTTATTTAGCGTCTCATCAAAAATGAAAACATTTTTGAAAACTACAAGTCTCATGCGTTTTAGTGGTGAAAAAATAATTTAAAAAATCGTTCGGGAAATGAGTTTACTCCTTGAGTACTTTCTTTGTATACTTTTGACTATACGGGCCGAGTACCAGATTCACGGGAAATCGCGGGTTTTCGTTTGCCGGCGATTAAACTTCTTTTATTCAGCGTCTTATCAAAAATGAAAACATTTTTGAAAGCTACAAGTCTCATGCGTTTTAGTGGTGAAAAAATAATTCAAAAAATCGTTCTGAAAATGAGTTTACTCACAGGATACTTTCTTTGTATACATTTGACTATAGGCCAAGCCCGGGATTTACAGGAAATCGCGGGTTTTCGTTTGCCGGCGAATAAACTTCTTTTATTCAGCGTCTCATCAAAAATGAAAATATTTTTGAAAACTACATGTCTCATGCGTTTAAGTGGTGAAAAAATAATTTAAAAAATCGTTCGGGAAATGAGTTTACTCCCTGGGTACTTTCTTTATATACATTCGACTATACGGGCCGGGAACGGGATTTACGGGAAATTGCGGATTTTCGTTTGCCGGCGATTAAACTTCTTTTATTTAACGTCTCATCAAAAAGGAAAACATTTTTAAATACTACAAGTCTCATGCGTTTTGGTGGTGAAAAAAAAATTAAAAAATCGTTCGGGAAATGAGTTTACTCCCTGGGTACTTTCTTTTTATACTTTTGACTATACGGGCCGGGAACGGGATTTACGGGAAATTGCGGGTTTTCGTTTGCCGGCGATTAAACTTCTCTTATTTAACGTCTCATCAAAAATGAAAACATTTTTAAATACTACAAGTCTCATGCGTTTTGGTGGTGAAAAAAAAATTAAAAAATCATTCGGGAAATGAGTTTACTCCCTGTGTACTTTCTTTTTATACTTTTGACTATACGGGCCGAGTACGGGATTTACGGGAAATTGCGGGTTTTCGTTTGCCCGCGATTAAACTTCTTTTATTTAGAGTTTCATCAAAAAGGAAAACATTTTTAAATACTACAAGTCTCATGCGTTTTGGTGGTGAAAAAAAAATTAAAAAATCGTTCGGGAAATGAGTTTACTCCCTGGGTACTTTCTTTTTATACTTTTGACTATACGGGCCGGGAACGGGATTTACGGGAAATTGCGGGTTTTCGTTTGCCGGCGATTAAACTTCTTTTATTTAACGTCTCATCAAAAATGAAAACATTTTTAAATACTACAAGTCTCATGCGTTTTGGTGGTGAAAAAAAAATTAAAAAATCGTTCGGGAAATGAGTTTACTCCCTGGGTACTTTCTTTTTATACTTTTGACTATACGGGCCGAGTACGGGATTTACGGGAAATTGCGGGTTTTCGTTTGCCGGCGATTAAACTTCTTTTATTTAGAGTTTCATCCAAAATGAAAACATTTTTGAAAACTACAAGTCTCATGCGTTTTAGTGGTGAAAAAATAATTTAAAAAATCGTTCAGGAAAAGAGTATACTCCTTGAGTATTTTCTTTGTATACTTTTGACTATACGGGCCGAGTACCGGATTTACGGGAAATCGCGGGTTTTCGTTTGCCGGCGATTAAACTTCTTTTATTCAGCGTCTTATCAAAAATGGAAACATTTTTGAAAACTACAAGTCTCATGCGTTTTAGTGGTGAAAAAATAATTTAAAAAATCGTTCGGGAAATGAATTTACTCCCTGGGTACTTTCTTTGTATACTTTTGACTATACGGGCCGAGTACCGGATTTACGGGAAATCGCGGGTTTTCGTTTGCCGGCGATTAAACTTCTTTTATTCAGCGTTTTATCAAAAATGAAAACATTTTTGAAAACTACAAGTCTCATGCGTTTTAGTGGTGAAGAAATAATTTAAAAAATCGTTCAGAAAATGATTTTACTCACAGGGTGCTTTCTTTGTATACATTCGACTATAGGGGCCAAGCCCGGGATTTACAGGAAATCGCGGGTTTTCGTTTGCCGGCGATTAAACTTCTTTTCTTCAGCGTCTCATCAAAATTGAAAATATTTTTGAAAACTACAAGTCTCATGCGTTTTAGTGGTGAAAAAATAATTTAAAAAATCGTTCAGGAAATGAGTTTACTCCTTGAGTACTTTCTTTGTATACTCTTGACTATACGGGCCGAGTACGGGATTTACGGGAAATCGCGGGTTTTCGTTTGCCGGCGATTAAACTTCTTTTATTTAGCGTCTCATCAAAAATAAAAACATTTTTGAAAACTACAAGTCTCATGCGTTTTAGTGGTGAAAAAATAATTTAAAAAATCGTTCGGGAAATGAGTTTACTCCCTGGGTACTTTCTTTATATACTTTTGACTATACGGGCCGAGTACCGGATTTACGGGAAATCGCGGGTTTTCGTTTGCCGGCGATTAAACTTCTTTTATTCAGCGTCTTATCAAAAATGAAAACATTTTTGAAAACTACAAGTCTCATGCGTTTTAGTGGTGAAAAAATAATTTAAAAAATCGTTCGGGAAATGAGTTTACTCCCTGGGTACTTTCTTTGTATACTTTTGACAATACTGGCCGAGTCCGGGATTTACGGGAAATCGCGGGTTTTCGTTTACCGGCGATTAAACTTCTTTTATTCAGCGTCTTATCAAAAGTGAAAACATTTTTGAAAACTACAAGTGTCATGCGTTTTAGTGGTGAAAAAATAATTTAAAAAATCGTTCGGGAAATGAATTTACTCCCTGGGTACTTTCTTTGTATAATTTTGACTATACGGGCCGAGTCCGGGATTTAGGGGAAATCGCGGGTTTTCGTTTGCCGGCGATTAAACTTCTTTTATTTAGCGTCTCATCAAAAGTGAAAACATTTTTAAAAACTACAAGTCTCATGCGTTTAAGTGGTGAAAAAATAATTTAAAAAATCGCTCGGGAAATGAGTTTACTCCCTGGGTACTTTCTTTGTATACTTTTGACTATACGGGCCGAGTACGGGATTTACGGGAAATCGCGGGTTTTCGTTTGCCGGCGATTAAACTTCTTTTATTTAGCGTCTCATCAAAAATAAAAACATTTTTGAAAACTACAAGTCTCATGCGTTTTAGTGGTGAAAAAATAATTTAAAAAATCGTTCGGGAAATGAGTTTACTCCCTGGGTACTTTCTTTATATACTTTTGACTATACGGGCCGAGTACCGGATTTACGGGAAATCGCGGGTTTTCGTTTGCCGGCGATTAAACTTCTTTTATTCAGCGTCTTATCAAAAATGAAAACATTTTTGAAAACTACAAGTCTCATGCGTTTTAGTGGTGAAAAAATAATTTAAAAAATCGTTCGGGAAATGAGTTTACTCCCTGGGTACTTTCTTTGTATACTTTTGACAATACTGGCCGAGTCCGGGATTTACGGGAAATCGCGGGTTTTCGTTTGCCGGCGATTAAACTTCTTTTATTCAGCGTCTTATCAAAAGTGAAAACATTTTTGAAAACTACAAGTGTCATGCGTTTTAGTGGTGAAAAAATAATTTAAAAAATCGTTCGGGAAATGAATTTACTCCCTGGGTACTTTCTTTGTATAATTTTGACTATACGGGCCGAGTCCGGGATTTAGGGGAAATCGCGGGTTTTCGTTTGCCGGCGATTAAACTTCTTTTATTTAGCGTCTCATCAAAAGTGAAAACATTTTTAAAAACTACAAGTCTCATGCGTTTAAGTGGTGAAAAAATAATTTAAAAAATCGCTCGGGAAATGAGTTTACTCCCTGGGTACTTTCTTTGTATACTTTTGACTATACGGGCCGAGTACGGGATTTACGGGAAATCGCGGGTTTCCGTTGGCCGGCGATTAAACTTCTTTTATTTAGCGTCTCATCAAAAATAAAAACATTTTTGAAAACTACAAGTCTCATGCGTTTTAGTGGTGAAAAAATAATTTAAAAAATCGTTCGGGAAATGAGTTTACTCCCTGGGTACTTTCTTTATATACTTTTGACTATACGGGCCGAGTACCGGATTTACGGGAAATCGCGGGTTTTCGTTTGCCGGCGATTAAACTTCTTTTATTCAGCGTCTTATCAAAAATGAAAACATTTTTGAAAACTACAAGTCTCATGCGTTTTAGTGGTGAAAAAATAATTTAAAAAATCGTTCGGGAAATGAGTTTACTCCCTGGGTACTTTCTTTGTATACTTTTGACCATACTGGCCGAGTCCGGGAGTTACGGGAAATCGCGGGTTTTCGTTTGCCGGCGATTAAACTTCTTTTATTTAGCGTTTCATCAAAAATGAAAACATTTTTGAAAACTACAAGTGTCATGCGTTTTAGTGGTGAAAAAATAATTTAAAAAATCGTTCGGGAAATGAATTTACTCCCTGGGTACTTTCTTTGTATAATTTTGACTATACGGGCCGAGTCCGGGATTTAGGGGAAATCGCGGGTTTTCGTTTGCCGGCGATTAAACTTCTTTTATTTAGCGTCTCATCAAAAGTGAAAACATTTTTAAAAACTACAAGTCTCATGCGTTTAAGTGGTGAAAAAATAATTTAAAAAATCGCTCGGGAAATGAGTTTACTCCCTGGGTACTTTCTTTGTATACTTTTGACTATACGGGCCGAGTACGGGATTTACGGGAAATCGCGGGTTTCCGTTGGCCGGCGATTAAACTTCTTTTATTTAGCGTCTCATCAAAAATAAAAACATTTTTGAAAACTACAAGTCTCATGCGTTTTAGTGGTGAAAAAATAATTTAAAAAATCGTTCGGGAAATGAGTTTACTCCCTGGGTACTTTCTTTATATACTTTTGACTATACGGGCCGAGTACCGGATTTACGGGAAATCGCGGGTTTTCGTTTGCCGGCGATTAAACTTCTTTTATTCAGCGTCTTATCAAAAATGAAAACATTTTTGAAAACTACAAGTCTCATGCGTTTTAGTGGTGAAAAAATAATTTAAAAAATCGTTCGGGAAATGAGTTTACTCCCTGGGTACTTTCTTTGTATACTTTTGACCATACTGGCCGAGTCCGGGAGTTACGGGAAATCGCGGGTTTTCGTTTGCCGGCGATTAAACTTCTTTTATTTAGCGTTTCATCAAAAATGAAAACATTTTTGAAAACTACAAGTGTCATGCGTTTTAGTGGTGAAAAAATAATTTAAAAAATCGTTCGGGAAATGAATTTACTCCCTGGGTACTTTCTTTGTATAATTTTGACTATACGGGCCGAGTTCGGGATTAGGGGAAATCGCGGGTTTTCGTTTGCCGGCGAATAAACTTCATTTATTTAGCGTCTCATCAAAAATGAAAACATTTTTAAAAACTACAAGTCTCATGCGTTTTAGTGGTGAAAAAAGAATTTAAAAAATCGTTCGGGAAATGAGTTTACTTCCTGGGTACTTTTTTTGTAGACTTTTGACTATACGGGCCGAGTCCGGGATTTACGGGAAATCGCGGGTTTTCGTTTGCCGGCGATTAAACTTCTGTTATTCAGCGTCTTCTCAAAAATGAAAACATCTTTGAAAACTACAAGTCTCATGCGTTTTAGTGGTGAAAAAATAATTTAAAAAATCGTTCGGGAAATGAGTTTACTTCCTGGGTACTTTCTTTATATACTTTTGACTATAAAGGCCGAGTACCGGATTTACGGAAAATCGCGGGTTTTCGTTTGCCGCCGATTAAACTTCTTTTATTCAGCGTCTTATCAAAAATGAAAACATTTTTGAAAACTACAAGTCTCATGCGTTTTAGTGGTGAAAAAATAATTTAAAAAATCGTTCGGGAAATGAGTTTACACCCTGGGTACTTTCTTTGTATAGTTTTGACCATACGGGCCGAGTCTGGGATTTACGGGAAATCGCGGGTTTTCCTTTGCCGGCGATTAAACTTCTTTTATTTAGCGTTTCATCAAAAATGAAAACATTTTTGAAAACTACAAGTGTCATGCGTTTTAGTGGTGAAAAAATAATTTAAAAAATCGTTCGGGAATTGAGTTTACTCCCTGGGTACTTTCTTTGTATAATTTTGACTATACGGGCCGAGTCCGGGATTTACGGGAAATCGCGGGTTTTCGTTTGCCGGCGATTAAACTTCTTTTATTCAGCGTCTCATCAAAAATGAAAACATTTTTGGAAACTACAAGTCTCATGCGTTTTAGTGGTGAAAAAATAATTTAAAAAATCGTTCGGGAAATGAGTTTACTCCCTGGGTACTCTCTTTGTATACTTTTGACTATACGGGCCGAGTACGGGATTTACGGGAAATCGCGGGTTTTCGTTTGCCGGCGATTAAACTTCTTTTATTCAGCGTCCTCTCAAAAATGAAAACATTTTTGAAAACGTCAAGTCTCATGCGTTTAAGTGGTGAAAAAATAATTTAAAAAATCGTTCGGGAAATGAGTTTACTCACAGGGTACTTTCTTTGTATACTTTTGACTATACGGGCCGAGTACGGGATTTACGGGAAATCGCAGGTTTTCGTTTGCCGGCGATTAAACTTCTTTTATTTAGCGTCTCATCAAAAATAAAAACATTTTTGAAAACTACAAGTCTCATGCGTTTTAGTGGTGAAAAAATAATTTAAAAAATCGTTCGGGAAATGAGTTTACTCCCTGGGTACTTTCTTTATATACTTTTGACTATACGGGCCGAGTACCGGATTTACGGGAAATCGCGGGTTTTCGTTTGCCGGCGATTAAACTTCTTTTATTCAGCGTCTTATCAAAAATGAAAACATTTTTGAAAACTACAAGTCTCATGCGTTTTAGTGGTGAAAAAATAATTTAAAAAATCGTTCGGGAAATGAGTTTACTCCCTGGGTACTTTCTTTGTATACTTTTGACAATACTGGCCGAGTCCGGGATTTACGGGAAATCGCGGGTTTTCGTTTGCCGGCGATTAAACTTCTTTTATTCAGCGTCTTATCAAAAGTGAAAACATTTTTGAAAACTACAAGTCTCATGCGTTTTAGTGGTGAAAAAATAATTTAAAAAATCGTTCGGGAAATGAGTTTACTCCCTGGGTACTTTCTTTGTATACTTTTGACCATACTGGCCGAGTCCGGGATTTACGGGAAATCGCGGGTTTTCGTTTGCCGGCGATTAAACTTCTTTTATTTAGCGTTTCATCAAAAATGAAAACATTTTTGAAAACTACAAGTGTCATGCGTTTTAGTGGTGAAAAAATAATTTAAAAAATCGTTCGGGAAATGAATTTACTCCCTGGGTACTTTCTTTGTATAATTTTGACTATACGGGCCGAGTCCGGGATTAGGGGAAATCGCGGGTTTTCGTTTGCCGGCGAATAAACTTCATTTATTTAGCGTCTCATCAAAAATGAAAACATTTTTAAAAACTACAAGTCTCATGCGTTTTAGTGGTGAAAAAAGAATTTAAAAAATCGGTCGGGAAATGAGTTTACTTCCTGGGTACTTTTTTTGTATACTTTTGACTATACGGGCCGAGTCCGGGATTTACGGGAAATCGCGGGTTTTCGTTTGCCGGCGATTAAACTTCTGTTATTCAGCGTCTCATCAAAAATAAAAACATTTTTGGAAACTACAAGTCTCATGCGTTTTAGTGGTGGAAAAATAATTTAAAAAATCGTTCGGGAAATGAGTTTACTCCCTGGGTACTCTCTTTGTATACTTTTGATTATACGGGTCGTGTCCGGTATTTACGGGAAATCGCGGTTTTTCGTTTGCCGGCGATTAAACTTGTTTTATTTGCGTCTCATCAAAAATGAAAATATTGTTGAAAACTACAAGTCTCATGCGTTTTAGTGGTGAAAAAATAATTTAAAATATCGTTCGGGAAATGAGTTTACTCCCTGAGTACTTTCTTTGTATACTTTTGACTATACGGGCCGAGTACGGGATTTACGGGAAATCGCGGGTTTTCGTTTGCCGGCGATTAAACTTCTTTTATTCAGCGTCTTTTCAAAAATGAAAACATTTTTGAAAACTACAAGTCTCATGCGTTTTAGTGCTGAAAAAATAATTTAAAAAATCGTTCTGAAAATGAGTTTATTCACAGGGTACTTTCTTTGTATACATGCAACTATACGGGCCGAGTACCGGATTTACGGGAAATCGCGGGTTTTCGTTTGCCGGCGATTAAAATTCTTTTATTCAGCGTCTTCTCAAAAATGAAAACATTTTTGAAAACTACAAGTCTCATGCGTTTTAGTGGTGAAAAAATAATTTAAAAAATCGTTCGGGAAATGAGTTTACTTCCTGGGTACTTTCTTTATATACTTTTGACTATACGGGCCGAGTACTGGATTTACGGAAAATCGCGGGTTTTCGTTTGCCGCCGATTAAACTTCTTTTATTCAGCGTCTTATCAAAAATGAAAACATTTTTGAAAACTACAAGTCTCATGCGTTTTAGTGGTGAAAAAATAATTTAAAAAATCGTTCGGGAATTGAGTTTACTCCCTGGGTACTTTCTTTGTATAATTTTGACTATACGGGCCGAGTCCAGGATTTAGGGGAAATCGCGGGTTTTCGTTTGCCGGCGAATAAACTTCATTTATTTAGCGTCTCATCAAAAATGAAAACATTTTTAAATACTACAAGTCCCATGCGTTTTAGTGGTGAAAAAAGAATTTAAAAAATCGTGCGGGAAATGAGTTTACTTCCTGGGTACTTTTTTTGTATACTTTTGACTATACGGGCCGAGTCCGGGATTTACGGGAAATCGCGGGTTTTCGTTTGCCGGCGATTAAACTTCTTTTATTCAGCGTCTCATCAAAAATGAAAACATTTTTGGAAACTACAAGTCTCATGCGTTTTAGTGGTGAAAAAATAATTTAAAAAATCGTTCGGGAAATGAGTTTACTCCCTGGGTACTCTCTTTTGTACTTTTGATTATACGGGTCGTGTCCGGGATTTACGGGAAATCGCGGGTTTTTGTTTTGCCAGCGATTAAACTTGTTTTATTTGCGTCTCATCAAAAATGAAAATATTGTTGAAAACTACAAGTCTCATGCGTTTTAGTGGTGAAAAAATAATTTAAAAAATCGTTCGGGAAATGAGTTTACTCCCTGGGTACTTACTTTATATAGTTTTGACAATACGGGCCGAGTCCGGGATTTACGGGAAATCGCAGGTTTTCCTTTGCCGGCGATTAAACTTCTTTTATTTAGCGTTTCATCAAAAATGAAAACATTTTTGAAAACTACAAGTCTCATGCGTTTTAGTGGTGAAGAAATAATTTAAAAAATCGTTCGGGAATTGAGTTTACTCTATGGGTACTTTCTTTGTATAATTTTGACTATAAGGGGCGAGTCCGGGATTTAGGGGAAATCGCGGTTTTTCGTTTGCCGGCGAATAAACTGCATTTATTTAGCGTCTCATCAAAAATGAAAACATTTTTAAAAACTACAAGTCTCATGCGTTTTAGTGGTGAAAAAATAATTTAAAAAATCGTTCGGGAAATAAATTTACGCCCTGGGTACTTTCTTTGTATAATTTTGACTATACGGGCCCAGTCCAGGATTTAGGGGAAATCGCGGATTTTCGTTTGCCGGCGAATAAACTTCATGTATTTAGCGTCTCATCAAAAATGAAAACATTTTTAAAAACTACAAGTCTCATGCGTTTTAGTTGTGAAAAAAGAATTTAAAATATCGTTCGGGAAATGAGTTTACTCCCTGAGTACTTTCTTTGTATACTTTTGACTATACGGGAAGAGTACGGGATTTACGGGAAATCGCGGGTTTTCGTTTGCCGGCGATTAAACTTGTTTTTTTCAGCGTCTTCTCAAAAATAAAAACATGTTTGAAAACTACAAGTCTCATGCGTTTTAGTGGTGAAAAAATAATTTAAAAAATCGTTCTGAAAATGAGTTTATTCACAGGGTACTTTCTTTGTATACATTCAACTATACGGGCCGAGCCAGGGATTTACGGAAAAAGCGGGTTTTCGGTTGTCAGCGATTAAACTGCCTTCATTCGGCGTCTCATCAAAAATGTAAACATTTTTGAATACTACAAGTCTCATTCGTTCTAGTGGTGCAGAAATAATTTGAAAAATCGTTCGGGAAATGAGTTTATTCCCTGGGTACTCTCTTTGTATACTTTTGATTATACGGGTCGTGTCCGGGATTTACGGGAAATCGCGGGTTTTCGTTTGCTGGCGATTAAACTTGTTTTATTTAGCGTCTCATCAAAAATGAAAATATTGTTGAAAACTACAAGTCTCATGCGTTTTAGTGGTGAAAAAATAATTTAAAATATCGTTCGGGAAATGAGTTTACTCCCTGAGTACTTTCTTTGTATACTTTTGGCTATACGGGCCGAGTACGGGATTTACGGGAAATCGCGGATTTTCGTTTGCCGGCGATTAAACTTCTTTTATTCAGCGTCTTCTCAAAAATGAAAACATTTTTGAAAACTACAAGTCTCATGCGTTTTAGTCGTGAAAAAATAATTTAAAAAATCGTTCTGAAAATGAGTTTATTCACAGGGTACTTTCTTTGTATACATTCAAATATACGGGCCGAGCCAGGGATTTACGGGAAAAGCGGGTTTTCGGTTGTCGGCGATTAAACTGCCTTCATTCGGCGTCTCATCAAAAATGTAAACATTTTTGAATACTACAAGTCTCATTCGTTCTAGTGGTGCAGAAATAATTTGAAAAATCGTTCGGGAAATCAGTTTACTCCCTGGGTACTTTCTTTTATACATTCGACTATACGGGCCAAGTTTGGGATTTACAGGAAATCCCGGGTTTTCGTTTGCCAGCGATTAAACGTCTTTTATTCAGCGTCTCATCAAAAATGAAAACATTTTTGAAAACTACAAGTCTCATGCGTTTTAGTGGTGAAAAGATAATTTAAAAAATCGTTCGGGAAATGAGTTTACTCCCTGGGTACTTTCTTTGTATACTTTTGATTATACGGGTCGTTTCAGGGATTTACGGGAAATCGCGGATTTTTGTTTGCCGGCGAATAAACTTGTTTTATTTAGCGTCTCATCAAAAATGAAAAAATTTTTGAAAACTACAAGTGTCATGCGTTTTAGTGGTGAAAAATAATTTAAAAAATCCTTCTGAAAATGAGTTCATTCACAGGGTACTTTCTTTGTATACATTCAACTATACGGGCCGAGCCAGGGAGTTACGGGAAAAGCGGGTTTTCGGTTGTCGGCGAATAAACTGCCTTCATTCGGCGTCTCATCAAAAATGTAAACATTTTTGAATACTACAAGTCTCATTCGTTCTAGTGGTGCAGAAATAATTTGAAAAATCGTTCGGGAAATCAGTTTACTCCCTGGGTACTTTCTTTTATACATTCGACTATATGGGCCAAGTTCGGGATTTACAGGAAATCCCGGGTTTTCGTTTGCCAGCGATTAAACTTGTTTTATTTAGCATCTCATCAAAAATGAAAACATTGTTGAAAACTACAAGTCTCATGCGTTTTAGTGGTGAAAAAATAATTTAAAATATCGTTCGGGAAATGAGTTTACTCCCTCAGTACTTTCTTTGTATACTTTTGACTATACGGGCCGAGTACGGGATTTACAGGAAATCGCGGGTTTTCGTTTGCCAGCGATTAAACTTCTTTTATTCAGCGTCTCATCAAAAATGAAAACATTTTTGGAAACTACAAGTCTCATGCGTTTTAGTGGTGAAAAAATAATTTAAAAAATCGTTCGGGCAATGAGTTTACTCCCTGGGTACTCTCTTTGTATACTTTTGATTATACGGGTCGTGTCCGGGATTTACGGGAAATCGCGGGTTTTCGTTTGCCGGCGATTAAACTTGTTTTATTTAGCGTCTCATCAAAAATGAAAACATTTTTGAAAACTACAAGTCTCATGCGTTTTAATGGTGAAAAAATAATTTAAAAAATCGTTCTGAAAATGAGTTTATTCACAGGGTACTTTCTTTGTATACATTCAACTATACGGGCCGAGTACCGCATTTACGGGAAATCGCGGGTTTTCGTTTGCCGGCGATTAAACTTCTTTTATGCAGCGTCTTCTCAAAAATGAAAACATTTTTGAAAACTACAAGTCTCATGCGTTTTAGTGGTGAAAAAATAATTTAAAAAATTGTTCGGGAATTGAGTTTACTCCCTGGGTACTTTCTTTGTATAATTTTGACTATACGGGCCGAGTCCGGGATTTAGGGGAAATTGCGGGTTTTCGTTTGCCGGCGAATAAACTTCATTTATTTAGCGTCTCATCAAAAATGAAAACATTTTTAAAAACTACAAGTCTCATGCGTTTTAGTGGTGAAAAAATAATTTAAAAAATCGTTCGGGAAATGAGTTTACTCCCTGGGTACTTTCTTTGTATACTTTTGACTATACGGGCCGAGTCCGGGATTTGCGGGAAATCGCAGGTTTTCGTTTGCCGGCGATTAAACTTCTTTTTTTCAGCGTCTCATCAAAAATGAAAACATTTTTGAAAACTACAAGTGTCATGCGTTTTAGTGGTGAAAAAATGATTTAAAAAATCGTTCGGGAAATGAGTTTACTCCCTGGGTACTCTTTTTGTATACTTTTGATTATACGGGTCGTGTCCGGAATTTACGGGAAATCGCGGGTTTTCGTTTGCCGGCGATTAAACTTGTTTTATTTAGCGTCTCATCAAAAATGAAAACATTGTTGAAAACTACAAGTCACATGCGTTTTAGTGGTGAAAAAATCGTTTAAAATATCGTTCGGGAAATGAGTTTACTCCCTGAGTACTTTCTTTGTATACTTTTGACTATACGGGCCGAGTACGGGATTTACGGGAAATCGCGGGTTTTCGTTTGCCGGCGATTAAACTTCTTTTTTTCAGCGTCTTCTCAAAAATGAAAACATTTTTGAAAACTACAAGTCTCATGCGTTTTAGTGGTGAAAAAATAATTTAAAAAATCGTTCCGAAAATGAGTTTATTCCCAGGGTACTTTCTTTGTTTACATTCAACTATACGGGCCGAGAGAGGGATTTACGGGAAAAGCGGGTTTTCGGTTGTCGGCGATTAAACTGCCTTCATTCGGCGTCTCATCAAAAATGTAAACATTTTTGAATACTACAAGTCTCATTCGTTCTAGTGGTGCAGAAATAATTTGAAAAATCGTTCGGGAAATCAGTTTACTCCCTGGGTACTTTCTTTTATACATTCGACTATACGGGCCAAGTTCGGGATTTACAGGAAATACCGGATTTTCGTTTGCCAGCGATTAAACTTGTTTTATTTAGCGTCTCATCAAAAATGAAAACATTGTTGAAAACTACAAGTCTCATGCGTTTTAGTGGTGAAAAAATAATTTAAAATATCGTTCGGGAAATGAGTTTACTCCCTGAGTACTTTCTTTGTATACTTTTGACTATACGGGCCGAGTCCGGGATTTACGGGAAATCGCGGGTTTTCGTTTGCCGGCGATTAAACTTCTTTTATTCAGCGTCTCATCAAAAATGAAAACATTTTTGGAAACTACAAGTCTCATGCGTTTTAGTGGTGAAAAAATAATTTAGAAAATCGTTCGGGAAATGAGTTTACTCCCTGGGTACTCTCTTTGTATACTTTTGATTATACGGGTCGTGTCCGGGATTTACGGGAAATCGCGGGTTTTCGTTTGCCGGCGATTAAACTTGTTTTATTTAGCGTCTCATCAAAAATAAAAATATTGTTGAAAACTACAAGTCTCATGCGTTTTAGTGGTGAAAAAATAATTTAAAATATCGTTCGGGAAATGAGTTTACTCCCTGAGTACTTTCTTTGTATACTTTTGACTATACGGGCCGAGTACGGGATTTACGGGAAATCGCGGGTTTTCGTTTGCCGGCGATTAAACTTCTTTTATTCAGCGTCTTTTCAAAAATGAAAACATTTTTGAAAACTACAAGTCTCATGCGTTTTAGTGGTGAAAAAATAATTTAAAAAATCGTTCTGAAAATGAGTTTATTCACAGAGTAATTTCTTTGTATACATTCAACTATACGGACCGAGTACCGGATTTACGGGAAATCGCGGGTTTTCGTTTGCCGGCGATTAAAATTCTTTTATTCAGCGTCTTCTCAAAAATGAAAACATTTTTGAAAACTACAAGTCTCGTGCGTTTTAGTGGTGAAAAAATAATTTAAAAAATCGTTCGGGAAATGAGTTTATTCCCTGGGTACTTTCTTTATATACTTTTGACTATACAGGCCGAGGACCGGATTTACGGGAAATCGCGGGTTTTCGTTTGCCGGCGATTAAACTTCTTTTATTCAGCGTCTTATCAATAATGAAAACATTTTTGAAAACTACAAGTGTCATGCGTTTTAGTGGTGAAAAAATAATTTAAAATATCGTTCGGGAAATGAGTTTACTCCCTGGGTACTTTCTTTGTATAATTTTGACTATACGGGCCGAGTCCGGGATTTAGGGGAAATCGCGGGTTTTCGTTTGCCGGCGAATAAACTTCATTTATTTAGCGTCTGATCAAAAATGAAAACATTTTTAAAAACTACAAGTCTCATGCCTTTTAGTGGTGAAAAAATAATTTAAAAAATCGTTCGGGAAATGAGTTTACTCCCTGGGTACTTTCTTTGTATACTTTTGACTATACGAGCCGAGTCCGGGATTTACGGGAAATCGCGGGTTTTCGTTTGCCGGCGATAAAACTACTTTTATTCAGCGTCTCATCAAAAATGAAAACATTTTTGAAAACTTTAAGTGTCATGCGTTTTAGTGGTGAAAAAATGATTTAAAAAATCGTTCGAGAAATGAGTTTACTCCCAGGGTACTTTCTTTGTATACTTTTGACTATACGGGTCGTGGCCAGGATTTTAGGGAAGTCGCGGGTTTTCGTTTTCCAGCGATTAAACTTCTTTTATTCAGAGAGTCATCAAAAATGAAAACATTTTTGAAAACTACAAGTCTCATGCGTTTTAGTGGTGAAAAAATAATTTAAAAAATCGTTCGGGAAATGAGTTTACTCCCTGAGTACTTTCTTTGTATACTTTTGACTATACGGGCCGAGTACGGGATTTACGGGAAATCGCGGGTTTTCGTTTGCCGGCGAATAAACTTCGTTTATTTAGCGTCTCATCAAAAATAAAAACATTTTTAAAAACTACAAGTCTCATGCGTTTTAGTGGTGAAAAAATAATTTAAAAAATCGTTCGGGAAATGAGTTTACTTCCTGGGTACTTTCTTTGTATACTTTTGACTATACGGGCCGAGTCCGGGATTTACGGGAAATCGCGGGTTTTCGTTTGCCGGCGATTAAACTTCTTTTATTCAGCGTCTCATCAAAAATGAAAACATTTTTGGAAACTACAAGTCTCATGCGTTTTAGTGGTGAAAAAATAATTTAAAAAATCGTTCGGGAAATGAGTTTACTCCCTGGGTACTCTCTTTGTATACTTTTGATTATACGGGTCGTGTCCGGGATTTACGGGAAATCGCGGGTTTTCGTTTGCCGGCGATTAAACTTGTTTTATTTAGCGTCTCATCAAAAATGAAAACATTTTTGAAAACTACAAGTCTCATGCGTTTTAATGGTGAAAAAATAATTTAAAAAATCGTTCTGAAAATGAGTTTATTCACAGGGTACTTTCTTTGTATACATTCAACTATACGGGCCGAGTACCGGATTTACGGGAAACCGCGGGTTTTCGTTTGCCGGCGATTAAACTTCTTTTATGCAGCGTCTTCTCAACAATGAAAACATTTTTGAAAACTACAAGTCTCATGCGTTTTAGTGGTTAAAAAATAATTTAAAAAATCGTTCGGGAATTGAGTTTACTCCCTGGGTACTTTCTTTGAATAATTTTGATTATACGGGCCGAGTCCGGGATTTAGGGGAAATCGCGGGTTTTCGTTTGCCGGCGAATAAACTTCATTTATTTTGCGTCTCATCAAAAATGAAAACATTTTTAAAAACTACAAGTCTCATGCGTTTTAGTGGTGAAAAAATAATTTAAAAAATCGTTCGGGAAATGAGTTTACTCCCTGGGTACTTTCTTTGTATACCTTTGACTAAACGGGCCGAGTCCGGGATTTGCGGGAAATCGCAGGTTTTCGTTTGCCGGCGATTAAACTTCTTTTATTCAGCGTCTCATCAAAAATGAAAACATTTTTGAAAACTACAAGTGTCATGCGTTTTAGTGGTGAAAAAATGATTTAAAAAATCGTTCGGGAAATGAGTTTACTCCCTGGGTACTCTCTTTGTATACTTTTGATTATACGGGCCGAGTACGGGATTTACGGGAAATCGCGGGTTTTAGTTTGCCGGCGATTAAACTTCTTTTTTTGGCGTCTTCTCAAAAATGAAAACATTTTTGAAAACTACAAGTCTCATGCGTTTTAGTGGTGAAAAAGTAATTTAAAAAATCGTTCTGAAAATGAGTTTATTCACAGGTTACTTTCTTTGTATACATTCAACTATAAGGGCCGAGCCAGGGATTTACGGGAAAAGCGGGTTTTCGGTTGTCGGCGATTAAACTGCCTTCATTCGGCGTCTCATCAAAAATGTAAACATTTTTGAATATTACAAGTCTCATTCGTTCTAGTGGTGCAGAAATGATTTGAAAAATCGTTCGGGAAATAAGTTTACTCCCTGGGTACTTCCTTTTAAACATTCGACTATACGGGCCAAGTTCGGGATTTACAGGAAATCCCGGATTTTCGTTTGCCAGCGATTAAACTTGTTTTATTTAGCGTCTCATCAAAAATGAAATCATTGTTGAAAACTACAAGTCTCATGCGTTTTAGTGGTGAAAAAATAATTTAAAATATCGTTCGGGAAATGAGTTTACTCCCTGAGTACTTTCTTTGTATACTTTTGACTATACGGGCCGAGTCCGGGATTTACGGGAAATCGCGGGTTTTCGTTTGCCGGCGATAAAACTTCTTTTATTCAGCGTCTCATCAAAAATGAAAACATTTTTGGAAACTACAAGTCTCATGCGTTTTAGTGGTGAAAAAATAATTTAGAAAATCGTTCGGGAAATGAGTTTACTCCCTGGGTACTCTCTTTGTATACTTTTGATTATACGGGTCGTGTCCGGGATTTACGGGAAATCGCGGGTTTTCGTTTGCCGGCGATTAAACTTGTTTTATTTAGCGTCTCATCAAAAATGAAAATATTGTTGAAAACTACAAGTCTCATGCGTTTTAGTGGTAAAAAAATAATTTAAAATATCGTTCGGGAAATGAGTTTACTCCCTGAGTTCTTTCTTTGTATACTTTTGACTATACGGGCCGAGTATACTTTTTATACGTTTGATTATACGGGTCGTGTCCGGGATTTACGGGAAATCGCGGGTTTTCGTTTGCCGGCGATTAAACTTGTTTTATTTAGCGTCTCATCAAAAATGAAAATATTGTTGAAAACTACAAGTCTCATGCGTTTTAGTGGTGAAAAAATAATTTAAAATATCGTTCGGGAAATGAGTTTACTCCCTAAGTTCTTTCTTTGTATACTTTTGACTATACGGGCCGAGTACGGGATTTACGGGAAATCGCGGGTTTTAGTTTGCCGGCGATTAAACTTCTTTTTTTGGCGTCTTCTCAAAAATGAAAACATTTTTGAAAACTACAAGTCTCATGCGTTTTAGTGGTGAAAAAGTAATTTAAAAAATCGTTCTGAAAATGAGTTTATTCACAGGTTACTTTCTTTGTATACATTCAACTATAAGGGCCGAGCCAGGGATTTACGGGAAAAGCGGGTTTTCGGTTGTCGGCGATTAAACTGCCTTCATTCGGCGTCTCATCAAAAATGTAAACATTTTTGAATATTACAAGTCTCATTCGTTCTAGTGGTGCAGAAATGATTTGAAAAATCGTTCGGGAAATAAGTTTACTCCCTGGGTACTTCCTTTTAAACATTCGACTATACGGGCCAAGTTCGGGATTTACAGGAAATCCCGGATTTTCGTTTGCCAGCGATTAAACTTGTTTTATTTAGCGTCTCATCAAAAATGAAATCATTGTTGAAAACTACAAGTCTCATGCGTTTTAGTGGTGAAAAAATAATTTAAAATATCGTTCGGGAAATGAGTTTACTCCCTGAGTACTTTCTTTGTATACTTTTGACTATACGGGCCGAGTCCGGGATTTACGGGAAATCGCGGGTTTTCGTTTGCCGGCGATAAAACTTCTTTTATTCAGCGTCTCATCAAAAATGAAAACATTTTTGGAAACTACAAGTCTCATGCGTTTTAGTGGTGAAAAAATAATTTAGAAAATCGTTCGGGAAATGAGTTTACTCCCTGGGTACTCTCTTTGTATACTTTTGATTATACGGGTCGTGTCCGGGATTTACGGGAAATCGCGGGTTTTCGTTTGCCGGCGATTAAACTTGTTTTATTTAGCGTCTCATCAAAAATGAAAATATTGTTGAAAACTACAAGTCTCATGCGTTTTAGTGGTAAAAAAATAATTTAAAATATCGTTCGGGAAATGAGTTTACTCCCTGAGTTCTTTCTTTGTATACTTTTGACTATACGGGCCGAGTATACTTTTTATACGTTTGATTATACGGGTCGTGTCCGGGATTTACGGGAAATCGCGGGTTTTCGTTTGCCGGCGATTAAACTTGTTTTATTTAGCGTCTCATCAAAAATGAAAATATTGTTGAAAACTACAAGTCTCATGCGTTTTAGTGGTGAAAAAATAATTTAAAATATCGTTCGGGAAATGAGTTTACTCCCTAAGTTCTTTCTTTGTATACTTTTGACTATACGGGCCGAGTACGGAATTTACGGGAAATCGCGGGTTTTCGTTTGCCGGCGATTAAACTTCTTTTATTCAGCGTCTTTTCTAAAATGAAAACATTTTTGAAAACTACAAGTCTCATGCGTTTTAGTGGTGAAAAAATAATTTAAAAAATCGTTCTGAAAATGAGTTTATTCACAGGGTAATTTCTTTGTATACATTCAACTATACGGACCGAGTACCGGATATACGGGAAATCGCGGGTTTTCGTTTGCCGGCGATTAAACTTCTTTTATTCAGCTTCTTCTTAAAAATTAAAACATTTTTGAAAACTACAAGTCTCGTGCGTTTTAGTGGTGAAAAAATAATTTAAAAAATCGTTCGGGAAATGAGTTTATTCCCTGGGTACTTTATTTATATACTTTTGACTATACGGGCCGAGTCCGGGATTTAGGGGAAATCGCGGGTTTTCGGTTGTCGGCGATTAAACTGCCTTCATTCGGCGTCTCATCAAAAATGTAAACATTTTTGAATACTACAAGTCTCATTCGTTCTAGTGGTGCAGAAATAATTTGAAAAATCGTTCGGGAAATCAGTTTACTCCCTGGGTACTTCCTTTTATACATTCGACTATACGGGCCAAGTTCGGGATTTACAGGAAATCCCGGATTTTTGTTTGCCAGCGATTAAACTTGTTTTATTTAGCGTCTCATCAAAAATGAAAACATTGTTGAAAACTACAAGTCTCATGCGTTTTATTGGTGAAAAAATAATTTAAAATATCGTTCGGGAAATGAGTTTACTCCCTGAGTACTTTCTTTGTGTACTTTTGACTATACGGGCCGAGTCCGGGATTTACGGGAAATCGCGGGTTTTCGTTTGCCGGCGATTAAACTTCTTTTATTCAGCGTCTCATCAAAAATGAAAACATTTTTGGAAACTACAAGTCTCATGCGTTTTAGTGGTGAAAAAATAATTTAGAAAATCGTTCGGGAAATGAGTTTACTCCCTGGGTACTCTCTTTGTATACTTTTGATTATACGGGTCGTGTCCGGGATTTACGGGAAATCGCGGGTTTTCGTTTGCCGGCGATTAAACTTGTTTTATTTAGCGTCTCATCAAAAATGAAAATATTGTTGAAAACTACAAGTCTCATGCGTTTTAGTGGTAAAAAAATAATTTAAAATATCGTTCGGGAAATGAGTTTACTCCCTGAGTTCTTTCTTTGTATACTTTTGACTATACGGGCCGAGTATACTTTATATACTTTTGATTATACGGGTCGTGTCCGGGATTTACGGGAAATCGCGGGTTTTCGTTTGCCGGCGATTAAACTTGTTTTATTTAACGTCTCATCAAAAATGAAAATATTGTTGAAAACTACAAGTCTCATGCGTTTTAGTGGTGAAAAAATAATTTACAAAATCGTTCTGAAAATGAGTTTATTCACAGGGTAATTTCTTTGTATACATTCAACTATACGGACCGAGTACCGGATTTACGGGAAATCGCGGGTTTTCGTTTGCCGGCGATTAAACTTCTTTTATTCAGCTTCTTCTTAAAAATGAAAACATTTTTGAAAACTACAAGTCTCATTCGTTCTAGTGGTGCAGAAATAATTTGAAAAATCGTTCGGGAAATCAGTTTACTCCCTGGGTACTTCCTTTTATACATTCGACTATACGGGCCAAGTTCGGGATTTACAGGAAATCCCGGATTTTTGTTTGCCAGCGATTAAACTTGTTTTATTTAGCGTCTCATCAAAAATGAAAACATTGTTGAAAACTACAAGTCTCATGCGTTTTATTGGAGAAAAAATAATTTAGAAAATCGTTCGGGAAATGAGTTTACTCCCTGGGTACTCTCTTTGTATACTTTTGATTATACGGGTCGTGTCCGGGATTTACGGGAAATCGCGGGTTTTCGTTTGCCGGCGATTAAACTTGTTTTATTTAGCGTCTCATTAAAAATAAAAATATTGTTGAAAACTACAAGTCTCATGCGTTTTAGTGGTGAAAAAATAATTTAAAATATCGTTCGGGAAATGAGTTTACTCCCTGAGTACTTTCTTTGTATACTTTTGACTATACGGGCCGAGTACGGGATTTACGGGAAATCGCGGGTTTTCGTTTGCCGGCGATTAAACTTCTTTTATTCAGCGTCTTTTCAAAAATGAAAACATTTTTGAAAACTACAAGTCTCATGCGTTTTAGTGGTGAAAAAATAATTTAAAAAATCGTTCTGAAAATGAGTTTATTCACAGAGTAATTTCTTTGTATACATTCAACTATACGGACCGAGTACCGGATTTACGGGAAATCGCGGGTTTTCGTTTGCCGGCGATTAAAATTCTTTTATTCAGCGTCTTCTCAAAAATGAAAACATTTTTGAAAACTACAAGTCTCGTGCGTTTTAGTGGTGAAAAAATAATTTAAAAAATCGTTCGGGAAATGAGTTTATTCCCTGGGTACTTTCTTTATATACTTTTGACTATACAGGCCGAGTACCGGATTTACGGGAAATCGCGGGTTTTCGTTTGCCGGCGATTAAACTTCTTTTATTCAGCGTCTTATCAATAATGAAAACATTTTTGAAAACTACAAGTGTCATGCGTTTTAGTGGTGAAAAAATAATTTAAAATATCGTTCGGGAAATGAGTTTACTCCCTGGGTACTTTCTTTGTATAATTTTGACTATACGGGCCGAGTCCGGGATTTAGGGGAAATCGCGGGTTTTCGTTTGCCGGCGAATAAACTTCATTTATTTAGCGTCTCATCAAAAATGAAAACATTTTTAAAAACTACAAGTCTCATGCCTTTTAGTGGTGAAAAAATAATTTAAAAAATCGTTCGGGAAATGAGTTTACTCCCTGGGTACTTTCTTTGTATACTTTTGACTATACGGGCCGAGTCCGGGATTTACGGGAAATCGCGGGTTTTCGTTTGCCGGCGATTAAACTTGTTTTATTTAGCGTCTCATCAAAAATGAAAACATTTTTGAAAAATACAAGTCTCATGCGTTTTAATGGTGAAAAAATATTTTAAAAAATCGTTCTGAAAATGAGTTTATTCACAGGGTACTTTCTTTGTATACATTCAACTATACGGGCCGAGTACCGGATTTACGGGAAACCGCGGGTTTTCGTTTGCCGGCGATTAAACTTCTTTTATGCAGCGTCTTCTCAACAATGAAAACATTTTTGAAAACTACAAGTCTCATGCGTTTTAGTGGTTAAAAAATAATTTAAAAAATCGTTCGGGAATTGAGTTTACTCCCTGGGTACTTTCTTTGTATAATTTTGACTATACGGGCCGAGTCCGGGATTTAGAGGAAATCGCGGGTTTTCGTTTGCCGGCGAATAAACTTCATTTATTTTGCGTCTCATCAAAAATGAAAACATTTTTAAAAACTACAAGTCTCATGCGTTTTAGTGGTGAAAAAATAATTTAAAAAATCGTTCGGGAAATGAGTTTACTCCCTGGGTACTTTCTTTGTATACCTTTGACTATACGGGCCGAGTCCGGGATTTGCGGGAAATCGCAGGTTTTCGTTTGCCCGCGATTAAACTTCTTTTATTCAGCGTCTCATCAAAAATGAAAACATTTTTGAAAACTACAAGTGTCATGCGTTTTAGTGGTGAAAAAATGATTTAAAAAATCGTTCGGGAAATGAGTTTACTCCCTGGGTACTCTCTTTGTATACTTTTGTTTATACGGGCCGAGTACGGGATTTACGGGAAATCGCGGGTTTTAGTTTGCCGGCGATTAAACTTCTTTTTTTTAGCGTCTTCTCAAAAATGAAAACATTTTTGAAAACTACAAGTCTCATGCGTTTTAGTGGTGAAAAAGTAATTTAAAAAATCGTTCTGAAAATGAGTTTATTCACAGGTTACTTTCTTTGTATACATTCAACTATACGGGCCGAGCCAGGGATTTACGGGAAAAGCGGGTTTTCGGTTGTCGGCGATTAAACTGCCTTCATTCGGCGTCTCATCAAAAATGTAAACATTTTTGAATACTACAAGTCTCATTCGTTCTAGTGGTGCAGAAATGATTTGAAAAATCGTTCGGGAAATAAGTTTACTCCCTGGGTACTTCCTTTTAAACATTCGACTATACGGGCCAAGTTCGGGATTTACAGGAAATCCCGGATTTTCGTTTGCCAGCGATTAAACTTGTTTTATTTAGCGTCTCATCAAAAATGAAAACATTGTTGAAAACTACAAGTCTCATGCGTTTTAGTGGTGAAAAAATAATTTAAAATATCGTTCGGGAAATGAGTTTACTCCCTGAGTACTTTCTTTGTATACTTTTGACTATACGGGCCGAGTCCGGGATTTACGGGAAATCGCGGGTTTTCGTTTGCCGGCAATTAAACTTCTTTTATTCAGCGTCTCATCAAAAATGAAAACATTTTTGGAAACTACAAGTCTCATGCGTTTTAGTGGTGAAAAAATAATTTAGAAAATCGTTCGGGAAATGAGTTTACTCCCTGGGTACTCTCTTTGTATACTTTTGATTATACGGGTCGTGTCCGGGATTTACGGGAAATCGCGGGTTTTCGTTTGCCGGCGATTAAACTTGTTTTATTTAGCGTCTCATCAAAAATGAAGATATTGTTGAAAACTACAAGTCTCATGCGTTTTAGTGGTGAAAAAATAATTTAAAATATCGTTCGGGAAATGAGTTTACTCCCTGAGTTCTTTCTTTGTATACTTTTGACTATACGGGCCGAATATACTTTTTATACGTTTGATTATACGGGTCGTGTCCGGGATTTACGGGAAATCGCGGGTTTTCGTTTGCCGGCGATTAAACTTGTTTTATTTAGCGTCTCATCAAAAATGAAAATATTGTTGAAAACTACAAGTCTCATGCGTTTTAGTGGTGAAAAAATAATTTAAAAAATCGTTCTGAAAATGAGTTTATTCCTAGGGTAATTTCTTTGTATACATTCAACTATACGGACCGAGTACCGGATATACGGGAAATCGCGGGTTTTCGTTTGCCGGCGATTAAACTTCTTTTATTCAGCTTCTTCTTAAAAATTAAAACATTTTTGAAAACTACAAGTCTCGTGCGTTTTAGTGGTGAAAAAATAATTTAAAAAATCGTTCGGGAAATGAGTTTATTCCCTGGGTACTTTCTTTATATACTTTTGACTATACGGGCCGAGTCCGGGATTTAGGGGAAATCGCGGGTTTTCGGTTGTCGGCGATTAAACTGCCTTCATTCAGCGTCTCATCAAAAATGTAAACATTTTTGAATACTACAAGTCTCATTCGTTCTAGTGGTGCAGAAATAATTTGAAAAATCGTTCGGGAAATCAGTTTACTCCCTGGGTACTTCCTTTTATACATTCGACTATACGGGCCAAGTTCGGGATTTACAGGAAATCCCGGATTTTTGTTTGCCAGCGATTAAACTTGTTTTATTTAGCGTCTCATCAAAAATGAAAACATTGTTGAAAACTACAAGTCTCATGCGTTTTATTGGTGAAAAAATAATTTAAAATATCGTTCGGGAAATGAGTTTACTCCCTGAGTACTTTCTTTGTATACTTTTGACTATACGGGCCGAGTCCGGGATTTACGGGAAATCGCGGGTTTTCGTTTGCCGGCGATTAAACTTCTTTTATTCAGCGTCTCATCAAAAATGAAAACATTTTTGGAAACTACAAGTCTCATGCGTTTTAGTGGTGAAAAAATAATTTAGAAAATCGTTCGGGAAATGAGTTTACTCCCTGGGTACTCTCTTTGTATACTTTTGATTATACGGGTCGTGTCCGGGATTTACGGGAAATCGCGGGTTTTCGTTTGCCGGCGATTAAACTTGTTTTATTTAGCGTCTCATCAAAAATGAAAATATTGTTGAAAACTACAAGTCTCATGCGTTTTAGTGGTAAAAAAATAATTTAAAATATCGTTCGGGAAATGAGTTTACTCCCTGAGTTCTTTCTTTGTATACTTTTGACTATACGGGCCGAGTATACTTTATTTACTTTTGATTATACGGGTCGTGTCCGGGATTTACGGGAAATCGCGGGTTTTCGTTTGCCGGCGATTAAACTTGTTTTATTTAACGTCTCATCAAAAATGAAAATATTGTTGAAAACTACAAGTCTCATGCGTTTTAGTGGTGAAAAAATAATTTAAAATATCGTTCGGGAAATGAGTTTACTCCCTGAGTTCTTTCTTTGTATACTTTTGACTATACGGGCCGAGTACGGGATTTACGGGAAATCGCGGGTTTTCGTTTGCCGGCGATTAAACTTCTTTTATTCAGCGTCTTTTCTAAAATGAAAACATTTTTAAAAACTACAAGTCTCATGCGTTTTAGTGGTGAAAAAATAATTTACAAAATCGTTCTGAAAATGATTTTATTCACAGGGTAATTTCTTTGTATACATTCAACTATACGGACCGAGTACCGGATTTACGGGAAATCGCGGGTTTTCGTTTGCCGGCGATTAAACTTCTTTTATTCAGCTTCTTCTTAAAAATGAAAACATTTTTGAAAACTACAAGTCTCATGCGTTTTAGTGGTGAAAAAATAATTTAAAAAATCGTTCTGAAAATGAGTTTATTCACAGGGTAATTTCTTTGTATACATTCAACTATACGGACCGAGTACCGGATTTACATGAAATCGCGGGTTTTCGTTTGCCGGCGATTAAACTTCTTTTATTCAGCTTCTTCTTAAAAATGAAAACATTTTTGAAAACTACAAGTCTCGTGCGTTTTAGTGGTGAAAAAATAATTTAAAAAATCGTTCGGGAAATGAGTTTATTCCCTGGGTACTTTCTTTATATACTTTTGACTATACGGGCCGAGTCCGGGATTTACAGGAAATCGCGGGTTTTCGTTTGCCGGCGATTAAACTTGTTTTATTTAGCGTCTCATCAAAAATAAAAATATTGTTGAAAACTACAATTTCATGCGTTTTAGTGGTGAAAAAATAATTTAAAATATCGTTCGGGAAATGAGTTTACTCCCTGAGTACTTTCTTTGTATACTTTTGACTATACGGGCCGAGTACGGGATTTACGGGAAATCGCGGGTTTTCGTTTGCCGGCGATTAAACTTCTTTTATTCAGCGTCTTTTCAAAAATGAAAACATTTTTGAAAACTACAAGTCTCATGCGTTTTAGTGGTGAAAAAATAATTTAAAAAATCGATCTGAAAATGAGTTTATTCACAGAGTAATTTCTTTGTATACATTCAACTATACGGACCGAGTACCGGATTTACGGGAACTCGCGGGTTTTCGTTTGCCGGCGATTAAAATTCTTTTATTCAGCGTCTTCTCAAAAATGAAAACATTTTTGAAAACTACAAGTCTCGTGCGTTTTAGTGGTGAAAAAATAATTTAAAAAATCGTTCGGGAAATGAGTTTATTCCCTGGGTACTTTCTTTATATACTTTTGACTATACAGGCCGAGTACCGGATTTACGGGAAATCGCGGGTTTTCGTTTGCCGGCGATTAAACTTCTTTTATTCAGCGTCTTATCAATAATGAAAACATTTTTGAAAACTACAAGTGTCATGCGTTTTAGTGGTGAAAAAATAATTTAAAATATCGTTCGGGAAATGAGTTTACTCCCTGGGTACTTTCTTTGTATAATTTTGACTATACGGGCCGAGTCCGGGATTTAGGGGAAATCGCGGGTTTTCGTTTGCCGGCGAATAAACTTCATTTATTTAGCGTCTCATCAAAAATGAAAACATTTTTAAAAACTACAAATCTCATGCCTTTTAGTGGTGAAAAAATAATTTAAAAAATCGTTCGGGAAATGAGTTTACTCCCTGGGTACTTTCTTTGTATACTTTTGACTATACGGGCCGAGTCCGGGATTTACGGGAAATCGCGGGTTTTCGTTTGCCGGCGATTAAACTTGTTTTATTTAGCGTCTCATCAAAAATGAAAACATTTTTGAAAACTACAAGTCTCATGCGTTTTAATGGTGAAAAAATATTTTAAAAAATCGTTCTGAAAATGAGTTTATTCACAGGGTACTTTCTTTGTGTACATTCAACTATACGGGCCGAGTACCGGATTTACGGGAAACCGCGGGTTTTCGTTTGCCGGCGATTAAACTTCTTTTATGCAGCGTCTTCTCAACAATGCAAAACATTTTTGAAAACTACAAGTCTCATGCGTTTTAGTGGTTAAAAAATAATTTAAAAAATCGTTCGGGAATTGAGTTTACTCCCTGGGTACTTTCTTTGTATAATTTTGACTATACGGGCCGAGTCCGGGATTTAGGGGAAATCGCGGGTTTTCGTTTGCCGGCGAATAAACTTCATTTATTTTGCGTCTCA
The DNA here is from genome assembly GCF_029227915.1 of Hydractinia symbiolongicarpus. NCBI lineage: Eukaryota > Metazoa > Cnidaria > Hydrozoa > Anthoathecata > Hydractiniidae > Hydractinia > Hydractinia symbiolongicarpus. The sequence continues at coordinate 1,390,410 of NC_079886.1, forward strand.
TCAAAAATGAAAACATTTTTAAAAACTACAAGTCTCATGCGTTTTAGTGGTGAAAAAATAATTTAAAAAATCGTTCGGGAAATGAGTTTACTCCCTGGGTACTTTCTTTGTATACCTTTGACTATACGGGCCGAGTCCGGGATTTGCGGGAAATCGCAGGTTTTCGTTTGCCGGCGATTAAACTTCTTTTATTCAGCGTCTCATCAAAAATGAAAACATTTTTGAAAACTACAAGTGTCATGCGTTTTAGTGGTGAAAAAATGATTTAAAAAATCGTTCGGGAAATGAGTTTACTCCCTGGGTACTCTCTTTGTATACTTTTGATTATACGGGCCGAGTACGGGATTTACGGGAAATCGCGGGTTTTAGTTTGCCGGCGATTAAACTTCTTTTTTTTAGCGTCTTCTCAAAAATGAAAACATTTTTGAAAACTACAAGTCTCATGCGTTTTAGTGGTGAAAAAGTAATTTAAAAAATCGTTCTGAAAATGAGTTTATTCACAGGTTACTTTCTTTGTATACATTCAACTATATGGGCCGAGCCAGGGATTTACGGGAAAAGCGGGTTTTCGGTTGTCGGCGATTAAACTGCCTTCATTCGGCGTCTCATCAAAAATGTAAACATTTTTGAATACTACAAGTCTCATTCGTTCTAGTGGTGCAGAAATGATTTGAAAAATCGTTCGGGAAATAAGTTTACTCCATGGGTACTTCCTTTTAAACATTCGACTGTACGGGCCAAGTTCGGGATTTACAGGAAATCCCGGATTTTCGTTTGCCAGCGATTAAACTTGTTTTATTTAGCGTCTCATCAAAAATGAAAACATTGTTGAAAACTACAAGTCTCATGCGTTTTAGTGGTGAAAAAATAATTTAAAATATCGTTCGGGAAATGAGTTTACTCCCTGAGTACTTTCTTTGTATACTTTTGACTATACGGGCCGAGTCCGGGATTTACGGGAAATCGCGGGTTTTCGTTTGCCGGCGATTAAACTTCTTTTATTCAGCGTCTCATCAAAAATGAAAACATTTTTGGAAACTACAAGTCTCATGCGTTTTAGTGGTGAAAAAATAATTTAGAAAATCGTTCGGGAAATGAGTTTACTCCCTGGGTACTCTCTTTGTATACTTTTGATTATACGGGTCGTGTCCGGGATTTACGGGAAATCGCGGGTTTTCGTTTGCCGGCGATTAAACTTGTTTTATTTAGCGTCTCATCAAAAATGAAGATATTGTTGAAAACTACAAGTCTCATGCGTTTTAGTGGTGAAAAAATAATTTAAAATATCGTTCGGGAAATGAGTTTACTCCCTGAGTTCTTTCTTTGTATACTTTTGACTATACGGGCCGAGTATACTTTTTATACGTTTGATTATACGGGTCGTGTCCGGGATTTACGGGAAATCGCATGTTTTCGTTTGCCGGCGATTAAACTTGTTTTATTTAGCGTCTCATCAAAAATGAAAATATTGTTGAAAACTACAAGTCTCATGCGTTTTAGTGGTGAAAAAATAATTTAAAATATCGTTCGGGAAATGAGTTTACTCCCTGAGTTCTTTCTTTGTATACTTTTGACTATACGGGCCGAGTACGGGATTTACGGGAAATCGCGGGTTTTCGTTTGCCGGCGATTAAACTTCTTTTATTCAGCGTCTTTTCTAAAATGAAAACATTTTTGAAAACTACAAGTCTCATGCGTTTTAGTGGTGAAAAAATAATTTAAAAAATCGTTCTGAAAATGAGTTTATTCCTAGGGTAATTTCTTTGTATACATTCAACTATACGGACCGAGTACCGGATATACGGGAAATCGCGGGTTTTCGTTTGCCGGCGATTAAACTTCTTTTATTCAGCTTCTTCTTAAAAATTAAAACATTTTTGAAAACTACAAGTCTCGTGCGTTTTAGTGGTGAAAAAATAATTTAAAAAATCGTTCGGGAAATGAGTTTATTCCCTGGGTACTTTCTTTATATACTTTTGACTATACGGGCCGAGTCCGGGATTTAGGGGAAATCGCGGGTTTTCGGTTGTCGGCGATTAAACTGCCTTCATTCGGCGTCTCATCAAAAATGTAAACATTTTTGAATACTACAAGTCTCATTCGTTCTAGTGGTGCAGAAATAATTTGAAAAATCGTTCGGGAAATCAGTTTACTCCCTGGGTACTTCCTTTTATACATTCGACTATACGGGCCAAGTTCGGGATTTACAGGAAATCCCGGATTTTTGTTTGCCAGCGATTAAACTTGTTTTATTTAGCGTCTCATCAAAAATGAAAACATTGTTGAAAACTACAAGTCTCATGCGTTTTATTGGTGAAAAAATAATTTAAAATATCGTTCGGGAAATGAGTTTACTCCCTGAGTACTTTCTTTGTATACTTTTGACTATACGGGCCGAGTCCGGGATTTACGGGAAATCGCGGGTTTTCGTTTGCCGGCGATTAAACTTCTTTTATTCAGCGTCTCATCAAAAATGAAAACATTTTTGGAAACTACAAGTCTCATGCGTTTTAGTGGTGAAAAAATAATTTAGAAAATCGTTCGGGAAATGAGTTTACTCCCTGGGTACTCTCTTTGTATACTTTTGATTATACGGGTCGTGTCCGGGATTTACGGGAAATCGCGGGTTTTCGTTTGCCGGCGATTAAACTTGTTTTATTTAGCGTCTCATCAAAAATGAAAATATTGTTGAAAACTACAAGTCTCATGCGTTTTAGTGGTAAAAAAATAATTTAAAATATCGTTCGGGAAATGAGTTTACTCCCTGAGTTCTTTCTTTGTATACTTTTGACTATACGGGCCGAGTATACTTTATATACTTTTGATTATACGGGTCGTGTCCGGGATTTACGGGAAATCGCGGGTTTTCGTTTGCCGGCGATTAAACTTGTTTTATTTAACGTCTCATCAAAAATGAAAATATTGTGGAAAACTACAAGTCTCATGCGTTTTAGTGGTGAAAAAATAATTTAAAATATCGTTCGGGAAATGAGTTTACTCCCTGAGTTCTTTCTTTGTATACTTTTGACTATACGGGCCGAGTACGGGATTTACGGGAAATCGCGGGTTTTCGTTTGCCGGCGATTAAACTTCTTTTATTCAGCGTCTTTTCTAAATTGAAAACATTTTTAAAAACTACAAGTCTCATGCGTTTTAGTGGTGAAAAAATAATTTACAAAATCGTTCTGAAAATGAGTTTATTCACAGGGTAATTTCTTTGTATACATTCAACTATACGGACCGAGTACCGGATTTACGGGAAATCGCGGGTTTTCGTTTGCCGGCGATTAAACTTCTTTTATTCAGCTTCTTCTTAAAAATGAAAACATTTTTGAAAACTACAAGTCTCATGCGTTTGAGTGGTGAAAAAATAATTTAAAAAATCGTTCTGAAAATGAGTTTATTCACAGGGTAATTTCTTTGTATACATTCAACTATACGGACCGAGTACCGGATTTACATGAAATCGCGGGTTTTCGTTTGCCGGCGATTAAACTTCTTTTATTCAGCTTCTTCTTAAAAATGAAAACATTTTTGAAAACTACAAGTCTCGTGCGTTTTAGTGGTGAAAAAATAATTTAAAAAATCGTTCGGGAAATGAGTTTATTCCCTGGGTACTTTCTTTATATACTTTTGACTATACGGGCCGAGTCCGGGATTTAGGGGAAATCGCGGGTTTTCGTTTGCCGGCGAATAAACTTCATTTATTTAGCGTCTCATCAAAAATGAAAACATTTTTAAAAACTACAAGTCTCATGCCTTTTAGTGGTGAAAAAATAATTTAAAAAATCGTTCGGAAAATGAGTTTACTCCCTGGGTACTTTCTTTGTATACTTTTGACTATACGGGCCAAGTCCGGGATTTACGGGAAATCGCGGGTTTTCGTTTGCCGGCGATTAAACTTGTTTTATTTAGCGTCTCATCAAAAATGAAAATATTGTTGAAAACTACAAGTCTCATGCGTTTTAGTGGTGAAAAAATAATTTAAAAAATCGTTCTGAAAATGAGTTTATTCACAGGGTAATTTCTTTGTATACATTCAACTATACGGACCGAGTACCGGATTTACGGGAAATCGCGGGTTTTCGTTTGCCGGCGATTAAACTTCTTTTATTCAGCGTCTTCTCAAAAATGAAAACATTTTTGAAAACTACAAGTCTCGTGCGTTTTAGTGGTGAAAAAATAATTTAAAAAATCGTTCGGGAAATGAGTTTATTCCCTGGGTACTTTCTTTATATACTTTTGACTATACGGGCCGAGTACCGGATTTACGGGAAATCGCGGGTTTTCGTTTGCCGGCGATTAAACTTCTTTTATTCAGCGTCTTATCAAAAATGAAAACATTTTTGAAAACTACAAGTGTCATGCGTTTTAGTGGTGAAAAAATAATTTAAAATATCGTTCGGGAAATGAGTTTACTCCCTGGGTACTTTCTTTGTATAATTTTGACTATACGGGCCGAGTCTAGGATTTAGAGGAAATCGCGGGTTTTCGTTTGCCGGCGAATAAACTTCATTTATTTAGCGTCTCATCAAAAATGAAAACATTTTTAAAAACTACAAGTCTCATGCCTTTTAGTGGTGAAAAAATAATTTAAAAAATCGTTCGGGAAATGAGTTTACTCCCTGGGTACTTTCTTTGTATACTTTTGACTATATGGGCCGAGTCCGGGATTTACGGGAAATCGCGGGTTTTTGTTTGCCGGCGATAAAACTACTTTTATTCAGCGTCTCATCAAAAATGAAAACATTTTTGAAAGCTTTAAGTGTCATGCGTTTTAGTGGTGAAAAAATGATTTAAAAAATCGTTCGGGAAATGAGTTTACTCCCTGAGTACTCTCTTTGTATACTTTTGATTATACGGGTCGTGTCCAGGATTTACGGGAAATCGCGGGTTTTTGTGTGCCGGCGATTAAACTTGTTTTATTTAGCGTCTCATCAAAAATGAAAACATTGTTGAAAACTACAAGTCTCATGCGTTTTAGTGGTGAAAAAATAATTTAAAAAATCGTTCGGGAAATGAGTTTATTCCCTGGGTACTCTCTTTGTATACTTTTGATTATACGGGTCGTGTCCGGGATTTACGGGAAATCGTGGGTTTTCGTTTGCCGGCGATTAAACTTGTTTTATTTAGCGTCTCATCAAAAATGAAAACATTGTTGAAAACTACAAGTTTCATGCGTTTTAGTGGTGAAAAAATAATTTAAAATATCGTTCGGGAAATGAGTTTACTCCCTGAGTACCTTCTTTGTATACTTTTGACTATACGGGCCGAGTACGGGATTTACGGGAAATCGCGGGTTTTCGTTTGCCGGCGATTAAACTTCTTTTATTCAGCGTCTTCTCAAAAATGAAAACATTTTTGAAAACTACAAGTCTCATGCGTTTTAGTTGTGAAAAAATAATTTAAAATATCGTTCGGGAAATGAGTTTACTCCCTGAGTACTTTCTTTGTATACTTTTGACTATACGGGCCGAGTACGGGATTTACTGGAAATCGCGGGTTTTCGTTTGCGGGCGATTAAACTTCTTTTATTCAGCGTCTTTTCAAAAATGAAAACATTTTTGAAACTACAAGTCTCATGCGTTTTAGTTGTGAAAAAATAATTTAAAAAATCGTACGGGAAATGAGTTTATTTCCTGGGTACTTTCTTTATATACTTTTGATTATACGGGCCGAGTTCCGGATTTACGGGAAATCGCGGGTTTTCGTTTGCCGGCGATTAAACTTCTTTTATTCAGCGTCTTATCAAAAATGAAAACATTTTTGAAAACTACAAGTGTCATGCGTTTTAGTTGTGAAAAAATAACTTAAAATATCGTTCGGGAAATGAGTTTACTCCCTGGGTACTTTCTTTGTATAATTTTGACTATACGGGCCGAGTCCGGGATTTAGGGGAAATCGCGGGTTTTCGTTTGCCGGCGAATAAACTTCATTTATTTAGCGTCTTATCAAAAATGAAAACATTTTTAAAAACTACAAGTCTCATGCCTTTTAGTGGTGAAAAAATAATTTAAAAAATCGTTCGGGAAATGAGTTTACTCCCTGGGTACTTTCTTTGTATACTTTTGACTATACGGGCCGAGTCCGGGATTTACGGGAAATCGCGGGTTTTCGTTTGCCGGCGATAAAACTACTTTTATTCAGCGTCTCATCAAAAATGAAAACATTTTTGAAAACTACAAGTGTCATGCGTTTTAGTGGTGAAAAAATGATTTAAAAAATCGTTCGGGAAATGAGTTTACTCCCTGGGTACTCTCTTTGTATACTTTTGATTATACGGGTCGTGTCCGGGATTTACGGGAAATCGCGGGTTTTCGTTTGCCGGCCATTAAACTTGTTTTATTTAGCGTCTCATCAAAAATGAAAACATTGTTGAAAACTACAAGTCTCATGCGTTTTAGTGGTGAAAAAATAATTTAAAATATCGTTCGGAAAATGAGTTTACTCCCTGAGTACTTTCTGTGTATACTTTTGACTACACGGGCCGAGTACGGGAATTACGGGAAATCGCGGGTTTTCGTTTGCCGGCGATTAAACTTCTTTTATTCAGCGTCTTCTCAAAAATGAAAACATTTTTAAAAACTACAAGTCTCATGCGTTTTAGTCGTGAAAAAATAATTTAAAAAATCGTTCTGAAAATGAGTTTATTCACAGGGTACTTTCTTTGTATACATTCAAATATACGGGCCGAGCCAGGGATTTACGGGAAAAGCGGGTTTTCGGTTGTCGGCGATTAAACTGCTTTCATTCGGCGTCTCATCAAAAATGTAAACATTTTTGAATACTACAAGTCTCGTTCGTTTTAGTGGTGCAGAAATAATTTGAAAAATCGTTTGGGAAATCAGTTTACTCCCTGGGTACTTTCTTTTATACATTCGACTATACGGGCCAAGTTCGGGATTTACAGGAAATCCCGGGTTTTCGTTTGCCAGCGATTAAACTTCTTTTATTCAGCGTCTCATCAAAAATGAAAACATTTTTGAAAACTACAAGTCTCATGCGTTTTAGTGGTGAAAAGATAATTTAAAAAATCGTTCGGGAAATGAGTTTACTCCCTGGGTACTTTCTTTGTATACTTTTGATTATACGGGTCGTTTCCGGGATTTACGGGAAATCGCGGATTTTCGTTTGCCGGCGAATAAACTTGTTTTATTTAGCGTCTCATCAAAAATGAAAAAAATTTTGAAAACTACAAGTCTCATGCGTTTTAGTGGTGAAAAAATAATTTAAAAAATCGTTCTGAAAATGAGTTTATTCACAGGGTACTTTCTTTGTATACATTCAACTATACGGGCCGAGCCAGGGATTTACGCGAAAAGCGGGTTTTCGGTTGTCGGCGATTAAACTGCCTTCATTCGGCGTCTCATCAAAAATGTAAACATTTTTGAATACTACAAGTCTCATGCGTTTTAGTGGTGAAAAAATAATTTAAAAAATCGTTCGGGAAATGAGTTTTTTCCCTGGGTACTCTCTTTGTATACTTTTGATTATACGGGTCGTGTCCGGGATTTACGGGAAATCGCGGGTTTTCGTTTGCCGGCGATTAAACTTGTTTTATTTAGCGTCTCATCAAAAATGAAAACATTGTTGAAAACTACAAGTCTCATGCGTTTTAGTGGTGAAAAAATAATTTAAAATATCGTTCGGGAAATGAGTTTACTCCCTGAGTACTTTCTTTGTATACTTTTGACTACACGGGCCGAGTACGGGAATTACGGGAAATCGCGGGTTTTCGTTTGCCGGCGATTAAACTTCTTTTATTCAGCGTCTTCTCAAAAATGAAAACATTTTTAAAAACTACAAGTCTCATGCGTTTTAGTCGTGAAAAAATAATTTAAAAAATCGTTCTGAAAATGAGTTTATTCACAGGGTACTTTCTTTGTATACATTCAAATATACGGGCCGAGCCAGGGATTTACGGGAAAAGCGGGTTTTCGGTTGTCGGCGATTAAACTGCTTTCATTCGGCGTCTCATCAAAAATGTAAACATTTTTGAATACTACAAGTCTCGTTCGTTTTAGTGGTGCAGAAATAATTTGAAAAATCGTTTGGGAAATCAGTTTACTCCCTGGGTACTTTCTTTTATACATTCGACTATACGGGCCAAGTTCGGGATTTACAGGAAATCCCGGGTTTTCGTTTGCCAGCGATTAAACTTCTTTTATTCAGCGTCTCATCAAAAATGAAAACATTTTTGAAAACTACAAGTCTCATGCGTTTTAGTGGTGAAAAGATAATTTAAAAATTCGTTCGGGAAATGAGTTTACTCCCTGGGTACTTTCTTTGTATACTTTTGATTATACGGGTCGTTTCCGGGATATACGGGAAATCGCGGATTTTCGTTTGCCGGCGAATAAACTTGTTTTATTTAGCGTCTCATCAAAAATGAAAAAAATTTTGAAAACTACAAGTCTCATGCGTTTTAGTGGTGAAAAAATAATTTAAAAAATCGTTCTGAAAATGAGTTTATTCACAGGGTACTTTCTTTGTATACATTCAACTATACGGGCCGAGCCAGGGATTTACGCGAAAAGCGGGTTTTCGGTTGTCGGCGATTAAACTGCCTTCATTCGGCGTCTCATCAAAAATGTAAACATTTTTGAATACTACAAGTCTCATTCGTTCTAGTGGTGCAGAAATAATTTGAAAAATCGTTCGGGAAATCAGTTTACGCCCTGGGTAGTTTCTTTTATACATTCGACTATACGGGCAAAGTTCGGGATTTACAGGAAATCCCGGGTTTTCGTTTGCCAGCGATTAAACTTCTTTTATTCAGCGTCTCATCAAAAATGAAAACATTTTTAAAAACTACAAGTCTCATGCGTTTTAGTGGTGAAAAGATAATTTAAAAAATCGTTCGGGAAATGAGTTTACTCCCTGGGTACTTTCTTTGTAAACTTTTGATTATACGGGTCGTTTCCGGGATTTACGGGAAATCGCGGATTTTGGTTTGCCGGCGAATAAACTTGTTTTATTTAGCGTCTCATCAAAAATGAAAACATTTTTGAAAGCTACAAGTCTCATGCGTTTCAGCGGTGAAACAATAATTTAAAATATCGTTCGGGAAATAAGTTTACTCCCTGAGTACTTTCTTTGTATACTTTTGATTATACAGGTCGTTTCCGGGATTTACGGGAAATGGCGGATTTTCGTTTGCCGGCGAATAAACTTGTTTTATTTAGCGTCTCATCAAAAATGGAAACATTTTTGAAAACTACAAGTCTCATGCGTTTTAGTGGTGAAAAAATAATTTAAAAAATCGTTCTGAAAATGAGTTTATTCACAGGGTACTTTCTTTGTATACATTCAACTATACGGGCCGAGCCAGGGATTTACGCGAAAAGCGGGTTTTCGGTTGTCGGCGATTAAACTGCCTTCATTCGGCGTCTCATCAAAAATGTAAACATTTTTGAATACTACAAGTCTCATTCGTTCCAGTGGTGCAGAAATAATTTGAAAAATCGTTCGGAAAATCAGTTTACTCCCTGGGTACTCTCTTTGTATACTTTTGATTATACGGGTCGTGTCCGGGATTTACGGGAAATCGTGGGTTTTCGTTTGCCGGCGATTAAACATGTTTTATTTAGCGTCTCATCAAAAATGAAAACATTTTTGAAAACTACAAGTCTCATTCGTTCTAGTGGTGCAGAAATAATTTGAAAAATCGTTCGGGAAATCAGTTTACGCCCTGGGTACTTTCTTTTATACATTCGACTATACGGGCCAAGTTCGGGATTTACAGGAAATCCCGGGTTTTCGTTTGCCAGCGATTAAACTTGTTTTATTCAGCGTCTCATCAAAAATGAAAACATTGTTGAAAACTACAAGTCTCATGCGTTTTAGTGGTGAAAAAATAATTTAAAAAATCGTTCGGGAAATCAGTTTATTCCCTGGGTACTCTCTTTGTATACTTTTGATTATACGGGTCGTGTCCGGGATTTACGGGAAATCGCGGGTTTTCGTTTGCCGGCGATTAAACTTGTTTTATTTAGCGTCTCATCAAAAATGAAAACATTGTTGAAAACTACAAGTCTCATGCGTTTTAGTGGTGAAAAAATGATTTAAAAAATCGTTCGGGAAATGAGTTTACTCCCTGGGTACTCTCTTTGTATACTTTTGATTATACGGGTCGTGTCCGGGATTTACGGGAAATCGCGGGTTTTCGTTTGCCGGCGATTAAACTTGTTTTATTTAGCGTCTCATCAAAAATGAAAACATTGTTGAAAACTACAAGTCTCATGCGTTTTAGTGGTGAAAAAATAATTTAAAAAATCGTTCGGGAAATGAGTTTATTCCCTGGGTACTCTCTTTGTATACTTTTGATTATACGGGTCGTGTCCGGGATTTACGGGAAATCGCGGGTTTTCGTTTGCCGGCGATTAAACTTGTTTTATTTAGCGTCTCATTAAAAATGAAAACATTGTTGAAAACTACAAGTCTCATGCGTTTTAGTGGTGCAGAAATAATTTGAAAAATCGTTTGGGAAATCAGTTTACTCCCTGGGTACTTTCTTTGTATACATTCAACTATACGGGCCGAGCCAGGGATTTACGCGAAAAGCGGGTTTTCGGTTGTCGGCGATTAAACTGCCTTCATTCGGCGTCTCATCAAAAATGTAAACATTTTTGAATACTACAAGTCTCATTCGTTCTAGTGGTGCAGAAATAATTTGAAAAATCGTTCGGGAAATCAGTTTACGCCCTGGGTAGTTTCTTTTATACATTCGACTATACGGGCAAAGTTCGGGATTTACAGGAAATCCCGGGTTTTCGTTTGCCAGCGATTAAACTTCTTTTATTCAGCGTCTCATCAAAAATGAAAACATTTTTAAAAACTACAAGTCTCATGCGTTTTAGTGGTGAAAAGATAATTTAAAAAATCGTTCGGGAAATGAGTTTACTCCCTGGGTACTTTCTTTGTATACTTTTGATTATACGGGTCGTTTCCGGGATTTACGGGAAATCGCGGATTTTGGTTTGCCGGCGAATAAACTTGTTTTATTTAGCGTCTCATCAAAAATGAAAAAAATTTTGAAAACTACAAGTCTCATGCGTTTTAGTGGTGAAAAAATAATTTAAAAAATCGTTCTAAAAATGAGTTTATTCACAGGGTACTTTCTTTGTATACATTCAACTATACGGGCCGAGCCAGGGATTTACGCGAAAAGCGGGTTTTCGGTTGTCGGCGATTAAACTGCCTTCATTCGGCGTCTCATCAAAAATGTAAACATTTTTGAATACTACAAGTCTCATTCGTTCTAGTGGTGCAGAAATAATTTGAAAAATCGTTCGGGAAATCAGTTTACGCCCTGGGTACTTTCTTTTATACATTCGACTATACGGGCAAAGTTCGGGATTTACAGGAAATCCCGGGTTTTCGTTTGCCAGCGATTAAACTTCTTTTATTCAGCGTCCCATCAAAAATAAAAACATTTTTAAAAACTACAAGTCTCATGCGTTTTAGTGGTGAAAAGATAATTTAAAAAATCGTTCGGGAAATCAGTTTACGCCCTGGGTAGTTTCTTTTATACATTCGACTATACGGGCAAAGTTCGGGATTTACAGGAAATCCCGGGTTTTCGTTTGCCAGCGATTAAACTTCTTTTATTCAGCGTCTCATCAAAAATGAAAACATTTTTAAAAACTACAAGTCTCATGCGTTTTAGTGGTGAAAAGATAATTTAAAAAATCGTTCGGGAAATGAGTTTACTCCCTGGGTACTTTCTTTGTATACTTTTGATTATACGGGTCGTTTCCGGGATTTACGGGAAATCGCGGATTTTGGTTTGCCGGCGAATAAACTTGTTTTATTTAGCGTCTCATCAAAAATGAAAAAAATTTTGAAAACTACAAGTCTCATGCGTTTTAGTGGTGAAAAAATAATTTAAAAAATCGTTCTGAAAATGAGTTTATTCACAGGGTACTTTCTTTGTATACATTCAACTATACGGGCCGAGCCAGGGATTTACGCGAAAAGCGGGTTTTCGGTTGTCGGCGATTAAACTGCCTTCATTCGGCGTCTCATCAAAAATGTAAACATTTTTGAATACTACAAGTCTCATTCGTTCTAGTGGTGCAGAAATAATTTGAAAAATCGTTCGGGAAATCAGTTTACGCCCTGGGTACATTCTTTTATACATTCGACTATACGGGCAAAGTTCGGGATTTACAGGAAATCCCGGGTTTTCGTTTGCCAGCGATTAAACTTCTTTTATTCAGCGTCCCATCAAAAATAAAAACATTTTTAAAAACTACAAGTCTCATGCGTTTTAGTGGTGAAAAGATAATTTAAAAAATCGTTCGGGAAATGAGTTTACTCCCTGGGTACTTTCTTTGTATACTTTTGATTATACGGGTCGTTTCCGGGATTTACGGGAAATCGCGGATTTTCGTTTGCCGGCGAATAAACTTGTTTTATTTAGCGTCTCATCAAAAATGAAAACATTTTTGAAAACTACAAGTCTCATTCGTTCTAGTGGTGCAGAAATAATTTGAAAAATCGTTCGGGAAATCAGTTTACTCCCTGGGTACTTTCTTTTATACATTCGACTATACGGGCCAAGTTCGGGATTTACAGGAAATCCCGGGTTTTCGTTTGCCAGCGATTAAACTTGTTTTATTCAGCGTCTCATCAAAAATGAAAACATTGTTGAAAACTACAAGTCTCATGCGTTTTAGTGGTGAAAAAATAATTTAAAAAATCGTTCGGGAAATGAGTTTATTCCCTGGGTACTCTCTTTGTATACTTTTGATTATACGGGTCGTGTCCGGGATTTACGGGAAATCGCGGGTTTTCGTTTGCCGGCGATTAAACTTGTTTTATTTAGCGTCTCATCAAAAATGAAAACATTGTTGAAAACTACAAGTCTCATGCGTTTTAGTGGTGAAAAAATAATTTAAAATATCGTTCGGGAAATGAGTGTACTCCCTGAGTACTTTCTTTGTATACTTTTGACTATACGGGCCGAGTACGGGATTTACGGGAAATCGCGGGTTTTCGTTTGCCGGCGATTAAACTTCTTTTATTCAGCGTCTTCTCAAAAATGAAAACATTTTTGAAAACTACAAGTCTCATGCGTTTTAGTCGTGAAAAAATAATTTAAAAAATCGTTCTGAAAATGAGTTTATTCACAGGGTACTTTCTTTGTATACATTCAAATATACGGGCCGAGCCAGGGATTTACGGGAAAAGCGAGTTTTCAGTTGTCGGCGATTAAACTGCTTTCATTCGGCGTCTCATCAAAAATGTAAATATTTTTGAATACTACAAGTCTCATTCGTTCTAGTGGTGCAGAAATAATTTGAAAAATCGTTCGGGAAATCAGTTTACTCCCTGGGTACTTTCTTTTATACATACGACTATACGGGCCAAGTTCGGGATTTACAGGAAATCCCGGGTTTTCGTTTGCCAGCGATTAAACTTCTTTTATTCAGCGTCTCATCAAAAATGAAAACATTTTTGAAAACTACAAGTCTCATGCGTTTTAGTGGTGAAAAGATAATTTAAAAAATCGTTCGGGAAATGAGTTTACTCCCTGGGTACTTTCTTTGTATACTTTTGATTATACGGGTCGTTTCCGGGATTTACGGGAAATCGCGGATTTTCGTTTGCCGGCGGATAAACTTGTTTTATTTAGCGTCTCATCAAAAATGAAAAAAATTTTGAAAACTACAAGTCTCATGCGTTTTAGTGGTGAAAAAATAATTTAAAAAATCGTTCTGAAAATGAGTTTATTCACAGGGTACTTTCTTTGTATACATTCAACTATACGGGCCGAGCCAGGGATTTACGCGAAAAGCGGGTTTTCGGTTGTCGGCGATTAAACTGCCTTCATTCGGCGTCTCATCAAAAATGTAAACATTTTTGAATACTACAAGTCTCATTCGTTCTAGTGGTGCAGAAATAATTTGAAAAATCGTTCGGGAAATCAGTTTACGCCCTGGGTACTTTGTTTTATACATTCGACTATACGGGCAAAGTTCTGGATTTACAGGAAATCCCGGGTTTTCGTTTGCCAGCGATTAAACTTCTTTTATTCAGCGTCTCATCAAAAATGAAAACATTTTTAAAAACTACAAGTCTCATGCGTTTTAGTGGTGAAAAGATAATTTAAAAAATCGTTCGGGAAATGAGTTTACTCCCTGGGTACTTTCTTTGTATACTTTTGATTATACGGGTCGTTTCCGGGATTTACGGGAAATCGCGGATTTTCGTTTGCCGGCGAATAAACTTGTTTTATTTAGCGTCTCATCAAAAATGGAAACATTTTTGAAAACTACAAGTCTCATGCGTTTTAGTGGTGAAAAAATAATTTAAAAAATCGTTCTGAAAATGAGTTTATTCACAGGGTACTTTCTTTGTATACATTCAACTATACGGGCCAAGCCAGGGATTTACGGGAAAAGCGGGTTTTCGGTTGTCGGCGATTAAACTGATTTCATTCGGCGTCTCATCAAAAATGTAAACATTTTTGAATACTACAAGTCTCATTCGTTCTAGTGGTGCAGAAATAATTTGAAAAATCGTTCGGGAAATCAGTTTACTCCCTGGGTACTTTCTTTTATACATTCGACTATACGGGCCAAGTTCGGGATTTACAGGAAAGCCCGGGTTTTCGTTTGCCGCGATTAAACTTCTTTTATTCAGCGTCTCATCAAAAATGAAAACATATTTGAAAACTACAAGTCTCCTGCGTTTTAGTGGTGAAAAGATAATTTAAAAAATCGTTCGGGAAATGAGTTTACTCCCTGGGTACTTTCTTTGTATACTTTTGATTATACGGGTCGTGTCCTGGATTTACGGGAAATCGCGGGTTTTCGTTTGCTGGCGAATAAACTTGTTTTACTTAGCGTCTCATCAAAAATGAAAACATTTTTAAAAACTACAAGTCTCATGCGTTTCAGCGGTGAAAAAATAATTTAAAATATCGTTCGGGAAATAAGTTTACTCCCTGAGTACTTTCTTTGTGTACTTTTGATTATACGGGTCGTTTCCGGGATTTACTGGAAATCGCGGATTTTCGTTTGCCGGCGAATAAACTTGTTTTATTTAGCGTCTCATCAAAAATGGAAACATTTTTGAAAACTACAAGTCTCATGCGTTTTAGTGGTGAAAAAATAATTTAAAAAATCGTTCTGAAAATGAGTTTATTCACAGGGTACTTTCTTTGTATACATTCAACTATACGGGCCAAGCCAGGGATTTACGGGAAAAGCGGGTTTTCGGTTGTCGGCGATTAAACTGCTTTCATTCGGCGTCTCATCAAAAATGTAAACATTTTTGAATACTACAAGTCTCATTCGTTCTAGTGGTGCAGAAATAATTTGAAAAATCGTTCGGGAAATCAGTTTACTCCCTGGGTACTTTCTTTTATACATTCGACTATACGGGCCAAGTTCGGGATTTACAGGAAAGCCCGGGTTTTCGTTTGCCGCGATTAAACTTCTTTTATTCAGCGTCTCATCAAAAATGAAAACATATTTGAAAACTACAAGTCTCCTGCGTTTTAGTGGTGAAAAGATAATTTAAAAAATCGTTCGGGAAATGAGTTTACTCCCTGGGTACTTTCTTTGTATACTTTTGATTATACGGGTCGTGTCCTGGATTTACGGGAAATCGCGGGTTTTCGTTTGCTGGCGAATAAACTTGTTTTACTTAGCGTCTCATCAAAAATGAAAACATTTTTGAAAACTACAAGTCTCATGCGTTTCAGCGGTGAAAAAATAATTTAAAATATCGTTCGGGAAATAAGTTTACTCCCTGAGTACTTTCTTTGTGTACTTTTGATTATACGGGTCGTTTCCGGGATTTACGGGAAATCGCGGATTTTCGTTGGCCGGCGAATAAACTTGTTTTATTTAGCGTCTCATCAAAAATGGAAACATTTTTGAAAACTACAAGTCTCATGCGTTTTAGTGGTGAAAAAATAATTTAAAAAATCGTTCTGAAAATGAGTTTATTCACAGGGTACTTTCTTTGTATACATTCAACTATATGGGCCGAGCCAGGGATTTACGCGAAAAGCGAGTTTTCGGTTGTCGGCGATTAAACTGCCTTCATTCGGCGTCTCATCAAAAATGTAAACATTTTTGAATACTACAAGTCTCATTCGTTCCAGTGGTGCAGAAATAATTTGAAAAATCGTTCGGAAAATCAGTTTACTCCCTGGGTACTCTCTTTGTATACTTTTGATTATACGGGTCGTGTCCGGGATTTACGGGAAATCGTGGGTTTTCGTTTGCCGGCGATTAAACATGTTTTATTTAGCGTCTCATCAAAAATGAAAACATTTTTAAAAACTACAAGTCTCATTCGTTCTAGTGGTGCAGAAATAATTTGAAAAATCGTTCGGGAAATCAGTTTACGCCCTGGGTACTTTCTTTTATACATTCGACTATACGGGCAAAGTTCGGGATTTACAGGAAATCCCGGGTTTTTTTGAAAACTACAAGTCTCATGCGTTTTAGTGGTGAAAAAATAATTTAAAAAATCGTTCTGAAAATGAGTTTATTCACAGGGTACTTTCTTTGTATACATTCAACTATACGGGCCAAGCCAGGGATTTACGGGAAAAGCGGGTTTTCGGTTGTCGGCGATTAAACTGCTTTCATTCGGCGTCTCATCAAAAATGTAAACATTTTTGAATACTACAAGTCTCATGCGTTTTAGTGGTGAAAAGATAATTTAAAAAATCGTTCGGGAAATGAGTTTACTCCCTGGGTACTTTCTTGGTATACTTTTGATTATACGGGTCGTTTCCGGGATTTACGGGAAATCGCGGATTTTCGTTTGCTGGCGAATAAACTTGTTTTATTTAGCGTCTCATCAAAAATGGAAACATTTTTGAAAACTACAAGTCTCATGCGTTTTAGTGGTGAAAAAATAATTTAAAAAATCGTTCTGAAAATGAGTTTATTCACAGGGTACTTTCTTTGTATACATTCAACTATACGGGCCGAGCCAGGGATTTACGCGAAAAGCGGGTTTTCGGTTGTCGGCGATTAAACTGCCTTCATTCGGCGTCTCATCAAAAATGTAAACATTTTTGAATACTACAAGTCTCATTCGTTCCAGTGGTGCAGAAATAATTTGAAAAATCGTTCGGAAAATCAGTTTACTCCCTGGGTACTCTCTTTGTATACTTTTGATTATACGGGTCGTGTCCGGGATTTACGGGAAATCGTGGGTTTTCGTTTGCCGGCGATTAAACATGTTTTATTTAGCGTCTCATCAAAAATGAAAACATTTTTGAAAACTACAAGTCTCATTCGTTCTAGTGGTGCAGAAATAATTTGAAAAATCGTTCGGGAAATCAGTTTACGCCCTGGGTACTTTCTTTTATACATTCGACTATACGGGCCAAGTTCGGGATTTACAGGAAATCCCGGGTTTTCGTTTGCCAGCGATTAAACTTGTTTTATTCAGCGTCTCATCAAAAATGAAAACATTGTTGAAAACTACAAGTCTCATGCGTTTTAGTGGTGAAAAAATAATTTAAAAAATCGTTCGGGAAATGAGTTTATTCCCTGGGTACTCTCTTTGTATACTTTTGATTATACGGGTCGTGTCCGGGATTTACGGAAATCGCGGGTTTTCGTTTGCCGGCGATTAAACTTGTTTTATTTAGCGTCTCATCAAAAATGAAAACATTGTTGAAAACTACAAGTCTCATGCGTTTTAGTGGTGAAAAAATAATTTAAAATATCGTTCAGGAAATGAGTGTACTCCCTGAGTACTTTCTTTGTATACTTTTGACTATACGGGCCGAGTACGGGATTTACGGGAAATCGCGGGTTTTCGTTTGCCGGCGATTAAACTTCTTTTATTCAGCGTCTTCTCAAAAATGAAAACATTTTTGAAAACTACAAGTCTCATGCGTTTTAGTCGTGAAAAAATAATTTAAAAAATCGTTCTGAAAATGAGTTTATTCACAGGGTACTTTCTTTGTATACATTCAAATATACGGGCCGAGCCAGGGATTTACGGGAAAAGCGAGTTTTCGGTTGTCGGCGATTAAACTGCTTTCATTCGGCGTCTCATCAAAAATGTAAATATTTTTGAATACTACAAGTCTCATTCGTTCTAGTGGTGCAGAAATAATTTGAAAAATCGTTCGGGAAATCAGTTTACTCCCTGGGTACTTTCTTTTATACATACGACTATACGGGCCAAGTTCGGGATTTACAGGAAATCCCGGGTTTTCGTTTGCCAGCGATTAAACTTCTTTTATTCAGCGTCTCATCAAAAATGAAAACATTTTTGAAAACTACAAGTCTCATGCGTTTTAGTGGTGAAAAGATAATTTAAAAAATCGTTCGGGAAATGAGTTTACTCCCTGGGTACTTTCTTTGTATACTTTTGATTATACGGGTCGTTTCCGGGATTTACGGGAAATCGCGGATTTTCGTTTGCCGGCGGATAAACTTGTTTTATTTAGCGTCTCATCAAAAATGAAAAAAATTTTGAAAACTACAAGTCTCATGCGTTTTAGTGGTGAAAAAATAATTTAAAAAATCGTTCTGAAAATGAGTTTATTCACAGGGTACTTTCTTTGTATACATTCAACTATACGGGCCGAGCCAGGGATTTACGCGAAAAGCGGGTTTTCGGTTGTCGGCGATTAAACTGCCTTCATTCGGCGTCTCATCAAAAATGTAAACATTTTTGAATACTACAAGTCTCATTCGTTCTAGTGGTGCAGAAATAATTTGAAAAATCGTTCGGGAAATCAGTTTACGCCCTGGGTACTTTCTTTTATACATTCAACTATACGGGCAAAGTTCGGGATTTACAGGAAATCCCGGGTTTTCGTTTGCCATCGATTAAACTTCTTTTATTCAGCGTCTCATCAAAAATGAAAACATTTTTAAAAACTACAAGTCTCATGCGTTTTAGTGGTGAAAAGATAATTTAAAAAATCGTTCGGGAAATGAGTTTACTCCCTGGGTACTTTCTTTGTATACTTTTGATTATACGGGTCGTTTCCGGGATTTACGGGAATACGCGGATTTTCGTTTGCCGGCGAATAAACTTGTTTTATTTAGCACCTCATCAAAAATGAAAACATTTTTGAAAGCTACAAGTCTCATGCGTTTTAGTGGTGAAAAAATAATTTAAAAAATCGTTCTGAAAATGAGTTTATTCACAGGGTACTTTCTTTGTATACATTCAACTATACGGGCCAAGCCAGGGATTTACGGGAAAAGCGGGTTTTCGGTTGTCGGCGATTAAACTGCTTTCATTCAGCGTCTCATCAAAAATGTAAACATTTTTGAATACTACAAGTCTCATTCGTTCTAGTGGTGCAGAAATAATTTGAAAAATCGTTCGGGAAATCAGTTTACTCCCTGGGTACTTTCTTTTATACATTCGACTATACGGGCCAAGTTCGGGATTTACAGGAAAGCCCGGGTTTTCGTTTGCCGCGATTAAACTTCTTTTATTCAGCGTCTCATCAAAAATGAAAACATATTTGAAAACTACAAGTCTCCTGCGTTTTAGTGGTGAAAAGATAATTTAAAAAATCGTTCGGGAAATGAGTTTACTCCCTGGGTACTTTCTTTGTATACTTTTGATTATACGGGTCGTGTCCTGGATTTACGGGAAATCGCGGGTTTTCGTTTGCTGGCGAATAAACTTGTTTTACTTAGCGTCTCATCAAAAATGAAAACATTTTTGAAAACTACAAGTCTCATGCGTTTCAGCGGTGAAAAAATAATTTAAAATATCGTTCGGGAAATAAGTTTACTCCCTGAGTACTTTCTTTGTGTACTTTTGATTATACGGGTCGTTTCCGGGATTTACGGGAAATCGCGGATTTTCGTTTGCCGGCGAATAAACTTGTTTTATTTAGCGTCTCATCAAAAATGGAAACATTTTTGAAAACTACAAGTCTCATGCGTTTTAGTGGTGAAAAAATAATTTAAAAAATCGTTCTGAAAATGAGTTTATTCACAGGGTACTTTCTTTGTATACATTCAACTATATGGGCCGAGCCAGGGATTTACGCGAAAAGCGAGTTTTCGGTTGTCGGCGATTAAACTGCCTTCATTCGGCGTCTCATCAAAAATGTAAACATTTTTGAATACTACAAGTCTCATTCGTTCCAGTGGTGCAGAAATAATTTGAAAAATCGTTCGGAAAATCAGTTTACTCCCTGGGTACTCTCTTTGTATACTTTTGATTATACGGGTCGTGTCCGGGATTTACGGGAAATCGTGGGTTTTCGTTTGCCGGCGATTAAACATGTTTTATTTAGCGTCTCATCAAAAATGAAAACATTTTTAAAAACTACAAGTCTCATTCGTTCTAGTGGTGCAGAAATAATTTGAAAAATCGTTCGGGAAATCAGTTTACGCCCTGGGTACTTTCTTTTATACATTCGACTATACGGGCAAAGTTCGGGATTTACAGGAAATCCCGGGTTTTTTTAAAAACTACAAGTCTCATGCGTTTTAGTGGTGAAAAAATAATTTAAAAAATCGTTCTGAAAATGAGTTTATTCACAGGGTACTTTCTTTGTATACATTCAACTATACGGGCCAAGCCAGGGATTTACGGGAAAAGCGGGTTTTCGGTTGTCGGCGATTAAACTGCTTTCATTCGGCGTCTCATCAAAAATGTAAACATTTTTGAATACTACAAGTCTCATTCGTTCTAGTTGTGCAGAAATAGTTTGAAAAATCGTTCGGGAAATCAGTTTACTCCCTGGGTACTTTCTTTTATACATTCGACTATACGGGCCAAGTTCGGGATTTACAGGAAAGCCCGGTTTTTCGTTTGCCCGCGATTAAACTTCTTTTATTCAGCGTCTCATCAAAAATGAAAACATATTTGAAAACTACAAGTCTCATGCGTTTTAGTGGTGAAAAGATAATTTAAAAAATCGTTCGGGAAATGAGTTTACTCCCTGGGTACTTTCTTTGTATACTTTTGATTATACGGGTCGTGTCCGGGATTTACGGGAAATCGCGGGTTTTCGTTTGCCGACGAATAAACTTGTTTTACTTAGCGTCTCATCAAAAATGAAAACATTTTTGAAAACTACAAGTCTCATGCGTTTCAGCGGTGAAAAAATAATTTAAAATATCGTTCGGGAAATAAGTTTACTCCCTGAGTACTTTCTTTGTATACTTTTGATTATACGGGTCGTTTCCGGGATTTACGGGAAATCGCGGATTTTCGTTTGCCGGCGAATAAACTTGTTTTATTTAGCGTCTCATCAAAAATGGAAACATTTTTGAAAACTACAAGTCTCATGCGTTTTAGTGGTGAAAAAATAACTTGAAAAATCGTTCTGAAAATGAGTTTATTCACAGGGTACTTTCTTTGTATACATTCAACTATACGGGCCAAGCCAGGGATTTACGGGAAAAGCGGGTTTTCGGTTGTCGGCGATTAAACTGCTTTCATTCGGCGTCTCATCAAAAATGTAAACATTTTTGAATACTACAAGTCTCATTCGTTCTAGTGGTGCAGAAATAATTTGAAAAATCGTTCGGGAAATCAGTTTACTCCCTGGGTACTTTCTTTTATACATTCGACTATACATTCCAAGTTCGGGATTTACAGGAAAGCCCGGGTTTTCGTTTGCCCGGATTAAACTTCTTTTATTCAGCGTCTCATCAAAAATGAAAACATATTTGAAAACTACAAGTCTCATGCGTTTTAGTGGTGAAAAGATAATTTAAAAAATCGTTCGGGAAATGAGTTTACTCCCTGGGTACTTTCTTTGTATACTTTTGATTATACGGGTCGTGTCCCGGATTTACGGGAAATCGCGGGTTTTCGTTTGCCGGCGAATAAACTTGTTTTACTTAGCGTCTCATCAAAAATGAAAACATTTTTGAAAACTACAAGTCTCATGCGTTTCAGCGGTGAAAAAATAATTTAAAATATCGTTCGGGAAATAAGTTTACTCCCTGAGTACTTTCTTTGTATACTTTTGATTATACGGGTCGTTTCCGGGATTTACGGGAAATCGCGGATTTTCGTTTGCCGGCGAATAAACTTGTTTTATTTAGCGTCTCATCAAAAATGGAAACATTTTTGAAAACTACAAGTCTCATGCGTTTTAGTGGTGAAAAAATAATTTAAAAAATCGTTCTGAAAATGAGTTTATTCACAGGGTACTTTCTTTGTATACATTCAACTATATGGGCCGAGCCAGGGATTTACGCGAAAAGCGGGTTTTCGGTTGTCGGCGATTAAACTGCCTTCGTTCGGCGTCTCATCAAAAATGTAAACATTTTTGAATACTACAAGTCTCATTCGTTCCAGTGGTGCAGAAATAATTTGAAAAATCGTTCGGAAAATCAGTTTACTCCCTGGGTACTCTCTTTGTATACTTTTGATTATACGGGTCGTGTCCGGGATTTACGGGAAATCGTTGGTTTTCGTTTGCCGGTGATTAAACATGTTTTATTTAGCGTCTCATCAAAAATGAAAACATTTTTAAAAACTACAAGTCTCATTCGTTCTAGTGGTGCAGAAATAATTTGAAAAATCGTTCGGGAAATCAGTTTACGCCCTGGGTACTTTCTTTTATACATTCGACTATACGGGCCAAGTTCGGGATTTACAGGAAATCCCGGGCTTTCGTTTGCCAGCGATTAAACTTCTTTTATTCAGCGTCTCATCAAAAATGAAAACATTTTTAAAACTACAAGTCTCATGCGTTTTAGTGGTGAAAAGATAATTTAAAAAATTGTTCGGGAAATGAGTTTACTCCCTGGGTACTTTCTTTGCATACTTTTGATTATACGGGTCGTTTCCGGGATTTATGGGAAATTGCGGATTTTCGTTTGCCGGCGAATAAACTTGTTTTATTTAGCGTCTCATCAAAAATGAAAACATTTTTGAAAGCTACAAGTCTCATGCGTTTTAGTGGTGAAAAAATAATTTAAAAAATCGTTCTTAAAATGAGTTTATTCACAGGGTACTTTCTTTGTATACTTTTGACTATACGGCCGAGTACGGGATTTACGGGAAACGCGGGTTTTCGGTTGTCGGCGATTAAACTGCTTTCATTCGGCGTCTCATCAAAAATGTAAACATTTTTGAATACTACAAGTCTCATTCGTTCTAGTGGTGCAGAAATAATTTGAAAAATCGTTCGGGAAATCAGTTTACTCCCTGGGTACTTTCTTTTATACATTCGACTATACGGGCCAAGTTCGGGATTTACAGGAAAGCCCGGGTTTTCGTTTGCCCGCGATTAAACTTCTTTTATTCAGCGTCTCATCAAAAATGAAAACATATTTGAAAACTACAAGTCTCATGCGTTTTAGTGGTGAAAAGATAATTTAAAAAATCGTTCGGGAAATGAGTTTACTCCCTGGGTACTTTCTTTGTACACTTTTGATTATACGGGTCGTGTCCGGGATTTACGGGAAATCGCGGGTTTTCGTTTACCGGCGATTAAACTTCTTTTATTCAGCGTCTTCTCAAAAATGAAAACATTTTTGAAAACTACAAGTCTCATGCGTTTTAGTGGTGAAAAAATAATTTAAAAAATCGTTCTGAAAATGAGTTTATTCACAGGGTACTTTCTTTGTGTACATTCAACTATACGAGCCAAGCCAGGGATTTACGGGAAAAGCGGGTTTTCGGTTGTCGGCGATTAAACTGCTTTCATTCGGCGTCTTATCAAAAATGTAAACATTTTTGAATACTACAAGTCTCATTCGTTCTAGTGCTTCAGAATTAATTTAAAAAATCGTTCGGGAAATCAGTTTCCGCCCTGGTTACTTTCTTTTATACATTCGACTATACGGGCCAAGTTCGTGATTTACAGGAAATCCCGGGTTTTCGTTTGCCAGCGATTAAACTTCTTTTATTCAGCGTCTCATCAAAAATGAAAACATTTTTAAAAACTACAAGTCTCATGCGTTTTAGTGGTGAAAAGATAATTTAAAAAATCGTTCGGGAAATGAGTTTATTCACAGGGTACTTTCTTTGTATACATTCAACTATACGGGCCAAGCCAGGGATTTACGGGAAAAGCGGGTTTTCGGTTGTCGGCGATTAAACTGCTTTCATTCCGCGTCTCATCAAAAATGTAAACATTTTTGAATACTACAAGTCTCATTCGTTCTAGTGGTGCAGAAATAATTTGAAAAATCGTTCGGGAAATCAGTTTACTCCCTGGGTACTTTCTTTTATACATTCGACTATACGGGCGAAGTTCGGGATTTACAGGAAAGCCCGGGTTTTCGTTTGCCCGCGATTAAACTTCTTTTATTCAGCGTCTCATCAAAAATGAAAACATTTTTGAAAACTACAAGTCTCATGCGTTTTAGTGGTGAAAAGATAATTTAAAAAATCGATCGGGAAATGAGTTTACTCCCTGGGTACTTTCTTTGTATACTTTTGATTATACGGGTCGTGTCCGGGATTTACGGGAAATCGCGGGTTTTCGTTTGCCGGCGAATAAACTTGTTTTACTTAGCGTCTCATCAAAAATGAAAACATTTTTGAAAACTACAAGTCTCATGCGTTTCAGCGGTGAAAAAATAATTTAAAATATCGTTCCGGAAATACGTTTACTCCCTGAGTACTTTCTTTGTATACTTTTGACTATACGGGCCGAGTATGGGATTTACGGGAAATCGCGGGTTTTCGTTTACCGGCGATTAAGCTTCTTTTATTCAGCGTCTTCTCAAAAATGAAAACATTTTTGAAAACTACAAGTCTCATGCGTTTTAGTGGTAAAAAAATAATTTAAAAAATCGTTCTGAAAATGAGTTTATTCACAGGGTACTTTCTTTGTATACATTCAACTATACGGGCCAAGCCAGGAATTTACGGGAAAAGCGGGTTTTCGGTTGTCGGCGATTAAACTGCTTTCATTCGGCGTCTCATCAAAAATGTAAACATTTTTGAATACTACAAGTCTCATTCGTTCTAGTGCTGCAGAATTAATTTGAAAAATCGTTCGGGAAATCAGTTTACTCCCTGGGTACTTTCTTTTATACATTCGACTATACGGGCCAAGTTCGGGAGTTACAGGAAATCCCGGGTTTACGTTTGCCGGAGTTCAAACTTCTTTCATTCAGCGTCTCATCAAAAATGAAAACATTTTTGAAAACTACAAATCTCATGCGTTTTAATGGTGAAAAAATAATTTAAAAAATCGTTCGGGAAATGAGTTTACTCCCTTTGTATACTTTTGACTATACGGGCAGAGTCCGGGATTAACGGGAAATCGCGGGGTTTTTTTTCCCGGCGATTAAACTTCCTTCATTCAGCGTCTCATCAAAAATGAAAACATTTTGAAAACTACAAGTCTCATGCGTTTTAGTGGTGAAAAAATAATTTAAAATATCGTTGGGGAAATAAGTTTACTCCCTGAGTACTTTCTTTATATACATTCGACTATGCGGGCTAAGCCCGGGATTTACAGGAAATCGCGGGTTTTCGTTTGCCGGCGATTAAACTTCTTTTATTCAGCGTCTTCTCATAAATGAAAACATTTTTGAAAACTACAAGTCTCATGCGTTTTAGTGGTGAAAAAATAATTTAAAAAATCGTTCGGGAAATGAGTTTACTCACAGGGTACTTTCTTTATATACTTTCGACTATGCGGGCCAAGCCCGGGATTTACGGGAAATCGCGGGTTTTCGTTTTCTGGCGATTAAACTTCTTTTATTTAGCGTCTCATCAAAAATGAAAACATTTTTGAAAACTACAAGTCTCATGCGTTTTAGTGGTGAAAAAATAATTTAAAAAATCGTTCGGGAAATGAGTTTACTCCCTGGGTATTCTCTTTGTATACTTTTGATTATACGGGTCGTGTCCGGGATTTACGGGAAATCGCAGGTTTTCGTTTGCCGGCGAATAAACTTGTTTTACTTAGCGTCTCATCAAAAATGAAAACATTTTTGAAAACTACAAGTCTCATTCGTTCTAGTGCTGCAGAATTAATTTGAAAAATCGTTCGGGAAATCAGTTTACTCCCTGGGTACTTTCTTTTATACATTCGACTATACGGGTCAAGTTCGGGATTTACAGGAAATCCCGGGTTTACGTTTGCCGGAGATCAAACTTCTTTCATTCAGCGTCTCATCAAAAATGAAAACATTTTTGAAAACTACAAGTCTCATGCGTTTTAGTGGTGAGAAAATAATTTAAAAAATCGTTCGGGAAATGAGTTTACTCCCTGGGTACTCTCTTTGTATACTTTTGATTATACGGGTCGTGTCCGGGATTTACGGGAAATCGCGGGTTTTCGTTTGCCGGCGATTAAACTTGTTTTTTTTAGCGTCTCATCAAAAATGAAAACAATGTTGAAAACTACAAGTCTCATGCGTTGTAGTGGTAAAAAAATAATTTAAAATATCGTTCGGGAAATGAGTTTACTCCCTGGGTACTTTCTTTGTATACTTTTGACTATACGGGCCGAGTACAGGATTTACGGGAAATCGCGGGTTTTCGTTTACCGGCGATTAAACTTCTTTTATTCAGCGTCTTCTCAAAAATGAAAACATTTTTGAAAACTACAAGTCTCATGCGTTTTAGTGGTGAAAAAATAATTTAAAAAATCGTTCTGAAAATGAGTTTATTCACAGGGTACTTTCTTTGTATACATTCAACTATACGGGCCAAGCCAGGAATTTACGGGAAAAGCGGGTTTTCGGTTGTTGGCGATTAACCTGCTTTCATTCGGCGTCTCATCAAAAATGTAAACATTTTTGAATACTACAAGTCTCATTCGTTCTAGTGCTGCAGAATTAATTTGAAAAATCGTTCGGGAAATCAGTTTACTCCCTAGGTACTTTCTTTTATACATTCGACTATACGGGCCAAGTTCGGGAGTTACAGGAAATCCCGGGTTTACGTTTGCCGGAGATCAAACTTCTTTCATTCAGCGTCTCATCAAAAATGAAAACATTTTTGAAAACTACAAATCTCATGCGTTTTAATGGTGAAAAAATAATTTAAAAAATCGTTCGGGAAATGAGTTTACTCCCTTTGTATACTTTTGACTATACGGGCAGAGTCCGGGATTAACGGGAAATCGCGGGGTTTTTTTTCCCGGCGATTAAACTTCCTTCATTCAGCGTCTCATCAAAAATGAAAACATTTTGAAAACTACAAGTCTCATGCGTTTTAGTGGTGAAAAAATAATTTAAAATATCGTTGGGGAAATAAGTTTACTCCTTGAGTACTTTTTATTATATACATTCGACTATGCGGGCTAAGCCCGGGATTTACAGGAAATCGCGGGTTTTCGTTTGCCGGCGATTAAACTTCTTTTATTCAGCGTCTTCTCAGAAATGAAAACATTTTTGAAAACTACAAGTCTCATGCGTTTTAGTGGTGAAAAAATAATTCAAAAAATCGTTCGGGAAATGAGTTTACTCACAGGGTACTTTCTTTATATACTTTCGACTATGCGGGCCAAGCCCGGGATTTACGGGAAATCGCGGGTTTTCGTTTTCTGGCGATTAAACTTCTTTTATTTAGCGTCTCATCAAAAATGAAAACATTTTTGAAAACTACAAGTCTCGTGCGTTTTAGTGGTGAAAAAATAATTTAAAAAATCGTTCGGGAAATGAGTTTACTCCCTGGGTATTCTCTTTGTATACTTTTGATTATACGGGTCGTGTCCGGGATTTACGGCAAATCGCAGGTTTTCGTTTGCCGGCGAATAAACTTGTTTTACTTAGCGTCTCATCAAAAATGAAAACATTTTTGAAAACTACAAGTCTCATTCGTTCTAGTGCTGCAGAATTAATTTGAAAAATCGTTCGGGAAATCAGTTTACTCCCTGGGTACTTTCTTTTATACATTCGACTATACGGGCCAAGTTCGGGATTTACAGGAAATCCCGGGTTTACGTTTGCCGGAGATCAAACTTCTTTCATTCAGCGTCTCATCAAAAATGAAAACATTTTTGAAAACTACAAGTCTCATGCGTTTTAGTGGTGAGAAAATAATTTAAAAAATCGTTCGGGAAATGAGTTTACTCCCTGGGTACTCTCTTTGTATACTTTTGATTATACGGGTCGTGTCCGGGATTTACGGGAAATCGCGGGTTTTCGTTTGCCGGCGATTAAACTTGTTTTTTTAGCGTCTCATCAAAAATGAAAACAATGTTGAAAACTACAAGTCTCATGCGTTTTAGTGGTAAAAAAATAATTTAAAATATCGTTCGGGAAATGAGTTTACTCCCTGGGTACTTTCTTTGTATACTTTTGACTATATGGGCCATGTTCGGGATTTACAGGAAATCCCGGGTTTACGTTTGCCGGAGATCAAACTTCTTTCATTCAGCGTCTCATTAAAAATGAAAACATTTTTGAAAACTAACAATCTCATGCGTTTTAGTGGTGAAAAAATAATTTAAAAAATCGTTCGGGAAATGAGTTTACTCCCTTTGTATACTTTTGACTATACGGGCAGAGTCCGGGATTTACGGGAAATCGCGGGTGTCTTTTTCTCGGCGATTAAACTTCCTTCATTCAGCGTCTCATCAAAAATGAAAATATTTTTAAAAACTACAAGTCTCATGCGATTTAATGGTGCAAAAATAATTTAAAAAATCGTTCGGGAAATGAGTTTACTCCTTGAGTACTTTCTTTGTATACTTTTGACTATACGGGCCGAGTACCGGATTTACGGGAAATCGCGGGTTTTCGTTTGCCGGCGATTAAACTTCTTAAATTCAGCGTCTTATCAAAAATGAAAACATTTTTGAAAACTACAAGTCTCATGCGTTTTAGTGGTGAAAAAATAATTTAAAATATCGTTGGGGAAATAAGTTTACTCCCTGAGTACTTTCTTTATATACATTCGACTATGCGGGCTAAGCCCGGGATTTGCGGGAAATCGCGGGTTTTCGTTTGCCGGAGATTAAACTTCTTTTATTCAGCGTCTTTTAGAAATGAAAATTTTTTTCAAAACTACAAGTCTCATGCGTTTTAGTGGTGAAAAAATAATTTAAAAAATCGTTCGGGAAATGAGTTTACTCACAGGGTACTTTCTTTATATACTTTCGACTATGCGGGCCAAGCCCGGGATTTACGGAAAATCGCGGGTTTTCGTTTGCCGGCCATTAAACTTCTTTTATTTAGCGTCTCATCAAAAATGAAAACATTCTTGAAAACTACAAGTCTCATGCGTTTTAGTGGTGAAAAAATAATTTAAAAAATCGTTCGGGAAATGAGTTTACTCCTTTTGTATACTTTTGACTATACTGGCAGAGTCCGGGATTTACGGGAAATAGCGGGTGTGTTTTTCCCGGCGATTAAACTTCCTTCATTCAGCGTCTCATCAAAAATGAAAATATTTTTAAAAACTACAAGTCTCATGCGATTTAGTGGTGAAAAAGTAATTTAAAAAATCGCTCGGGAAATAAGTTTACTCACAGGGTACTTTCTTTATATACATTCGACTATACGGGCCAAGCCCGGGAATTACGGGAAATCGCGGGTTTTCGTTTGCCGGCGATTAAACTTCTTTTATTTAGCGTCTCATCAAAAATGAAAACATTTTTGAAAACTAAAAGTCTCATGCGTTTTAGTAGTGAAAAAATAATTTAAAAAATCATTCGGGAAATCAGTTTACTCGCTGGGAACTTTTTTTTTGTACTTTTGACTATACGGGCCGAGTACCGGATTTACGGAAAATCGCGGGTTTTCGTTTGCCGGCGATTAAACTTCCTTCATTCAGCGTCTCACCAAAAATGAAAATATTTTTAAAAACTACAAGTCTCATGCGATTTAGTGGTGAAAAAATAATTTAAAAAATCGCTCGGGAAATGAGTTTACTCACAGGGTACTTTCTTTATATACATTCGACTATACGGGCCAAGACCGGGATTTCCGGAAAATCGCGGGTTTTCGTTTGCCGGCGATTAAACTTCTTTTATTTAGCGTCTCATCAAAAATGAAAACATTTTTGAAAACTACAAATCTCATGCGTTTTAATGGTGAAAAAATAATTTAAAAAATCGTTTGGGAAATGAGTTTACTCCCTTTGTATACTTTTGACTATACGGGCAGAGTCCGGGATTAACGGGAAATCGCGGGGTTTTTTTTCCCGGCGATTAAACTTCCTTCATTCAGCGTCTCATCAAAAATGAAAACATTTTGAAAACTACAAGTCTCATGCGTTTTAGTGGTGAAAAAATAATTTAAAATATCGTTGGGGAAATAAGTTTACTCCCTGAGTACTTTATTTATACACATTCGACTATGCGGGCTAAGCCCGGGATTTACGGGAAATCGCGGGTTTTCGTTTGCCGGCGATTAAACTTCTTTTATTCAGCGTCTTCTCAGAAATGAAAACATTTTTAAAAACTACAAGTCTCATGCGTTTTAGTGGTGAAAAAATAATTTAAAAAATCGTTCGGGAAATGAGTTTACTCACAGGGTACTTTCTTTATATATTTTCGACTATGCGGGCCAAGCCCGGGATTTACGGGAAATCGCGGGTTTTCGTTTGCCGGCGATTAAACTTCTTTTATTTAGCGTCTCATCAAAAATGAAAACATTTTTGACAACTACAAGTCTCATGCGTTTTAGTGGTGAAAAAATAATTTAAAAAATCGTTCGGGAAATGAGTTTACTCCCTGGGTACTCTCTTTGTATACTTTTGATTATACGGGTCGTGTCCGGGATTTACGGGAAATCGCGGGTTTTCGTTTGCCGGCGAATAAACTTGTTTTACTTAGCGTCTCATCAAAAATGAAAACATTTTTGAAAACTACAAGTCTCATTCGTTCTAGTGCTGCAGAATTAATTTGAAAAATCGTTCGGGAAATCAGTTTACTCCCTGGGTACTTTCTTTTATACATTCGACTATACGGGCCAAGTTCGGGATTTACAGGAAATCCCGGGTTTACGTTTGCCGGAGATCAAACTTCTTTCATTAACCGTCTCATCAAAAATGAAAACATTTTTGAAAACTACAAGTCTCATGCGTTTTAGTGGTGAAAAAATAATTTAAAATATCGTTGGGGAAATAAGTTTACTCCCTGAGTACTTTCTTTATATACATTCGACTATGCGGGCTAAGCCCGGGATTTACAGGAAATCGCGGGTTTTCGTTTGCCGGCGATTAAACTTCTTTTATTCAGCGTCTTCTCATAAATGAAAACATTTTTGAAAACTACAAGTCTCATGCGTTTTAGTGGTGAAAAAATAATTTAAAAAATCGTTCGGGAAATGAGTTTACTCACAGGGTACTTTCTTTATATACTTTCGACTATGCGGGCCAAGCCCGGGATTTACGGGAAATCGCGGGTTTTCGTTTTCTGGCGATTAAACTTCTTTTATTTAGCGTCTCATCAAAAATGAAAACATTTTTGAAAACTACAAGTCTCATGCGTTTTAGTGGTGAAAAAATAATTTAAAAAATCGTTCGGGAAATGAGTTTACTCCCTGGGTATTCTCTTTGTATACTTTTGATTATACGGGTCGTGTCCGGGATTTACGGGAAATCGCAGGTTTTCGTTTGCCGGCGAATAAACTTGTTTTACTTAGCGCCTCATCAAAAATGAAAACATTTTTGAAAACTACAAGTCTCATTCGTTCTAGTGCTGCAGAATTAATTTGAAAAATCGTTCGGGAAATCAGTTTACTCCCTGGGTACTTTCTTTTATACATTCGACTATACGGGCCAAGTTCGGGATTTACAGGAAATCCCGGGTTTACGTTTGCCGGAGATCAAACTTCTTTCATTCAGCGTCTCATCAAAAATGAAAACATTTTTGAAAACTACAAGTCTCATGCGTTTTAGTGGTGAGAAAATAATTTAAAAAATCGTTCGGGAAATGAATTTACTCCCTGGGTACTCTCTTTGTATACTTTTGATTATACGGGTCGTGTCCGGGATTTACGGGAAATCGCGGGTTTTCGTTTGCCGGCGATTAAACTTGTTTTTTTTTAGCGTCTCATCAAAAATGAAAACAATGTTGAAAACTACAAGTCTCATGCGTTGTAGTGGTAAAAAAATAATTTAAAATATCGTTCGGGAAATGAGTTTACTCCCTGGGTACTTTCTTTGTATACTTTTGACTATACGGGCCGAGTACGGGATTTACGGGAAATCGCGGGTTTTCGTTTACCGGCGATTAAACTTCTTTTATTCAGCGTCTTCTCAAAAATGAAAACATTTTTGAAAACTACAAGTCTCATGCGTTTTAGTGGTGAAAAAATAATTTAAAAAATCGTTCTGAAAATGAGTTTATTCACAGGGTACTTTCTTTGTATACATTCAACTATACGGGCCAAGCCAGGAATTTACGGGAAAAGCGGGTTTTCGGTTGTTGGCGATTAACCTGCTTTCATTCGGCGTCTCATCAAAAATGTAAACATTTTTGAATACTACAAGTCTCATTCGTTCTAGTGCTGCAGAATTAATTTGAAAAATCGTTCGGGAAATCAGTTTACTCCCTAGGTACTTTCTTTTATACATTCGACTATACGGGCCAAGTTCGGGAGTTACAGGAAATCCCGGGTTTACGTTTGCCGGAGATCAAACTTCTTTCATTCAGCGTCTCATTAAAAATGAAAACATTTTTGAAAACTAACAATCTCATGCGATTTAATGGTGCAAAAATAATTTAAAAAATCGTTCGGGAAATGAGTTTACTCCTTGAGTACTTTCTTTGTATACTTTTGACTATACGGGCCGAGTACCGGATTTACGGGAAATCGCGGGTTTTCGTTTGCCGGCGATTAAACTTCTTAAATTCAGCGTCTTATCAAAAATGAAAACATTTTTGAAAACTACAAGTCTCATGCGTTTTAGTGGTGAAAAAATAATTTAAAATATCGTTGGGGAAATAAGTTTACTCCCTGAGTACTTTCTTTATATACATTCGACTATGCGGGCTAAGCCCGGGATTTGCGGGAAATCGCGGGTTTTCGTTTGCCGGCGATTAAACTTCTTTTATTCAGCGTGTTTTAGAAATGAAAATTTTTTTCAAAACTACAAGTCTCATGCGTTTTAGTGGTGAAAAAATAATTTAAAAAATCGTTCGGGAAATGAGTTTACTCACAGGGTACTTTCTTTATATACTTTCGACTATGCGGGCCAAGCCCGGGATTTACGGAAAATCGCGGGTTTTCGTTTGCCGGCGATTAAACTTCTTTTATTTAGCGTCTCATCAAAAATGAAAACATTCTTGAAAACTACAAGTCTCATGCGTTTTAGTGGTGAAAAAATAATTTAAAAAATCGTTCGGGAAATGAGTTTACTCCTTTTGTATACTTTTGACTATACTGGCAGAGTCCGGGATTTACGGGAAATCGCGGGTGTGTTTTTCCCGGCGATTAAACTTCCTTCATTCAGCGTCTCATCAAAAATGAAAATATTTTAAAAAACTACAAGTCTCATGCGTTTTAGTGGTGAAAAAATAATTTAAAATATCGTTGGGGAAATAAGTTTACTCCCTGAGTACTTTCTTTATATACATTCGACTATGCGGGCTAAGCCCGGGATTTGCGGGAAATCGCGGATTTTCGTTTGCCGGCGATTAAACTTCTTTTATTCAGCGTCTTTTAGAAATGAAAATTTTTTTCAAAACTACAAGTCTCATGCGTTTTAGTGGTGAAAAAATAATTTAAAAAATCGTGCGGGAAATGAGTTTACTCACAGGGTACTTTCTTTATATACTTTCGACTATGCGGGCCAAGCCCGGGATTTACGGAAAATCGCGGGTTTTCGTTTGCCGGCGATTAAACTTCTTTTATTTAGCGTCTCATCAAAAATGAAAACATTCTTGAAAACTACAAGTCTCATGCGTTTTAGTGGTGAAAAAATAATTTAAAAAATCGTTCGGGAAATGAGTTTACTCCTTTTGTATACTTTTGACTATACTGGCAGAGTCCGGGATTTACGGGAAATCGCGGGTGTGTTTTTCCCGGCGATTAAACTTCCTTCATTCAGCGTCTCATCAAAAATGAAAATATTTTTAAAAACTACAAGTCTCATGCGATTTAGTGGTGAAAAAGTAATTTAAAAAATCGCTCGGGAAATGAGTTTACTCACAGGGTACTTTCTTTATATACATTCGACTATACGGGCCAAGCCCGGGAATTACGGGAAATCGCGGGTTTTCGTTTGCCGGCGATTAAACTTCTTTTATTTAGCGTCTCATCAAAAATGAAAACATTTTTGAAAACTAAAAGTCTCATGCGTTTTAGTAGTGAAAAAATAATTTAAAAAATCATTCGGGAAATCAGTTTACTCGCTGGGAACTTTTTTTATGTACTTTTGACTATATGGGCCGAGTACCAGATTTACGGAAAATCGCGGGTTTTCGTTTGCCGGCGATTAAACTTCCTTCATTCAGCGTCTCACCAAAAATGAAAATATTTTTAAAAACTACAAGTCTCATGCGATTTAGTGGTGAAAAAATAATTTAAAAAATCGCTCGGGAAATCAGTTTACTCACAGGGTACTTTCTTTATATACATTCGACTATACGGGCCAAGACCGGGATTTACGGAAAATCGCGGGTTTTCGTTTGCCGGCGATTAAACTTCTTTTATTTAGCGTCTCATCAAAAATGAAAACATTTTTGAAAACTACAAATCTCATGCGTTTTAATGGTGAAAAAATAATTTAAAAAATCGTTTGGGAAATGAGTTTACTCCTTGAGTACTTTCTTTGTATACTTTTGACTATACGGGCCAAGTTCGAGATTTACAGGAAATCCCGGGTTTACGTTTGCCGGAGATCAAACTTCTTTCATTCAGCGTCTCATCAAAAATGAAAACATTTTTGAAAACTACAAATCTCATGCGTTTTAATGGTGAAAAAATAATTTAAAAAATCGTTCGGGAAATGAGTTTACTCCCTTTGTATACTTTTGACTATACGGGCCGAGTACCGGATTTACGGGAAATCGCGGGTTTTCTTTTGCCGGCGATTAAACTTCCTTCATTCAGCGTCTCATCAAAAATGAAAATATTTTTAAAAACTACAAGTCTCATGCGATTTAGTGGTGAAAAAATAATTTAAAAAATCGCTCGGGAAATGAGTTTACTCACAGGGTACTTTCTTTATATACATTCGACTATACGGGCCAAGCCCAGGATTTACGGGAAATCGCGGGTTTTCGTTTGCCGGCGATTAAACTTCTTTTATTTTGCGTCTCATCAAAAATGAAAACATTTTTGAAAACTACAAATCTCATGCGTTTTAATGGTGAAAAAATAATTTAAAAAATCGTTCGGGAAATGAGTTTACTCCTTGAGTACTTTCTTTGTATACTTTTGACTATACGGGCCGAGTACCGGATTTACGGGAAATCGCGGGTTTTCGTTTGCCGGCGATTAAACTTCTTAAATTCAGCGTCTTATCAAAAATGAAAACATTTTTGAAAACTACAAGTGTCATGCGTTTTAGTGGTGAAAAAATAATTTAAAAAATCGTTCTGAAAATGAGTTTACTCACAGGGTACTTTCTTTGTATACATTCGTCTATAGGGGCCAAGCCCGGGATTTACAGGAAATCGCGGGTTTTCGTTTGCCGGCGATTAAACTTCTTTTATTGAGCGTCTCCTCAAAAATGAAAACATTTTTGAAAACTAAAAGTCTCATGCGTTTTAGTAGTGAAAAAATAATTTAAAAAATCATTCGGGAAATCAGTTTACTTGCTGGGAACTTTTTTTATGTACTTTTGACTATACGGGCCGAGTACCGGATTTACGGGAAATCGCGGGTTTTCGTTTGCCGGCGATGAAACTTCCTTCATTCAGCGTCTCATCAAAAATGAAAATATTTTTAAAAACTACAAGTTTTATGCGTTTTAGTGGTGAAAAAATAATTTAAAAAATCGTTCGGGAAATGAATTTACTCCCTGGGTACTTTCTTTGTATACTTTCGACTATACGGGCCGAGTCCGGGATTTACGGGAAATCGCGGGTTTTTGTTTGCCGGCGATTAAACTTCTTTTATTCAGCGTCTCATCAAAAATGAAAATATTTTTGAAAACTACAAGTTTTATGCGTTTTAGTGGTGAAAAAATAATTTAAAAAATCGTTCGGGAAATGAATTTACTCCCTGGGTACTTTCTTTGTATACTTTCGACTATACGGGCCGAGTCCGGGATTTAGGAGAAATCGCGGGTTTTTGTTTGCCGGCGGTTAAACTTCTTTTATTTAGCGTCTCTTCAAA
Organism: Hydractinia symbiolongicarpus; assembly: GCF_029227915.1. Lineage (NCBI taxonomy): Eukaryota > Metazoa > Cnidaria > Hydrozoa > Anthoathecata > Hydractiniidae > Hydractinia > Hydractinia symbiolongicarpus. The sequence goes on from NC_079886.1 coordinate 1,426,544, forward strand.
AATGAAAACATTTTTGAAAACTACAAGTCTCATGCGTTTTAGTGGTGAAAAAATAATTTAAAAAATCGTTCGGGAAAGGAATTTACTCCCTGGGTACTTTCTTTGTATACTTTTTAATATACGGGTCGAGTACCGGATTTACGGGAAATCGCGGGTTTTCGTTTCCCGGCGATTAAACTTCTTTTATTCAGCGTCTCATCAAAAATGAAAATATTTTTGAAAACTACAAGTTTTATGCGTTTTAGTGGTGAATAAATAATTTAAAAAATCGTTCGGGAAATGAATTTACTCCCTGGGTACTTTCTTTGTATACTTTTGACTATACGGGCTGAGTCCGGAATTTACGGGAAATCGCGGGTTCTCGTTTGCCGGCGATTAAACTTCTTTTATTCAGAGTCTCATCAAAAATGAAAACATTTTTGAACACTACAAGTTTCATGCGTTTTAGTGGTGAAAAAATAATTTGAAAAATCGTTCGGGAAATGAGTTTACTCCCTGGGTACTTTCTTTGTATACTTTTGACTATACGGGGTGAGTCCGGGATTTACAGGAAATCGCGGGTTTTCGTTTGCCAACGAATAAACTTGTTTTATTTAGCGTCTCACCAAAAGTGAAAACATTTTTTAAAACTACAAGTGTCATGCGTTTTAGTGGTGAAAAAATAATTTAAAATATCGTTCGGGAAATGAGTTTACTCCCTGAGTACTTTCTTTGTATACTTTTGACTATACGGACCGAGTACGGGATTTACGGGAAATCGCGGGTTTTCGTTTGCCGGCGATTAAACTCCTTTTATTCAGCGTCTTCTCAAAAATGAAAACATTTTTGAAAACTACAAGTCTCATGCGTTTTAGTGGTGAAAAAATAATTTAAAAATCGTTCTGAAAATGAATTTATTCACAGGGTACTTTCTTTATATACATTCGACTATACGGGCCAAGCCCGGGATTTACGGGAAATCGCGGGTTTTCGTTTTGCCGGCGATTAAACTTCTTTTATTTAGCGTCTCATCAAAAATGAAAACATTTTTGAAAACTACAAGTCTCATGCGTTTTAGTGGTGAAAAAATAATTTAAAAAATCGTTTGGGAAATGAGTTTAGTCCTTGAGTTCTTTCTTTGTTTTCTTTTGACTGTACGGGCCGAGTACCGGATTTACGGGAATTCGCGGGTTTTCGTTTGCCGGCGATTAAACTTCTTAAATTCAGCGTCTTATCAAAAATGAAAACATTTTTGAAAACTAACTAAAAGCGGGTTTTCCGTTGTCGGCGATTAAACTGCTTTCATTCGGCGTCTCATCAAAAATGTAAACATTTTTGAATACTACAAGTCTCATTCGTTCTAGTGGTGCAGAAATAATTTGAAAAATCGTTTGGGAAATCAGTTTACTCCCTGGGTACTTTCTTTTATCCATTCGACTATACGGGCCAAGTTCGGGATTTACAGGAAAGCCCGGGTTTTGGTTTACCCGCGATTGAACTTCTTTTATTCAGCGTCTCATCAAAAATGAAAACATATTTGAAAACTACAAGTCTCATGCGTTTTAGTGGTGAAAAGATAATTTAAAAAATCGTTCGGGAAATGCGTTTACTCCCTGGGTACTTTCTTTGTATACTTTTGATTATACGGGTCGTGTCCGGGATTTACGAGAAATCGCGGGTTTTCGTTTGCCGGCGAATAAACTTGTTTTACTTAGCGTCTCATCAAAAATGAAAACATTTTTGAAAACTACAAGTCTCATGCATTTTAGTGGTGAAAAAAATAATTTAAAAAATCATTCGGAAAATCAGTTTACTCCCTGGGTACTTTTTTTGTGTATTTTTGACTATACGGGCCGAGTACGGGATTTACGGGAAATCGCGGGTTTTCGTTTGCCGGCGATTAAACTTCTTTTATTCAGCATCTCATCAAAAATAAAAACATTTTTGAAAACTACAAGTCTCATGCGTTTTAGTGGTGAAAAAATAATTTAAAATATCGTTCGGGAAATGAGTTTACTCCCTGAGTACTTTCTTTGTATACTTTTGACTATACGGGCCGAGTACGGGATTTACGGGAAATCGCGGGTTTTCGTTTGCCGGCGATTAAACTTCTTTTATTCAGCGTCTTCTCAAAAATGAAAACATTTTTGAAAACTACAAGTCTCATGCGTTTTAGTGGTGAAAAAATAATTTAAAAATCGTTCTGAAAATGAGTTTATTCACAGGGTACTTTCTTTATATACATTCGACTATACGGGCCAAGCCATGGATTTACGGGAAGTCGCGGGTTTTTGTTTTGCCGGCGATTAAACTTCTTTTATTTAGCGTCTCATCAAAAATGAAAACATTTTTGAAAACTACAAGTCTCATGCGTTTTAGTGGTGAAAAAATAATTTAAAAAATCGTTTGGGAAATGAGTTTAGTCCTTGAGTTCTTTCTTTGTATTCCTTTGACTGTACGGGCCGAGTACCGGATTTACGGGCATTCGCGGGTTTTCGTTTGCCGGCGAATAAACTTCTTAAATTCAGCGTCTTATCAAAAATGAAAACATTTTTGAAAGCTAACTAAAAGCGGGTTTTCGGTTGTCGGCGATTAAACTGCTTTCATTCGGCGTCTCATCAAAAATGTAAACATTTTTGAATACTACAAGTCTCATTCGTTCTAGTGGTGCAGAAATAATTTGAAAAATCGTTCGGGAAATCAGTTTACTCCCTGGGTACTTTCTTTTATACATTCGACTATACGAGCCAAGTTCGGGATTTACAGGAAAGCCCGGGTTTTCGTTTGCCCGCGATTAAACTTCTTTTATTCAGCGTCTCATCAAAAATGAAAAAATATTTGAAAACTACAAGTCTCATGCGTTTTAGTGGTGAAAAGATAATTTAAAAAATCGTTCGGGAAATGAGTTTACTCCCTGGGTACTTTCTTTGTATACTTTTGATTATACGGGTCGTGTCCGGGATTTACGGGAAATCGCGGGTTTTCGTTTGCCGGCGAATAAACTTGTTTTTCTTAGCGTCTCATCAAAAATGAAAACATTTTTGAAAACTACAAGTCTCATGCGTTTCAGCGGTGAAAAAATAATTTAAAATATCGTTCGGGAAATAAGTTTACTCCCTCAGTACTTTCTTTGTATACTTTTGATTATACGGGTCGTTTCCGGGATTTACGAGAAATCGCGGATTTTTGTTTGCCGGCGAATAAACTTGTTTTATTTAGCGTCTCATCAAAAATGGAAACATTTTTGAAAACTACAAGTCTCATGCGTTTTAGTGGTGAAAAAATAATTTAAAATATCGTTCGGGAAATAAGTTTACTCCCTGAGTACTTTCTTTGTATACTTTTGATTATACGGGTCGTTTCCGGGATTTACGAGAAATCGCGGATTTTTGTTTGCCGGCGAATAAACTTCTTAAATTCAGCGTGTTATCAAAAATGAAAACATTTTTGAAAACTAACTAAAAGCGGGTTTTCGGTTGTCGGCGATTAAACTGCTTTCATTCGGCGTCTCATCAAAAATGTAAACATTTTTGAATATTACAAGTCTCATTCGTTCTAGTGGTGCAGAAATAATTTGAAAAATCGTTCGGGAAATCAGTTTACTCCCTGGGTACTTTCTTTTATACATTCGACTATACGGGCCAAGTTCGGGATTTACATGAAAGCCCGGGTTTTCGTTTGCCCGCGATTAAACTTCTTTTATTCAGCGTCTCATCAAAAATGAAAACATATTTGAAAACTACAAGTCTCATGCGTTTTAGTGGTGAAAAGATAATTTAAAAAATCGTTCGGGAAATGAGTTTACTCCCTGGGTACTTTCTTTGTATACTTTTGATTATACGGATCGTGTCCGGGATTTACGGGAAATCGCGGGTTTTCGTTTGCCGGCGAATAAACTTGTTTTACTTAGCGTCTCATCAAAAATGAAAACATTTTTAAAAATTACAAGTCTCATGCGTTTCAGTGGTGAAAAAATAATTTAAAATATCGTTCGGGAAATAAGTTTACTCCCTGAGTACCTTCTTTGTATACTTTTGATTATACGGGTCGTTTCCGGGATTTACGGGAAATCGCGGATTTTCGTTTGCCGGCGATTAAACTGCTTTCATTCGGCGTCTCATCAAAAATGTAAACATTTTTGAATATTACAAGTCTCATTCGTTCTAGTGGTGCAGAAATAATTTGAAAAATCGTTCGGGAAATCAGTTTACTCCCTGGGTACTTTCTTTTATACATTCGACTATACGGGCCAAGTTCGGGATTTACAGGAAAGCCCGGGTTTTCGTTTGCCCGCGATTAAACTTCTTTTATTCAGCGTCTCATCAAAAATGAAAACATATTTGAAAACTACAAGTCTCATGCGTTTTAGTGGTGAAAAGATAATTTAAAAAATCGTTCGGGAAATGAGTTTACTCCCTGGGTACTGTCTTTGTATACTTTTGATTATACGGGTCGTGTCCGGGATTTACGGGAAATCGCGGGTTTTCGTTTGCCGGCGAATAAACTTGTTTTACTTAGCGTCTCATCAAAAATGAAAACATTTTTGAAAACTACAAGTCTCATGCGTTTCAGTGGTGAAAAAATAATTTAAAATATCGTTCGGGAAATAAGTTTACTCCCTGAGTACTTTCTTTGTATACTTTTGATTATACGGGTCGTTTCCGGGATTTACGGGAAATCGCGGATTTTCGTTTGCCGGCGATTAAACTGCTTTCATTCAGCGTCTCATCAAAAATGTAAACATTTTTGAATACTACAAGTCTCATTCGTTCTAGTGGTGCAGAAATAATTTGAAAAATCGTTCGGGAAATCAGTTTACTCCCTGGGTACTTTCTTTTATACATTCGACTATACGGGCCAAGTTCGGGATTTACATGAAAGCCCGGGTTTTCGTTTGCCCGCGATTAAACTTCTTTTATTCAGCGTCTCATCAAAAATGAAAACATATTTGAAAACTACAAGTCTCATGCGTTTTAGTGGTGAAAAGATAATTTAAAAAATCGTTCGGGAAATGAGTTTACTCCCTGGGTACTTTCTTTGTATACTTTTGATTATACGGATCGTGTCCGGGATTTACGGGAAATCGCGGGTTTTCGTTTGCCGGCGAATAAACTTGTTTTACTTAGCGTCTCATCAAAAATGAAAACATTTTTGAAAACTACAAGTCTCATGCGTTTCAGTGGTGAAAAAATAATTTAAAATATCGTTCGGGAAATAAGTTTACTCCCTGAGTACTTTCTTTGTATACTTTTGATTATACGGGTCGTTTCCGGGATTTACGGGAAATCGCGGATTTTCGTTTGCCGGCGATTAAACTGCTTTCATTCAGCGTCTCATCAAAAATGTAAACATTTTTGAATACTACAAGTCTCATTCGTTCTAGTGGTGCAGAAATAATTTGAAAAATCGTTCGGGAAATCAGTTTACTCCCTGGGTACTTTCTTTTATACATTCGACTATACGGGCCAAGTTCGGGATTTACATGAAAGCCCGGGTTTTCGTTTGCCCGCGATTAAACTTCTTTTATTCAGCGTCTCATCAAAAATGAAAACATATTTGAAAACTACAAGTCTCATGCGTTTTAGTGGTGAAAAGATAATTTAAAAAATCGTTCGGGAAATGAGTTTACTCCCTGGGTACTTTCTTTGTATACTTTTGATTATACGGATCGTGTCCGGGATTTACGGGAAATCGCGGGTTTTCGTTTGCCGGCGAATAAACTTGTTTTACTTAGCGTCTCATCAAAAATGAAAACATTTTTGAAAATTACAAGTCTCATGCGTTTCAGTGGTGAAAAAATAATTTAAAATATCGTTCGGGAAATAAGTTTACTCCCTGAGTACCTTCTTTGTATACTTTTGATTATACGGGTCGTTTCCGGGATTTACGGGAAATCGCGGATTTTCGTTTGCCGGCGATTAAACTGCTTTCATTCGGCGTCTCATCAAAAATGTAAACATTTTTGAATATTACAAGTCTCATTCGTTCTAGTGGTGCAGAAATAATTTGAAAAATCGTTCGGGAAATCAGTTTACTCCCTGGGTACTTTCTTTTATACATTCGACTATACGGGCCAAGTTCGGGATTTACAGGAAAGCCCGGGTTTTCGTTTGCCCGCGATTAAACTTCTTTTATTCAGCGTCTCATCAAAAATGAAAACATATTTGAAAACTACAAGTCTCATGCGTTTTAGTGGTGAAAAGATAATTTAAAAAATCGTTCGGGAAATGAGTTTACTCCCTGGGTACTGTCTTTGTATACTTTTGATTATACGGGTCGTGTCCGGGATTTACGGGAAATCGCGGGTTTTCGTTTGCCGGCGAATAAACTTGTTTTACTTAGCGTCTCATCAAAAATGAAAACATTTTTGAAAACTACAAGTCTCATGCGTTTCAGTGGTGAAAAAATAATTTAAAATATCGTTCGGGAAATAAGTTTACTCCCTGAGTACTTTCTTTGTATACTTTTGATTATACGGGTCGTTTCCGGGATTTACGGGAAATCGCGGATTTTCGTTTGCCGGCGATTAAACTGCCTTCATTCGGCGTCTCATCAAAAATGTAAACATTTTTGAATACTACAAGTCTCATTCGTTCTAGTGGTGCAGAAATAATTTGAAAAATCGTTCGGGAAATCAGTTTACTCCCTGGGTACTTTCTTTGTATACTTTTGATTATACGGGTCGTGTCCGGGATTTACGGGAAATCGCGGGTTTTCGTTTGCCGGCGAATAAACTTGATTTACTTAGCGTCTCATCAAAAATGAAAACATTTTTGAAAACTACAAGTCTCATGCGTTTCAGCGGTGAAAAAATAATTTAAAATATCGTTCGGGAAATAAGTTTACTCCCTGAGTACTTTCTTTGTATACTTTTGATTATACGGGTCGTTTCCGGGATTTACGGGAAATCGCGGATTTTCGTTTGCCGGCGAATAAACTTGTTTTATTTAGCGTCTCATCAAAAATGGAAACATTTTTGAAAACTACAAGTCTCATGCGTTTTAGTGGTGAAAAAATAATTTAAAAAATCGTTCTGAAAATGAGTTTATTCACAGGGTACTTTCTTTGTATACATTCAACTATACGGGCCGAGCTAGGGATTTACGCGAAAAGCGGGTTTTCGGTTGTCGGCGATTAAACTGCCTTCATTCGGCGTCTCATCAAAAATGTAAACATTTTTGAATACTACAAGTCTCATGCGTTTTAGTGGTGAAAAAATAATTTGAAAAATCTTTCATGAAATGAGTTTACTCCCTGGGTACTTTCTTTGTATACTTTTGACTATACGGGGTGAGTCCGGGATTTACGGGAAATCGCGGGTTTTCGTTTGCCAACGAATAAACTTGTTTTATTTAGCGTCTCATCAAAAGTGAAAACATTTTTAAAAACTACAAGTCTCATGCATTTTAATGGTGAAAAAAATAATTTAAAATATCGTTCGGGAAATGAGTTTACTCCCTGAGTACTTTCTTTGTATACTTTTGACTATACGGGCCGAGTACGGGATTTACGGGAAATCGCGGGTTTTCGTTTGCCGGCGATTAAACTTCTTTTATTCAGCGTCTTCAAAAAAATGAAAACATTTTTGAAAACTACAAGTCTCATGCGTTTTAGTGGTGAAAAAATAATTTAAAAATCGTTCTGAAAATGAGTTTATTCACAGGGTACTTTCTTTATATACATTCGACTATACGGGCCAAGCCCGGGATTTACGGGAAATCGCGGGTTTTCGTTTTGCCGGCGATTAAACTTCTTTTATTTAGCGTCTCATCAAAAATGAAAACATTTTTGAAAACTACAAGTCTCATGCGTTTTAGTGGTGAAAAAATAATTTAAAAAATCGTTTGGGAAATGAGTTTAGTCCTTGAGTTCTTTCTTTGTATTCTTTTGACTGTACGGGCCGAGTACCGGATTTACGGGAATTCGCGGGTTTTCGTTTGCCGGCGATTAAACTTCTTAAATTCAGCGTCTTATCAAAAATGAAAACATTTTTGAAAACTAACTAAAAGCGGGTTTTCGGTTGTCGGCGATTAAACTGCTTTCATTCGGCGTCTCATCAAAAATGTAAACATTTTTGAATATTACAAGTCTCATTCGTTCTAGTGGTGCAGAAATAATTTGAAAAATCGTTCGGGAAATCAGTTTACTCCCCGGGTACTTTCTTTTATACATTCGACTATACGGGCCAAGTTCGGGATTTACAGGAAAGCCCGGGTTTTCGTTTGCCCGCGATTAAACTTCTTTTATTCAGCGTCTCATCAAAAATGAATAAATATTTGAAAACTACAAGTCTCATGCGTTTTAATGGTAAAAAGATAATTTAAAAAATCGTTCGGGAAATGAGTTTACTCCCTGGGTACTTTCTTTGTATACTTTTGATTATACGGGTCGTGTCCGGGATTTACGGGAAATCGCGGGTTTTCGTTTGCCGGCGAATAAACTTGTTTTACTTAGCGTCTCATCAAAAATGAAAACATTTTTGAAAACTACAAGTCTCATGCGTTTCAGTGGTGAAAAAATAATTTAAAATATCGTTCGGGAAATAAGTTTACTCCCTGAGTACTTTCTTTGTATACTTTTGATTATACGGGTCGTTTCCGGGATTTACAGGAAATCGCGGATTTTCGTTTGCCGGCGAATAAACTTGTTTTATTTAGCGTCTCATCAAAAATGGAAACATTTTTGAAAACTACAAGTCTCATGCGTTTTAGTGGTGAAAAAATAATTTAAAAAATCGTTCTGAAAATGAGTTTATTCACAGGGTACTTTCTTTGTATACATTCAACTATAGGGGCCGAGCCAGGGATTTACGCGAAAAGCGGGTTTTCGGTTGTCGGCAATTAAACTGCCTTCATTCGGCGTCTCATCAAAAATGTAAACGTTTTTGAATACTACAAGTCTCATTCGTTCCAGTGGTGCAGAAATAATTTGAAAAATCGTTCGGAAAATCAGTTTACTCAATGGGTACTCTCTTTGTATACTTTTAGTTATACGGGTCGTGTCCGGGATTTACGGGAAATCGTGGGTTTTCGTTTGCCGGCGATTAAACATGTTTTATTTAGCGTCTCATCAAAAATGAAAACATTTTTAAAAACTACAAGTCTCATGTGTTTTACTGGTGAAAAAATAATTTAAAATATCGTTCGGGAAATGAGTTTACTCCCTGAGTACTTTCTTTGTTAACTTTTGACTATACGGGCCGAGCCAGGGATGTACGGGAAAAGCGGGTTTTCGGTTGTCGGCGATTAAACTGCTTTCATTCGGCGTCTCATCAAAAATGTAAACATTTTTGAATACTACAAGTCTCATTCGTTCTAGTGGTGCAGAAATAATTTGAAAAATCGTTCGGGAAATCAGTTTACGCCCTGGGTACTTTCTTTTATACATTCGACTATACGGGCCAAGTTCGGGATTTACAGGAAATCCCGGGTTTTCGTTTGCCAGCGATTAAACTTCTTTTATTCAGCGTCTCATCAAAAATGAAAACATTTTTAAAAACTACAAGTCTCATGCGTTTTAGTGGTGAAAAGATAATTTAAAAAATCGTTCGGGAAATGAGTTTACTCCCTGGGTACTTTCTTTGTATACCTTTGATTATACGGGTCGTTTCCGGGATTTACGGGAAATCGCGAATTTTCGTTTGCCAACGAATAAACTTGTTTTATTTAGCGTCTCATCAAAAGTGAAAACATTTTTGAAAACTACAAGTCTCATGCGTTTTAGTGGTGAAAAGATAATTTAAAAAATCGTTCGGGAAATGAGTTTACTCCCTGGGTACTTTCTTTGTATACTTTTGATTATACGGGTCGTTTCCGGGATTTACGGGAAATCGCGGATTTTCGTTTGCCAACGAATAAACTTGTTTTATTTAGCGTCTCATCAAAAATAAAAACATTTTTGAAAACTACAAGTCTCATGCATTTTAGTGGTGAAAAAAATAATTTAAAAAATCATTCGGAAAATCAGTTTACTCCCTGAGTACTTTCTTTGTATACTTTTGACTATACGGGCCGAGTACGGGATTTACGGGAAATCGCGGGTTTTCGTTTGCCGGCGATTAAACTTCTTTTATTCAGCGTCTTCTCAAAAATGAAAACATTTTTGAAAACTACAAGTCTCATGCGTTTTAGTGGTGAAAAAATAATTTAAAAAATCGTTCTGAAAATGAGTTTATTCACAGGGTACTTTCTTTGTATACATTCAACTATACGGGCCGAGCCAGGGATTTACGGGAAAAGCGGGTTTTCGGTTGTCGGCGATTAAATTGCTTTCATTCGGCGTCTCATCAAAAATGTAAACATTTTTGAATACTACAAGTCTCATTCGTTCTAGTGGTGCAGAAATAATTTGAAAAATCGTTCGAGAAATCAGTTTACGCCCTGGGTACTTTCTTTTATACATTCGACTATACGGGCCAAGTTCGGGATTTACAGGAAATCCCGGGTTTTCGTTTGCCAGCGATTAAATTTCTTTTATTCAGCGTCTCATCAAAAATGAAAACATTTTTAAAAACTGCAAGTCTCATGCGTTTTAGTGGTGAAAAGATAATTTAAAAAATCGTTTGGGAAATGAGTTTAGTCCTTGAGTTCTTTCTTTGTATTCTTTTGACTGTACGGGCCGAGTACCGGATTTACGGGAATTCGCGGGTTTTCGTTTGCCGGCGATTAAACTTCTTTTATTCAGCGTCTTCTCAAAAATGTAAACATTTTTGAAAACTACAAGTCTCATGCGTTTTAGTGGTGAAAAAATAATTTAAAAAATCGTTCTGAAAATGAGTTTATTCACAGGGTACTTTCTTTGTATACATCCAACTATACGGGCCGAGCCAGGGATTTACGCGAAAAGCTGGTTTTCGGTTGTCGGCGATTAAACTGCCTTCATTCGGCGTCTCATCAAAAATGTAAACATTTTTGAATACTACAAGTCTCATTCGTTCCAGTGGTGCAGAAATAATTTGAAAAATCGTTCGGAAAATCAGTTTACTCCATGGGTACTCTCTTTGTATACTTTTGATTATACGGGTCGTGTCCGGGATTTACGGGAAATCGTGGGTTTTCGTTTGCCGGCGATTAAACATGTTTTATTTAGCGTCTCATCAAAAATGAAAACATTTTTGAAAACTACAAGTCTCATGCGTTTTACTGGTGAAAAAATAATTTAAAATATCGTTCGGAAAATGAGTTTACTCCCTGAGTACTTTCTTTGTATACTTTTGACTATACGGGCCGACTGCGGGATTTACGGGAAATCGCGGGTTTTCGTTTGCCGGCGATTAAACTTCTTTTATTCAGCGTCTTCTCAAAAATGTAAACATTTTTGAAAACTACAAGTCTCATGCGTTTTAGTGGTGAAAAAATAATTTAAAAAATCGTTCTGAAAATGAGTTTATTCACAGGGTACTTTCTTTGTATACATTCAACTATACGGGCCGAGCCAGGGATTTACGGGAAAAGCGGGTTTTCGGTTGTCGGCGATTAAACTGCTTTCATTCGGCGTCTCATCAAAAATGTAAACATTTTTGAATACTACAAGTCTCATTCGTTCTAGTGGTGCAGAAATAATTTGAAAAATCGTTCGAGAAATCAGTTTACGCCCTGGGTACTTTCTTTTATACATTCGACTATACGGGCCAAGTTCGGGATTTACAGGAAATCCCAGGTTTTCTTTTGCCAGCGATTAAACTTCTTTTATTCAGCGTCTCATCAAAAATGAAAACATTTTTAAAAACTGCAAGTCTCATGCGTTTAAGTGGTGAAAAGATAATTTAAAAAATCGTTCGGGAAATGAGTTTACTCCCTGGGTACTTTCTTTGTATACTTTTGATTATACGGGTCGTTTCCGGGATTTACGGGAAATCGCGGATTTTCGTTTGCCGGCGAATAAACTTGTTTTATTTAGCTTCTCATCAAAAATGAAAACATTTTTGGAAACTACAAGTCTCATGCGTTTCAGCGGTGAAAAAATAATTTAAAATATCGTTCGGGAAATTAGTTTACTCCCTGAGTACTTTCTTTGTATACTTTTGACTATACGGCCGAGTACGGGATTTACGGGAAATCGCGGGTTTTCGTTTACCGGCGATTAAACTTCTTTTATTCAGCGTCTTCTCAGAAATGAAAACATTTTTGAAAACTACAAGTCTCATGCGTTTTAGTGGTGAAAAAATAATTTAAAAAATCGTTCTGAAAATGAGTTTATTCACGGGGTACTTTCTTTGTGTACATTCAACTATACGGGCCAAGCCAGGGATTTACGGGAAAAGCGGGTTTTCGGTTGTTGGCGATTAAACTGCTTTCATTCGGCGTCTTATCAAAAATGTAAACATTTTTGAATACTACAAGTCTCATGCGTTTTACTGGTGAAAAAATAATTTAAAATATCGTTCGGGAAATGAGTTTACTCCCTGAGTACTTTCTTTGTATACTTTTGACTATACGGGCCGAGTGCGGGATTTACGGGAAATCGCGGGTTTTCGTTTGCCGGCGATTAAACTTCTTTTATTCAGCGTCTTCTCAAAAATGTAAACATTTTTGAAAACTACAAGTCTCATGCGTTTTAGTGGTGAAAAAATAATTTAAAAAATCGTTCTGAAAATGAGTTTATTCACAGGGTACTTTCTTTGTATACATTCAACTATACGGGCCGAGCCAGGGATTTACGGGAAAAGCGGGTTTTCGGTTGTCGGCGATTAAACTGCTTTCATTCGGCGTCTCATCAAAAATGTAAACATTTTTGAATACTACAAGTCTCATTCGTTCTAGTGGTGCAGAAATAATTTGAAAAATCGTTCGAGAAATCAGTTTACGCCCTGGGTACTTTCTTTTATACATTCGACTATACGGGCCAAGTTCGGGATTTACAGGAAATCCCGGGTTTTCTTTTGCCAGCGATTAAACTTCTTTTATTCAGCGTCTCATCAAAAATGAAAACATTTTTAAAAACTGCAAGTCTCATGCGTTTAAGTGGTGAAAAGATAATTTAAAAAATCGTTCGGGAAATGAGTTTACACCCTGGGTACTTTCTTTGTATACTTTTGATTATACGGGTCGTTTCCGGGATTTACGGGAAATCGCGGATTTTCGTTTGCCGGCGAATAAACTTGTTTTATTTAGCTTCTCATCAAAAATGAAAACATTTTTGGAAACTACAAGTCTCATGCGTTTCAGCGGTGAAAAAATAATTTAAAATATCGTTCGGGAAATTAGTTTACTCCCTGAGTACTTTCTTTGTATACTTTTGACTATACGGCCGAGTACGGGATTTACGGGAAATCGCGGGTTTTCGTTTACCGGCGATTAAACTTCTTTTATTCAGCGTCTTCTCAGAAATGAAAACATTTTTGAAAACTACAAGTCTCATGCGTTTTAGTGGTGAAAAAATAATTTAAAAAATCGTTCTGAAAATGAGTTTATTCACGGGGTACTTTCTTTGTGTACATTCAACTATACGGGCCAAGCCAGGGATTTACGGGAAAAGCGGGTTTTCGGTTGTTGGCGATTAAACTGCTTTCATTCGGCGTCTTATCAAAAATGTAAACATTTTTGAATACTACAAGTCTCATTCGTTCTAGTGCTGCAGAATTAATTTGAAAAATCGTTCGGGAAATCAGTTTACGCCCTGGGTACTTTCTTTTATACATTCGACTATACGGGCCAAGTTCGGGATTTACAGGAAATCCCGGGTTTTCGTTTGCCAGCGATTAAACTTCTTTTATTCAGCGTCTTCTCAAAAATGTAAACATTTTTGAAAACTACAAGTCTCATGCGTTTTAGTGGTGAAAAAATAATTTAAAAAATCGTTTGGGAAATGAGTTTAGTCCTTGAGTTCTTTCTTTGTATTCTTTTGACTGTACGGGCCGAGTACCGGATTTACGGGAATTCGCGGGTTTTCGTTTGCCGGCGATTACACTTCTTAAATTCAGCGTCTTATCAAAAATGAAAACATTTTTGAAAACTAACTAAAAGCGGGTTTTCGGTTGTCGGCGATTAAACTGCTTTCATTCGGCGTCTCATCAAAAATGTAAACATTTTTGAATATTACAAGTCTCATTCGTTCTAGTGGTGCAGAAATAATTTGAAAAATCGTTCGGGAAATCAGTTTACTCCCCGGGTACTTTCTTTTATACATTCGACTATACGGGCCAAGTTCGGGATTTACAAGAAAGCCCGGGTTTTCGTTTGCCCGCGATTAAACTTCTTTTATTCAGCGTCTCATCAAAAATGAAAAAATATTTGAAAACTACAAGTCTCATGCGTTTTAATGGTAAAAAGATAATTTAAAAAATCGTTCGGGAAATGAGTTTACTCCCTGGGTACTTTCTTTGTATACTTTTGATTATACGGGTCGTGTCCGGGATTTACGGGAAATCGCGGGTTTTCGTTTGCCGGCGAATAAACTTGTTTTACTTAGCGTCTCATCAAAAATGAAAACATTTTTGAAAACTACAAGTCTCATGCGTTTCAGTGGTGAAAAAATAATTTAAAATATCGTTCGGGAAATAAGTTTACTCCCTGAGTACTTTCTTTGTATACTTTTGATTATACGGGTCGTTTCCGGGATTTACAGGAAATCGCGGATTTTCGTTTGCCGGCGAATAAACTTGTTTTATTTAGCGTCTCATCAAAAATGGAAACATTTTTGAAAACTACAAGTCTCATGCGTTTTAGTGGTGAAAAAATAATTTAAAAAATCGTTCTGAAAATGAGTTTATTCACAGGGTACTTTCTTTGTATACATTCAACTATAGGGGCCGAGCCAGGGATTTACGCGAAAAGCGGGTTTTCGGTTGTCGGCAATTAAACTGCCTTCATTCGGCGTCTCATCAAAAATGTAAACGTTTTTGAATACTACAAGTCTCATTCGTTCCAGTGGTGCAGAAATAATTTGAAAAATCGTTCGGAAAATCAGTTTACTCCATGGGTACTCTCTTTGTATACTTTTAGTTATACGGGTCGTGTCCGGGATTTACGGGAAATCGTGGGTTTTCGTTTGCCGGCGATTAAACATGTTTTATTTAGCGTCTCATCAAAAATGAAAACATTTTTAAAAACTACAAGTCTCATGTGTTTTACTGGTGAAAAAATAATTTAAAATATCGTTCGGGAAATGAGTTTACTCCCTGAGTACTTTCTTTGTTAACTTTTGACTATACGGGCCGAGCCAGGGATTTACGGGAAAAGCGGGTTTTCGGTTGTCGGCGATTAAACTGCTTTCATTCGGCGTCTCATCAAAAATGTAAACATTTTTGAATACTACAAGTCTCATTCGTTCTAGTGGTGCAGAAATAATTTGAAAAATCGTTCGGGAAATCAGTTTACGCCCTGGGTACTTTCTTTTATACATTCGACTATACGGGCCAAGTTCGGGATTTACAGGAAATCCCGGGTTTTCGTTTGCCAGCGATTAAACTTCTTTTATTCAGCGTCTCATCAAAAATAAAAACATTTTTGAAAACTACAAGTCTCATGCATTTTAGTGGTGAAAAAAATAATTTAAAAAATCATTCGGAAAATCAGTTTACTCCCTGAGTACTTTCTTTGTATACTTTTGACTATACGGGCCGAGTACGGGATTTACGGGAAATCGCGGGTTTTCGTTTGCCGGCGATTAAACTTCTTTTATTCAGCGTCTTCTCAAAAATGAAAACATTTTTGAAAACTACAAGTCTCATGCGTTTTAGTGGTGAAAAAATAATTTAAAAAATCGTTCTGAAAATGAGTTTATTCACAGGGTACTTTCTTTGTATACATTCAACTATACGGGCCGAGCCAGGGATTTACGGGAAAAGCGGGTTTTCGGTTGTCGGCGATTAAATTGCTTTCATTCGGCGTCTCATCAAAAATGTAAACATTTTTGAATACTACAAGTCTCATTCGTTCTAGTGGTGCAGAAATAATTTGAAAAATCGTTCGAGAAATCAGTTTACGCCCTGGGTACTTTCTTTTATACATTCGACTATACGGGCCAAGTTCGGGATTTACAGGAAATCCCGGGTTTTCGTTTGCCAGCGATTAAATTTCTTTTATTCAGCGTCTCATCAAAAATGAAAACATTTTTAAAAACTGCAAGTCTCATGCGTTTTAGTGGTGAAAAGATAATTTAAAAAATCGTTTGGGAAATGAGTTTAGTCCTTGAGTTCTTTCTTTGTATTCTTTTGACTGTACGGGCCGAGTACCGGATTTACGGGAATTCGCGGGTTTTCGTTTGCCGGCGATTAAACTTCTTTTATTCAGCGTCTTCTCAAAAATGTAAACATTTTTGAAAACTACAAGTCTCATGCGTTTTAGTGGTGAAAAAATAATTTAAAAAATCGTTCTGAAAATGAGTTTATTCACAGGGTACTTTCTTTGTATACATCCAACTATACGGGCCGAGCCAGGGATTTACGCGAAAAGCGGGTTTTCGGTTGTCGGCGATTAAACTGCCTTCATTCGGCGTCTCATCAAAAATGTAAACATTTTTGAATACTACAAGTCTCATTCGTTCCAGTGGTGCAGAAATAATTTGAAAAATCGTTCGGAAAATCAGTTTACTCCATGGGTACTCTCTTTGTATACTTTTGATTATACGGGTCGTGTCCGGGATTTACGGGAAATCGTGGGTTTTCGTTTGCCGGCGATTAAACATGTTTTATTTAGCGTCTCATCAAAAATGAAAACATTTTTGAAAACTACAAGTCTCATGCGTTTTACTGGTGAAAAAATAATTTAAAATATCGTTCGGGAAATGAGTTTACTCCCTGAGTACTTTCTTTGTATACTTTTGACTATACGGGCCGACTGCGGGATTTACGGGAAATCGCGGGTTTTCGTTTGCCGGCGATTAAACTTCTTTTATTCAGCGTCTTCTCAAAAATGTAAACATTTTTGAAAACTACAAGTCTCATGCGTTTTAGTGGTGAAAAAATAATTTAAAAAATCGTTCTGAAAATGAGTTTATTCACAGGGTACTTTCTTTGTATACATTCAACTATACGGGCCGAGCCAGGGATTTACGGGAAAAGCGGGTTTTCGGTTGTCGGCGATTAAACTGCTTTCATTCGGCGTCTCATCAAAAATGTAAACATTTTTGAATACTACAAGTCTCATTCGTTCTAGTGGTGCAGAAATAATTTGAAAAATCGTTCGAGAAATCAGTTTACGCCCTGGGTACTTTCTTTTATACATTCGACTATACGGGCCAAGTTCGGGATTTACAGGAAATCCCAGGTTTTCTTTTGCCAGCGATTAAACTTCTTTTATTCAGCGTCTCATCAAAAATGAAAACATTTTTAAAAACTGCAAGTCTCATGCGTTTAAGTGGTGAAAAGATAATTTAAAAAATCGTTCGGGAAATGAGTTTACTCCCTGGGTACTTTCTTTGTATACTTTTGATTATACGGGTCGTTTCCGGGATTTACGGGAAATCGCGGATTTTCGTTTGCCGGCAAATAAACTTGTTTTATTTAGCTTCTCATCAAAAATGAAAACATTTTTGGAAACTACAAGTCTCATGCGTTTCAGCGGTGAAAAAATAATTTAAAATATCGTTCGGGAAATTAGTTTACTCCCTGAGTACTTTCTTTGTATACTTTTGACTATACGGCCGAGTACGGGATTTACGGGAAATCGCGGGTTTTCGTTTACCGGCGATTAAACTTCTTTTATTCAGCGTCTTCTCAGAAATGAAAACATTTTTGAAAACTACAAGTCTCATGCGTTTTAGTGGTGAAAAAATAATTTAAAAAATCGTTCTGAAAATGAGTTTATTCACGGGGTACTTTCTTTGTGTACATTCAACTATACGGGCCAAGCCAGGGATTTACGGGAAAAGCGGGTTTTCGGTTGTTGGCGATTAAACTGCTTTCATTCGGCGTCTTATCAAAAATGTAAACATTTTTGAATACTACAAGTCTCATGCGTTTTACTGGTGAAAAAATAATTTAAAATATCGTTCGGGAAATGAGTTTACTCCCTGAGTACTTTCTTTGTATACTTTTGACTATACGGGCCGAGTGCGGGATTTACGGGAAATCGCGGGTTTTCGTTTGCCGGCGATTAAACTTCTTTTATTCAGCGTCTTCTCAAAAATGTAAACATTTTTGAAAACTACAAGTCTCATGCGTTTTAGTGGTGAAAAAATAATTTAAAAAATCGTTCTGAAAATGAGTTTATTCACAGGGTACTTTCTTTGTATACATTCAACTATACGGGCCGAGCCAGGGATTTACGGGAAAAGCGGGTTTTCGGTTGTCGGCGATTAAACTGCTTTCATTCGGCGTCTCATCAAAAATGTAAACATTTTTGAATACTACAAGTCTCATTCGTTCTAGTGGTGCAGAAATAATTTGAAAAATCGTTCGAGAAATCAGTTTACGCCCTGGGTACTTTCTTTTATACATTCGACTATACGGGCCAAGTTCGGGATTTACAGGAAATCCCGGGTTTTCTTTTGCCAGCGATTAAACTTCTTTTATTCAGCGTCTCATCAAAAATGAAAACATTTTTAAAAACTGCAAGTCTCATGCGTTTAAGTGGTGAAAAGATAATTTAAAAAATCGTTCGGGAAATGAGTTTACTCCCTGGGTACTTTCTTTGTATACTTTTGATTATACGGGTCGTTTCCGGGATTTACGGGAAATCGCGGATTTTCGTTTGCCGGCGAATAAACTTGTTTTATTTAGCTTCTCATCAAAAATGAAAACATTTTTGGAAACTACAAGTCTCATGCGTTTCAGCGGTGAAAAAATAATTTAAAATATCGTTCGGGAAATTAGTTTACTCCCTGAGTACTTTCTTTGTATACTTTTGACTATACGGCCGAGTACGGGATTTACGGGAAATCGCGGGTTTTCGTTTACCGGCGATTAAACTTCTTTTATTCAGCGTCTTCTCAGAAATGAAAACATTTTTGAAAACTACAAGTCTCATGCGTTTTAGTGGTGAAAAAATAATTTAAAAAATCGTTCTGAAAATGAGTTTATTCACGGGGTACTTTCTTTGTGTACATTCAACTATACGGGCCAAGCCAGGGATTTACGGGAAAAGCGGGTTTTCGGTTGTTGGCGATTAAACTGCTTTCATTCGGCGTCTTATCAAAAATGTAAACATTTTTGAATACTACAAATCTCATTCGTTCTAGTGCTGCAGAATTAATTTGAAAAATCGTTCGGGAAATCAGTTTACGCCCTGGGTACTTTCTTTTATACATTCGACTATACGGGCCAAGTTCGGGATTTACAGGAAATCCCGGGTTTTCGTTTGCCAGCGATTAAACTTCTTTTATTCAGCGTCTTCTCAAAAATGTAAACATTTTTGAAAACTACAAGTCTCATGCGTTTTAGTGGTGAAAAAATAATTTAAAAAATCGTTCTGAAAATGAGTTTATTCACAGGGTACTTTCTTTGTATACATCCAACTATACGGGCCGAGCCAGGGATTTACGCGAAAAGCGGGTTTTCGGTTGTCGGCGATTAAACTGCCTTCATTCGGCGTCTCATCAAAAATGTAAACATTTTTGAATACTACAAGTCTCATTCGTTCCAGTGGTGCAGAAATAATTTGAAAAATCGTTCGGAAAATCAGTTTACTCCATGGGTACTCTCTTTGTATACTTTTGATTATACGGGTCGTGTCCGGGATTTACGGGAAATCGTGGGTTTTCGTTTGCCGGCGATTAAACATGTTTTATTTAGCGTCTCATCAAAAATGAAAACATTTTTGAAAACTACAAGTCTCATGCGTTTTACTGGTGAAAAAATAATTTAAAATATCGTTCGGGAAATGAGTTTACTCCCTGAGTACTTTCTTTGTATACTTTTGACTATACGGGCCGAGTGCGGGATTTACGGGAAATCGCGGGTTTTCGTTTGCCGGCGATTAAACTTCTTTTATTCAGCGTCTTCTCAAAAATGTAAACATTTTTGAAAACTACAAGTCTCATGCGTTTTAGTGGTGAAAAAATAATTTAAAAAATCGTTCTGAAAATGAGTTTATTCACAGGGTACTTTCTTTGTATACATTCAACTATACGGGCCGAGCCAGGGATTTACGGGAAAAGCGGGTTTTCGGTTGTCGGCGATTAAACTGCTTTCATTCGGCGTCTCATCAAAAATGTAAACATTTTTGAATACTACAAGTCTCATTCGTTCTAGTGGTGCAGAAATAATTTGAAAAATCGTTCGAGAAATCAGTTTACGCCCTGGGTACTTTCTTTTATACATTCGACTATACGGGCCAAGTTCGGGATTTACAGGAAATCCCGGGTTTTCTTTTGCCAGCGATTAAACTTCTTTTATTCAGCGTCTCATCAAAAATGAAAACATTTTTAAAAACTGCAAGTCTCATGCGTTTTAGTGGTGAAAAGATAATTTAAAAAATCGTTCGGGAAATGAGTTTACTCCCTGGGTACTTTCTTTGTATACTTTTGATTATACGGGTCGTTTCCGGGATTTACGGGAAATCGCGGATTTTCGTTTGCCGGCGAATAAACTTGTTTTATTTAGCGTCTCATCAAAAATGAAAACATTTTTGGAAACTACAAGTCTCATGCGTTTCAGCGGTGAAAAAATAATTTAAAATATCGTTCGGGAAATCAGTTTACGCCCTGGGTACTTTCTTTTATACATTCGACTATACGGGCCAAGTTCGGGATTTAAAGGAAATCCCGGGTTTTCGTTTGCCAGCGATTAAACTTCTTTTATTCAGCGTCTCATCAAAAATGAAAACATTTTTAAAAACTACAAGTCTCATGCGTTTTAGTGGTGAAAAGATAATTTAAAAAATCGTTCGGGAAATGAGTTTACTCCCTGGGTACTTTCTTTGTATACTTTTGATTATGCGGGTGGTTTCCGGGATTTACAGGAAATCGCGAATTTTCGTTTGCCGGCGAATAAACTTCTTTTATTTAGCGTCTCATCAAAAATGAAACCATTTTTTTAAAACTACAAGTTTCATGCGTTTTAGTGGTGAAAAAATAATTTAAAAAATCGTTCTGAAAATGAGTTTATTCACAGGGTACTTTCTTTGTATACATTCAACTATACAGGCCAAGCCAGGGATTTACGGGAAAAGCGGGTTTTCGGTTGTCGGCGATTAAACTTCTTTTATTCAGCCTCTTCTCAAAAATGAAAACATTTTTGAAAACTACAAGTCTCATGCGTTTTAGTGGTGAAAAAATAATTTAAAAAATCGTTCTGAAAATGAGTTTATTCACAGGGTACTTTCTTTGTATACTTTTGATTATACGGGTCGTTGTCGGGATTTACGGGAAATCGCGGGTTTTCGTTTGCCGGCGAATAAACTTGTTTTACTTAGCGTCTCATCAAAAATGAAAACATTTTTGAAAACTGCAAGTCTCATGCGTTTCAGCGGTGAAACAATAATTTAAAATATCGTTCGGGAAATAAGTTTACTCCCTGAGTACTTTCTTTGTATACTTTTGACTATACGGGCCGAGTACGGGATTTACGGGAAATCGCGGGTTTTCGTTTACCGGCGATTAAACTTCTTTTATTCAGCCTCTTCTCAAAAATGAAAACATTTTTGAAAACTACAAGTCTCATGCGTTTTAGTGGTGAAAAAATAATTTAAAAAATCGTTCTGAAAATGAGTTTATTCACAGGGTACTTTCTTTGTATACATTCAACTATACGGGCCAAGCCAGGAATTTACGGGAAAAGCGGGTTCTCGGTTGTCGGCGATTAAACTGCTTTCATTCGGCGTCTCATCAAAAATGTAAACATTTTTGAATACTACAAGTCTCATTCGTTCTAGTGCTGCAGAATTAATTTAAAAAATCGTTCGGGAAATCAGTTTACGCCCTGGGTACTTTCTTTTATACATTCGACTATACGGGCCAAGTTCGGGATTTACAGGAAATCCCGGGTTTTCGTTTGCCAGCGATTAAACTTCTTTTATTCAGCGTCTCATCAAAAATGAAAACATTTTTAAAAACTACAAGTCTCATGCGTTTTAGTGGTGAAAAGATAATTTAAAATATCGTTCGGGAAATCAGTTTACGCCCTGGGTACTTTCTTTTATACATTCGACTATACGGGCCAAGTTCGGGATTTAAAGGAAATCCCGGGTTTTCGTTTGCCAGCGATTAAACTTCTTTTATTCAGCGTCTCATCAAAAATGAAAACATTTTTAAAAACTACAAGTCTCATGCGTTTTAGTGGTGAAAAGATAATTTAAAAAATCGTTCGGGAAATGAGTTTACTCCCTGGGTACTTTCTTTGTATACTTTTGATTATGCGGGTGGTTTCCGGGATTTACAGGAAATCGCGAATTTTCGTTTGCCGGCGAATAAACTTCTTTTATTTAGCGTCTCATCAAAAATGAAACCATTTTTTTAAAACTACAAGTTTCATGCGTTTTAGTGGTGAAAAAATAATTTAAAAAATCGTTCTGAAAATGAGTTTATTCACAGGGTACTTTCTTTGTATACATTCAACTATACAGGCCAAGCCAGGGATTTACGGGAAAAGCGGGTTTTCGGTTGTCGGCGATTAAACTTCTTTTATTCAGCCTCTTCTCAAAAATGAAAA
The DNA here is from genome assembly GCF_029227915.1 of Hydractinia symbiolongicarpus. Taxonomy (NCBI): domain Eukaryota; kingdom Metazoa; phylum Cnidaria; class Hydrozoa; order Anthoathecata; family Hydractiniidae; genus Hydractinia; species Hydractinia symbiolongicarpus. The sequence continues at coordinate 1,449,051 of NC_079886.1, forward strand.
CATTTTTGAAAACTACAAGTCTCATGCGTTTTAGTGGTGAAAAAATAATTTAAAAAATCGTTCTGAAAATGAGTTTATTCACAGGGTACTTTCTTTGTATACTTTTGATTATACGGGTCGTTGTCGGGATTTACGGGAAATCGCGGGTTTTCGTTTGCCGGCGAATAAACTTGTTTTACTTAGCGTCTCATCAAAAATGAAAACATTTTTGAAAACTGCAAGTCTCATGCGTTTCAGCGGTGAAACAATAATTTAAAATATCGTTCGGGAAATAAGTTTACTCCCTGAGTACTTTCTTTGTATACTTTTGACTATACGGGCCGAGTACGGGATTTACGGGAAATCGCGGGTTTTCGTTTACCGGCGATTAAACTTCTTTTATTCAGCCTCTTCTCAAAAATGAAAACATTTTTGAAAACTACAAGTCTCATGCGTTTTAGTGGTGAAAAAATAATTTAAAAAATCGTTCTGAAAATGAGTTTATTCACAGGGTACTTTCTTTGTATACATTCAACTATACGGGCCAAGCCAGGAATTTACGGGAAAAGCGGGTTCTCGGTTGTCGGCGATTAAACTGCTTTCATTCGGCGTCTCATCAAAAATGTAAACATTTTTGAATACTACAAGTCTCATTCGTTCTAGTGCTGCAGAATTAATTTAAAAAATCGTTCGGGAAATCAGTTTACGCCCTGGGTACTTTCTTTTATACATTCGACTATACGGGCCAAGTTCGGGATTTACAGGAAATCCCGGGTTTTCGTTTGCCAGCGATTAAACTTCTTTTATTCAGCGTCTCATCAAAAATGAAAACATTTTTAAAAACTACAAGTCTCATGCGTTTTAGTGGTGAAAAGATAATTTAAAAAATCGTTCGGGAAATGAGTTTACTCCCTGGGTACTTTCTTTGTATACTTTTGATTATGCGGGTGGTTTCCGGGATTTACAGGAAATCGCGGATTTTCGTTTGCCGGCGAATAAACTTGTTTTATTTAGCGTCTCATCAAAAATGAAACCATTTTTGAAAACTACAAGTTTCATGCGTTTTAGTGGTGAAAAAATAATTTAAAAAATCGTTCTGAAAATGAGTTTATTCACAGGGTACTTTCTTTGTATACATTCAACTATACGGGCCAAGCCAGGGATTTACGGGAAAAGCGGGTTTTCGGTTGTCGGCGATTAAACTGCTTTCATTCGGCGTCTCATCAAAAATGTAAACATTTTTGAATACTACAAGTCTCATTCGTTCTAGTGGTGAAAAGATAATTTAAAAAATCGATCGGGAAATGAGTTTACTCCCTGGGTACTTTCTTTGTATACTTTTGATTATACGGGTCGTGTCCGGGATTTACGGGAAATCGCGGGTTTTCGTTTGCCGGCGAATAAACTTGTTTTACTTAGCGTCTCATCAAAAATGAAAACATTTTTGAAAACTGCAAGTCTCATGCGTTTCAGCGGTGAAACAATAATTTAAAATATCGTTCGGGAAATAAGTTTACTCCCTGAGTACTTTCTTTGTATACTTTTGACTATACGGGCCGAGTACGGGATTTACGGGAAATCGCGGGTTTTCGTTTACCGGCGATTAAACTTCTTTTATTCAGCCTCTTCTCAAAAATGAAAACATTTTTGAAAACTACAAGTCTCATGCGTTTTAGTGGTGAAAAAATAATTTAAAAAATCGTTCTGAAAATGATTTTATTCACAGGGTACTTTCTTTGTATACATTCAACTATACGGGCCAAGCCAGGAATTTACGGGAAAAGCGGGTTTTCGGTTGTCGGCGATTAAACTGCTTTCATTCGGCGTCTCATCAAAAATGTAAACATTTTTGAATACTACAAGTCTCATTCGTTCTAGTGCTGCAAAATTAATTTGAAAAATCGTTCGGGAAATCAGTTTACTCCCTGGGTACTTTCTTGTATACATTCGACTATACGGGCCAAGTTCGGGATTTACAGGAAATCCCGGGTTTACGTTTGCCGGAGATCAAACTTCTTTCATTCAGCGTCTCATCAAAAATGAAAACATTTTTGAAAACTGCAAGTCTCATGCGTTTTAGTGGTGAAAAAATAATTTAAAATATCGTTCGGGAAATGAGTTTACTCCCTGAGTACTTTCTTTGTATACTTTTGACTATACGGGCCGAGTACGGGATTTACGGGAAATCGCGAGTTTTCGTTTGCCGGCGATTAAACTTCTTTTATTCAGCGTCTTCTCTAAAATGAAAACATTTTTGAAAACTACAAGTCTTATGCGTTTTAGTGGTTAAAAAATAATTTAAAAAATCGTTCTGAAAATGAGTTTATTCACAGGGTACTTTCTTTGTATACATTCAACTATACGGGCCAAGCCAGGGATTTACGGGAAAAGCGGGTTTTCGGTTGTCGGCGATTAAACTGCTTTCATTCGGCGTCTCATCAAAAATGTAAACATTTTTGAATACTACAAGCCTCATTCGTTCTAGTGGTGCAGAAATAATTTGAAAAATCGTTCAGGAAATCAGTTTACTCCCTGGGTACTTTCTTTTTTACATTCGACTATACGGGCCAAGTTCGGGATTTACAGGAAAGCCCGGGTTTTCGCTTGCCCGCGATTAAACTTCTTTTATTCAGCGTCTCATCAAAAATGAAAACATATTTGAAAACTACAAGTCTCATGCGTTTTAGTGGTGAAAAGATAATTTAAAAAATCGTTCGGGAAATGAGTTTACTCCCTGGGTACTTTCTTTGTATACTTTTGACTATACGGCCGAGTACGGGATTTACGGGAAATCGCGGGATTTCGTTTACCGGCGAATAAACTTGTTTTACTTAGCGTCTCATCAAAAATGAAAACATTTTTGAAAACTACAAGTCTCATGCGTTTTAGTGGTAAAAAAAAAATAATTTAAAAAATCGTTCTGAAAATGAGTTTATTCACAGGGTACTTTCTTTGTATACATTCAACTATACGGGCCAAGTTCGGGATTTACAGGAAAAGCGGGTTTTCGGTTGTCGGCAATTAAACTGCTTTCATTCGGGGTCTCATCAAAAATGTAAACATTTTTGAATACTACAAGTCTTATTCGTTCTAGTGGTGCAGAAATAATTTAAAAAATCGTTCGGGAAATCAGTTTACTCCCTGGGTACTTTCTTTTATACATTCGACTATATGGGCCAAGTTCGGGATTTACAGGAAAGCCCGGGTTTTCGTTTGCCCGCGATTAAACTTCTTTTATTCAGCGTCTCATCAAAAATGAAAACATTTTTGAAAACTACAAGTCTCATGCGTTTTAGTGGTGAAAAGATAATTTAAATAATCGATCGGGAAATGAGTTTACTCCCTGGGTACTTTCTTTGTATACTTTTGATTATACGGGTCGTGTCCGGGATTTACGAGAAATCGCGGGTTTTCGTTTGCCGGCGAACAAACTTGTTTTACTTAGCGTCTCATCAAAAATGAAAACATTTTTGAAAACTACAAGTCTCATGCGTTTCAGCGGTGAAAAAATAATTTAAAATATCGTTCGGGAAATAAGTTTACTCCCTGAGTACTTTCTTTGTATACTTTTGACTATACGGGCCGAGTACGGGATTTACGGGAAATCGCGGGTTTTCGTTTACCGGAGATCAAACTTCTTTCATTCAGCGTCTCATTAAAAATGAAAACATTTTTGAAAACTAACAATCTCATTCGTTTTAGTGGTGAAAAAATAATTTAAAACATCGTTCGGGAAATGAGTTTACTCCCTTTGTATACTTTTGACTATACGGGCAGAGTCCGGGATTTACGGGAAATCGCGGGTGTCTTTTTCCCGGCGATTAAACTTCCTTCATTCAGCGTCTCATCAAAAATGAAAATATTTTTAAAAACTACAAGTCTCATGCGATTTAGTGGTGAAAAAGTAATTTAAAAAATCGCTCGGGAAATGAGTTTACTCACAGGGCACTTTCTTTATATACATTCGACTATACGGGCCAAGCCCGGGATTTACGGGAAATCGCGCGTTTTCGTTTGCCGGCGATTAAACTTCTTTTATTTAGCGTCTCATCAAAAATGAAAACATTTTTGAAAACTACAAATCTCATGCGTTTTAATGGTGAAAAAATAATTTAAAAAATCGTTCGGGAAATGAGTTTACTCCTTGAGTACTATCTTTGTATACTTTTGACTATACGTGCCGAGTACCGGATTTACGGGAAATTGCGGGTTTTCGTTTGCCGGAGATCAAACTTCTTTCATTCAGCGTCTCATTAAAAATAAAAACATTTTTGAAAACTAACAATCTCATGCGTTTTAGTGGTGAAAAAATAATTTAAAAGATCGTTCGGGAAATGAGTTTACTCCCTTTGTATACTTTTGACTATACGGGCAGAGTCCGGGATTTACGGGAAATCGCGGGTGTCTTTTTCCCGGCGATTAAACTTCCTTCATTCAGCGTCTCATCAAAAATGAAAATATTTTTAAAAAATACAAGTCTCATGCGATTTAGTGGTGAAAAAGTAATTTAAAAAATCGCTCGGGAAATGAGTTTACTCACAGGGTACTTTCTTTATATACATTCGACTATACGGGCCAAGCCCGGGATTTACGGGAAATCGCGGGTTTTCGTTTGCCGGCGATTAAACTTCTTTTATTTAGCGTCTCATCAAAAATGAAAACATTTTTGAAAACTACAAATCTCATGCGTTTTAATGGTGAAAAAATAATTTAAAAAATCGTTCGGGAAATGAGTTTACTCCTTGAGTACTATCTTTGTATACTTTTGACTATACGGGCCGAGTACCGGATTTACGGGAAATTGCAGGTTTTCGTTTGCCGGAGATCAAACTTCTTTCATTCAGCGTCTCATTAAAAATGAAAACATTTTTGAAAACTAACAATCTCATGCGTTTTAGTGGTGAAAAAATAATTTAAAAGATCGTTCGGGAAATGAGTTTACTCCCTTTGTATACTTTTGACTATACGGGCAGAGTCCGGGATTTACGGGAAATCGCGGGTGTCTTTTTCCCGGCGATTAAACTTCCTTCATTCAGCGTCTCATTAAAAATGAAAATATTTTTAAAAACTACAAGTCTCATGCGATTTAGTGGTGAAAAAGTAATTTAAAAAATCGCTCGGGAAATGAGTTTACTCACAGGGTACTTTCTTTATATACATTCGACTATACGGGCCAAGCCCGGGATTTACGGGAAATCGCGGGTTTTCGTTTGCCGGCGATTAAACTTCTTTTATTTAGCGTCTCATCAAAAATGAAAACATTTTTAAAAACTACAAATCTCATGCGTTTTAATGGTGAAAAAATAATTTAAAAAATCGTTCGGGAAATGAGTTTACTCCTTGAGTACTTTCTTTGTATACTTTTGACTATACGGACCGAGTACCGGATTTACGGGAAATCGCGGGTTTTCGTTTGCCGGAGATCAAACTTCTTTCATTCAGTGTCTCATTAAAAATGAAACATTTTTGAAAACTAACAATCTCATGCGTTTTAGTGGTGAAAAAATAATTTAAAAGATCGTTCGGGAAATGAGTTTACTCCCTTTGTATACTTTTGACTATACGGGCCGAGTACCGGATTTACGGGAAATCGCGGGTTTTCGTTTGCCGGCGATTAAACTTCTTAAATTCAGCGTCTTATCAAAAATGAAAACATTTTTGAAAACTACAAGTCTAATGCGTTTTAGTGGTAAAAAAATAATTTAAAATATTGTTGGGGAAATAAGTTTACTCCCTGAGTACTTTCTTTATATACATTCGACTATGCGGGCTAAGCCCGGGATTTACAGGAAATCCCGGGTTTTCGTTTGCCGGCGATTAAACTTCTTTTATTTAGCGTCTCATCAAAAATGAAAACATTTTTGAAAACTAACAATCTCATGCGTTTTAGTGGTGAAAAAATAATTTAAAAGATCGTTCGGGAAATGAGTTTACTCCCTTTGTATACTTTTGACTATACGGGCAGAGTCCGGGATTTACGGGAAATCGCGGGTGTCTTTTTCCCGGCGATTAAACTTCCTTCATTCAGCGTCTCATCAAAAATGAAAATATTTTTAAAAACTACAAGTCTCATGCGATTTAGTGGTGAAAAAGTAATTTAAAAAATCGCTCGGGAAATGAGTTTACTCACAGGGTACTTTCTTTATATACATTCGACTATACGGGCCAAGCCCGGGATTTACGGGAAATCGCGGGTTTTCGTTTGCCGGCGATTAAACTTCTTTTATTTAGCGTCTCATCAAAAATGAAAACATTTTTGAAAACTACAAATCTCATGCGTTTTAATGGTGAAAAAATAATTTAAAAAATCGTTCGGGAAATGAGTTTACTCCTTGAGTACTATCTTTGTATACTTTTGACTATACGGGCCGAGTACCGGATTTACGGGAAATTGCGGGTTTTCGTTTGCCGGAGATCAAACTTCTTTCATTCAGCGTCTCATTAAAAATGAAAACATTTTTGAAAACTAACAATCTCATGCGTTTTAGTGGTGAAAAAATAATTTAAAAGATCGTTCGGGAAATGAGTTTACTCCCTTTGTATACTTTTGACTATACGGGCAGAGTCCGGGATTTACGGGAAATCGCGGGTGTCTTTTTCCCGGCGATTAAACTTCCTTCATTCAGCGTCTCATTAAAAATGAAAATATTTTTAAAAACTACAAGTCTCATGCGATTTAGTGGTGAAAAAGTAATTTAAAAAATCGCTCGGGAAATGAGTTTACTCACAGGGTACTTTCTTTATATACATTCGACTATACGGGCCAAGCCCGGGATTTACGGGAAATCGCGGGTTTTCGTTTGCCGGCGATTAAACTTCTTTTATTTAGCGTCTCATCAAAAATGAAAACATTTTTAAAAACTACAAATCTCATGCGTTTTAATGGTGAAAAAATAATTTAAAAAATCGTTCGGGAAATGAGTTTACTCCTTGAGTACTTTCTTTGTATACTTTTGACTATACGGACCGAGTACCGGATTTACGGGAAATCGCGGGTTTTCGTTTGCCGGAGATCAAACTTCTTTCATTCAGTGTCTCATTAAAAATGAAACATTTTTGAAAACTAACAATCTCATGCGTTTTAGTGGTGAAAAAATAATTTAAAAGATCGTTCGGGAAATGAGTTTACTCCCTTTGTATACTTTTGACTATACGGGCCGAGTACCGGATTTACGGGAAATCGCGGGTTTTCGTTTGCCGGCGATTAAACTTCTTAAATTCAGCGTCTTATCAAATATGAAAACATTTTTGAAAACTACAAGTCTAATGCGTTTTAGTGGTAAAAAAATAATTTAAAATATCGTTGGGGAAATAAGTTTACTCCCTGAGTACTTTCTTTATATACATTCGACTATGCGGGCTAAGCCCGGGATTTAGGGGAAATCGCGGGTTTTCGTTTGCCGGCGATTAAACTTCTTTTATTCAACGTCTTCTCAGAAATGAAAACATTTTTGAAAACTACAAGTCTCATGCGTTTTAGTGGTGAAAAAATAATTTAAAAAATCGTTCGGGAAATGAGTTTACTCCTTGAGTACTTTCTTTGTATACTTTTGACTATACGGGCCGAGTACCGGATTTACGGGAAATCGCGGGTTTTCGTTTGCCGGCGATTAAACTTGTTTTATTTAGCGTCTCATCAAAAATGAAAACAATGTTAAAAACTACAAGTCTCATGCGTTTTAGTGGTGAAAAAATAATTTAAAATATCGTTCGGGAAATGAGTTTACTCCCTGGGTACTTTCTTTGTATACTTTTGACTATATGGGCCATGTTCGGGATTTACAGGAAATCCCGGGTTTACGTTTGCCGGAGATCAACCTTCTTTCATTCAGCGTCTCATTAAAAATGAAAACATTTTTGAAAACTAACAATCTCATGCGTTTTAATGGTGAAAAAATAATTTAAAAAATCGTTCGGGAAATGAGTTTACTCCTTGAGTACTTTCTTTGTATACTTTTGACTATACGGGCCGAGTACCGGATTTACGGGAAATCGCGGGTTTTCGTTTGCCGGCGATTAAACTTCTCAAATTCAGCGTCTTATCAAAAATGAAAACATTTTTGAAAACTACAAGTCTCATGCGTTTTAGTGGTGAAAAAATAATTTAAAAAATCATTCGGGAAATCAGTTTACTCGCTGGGAACTTTTTTTACTTTTGACTATACGGGCCGAGTACCGGATTTACGGGAAATCGCGGGTTTTCGTTTGCCGGCAATTAAACTTCCTTCATTCAGCGTGTCATCAAAAATGAAAATATTTTTAAAAACTACAAGTCTCATGCGATTTAGTGGTGAAAAAATAATTTAAAAAATCGCTCGGGAAATGAGTTTACTCACAGGGTACTTTCTTTATATACATTCGACTATACGGCCCAAGCCCGGGATTTACGGGAAATCGCGGGTTTTCGTTTGCCGGCGATTAAATTTCTTTTATTTAGCGTCTCATCAAAAATGAAAACATTTTTGAAAACTAAAAATCTCATGCGTTTTAATGGTGAAAAAATAATTTAAAAAATCGTTCGGGAAATGAGTTTACTCCTTGAGTACTTTCTTTGTATACTTTTGACTATACGGGCCAAGTTCGGGATTTACAGGAAATCCCGGGTTTACGTTTGCCGGAGATCAAACTTCTTTCATTCAGCGTCTCATCAAAAATGAAAACATTTTTGAAAACTACAAATCTCATGCGTTTTAATGGTGAAAAAATAATTTAAAAAATCGTTCGGGAAATGAGTTTACTCCCTTTGTATACTTTTGACTATACGGGCAGAGTCCGGGATTTACGGGAAATCGCGGGTGTCTTTTTCCCGGCGATTAAACTTCCTTCATTCAGCGTCTCATCAAAAATGAAAATATTTTTAAAAACTACAAGTCTCATGCGATTTAGTGGTGAAAATGTAATTTAAAAAATCGCTCGGGAAATGAGTTTACTCACAGGGTACTTTCTTTATATACATTCGACTATACGGGCCAAGCCCGGGATTTACGGGAAATCGCGGGTTTTCGTTTGCCGGCAATTAAACTTCTTTTATTTAGCGTCTCATCAAAAATGAAAACATTTTTAAAAACTACAAATCTCATGCGTTTTAATGGTGAAAAAATAATTTAAAAATACGTTCGGGAAATGAGTTTACTCCTTGAGTACTTTCTTTGTATACTTTTGACTATACGGGCCGAGTACCGGATTTACGGGAAATCGCGGGTTTTCGTTTGCCGGCGATTAAACTTCTTAAATTCAGAGTCTTATCATAAATGAAAACATTTTTGAAAACTACAAGTCTCATGCGTTTTAGTGGTGAAAAAATAATTTAAAATATCGTTGGGGAAATAAGTTTACTCCCTGAGTACTTTCTTTATATACATTCGACTATGCGGGCTAAGCCCGGGATTTACGGGAAATCGCGGGTTTTCGTTTGCCGGCGATTAAACTTCTTTTATTCAGCGTCTTCTTAGAAATGAAATCATTTTTGAAAACTACAAGTCTCATGCGTTTTAGTGGTGAAAAAATAATTTAAAAAATCGTTCGGGAAATGAGTTTACTCACAGGGTACTTTCTTTATATACTTTCGACTATGCGGGCCAAGCCCGGGATTTACGGGAAATCGCGGGTTTTCGTTTGCCGGCGATTAAACTTCTTTTATTTAGCGTCTCATCAAAAATGAAAACATTTTTGAAAACTACAAGTCTCATGCGTTTTAGTGGTGAAAAAATAATTTAAAAAATCGTTCGGGAAATGAGTTTACTCCATGGGTACTCTCTTTGTATACTTTTGATTATACGGGTCGTGTCCGGGATTTACGGGAAATCGCGGGTTTTCGTTTGCCGGCGATTAAACTTGTTTTATTTAGCGTCTCATCAAAAATGAAAACAATGTTAAAAACTACAAGTCTCATGCGTTTTAGTGGTGAAAAAATAATTTAAAATATCGTTCGGGAAATGAGTTTACTCCCTGGGTACTTTCTTTGTATACTTTTGACTATATGGGCCATGTTCGGGATTTACAGGAAATCCTGGGTTTACGTTTGCCGGAGATCAAGCTTCTTTCATTCAGCGTCTCATTAAAAATGAAAACATTTTTGAAAACTAACAATCTCATGCGTTTTAATGGTGAAAAAATAATTTAAAAAATCGTTCGGGAAATGAGTTTACTCCCTTTGTATTCTTTTGACTATACGGGCAGAGTTCGGGATTTACGGGAAATCGCGGGTGTCTTTTTCCCGGCGATTAAACTTCCTTCATTCAGCGTCTCATCAAAAATGAAAATATTTTTAAAAACTACAAGTCTCATGCGATTTAGTGGTGAAAAAGTAATTTAAAAAATCGCTCGGGAAATGAGTTTACTCACAGGGTACTTTCTTTATATACATTCGACTATACGGGCCAAGCCCGGGATTAACGGGAAATCGCGGGTTTTCGTTTGCCGGCGATTAAACTTCTTTTATTTAGCGTCTCATCAAAAATGAAAACATTTTTGAAAACTACAAATCTCATGCGTTTTAATGGTGCAAAAATAATTTAAAAAATCGTTAGGGAAATAAGTTTACTCCCTTTGTATACTTTTGACTATACGGGCAGAGTCCGGGATTTACGGGACATCGCGGGTTTTCGTTTGCCGGCGATTAAACTTCTTTTATTCAGCGTTTTCTAAGAAATGAAAATATTTTTGAAAACTACAAGTCTCATGCGTTTTAGTGGTGAAAAAATAATTTAAAAAATCGTTCGGGAAATGAGTTTACTCCCTGGGTACTCTCTTTGTATACTTTTGATTATACGGGTCGTGTCCGGGATTTACTGGGAATCGCGGGTTTTCGTTTGCCGGCGATTAAACTTGTTTTATTTAGCGTCTCATCAAAAATGAAAACAATGTTGAAAAACTACAAGTCTCATGCGTTTTAGTGGTAAAAAATAATTTACAATATCGTTGGGGAAATAAGTTTACTCCCTGAGTACTTTCTTTATATACATTCGACTATGCGGGCTAAGCCCGGGATTTACGGGAAATCGCGGGTTATCGTTTGCCGGCGATTAAACTTCTTTTATTTAGCGTTTTCTCAGAAATGAAGACATTTTTGAAAACTACAAGTCTCATGCGTTTTAGTGGTGAAAAAATAATTTAAAAAATCGTTCGGGAAATGAGTTTACTCCTTGGGTACTCTCTTTGTATACTTTTGATTATACGGGTCGTGTCCGGGATTTACTGGGAATCGCGGGTTTTCGTTTGCCGGCGATTAAACTTGTTTTATTTAGCGTCTCATCAAAAATGAAAACAATGTTGAAAACTACAAGTCTCCTGCGTTTTAATGGTGAAAAAATAATTTAAAATATCGTTCGGGAAATGAGTTTACTCCCTGGGTACTTTCTTTGTATACTTTTGACTATATGGGCCATGTTCGGGATTTACAGGAAATCCTGGGTTTACGTTTGCCGGAGATCAAACTTCTTTCACTCAGCGTCTCATTAAAAATGAAAACATTTTTGAAAAGTAACAATCTCATGCGTTTTAATGGTGAAAAAATAATTTAAAAAATCGTTCGGGAAATGAGTTTACTCCCTTTGTATAATTTTGACTATACGGGCAGAGTCCGGGATTTACGGGAAATCGCGGGTGTCTTTTTCCCGGCGATTAAACTTCCTTCATTCAGCGTCTGATCAAAAATGAAAATATTTTTAAAAACTACAAGTCTCATGCGATTTAGTGGTGAAAAAGTAATTTAAAAAATCGCTCGGGAAATGAGTTTACTCACAGGGTACTTTCTTTATATACATTCGACTATACGGGCCAAGCCCGGGATTTACGGGAAATCGAGGGTTTTCGTTTGCCGGCGATTAAACTTCTTTTATTTAGCGTCTCATCAAAAATGAAAACATTTTTGAAAACTACAAATCTCATGCGTTTTAATGGTGAAAAAATAATTTAAAAAATCGTTCGGGAAACGAGTTTACTCCTTGAGTACTTTCTTTGTATACTTTTGACTATACGGGCCGAGTACCGGATTTACGGGAAATCGCGGGTTTTCGTTTGCCGGCGATTAAACTTCTTAAATTCAGCGTCTTATCAAAAATGAAAACATTTTTGAAAACTACAAGTCTCATGCGTTTTAGTGGTGAAAAGATAATTTAAAAAATCGTTCTGAAAATGAGTTTACTCACAGGGTACTTTCTTTGTATACATTCGACTATATGGGCCAAGCCCGGGATTTACAGGAAATCGCGGGTTTTCGTTTGCCGGCGATTAAACTTCTTTTATTCTGCGTCTCATCAAAAATAAAAACATTTTTGAAAACTAAAAGTCTCATGCGTTTTAGTAGTGAAAAAATTATTTAAAAAATCATTCGGGAAATCAGTTTACTCGCTGGGAACTTTTTTTATGTACTTTTGACTATACGGGCCGAGTACCGGATTTACGGGAAATCGCGGGTTTTCGTTTGCCGGCGATTAAACTTCCTTCATTCAGCGTCTCATCAAAAATGAAAATATTTTTAAAAACTAAAAGTCTCATGCGATTTAGTGGTGAAAAAATACTTTAAAAAATCGCTCGGGAAATGAGTTTACTCACAGGGTACTTTCATTATATACATTCGACTATACGGGCCAAGCCCGGGATTTACGGGAAATCGCGGGTTTTCGTTTGCCGGCGATTAAACTTCTTTTATTTAGCGTCTCATCAAAAATGAAAACATTTTTGAAAACTACAAATCTCATGCGTTTTAATGGTGAAAAAATAATTTAAAAAATCGTTCGGGAAATGAGTTTACTCCTTGAGTACTTTCTTTGTATACTTTTGACTATACGGGCCGAGTACCGGATTTACGCGAAATCGCGGGTTTTCGTTTGCAGGCGATTAAACTTCTTAAATTCAGCGTCTTATCAAAAATGAAAACATTTTTGAAAACTACAAGTCTCATGCGTTTTAGTGGTGAAAAAATAATTTAAAAAATCGTTCTGAAAATGAGTTTACTCACAGGGTACTTTCAGTGTATACATTCGTCTATAGGGGCCAAGACCGGGATTTACAGGAAATCGCGGGTTTTCGTTTGCCGGCGATTAAACTTCTTTTATTCAGCGTCTCATCAAAAATGAAAACATTTTTGAAAACTATAAATCTCATGCGTTTTAATGGTGAAAAAATAATTTAAAAAATCGTTCTGAAAATGAGTTTACTCACAGGGTACTTTCTTTGTATACATTCGACTATATGGGCCAAGCCCGGGATTTACAGGAAATCGCGGGTTTTCGTTTGCCGGCGATTAAACTTCTTTTATTCTGCGTCTCATCAAAAATAAAAACATTTTTGAAAACTAAAAGTCTCATGCGTTTTAGTAGTGAAAAAATTATTTAAAAAATCATTCGGGAAATCAGTTTACTCGCTGGGAACTTTTTTTATGTACTTTTGACTATACGGGCCGAGTACCGGATTTACGGGAAATCGCGGGTTTTCGTTTGCCGGCGATTAAACTTCCTTCATTCAGCGTCTCATCAAAAATGAAAATATTTTTAAAAACTAAAAGTCTCATCCGATTTAGTGGTGAAAAAATACTTTAAAAAATCGCTCGGGAAATGAGTTTACTCACAGGGTACTTTCATTATATACATTCGACTATACGGGCGAAGCCCGGGATTTACGGGAAATCGCGGGTTTTCGTTTGCCGGCGATTAAACTTCTTTTATTTAGCGTCTCATCAAAAATGAAAACATTTTTGAAAACTACAAATCTCATGCGTTTTAATGGTGAAAAAATAATTTAAAAAATCGTTCGGGAAATGAGTTTACTCCTTGAGTACTTTCTTTGTATACTTTTGACTATACGGGCCGAGTACCGGATTTACGCGAAATCGCGGGTTTTCGTTTGCAGGCGATTAAACTTCTTAAATTCAGCGTCTTATCAAAAATGAAAACATTTTTGAAAACTACAAGTCTCATGCGTTTTAGTGGTGAAAAAATAATTTAAAAAATCGTTCTGAAAATGAGTTTACTCACAGGGTACTTTCATTGTATACATTCGTCTATAGGGGCCAAGCCCGGGATTTACAGGAAATCGCGGGTTTTCGTTTGCCGGCGATTAAACTTCTTTTATTCAGCGTCTCATCAAAAATGAAAACATTTTTGAAAACTAAAAGTCTCATGCGATTTAGTGGTGAAAAAATAATTTAAAAAATCGCTCGGGAAATGAGTTTACTCACAGGGTACTTTCTTTATATACATTCGCCTATACGGGCCAAGCCCGGGATTTACGGGAAATCGCGGGTTTTCGTTTGCCGGCGATTAAACTTTTTTTATTTAGCGTCTCATCAAAAATGAAAACATTTTTGAAAACTACAAGTCTCATGCGTTTTAGTGGTGAAAAAATAATTTAAAAAATCGTTCGGGAAATGAGTTTACTCCTTGAGTACTTTCTTTGTATACTTTTGACTATACGGGCCGAGTACCGGATTTACGGGAAATCGCGGGTTTTCGTTTGCCGGCGATTAAACTTCTTAAATTCAGCGTCTTATCAAAAATGAAAACATTTTTGAAAACTACAAGTCTCATGCGTTTTAGTGGTGAAAAAATAATTTAAAAAATCGTTCTGAAAATGAGTTTACTCACAGGGTACTTTCTTTGTATACATTCGACTATAGGGGCCAAGCCCGGGATTTACAGGAAATCGCGGGTTCTCGTTTGGCGGCGATTAAACTTCTTTTATTCAGCGTCTCATCAAATATGAAAACATTTTTGAAAACTACAAGTCTCATGCGTTTTAGTAGTGAAAAAATAATTTAAAAAATCATTCGGGAAATCAGTTTACTCGCTGGGAACTTTTTTTATGTACTTTTGACTATACGGGCCGAGTACCGGATTTACGGGAAATCGCGGGTTTTCGTTTGCCGGCGATTAAACTTCTTAAATTCAGCGTCTTATCAAAAATGAAAACATTTTTGAAAACTACAAGTCTCATGCGTTTTAGTGGTGAAAAAATAATTTAAATAATTTTTCTGAAAATGAGTTTACTCACAGGGTACTTTCTTTGTATACATTCGACTATAGGGGCCAAGCCCGGGATTTACGGGAAATCGCGGGTTTTCGTTTGCCGGCGATTAAACTTCTTTTATTCAGCGTCTCATCAAAAATGAAAATATTTTTGAAAACTACAAGTCTCATGCGTTTTAGTAGTGAAAAAATAATTTAAAAAATCATTCGGGAAATCAGTTTACTCCCTGGGTACTTTTTTATGTACTTTTGACTATACGGGCCGAGTACGGGATTTACGGGAAATCGCGGGTTTTCGTTTGCCGGCGATTAAACTTCTTTTATTCAGCGTCTCATCAAAAATGAAAATATTTTTGAAAACTAAAAGTCTCATGCGTTTTAGTGGTGAAAAAATAATTTAAAAAATCGTTCGGGAAATGAGTTTACTCCCTGGGTACTTTTTTATGTACTTTTGACTATACGGACCGAGTACGGGATTTACGGGAAATCGCGGGTTTTCGTTTGCCGGCGATTAAACTTCTTTTATTTAGCGTCTCATCAAAAATGAAAATATTTTTGAAAACTACAAGTCTCATCCGTTTTAGTGATTAAAAAATAATTTACAAAATCGTTCGGGAAATGAGTTTACTCCTTGGGTACTTTCTTTTATACATTCGACTATACGGGCCAAGTCCGGGATTTACAGGAAATCGCGGGTTTTCGTTTGCCGACGATTAAACTTCTTTTATTCAGCGTCTCATCAAAAATGAAAACATTTTTGAAAACTACAAGTCTCATGCGTTTTAGTGGTGAAAAAATAATTTAAAAAATCGTTCGGGAAATGAATTTACTCCCTGGGAACTTTCTTTGTATACTTTTGACTATACGGGCCGAGTCCGGGATTTACGGGAAATCGCGGGTTTTCGTTTGCCGGCGATTAAACTTCTTTTATTTAGCGTCTCATCAAAAATGAAAACATTTTTGAAAACTACAAGTCTTATGCGTTTTAGTGGTGAAAAAATAATTTAAAAAATCGTTCTGAAAATGAGTTTACTCACAGGGTACTTTCTTTCTTAACATTCGACTATATGGGCCAAGCCTGGGATTTACAGGAAGTCGCGGGTTTTCGTTTGCCGGCGATTAAACTTCTTAAATTCAGCGTCTTATCAAAAATGAAAACATTTTTGAAAACTACAAGTCTCATGCGTTTTAGTGGTGAAAAAATAATTTAAAAAATTTTTCTGAAAATGAGTTTACTCACAGGGTACTTTCTTTGTATACATTCGACTATAGGGGCCAAGGCCGGGATTTACGGGAAATCGCGGGTTTTCGTTTGCCGGCGATTAAACTTCTTTTATTCAGCGTCTCATCAAAAATGAAAATATTTTTGAAAACTACAAGTCTCATGCGTTTTAGTGATTAAAAAATAATTTACTAAATCGTTCGGGAAATGAGTTTACTCCTTGGGTACTTTCTTTTATACATTCGACTATACGGGCCAAGTCCGGGATTTACAGGAAATCGCGGGTTTTCGTTTGCCGACGATTAAACTTCTTTTATTCAGCGTCTCATCAAAAATGAAAACATTTTTGAAAACTACAAGTCTCATGCGTTTTAGTGGTGAAAAAATAATTTAAAAAATCGTTCGGGAAATGAATTTACTCCCTGGGAACTTTCTTTTTATACTTTTGACTATACGGGCCGAGTCCGGGATTTACGGGAAATCGCGGGTTTTCGTTTGCCGGCGATTAAACTTCTTAAATTCAGCGTCTTATCAAAAATGAAAACATTTTTGAAAACTACAAGTCTCATGCGTTTTAGTGGTGAAAAAATAATTTAAAAAATTTTTCTGAAAATATGTTTACTCACAGGGTACTTTCTTTGTATACATTCGACTATAGGGGCCAAGCCCGGGATTTACGGGAAATCGCGGGTTTTCGTTTGCCGGCGATTAAACTTCTTTTATTCAGCGTCTCATCAAAAATGAAATTATTTTTGAGAACTACAAGTCTCATGCGTTTTAGTAGTGAAAAAATAATTTAAAAAATCATTCGGGAAATCAGTTTACTCCCTGGGTACTTTTTTATGTACTTTTGAATATACGGGCCGAGTACGGGATTTACGGGAAATCGCGGGTTTTCGTTTGCCGGCGATTAAACTTCTTTTATTCAGCGTCTCATCAAAATTGAAAATATTTTTGAAAACTACAAGTCTCGTGCGTTTTAGTGGTGAAAAAATAATTTAAAAAATCGTTCGGGAAATGAGTTTACTCCCTGGGTACTTTTTTATGTACTTTTGACTATACGGGCCGAGTACGGGATTTACGGGAAATCGCGGGTTTTCGTTTGCCGGCGATTAAACTTCTTTTATTTAGCGTCTCATCAAAAATGAAAATATTTTTGAAAACTACAAGTCTCATCCGTTTTAGTGATTAAAAAATAATTTACAAAATTGTTCGGGAAATGAGTTTACTCCTTGGGTACTTTCTTTTATACATTCGACTATACGGGCCAAGTCCGGGATTTACAGGAAATCGCGGGTTTTCGTTTGCCGGCGATTAAACTTCTTTTATTCAGCGTCTCATCAAAAATGAAAACATTTTTGAAAACTACAAGTCTCATGCGTTTTAGTGGTGAAAAAATAATTTAAAAAATCGTTCGGGAAATGAATTTACTCCCTGGGAACTTTCTTTGTATACTTTTGACTATACGGGCCGAGTCCGGGATTTACGGGAAATCGCGGGTTTTCGTTTGCCGGCGATTAAACTTCTTTTATTTAGCGTCTCATCAAAAATGAAAACATTTTTGAAAACTACAAGTCTCATGCGTTTTAGTGGTGAAAAAATAATTTGAAAAATCGTTCTGAAAATGAGTTTACTCACAGGGTACTTTCTTTCTATACATTCGATTATATGGGCCAAGCCCATGATTTACAGGAAGTCGCGGGTTTTCGTTTGCCGGCGATTAAACTTCTTTTATTCAGCGTCTCATCAAAAATGAAAACATTTTTGAAAACTACAAGTCACATCCGTTTTGGTGGTGAAAAAATAATTTAAAAAATCATTCAGGAAATTAGTTTACTTCCTGGGTACTTTTTTTGTATACTTTTGACTATACGGGCCGAGTACGGGATTCACGGGAAAACGCGGGTTTTCGTTTGCCGGCGATTAAACTTCTTTTATTCAGCGTCTCATCAAAAATGGAAATATTTTTGAAAACTTCAAGTCTCATGCGTTTTAGTGGTGAAAAAATAATTTAAAAAATCGTTCGGGAAATGAATTTACTCCCTGGGTACTTTCTTTGTATTTTTTTGACTATACGGGCCGAGTCCGGGATTTACGGGAAATCGCGGGTTTTCGTTTGCCGGCGATTAACCTTCTTTAATTTAGCGTTTCTTAAAAAATGAAAACATTTTTGAAAACTACAAGTCTCATGCGTTTTTGTGGTGAAGAAATAATTTAAAAAATCGTTCGGGAAATGAGTTTACTCCCTGGGTACTTTCTTTGTATACTTTTGACTATATGGGCCGAGTACGGGATTTACGGGAAATCGCGGGTTTTCGTTTGGCGGCGATTAAACTTCTTTTATTCAGCGTCTCATCAAAAATGAAAATATTTTTGAAAACTACAAGTTTTATGCGTTTTAGTGGTGAAAAAATAATTTAAAAAATCGTTCGGGAAATCAATTTACTCCCTGGGTACTTTCTTTGTATACTTTTGACTATACGGGCCGAGTCCGGGATTTACGGGAAATCGCGGGTTTTGGTTTGCCGGCGATTAAACTTCTTTAATTTAGCGTTTCATCAAAAATGAAAACATTTTTAAAAACTACAAGTCTCATGCGTTTTTGTGGTGAAAAAAATAATTTAAAAAATCGTTCGGGAAATGAGTTTACTCCCTGGGTACTTTCTTTGTATACTTTTGACTATATGGGCCGAGTACGGGATTTACGGGAAATCGCGGGTTTTCGTTTACCGGCGATTAAACTTCTTTTATTCAGCCTCTCATCAAAAATGAAAAATTTTTTAAAAACTACAAGTCTCATGCGTTTTAGTGGTGAAAAAATAATTTAAAAAATCATTCGGGAAATGAGTTTACTCCCTGGGTACTTTTTTATGTACTTTTGACTATACGGGCCGAGTACGGGATTTACGGGAAATCGCGGGTTTTCGTTTGCCGGCGATTAAACTTCTTTTATTCAGCGTCTTATCAAAATTGAAAATATTTTTGAAAACTACAAGTCTCGTGCGTTTTAGTGGTGAAAAAATAATTTAAAAAATCGTTCGGGAAATGAGTTTACTCCCTGGGTACTTTTTTATGTACTTTTGACTATACGGGCCGAGTACGGGATTTACGGGAAATCGCTGGTTTTCGTTTGCCGGCGATTAAACGTCTTTTATTTAGCGTCTCATCAAAAATGAAAATATTTTTGAAAACTACAAGTCTCATCCGTTTTAGTGATTAAAAAATAATTTACAAAATCGTTCGGGAAATGAGTTTACTCCTTGGGTACTTTCTTTTATACATTCGACTATACGGGCCAAATCCGGGATTTACAGGAAATCGCGGGTTTTCGTTTGCCGGCGATTAAACTTCTTTTATTCAGCGTCTCATCAAAAATGAAAACATTTTTGAAAACTACAAGTCTCATGCGTTTTAGTGGTGAAAAAATAATTTGAAAAATCGTTCTGAAAATGAGTTTACTCACAGGGTACTTTCTTTCTATACATTCGACTATATGGGCCAAGCCCGGGATTTACAGGAAGTCGCGGGTTTTCGTTTGCCGGCGATTAAACTTCTTTTATTCAGCGTCTCATCAAAAATGAAAACATTTTTGAAAACTACAAGTCACATCCGTTTTGGTGGTGAAAAAATAATTTAAAAAATCATTCAGGAAATTAGTTTACTTCCTGGGTACTTTTTTTGTATACTTTTGACTATACGGGCCGAGTACGGGATTCACGGGAAAACGCGGGTTTTCGTTTGCCGGCGATTAAACTTCTTTTATTCAGCGTCTCATCAAAAATGGAAATATTTTTGAAAACTTCAAGTCTCATGCGTTTTAGTGGTGAAAAAATAATTTAAAAAATCGTTCGGGAAATGAATTTACTCCCTGGGTACTTTCTTTGTATTTTTTTGACTATACGGGCCGAGTCCGGGATTTACGGGAAATCGCGGGTTTTCGTTTGCCGGCGATTAACCTTCTTTAATTTAGCGTTTCTTAAAAAATGAAAACATTTTTGAAAACTACAAGTCTCATGCGTTTTTGTGGTGAAGAAATAATTTAAAAAATCGTTCGGGAAATGAGTTTACTCCCTGGGTACTTTCTTTGTATACTTTTGACTATATGGGCCGAGTACGGGATTTACGGGAAAACGCGGGTTTTCGTTTGCCGGCGATTAAACTTCTTTTATTCAGCGTCTCATCAAAAATGAAAATATTTTTGAAAACTACAAGTTTTATGCGTTTTAGTGGTGAAAAAATAATTTAAAAAATCGTTCGGGAAATCAATTTACTCCCTGGGTACTTTCTTTGTATACTTTTTAATATACGGGCCGAGTCCGGGATTTACGGGAAATCGCGGGTTTTCGTTTGCCGGCGATTAAACTTCTTTTATTCAGCGTCTCATCAAAAATGAAAATATTTTTGAAAACTACAAGCTTTATGCGTTTTAGTGGTGAAAAAATAATTTAAAAAATCCTTCGGTAAATGAGTTTACTCACAGGGTACTTTCTTTCTATACATTCGACTATATGGGCCAAGCCCGGGATTTACAGGAAGTCGCGGGTTTTCGTTTGCCGGCGATTAAACTTCTTTTATTCAGCGTCTCATCAAAAATGAAAATATTTTTGAAAACTTCAAGTCTCATGCGTTTTAGTGGTGAAAAAATAATTTAAAAAATCGTTCGGAAAATGAATTTACTCCCTGGGTACTTTCTTTGTATTTTTTTGACTATACGGGTCGAGTACCGGATTTACGGGAAATCGCGGGTTTTGGTTTGCCGGCGATTAAACTTCTTTAATTTAGCGTTTCATCAAAAATGAAAACATTTTTGAAAACTACAAGTCTCATGCGTTTTTGTGGTGAAAAAAATAATTTAAAAAATCGTTCGGGAAATGAGTTTACTCCCTGGGTACTTTCTTTGTATACTTTTGACTATATGGGCCGAGTACGGGATTTACGGGAAATCGCGGGTTTTCGTTTACCGGCGATTAAACTTCTTTTATTCAGCGTCTCATCAAAAATAAAAAATTTTTTAAAAACTACAAGTCTCATGCGTTTTAGTGGTGAAAAAATAATTTAAAAAATCGTTTGGGAAATGAATTTACTCCCTGGGTACTTTTTTTGTATACTTTTGACTATAGGGGCCAAGCCCGGGATTTACAGGAAATCGCGGGTTTTCGTTTGCCGGCGATTAAACTTCTTTTATTCAGCGTCTCATCAAAAATGAAAATATTTTTGAAAACTACAAGTTTTATGCGTTTTAGTGGTGAAAAAAAAATTTAAAAAATCATTCGGGAAATTAGTTTACTCCCTGGGTACTTTTTTTGTATACTTTTGACTATACGGGCCGAGTACGGGATTTACGGGAAAACGCGGTTTTTTGTTTGCTGGCAATTAAACTTCTTTTATTCAGCGTCTCATCAAAAATGAAAACATTTTTGAAAACTACAAGTCTCTTGCGTTTTTGTGGTGAAAAAATAATTTAAAAAATCGTTCGGGAAATGAGTTTACTCCCTGGGTACTTTCTTTGTATACTTTTGACTATACGGGCCGAGTCCGGGATTTACGGGAAATCGCGGGTTTTTGTTTGCCGGCGATTAAACTTTTTTTATTCAGCGTCTCATCAAAAATAAAAATATTTTTGAAAACTACAAGTTTTATGCGTTTTAGTGGTGAAAAAATAATTTAAAAAATCGTTCGGGAAATCAATTTACTCCCTGGGTACTTTCTTTGTATACTTTTGACTATACGGGCCGAGTCCGGGATTTACGGGAAATCGCGGGTTTTGGTTTGCCGGCGATTAAACTTCTTTAATTTAGCGTTTCATCAAAAATGAAAACATTTTTGAAAACTACAAGTCTCATGCGTTTTTGTGGTGAAAAAATAATTTAAAAAATCGTTCGGGAAATGAGTTTACTCCCTGGGTACTTTCTTTGTATACTTTTGACTATATGGGCCGAGTACGGGATTTACGGGAAATCGCGGGTTTTCGTTTACCGGCGATTAAACTTCTTTTATTTAGCGTCTCATCAAAAATGAAAAATTTTTTAAAAACTACAAGTCTCATGCGTTTTAGTGGTGAAAAAATAATTTAAAAAATCGTTCGGGAAATGAATTTACTCCCTGGGTACTTTCTTTGTATACTTTTTAATATACGGGCCGAGTCCGGGATTTACGGGAAATCGCGGGTTTTCGTTTGCCGGCGAGTAAACTTCTTTTATTCAGCGTCTCATCAAAAATGAAAATATTTTTGAAAACTACAAGCTTTATGCGTTTTAGTGGTGAAAAAATAATTTAAAAAATCGTTCGGTAAATGAGTTTACTCACAGGGTACTTTCTTTCTATACATTCGACTATATGGGCCAAGCCCGGGATTTACAGGAAGTCGCGGGTTTTCGTTTGCCGGCGATTAAACTTCTTTTATTCAGCGTCTCATCAAAAATGAAAATATTTTTGAAAACTTCAAGTCTCATGCGTTTTAGTGGTGAAAAAATAATTTAAAAAATCGTTCGGAAAATGAATTTACTCCCTGGGTACTTTCTTTGTATTTTTTTGACTATACGGGTCGAGTACCGGATTTACGGGAAATCGCGGGTTTTCGTTTGCCGGCGATTAAACTTCTTTAATTTAGCGTTTCTTAAAAAATGAAAACATTTTTGAAAACTACAAGTCTCATGCGTTTTTGTGGTGAAGAAATAATTTAAAAAATCGTTCGGGAAATGAGTTTACTCCCTGGGTACTTTCTTTGTATACTTTTGACTATATGGGCCGAGTCCGGGATTTACGGAAAATCGCGGGTTTTCGTTTGCCGGCGAGTAAACTTCTTTTATTCAGCGTCTCATCAAAAATGAAAATATTTTTGAAAACTTCAAGTCTCATGCGTTTTAGTGGTGAAAAAATAATTTAAAAAATCGTTCGGAAAATGAATTTACTCCCTGGGTACTTTCTTTGTATTTTTTTGACTATACGGGTCGAGTACCGGATTTACGGGAAATCGCGGATTTTCGTTTGCCGGCGATTAAACTTCTTTAATTTAGCGTTTCTTAAAAAATGAAAACATTTTTGAAAACTACAAGTCTCATGCGTTTTTGTGGTGAAGAAATAATTTAAAAAATCGTTCGGGAAATGAGTTTACTCCCTGGGTACTTTCTTTGTATACTTTTGACTATATGGGCCGAGTACGGGATTTACGGAAAATCGCGGGTTTTCGTTTGCCGGCGATTAAACTTCTTTTATTCAGCGTCTCATCAAAAATGAAAATTTTTTTGAAAACTACAAGTCTCATGCGTTTTAGTGGTGAAAAAATAATTTAAAAAATCGTTTCGGAAATGAATTTACTCCCTGGGTACTTTTTTTGTATACTTTTGACTATACGGGCCGTGTCCGGGATTTACGGGAAATCGCGGGTTTTCGTTTGCCGGCGATTAAACTTCTTTTATTCAGCGTCTCATCAAAAATGAAAATATTTTTGAAAACTACAAGTTTTATGCGTTTTAGTGGTGAAAAAAAAATTTAAAAAATCATTCGGGGAATTAGTTTACTCCCTGGGTACTTTTTTTGTATACTTTTGACTATACGGGCCGAGTACGGGATTTACGGGAAAACGCGGGTTTTTGTTTGCCGGCGATTAAACTTCTTTTATTCAGCGTCTCATCAAAAATGAAAATATTTTTGAAAACTTCAAGTCTCATGCGTTTTAGTGGTGAAAAAATAATTTAAAAAATCGTTCGGGAAATGAATTTACTCCCTGGGTACTTTCTTTGTATTTTTTTGACTATACGGGTCGAGTACCGGATTTACGGGAAATCGCGGGTTTTCGTTTGCCGGCGATTAAACTTCTTTAATTTAGCGTTTCTTAAAAAATGAAAACATTTTTGAAAACTACAAGTCTCATGCGTTTTTGTGGTGAAAAAATAATTTAAAAAATCGTTCGGGAAATGAGTTTACTCCCTGGGTACTTTCTTTGTATACTTTTGACTATATGGGCCGAGTACCGGATTTACGGGAAATCGCGGGTTTCGTTTACCGGCGATTAAACTTCTTTTATTCAGCGTCTCATCAAAAATGAAAAATTTTTTAAAAACTACAAGTCTCATGCGTTTTAGTGGTGAAAAAATAATTTAAAAATCTTTCGGGAAATGAATTTACTCCCTGGGTACTTTCTTTGTATACTTTTTAATATACGGGCCGAGTCGGGGATTTACGGGAAATCGCGGGTTTTCGTTTGCCGGCGATTAAACTTCTTTTATTCAGCGTCTCATCAAAAATGAAAATATTTTTGAAAACTACAAGTTTTATGCGTTTTAGTGGTGAAAAAATAATTTAAAAAATCGTTTGGTAAATGAGTTTACTCACAGGGTACTTTCTTTCTATACATTCGACTATATGGGCCAAGCCCGGGATTTACAGGAATTCGCGGGTTTTCGTTTGCCGGCGATTAAACTTCTTTTATTCAGCGTCTCATCAAAAATGAAAACATTTTTGAAAACTACAAGTCACATCCGTTTTGGTGGTGAAAAAATAATTTAAAAAATCATTCGGGAAATTAGTTTACTTCCTGGGTACTTTTTTTGTATACTTTTGACTATACGGGTCGAGTACGGGATTCACGGGAAAACGCGGGTTTTCGTTTGCCGGCGATTAAACTTCTTTTATTCAGCGTCTCATCAAAAATGAAAATATTTTTGAAAACTTCAAGTCTCATGCGTTTTAGTGGTGAAAAAATAATTTAAAAAATCGTTCGGGAAATGAATTTACTCCCTGGGTACTTTCTTTGTATTTTTTTGACTATACGGGTCGAGTACCGGATTTACGGGAAATCGCGGGTTTTCGTTTGCCGGCGATTAAACTTCTTTAATTTAGCGTTTCTTAAAAAATGAAAACATTTTTGAAAACTACAAGTCTCATGCGTTTTAGTGGTGAAAAAATAATTTAAAAAATCGTTTGGGAAATGAATTTACTCCCTGGGTACTTTTTTTGTATACTTTTGACTATACGGGCCGTGTCCGGGATTTACGGGAAATCGCGGGATTTCGTTTGCCGGCGATTAAACTTCTTTTATTCAGCGTCTCATCAAAAATGAAAATATTTTTGAAAACTACAAGTTTTATGCGTTTTAGTGGTGAAAAAAAAATTTAAAAAATCATTCGGGAAATTAGTTTACTCCCTGGGTACTTTTTTTGTATACTTTTGACAATACGGGCCGAGTACGGGATTTACGGGAAAATGCGGGTTTTTGTTTGCCGGCGATTAAACTTCTTTTATTCAGCGTCTCATCAAAAATGAAAACATTTTTGAAAACTTCAAGTCTCATGCGTTTTAGTGGTGAAAAAATAATTTAAAAAATCGTTCGGAAAATGAATTTACTCCCTGGGTACTTTCTTTGTATTTTTTTGACTATACGGGTCGAGTACCGGATTTACGGGAAATCGCGGGTTTTCGTTTGCCGGCGATTAAACTTCTTTAATTTAGCGTTTCTTAAAAAATGAAAACATTTTTGAAAACTACAAGTCTCATGCGTTTTTGTGGTGAAGAAATAATTTAAAAAATCGTTCGGGAAATGAGTTTACTCCCTGGGTACTTTCTTTGTATACTTTTGACTATATGGGCCGAGTACGGGATTTACGGAAAATCGCGGGTTTTCGTTTGCCGGCGATTAAACTTCTTTTATTCAGCGTCTCATCAAAAATGAAAATTTTTTTGAAAACTACAAGTCTCATGCGTTTTAGTGGTGAAAAAATAATTTAAAAAATCGTTTGGGAAAT
The DNA here is from genome assembly GCF_029227915.1 of Hydractinia symbiolongicarpus. Classification (NCBI taxonomy): domain Eukaryota; kingdom Metazoa; phylum Cnidaria; class Hydrozoa; order Anthoathecata; family Hydractiniidae; genus Hydractinia; species Hydractinia symbiolongicarpus. The sequence goes on from NC_079886.1 coordinate 1,474,961, forward strand.
GAATTTACTCCCTGGGTACTTTTTTTGTATACTTTTGACTATACGGGCCGTGTCCGGGATTTACGGGAAATCGCGGGTTTTCGTTTGCCGGCGATTAAACTTCTTTTATTCAGCGTCTCATCAAAAATGAAAATATTTTTGAAAACTACAAGTTTTATGCGTTTTAGTGGTGAAAAAAAAATTTAAAAAATCGTTCGGGAAATGAATTTACTCCCTGGGTACTTTCTTTGTATACTTTTTAATATACGGGCCGAGTCCGGGATTTTCGGGAAATCGCGGGTTTTCGTTTGCCGGCAATTAAACTTCTTTTATTCAGCGTCTCATCAAAAATGAAAATATTTTTGAATACTACAAGTTTTATGCGTTTTAGTGGTGAAAAAATAATTTAAAAAATCGTTCGGTAAATGAGTTTACTCACAGGGTACTTTCTTTCTATACATTCGACTATATGGGCCAAGCCCGGGACTTACAGGAAGTCGCGGGTTTTCGTTTGCTGGCGATTAAACTTCTTTTATTCAGCGTCTCATCAAAAATGAAAATATTTTTGAAAACTTCAAGTCTCATGCGTTTTAGTGGTGAAAAAATAATTTAAAAAATCGTTCGGAAAATGAATTTACTCCCTGGGTACTTTCTTTGTATTTTTTTGACTATACGGGTCGAGTACCGGATTTACGGGAAATCGCGGGTTTTCGTTTGCCGGCGATTAAACTTCTTTTATTCAGCGTCTCATCAAAAATGAAAATTTTTTTGAAAACTACAAGTCTCATGCGTTTTAGTGGTGAAAAAATAATTTAAAAAATCGTTTGGGAAATGAATTTACTCCCTGGGTACTTTTTTTGTATACTTTTGACTATACGGGCCGTGTCCGGGATTTACGGGAAATCGCGGGTTTTCGTTTGCCGGCGATTAAACTTCTTTTATTCAGCGTCTCATCAAAAATGAAAATATTTTTGAAAACTACAAGTTTTATGCGTTTTAGTGGTGAAAAAAAAATTTAAAAAATCGTTCGGGAAATGAATTTACTCCCTGGGTACTTTCTTTGTATACTTTTTAATATACGGGCCGAGTCCGGGATTTTCGGGAAATCGCGGGTTTTCGTTTGCCGGCAATTAAACTTCTTTTATTCAGCGTCTCATCAAAAATGAAAATATTTTTGAATACTACAAGTTTTATGCGTTTTAGTGGTGAAAAAATAATTTAAAAAATCGTTCGGTAAATGAGTTTACTCACAGGGTACTTTCTTTCTATACATTCGACTATATGGGCCAAGCCCGGGACTTACAGGAAGTCGCGGGTTTTCGTTTGCTGGCGATTAAACTTCTTTTATTCAGCGTCTCATCAAAAATGAAAATATTTTTGAAAACTTCAAGTCTCATGCGTTTTAGTGGTGAAAAAATAATTTAAAAAATCGTTCGGAAAATGAATTTACTCCCTGGGTACTTTCTTTGTATTTTTTTGACTATACGGGTCGAGTACCGGATTTACGGGAAATCGCGGGTTTTCGTTTGCCGGCGATTAAACTTCTTTAATTTAGCGTTTCTTAAAAAATGAAAACATTTTTGAAAACTACAAGTCTCATGCGTTTTTGTGGTGAAGAAATAATTTAAAAAATCGTTCGGGAAATGAGTTTACTCCCTGGGTACTTTCTTTGTATACTTTTGACTATATGGGCCGAGTACGGGATTTACGGAAAATCGCGGGTTTTCGTTTGCCGGCGATTAAACTTCTTTTATTCAGCGTCTCATCAAAAATGAAAATTTTTTTGAAAACTACAAGTCTCATGCGTTTTAGTGGTGAAAAAATAATTTAAAAAATCGTTTGGGAAATGAATTTACTCCCTGGGTACTTTTTTTGTATACTTTTGACTATACGGGCCGTGTCCGGGATTTACGGGAAATCGCGGGTTTTCGTTTGCCGGCGATTAAACTTCTTTTATTCAGCGTCTCATCAAAAATGAAAATATTTTTGAAAAATACAAGTTTTATGCGTTTTAGTGGTGAAAAAAAAATTTAAAAAATCATTCGGGGAATTAGTTTACTCCCTGGGTACTTTTTTTGTATACTTTTGACTATACGGGCCGAGTACGGGATTTACGGGAAAACGCGGGTTTTTGTTTGCCGGCGATTAAACTTCTTTTATTCAGCGTCTCATCAAAAATGAAAATATTTTTGAAAACTTCAAGTCTCATGCGTTTTAGTGGTGAAAAAATAATTTAAAAAATCGTTCGGGAAATGAATTTACTCCCTGGGTACTTTCTTTGTATTTTTTTGACTATACGGGTCGAGTACCGGATTTACGGGAAATCGCGGGTTTTCGTTTGCCGGCGATTAAACTTCTTTAATTTAGCGTTTCTTAAAAAATGAAAACATTTTTGAAAACTACAAGTCTCATGCGTTTTTGTGGTGAAAAAATAATTTAAAAAATCGTTCGGGAAATGAGTTTACTCCCTGGGTACTTTCTTTGTATACTTTTGACTATATGGGCCGAGTACCGGATTTACGGGAAATCGCGGGTTTTCGTTTACCGGCGATTAAACTTCTTTTATTCAGCGTCTCATCAAAAATGAAAAATTTTTTAAAAACTACAAGTCTCATGCGTTTTAGTGGTGAAAAAATAATTTAAAAATCTTTCGGGAAATGAATTTACTCCCTGGGTACTTTCTTTGTATACTTTTTAATATACGGGCCGAGTCGGGGATTTACGGGAAATCGCGGGTTTTCGTTTGCCGGCGATTAAACTTCTTTTATTCAGCGTCTCATCAAAAATGAAAATATTTTTGAAAACTACAAGTTTTATGCGTTTTAGTGGTGAAAAAATAATTTAAAAAATCGTTTGGTAAATGAGTTTACTCACAGGGTACTTTCTTTCTATACATTCGACTATATGGGCCAAGCCCGGGATTTACAGGAATTCGCGGGTTTTCGTTTGCCGGCGATTAAACTTCTTTTATTCAGCGTCTCATCAAAAATGAAAACATTTTTGAAAACTACAAGTCACATCCGTTTTGGTGGTGAAAAAATAATTTAAAAAATCATTCGGGAAATTAGTTTACTTCCTGGGTACTTTTTTTGTATACTTTTGACTATACGGGTCGAGTACGGGATTCACGGGAAAACGCGGGTTTTCGTTTGCCGGCGATTAAACTTCTTTTATTCAGCGTCTCATCAAAAATGAAAATATTTTTGAAAACTTCAAGTCTCATGCGTTTTAGTGGTGAAAAAATAATTTAAAAAATCGTTCGGGAAATGAATTTACTCCCTGGGTACTTTCTTTGTATTTTTTTGACTATACGGGTCGAGTACCGGATTTACGGGAAATCGCGGGTTTTCGTTTGCCGGCGATTAAACTTCTTTAATTTAGCGTTTCTTAAAAAATGAAAACATTTTTGAAAACTACAAGTCTCATGCGTTTTAGTGGTGAAAAAATAATTTAAAAAATCGTTTGGGAAATGAATTTACTCCCTGGGTACTTTTTTTGTATACTTTTGACTATACGGGCCGTGTCCGGGATTTACGGGAAATCGCGGGTTTTCGTTTGCCGGCGATTAAACTTCTTTTATTCAGCGTCTCATCAAAAATGAAAATATTTTTGAAAACTACAAGTTTTATGCGTTTTAGTGGTGAAAAAAAAATTTAAAAAATCATTCGGGAAATTAGTTTACTCCCTGGGTACTTTTTTTGTATACTTTTGACTATACGGGCCGAGTACGGGATTTACGGGAAAACGCGGGTTTTTGTTTGCCGGCGATTAAACTTCTTTTATTCAGCGTCTCATCAAAAATGAAAATATTTTTGAAAACTTCAAGTCTCATGCGTTTTAGTGGTGAAAAAATAATTTAAAAAATCGTTCGGGAAATGAATTTACTCCCTGGGTACTTTCTTTGTATTTTTTTGACTATACGGGTCGAGTACCGGATTTACGGGAAATCGCGGGTTTTCGTTTGCCGGCGATTAAACTTCTTTAATTTAGCGTTTCTTAAAAAATGAAAACATTTTTGAAAACTACAAGTCTCATGCGTTTTTGTGGTGAAGAAATAATTTAAAAAATCGTTCGGGAAATGAGTTTACTCCCTGGGTACTTTCTTTGTATACTTTTGACTATATGGGCCGAGTACGGGATTTACGGGAAATCGCGGGTTTTCGTTTCCCGGCGATTAAACTTCTTTTATTCAGCGTCTCATCAAAAATGAAAATTTTTTTGAAAACTACAAGTCTCATGCGTTTTAGTGGTGAAAAAATAATTTAAAAAATCGTTTGGGAAATGAATTTACTCCCTGGGTACTTTTTTTGTATACTTTTGACTATACGGGCCGTGTCCGGGATTTACGGGAAATCGCGGGTTTTTGTTTGCCGGCGATTAAACTTCTTTTATTCAGCGTCTCATCAAAAATGAAAATATTTTTGAAAACTACAAGTTTTATGCGTTTTAGTGGAGAAAAAAAAATTTAAAAAATCATTCGGGAAATTAGTTTACTCCCTGGGTACTTTTTTGTATACTTTTGACTATACGGGCCGAGTACGGGATTTACGGGAAAACGCGGGTTTTTGTTTGCCGGCGATTAAACTTCTTTTATTCAGCGTCTCATCAAAAATGAAAACATTTTTGAAAACTACAAGTCTCTTGCGTTTTTGTGGTGAAAAAATAATTTAAAAAATCGTCCGGGAAATGAGTTTACTCCCTGGGTACTTTCTTTGTATACTTTTGACTATACGGGCCGAGTCCGGGAGTTACGGGAAATCGCGGGTTTTCGTTTGCCGGCGATTAAACTTTTTTTATTCAGCGTCTCATCAAAAATGAAAATATTTTTGAAAACTACAAGTTTTATGCGTTTTAGTGGTGAAAAAATAATTTAAAAAATCGTTCGGGAAATCAATTTACTCCCTGGGTACTTTCTTTGTATACTTTTGACTATACGGGCCGAGTACCGGATTTACGGGAAATCGCGGGTTTTCGTTTCCGACGATTAAACTTCTTTAATTTAGCGTTTCATCAAAAATGAAAACATTTTTGAAAACTACAAGTCTCATGCGTTTTTGTGGTGAAAAAATAATTTAAAAAATCGTTCGGGAAATGAGTTTACTCCCTGGGTACTTTCTTTGTATACTTTTGACTATATGGGCCGAGTACGGGATTTACGGGAAATCGCGGGTTTTCGTTTACCGGCGATTAAACTTCTTTTATTCAGCGTCTCATCAAAAATGAAAAATTTTTTAAAAACTACAAGTCTCATGCGTTTTAGTGGTGAAAATATAATTTAAAAAATCGTTCGGGAAATGATTTTACTCCCTGTGTACTTTCTTTGTATACTTTTTAATATACGGGCCGAGTCCGGGATTTACTGGAAATCGCGGGTTTTCGTTTGCCGGCGATTAAACTTCTTTTATTCAGCGTCTCATCAAAAATGAAAATATTTTTGAAAACTACAAGTTTTATGCGTTTTAGTGGTGAAAAAAAAAATTAAAAAATCGTTCGGGAAATGAATTTACTCCCTGGGTACTTTCTTTGTATACTTTTTAATATACGGGCCGAGTCCGGGATTTACGGGAAATCGCGGGTTTTCGTTTGCCGGCAATTAAACTTCTTTTATTCAGCGTCTCATCAAAAATGAAAATATTTTTGAAAACTACAAGTTTTATGCGTTTTAGTGGTGAAAAAATAATTTAAAAAATCGTTCGGTAAATGAGTTTACTCACAGGGTACTTTCTTTCTATACATTCGACTATATGGGCCAAGCCCGGGATTTACAGGAAGTCGCGGGTTTTCGTTTGCCGGCGATTAAACTTCTTTTATTCAGCGTCTCATCAAAAATGAAAATATTTTTGAAAACTTCAAGTCTCATGCGTTTTAGTGGTGAAAAAATAATTTAAACAATCGTTCGGAAAATGAATTTACTCCCTGGGTACTTTCTTTGTATTTTTTTGACTATACGGGTCGAGTACCGGATTTACGGGAAATCGCGGGTTTTCGTTTGCCGGCGATTAAACTTCTTTAATTTAGCGTTTCTTAAAAAATGAAAACATTTTTGAAAACTACAAGTCTCATGCGTTTTTGTGGTGAAGAAATAATTTAAAAAATCGTTCGGGAAATGAGTTTACTCCCTGGGTACTTTCTTTGTATACTTTTGACTATATGGGCCGAGTACGGGATTTACGGAAAATCGCGGGTTTTCGTTTGCCGGCGATTAAACTTCTTTTATTCAGCGTCTCATCAAAAATGAAAATTTTTTTGAAAACTACAAGTCTCATGCGTTTTAGTGGTGAAAAAATAATTTAAAAAATCGTTTGGGAAATGAATTTACTCCCTGGGTACTTTTTTTGTATACTTTTGACTATACGGGCCGTGTCCGGGATTTACGGGAAATCGCGGGTTTTCGTTTGCCGGCGATTAAACTTCTTTTATTCAGCGTCTCATCAAAAATGAAAATATTTTTGAAAACTACAAGTTTTATGCGTTTTAGTGGTGAAAAAAAAATTTAAAAAATCATTCGGGGAATTAGTTTACTCCCTGGGTACTTTTTTTGTATACTTTTGACTATACGGGCCGAGTACGGGATTTACGGGAAAACGCGGGTTTTTGTTTGCCGGCGATTAAACTTCTTTTATTCAGCGTCTCATCAAAAATGAAAATATTTTTGAAAACTTCAAGTCTCATGCGTTTTAGTGGTGAAAAAATAATTTAAAAAATCGTTCGGGAAATGAATTTACTCCCTGGGTACTTTCTTTGTATTTTTTTGACTATACGGGTCGAGTACCGGATTTACGGGAAATCGCGGGTTTTCGTTTGCCGGCGATTAAACTTCTTTAATTTAGCGTTTCTTAAAAAATGAAAACATTTTTGAAAACTACAAGTCTCATGCGTTTTTGTGGTGAAAAAATAATTTAAAAAATCGTTCGGGAAATGAGTTTACTCCCTGGGTACTTTCTTTGTATACTTTTTAATATACGGGCCGAGTCCGGGATTTACGGGAAATCGCGGGTTTTCGTTTGCCGGCAATTAAACTTCTTTTATTCAGCGTCTCATCAAAAATGAAAATATTTTTGAAAACTACAAGTTTTATGCGTTTTAGTGGTGAAAAAATAATTTAAAAAATCGTTCGGTAAATGAGTTTACTCACAGGGTACTTTCTTTCTATACATTCGACTATATGGGCCAAGCCCGGGATTTACAGGAAGTCGCGGGTTTTCGTTTGCCGGCGATTAAACTTCTTTTATTCAGCGTCTCATCAAAAATGAAAATATTTTTGAAAACTTCAAGTCTCATGCGTTTTAGTGGTGAAAAAATAATTTAAACAATCGTTCGGAAAATGAATTTACTCCCAGGGTACTTTCTTTGTATTTTTTTGACTATACGGGTCGAGTACCGGATTTACGGGAAATCGCGGGTTTTCGTTTGCCGGCGATTAAACTTCTTTAATTTAGCGTTTCTTAAAAAATGAAAACATTTTTGAAAACTACAAGTCTCATGCGTTTTAGTGGTGAAAAAATAATTTAAAAAATCGTTTGGGAAATGAATTTACTCCCTGGGTACTTTTTTTGTATACTTTTGACTATACGGGCCGTGTCCGGGATTTACGGGAAATCGCGGGTTTTCGTTTGCCGGCGATTAAACTTCTTTTATTCAGCGTCTCATCAAAAATGAAAATATTTTTGAAAACTACAAGTTTTATGCGTTTTAGTGGTGAAAAAAAAATTTAAAAAATCATTCGGGGAATTAGTTTACTCCCTGGGTACTTTTTTTGTATACTTTTGACTATACGGGCCGAGTACGGGATTTACGGGAAAACGCGGGTTTTTGTTTGCCGGCGATTAAACTTCTTTTATTCAGCGTCTCATCAAAAATGAAAATATTTTTGAAAACTTCAAGTCTCATGCGTTTTAGTGGTGAAAAAATAATTTAAAAAATCGTTCGGGAAATGAATTTACTCCCTGGGTACTTTCTTTGTATTTTTTTGACTATACGGGTCGAGTACCGGATTTACGGGAAATCGCGGGTTTTCGTTTGCCGGCGATTAAACTTCTTTAATTTAGCGTTTCTTAAAAAATGAAAACATTTTTGAAAACTACAAGTCTCATGCGTTTTTGTGGTGAAAAAATAATTTAAAAAATCGTTCGGGAAATGAGTTTACTCCCTGGGTACTTTCTTTGTATACTTTTGACTATATGGGCCGAGTACCGGATTTACGGGAAATCGCGGGTTTTCGTTTACCGGCGATTAAACTTCTTTTATTCAGCGTCTCATCAAAAATGAAAAAATTTTTAAAAACTACAAGTCTCATGCGTTTTAGTGGTGAAAAAATAATTTAAAAATCTTTCGGGAAATGAATTTACTCCCTGGGTACTTTCTTTGTATACTTTTTAATATACGGGAAATCGCGGGTCTTCGTTTGCCGGCGATTAAACTTCTTTTATTCAGCGTCTCATCAAAAATGAAAATATTTTTGAAAACTACAAGTTTTATGCGTTTTAGTGGTGAAAAAATAATTTAAAAAATCGTTTGGTAAATGAGTTTACTCACAGGGTACTTTCTTTCTATACATTCGACTATATGGGCCAAGCCCGGGATTTACAGGAATTCGCGGGTTTTCGTTTGCCGGCGATTAAACTTCTTTTATTCAGCGTCTCATCAAAAATGAAAACATTTTTGAAAACTACAAGTCACATCCGTTTTGGTGGTGAAAAAATAATTTAAAAAATCATTCGGGAAATTAGTTTACTTCCTGGGTACTTTTTTTGTATACTTTTGACTATACGGGTCGAGTACGGGATTCACGGGAAAACGCGGGTTTTCGTTTGCCGGCGATTAAACTTCTTTTATTCAGCGTCTCATCAAAAATGAAAATATTTTTGAAAACTTCAAGTCTCATGCGTTTTAGTGGTGAAAAAATAATTTAAAAAATCGTTCGCGAAATGAATTTACTCCCTGGGTACTTTCTTTGTATTTTTTTGACTATACGGGTCGAGTACCGGATTTACGGGAAATCGCGGGTTTTCGTTTGCCGGCGATTAAACTTCTTTAATTTAGCGTTTCTTAAAAAATGAAAACATTTTTGAAAACTACAAGTCTCATGCGTTTTAGTGGTGAAAAAATAATTTAAAAAATCGTTTGGGAAATGAATTTACTCCCTGGGTACTTTTTTTGTATACTTTTGACTATACGGGCCGTGTCCGGGATTTACGGGAAATCGCGGGTTTTCGTTTGCCGGCGATTAAACTTCTTTTATTCAGCGTCTCATCAAAAATGAAAATATTTTTGAAAACTACAAGTTTTATGCGTTTTAGTGGTGAAAAAAAAATTTAAAAAATCATTCGGGAAATTAGTTTACTCCCTGGGTACTTTTATTTGTATACTTTTGACTATACGGGCCGAGTACGGGATTTACGGGAAAACGCGGGTTTTTGTTTGCCGGCGATTAAACTTCTTTTATTCAGCGTCTCATCAAAAATGAAAATATTTTTGAAAACTTCAAGTCTCATGCGTTTTAGTGGTGAAAAAATAATTTAAAAAATCGTTCGGGAAATGAATTTACTCCCTGGGTACTTTCTTTGTATTTTTTTGACTATACGGGTCGAGTACCGGATTTACGGGAAATCGCGGGTTTTCGTTTGCCGGCGATTAAACTTCTTTAATTTAGCGTTTCTTAAAAAATGAAAACATTTTTGAAAACTACAAGTCTCATGCGTTTTTGTGGTGAAGAAATAATTTAAAAAATCGTTCGGGAAATGAGTTTACTCCCTGGGTACTTTCTTTGTATACTTTTGACTATATGGGCCGAGTACGGGATTTACGGGAAATCGCGGGTTTTCGTTTCCCGGCGATTAAACTTCTTTTATTCAGCGTCTCATCAAAAATGAAAATTTTTTTGAAAACTACAAGTCTCATGCGTTTTAGTGGTGAAAAAATAATTTAAAAAATCGTTTGGGAAATGAATTTACTCCCTGGGTACTTTTTTTGTATACTTTTGACTATACGGGCCGTGTCCGGGATTTACGGGAAATCGCGGGTTTTTGTTTGCCGGCGATTAAACTTCTTTTATTCAGCGTCTCATCAAAAATGAAAATATTTTTGAAAACTACAAGTTTTATGCGTTTTAGTGGAGAAAAAAAAATTTAAAAAATCATTCGGGAAATTAGTTTACTCCCTGGGTACTTTTTTTGTATACTTTTGACTATACGGGCCGAGTACGGGATTTACGGGAAAACGCGGGTTTTTGTTTGCCGGCGATTAAACTTCTTTTATTCAGCGTCTCATCAAAAATGAAAACATTTTTGAAAACTACAAGTCTCTTGCGTTTTTGTGGTGAAAAAATAATTTAAAAAATCGTTCGGGAAATGAGTTTACTCCCTGGGTACTTTCTTTGTATACTTTTGACTATACGGGCCGAGTCCGGGATTTACGGGAAATCGCGGGTTTTCGTTTGCCGGCGATTAAACTTTTTTTATTCAGCGTCTCATCAAAAATGAAAATATTTTTGAAAACTACAAGTTTTATGCGTTTTAGTGGTGAAAAAATAATTTAAAAAATCGTTCGGGAAATCAATTTACTCCCTGGGTACTTTCTTTGTATACTTTTGACTATACGGGCCGAGTACCGGATTTACGGGAAATCGCGGGTTTTCGTTTCCGACGATTAAACTTCTTTAATTTAGCGTTTCATCAAAAATGAAAACATTTTTGAAAACTACAAGTCTCATGCGTTTTTGTGGTGAAAAAATAATTTAAAAAATCGTTCGGGAAATGAGTTTACTCCCTGGGTACTTTCTTTGTATACTTTTGACTATATGGGCCGAGTACGGGATTTACGGGAAATCGCGGGTTTTCGTTTACCGGCGATTAAACTTCTTTTATTCAGCGTCTCATCAAAAATGAAAAATTTTTTAAAAACTACAAGTCTCATGCGTTTTAGTGGTGAAAATATAATTTAAAAAATCGTTCGGGAAATGATTTTACTCCCTGGGTACTTTCTTTGTATACTTTTTAATATACGGGCCGAGTCCGGGATTTACTGGAAATCGCGGGTTTTCGTTTGCCGGCGATTAAACTTCTTTTATTCAGCGTCTCATCAAAAATGAAAATATTTTTGAAAACTACAAGTTTTATGCGTTTTAGTGGTGAACAAATAATTTAAAAAATCGTTCGGTAAATGAGTTTACTCCTTGAGTAATTTCGTTGTATACTTTTGACTATACGGGTCGAGTACCGGATTTACGGGAAATCGCGGGTTTTCGTTTGACGGCGATTAAACTTTTTTTATTCAGCGTCTTATCAAAAATGAAAACATTTTTGAAAACTACCAGTCTCATGCGTTTTAGTGCTGAGAAAATAATTTAAAAAATTGTTCTGAAAATCAGCTTACTCATAGGGTACTTTCTTTGTATACATTTGACTATGGGGGCTAAGCCCGGGATTTACAGGAAATCCCGGGTTTTCGTTTGCCGGCGATTAAACTTCTTTTATTTAGGGTCTCATCAAAAATGAAAACATTTTTGAAAACTACAAGTCTCATGCGTTTTAGTGGTGAAAAAATAATTTAAAAATCGTTCGGGAAATGAGTTTACTTCCTGGGTACTTTTTTTATATACATTCGACTATACTGGCCGAGTACGGGATTTACGGGAAATCGCGGATTTGCGTTTGCCGGCGATTAAACTTCTTTTATTTAGCGTCTCTTAAAAAATGAAAATATTTTTGAAAACTACAAGTCTCATGCGTTTTAGTGGTGAAAAAATAAATTAAAAAATCGTTCGGGAAATGAGTTTACTCCCTGGGTACTTTCTTTGTATACTTTTGACTATACAGGCCGAGTACGGAAATTACGGGAAATCGCGGGTTTTCGTTTGCCGGCGATTAAACTTCTTTTATTTAGCTTCTCATCAAAAATGAAAACATTTTTGAAAATTACAAGTCTCATTCGTTTTAGTGGTGAAAAAATAATTTAAAAAATCGTTCCGGAAATGAGTTTACTCCTTGAGTACTTTCTTTGTATACTTTTGACTATACGGGCCGAGTACGGGATTTACGGGAAATCGCGGGTTTTGGTTTGCCGACGATTAAACTTCTTTAATTTAGCGTTTCATCAAAAATGAAAACATTTTTGAAAACTACAAGTCTCATGCGTTTTTGTGGTGAAAAAATAATTTAAAAAATCGTTCGGGAAATGAGTTTACTCCCTGGGTACTTTCTTTGTATACTTTTGACTATATGGGCCGAGTACGGGATTTACGGGAAATCGCGGGTTTTCGTTTACCGGCGATTAAACTTCTTTTATTCAGCGTCTCATCAAAAATGAAAAATTTTTTAAAAACTACAAGTCTCATGCGTTTTAGTGGTGAAAATATAATTTAAAAAATCGTTCGGGAAATGATTTTACTCCCTGGGTACTTTCTTTGTATACTTTTTAATATACGGGCCGAGTCCGGGATTTACTGGAAATCGCGGGTTTTCGTTTGCCGGCGATTAAACTTCTTTTATTCAGCGTCTCATCAAAAATGAAAATATTTTTGAAAACTACAAGTTTTATGCGTTTTAGTGGTGAAAAAATAATTTAAAAAATCGTTCGGTAAATGAGTTTACTCCTTGAGTAATTTCGTTGTATACTTTTGACTATACGGGTCGAGTACCGGATTTACGGGAAATCGCGGGTTTTCGTTTGACGGCGATTAAACTTTTTTTATTCAGCGTCTTATCAAAAATGAAAACATTTTTGAAAACTACCAGTCTCATGCGTTTTAGTGCTGAAAAAATAATTTAAAAAATTGTTCTGAAAATCAGTTTACTCACAGGGTACTTTCTTTGTATACATTCGACTATGGGGGCCAAGCCCGGGATTTACAGGAAATCGCGGGTTTTCGTTTGCCGGCGATTAAACTTCTTTTATTTAGGGTCTCATCAAAAATGAAAACATTTTTGAAAACTACAAGTCTCATGCGTTTTAGTGGTGAAAAAATAATTTAAAAATCGTTCGGGAAATGAGTTTACTTCCTGGGTACTTTTTTTATATACATTCGACTATACTGGCCGAGTACGGGATTTACGGGAAATCGCGGGTTTTCGTTTGCCGGCGATTAAACTTCTTTTGTTTAGCGTCTCTTAAAAAATGAAAATATTTTTGAAAACTACAAGTCTCATGCGTTTTAGTGGTGAAAAAATAAATTAAAAAATCGTTCGGGAAATGAGTTTACTCCCTGGGTACTTTCTTTGTATACTTTTGACTATACAGGCCGAGTACGGAAATTACGGGAAATCGCGGGTTTTCGTTTGCCGGCGATTAAACTTCTTTTATTTAGCTTCTCATCAAAAATGAAAACATTTTTGAAAATTACAAGTCTCATTCGTTTTAGTGGTGAAAAAATAATTTAAAAAATCGTTCCGGAAATGAGTTTACTCCTTGAGTACTTTCTTTGTATACTTTTGACTATACGGGCCGAGTACGGGATTTACGGGAAATCGCGGGTTCTGGTTTGCCGACGATTAAACTTCTTTAATTTAGCGTTTCATCAAAAATGAAAACATTTTTGAAAACTACAAGTCTCATGCGTTTTTGTGGTGAAAAAATAATTTAAAAAATCGTTCGGGAAATGAGTTTACTCCCTGGGTACTTTCTTTGTATACTTTTGACTATATGGGCCGAGTACGGGATTTACGGGAAATCGCGGGTTTTCGTTTACCGGCGATTAAACTTCTTTTATTCAGCGTCTCATCAAAAATGAAAAATTTTTTAAAAACTACAAGTCTCATGCGTTTTAGTGGTGAAAATATAATTTAAAAAATCGTTCGGGAAATGATTTTACTCCCTGGGTACTTTCTTTGTATACTTTTTAATATACGGGCCGAGTCCGGGATTTACTGGAAATCGCGGGTTTTCGTTTGCCGGCGATTAAACTTCTTTTATTCAGCGTCTCATCAAAAATGAAAATATTTTTGAAAACTACAAGTTTTATGCGTTTTAGTGGTGAAAAAATAATTTAAAAAATCGTTCGGTAAATGAGTTTACTCCTTGAGTAATTTCGTTGTATACTTTTGACTATACGGGTCGAGTACCGGATTTACGGGAAATCGCGGGTTTTCGTTTGACGGCGATTAAACTTTTTTTATTCAGCGTCTTATCAAAAATGAAAACATTTTTGAAAACTACCAGTCTCATGCGTTTTAGTGCTGAAAAAATAATTTAAAAAATTGTTCTGAAAATCAGTTTACTCACAGGGTACTTTCTTTGTATACATTCGACTATGGGGGCCAAGCCCGGGATTTACAGGAAATCGCGGGTTTTCGTTTGCCGGCGATTAAACTTCTTTTATTTTGGGTCTCATCAAAAATAAAAACATTTTTGAAAACTACAAGTCTCATGCGTTTTAGTGGTGAAAAAATAATTTAAAAATCGCTCGGGAAATGAGTTTACTTCCTGGGTACTTTTTTTATATACATTCGACTATACTGGCCGAGTACGGGATTTACGGGAAATCGCGGGTTTTCGTTTGCCGGCGATTAAACTTCTTTTATTTAGCGTCTCTTAAAAAATGAAAATATTTTTGAAAACTACAAGTCTCATGCGTTTTAGTGGTGAAAAAATAAATTAAAAAATCGTTCGGGAAATGAGTTTACTCCCTGGGTACTTTCTTTGTATACTTTTGACTATATAGGCCGAGTACGGAAATTACGGGAAATCGCGGGTTTTCGTTTGCCGGCGATTAAACTTCTTTTATTTAGCTTCTCATCAAAAATGAAAACATTTTTGAAAATTACAAGTCTCATTCGTTTTAGTGGTGAAAAAATAATTTAAAAAATCGTTCCGGAAATGAGTTTACTCCTTGAGTACTTTCTTTGTATACTTTTGACTATACGGGCCGAGTACCGGATTTACGGGAAATCGCGGGTTTTCGTTTGCCGGCGATTAAACTTTTTTTATTCAGCGTCTTATCAAAAATGAAAACATTTTTGAAAACTACAAGTGTCATGCGTTTTTGTGGTGAAAAAATAATTTAAACAATCGTTCTGAAAATGAGTTTACTCACAGGGTACTTTCTTTGTATACATTCGACTATATGGGCCAAGCCCGGGATTTACAGGAAATCGCGGGTTTTCGTTTGCCGGCAATTAAACTTCTTTTATTCAGCGTCTGATCAAAAATGAAAACATTTTTGAAAACTACAAGCCTCATGCGTTTTAGTGGTGAAAAAATAATTTAAAAAATCGTTCGGGAAATGAGTTTACTCCCTGGGTACTTTCTTTGTATACTTTTGACTATACGGGCCGAGTACGGGATGTACGGGAAGTCGCGGGTTTTCGTTTGCCGGCGATTAAACTTCTTTTATTCAGCGTCTCATCAAAAATGAAAATTATTTTTGAAAACTACAAGTCTCTTGCGTTTTTGTGGTGAAAAAATAATTTAAAAAATCGTTCGGGAAATGAGTTTACTCCCTGGGTACTTTCTTTGTATACTTTTGACTATACGGGCCGAGTCCGGGATTTACGGGAAACCGCGGGTTTTCGTTTGCCGGCGATTAAACTTCTTTTATTCAGCGTCTCATCAAAAATGAAAATATTTTTAAAAACTACAAGTTTTATGCGTTTTAGTGGTGAAAAAATAATTTAAAAAATCGTTCGGGAATTGAATTTACTCCCTGGGTACTTTCTTTGTATACTTTTGACTATACGGGCCGAGTCCGGGATTTACAGGAAATCGCGGGTTTTGGTTTGCCGGCGATTAAACTTCTTTAATTTAGCGTTTCATCAAAAATGAAAACATTTTTGAAAAACTACAAGTCTCATGCGTTTTTGTGGTGAAAAAATAATTTAAAAAATCGTTCGGGAAATGAGTTTACTCCCTGGGTACTTTCTTTGTATACTTTTGACTATATGGGCCGAGTACGGGATTTACGGGAAATCGCGGGTTTTCGTTTACCGGCGATTAAACTTCTTTTATTCAGCGTCTCATCAAAAATGAAAAATTTTTTGAAAACTACAAGTCTCATGCGTTTTAGTGGTGAAAAAATAATTTAAAAAATCGTTCGGGAAATGAATTTACTCCCTGGGTACTTTCTTTGTATACTTTTGACTATACGGGCCGAGTCCGGGATTTACGGGAAATCGCGGGTTTTCGTTTGCCGGCGATTAAACTTTTTTTATTCAGCGTCTCATCAAAAATGAAAATATTTTTGAAAACTACAAGTTTTATGCGTTTTAGTGGTGAAAAAATAATTTAAAAAATCGTTCGGGAAATCAATTTACTCCCTGGGTACTTTCTTTGTATACTTTTGACTATACGGGCCGAGTACCGGATTTACGGGAAATCGCGGGTTTTCGTTTCCGACGATTAAACTTCTTTAATTTAGCGTTTCATCAAAAATGAAAACATTTTTGAAAACTACAAGTCTCATGCGTTTTTGTGGTGAAAAAATAATTTAAAAAATCGTTCGGGAAATGAGTTTACTCCCTGGGTACTTTCTTTGTATACTTTTGACTATATGGGCCGAGTACGGGATTTACGGGAAATCGCGGGTTTTCGTTTACCGGCGATTAAACTTCTTTTATTCAGCGTCTCATCAAAAATGAAAAATTTTTTAAAAACTACAAGTCTCATGCGTTTTAGTGGTGAAAATATAATTTAAAAAATCGTTCGGGAAATGATTTTACTCCCTGGGTACTTTCTTTGTATACTTTTTAATATACGGGCCGAGTCCGGGATTTACTGGAAATCGCGGGTTTTCGTTTGCCGGCGATTAAACTTCTTTTATTCAGCGTCTCATCAAAAATGAAAATATTTTTGAAAACTACAAGTTTTATGCGTTTTAGTGGTGAACAAATAATTTAAAAAATCGTTCGGTAAATGAGTTTACTCCTTGAGTAATTTCGTTGTATACTTTTGACTATACGGGTCGAGTACCGGATTTACGGGAAATCGCGGGTTTTCGTTTGACGGCGATTAAACTTTTTTTATTCAGCGTCTTATCAAAAATGAAAACATTTTTGAAAACTACCAGTCTCATGCGTTTTAGTGCTGAGAAAATAATTTAAAAAATTGTTCTGAAAATCAGCTTACTCATAGGGTACTTTCTTTGTATACATTTGACTATGGGGGCTAAGCCCGGGATTTACAGGAAATCCCGGGTTTTCGTTTGCCGGCGATTAAACTTCTTTTATTTAGGGTCTCATCAAAAATGAAAACATTTTTGAAAACTACAAGTCTCATGCGTTTTAGTGGTGAAAAAATAATTTAAAAATCGTTCGGGAAATGAGTTTACTTCCTGGGTACTTTTTTTATATACATTCGACTATACTGGCCGAGTACGGGATTTACGGGAAATCGCGGATTTGCGTTTGCCGGCGATTAAACTTCTTTTATTTAGCGTCTCTTAAAAAATGAAAATATTTTTGAAAACTACAAGTCTCATGCGTTTTAGTGGTGAAAAAATAAATTAAAAAATCGTTCGGGAAATGAGTTTACTCCCTGGGTACTTTCTTTGTATACTTTTGACTATACAGGCCGAGTACGGAAATTACGGGAAATCGCGGGTTTTCGTTTGCCGGCGATTAAACTTCTTTTATTTAGCTTCTCATCAAAAATGAAAACATTTTTGAAAATTACAAGTCTCATTCGTTTTAGTGGTGAAAAAATAATTTAAAAAATCGTTCCGGAAATGAGTTTACTCCTTGAGTACTTTCTTTGTATACTTTTGACTATACGGGCCGAGTACGGGATTTACGGGAAATCGCGGGTTTTGGTTTGCCGACGATTAAACTTCTTTAATTTAGCGTTTCATCAAAAATGAAAACATTTTTGAAAACTACAAGTCTCATGCGTTTTTGTGGTGAAAAAATAATTTAAAAAATCGTTCGGGAAATGAGTTTACTCCCTGGGTACTTTCTTTGTATACTTTTGACTATATGGGCCGAGTACGGGATTTACGGGAAATCGCGGGTTTTCGTTTACCGGCGATTAAACTTCTTTTATTCAGCGTCTCATCAAAAATGAAAAATTTTTTAAAAACTACAAGTCTCATGCGTTTTAGTGGTGAAAATATAATTTAAAAAATCGTTCGGGAAATGATTTTACTCCCTGGGTACTTTCTTTGTATACTTTTTAATATACGGGCCGAGTCCGGGATTTACTGGAAATCGCGGGTTTTCGTTTGCCGGCGATTAAACTTCTTTTATTCAGCGTCTCATCAAAAATGAAAATATTTTTGAAAACTACAAGTTTTATGCGTTTTAGTGGTGAAAAAATAATTTAAAAAATCGTTCGGTAAATGAGTTTACTCCTTGAGTAATTTCGTTGTATACTTTTGACTATACGGGTCGAGTACCGGATTTACGGGAAATCGCGGGTTTTCGTTTGACGGCGATTAAACTTTTTTTATTCAGCGTCTTATCAAAAATGAAAACATTTTTGAAAACTACCAGTCTCATGCGTTTTAGTGCTGAAAAAATAATTTAAAAAATTGTTCTGAAAATCAGTTTACTCACAGGGTACTTTCTTTGTATACATTCGACTATGGGGGCCAAGCCCGGGATTTACAGGAAATCGCGGGTTTTCGTTTGCCGGCGATTAAACTTCTTTTATTTAGGGTCTCATCAAAAATGAAAACATTTTTGAAAACTACAAGTCTCATGCGTTTTAGTGGTGAAAAAATAATTTAAAAATCGTTCGGGAAATGAGTTTACTTCCTGGGTACTTTTTTTATATACATTCGACTATACTGGCCGAGTACGGGATTTACGGGAAATCGCGGGTTTTCGTTTGCCGGCGATTAAACTTCTTTTGTTTAGCGTCTCTTAAAAAATGAAAATATTTTTGAAAACTACAAGTCTCATGCGTTTTAGTGGTGAAAAAATAAATTAAAAAATCGTTCGGGAAATGAGTTTACTCCCTGGGTACTTTCTTTGTATACTTTTGACTATACAGGCCGAGTACGGAAATTACGGGAAATCGCGGGTTTTCGTTTGCCGGCGATTAAACTTCTTTTATTTAGCTTCTCATCAAAAATGAAAACATTTTTGAAAATTACAAGTCTCATTCGTTTTAGTGGTGAAAAAATAATTTAAAAAATCGTTCCGGAAATGAGTTTACTCCTTGAGTACTTTCTTTGTATACTTTTGACTATACGGGCCGAGTACGGGATTTACGGGAAATCGCGGGTTCTGGTTTGCCGACGATTAAACTTCTTTAATTTAGCGTTTCATCAAAAATGAAAACATTTTTGAAAACTACAAGTCTCATGCGTTTTTGTGGTGAAAAAATAATTTAAAAAATCGTTCGGGAAATGAGTTTACTCCCTGGGTACTTTCTTTGTATACTTTTGACTATATGGGCCGAGTACGGGATTTACGGGAAATCGCGGGTTTTCGTTTACCGGCGATTAAACTTCTTTTATTCAGCGTCTCATCAAAAATGAAAAATTTTTTAAAAACTACAAGTCTCATGCGTTTTAGTGGTGAAAATATAATTTAAAAAATCGTTCGGGAAATGATTTTACTCCCTGGGTACTTTCTTTGTATACTTTTTAATATACGGGCCGAGTCCGGGATTTACTGGAAATCGCGGGTTTTCGTTTGCCGGCGATTAAACTTCTTTTATTCAGCGTCTCATCAAAAATGAAAATATTTTTGAAAACTACAAGTTTTATGCGTTTTAGTGGTGAAAAAATAATTTAAAAAATCGTTCGGTAAATGAGTTTACTCCTTGAGTAATTTCGTTGTATACTTTTGACTATACGGGTCGAGTACCGGATTTACGGGAAATCGCGGGTTTTCGTTTGACGGCGATTAAACTTTTTTTATTCAGCGTCTTATCAAAAATGAAAACATTTTTGAAAACTACCAGTCTCATGCGTTTTAGTGCTGAAAAAATAATTTAAAAAATTGTTCTGAAAATCAGTTTACTCACAGGGTACTTTCTTTGTATACATTCGACTATGGGGGCCAAGCCCGGGATTTACAGGAAATCGCGGGTTTTCGTTTGCCGGCGATTAAACTTCTTTTATTTTGGGTCTCATCAAAAATAAAAACATTTTTGAAAACTACAAGTCTCATGCGTTTTAGTGGTGAAAAAATAATTTAAAAATCGCTCGGGAAATGAGTTTACTTCCTGGGTACTTTTTTTATATACATTCGACTATACTGGCCGAGTACGGGATTTACGGGAAATCGCGGGTTTTCGTTTGCCGGCGATTAAACTTCTTTTATTTAGCGTCTCTTAAAAAATGAAAATATTTTTGAAAACTACAAGTCTCATGCGTTTTAGTGGTGAAAAAATAAATTAAAAAATCGTTCGGGAAATGAGTTTACTCCCTGGGTACTTTCTTTGTATACTTTTGACTATATAGGCCGAGTACGGAAATTACGGGAAATCGCGGGTTTTCGTTTGCCGGCGATTAAACTTCTTTTATTTAGCTTCTCATCAAAAATGAAAACATTTTTGAAAATTACAAGTCTCATTCGTTTTAGTGGTGAAAAAATAATTTAAAAAATCGTTCCGGAAATGAGTTTACTCCTTGAGTACTTTCTTTGTATACTTTTGACTATACGGGCCGAGTACCGGATTTACGGGAAATCGCGGGTTTTCGTTTGCCGGCGATTAAACTTTTTTTATTCAGCGTCTTATCAAAAATGAAAACATTTTTGAAAACTACAAGTGTCATGCGTTTTTGTGGTGAAAAAATAATTTAAACAATCGTTCTGAAAATGAGTTTACTCACAGGGTACTTTCTTTGTATACATTCGACTATATGGGCCAAGCCCGGGATTTACAGGAAATCGCGGGTTTTCGTTTGCCGGCAATTAAACTTCTTTTATTCAGCGTCTGATCAAAAATGAAAACATTTTTGAAAACTACAAGCCTCATGCGTTTTAGTGGTGAAAAAATAATTTAAAAAATCGTTCGGGAAATGAGTTTACTCCCTGGGTACTTTCTTTGTATACTTTTGACTATACGGGCCGAGTACGGGATGTACGGGAAGTCGCGGGTTTTCGTTTGCCGGCGATTAAACTTCTTTTATTCAGCGTCTCATCAAAAATGAAAATTATTTTTGAAAACTACAAGTCTCTTGCGTTTTTGTGGTGAAAAAATAATTTAAAAAATCGTTCGGGAAATGAGTTTACTCCCTGGGTACTTTCTTTGTATACTTTTGACTATACGGGCCGAGTCCGGGATTTACGGGAAACCGCGGGTTTTCGTTTGCCGGCGATTAAACTTCTTTTATTCAGCGTCTCATCAAAAATGAAAATATTTTTAAAAACTACAAGTTTTATGCGTTTTAGTGGTGAAAAAATAATTTAAAAAATCGTTCGGGAATTGAATTTACTCCCTGGGTACTTTCTTTGTATACTTTTGACTATACGGGCCGAGTCCGGGATTTACAGGAAATCGCGGGTTTTGGTTTGCCGGCGATTAAACTTCTTTAATTTAGCGTTTCATCAAAAATGAAAACATTTTTGAAAAACTACAAGTCTCATGCGTTTTTGTGGTGAAAAAATAATTTAAAAAATCGTTCGGGAAATGAGTTTACTCCCTGGGTACTTTCTTTGTATACTTTTGACTATATGGGCCGAGTACGGGATTTACGGGAAATCGCGGGTTTTCGTTTACCGGCGATTAAACTTCTTTTATTCAGCGTCTCATCAAAAATGAAAATTTTTTTGAAAACTACAAGTCTCATGCGTTTTAGTGGTGAAAAAATAATTTAAAAAATCGTTCGGGAAATGAATTTACTCCCTGGGTACTTTCTTTGTATACTTTTTAATATACGGGCCGAGTCCGGGATTTACGGGAAATCGCGGGTTTTCGTTTGCCGGCGATTAAACTTCTTTTATTCAGCGTCTCATCAAAAATGAAAATATTTTTGAAAACTACAAGTTTTATGCGTTTTAGTGGTGAAAAAATAATTTAAAAAATCGTTCGGTAAATGAGTTTACTCCTTGAGTAATTTCGTTGTATACTTTTGACTATACGGGTCGAGTACCGGATTTACGGGAAATCGCGGGTTTTCGTTTGCCGGCGATTTAACTTTTTTTATTCAGCGTCTTATCAAAAATGAAAACATTTTTGAAAACTACCAGTCTCATGCGTTTTAGTGGTGAAAAAATAATTTAAAAAATTCTTCTGAAAATCAGTTTACTCACAGGGTACTTTCTTTGTATACATTCGACTATGGGGGCCAAGCCCGGGATTTACAGGAAATCGCGGGTTTTCTTTTGCCGGCGATTAAACTTCTTTTATTTAGCGTCTCATCAAAAATGAAAACATTTTTGAAAACTACAAGTCTCATGCGTTTTAGTGGTGAAAAAATAATTTAAAAATCGTTCGGGAAATGCATTTACTCCCTGGGTACTTTCTTTGTATACTTTTGACTATACAGGCCGAGTCCGGGATTTACGGGAAATCGCGGGTTTTCGTTTGCCGGCGATTAAACTTCTTTAATTTAGTGTTTCATCAAAAATGAAAACGTTTTTAAAAACTACAAGTCTCAGGCGTTTTAGTGGTGAAAAAATAATTTAAAAAATCGTTCGGGAAATGAGTTTACTCCCTGGGTACTTTTTTTATATACATTCGACTATACTGGCCGAGTACGGGATTTACGGGAAATCGCGGGTTTTCGTTTGCCGGCGATTAAACTTTTTTTATTTAGCGTCTCATCAAAAATGAAAATATTTTTGAAAACTACAAGTCTCATGCGTTTTAGTGGTGAAAAAATAATTTAAAAAATCGTTCGGGAAATGAGTTTACTCCCTGGGTACTTTCTTTGTATACTTTTGACTATACGGGCCGAGTACGGAAATTACGGGAAATCGCGGGTTTTCGTTTGCCGGCGATTAAACTTCTTTTATTTAGCGTCTCATCAAAAATGAAAACATTTTTGAAAATTACAAGTCTCATTCGTTTTAGTGGTGAAAAAATAATTTAAAAAATCGTTCCGGAAATGAGTTTACTCCTTGAGTACTTTCTTTGTATACTTTTGACTATACGGGCCGAGTACGGGATTTACGGGAAATCGTGGGTTTTCGTTTGCCGGCGATTAAACTTCTTTTATTTAGCGTCTCATCAAAAATGAAAATATTTTTAAAAACTACAAGTCTCATGCGTTTTAGTGGTGAAAAAATAATTTAAAAATTGTTCGGGAAATGAGTTTACTCCCTGGGTACTTTCTTTGTATACTTTTGACTATACGGGCCAAGCCCGGGATTTACAGGAAATCGCGGGTTTTCGTTTGCCGGCGATTAAACTTTTTTTATTCAGCGTCTTATCAAAAATGAAAACATTTTTGAAAACTACAAGTGTCATGCGTTTTTGTGGTGAAAAAATAATTTAAAAAATCGTACTGAAAATGAGTTTACTCACAGGGTACTTTCTTTGTATACATTCGACCATATATGGGCCAAGCCCGGGATTTACAGGAAATCGCGGGTTTTCGTTTGCCGGCAATTAAACTTCTTTTATTCAGCGTCTGATCAAAAATGAAAACATTTTTGAAAACTACAAGTCTCATGCGTTTTAGTGGTGAAAAAATAATTTAAAAAATCGTTCGGGAAATGAGTTTACTCCCTGGGTACTTTCTTTGTATACTTTTGACTATACGGGCCGAGTACGGGATGTACGGGAAATCGCGGGGTTTCGTTTGTCGGCGATTAAACTTCTTTTATTCAGCGTCTCATCAAAAATGAAAATATTTTTGAAAACTACAAGTCTCATTCGTTTTAGTGGTGAAAAAATAATTTAAAAAATCGTTCGGGAAATGAATTTACTCCCTGGGTACTTTCTTTGTATACTTTTGACTATACGGGCCGAGTCCGGGATTTACGGGAAATCGCGGGTTTTCGGTTGCCGGCGATTAAACTTCATTTATTTAGCGTCTCATCAAAAATGAAAACATTTTTGAAAACTACAAGTCTCGTGCATTTTAGTGGTGAAAAAATAATTTAAAAAACCATTCGGGAAATCAGTTTACTTCCTTGGTACTTTTTTTGTATACTTTTGACTATACGGGCCGAGTACGGGATTTACGGGAAATCGCGGATTTTCGTTTGCCGGCGATTAAACTTCTTTTATTCAGCGTCTCATCAAAAATGAAAATATTTTTGAAAACTACAAGCCTGATGCGTTTTAGTGGTGAAAAAATAATTTAAAAAATCGTTCGGGAAATGAATTTACTCCCTGGGTACTTTCTTTGTATACTTTTGACTATACGGGCCGAGTCCGGGATTTACGGGAAATCGCGGGTTTTCGTTTGCCGGCGATTAAACTTCTTTAATTTAGCGTTTCATCAAAAATGAAAACATTTTTGAAAATTACAAGTCTCAGGCGTTTTAGTGGTGAAAAAATAATTTAAAAAATCGTTCGGGAAATGAGTTTACTCCCTGGGTACTTTTTTTATATACATTCGACTATACTGGCCGAGTACGGGATTTACGGGAAATCGTGGGTTTTCGTTTGCCAGCGATTAAACTTCTTTTATTTAGCGTCTCATCAAAAATGAAAATATTTTTGAAAACTACAAGTCTCATGCGTTTTAGTGGTGAAAAAATAATATAAAAAATCGTTCGGGAAATGAGTTTACTCCCTGGGTACTTTCTTTGTATACTCTTGACTATACGGGCAGAGTACGGCATTTACGGGAAATCGCGGGTTTTCGTTTGCCGGCGATTAAACTTCTTTTATTCAGCGTCTCATCAAAAAAGAAAACATTTTTGAAAACTACAAGTCTTATGCGTTTTAGTGGTGAAAAAATAATTTAAAAAATCATTCGGGAAATCAGCTTACTCCCTGGGTACTTTTTTTGTATACTTTTGACTATACGGACCGAGTACGGGATTTACGGGAAATCGCGGGTTTTCGTTTGCCGGCGATTAAACTTCTTTTATTCAGCGTCTCATCAAAAATGAAAATAATTTTGAAAACTACAAGTCTCATGCGTTTTAGTGGTGAAAAAATAAATTAAAAAATCGTTCGGGAAATGAGTTTACTCCCTGGGTACTTTCTTTGTATACTTTTGACTATACAGGCCGAGTACGGAAATTACGGGAAATCGCGGGTTTTCGTTTGCCGGCGATTAAACTTCTTTTATTTAGCTTCTCATCAAAAATGAAAACATTTTTGAAAATTACAAGTCTCATTCGTTTTAGTGGTGAAAAAATAATTTAAAAAATCGTTCCGGAAATGAGTTTACTCCTTGAGTACTTTCTTTGTATACTTTTGACTATACGGGCCGAGTACCGGATTTACGGGAAATCGCGGGTTTTCGTTTGCCGGCGATTAAACTTTTTTTATTCAGCGTCTTATCAAAAATGAAAACATTTTTGAAAACTACAAGTGTCATGCGTTTTTGTGGTGAAAAAATAATATAAAAAATCGTTCTGAAAATGAGTTTACTCACAGGGTACTTTCTTTGTATACATTCGACTATATGGGCCAAGCCCGGGATTTACAGGAAATCGCGGGTTTTCGTTTGCCGGCAATTAAACTTCTTTTATTCAGCGTCTGATCAAAA
Source organism: Hydractinia symbiolongicarpus (assembly GCF_029227915.1). Lineage (NCBI taxonomy): Eukaryota > Metazoa > Cnidaria > Hydrozoa > Anthoathecata > Hydractiniidae > Hydractinia > Hydractinia symbiolongicarpus. Next base: position 1,500,435 of record NC_079886.1, read on the forward strand.
ATGAAAACATTTTTGAAAACTACAAGCCTCATGCGTTTTAGTGGTGAAAAAATAATTTAAAAAATCGTTCGGGAAATGAGTTTACTCCCTGGGTACTTTCTTTGTATACTTTTGACTATACGGGCCGAGTACGGGATGTACGGGAAATCGCGGGTTTTCGTTTGCCGGCGATTAAACTTCTTTTATTCAGCTTTTCATCAAAAATGAAAATATTTTTGAAAACTACAAGTCTCTTGCGTTTTTGTGGTGAAAAAATAATTTAAAAAATCGTTCGGGAAATGAGTTTACTCCCTGGGTACTTTCTTTGTATACTTTTGACTATACGGGCCGAGTCCGGGATTTACGGGAAATCGGCGGTTTTCGTTTGCCGGCGATTAAACTTCTTTTATTCAGCGTCTCATCAAAAATGAAAATATTTTTGAAAACTACAAGTTTTATGCGTTTTAGTGGTGAAAAAATAATTTAAAAAATCGTTCGGGAAATGAGTTTACTCCCTGGGTACTTTTTTTATATACATTCGACTATACTGGCCGAGTACGGGATTTACGGGAAATCGTGGGTTTTCGTTTGCCAGCGATTAAACTTCTTTTATTTAGCGTCTCATCAAAAATGAAAATATTTTTGAAAACTACAAGTCTCATGCGTTTTAGTGGTGAAAAAATAATATAAAAAATCGTTCGGGAAATGAGTTTACTCCCTGGGTACTTTCTTTGTATACTCTTGACTATACGGGCAGAGTACGGCATTTACGGGAAATCGCGGGTTTTCGTTTGCCGGCGATTAAACTTCTTTTATTCAGCGTCTCATCAAAAAAGAAAACATTTTTGAAAACTACAAGTCTTATGCGTTTTAGTGGTGAAAAAATAATTTAAAAAATCATTCGGGAAATCAGCTTACTCCCTGGGTACTTTTTTTGTATACTTTTGACTATACGGACCGAGTACGGGATTTACGGGAAATCGCGGGTTTTCGTTTGCCGGCGATTAAACTTCTTTTATTCAGCGTCTCATCAAAAATGAAAATAATTTTGAAAACTACAAGTCTCATGCGTTTTAGTGGTGAAAAAATAAATTAAAAAATCGTTCGGGAAATGAGTTTACTCCCTGGGTACTTTCTTTGTATACTTTTGACTATACAGGCCGAGTACGGAAATTACGGGAAATCGCGGGTTTTCGTTTGCCGGCGATTAAACTTCTTTTATTTAGCTTCTCATCAAAAATGAAAACATTTTTGAAAATTACAAGTCTCATTCGTTTTAGTGGTGAAAAAATAATTTAAAAAATCGTTCCGGAAATGAGTTTACTCCTTGAGTACTTTCTTTGTATACTTTTGACTATACGGGCCGAGTACCGGATTTACGGGAAATCGCGGGTTTTCGTTTGCCGGCGATTAAACTTTTTTTATTCAGCGTCTTATCAAAAATGAAAACATTTTTGAAAACTACAAGTGTCATGCGTTTTTGTGGTGAAAAAATAATATAAAAAATCGTTCTGAAAATGAGTTTACTCACAGGGTACTTTCTTTGTATACATTCGACTATATGGGCCAAGCCCGGGATTTACAGGAAATCGCGGGTTTTCGTTTGCCGGCAATTAAACTTCTTTTATTCAGCGTCTGATCAAAAATGAAAACATTTTTGAAAACTACAAGCCTCATGCGTTTTAGTGGTGAAAAAATAATTTAAAAAATCGTTCGGGAAATGAGTTTACTCCCTGGGTACTTTCTTTGTATACTTTTGACTATACGGGCCGAGTACGGGATGTACGGGAAATCGCGGGTTTTCGTTTGCCGGCGATTAAACTTCTTTTATTCAGCTTTTCATCAAAAATGAAAATATTTTTGAAAACTACAAGTCTCTTGCGTTTTTGTGGTGAAAAAATAATTTAAAAAATCGTTCGGGAAATGAGTTTACTCCCTGGGTACTTTCTTTGTATACTTTTGACTATACGGGCCGAGTCCGGGATTTACGGGAAATCGGCGGTTTTCGTTTGCCGGCGATTAAACTTCTTTTATTCAGCGTCTCATCAAAAATGAAAATATTTTTGAAAACTACAAGTTTTATGCGTTTTAGTGGTGAAAAAATAATTTAAAAAATCGTTCGGGAAATGAATTTACTCCCTGGGTACTTTCTTTGTATACTTTTGACTATACGGGCCGAGTCCGGGATTTACGGGAAATCGCGGGTTTTGGTTTGCCGGCGATTAAACTTCTTTAATTTAGCGTTTCATCAAAAATGAAAACATTTTTGAAAAACTACAAGTCTCATGCGTTTTTGTGGTGAAAAAATAACTTAAAAAATCGTTCGGGAAATGAGTTTACTCCCTGGGTACTTTCTTTGTATACTTTTGACTATATGGGCCGAGTACGGGATTTACGGGAAATCGCGGGTTTTCGTTTGCCGGCGATTAAACTTCTTTTATTTAGCGTCTCATCAAAAATGAAAATATTTTTGAAAACTACAAGTCTCATGCGTTTTAGTGGTGAAAAAATAATTTAAAAAATCGTTCGGGAAATGAGTTTACTCCCTGGGTACTTTCTATGTATACTTTTGACTATACGGGCCGAGTACGGAAATTACGGGAAATCGCGGGTTTTCGTTTGCCGGCGATTAAACTTCTTTTATTTAGCGTCCCATCAAAAATGAAAACATTTTTGAAAACTACAAGTCTCATGCGTTTTAGTGGTGAAAAAATAATACAAAAAATCGTTCGGGAAATGAGTTTACTCCCTGGGTACTTTCTTCGTATACTTTTGACTATACGGGCCGAGTCCGGGGTTTACGGGAAATGGCAGGTTTTCGTTTGCGGCGATTAAACTTCTTTTAATCAGCGTCTCATTAAAAATGAAAACATTTTTGAAAACTACAAGTCTCATGCGTTTTAGTGGTAAAAAGATAATTTAAAAAATCGTTTTGGAAATGAGTTTACTCACAGGGTACTTTCTTTGTATACATTCGACTATACGGGCCAAGCCCAGGATTTACGGGAAATCGCGGCTTTTCGTTTGCCGGCTATTAAACCACTTTCATTAAGCGTCTCATCAAAAATGAAAACATTTCTGAAAACTACAAGTCTCATGCGTTTTAGTGGTGAAAAAATAATTTAAAAAATCGTTCGGGAAATGAGTTTACTCCCTGGGTACTTTCTTTGTATACTTTTGACTATACGGGCCGAGAACGGGATGTACGGGAAATCGCGGGGTTTCGTTTGCCGGCGATTAAACTTCTTTTATTCAGCGTCTCATCAAAAATGAAAATATTTTTGAAAACTACAAGTCTCATTCGTTTTAGTGGTGAAAAAATAATTTAAAAAATCGTTCGGGAAATGAATTTACTCCCTGGGTACTTTCTTTGTATACTTTTGACTATACGGGCCGAGTCCGGGATTTACGGGAAATCGCGGGTTTTCGGTTGCCGGCGATTAAACTTCATTTATTTAGCGTCTCATCAAAAATGAAAACATTTTTGAAAACTACAAGTCTCGTGCATTTTAGTGGTGAAAAAATAATTTAAAAAATCGTTCTGAAAATGAGTTTACTCACAGGGTACTTTCTTTGTATACATTCGACTATAGGGGCAAAGCCCGGGGTTTACAGGAAATCGTGGGTTTTCGTTTGCCGGCGATTAAACTTCTTTTATTCAGCGTCTCATCAAAAATGAAAACATTTTTGAAAACTACAAGTCTCATGCGTTTTAGTGGTGAAAAAATAATTTAAAAAACCATTCGGGAAATCAGTTTACTTCCTTGGCACTTTTTTTGTATACTTTTGACTATACGGGCCGAGTACGGGATTTACGGGAAATCGCGGATTTTCGTTTGCCGGCGATTAAACTTCTTTTATTCAGCGTCTCATCAAAAATGAAAATATTTTTAAAAACTACAAGCCTGATGCGTTTTAGCGGTGAAAAAATAATTTAAAAAATCGTTCGGGAAATGAATTTACTCCCTGGGTACTTTCTTTGTATACTTTTGACTATACGGGCCGAGTCTGGGATTTACGGGAAATCGCGGGTTTTCGTTTGCCGGCGATTAAACTACTTTTATTCAGCGTCTCATCAAAAATGAAAATATTTTTGAAAACTACAAGTCTCATGCGTTTTAGTGGTGAAAAAATAATATAAAAAATCGTTCGGGAAATGAGTTTACTCCCTGGGTACTTTCTTTGTATACTCTTGACTATACGGGCAGAGTACGGCATTTACGGGAAATCGCGGGTTTTCGTTTGCCGGCGATTAAACTTCTTTTATTCAGCGTCTCATCAAAAATGAAAATATTTTTGAAAACTACAAGTTTTATGCGTTTTAGTGGTGAAAAAATAATTTAAAAAATCGTTCGGGAAATGAATTTACTCCCTGGGTACTTTCTTTGTATACTTTTGACTATACGGGCCGAGTCCGGGATTTACGGGAAATCGCGGGTTTTGGTTTGCCGGCGATTAAACTTCTTTAATTTAGCGTTTCATCAAAAATGAAAACATTTTTGAAAAACTACAAGTCTCATGCGTTTTTGTGGTGAAAAAATAACTTAAAAAATCGTTCGGGAAATGAGTTTACTCCCTGGGTACTTTCTTTGTATACTTTTGACTATATGGGCCGAGTACGGGATTTACGGGAAATCGCGGGTTTTCGTTTGCCGGCGATTAAACTTCTTTTATTTAGCGTCTCATCAAAAATGAAAATATTTTTGAAAACTACAAGTCTCATGCGTTTTAGTGGTGAAAAAATAATTTAAAAAATCGTTCGGGAAATGAGTTTACTCCCTGGGTACTTTCTATGTATACTTTTGACTATACGGGCCGAGTACGGAAATTACGGGAAATCGCGGGTTTTCGTTTGCCGGCGATTAAACTTCTTTTATTTAGCGTCCCATCAAAAATGAAAACATTTTTGAAAACTACAAGTCTCATGCGTTTTAGTGGTGAAAAAATAATACAAAAAATCGTTCGGGAAATGAGTTTACTCCCTGGGTACTTTCTTCGTATACTTTTGACTATACGGGCCGAGTCCGGGGTTTACGGGAAATGGCAGGTTTTCGTTTGCGGCGATTAAACTTCTTTTAATCAGCGTCTCATTAAAAATGAAAACATTTTTGAAAACTACAAGTCTCATGCGTTTTAGTGGTAAAAAGATAATTTAAAAAATCGTTTTGGAAATGAGTTTACTCACAGGGTACTTTCTTTGTATACATTCGACTATACGGGCCAAGCCCAGGATTTACGGGAAATCGCGGCTTTTCGTTTGCCGGCTATTAAACCACTTTCATTAAGCGTCTCATCAAAAATGAAAACATTTCTGAAAACTACAAGTCTCATGCGTTTTAGTGGTGAAAAAATAATTTAAAAAATCGTTCGGGAAATGAGTTTACTCCCTGGGTACTTTCTTTGTATACTTTTGACTATACGGGCCGAGAACGGGATGTACGGGAAATCGCGGGGTTTCGTTTGCCGGCGATTAAACTTCTTTTATTCAGCGTCTCATCAAAAATGAAAATATTTTTGAAAACTACAAGTCTCATTCGTTTTAGTGGTGAAAAAATAATTTAAAAAATCGTTCGGGAAATGAATTTACTCCCTGGGTACTTTCTTTGTATACTTTTGACTATACGGGCCGAGTCCGGGATTTACGGGAAATCGCGGGTTTTCGGTTGCCGGCAATTAAACTTCATTTATTTAGCGTCTCATCAAAAATGAAAACATTTTTGAAAACTACAAGTCTCGTGCATTTTAGTGGTGAAAAAATAATTTAAAAAATCGTTCTGAAAATGAGTTTACTCACAGGGTACTTTCTTTGTATACATTCGACTATAGGGGCAAAGCCCGGGGTTTACAGGAAATCGTGGGTTTTCGTTTGCCGGCGATTAAACTTCTTTTATTCAGCGTCTCATCAAAAATGAAAACATTTTTGAAAACTACAAGTCTCATGCGTTTTAGTGGTGAAAAAATAATTTAAAAAACCATTCGGGAAATCAGTTTACTTCCTTGGCACTTTTTTTGTATACTTTTGACTATACGGGCCGAGTACGGGATTTACGGGAAATCGCGGATTTTCGTTTGCCGGCGATTAAACTTCTTTTATTCAGCGTCTCATCAAAAATGAAAATATTTTTGAAAACTACAAGCCTGATGCGTTTTAGTGGTGAAAAAATAATTTAAAAAATCGTTCGGGAAATGAATTTACTCCCTGGGTACTTTCTTTGTATACTTTTGACTATACGGGCCGAGTCTGGGATTTACGGGAAATCGCGGGTTTTCGTTTGCCGGCGATTAAACTTCTTTAATTTAGCGTTTCATCAAAAATGAAAACATTTTTGAAAATTACAAGTCTCAGGCGTTTTAGTGGTGAAAAAATAATTTAAAAAATCGTTCGGGAAATGAGTTTACTCCCTGGGTACTTTTTTTATATACATTCGACTATACTGGCCGAGTACGGGATTTACGGGAAATCGTGGGTTTTCGTTTGCCGGCGATTAAACTTCTTTTATTTAGCGTCTCATCAAAAATGAAAATATTTTTGAAAACTACAAGTCTCATGCGTTTTAGTGGTGAAAAAATAATATAAAAAATCGTTCGGGAAATGAGTTTACTCCCTGGGTACTTTCTTTGTATACTCTTGACTATACGGGCAGAGTACGGCATTTACGGGAAATCGCGGGTTTTCGTTTGCCGGCGATTAAACTTCTTTTATTCAGCGTCTCATCAAAAAAGAAAACATTTTTGAAAACTACAAGTCTTATGCGTTTTAGTGGTGAAAAAATAATTTAAAAAATCATTCGGGAAATCAGCTTACTCCCTGGGTACTTTTTTTGTATACTTTTGACTATACGGACCGAGTACGGGATTTACGGGAAATCGCGGGTTTTCGTTTGCCGGCGATTAAACTTCTTTTATTCAGCGTCTCATCAAAAATGAAAATAATTTTGAAAACTACAAGTCTCATGCGTTTTAGTGGTGAAAAAATAAATTAAAAAATCGTTCGGGAAATGAGTTTACTCCCTGGGTACTTTCTTTGTATACTTTTGACTATACAGGCCGAGTACGGAAATTACGGGAAATCGCGGGTTTTCGTTTGCCGGCGATTAAACTTCTTTTATTTAGCTTCTCATCAAAAATGAAAACATTTTTAAAAATTACAAGTCTCATTCGTTTTAGTGGTGAAAAAATAATTTAAAAAATCGTTCCGGAAATGAGTTTACTCCTTGAGTACTTTCTTTGTATACTTTTGACTATACGGGCCGAGTACCGGATTTACGGGAAATCGCGGGTTTTCGTTTGCCGGCGATTAAACTTTTTTTATTCAGCGTCTTATCAAAAATGAAAACATTTTTGAAAACTACAAGTGTCATGCGTTTTTGTGGTGAAAAAATAATTTAAAAAATCGTTCTGAAAATGAGTTTACTCACAGGGTACTTTCTTTGTATACATTCGACTATATGGGCCAAGCCCGGGATTTACAGGAAATCGCGGGTTTTCGTTTGCCGGCAATTAAACTTCTTTTATTCAGCGTCTGATCAAAAATGAAAACATTTTTGAAAACTACAAGCCTCATGCGTTTTAGTGGTGAAAAAATAATTTAAAAAATCGTTCGGGAAATGAGTTTACTCCCTGGGTACTTTCTTTGTATACTTTTGACTATACGGGCCGAGTACGGGATGTACGGGAAATCGCGGGTTTTCGTTTGCCGGCGATTAAACTTCTTTTATTCAGCTTTTCATCAAAAATGAAAATATTTTTGAAAACTACAAGTCTCTTGCGTTTTTGTGGTGAAAAAATAATTTAAAAAATCGTTCGGGAAATGAGTTTACTCCCTGGGTACTTTCTTTGTATACTTTTGACTATACGGGCCGAGTCCGGGATTTACGGGAAATCGCGGGTTTTCGTTTGCCGGCGATTGAACTTCTTTTATTCAGCGTCTCATCAAAAATGAAAATATTTTTGAAAACTACAAGTTTTATGCGTTTTAGTGGTGAAAAAATAATTTAAAAAATCGTTCGGGAAATGAATTTACTCCCTGGGTACTTTCTTTGTATACTTTTGACTATACGGGCCGAGTCCGGGATTTACGGGAAATCGCGGGTTTTGGTTTGCCGGCGATTAAACTTCTTTAATTTAGCGTTTCATCAAAAATGAAAACATTTTTGAAAAACTACAAGTCTCATGCGTTTTTGTGGTGAAAAAATAACTTAAAAAATCGTTCGGGAAATGAGTTTACTCCCTGGGTACTTTCTTTGTATACTTTTGACTATATGGGCCGAGTACGGGATTTACGGGAAATGGCGGGTTTTCGTTTGCCGGCGATTAAACTTCTTTTATTTAGCGTCTCATCAAAAATGAAAATATTTTTGAAAACTACAAGTCTCATGCGTTTTAGTGGTGAAAAAATAATTTAAAAAATCGTTCGGGAAATGAGTTTACTCCCTGGGTACTTTCTATGTATACTTTTGACTATACGGGCCGAGTACGGAAATTACGGGAAATCGCGGGTTTTCGTTTGCCGGCGATTAAACTTCTTTTATTTAGCGTCTCATCAAAAATGAAAACATTTTTGAAAATTACAAGTCTCATTCGTTTTAGTGGTGAAAAAATAATTTAAAAAATCGTTCCGGAAATGAGTTTACTCCTTGAGTACTTTCTTTGTATACTTTTGACTATACGGGCCGAGCACGGGATTTACGGGAAATCGTGGGTTTTCGTTTGCCGGCGATTAAACTTCTTTTATTTAGCGTCTCATCAAAAATGAAAATATTTTTAAAAACTACAAGTCTCATGCGTTTTAGTGGTGAAAAAATAATTTAAAAATCGTTCGGGAAATGAGTTTACTCCCTGGGTACTTTCTTTGTATACTTTTAACTATACGGGCCAAGCCCGGGATTTACAGGAAATCGCGGTTTTTCGTTTGCCGGCGATTAAACTTTTTTTATTCAGCGTCTTATCAAAAATGAAAACATTTTTGAAAACTACAAGTGTCATGCGTTTTTGTGGTGAAAAAATAATTTAAAAAATCGTACTGAAAATGAGTTTACTCACAGGGTACTTTCTTTGTATACATTCGACCATATATGGGCCAAGCCCGGGATTTACAGGAAATCGCGGGTTTTCGTTTGCCGGCAATTAAACTTCTTTTATTCAGCGTCTGATCAAAAATGAAAACATTTTTGAAAACTACAAGTCTCATGCGTTTTAGTGGTGAAAAAATAATTTAAAAAATCGTTCGGGAAATGAGTTTACTCCCTGGGTACTTTCTTTGTATACTTTTGACTATACGGGCCGAGTACGGGATGTACGGGAAATCGCGGGGTTTCGTTTGCCGGCGATTAAACTTCTTTTATTCAGCGTCTCATCAAAAATGAAAATATTTTTGAAAACTACAAGTCTCATTCGTTTTAGTGGTGAAAAAATAATTTAAAAAATCGTTCGGGAAATGAATTTACTCCATGGGTACTTTCTTTGTATACTTTTGACTATACGGGCCGAGTCCGGGATTTACGGGAAATCGCGGGTTTTCGGTTGCCGGCGATTAAACTTCATTTATTTAGCGTCTCATCAAAAATGAAAACATTTTTGAAAACTCCAAGTCTCGTGCATTTTAGTGGTGAAAAAATAATTTAAAAAATCGTTCTGAAAATGAGTTTACTCACAGGGTACTTTCTTTGTATACATTCGACTATAGGGGCAAAGCCCGGGGTTTACAGGAAATCGTGGGTTTTCGTTTGCCGGCGATTAAACTTCTTTTATTCAGCGTCTCATCAAAAATGAAAACATTTTTGAAAACTACAAGTCTCATGCGTTTTAGTGGTGAAAAAATAATTTAAAAAACCATTCGGGAAATCAGTTTACTTCCTTGGTACTTTTTTTGTATACTTTTGACTATACGGGCCGAGTACGGGATTTACGGGAAATCGCGGATTTTCGTTTGCCGGCGATTAAACTTCTTTTATTCAGCGTCTCATCAAAAATGAAAATATTTTTGAAAACTACAAGCCTGATGCGTTTTAGTGGTGAAAAAATAATTTAAAAAATCGTTCGGGAAATGAATTTACTCCCTGGGTACTTTCTTTGTATACTTTTGACTATACGGGCCGAGTCCGGGATTTACGGGAAATCGCGGGTTTTCGTTTGCCGGCGATTAAACTTCTTTTATTCAGCGTCTCATCAAAAATGAAAATATTTTTGAAAACTACAAGTTTTATGCGTTTTAGTGGTGAAAAAATAATTTAAAAAATCGTTCGGGAAATGAATTTACTCCCTGGGTACTTTCTTTGTATACTTTTGACTATACGGGCCGAGTCCGGGATTTACGGGAAATCGCGGGTTTTGGTTTGCCGGCGATTAAACTTCTTTAATTTAGCGTTTCATCAAAAATGAAAACATTTTTGAAAAACTACAAGTCTCATGCGTTTTTGTGGTGAAAAAATAACTTAAAAAATCGTTCGGGAAATGAGTTTACTCCCTGGGTACTTTCTTTGTATACTTTTGACTATATGGGCCGAGTACGGGATTTACGGGAAATGGCGGGTTTTCGTTTGCCGGCGATTAAACTTCTTTTATTTAGCGTCTCATCAAAAATGAAAATATTTTTGAAAACTACAAGTCTCATGCGTTTTAGTGGTGAAAAAATAATTTAAAAAATCGTTCGGGAAATGAGTTTACTCCCTGGGTACTTTCTATGTATACTTTTGACTATACGGGCCGAGTACGGAAATTACGGGAAATCGCGGGTTTTCGTTTGCCGGCGATTAAACTTCTTTTATTTAGCGTCTCATCAAAAATGAAAACATTTTTGAAAATTACAAGTCTCATTCGTTTTAGTGGTGAAAAAATAATTTAAAAAATCGTTCCGGAAATGAGTTTACTCCTTGAGTACTTTCTTTGTATACTTTTGACTATACGGGCCGAGCACGGGATTTACGGGAAATCGTGGGTTTTCGTTTGCCGGCGATTAAACTTCTTTTATTTAGCGTCTCATCAAAAATGAAAATATTTTTAAAAACTACAAGTCTCATGCGTTTTAGTGGTGAAAAAATAATTTAAAAATCGTTCGGGAAATGAGTTTACTCCCTGGGTACTTTCTTTGTATACTTTTAACTATACGGGCCAAGCCCGGGATTTACAGGAAATCGCGGTTTTTCGTTTGCCGGCGATTAAACTTTTTTTATTCAGCGTCTTATCAAAAATGAAAACATTTTTGAAAACTACAAGTGTCATGCGTTTTTGTGGTGAAAAAATAATTTAAAAAATCGTACTGAAAATGAGTTTACTCACAGGGTACTTTCTTTGTATACATTCGACCATATATGGGCCAAGCCCGGGATTTACAGGAAATCGCGGGTTTTCGTTTGCCGGCAATTAAACTTCTTTTATTCAGCGTCTGATCAAAAATGAAAACATTTTTGAAAACTACAAGTCTCATGCGTTTTAGTGGTGAAAAAATAATTTAAAAAATCGTTCGGGAAATGAGTTTACTCCCTGGGTACTTTCTTTGTATACTTTTGACTATACGGGCCGAGTACGGGATGTACGGGAAATCGCGGGGTTTCGTTTGCCGGCGATTAAACTTCTTTTATTCAGCGTCTCATCAAAAATGAAAATATTTTTGAAAACTACAAGTCTCATTCGTTTTAGTGGTGAAAAAATAATTTAAAAAATCGTTCGGGAAATGAATTTACTCCATGGGTACTTTCTTTGTATACTTTTGACTATACGGGCCGAGTCCGGGATTTACGGGAAATCGCGGGTTTTCGGTTGCCGGCGATTAAACTTCATTTATTTAGCGTCTCATCAAAAATGAAAACATTTTTGAAAACTCCAAGTCTCGTGCATTTTAGTGGTGAAAAAATAATTTAAAAAATCGTTCTGAAAATGAGTTTACTCACAGGGTACTTTCTTTGTATACATTCGACTATAGGGGCAAAGCCCGGGGTTTACAGGAAATCGTGGGTTTTCGTTTGCCGGCGATTAAACTTCTTTTATTCAGCGTCTCATCAAAAATGAAAACATTTTTGAAAACTACAAGTCTCATGCGTTTTAGTGGGGAAAAAATAATTTGAAAAACCATTCGGGAAATCAGTTTACTTCCTTGGTACTTTTTTTGTATACTTTTGACTATACGGGCCGAGTACGGGATTTACGGGAAATCGCGGATTTTCGTTTGCCGGCGATTAAACTTCTTTTATTCAGCGTCTCATCAAAAATGAAAATATTTTTGAAAACTACAAGCCTGATGCGTTTTAGTGGTGAAAAAATAATTTAAAAAATCGTTCGGGAAATGAATTTACTCCCTGGGTACTTTCTTTGTATACTTTTGACTATACGGGCCGAGTCCGGGATTTACGGGAAATCGCGGGTTTTCGTTTGCCGGCGATTTAACTTCTTTAATTTAGCGTTTCATCAAAAATGAAAACATTTTTGAAAATTACAAGTCTCAGGCGTTTTAGTGGTGAAAAAATAATTTAAAAAATCGTTCGGGAAATGAGTTTACTCCCTGGGTACTTTTTTTATATACATTCGACTATACTGGCCGAGTACGGGATTTACGGGAAATCGTGGGTTTTCGTTTGCCGGCGATTAAACTTCTTTATTTAGCGTCTCATCAAAAATGAAAATATTTTTGAAAACTACAAGTCTCATGCGTTTTAGTGGTGAAAAAATCATATAAAAAATCGTTCGGAAAATGAGTTTACTCCCTGGGTACTTTCTTTGTATACTCTTGACTATACGGGCAGAGTACGGGATTTACGGGAAATCGCGGGTTTTCGTTTGCCGGCGATTAAACTTCTTTTATTCAGCGTCTGATCAAAAATGAAAATATTTTTAAAAACTACAAGTCTCATGCGTTTTAGTGGTGAAAAAATAATTTAAAAAATCGTTCTGAAAATCAGTTTACTCACAGGGTACTTTCTTTGTATACATTCGACTATATGGGGCCAAGCCCGGGATTTACAGGAATTCGCGGGTTTTCGTTTGCCGGCGATTAAACTTCTTTTATTCAGCGTCTCATCAAAAAAGAAAACATTTTTGAAAACTCCAAGTCTCATGCGTTTTAGTGGTGAAAAAATAATTTAAAAAACCATTCGGGAAATCAGTTTATTCCTTGGTACTTTTTTTGTATACTTTTGACTATACGGGCCGAGTACGGGATTTACGAGAAATCGCGGATTTTCGTTTGCCGGCGATTAAACTTCTTTTATTCAGCGTCTCATCAAAAATGAAAATATTTTTGAAAACTACAAGCCTGATGCGTTTTAGTGGTGAAAAAATAATTTAAAAAATCGTTCGGGAAATGAATTTACTCCCTGGGTACTTTCTTTGTATACTTTTGACTATACGGGCCGAGTCCGGGATTTACGGGAAATCGCGGGTTTTCGTTTGCCGGCGATTAAACTTCTTTAATTTAGCGTTTCATCAAAAATGAAAACATTTTTGAAAATTACAAGTCTCAGGCGTTTTAGTGGTGAAAAAATAATTTAAAAAATCGTTCGGGAAATGAGTTTACTCCCTGGGTACTTTTTTTATATACATTCGACTATACTGGCCGAGTACGGGATTTACGGGAAATCGTGGGTTTTCGTTTGCCGGCGATTAAACTTCTTTTATTTAGCGTCTCATCAAAAATGAAAGATTTTTGAAAACTACAAGTCTCATGCGTTTTAGTGGTGAAAAAATAATATAAAAAATCGTTCGGGAAATGAGTTTACTCCCTGGGTACTTTCATTGTATACTCTTGACTATACGGGCAGAGTACGGCATTTACGGGAAATCGCGGGTTTTCGTTTGCCGGCGATTAAACTTCTTTTATTCAGCGTCTGATCAAAAATGAAAATATTTTTAAAAACTACAAGTGTCATGCGTTTTTGTGGTGAAAAAATAATTTAAAAAATCGTACTGAAAATGAGTTTACTCACAGGGTACTTTCTTTGTATACATTCGACCATATATGGGCCAAGAACGGGATTTACAGGAAATCGCGGGTTTTCGTTTGCCGGCAATTAAACTTCTTTTATTCAGCGTCTGATCAAAAATGAAAACATTTTTGAAAACTACAAGTCTCATGCGTTTTAGTGGTGAAAAAATAATTTAAAAAATCGTTCGGGAAATGAGTTTACTCCCTGGGTACTTTCTTTGTATACTTTTGACTATACGGGCCGAGTACGGGATGTACGGGAAATCGCGGGGTTTCGTTTGCCGGCGATTAAACTTCTTTTATTCAGCGTCTCATCAAAAATGAAAATATTTTTGAAAACTACAAGTCTCATTCGTTTTAGTGGTGAAAAAATAATTTAAAAAATCGTTCGGGAAATGAATTTACTCCCTGGGTACTTTCTTTGTATACTTTTGACTATACGGGCCGAGTCCGGGATTTACGGGAAATCGCGGGTTTTCGGTTGCCGGCGATTAAACTTCATTTATTTAGCGTCTCATCAAAAATGAAAACATTTTTGAAAACTCCAAGTCTCGTGCATTTTAGTGGTGAAAAAATAATTTAAAAAATCGTTCTGAAAATGAGTTTACTCACAGGGTACTTTCTTTGTATTCATTCGACTATAGGGGCAAAGCCCGGGGTTTACAGGAAATCGTGGGTTTTCGTTTGCCGGCGATTAAACTTCTTTTATTCAGCGTCTCATCAAAAATGAAAACATTTTTGAAAACTACAAGTCTCATGCGTTTTAGTGGTGAAAAAATAATTTAAAAAACCATTCGGGAAATCAGTTTACTTCCTTGGTACTTTTTTTGTATACTTTTGACTATACGGGCCGAGTACGGGATTTACGGGAAATCGCGGATTTTCGTTTGCCGGCGATTAAACTTCTTTTATTCAGCGTCTCATCAAAAATGAAAATATTTTTGAAAACTACAAGCCTGATGCGTTTTAGTGGTGAAAAAATAATTTAAAAAATCGTTCGGGAAATGAATTTACTCCCTGGGTACTTTCTTTGTATACTTTTGACTATACGGGCCGAGTCCGGGATTTACGGGAAATCGCGGGTTTTCGTTTGCCGGCGATTAAACTTCTTTAATTTAGCGTTTCATCAAAAATGAAAACATTTTTGAAAATTACAAGTCTCAGGCGTTTTAGTGGTGAAAAAATAATTTAAAAAATCGTTCGGGAAATGAGTTTACTCCCTGGGTACTTTTTTTATATACATTCGACTATACTGGCCGAGTACGGGATTTACGGGAAATCGTGGGTTTTCGTTTGCCGGCGATTAAACTTCTTTTATTCAGCGTCTGATCAAAAATGAAAATATTTTTAAAAACTACAAGTCTCATGCGTTTTAGTGGTGAAAAAATAATTTAAAAAATCGTTCTGAAAATCAGTTTACTCACAGGGTACTTTCTTTGTATACATTCGACTATATGGGGCCAAGCCCGGGATTTACAGGAATTCGCGGGTTTTCGTTTGCCGGCGATTAAACTTCTTTTATTCAGCGTCTCATCAAAAACGAAAACATTTTTGAAAACTCCAAGTCTCATGCGTTTTAGTGGTGAAAAAATAATTTAAAAAACCATTCGGGAAATCAGTTTACTTCCTTGGTACTTTTTTTGTATACTTTTGACTATACGGGCCGAGTACGGGATTTACGGGAAATCGCGGATTTTCGTTTGCCGGCGATTAAACTTCTTTTATTCAGCGTCTCATCAAAAATGAAAATATTTTTGAAAACTACAAGCCTGATGCGTTTTAGTGGTGAAAAAATAATTTAAAAAATCGTTCGGGAAATGAATTTACTCCCTGGGTACTTTCTTTGTATACTTTTGACTATACGGGCCGAGTCCGGGATTTACGGGAAATCGCGGGTTTTCGTTTGCCGGCGATTAAACTTCTTTAATTTAGCGTTTCATCAAAAATGAAAACATTTTTGAAAATTACAAGTCTCAGGCGTTTTAGTGGTGAAAAAATAATTTAAAAAATCGTTCGGGAAATGAGTTTACTCCCTGGGTACTTTTTTTATATACATTCGACTATACTGGCCGAGTACGGGATTTACGGGAAATCGTGGGTTTTCGTTTGCCGGCGATTAAACTTCTTTTATTTAGCGTCTCATCAAAAATGAAAGATTTTTGAAAACTACAAGTCTCATGCGTTTTAGTGGTGAAAAAATAATATAAAAAATCGTTCGGGAAATGAGTTTACTCCCTGGGTACTTTCATTGTATACTCTTGACTATACGGGCAGAGTACGGCATTTACGGGAAATCGCGGGTTTTCGTTTGCCGGCGATTAAACTTCTTTTATTCAGCGTCTGATCAAAAATGAAAATATTTTTAAAAACTACAAGTCTCATGCGTTTTAGTGGTGAAAAAATAATATAAAAAATCGTTCTGAAAATCAGTTTACTCACACGGTACTTTCTTTGTATACATTCGACTATATGGGGCCAAGCCCGGGATTTACAGGAATTCGCGGGTTTTCGTTTGCCGGCGATTAAACTTCTTTTATTCAGCGTCTCATCAAAAAAGAAAACATTTTTGAAAACTACAAGTCTTATGCGTTTTAGTGGTGAAAAAATAATTTAAAAAATCATTCGGGAAATCAGCTTACTCCCTGGGTACTTTTTTTGTATACTTTTGACTATACGGACCGAGTACGGGATTTACGGGAAATCGGGGGTTTTCGTTTGCCGGCGATTAAACTTCTTTTATTCAGCGTCTCATCAAAAATGAAAATAATTTTGAAAACTACAAGTCTCATGCGTTTTAGTGGTGAAAAAATAAATTAAAAAATCGTTCGGGAAATGAGTTTACTCCCTGGGTACTTTCTTTGTATACTTTTGACTATACAGGCCGAGTACGGAAATTACGGGAAATCGCGGGTTTTCGTTTGCCGGCGATTAAACTTCTTTTATTTAGCTTCTCATCAAAAATGAAAACATTTTTGAAAATTACAAGTCTCATTCGTTTTAGTGGTGAAAAAATAATTTAAAAAATCGTTCCGGAAATGAGTTTACTCCTTGAGTACTTTCTTTGTATACTTTTGACTATACGGGCCGAGTACCGGATTTACGGGAAATCGCGGGTTTTCGTTTGCCGGCGATTAAACTTTTTTTATTCAGCGTCTTATCAAAAATGAAAACATTTTTGAAAACTACAAGTGTCATGCGTTTTTGTGGTGAAAAAATAATTTAAAAAATCGTTCTGAAAATGAGTTTACTCACAGGGTACTTTCTTTGTATACATTCGACTATATGGGCCAAGCCCGGGATTTACAGGAAATCGCGGGTTTTCGTTTGCCGGCAATTAAACTTCTTTTATTCAGCGTCTGATCAAAAATAAAAACATTTTTGAAAACTACAAGCCTCATGCGTTTTAGTGGTGAAAAAATAATTTAAAAAATCGTTCGGGAAATGAGTTTACTCCCTGGGTACTTTCTTTGTATACTTTTGACTATACGGGCCGAGTACGGGATTTACGGGAAATCGCGGATTTTCGTTTGCCGGCGATTAAAGTTCTTTTATTCAGCGTCTCATCAAAAATGAAAATATTTTTGAAAACTACAAGCCTGATGCGTTTTAGTGGTGAAAAAATAATTTAAAAAATCGTTCGGGAAATGAATTTACTCCCTGGGTACTTTCTTTGTATACTTTTGACTATACGGGCCGAGTCCGGGATTTACGGGAAATCGCGGGTTTTCGTTTGCCGGCGATTAAACTTCTTTAATTTAGCGTTTCATCAAAAATGAAAACATTTTTGAAAATTACAAGTCTCAGGCGTTTTAGTGGTGAAAAAATAATTTAAAAAATCGTTCGGGAAATGAGTTTACTCCCTGGGTACTTTTTTTATATACATTCGACTATACTGGCCGAGTACGGGATTTACGGGAAATCGTGGGTTTTCGTTTGCCGGCGATTAAACTTCTTTTATTTAGCGTCTCATCAAAAATGAAAGATTTTTGAAAACTACAAGTCTCATGCGTTTTAGTGGTGAAAAAATAATATAAAAAATCGTTCGGGAAATGAGTTTACTCCCTGGGTACTTTCATTGTATACTCTTGACTATACGGGCAGAGTACGGCATTTACGGGAAATCGCGGGTTTTCGTTTGCCGGCGATTAAACTTCTTTTATTCAGCGTCTGATCAAAAATGAAAATATTTTTAAAAACTACAAGTCTCATGCGTTTTAGTGGTGAAAAAATAATATAAAAAATCGTTCTGAAAATCAGTTTACTCACAGGGTACTTTCTTTGTATACATTCGACTATATGGGGCCAAGCCCGGGATTTACAGGAATTCGCGGGTTTTCGTTTGCCGGCGATTAAACTTCTTTTATTCAGCGTCTCATCAAAAAAGAAAACATTTTTGAAAACTACAAGTCTTATGCGTTTTAGTGGTGAAAAAATAATTTAAAAAATCATTCGGGAAATCAGCTTACTCCCTGGGTACTTTTTTTGTATACTTTTGACTATACGGACCGAGTACGGGATTTACGGGAAATCGGGGGTTTTCGTTTGCCGGCGATTAAACTTCTTTTATTCAGCGTCTCATCAAAAATGAAAATAATTTTGAAAACTACAAGTCTCATGCGTTTTAGTGGTGAAAAAATAAATTAAAAAATCGTTCGGGAAATGAGTTTACTCCCTGGGTACTTTCTTTGTATACTTTTGACTATACAGGCCGAGTACGGAAATTACGGGAAATCGTGGGTTTTCGTTTGCCGGCGATTAAACTTCTTTTATTTAGCTTCTCATCAAAAATGAAAACATTTTTGAAAATTACAAGTCTCATTCGTTTTAGTGGTGAAAAAATAATTTAAAAAATCGTTCCGGAAATGAGTTTACTCCTTGAGTACTTTCTTTGTATACTTTTGACTATACGGGCCGAGTACCGGATTTACGGGAAATCGCGGGTTTTCGTTTGCCGGCGATTAAACTTTTTTTATTCAGCGTCTTATCAAAAATGAAAACATTTTTGAAAACTACAAGTGTCATGCGTTTTTGTGGTGAAAAAATAATTTAAAAAATCGTTCTGAAAATGAGTTTACTCACAGGGTACTTTCTTTGTATACATTCGACTATATGGGCCAAGCCCGGGATTTACAGGAAATCGCGGGTTTTCGTTTGCCGGCAATTAAACTTCTTTTATTCAGCGTCTGATCAAAAATAAAAACATTTTTGAAAACTACAAGCGTCATGCGTTTTAGTGGTGAATAAATAATTTAAAAAATCGTTCGGGAAATGAGTTTACTCCCTGGGTACTTTCTTTGTATACTTTTGACTATACGGGCCGAGTACGGGATGTACGGGAAATCGCGGGTTTTCGTTTGCCGGCGATTAAACTTCTTTTATTCAGCGTCTCATCAAAAATGAAAATATTTTTGAAAACTACAAGTCTCTTGCGTTTTTGTGGTGAAAAAATAATTTAAAAAATCGTTCGGGAAATGAGTTTACTCCCTGGGTACTTTCTTTGTATACTTTTGACTATACGGGCCGAGTCCGGGATTTACGGGAAATCGCGGGTTTTTGTTTGCCGGCGATTAAACTTCTTTTATTCAGCGTCTCATCAAAAATGAAAATATTTTTGAAAACTACAAGTTTTATGCGTTTTAGTGGTGAAAAAATAATTTAAAAAATCGTTCGGGAAATGAATTTACTCCCTGGGTACTTTCTTTGTATACTTTTGACTATACGGGCCGAGTCCGGGATTTACGGGAAATCGCGGGTTTTGGTTTGCCGGCGATTAAACTTCTTTAATTTAGCGTTTCATCAAAAATGAAAACATTTTTGAAAAACTACAAGTCTCATGCGTTTTTGTGGTGAAAAAATAACTTAAAAAATCGTTCGGGAAATGAGTTTACTCCCTGGGTACTTTCTTTGTATACTTTTGACTATATGGGCCGAGTACGGGATTTACGGGAAATCGCGGGTTTTCGTTTGCCGGCGATTAAACTTCTTTTATTTAGCGTCTCATCAAAAATGAAAATAATTTTTGAAAACTACAAGTCTCATGCGTTTTAGTGGTGAAAAAATAATTTAAAAAATCGTTCGGGAAATGAGTTTACTCCCTGGCTACTTTCTATGTATACTTTTGACTATACGGGCCGAGTACGGAAATTACGGGAAATCGCGGGTTTTCGTTTGCCGGCGATTAAACTTCTTTTATTTAGCGTCTCATCAAAAATGAAAACATTTTTAAAAACTACAAGTCTCATGCGTTTTAGTGGTGAAAAAATAATTTAAAAATCGTTCGGGAAATGAGTTTACTCCCTGGGTACTTTCTTTGTATACTTTTAACTATACGGGCCAAGCCCGAGATTTACAGGAAATCGCGGTTTTTCGTTTGCCGGCGATTAAACTTTTTTTATTCAGCGTCTTATCAAAAATGAAAACATTTTTGAAAACTACAAGTGTCATGCGTTTTTGTGGTGAAAAAATAATTTAAAAAATCGTACTGAAAATGAGTTTACTCACAGGGTACTTTCTTTGTATACATTCGACCATATATGGGCCAAGCCCGGGATTTACAGGAAATCCCGGGTTTTCGTTTGCCGGCAATTAAACTTCTTTTATTCAGCGTCTGATCAAAAATGAAAACATTTTTGAAAACTACAAGTCTCATGCGTTTTAGTGGTGAAAAAATAATTTAAAAAATCGTTCGGGAAATGAGTTTACTCCCTGGGTACTTTCTTTGTATACTTTTGACTATACGGGCCGAGTACGGGATGTACGGGAAATCGCGGGGTTTCGTTTGCCGGCGATTAAACTTCTTTTATTCAGCGTCTCATCAAAAATGAAAATATTTTTGAAAACTACAAGTCTCATTCGTTTTAGTGGTGAAAAAATAATATAAAAAATCGTTCAGGAAATGAGTTTACTCCCTGGGTACTTTCTTTGTATACTTTTGACTATATGGGCCGAGTACGGGATTTACGGGAAATCGCGGGTTTTCGTTTGCCGGCGATTAAACTTCTTTTATTCAGCGTCTGATCAAAAATGAAAATATTTTTAAAAACTACAAGTCTCATGCGTTTTAGTGGTGAAAAAATAATTTAAAAAATCGTTCTGAAAATCAGTTTACTCACAGGGTACTTTCTTTGTATACATTCGACTATATGGGGCCAAGCCCGGGATTTACAGGAATTCGCGGGTTTTCGTTTGCCGGCGATTAAACTTCTTTTATTCAGCGTCTCATCAAAAAAGAAAACATTTTTGAAAACTACAAGTCTTATGCGTTTTAGTGGTGAAAAAATAATTTAAAAAATCATTCGGGAAATCAGCTTACTACCTGGGTACTTTTTTTGTATACTTTTGACTATACGGACCGAGTACGGGATTTACGGGAAATCGCGGGTTTTCGTTTGCCGGCGATTAAACTTCTTTTATTTAGCGTCTCATCAAAAATGAAAACATTTTTAAAAACTACAAGTCTCATGCGTTTTAGTGGTGAAAAAATAATTTAAAAAATCGTTCGGGAAATGAGTTTACTCCCTGGGTACTTTCTTTGTATACTTTTGACTATACGGGCCGAGTACGGGATGTACGGGAAATCGCGGGGTTTCGTTTGCCGGCGATTAAACTTCTTTTATTCAGCGTCTCATCAAAAATGAAAATATTTTTGAAAACTACAAGTCTCATTCGTTTTAGTGGTGAAAAAATAATATAAAAAATCGTTCAGGAAATGAGTTTACTCCCTGGGTACTTTCTTTGTATACTTTTGACTATATGGGCCGAGTACGGGATTTACGGGAAATCGCGGGTTTTCGTTTGCCGGCGATTAAACTTCTTTTATTCAGCGTCTGATCAAAAATGAAAATATTTTTAAAAACTACAAGTCTCATGCGTTTTAGTGGTGAAAAAATAATTTAAAAAATCGTTCTGAAAATCAGTTTACTCACAGGGTACTTTCTTTGTATACATTCGACTATATGGGGCCAAGCCCGGGATTTACAGGAATTCGCGGGTTTTCGTTTGCCGGCGATTAAACTTCTTTTATTCAGCGTCTCATCAAAAAAGAAAACATTTTTGAAAACTACAAGTCTTATGCGTTTTAGTGGTGAAAAAATAATTTAAAAAATCATTCGGGAAATCAGCTTACTACCTGGGTACTTTTTTTGTATACTTTTGACTATACGGACCGAGTACGGGATTTACGGGAAATCGCGGGTTTTCGTTTGCCGGCGATTAAACTTCTTTTATTTAGCGTCTCATCAAAAATGAAAACATTTTTAAAAACTACAAGTCTCATGCGTTTTAGTGGTGAAAAAATAATTTAAAAAATCGTTCGGGAAATGAATTTACTCGCAGGGTACTTTCTTTGTATACATTCGACTATATGGGGCCAAGCCCGGGATTTACAGGAATTCGCGGGTTTTCGTTTGCCGGCGATTAAACTTCTTTTATTCAGCGTCTCATCAAAAAAGAAAACATTTTTGAAAACTACAAGTCTTATGCGTTTTAGTGGTGAAAAAATAATTTAAAAAATCATTCGGGAAATCAGCTTACTACCTGGGTACTTTTTTTGTATACTTTTGACTATACGGACCGAGTACGGGATTTACGGGAAATCGCGGGTTTTCGTTTGCCGGCGATTAAACTTCTTTTATTTAGCGTCTCATCAAAAATGAAAATAATTTTGAAAACTACAAGTCTCATGCGTTTTAGTGGTGACAAAATAATTTAAAAAATCGTTCGGGAAATGAATTTACTCCCTGAGTACTTTCTTTGTATACTTTTGACTATACGGGCCGAGTACGGGATTTACGGGAAATCGCGGGTTTTCGTTTGCCGGCGATTAAGCTTCTTTTATTCAGCGTCTCATCAAAAATGAAAATATTTTTGAAAACTACAAGTCTCATTCGTTTTAGTGGTGAAAAAATAATTTAAAAAATCGTTCGGGAAATGAATTTACTCCCTGGGTACTTTCTTTGTATACTTTTGACTATACGGGTCGAGTACCGGATTTACGGGAAATCGCGGGTTTTCGTTTGCCGGCGATTAAACTTCTTTTATTCAGCGTCTTATCAAAAATGAAAACAATTTTGAAAACTACAAGTCTCATGCGTTTTAGTGGTGAAAAAATAATTTAAAAAATCGTTCAGGAAATGAGTTTACTCCCTGGGTACTTTCTTTGTATACTTTTGACTATACGGGCCGAGTACGGGATTTACGGGAAATCGCGGGTTTTCGTTTGCCGGCGATTAAACTTCTTTTATTCAGCGTCTCATCAAAAATGAAAATAATTTTGAAAACTGCAAGTCTCATGCGTTTTAGTGGTGAAAAAATAATTTAAAAAATCGTTCGGGAAATGAATTTACTCGCAGGGTACTTTCTTTGTATACATTCGACTATATGGGGCCAAGCCCGGGATTTACAGGAATTCGCGGGTTTTCGTTTGCCGGCGATTAAACTTCTTTTATTCAGCGTCTCATCAAAAAAGAAAACATTTTTGAAAACTACAAATCTTATGCGTTTTAGTGGTGAAAAAATAATTTAAAAAATCATTCGGGAAATCAGCTTACTACCTGGGTACTTTTTTTGTATACTTTTGACTATACGGACCGAGTACGGGATTTACGGGAAATCGCGGGTTTTCGTTTGCCGGCGATTAAACTTCTTTTATTCAGCGTCTCATCAAAAATGAAAATAATTTTGAAAACTACAAGTCTCATGCGTTTTAGTGGTGACAAAATAATTTAAAAAATCGTTCGGGAAATGAATTTACTCCCTGAGTACTTTCTTTGTATACTTTTGACTATACGGGCCGAGTACGGGATTTACGGGAAATCGCGGGTTTTCGTTTGCCGGCGATTAAGCTTCTTTTATTCAGCGTCTCATCAAAAATGAAAATATTTTTGAAAACTACAAGTCTCATTCGTTTTAGTGGTGAAAAAATAATTTAAAAAATCGTTCGGGAAATGAATTTACTCCCTGGGTACTTTCTTTGTATACTTTTGACTATACGGGTCGAGTACCGGATTTACGGGAAATCGCGGGTTTTCGTTTGCCGGCGATTAAACTTCTTTTATTCAGCGTCTTATCAAAAATGAAAACAATTTTGAAAACTACAAGTCTCATGCGTTTTAGTGGTGAAAAAATAATTTAAAAAATCGTTCTGAAAATCAGTTTACTCACAGGGTACTTTATTTGTATACATTCGACTATATGGGGCCAAGCCCGGGATTTACAGATAATCGCGCGTTTTCGTTTCCCGGCGATTAAACTCCTTTTATTCAGCGTCTCGTCAAAAATGAAAACATTTTTGAAAACTACAAGTCTTATGCGTTTTAGTGGTGAAAAAATAATTTAAAAAATCATTCGGGAAATCAGTTTACTCTCTGGGTACTTTTTTGTGTACTTTTGACTATACGGGCCGAGTACGGGATTTACGGGAAATCGCGGGTTTTCGTTTGCCGGCGATTAAACTTCTTTTATTCAGCGTCTCATCAAAAATGAATATAATTTTGAAAACTGCAAGTCTCATGCGTTTTAGTGGTGAAAAAATAATTTAAAAAATCGTTCGGGAAATGAATTTACTCGCAGGGTACTTTCTTTGTATACTTTTGACTATACGGGCCGAGTCCGGGATTTACGGGAAATCGCGGGTTTTTGTTTGCCGGCGATTAAACTTCTTTTATTTAGCGTCTCATCAAAAATGAAAACATTTTTGAAAAGTACAAGTCTCATGCGTTTTAGTGGTGAAAAAATAATTTAAAAAATCGTTCGGGAAATGAGTTTACTCCTTGAGTACTTTCTTTGTAAACTTTTGACTATACGGGGCTAGTACCGGATTTACGGGAAATCGCAGGTTTTCGTTTGCCGGCGATTAAACTACTTTTATTCAGCGTCTTATCAAAAATGAAAACATTTTTGAAAACTAAAAGTCTCATGCGTTTTAGTGGTGAAAAAATAATTTAAAAAATCGTTCTGAAAATCAGTTTACTCACAGGGTACTTTCTTTGTATACATTCGACTATAGGGGCCAAGCCCGGGATTTACAGGAAATCGCGGGTTTTCGTTTGCCGGCAATTAAACTTCTTTTATTTAGCGTCTCATCAAAAATGAAAATATTTTTAAAAACTACAAGTCTCATGGGTTTTAGTGGTGAAAAAATAATTTAAAAAATCGTTCGGGAAATGCGTTTACTCCCTGGGTACTTTCTTTGTATACTTTTGACTATACGGGCCAAGCCCGGGATTTACAGGAAATCGCGGGTTTTCGTTTGCCGGCCAATAAACTTCTTTTATTCAGCCTCTCATCAAAAATGAAAACATTTTGGAAAACTACAAGTCTCATGCGTTTTAGTGGTAAAAAAATAATTTAAAAAATCATTCGGGAAATCAGTTTACTCCCTGGGTCCTTTTTTTGTGTACTTTTGACTATACGGGCCGAGTACGGGATTTACGGGAAATCGCGGGTTTTCGTTTGCCGGCAATTAAACTTCTTTTATTCAGCGTCTCATCAAAAATGAAAACATTTTTGAAAACTACAAGTCTCATGCGTTTTAGTGGTCAAAAAATAATTTAAAAAATCGTTCGGGAAATGAGTTTACTCCCTGGGTACTTTCTTTGTATACTTTTGACTATACGGGCAGAGTACGGGATTTACGGGAAATCGCGGGTTTTCGTTTGCCGGCGATTAAACTTCTTTTATTCAGCGTCTGATCAAAAATGAAAATATTTTTAAAAACTACAAGTCTCATTCGTTTTAGTGGTGAAAAAATAATTTAAAAAATCGTTCGGGAAATGAGTTTACTCCCTGAGTACTTTTTTTATATACATTCGACTATACTGGCCGAGTACGGGATTTACGGGAAATCGTGGGTTTTCGTTTGCCGCCGATTAAACTTCTTTTATTTAGCGTCTCATCAAAAATGAAAATATTTTTGAAAACTACAAGTCTCATGCGTTTTAGAGGTGAAAAAATAATTTAAAAAATCGTTCGGGAAATGAGTTTACTCCCTGGGTACTTTCTTTGTATACTTTTGACTATACGGGCCAAGCCCGGGATTTACAGGAAATCGCGGGTTTTCGTTTGCCCGCGATTAAACTTCTTTTATTCAGTGTCTCATCAAAAATGAAAATATTTTGGAAAACTGCAAGTCTCATGCGTTTTAGTGGTGAAAAAATAATTTAAAAAATCATTCGGGAAATCAGTTTACTCCCTGGGTCCTTTTTTGTGTACTTTTGACTATACGGGCCGAGTACGGGATTTACGGGAAATCGCGGGTTTTCGTTTGCCGGCAATTAAACTTCTTTTATTCAGCGTCTCATCAAAAATGAAAACATTTTTGAAAACTACAAGTCTCATGCGTTTTAGTGGTGAAAAAATAATATAAAAAATCGTTCGGGAAATGAGTTTACTCCCTGGGTACTTTCTTTGTATACTCTTGACTATACGGGCAGAGTACGGGATTTACGGGAAATCGCGGGTTTTCGTTTGCCGGCGATTAAACTTCTTTTATTCAGCGTCTGATCAAAAATGAAAATATTTTTAAAAACTACAAGTCTCATTCGTTTTAGTGGTGAAAAAATAATTTAAAAAATCGTTCGGGAAATGAATTTACTCCCTGGGTACTTTCTTTGTATTCTTTTGACTATACGGGCCAAGCCCGGGATTTACAGGAAATCGCGGGTTTTCGTTTGCCCGCGATTAAACTTCTTTTATTCAGTGTCTCATCAAAAATGAAAACATTTTGGAAAACTACAAGTCTCATGCGTTTTAGTGGTGAAAAAATAATTTAAAAAATCATTCGGGAAATCAGTTTACTCCCTGGGTCCTTTTTTGTGTACTTTTGACTATACGGGCCGAGTACGGGATTTACGGGAAATCGCGGGTTTTCGTTTGCCGGCAATTAAACTTCTTTTATTCAGCGTCTCATCAAAAATAAAAACATTTTTGAAAACTACAAGTCTCATGCGTTTTAGTAGTGAAAAAATAATATAAAAAATCGTTCGGGAAATGAGTTCACTCCCTGGGTACTTTCTTTGTATACTCTTGACTATACGGGCAGAGTACGGGATTTACGGGAAATCGCGGGTTTTCGTTTGCCGGCGATTAAACTTCTTTTATTCAGCGTCTGATCAAAAATGAAAATATTTTTAAAAACTACAAGTCTCATTCGTTTTAGTGGTGAAAAAATAATTTAAAAAATCGTTCGGGAAATGAATTTACTCCCTGGGTACTTTCTTTGTATACTTTTGATTATACGGGCCGAGTCCGGGGTTTACGGGAAATCGCGGGTTTTCGTTTGCCGGCGATTAAACTTCTTTTATTCAGCGTCTTATTAAAAATGAAAACAATTTTGAAAACTACAAGTCTCATGCGTTTTAGTGGTGAAAAAATAATTTAAAAAATCGTTCTGAAAATCAGTTTACTCACAGGGTACTTTCTTTGTATACATTCGACTATATGGGGCCAAGCCCGGGATTTACAGGAAATCGCGTGTTTTCGTTTGCCGGCGATTAAACTTCTTTTATTCAGCGTCTCATCAAAAAAGAAAACATTTTTGAAAACTACAAGACTTATGCGTTTTAGTGGTGAAAAAATAATTTAAAAAATCATTCAGGAAATCAGTTTACTCCCTGGGTACTTTTTTTGTATACTTTTGACTATACGGGCCGAGTACGGGATTTACGGGAAATCGCGGGTTTTCGTTTGCCGGCGATTAAACTTCTTTTATTCAGCGTCTCATCAAAAATGAAAATAATTTTGAAAACTACAAGTCTCATGCGTTTTAGTGGTGACAAAATAATTTAAAAAATCGTTCGGGAAATGAGTTTACTCCCTGAGTACTTTCTTTGTATACTTTTGACTATACGGGCCGAGTACGGGATTTACGGGAAATCGCGGGTTTTTGTTTGCCGGCGATTAAGCTTCTTTTATTCAGCGTCTCATCAAAAATGAAAATATTTTTGAAAACTACAAGTCTCATTCGTTTTAGTGGTGAAAAAATAATTTAAAAAATCGTTCGGGAAATGAATTTACTCCCTGGGTACTTTCTTTGTATACTTTTGACTATACGGGCCGAGTCCGGGATTTACGGGAAATCGCTAGTTTTTGTTTGCCGGCGATTAAACTTCTTTTATTTGGCGTCTCATCAAAAATGAAAACACTTTTGAAAACTACAAGTCTCATTCGTTTTAGTGGTGAAAAAATAATTTAAAAAATCGTTCGGGAAATGAGTTTACTCCCTGGGTACTTTCTTTGTATACTTTTGATTATACGGGCCGAGTCCGGGGTTTACGGGAAATCGCGGGTTTTCGTTTGCCGGCGATTAAACTTCTTTTATTCAGCGTCTTATCAAAAATGAAAACAATTTTGAAAACTACAAGTCTCATGCGTTTTAGTGGTGAAAAAATAATTTAAAAAATCGCTCTGAAAATCAGTTTACTCACAGGGTACTTTCTTTGTATACATTCGACTATATGGGGCCAAGCCCGGGATTTACAGGAAATCGCGGGTTTTCGTTTGCCGGCGATTAAACTACTTTTATTCAGCGTCTCATCAAAAAAGAAAACATTTTTGAAAACTACAAGTCTTATGCGTTTTAGTGGTGAAAAAATAATTTAAAAAATCATTCGGGAAATCAGTTTACTCCCTGGGTACTTTTTTTGTATACTTTTGACTATACGGG
Organism: Hydractinia symbiolongicarpus; assembly: GCF_029227915.1. Classification (NCBI taxonomy): domain Eukaryota; kingdom Metazoa; phylum Cnidaria; class Hydrozoa; order Anthoathecata; family Hydractiniidae; genus Hydractinia; species Hydractinia symbiolongicarpus. Next base: position 1,528,991 of record NC_079886.1, read on the forward strand.
CCGAGTCCGGGATTTACGGGAAATCGCGGGTTTTCGTTTGCCGGCGATTAAACTTCTTTTATTCAGCGTCTCATCAAAAATGAAAATAATTTTGAAAACTACAAGTCTCATGCGTTTTAGTGGTGACAAAATAATTTAAAAAATCGTTCGGGAAATGAGTTTACTCCCTGAGTACTTTCTTTGTATACTTTTGACTATACGGGCCGAGTACGGGATTTACGGGAAATCGCGGGTTTTCGTTTGCCGGCGATTAAGCTTCTTTTATTCAGCGTCTCATCAAAAATGAAAATATTTTTGAAAACTACAAGTCCCATTTGTTTTAGTGGTGAAAAAATAATTTAAAAAATCGTTCGGGAAATGAGTTTACTCCTTGAGTACTTTCTTTGTATACTTTTGACTATACGGGTCGAGTACCGGATTTACGGGAAATCGCGGGTTTTCGTTTGCCGGCGATTAAACTTCTTTTATTCAGCGTCTTATCAAAAATGAAAACAATTTTGAAAACTACAAGTCTCAGGCGTTTTAGTGGTGAAAAAATAAATTAAAAAATCGTTCTGAAAATCAGTTTACTCACAGGGTACTTTCTTTGTATACATTCGACTATATGGGGCCAAGCCCGGGATTTACAGGAAATCGCGGGTTTTCGTTTGCCGGCGATTAAACTTCTTTTATTCAGCGTCTCGTCAAAAATGAAAACATTTTTGAAAACTACAAGTCTTATGCGTTTTAGTGGTGAAAAAATAATTTAAAAAATCATTCGGGAAATCAGTTTACTCTCTGGGTACTTTTTTGTGTACTTTTGACTATACGAGCCGAGTACGGGATTTACTGGAAATCGCGGGTTTTCGTTTGCCGGCGATTAAACTTCTTTTATTCAGCGTCTCATCAAAAATGAAAATAATTTTGAAAACTACAAGTCTCATGCGTTTTAGTGGTGAAAAAATAATTTAAAAAATCGTTCGGGAAATGAATTTAGTCCTTGAGTACTTTCTTTGTATACTTTTGAATAAACAGGCCGAGTACCGGATTTACGGGAAATCGCGGGTTTTCGTTTGCCGGCGATTAAACTTCTTTTATTCAGCGTCTTATCAAAAATGAAAACAATTTTGAAAATTACAAGTCTCATGCGTTTTAGTGGTGAAAAAATAATTTAAAAAATCGTTCTGAAAATCAGTTTACTCAAAGGGTACTTTCTTTGTATACATTCGACTATATTGGGCCAAGCCCGGGATTTACAGGAAATCGCGGGTTTTCGTTTGCCGGCGATTAAACTTCTTTTATTCAGCGTCTCATCAAAAATGAACACATTTTTGAAAACTACAAGTCTTATGCGTTTTAGTGGTGAAAAAGTAATTTAGAAATTCATTCGGGAAATCAGTTTACTACCTGGTTACTTTTTTTGTATACTTTTGACTATACGGGCCGAGTACGGGATTTACGGGAAATCGCGGGTTTTTGTTTGCCGGCGATTAAACTTCTTTTATTCAGCGTCTCATCAAAAATGAAAATAATTTTAAAAACTACAAGTCTCATGCGTTTTAGTGGTGAAAAAATAATTTAAAAAATCGTTCGGGAAATGAATTTACTCGCAGGATACTTTCTTTGTATACTTTTGACTATACGGGCCGAATCCGGGATTAACGGGAAATCGCGGGTTTTCGTTTGCCGGCGATTAAACTTCTTTTATTTAGCGTCTCATCAAAAATGAAAACATTTTTGAAAACTACAAGTCTCATGCGTTTTAGTGGTGAAAAAATAATTTAAAAAATCGTTTTGAAAATCAGTTTACTTACAGGGTACTTTCTTTGTATACATTCGACTATAGGGGCCAAGCCCGGGATTTACAGGAAATCGCGGGTTTCCGTTTGCCGGCGATTAAACTTCTTTTATGCAACGTCTCATCAAAAGTGAAAACATTTTTGAGAACTACAAGTCTCATGCGTTTTAGTGGTGAAAAAAAAATTTAAAAAATCATTCGAGAAATCAGTTTACTCCCTGGGTACTTTTTTTGTATACTTTTCACTATACGGGCCGAATACGGGATTTACGGGAAATCGCGGGTTTTCGTTTGCCGCCGATTAAACTTCTTTTATTCAGCGTCTCATCAAAAATGAAAATATTTTTGAAAACTACAAGTTTCATTCGTTTTAGTGGTGAAAAAATAATTTAAAAAATCGTTCGGGAAATGAATTTACTCCCTTGGTACTTTCTTTGTATACTTTTGACTATACGGGCCGAGTCCGGGATTTACGGGAAATCGCTAGTTTTCGTTTGCCGACGATTAAACTTCTTTTATTTGGCGTCTCATCAAAAATGAAAACATTTTTGAAAACTACAAGTCTCGTGCGTTTTAGTGGTGAAAAAATAATTTAAAAAATCGTTCGGGAAATGAGTTTACTCCTTGAGTACTTTCTTTGTATACTTTTGACTATACGGGTCGAGTACCAGATTTTCGGGAAATCGCTGGTTTTCGTTTGCCGGCGATTAAACTTCTTTTTATCAGCGTCTTATCAAAAATCAAAACAATTTTGAAAACTACAAGTCTCATGCCTTTTAGTGGTGAAAAAATAATTTAAAAAATCGTTTTGAAAATCAGTTTACTCACAGGGTACTTTCTTTGTATACATTCGACTATAGGGGCCAAGCCCGGGATTTACAGGAAATCGCGGGTTTTCGTTTGCCGGCGATTAAACTTCTTTTATGCAACGTCTCATCAAAAATGAAAACATTTTTGAAAACTACAAGTCTCATGCCTTTTAGTGGTGAAAAAATAATTTAAAAAATCGTTTTGAAAATCAGTTTACTCACAGGGTACTTTCTTTGTATACATTCGACTATAGGGGCCAAGCCCGGGATTTACAGGAAATCGCGGGTTTTCGTTTGCCGGCGATTAAACTTCTTTTATGCAACGTCTCATCAAAAGTGAAACCATTTTTGAAAACTACAAGTCTCATGTGTTTTAGTGGTGAAAAAATAATTTAAAAAATCGTTCTGAAAATCAGTTTACTCACAGGGTACTTTCTTTGTATACATTCGACTATAGGGGCCAAGCCCGGGATTTACAGGAAATCGCGGGTTTTCGTTTGCCGGCAATTAAACTTCTTTTATTTAGCGTCTCATCAAAAATGAAAACATTTTTGAAAACTACAAGTCTTATGCGTTTTAGTGATGAAAAAATAATTTAAAAAATCATTCGGGAAATCAGTTTACTCCCTGGTTACTTTTTTGTGTACTTTTGACTATACGGGCCGAGTACGGGATTTACGGGAAATCGCGGGTTTTCGTTTGCCGGCGATTAAACTTCTTTTATTCAGCGTTTCATCAAAAATGAAAATAATTTTTAAAACTACAAGTCTCATGCGTTTTAGTGGTGAAAAAATAATTTAAAAAATCGTTCGGGAAATGAATTTACTCCCTTGGTACTTTCTTTGTATACATTCGACTATATGGGGCCAAGCCCGGGATTTACAGGAAATCGTGGGTTTTCGTTTGCCGGCGATTAAACTTCTTTTATTCAACGTCTCATCAAAAATGAAAACATTTTTAAAAACTACAAGTCTCATGTGTTTTAGTGGTGAAAAAATAATTTAAAAAATCGTTCTGAAAATCAGTTTACTCACAGGGTACTTTCTTTGTATACATTCGACTATAGGGGCCAAGCCCGGGATTTACAGGAAATCGCGGGTTTTCGTTTGCCGGCAATTAAACTTCTTTTATTTAGCGTCTCATCAAAAATGAAAACATTTTTGAAAACTACAAGTCTTATGCGTTTTAGTGATGAAAAAATAATTTAAAAAATCATTCGGGAAATCAGTTTACTCCCTGGTTACTTTTTTGTGTACTTTTGACTATACGGGCCGAGTACGGGATTTACGGGAAATCGCGGGTTTTCGTTTGCCGGCGATTAAACTTCTTTTATTCAGCGTTTCATCAAAAATGAAAATAATTTTTAAAACTACAAGTCTCATGCGTTTTAGTGGTGAAAAAATAATTTAAAAAATCGTTCGGGAAATGAATTTACTCCCTTGGTACTTTCTTTGTATACATTCGACTATATGGGGCCAAGCCCGGGATTTACAGGAAATCGTGGGTTTTCGTTTGCCGGCGATTAAACTTCTTTTATTCAACGTCTCATCAAAAATGAAAACATTTTTAAAAACTACAAGTCTTATGCGTTTTAGTGGTGAAAAAATAATTTAAAAAATCATTCGGGAAATCAGTTTACTCCCTGGGTACTTTTTTTGTGTACTTTTGACTATACGGGCCGAGTACGGGATTTACGGGAAATCGCGGGTTTTCGTTTGCCGGCGGTTAAACTTCTTTTATTTAGCGTCTCATCAAAAATGAAAACATTTTTGAAAACTACAAGTCTCGTGCGTTTTAGTGGTGAAAAAATAATTTAAAAAATCGTTCGGGAAATGAATTTACTCGCAGGGTACTTTCTTTGTATACTTTTGACTATACGGGCCGAGTCCGGGATTTACGGGAAATCGCGGGTTTTCGTTTGCCGGCGATTAAACTTCTTTTATTTAGCGTCGCATCAAAAATGAAAACATTTTTGAAAACTACAAGTCTCATGCGTTTTAGTGGTGAAAAAATAATTTAAAAAATCGTTCGGGAAGTGAGTTTACTCCTTGAGTACTTTCTTTGTATGCTTTTGACTATACGGGGCTAGTACCGGATTTACGGGAAATCGCAGGTTTTCGTTTGCCGGCGATTAAACTTCTTTTATTTAGCGTCTCATCAAAAATGAAAACATTTTTGAAAACTACAAGTCTCGTGCGTTTTAGTGGTGAAAAAATAATTTAAAAAATCGTTTGGGAAATGAGTTTACTTCTTGAGTACTTTCTTTGTATACTTTTGACTAAACGGATCGAGTACCGGATTTACGGGAAATCGCGGGTTTTCGTTTGCCGGCGATTAAACTTCTTTTATTCAGCGTCTTATCAAAAATGAAAACAATTTTGAAAACTACAAGTCTCATGCGTTTTAGTGGTGAAAAAATAATTTAAAAAATCGTTCTGAAAATCAGTTTACTCACAGGGTACTTTCTTTGTATACATTCGACTATATTGGGCCAAGCCCGGGATTTACAGTAAATCGCGGGTTTTCGTTTGCCGGCGATTAAACTTCTTTTAATCAGCGTCTCATCAAAAATGAACACATTTTTGAAAACTACAAGTCTTATGCGTTTTAGTGGTGAAAACATAATTTAAAAAATCATTCTGGAAATCAGTTTACTGCCTGGTTACTTTTTTTGTATACTTTTGACTATACGGGCCGAGTACGAGATTTACGGGAAATCGCGGGTTTTCGTTTGCCGGCGATTAAACTTCTTTTATTTAGCGTCTCATCAAAAATCGTTTTGAAAATCAGTTTACTCACAGGGTACTTTCTTTGTATACATTCGACTATAGGGGCCAAGCCCAGGATTTACAGGAAATCGCAGGTTTTCGTTTGCCGGTGATTAAACTTCTTTTATTTAGCGTCTCATCAAAAATGAAAACATTTTTGAAAACTACAAGTCTCGTGCGTTTTAGTGGTGAAAAAATAATTTAAAAAATCGTTCGGGAAATGAGTTTACTTCTTGAGTACGTTCTTTGTATACTTTTGACTAAACGGATCGAGTACCGGATTTACGGGAAATCGCGGGTTTTCGTTTGCCGGCGATTAAACTTCTTTTATTCAGCGTCTTATCAAAAATGAAAACAATTTTGAAAACTACAAGTCTCATGCGTTTTAGTGGTGAAAAAATAATTTAAAAAATCGTTCTGAAAATCAGTTTACTCACAGGGTACTTTCTTTGTATACATTCGACTATATTGGGCCAAGCCCGGGATTTACAGGAAATCGCGGGTTTTCGTTTGCCGGCGATTAAACTTCTTTTATTCAGCGTCTCATCAAAAATGAACACATTTTTGAAAACTACAAGTCTTATGCGTTTTAGTGGTGAAAACATAATTTAAAAAATCATTCTGGAAATCAGTTTACTGCCTGGTTACTTTTTTTGTATACTTTTGACTATACGGGCCGAGTACGGGATTTACGGGAAATCGCGGGTTTTTGTTTGCCGGCGATTAAACTTCTTTTATTCAGCGTCTCATCAAAAATGAAAATAATTTTGAAAACTACAAGTCTCATGCGTTTTAGTGGTGAAAAAATAATTTAAAAAATCGTTCGGGAAATGAATTTACTCGCAGGATACTTTCTTTGTATACTTTTGACTATACGGGCCGAATCCGGGATTTACGGGAAATTGCGGGTTTTCGTTTGCCGGCGATTAAACTTCTTTTATTTAGCGTCTCATCAAAAATGAAAATATTTTTGAAAAATATAAGTCTCATTCGTTTTAGTGGTGAAAAAATAATTTAAAAAATCGTTCGGGAAATGAATTTACTCCCTTGGTACTTTCATTGTAGACTTTTGACTATACGGGCCGAGTCCGGGATTTACGGGAAATCGCTAGTTTTCGTTTGCCGGCGATTAAACTTCTTTTATTTGGCGTCTCATCAAAAATGAAAACATTTTTGAAAACTACAAGTCTCGTGCGTTTTAGTGGTGAAAAAATAATTTAAAAAATCGTTCGGGAAATGAGTTTACTCCTTGAGTACTTTCTTTGTATACTTTTGACTATACGGGTCGAGTACCGGATTTACGGGAAATCGCTGGTTTTCGTTTGCCGGCGATTAAACTTCTTTTATTCAGCGTCTTATCAAAAATGAAAACAATTTTGAAAACTACAAGTCTCGTGCATTTTAGTGGTGAAAAAATAATTTAAAAAATCATTCGAAAATCAGTTTACTCCCTGGTTACTTTTTTTGTATACTTTTGACTATACGGGCCGAGTACGGGATTTACGGGAAATCGGGGGTTTTTGTTTGCCGGCGATTAAACTTCTTTTATTCAGCGTCTCATTAAAAATGAAAAAATTTTGAAAACTACAAGTCTCATGCGTTTTAGTGGTGAAAAAATAATTTAAAAAATCGTTCGGGAAATGAATTTACTCGCAGGATACTTTCTTTGTATACTTTTGGCTATACGGGCCGAATCCGGGATTTACGGGAAATCGCGGGTTTTCGTTTGCCGGCGATTAAACTTCTTTTATTCAGCGTCTCATCAAAAATGAAAATATTTTTGAAAACTACAAGTCTCATTCGTTTTAGTGGTGAAAAAATAATTTAAAAAATCGTTCGAGAAATGAGTTTACTCTTTGAGTACTTTCTTTGTATACTTTTGACTAAACGGGTCGAGTACCGGATTTACGGGAAATCGCGGGTTTTCGTTTGCCGGCGATTAAACTTCTTTTATTCAGCGTCTCATCAAAAATGAAAATAATTTTAAAAACTACAAGTCTCATGCGTTTTAGTGGTGAAAAAATAATTTAAAAAATCGTTCGGGAAATGAATTTACTCGCAGGATACTTTCTTTGTATACTTTTGACTATACGGGCCGAATCCGGGATTAACGGGAAATCGCGGGTTTTCGTTTGCCGGCGATTAAACTTCTTTTATTTAGCGTCTCATCAAAAATGAAAACATTTTTGAAAACTACAAGTCTCATGCGTTTTAGTGGTGAAAAAATAATTTAAAAAATCGTTTTGAAAATCAGTTTACTTACAGGGTACTTTCTTTGTATACATTCGACTATAGGGGCCAAGCCCGGGATTTACAGGAAATCGCGGGTTTCCGTTTGCCGGCGATTAAACTTCTTTTATGCAACGTCTCATCAAAAGTGAAAACATTTTTGAGAACTACAAGTCTCATGCGTTTTAGTGGTGAAAAAAAAATTTAAAAAATCATTCGAGAAATCAGTTTACTCCCTGGGTACTTTTTTTGTATACTTTTGACTATACGGGCCGAATACGGGATTTACGGGAAATCGCGGGTTTTCGTTTGCCGCCGATTAAACTTCTTTTATTCAGCGTCTCATCAAAAATGAAAATATTTTTGAAAACTACAAGTTTCATTCGTTTTAGTGGTGAAAAAATAATTTAAAAAATCGTTCGGGAAATGAATTTACTCCCTTGGTACTTTCTTTGTATACTTTTGACTATACGGGCCGAGTCCGGGATTTACGGGAAATCGCTAGTTTTCGTTTGCCGGCGATTAAACTTCTTTTATTTGGCGTCTCATCAAAAATGAAAACATTTTTGAAAACTACAAGTCTCGTGCGTTTTAGTGGTGAAAAAATAATTTAAAAAATCGTTCGGGAAATGAGTTTACTCCTTGAGTACTTTCTTTGTATACTTTTGACTATACGGGTCGAGTACCAGATTTTCGGGAAATCGCTGGTTTTCGTTTGCCGGCGATTAAACTTCTTTTTATCAGCGTCTTATCAAAAATCAAAACAATTTTGAAAACTACAAGTCTCATGCCTTTTAGTGGTGAAAAAATAATTTAAAAAATCGTTTTGAAAATCAGTTTACTCACAGGGTACTTTCTTTGTATACATTCGACTATAGGGGCCAAGCCCGGGATTTACAGGAAATCGCGGGTTTTCGTTTGCCGGCGATTAAACTTCTTTTATGCAACGTCTCATCAAAAATGAAAACATTTTTGAAAACTACAAGTCTCATGCCTTTTAGTGGTGAAAAAATAATTTAAAAAATCGTTTTGAAAATCAGTTTACTCACAGGGTACTTTCTTTGTATACATTCGACTATAGGGGCCAAGCCCGGGATTTACAGGAAATCGCGGGTTTTCGTTTGCCGGCGATTAAACTTCTTTTATGCAACGTCTCATCAAAAGTGAAACCATTTTGAAAACTACAAGTCTCATGTGTTTTAGTGGTGAAAAAATAATTTAAAAAATCATTCGAGAAATCAGTTTACTCCCTGGGTACTTTTTTTGTATACTTTTGACTATACGGGCCGAATACGGGATTTACGGGAAATCGCGGGTTTTCGTTTGCCGCCGATTAAACTTCTTTTATTCAGCGTCTCATCAAAAATGAAAATATTTTTGAAAACTACAAGTTTCATTCGTTTTAGTGGTGAAAAAATAATTTAAAAAATCGTTCGGGAAATGAATTTACTCCCTTGGTACTTTCTTTGTATACTTTTGACTATACGGGCCGAGTCCGGGATTTACGGGAAATCGCTAGTTTTCGTTTGCCGGCGATTAAACTTCTTTTATTTGGCGTCTCATCAAAAATGAAAACATTTTTGAAAACTACCAGTCTTGGGCGTTTTAGTGGTGAAAAAATAACTTAAAAAATCGTTCGGGAAATGAGTTTACTCCTTGAGTACTTTCTTTGTATACTTTTGACTATACGGGTCGAGTACCAGATTTTCGGGAAATCGCTGGTTTTCATTTGCCGGCGATTAAACTTCTTTTTATCAGCGTCTTATCAAAAATGAAAACATTTTTAAAAACTACAAGTCTTATGCGTTTTAGTGGTGAAAAAATAATTTAAAAAATCATTCGGGAAATCAGTTTACTCCCTGGGTACTTTTTTTGTGTACTTTTGACTATACGGGCCGAGTACGGGATTTACGGGAAATCGCGGGTTTTCGTTTGCCGGCGATTAAACTTCTTTTATTTAGCGTCTCATCAAAAATGAAAACATTTTTGAAAACTACAAGTCTCGTGCGTTTTAGTGGTGAAAAAATAATTTAAAAAATCGTTCGGGAAATGAGTTTACTCCTTGAGTACTTTCTTTGTATACTTTTGACTATACGGGGCTAGTACCGGATTTACGGGAAATCGCAGGTTTTCGTTTGCCGGCGATTAAACTTCTTTTATTCAGCGTCTCATCAAAAATGAAAATAATTTTTAAAACTACAAGTCTCATGCGTTTTAGTGGTGAAAAAATAATTTATAAAATCGTTCGGGAAATGAATTTACTCCCTTGGTACTTTCTTTGTATACATTCGACTATATGGGGCCAAGCCCGGGATTTACAGGAAATCGTGGGTTTTCGTTTGCCGGCGATTAAACTTCTTTTATTCAACGTCTCATCAAAAATGAAAACATTTTTAAAAACTACAAGTCTCATGCGTTTTAGTGGTGAAAAAATAATTTAAAAAATCGTTCGGGAAATGAATTTACTCCCTTGGTACTTTCTTTGTATACATTCGACTATATGGGGCCAAGCCCGGGATTTACAGGAAATCGTGGGTTTTCGTTTGCCGGCGATTAAACTTCTTTTATTCAACGTCTCATCAAAAATGAAAACATTTTTAAAAACTACAAGTCTTATGCGTTTTAGTGGTGAAAAAATAATTTAAAAAATCATTCGGGAAATCAGTTTACTCCCTGGGTACTTTTTTTGTGTACTTTTGACTATACGGGCCGAGTACGGGATTTACGGGAAATCGCGGGTTTTCGTTTGCCGGCGATTAAACTTCTTTTATTTAGCGTCTCATCAAAAATGAAAACATTTTTGAAAACTACAAGTCTCGTGCGTTTTAGTGGTGAAAAAATAATTTAAAAAATCGTTCGGGAAATGAGTTTACTCCTTGAGTACTTTCTTTGTATACTTTTGACTATACGGGGCTAGTACCGGATTTACGGGAAATCGCAGGTTTTCGTTTGCCGGCGATTAAACTTCTTTTATTCAGCGTCTCATCAAAAATGAAAATAATTTTTAAAACTACAAGTCTCATGCGTTTTAGTGGTGAAAAAATAATTTATAAAATCGTTCGGGAAATGAATTTACTCCCTTGGTACTTTCTTTGTATACATTCGACTATATGGGGCCAAGCCCGGGATTTACAGGAAATCGTGGGTTTTCGTTTGCCGGCGATTAAACTTCTTTTATTCAACGTCTCATCAAAAATGAAAACATTTTTAAAAACTACAAGTCTCATGCGTTTTAGTGGTGAAAAAATAATTTAAAAAATCGTTCGGGAAATGAATTTACTCCCTTGGTACTTTCTTTGTATACATTCGACTATATGGGGCCAAGCCCGGGATTTACAGGAAATCGTGGGTTTTCGTTTGCCGGCGATTAAACTTCTTTTATTCAACGTCTCATCAAAAATGAAAACATTTTTAAAAACTACAAGTCTTATGCGTTTTAGTGGTGAAAAAATAATTTAAAAAATCATTCGGGAAATCAGTTTACTCCCTGGGTACTTTTTTTGTGTACTTTTGACTATACGGGCCGAGTACGGGATTTACGGGAAATCGCGGGTTTTCGTTTGCCGGCGGTTAAACTTCTTTTATTTAGCGTCTCATCAAAAATGAAAACATTTTTGAAAACTACAAGTCTCGTGCGTTTTAGTGGTGAAAAAATAATTTAAAAAATCGTTCGGGAAATGAATTTACTCGCAGGGTACTTTCTTTGTATACTTTTGACTATACGGGCCGAGTCCGGGATTTACGGGAAATCGCGGGTTTTCGTTTGCCGGCGATTAAACTTCTTTTATTTAGCGTCGCATCAAAAATGAAAACATTTTTGAAAACTACAAGTCTCATGCGTTTTAGTGGTGAAAAAATAATTTAAAAAATCGTTCGGGAAGTGAGTTTACTCCTTGAGTACTTTCTTTGTATGCTTTTGACTATACGGGGCTAGTACCGGATTTACGGGAAATCGCAGGTTTTCGTTTGCCGGCGATTAAACTTCTTTTATTTAGCGTCTCATCAAAAATGAAAACATTTTTGAAAACTACAAGTCTCGTGCGTTTTAGTGGTGAAAAAATAATTTAAAAAATCGTTCGGGAAATGAGTTTACTTCTTGAGTACTTTCTTTGTATACTTTTGACTAAACGGATCGAGTACCGGATTTACGGGAAATCGCGGGTTTTCGTTTGCCGGCGATTAAACTTCTTTTATCCAGCGTCTTATCAAAAATGAAAACAATTTTGAAAACTACAAGTCTCATGCGTTTTAGTGGTGAAAAAATAATTTAAAAAATCGTTCTGAAAATCAGTTTACTGACAGGGTACTTTCTTTGTATACATTCGACTATATTGGGTCAAGCCCGGGATTAACAGTAAATCGCGGGTTTTCGTTTGCCGGCGATTAAACTTCTTTTATTCAGCGTCTCATCAAAAATGAACACATTTTTGAAAACTACAAGTCTTATGCGTTTTAGTGGTGAAAACATAATTTAAAAAATCATTCTGGAAATCAGTTTACTGCCTGGTTACTTTTTTTGTATACTTTTGACTATACGGGCCGAGTACGGGATTTACGGGAAATCGCAGGTTTTCGTTTGCCGGCGATTAAACTTCTTTTATTTAGCGTCTCATCAAAAATCGTTTTGAAAATCAGTTTACTCACAGGGTACTTTCTTTGTATACATTCGACTATAGGGGCCAAGCCCAGGATTTACAGGAAATCGCAGGTTTTCGTTTGCCGGTGATTAAACTTCTTTTATTTAGCGTCTCATCAAAAATGAAAACATTTTTGAAAACTACAAGTCTCGTGCGTTTTAGTGGTGAAAAAATAATTTAAAAAATCGTTCGGGAAATGAGTTTACTTCTTGAGTACGTTCTTTGTATACTTTTGACTAAACGGATCGAGTACCGGATTTACGGGAAATCGCGGGTTTTCGTTTGCCGGCGATTAAACTTCTTTTATTCAGCGTCTTATCAAAAATGAAAACAATTTTGAAAACTACAAGTCTCATGCGTTTTAGTGGTGAAAAAATAATTTAAAAAATCGTTCTGAAAATCAGTTTACTCACAGGGTACTTTCTTTGTATACATTCGACTATATTGGGCCAAGCCCGGGATTTACAGGAAATTGCGGGTTTTCGTTTGCCGGCGATTAAACTTCTTTTGTTCAGCGTCTTATCAAAAATGAACACATTTTTGAAAACTACAAGTCTTATGCGTTTTAGTGGTGAAAACATAATTTAAAAAATCATTCTGGAAATCAGTTTACTGCCTGGTTACTTTTTTTGTATACTTTTGACTATACGGGCCGAGTACGGGATTTACGGGAAATCGCGGGTTTTTGTTTGCCGGCGATTAAACTTCTTTTATTCAGCGTCTCATCAAAAATGAAAATAATTTTGAAAACTACAAGTCTCATGCGTTTTAGTGGTGAAAAAATAATTTAAAAAATCGTTCGGGAAATGAATTTACTCGCAGGATACTTTCTTTGTATACTTTTGACTATACGGGCCGAATCCGGGATTTACGGGAAATCGCGGGTTTTCGTTTGCCGGCGATTAAACTTCTTTTATTTAGCGTCTCATCAAAAATGAAAACATTTTTGAAAACTACAAGTCTCGTGCGTTTTAGTGGTGAAAAAATAATTTAAAAAATCGTTCGGGAAATGAGTTTACTCCTTGAGTACTTTCTTTGTATACTTTTGACTATACGGGTCGAGTACCGGATTTACGGGAAATCGCTGGTTTTCGTTTGCCGGCGATTAAACTTCTTTTATTCAGCGTCTTATCAAAAATAAACAATTTTGAAAACTACAAGTCTCGTGCATTTTAGTGGTGAAAAAAATAATTTAAAAAATCATTCGAAAATCAGTTTACTCCCTGGTTACTTTTTTTGTATACTTTTGACTATACGGGCCGAGTACGGGATTTACGGGAAATCGCGGGTTTTTGTTTGCCGGCGATTAAACTTCTTTTATTCAGCGTCTCATCAAAAATGAAAAAATTTTGAAAACTACAAGTCTCATGCGTTTTAGTGGTGAAAAAATAATTTAAAAAATCGTTCGGGAAATGAATTTACTCGCAGGATACTTTCTTTGTATACTTTTGACTATACGGGCCGAATCCGGGATTTACGGGAAATCGCGGGTTTTCGTTTGCCGGCGATTAAACTTCTTTTATTCAGCGTCTCATCAAAAATGAAAATATTTTTGAAAACTACAAGTCTCATTCGTTTTAGTGGTGAAAAAATAATTTAAAAAATCGTTCGAGAAATGAGTTTACTCTTTGAGTACTTTCTTTGTATACTTTTGACTAAACGGGTCGAGTACCGGATTTACGGGAAATCGCGGGTTTTCGTTTGCCGGCGATTAAACTTCTTTTATTCAGCGTCTTATCAAAAATGAAAACAATTTTGAAAATTACAAGTCTCATGCGTTTTAGTGGTGAAAAAATAATTTAAAAAATCGTTCTGAAAATCAGTTTACTCAAAGGGTACTTTCTTTGTATACATTCGACTATATTGGGCCAAGCCCGGGATTTACAGGAAATCGCGGGTTTTCGTTTGCCGGCAATTAAACTTCTTTTATTCAGCGTCTCATCAAAAATGAACACATTTTTGAAAACTACAAGTCTTATGCGTTTTAGTGGTGAAAAAGTAATTTAAAAATTCATTCGGGAAATTAGTTTACTACCTGGTTACTTTTTTTGTATACTTTTGACTATACGGGCCGAGTAAGGGATTTACGGGAAATCGCGGGTTTTTGTTTGCCGGCGATTAAACTTCTTTTATTCAGCGTCTCATCAAAAATGAAAATAATTTTGAAAACTACAAGTCTCATGCGTTTTAGTGGTGAAAAAATAATTTAAAAAATCGTTCGGGAAATGAATTTACTCGCAGGATACTTTCTTTGTATACTTTTGACTATACGGGCCGAATCCGGGATTTACGGGAAATCGCGGGTTTTCGTTTGCCGGCGATTAAACTTCTTTTATTTAGCGTCTCATCAAAAATGAAAACATTTTTGAAAACTACAAGTCTCATGCGTTTTAGTGGTGAAAAAATAATTTAAAAAATCGTTTTGAAAATCAGTTTACTCACAGGGTACTTTCTTTGTATACATTCGACTATAGGGGCCAAGCCGGGGATTTACAGGAAATCGCGGGTTTTCGTTTTCCGGCGATTAAACTTCTTTTATGCAACGTCTCATCAAAAGTGAAAACATTTTTTTTAGTGGTGAAAAAATAATTTAAAAAATCATTCGAGAAATCAGTTTACTCCCTGGGTACTTTTTTTGTATACTTTTGACTATACGGGCCGAATACGGGATTTACGGGAAATCGCGGGTTTTCGTTTGCCGCCGATTAAACTTCTTTTATTCAGCGTCTCATCAAAAATGAAAATATTTTTGAAAACTACAAGTCTCATTCGTTTTAGTGGTGAAAAAATAATTTAAAAAATCGTTCGAGAAATGAGTTTACTCTTTGAGTACTTTCTTTGTATACTTTTGACTAAACGGGTCGAGTACCGGATTTACGGGAAATCGCGGGTTTTCGTTTGCCGGCGATTAAACTTCTTTTATTCAGCGTCTTATCAAAAATGAAAACAATTTTGAAAATTACAAGTCTCATGCGTTTTAGTGGTGAAAAAATAATTTAAAAAATCGTTCTGAAAATCAGTTTACTCAAAGGGTACTTTCTTTGTATACATTCGACTATATTGGGCCAAGCCCGGGATTTACAGGAAATCGCGGGTTTTCGTTTGCCGGCAATTAAACTTCTTTTATTATGCGTCTCATCAAAAATGAACACATTTTTGAAAACTACAAGTCTTATGCGTTTTAGTGGTGAAAAAGTAATTTAAAAATTCATTCGGGAAATTAGTTTACTACCTGGTTACTTTTTTTGTATACTTTTGACTATACGGGCCGAGTACGGGATTTACGGGAAATCGCGGGTTTTTGTTTGCCGGCGATTAAACTTCTTTTATTCAGCGTCTCATCAAAAATGAAAATAATTTTGAAAACTACAAGTCTCATGCGTTTTAGTGGTGAAAAAATAATTTAAAAAATCGTTCGGGAAATGAATTTACTCGCAGGATACTTTCTTTGTATACTTTTGACTATACGGGCCGAATCCGGGATTTACGGGAAATCGCGGGTTTTCGTTTGCCGGCGATTAAACTTCTTTTATTTAGCGTCTCATCAAAAATGAAAACATTTTTGAAAACTACAAGTCTCATGCGTTTTAGTGGTGAAAAAATAATTTAAAAAATCGTTTTGAAAATCAGTTTACTCACAGGGTACTTTCTTTGTATACATTCGACTATAGGGGCCAAGCCGGGGATTTACAGGAAATCGCGGGTTTTCGTTTTCCGGCGATTAAACTTCTTTTATGCAACGTCTCATCAAAAGTGAAAACATTTTTTTTAGTGGTGAAAAAATAATTTAAAAAATCATTCGAGAAATCAGTTTACTCCCTGGGTACTTTTTTTGTATACTTTTGACTATACGGGCCGAATACGGGATTTACGGGAAATCGCGGGTTTTCGTTTGCCGCCGATTAAACTTCTTTTATTCAGCGTCTCATCAAAAATGAAAATATTTTTGAAAACTACAAGTCTCATTCGTTTTAGTGGTGAAAAAATAATTTAAAAAATCGTTCGAGAAATGAGTTTACTCTTTGAGTACTTTCTTTGTATACTTTTGACTAAACGGGTCGAGTACCGGATTTACGGGAAATCGCGGGTTTTCGTTTGCCGGCGATTAAACTTCTTTTATTCAGCGTCTTATCAAAAATGAAAACAATTTTGAAAATTACAAGTCTCATGCGTTTTAGTGGTGAAAAAATAATTTAAAAAATCGTTCTGAAAATCAGTTTACTCAAAGGGTACTTTCTTTGTATACATTCGACTATATTGGGCCAAGCCCGGGATTTACAGGAAATCGCGGGTTTTCGTTTGCCGGCAATTAAACTTCTTTTATTATGCGTCTCATCAAAAATGAACACATTTTTGAAAACTACAAGTCTTATGCGTTTTAGTGGTGAAAAAGTAATTTAAAAATTCATTCGGGAAATTAGTTTACTACCTGGTTACTTTTTTTGTATACTTTTGACTATACGGGCCGAGTACGGGATTTACGGGAAATCGCGGGTTTTTGTTTGCCGGCGATTAAACTTCTTTTATTCAGCGTCTCATCAAAAATGAAAATAATTTTGAAAACTACAAGTCTCATGCGTTTTAGTGGTGAAAAAATAATTTAAAAAATCGTTCGGGAAATGAATTTACTCGCAGGATACTTTCTTTGTATACTTTTGACTATACGGGCCGAATCCGGGATTTACGGGAAATCGCGGGTTTTCGTTTGCCGGCGATTAAACTTCTTTTATTTAGCGTCTCATCAAAAATGAAAACATTTTTGAAAACTACAAGTCTCATGCGTTTTAGTGGTCAAAAAATAATTTAAAAACTCGTTTTGAAAATCAGTTTACTCACAGGGTACTTTCTATGTATACATTCGACTATAGGGGCCAAGCCCGGGATTTACAGGAAATCGCGGGTTTTCGTTTGCCGGCGATTAAACTTCTTTTATTTAGCGTCTCATCAAAAATGAAAACATTTTTGAAAACTACAAGTCTCATGCGTTTTAGTGGTGAAAAAATAATTTAAAAAATCGTTTTGAAAATCAGTTTACTCACAGGGTACTTTCTTTGTATACATTCGACTATAGGGGCCAAGCCGGGGATTTACAGGAAATCGCGGGTTTTCGTTTTCCGGCGATTAAACTTCTTTTATGCAACGTCTCATCAAAAGTGAAAACATTTTTTTTAGTGGTGAAAAAATAATTTAAAAAATCATTCGAGAAATCAGTTTACTCCCTGGGTACTTTTTTTGTATACTTTTGACTATACGGGCCGAATACGGGATTTACGGGAAATCGCGGGTTTTCGTTTGCCGCCGATTAAACTTCTTTTATTCAGCGTCTCATCAAAAATGAAAATATTTTTGAAAACTACAAGTCTCATTCGTTTTAGTGGTGAAAAAATAATTTAAAAAATCGTTCGAGAAATGAGTTTACTCTTTGAGTACTTTCTTTGTATACTTTTGACTAAACGGGTCGAGTACCGGATTTACGGGAAATCGCGGGTTTTCGTTTGCCGGCGATTAAACTTCTTTTATTCAGCGTCTTATCAAAAATGAAAACAATTTTGAAAATTACAAGTCTCATGCGTTTTAGTGGTGAAAAAATAATTTAAAAAATCGTTCTGAAAATCAGTTTACTCAAAGGGTACTTTCTTTGTATACATTCGACTATATTGGGCCAAGCCCGGGATTTACAGGAAATCGCGGGTTTTCGTTTGCCGGCAATTAAACTTCTTTTATTATGCGTCTCATCAAAAATGAACACATTTTTGAAAACTACAAGTCTTATGCGTTTTAGTGGTGAAAAAGTAATTTAAAAATTCATTCGGGAAATTAGTTTACTACCTGGTTACTTTTTTTGTATACTTTTGACTATACGGGCCGAGTACGGGATTTACGGGAAATCGCGGGTTTTTGTTTGCCGGCGATTAAACTTCTTTTATTCAGCGTCTCATCAAAAATGAAAATAATTTTGAAAACTACAAGTCTCATGCGTTTTAGTGGTGAAAAAATAATTTAAAAAATCGTTCGGGAAATGAATTTACTCGCAGGATACTTTCTTTGTATACTTTTGACTATACGGGCCGAATCCGGGATTTACGGGAAATCGCGGGTTTTCGTTTGCCGGCGATTAAACTTCTTTTATTTAGCGTCTCATCAAAAATGAAAACATTTTTGAAAACTACAAGTCTCATGCGTTTTAGTGGTGAAAAAATAATTTAAAAACTCGTTTTGAAAATCAGTTTACTCACAGGGTACTTTCTTTGTATACATTCGACTATAGGGGCCAAGCCCGGGATTTACAGGAAATCGCGGGTTTTCGTTTGCCGGCGATTAAACTTCTTTTATGCAACGTCTCATCAAAAGTGAAAACATTTTTTTTAGTGGTGAAAAAATAATTTAAAAAATCATTCGAGAAATCAGTTTACTCCCTGGGTACTTTTTTTGTATACTTTTGACTATACGGGCCGAATACGGGATTTACGGGAAATCGCGGGTTTTCGTTTGCCGCCGATTAAACTTCTTTTATTCAGCGTCTCATCAAAAATGAAAATATTTTTGAAAACTACAAGTTTCATTCGTTTTAGTGGTGAAAAAATAATTTAAAAAATCGTTCGGGAAATGAATTTACTCCCTTGGTACTTTCTTTGTATACTTTTGACTATACGGGCCGAGTCCGGGATTTACGGGAAATCGCTAGTTTTCGTTTCCCGGCGATTAAACTTCTTTTATTTGGCGTCTCATCAAAAATGAAAACATTTTTGAAAACTACAAGTCTCGTGCGTTTTAGTGGTGAAAAAATAATTTAAAAAATCGTTCGGGAAATGAGTTTACTCCTTGAGTACTTTCTTTGTATACTTTTGACTATACGGGTCGAGTACCAGATTTTCGGGAAATCGCTGGTTTTCGTTTGCCGGCGATTAAACTTCTTTTTATCAGCGTCTTATCAAAAATCAAAACAATTTTAAAAACTACAAGTCTCATGCGTTTTAGTGGTGAAAAAATAATTTAAAAAATCGTTCGGGAAATGAATTTACTCGCAGGATACTTTCTTTGTATACTTTTGACTATACGGGCTGAATCCGGGATTTACGGGAAATCGCGGGTTTTCGTTTGCCGGCGATTAAACTTCTTTTGTTTAGCGTCTCATCAAAAATGAAAACATTTTTGAAAACTACAAGTCTCATGCCTTTTAGTGGTGAAAAAATAATTTAAAAAATCGTTTTGAAAATCAGTTTACTCACAGGGTACTTTCTTTGTATACATTCGACTATAGGGGCCAAGCCCGGGATTTACAGGAAATCGCGGGTTTTCGTTTGCCGGCGATTAAACTTCTTTTATGCAACGTCTCATCAAAAGTGAAAACATTTTTTTTAGTGGTGAAAAAATAATTTAAAAAATCATTCGAGAAATCAGTTTACTCCCTGGGTACTTTTTTTGTATACTTTTGACTATACGGGCCGAATACGGGATTTACGGGAAATCGCGGGTTTTCGTTTGCCGCCGATTAAACTTCTTTTATTCAGCGTCTCATCAAAAATGAAAATATTTTTGAAAACTACAAGTTTCATTCGTTTTAGTGGTGAAAAAATAATTTAAAAAATCGTTCGGGAAATGAATTTACTCCCTTGGTACTTTCTTTGTATACTTTTGACTATACGGGCCGAGTCCGGGATTTACGGGAAATCGCTAGTTTTCGTTTCCCGGCGATTAAACTTCTTTTATTTTGCGTCTCATCAAAAATGAAAACATTTTTGAAAACTACAAGTCTCGTGCGTTTTAGTGGTGAAAAAATAATTTAAAAAATCGTTCGGGAAATGAGTTTACTCCTTGAGTACTTTCTTTGTATACTTTTGACTATACGGGTCGAGTACCAGATTTTCGGGAAATCGCTGGTTTTCGTTTGCCGGCGATTAAACTTCTTTTTATCAGCGTCTTATCAAAAATCAAAACAATTTTGAAAACTACAAGTCTCATGCGTTTTAGTGGTGAAAAAATAATTTAAAAAATCGTTCGGGAAATGAATTTACTCGCAGGATACTTTCTTTGTATACTTTTGACTATACGGGCTGAATCCGGGATTTACGGGAAATCGTGGGTTTTCGTTTGCCGGCGATTAAACTTCTTTTATTTAGCGTCTCATCAAAAATGAAAACATTTTTGAAAACTACAAGTCTCATGCCTTTTAGTGGTGAAAAAATAATTTAAAAAATCGTTTTGAAAATCAGTTTACTCACAGGGTACTTTCTTTGTATACATTCGACTATAGGGGCCAAGCCCGGGATTTACAGGAAATCGCGGGTTTTCGTTTGCCGGCGATTAAACTTCTTTTATGCAACGTCTTATCAAAAATGAAAACATTTTTGAAAACTACAAGTCTCGTGCGTTTTAGTGGTGAGAAAATAATTTAAAAAATCGTTCGGGAAATGAGTTTACTCCTTGAGTACTTTCTTTGTATACTTTTGACTATACGGGGCTAGTACCGGATTTACGGGAAATCGCAGGTTTTCGTTTGCCGGCGATTTAACTTCTTTTATTCAGCGTCTTATCAAAAATGAAAACATTTTTGAAAACTACAAGTCTCATGCGTTTTAGTGGTGAAAAAATAATTTAAAAAATCGTTCTGAAAATCAGTTTACTCACAGGGTACTTTCTTTGTATACATTCGACTATAGGGGCCAAGCCCGGGATTTACAGGAAATCGCGGGTTTTCGTTTGCCGGCAATTAAACTTCTTTTATTTAGCGTCTCATCAAAAATGAAAACATTTTTGAAAACTACAAGTCTTATGCGTTTTAGTGATGAAAAAATAATTTAAAAAATCATTCGGGAAATCAGTTTACTCCCTGGTTACTTTTTTTGTGTACTTTTGACTATACGGGCCGAGTACGGGATTTACGGGAAATCGCGGGTTTTCGTTTGCCGGCGATTAAACTTCTTTTATTCAGCGTCTCATCAAAAATGAAAATAATTTTGAAAACTACAAGTCTCATGCGTTTTAGTGGTGAAAAAATAATTTAAAAAATCGTTCGGGAAATGAATTTACTCGCAGGATACTTTCTTTGTATACTTTTGACTATACGGGCCGAATCCGGGATTTACGGGAAATCGCGGGTTTTCGTTTGCCGGCGATTAAACTTCTTTTATTTAGCGTCTCATCAAAAATGAAAACATTTTTGAAAACTACAAGTCTCATGCGTTTTAGTGGTGAAAAAATAATTTAAAAAATCGTTTTGAAAATCAGTTTACTCACAGGGTACTTTCTTTGTATACATTCGACTATAGGGGCCAAGCCCGGGATTTACAGGAAATCGCGGGTTTTCGTTTGCCGGCGATTAAACTTCTTTTATGCAACGTCTCATCAAAAGTGAAAACATTTTTTTTAGTGGTGAAAAAATAATTTAAAAAATCATTCGAGAAATCAGTTTACTCCCTGGGTACTTTTTTTGTATACTTTTGACTATACGGGCCGAATACGGGATTTACGGGAAATCGCGGGTTTTCGTTTGCCGCCGATTAAACTTCTTTTATTCAGCGTCTCATCAAAAATGAAAATATTTTTGAAAACTACAAGTTTCATTCGTTTTAGTGGTGAAAAAATAATTTAAAAAATCGTTCGGGAAATGAATTTACTCCCTTGGTCTTTCTTTGTATACTTTTGACTATACGGGCCGAGTCCGGGATTTACGGGAAATCGCTAGTTTTCGTTTCCCGGCGATTGAACTTCTTTTATTTGGCGTCTCATCAAAAATGAAAACATTTTTGAAAACTACAAGTCTCATGCCTTTTAGTGGTGAAAAAATAATTTAAAAAATCGTTTTGAAAATCAGTTTACTCACAGGGTACTTTCTTTGTATACATTCGACTATAGGGGCCAAGCCCGGGATTTACAGGAAATCGCGGGTTTTCGTTTGCCGGCGATTAAACTTCTTTTATGCAACGTCTTATCAAAAGTGAAACCATTTTTGAAAACTACAAGTCTCATGTGTTTTAGTGGTGAAAAAATAATTTAAAAAATCATTCGAGAAATCAGTTTACTCCCTGGGTACTTTTTTTGTATACTTTTGACTATACGGGCCGAATACGGGATTTACGGGAAATCGCGGGTTTTCGTTTGCCGCCGATTAAACTTCTTTTATTCAGCGTCTCATCAAAAATGAAAATATTTTTGAAAACTACAAGTTTCATTCGTTTTAGTGGTGAAACAATAATTTAAAAAATCGTTCGGGAAATGAATTTACTCCCTTGGTACTTTCTTTGTATACTTTTGACTATACGGGTCGAGTACCAGATTTTCGGGAAATCGCTGGTTTTCGTTTGCCGGCGATTAAACTTCTTTTTATCAGCGTCTTATCAAAAATGAAAACAATTTTGAAAACTACAAGTCTCATGCGTTTTAGTGGTGAAAAAATAATTTAAAAAATCGTTCTGAAAATCAGTTTACTCACAGGGTACTTTCTTTGTATACATTCGACTATATGGGGCCAAGCCCGGGATTTACAGGAAATCGCGGGTTTTCGTTTGCCGGCGATTAAACTTCTTTTATTCAACGTCTCATCAAAAATGAAAACATTTTTAAAAACTACAAGTCTTATGCGTTTTAGTGGTGAAAAAATAATTTAAAAAATCATTCAGGAAATTAGTTTACTCCCTGGGTACTTTTTTTGTGTACTTTTGACTATACGGGCCGAGTACGGGATTTACGGGAAATCGCGGGTTTTCGTTTGCCGGCGATTAAACTTCTTTTATTTAGCGTCTCATCAAAAATGAAAACATTTTTGAAAACTACAAGTCTCGTGCGTTTTAGTGGTGAAAAAATAATTTAAAAAATCGTTCGGGAAATGAGTTTACTCCTTGAGTACTTTCTTTGTATACTTTTGACTATACGGGGCTAGTACCGGATTTACGGGAAATCGCAGGTTTTCGTTTGCCGGCGATTTAACTTCTTTTATTCAGTGTCTTATCAAAAATGAAAACATTTTTGAAAACTACAAGTCTCATGCGTTTTAGTGGTGAAAAAATAATTTAAAAAATCGTTCTGAAAATCAGTTTACTCACAGGGTACTTTCTTTGTATACATTCGACTATAGGGGCCAAGCCCGGGATTTACAGGAAATCGCGGGTTTTCGTTTGCCGGCAATTAAACTTCTTTTATTTAGCGTCTCATCAAAAATGAAAACATTTTTGAAAACTACAAGTCTTATGCGTTTTAGTGATGAAAAAATAATTTAAAAAATCATTCGGGAAATCAGTTTACTCCCTGGTTACTTTTTTTGTGTACTTTTGACTATACGGGCCGAGTACGGGATTTACGGGAAATCGCGGGTTTTCGTTTGCCGGCGATTAAACTCCTTTTATTCAGCGTCTCATCAAAAATGAAAATAATTTTGAAAACTACAAGTCTCATGCGTTTTAGTGGTGAAAAAATAATTTAAAAAATCGTTCGGGAAATGAATTTACTCCCTTGGTACTTTCTTTGTATACATTCGACTATATGGGGCCAAGCCCGGGATTTACAGGAAATCGCGGGTTTTCGTTTGCCGGCGATTAAACTTCTTTTATTCAACGTCTCATCAAAAATGAAAACATTTTTAAAAACTACAAGTCTTATGCGTTTTAGTGGTGAAAAAATAATTTAAAAAATCATTCGGGAAATAAGTTTACTCCCTGGGTACTTTTTTTGTGTACTTTTGACTATACGGGCCGAGTACGGGATTTACGGGAAATGGCGGGTTTTCGTTTGCCGGCGATTAAACTTCTTTTATTTAGCGTCTCATCAAAAATGAAAACATTTTTGAAAACAACAAGTCTCGTGCGTTTTAGTGGTGAAAAAATAATTTAAAAAATCGTTCGGGAAATGAGTTTACTCCTTGAGTACTTTCTTTGTATACTTTTGACTATACGGGGCTTGTACCGGATTTACGGGAAATCGCAGGTTTTCGTTTGCCGGCGATTTAACTTCTTTTATTCAGCGTTTTATCAAAAATGAAAACATTTTTGAAAACTACAAGTGTCATGCGTTTTAGTGGTGAAAAAATATTTTAAAAAATCGTTCTGAAAATCAGTTTACTCACAGGGTACTTTCTTTGTATACATTCGACTATAGGGGCCAAGCCCGGGATTTACAGGAAATCGCGGGTTTTCGTTTGCCGGCAATTAAACTTCTTTTATTTAGCGTCTCATCAAAAATGAAAACATTTTTGAAAACTACAAGTCTTATGCGTTTTAGTGATGAAAAAATAATTTAAAAAATCATTCGGGAAATCAGTTTACTCCCCGGTTACTTTTTTTGTGTACTTTTGACTATACGGGCCGAGTACGGGATTTACGGGAAATCGCGGGTTTTCGTTTGCCGGCGATTAAACTTCTTTTATTCAGCGTCTCATCAAAAATGAAAATAATTTTGAAAACTACAAGTCTCATGCGTTTTAGTGGTGAAAAAATAATTTAAAAAATCGTTCGGGAAATGAGTTTACTCCTTGAGTACTTTCTTTGTATACTTTTGACTATACGGGGCTTGTACCGGATTTACGGGAAATCGCAGGTTTTCGTTTGCCGGCGATTAAACTTCTTTTATGCAACGTCTCATCAAAAGTGAAAACATTTTTTTTAGTGGTGAAAAAATAATTTAAAAAATCATTCGAGAAATCAGTTTACTCCCTGGGTACTTTTTTTGTATACTTTTGACTATACGGGCCGAATACGGGATTTACGGGAAATCGCGGGTTTTCGTTTGCCGCCGATTAAACTTCTTTTATTCAGCGTCTCATCAAAAATGAAAATATTTTTGAAAACTACAAGTTTCATTCGTTTTAGTGGTGAAAAAATAATTTAAAAAATCGTTCGGGAAATGAATTTACTCCCTTGGTCTTTCTTTGTATACTTTTGACTATACGGGCCGAGTCCGGGATTTACGGGAAATCGCTAGTTTTCGTTTCCCGGCGATTAAACTTCTTTTATTTGGCGTCTCATCAAAAATGAAAACATTTTTGAAAACTACAAGTCTCGTGCGTTTTAGTGGTGAAAAAATAATTTAAAAAATCGTTCGGGAAATGAGTTTACTCCTTGAGTACTTTCTTTGTATACTTTTGACTATACGGGTCGAGTACCAGATTTACGGGAAATCGCTAGTTTTCGTTTCCCGGCGATTAAACTTCTTTTTATCAGCGTCTTATCAAAAATCAAAACAATTTTGAAAACTACAAGTCTCATGCGTTTTAGTGGTGAAAAAATAATTTAAAAAATCGTTCGGGAAATGAATTTACTCGCAGGATACTTTCTTTGTATACTTTTGACTATACGGGCTGAATCCGGGATTTACGGGAAATCGCGGGTTTTCGTTTGCCGGCGATTAAACTTCTTTTATTTAGCGTCTCATCAAAAATGAAAACATTTTTGAAAACTACAAGTCTCATGCCTTTTAGTGGTGAAAAAATAATTTAAAAAATCGTTTTGAAAATCAGTTTACTCACAGGGTACTTTCTTTGTATACATTCGACTATAGGGGCCAAGCCCGGGATTTACAGGAAATCGCGGGTTTTCGTTTGCCGGCGATTAAACTTCTTTTATTCAGCGTCTCATCAAAAATGAAAATATTTTTGAAAACTACAAGTTTCATTCGTTTTAGTGATGAAAAAATAATTTAAAAAATCGTTCGGGAAATGAATTTACTACCTTGGTACTTTCTTTGTATACTTTTGACTATACGGGCCGAGTCCGGGATTTACGGGAAATCGCTAGTTTTCGTTTGCCGGCGATTAAACTTCTTTTATTTGGCGTCTCATCAAAAATGAAAACATTTTTGAAAACTACCAGTCTCGGGCGTTTTAGTGGTGAAAAAATAACTTAAAAAATCGTTCGGGAAATGAGTTTACTCCTTGAGTACTTTCTTTGTATACTTTTGACTATACGGGTCGAGTACCAGATTTTCGGGAAATCGCTGGTTTTCGTTTGCCGGCGATTAAACTTCTTTTTATCAGCGTCTTATCAAAAATGAACACAATTTTGAAAACTACAAGTCTCGTGCGTTTTAGTGGTGAAAAAATAATTTAAAAAATCGTTCTGAAAATCAGTTTACTCACAGGGTACTTTCTTTGTATACATTCGACTATATGGGGCCAAGCCCGGGATTTACAGGAAATCGCGGGTTTTCGTTTGCCGGCGATTAAACTTCTTTTATTCAACGTCTCATCAAAAATGAAAACATTTTTAAAAACTACAAGTCTTATGCGTTTTAGTGGTGAAAAAATAATTTAAAAAATCATTCAGGAAATCAGTTTACTCCCTGGGTACTTTTTTTGTGTACTTTTGACTATACGGGCCGAGTACGGGATTTACGGGAAATCGCGGGTTTTCGTTTGCCGGCGATTAAACTTCTTTTATTTAGCGTCTCATCAAAAATGAAAACATTTTTGAAAACTACAAGTCTCGTGCGTTTTAGTGGTGAAAAAATAATTTAAAAAATCGTTCAGGAAATGAGTTTACTCCTTGAGTACTTTCTTTGTATACTTTTGACTATACGGGGCTAGTACCGGATTTACGGGAAATCGCAGGTTTTCGTTTGCCGGCGATTTAACTTCTTTTATTCAGCGTCTTATCAAAAATGAAAACATTTTTGAAAACTACAAGTCTCATGCGTTTTAGTGGTGAAAAAATAATTTAAAAAATCGTTCTGAAAATCAGTTTACTCACAGGGTACTTTCTTTGTATACATTCGACTATAGGGGCCAAGCCCAGGATATACAGGAAATCGCGGGTTTTCGTTTGCCGGCAATTAAACTTCTTTTATTTAGCGTCTCATCAAAAATGAAAACATTTTTGAAAACTACAAGTCTTATGCGTTTTAGTGATGAAAAAATAATTTAAAAAATCATTCGGGAAATCAGTTTACTCCCTGGTTACTTTTTTTGTGTACTTTTGACTATACGGGCCGAGTACGGGATTTACGGGAAATCGCGGGTTTTCGTTTGCCGGCGATTAAACTTCTTTTATTCAGCGTCTCATCAAAAATGAAAATAATTTTGAAAACTACAAGTCTCATGCGTTTTAGTGGTGAAAAAATAATTTAAAAAATCGTTCGGGAAATGAATTTACTCCCTTGGTACTTTCTTTGTATACATTCGACTATATGGGGCCAAGCCCGGGATTTACAGGAAATCGCGGGTTTTCGTTTGCCGGCGATTAAACTTCTTTTATTCAACGTCTCATCAAAAATGAAAACATTTTTAAAAACTACAAGTCTTATGCGTTTTAGTGGTGAAAAAATAATTTAAAAAATCATTCGGGAAATCAGTTTACTCCCTGGGTACTTTTTTTGTGTACTTTTGACTATACGGGCCGAGTACGGGATTTACGGGAAATCGCGGGTTTTCGTTTGCCGGCGATTAAACTTCTTTTATTTAGCGTCTCATCAAAAATGAAAACATTTTTGAAAACTACAAGTCTCGTGCGTTTTAGTGGTGAAAAAATAATTTAAAAAATCGTTCGGGAAATGAGTTTACTCCTTGAGTACTTTCTTTGTATACTTTTGACTATACGGGGCTTGTACCGGATTTACGGGAAATCGCAGGTTTTCGTTTGCCGGCGATTTAACTTCTTTTATTCAGCGTTTTATCAAAAATGAAAACATTTTTGAAAACTACAAGTGTCATGCGTTTTAGTGGTGAAAAAATATTTTAAAAAATCGTTCTGAAAATCAGTTTACTCACAGGGTACTTTCTTTGTATACATTCGACTATAGGGGCCAAGCCCGGGATTTACAGGAAATCGCGGGTTTTCGTTTGCCGGCAATTAAACTTCTTTTATTTAGCGTCTCATCAAAAATGAAAACATTTTTGAAAACTACAAGTCTTATGCGTTTTAGTGATGAAAAAATAATTTAAAAAATCATTCGGGAAATCAGTTTACTCCCCGGTTACTTTTTTTGTGTACTTTTGACTATACGGGCCGAGTACGGGATTTACGGGAAATCGCGGGTTTTCTTTTGCCGGCGATTAAACTTCTTTTATTCAGCGTCTCATCAAAAATGAAAATAATTTTGAAAACTACAAGTCTCATGCGTTTTAGTGGTGAAAAAATAATTTAAAAAATCGTTCGGGAAATGAGTTTACTCCTTGAGTACTTTCTTTGTATACTTTTGACTATACGGGGCTTGTACCGGATTTACGGGAAATCGCAGGTTTTCGTTTGCCGGCGATTTAACTTCTTTTATTCAGCGTCTTATCAAAAATGAAAACATTTTTGAAAACTACAAGTGTCATGTGTTTTAGTGGTGAAAAAATATTTTAAAAAATCGTTCTGAAAATCAGTTTACTCACAGGGTACTTTCTTTGTATACATTCGACTATAGGGGCCAAGCCCGGGATTTACAGGAAATCGCGGGTTTTCGTTTGCCGGCAATTAAACTTCTTTTATTTAGCGTCTCATCAAAAATGAAAACATTTTTGAAAACTACAAGTCTTATGCGTTTTAGTGATGAAAAAATAATTTAAAAAATCATTCGGGAAATCAGTTTACTCCCCGGTTACTTTTTTTGTGTACTTTTGACTATACGGGCCGAGTACGGGATTTACGGGAAATCGCGGGTTTTCGTTTGCCGGCGATTAAACTTCTTTTATTCAGCGTCTCATCAAAAATGAAAATAATTTTGAAAACTACAAGTCTCATGCGTTTTAGTGGTGAAAAAATAATTTAAAAAAACGTTCGGGAAATGAATTTACTCCCTTGGTACTTTCTTTGTATACATTCGACTATATGGGGCCAAGCCCGGGATTTACAGGAAATCGCGGGTTTTCGTTTGCCGGCGATTAAACTTCTTTTATTCAACGTCTCATCAAAAATGAAAACATTTTTAAAAACTACAAGTGTCATGCGTTTTAGTGGTGAAAAAATAATTTAAAAAATCGTTCTGAAAATCAGTTTACTCACAGGGTACTTTCTTTGTATACATTCGACTATAGGGGCCAAGCCCGGGATTTACAGGAAATCGCGGGTTTTCGTTTGCCGGCAATTAAACTTCTTTTATTTAGCGTCTCATCAAAAATGAAAACATTTTTGAAAACTACAAGTCTTATGCGTTTTAGTGATGAAAAAATAATTTAAAAAATCATTCGGGAAATCAGTTTACTCCCCGGTTACTTTTTTTGTGTACTTTTGACTATACGGGCCGAGTACGGGATTTACGGGAAATCGCGGGTTTTCGTTTGCCGGCGATTAAACTTCTTTTATTCAGCGTCTCATCAAAAATGAAAATAATTTTGAAAACTACAAGTCTTATGCGTTTTAGTGGTGAAAAAATAATTTAAAAAATCGTTCGGGAAATGAATTTACTCCCTTGGTACTTTCTTTGTATACATTCGACTATATGGGGCCAAGCCCGGGATTTACAGGAAATCGCGGGTTTTCGTTTGCCGGCGATTAAACTTCTTTTATTCAACGTCTCATCAAAAATGAAAACATTTTTAAAAACTACAAGTCTTATGCGTTTTAGTGGTGAAAAAATAATTTAAAAAATCGTTCTGAAAATCAGATTACTCACAGGGTACTTTCTTTGTGTACTTTTGACTATACGGGCCGAGTACGGGATTTACGGGAAATCGCGGGTTTTCGTTTGCCGGCGATTAAACTTCTTTTATTTAGCGTCTCATCAAAAATGAAACATTTTTGAAAACTACAAGTCTCGTGCGTTTTAGTGGTGAAAAAATAATTTAAAATATCGTTCGGGAAATGAGTTTACTCCTTGACTACTTTCTTTGTATACTTTTGACTATACGGGGCTTGTACCGGATTTACGGGAAATCGCAGGTTTTCGTTTGCCGGCGATTTAACTTCTTTTATTCAGCGTCTTATCAAAAATGAAAACATTTTTGAAAACTACAAGTGTCATGCGTTTTAGTGGTGAAAAAATAATTTAAAAAATCGTTCTGAAAATCAGTTTACTCACAGGGTACTTTCTTTGTATACATTCGACTATAGGGGCCAAGCCCGGGATTTACGGGAAATCGCGGGTTTTCGTTCGCCGGCGATTGAACTTCTTTTATTCAGCGTCTCATCAAAAATGAAAATAATTTTGAAAACTACAAGTCTCATGCGTTTTAGTGGTGAAAAAATAATTTAAAAAATCGTTCGGGAAATGAATTTACTCGCAGGGTACTTTCTTTGTATACCTTTGACTATACGGGCCGAGTGCGGGATTTACGGGAAATCGCGGGTTTTCGTTTGCCGGCGATTAAACTTCTTTTATTTAGCGTCTCATCAAAAATGAAAACATTTTTGAAAACTACAAGTCTCATGCGTTTTAGTGGTGAAAAAATAATTTAAAAAATCGTTCGGGAAATGAGTTTACTCCTTGAGTACTTTCTTTGTATGCTTTTGACTATACGGGGCTAGTACCGGATTTACGGGAAATCGCAGGTTTTCGTTTGCCGGCGATTAAACTTCTTTTATTTAGCGTCTCATCAAAAATGAAAACATTTTTGAAAACTACAAGTCTCGTGCGTTTTAGTGGTGAAAAAATAATTTAAAAAATCGTTCGGGAAATGAGTTTACTTCTTGAGTACTTTCTTTGTATACTTTTGACTAAACGGATCGAGTACCGGATTTACGGGAAATCGCGGGTTTTCGTTTGCCGGCAATTAAACTTCTTTTATTCAGCGTCTTATCAAAAATGAAAACAATTTTGAAAACTACAAGTCTCATGCGTTTTAGTGGTGAAAAAATAATTTAAAAAATCGTTCTGAAAATCAGTTTACTCACAGGGTACTTTCTTTGTATACATTCGACTATATTGGGCCAAGCCCGGGATTTACAGGAAATCGCGGGTTTTCGTTTGCCGGCGATTAAACTTCTTTTATTCAGCGTCTCATCAAAAATGAACACATTTTTGAAAACTACAAGTCTTATGCGTTTTAGTGGTGAAAAAATAATTTAAAAAATCGTTCTGAAAATCAGATTACTCACAGGGTACTTTCTTTGTGTACTTTTGACTATACGGGCCGAGTACGGGATTTACGGGAAATCGCGGGTTTTCGTTTGCCGGCGATTAAACTTCTTTTATTTAGCGTCTCATCAAAAATGAAACATTTTTGAAAACTACAAGTCTCGTGCGTTTTAGTGGTGAAAAAATAATTTAAAATATCGTTCGGGAAATGAGTTTACTCCTTGACTACTTTCTTTGTATACTTTTGACTATACGGGGCTTGTACCGGATTTACGGGAAATCGCAGGTTTTCGTTTGCCGGCGATTTAACTTCTTTTATTCAGCGTCTTATCAAAAATGAAAACATTTTTGAAAACTACAAGTGTCATGCGTTTTAGTGGTGAAAAAATAATTTAAAAAATCGTTCTGAAAATCAGTTTACTCACAGGGTACTTTCTTTGTATACATTCGACTATAGGGGCCAAGCCCGGGATTTACAGGAAATCGCGGGTTTTCGTTTGCCGGCAATTAAACTTCTTTTATTTAGCGTATCATCAAAAATGAAAACATTTTTGAAAACTACAAGTCTTATGCGTTTTAGTGGTGAAAAAATAATTTAAAAAATCATTTGGGAAATCAGTTTACTCCCTGGGTACTTTTTTTGTGGAATTTTGATTATACGGGCCGAGTACGGGATTTACGGGAAATCGCGGGTTTTCGTTCGCCGGCGATTAAACTTCTTTTATTCAGCGTCTCATCAAAAATGAAAATAATTTTGAAAACTACAAGTCTCATGCGTTTTAGTGGTGAAAAAATAATTTAAAAAATCGTTCGGGAAATGAATTTACTCGCAGGGTACTTTCTTTGTATACCTTTGACTATACGGGCCGAGTGCGGGATTTACGGGAAATCGCGGGTTTTCGTTTGCCGGCGATTAAACTTCTTTTATTTAGCGTCTCATCAAAAATGAAAACATTTTTGAAAACTACAAGTCTCATGCGTTTTAGTGGTGAAAAAATAATTTAAAAAATCGTTCGGGAAATGAGTTTACTCCTTGAGTACTTTCTTTGTATGCTTTTGACTATACGGGGCTAGTACCGGATTTACGGGAAATCGCAGGTTTTCGTTTGCCGGCGATTAAACTTCTTTTATTTAGCGTCTCATCAAAAATGAAAACATTTTTGAAAACTACAAGTCTCGTGCGTTTTAGTGGTGAAAAAATAATTTAAAAAATCGTTCGGGAAATGAGTTTACTTCTTGAGTACTTTCTTTGTATACTTTTGACTAAACGGATCGAGTACCGGATTTACGGGAAATCGCGGGTTTTCGTTTGCCGGCAATTAAACTTCTTTTATTCAGCGTCTTATCAAAAATGAAAACAATTTTGAAAACTACAAGTCTCATGCGTTTTAGTGGTGAAAAAATAATTTAAAAAATCGTTCTGAAAATCAGTTTACTCACAGGGTACTTTCTTTGTATACATTCGACTATATTGGGCCAAGCCCGGGATTTACAGGAAATCGCGGGTTTTCGTTTGCCGGCGATTAAACTTCTTTTATTCAGCGTCTCATCAAAAATGAACACATTTTTGAAAACTACAAGTCTTATGCGTTTTAGTGGTGAAAACATAATTTAAAAAATCATTCTGGAAATCAGTTTACTGCCTGGTTACTTTTTTTGTATACTTTTGACTATACGGGCCGAGTACGGGATTTACGGGAAATCGCGGGTTTTCGTTTGCCGGCGATTAAACTTTTTTTATTTAGCGTCTCATCAAAAATCGTTTTGAAAATCAGTTTACTCACAGGGTACTTTCTTTGTATACATTCGACTATAGGGGCCAAGCCCAGGATTTACAGGAAATCGCAGGTTTTCGTTTGCCGGTGATTAAACTTCTTTTATTTAGCGTCTCATCAAAAATGAAAACATTTTTGAAAACTACAAGTCTCGTGCGTTTTAGTGGTGAAAAAAAAATTTAAAAAATCGTTCGGGAAATGAGTTTACTCACAGGGTACTTTCTTTGTATACTTTTGACTAAACGGATCGAGTACCGGATTTACGGGAAATCGCGGGTTTTCGTTTGCCGGCGATTAAACTTCTTTTATTCAGCGTCTTATCAAAAATGAAAACAATTTTGAAAACTACAAGTCTCATGCGTTTTAGTGGTGAAAAAATAATTTAAAAAATCGTTCTGAAAATCAGTTTACTCACAGGGTACTTTCTTTGTATACTTTTGACTAAACGGATCGAGTACCGGATTTACGGGAAATCGCGGGTTTTCGTTTGCCGGCGATTAAACTTCTTTTATTCAGCGTCTTATCAAAAATGAAAACAATTTTGAAAACTACAAGTCTCATGCGTTTTAGTGGTGAAAAAATAATTTAAAAAATCGTTCTGAAAATCAGTTTACTCACAGGGTACTTTCTTTGTATACATTCGACTATATTGGGCCAAGCCCGGGATTTACAGAAAATCGCGGGTTTTCGTTTGCCGGCGATTAAACTTCTTTTATTCAGCGTCTCATCAAAAATGAACACATTTTTGAAAACTACAAGTCTTATGCGTTTTAGTGGTGAAAACATAATTTAAAAAATCATTCTGGAAATCAGTTTACTGCCTGGTTACTTTTTTTGTATACTTTTGACTATACGGGCCGAGTACGGGATTTACGGGAAATCGCGGGTTTTTGTTTGCCGGCGATTAAACTTCTTTTATTCAGCGTCTTATCAAAAATGAAAACAATTTTGAAAACTACAAGTCTCATGCGTTTTAGTGGTGAAAAAATAATTTAAAAAATCGTTCTGAAAATCAGTTTACTCAAAGGGTACTTTCTTTGTATACATTCGACTATATTGGGCCAAGCCCGGGATTTACAGGAAATCGCGGGTTTTCGTTTGCCGGCAATTAAACTTCTTTTATTCAGCGTCTCATCAAAAATGAACACATTTTTGAAAACTACAAGTCTTATGCGTTTTAGTGGTGAAAAAGTAATTTAAAAATTCATTCGGGAAATCAGTTTACTACCTGGTTACTTTTTTTGTATACTTTTGACTATACGGGCCGAGTACGGGATTTACGGGAAATCGCGGGTTTTTGTTTGCCGGCGATTAAACTTGTTTTATTCAGCGTCTTATCAAAAATGAAAACAATTTTGAAAACTACAAGTCTCATGCGTTTTAGTGGTGAAAAAATAATTTAAAAAATCGTTCTGAAAATCAGTTTACTCACAGGGTACTTTCTTTGTATACATTCGACTATATTGGGCCAAGCCCGGGATTTACAGGAAATCGCGGGTTTTCGTTTGCCGGCGATTAAACTTCTTTTATTCAGCGTCTCATCAAAAATGAACACATTTTTGAAAACTACAAGTCTTATGCGTTTTAGTGGTGAAAACATAATTTAAAAAATCATTCTGGAAATCAGTTTACTGCCTGGTTACTTTTTTTGTATACTTTTGACTATACGGGCCGAGTACGGGATTTACGGGAAATCGCGGGTTTTTGTTTGCCGGCGATTAAACTTCTTTTATTCAGCGTCTCATCAAAAATGAAAATAATTTTGAAAACTACAAGTTTCATGCGTTTTAGTGGTGAAAAAATAATTTAAAAAATCGTTTTGAAAATCAGTTTACTCACAGGGTACTTTCTTTGTATATATTCGACTATAGGGGCCAAGCCCAGGATTTACAGGAAATCGCGGGTTTTCGTTTGCCGGCGATTA
Organism: Hydractinia symbiolongicarpus; assembly: GCF_029227915.1. NCBI lineage: Eukaryota > Metazoa > Cnidaria > Hydrozoa > Anthoathecata > Hydractiniidae > Hydractinia > Hydractinia symbiolongicarpus. The sequence continues at coordinate 1,563,831 of NC_079886.1, forward strand.
AACTTCTTTTATGCAACGTCTCATCATAAGTGAAAACATTTTTGAGAACTACAAGTCTCATGCGTTTTAGTGGTGAAAAAATAATTTAAAAAATCATTCGAGAAATCAGTTTACTCCCTGGGTACTTTTTTTGTATACTTTTGACTATACGGGCCGAATACGGGATTTACGGGAAATCGCGGGTTTTCGTTTGCCGGCGATTAAACTTCTTTTATTCAGCGTCTCATCAAAAATGAAAATATTTTTGAAAACTACAAGTCTCATTCGTTTTAGTGGTGAAAAAATAATTTAAAAAATCGTTCGGGAAATGAATTTACTCCCTTGGTACTTTCTTTGTATACTTTTGTCTATACGGGCCGAGTCCGGGATTTACGGGAAATCGCTAGTTTTCGTTTGCCGGCGATTAAACTTCTTTTATTTGGCGTCTCATCAAAAATGAAAACATTTTTGAAAACTACAAGTCTCGTGCGTTTTAGTGGTGAAAAAATAATTTAAAAAATCTTTCGGGAAATGAGTTTACTCCTTGAGTGCTTTCTTTGTATACTTTTGACTAAACGGGTCGAGTACCGGATTTACGGGAAATCGCGGGTTTTCGTTTGCCGGCGATTAAACTTCTTTTATTCAGCGTCTTATCAAAAATGAAAACAATTTTGAAAACTACAAGTCTTATGAGTTTTAGTGGTGAAAAAATAATTTAAAAAATCGTTCTGAAAATCAGTTTACTCACAGGGTACTTTCTTTGTATACATTCGACTATATTGGGCCAAGCCCGGGATTTACAGGAAATCGCGGCTTTTCGTTTGCCGGCGATTAAACTTCTTTTATTCAGCGTCTCATCAAAAATGAAAATAATTTTGAAAACTACAAGTCTCATGCGTTTTAGTGGTGAAAAAATAATTTAAAAAATCGTTTTGAAAATCAGTTTACTCACAGGGTACTTTCTTTGTATATATTCGACTATAGGGGCCAAGCCCAGGATTTACAGGAAATCGCGGGTTTTCGTTTGCCGGCGATTAAACTTCTTTTATGCAACGTCTCATCAAAAGTGAAAACATTTTTGAGAACTACAAGTCTCATGCGTTTTAGTGGTGAAAAAATAATTTAAAAAATCATTCGAGAAATCAGTTTACTCCCTGGGTACTTTTTTTGTATACTTTTGACTATACGGGCCGAATACGGGATTTACGGGAAATCGCGGGTTTTCGTTTGCCGGCGATTAAACTTCTTTTATTCAGCGTCTCATCAAAAATGAAAATATTTTTGAAAACTACAAGTCTCATTCGTTTTAGTGGTGAAAAAATAATTTAAAAAATCGTTCGGGAAATGAATTTACTCCCTTGGTACTTTCTTTGTATACTTTTGACTATACGGGCCGAGTCCGGGATTTACGGGAAATCGCTAGTTTTCGTTTGCCGGCGATTAAACTTCTTTTATTTGGCGTCTCATCAAAAATGAAAACATTTTTGAAAACTACAAGTCTCGTGCGTTTTAGTGGTGAAAAAATAATTTAAAAAATCGTTCGGGAAATGAGTTTACTCCTTGAGTGCTTTCTTTGTATACTTTTGACTAAACGGGTCGAGTACCGGATTTACGGGAAATCGCGGGTTTTCGTTTGCCGGCGATTAAACTTCTTTTATTCAGCGTCTTATCAAAAATGAAAACAATTTTGAAAACTACAAGTCTTATGAGTTTTAGTGGTGAAAAAATAATTTAAAAAATCGTTCTGAAAATCAGTTTACTCACAGGGTACTTTCTTTGTATACATTCGACTATATTGGGCCAAGCCCGGGATTTACAGGAAATCGCGGCTTTTCGTTTGCCGGCGATTAAACTTCTTTTATTCAGCGTCTTATCAAAAATGAACACATTTTTGAAAACTACAAGTCTTATGCGTTTTAGTGGTGAAAACATAATTTAAAAAATCATTCGGGAAATCAGTTTACTGCCTGGTTACTTTTTTTGTATACTTTTGACTATACGGGCCGAGTACGGGATTTACGGGAAATCGCGGGTTTTTGTTTGCCGGCGATTAAACTTCTTTTATTCAGCGTCTCATCAAAAATGAAAACAATTTTGAAAACTACAAGTCTCATGCGTTTTAGTGGTGAAAAAATAATTTAAAAAATCGTTCGGGAAATGAATTTACTCGCAGGATACTTTCTTTGTATACTTTTGACTATACGGGCCGAATCCGGGATTTACGGGAAATCGCGGGTTTTCGTTTGCCGGCGATTAAACTTCTTTTATTTAGCGTCTCATCAAAAATGAAAATATTTTTGAAAACTACAAGTCTCATTCGTTTTAGTGGTGAAAAAATAATTTAAAAAGTCGTTCGGGAAATGAATTTACTCCCTTGGTACTTTGATTGTATACTTTTGACTATACGGGCCGTGTCCGGGATTTACGGGAAATCGCTAGTTTTCGTTTGCCGGCGATTAAACTTCTTTTATTTGGCGTCTCATCAAAAATGAAAACATTTTTGAAAACTACAAGTCTCGTGCGTTTTAGTGGTGAAAAAATAATTTAAAAAATCGTTCGGGAAATGAGTTTACTCCTTGAGTACTTTCTTTGTATACTTTTGACTATACGGGTCGAGTACCGGATTTACGGGAAATCGCTGGTTTTCGTTTGCCGGCGATTAAACTTCTTTTATTCAACGTCTCATCAAAAATGAAAATATTTTTAAAAACTACAAGTCTTATGCGTTTTAGTGGTGAAAAAATAATTTAAAAAATCATTCGGGAAATCAGTTTACTCCCTGGGTACTTTTTTTGTGTACATTTGACTATACGGGCCGAGTACGGGATTTACGGGAAATCGCGGGTTTTCGTTTGCCGGCGATTAAACTTCTTTTATTCAGCGTCTCATCAAAAATGAAAAGAATTTTAAAAATTACAAGTCTCATGCGTTTTAGTGGTGAAAAAATAATTTAAAAAATCGTTCGGGAAATGAGTTTACTCCTTGAGTACTTTCTTTGTATACTTTTGACTATATGGGTCGAGTACCGGATTTACGGAAAATCGCTGGTTTTCGTTTGCCGGCGATTAAACTTCTTTTATTCAGCGTCTTATCAAAAATGAAAACAATTTTGAAAACTACAAGTCTCATGCGTTTTAGTGGTGAAAAAATAATTTAAAAAATCGTTCTGAAAATCAGTTTACTCACAGGGTACTTTCTTTGTATACATTCGACTATATGGGGCCAAGCCCGGGATTTACAGGAAATCGCGGGTTTTCGTTTGCCGGCGATTAAACTTCTTTTATTCAACGTCTCATCAAAAATGAAAATATTTTTAAAAACTACAAGTCTTATGCGTTTTAGTGGTGAAAAAATAATTTAAAAAATCATTCGGGAAATCAGTTTACTCCCTGGGTACTTTTTTTGTGTACTTTTGACTATACGGGCCGAGTGCGGGATTTACGGGAAATCGCGGGTTTTCGTTTGCCGGCGATTAAACTTCTTTTATTCAGCGTCTCATCAAAAATGAAAATAATTTTAAAAACTACAAGTCTCATGCCTTTTAGTGGTGAAAAAATAATTTAAAAAATCGTTCGGGAAATGAATTTACTCGCAGGGTACTTTCTTTGCATACTTTTGACTATAACGTCCGAGTCCGGGATTTACGGGAAATCGCGGGTTTTCGTTTGCCGGCGATTAAACTTCTTTTATTTAGCGTCTTATCAAAAATGAAAACATTTTTGAAAACTACATGTCTCATGCGTTTTAGTGGTGAAATAATAATTTAAAAAATCGTTCGGGAAATGAATTTACTCCCTTGGTACTTTGATTGTATACTTTTGACTATACGGGCCGTGTCCGGGATTTACGGGAAATCGCTAGTTTTCGTTTGCCGGCGATTAAACTTCTTTTATTTGGCGTCTCATCAAAAATGAAAACATTTTTGAAAACTACAAGTCTCGTGCGTTTTAGTGGTGAAAAAATAATTTAAAAAATCGTTCGGGAAATGAGTTTACTCCTTGAGTACTTTCTTTGTATACTTTTGACTACACGGGTCGAGTACCGGATTTACGGGAAATCGCTGGTTTTCGTTTGCCGGCGATTAAACTTCTTTTATTCAACGTCTCATCAAAAATGAAAATATTTTTAAAAACTGCAAGTCTTATGCGTTTTAGTGGTGAAAAAATAATTTAAAAAATCATTCGGGAAATCAGTTTACTCCCTGGGTACTTTTTTTGTGTACATTTGACTATACGGGCCGAGTACGGGATTTACGGGAAATCGCGGGTTTTCGTTTGCCGGCGATTAAACTTCTTTTATTCAGCGTCTCATCAAAAATGAAAAGAATTTTAAAAATTACAAGTCTCATGCGTTTTAGTGGTGAAAAAATAATTTAAAAAATCGTTCGGGAAATGAGTTTACTCCTTGAGTACTTTCTTTGTATACTTTTGACTATATGGGTCGAGTACCGGATTTACGGAAAATCGCTGGTTTTCGTTTGCCGGCGATTAAACTTCTTTTATTCAGCGTCTTATCAAAAATGAAAACAATTTTGAAAACTACAAGTCTCATGCGTTTTAGTGGTGAAAAAATAATTTAAAAAATCGTTCTGAAAATCAGTTTACTCACAGGGTACTTTCTTTGTATACATTCGACTATATGGAGCCAAGCCCGGGATTTACAGGAAATCGCGGGTTTTCGTTTGCCGGAGATTAAACTTCTTTTATTCAACGTCTCATCAAAAATGAAAATATTTTTAAAAACTACAAGTCTTATGCGTTTTAGTGGTGAAAAAATAATTTAAAAAATCATTCGGGAAATCAGTTTACTCCCTGGGTACTTTTTTTGTGTACTTTTGACTATACGGGCCGAGTGCGGGATTTACGGGAAATCGCGGGTTTTCGTTTGCCGGCGATTAAACTTCTTTTATTCAGCGTCTCATCAAAAATGAAAATAATTTTAAAAACTACAAGTCTCATGCCTTTTAGTGGTGAAAAAATAATTTAAAAAATCGTTCGGGAAATGAATTTACTCGCAGGGTACTTTCTTTGCATACTTTTGACTATAACGTCCGAGTCCGGGATTTACGGGAAATCGCGGGTTTTCGTTTGCCGGCGATTAAACTTCTTTTATTTAGCGTCTTATCAAAAATGAAAACATTTTTGAAAACTACATGTCTCATGCGTTTTAGTGGTGAAATAATAATTTAAAAAATCGTTCTGAAAATCAGTTTACTCACAGGGTACTTTCTTTGTATACATTCGACTATAGGGGCCAAGCCCGGGATTTACAGGAAATCGCGGGTTTTCGTTTGCCGGCAATTAAACTTCTTTTATTCAGCGTCTCATCAAAAATGAAAACATTTTGGAAAACTACAAGTCTCATGCGTTTTAGTGGTGAAAAAATAATTTAAAAAATCATTCGGGAAATCAGTTTACTCCCTGGGTCCTTTTTTTGTGTACTTTTGACTAAACGGGCCGAGTACGGGATTTACGGGAAATCGCGGGTTTTCGTTTGCCGGCAATTAAACTTCTTTTATTCAGCGTCTCATCAAAAATGAAAACATTTTTAAAAACTACAAGTCTCATGCGTTTTAGTGGTGAAAAAATAATTTAAAAAATCGTTTGAGAAATGAATTCACTCCCTGGGTACTTTCTTTGTATACTTTTGACTATACGGGCCGAGTCCGGGATTTACGGGAAATCGCGGGTTTTCGTTTGCCGGCGATTAAACTTCTTTTATTTGGCGTCTCATCAAAAATGAAAACATTTTTGAAAACTACAAGTCTCGTGCGTTTTAGTGGTGAAAAAATAATTAAAAAAAATCTTTCGGGAAATGAGTTTACTCACAGGGTACTTTCTTTGTATACATTCGACTATATTGGGCCAAGCACGGGATTTACAGGACATCGCGGCTTTTCGTTTGCCGGCGATTAAACTTCTTTTATTCAGCGTCTCATCAAAAATGAACACATTTTTGAAAACTACAAGTCTTATGCGTTTTAGTGGTGAAAACATAATTTAAAAAATCATTCGGGAAATCAGTTTACTGCCTGGTTACTTTTTTGTATACTTTTGACTATACGGGCCGAGTACGGGATTTACGGGAAATCGCGGGTTTTTGTTTGCCGGCGATTAAACTTCTTTTATTCAGCGTCTCATCAAAAATGAAAACAATTTTGAAAACTACAAGTCTCATGCGTTTTAGTGGTGAAAAAATAATTTAAAAAATCGTTCGGGAAATGAATTTACTCGCAGGATACTTTCTTTGTATACTTTTGACTATACGGGCCGAATCCTGGATTTACGGGAAATCGCGGGTTTTCGTTTGCCGGCGATTAAACTTCTTTTATTTAGCGTCTCATCAAAAATGAAAACATTTTTGAAAACTACAAGTCTCATGCGTTTTAGTGGTGAAAAAATAATTTAAAAAATCGTTTTGAAAATCAGTTTACTCACAGGGTACTTTCTTTGTATACATTCGACTATAGGGGCCAAGCCCAGGATTTACAGGAAATCGCGGGTTTTCGTTTGCCGGCGATTAAACTTCTTTTATGCAACGTCTCATCAAAAGTGAAAACATTTTTGAGAACTACAAGTCTCATGCGTTTTAGTGGTGAAAAAATAATTTAAAAAATCATTCGAGAAATCAGTTTACTCCCTGGGTACTTTTTTTGTATACTTTTGACTATACGGGCCGAATACGGGATTTACGGGAAATCGCGGGTTTTCGTTTGCCGGCGATTAAACTTCTTTTAATTAGCGTCTCATCAAAAATGAAAATATTTTTGAAAACTACAAGTCTCATTCGTTTTAGTGGTGAAAAAATAATTTAAAAAATCGTTCGGGAAATGAATTTACTCCCTTGGTACTTTCTTTGTATACTTTTGACTATACGGGCCGAGTCCGGGATTTACGGGAAATCGCTAGTTTTCGTTTGCCGGCGATTAAACTTCTTTTATTTGGCGTCTCATCAAAAATGAAAACATTTTTGAAAACTACAAGTCTCGTGCGTTTCAGTGGTGAAAAAATAATTTAAAAAATCGTTCGGGAAATGAGTTTACTCCTTGAGTACTTTCTTTGTATACTTTTGACTATACGGGTCGAGTACCGGATTTACGGGAAATCGCTGGTTTTCGTTTGCCGGCGATTAAACTTCTTTTATTCAGCGTCTTATCAAAAATGAAAACAATTTTGAAAACTACAAGTCTCATGCGTTTTAGTGGTGAAAAAATAATTTAAAAAATCGTTCTGAAAATCAGTTTACTCACAGGGTACTTTCTTTGTATACATTCCACTATACGGGGCCAAGCCCGGGATTTACAGGAAAACGCGGGTTTTCGTTTGCCGGCTATTAAACTTCTTTTATTCAACGTCTCATCAAAAATGAAAATATTTTTAAAAACTACAAGTCTTATGCGTTTTAGTGGTGAAAAAATAATTTAAAAAATCATTCGGAAAATCAGTTTACTCCCTGGGTACTTTTTTTGTGTACTTTTGACTATACAGACCGAGTACGGGATTTACGGGAAATCGCGGGTTTTCGTTTGCCGGCGATTAAACTTCTTTTATTCAGCGTCTCATCAAAAATGAAAATAATTTTAAAAACTACAAGTCTCATGCGTTTTAGTGGTGAAAAAATAATTTAAAAAATCGTTCGGGAAATGAGTTTACTCCTTGAGTACTTTCTTTGTATACTTTTGACTATATGGGTCGAGTACCGGATTTGCGAAAAATCGCTGGTTTTCGTTTGCCGGCGATTAAACTTCTTTTATTCAGCGTCTTATCAAAAATGAAAACAATTTTGAAAACTACAAGTCTCATGCGTTTTAGTGGTGAAAAAATAATTTAAAAAATCGTTCTGAAAATCAGTTTACTCACAGGGTACTTTCTTTGTATACATTCGACTATATGGGGCCAAGCCAGGGATTTACAGGAAATCGCGGGTTTTCGTTTGCCGGCGATTAAACTTCTTTTATTTGGCGTCTCATCAAAAATGAAAACATTTTTGAAAACTACAAGTCTCGTGCGTTTTAGTGGTGAAAAAATAATTAAAAAAAATCTTTCGGGAAATGAGTTTACTCACAGGGTACTTTCTTTGTATACATTCGACTATATTGGGCCAAGCCCGGGATTTACAGGACATCGCGGCTTTTCGTTTGCCGGCGATTAAACTTCTTTTATTCAGCGTCTCATCAAAAATGAACACATTTTTGAAAACTACAAGTCTTATGCGTTTTAGTGGTGAAAACATAATTTAAAAAATCATTCGGGAAATCAGTTTACTGCCTGGTTACTTTTTTGTATACTTTTGACTATACGGGCCGAGTACGGGATTTACGGGAAATCGCGGGTTTTTGTTTGCCGGCGATTAAACTTCTTTTATTCAGCGTCTCATCAAAAATGAAAACAATTTTGAAAACTACAAGTCTCATGCGTTTTAGTGGTGAAAAAATAATTTAAAAAATCGTTCGGGAAATGAATTTACTCGCAGGATACTTTCTTTGTATACTTTTGACTATACGGGCCGAATCCGGGATTTACGGGAAATCGCGGGTTTTCGTTTGCCGGCGATTAAACTTCTTTTATTTAGCGTCTCATCAAAAATGAAAACATTTTTGAAAACTACAAGTCTCATGCGTTTTAGTGGTGAAAAAATAATTTAAAAAATCGTTTTGAAAATCAGTTTACTCACAGGGTACTTTCTTTGTATACATTCGACTATAGGGGCCAAGCCCAGGATTTACAGGAAATCGCGGGTTTTCGTTTGCCGGCGATTAAACTTCTTTTATGCAACGTCTCATCAAAAGTGAAAACATTTTTGAGAACTACAAGTCTCATGCGTTTTAGTGGTGAAAAAATAATTTAAAAAATCATTCGAGAAATCAGTTTACTCCCTGGGTACTTTTTTTGTATACTTTTGACTATACGGGCCGAATACGGGATTTACGGGAAATCGCGGGTTTTCGTTTGCCGGCGATTAAACTTCTTTTAATTAGCGTCTCATCAAAAATGAAAATATTTTTGAAAACTACAAGTCTCATTCGTTTTAGTGGTGAAAAAATAATTTAAAAAATCGTTCGGGAAATGAATTTACTCCCTTGGTACTTTCTTTGTATACTTTTGACTATACGGGCCGAGTCCGGGATTTACGGGAAATCGCTAGTTTTCGTTTGCCGGCGATTAAACTTCTTTTATTTGGCGTCTCATCAAAAATGAAAACATTTTTGAAAACTACAAGTCTCGTGCGTTTCAGTGGTGAAAAAATAATTTAAAAAATCGTTCGGGAAATGAGTTTACTCCTTGAGTACTTTCTTTGTATACTTTTGACTATACGGGTCGAGTACCGGATTTACGGGAAATCGCTGGTTTTCGTTTGCCGGCGATTAAACTTCTTTTATTCAGCGTCTTATCAAAAATGAAAACAATTTTGAAAACTACAAGTCTCATGCGTTTTAGTGGTGAAAAAATAATTTAAAAAATCGTTCTGAAAATCAGTTTACTCACAGGGTACTTTCTTTGTATACATTCGACTATACGGGGCCAAGCCCGGGATTTACAGGAAAACGCGGGTTTTCGTTTGCCGGCTATTAAACTTCTTTTATTCAACGTCTCATCAAAAATGAAAATATTTTTAAAAACTACAAGTCTTATGCGTTTTAGTGGTGAAAAAATAATTTAAAAAATCATTCGGAAAATCAGTTTACTCCCTGGGTACTTTTTTTGTGTACTTTTGACTATACGGGCCGAGTACGGGATTTACGGGAAATCGCGGGTTTTCGTTTGCCGGCGATTAAACTTCTTTTATTCAGCGTCTCATCAAAAATGAAAATAATTTTAAAAACTACAAGTCTCATGCGTTTTAGTGGTGAAAAAATAATTTAAAAAATCGTTCGGGAAATGAGTTTACTCCTTGAGTACTTTCTTTGTATACTTTTGACTATATGGGTCGAGTACCGGATTTGCGAAAAATCGCTGGTTTTCGTTTGCCGGCGATTAAACTTCTTTTATTCAGCGTCTTATCAAAAATGAAAACAATTTTGAAAACTACAAGTCTCATGCGTTTTAGTGGTGAAAAAATAATTTAAAAAATCGTTCTGAAAATCAGTTTACTCACAGGGTACTTTCTTTGTATACATTCGACTATATGGGGCCAAGCCAGGGATTTACAGGAAATCGCGGGTTTTCGTTTGCCGGCGATTAAACTTCTTTTATTCAACGTCTCATCAAAAATGAAAATATTTTTAAAAACTACAAGTCTTATGCGTTTTAGTGGTGAAAAAATAATTTAAAAAATCATTCGGGAAATCAATTTACTCCCTGGGTACTTTTTTTGTGTACTTTTGACTATACGGGCCGAGTACGGGATTTACAAGAAATCGCGGGTTTTCGTTTGCCGGCGATTAAACTTCTTTTATTCAGCGTCTCATCAAAAATGAAAATAATTTTAAAAACTACAAGTCTCATGCGTTTTAGTGGTGAAAAAATAATTTAAAAAATCGTTCGGGAAATGAATTTACTCGCAGGGTACTTTCTTTGTATACTTTTGACTATAACGGCCGAGTCCGGGATTTACGGGAAATCGCGGGTTTTCGTTTGCCGGCGATTAAACTTCTTTTATTTAGCGTCTTATCAAAAATGAAAACATTTTTGAAAACTACAAGTCTCATGCGTTTTAGTGGTGAAAAAATAATTTAAAAAATCGTTCTGAAAATCAGTTTACTCACAGGGTACTTTCTTTGTATACATTCAACTATAGGGGCCAAGCCCGGGATTTACAGGAAATCGCGGGTTTTCGTTTGCCGGCAATTAAACTTCTTTTATTCAGCGTCTCATCAAAAATGAAAATATTTTGGAAAACTACAAGTCTCATGCGTTTTAGTGGTGAAAAAATAATTTAAAAAATCATTCGGGAAATCAGTTTACTCCCTGGGTCCTTTTTTGTGTACTTTTGACTAAACGGGCCGAGTACGGGATTTACGGGAAATCGCGGGTTTTCGTTTGCCGGCAATTAAACTTCTTTTATTCAGCGTCTTATCAAAAATGAAAACATTTTTGAAAACTACAAGTCTCATGCGTTTTAGTGGTGAAAAAATAATTTAAAAAATCGTTTGGGAAATGAATTCACTCTCTGGGTACTTTCTTTGTATACTTTTGACTATACGGGCCGAGTCCGGGATTTACGGGAAATCGCGGGTTTTCGTTTGCCGGCGATTAAACTTCTTTTATTCAGCGTCTCATCAAAAATGAAAATATTTTTGAAAACTACAAGTTTTATGCGTTTTAGTGGTGAAAAAAAAATTTAAAAAATCATTCGGGAAATGAATTTACTCCCTGGGTACTTTCTTTGTATACTTTTGACTATACGGGCCGAGTCCGGGATTTGCGGGAAATCGCGGGTTTTCGTTTGCCGGCGATTAAACTTCTTTTATTTAGCGTCTCATCAAAAATGAAAACATTTTTGAAAACTACAAGTCTCGTGCGTTTTAGTGGTGAAAAAATAATTTAAAAAATCATTCGGAAAATCAGTTTACTCCCTGGGTACTTTTTTTGTGTACTTTTGACTATACGGGCCGAGTACGGGATTTACGGGAAATCGCGGGTTTTCGTTTGCCGGCGATTAAACTTCTTTTATTCAGCGTCTCATCAAAAATGAAAATAATTTTAAAAACTACAAGTCTCATGCGTTTTAGTGGTGAAAAAATAATTTAAAAAATCGTTCGGGAAATGAGTTTACTCCTTGAGTACTTTCTTTGTATACTTTTGACTATATGGGTCGAGTACCGGATTTGCGAAAAATCGCTGGTTTTCGTTTGCCGGCGATTAAACTTCTTTTATTCAGCGTCTTATCAAAAATGAAAACAATTTTGAAAACTACAAGTCTCATGCGTTTTAGTGGTGAAAAAATAATTTAAAAAATCGTTCTGAAAATCAGTTTACTCACAGGGTACTTTCTTTGTATACATTCGACTATATGGGGCCAAGCCAGGGATTTACAGGAAATCGCGGGTTTTCGTTTGCCGGCGATTAAACTTCTTTTATTCAACGTCTCATCAAAAATGAAAATATTTTTAAAAACTACAAGTCTTATGCGTTTTAGTGGTGAAAAAATAATTTAAAAAATCATTCGGGAAATCAGTTTACTCCCTGGGTACTTTTTTTGTGTACTTTTGACTATACGGGCCGAGTACGGGATTTACAAGAAATCGCGGGTTTTCGTTTGCCGGCGATTAAACTTCTTTTATTCAGCGTCTCATCAAAAATGAAAATAATTTTAAAAACTACAAGTCTCATGCGTTTTAGTGGTGAAAAAATAATTTAAAAAATCGTTCGGGAAATGAATTTACTCGCAGGGTACTTTCTTTGTATACTTTTGACTATAACGGCCGAGTCCGGGATTTACGGGAAATCGCGGGTTTTCGTTTGCCGGCGATTAAACTTCTTTTATTTAGCGTCTTATCAAAAATGAAAACATTTTTGAAAACTACAAGTCTCATGCGTTTTAGTGGTGAAAAAATAATTTAAAAAATCATTCGGGAAATCAGTTTACTCCCTGGGTCCTTTTTTGTGTACTTTTGACTAAACGGGCCGAGTACGGGATTTACGGGAAATCGCGGGTTTTCGTTTGCCGGCAATTAAACTTCTTTTATTCAGCGTCTTATCAAAAATGAAAACATTTTTGAAAACTACAAGTCTCATGCGTTTTAGTGGTGAAAAAATAATTTAAAAAATCGTTTGGGAAATGAATTCACTCTCTGGGTACTTTCTTTGTATACTTTTGACTATACGGGCCGAGTCCGGGATTTACGGGAAATCGCGGGTTTTCGTTTGCCGGCGATTAAACTTCTTTTATTCAGCGTCTCATCAAAAATGAAAATATTTTTGAAAACTACAAGTTTTATGCGTTTTAGTGGTGAAAAAAAATTTTAAAAAATCATTCGGGAAATGAATTTACTCCCTGGGTACTTTCTTTGTATACTTTTGACTATACGGGCCGAGTCCGGGATTTGCGGGAAATCGCGGGTTTTCGTTTGCCGGCGATTAAACTTCTTTTATTTAGCGTCTCATCAAAAATGAAAACATTTTTGAAAACTACAAGTCTCGTGCGTTTTAGTGGTGAAAAATTAATTTAAAAAATCGTTCGGGAAATGATTTTACTCCTTGAGTACTTTCTTTGTATACTTTTTACTATACGGGCCAAGCCCGGGATTTACAGGAAATCGCGGGTTTTCGTTTGCCGGCGATTAAACTTCTTTTATTCAGCGTCTCATCAAAAATGAAAACATTTTGGAAAACTACAAGTCTCATGCGTTTTAGTGGTGAAAAAATAATTTAAAAAATCATTCGGGAAATTAGTTTACTCCCTGGGTCCTTTTTTGTGTACTTTTGACTATACGGGCCGAGTACGGGATTTACGGGAAATCGCGGGTTTTCGTTTGCCGGCAATTAAACTCCTTTTATTCAGCGTCTCATCAAAAATGAAAACATTATTGAAAACTACAAGTCTCATGCGTTTTAGTGGTAAAAAAATAATTTAAAGAATCGTTTGGGAAATAAATTTACTCCCTGGGTACTTTCTTTGTATACTTTTGACTATACGGGCCGAGTCCGGGATTTACGGGAAATCGCGGGTTTTCGTTTGCCGGCGATTAAACTTCTTTTATTCAGCGTCTCATCAAAAATGAGAATATTTTTAAAAACTACAAGTTTTATGCGTTTTAGTGGTGAAAAAAAAATTTAAAAAATCATTCGGGAAACGAATTTACTCCCTGGGTACTTTCTTTGTATACTTTTGACTATACGGGCCGAGTCCGGGACTTACGGGAAATCGCGGGTTTTCGTTTGCCGGCGATTAAACTTCTTTTATTTAGCGTCTCATCAAAAATGAAAACATTTTTGAAAACTACAAGTCTCGTGCGTTTTAGTTGTGAAAAAATAATTTAAAAAATCGTTCGGGAAATGAGTTTACTCCTTGAGTACTTTCTTTGTATACTTTTGACTAAACGGGTCGAGTACCGGATTTACTGGAAATCGCGGGTTTTCATTTGCCGGCGATTAAACTTCTTTTATTCAGCGTCTTATCAAAAATGAAAACAATTTTGAAAACTACAAGTCTCATGCGTTTTAGTGGTGAAAAAATAATTTAAAAAATCGTTCTGAAAATTAGTTTACTCACAGGGTACTTTCTTTGTATACATTCGACTATATGGGGCCAAGCCCGGGATTTACAGGAAATCGCGGGTTTTAGTTTGCCGGCGATTAAACTTCTTTTATTCAGCGTCTCATTAAAAATGAAAACATTTTTGAAAACTACAAGTCTTATGCGTTTTAGTGGTGAAAAAATAATTTAAAAAATCGTTCTGAAAATTAGTTTACTCACAGGGTACTTTCTTTGTATACATTCGACTATATGGGACCAAGCCCGGGATTTACAGGAAATCGCGGGTTTTAGTTTGCCGGCGATTAAACTTCTTTTATTCAGCGTCTCATTAAAAATGAAAACATTTTTGAAAACTACAAGTCTTATGCGTTTTTGTGGTGAAAAAATAATTTAAAAAATCATCCGGGAATCAGTTTACTCCCTGGTTACTTTTTTTGTATACTTTCGACTATACGGGCCGAGTACGGGATTTACGGAAAATCGCGGGTTTTTGTTTGCCGGCGATTAAACTTCTTTTATTTAGCGTCTCATCAAAAATGAAAACATTTTTGAAAACTACAAGTCTCATGCGTTTTAGTGGTGAAAAAAGTAATTTAAAAAATCGTTTTGAAAATCAGTTTACTCACAGGGTACTTTCTTTGTATACATTCGACAATAGGGGCTAAGCCCGGGATTTACAGGAAATCGCAGGTTTTCGTTTGCCGGCGATTAAACTTCTTTTATGCAGCGTCTCATCAAAAGTGAAAACATTTTCGAGGACTACAAGTCTCATGCGTTTTAGTGGTGAAAAAATAATTTAAAAAATCATTCGAGAAATCAGTTTACTCCCTGGGTACTTTTTTTGTATACTTTTGACTATACGGGCCGAATACGGGATTTACAGGAAATCGCGGGTTTTCGTTTGCCGGCGATTAAACTTCTTTTATTCAGCGTCTCATCAAAAATGAAAATAATTTTGAAAACTACAAGTCTCATGCGTTTTAGTGGTGAAAAAATAATTTAAAAAATCATTCGGGAAATGAAGTTACTCCCTGGGTACTTTTTTTGTATACTTTTGACTATACGGGCCGAGTCCGGGATTTACGGGAAATCGCGGGTTTTCGTTTGCCGGCGATTAAACTTCTTTTATTTAGCGTCTCATCAAAAATGAAAACGTTTTTGAAAACTACAAATCTCGTGCGTTTTAGTTGTGAAAAAATAATTTAAAAAATCGTTCGGGAAATGAGTTTACTCCTTGAGTACTTTCTTTGTATACTTTTGACTAAACGGGTCGAGTACCGGATTTACTGGAAATCGCGGGTTTTCATTTGCCGGCGATTAAACTTCTTTTATTCAGCGTCTTATCAAAAATGAAAACAATTTTGAAAACTACAAGTCTCATGCGTTTTAGTGGTGAAAAAATAATTTAAAAAATCGTTCTGAAAATTAGTTTACTCACAGGGTACTTTCTTTGTATACATTCGACTATATGGGGCCAAGCCCGGGATTTACAGGAAATCGCGGGTTTTAGTTTGCCGGCGATTAAACTTCTTTTATTCAGCGTCTCATTAAAAATGAAAACATTTTTGAAAACTACAAGTCTTATGCGTTTTAGTGGTGAAAAAATAATTTAAAAAATCGTTCTGAAAATTAGTTTACTCACAGGGTACTTTCTTTGTATACATTCGACTATATGGGACCAAGCCCGGGATTTACAGGAAATCGCGGGTTTTAGTTTGCCGGCGATTAAACTTCTTTTATTCAGCGTCTCATTAAAAATGAAAACATTTTTGAAAACTACAAGTCTTATGCGTTTTTGTGGTGAAAAAATAATTTAAAAAATCATCCGGGAATCAGTTTACTCCCTGGTTACTTTTTTTGTATACTTTCGACTATACGGGCCGAGTACGGGATTTACGGAAAATCGCGGGTTTTTGTTTGCCGGCGATTAAACTTCTTTTATTTAGCGTCTCATCAAAAATGAAAACATTTTTGAAAACTACAAGTCTCATGCGTTTTAGTGGTGAAAAAAGTAATTTAAAAAATCGTTTTGAAAATCAGTTTACTCACAGGGTACTTTCTTTGTATACATTCGACAATAGGGGCTAAGCCCGGGATTTACAGGAAATCGCAGGTTTTCGTTTGCCGGCGATTAAACTTCTTTTATGCAGCGTCTCATCAAAAGTGAAAACATTTTCGAGGACTACAAGTCTCATGCGTTTTAGTGGTGAAAAAATAATTTAAAAAATCATTCGAGAAATCAGTTTACTCCCTGGGTACTTTTTTTGTATACTTTTGACTATACGGGCCGAATACGGGATTTACAGGAAATCGCGGGTTTTCGTTTGCCGGCGATTAAACTTCTTTTATTCAGCGTCTCATCAAAAATGAAAATAATTTTGAAAACTACAAGTCTCATGCGTTTTAGTGGTGAAAGAATAATTTAAAAAATCATTCGGGAAATGAAGTTACTCCCTGGGTACTTTTTTTGTATACTTTTGACTATACGGGCCGAGTCCGGGATTTACGGGAAATCGCGGGTTTTCGTTTGCCGGCGATTAAACTTCTTTTATTTAGCGTCTCATCAAAAATGAAAACGTTTTTGAAAACTACAAATCTCATGCGTTTTAGTGGTGAAAAAATAATTTAAAAAATCAGTCGGGAAATCAGTTTACTCCCTGGGTACTTTTTTTGAGTACTTTTGACTATACTGGCCGAGTACGGGTATTACGGAAAATCGCGGGTTTTCGTTTGCCGGCGATTAAACTTCTTTTATTCAGCGTTTCATCAAAAATGAAAACATTTTTGAAAACTACAAGTCTCATGCGTTTTAGTGGTGAAAAAATAATTTAAAAAATCATTCGGGAAATGAATTTACTCCCTGGGTACTTTATTTGTATACTTTTGACTATACGGGCCGAGTCCGGGATTTACGGGAAATCGCGGGTTTTCGTTTGCCGGCAATTAAACTTCTTTTATTTAGCGTCTCATCAAAAATGAAAACATTTTTGAAAACTACAAGTCTCATGCGTTTTAGTGGTGAAAAAATAATTTAAAAAATCATTCGGGAAATCAGTTTACTCCCTGGGTACTTTTTTTGGGTACTTTTGACTATAATGGCCGAGTACGGGATTTACGGGAAATCGCAGGTTTTCGTTTGCCGGCAATTAAACTTCTTTTATTCAGCGTCTCATCAAAAATGAAAATATTTTTGAAAACTACAAGTCTCATACGTTTTAGTGGTGAAAAAATAATTTAAAAAATCTTCGGGAAATGAAGTTACTCCCTGGGTACTTTTTTTGTATACTTTTGACTATACGGGCCGAGTCCAGGATTTACGGGAAATCGCGGGTTTTCGTTTGCCGGCGATTAAACTTCTTTAATTTAGCGTTTCATCAAAAATGAAAACATTTTTGAAAACTACAAATCTCATGCGTTTTAGTGGTGAAAAAATAATTTAAAAAATCATTCGGGAAATCAGTTTACTCCCTGGGTACTTTTTTTGGGTACTTTTGACTATACTGGCCGAGTACGGGATTTACGGGAAATCGCGGGTTTTCGTTTGCCGGCAATTAAACTTCTTTTATTCAGCGTCTCATCAAAAATGAAAACATTTTTGAAAATTACAAGTCTCATGCATTTTAGTGGTGAAAAAATAATTTAAAAAATCGTTCGGGAAATGAGTTTACTCCCTGGGTACTTTCTTTGTATACTTTTGACTATACAGGCCGAGTACGGGATTTACGGGAAATCGCGGGTTTTTGTTTGCCGGCGATTAAACTTCTTTTATTCATCGTCTCATCAAAAATGAAAATATTTTTTAAAACTACAAGTCTCATGCGTTTTATTGGTGAAAAAATAATTTAAAAAATCATTCGGAAATGAATTTACTCCCTTGGTACTTTCTTTGTATACTTTTGACTATACGGGCCGAGTCCGGGATTTACGGGAAATCACGGGTTTTCGTTTGCCGGCGATTAAGCTTCTTTTATTTAGCGTCTTATCAAAAATGAAAACATTTTTGAAAACTAAAAGTCTCATGCATTTTAGTGGTGAAAAAATAATTTAAAAAATCATTCGGGAAATCAGTTTACTCCCTGGGTACTGTTTTTGCGTACTTTTGACTATACTGGCCGAGTAGGGGATTTACGGGAAATCGCGGGTTTTTGTTAGCCGGCGATTAAACTTCTTTTATTCATCGTCTCATCAAAAATGGATATATTTTTGAAAACTACAAGTCTCATGCGTTTTAGTGGTGAAAAATAAATTTAAAAAATCATTCGGGAAATGAATTTACTCCCTGGGTACTTTTTTTGTATACTTTTGACTATACGGGCCGAGTACAGGATTTACGGGAAATCGCGGGTTCTCGTTTGCCGGCGATTAAACGTCTTTTATTCAGCGTCTCATCAAAGGTGAAATTAATTTTGAAAACTACAAGTCTCATGCGTTTTAGTGGTGAAAAAATAATTTAAAAAATTTTTCGGGAAATCAGTTTACTCCCTGGGTACTTTTTTTGGGTATTTTTGACTATACTGGCCGAGTACGGGATTTCCGGGAAATCGCGGGTTTAGGTTTGCCGGCAATTAAACTTCTTTTATTCAGCGTCTCATCAAAAATGAAAACATTTTTGAAAACTACAAGTCTCATGCATTTTAGTGGTGAAAAAATACTTTAAAAAATCGTTCGGGAAATGAATTTACTCGCAGGGTACTTTCTTTGTATACTTTTGACTATACGGGCCGAGTCCGGGATTTACGGGAAATCGCAGGTTTTCGTTTGCCGGCGATTAAAATTCTTTAATTTAGCGTTTCATCAAAAATGAAAACATTTTTGAAAACTACAAGTCTCATACGTTTTAGTGGTGAAAAAATAATTTAAAAAATCGTTCGGGAATTGAATTTACTCCCTGGGTACTTTCTTTGTATATTTTTGACTATACGGGCCGAGTCCGGGATTTACGGGAAATCGCGGGTTTTCGTTTGCCGGCGATTAAACTTTTTTTATTTAGCGTCTCATCAAAAATGAAAACATTTTTGAAAACTACAAGTCTTATGCGTTTTAGTGGTGAAAAAATAATTTAAAAAATCATTTGGGAAATGAATTTACTCCCTGGGTACTTTCTTTGTATACTTTTGACTATACGGGCCGAGTCCGGGATTTACGGGAAATCGCGGGTTTTCGTTTGCCGGCGATTAAACTTCTTTTATTTAGCGTCTCATCAAAAATGAAAACATTTTTGAAAACCACAAGTCTCATGCGTTTTAGTGGTGAAAAAATAATTTAAAAAATCATTCGGGAAATCAGTTTACTCCCTGGGTACTTTTTTTGGGTACTTTTGACTATACTGGCCGAGTACGGGATTTACGGGAAATCGCGTGTTTTCGTTTGCCGGCAATTAAACTTCTTTTATTCAGCGTCTCCTCAAAAATGAAAATATTTTTGAAAACTACAAGTCTCATGCGTTTTAGTGGTGAAAAAATAATTTAAAAAATCATTCGGGAAATGAAGTTACTCCCTGGGTACTTTTTTTGTATACTTTTGACTATACGGGTCGAGTCCAGGATTTACGGGAAATCGCGGGTTTTCGTTTGCCGGCGATTAAACTTCTTTAATTTAGCGTTTCATCAAAAATGAAAACATTTTTGAAAACTACAAGTCTCATGCGTTTTAGTGGTGAAAAAATAATTTAAAAAATCATTCGGGAAATGAATTTACTCCCTGGGTACTTTCTTTGTATAATTTTGACTATACGGGCCGAGTCCGGGATTTACGGGAAATCGCGGGTTTTCGTTTGCCGGCGATTAAACTTCTTTTATTTAGCGTCTCATCAAAAATGAAAACATTTTTGAAAACTACAAATCTCATGCGTTTTAGTGGTGAAAAAATAATTTAAAAAATCAGTCGGGAAATCAGTTTACTCCCTGGGTACTTTTTTTGAGTACTTTTGACTATACTGGCCGAGTACGGGATTTACGGGAAATCGCGGGTTTTCGTTTGCCGGCGATTAAACTTCTTTTATTCAGCGTTTCATCAAAAATGAAAACATTTTTGAAAACTACAAGTCTCATGCGTTTTAGTGGTGAAAAAATAATTTAAAAAATCATTCGGGAAATGAATTTACTCCCTGGGTACTTTCTTTGTATACTTTTGACTATACGGGCCGAGTCCGGGATTTACGGGAAATCGCGGGTTTTCGTTTGCCGGCAATTAAACTTCTTTTATTTAGCGTCTCATCAAAAATGAAAACATTTTTGAAAACTACAAGTCTCATGCGTTTTAGTGGTGAAAAAATAATTTAAAAAATCATTCGGGAAATCAGTTTACTCCCTGGGTACTTTTTTTGGGTACTTTTGACTATACTGGCCGAGTACGGGATTTACGGGAAATCGCGGGTTTTCGTTTGCCGGCAATTAAACTTCTTTTATTCAGCGTCTCATCAAAAATGAAAATATGTTTGAAAACTACAAGTCTCATGCGTTTTAGTGGTGAAAAAATAATTTAAAAAATCATTCGGGAAATGAAGTTACTCCCTGGGTACTTTTTTGTATACTTTTGACTATACGGGCCGAGTCCAGGATTTACGGGAAATCGCGGGTTTTCGTTTGCCGGCGATTAAACTTCTTTAATTTAGCGTTTCATCAAAAATGAAAACATTTTTGAAAACTACAAGTCTCATGCGTTTTAGTGGTGAAAAAATAATTTAAAAAATCATTCGGGAAATGAATTTACTCCCTGGGTACTTTCTTTGTATACTTTTGACTATACGGGCCGAGTCCGGGATTTACGGGAAATCGCGGGTTTTCGTTTGCCGGCGATTAAACTTCTTTAATTTAGCGTTTCATCAAAAATGAAAACATTTTTGAAAACTACAAGTCTCATGCGTTTTAGTGGTGAAAAAATAATTTAAAAAATCATTCGGGAAATGAATTTACTCCCTGGGTACTTTCTTTGTATACTTTTGACTATACGGGCCGAGTCCGGGATTTACGGGAAATCGCGGGTTTTCGTTTGCCGGCGATTAAAATTCTTTTATTTAGCGTCTCATCAAAAATGAAAACATTTTTGAAAACTACAAATCTCATGCATTTTAGTGGTGAAAAAATAATTTAAAAAATCGTTCGGGAAATGAGTTTACTCCCTGGGTACTTTCTTTGTATACTTTTGACTATACAGGCCGAGTACGGGATTTACGGGAAATCGCGGGTTTTTGTTTGCCGGCGATTAAACTTCTTTTATTCATCGTCTCATCAAAAATGAAAATATTTTTTAAAACTACAAGTCTCATGCGTTTTATTGGTGAAAAAATAATTTAAAAAATCATTCGGGAAATGAATTTACTCCCTGGGTACTTTCTTTGTATACTTTTGACTATACGGGCCGAGTACGGGATTTACGGGAAATCGCGGGTTTTCGTTTGCCGGCAATTAAACTTCTTTTATTCAGCGTCTCATCAAAAATGAAAACATTTTTGAAAATTACAAGTCTCATGCATTTTAGTGGTGAAAAAATAATTTAAAAAATCGTTCGGGAAATGAGTTTACTCCCTGGGTACTTTCTTTGTATACTTTTGACTATACAGGCCGAGTACGGGATTTACGGGAAATCGCGGGTTTTTGTTTGCCGGCGATTAAACTTCTTTTATTCATCGTCTCATCAAAAATGAAAATATTTTTTAAAACTACAAGTCTCATGCGTTTTATTGGTGAAAAAATAATTTAAAAAATCATTCGGGAAATGAATTTAATCCCTGGGTACTTTCTTTGTATACTTTTGACTATACGGGCCGAGTCCGGGATTTACGGGAAATCACGGGTTTTCGTTTGCCGGCGATTAAGCTTCTTTTATTTAGCGTCTTATCAAAAATGAAAACATTTTTGAAAACTAAAAGTCTCATGCATTTTAGTGGTGAAAAAATAATTTAAAAAATCATTCGGGAAATCAGTTTACTCCCTGGGTACTGTTTTTGGGTATTTTTGACTATACTGGCCGAGTACGGGATTTCCGGGAAATCGCGGGTTTAGGTTTGCCGGCAATTAAACTTCTTTTATTCAGCGTCTCATCAAAAATGAAAACATTTTTGAAAACTACAAGTCTCATGCATTTTAGTGGTGAAAAAATACTTTAAAAAATCGTTCGGGAAATGAATTTACTCGCAGGGTACTTTCTTTGTATACTTTTCACTATACGGGCCGAGTCCGGGATTTACGGGAAATCGCAGGTTTTCGTTTGCCGGCGATTAAAATTCTTTAATTTAGCGTTTCATCAAAAATGAAAACATTTTTGAAAACTACAAGTCTCGTGCGTTTTAGTGGTGAAAAAATAATTTAAAAAATCGTTCGGGAATTGAATTTACTCCCTGGGTACTTTCTTTGTATATTTTTGACTATACGGGCCGAGTCCGGGATTTACGGGAAATCGCGGGTTTTCGTTTGCCGGCGATTAAACTTTTTTTATTTAGCGTCTCATCAAAAATGAAAACATTTTTGAAAACTACAAGTCTCATGCGTTTTAGTGGTGAAAAAATAATTTAAAAAATCATTCAGGAAATGAATTTACTCTCTGGGTACTTTCTTTGTATACTTTTGACTATACGGGCCGAGTCCGGGATTTACGGGAAATCGTGGGTTTTCGTTTGCCGGCGATTAAACTTCTTTTATTTAGCGCGTCATCAAAAGTAAAAACATTTTTGAAAACTAAAAGTCTCATACATTTTAGTGGTGAAAAAATAATTTAAAAAATCATTCGGGAACTGAATTTACTCCCTGGGTACTTTTTTTGTATACTTTTGACTATACGGGCCGAGTCCGGGATTTCCGGGAAATCGCGGGTTTTCGTTTGCCGGCGATTAAACTTCTTTAATTTAGCGTTTCATCAAAAATGAAAACATTTTTGAAAACTATAAGTCTCATGCGTTTTAGTGGTGAAAAAAATAATTTAAAAAATCATTCGGGAAATGAATTTACTCCCTCGGTACTTTCTTTGTATACTTTTGACTATACGGGCCGAGTCCGGGATTTACGGGAAATCGCGGGTTTTCGTTTGCCGGCGATTAAACTTCTTTTATTCAGCGTCTCATCAAAAATGAAAACATTTTTGAAAAGTACAAGTCTCATGCATTTTAGTGGTGAAAAAATAATTTAAAAAATCGTTCGGGAAATGAGTTTACTCCCTGGGTACTTTCTTCGTATACTTTTGACTATACAGGCCGAGTAGGGGATTTACGGGAAATCGCGGGTTCTCGTTTGCCGGCGATTAAATTTCTTTTATTCAGCGTCTCATCAAAAATGAAATTAACTTTGAAAACTACAAGTCTCATGCGTTTTAGTGGTGAAAAAATAATTTAAAAAATCATTCGGGAAATCAGTTTACTCCCTGGGTACTTTTTTGGGTACTTTTGACTATACTGGCCGAGTACGGGATTTACGGGAAATTGCGGGTTTTCGTTTGCCGGCGATTAAACTTCTTTTATTCATCGTCTCATCAAAAATGAATATATTTTTGAAAACTACAAGTCTCATGCGTTTTAGTGGTGAAAAAATAATTTAAAAAATCATTCGGGAAGTGAATTTACTCCCTGGGTACTTTTTTGTATACTTTTGACTATACGGGCCGAGTACGGGATTTACGGGAAATCGCGGGTTCTCGTTTGCCGGCGATTAAACTTCTTTTATTCAGCGTCTCATCAAAAATGAAATTAATTTTGAAAGCTACAAGTCTCATGCGTTTTAGTGGTGAAAAAATAATTTAAAAAATCATTCGGGAAATCAGTTTACTCCCTGGGCACTTTTTTTGGTATTTTTGACTATACTGGCCGAGTACGGGATTTACGGGAAATCGCGGGTTTTCGTTTGCCGGCAATAAAACTTCTTTTATTCAGCGTCTCATCAAAAATGAAAACATTTTTGAAAACTACAAGTCTCATGCATTTTAGTGGTGAAAAAATAATTTAAAAAATCGTTCGGGAAATGAATTTACTCGCAGGGTACTTTCTTTGTATACTTTTGACTATACGGGCCGAGTCCGGGATTTGCGGGAAATCGCGGGTTTTCGTTTGCCGGCGATTAAACTTTTTTTATTTAGCGTCTTATCAAAAATGAAAACATTTTTGAAAACTACAAGTCTCATGCGTTTTAGTGGTGAAAAAATAATTTAAAAAAACATTCGGGAAATGAATTTACTCCCTGGGTACTTTCTTTGTATACTTTTGACTATACGGGCCGAGTCCGGGATTTACGGGAAATTCCGGGTTTTCGTTTGCCGGCGATTAAACTTCTTTTATTCATCGTCTCATCAAAAATGAATATATTTTTGAAAACTACAAGTCTCATGCGTTTTAGTGGTGAAAAAATAATTTAAAAAATCATTCGGGAAGTGAATTTACTCCCTGGGTACTTTTTTGTATACTTTTGACTATACGGGCCGAGTACGGGATTTACGGGAAATCGCGGGTTCTCGTTTGCCGGCGATTAAACTTCTTTTATTCAGCGTCTCATCAAAAATGAAATTAATTTTGAAAGCTACAAGTCTCATGCGTTTTAGTGGTGAAAAAATAATTTAAAAAATCATTCGGGAAATCAGTTTACTCCCTGGGCACTTTTTTTGGTATTTTTGACTATACTGGCCGAGTACGGGATTTACGGGAAATCGCGGGTTTTCGTTTGCCGGCAATAAAACTTCTTTTATTCAGCGTCTCATCAAAAATGAAAACATTTTTGAAAACTACAAGTCTCATGCATTTTAGTGGTGAAAAAATAATTTAAAAAATCGTTCGGGAAATGAATTTACTCGCAGGGTACTTTCTTTGTATACTTTTGACTATACGGGCCGAGTCCGGGATTTGCGGGAAATCGCGGGTTTTCGTTTGCCGGCGATTAAACTTTTTTTATTTAGCGTCTTATCAAAAATGAAAACATTTTTGAAAACTACAAGTCTCATGCGTTTTAGTGGTGAAAAAATAATTTAAAAAATCATTCGGGAAATGAATTTACTCCCTGGGTACTTTCTTTGTATACTTTTGACTATACGGGCCGAGTCCGGGATTTACGGAAAATCGCGGGTTTTCGTTTGCCGGCGATTAAACTTCTTTTATTTAGCGTCTCATCAAAAATGAAAACATTTTTGAAAACTACAAGTCTCATGCGTTTTAGTGGTGAAAAAATAATTTAAAAAATCGTTCGGGAAATGAATTTACTCGCAGGGTACTTTCTTTGTATACTTTTGACTATACGGGCCGAGTCCGGGATTTGCGGGAAATCGCGGGTTTTCGTTTGCCGGCGATTAAACTTTTTTTATTTAGCGTCTCATCAAAAATGAAAACATTTTTGAAAACTACAAGTCTCATGCGTTTTAGTGGTGAAAAAATAATTTAAAAAATCATTCGGGAAATGAATTTACTCCCTGGGTACTTTCTTTGTATACTTTTGACTATACGGGCCGAGTCCGGGATTTACGGAAAATCGCGGGTTTTCGTTTGCCGGCGATTAAACTTCTTTTATTTAGCGTCTCATCAAAAATGAAAACATTTTTGAAAACTACAAGTCTCATGCGTTTTAGTGGTGAAAAAATAATTTAAAAAATCATTCGGGAAATCAGTTTACTCCCTGGTTACTTTTTTTAGGTACTTTTGACTATACTGGCCGAGTACGGGATTTACGGGAAATCGCAGTTTTCGTTTCCCGGCAATTAAACTTCTTTTATTCAGCGTCTCATCAAAAATGAAAACATTTTTGAAAACTACAAGTCTCATGCATTTTAGTGGTGAAAAAATAATTTAAAAAATCGTTCGGGAAATGAGTTTACTCCCTGGGTACTTTCTTTGTATACTTTTGACTAAACAGGCCGAGTAGGGGATTTACGGGAAATCGCGGGTTTTTGTTTGCCGGCGATTAAACTTCTTTTATTCATCGTCTCATCAAAAATGAAAATATTTTTGAAAACTACAAGTCTCATGCGTTTTAGTGGTGAAAAAATAATTTAAAAAATCATTCGGGAAATGAATTTACTCCCTGGGTACTTTTTTTGTATACTTTTGACTATACGGGCCGGGTCCTGGATTTCCGGGAAATCGCGGGTTTTTGTTTGTCGGCGATTAAACTTCTTTAATTTAGCGTTTCATCAAAAATGAAAACATTTTTGAAAACTACAAGTCTCATGCGTTTTAGTGGTGAAAAAATAATTTAAAAAATCATTCGGGAAATGAATTTACTCCCTGGGTACTTTCTTTGTATACTTTTGACTATACGGGCCGAGTCCGGGATTTACGGAAAATCGCGGGTTTTCGTTTGCCGGCGATTAAACTTCTTTTATTTAGCGTCTCATCAAAAATGAAAACATTTTTGAAAACTACAAGTCTCATGCGTTTTAGTGGTGAAAAAATAATTTAAAAAATCATTCGGGAAATCAGTTTACTCCCTGGTTACTTTTTTTAGGTACTTTTGACTATACTGGCCGAGTACGGGATTTACGGGAAATCGCAGTTTTCGTTTGCCGGCAATTAAACTTCTTTTATTCAGCGTCTCATCAAAAATGAAAACATTTTTGAAAACTACAAGTCTCATGCATTTTAGTGGTGAAAAAATAATTTAAAAAATCGTTCGGGAAATGAGTTTACTCCCTGGGTACTTTCTTTGTATACTTTTGACTAAACAGGCCGAGTAGGGGATTTACGGGAAATCGCGGGTTTTTGTTTGCCGGCGATTAAACTTCTTTTATTCATCGTCTCATCAAAAATGAAAATATTTTTGAAAACTACAAGTCTCATGCGTTTTAGTGGTGAAAAAATAATTTAAAAAATCATTCGGGAAATGAATTTACTCCCTGGGTACTTTTTTTGTATACTTTTGACTAT
Source organism: Hydractinia symbiolongicarpus (assembly GCF_029227915.1). Classification (NCBI taxonomy): domain Eukaryota; kingdom Metazoa; phylum Cnidaria; class Hydrozoa; order Anthoathecata; family Hydractiniidae; genus Hydractinia; species Hydractinia symbiolongicarpus. The sequence continues at coordinate 1,590,778 of NC_079886.1, forward strand.
ACGGGCCGGGTCCGGGATTTCCGGGAAATCGCGGGTTTTTGTTTGTCGGCGATTAAACTTCTTTAATTTAGCGTTTCATCAAAAATGAAAACATTTTTGAAAACTACAAGTCTCATGCGTTTTAGTGGTGAAAAAATAATTTAAAAAATCATTCGGGAAATGAATTTACTTCCTGGGTACTTTCTTTGTATACTTTTGACTATACTGGCCGAGTCCGGGATTTACGGGAAATCGCTGGTTTTCGTTTGCCGGTGATTAAACTTCTTTTATTCAGCGTCTCATCAAAAATGAAAACATTTTTGAAAACTACAAGTCTCGTGCGTTTTAGTGGTGAAAAAATAATTTAAAAAATCATTCGGGAAATGAATTTACTCCCTGGGTACTTTCTTTGTATACTTTTGACTATACGGGCCGGGTCCGGGATTTCCGGGAAATCGCGGGTTTTTGTTTGTCGGCGATTAAACTTCTTTAATTTAGCGTTTCATCAAAAATGAAAACATTTTTGAAAACTACAAGTCTCATGCGTTTTAGTGGTGAAAAAATAATTTAAAAAATCATTCGGGAAATGAATTTACTTCCTGGGTACTTTCTTTGTATACTTTTGACTATACTGGCCGAGTCCGGGATTTACGGGAAATCGCGGGTTTTCGTTTGCCGGCGATTAAACTTCTTTTATTCAGCGTCTCATCAAAAATGAAAACATTTTTGAAAACTACAAGTCTCGTGCGTTTTAGTGGTGAAAAAATAATTTAAAAAATCATTCGGGAAATGAATTTACTCCCTGGGTACTTTCTTTGTATACTTTTGACTATACAGGCCGAGTAGGGGATTTACGGGAAATCGCGGGTTCTCGTTTGCCGGCGATTAAACTTCTTTTATTCAGCGTCTCATCAAAAATGAAATTAATTTTGAAAGCTACAAGTCTCATGCGTTTTAGTGGTGAAAAAATAATTTAAAAAATCATTCGGGAAATCAGTTTACTCCCTGGGCACTTTTTTTGGTATTTTTGACTATACTGGCCGAGTACGGGATTTACGGGAAATCGCGGGTTTTCGTTTGCCGGCAATAAAACTTCTTTTATTCAGCGTCTCATCAAAAATGAAAACATTTTTGAAAACTACAAGTCTCATGCATTTTAGTGGTGAAAAAATAATTTAAAAAATCGTTCGGGAAATGAATTTACTCGCAGGGTACTTTCTTTGTATACTTTTGACTATACGGGCCGAGTCCGGGATTTGCGGGAAATCGCGGGTTTTCCTTTGCCGGCGATTAAACTTTTTTTATTTAGCGTCTTATCAAAAATGAAAACATTTTTGAAAACTACAAGTCTCATGCGTTTTAGTGGTGAAAAAATAATTTAAAAAATCATTCGGGAAATGAATTTACTCCCTGGGTACTTTCTTTGTATACTTTTGACTATACGGGCCGAGTCCGGGATTTACGGAAAATCGCGGGTTTTCGTTTGCCGGCGATTAAACTTCTTTTATTTAGCGTCTCATCAAAAATGAAAACATTTTTGAAAACTACAAGTCTCATGCGTTTTAGTGGTGAAAAAATAATTTAAAAAATCGTTCGGGAAATGAATTTACTCGCAGGGTACTTTCTTTGTATACTTTTGACTATACGGGCCGAGTCCGGGATTTGCGGGAAATCGCGGGTTTTCGTTTGCCGGCGATTAAACTTTTTTTATTTAGCGTCTCATCAAAAATGAAAACATTTTTGAAAACTACAAGTCTCATGCGTTTTAGTGGTGAAAAAATAATTTAAAAAATCATTCGGGAAATGAATTTACTCCCTGGGTACTTTCTTTGTATACTTTTGACTATACGGGCCGAGTCCGGGATTTACGGAAAATCGCGGGTTTTCGTTTGCCGGCGATTAAACTTCTTTTATTTAGCGTCTCATCAAAAATGAAAACATTTTTGAAAACTACAAGTCTCATGCGTTTTAGTGGTGAAAAAATAATTTAAAAAATCATTCGGGAAATCAGTTTACTCCCTGGTTACTTTTTTTAGGTACTTTTGACTATACTGGCCGAGTACGGGATTTACGGGAAATCGCAGTTTTCGTTTCCCGGCAATTAAACTTCTTTTATTCAGCGTCTCATCAAAAATGAAAACATTTTTGAAAACTACAAGTCTCATGCATTTTAGTGGTGAAAAAATAATTTAAAAAATCGTTCGGGAAATGAGTTTACTCCCTGGGTACTTTCTTTGTATACTTTTGACTAAACAGGCCGAGTAGGGGATTTACGGGAAATCGCGGGTTTTTGTTTGCCGGCGATTAAACTTCTTTTATTCATCGTCTCATCAAAAATGAAAATATTTTTGAAAACTACAAGTCTCATGCGTTTTAGTGGTGAAAAAATAATTTAAAAAATCATTCGGGAAATGAATTTACTCCCTGGGTACTTTTTTTGTATACTTTTGACTATACGGGCCGGGTCCTGGATTTCCGGGAAATCGCGGGTTTTTGTTTGTCGGCGATTAAACTTCTTTAATTTAGCGTTTCATCAAAAATGAAAACATTTTTGAAAACTACAAGTCTCATGCGTTTTAGTGGTGAAAAAATAATTTAAAAAATCATTCGGGAAATGAATTTACTCCCTGGGTACTTTCTTTGTATACTTTTGACTATACGGGCCGAGTCCGGGATTTACGGAAAATCGCGGGTTTTCGTTTGCCGGCGATTAAACTTCTTTTATTTAGCGTCTCATCAAAAATGAAAACATTTTTGAAAACTACAAGTCTCATGCGTTTTAGTGGTGAAAAAATAATTTAAAAAATCATTCGGGAAATCAGTTTACTCCCTGGTTACTTTTTTTAGGTACTTTTGACTATACTGGCCGAGTACGGGATTTACGGGAAATCGCAGTTTTCGTTTGCCGGCAATTAAACTTCTTTTATTCAGCGTCTCATCAAAAATGAAAACATTTTTGAAAACTACAAGTCTCATGCATTTTAGTGGTGAAAAAATAATTTAAAAAATCGTTCGGGAAATGAGTTTACTCCCTGGGTACTTTCTTTGTATACTTTTGACTAAACAGGCCGAGTAGGGGATTTACGGGAAATCGCGGGTTTTTGTTTGCCGGCGATTAAACTTCTTTTATTCATCGTCTCATCAAAAATGAAAATATTTTTGAAAACTACAAGTCTCATGCGTTTTAGTGGTGAAAAAATAATTTAAAAAATCATTCGGGAAATGAATTTACTCCCTGGGTACTTTTTTTGTATACTTTTGACTATACGGGCCGGGTCCGGGATTTCCGGGAAATCGCGGGTTTTTGTTTGTCGGCGATTAAACTTCTTTAATTTAGCGTTTCATCAAAAATGAAAACATTTTTGAAAACTACAAGTCTCATGCGTTTTAGTGGTGAAAAAATAATTTAAAAAATCATTCGGGAAATGAATTTACTTCCTGGGTACTTTCTTTGTATACTTTTGACTATACTGGCCGAGTCCATGATTTACGGGAAATCGCTGGTTTTCGTTTGCCGGTGATTAAACTTCTTTTATTCAGCGTCTCATCAAAAATGAAAACATTTTTGAAAACTACAAGTCTCGTGCGTTTTAGTGGTGAAAAAATAATTTAAAAAATCATTCGGGAAATGAATTTACTCCCTGGGTACTTTCTTTGTATACTTTTGACTATACGGGCCGGGTCCGGGATTTCCGGGAAATCGCGGGTTTTTGTTTGTCGGCGATTAAACTTCTTTAATTTAGCGTTTCATCAAAAATGAAAACATTTTTGAAAACTACAAGTCTCATGCGTTTTAGTGGTGAAAAAATAATTTAAAAAATCATTCGGGAAATGAATTTACTTCCTGGGTACTTTCTTTGTATACTTTTGACTATACTGGCCGAGTCCGGGATTTACGGGAAATCGCGGGTTTTCGTTTGCCGGCGATTAAACTTCTTTTATTCAGCGTCTCATCAAAAATGAAAACATTTTTGAAAACTACAAGTCTCGTGCGTTTTAGTGGTGAAAAAATAATTTAAAAAATCATTCGGGAAATGAATTTACTCCCTGGGTACTTTCTTTGTATACTTTTGACTATACAGGCCGAGTAGGGGATTTACGGGAAATCGCGGGTTCTCGTTTGCCGGCGATTAAACTTCTTTTATTCAGCGTCTCATCAAAAATGAAAACATTTTTGAAAACTACAAGTCTCATGCATTTTAGTGGTGAAAAAATAATTTAAAAAATCATTCGGGAAATCAGTTTACTCCCTGGGCACTTTTTTTGGGTATTTTTGACTATACTGGCCGAGTACGGGATTTACGGGAAATCGCGGTTTTCGTTTGCCGGCAATAAAACTTCTTTTATTCAGCGTCTCATCAAAAATGAAAACATTTTTGAAAACTACAAGTCTCATGCATTTTAGTGGTGAAAAAATAATTTAAAAAATCGTTCGGGAAATGAATTTACTCGCAGGGTACTTTCTTTGTATACTTTTGACTATACGGGCCGAGTCCGGGATTTACGGGAAATCGCGGGTTTTCGTTTGCCGGCGATTAAACTTTTTTTATTTAGCGTCTCATCAAAAATGAAAACATTTTTGAAAACTACAAGTCTCATGCGTTTTAGTGGTGAAAAAATAATTTAAAAAATCATTCGGGAAATCAGTTTACTCTCTGGGCACTTTTTTTGGGTATTTTTGACTATACTGGCCGAGTACGGGATTTACGGGAAATCGCGGTTTTCGTTTGCCGGCAATAAAACTTCTTTTATTCAGCGTCTCATCAAAAATGAAAACATTTTTGAAAACTACAAGTCTCATGCATTTTAGTGGTGAAAAAATAATTTAAAAAATCGTTCGGGAAATGAATTTACTCGCAGGGTACTTTCTTTGTATACTTTTGACTATACGGGCCGAGTCCGGGATTTACGGGAAATCGCGGGTTTTCGTTTGCCGGCGATTAAACTTTTTTTATTTAGCGTCTCATCAAAAATGAAAACATTTTTGAAAACTACAAGTCTCATGCGTTTTAGTGGTGAAAAAATAATTTAAAAAATCATTCGGGAAATGAATTTACTCCCTGGGTACTTTCTTTGTATACTTTTGACTATACGGGCCGAGTCCGGGATTTACGGGAAATCGCGGTTTTCGTTTGCCGGCAATAAAACTTCTTTTATTCAGCGTCTCATCAAAAATGAAAACATTTTTGAAAACTACAAGTCTCATGCATTTTAGTGGTGAAAAAATAATTTAAAAAATCGTTCGGGAAATGAATTTACTCGCAGGGTACTTTCTTTGTATACTTTTGACTATACGGGCCGAGTCCGGGATTTACGGGAAATCGCGGGTTTTCGTTTGCCGGCGATTAAACTTTTTTTATTTAGCGTCTCATCAAAAATGAAAACATTTTTGAAAACTACAAGTCTCATGCGTTTTAGTGGTGAAAAAATAATTTAAAAAATCATTCGGGAAATGAATTTACTCCCTGGGTACTTTCTTTGTATACTTTTGACTATACGGGCCGAGTCCGGGATTTAAGGGAAATCGCGGGTTTTCGTTTGCCGGCGATTAAACTTCTTTTATTAAGCGTCTCATCAAAAATGAAAACATTTTTGAAAACTACAAGTCTCATGCGTTTTAGTGGTGAAAAAATAATTTAAAAAATCATTCGGGAAATCAGTTTACTCCCTGGGTACTTTTTTTGGGTACTTTTGACTACACTGGCCGAGTACGGGATTTACGGGAAATCGCAGGTTTTCGTTTGCCGGCGATTAAACTTCTTTTATTCAGCGTCTCATCAAAAATGAAAATATTTTTGAAAACTACAAGTCTCATGCGTTTTAGTGGTGAAAAAATAATTTAAAAAATCATTCGGGAAATGAATTTACTCTCTGGGTACTTTTTTTGTATACTTTTGACTATACGGGCCGGGTCCTGGATTTCCGGGAAATCGCGGGTTTTTGTTTGTCGGCGATTAAACTTCTTTAATTTAGCGTTTCATCAAAAATGAAAACATTTTTGAAAACTACAAGTCTCATGCGTTTTAGTGGTGAAAAAATAATTTAAAAAATCATTCGGGAAATGAATTTACTCCCTGGGTACTTTCTTTGTATACTTTTGACTATACGGGCCGAGTCCGGGATTTACGGAAAATCGCGGGTTTTCGTTTGCCGGCGATTAAACTTCTTTTATTTAGCGTCTCATCAAAAATGAAAACATTTTTGAAAACTACAAGTCTCATGCGTTTTAGTGGTGAAAAAATAATTTAAAAAATCATTCGGGAAATCAGTTTACTCCCTGGTTACTTTTTTTAGGTACTTTTGACTATACTGGCCGAGTACGGGATTTACGGGAAATCGCAGTTTTCGTTTGCCGGCAATTAAACTTCTTTTATTCAGCGTCTCATCAAAAATGAAAACATTTTTGAAAACTACAAGTCTCATGCATTTTAGTGGTGAAAAAATAATTTAAAAAATCGTTCGGGAAATGAGTTTACTCCCTGGGTACTTTCTTTGTATACTTTTGACTAAACAGGCCGAGTAGGGGATTTACGGGAAATCGCGGGTTTTTGTTTGCCGGCGATTAAACTACTTTTATTCATCGTCTCATCAAAAATGAAAATATTTTTGAAAACTACAAGTCTCATGCGTTTTAGTGGTGAAAAAATAATTTAAAAAATCATTCGGGAAATGAATTTACTCCCTGGGTACTTTTTTTGTATACTTTTGACTATACGGGCCGGGTCCGGGATTTCCGGGAAATCGCGGGTTTTTGTTTGTCGGCGATTAAACTTCTTTAATTTAGCGTTTCATCAAAAATGAAAACATTTTTGAAAACTACAAGTCTCATGCGTTTTAGTGGTGAAAAAATAATTTAAAAAATCATTCGGGAAATGAATTTACTTCCTGGGTACTTTCTTTGTATACTTTTGACTATACTGGCCGAGTCCGGGATTTACGGGAAATCGCTGGTTTTCGTTTGCCGGTGATTAAACTTCTTTTATTCAGCGTCTCATCAAAAATGAAAACATTTTTGAAAACTACAAGTCTCGTGCGTTTTAGTGGTGAAAAAATAATTTAAAAAATCATTCGGGAAATGAATTTACTCCCTGGGTACTTTCTTTGTATACTTTTGACTATACGGGCCGGGTCCGGGATTTCCGGGAAATCGCGGGTTTTTGTTTGTCGGCGATTAAACTTCTTTAATTTAGCGTTTCATCAAAAATGAAAACATTTTTGAAAACTACAAGTCTCATGCGTTTTAGTGGTGAAAAAATAATTTAAAAAATCATTCGGGAAATGAATTTACTTCCTGGGTACTTTCTTTGTATACTTTTGACTATACTGGCCGAGTCCGGGATTTACGGGAAATCGCGGGTTTTCGTTTGCCGGCGATTAAACTTCTTTTATTCAGCGTCTCATCAAAAATGAAAACATTTTTGAAAACTACAAGTCTCGTGCGTTTTAGTGGTGAAAAAATAATTTAAAAAATCATTCGGGAAATGAATTTACTCCCTGGGTACTTTCTTTGTATACTTTTGACTATACAGGCCGAGTAGGGGATTTACGGGAAATCGCGGGTTCTCGTTTGCCGGCGATTAAACTTCTTTTATTCAGCGTCTCATCAAAAATGAAAACATTTTTGAAAACTACAAGTCTCATGCATTTTAGTGGTGAAAAAATAATTTAAAAAATCATTCGGGAAATCAGTTTACTCCCTGGGCACTTTTTTTGGGTATTTTTGACTATACTGGCCGAGTACGGGATTTACGGGAAATCGCGGTTTTCGTTTGCCGGCAATAAAACTTCTTTTATTCAGCGTCTCATCAAAAATGAAAACATTTTTGAAAACTACAAGTCTCATGCATTTTAGTGGTGAAAAAATAATTTAAAAAATCGTTCGGGAAATGAATTTACTCGCAGGGTACTTTCTTTGTATACTTTTGACTATACGGGCCGAGTCCGGGATTTACGGGAAATCGCGGGTTTTCGTTTGCCGGCGATTAAACTTTTTTTATTTAGCGTCTCATCAAAAATGAAAACATTTTTGAAAACTACAAGTCTCATGCGTTTTAGTGGTGAAAAAATAATTTAAAAAATCATTCGGGAAATCAGTTTACTCCCTGGGCACTTTTTTTGGGTATTTTTGACTATACTGGCCGAGTACGGGATTTACGGGAAATCGCGGTTTTCGTTTGCCGGCAATAAAACTTCTTTTATTCAGCGTCTCATCAAAAATGAAAACATTTTTGAAAACTACAAGTCTCATGCATTTTAGTGGTGAAAAAATAATTTAAAAAATCGTTCGGGAAATGAATTTACTCGCAGGGTACTTTCTTTGTATACTTTTGACTATACGGGCCGAGTCCGGGATTTACGGGAAATCGCGGGTTTTCGTTTGCCGGCGATTAAACTTTTTTTATTTAGCGTCTCATCAAAAATGAAAACATTTTTGAAAACTACAAGTCTCATGCGTTTTAGTGGTGAAAAAATAATTTAAAAAATCATTCGGGAAATGAATTTACTCCCTGGGTACTTTCTTTGTATACTTTTGACTATACGGGCCGAGTCCGGGATTTACGGGAAATCGCGGTTTTCGTTTGCCGGCAATAAAACTTCTTTTATTCAGCGTCTCATCAAAAATGAAAACATTTTTGAAAACTACAAGTCTCATGCATTTTAGTGGTGAAAAAATAATTTAAAAAATCGTTCGGGAAATGAATTTACTCGCAGGGTACTTTCTTTGTATACTTTTGACTATACGGGCCGAGTCCGGGATTTACGGGAAATCGCGGGTTTTCGTTTGCCGGCGATTAAACTTTTTTTATTTAGCGTCTCATCAAAAATGAAAACATTTTTGAAAACTACAAGTCTCATGCGTTTTAGTGGTGAAAAAATAATTTAAAAAATCATTCGGGAAATGAATTTACTCCCTGGGTACTTTCTTTGTATACTTTTGACTATACGGGCCGAGTCCGGGATTTAAGGGAAATCGCGGGTTTTCGTTTGCCGGCGATTAAACTTCTTTTATTAAGCGTCTCATCAAAAATGAAAACATTTTTGAAAACTACAAGTCTCATGCGTTTTAGTGGTGAAAAAATAATTTAAAAAATCATTCGGGAAATCAGTTTACTCCCTGGGTACTTTTTTTGGGTACTTTTGACTACACTGGCCGAGTACGGGATTTACGGGAAATCGCAGGTTTTCGTTTGCCGGCGATTAAACTTCTTTTATTCAGCGTCTCATCAAAAATGAAAAAATTTTTGAAAACTACAAGTCTCATGCGTTTTAGTGGTGAAAAAATAATTTAAAAAATCATTCGGGAAATCAGTTTACTCCCTGGGCACTTTTTTGGGGTATTTTTGACTATACTGGCCGAGTACGGGATTTACGGGAAATCGCGGGTTTTCGTTTGCCGGCAATAAAACTTCTTTTATTCAGCGTCTCATCAAAAATGAAAACATTTTTGAAAACTACAAGTCTCATGCATTTTAGTGGTGAAAAAATAATTTAAAAAATCGTTTGGGAAATGAATTTACTCGCAGGGTACTTTCTTTGTATACTTTTGACTATACGGGCCGAGTCCGGGATTTACGGGAAATCGCGGGTTTTCGTTTACCGGCGATTAAACTTTTTTTATTTAGCGTCTCATCAAAAATAAAAACATTTTTGAAAACTACAAGTCTCATGCGTTTTAGTGGTGAAAAAATAATTTAAAAAATCATTCGGGAAATGAATTTACTCCCTGGGTACTTTCTTTGTATACTTTTGACTATACGGGCCGAGTCCGGGATTTACGGGAAATCGCGGGTTTTCGTTTGCCGGCGATTAAACTTCTTTTATTTAGCGTCTCATCAAAAATGAAAACATTTTTGAAAACTACAAGTCTCATGCGTTTTAGTGGTGAAAAAATAATTTAAAAAATCATTCGGGAAATCAGTTTACTCCCTGGTTACTTTTTTTAGGTACTTTTGACTATACGGGCCGAGTCCGGGATTTACGGGAAATCGCGGGTTTTCGTTTGCCGGCGATTAAACTTCTTTTATTTAGCGTCTCATCAAAAATGAAAACATTTTTGAAAACTACAAGTCTCATGCGTTTTAGTGGTGAAAAAATAATTTAAAAAATCATTCGGGAAATCAGTTTACTCCCTGGTTACTTTTTTTAGGTACTTTTGACTATACTGGCCGAGTACGGGATTTACGGGAAATCGCGGGTTTTCGTTTGCCGGCAATTAAACTTCTTTTATTCAACGTCTCATCAAAAATGAAAACATTTTTGAAAACTACAAGTCTCATGCATTTTAGTGGTGAAAAAATAATTTAAAAAATCGTTCGGGAAATGAGTTTACTCCCTGGGTACTTTCTTTGTATACTTTTGACTAAACAGGCCGAGTAGGGGATTTACGGGAAATCGCGGGTTTTTGTTTGCCGGCGATTAAACTTCTTTTATTCATCGTCTCATCAAAAATGAAAATATTTTTGAAAACTACAAGTCTCATGCGTTTTAGTGGTGAAAAAATAATTTAAAAAATCATTCGGGAAATGAAATTACTCCCTGGGTACTTTTTTTTTATACTTTTGACTATACGGGCCGGGTCCGGGATTTCCGGGAAATCGCGGGTTTTTGTTTGCCGGCGATTAAACTTCTTTAATTTAGCGTTTCATCAAAAATGAAAACATTTTTGAAAACTACAAGTCTCATGCGTTTTAGTGGTGAAAAAATAATTTAAAAAATCATTCGGGAAATGAATTTACTCCCTGGGTACTTTCTTTGTATACTTTTGACTATACGGGCTGAGTCCGGGATTTACGGGAAATCGCGGGTTTTCGTTTGCCGGCGATTAAACTTCTTTTATTCAGCGTCTCATCAAAAATGAAAACATTTTTGAAAACTACAAGTCTCGTGCGTTTTAGTGGTGAAAAAATAATTTAAAAAATCATTCGGGAAATGAATTTACTCCCTGGGTACTTTCTTTGTATACTTTTGACTATACGGGCCGAGTCTGAGATTTACGGGAAATCGCGGGTTTTCGTTTGCCGGCGATTAAACTTCTTTTATTTAGCGTCTCATCAAAAATGAAAACATTTTTGAAAACTACAAGTCTCATGCGTTTTAGTGGTGAAAAAATAATTTAAAAAATCATTCGGGAAATCAGTTTACTCCCTGGGTACTTTTTTTGGGTACTTTTGACTACACTGGCCGAGTACGGGATTTACGGGAAATCGCGGGTTTTCGTTTGCCGACGATTAAACTTCTTTTATTCAGCGTCTCATCAAAAATGAAAACATTTTTGAAAACTACAAGTCTCATGCATTTTAGTGGTGAAAAAATAATTTAAAAAATCGTTCGGGAAATGAGTTTACTCCCTGGGTACTTTCTTTGTATACTTTTGACTAAACAGGCCGAGTAGGGGATTTACGGGAAATCGCGGGTTTTTGTTTGCCGGCGATTAAACTTCTTTTATTCATCGTCTCATCAAAAATGAAAATATTTTTGAAAACTACAAGTCTCATGCGTTTTAGTGGTGAAAAAATAATTTAAAAAATCATTCGGGAAATGAATTTACTCCCTGGGTACTTTTTTTGTATACTTTTGACTATACGGGCCGGGTCCGGGATTTCCGGGAAATCGCGGGTTTTTGTTTGCCGGCGATTAAACTTCTTTAATTTAGCGTTTCATCAAAAATGAAAACATTTTTGAAAACTACAAGTCTCGTGCGTTTTATTGGTGAAAAAATAATTTAAAAAATCATTCGGGAAATCAGTTTACACCCTGGGTACTTTTTTTTGGGTACTTTTGACTATACTGTCCGAGTACGGGATTTACGGGAAATCGCAGGTTTTCGTTTGCCGGCAATTAAACTTCTTTTATTCAGCGTCTCATCAAAAATGAAAACATTTTTGAAAAGTACAAGTCTCATGCATTTTAGTGGTGAAAAAATAATTTAAAAAATCATTCGGGAAATCAGTTTACTCCCTGGTTACTTTTTTTAGGTACTTTTGACTATACGGGCCGAGTCCGGGATTTACGGGAAATCGCGGGTTTTCGTTTGCCGGCGATTAAACTTCTTTTATTTAGCGTCTCATCAAAAATGAAAACATTTTTGAAAACTGCAAGTCTCATGCGTTTTAGTGGTGAAAAAATAATTTAAAAAATCATTCGGGAAATCAGTTTACTCCCTGGTTACTTTTTTTAGGTACTTTTGACTATACTGGCCGAGTACGGGATTTACGGGAAATCGCGGGTTTTCGTTTGCCGGCAATTAAACTTCTTTTATTCAGCGTCTCATCAAAAATGAAAACATTTTTGAAAACTACAAGTCTCATGCATTTTAGTGGTGAAAAAATAATTTAAAAAATCGTTCGGGAAATGAGTTTACTCCCTGGGTACTTTCTTTGTATACTTTTGACTAAACAGGCCGAGTAGGGGATTTACGGGAAATCGCGGGTTTTTGTTTGCCGGCAATTAAACTTCTTTTATTCATCGTCTCATCAAAAATGAAAATATTTTTGAAAACTACAAGTCTCATGCGTTTTAGTGGTGAAAAAATAATTTAAAAAATCATTCGGGAAATGAAATTACTCCCTGGGTACTTTTTTTTTATACTTTTGACTATACGGGCCGGGTCCGGGATTTCCGGGAAATCGCGGGTTTTTGTTTGCCGGCGATTAAACTTCTTTAATTTAGCGTTTCATCAAAAATGAAAACATTTTTGAAAACTACAAGTCTCATGCGTTTTAGTGGTGAAAAAATAATTTAAAAAATCATTCGGGAAATGAATTTACTCCCTGGGTACTTTCTTTGTATACTTTTGACTATACGGGCCGAGTCCGGGATTTACGGGAAATCGCGGGTTTTCGTTTGCCGGCGATTAAACTTCTTTTATTCAGCGTCTCATCAAAAATGAAAACATTTTTGAAAACTACAAGTCTCGTGCGTTTTAGTGGTGAAAAAATAATTTAAAAAATCATTCGGGAAATGAATTTACTCCCTGGGTACTTTCTTTGTATACTTTTGACTATACGGGCCGAGTCTGAGATTTACGGGAAATCGCGGGTTTTCGTTTGCCGGCGATTAAACTTCTTTTATTTAGCGTCTCATCAAAAATGAAAACATTTTTGAAAACTACAAGTCTCATGCGTTTTAGTGGTGAAAAAATAATTTAAAAAATCATTCGGGAAATCAGTTTACTCCCTGGGTACTTTTTTTGGGTACTTTTGACTACACTGGCCGAGTACGGGATTTACGGGAAATCGCGGGTTTTCGTTTGCCGGCGATTAAACTTCTTTTATTCAGCGTCTCATCAAAAATGAAAACATTTTTGAAAACTACAAGTCTCATGCATTTTAGTGGTGAAAAAATAATTTAAAAAATCGTTCGGGAAATGAGTTTACTCCCTGGGTACTTTCTTTGTATACTTTTGACTAAACAGGCCGAGTAGGGGATTTACGGGAAATCGCGGGTTTTTGTTTGCCGGCGATTAAACTTCTTTTATTCATCGTCTCATCAAAAATGAAAACATTTTTGAAAACTACAAGTCTCGTGCGTTTTAGTGGTGAAAAAATAATTTAAAAAATCATTCGGGAAATCAGTTTACACCCTGGGTACTTTTTTTTGGGTACTTTTGACTATACTGTCCGAGTACGGGATTTACGGGAAATCGCAGGTTTTCGTTTGCCGGCAATTAAACTTCTTTTATTCAGCGTCTCATCAAAAATGAAAACATTTTTGAAAAGTACAAGTCTCATGCATTTTAGTGGTGAAAAAATAATTTAAAAAATCATTCGGGAAATCAGTTTACTCCCTGGTTACTTTTTTTAGGTACTTTTGACTATACGGGCCGAGTCCGGGATTTACGGGAAATCGCGGGTTTTCGTTTGCCGGCGATTAAACTTCTTTTATTTAGCGTCTCATCAAAAATGAAAACATTTTTGAAAACTACAAGTCTCATGCGTTTTAGTGGTGAAAAAATAATTTAAAAAATCATTCGGGAAATCAGTTTACTCCCTGGTTACTTTTTTTAGGTACTTTTGACTATACTGGCCGAGTACGGGATTTACGGGAAATCGCGGGTTTTCGTTTGCCGGCAATTAAACTTCTTTTATTCAGCGTCTCATCAAAAATGAAAACATTTTTGAAAATTACAAGTCTCATGCATTTTAGTGGTGAAAAAATAATTTAAAAAATCGTTCGGGAAATGAGTTTACTCCCTGGGTACTTTCTTTGTATACTTTTGACTAAACAGGCCGAGTAGGGGATTTACGGGAAATCGCGGGTTTTTGTTTGCCGGCGATTAAACTTCTTTTATTCATCGTCTCATCAAAAATGAAAATATTTTTGAAAACTACAAGTCTCATGCGTTTTAGTGGTGAAAAAATAATTTAAAAAATCATTCGGGAAATGAAATTACTCCCTGGGTACTTTTTTTTTATACTTTTGACTATACGGGCCGGGTCCGGGATTTCCGGGAAATCGCGGGTTTTTGTTTGCCGGCGATTAAACTTCTTTAATTTAGCGTTTCATCAAAAATGAAAACATTTTTGAAAACTACAAGTCTCATGCGTTTTAGTGGTGAAAAAATAATTTAAAAAATCATTCGGGAAATGAATTTACTCCCTGGGTACTTTCTTTGTATACTTTTGACTATACGGGCCGAGTCCGGGATTTACGGGAAATCGCGGGTTTTCGTTTGCCGGCGATTAAACTTCTTTTATTCAGCGTCTCATCAAAAATGAAAACATTTTTGAAAACTACAAGTCTCGTGCGTTTTAGTGGTGAAAAAATAATTTAAAAAATCATTCGGGAAATGAATTTACTCCCTGGGTACTTTCTTTGTATACTTTTGACTATACGGGCCGAGTCTGAGATTTACGGGAAATCGCGGGTTTTCGTTTGCCGGCGATTAAACTTCTTTTATTTAGCGTCTCATCAAAAATGAAAACATTTTTGAAAACTACAAGTCTCATGCGTTTTAGTGGTGAAAAAATAATTTAAAAAATCATTCGGGAAATCAGTTTACTCCCTGGGTACTTTTTTTGGGTACTTTTGACTACACTGGCCGAGTACGGGATTTACGGGAAATCGCGGGTTTTCGTTTGCCGGCGATTAAACTTCTTTTATTCAGCGTCTCATCAAAAATGAAAACATTTTTGAAAACTACAAGTCTCATGCGTTTTAGTGGTGAAAAAATAATTTAAAAAATCATTCGGGAAATGAATTTACTCCCTGGGTACTTTTTTTGTATACTTTTGACTATACGGGCCGGGTCCGGGATTTCCGGGAAATCGCGGGTTTTTGTTTGCCGGCGATTAAACTTCTTTAATTTAGCGTTTCATCAAAAATGAAAACATTTTTGAAAACTACAAGTCTCGTGCGTTTTAGTGGTGAAAAAATAATTTAAAAAATCATTCGGGAAATCAGTTTACACCCTGGGTACTTTTTTTTGGGTACTTTTGACTATACTGGCCGAGTACGGGATTTACGGGAAATCGCAGGTTTTCGTTTGCCGGCAATTAAACTTCTTTTATTCAGCGTCTCATCAAAAATGAAAACATTTTTGAAAAGTACAAGTCTCATGCATTTTAGTGGTGAAAAAATAATTTAAAAAATCGTTCGGGAAATGAGTTTACTCCCTGGGTACTTTCTTTGTATACTTTTGACTATACAGGCCGAGTAGGGGATTTACGGGAAATCGCGGGTTCTCGTTTGCCGGCGATTAAACTTCTTTTATTCAGCGTCTCATCAAAAATGAAATTAATTTTGAAAAGTACAAGTCTCATGCGTTAGTGGTGAAAAAATAGTTTAAAAAATCATTCGGGAAATCAGTTTACTCCCTGGGTACTTTTTTGGGTACTTTTGACTAAACTGGCCGAGTACGGGATTTACGGGAAATCGCGGGTTTTCGTTTGCCGGCGATTAAACTTCTTTTATTCAGCGTCTCATCAAAAATGAAAACATTTTTGAAAACTACAAGTCTCATGCATTTTAGTGGTGAAAAAATAATTTAAAAAATCGTTCGGGAAATGAGTTTACTCCCTGGGTACTTTCTTTGTATACTTTTGACTAAACAGGCCGAGTAGGGGATTTACGGGAAATCGCGGGTTTTTGTTTGCCGGCGATTAAACTTCTTTTATTCATCGTCTCATCAAAAATGAAAATATTTTTGAAAACTACAAGTCTCATGCGTTTTAGTGGTGAAAAAATAATTTAAAAAATCATTCGGGAAATGAATTTACTCCCTGGGTACTTTTTTTGTATACTTTTGACTATACGGGCCGGGTCCGGGATTTTCGGGAAATCGCGGGTTTTTGTTTGCCGGCGATTAAACTTCTTTAATTTAGCGTTTCATCAAAAATGAAAACATTTTTGAAAACTACAAGTCTCGTGCGTTTTAGTGGTGAAAAAATAATTTAAAAAATCATTCGGGAAATCAGTTTACACCCTGGGTACTTTTTTTGGGTTCTTTTGACTATACTGTCCGAGTACGGGATTTACGGGAAATCGCAGGTTTTCGTTTGCCGGCAATTAAACTTCTTTTATTCAGCGTCTCATCAAAAATGAAAACATTTTTGAAAAGTACAAGTCTCATGCATTTTAGTGGTGAAAAAATAATTTAAAAAATCGTTCGGGAAATGAGTTTACTCCCTGGGTACTTTCTTTGTATACTTTTGACTATACAGGCCAAGTAGGGGATTTACGGGAAATCGCGGGTTCTCGTTTGCCGGCGATTAAACTTCTTTTATTCAGCGTCTCATCAAAAATGAAATTAATTTTGAAAAGTACAAGTCTCATGCGTTAGTGGTGAAAAAATAGTTTAAAAAATCATTCGGGAAATCAGTTTACTCCCTGGGTACTTTTTTTGGGTACTTTTGACTAAACTGGCCGAGTACGGGATTTACGGGAAATCGCGGGTTTTCGTTTGCCGGCGATTAAACTTCTTTTATTCAGCGTCTCATCAAAAATGAAAACATTTTTGAAAACTACAAGTCTCATGCATTTTAGTGGTGAAAAAATATTTTAAAAAATCGTTCGGGAAATGAGTTTACTCCCTGGGTACTTTCTTTGTATACTTTTGACTAAACAGGCCGAGTAGGGGATTTACGGGAAATCGCGGGTTTTTGTTTGCCGGCGATTAAACTTCTTTTATTCATCGTCTCATCAAAAATGAAAATATTTTTGAAAACTACAAGTCTCATGCGTTTTAGTGATGAAAAAATAATTTAAAAAATCATTCGGGAAATGAATTTACTCCCTGGGTACTTTCTTTGTATACTTTTGACTATACGGGCCGAGTCCGGGATTTACGGGAAATCGCGGGTTTTCGTTTGCCGGCGATTAAACTTCTTTTATTTAGCGTCTCATCAAAAATGAAAATATTTTTGAAAACTACAAGTCTCGTGCGTTTTAGTGGTGAAAAAATAATTTAAAAAATCATTCGGGAAATCAGTTTACACCCTGGGTACTTTTTTTGGGTACTTTTGACTATACTGTCCGAGTACGGGATTTACGGGAAATCGCAGGTTTTCGTTTGCCGGCAATTAAACTTCTTTTATTCAGCGTCTCATCAAAAATGAAAACATTTTTGAAAAGTACAAGTCTCATGCATTTTAGTGGTGAAAAAATAATTTAAAAAATCGTTCGGGAAATGAGTTTACTCCCTGGGTACTTTCTTTGTATACTTTTGACTAAACAGGCCGAGTAGGGGATTTACGGGATATCGCGGGTTTTCATTTGCCGGCAATTAAACTTCTTTTATTCAGCGTCTCATCAAAAATGAAAACATTTTTGAAAACTACAAGTCTCATGCATTTTAGTGGTGAAAAAATAATTTAAAAAATCGTTCGGGAAATGAATTTACTCGCAGGGTACTTTCTTTGTATACTTTTGACTATACGGCCGAGTCCGGGATTTACGGGAAATCGCGGGTTTTCGTTTGCCGGCGATTAAACTTCTTTAATTTAGCGTTTCATTAAAAATGAAAACATTTTAGGAAACTACAAGTCTCATGCGTTTTAGTGGTGAAAAAATAATTTAAAAAATCATTCGGGAAATCAGTTTACTCCCTGGGTACTTTTTTTGGGTACTTTTGACTATACGGGCCGAGTCCGGGATTTCCGGGAAATCGCGGGTTTTCGTTTGCCGGCGATTAAACTTCTTTAATTTAGCGTTTCATTAAAAATGAAAACATTTTTGAAAACTACAAGTCTCATGCGTTTTAGTGGTGAAAAAATAATTTAAAAAAATCATTCGAGAAATGAATTTACTCCCTGGGTACTTTCTTTGTATACTTTTGACTGTACGGGCCGAGTCCGGGATTTACGGGAAATCGCGGGTTTTCGTTTGCCGGCAATTAAACTTCTTTTATTCAGCGTCTCATCAAAAATGAAAACATTTTGGAAAACTACAAGTCCAATGCGTTTTAGTGGTGAAAAAATAATTTGAAAAATCGTTCTGAAAATGAGTTTACCCACCAGGTACTTTCTTTGTATACATTCGACTATAGGGGCCAAGCCCGGGATTTACAGGAAATCGCGGGTTTTCGTTTGCCGGCGATTAAACTTCTTTTATTCAGCGTCTCATCAAAAATGAAAACATTTTGGAAAACTACAAGTCCAATGCGTTTTAGTGGTGAAAAAATAATTTGAAAAATCGTTCTGAAAATGAGTTTACCCACCAGGTACTTTCTTTGTATACATTCGACTATAGGGGCCAAGCCCGGGATTTACAGGAAATCGCGGGTTTTCGTTTGCCGGCGATTAAACTTCTTTTATTCAGCGTCTCATCAAAAATGAAAACATTTTTGAAAACTTCAAGTCTCGTGCCTTTTAGTGGTGAAAAAATAATTTAAAAAATCATTCGGGAAATGAATTTACTCCCTGGGTACTTTCTTTGTATACTTTTGACTATACGGGCCGAGTCTGAGATTTACGGGAAATCGCGGGTTTTCGTTTGCCGGCGATTAAACTTCTTTTATTTAGCGTCTCATCAAAAATGAAAACATTTTTGAAAACTACAAGTCTCATGCGTTTTAGTGGTGAAAAAATAATTTAAAAAATCATTCGGGAAATCAGTTTACTCCCTGGGTACTTTTTTTGGGTACTTTTGACTACACTGGCCGACTACGGGATTTACGGGAAATCGCGGGTTTTCGTTTGCCGGCGATTAAACTTCTTTTATTCAGCGTCTCATCAAAAATGAAAACATTTTTGAAAACTACAAGTCTCATGCATTTTAGTGGTGAAAAAATAATTTAAAAAATCGTTCGGGAAATGAGTTTACTCCCTGGGTACTTCCTTTGTATACTTTTGACTAAACAGGCCGAGTAGGGGATTTACGGGAAATCGCGGGTTTTTGTTTGCCGGCGATTAAACTTCTTTAATTTAGCGTTTCATTAAAAATGAAAACATTTTTGAAAACTACAAGTCTCATGCGTTTTAGTGGTGAAAAAATAATTTAAAAAAATCATTCGAGAAATGAATTTACTCCCTGGGTACTTTCTTTGTATACTTTTGACTGTACGGGCCGAGTCCGGGATTTACGGGAAATCGCGGGTTTTCGTTTGCCGGCAATTAAACTTCTTTTATTCAGCGTCTTATCAAAAATGAAAACATTTTGGAAAACTACAAGTCCAATGCGTTTTAGTGGTGAAAAAATAATTTGAAAAATCGTTCTGAAAATGAGTTTACCCACCAGGTACTTTCTTTGTATACATTCGACTATAGGGGCCAAGCCCGGGATTTACAGGAAATCGCGGGTTTTCGTTTGCCGGCGATTAAACTTCTTTTATTCAGCGTCTCATCAAAAATGAAAACATTTTGGAAAACTACAAGTCCAATGCGTTTTAGTGGTGAAAAAATAATTTGAAAAATCGTTCTGAAAATGAGTTTACCCACCAGGTACTTTCTTTGTATACATTCGACTATAGGGTCCAAGCCCGGGATTTACAGGAAATCGCGGGTTTTCGTTTGCCGGCGATTAAACTTCTTTTATTCAGCGTCTCATCAAAAATGAAAACATTTTTGAAAACTACAAGTCTCGTGCCTTTTAGTGGTGAAAAAATAATTTAAAAAATCATTCGGGAAATGAATTTACTCCCTGGGTACTTTCTTTGTATACTTTTGACTATACGGGCCGAGTCTGAGATTTACGGGAAATCGCGGGTTTTCGTTTGCCGGCGATTAAACTTCTTTTATTTAGCGTCTCATCAAAAATGAAAACATTTTTGAAAACTACAAGTCTCATGCGTTTTAGTGGTGAAAAAATAATTTAAAAAATCATTCGGGAAATCAGTTTACTCCCTGGGTACTTTTTTTGGGTACTTTTGACTACACTGGCCGACTACGGGATTTACGGGAAATCGCGGGTTTTCGTTTGCCGGCGATTAAACTTCTTTTATTCAGCGTCTCATCAAAAATGAAAACATTTTTGAAAACTACAAGTCTCATGCATTTTAGTGGTGAAAAAATAATTTAAAAAATCGTTCGGGAAATGAGTTTACTCCCTGGGTACTTTCTTTGTATACTTTTGACTAAACAGGCCGAGTAGGGGATTTACGGGAAATCGCGGGTTTTTGTTTGCCGGCGATTAAACTTCTTTTATTCATCGTCTCATCAAAAATGAAAATATTTTTGAAAACTACAAGTCTCATGCGTTTTAGTGGTGAAAAAATAATTTAAAAAATCATTCGGGAAATGAATTTACTCCCTGGGTACTTTTTTTGTATACTTTTGACTATACGGGCCGGGTCCGGGATTTCTGGGAAATCGCGGGTTTTTGTTTGCCGGCGATTAAACTTCTTTAATTTAGCGTTTCATCAAAAATGAAAACATTTTTGAAAACTACAAGTCTCATGCGTTTTAGTGGTGAAAAAATAATTTAAAAAATCATTCGGGAAATGAATTTACTCCCTGGGTACTTTCTTTGTATACTTTTGACTATACGGGCCGAGTCCGGGATTTACGGGAAATCGCGGGTTTTCGTTTGCCGGCGATTAAACTTCTTTTATTTAGCGTCTCATCAAAAATGAAAACATTTTTGAAAACTACAAGTCTCGTGCGTTTTAGTGGTGAAAAAATAATTTAAAAAATCATTCGGGAAATCAGTTTACACCCTGGGTACTTTTTTTGGGTACTTTTGACTATACTGTCCGAGTACGGGATTTACGGGAAATCGCAGGTTTTCGTTTGCCGGCAATTAAACTTCTTTTATTCAGCGTCTCATCAAAAATGAAAACATTTTTGAAAAGTACAAGTCTCATGCATTTTAGTGGTGAAAAAGTAATTTAAAAAATCGTTCGGGAAATGAGTTTACTCCCTGGGTACTTTCTTTGTATACTTTTGACTATACAGGCCGAGTAGGGGATTTACGGGAAATCGCGGGTTCTCGTTTGCCGGCGATTAAACTTCTTTTATTCAGCGTCTCATCAAAAATGAAATTAATTTTAAAAAGTACAAGTCTCATGCGTTTTAGTGGTGAAAAAATAATTTAAAAAATCATTCGGGAAATCAGTTTACTCCCTGGGTACTTTTTTTGGGTACTTTTGACTATACTGGCCGAGTACGGGATTTACGGGATATCGCGGGTTTTCATTTGCCGGCAATTAAACTTCTTTTATTCAGCGTCTCATCAAAAATGAAAACATTTTTGAAAACTACAAGTCTCATGCATTTTAGTGGTGAAAAAATAATTTAAAAAATCGTTCGGGAAATGAATTTACTCGCAGGGTACTTTCTTTGTATACTTTTGACTATACGGCCGAGTCCGGGATTTACGGGAAATCGCGGGTTTTCGTTTGCCGGCGATTAAACTTCTTTAATTTAGCGTTTCATTAAAAATGAAAACATTTTAGGAAACTACAAGTCTCATGCGTTTTAGTGGTGAAAAAATAATTTAAAAAATCATTCGGGAAATCAGTTTACTCCCTGGGTACTTTTTTTGGGTACTTTTGACTATACGGGCCGAGTCCGGGATTTCCGGGAAATCGCGGGTTTTCGTTTGCCGGCGATTAAACTTCTTTAATTTAGCGTTTCATTAAAAATGAAAACATTTTTGAAAACTACAAGTCTCATGCGTTTTAGTGGTGAAAAAATAATTTAAAAAAATCATTCGAGAAATGAATTTACTCCCTGGGTACTTTCTTTGTATACTTTTGACTGTACGGGCCGAGTCCGGGATTTACGGGAAATCGCGGGTTTTCGTTTGCCGGCGATTAAACTTCTTTTATTCAGCGTCTTATCAAAAATGAAAACATTTTTGAAAACTACAAGTCTCATGCGTTTTAGTGGTGAAAAAATAATTTAAAAAAATCATTCGAGAAATGAATTTACTCCCTGGGTACTTTCTTTGTATACTTTTGACTGTACGGGCCGTGTCCGGGATTTACGGGAAATCGCGGGTTTTCGTTTGCCGGCGATTAAACTTCTTTTATTCAGCGTCTTATCAAAAATGAAAACATTTTTGAAAACTACAAGTCTCATGCGTTTTAGAGGTGAAAAAATAATTTGAAAATCGTTCTGAAAATGAGTTTACCCACAAGGTACTTTCTTTGTATACATTCGACTATAGGGGCCAAGCCCGGGATTTACAGGAAATCGCGGGTTTTCGTTTGCCGGCGATTAAACTTCTTTTATTCAGCGTCTCATCAAAAATGAAAACATTTTGGAAAACTACAAGTCCAATGCGTTTTAGTGGTGAAAAAATAATTTGAAAAATCGTTCTGAAAATGAGTTTACCCACCAGGTACTTTCTTTGTATACATTCGACTATAGGGGCCAAGCCCGGGATTTACAGGAAATCGCGGGTTTTCGTTTGCCGGCGATTAAACTTCTTTTATTCAGCGTCTCATCAAAAATGAAAACATTTTGGAAAACTACAAGTCTCATGCGTTTTAGTGGTGAAAAAATAATTTAAAAAACCATTCGGGAAATCAGTTTACTCCCTGGGTACTTTTTTGTGTACTTTTGACTATACGGGCCGAGTACGGGATTTACTGGAAATCGCGGGTTTTCGTTTGCCGGCGATTAAACTTCTTTTATTCAGCGTCTCATCAAAAATGAAAACATTTTTGAAAACTACAAGTCTCATGCGTTTTAGTGGTGAAAAATAATTTAAAAAATCGTTCGGGAAATGAGTTTACTCCCTGGGTACTTTCTTTGTATACTTTTGACTATATGGGCCGAGTACGGGATTTACGGGAAATCGTGGGTTTTCGTTTGCCGGCGATTAAACTTCTTTTATTCAGCGTCTCATCAAAAATGAAAATATTTTTGAAAACTAAAAGTCTCATGCGTTTTAGTGGTGAAAAAATAATTTAAAAAATCATTCGGGAAATCAGTTTACTCCCTGGGTACTTTTTTTGGGTACTTTTGACTATACTGGCCAAGTACGGGATTTACGGGAAATCGCGGGTTTTCGTTTTCCGGCAATTAAACTTATTTTATTCAGCGTCTCATCAAAAATGAAAACATTTTTGAAAACTACAAGTCTCAAGCATTTTAGTGGTGAAAAAATAATTTAAAAAATCGTTCGGGAAATGAGTTTACTCCCTGGGTACTTTCTTTGTATACTTTTGACTATACGGGCCGAGTACGGGATTTACGGAAATCGCGGGTTTTCGTTTGCCGGCAATTAAACTTCTTTTATTCAGCGTCTCATCAAAAATGAAAACATTTTTGAAAACTACAAGTCTCATGCGTTTTAGTGGTGAAAAAATAATTTAAAAATCGTTCGGGAAATGAATTTCCTCGCAGGGTACTTTCTTTGTATACTTTTGACTATACAGGCCGAGTAGGGGATTTACGGGAAATCGCGGGTTGTTGTTTGCCGGCGATTAAACTTCTTTTATTCATCGTCTCATCAAAAATGAAAATATTTTTGAAAACTACAAGTCTCATGCGTTTTAGTGGTGAAAAAATAATTTAAAAAATCATTCGGGAAACGAATTTACTCCCTGGGTACTTTTTTTGTATACTTGTGACTATACGGGCCGAGTACGGGATTTACGGGAAATCGCGGGTTCTCGTTTGCGGCGATTAAACTTCTTTTATTCAGCGTCTCATCAAAAATGAAATTAATTTTGAAAACTACAAGTCTCATGCGTTTTAGTGGTGAAAAAATAATTTAAAAAATCGTTCGGGAATTGAATTTACTCCCTGGGTACTTTCTTTGTATATTTTTGACTATACGGGCCGAGTCCGGGATTTACGGGAGATCGCGGGTTTTCGTTTGCCGGCGATTAAACTTCTTTTATTTAGCGTCTCATCAAAAATGAAAACATTTTTGAAAACTACAAGTCTCATGCGTTTTAGTGGTGAAAAAATAATTTAAAAAATCATTCGGAAAATCAGTTTACTTCCTGGGTACTTTTTTTGTGTACTTTTGACTATACGGGCCGAGTACGGGATTTACGGAAATCGCGGGTTTTCGTTTGCCGGCAATTAAACTTCTTTTATTCAGCGTCTCATCAAAAATGAAAACATTTTTGAAAACTACAAGTCTCATGCGTTTTAGTGGTGAAAAAATAATTTAAAAATCGTTCGGGAAATAAATTTCCTCGCAGGGTACTTTCTTTGTATACTTTTGACTATACGGGCCGAGTCCGGGATTTACGGGAAATCGCGGGTTTTCGTTTGCCGGCGATTAAACTTCTTTAATTTAGCGTTTCATCAAAAATAAAAACATTTTTGAAAACTACAAGTCTCATGCGTTTTAGTGGTGAAAAAATAATTTAAAAAATCGTTCGGGAATTGAATTTACTCCCTGGGTACTTTCTTTGTATATTTTTGACTATACGGGCCGAGTCCCGGATTTACGGGAAATTGCGGGTTTTCGTTTGCCGGCGATTAAACTTCTTTTATTTAGCGTCTCATCAAAAATGAAAACATTTTTGAAAACTACAAGTCTCATGCGTTTTAGTGGTGAAAAAATAATTTAAAAAATCATTCGGGAAACGAATTTACTCCCTGGGTACTTTTTTTGTATACTTGCGACTATAGGGGCCAAGCCCGGGATTTACAGGAAATCGCGGGTTTTCGTTTGCCGGCGATTAAACTTCTTTTATTCAGCGTCTCATCAAAAATGAAAACATTTTGGAAAACTACAAGTCTCATGCGTTTTAGTGGTGAAAAAATAATTTAAAAAACCATTCGGGAAATCAGTTTACTCCCTGGGTACTTTTTTGTGTACTTTTGACTATACGGGCCGAGTACGGGATTTACTGGAAATCGCGGGTTTTCGTTTGCCGGCGATTAAACTTCTTTTATTCAGCGTCTCATCAAAAATGAAAACATTTTTGAAAACTACAAGTCTCATGCGTTTTAGTGGTGAAAAATAATTTAAAAAATCGTTCGGGAAATGAGTTTACTCCCTGGGTACTTTCTTTGTATACTTTTGACTATATGGGCCGAGTACGGGATTTACGGGAAATCGTGGGTTTTCGTTTGCCGGCGATTAAACTTCTTTTATTCAGCGTCTCATCAAAAATGAAAATATTTTTGAAAACTAAAAGTCTCATGCGTTTTAGTGGTGAAAAAATAATTTAAAAAATCATTCGGGAAATCAGTTTACTCCCTGGGTACTTTTTTTGGGTACTTTTGACTATACTGGCCAAGTACGGGATTTACGGGAAATCGCGGGTTTTCGTTTTCCGGCAATTAAACTTATTTTATTCAGCGTCTCATCAAAAATGAAAACATTTTTGAAAACTACAAGTCTCAAGCATTTTAGTGGTGAAAAAATAATTTAAAAAATCGTTCGGGAAATGAGTTTACTCCCTGGGTACTTTCTTTGTATACTTTTGACTATACGGGCCGAGTACGGGATTTACGGAAATCGCGGGTTTTCGTTTGCCGGCAATTAAACTTCTTTTATTCAGCGTCTCATCAAAAATGAAAACATTTTTGAAAACTACAAGTCTCATGCGTTTTAGTGGTGAAAAAATAATTTAAAAATCGTTCGGGAAATGAATTTCCTCGCAGGGTACTTTCTTTGTATACTTTTGACTATACAGGCCGAGTAGGGGATTTACGGGAAATCGCGGGTTGTTGTTTGCCGGCGATTAAACTTCTTTTATTCATCGTCTCATCAAAAATGAAAATATTTTTGAAAACTACAAGTCTCATGCGTTTTAGTGGTGAAAAAATAATTTAAAAAATCATTCGGGAAACGAATTTACTCCCTGGGTACTTTTTTTGTATACTTGTGACTATACGGGCCGAGTACGGGATTTACGGGAAATCGCGGGTTCTCGTTTGCGGCGATTAAACTTCTTTTATTCAGCGTCTCATCAAAAATGAAATTAATTTTGAAAACTACAAGTCTCATGCGTTTTAGTGGTGAAAAAATAATTTAAAAAATCATTCGGGAAACGAATTTACTCCCTGGGTACTTTTTTTGTATACTTGTGACTATACGGGCCGAGTACGGGATTTACGGGAAATCGCGGGTTGTCGTTTGCGGCGATTAAACTTCTTTTATTTAGCGTCTCATCAAAAATGAAATTAATTTTGAAAACTACAAGTCTCATGCGTTTTAGTGGTGAAAAAATAATTTAAAAAATCGTTCGGGAATTGAATTTACTCCCTGGGTACTTTCTTTGTATATTTTTGACTATACGGGCCGAGTCCGGGATTTACGGGAAATCGCGGGTTTTCGTTTGCCGGCGATTAAACTTCTTTTATTTAGCGTCTCATCAAAAATGAAAACATTTTTGAAAACTACAAGTCTCATGCGTTTTAGTGGTGAAAAAATAATTTAAAAAATCATTCGGAAAATCAGTTTACTTCCTGGGTACTTTTTTTGTGTACTTTTGACTATACGGGCCGAGTACGGGATTTACGGAAATCGCGGGTTTTCGTTTGCCGGCAATTAAACTTCTTTTATTCAGCGTCTCATCAAAAATGAAAACATTTTTGAAAACTACAAGTCTCATGCGTTTTAGTGGTGAAAAAATAATTTAAAAATCGTTCGGGAAATGAATTTCCTCGCAGGGTACTTTCTTTGTATACTTTTGACTATACAGGCCGAGTAGGGGATTTACGGGAAATCGCGGGTTGTTGTTTGCCGGCGATTAAACTTCTTTTATTCATCGTCTCATCAAAAATGAAAATATTTTTGAAAACTACAAGTCTCATGCGTTTTAGTGGTGAAAAAATAATTTAAAAAATCATTCGGGAAACGAATTTACTCCCTGGGTACTTTTTTTGTATACTTGTGACTATACGGGCCGAGTACGGGATTTACGGGAAATCGCGGGTTCTCGTTTGCGGCGATTAAACTTCTTTTATTCAGCGTCTCATCAAAAATGAAATTAATTTTGAAAACTACAAGTCTCATGCGTTTTAGTGGTGAAAAAATAATTTAAAAAATCGTTCGGGAATTGAATTTACTCCCTGGGTACTTTCTTTGTATATTTTTGACTATACGGGCCGAGTCCGGGATTTACGGGAAATCGCGGGTTTTCGTTTGCCGGCGATTAAACTTCTTTTATTTAGCGTCTCATCAAAAATGAAAACATTTTTGAAAACTACAAGTCTCATGCGTTTTAGTGGTGAAAAAATAATTTAAAAAATCATTCGGAAAATCAGTTTACTTCCTGGGTACTTTTTTTGTGTACTTTTGACTATACGGGCCGAGTACGGGATTTACGGAAATCGCGGGTTTTCGTTTGCCGGCAATTAAACTTCTTTTATTCAGCGTCTCATCAAAAATGAAAACATTTTTGAAAACTACAAGTCTCATGCGTTTTAGTGGTGAAAAAATAATTTAAAAATCGTTCGGGAAATAAATTTCCTCGCAGGGTACTTTCTTTGTATACTTTTGACTATACGGGCCGAGTCCGGGATTTACGGGAAATCGCGGGTTTTCGTTTGCCGGCGATTAAACTTCTTTAATTTAGCGTTTCATCAAAAATAAAAACATTTTTGAAAACTACAAGTCTCATGCGTTTTAGTGGTGAAAAAATAATTTAAAAAATCGTTCGGGAATTGAATTTACTCCCTGGGTACTTTCTTTGTATATTTTTGACTATACGGGCCGAGTCCCGGATTTACGGGAAATTGCGGGTTTTCGTTTGCCGGCGATTAAACTTCTTTTATTTAGCGTCTCATCAAAAATGAAAACATTTTTGAAAACTACAAGTCTCATGCGTTTTAGTGGTGAAAAAATAATTTAAAAAATCATTCGGGAAATCAGTTTACTTCCTGGGTACTTTTTTTGTGTACTTTTGACTATACGGGCCGAGTACGGGATTTACTGGAAATCGCGGGTTTTCGTTTGCCGGCGATTAAACTTCTTTTATTCAGCGTCTCAGCAAAAATGAAAACATTTTTGAAAACTACAAGTCTCATGCGTTTTAGTGGTGATAAATAATTTAAAAAATCATTCGGGAAATGAATTTACTCCCTGGGTACTTTTTTTGTATACTTGTGACTATACGGGCCGAGTACAGGATTTACGGGAAATCGCGGGTTCTCGTTTGCCGGCGATTAAACTTCTTTTATTCAGCGTCTCATCAAAAATGAAATAAATTTTGGTGAAAAAATAATTTAAAAAATCATTCGGGAAATCAGTTTACTCCCTGGGTACTTTTTATGGGTACTTTTGACTATACTGGCCGAGTACGGGATTTACGGGAAATCGCGGGTTTTCGTTTGCCGACAATTAAACTTCTTTTATTCAGCGTCTCATCAAAAATGAAAACATTTTTGAAAACTAAAAGTCTCATGCATTTTAGTGGTGAAAAAATAATTTAAAAAATCGTTCGGGAAATGAATTTACTCGCAGGGTACTTTCTTTGTATACTTTTGACTATACGGGCCGAGTCCGGGATTTACGGGAAATCGCGGGTTTTCGTTTGCCGGCGATTAAACTTCTTTAATTTAGCGTTTCATCAAAAATAAAAACATTTTTGAAAACTACAAGTCTCATGCGTTTTAGTGGTGAAAAAATAATTTAAAGAATCGTTCGGGAATTGAATTTACTCCCTGGGTACTTTTTTGTGTACTTTTGACTATACGGGCCGAGTACGGGATTTACTGGAAATCGCGGGTTTTCGTTTGCCGGCGATTAAACTTCTTTTATTCAGCGTCTCATCAAAAATGAAAACATTTTTGAAAACTACAAGTCTCATGCGTTTTAGTGGTGAAAAATAATTTAAAAAATCGTTCGGGAAATGAGTTTACTCCCTGGGTACTTTCTTTGTATACTTTTGACTATATGGGCCGAGTACGGGATTTACGGGAAATCGTGGGTTTTCGTTTGCCGGCGATTAAACTTCTTTTATTCAGCGTCTCATCAAAAATGAAAATATTTTTGAAAACTACAAGTCTCATGCGTTTTAGTGGTAAAAAAATAATTTAAAAAATCATTCGGGAAATCAGTTTACTCCCTGGGTACTTTTTTTGGGTACTTTTGACTATACTGGCCGAGTACGGGATTTACGGGAAATCGCGGGTTTTCGTTTGCCGGCAATTAAACTTATTTTATTCAGCGTCTTATCAAAAATAAAAACATTTTTGAAAACTACAAGTCTCGTGCGTTTTAGTGGTGAAAAAATAATTTAAAAAATCGTTCGGGAATTGAATTTACTCCCTGGGTACTTTCTTTGTATATTTTTGACTATACGGGCCGAGTCCGGGATTTACGGGAAATCGCGGGTTTTCGTTTGCCGGCGATTAAACTTCTTTTATTTAGCGTCTCATCAAAAATGAAAACATTTTTGAAAACTACAAGTATCATGCGTTTTAGTGGTGAAAAAATAATTTAAGAAATCATTCGGGAAATCAGTTTACTCCCTGGGTACTTTTTTGTGTACTTTTGACTATACGGGCCGAGTACGGGATTTACTGGAAATCGCGGGTTTTCGTTTGCCGGCGATTAAACTTCTTTTATTCAGCGTCTCATCAAAAATGAAAACATTTTTGAAAACTACAAGTCTCATGCGTTTTAGTTGTGAAAAATAATTTAAAAAATCGTTCGGGAAATGAGTTTACTCCCTGGGTACTTTCTTTGTATATTTTTGACTATATGGGCCGAGTATGGGATTTACGGGAAATCGTGGGTTTTCGTTTGCCGGCGATTAAACTTTTTTTATTCAGCGTCTCATCAAAAATGAAAATATTTTTGAAAACTACAAGTCTCATGCGTTTTAGTGGTAAAAAAATAATTTAAAAAATCATTCGGGAAATCAGTTTACTCCCTGGGTACTTTTTTTGGGTACTTTTGACTATACTGGCCGAGTACGGGATTTACGGGAAATCGCGGGTTTTCGTTTGCCGGCAATTAAACTTATTTTATTCAGCGTCTTATCAAAAATGAAAACATTTTTGAAAACTAAAAGTCTCATGCATTTTAGTGGTGAAAAAATAATTTAAAAAATCGTTCGGGAAATGAATTTACTCGCAGGGTACTTTCTTTGTATACTTTTGACTATACGGGCCGAGTCCGGGATTTACGGGAAATCGTGGGTTTTCGTTTGCCGGCGATTAAACTTCTTTCATTTAGCGTCTCATCAAGAATGAAAACATTTTTGAAAACTACAAGTCTCATGCGTTTTAGTGGTGAAAAAATAATTTAAAAAATCATTCGGGAAATCAGTTTATTTCCTGGGTACTTTTTTTGTGTACTTTTGACTATACGGGCCGAGTACGGGATTTACGGAAATCGCGGGTTTTCGTTTGCCGGCAATTAAACTTCTTTTATTCAGCGTCTCATCAAAAATGAAAACATTTTTGAAAACTACAAGTCTCATGCGTTTTAGTGGTGAAAAAATAATTTAAAAAATCATTCGGGAAATGAATTTACTCCCTGGGTACTTTCTTTGTATACTTTTGACTATACGGGCCGAGTACAGGATTTACAGGAAATCGCGGGTTTTCGTTTGCCGGCGATTAAACTTCTTTAATTTAGCATTTCATCAAAAAATAAAAACATTTGTGAAAACTACAAGTCTCATGCGTTTTAGTGGTGAAAAAATAATTTAAAAAATCGTTCAAGAAATGAGTTTACTCCCTGGGTACTTTCTTTGTATACTTTTGACTATACGGGCCGAGTCCGGGATTTCCGGGAAATCGCGGGTTTTCGTTTGCCGGAGATTAAACTTCTTTAATTTAGCGTTTCATCAAAAATGAAAACATTTTTGAAAACTACAAGTCTCATGCGTTTTAGTGGTGAAAACATAATTTAAAAAATCGTTCGGGAAATGAATTTACTCCCTGGGTACTTTCTTTGTATACTTTTGACTATACGGGCCGAGTCCGGGATTTACGAGAAATCGCGGGTTTTCGTTTGCCGGCGATTAAACTTCTTTTTTTTAGCGTCTCATCAAAAATGAAAACATTTTTGAAAACTACAAGTCTCATGCGTTTTAGTGGTGAAAAAATAATTTAAAAAATCATTCGGGAATTCAGTTTACTCCCTGGGTACTTTTTTTGGGTACTTTTGACTATACTGGCCGAGTACGGGATTTACGGGAAATCGCGGGTTTTCGTTTGCCGGCAATTAAACTTCTTTTATTCAGCGTCTCATCAAAAATGAAAACATTTTTAAAAACTACAAGTCTCATGCATTTTAGTGGTGAAAAAATAATTTAAAAAATCGTTCGGGAAATGAGTTTACTCCCTGGGTACATTCTTTGTATACTTTTGACTATACAGGCCGAGTAGGGGATTTACGGAAATCGCGGGTTTTTGTTTGCCGTCGATTAAACTTCTTTTATTCATCGTCTCACCAAAAATGAAAATATTTTTAAAAACTACAAGTCTCATGCGTTTTAGTGGTGAAAAAATAATTTAAAAAATCATTCGGGAAATGAATTTACTCCCTGGGTACTTTTTTTGTATACTTTTGACTATACAGGCCGAGTACGGGATTTACGGGAAATCGCGTGTTCTCGTTTGCCGGCGATTAAACTGCTTTTATTCAGCGTCTCATCAAAAATGAAATTAATTTTGAAAACTACAAGTCTCATGCGTTTTAGTGGTGAAAAAATAATTTAAAAAATCGTTCGGGAAATGAATTTACTCGCAGGGTACTTTCTTTGTATACTTTTGACTATACGGGTCGAGTCCGGGTTTTACGGGAAAACGCGGGTTTTCGTTTGCCGGCGATTAAACTTCTTTAATTTAGCGTTTCATCAAAAATGAAAACATTTTTGAAAACTACAAGTCTCATGCGTTTTAGTGGTGAAAACATAATTTAAAAAATCGTTCGGGAAATGAATTAACTCCCTGGGTACTTTCTTTGTATACTTTTGACTATACTGGCCGAGTCCGGGATTTACGGGAAATCGCGGGTTTTCGTTTGCCGGCGATTAAACTTCTTTTTTTTAGCGTCTCATCAAAAATGAAAACATTTTTGAAAACTACAAGTCTCATGCGTTTTAGTGGTGAAAAAATAATTTAAAAAATCATTCGGGAAATCAGTTTACTCCCTGGGTACTTTTTTTGGGTACTTTTGACTATACTGGCCGAGTACGGGATTTACGGGAAATCGCGGGTTTTCGCTTGCCGGCAATTAAACTTCTTTTATTCAGCGTCTCATCAAAAATGAAAACATTTTTGAAAACTACAAGTCTCATGCATTTTAGTGGTGAAAAAATAATTTAAAAAATCGTTCGGGAAATGAGTTTACTCCCTGGGTACTTTCTTTGTATACTTTTGACTATACAGGCCGAGTAGGGGATTTACGGGAAATCGCGGGTTTTTGTTTGCCGTCGATTAAACTTCTTTTATTCATCGTCTCATCAAAAATGAAAATATTTTTGAAAACTACAAGTCTCATGCGTTTTAGTGGTGAAAAAATAATTTAAAAAATCATTCGGGAAATGAATTTACTCCCTGGGTACTTTTTTTGTATATTTTTGACTATACGGGCCGAGTCCGGGATTTACGGGAAATCGCGGGTTTTCGTTTGCCGGCGATTAAACTTCTTTTATTTAGCGTCTCATCAAAAATGAAAACATGTTTGAAAACTACAAGTCTCATGCGTTTTACTGGTGAAAAAATAATTTAAAAAATCATTCGGGAAATCAGTTTACTTCCTGGGTACTTTCTTTGTATACTTTTGACTATACTGGCCGAGTCCGGGATTTACGGGAAATCGCGGGTTTTCGTTTGCCGGCGATTAAACTTCTTTTTTTTAGCGTCTCATCAAAAATGAAAACATTTTTGAAAACTACAAGTCTCATGCGTTTTAGTGGTGAAAAAATAATTTAAAAAATCATTCGGGAAATCAGTTTACTCCCTGGGTACTTTTTTTGGGTACTTTTGACTATACTGGCCGAGTACGGGATTTACGGGAAATCGCGGGTTTTCGTTTGCCGGCAATTAAACTTCTTTTATTCAGCGTCTCATCAAAAATGAAAACATTTTTGAAAACTACAAGTCTCATGCATTTTAGTGGTGAAAAAATAATTTAAAAAATCGTTCGGGAAATGAGTTTACTCCCTGGGTACTTTCTTTGTATACTTTTGACTATACAGGCCGAGTAGGGGATTTACGGGAAATCGCGGGTTTTTGTTTGCCGTCGATTAAACTTCTTTTATTCATCGTCTCATCAAAAATGAAAATATTTTTGAAAACTACAAGTCTCATGCGTTTTAGTGGTGAAAAAATAATTTAAAAAATCATTCGGGAAATGAATTTACTCCCTGGGTACTTTTTTTGTATACTTTTGACTATACAGGCCGAGTACGGGATTTACGGGAAATCGCGGGTTTTCGTTTGCCGGCGATTAAACTTCTTTTTTTTAGCGTCTCATCAAAAATGAAAACATTTTTGAAAACTACAAGTCTCATGCGTTTTAGTGGTGAAAAAATAATTTAAAAAATCATTCGGGAAATCAGTTTACTCCCTGGGTACTTTTTTTGGGTACTTTTGACTATACTGGCCGAGTACGGGATTTACGGGAAATCGCGGGTTTTCGCTTGCCGGCAATTAAACTTCTTTTATTCAGCGTCTCATCAAAAATGAAAACATTTTTGAAAACTACAAGTCTCATGCATTTTAGTGGTGAAAAAATAATTTAAAAAATCGTTCGGGAAATGAGTTTACTCCCTGGGTACTTTCTTTGTATACTTTTGACTATACAGGCCGAGTAGGGGATTTACGGGAAATCGCGGGTTTTTGTTTGCCGTCGATTAAACTTCTTTTATTCATCGTCTCATCAAAAATGAAAATATTTTTGAAAACTACAAGTCTCATGCGTTTTAGTGGTGAAAAAATAATTTAAAAAATCATTCGGGAAATGAATTTACTCCCTGGGTACTTTTTTTGTATACTTTTGACTATACAGGCCGAGTACGGGATTTACGGGAAATCGCGGGTTCTCGTTTGCCGGCGATTAAACTTCTTTTATTCAGCGTCTCATCAAAAATGAAATTAATTTTGAAAACTACAAGTCTCATGCGTTTTAGTGGTGAAAAAATAATTTAAAAAATCATTCGGGAAATCAATTTACTCCCTGGGTACTTTTTTGGGTACTTTTGACTATACTGGCCGAGTACGGGATTTACGGGAAATCGCGAGTTTTCGTTTGCCGGCAATTAAACTTCTTTTTTTCAGCGTTTCATCAAAAATGAAAATATTTTTGAAAACTACAAGTCTCATGCATTTTAGTGGTGAAAAAATAATTTAAAAAATCGTTCGGGAAATGAATTTACTCGCAGGGTACTTTCTTTGTATACCTTTGACTATACGGGTCGAGTCCGGGTTTTACGGGAAAACGGGGGTTTTCGTTTGCCGGCGATTAAACTTCTTTAATTTAGCGTTTCATCAAAAATGAAAACATTTTTGAAAACTACAAGTATCATGCGTTTTAGTGGTGAAAAAATAATTTATAAAATCGTTCGGGAATTGAATTTACTCCCTGGGTACTTTCTTTGTATATTTTTGACTATACGGGCCGAGTCCGGGATTTACGGGAAATCGCGGGTTTTCGTTTGCCGGCGATTAAACTTCTTTTATTTAGCGTCTCATCAAAAATGAAAACATGTTTGAAAACTACAAGTCTCATGCGTTTTACTGGTGAAAAAATAATTTAAAAAATCATTCGGGAAATCAGTTTACTTCCTGGGTACTTTCTTTGTATACTTTTGACTATACTGGCCGAGTCCGGGATTTACGGGAAATCGCGGGTTTTCGTTTGCCGGCGATTAAACTTCTTTTTTTTAGCGTCTCATCAAAAATGAAAACATTTTTGAAAACTACAAGTCTCATGCGTTTTAGTGGTGAAAAAATAATTTAAAAAATCATTCGGGAAATCAGTTTACTCCCTGGGTACTTTTTTTGGGTACTTTTGACTATACTGGCCGAGTACGGGATTTACGGGAAATCGCGGGTTTTCGTTTGCCGGCAATTAAACTTCTTTTATTCAGCGTCTCATCAAAAATGAAAACATTTTTGAAAACTACAAGTCTCATGCATTTTAGTGGTGAAAAAATAATTTAAAAAATCGTTCGGGAAATGAGTTTACTCCCTGGGTACTTTCTTTGTATACTTTTGACTATACAGGCCGAGTAGGGGATTTACGG
Source organism: Hydractinia symbiolongicarpus (assembly GCF_029227915.1). Classification (NCBI taxonomy): domain Eukaryota; kingdom Metazoa; phylum Cnidaria; class Hydrozoa; order Anthoathecata; family Hydractiniidae; genus Hydractinia; species Hydractinia symbiolongicarpus. The sequence goes on from NC_079886.1 coordinate 1,626,263, forward strand.
GAAATCGCGGGTTTTTGTTTGCCGTCGATTAAACTTCTTTTATTCATCGTCTCATCAAAAATGAAAATATTTTTGAAAACTACAAGTCTCATGCGTTTTAGTGGTGAAAAAATAATTTAAAAAATCATTCGGGAAATGAATTTACTCCCTGGGTACTTTTTTTGTATACTTTTGACTATACAGGCCGAGTACGGGATTTACGGGAAATCGCGGGTTCTCGTTTGCCGGCGATTAAACTTCTTTTATTCAGCGTCTCATCAAAAATGAAATTAATTTTGAAAACTACAAGTCTCATGCGTTTTAGTGGTGAAAAAATAATTTAAAAAATCATTCGGGAAATCAATTTACTCCCTGGGTACTTTTTTTGGGTACTTTTGACTATACTGGCCGAGTACGGGATTTACGGGAAATCGCGGGTTTTCGTTTGCCGGCAATTAAACTTCTTTTTTTCAGCGTCTCATCAAAAATGAAAACATTGTTGAAAACTACAAGTCTCATGCATTTTAGTGGTGAAAAAATAATTTAAAAAATCGTTCGGGAAATGAATTTACTCGCAGGGTACTTTCTTTGTATACTTTTGACTATACGGGTCGAGTCCGGGTTTTACGGGAAAACGGGGGTTTTCGTTTGCCGGCGATTAAACTTCTTTAATTTAGCGTTTCATCAAAAATGAAAACATTTTTGAAAACTACAAGTCTTATGCGTTTTAGTGGTGAAAAAATAATTTAAAAAATCGTTCAAGAAATGAGTTTACTCCCTGGGTACTTTCTTTGTATACTTTTGACTATACGGGCCGAGTCCGGGATTTCCGGGAAATCGCGGGTTTTCGTTTGCCGGAGATTAAACTTCTATTATTTAGCGTTTCATCAAAAATGAAAACATTTTTGAAAACTACAAGTCTCATGCATTTTAGTGGTGAAAAAATAATTTAAAAAATCGTTCGGGAAATGAATTTACTCGCAGGGTACTTTCTTTGTATACTTTTGACTATACGGGTCGAGTCCGGGTTTTACGGGAAAACGGGGGTTTTAGTTTGCCGGCGATTAAACTTCTTTAATTTAGCGTTTCATCAAAAATGAAAACATTTTTGAAAACTACAAGTCTTATGCGTTTTAGTGGTGAAAAAATAATTTAAAAAATCGTTCAAGAAATGAGTTTACTCCCTGGGTACTTTCTTTGTATACTTTTGACTATACGGGCCGAGTCCGGGATTTCCGGGAAATCGCGGGTTTTCGTTTGCCGGAGATTAAACTTCTTTAATTTAGCGTTTCATCAAAAATGAAAACATTTTTGAAAACTACAAGTCTCATGCGTTTTAGTGGTGAAAACATAATTTAAAAAATCGTTCGGGAAATGAATTTACTCCCTGGGTACTTTCTTTGTATACTTTTGACTATACGGGCCGAGTCCGGGATTTACGGGAAATAGCAGGTTTTCGTTTGCCGGCAATTAAACTTCTTTTTTTCAGCGTCTCATCAAAAATGAAAATATTTTTGAAAACTACAAGTCTCATGCATTTTAGTGGTGAAAAAATAATTTAAAAAATCGTTCGGGAAATGAATTTACTCGCAGGGTACTTTCTTTGTATACCTTTGACTATACGGGTCGAGTCCGGGTTTTACGGGAAAACGGGGGTTTTCGTTTGCCGGCGATTAAACTTCTTTAATTTAGCGTTTCATCAAAAATGAAAACATTTTTGAAAACTACAAGTCTCATGCGTTTTAGTGGTGAAAAAATAATTTATAAAATCGTTCGGGAATTGAATTTACTCCCTGGGTACTTTCTTTGTATATTTTTGACTATACGGGCCGAGTCCGGGATTTACGGGAAATCGCGGGTTTTCGTTTGCCGGCGATTAAACTTCTTTTATTTAGCGTCTCATCAAAAATGAAAACATGTTTGAAAACTACAAGTCTCATGCGTTTTACTGGTGAAAAAATAATTTAAAAAATCATTCGGGAAATCAGTTTACTTCCTGGGTACTTTCTTTGTATACTTTTGACTATACTGACCGAGTCCGGGATTTACGGGAAATCGCGGGTTTTCGTTTGCCGGCGATTAAACTTCTTTTTTTAGCGTCTCATCAAAAATGAAAACATTTTTGAAAACTACAAGTCTCATGCGTTTTAGTGGTGAAAAAATAATTTAAAAAATCATTCGGGAAATCAGTTTACTCCCTGGGTACTTTTTTTGGGTACTTTTGACTATACTGGCCGAGTACGGGATTTACGGGAAATCGCGGGTTTTCGTTTGCCGGCAATTAAACTTCTTTTATTCAGCGTCTCATCAAAAATGAAAACATGTTTGAAAACTACAAGTCTCATGCATTTTAGTGGTGAAAAAATAATTTAAAAAATCGTTCGGGAAATGAGTTTACTCCCTGGGTACTTTCTTTGTATACTTTTGACTATACAGGCCGAGTAGGGGATTTACGGGAAATCGCGGGTTTTTGTTTGCCGTCGATTAAACTTCTTTTATTCATCGTCTCATCAAAAATGAAAATATTTTTGAAAACTACAAGTCTCATGCGTTTTAGTGGTGAAAAAATAATTTAAAAAATCATTCGGGAAATGAATTTACTCCCTGGGTACTTTTTTTGTATACTTTTGACTATACAGGCCGAGTACGGGATTTACGGGAAATCGCGGGTTCTCGTTTGCCGGCGATTAAACTTCTTTTATTCAGCGTCTCATCAAAAATGAAATTAATTTTGAAAACTACAAGTCTCATGCGTTTTAGTGGTGAAAAAATAATTTAAAAAATCATTCGGGAAATCAATTTACTCCCTGGGTACTTTTTTTGGGTACTTTTGACTATACTGGCCGAGTACGGGATTTACGGGAAATCGCGGGTTTTCGTTTGCCGGCAATTAAACTTCTTTTTTTCAGCGTCTCATCAAAAATGAAAACATTGTTGAAAACTACAAGTCTCATGCATTTTAGTGGTGAAAAAATAATTTAAAAAATCGTTCGGGAAATGAATTTACTCGCAGGGTACTTTCTTTGTATACTTTTGACTATACGGGTCGAGTCCGGGTTTTACGGGAAAACGGGGGTTTTCGTTTGCCGGCGATTAAACTTCTTTAATTTAGCGTTTCATCAAAAATGAAAACATTTTTGAAAACTACAAGTCTTATGCGTTTTAGTGGTGAAAAAATAATTTAAAAAATCGTTCAAGAAATGAGTTTACTCCCTTGGTACTTTCTTTGTATACTTTTGACTATACGGGCCGAGTCCGGGATTTCCGGGAAATCGCGGGTTTTCGTTTGCCGGAGATTAAACTTCTTTAATTTAGCGTTTCATCAAAAATGAAAACATTTTTGAAAACTACAAGTCTCATGCGTTTTAGTGGTGAAAACATAATTTAAAAAATCGTTCGGGAAATGAATTTACTCCCTGGGTACTTTCTTTGTATACTTTTGACTATACGGGCCGAGTCCGGGATTTACGGGAAATCGCGGGTTTTCGTTTGCCGGCGATTAAACTTCTTTTTTTTAGCGTCTCATCAAAAATGAAAACATTTTTGAAAACTACAAGTCTCATGCGTTTTAGTGGTGAAAAAATAATTTAAAAAATCATTCGGGAATTCAGTTTACTCCCTGGGTACTTTTTTTGGGTACTTTTGACTATACTGGCCGAGTACGGGATTTACGGGAAATCGCGGGTTTTCGTTTGCCGGCAATTAAACTTCTTTTATTCAGCGTCTCATCAAAAATGAAAACATTTTTAAAAACTACAAGTCTCATGCATTTTAGTGGTGAAAAAATAATTTAAAAAATCGTTCGGGAAATGAGTTTACTCCCTGGGTACTTTCTTTGTATACTTTTGACTATACAGGCCGAGTAGGGGATTTACGGAAATCGCGGGTTTTTGTTTGCCGTCGATTAAACTTCTTTTAATCATCGTCTCACCAAAAATGAAAATATTTTTGAAAACTACAAGTCTCATGCGTTTTAGTGGTGAAAAAATAATTTAAAAAATCATTCGGGAAATGAATTTACTCCCTGGGTACTTTTTTTGTATACTTTTGACTATACAGGCCGAGTACGGGATTTACGGGAAATCGCGTGTTCTCGTTTGCCGGCGATTAAACTTCTTTTATTCAGCGTCTCATCAAAAATGAAATTAATTTTAAAAACTACAAGTCTCATGCGTTTTAGTGGTGAAAAAATAATTTAAAAAATCGTTCGGGAAATGAATTTACTCGCAGGGTACTTTCTTTGTATACTTTTGACTTTACGGGTCGAGTCCGGGTTTTACGGGAAAACGCGGGTTTTCGTTTGCCGGCGATTAAACTTCTTTAATTTAGCGTTTCATCAAAAATGAAAACATTTTTGAAAACTACAAGTCTCATGCGTTTTAGTGGTGAAAACATAATTTAAAAAATCGTTCGGGAAATGAATTTACTCCCTGGGTACTTTCTTTGTATACTTTTGACTATACTGGCCGAGTCCGGGATTTACGGGAAATCGCGGGTTTTCGTTTGCCGGCGATTAAATTTCTTTAATTTAGCGTTTCATCAAAAATGAAAACATTTTTGAAAACTACAAGTCTCATGCGTTTTAGTGGTGAAAAAATAATTTAAAAAATCATTCGGGAAATCAGTTTACTCCCTGGGTACTTTTTTTGGGTACTTTTGACTATACTGGCCGAGTACGGGATTTACGGGAAATCGCGGGTTTTCGTTTGCCGGCAATTAAACTTCTTTTATTCAGCGTCTCATCAAAAATGAAAACATTTTTGAAAACTACAAGTCTCATGCATTTTAGTGGTGAAAAAATAATTTAAAAAATCGTTCGGGAAATGAGTTTACTCCCTGGGTACTTTCTTTTTATACTTTTGACTATACAGGCCGAGTAGGGGATTGACGGGAAATCGCGGGTTTTTGTTTGCCGTCGATTAAACTTCTTTTATTCATCGTCTCATCAAAAATGAAAATATTTTTGAAAACTACAAGTCTCATGCGTTTTAGTGGTGAAAAAATAATTTAAAAAATCATTCGGGAAATGAATTTACTCCCTGGGTACTTTTTTTGTATACTTTTGACTATACAGGCCGAGTACGGGATTTACGGGAAGTCGCGGGTTCTCGTTTGCCGGCGATTAAACTTCTTTTATTCAGCGTCTCATCAAAAATGAAATTAATTTTGAAAACTACAAGTCTCATGCGTTTTAGTGGTGAAAAAATAATTTAAAAAATCATTCGGGAAATCAATTTACTCCCTGGGTACTTTTTTTGGGTACTTTTGACTATACTGGCCGAGTACGGGATTTACGGGAAATCGCGGGTTTTCGTTTGCCGGCAATTAAACTTCTTTTTTTCAGCGTCTCATCAAAAATGAAAATATTTTTGAAAACTACAAGTCTCATGCATTTTAGTGGTGAAAAAATAATTTAAAAAATCGTTCGGGAAATGAATTTACTCGCAGGGTACTTTCTTTGTATACCTTTGACTATACGGGTCGAGTCCGGGTTTTACGGGAAAACGGGGGTTTTCGTTTGCCGGCGATTAAACTTCTTTAATTTAGCGTTTCATCAAAAATGAAAACATTTTTGAAAACTACAAGTCTCATGCGTTTTAGTGGTGAAAAAATAATTTATAAAATCGTTCGGGAATTGAATTTACTCCCTGGGTACTTTCTTTGTATATTTTTGACTATACGGGCCGAGTCCGGGATTTACGGGAAATCGCGGGTTTTCGTTTGCCGGCGATTAAACTTCTTTTATTTAGCGTCTCATCAAAAATGAAAACATGTTTGAAAACTACAAGTCTCATGCGTTTTACTGGTGAAAAAATAATTTAAAAAATCATTCGGGAAATCAGTTTACTTCCTGGGTACTTTCTTTGTATACTTTTGACTATACTGGCCGAGTCCGGGATTTACGGGAAATCGCGGGTTTTCGTTTGCCGGCGATTAAACTTCTTTTTTTTAGCGTCACATCAAAAATGAAAACATTTTTGAAAACTACAAGTCTCATGCGTTTTAGTGGTGAAAAAATAATTTAAAAAATCATTCGGGAAATCAGTTTACTCCCTGGGTACTTTTTTTTGGGTACTTTTGACTATACTGGCCGAGTACGGGATTTACGGGAAATCGCGGGTTTTCGTTTGCCGGCAATTAAACTTCTTTTATTCAGCGTCTCATCAAAAATGAAAACATTTTTGAAAACTACAAGTCTCATGCATTTTAGTGGTGAAAAAATAATTTAAAAAATCGTTCGGAAAATGAGTTTACTCCCTGGGTACTTTCTTTGTATACTTTTGACTATACAGGCCGAGTAGGGGATTTACGGGAAATCGCGGGTTTTTGTTTGCCGTCGATTAAACTTCTTTTATTCATCGTCTCATCAAAAATGAAAATATTTTTGAAAACTACAAGTCTCATGCGTTTTAGTGGTGAAAAAATAATTTAAAAAATCATTCGGGAAATGAATTTACTCCCTGGGTACTTTTTTTGTATACTTTTGACTATACAGGCCGAGTACGGGATTTACGGGAAATCGCGGGTTCTCGTTTGCCGGCGATTAAACTTCTTTTATTCAGCGTCTCATCAAAAATGAAATTAATTTTGAAAACTACAAGTCTCATGCGTTTTAGTGGTGAAAAAATAATTTAAAAAATCATTCGGGAAATCAATTTACTCCCTGGGTACTTTTTTTGGGTACTTTTGACTATACTGGCCGAGTACGGGATTTACGGGAAATCGCGGGTTTTCGTTTGCCGGCAATTAAACTTCTTTTTTTCAGCGTCTCATCAAAAATGAAAACATTGTTGAAAACTACAAGTCTCATGCATTTTAGTGGTGAAAAAATAATTTAAAAAATCGTTCGGGAAATGAATTTACTCGCAGGGTACTTTCTTTGTATACTTTTGACTATACGGGTCGAGTCCGGGTTTTACGGGAAAACGGGGGTTTTCGTTTGCCGGCGATTAAACTTCTTTAATTTAGCGTTTCATCAAAAATGAAAACATTTTTGAAAACTACAAGTCTCATGCGTTTTAGTGGTGAAAAAATAATTTATAAAATCGTTCGGGAATTGAATTTACTCCCTGGGTACTTTCTTTGTATATTTTTGACTATACGGGCCGAGTCCGGGATTTACGGGAAATCGCGGGTTTTCGTTTGCCGGCGATTAAACTTCTTTTATTTAGCGTCTCATCAAAAATGAAAACATGTTTGAAAACTACAAGTCTCATGCGTTTTACTGGTGAAAAAATAATTTAAAAAATCATTCGGGAAATCAGTTTACTTCCTGGGTACTTTTTTTGTGTACTTTTGACTATATGGGCCGAGTACGGGATTTACGGGAAATCGCCGGTTTTCGTTTGCCGGCAATTAAACTTCTTTTATTCAGCGTCTCATCAAAAATGAAAACATTTTTGAAAACTACAAGTCTCATGCGTTTTAGTGGTGAAAAAATAATTTAAAAAATCATTCGGGAAATGAGTTTACTCCCTGGGTACTTTCTTTGTATACTTTTGACTATACGGGCCGAGTACGGGATTTCCGGGAAATCGCGGGTTTTTGTTTGCCGGCGATTAAATTTCTTTAATTTAGCGTTTCAACAAAAATGAAAACATTTTTGAAAACTACAAGTCTCATGCGTTTTAGTGGTGAAAAAATAATTTAAAAAATCGTTCGGGAAATGAATTTACTCCCTGGGTACTTTCTTTGTATACTTTTGACTATACGGGCCGAGTCCGGGATTTACGGGAAATCGCGGGTTTTCGTTTGCCGGTGATTAAACTTCTTTAATTTAGCGTTTCATCGAAAATGAAAACATTTTTGAAAACTACAAGTCTCATGCGTTTTAGTGGTGAAAAAATAATTTAAAAAATTGTTCGGGAAATCAGTTTACTTCCTGGGTACTTTTTTTGTGTACTTTTGACTATACGGGCCGAGTACGGGATTTAAGGGAAATTGCGGGTTTTCGTTTGCCGGCAATTAAACTTCTTTTATTCAGCGTCTCATCAAAAATGAAAACATTTTTGAAAACTACAAGTCTCATGCGTTTTAGTGGTGAAAATATAATTTAAAAAATCGTTCGGGAAATGAGTTTACTCCCTGGGTACTTTCTTTGTATACTTTTGAATATACGGGCCGAGCACGGGATTTACGGGAAATCGCGGGTTTTCGTTTGCCGGCGATTAAACTTCTTTTATTTAGCGTCTCATCAAAAATGAAAACATTTTTGAAAACTACAAGTCTCATGCGTTTTGGTGGTGAAATAATAATTTAAAAAATCGTTCGGGAAATGAGTTTACTCCCTGGGTACTTTCTTTGTATATTTTTGACTATACGGGCCGAGACCGGGATTTACGGGAAATCGCGAGTTTTCGTTTGCCGGCGATTAAACTTCTTTTATTCAGCGTCTCATAAAAAATAAAAACATTTTTGAAAACTACAAGTCTCATGCGTTTTAGTGGTGAAAAAATAACTTAAAAAATCGTTTGGGAAATGAGTTTACTCCTTGAGTACTTTCTTTGTATAAATTTGACTATACGGGTCGAGTATCGGATTTACGGGAAATCGCGGGTTTTCGTTTGCCGGCGTTTAAACTTCTTTTATTCAGCGTCTTATCAAAAATGAAAACAATTTTGAAAACTACAAGTCTCATGCGTTTTAGTGGTGAAAAAATTATTTATAAAATCATTCGGGAATTGAATTTACTCCCTGGGTACTTTCTTTGTATATTTTTGACTATACGGGCCGAGTCCGGGATTTACGGGAAATCGCGGGTTTTCGTTTGCCGGCGATTAAACTTCTTTTATTCAGTGTCTCATCAAAAATGAAAACATTTTTGAAAATTACAAGTCTCATGCGTTTTAGTGGTGAAAAATTAATTTAAAAAATCGTTCGGGAAATGAATTTACTCCCTGGGTACTTTCTTTGTATGCTTTTGACTATACGGGCCGAGTACGGGATTTACGGGAAATCGCGTGTTTTCGTTTGCCGGCGATTAAACTTCTTTTATTCAGAGTCTCATCAAAAATGAAAATATTTTTGAAAACTACAAGTCTCACGCGTTTTAGTGGTGAAAAAATAATTTAAAAAATCGTTCGGGAAATGAGTTTATTCCCTGGGTACTTTCTTTGTATACTTTTGACTATACGGGCCGAGTACGGGATTTCCGGGAAATCGCGGGTTTTCGTTTGCCGGCGATTAAATTTCTTTAATTTAGCGTTTCATCAAAAATGAAAACATTTTTGAAAACTACAAGTCTCATGCGTTTTAGTGGTGAAAAAATAATTTAAAAAATCGATCGGGAAATGAATTTACTCCCTGGGTACTTTCTTTGTATACTTTTGACTATACGGGCCGAGTCCGGGATTTACGGGAAATCGCGGGTTTTCGTTTGCCGGTGATTAAACTTCTTTAATTTAGCGTTTCATCGAAAATGAAAACATTTTTGAAAACTACAAGTCTCATGCGTTTTAGTGGTGAAAAAATAATTTAAAAAATTGTTCGGGAAATCAGTTTACTTCCTGGGTACTTTTTTTGTGTACTTTTGACTATACGGGCCGAGTACGGGATTTACGGGAAATTGCGGGTTTTCGTTTGCCGGCAATTAAACTTCTTTTATTCAGCGTCTCATCAAAAATGAAAACATTTTTGAAAACTACAAGTCTCATGCGTTTTAGTGGTGAAAAAATAATTTAAAAAATCGTTTGGGAAATGAGTTTACTCCCTGGGAACTTTCTTTGAATACTTTTGACTATACAGGCCGAGTACGGGATTTACGGGAAATCGCGGGTTTTCGTTTGCCGGCGATTAAACTTCTTTTATTTAGCGTCTCATCAAAAATGAAAACATTTTTGAAAACAACAAGTCTCATGCGTTTTAGTGGTGAAAAAATAATTTAAAAAATCGTTCGGGAAATGAGTTTACTCCCTGGGTACTTTCTTTGTATATATTTTTGACTATACGGGCCGAGACCGGGATTTACGGGAAATCGCGAGTTTTCGTTTGCCGGCGATTAAACTTCTTTTATTCAGCGTCTCATCAAAAATAAAAACATTTTTGAAAACTACAAGTCTCATGCGTTTTAGTGGTGAAAAAATAATTTAAAAAATCGTTCGGGAAATGAGTTAACTCCTTGAGTACTTTCTTCGTATAAATTTGACTATACGGGTCGAGTACCGGATTTACGGGAAATCGCGGGTTTTCGTTTGCGGGCGATTAAACTTCTTTAATTTAGCGTTTCATCAAAAATGAAAACATTTTTGAAAACTACAAGTCTCATGCGTTTTAGTGGTGAAAAAATAATTTAAAAAATTGTTCGGGAAATGAATTTACTCTCTGGGTGCTTTTTTTGTATACTTGTGACTATACGGGCCGAGTACAGGATTTACGGGAAATCGCGGGTTCTCGTTTGCCGGCGATTAAACTTCTTTTATTCAGCGTCTCATCAAAAATGAAATTAATTTTGAAAACTACAAGTGTCATGCGTTTTAGTGGTGAAAAAATAATTTAAAAAATCATTCGGGAAATGAATTTACTCCCTGGGTACTTTTTTTGTATACTTGTGACTATACGGGCCGAGTACGGGATTTACGGGAAATTGCGGGTTCTCGTTTGCCGGCGATTAAACTTCTTTTATTCAGCGTCTCATCAAAAATGAAATTAATTTTGAAAACTACAAGTGTCATGCGTTTTAGTGGTGAAAAAATAATTTAAAAAATCATTCGGGAAATCAGTTTACTCCCTGGGTACTTTTTATGGGTACTTTTGACTATACTGGCCGAGTCCGGGATTTACGGGAAATCGCGGGTTTTCGTTTGCCGGCGATTAAACTTCTTTTATTCAGTGTCTCATCAAAAATGAAAACATTTTTGAAAATTACAAGTCTCATGCGTTTTAGTGGTGAAAAATTAATTTAAAAAATCGTTCAGGAAATGAATTTACTCCCTGGGTACTTTCTTTGTATGCTTTTGACTATACGGGCCGAGTACGGGATTTACGGGAAATCGCGTGTTTTCGTTTGCCGGCGATTAAACTTCTTTTATTCAGAGTCTCATCAAAAATGAAAATATTTTTAAAAACTACAAGTCTCACGCGTTTTAGTGGTGAAAAAATAATTTAAAAAATCGTTCGGGAAATGAGTTTATTCCCTGGGTACTTTCTTTGTATACTTTTGACTATACGGGCCGAGTACGGGATTTCCGGGAAATCGCGGGTTTTCGTTTGCCGGCGATTAAATTTCTTTAATTTAGCGTTTCATCAAAAATGAAAACATTTTTGAAAACTACAAGTCTCATGCGTTTTAGTGGTGAAAAAATAATTTAAAAAATCGTTCGGGAAATGAATTTACTCCCTGGGTACTTTCTTTGTATACTTTTGACTATACGGGCCGAGTCCGGGATTTACGGGAAATCGCGGGTTTTCGTTTGCCGGTGATTAAACTTCTTTAATTTAGCGTTTCATCAAAAATGAAAACATTTTTGAAAACTACAAGTCTCATGCGTTTTAGTGGTGAAAAAATAATTTAAAAAATTGTTCGGGAAATCAGTTTACTTCCTGGGTACTTTTTTTGTGTACTTTTGACTATACGGGCCGAGTACGGGATTTGCGGGAAATTGCGGGTTTTCGTTTGCCGGCAATTAAACTTCTTTTATTCAGCGTCTCATCAAAAATGAAAACATTTTTGAAAACTACAAGTCTCATGCGTTTTAGTGGTGAAAAAATAATTTAAAAAATCGTTTGTGAAATGAGTTTACTCCCTGGGAACTTTCTTTGAATACTTTTGAATATACGGGCCGAGCACGGGATTTACGGGAAATCGCGGGTTTTCGTTTGCCGGCGATTAAACTTCTTTTATTTAGCGTCTCATCAAAAATGAAAACATTTTTGAAAACTACAAGTCTCATGCGTTTTAGTGGTGAAAAAATAATTTAAAAAATCGTTCGGGAAATGAGTTTACTCCCTGGGTACTTTCTTTGTATATATTTTTGACTATACGGGCCGAGACCGGGATTTACGGGAAATCGCGAGTTTTCGTTTGCCGGCGATTAAACTTCTTTTATTCAGCGTCTCATCAAAAATAAAAACATTTTTGAAAAATACAAGTCTCATGCGTTTTAGTGGTGAAAAAATAATTTAAAAAATCGTTCGGGAAATGAGTTAACTCCTTGAGTACTTTCTTTGTATAAATTTGACTATACGGGTCGAGTACCGGATTTACGGAAAATCGCGGGTTTTCATTTGCGGGCGATTAAACTTCTTTAATTTAGCGTTTCATCAAAAATGAAAACATTTTTGAAAACTACAAGTCTCATGCGTTTTAGTGGTGAAAAAATAATTTAAAAAATTGTTCGGGAAATGAATTTACTCTCTGGGTGCTTTTTTTGTATACTTGTGACTATACGGGCCGAGTACAGGATTTACGGGAAATTGCGGGTTCTCGTTTGCCGGCAATTAAACTTCTTTTATTCAGCGTCTCATCAAAAATGAAAACATTTTTGAAAACTAAAAGTCTCATGCATTTTAGTGGTGAAAAAATAATTTAAAAAATCGTTCGGGAAATGAATTTACTCGCAGGGTACTTTCTTTGTATACTTTTGACTATACGGGCCGAGTCCGGGATTTACGGGAAATTGCGGGTTTTCGTTTGCCGGCGATTAAACTTCTTTTATTCAGCGTCTCATCAAAAATGAAATCAATTTTGAAAACTACAAGTCTCATGCGTTTTAGTGGTGAAAAAATAATTTAAAAAATCATTCGGGAAATCAGTTTACTCCCTGGGTACTTTTTATGGGTACTTTTGACTATACTGGCCGAGTACGGGATTTACGGGAAATCGCGGGTTTTCGTTTGCCGGCAATTAAACTTCTTTTATTCAGCGTCTCATCGAAAATGAAAACATTTTTGAAAACTACAAGTCTCATGCGTTTTAGTGGTGAAAAAATAATTTAAAAAATTGTTCGCGAAATCAGTTTACTTCCTGGGTACTTTTTTTGTGTACTTTTGACTATACGGGCCGAGTACGGGATTTAAGGGAAATTGCGGGTTTTCGTTTGCCGGCAATTAAACTTCTTTTATTCAGCGTCTCATCAAAAATGAAAACATTTTTGAAAACTACAAGTCTCATGCGTTTTAGTGGTGAAAATATAATTTAAAAAATCGTTCGGGAAATGAGTTTACTCCCTGGGTACTTTCTTTGTATACTTTTGAATATACGGGCCGAGCACGGGATTTACGGGAAATCGCGGGTTTTCGTTTGCCGGCGATTAAACTTCTTTTATTTAGCGTCTCATCAAAAATGAAAACATTTTTGAAAACTACAAGTCTCATGCGTTTTAGTGGTGAAAAAATAATTTAAAAAATTGTTCGGGAAATGAATTTACTCTCTGGGTGCTTTTTTTTGTATACTTGTGACTATACGGGCCGAGTACAGGATTTACGGGAAATCGCGGGTTCTCGTTTGCCGGCGATTAAACTTCTTTTATTCAGCGTCTCATCAAAAATGAAATTAATTTTGAAAACTACAAGTGTCATGCGTTTTAGTGGTGAAAAAATAATTTAAAAAATCATTCGGGAAATGAATTTACTCCCTGGGTACTTTTTTTGTATACTTGTGACTATACGGGCCGAGTACGGGATTTACGGGAAATTGCGGGTTCTCGTTTGCCGGCGATTAAACTTCTTTTATTCAGCGTCTCATCAAAAATGAAATTAATTTTGAAAACTACAAGTGTCATGCGTTTTAGTGGTGAAAAAATAATTTAAAAAATCATTCGGGAAATCAGTTTACTCCCTGGGTACTTTTTATGGGTACTTTTGACTATACTGGCCGAGTACGGGATTTACGGGAAATCGCGAGTTTTTGTTTGCCGGCAATTAAACTTCTTTTATTCAGCGTCTCATCAAAAATGAAAACATTTTTGAAAACTAAAAGTCTCATGCATTTTAGTGGTGAAAAAATAATTTAAAAAATCGTTCGGGAAATGAATTTACTCGCAGGGTACTTTCTTTGTATACTTTTGACTATACGGGCCGAGTCCGGGATTTACGGGAAATTGCGGGTTTTCGTTTGCCGGCGATTAAACTTCTTTTATTCAGCGTCTCATCAAAAATGAAATTAATTTTGAAAACTACAAGTCTCATGCGTTTTAGTGGTGAAAAAATAATTTAAAAAATCATTCGGGAAATCAGTTTACTCCCTGGGTACTTTTTATGGGTACTTTTGACTATACTGGCCGAGTACGGGATTTACGGGAAATCGCGGGTTTTCGTTTGCCGGCAATTAAACTTCTTTTATTCAGCGTCTCATCGAAAATGAAAACATTTTTGAAAACTACAAGTCTCATGCGTTTTAGTGGTGAAAAAATAATTTAAAAAATTGTTCGGGAAATCAGTTTACTTCCTGGGTACTTTTTTTGTGTACTTTTGACTATACGGGCCGAGTACGGGATTTAAGGGAAATTGCGGGTTTTCGTTTGCCGGCAATTAAACTTCTTTTATTCAGCGTCTCATCAAAAATGAAAACATTTTTGAAAACTACAAGTCTCATGCGTTTTAGTGGTGAAAAAATAATTTAAAAAATTGTTCGGGAAATGAATTTACTCTCTGGGTGCTTTTTTTTGTATACTTGTGACTATACGGGCCGAGTACAGGATTTACGGGAAATCGCGGGTTCTCGTTTGCCGGCGATTAAACTTCTTTTATTCAGCGTCTCATCAAAAATGAAATTAATTTTGAAAACTACAAGTGTCATGCGTTTTAGTGGTGAAAAAATAATTTAAAAAATCATTCGGGAAATGAATTTACTCCCTGGGTACTTTTTTTTGTATACTTGTGACTATACGGGCCGAGTACGGGATTTACGGGAAATTGCGGGTTCTCGTTTGCCGGCGATTAAACTTCTTTTATTCAGCGTCTCATCAAAAATGAAATTAATTTTGAAAACTACAAGTGTCATGCGTTTTAGTGGTGAAAAAATAATTTAAAAAATCATTTGGGAAATCAGTTTACTCCCTGGGTACTTTTTATGGGTACTTTTGACTATACTGGCCGAGTACGGGATTTACGGGAAATCGCGAGTTTTTGTTTGCAGGCAATTAAACTTCTTTTATTCAGCGTCTCATCAAAAATGAAAACATTTTTGAAAACTAAAAGTCTCATGCATTTTAGTGGTGAAAAAATAATTTAAAAAATCGTTCGGGAAATGAATTTACTCGCAGGGTACTTTCTTTGTATACTTTTGACTATACGGGCCGAGTCCGGGATTTACGGGAAATTGCGGGTTTTCGTTTGCCGGCGATTAAACTTCTTTTATTCAGCGTCTCATCAAAAATGAAATTAATTTTGAAAACTACAAGTCTCATGCGTTTTAGTGGTGAAAAAATAATTTAAAAAATCATTCGGGAAATCAGTTTACTCCCTGGGTACTTTTTATGGGTACTTTTGACTATACTGGCCGAGTACGGGATTTACGGGAAATCGCGGGTTTTCGTTTGCCGGCAATTAAACTTCTTTTATTCAGCGTCTCATCGAAAATGAAAACATTTTTGAAAACTACAAGTCTCATGCGTTTTAGTGGTGAAAAAATAATTTAAAAAATTGTTCGGGAAATCAGTTTACTTCCTGGGTACTTTTTTTGTGTACTTTTGACTATACGGGCCGAGTACGGGATTTAAGGGAAATTGCGGGTTTTCGTTTGCCGGCAATTAAACTTCTTTTATTCAGCGTCTCATCAAAAATGAAAACATTTTTGAAAACTACAAGTCTCATGCGTTTTAGTGGTGAAAATATAATTTAAAAAATCGTTCGGGAAATGAGTTTACTCCCTGGGTACTTTCTTTGTATACTTTTGAATATACGGGCCGAGCACGGGATTTACGGGAAATCGCGGGTTTTCGTTTGCCGGCGATTAAACTTCTTTTATTTAGCGTCTCATCAAAAATGAAAACATTTTTAAAAACTACAAGTCTCATGCGTTTTAGTGGTGAAAAAATAATTTAAAAAATCGTTCGGGAAATGAGTTTACTCCCTGGGTACTTTCTTTGTAAAAATTTGACTATACGGGCCGAGTCCGGGATTTACGGGAAATCGCGGGTTTTCGTTTGCCGGCGATTAAACTTCTTTTATTCAGTGTCTCATCAAAAATGAAAACATTTTTGAAAATTACAAGTCTCAAGCGTTTTAGTGGTGAAAAATTAATTTAAAAAATCGTTCGGGAAATGAATTTACTCCCTGGGTACTTTCTTTGTATACTTTTGACTATACGGGCCGAGTACGGGATTTACGGGAAATCGCGTGTTTTCGTTTGCCGGCGATTAAACTTCTTTTATTCAGAGTCTCATCAAAAATGAAAATATTTTTGAAAACTACAAGTCTCACGCGTTTTAGTGGTGAAAAAATAATTTAAAAAATCGTTCGGGAAATGAGTTTATTCCCTGGGTACTCTCTTTGTATACTTTTGACTATACGGGCCGAGTACGGGATTTCCGGGAAATCGCGGGTTTTCGTTTGCCGGCGATTAAATTTCTTTAATTTAGCGTTTCATCAAAAATGAAAACATTTTTGAAAACTACAAGTCTCATGCGTTTTAGTGGTGAAAAAATAATTTAAAAAATCGTTCGGGAAATGAATTTACTCCCTGGGTACTTTCTTTGTATACTTTTGACTATACGGGCCGAGTCCGAGATTTACGGGAAATCGCGGGTTTTCGTTTGCCGGTGATTAAACTTCTTTAATTTAGCGTTTCATCGAAAATGAAAACATTTTTGAAAACTACAAGTCTCATGCGTTTTAGTGGTGAAAAAATAATTTAAAAAATTGTTCGGGAAATCAGTTTACTTCCTGGGTACTTTTTTTGTGTACTTTTGACTATACGGGCCGAGTACGGGATTTACGGGAAATTGCGGGTTTTCGTTTGCCGGCAATTAAACTTCTTTTATTCAGCGTCTCATCAAAAATGAAAACATTTTTGAAAACTACAAGTCTCATGCGTTCTAGTGGTGAAAAAATAATTTAAAAAATCGTTCGGGAAATGAGTTTACTCCCTGGGTACTTTCTTTGAATACTTTCGAATATACGGGCCGAGCACGGGATTTACGGGAAATCGCGGGTTTTCGTTTGCTGGCGATTAAACTTCTTTTATTTAGCGTCTCATCAAAAATGAAAACATTTTTGAAAACTACAAGTCTCATGCGTTTTAGTGGTGAAAAAATAATTTAAAAAATCGTTCGGGAAATGAGTTTACTCCCTGGGTACTTTCTTTGTATATATTTTTGACTCTACGGGCCGAGACCGGGATTTACGGGAAATCGCGAGTTTTCGTTTGCCGGCGATTAAACTTCTTTTATTCAGCGTCTCATCAAAAATAAAAACATTTTTGAAAACTACAAGTCTCATGCGTTTTAGTGGTGAAAAAATAATTTAAAAAATCGTTCGGGAAATGAGTTAACTCCTTGAGTACTTTCTTTGTATAAATTTGACTATACGGGTCGAGTACCGGATTTACGGGAAATCGCGGGTTTTCGTTTGCCGGCGATTAAACTTCTTTTATTCAGCGTCTTATCAAAGATGAAAACAATTTTGAAAACTACAAGTCTCATGCGTTTTAGTGGTGAAAAAATAATTTAAAAAATCGTTCTGAAAATCAGTTTACTCACAGGGTACTTTCTTTGTATACATTCGACTATATGGGGCCAAGCCCGTGATTTAAAGGAAATCGCGGGTTTTCGTTTGCCGGCGATTAAACATCTTTTATTCAGTGTCTCATCAAAAATGAAAATATTTTTGAAAACTACAAGTCTCATGCGTTTTAGTGGTGAAAAAATAATTTAAAAAATCGTTCGGGAAATGAGTTAACTCCCTGGGTACTTTCTTTATATACATTCGACTATACGGCCGGGAACGGGATTTACGGGAAATTGCGGGTTTTCGTTTGCCGGCGATTAAACTTCTTTTATTCAGCGTCTCATCAAAAATGAAAATATTTTTGAAAACTAAAAGTCTCATGCGTTTTAGTGGTGAAAAAATAATTTAAAAAATCGTTCGGGAAATGAGTTTATTCCCTGGGTACTTTCTTTGTATACTTTTGACTATATGGGCTGAGTACGGGATTTACGGGAAATCGCGGGTTTTCGCTTGCGGGCGATTAAACTTCTTTTATTCAGCGTCTCATCAAAAATGAAAATATTTTTGAAAACTACAAGTCTCATGCGTTTAAGTGGTGAAAAAATAATTTAAAAAATCGTTCGGGAAATGAGTTAACTCCCTGGGTACTTTCTTTATATACATTCGACTATAGGGGCCAAGCCCGGGATGTACAGGAAATTGCGGGTTTTTGTTTGCCGGCGATTAAACTTCTATTATTCAGCGTCTCATCAAAAATGAAAATATTTTTGAAAACTAAAAGTCTCATGCGTTTTAGTGGTAAAAAAATAATTTAAAAAATCGTTCGGGAAATGAGTTTATTCCCTGGGTACTTTCTTTGTATACTTTTGACTATATGGGCTGAGTACGGGATTTACGGGAAATCGCGGGTTTTCGCTTGCGGGCGACTAAACTTCTTTTATTCAGCGTCTCATCAAAAATGAAAATATTTTTGAAAACTACAAGTCTCATGCGTTTAAGTGGTGAAAAAATAATTTAAAAAATCGTTCGGGAAATGAGTTAACTCCCTGGGTACTTTCTTTATATACATTCGACTATAGGGGCCAAGCCCGGGATTTACAGGAAATCGCGGGTTTTTGTTTGCCGGCGATTAAACTTCTATTATTCAGCGTTTCATCAAAAATGAAAACATTTTTGAAAACTACAAGTCTCATGCGTTTTAGTGGTAAAAAAATAATTTAAAAAAGTGTTCGGGAAATCAGTTTACTTCCTGGGTACTTTTTTTGTGTACTTTTGACTAGAGGGGCCGAGTACGGGATTTACGGGAAATTGCGGGTTTTCGTTTGCCGGCAATTAAACTTCTTTTATTTAGCGTCTCATCAAAAATGAAAACATTTTTGAAAACTACAAGTCTCATGCGTTTAAGTGGTGAAAAAATAATTTAAAAAATCGTTCGGGAAATGAGTTAACTCCCTGGGTACTTTCTTTATATACATTCGACTATAGGGGCCAAGCCCGGGATGTACAGGAAATTGCGGGTTTTTGTTTGCCGGCGATTAAACTTCTATTATTCAGCGTCTCATCAAAAATGAAAATATTTTTGAAAACTAAAAGTCTCATGCGTTTTAGTGGTAAAAAAATAATTTAAAAAATCGTTCGGGAAATGAGTTTATTCCCTGGGTACTTTCTTTGTATACTTTTGACTATATGGGCTGAGTACGGGATTTACGGGAAATCGCGGGTTTTCGCTTGCGGGCGACTAAACTTCTTTTATTCAGCGTCTCATCAAAAATGAAAATATTTTTGAAAACTACAAGTCTCATGCGTTTAAGTGGTGAAAAAATAATTTAAAAAATCGTTCGGGAAATGAGTTAACTCCCTGGGTACTTTCTTTATATACATTCGACTATAGGGGCCAAGCCCGGGATTTACAGGAAATCGCGGGTTTTTGTTTGCCGGCGATTAAACTTCTATTATTCAGCGTCTCATCAAAAATGAAAACATTTTTGAAAACTACAAGTCTCATGCGTTTTAGTGGTGAAAAAATTATTTAAAAATTTATTCGGGAAATCAGTTTACTCCCTGGGTACTTTTTTTGTATACTTTTGACTATATGGGCCGAGTACGGGATTTACGGGAAATCGCGGGTTTTTGTTTGCGGGCGATTAAACTTCTTTAATTTAGCGTTTCATCAAAAATGAAAACATTTTTGAAAACTACAAGTCTCATGCGTTTTAGTGGTAAAAAAATAATTTAAAAAAGTGTTCGGGAAATCAGTTTACTTCCTGGGTACTTTTTTTGTGTACTTTTGACTAGACGGGCCGAGTACGGGATTTACGGGAAATTGCGGGTTTTCGTTTGCCGGCAATTAAACTTCTTTTATTTAGCGTCTCATCAAAAATGAAAACATTTTTGAAAACTACAAGTCTCATGCGTTTTAGTGGTGAAAAAATAATTTAAAAAATCGTTCGGGAAATGAGTTTACTCCCTGGGTACTTTCTTTGAATACTTTTGAATATACGGGCCGAGCACGGGATTTACGGGAAATCGCGGGTTTTCGTTTGCCGGCGATTAAACTTCTTTTATTTAGCGTCTCATCAAAAATGAAAACATTTTTGAAAACTACAAGTCTCATGCGTTTTAGTGGTGAAAAAATAATTTAAAAAATCGTTCGGGAAATAAGTTTACTCCCTGGGTACTTCCTTTGTATAAATTTGACTATACGGGTCGAGTACCGGATTTACGGAAATCGCAGGTTTTCGTTTGCCGGCGATTAAACTTCTTTTATTCAGCGTCTTATCAAAGATGAAAACAATTTTGAAAACTACAAGTCTCATGCGTTTTAGTGGTGAAAAAATAATTTAAAAAATCGTTCTGAAAATCAGTTTACTCACAGGGTACTTTCTTTGTATACATTCGACTATATGGGGCCAAGCCCGTGATTTAAAGGAAATCGCGGGTTTTCGTTTGCCGGCGATTAAACATCTTTTATTCAGTGTCTCATCAAAAATGAAAACATTTTTGAAAATTACAAGTCTCATGCGTTTTAGTGGTGAAAAAATAATTTAAAAAATCGTTCGGGAAATGAATTTACTCCCTGGGTACTTTCTTTGTATACTTTTGACTATACGGGCCGAGTACAGGATTTACGGGAAATCGCGTGTTTTCGTTTGCCGGCGATTAAACTTCTTTTATTCAGAGTCTCATCAAAAATGAAAATATTTTTGAAAACTACAAGTCTCACGCGTTTTAGTGGTGAAAAAATAATTTAAAAAATCGTTCGGGAAATGAGTTTATTCCCTGGGTACTTTCTTTGTGTACTTTTGACTATACGGGCCGAGTACGGGATTTACGGGAAATTGCGGGTTTTCGTTTGCCGGCAATTAAACTTCTTTTATTCAGCGTCTCATCAAAAATGAAAACATTTTTGAAAACTACAAGTCTCATGCGTTTTAGTGGTGAAAAAATAATTTAAAAAATCGTTCGGGAAATGAGTTTACTCCCTGGGCACTTTCTTTGAATACTTTTGAATATACGGGCCGAGCACGGGATTTACGGGAAATCGCGAGTTTTCGTTTGCCGGCGATTAAACTTCTTTTATTCAGCGTCTCATCAAAAATAAAAACATTTTTGAAAACTACAAGTCTCGTGCGTTTTAGTGGTGAAAAAATAATTTAAAAAATCGTTCGGGAAATGAGTTAACTCCTTGAGTACTTTCTTTGTATAAATTTGACTATACGGGTCGAGTACCGGATTTACGGGAAATCGCGGGTTTTCGTTTGCCGGCGATTAAACTTCTTTTATTCAGTGTCTTATCAAAGATGAAAACAATTTTGAAAACTACAAGTCTCATGCGTTTTAGTGGTGAAAAAATAATTTAAAAAATCGTTCTGAAAATCAGTTTACTCACAGGGTACTTTCTTTGTATACATTCGACTATATGGGGCCAAGCCCGTGATTTAAAGGAAATCGCGGGTTTTCGTTTGCCGGCGATTAAACATCTTTTATTCAGTGTCTCATCAAAAATGAAAACATTTTTGAAAATTACAAGACTCATGCGTTTTAGTGGTGAAAAAATAATTTAAAAAATCGTTCGGGAAATGAATTTACTCCCTGGGTACTTTCTTTGTATACTTTTGACTATACGGGCCGAGTACGGGATTTACGGGAAATCGCGTGTTTTCGTTTGCCGGCGATTAAACTTCCTTTATTCAGAGTCTCATCAAAAATGAAAATATTTTTGAAAACTACAAGTCTCACGCGTTTTAGTGGTGAAAAAATAATTTAAAAAATCGTTCGGGAAATGAGTTTATTCCCTGGGTACTTTCTTTGTATACTTTTGACTATACGGGCCGAGTACGGGATTTACGGGAAATCGCGGGTTTTCGCTTGCGGGCGATTAAACTTCTTTTATTCAGCGTCTCATCAAAAATGAAAATATTTTTGAAAACTATAAGTCTCATGCGTTTAAGTGGTGAAAAAATAATTTAAAAAATCGTTCGGGAAATGAGTTAACTCCCTGGGTACTTTCTTTATATACATTCGACTATACGGCCGGGAACGGGATTTACGGGAAATTGCGGGTTTTCTTTTGCCGGCGATTAAACTTCTTTTATTCAGCGTCTCATCAAAAATGAAAAAATTTTTGAAAACTAAAAGTCTCATGCGTTTTAGTGGTGAAAAAATAATTTAAAAAATCGTTCGGGAAATGAGTTTATTCCCTGGGTACTTTCTTTGTATACTTTTGACTATATGGGCCGAGTACGGGATTTACGGGAAATCGCGGGTTTTCGCTTGCGGGCGATTAAACTTCTTTTATTCAGCGTCTCATCAAAAATGAAAATATTTTTGAAAACTACAAGTCTCATGCGTTTAAGTGGTGAAAAAATAATTTAAAAAATCGTTCGGGAAATGAGTTAACTCCCTGGGCACTTTCTTTATATACATTCGACTATAGGGGCCAAGCCCGGGATTTACAGGAAATCGCGGGTTTTTGTTTGCCGGCGATTAAACTTCTATTATTCAGCGTCTCATCAAAAATGAAAACATTTTTGAAAACTACAAGTCTTATGCGTTTTAGTGGTGAAAAAATTATTTAAAAATTTATTCGGGAAATCAGTTTACTCCCTGGGTACTTTTTTTGTATACTTTTGACTATATGGGCCGAGTACGGGATTTACGGGAAATCGCAGGTTTTCGTTTGCGGGCGATTAAACTTCTTTAATTTAGCGTTTCATCAAAAATGAAAACATTTTTGAAAACTACAAGTCTCATGGGTTTTAGTGGTAAAAAAATAATTTAAAAAATCGTTCGGGAATTGAATTTACTCCCTGGGTACTTTCTTTGTATACTTTTGACTATACGGGCCGAGTCCGGGATTTACGGGAAATTAAAAAATAATTTAAAAAATCGTTCGGGAAATGAGTTAACTCCCTGGGTACTTTCTTTGTATACTTTTGACTATATGGGCTGAGTACGGGATTTACGGGAAATCGCGGGTTTTCGCTTGCGGGCGATTAAACTTCTTTTATTCAGCGTCTCATCAAAAATGAAAATATTTTTGAAAACTACAAGTCTCATGCGTTTAAGTGGTGAAAAAATAATTTAAAAAATCGTTCGGGAAATGAGTTAACTCCCTGGGTACTTTCTTTATATACATTCGACTATAGGGGCCAAGCCCGGGATGTACAGGAAATTGCGGGTTTTTGTTTGCCGGCGATTAAACTTCTATTATTCAGCGTCTCATCAAAAATGAAAATATTTTTGAAAACTAAAATTCTCATGCGTTTTAGTGGTATAAAAATAATTTAAAAAATCGTTCGGGAAATGAGTTTATTCCCTGGGTACTTTCTTTGTATACTTTTGACTATATGGGCTGAGTACGGGATTTACGGGAAATCGCGGGTTTTCGCTTGCGGGCGACTAAACTTCTTTTATTCAGCGTCTCATCAAAAATGAAAATATTTTTGAAAACTACAAGTCTCATGCGTTTAAGTGGTGAAAAAATAATTTAAAAAATCGTTCGGGAAATGAGTTAACTCCCTGGGTACTTTCTTTATATACATTCGACTATAGGGGCCAAGCCCGGGATTTACAGGAAATCGCGGGTTTTTGTTTGCCGGCGATTAAACTTCTATTATTCAGCGTCTCATCAAAAATGAAAACATTTTTGAAAACTACAAGTCTCATGCGTTTTAGTGGTGAAAAAATTATTTAAAAATTTATTCGGGAAATCAGTTTACTCCCTGGGTACTTTTTTTGTATACTTTTGACTATATGGGCCGAGTACGGGATTTACGGGAAATCGCGGGTTTTCGTTTGCGGGCGATTAAACTTCTTTAATTTAGCGTTTCATCAAAAATGAAAACATTTTTGAAAACTACAAGTCTCATGCGTTTTAGTGGTAAAAAAATAATTTAAAAAAGTGTTCGGGAAATCAGTTTACTTCCTGGGTACTTTTTTTGTGTACTTTTGACTAGACGGGCCGAGTACGGGATTTACGGGAAATTGCGGGTTTTCGTTTGCCGGCAATTAAACTTCTTTTATTCAGCGTCTCATCAAAAATGAAAACATTTTTGAAAACTACAAGTCTCATGCGTTTTAGTGGTGGAAAAATAATTTAAAAAATCGTTCGGGAAATGAGTTTACTCCCTGGGTACTTTCTTTGAATACTTTTGAATATACGGGCCGAGCACGGGATTTACGGGAAATCGCGGGTTTTCGTTTGCCGGCGATTAAACTTCTTTTATTTAGCGTCTCATCAAAAATGAAAACATTTTTGAAAACTACAAGTCTCATGCGTTTTAGTGGTGAAAAAATAATTTAAAAAATCGTTCGGGAAATAAGTTTACTCCCTGGGTACTTTCTTTGTATAAATTTGACTATACGGGTCGAGTACCGGATTTACGGAAATCGCAGGTTTTCGTTTGCCGGCGATTAAACTTCTTTTATTCAGCGTCTTATCAAAGATGAAAACAATTTTGAAAACTACAAGTCTCATGCGTTTTAGTGGTGAAAAAATAATTTAAAAAATCGTTCTGAAAATCAGTTTACTCACAGGGTACTTTCTTTGTATACATTCGACTATATGGGGCCAAGCCCGTGATTTAAAGGAAATCGCGGGTTTTCGTTTGCCGGCGATTAAACATCTTTTATTCAGTGTCTCATCAAAAATGAAAACATTTTTGAAAATTACAAGTCTCATGCGTTTTAGTGGTGAAAAAATAATTTAAAAAATCGTTCGGGAAATGAATTTACTCCCTGGGTACTTTCTTTGTATACTTTTGACTATACGGGCCGAGTACAGGATTTACGGGAAATCGCGTGTTTTCGTTTGCCGGCGATTAAACTTCTTTTATTCAGAGTCTCATCAAAAATGAAAATATTTTTGAAAACTACAAGTCTCACGCGTTTTAGTGGTGAAAAAATAATTTAAAAAATCGTTCGGGAAATGAGTTTATTCCCTGGGTACTTTCTTTGTGTACTTTTGACTATACGGGCCGAGTACGGGATTTACGGGAAATTGCGGGTTTTCGTTTGCCGGCAATTAAACTTCTTTTATTCAGCGTCTCATCAAAAATGAAAACATTTTTGAAAACTACAAGTCTCATGCGTTTTAGTGGTGAAAAAATAATTTAAAAAATCGTTCGGGAAATGAGTTTACTCCCTGGGCACTTTCTTTGAATACTTTTGAATATACGGGCCGAGCACGGGATTTACGGAAAATCGCGAGTTTTCGTTTGCCGGCGATTAAACTTCTTTTATTCAGCGTCTCATCAAAAATAAAAACATTTTTGAAAACTACAAGTCTCGTGCGTTTTAGTGGTGAAAAAATAATTTAAAAAATCGTTCGGGAAATGAGTTAACTCCTTGAGTACTTTCTTTGTATAAATTTGACTATACGGGTCGAGTACCGGATTTACGGGAAATCGCGGGTTTTCGTTTGCCGGCGATTAAACTTCTTTTATTCAGTGTCTTATCAAAGATGAAAACAATTTTGAAAACTACAAGTCTCATGCGTTTTAGTGGTGAAAAAATAATTTAAAAAATCGTTCTGAAAATCAGTTTACTCACAGGGTACTTTCTTTGTATACATTCGACTATATGGGGCCAAGCCCGTGATTTAAAGGAAATCGCGGGTTTTCGTTTGCCGGCGATTAAACATCTTTTATTCAGTGTCTCATCAAAAATGAAAACATTTTTGAAAATTACAAGACTCATGCGTTTTAGTGGTGAAAAAATAATTTAAAAAATCGTTCGGGAAATGAATTTACTCCCTGGGTACTTTCTTTGTATACTTTTGACTATACGGGCCGAGTACGGGATTTACGGGAAATCGCGTGTTTTCGTTTGCCGGCGATTAAACTTCCTTTATTCAGAGTCTCATCAAAAATGAAAATATTTTTGAAAACTACAAGTCTCACGCGTTTTAGTGGTGAAAAAATAATTTAAAAAATCGTTCGGGAAATGAGTTTATTCCCTGGGTACTTTCTTTGTATACTTTTGACTATACGGGCCGAGTACGGGATTTACGGGAAAGCGCGGGTTTTCGCTTGCGGGCGATTAAACTTCTTTTATTCAGCGTCTCATCAAAAATGAAAATATTTTTGAAAACTATAAGTCTCATGCGTTTAAGTGGTGAAAAAATAATTTAAAAAATCGTTCGGGAAATGAGTTAACTCCCTGGGTACTTTCTTTATATACATTCGACTATACGGCCGGGAACGGGATTTACGGGAAATTGCGGGTTTTCTTTTGCCGGCGATTAAACTTCTTTTATTCAGCGTCTCATCAAAAATGAAAAAATTTTTGAAAACTAAAAGTCTCATGCGTTTTAGTGGTGAAAAAATAATTTAAAAAATCGTTCGGGAAATGAGTTTATTCCCTGGGTACTTTCTTTGTATACTTTTGACTATATGGGCCGAGTACGGGATTTACGGGAAATCGCGGGTTTTCGCTTGCGGGCGATTAAACTTCTTTTATTCAGCGTCTCATCAAAAATGAAAATATTTTTGAAAACTACAAGTCTCATGCGTTTAAGTGGTGAAAAAATAATTTAAAAAATCGTTCGGGAAATGAGTTAACTCCCTGGGCACTTTCTTTATATACATTCGACTATAGGGGCCAAGCCCGGGATTTACAGGAAATCGCAGGTTTTTGTTTGCCGGCGATTAAACTTCTATTATTCAGCGTCTCATCAAAAATGAAAACATTTTTGAAAACTACAAGTCTTATGCGTTTTAGTGGTGAAAAAATTATTTAAAAATTTATTCGGGAAATCAGTTTACTCCCTGGGTACTTTTTTTGTATACTTTTGACTATATGGGCCGAGTACGGGATTTACGGGAAATCGCAGGTTTTCGTTTGCGGGCGATTAAACTTCTTTAATTTAGCGTTTCATCAAAAATGAAAACATTTTTGAAAACTACAAGTCTCATGGGTTTTAGTGGTAAAAAAATAATTTAAAAAATCGTTCGGGAATTGAATTTACTCCCTGGGTACTTTCTTTGTATACTTTTGACTATACGGGCCGAGTCCGGGATTTACGGGAAATTAAAAAATAATTTAAAAAATCGTTCGGGAAATGAGTTAACTCCCTGGGTACTTTCTTTATATACATTCGACTATACGGCCGGGAACGGGATTTACGGGAAATTGCGGGTTTTCGTTTGCCGGCTTTATTTTTGAAAACTACAAGTCTCATGCGTTTTAGTGGTGAAAAAATAATTTAAAAAATCGTTCGGGAAATGAGTTTATTCCCTGGGTACTTTCTTTGTATACTTTTGACTATACGGGCCGAGTACGGGATTTACGGGAAATCGCGGGTTTTCGTTTGCCGGCAATTAAACTTCTTTTATTCAGCGTCTCATCAAAAATGAAAACATATTTGAAAACTACAAGTCTCATGCGTTTTAGTGGTGAAAAAATAATTTAAAAATTTATTCGGGAAATCAG
The DNA here is from genome assembly GCF_029227915.1 of Hydractinia symbiolongicarpus. Lineage (NCBI taxonomy): Eukaryota > Metazoa > Cnidaria > Hydrozoa > Anthoathecata > Hydractiniidae > Hydractinia > Hydractinia symbiolongicarpus. The sequence continues at coordinate 1,653,779 of NC_079886.1, forward strand.
TTTACTCCCTGGGTACTTTTTTTGTATACTTTTGACTATATGGGCCGAGTACGGGATTTACGGGAAATCGCGGGTTTTCGCTTGCGGGCGATTAAACTTTTTTTATTCAGCGTCTCATCAAAAATGAAAATATTTTTGAAAACTACAAGTCTCATGCGTTTAAGTGGTGAAAAAATAATTTAAAAAATCGTTCGGGAAATAAGTTAACTCCCTGGGTACTTTCTTTATATACATTCGACTATACGGGCCGGGAACGGGATTTACGGGAAATTGCGGGTTTTCGTTTGCCGGCGATTAAACTTCTTTTATTTAGCGTCTTATCAAAAATGAAAACATTTTTAAATACTACAAGTCTCATGCGTTTTGGTGGTGAAAAAATAACTTAAAAAATCGTTCTGGAAATGATTTTACTCCCTGGGTACATTCTTTGTATATATTCGACTATAGGGGCCAAGCCCGGGATTTACAGGAAATCGCGGGTTTTTGTTTGCCGGCGATTAAACTTCTATTATTCAGCGTCTCATCAAAAATGAAAACATTTTTGAAAACTACAAGTCTCATGCGTTTTAGTGGTGAAAAAATAATTTAAAAATTTATTCGGGAAATCAGTTTACTCCCTGGGTACTTTTTTTGTATACTTTTGACTATATGGGCCGAGTACGGGATTTACGGGAAATCGCAGGTTTTCGTTTGCGGGCGATTAAACTTCTTTAATTTAGCGTTTCATCAAAAATGAAAACATTTTTGAAAACTACAAGTCTCATGCGTTTTAGTGGTGAAAAAATAATTTAAAAAATCGTTCGGGAAATGAGTTTATTCCCTGGGTACTTTCTTTGTATACTTTTGACTATACGGGCCGAGTACGGGATTGACGGGAAATCGCGGGTTTTCGCTTGCGGGCGATTAAACTTCTTTTATTCAGCGTCTCATCAAAAATGAAAATATTTTTGAAAACTATAAGTCTCATGCGTTTAAGTGGTGAAAAAATAATATAAAAAATCGTTCGGGAAATGAGTTAACTCCCTGGGTACTTTCTTTATATACATTCGATTATACGGCCGGGAACGGGATTTACGGGAAAATGCGGGTTTTGGTTTGCCGGCGATTAAACTTCTTTTATTCAGCGTCTCATCAAAAATGAAAATATTTTTGAAAACTACAAGTCTCATGCGTTTTAGTGGTGAAAAAATAATTTAAAAAATCGTTCGGGAAATGAGTTTATTCCCTGGGTACTTTCTTTGTATACTTTTGACTATACGGGCCGAGTACGGGATTTACGGGAAATCGCGGGTTTTCGTTTGCCGGCGATTAAACTTCTTTTATTCAGCGTCTCATCAAAAATGAAAACATATTTGAAAACTACAAGTCTCATGCGTTTTAGTGGTGAAAAAATAATTTAAAAATTTATTCGGGAAATCAGTTTACTCCCTGGGTACTTTTTTTGTATACTTTTGACTATATGGGCCGAGTACGGGAGTTACGGGAAATCGCGGGTTTTCGCTTGCGGGCGATTAAACTTCTTTTATTCAGCGTCTTATCAAAAATGAAAATATTTTTAAAAACTACAAGTCTCATGCGTTTTAGTGGTGAAAAAATAATTTAAAAAATCGTTCGGGAAATGAGTTAACTCCCTGGGTACCTTCTTTATATACATTCGACTATACGGGCCGGGAACGGGATTTACGGGAAATTGCGGGTTTTCGTTTGCCGGCGATTAAACTTCTTTTATTTAGCGTCTCATCACAAATGAAAACATTTTTAAATACTACAAGTCTCATGCGTTTTAGTGGTGAAAAAACAACTTAAAAAATCGTTCGGGAAATGAGTTTACTCCCTGGGTACTTTCTTTGTATATATTCGACTATAGGGGCCAAGCCCGGAATTTACAGGAAATCGCAGGTTTTTGTTTGCCGGCGATTAAACTTCTATTATTCAGCGTCTCATCAAAAATGAAAACATTTTTGAAAACTACAAGTCTCATGCGTTTTAGTGGTGAAAAAATAATTTAAAAATTTATTCGGGAAATCAGTTTACTCCCTGGGTACTTTTCTTGTATACTTTTGACTATATGGGCCGAGTACGGAATTTACGGGAAATCGCAGGTTTTCGTTTGCGGGCGATTAAACTTCTTTAATTTAGCGTTTCATCAAAAATGAAAACATTTTTGAAAACTACAAGTCTCATGCGTTTTAGTGGTGAAAAAATAATTTAAAAAATCGTTCGGGAATTGAATTTACTCCCTGGGTACTTTCTTTGTATACTTTTGACTATACGGGCCGAGTACGGGATTTACGGGAAATCGCGGGTTTTCGTTTGCCGGCAATTAAACTTCTTTTATTCAGCGTCTCATCAAAAATGAAAATATTTTAGAAAATTACAAGTCTCATGCGTTTTAGTGGTGAAAAAATAATTTAAAAAATCATTCGGGAAATCAGTTTACTTCCTGGGTACTTTTTTTGTGTACTTTTGACTATACGGGCCGAGTACGGGATTTACGGGAAATTCCGGGTTTTCGTTTGCCGGCAATTAAACTTCTTTTATTCAGCGTCTCATCAAAAATGAAAACATTTTTGAAAATTACAAGTCTCATGCGTTTTAGTGGTAAAAAAATAATTTAAAAAATCATTCGGGAAATGAATTTACTCCCTGGGTACTTTCTTTGTATACTTTTGACTATACGGGCCGAGTACGGGATTTACGGGAAATCGCGTGTTTTCGTTTGCCGGCGATTAAACTTCTTTTATTCAGCGTCTCATCAAAAATGAAAATATTTTTGAAAACTACAAGTCTCATGCGTTTTAGTGGTGAAAAAATAATTTAAAAAATCGTTCGGGAAATGAGTTTATTCCCTGGGTACTTTCTTTGTATACTTTTGAATATACGGGCCGAGTACGGGATTTACCGGAAATCGCGGGTTTTCGCTTGCGGGCGATTAAACTTATTTTATTCAGAGTCTCATCAAAAATGAAAATATTTTTGAAAACTATAAGTCTCATGCGTTTAAGTGGTGAAAAAATAATTTAAAAAATCGTTCGGGAAATGAGTTAACTCCCTGGGTACTTTCTTTATATACATTCGACTATACGGCCGGGAACGGGATTTACGGGAAATTGCGGGTTTTCGTTTGCCGGCGATTAAACTTCTTTTATTCAGCGTCTCATCAAAAATGAAGATATTTTTGAAAACTACAAGTCTCATGCGTTTTAGTGGTGAAAAAATAATTTAAAAAATCGTTCGGGAAATGAGTTTATTTCCTGGGTACTTTCTTTGTATACTTTTGACTATACGGGCCGAGTACGGGATTTACCGGAAATCGCGGGTTTTCGCTTGCGGGCGATTAAACTTATTTTATTCAGAGTCTCATCAAAAATGAAAATATTTTTGAAAACTATAAGTCTCATGCGTTTAAGTGGTGAAAAAATAATTTAAAAAATCGTTCGGGAAATGAGTTAACTCCCTGGGTACTTTCTTTATATACATTCGACTATACGGCCGGGAACGGGATTTACGGGAAATTGCGGGTTTTCGTTTGCCGGCGATTAAACTTCTTTTATTCAGCGTCTCATCAAAAATGAAGATATTTTTGAAAACTACAAGTCTCATGCGTTTTAGTGGTGAAAAAATAATTTAAAAAATCGTTCGGGAAATGAGTTTATTTCCTGGGTACTTTCTTTGTATACTTTTGACTATACGGGCCGAGTACGGGATTTACGGGAAATAGCGGGTTTTCGTTTGCCGGCGAATAAACTTCTTTTATTCAGCGTCTCATCAAAAATGAAAACATATTTGAAAACTACAAGTCTCATGCGTTTTAGTGGTGAAAAAATAATTTAAAAATTTATTCGGGAAATCAGTTTACTCCCTCGGTACTTTTTTTGTATACTTTTGACTATATGGGCCGAGTACGGGATTTACGGGAAATCGCGGGTTTTCGCTTGCGGGCGATTAAACTTCTTTTATTCAGCGTCTCATCAAAAATGAAAATATTTTTGAAAACTACAAGTCTTATGCGTTTAATTGGTGAAAAAATAATTTAAAAAATCGTTCGGGAAATGAGTTAACTCCCTGGGTACTTTCTTTATATACATTCGACTATACGGGCCGGGAACGGGATTTACGGGAAATTGCGGGTTTTCGTTTGCCGGCAATTAAACTTCTTTTATTCAGCGTCTCATCAAAAATGAAAATATTTTAGAAAATTACAAGTCTCATGCGTTTTAGTGGTGAAAAAATAATTTAAAAAATCATTCGGGAAATCAGTTTACTTCCTGGGTACTTTTTTTGTGTACTTTTGACTATACGGGCCGAGTACGGGATTTACGGGAAATTGCGGGTTTTCGTTTGCCGGCAATTAAACTTCTTTTATTCAGCGTCTCATCAAAAATGAAAACATTTTTGAAAATTACAAGTCTCATGCGTTTTAGTGGTAAAAAAATAATTTAAAAAATCGTTCGGGAAATGAATTTACTCCCTGGGTACTTTCTTTGTATACTTTTGACTATACGGGGCGAGTACGGGATTTACGGGAAATCGCGTGTTTTCGTTTGCCGGCGATTAAACTTCTTTTATTCAGCGTCTCATCAAAATGAAAATATTTTTGAAAACTACAAGTCTCATGCGTTTTAGTGGTGAAAAAATAATTTAAAAAATCGTTCGGGAAATAAGTTTATTCCTTGGGTACTTTCTTTGTATACTTTTGAATATACGGGCCGAGTACGGGATTTAGGGGAAATCGCGGGTTTTCGCTTGCGGGCGATTAAACTTATTTTATTCAGAGTCTCATCAAAAATGAAAATATTTTTGAAAACTATAAGTCTCATGCGTTTAAGTGGTGAAAAAATAATTTAAAAAATCGTTCGGGAAATGAGTTAACTCCCTGGGTACTTTCTTTATATACATTCGACTATACGGCCGGGAACGGGATTTACGGGAAATTGCGGGTTTTCGTTTGCCGGCGATTAAACTTCTTTTATTCAGCGTCTGATCAAAAATGAAGATATTTTTGAAAACTACAAGTCTCATGCGTTTTAGTGGTGAAAAAATAATTTAAAAAATCGTTCGGGAAATGAGTTTATTCCCTGGGTACTTTCTTTGTATACTTTTGACTATACGGGCCGAGTACGGGATTTACGGGAAATTGCGGGTTTTCGTTTGCCGGCAATTAAACTTCTTTTATTCAGCGTCTCATCAAAAATGAAAATATTTTAGAAAATTACAAGTCTCATGCGTTTTAGTGGTGAAAAAATAATTTAAAAAATCATTCGGGAAATCAGTTTACTTCCTGGGTACTTTTTTTGTGTACTTTTGACTATACGGGCCGAGTACGGGATTTACGGGAAATTGCGGGTTTTCGTTTGCCGGCAATTAAACTTCTTTTATTCAGCGTCTCATCAAAAATGAAAACATTTTTGAAAATTACAAGTCTCATGCGTTTTAGTGGTAAAAAAATAATTTAAAAAATCGTTCGGGAAATGAATTTACTCCCTGGGTACTTTCTTTGTATACTTTTGACTATACGGGCCGAGTACGGGATTTACGGGAAATCGCGTGTTTTCGTTTGCCGGCGATTAAACTTCTTTTATTCAGCGTCTCATCAAAAATGAAAATATTTTTGAAAACTACAAGTCTCATGCGTTTTAGTGGTGAAAAAATAATTTAAAAAATCGTTCGGGAAATAAGTTTATTCCTTGGCTACTTTCTTTGTATACTTTTGAATATACGGGCCGAGTACGGGATTTACGGGAAATCGCGGGTTTTCGCTTGCGGGCGATTAAACTTATTTTATTCAGAGTCTCATCAAAAATGAAAATATTTTTGAAAACTATAAGTCTCATGCGTTTAAGTGGTGAAAAAATAATTTAAAAAATCGTTCGGGAAATGAGTTAACTCCCTGGGTACTTTCTTTATATACATTCGACTATACGGCCGGGAACGGGATTTACGGGAAATTGCGGGTTTTCGTTTGCCGGCGATTAAACTTCTTTTATTCAGCGTCTGATCAAAAATGAAGATATTTTTGAAAACTACAAGTCTCATGCGTTTTAGTGGTGAAAAAATAATTTAAAAAATCGTTCGGGAAATGAGTTTATTCCCTGGGTACTTTCTTTGTATACTTTTGACTATACGGGCCGAGTACGGGATTTACGGGAAATAGCGGTTTTTCGTTTGCCGGCGATTAAACTTCTTTTATTCAGCGTCTCATCAAAAATAAAAACATATTTGAAAACTACAAGTCTCATGCGTTTTAGTGGTGAAAAAATAATTTAAAAATTTATTCGGGAAATCAGTTTACTCCCTGGGTACTTTTTTTGTATACTTTTGACTATATGGGCCGAGTACGGGATTTACGGGAAATCGCGGGTTTTCGCTTGCGGGCGATTAAACTTCTTTTATTCAGCGTCTCATCAAAAATGAAAATATTTTTGAAAACTACAAGTCTCATGCGTTTAAGTGGTAAAAAAATAATTTAAAAAATCGTTCGGGAAATGAGTTAACTCCCTGGGTACTTTCTTTATATACTTTTGACTATACGGGCCGAGTCCGGGATTTACGGGAAATCGCGGGTTTTCGTTTACAGGCGATTAAACTTCTTTTATTTAGCGTCTCATCAAAAATGAAAACATTTTTGAAAACTACAAGTCTCATGCGTTTTAGTGGTGAAAAAATAAATTAAAAAATCGTTCGGGAAATGAGTTTATTCCCTGGGTACTTTCTTTGTATACTTTTGACTATACGGGCCGAGTACGGGATTCACGGGAAATCGCGGGTTTTCGCTTGCGGGCGATTAAACTTCTTTTATTCAGCGTCTCATCAAAAATGAAAATATTTTTAAAAACTATAAGTCTCATGCGTTTAAGTGGTGAAAAAATAATTTAAAAAATCGTTCGGGAAATGAGTTAACTCCCTGGGTACTTTCTTTATATACATTCGACTATACGGCCCGGAACGGGATTTACGGGAAATTGCGGGTTTTCGTTTGCCGGCGATTAAACTTCTTTTATTCAGCGTCTCATCAAAAATGAAAATATTTTTGAAAACTACAAGTCTCATGCGTTTTAGTGGTGAAAAAATAATTTAAAAAATCGTTCGGGAAATGAGTTGATTCCCTGGGTACTTTCTTTGTATACTTTTGACTATACGGGCCGAGTACGGGATTTACGGGAAATCGCGGGTTTTCGTTTGCCGGCGATTAAACTTCTTTTATTCAGCGTCTCATCAAAAATGAAAACATATTTGAAAACTACAAGTCTCATGCGTTTTAGTGGTGAAAAAATAATTTAAAAATTTATTCGGAAAATCAGTTTACTCCCTGGGTACTTTTTTTGTATACTTTTGACTATATGGGCCGAGTACGGGATTTACGGGAAATCGCGGGTTTTCGCTTGCGGGCGATTAAACTTCTTTTATTCAGCGTCTCATCAAAAATGAAAATATTTTTGAAAACTACAAGTCTCATGCGTTTAAGTGGTGAAAAAATAATTTAAAAAATCGTTCGGGAAATGAGTTAACTCCCTGGGTACTTTCTTTATATACATTCGACTATACGGGCCGGGAACGGGATTTACGGGAAATTGCGGGTTTTCGTTTGCCGGCGATTAAACTTCTTTTATTTAGCGTCTCATCAAAAATGAAAACATTTTTAAATACTACAAGTCTCATGCGTTTTAGTGGTGAAAAAACAACTTAAAAAATCGTTCGGGAAATGAGTTTACTCCCTGGGTACTTTCTTTGTATATATTCGACTATAGGGGCTAAGCCCGGAATTTACAGGAAATCGCGGGTTTTTGTTTGCCGGCGATTAAACTTCTATTATTCAGCGTCTCATCAAAAATGAAAATATTTTTGAAAACTACAAGTCTCATGCGTTTTAGTGGTGAAAAAATAATTTAAAAATTTATTCGGGAAATCAGTTTACTCCCTGGGTACTTTTTTTGTATACTTTTGACTATATGGGCCGAGTACGGGATTTACGGGAAATCGCGGGTTTTCGTTTGCCGGCGATTAAACTTCTTTTATTCAGCGTCTCATCAAAAATGAAAATATTTTTGAAAACTACAAGTCTCATGCGTTTAAGTGGTGAAAAAATAATTTAAAAAATCGTTCGGGAAATGAGTTAACTCCCTGGGTACTTTCTTTATATACATTCGACTATACGGGCCGGGAACGGGATTTACGGGAAATTGCGGGTTTTCGTTTGCCGGCGATTAAACTTCTTTTATTTAGCGTCTCATCAAAAATGAAAACATTTTTAAATACTACAAGTCTCATGCGTTTTAGTGGTGAAAAAACAACTTAAAAAATCGTTCGGGAAATGAGTTTACTCCCTGGGTACTTTCTTTGTATATATTCGACTATAGGGGCTAAGCCCGGAATTTACAGGAAATCGCGGGTTTTTGTTTGCCGGCGATTAAACTTCTATTATTCAGCGTCTCATCAAAAATGAAAATATTTTTGAAAACTACAAGTCTCATGCGTTTTAGTGGTGAAAAAATAATTTAAAAATTTATTCGGGAAATCAGTTTACTCCCTGGGTACTTTTTTTGTATACTTTTGACTATATGGGCCGAGTACGGGATTTACGGGAAATCGCGGGTTTTCGTTTGCGGGCTATTAAACTTCTTTAATTTAGCGTTTCATCAAAAATGAAAACATTTTTGAAAACTACAAGTCTCATGCGTTTTAGTGGTGAAAAAATAATTTAAAAAATCGTTCGGGAATTGAATTTACTCCGTGGGTACTTTCTTTGTATACTTTTGACTATACGGGCCGAGTCCGGGATTTACGGGAAATCGCGGGTTTTCGTTTGCCGGCGATTAAACTTCTTTTATTCAGCGTCTCATCAAAAATGAAAACATTTTTAAATACTACAAGTCTCATGCGTTTTAGTGGTGAAAAAATAACTTAAAAAATCGTTCTGGAAATGAGTTTACTCCCTGGGTACTTTCTTTGTATATATTTGACTATAGGAGCCAAGCCCGGGATTTACAGGAAATCGCGGGTTTTTGTTTCCGGCGATTAAACTTCTATTATTCAGCGTCTCATCAAAAATGAAAACATTTTTGAAAACTACCAGTCTCATGCGTTTTAGTGGTGAAAAAATAATTTAAAAAATCGTTCGGGAATTGAATTTACTCCCTGGGTACTTTCTTTGTATACTTTTGACTATACGGGCCGAGTCCGGGATTTACGGGAAATCGCGGGTTTTCGTTTGCCGGCGATTAAACTTCTTTTATTTAGCGTCTCATCAAAAATGAAAACATTTTTGAAAACTACAAGTCTCATGCGTTTTAGTGGTGAAAAAATAATTTAAAAAATCGTTCGGGAAATGAGTTTATTCCCTGGGTACTTTCTTTGTATACTTTTGACTATACGGGCCGAGTACGGGATTCACGGGAAATCGCGGGTTTTCGCTTGCGGGCGATTAAACTTCTTTTATTCAGCGTCTCATCAAAAATGAAAATATTTTTGAAAACTATAAGTCTCATGCGTTTAAGTGGTGAAAAAATAATTTAAAAAATCGTTCGGGAAATGAGTTAACTCCCTGGGTACTTTTTTTATATACATTCGACTATACGGCCGGGAACGGGATTTACGGGAAATTGCGGGTTTTCGTTTGCCGGCGATTAAACTTCTTTTATTCAGCGTCTCATCAAAAATGAAAATATTTTTGAAAACTACAAGTCTCATGCGTTTTGGTGGTGAAAAAATAATTTAAAAAATCGTTCGGGAAATGAGTTTATTCCCTGGGTACTTTCTTTGTATACTTTTAACTATACGGGCCGAGTACGGGATTTACGGGAAATCGCGGGTTTTCGTTTGCCGGCGATTAAACTTCTTTTATTCAGCGTCTCATCAAAAATGAAAACATATTTGAAAACTACAAGTCTCATGCGTTTTAGTGGTGAAAAAATAATTTAAAAATTTATTCGGAAAATCAGTTTACTCCCTGGGTACTTTTTTTGTATACTTTTGACTATATGGGCCGAGTACGGGATTTACGGGAAATCGCGGATTTTCGCTTGCGGGCGATTAAACTTCTTTTATTCAGCGTCTCATCAAAAATGAAAATATTTTTGAAAACTACAAGTCTCATGCGTTTAAGTGGTGAAAAAATAATTTAAAAAATCGTTCGGGAAATGAGTTAACTCCCTGGGTACTTTCTTTATATACATTCGACTATACGGGCCGGGAACGGGATTTACGGGAAATTGCGGGTTTTCGTTTGCCGGCGATTAAACTTCTTTTATTTAGCGTCTCATCAAAAATGAAAACATTTTTAAATACTACAAGTCTCATGCGTTTTAGTGGTGAAAAAACAACTTAAAAAATCGTTCGGGAAATGAGTTTACTCCCTGGGTACTTTCTTTGTATATATTCGACTATAGGGGCCAAGCCCGAATTTACAGGAAATCGCGGGTTTTTGTTTGCCGGCGATTAAACTTCTATTATTCAGCGTCTCATCAAAAATGAAAATATTTTTGAAAACTACAAGTCTCATGCGTTTTAGTGGTGAAAAAATAATTTAAAAATTTATTCGGGAAATCAGTTTACTCCCTGGGTACTTTTTTTGTATACTTTTGACTATACGGGCCGAGTACGGGATTTACGGGAAATCGCGGGTTTTCGTTTGCCGGCGATTAAACTTCTTTTATTCAGCGTCTCATCAAAAATGAAAACATATTTGAAAACTACAAGTCTTATGCGTTTAAGTGGTGAAAAAATAATTTAAAAAATCGTTCGGGAAATGAGTTAACTCCCTGGGTACTTTCTTTATATACATTCGACTATACGGGCCGGGAACGGGATTTACGGGAAATTGCGGGTTTTCGTTTGCCGGCAATTAAACTTCTTTTATTCAGCGTCTCATCAAAAATGAAAATATTTTAGAAAATTACAAGTCTCATGCGTTTTAGTGGTGAAAAAATAATTTAAAAAATCATTCGGGAAATCAGTTTACTTCCTGGGTACTTTTTTTGTGTACTTTTGACTATACGGGCCGAGTACGGGATTTACGGGAAATTGCGGGTTTTCGTTTGCCGGCAATTAAACTTCTTTTATTCAGCGTCTCTTCAAAAATGAAAACATTTTTGAAAATTACAAGTCTCATGCGTTTTAGTGGTAAAAAAATAATTTAAAAAATCGTTCGGGAAATGAATTTACTCCCTGGGTACTTTCTTTGTATACTTTTGACTATACGGGCCGAGTACGGGATTTACGGGAAATCGCGTATTTTCGTTTGCCGGCGATTAAACTTCTTTTATTCAGCGTCTCATCAAAAATGAAAATATTTTTGAAAACTACAAGTCTCATGCGTTTTAGTGGTGAAAAAATAATTTAAAAAATTGTTCGGGAAATGAGTTTATTCCTTGGGTACTTTCTTTGTATACTTTTGAATATACGGGCCGAGTACGGGATTTACGGGAAATCGCGGGTTTTGGCTTGCGGGCGATTAAACTTATTTTATTCAGAGTCTCATCAAAAATGAAAATATTTTTGAAAACTATAAGTCTCATGCGTTTAAGTGGTGAAAAAATAATTTAAAAAATCGTTCGGGAAATGAGTTAACTCCCTGGGTACTTTCTTTATATACATTCGACTATACGGCCGGGAACGGGATTTACGGGAAATTGCGGGTTTTCGTTTGCCGGCGATTAAACTTCTTTTATTCAGCGTCTCATCAAAAATGAAGATATTTTTGAAAACTACAAGTCTCATGCGTTTTAGTGGTGAAAAAATAATTTAAAAAATCGTTCGGGAAATGAGTTTATTCCCTGGGTACTTTCTTTGTATACTTTTGACTATACGGGCCGAGTACGGGATTTACGGGAAATAGCGGGTTTTCGTTTGCCGGCGATTAAACTTCTTTTATTCAGCGTCTCATCAAAAATGAAAACATATTTGAAAACTACAAGTCTCATGCGTTTTAGTGGTGAAAAAATAATTTAAAAATTTATTCGGGAAATCAGTTTACTCCCTGGGTACTTTTTTTGTATACTTTTGACTATATGGGCCGAGTACGGGATTTACGGGAAATCGCGGGTTTTCGCTTGCGGGCGATTAAACTTCTTTTATTCAGCGTCTCATCAAAAATGAAAATATTTTTGAAAACAACAAGTCTCATGCGTTTAAGTGGTGAAAAAATAATTTAAAAAATCGTTCGGGAAATGAGTTAACTCCCTGGGTACTTTCTTTATATACATTCGACTATACGGGCCGGGAACGGGATTTACGGGAAATTGCGGGTTTTCGTTTGCCGGCGATTAAACTTCTTTTATTTAGCGTCTCATCAAAAATGAAAACATTTTTAAATACTACAAGTCTCATGCGTTTTAGTGGTGAAAAAATAACTTAAAAAATCGTTCTGAAAATGAGTTTACTCCCTGGGTACTTTCTTTGTATATATTCGACTATAGGGGCCAAGCCCGGGATTTACAGGAAATCGCGGGTTTTTGTTTGCCGGCGATTAAACTTCTATTATTCAGCGTCTCATCAAAAATGAAAACATTTTTGAAAACTACCAGTCTCATGCGTTTTAATGGTGAAAAAATAATTTAAAAAATCGTTCGGGAATTGAATTTACTCCCTGGGTACTTTCTTTGTATACTTTTGACTATACGGGCCGAGTCCAGGATTTACGGGAAATCGCGGGTTTTCGTTTGCCGGCGATTAAACTTCTTTTATTTAGCGTCTCATCAAAAATGAAAACATTTTTGAAAATTACAAGTCTCATGCGTTTTAGTGGTGAAAAAATAATTTAAAAAATCGTTCGGGAAATGAGTTAACTCCCTGGGTACTTTCTTTATATACATTCGACTATACGGGCCGGGAACGGGATTTACGGGAAATTGCGGGTTTTCGTTTGCCGGCGATTAAACTTCTTTTATTTAGCGTCTCATCAAAAATGAAAACATTTTTAAATACTACAAGTCTCATGCGTTTTAGTGGTGAAAAAATAACTTAAAAAATCGTTCTGAAAATGAGTTTACTCCCTGGGTACTTTCTTTGTATATATTCGACTATAGGGGCCAAGCCCGGGATTTACAGGAAATCGCGGGTTTTTGTTTGCCGGCGATTAAACTTCTATTATTCAGCGTCTCATCAAAAATGAAAACATTTTTGAAAAATACCAGTCTCATGCGTTTTAGTGGTGAAAAAATAATTTAAAAAATCGTTCGGGAATTGAATTTACTCCCTGGGTACTTTCTTTGTATACTTTTGACTACACGGGCCGAGTCCAGGATTTACGGGAAATCGCGGGTTTTCGTTTGCCGGCGATTAAACTTCTTTTATTTAGCGTCTCATCAAAAATGAAAACATTTTTGAAAACTACAAGTCTCATGCGTTTTAGTGGTGAAAAAATAATTTAAAAAATCGTTCGGGAAATGAGTTTATTCCCTGGGTACTTTCTTTGTATACTTTTGACTATACGGGCCGAGTACGGGATTCACGGGAAATCGCGGGTTTTCGCTTGCGGGCGATTAAACTTCTTTTATTCAGCGTCTCATCAAAAATGAAAATATTTTTAAAAACTATAAGTCTCATGCGTTTAAGTGGTGAAAAAATAATTTAAAAAATCGTTCGGGAAATGAGTTAACTCCCTGGGTACTTTCTTTATATACATTCGACTATACGGCCGGGAACGGGATTTACGGGAAATTGCGGGTTTTCGTTTGCCGGCGATTAAACTTCTTTTATTCAGCGTCTCATCAAAAATGAAAATATTTTTGAAAACTACAAGTCTCATGCGTTTCAGTGGTGAAAAAATAATTTAAAAAATCGTTCGGGAAATGAGTTTTTTCCCTGGGTACTTTCTTTGTATACTTTTGACTATACGGGCCGAGTACGGGATTTACGGGAAATCGCGGGTTTTCGTTTGCCGGCGAATAAACTTCTTTTATTCAGCGTCTCATCAAAAATGAAAACATATTTGAAAACTACAAGTCTCATGCGTTTTAGTGGTGAAAAAATAATTTAAAAATTTATTCGGAAAATCAGTTTACTCCCTGGGTACTTTTTTTGTATACTTTTGACTATATGGGCCGAGTACGGGATTTACGGGAAATCGCGGGTTTTCGCTTGCGGGCGATTAAACTTCTTTTATTCAGCGTCTCATCAAAAATGAAAATATTTTTGAAAACTACAAGTCTCATGCGTTTAAGTGGTGAAAAAATAATTTAAAAAATCGTTCGGGAAATGAGTTAACTCCCTGGGTACTTTCTTTATATACATTCGACTATAAGGGCCGGGAACGGGATTTACGGGAAATTGCGGGTTTTCGTTTGCCGGCGATTAAACTTCTTTTATTTAGCGTCTCATCAAAAATGAAAACATTTTTAAATACTACAAGTCTCATGCGTTTTAGTGGTGAAAAAATAATTTAAAAATTTATTCGGGAAATCAGTTTACTCCCTGGGTACTTTTTTTGTATACTTTTGACTATATGGGCCGAGTACGGGATTTACGGGAAATCGCGGGTTTTCGTTTGCGGGCTATTAAACTTCTTTAATTTAGCGTTTCATCAAAAATGAAAACATTTTTGAAAACTACAAGTCTCATGCGTTTTAGTGGTGAAAAAATAATTTAAAAAATCGTTCGGGAATTGAATTTACTCCGTGGTTACTTTCTTTGTAAACTTTTGACTATACGGGCCGAGTCTGGGATTTACGGGAAATCGCGGGTTTTCGTTTGCCGGCGATTAAACTTCTTTTATTCAGCGTCTCATCAAAAATGAAAACATTTTTAAATACTACAAGTCTCATGCGTTTTAGTGGTGAAAAAATAACTTAAAAAATCGTTCTGGAAATGAGTTTACTCCCTGGGTACTTTCTTTGTATATATTCGACTATAGGGGCCAAGCCCGGGATTTACAGGAAATCGCGGGTTTTTGTTTGCCGGCGATTAAACTTCTATTATTCAGCGTCTCATCAAAAATGAAAACATTTTTGAAAACTACCAGTCTCATGCGTTTTAGTGGTGAAAAAATAATTTAAAAAATCGTTCGGGAATTGAATTTACTCCCTGGGTACTTTCTTTGTATACTTTTGACTATACGGGCCGAGTCCGGGATTTACGGGAAATCGCGGGTTTTCGTTTGCCGGCGATTAAACTTCTTTTATTTAGCGTCTTATCAAAAATGAAAACATTTTTGAAAACTACAAGTCTCATGCGTTTTAGTGGTGAAAAAATAATTTAAAAAATCGTTCGGGAAATGAGTTTATTCCCTGGGTACTTTCTTTGTATACTTTTGACTATACGGGCCGAGTACGGGATTCACGGGAAATCGCGGGTTTTCGCTTGCGGGCGATAAAACTTCTTTTATTTAGCGTCTCATCAAAAATGAAAATATTTTTGAAAACTATAAGTCTCATGCGTTTAAGTGGTGAAAAAATAATTTAAAAAATCGTTCGGGAAATGAGTTAACTCCCTGGGTACTTTCTTTATATACATTCGACTATACGGCCGGGAACGGGATTTACGGGAAATTGCGGGTTTTCGTTTGCCGGCGATTAAACTTCTTTTATTCAGCGTCTCATTAAAAATGAAAATATTTTTGAAAACTACAAGTCTCATGCGTTTTAGTGGTGAAAAAATAATTTAAAAAATCGTTCGGTAAATGAGTTTATTCCCTGGGTACTTTCTTTGTATACTTTTGCCTATACGGGCCGAGTACGGGATTTACGGGAAATCGCGGGTTTTCGTTTGCCGGCGATTAAACTTCTTTTATTCAGCGTCTCATCAAAAATGAAAATATTTTTGAAAACTACAAGTCTCATGCGTTTAAGTGGTGAAAAAATAATTTAAAAAATCGTTCGGGAAATGAGTTAGCTCCCTGGGTACTTTCTTTATATACATTCGACTATACGGGCCGGGAACGGGATTTACGGGAAATTGCGGGTTTTCGTTTGCCGGCGATTAAACTTCTTTTATTTAGCGTCTCATCAAAAATGAAAACATTTTTAAATACTACAAGTCTCATGCGTTTTAGTGGTGAAAAAACAACTTAAAAAATCGTTCGGGAAATGAGTTTACTCCCTGGGTACTTTTTTTGTATATATTCGACTATAGGGGCCAAGCCCGGAATTTACAGGAAATCGCGGGTTTTTGTTTGCCGGCGATTAAACTTCTATTATTCAGCGTCTCATCAAAAATGAAAATATTTTTGAAAACTACAAGTCTCATGCGTTTTAGTGGTGAAAAAATAATTTAAAAATTTATTCGGGAAATCAGTTTACTCCCTGGGTACTTTTTTTGTATACTTTTGACTATACGGGCCGAGTACGGGATTTACGGGAAATCGCGGGTTTTCGTTTGCCGGCGATTAAACTTCTTTTATTCAGCGTCTCATCAAAAATGAAAATATCTTTGAAAACTACAAGTCTCATGCGTTTAAGTGGTGAAAAAATAATTTAAAAAATCGTTCGGGAAATGAGTTAACTCCCTGGGTACTTTCTTTATATACATTCGACTATACGGGCCGGGAACAGGATTTACGGGAAATTGCGGGTTTTCGTTTGCCGGCGATTAAACTTCTTTTATTTAGCGTCTCATCAAAAATGAAAACATTTTTAAATACTACAAGTCTCATGCGTTTTAGTGGTGAAAAAACAACTTAAAAAATCGTTCGGGAAATGAGTTTACTCCCTGGGTACTTTTTTTGTGTACTTTTGACTATACGGGCCGAGTCCGGGATTTACGGGAAATCGCGGGTTTTCGTTTGCCGGCGATTAAACTTCTTTTATTTAGCGTCTTATCAAAAATGAAAACATTTTTGAAAACTACAAGTCTCATGCGTTTTAGTGGTGAAAAAATAATTTAAAAAATCGTTCGGGAATTGAATTTACTCCATGGGTACTTTCTTTGTATACTTTTGACTATACGGGCCGAGTCCGGGATTTACGGGAAATCGCGGGTTTTCGTTTGCCGGCGATTAAACTTCTTTTATTTAGCGTCTTATCAAAAATGAAAACATTTTTGAAAACTACAAGTCTCATGCGTTTTAGTGGTGAAAAAATAATTTAAAAAATCGTTCGGGAAATGAGTTTATTCCCTGGGTACTTTCTTTGTATACTTTTGACTATACGGGCCGAGTACGGGATTCACGGGAAATCGCGGGTTTTCGCTTGCGGGCGATAAAACTTCTTTTATTTAGCGTCTCATCAAAAATGAAAATATTTTTGAAAACTATAAGTCTCATGCGTTTAAGTGGTGAAAAAATAATTTAAAAAATCGTTCGGGAAATGAGTTAACTCCCTGGGTACTTTCTTTATATACATTCGACTATACGGCCGGGAACGGGATTTACGGGAAATTGCGGGTTTTCGTTTGCCGGCGATTAAACTTCTTTTATTCAGCGTCTCATCAAAAATGAAAATATTTTTGAAAACTACAAGTCTCATGCGTTTTAGTGGTGAAAAAATAATTTAAAAAATCGTTCGGGAAATGAGTTTATTCCCTGGGTACTTTCTTTGTATACTTTTGACTATACGGGCCGAGTACGGGATTCACGGGAAATCGCGGGTTTTCGCTTGCGGGCGATAAAACTTCTTTTATTTAGCGTCTCATCAAAAATGAAAATATTTTTGAAAACTATAAGTCTCATGCGTTTAAGTGGTGAAAAAATAATTTAAAAAATCGTTCGGGAAATGAGTTAACTCCCTGGGTACTTTCTTTATATACATTCGACTATACGGCCGGGAACGGGATTTACGGGAAATTGCGGGTTTTCGTTTGCCGGCGATTAAACTTCTTTTATTCAGCGTCTCATCAAAAATGAAAATATTTTTGAAAACTACAAGTCTCATGCGTTTTAGTGGTGAAAAAATAATTTAAAAAATCGTTCGGGAAATGAGTTTATTCCCTGGGTACTTTCTTTGTATACTTTTGACTATACGGGCCGAGTACGGGATTTACGGGAAATCGCGGGTTTTCGTTTGCCGGCGATTAAACTTCTTTTATTCAGCGTCTCATCAAAAATGAAAACATATTTGAAAACTACAAGTCTCATGCGTTTTAGTGGTGAAAAAATAAATTAAAAATTTATTCGGAAAATCAGTTTACTCCCTGGGTACTTTTTTTGTATACTTTTGACTATATGGGCCGAGTACGGGATTTACGGGAAATCGCGGGTTTTCGCTTGCGGGCGATTAAACTTCTTTTATTCAGCGTCTCATCAAAAATGAAAATATTTTTGAAAACTACAAGTCTCATGCGTTTAAGTGGTGAAAAAATAATTTAAAAAATCGTTCGGGAAATGAGTTAACTCCCTGGGTACTTTCTTGATATACATTCGACTATACGGGCCGGGAACGGGATTTACGGGAAATTGCGGGTTTTCGTTTGCCGGCGATTAAACTTCTTTTATTTAGCGTCTCATCAAAAATGAAAACATTTTTAAATACTACAAGTCTCATGCGTTTTAGTGGTGAAAAAACAACTTAAAAAATCGTTCGGGAAATGAGTTTACTCCCTGGGTACTTTTTTTGTATATATTCGACTATAGGGGCCAAGCCCGGAATTTACAGGAAATCGCGGGTTTTTGTTTGCCGGCGATTAAACTTCTATTATTCAGCGTCTCATCAAAAATGAAAATATTTTTGAAAACTACAAGTCTCATGCGTTTTAGTGGTGAAAAAATAATTAAAAATTTATTCGGGAAATCAGTTTACTCCCTGGGTACTTTTTTTGTATACTTTTGACTATACGGGCCGAGTACGGGATTTACGGGAAATCGCGGGTTTTCGTTTGCCGGCGATTAAACTTCTTTTATTCAGCGTCTCATCAAAAATGAAAACATATTTGAAAACTACAAGTCTCATGCGTTTTAGTGGTGAAAAAATAATTTAAAAATTTATTCGGAAAATCAGTTTACTCCCTGGGTACTTTTTTTGTATACATTTGACTATATGGGCCGAGTACGGGATTTACGGGAAATCGCGGGTTTTCGCTTGCGGGCGATTAAACTTCTTTTATTCAGCGTCTCATCAAAAATGAAAATATCTTTGAAAACTACAAGTCTCATGCGTTTAAGTGGTGAAAAAATAATTTAAAAAATCGTTCGGGAAATGAGTTAACTCCCTGGGTACTTTCTTTATATACATTCGACTATACGGGCCGGGAACGGGATTTACGGGAAATTGCGGGTTTTCGTTTGCCGGCGATTAAACTTCTTTTATTTAGCGTCTCATCAAAAATGAAAACATTTTTAAATACTACAAGTCTCATGCGTTTTAGTGGTGAAAAAACAACTTAAAAAATCGTTCGGGAAATGAGTTTACTCCCTGGGTACTTTTTTTGTGTACTTTTGACTATACGGGCCGAGTCCGGGATTTACGGGAAATCGCGGGTTTTCGTTTGCCGGCGATTAAACTTCTTTTATTCAGTGTCTCATCAAAAATGAAAATATTTTAGAAAATTACAAGTCTCATGCGTTTTAGTGGTGAAAAAATAATTTAAAAAATCATTCGGGAAATCAGTTTACTTCCTGGGTACTTTTTTTGTGTACTTTTGACTATACGGGCCGAGTACGGGATTTACGGGAAATTGCGGGTTTTCGTTTGCCGGCAATTAAACTTCTTTTATTCAGCGTCTCATCAAAAATGAAAACATTTTTACAAACTACAAGTCTCATGCGTTTTAGTGGTGAAAAAATAATTTAAAAAATCGTTCGGGAAATCAGTTTATTCCCTGGGCACCTTCTTTGTATACTTTTGACTATACGGGCCGAGTACGGGAGTTACGGGAAATCGCGGGTTTTCGTTTGCCGGCGATTAAACTTCTTTTATTCAGCGTCTCATCAAAAATGAAAACATATTTGAAAACTACAAGTCTCATGCGTTTTAGTGGTGAAAAAATAATTTAAAAAATCGTTCGGGAAATGAGTTAACTCCCTGGGTACTTTCTTGATATACATTCGACTATACGGGCCGGGAACGGGATTTACGGGAAATTGCGGGTTTTCGTTTGCCGGCGATTAAACTTCTTTTATTTAGCGTCTCATCAAAAATGAAAACATTTTTAAATACTACAAGTCTCATGCGTTTTAGTGGTGAAAAAACAACTTAAAAAATCGTTCGGGAAATGAGTTTACTCCCTGGGTACTTTTTTTGTATATATTCGACTATAGGGGCCAAGCCCGGAATTTACAGGAAATCGCGGGTTTTTGTTTGCCGGCGATTAAACTTCTATTATTCAGCGTCTCATCAAAAATGAAAATATTTTTGAAAACTACAAGTCTCATGCGTTTTAGTGGTGAAAAAATAATTAAAAATTTATTCGGGAAATCAGTTTACTCCCTGGGTACTTTTTTTGTATACTTTTGACTATACGGGCCGAGTACGGGATTTACGGGAAATCGCGGGTTTTCGTTTGCCGGCGATTAAACTTCTTTTATTCAGCGTCTCATCAAAAATGAAAACATATTTGAAAACTACAAGTCTCATGCGTTTTAGTGGTGAAAAAATAATTTAAAAATTTATTCGGAAAATCAGTTTACTCCCTGGGTACTTTTTTTGTATACATTTGACTATATGGGCCGAGTACGGGATTTACGGGAAATCGCGGGTTTTCGCTTGCGGGCGATTAAACTTCTTTTATTCAGCGTCTCATCAAAAATGAAAATATCTTTGAAAACTACAAGTCTCATGCGTTTAAGTGGTGAAAAAATAATTTAAAAAATCGTTCGGGAAATGAGTTAACTCCCTGGGTACTTTCTTTATATACATTCGACTATACGGGCCGGGAACGGGATTTACGGGAAATTGCGGGTTTTCGTTTGCCGGCGATTAAACTTCTTTTATTTAGCGTCTCATCAAAAATGAAAACATTTTTAAATACTACAAGTCTCATGCGTTTTAGTGGTGAAAAAACAACTTAAAAAATCGTTCGGGAAATGAGTTTACTCCCTGGGTACTTTTTTTGTGTACTTTTGACTATACGGGCCGAGTCCGGGATTTACGGGAAATCGCGGGTTTTCGTTTGCCGGCGATTAAACTTCTTTTATTCAGTGTCTCATCAAAAATGAAAATATTTTAGAAAATTACAAGTCTCATGCGTTTTAGTGGTGAAAAAATAATTTAAAAAATCATTCGGGAAATCAGTTTACTTCCTGGGTACTTTTTTTGTGTACTTTTGACTATACGGGCCGAGTACGGGATTTACGGGAAATTGCGGGTTTTCGTTTGCCGGCAATTAAACTTCTTTTATTCAGCGTCTCATCAAAAATGAAAACATTTTTACAAACTACAAGTCTCATGCGTTTTAGTGGTGAAAAAATAATTTAAAAAATCGTTCGGGAAATCAGTTTATTCCCTGGGCACCTTCTTTGTATACTTTTGACTATACGGGCCGAGTACGGGAGTTACGGGAAATCGCGGGTTTTCGTTTGCCGGCGATTAAACTTCTTTTATTCAGCGTCTCATCAAAAATGAAAACATATTTGAAAACTACAAGTGTCATGCGTTTTAGTGGTGAAAAAATAATTTAAAAATTTATTCGGAAAATCAGTTTACTCCCTGGGTTCTTTTTTTGTATACTTTTGACTATATGGGCCGAGTACGGGATTTACGGGAAATCGAGGGTTTTCGCTTGCGGGCGATTAAACTTCTTTTATTCAGCGTCTCATGAAAAATGAAAATATTTTTGAAAACTACAAGTCTCATGCGTTTAAGTGGTGAAAAAATAATTTAAAAAATCGTTCGGGAAATGAGTTAACTCCCTGGGTACTTTCTTTATATACATTCGACTATATGGGCCGGGAACGTGATTTACGGGAAATTGCGGGTTTTTGTTTGGCGGCGATTAAACTTCTTTTATTTAGCGTCTCATCAAAAATGAAAACATTTTTAAATACTACAAGTCTCATGCGTTTTAGTGGTGAAAAAACAACTTAAAAAATCGTTCGGGAAATGAGTTTACTCCCTGGGTACTTTCTTTGTATATATTCGACTATAGGGGCCAAGCCCGGAATTTACAGGAAATCGCGGGTTTTTGTTTGCCGGCGATTAAACTTCTATTATTCAGCGTCTCATCAAAAATGAAAACATTTTTGAAAACTACAAGTCTCATGCGTTTTAGTGGTGAAAAAATAATTTATAAATTTATTCGGGAGATCAGTTTACTCCCTGGGTACTTTTTTTGTATACTTTTGACTATATGGGCCGAGTACGGGATTTACGGGAAATCGCGGGTTTTCGTTTGCGGGCGATTAAACTTCTTTAATTTAGCGTTTCATCAAAAATGAAAACATTTTTGAAAACTACAAGTCTCATGCGCTTTAGTGGTGAAAAAATAATTTAAAAAATCGTTCGGGAATTGAATTTACTCCCTGGGTACTTTCTTTGTATACTTTTGACTATACGGGCCGAGTCCGGGATTTACGGGAAATCGCGGGTTTTCGTTTGCCGGCGATTAAACTTCTTTTATTCAGCGTCTCATCAAAAATGAAAATATTTTAGAAAATTACAAGTCTCATGCGTTTTAGTGGTGAAAAAATAATTTAAAAAATCGTTCGGGAAATGAGTTAACTCCCTGGGTACTTTCTTTATATACATTCGACTATATGGGCCGGGAACGTGATTTACGGGAAATTGCGGGTTTTTGTTTGGCGGCGATTAAACTTCTTTTATTTAGCGTCTCATCAAAAATGAAAACATTTTTAAATACTACAAGTCTCATGCGTTTTAGTGGTGAAAAAACAACTTAAAAAATCGTTCGGGAAATGAGTTTACTCCCTGGGTACTTTCTTTGTATATATTCGACTATAGGGGCCAAGCCCGGAATTTACAGGAAATCGCGGGTTTTTGTTTGCCGGCGATTAAACTTCTATTATTCAGCGTCTCATCAAAAATGAAAACATTTTTGAAAACTACAAGTCTCATGCGTTTTAGTGGTGAAAAAATAATTTAAAAATTTATTCGGGAGATCAGTTTACTCCCTGGGTACTTTTTTTGTATACTTTTGACTATATGGGCCGAGTACGGGATTTACGGGAAATCGCGGGTTTTCGTTTGCGGGCGATTAAACTTCTTTAATTTAGCGTTTCATCAAAAATGAAAACATTTTTGAAAACTACAAGTCTCCTGCGCTTTAGTGGTGAAAAAATAATTTAAAAAATCGTTCGGGAATTGAATTTACTCCCTGGGTACTTTCTTTGTATACTTTTGACTATACGGGCCGAGTCCGGGATTTACGGGAAATCGCGGGTTTTCGTTTGCCGGCGATTAAACTTCTTTTATTCAGCGTCTCATCAAAAATGAAAATATTTTAGAAAATTACAAGTCTCATGCGTTTTAGTGGTGAAAAAATAATTTAAAAAATCATTCGGGAAATCAGTTTACTTCCTGGGTACTTTTTTGTGTACTTTTGACTATACGGGCCGAGTACGGGATTTACGGGAAATCGCGGGTTTTCGTTTGCGGGCGATTAAACTTCTTTAATTTAGCGTTTCATCAAAAATGAAAACATTTTTGAAAACTACAAGTCTCCTGCGCTTTAGTGGTGAAAAAATAATTTAAAAAATCGTTCGGGAATTGAATTTACTCCCTGGGTACTTTCTTTGTATACTTTTGACTATACGGGCCGAGTCCGGGATTTACGGGAAATCGCGGGTTTTCG
Source organism: Hydractinia symbiolongicarpus (assembly GCF_029227915.1). Classification (NCBI taxonomy): domain Eukaryota; kingdom Metazoa; phylum Cnidaria; class Hydrozoa; order Anthoathecata; family Hydractiniidae; genus Hydractinia; species Hydractinia symbiolongicarpus. The sequence goes on from NC_079886.1 coordinate 1,677,389, forward strand.
TTTGCCGGCGATTAAACTTCTTTTATTCAGCGTCTCATCAAAAATGAAAATATTTTAGAAAATTACAAGTCTCATGCGTTTTAGTGGTGAAAAAATAATTTAAAAAATCATTCGGGAAATCAGTTTACTTCCTGGGTACTTTTTTGTGTACTTTTGACTATACGGGCCGAGTACGGGATTTACGGGAAATTGCGGGTTTTCGTTTGCCGGCAATTAAACTTCTTTTATTCAGCGTCTCATCAAAAATGAAAACATTTTTGAAAACTACAAGTCTCATGCGTTTTAGTGGTGAAAAAATAATTTAAAAAATCGTTCGGGAAATGAGTTAACTCCCTGGGTACTTTCTTTATATACATTCGACTATACGGGCCGGGAACGTGATTTACGGGAAATTGCGGGTTTTCGTTTGCCGGAGATTAAACTTCTTTTATTTAGCGTCTCATCAAAAATGAAAACATTTTTAAATACTACAAGTCTCATGCGTTTTAGTGGTGAAAAAACAACTTAAAAAATCGTTCGGGAAATGAGTTTACTCCCTGGGTACTTTCTTTGTATATATTCGACTATAGGGGCCAAGCCCGGAATTTACAGGAAATCGCGGGTTTTTGTTTGCCGGCGATTAAACTTCTATTATTCAGCGTCTCATCAAAAATGAAAACATTTTTGAAAACTACAAGTCTCATGCGTTTTAGTGGTGAAAAAATAATTTAAAAATTTATTCGGGAAATAAGTTTACTCCCTGGGTACTTTTTTTGTATACTTTTGACTATATGGGCCGAGTACGGGATTTACGGGAAATCGCGGGTTTTTGTTTGCGGGCGATTAAACTTCTTTAATTTAGCGTTTCATCAAAAATGAAAACATTTTTGAAAACTACAAGTCTCATGCGTTTTAGTGGTGAAAAAATAATTTAAAAAATCGTTCGGGAATTGAATTTACTCCCTGGGTACTTTCTTTGTATACTTTTGACTATACGGGCCGAGTCCGGGATTTACGGGAAATCGCGGGTTTTCGTTTGCCGGCGATTAAACTTCTTTTATTTAGCGTCTTATCAAAAATGAAAACATTTTTGAAAACTACAAGTCTCATGCGTTTTAGTGGTGAAAAAATAATTTAAAAAATCGTTCGGGAAATGAGTTTATTCCCTGGGTACTTTCTTTGTATACTTTTGACTATACGGGCCGAGTACGGGATTCACGGGAAATCGCGGGTTTTCGCTTGCGGGCGATAAAACTTCTTTTATTTAGCGTCTCATCAAAAATGAAAATATTTTTGAAAACTATAAGTCTCATGCGTTTAAGTGGTGAAAAAATAATTTAAAAAATCGTTCGGGAAATGAGTTAACTCCCTGGGTACTTTCTTTATATACATTCGACTATACGGCCGGGAACGGGATTTACGGGAAATTGCGGGTTTTCGTTTGCCGGCGATTAAACTTCTTTTATTCAGCGTCTCATCAAAAATGAAAATATTTTTGAAAACTACAAGTCTCATGCGTTTTAGTGGTGCAAAAATAATTTAAAAAATCGTTCGGGAAATGAGTTTATTCCCTGGGTACTTTCTTTGTATACTTTTGACTATACGGGCCGAGTACGGGATTTACGGGAAATCGCGGGTTTTCGTTTGCCGGCGATTAAACTTCTTTTATTCAGCGTCTCATCAAAAATGAAAACATATTTGAAAACTACAAGTCTTATGCGTTTTAGTGGTGAAAAAATAAATTAAAAATTTATTCGGAAAATCAGTTTACTCCCTGGGTACTTTTTTTGTATACTTTTGACTATATGGGCCGAGTACGGGATTTACGGGAAATCGCGGGTTTTCGCTTGCGGGCGATTAAACTTCTTTTATTCAGCGTCTCATCAAAAATGAAAATATTTTTGAAAACTACAAGTCTCATGCGTTTAAGTGGTGAAAAAAATAATTTAAAAAATCGTTCGGGAAATGAGTTAACTCCCTGGGTACTTTCTTTATATACATTCGACTATACGGGCCGGGAACGGGATTTACGGGAAATTGCGGGTTTTCGTTTGCCGGCGATTAAACTTCTTTTATTCAGCGTCTCATCAAAAATGAAAACATATTTGAAAACTACAAGTCTCATGCGTTTTAGTGGTGAAAAAATAATTTAAAAATTTATTCGGAAAATCAGTTTACTCCCTGGGTACTTTTTTTGTATACTTTTGACTATATGGGCCGAGTACGGGATTTACGGGAAATCGCGGGTTTTCGCTTGCGGGCGATTAAACTTCTTTTATTCAGCGTCTCATCAAAAATGAAAATATCTTTGAAAACTACAAGTCTCATGCGTTTAAGTGGTGAAAAAATAATTTAAAAAATCGTTCGGGAAATGAGTTAACTCCCTGGGTACTTTCTTTATATACATTCGACTATACGGGCCGGGAACAGGATTTACGGGAAATTGCGGGTTTTCGTTTGCCGGCGATTAAACTTCTTTTATTTAGCGTCTCATCAAAAATGAAAACATTTTTAAATATTACAAGTCTCATGCGTTTTAGTGGTGAAAAAACAACTTAAAAAATCGTTCGGGAAATGAGTTTACTCCCTGGGTACTTTTTTTGTGTACTTTTGACTATACGGGCCGAGTCCGGGATTTACGGGAAATCGCGGGTTTTCGTTTGCCGGCGATTAAACTTCTTTTATTTAGCGTCTTATCAAAAATGAAAACATTTTTGAAAACTACAAGTCTCATGCGTTTTAGTGGTGAAAAAATAATTTAAAAAATCGTTCGGGAATTGAATTTACTCCCTGGGTACTTTCTTTGTATACTTTTGACTATACGGGCCGAGTCCGGGATTTACGGGAAATCGCGGGTTTTCGTTTGCCGGCGATTAAACTTCTTTTATTTAGCGTCTTATCAAAAATGAAAACATTTTTGAAAACTACAAGTCTCATGCGTTTTAGTGGTGAAAAAATAATTTAAAAAATCGTTCGGGAAATGAGTTTATTCCCTGGGTACTTTCTTTGTATACTTTTGACTATACGGGCCGAGTACGGGATTCACGGGAAATCGCGGGTTTTCGCTTGCGGGCGATAAAACTTCTTTTATTTAGCGTCTCATCAAAAATGAAAATATTTTTGAAAACTATAAGTCTCATCCGTTTAAGTGGTGAAAAAATAATTTAAAAAATCGTTCGGGAAATGAGTTAACTCCCTGGGTACTTTCTTTATATACATTCGACTATACGGCCGGGAACGGGATTTACGGGAAATTGCGGGTTTTCGTTTGCCGGCGATTAAACTTCTTTTATTCAGCGTCTCATCAAAAATGAAAATATTTTTGAAAACTACAAGTCTCATGCGTTTTAGTGGTGAAAAAATAATTTAAAAAATCGTTCGGGAAATGAGTTTATTCCCTGGGTACTTTCTTTGTATACTTTTGACTATACGGGCCGAGTACGGGATTTACGGGAAATCGCGGGTTTTCGTTTGCCGGCGATTAAACTTCTTTTATTCAGCGTCTCATCAAAAATGAAAACATATTTGAAAACTACAAGTCTCATGCGTTTTAGTGGTGAAAAAATAAATTAAAAATTTATTCGGAAAATCAGTTTACTCCCTGGGTATTTTTTTTGTATACTTTTGACTATATGGGCCGAGTACGGGATTTACGGGAAATCGCGGGTTTTCGCTTGCGGGCGATTAAACTTCTTTTATTCAGCGTCTCATCAAAAATGAAAATATTTTTGAAAACTACAAGTCTCATGCGTTTAAGTGGTGAAAAAATAATTTAAAAAATCGTTCGGGAAATGAGTTAACTCCCTGGGTACTTTCTTTATATACATTCGACTATACGGGCCGGGAACGGGATTTACGGGAAATTGCGGGTTTTCGTTTGCCGGCGATTAAACTTCTTTTATTTAGCGTCTCATCAAAAATGAAAACATTTTTAAATACTACAAGTCTCATGCGTTTTAGTGGTGAAAAAACAACTTAAAAAATCGTTCGGGAAATGAGTTTACTCCCTGGGTACTTTTTTTGTATATATTCGACTATAGGGGCCAAGCCCGGAATTTACAGGAAATCGCGGGTTTTTGTTTGCCGGCGATTAAACTTCTATTATTCAGCGTCTCATCAAAAATGAAAATATTTTTGAAAACTACAAGTCTCATGCGTTTTAGTGGTGAAAAAATAATTTAAAAATTTATTCGGGAAATCAGTTTACTCCCTGGGTACTTTTTTTGTATACTTTTGACTATACGGGCCGAGTACGGGATTTACGGGAAATCGCGGGTTTTCGCTTGCGGGCGATTAAACTTCTTTTATTCAGCGTCTCATCAAAAATGAAAATATCTTTGAAAACTACAAGTCTCATGCGTTTAAGTGGTGAAAAAATAATTTAAAAAATCGTTCGGGAAATGAGTTAACTCCCTGGGTACTTTCTTTATATACATTCGACTATACGGGCCGGGAACGGGATTTACGGGAAATTGCGGGTTTTCGTTTGCCGGCGATTAAACTTCTTTTATTTAGCGTCTCATCAAAAATGAAAACATTTTTAAATACTACAAGTCTCATGCGTTTTAGTGGTGAAAAAACAACTTAAAAAATCGTTCGGGAAATGAGTTTACTCCCTGGGTACTTTTTTTGTGTACTTTTGACTATACGGGCCGAGTCCGGGATTTACGGGAAATCGCGGGTTTTCGTTTGCCGGCGATTAAACTTCTTTTATTCAGTGTCTCATCAAAAATGAAAATATTTTAGAAAATTACAAGTCTCATGCGTTTTAGTGGTGAAAAAATAATTTAAAAAATCATTCGGGAAATCAGTTTACTTCCTGGGTACTTTTTTTGTGTACTTTTGACTATACGGGCCGAGTACGGGATTTACGGGAAATTGCGGGTTTTCGTTTGCCGGCAATTAAACTTCTTTTATTCAGCGTCTCATCAAAAATGAAAACATTTTTAAAAACTACAAGTCTCATGCGTTTTAGTGGTGAAAAAATAATTTAAAAAATCGTTCGGGAAATGAGTTAACTCCCTGGGTACTTTCTTTATATACATTCGACTATACGGGCCGGGAACGTGATTTACGGGAAATTGCGGGTTTTCGTTTGCCGGAGATTAAACTTCTTTTATTTAGCGTCTCATCAAAAATGAAAACATTTTTAAATACTACAAGTCTCATGCGTTTTAGTGGTGAAAAAACAACTTAAAAAATCGTTCGGGAAATGAGTTTACTCCCTGGGTACTTTCTTTGTATATATTCGACTATAGGGGCCAATCCCGGAATTTACAGGAAATCGCGGGTTTTTGTTTGCCGGCGATTAAACTTCTATTATTCAGCGTCTCATCAAAAATGAAAACATTTTTGAAAACTACAAGTCTCATGCGTTTTAGTGGTGAAAAAATAATTTAAAAATTTATTCGGGAGATCAGTTTACTCCCTGGGTACTTTTTTTGTATACTTTTGACTATATGGGCCGAGTACGGGATTTACGGGAAATCGCGGGTTTTCGTTTGCGGGCGATTAAACTTCTTTAATTTAGCGTTTCATCAAAAATGAAAACATTTTTGAAAACTACAAGTCTCATGCGCTTTAGTGGTGAAAAAATAATTTAAAAAATCGTTCGGGAATTGAATTTACTCCCTGGGTACTTTCTTTGTATACTTTTGACTATACGGGCCGAGTCCGGGATTTACGGGAAATCGCGGGTTTTCGTTTGCCGGCGATTAAACTTCTTTTATTCAGCGTCTCATCAAAAATGAAAATATTTTAGAAAATTACAAGTCTCATGCGTTTTAGTGGTGAAAAAATAATTTAAAAAATCATTCGGGATATCAGTTTACTTCCTGGGTACTTTTTTGTGTACTTTTGACTATACGGGCCGAGTACGGGATTTACGGGAAATTGCGGGTTTTCGTTTGCCGGCAATTAAACTTCTTTTATTCAGCGTCTCATCAAAAATGAAAACATATTTGAAAACTACAAGTCTCATGCGTTTTAGTGGTGAAAAAATAATTTAAAAAATCGTTCGGGAAATGAGTTAACTCCCTGGGTACTTTCTTTATATACATTCGACTATACGGGCCGGGAACGTGATTTACGGGAAATTGCGGGTTTTCGTTTGCCGGAGATTAAACTTCTTTTATTTAGCGTCTCATCAAAAATGAAAACATTTTTAAATACTACAAGTCTCATGCGTTTTAGTGGTGAAAAAACAACTTAAAAAATCGTTCGGGAAATCAGTTTACTCCCTGGGTACTTTCTTTGTATATATTCGACTATAGGGGCCAAGCCCGGAATTTACAGGAAATCGCGGGTTTTTGTTTGCCGGCGATTAAACTTCTATTATTCAGCGTCTCATCAAAAATGAAAACATTTTTGAAAACTACAAGTCTCATGCGTTTTAGTGGTGAAAAAATAATTTAAAAATTTATTCGGGAAATCAGTTTACTCCCTGGGTACTTTTTTTGTATACTTTTGACTATATGGGCCGAGTACGGGATTTACGGGAAATCGCGGGTTTTTGTTTGCGGGCGATTAAACTTCTTTAATTTAGCGTTTCATCAAAAATGAAAACATTTTTGAAAACTACAAGTCTCATGCGTTTTAGTGGTGAAAAAATAATTTAAAAAATCGTTCAGGAATTGAATTTACTCCCTGGGTACTTTCTTTGTATACTTTTGACTATACGGGCCGAGTCCGGGATTTACGGAAAATCGCGGGTTTTCGTTTGCCGGCGATTAAACTTCTTTTATTTAGCGTCTTATCAAAAATGAAAACATTTTTGAAAACTACAAGTCTCATGCGTTTTAGTGGTGAAAAAATAATTTAAAAAATCGTTCGGGAAATGAGTTTATTCCCTGGGTACTTTCTTTGTATACTTTTGACTATACGGGCCGAGTACGGGATTCACGGGAAATCGCGGGTTTTCGCTTGCGGGCGATAAAACTTCTTTTATTTAGCGTCTCATCAAAAATGAAAATATTTTTGAAAACTATAAGTCTCATGCGTTTAAGTGGTGAAAAAATAATTTAAAAAATCGTTCGGGAAATGAGTTAACTCCCTGGGTACTTTCTTTATATACATTCGACTATACGGCCGGGAACGGGATTTACGGGAAATTGCGGGTTTTCGTTTGCCGGCGATTAAACTTCTTTTATTCAGAGTCTCATCAAAAATGAAAATATTTTTGAAAACTACAAGTCTCATGCGTTTTAGTGGTGAAAAAATAATTTAAAAAATCGTTCGGGAAATGAGTTTATTCCCTGGGTACTTTCTTTGTATACTTTTGACTATACGGGCCGAGTACGGGATTTACGGGAAATCGCGTGTTTTCGTTTGCCGGCGATTAAACTTCTTTTATTCAGCGTGACTCATCAAAAATGAAAACATATTTGAAAACTACAAGTCTCATGCGTTTTAGTGGTGAAAAAATAATTTAAAAAATCGTTCGGGAAATGAATTTATTCCCTGGGTACTTTCTTTGTATACTTTTGACTATACGGGCCGAGTACGGGATTTACGGGAAATCGCGGGTTTTCGCTTGCGGGCGATTAAACTTCTTTTATTCAGCGTCTCATCAAAAATGAAAATATTTTTGAAAACTATAAGTCTCATGCGTTTAAGTGGTGAAAAAATAATTTAAAAAATCGTTCGGGAAATGAGTTAACTCCCTGGGTACTTTCTTTATATACCTTCGACTATACGGCCGGGAACGGGATTTACGCAAAAATTGCGGGTTTTCGTTTGCCGGCAATTAAACTTCTATTATTCAGCGTCTCATCAAAATGAAAACATTTTTGAAAACTACAAGTCTCATGCGTTTTAGTGGTGAAAAAATAATTTAAAAAATCTTTCGGGAAATGAGTTTACTCCTTGAGTACTTCCTTTGTATACTTTTGACTATACGGACCGACTACCGGATTTACGGGAAATCGCGGGTTTTCGTTTGCCGGCGATTAAACTTCTTTTATTCAGCGTCTTATCAAAAATGAAAACATTTTTGAAAGCTACAAGTCTCATGCGTTTTAGTGGTGAAAAAATAATTTAAAAAATCATTCTGAAAATGAGTTTACTCACAGGGTACTTTCTTTGTATACATTCGACTATAGGGGCCAAGCCCGGGATTTACAGGAAAGCGCGGGTTTTCGTTTGCCGGCGATTAAACTTCTTTTATTTAGCGTCTCATCAAAAATGAAAACATTTTTGAAAACTACAAGTCTCATGCGTTTTAGTGGTGAAAAAATAATTTAAAAAATCGTTCGGGAAATGAGTTAACTCCCTGGGTACTTTCTTTATATACATTCGACTATACGGGCCGGGAACGGGATTTACGGGAAATCGCGGGCTTTCGTTTGCCGGCGATTAAACTCCTTTTATTTAGCGTCTCATCAAAAATGAAAACATTTTTGAAAACTACAAGTCTCATGCGTTTTAGTGGTGAAAAAATAATTTAAAAAATCGTTCGGGAAATGAGTTTACTCCTTGAGTACTTTCCTTGTATACTTTTGGCTATACGGGCCGAGTACCGGATTTACGGAAAATCGCGGGTTTTCGTTTGCCGGCGATTAAACTTCTTTTATTCAGCGTCTTATCAAAAATGAAAACATTTTTGAAAGCTACAAGTCTCATGCGTTTTAGTGGTGAAAAAATAATTTAAAAAATCGTTCTGAAAATGAGTTTACTCACAGGGTACTTTCTTTGTATATATTCGACTATAGGGCCAAGCCCGGGATTTACAGGAAATCGCGGGTTTTGGTTTGCCGGCGATTAAACTTCTTTTATTCAGGGTCTCATCAAAAATGAAAACATTTTCGAAAACTACAAGTCTCATGCATTTTAGTGGTGAAAAAATAATCTAAAAATTTATTCGGGAAATCTGTTTACTCCCTGGGTACTTTTTTTGTATACTTTTGACTATATGGGCCGAGTACGGGATTTACGGGAAATCGCGGGTTTTCGTTTGCTGGCGATTAAACTTCTTTTCTTCAGCGTCTCATCAAAAATGAAAATATTTTTGAAAACTACAAGTCTCATGCGTTTAAGTGGTGAAAAAATAATTTAAAAAATCGTTCGGGAAATGAGTTTACTCCCTGGGTACTTTCTTTATATACATTCGACTATACAGGCCGGGAACGGGATTTACAGGAAATTGCGGGTTTTCGTTTGCCGGCGATTAAACTTCTTTTATTTAGCGTCTCATCAAAAATGAAAACATTTTTAAATACTACAAGTCTCATGCGTTTTAGTGGTGAAAAAATAATTTAAAAAATCGTTCGGGAAATGAGTTTACTCCTTGAGTACTTTCTTTGTATACTTTTGACTATACGGACCGAGTACCGGATTTACGGGAAATCTCGGGTTTTCGTTTGCCGGCGAATAAACTTCTTTTATTCAGCGTCTTATCAAAAATGAAAACATTTTTGAAAGCTACAAGTCTCATGCGTTTTAGTGGTGAAAAAATAATTTAAAAAATCATTCTGAAAATGAGTTTACTCACAGGGTACTTTCTTTGTATACATTCGACTATAGGGGCCAAGCCCGCGATTTACAGGAAAGCGCGGGGTTTTCGTTTGCCGGCGATTAAACTTCTTTTATTCAGCGTCTCATCAGAAATGAAAACATTTTTGAAAACTACAAGTCTCTTGCGTTTTAGTGGTGAAAAAATAATTTAAAAATTTAGCAGGGAAATCAGTTTACACCCTGGGTACTTTCTTTGTATACTTTTGACTATACGGGCCGAGTACGGGATTTACGGGAAATCGCGGTTTTTCGTTTGCCGGCGATTAAACTTCTTTTATTCAGCGTCTCATCAAAATTGAAAATATTTTTGAAAACTACAAGTCTCATGCGTTTAAGTGGTGAAAAAATAATTTAAAAAATCGTTCTGAAAATGAGTTTACTCACAGGGTACTTGCTTTGTATATATTCGACTATAGGGGCCAAGCCAAGGATTTACAGGAAATCGCGTGTTTTCGTTTGCCGGCGATTAAACTTCTTTTATTCAGGGTCTCATCAAAAATGAAAACATTTTCGAAAACTACAAGTCTCATGCATTTTAGTGGTGAAAAAATAATTTAAAAATTTATTCGGGAAATCTGTTTACTCCCTGGGTACTTTTTTTGTATACTTTTGACTACATGGGCCGAGTACGGGATTTACGGGAAATCGCGGGTTTTCGTTTGCTGGCGATTAAACTTCTTTTATTCAGCGTCTTATCAAAAATGAAAATATTTTTGAAAACTACAAGTCTCATGCGTTTAAGTGGTGAAAAAATAATTTAAAAAATCGTTCGGGAAATGAGTTTACTCCCTGGGTACTTTCTTTATATACATTCGACTATACAGGCCGGGAACGGGATTTACGGGAAATTGCGGGTTTTCGTTTGCCGGCGATTAAACTTCTTTTATTTAGCGTCTCATCAAAAATGAAAACATTTTTAAATACTACAAGTCTCATGCGTTTTAGTGGTGAAAAAATAATTTAAAAAATCGTTCGGGAAATGAGTTTACTCTCTGGGTACTTTCTTCGTATACTTTTGACTATACGGGCCGAGTACGGGATTTACGGGAAATCGCGGGTTTTCGTTTGCCGGCGATTAAACTTCTTTTATTTAGCGTCTCATCAAAAATGAAAACATTTTTGAAAACTACAAGTCTCATGCGTTTTAGTGGTGAAAAAATAATTTAAAAAATCGTTCGGGAAATGAGTTTACTCCTTGAGTACTTTCCTTGTATACTTTTGGCTATACGGGCCGAGTACCGGATTTACGGGAAATCGCGGGTTTTCGTTTGCCGGCGATTAAACTTCTTTTATTTAGCGTCTCATCAAAAATGAAAACATTTTTAAATACCACAAGTCTCATGCGTTTTAGTGGTGAAAAAATAATTTAAAAAATCGTTCGGGAAATGAGTTTACTCCCTGGGTACTTTCTTCGTATACTTTTGACTATACGGGCCGAGTACGGGATTTACGGGAAATCGCGGGTTTTCGTTTGCCGGCGATTAAACTTCTTTTATTTAGCGTCTCATCAAAAATGAAAACATTTTTGAAAACTACAAGTCTCATGCGTTTTAGTGGTGAAAAAATAATTTAAAAAATCGTTCGGGAAATGAGTTTACTCCTTGAGTACTTTCTTTGTATACTTTTGACTATACGGGCCGAGAACCGGATTTACGGGAAATCGCGGGTTTTCGTTTGCCGGCGATTAAACTTCTTTTATTCAGCGTCTTATCAAAAATGAAAACATTTTTGAAAGCTACAAGTCTCATGCGTTTTAGTGGTGAAAAAATAATTTAAAAAATCGTTCTGAAAATGAGTTTACTCACAGGGTACTTTCTTTGTATACATTCAACTATAGGGGCCAAGCCCGGGATTTACAGGAAATCGCGGGTTTTCGTTTGCCGGCGATTAAACTTCTTTTATTCAGCGTCTCATCAGAAATGAAAACATTTTTAAAAACTACAAGTCTCTTGCGTTTTAGTGGTGAAAAAATAATTTAAAAATTTAGCAGGGAAATCAGTTTACACCCTGGGTACTTTCTTTGTATACTTTTGACTATACGGGCCGAGTACGGGATTTACGGGAAATCGCGGTTTTTCGTTTGCCGGCGATTAAACTTCTTTTATTCAGCGTCTCATCAAAATTGAAAATATTTTTGAAAACTACAAGTCTCATGCGTTTAAGTGGTGAAAAAATAATTTAAAAAATCGTTCTGAAAATGAGTTTACTCACAGGGTACTTGCTTTGTATATATTCGACTATAGGGGCCAAGCCAAGGATTTACAGGAAATCGCGGGTTTTCGTTTGCCGGCGATTAAACTTCTTTTATTCAGGGTCTCATCAAAAATGAAAACATTTTCGAAAACTACAAGTCTCATGCATTTTAGTGGTGAAAAAATAATTTAAAAATTTATTCGGGAAATCTGTTTACTCCCTGGGTACTTTTTTTGTATACTTTTGACTACATGGGCCGAGTACGGGATTTACGGGAAATCGCGGGTTTTCGTTTGCTGGCGATTAAACTTCTTTTATTCAGCGTCTCATCAAAAATGAAAATATTTTTGAAAACTACAAGTCTCATGCGTTTAAGTGGTGAAAAAATAATTTAAAAAATCGTTCGGGAAATGAGTTTACTCCCTGGGTACTTTCTTTATATACATTCGACTATACAGGCCGGGAACGGGATTTACGGGAAATTGCGGGTTTTCGTTTGCCGGCGATTAAACTTCTTTTATTTAGCGTCTCATCAAAAATGAAAACATTTTTAAATACTACAAGTCTCATGCGTTTTAGTGGTGAAAAAATAATTTAAAAAATCGTTCGGGAAATGAGTTTACTCTCTGGGTACTTTCTTCGTATACTTTTGACTATACGGGCCGAGTACGGGATTTACGGGAAATCGCGGGTTTTCGTTTGCCGGCGATTAAACTTCTTTTATTTAGCGTCTCATCAAAAATGAAAACATTTTTGAAAACTACAAGTCTCATGCGTTTTAGTGGTGAAAAAATAATTTAAAAAATCGTTCGGGAAATGAGTTTACTCCTTGAGTACTTTCCTTGTATACTTTTGGCTATACGGGCCGAGTACCGGATTTACGGGAAATCGCGGATTTTCGTTTGCCGGCGATTAAACTTCTTTTATTTAGCGTCTCATCAAAAATGAAAACATTTTTAAATACCACAAGTCTCATGCGTTTTAGTGGTGAAAAAATAATTTAAAAAATCGTTCGGGAAATGAGTTTACTCCCTGGGTACTTTCTTCGTATACTTTTGACTATACGGGCCGAGTACGGGATTTACGGGAAATCGCGGGTTTTCGTTTGCCGGCGATTAAACTTCTTTTATTTAGCGTCTCATCAAAAATGAAAACATTTTTGAAAACTACAAGTCTCATGCGTTTTAGTGGTGAAAAAATAATTTAAAAAATCGTTCGGGAAATGAGTTTACTCCTTGAGTACTTTCTTTGTATACTTTTGACTATACGGGCCGAGAACCGGATTTACGGGAAATCGCGGGTTTTCGTTTGCCGGCGATTAAACTTCTTTTATTCAGCGTCTTATCAAAAATGAAAACATTTTTGAAAGCTACAAGTCTCATGCGTTTTAGTGGTGAAAAAATAATTTAAAAAATCGTTCTGAAAATGAGTTTACTCACAGGGTACTTTCTTTGTATACATTCAACTATAGGGGCCAAGCCCGGGATTTACAGGAAATCGCGGGTTTTCGTTTGCCGGCGATTAAACTTCTTTTATTCAGCGTCTCATCAAAAATAAAAACATTTTTGAAAACTACAAATCTCATGCGTTTTAGTGGTGAAAAAATAATTTAAAAATTTATTCGGGAAATCAGTTTACTCCCTGGGTACTTTTTTTGTATACTTTTGACTATATGGGCCGAGTACGGGATTTAAGGGAAATCGCGGGTTTTCGTTTGCGGGCGATTAAGCTTCTTTTATTCAGCGTCTCATCAAAAATGAAAATATTTTTAAAAACTACAAGTCTCATGCGTTTAAGTGGCGAAAAAATAATTTAAAAAATCGTTCGGGAAATGAGTTTACTCCCTGGGTACTTTCTTTATATACATTCGACTATACGGGCCGGGAACGGGATTTACGGGAAATTGCGGGTTTTTGTTTGCCGGCGATTAAACTTCTTTTATTTAGCGTCTCATCAAAAATGAAAACATTTTTAAATACTACAAGTCTCATGCGTTTTAGTGGTGAAAAAATAATTTAAAAAATCGTTCGGGAAATGAGTTTACTCCCTGGGTAATTTCTTTGTATACTTTTGACTATACGGGCCGAGTACGGGATTTACGGGAAATCGTGGGTTTTCGTTTGCCGGCAATTAAACTTCTTTTATTTAGCGTCTCATCAAAAATGAAAACATTTTTGAAAACTACAAGTCTCATGCGTTTTAGTGGTGAAAAAATAATTTAAAAAATCGTTCAGGAAATGAGTATACTCCTTGAGTATTTTCTTTGTATACTTTTGACTATAGGGGCGGAGTACCGGATTTACGGGAAATCGCGGGTTTTCGTTTGCCGGCGATTAAACTTCTTTTATTCAGCGTCTCATCAAAAATGAAAATATTTTAGAAAATTACAAGTCTCATGCGTTTTAGTGCTGAAAAAATAATTTAAAAAATCATTCGGGAAATCAGTTTACTCCCTGGGTACTTTTTTTGTGTACTTTTGACTATACGGGCCGAGTACGGGATTTACGGGAAATCGTGGGTTTTCGTTCGCCGGCGATTAAACTTCTTTTATTCAGCGTCTCATCAAGAATGAAAACATTTTTGAAAACTACAAGTCTCATGCGTTTTAGTGGTGAAAAATAATTTAAAAAATCGTTCGGGAAATGAGTTTACTCCCTGGGTACTTTCTTTGTATACTTTTGACTATATGGGCCGAGTACGGGATTTACGGGAAATTGCGGGTTTTCGTTAGCCGGCGATTAAACTTCTTTTATTCAGCGTCTTATCAAAAATGAAAACATTTTTGAAAGCTACAAGTCTCATGCGTTTTAGTGGTGAAAAAATAATTTAAAAAATCGTTCTGAAAATGAGTTTACTCACAGGGTACTTTCTTTGTATACATTCGACTATAGGGGCCAAGCCGGGGATTTACAGGAAATCGCGGGTTTTCGTTTGCCGGCGATTAAACTTCTTTTATTCAGCGTCTCATCAAAAATGAAAACATTTTTGAAAACTACAAGTCTCATGCGTTTTAGTGGTGAAAAAATAATTTAAAAATTTATTCGGGAAATCAGTTTACTCCCTGGGTACTTTCTTTGTATACTCTTGACTATACGGGCCGAGTACCGGATTTACGGGAAATCGCGGGTTTTCGTTTGCCGGCGATTAAACTTCTTTTATTCAGCGTCTTATCAAAAATGAAAACATTTTTGAAAGCTACAAGTCTCATGCATTTTAGTGGTGAAAAAATAATTTAAAAAATCGTTCGGGAAATGAGTTTACTCCCTGGGTACTTTCTTTGTATACTTTTGACTAAACAGGCCGAGTAGGGGATTTACGGGAAATCGCGGGTTTTTGTTTGCCGGCGACTAAACTTCTTTTATTTATCGTCTCATCAAAAATGAAAACATTTTTGAAAACTACTACTCTCATGCGTTTTAGTGGTGAAAAAATAATTTAAAAAATCGTTCGGGAAATGAGTTTACTCCCTGGGTAATTTCTTTGTATACTTTTGACTATACGGGCCGAGTACGGGATTTACGGGAAATCGCGGGTTTTCGTTTGCCGGCGATTAAACTTCTTTTATTTAGCGTCTTATCAAAAATGAAAACATTTTTGAAAACTACTAGTCTCATGCGTTTTAGTGGTGAAAAAATAATTTAAAAAATCGTTCAGGAAATGAGTATACTCCTTGAGCATTTTCTTTGTATACTTTTGACTATAGGGGCGGAGTACCGGATTTACTGGAAATCGCAGGTTTTCGTTTGCCGGCGATTAAACTTCTTTTATTCAGCGTCTTATCAAAAATGAAAACATTTTTGAAAGCTACAAGTCTCATGCATTTTAGTGGTGAAAAAATAATTTAAAAAATCGTTCGGGAAATGAGTTTACTCCCTGGGTACTTTCTTTGTATACTTTTGACTAAACAGGCCGAGTAGGGGATTTACGGGAAATCGCGGGTTTTTGTTTGCCGGCGACTAAACTTCTTTTATTTATCGTCTCATCAAAAATGAAAACATTTTTGAAAACTACTACTCTCATGCGTTTTAGTGGTGAAAAAATAATTTAAAAAATCGTTCGGGAAATGAGTTTACTCCCTGGGTAATTTCTTTGTATACTTTTGACTATACGGGCCGAGTACGGGATTTACGGGAAATCGCGGGTTTTCGTTTGCCGGCGATTAAACTTCTTTTATTTAGCGTCTTATCAAAAATGAAAACATTTTTGAAAACTACTAGTCTCATGCGTTTTAGTGGTGAAAAAATAATTTAAAAAATCGTTCAGGAAATGAGTATACTCCTTGAGCATTTTCTTTGTATACTTTTGACTATAGGGGCGGAGTACCGGATTTACTGGAAATCGCAGGTTTTCGTTTGCCGGCGATTAAACTTCTTTTATTCAGCGTCTCATCAAAAATGAAAATATTTTAGAAAATTACAAGTCTTATGCGTTTTAGTGGTGAAAAAATAATTTAAAAAATCATTCGGGAAATCAGTTTACTCCCTGGGTACTTTTTTTGTGTACTTTTGACTATACGGGCCGAGTACGGGATTTACGGGAAATCGTGGGTTTTCGTTTGCCGGCGATTAAACTTCTTTTATTCAGCGTCTTATCAAAAATGAAAACATTTTTGAAAGCTACAAGTCTCATGCGTTTTAGTGGTGAAAAATAATTTAAAAAATCGTTCGGGAAATGAGTTTACTCCCTGGGTACTTTCTTTGTATACTTTTGACTATATGGGCCGAGTACGGGATTTACGGGAAATCGCGGGTTTTCGTTTGCCGGCGATTAAACTTCTTTTATTCAGCGTCTCATCAAAAATGAAAATATTTTTAAAAACTACAAGTCTCATGCGTTTTAGTGGTGAAAAAATAATTTAAAAAATCGTTCGGGAAATGAATTTACTCCCTGGGTACTTTCTTTGTATACTTTTGACTATACGGGCCGAGTGCGGGATTTACGGGAAATCGCGGGTTTTCGTTTGCCGGCGATTAAACTTCTTTTATTTAGCGTCTTATCAAAAATGAAAACATTTTTAAAAACTCCAAGTCTCATGCGTTTTAGTGGTGAAAAAATAATTTAAAAAATCGTTCGGGAAATGAGTTTACTCCTTGAGTACTTTCTTTGTATACTCTTGACTATACGGGCCGAGTACCGGATTTACGGGATATCGCGGGTTTTCGTTTGCCGGTGATTAAACTTCTTTTATTCAGCGTCTTATCAAAAATGGAAACATTTTTGAAAGCTACAAGTCTCATGCATTTTAGTGGTGAAAAAATAATTTAAAAAATCGTTCGGGAAATGAGTTTACTCCCTGGGTACTTTCTTTGTATACTTTTGACTAAACAGGCCGAGTAAGGGATTTACGGGAAATCGCGGGCTTTCGTTTGCCGGCGATTAAACTTCTTTTATTTAGCGTCTTATCAAAAATGAAAACATTTTTAAAAACTACAAGTCTCATGCGTTTTAGTGGTGAAAAAATAATTTAAAAAATCGTTCGGGAAATGAGTTTACTCCTTGAGTACTTTCTTTGTATACTCTTGACTATACGGGCCGAGTACCGGATTTACGGGAAATCGCGGGTTTTCGTTTGCCGGCGATTAAACTTCTTTTATTCAGCGTCTTATCAAAAATGAAAACATTTTTGAAAGCTACAAGTCTCATGCGTTTTAGTGGTGAAAAAATAATTTAAAAAATCGTTCGGGAAATGAGTTTACTCCTTGAGTACTTTCTTTGTATACTTTTGACTATACGGGCCCAGAACCGGATTTACGGGAAATCGCGGGTTTTCGTTTGCTGGCGATTAAACTTCTTTTATTCAGCGTCTTATCAAAAATGAAAACATTTTTGAAAGCTACAAGTCTCATGCGTTTTAGTGGTGAAAAAATAATTTAAAAAATCGTTCTGAAAATGAGTTTACTCACAGGGTACTTTCTTTGTATACATTCGACTATAGGGGCCAAGCCCGGGATTTACAGGAAATCGCGGGTTTTCGTTTGCCGGCGATTAAACTTCTTTTATTCAGCGTCTCATCAAAAATGAAAACATTTTTGAAAACTACAAGTCTCATGCGTTTTAGTGGTGAAAAAATAATTTAAAAATTTATTCGGAAAATCAGTTTACTCCCTGGGTACTTTTTTTGTATACTTTTGACTATATGGGCCGAGCACGGGATTTAAGGGAAATCGCGGGTTTTCGTTTGCGGGCGATTGAACTTCTTTTATTCAGCGTCTCATGAAAAATGAAAATATTTTTGAAAACTACAAGTCTCATGCGTTTAAGTGGCGAAAAAATAATTTAAAAAATCGTTCGGGAAATGAGTTTACTCCCTGGGTACTTTCTTTATAAAAATTCGACTATACGGGCCGGGAACGGGATTTACGGGAAAGTGCGGGTTTTCGTTTGCCGGCGATTAAACTTCTTTTATTTAGCGTCTCATCAAAAATGAAAACATTTTTATATACTACAAGTCTCATGCCTTTTAGTGGTGAAAAAATAATTTAAAAAATCGTTCGGGAAATGAGTTTACTCCCTGGGTACTTTCTTCGTATACTTTTGACTATACGGGCCGAGTACGGGATTTACGGGAAATCGCGGGTTTTCGTTTGCCGGCGATTAAACTTCTTTTATTTAGCGTCTCATCAAAAATGAAAACATTTTTGAAAACTACAAGTCTCATGCGTTTTAGTGGTGAAAAAATAATTTAAAAAATCGTTCGGGAAATGAGTTTACTCCTTGAGTACTTTCTTTGTATACTTTTGACTATACGGGCCGAGAACCGGATTTACGGGAAATCGCGGGTTTTCGTTTGCCGGCGATTAAACTTCTTTTATTCAGCGTCTTATCAAAAATGAAAACATTTTTGAAAGCTACAAGTCTCATGCGTTTTAGTGGTGAAAAAATAATTTAAAAAATCGTTCTGAAAATGAGTTTACTCACAGGGTACTTTCTTTGTATACATTCGACTATAGGGGCCAAGCCCGGGATTTACAGGAAATCGCGGGTTTTCGTTTGCCGCCGATTAAACTTCTTTTATTCAGCGTCTCATCAAAAATGAAAACATTTTTGAAAACTACAAGTCTCATGCGTTTTAGTGGTGAAAAAATAATTTAAAAAATCGTTCGGGAAATGAGTTTACTCCTTGAGTACTTTCTTTGTATACTTTTGACTATACGGGCCGAGAACCGGATTTACGGGAAATCGCGGGTTTTCGTTTGCCGGCGATTAAACTTCTTTTATTCAGCGTCTTATCAAAAATGAAAACATTTTTGAAAGCTACAAGTCTCATGCGTTTTAGTGGTGAAAAAATAATTTAAAAAATCGTTCTGAAAATGAGTTTACTCACAGGGTACTTTCTTTGTATACATTCGACTATAGGGGCCAAGCCCGGGATTTACAGGAAATCGCGGGTTTTCGTTTGCCGCCGATTAAACTTCTTTTATTCAGCGTCTCATCAAAAATGAAAACATTTTTGAAAACTACAAGTCTCATGCGTTTTAGTGGTGAAAAAATAATTTAAAAATTTATTCGGGAAATCAGTTTACTCCCTGGGTACTTTTTTTGTATACTTTTGACTATATGGGCCGAGTACGGGATTTATCTTATCAAAAATGAAAACATTTTTGAAAGCTACAAGTCTCATGCATTTTAGTGGTGAAAAAATAATTTAAAAAATCGTTCGGGAAATGAGTTTACTCCCTGGGTACTTTCTTTGTATACTTTTGACTAAACAGGCCGAGTAGGGGATTTTCGGGAAATCGCGGGTTTTTGTTTGCCGGCGACTAAACTTCTTTTATTCATCGTCTCATCAAAAATGAAAACATTTTTGAAAACTACTACTCTCATGCGTTTTAGTGGTGAAAAAATAATTTAAAAAATCGTTCGGGAAATGAGTTTACTCCCTGGGTAATTTCTTTGTATACTTTTGACTATACGGGACGAGTACGGGATTTACGGGAAATCGTGGGTTTTCGTTTGCCGGCGATTAAACTTCTTTTATTCAGCGTCTTATCAAAAATGAAAACATTTTTGAAAGCTACAAGTCTCATGCGTTTTAGTGGTGAAAAATAATTTAAAAAATCGTTCGGGAAATGAGTTTACTCCCTGGGTACTTTCTTTGTATACTTTTGACTATATGGGCCGAGTACGGGATTTACGGGAAATCGCGGGTTTTCGTTTGCCGGCGATTAAACTTCTTTTATTCAGCGTCTCATCAAAAATGAAAATATTTTTAAAAACTACAAGTCTCATGCGTTTTAGTGGTGAAAAAATAATTTAAAAAATCGTTCGGCAAATGAATTTACTCCCTGGGTACTTTCTTTGTATACTTTTGACTATACGGGCCGAGTGCGGGATTTACGGGAAATCGCGGGTTTTCGTTTGCCGGCGATTAAACTTCTTTTATTTAGCGTCTTATCAAAAATGAAAACATTTTTAAAAACTCCAAGTCTCATGCGTTTTAGTGGTGAAAAAATAATTTAAAAAATCGTTCGGGAAATGAGTTTACTCCTTGAGTACTTTCTTTGTATACTCTTGACTATACGGGCCGAGTACCGGATTTACGGGATATCGCGGGTTTTCGTTTGCCGGTGATTAAACTTCTTTTATTCAGCGTCTTATCAAAAATGGAAACATTTTTGAAAGCTACAAGTCTCATGCATTTTAGTGGTAAAAAATAATTTAAAAAATCGTTCGGGAAATGAGTTTACTCCCTGGGTACTATCTTTGTATACTTTTGACTAAACAGGCCGAGTAAGGGATTTACGGGAAATCGCGGGCTTTCGTTTGCCGGCGATTAAACTTCTTTTATTTAGCGTCTTATCAAAAATGAAAACATTTTTAAAAACTACAAGTCTCATGCGTTTTAGTGGTGAAAAAATAATTTAAAAAATCGTTCGGGAAATGAGTTTACTCCTTGAGTACTTTCTTTGTATACTCTTGACTATACGGGCCGAGTACCGGATTTACGGGAAATCGCGGGTTTTCGTTTGCCGGCGATTAAACTTCTTTTATTAAGCGTCTTATCAAAAATGAAAACATTTTTGAAAGCTACAAGTCTCATGCGTTTTAGTGGTGAAAAAATAATTTAAAAAATCGTTCGGGAAATGAGTTTACTCCTTGAGTACTTTCTTTGTATACTTTTGACTATACGGGCCGAGAACCGGATTTACGGGAAATCGCGGGTTTTCGTTTGCTGGCGATTAAACTTCTTTTATTCAGCGTCTTATCAAAAATGAAAACATTTTTGAAAGCTACAAGTCTCATGCGTTTTAGTGGTGAAAAAATAATTTAAAAAATCGTTCTGAAAATGAGTTTACTCACAGGGTACTTTCTTTGTATACATTCGACTATAGAGGCCACGCCCGGGATTTACAGGAAATCGCGGGTTTTCGTTTGCCGGCGATTAAACTTCTTTTATTCAGCGTCTCATCAAAAATGAAAACATTTTTGAAAACTACAAGTCTCATGCGTTTTAGTGGTGAAAAAATAATTTAAAAATTTATTCGGAAAATCAGTTTACTCCCTGGGTACTTTTTTTGTATACTTTTGACTATATGGGCCGAGCACGGGATTTAAGGGAAATCGCGGGTTTTCGTTTGCGGGCGATTAAACTTCTTTTATTCAGCGTCTCATGAAAAATGAAAATATTTTTGAAAACTACAAGTCTCATGCGTTTAAGTGGCGAAAAAATAATTTAAAAAATCGTTCGGGAAATGAGATTACTCCCTGGGTACTTTCTTTATAAAAATTCGACTATACGGGCCGGGAACGGGATTTACGGGAAAGTGCGGGTTTTCGTTTGCCGGCGATTAAACTTCTTTTATTTAGCGTCTCATCAAAAATGAAAACATTTTTAAATACTACAAGTCTCATGCCTTTTAGTGGTGAAAAAATAATTTAAAAAATCGTTCGGGAAATGAGTTTACTCCCTGGGTACTTTCTTCGTATACTTTTGACTATACGGGCCGAGTACGGGATTTACGGGAAATCGCGGGTTTTCGTTTGCCGGCGATTAAACTTCTTCTATTTAGCGTCTCATCAAAAATGAAAACATTTTTGAAAACTACAAGTCTCATGCGTTTTAGTGGTGAAAAAATAATTTAAAAAATCGTTCGGGAAATGAGTTTACTCCTTGAGTACTTTCTTTGTATACTTTTGACTATACGGGCCGAGAACCGGATTTACGGGAAATCGCGGGTTTTCGTTTGCCGGCGATTAAACTTCTTTTATTCAGCGTCTTATCAAAAATGAAAACATTTTTGAAAGCTACAAGTCTCATGCGTTTTAGTGGTGAAAAAATAATTTAAAAAATCGTTCTGAAAATGAGTTTACTCACAGGGTACTTTCTTTGTATACATTCGACTATAGGGGTCAAGCCCGGGATTTACAGGAAATCGCGGGTTTTCGTTTGCCGCCGATTAAACTTCTTTTATTCAGCGTCTCATCAAAAATTAAAACATTTTTGAAAACTACAAGTCTCATGCGTTTTAGTGGTGAAAAAATAATTTAAAAAATCGTTCGGGAAATGAGTTTACTCCTTGAGTACTTTCTTTGTATACTTTTGACTATACGGGCCGAGAACCGGATTTACGGGAAATCGCGGGTTTTCGTTTGCCGGCGATTAAACTTCTTTTATTCAGCGTCTTATCAAAAATGAAAACATTTTTGAAAGCTACAAGTCTCATGCGTTTTAGTGGTGAAAAAATAATTTAAAAAATCGTTCTGAAAATGAGTTTACTCACAGGGTACTTTCTTTGTATACATTCGACTATAGGGGCCAAGCCCGGGATTTACAGGAAATCGCGGGTTTTCGTTTGCCGCCGATTAAACTTCTTTTATTCAGCGTCTCCTCAAAAATGAAAACATTTTTGAAAACTACAAGTCTCATGCGTTTTAGTGGTGAAAAAATAATTTAAAAATTTATTCGGGAAATCAGTTTACTCCCTGGGTACTTTTTTTGTATACTTTTGACTATATGGGCCGAGTACGGGATTTAAGGGAAATCGCGGGTTTTCGTTTGCGGGCGATTAAACTTCCTTTATTCAGCGTCTCATCAAAAATGAAAATATTTTTGAAAACTACAAGTCTCATGCGTTTAAGTGGCGAAAAAATAATTTAAAAAATCGTTCGGAAAATGAGTTTACTCCCTGGGTACTTTTTTTATATACATTCGACTATACGGGCCGGGAACGGGATTTACGGGAAATTGCAGGTTTTCGTTTGCCGGCGATTAAACATCTTTTATTTAGCGTCTCATGAAAAATGAAAACATTTTTGAAAACTACAAGTCTCATGCGTTTTAGTGGTGAAAAAATAATTTAAAAAATCGTTCTGAAAATGAGTTTACCCACAAGGTACTTTCTTTGTATACATTCGACTATAGGGGCCAAGCCCGGGATTTACAGGAAATCGCGGGTTTTCGTTTGCCGGCGATTAAACTTCTTTTATTCAGCGTCTCATCAAAAATGAAAACATTTTGGAAAACTACAAGTCTCATGCGTTTTAGTGGTGAAAAAATAATTTAAAAAATCATTCGGGAAATCAGTTTACTCCCTGGGTACTTTTTATGTGTACTTTTGACTATACGGGCCGAGTACGGGATTTACTGGAAATTGCGGGTTTTCGTTTGCCGGCGATTAAACTTCTTTTATTCAGCGTCTCATCAAAAATGAAAACATTTTTGAAAACTACAAGTCTCATGCGTTTTAGTGGTGAAAAAATAATTTGAAAAATCGTTCTGAAAATGAGTTTAACCACCAGGTACTTTCTTTGTATACATTCGACTATAGGGGCCAAGCCCGGGATTTACAGGAAATCGCGGGTTTTCGTTTGCCGGCGATTAAACTTCTTTTATTCAGCGTCTCATCAATAATGAAAACATTTTGGAAAACTACAAGTCTCATGCGTTTTAGTGGTGAAAAAATAATTTAAAAAATCAGTCGGGAAATCAGTTTACTCCCTGGGTACTTTTTTGTGTACTTTTGACTATACGGGCCGAGTACGGGATTTACTGGAAATCGCGGGTTTTCGTTTGCCGGCGATTAAACTTCTTTTATTCAGCGTCTCATAAAAAATGAAAACATTTTTGAAAACTAGAAGTCTCATGCGTTTTAGTGGCGAAAAATAATTTAAAAAATCGTTCGGGAAATGAGTTTACTCCCTGGGTACTTTCTTTGTATACTTTTGACAATATGGGCCGAGTACGGGATCTACGGGAAATCGTGGGTTTTCGTTTGACGGCGATTAAACTTCTTTTGTTCCGCGTCTCATCAAAAATGAAAATATTTTTGAAAACTACAAGTCTCATGCGTTTTAGTGGTGAAAAAATAATTTAAAAAATCGTTCGGGAAATGAATTTACTCCCTGGGTACTTTCTTTGTATACTTTTGACTATACGGGCCGAGTGCGGGATATTCGGGAAATCGCGGGTTTTCGTTTGCCGGCGATTAAACTTCCTTTATTTAACGTCTTATCAAAAATGAAAACATTTTTGAAAACTACAAGTCTCATGCGTTTTAGTGGTGAAAAAATAATTTAAAAAATTGTTCGGGAAATGAAATTACTCCCTGGGTACTTTCTTTGTATACTTTTGACTCTGCGGGCCGAGTCCGGGATTTACGGGAAATCGCGGGTTTTCGTTTGCCGGCGATTAAACTTCTTTAATTTAGCGTTTCATCAAAAATGAAAACATTTTTTAAAACTACAAGTCTCATGCGTTTTAGTGGTGAAAAAATAATTTAAAAAATCGTTCGGGAAATGAATTTACTCCCAGGGTACTTTCTTTATACACATTCGACTATACGGGCCGAGTACGGGATTTACGGGGAAACCGCAGGTTTTCGATTGCAGGCGATTAAACTTCTTTTATTTAGCGTCTCATCAAAAGTGAAAACATTTTTGAAAACTACAAGTCTCATGCGTTTTAGTGGTGAAAAAATAATTTAAAAAATCGTTTGGGAAATCAGTTTACTCACAGGGTACTTTCTTTGTATACTTTTGACTATACGGGCCGAGTGAGGGATTTACGGGAAATCGCGGGTTTTCGTTTGCCGGCGATTAAACTTCCTTTATTTAGCGTCTTATCAAAAATGAAAACATTTTTGAAAACTACAAGTCTCATGCGTTTTAGTGGTGAAAAAATAATTTAAAAATCGTTCAGGAAATGAGTTTACTCCTTGAGTACTTTCTTTGTATACTCTTGACTATACGGGCCGAGTACCGGATTTACGGGAAGTCGCGGGTTTTCGTTTGCCGGCGATTAAACTTCTTTTATTCAGCGTCTTATCAAAAATGAAAACATTTTTGAAAACTACAAGTCTCATGCGTTTTAGTGGTGAAAAAATAATTTGAAAATCGTTCTGAAAATGAGTTTACCCACAAGGTACTTTCTTTGTATACATTCGACTATAGGGGCCAAGCCCGGGATTTACAGGAAATCGCGGGTTTTCGTTTGCCGGCGATTAAACTTCTTTTATTCAGCGTCTCATCAAAAATGAAAACATTTTGGAAAACTACAAGTCTCATGCGTTTTAGTGGTGAAAAAATAATTTAAAAAATCATTCGGGAAATCAGTTTACTCCCTGGGTACTTTTTTGTGTACTTTTGACTATACGGGCCGAGTACGGGATTTACTGGAAATTGCGGGTTTTCGTTTGCCGGCGATTAAACTTCTTTTATTCAGCGTCTCATCAAAAATGAAAACATTTTTGAAAACTACAAGTCTCATGCGTTTTAGTGGTGAAAAAATAATTTGAAAAATCGTTCTGAAAATGAGTTTACCCACCAGGTACTTTCTTTGTATACATTCGACTATAGGGGCCAAGCCCGGGATTTACAGGAAATCGCGGGTTTTCGTTTGCCGGCGATTAAACTTCTTTTATTCAGCGTCTCATCAAAAATGAAAACATTTTGGAAAACTACAAGTCTCATGCGTTTTAGTGGTGAAAAAATAATTTAAAAAATCAATCGCGAAATCAGTTTACTCCCTGGGTACTTTTTTGTGTACTTTTGACTATACGGGGCGAGTACGGGATTTACTGGAAATCGCGGGTTTTCGTTTGCCGGCGATTAAACTTCTTTTATTCAGCGTCTCATCAAAAATGAAAACATTTTTGAAAACTAGAAGTCTCATGCGTTTTAGTGGCGAAAAATAATTTAAAAAATCGTTCGGGAAATGAGTTTACTCCCTGGGTACTTTCTTTGTATACTTTTGACAATATGGGCCGAGTACGGGATTTACGGGAAATCGTGGGTTTTCGTTTGCCGGCGATTAAACTTCTTTTATTCCGCGTCTTATCAAAAATGAAAATATTTTTGAAAACTACAAGTCTCATGCGTTTTAGTGGTGAAAAAATAATTTAAAAAATCGTTCGGGAAATGAATTTACTCCCTGGGTACTTTCTTTGTATACTTTTGACTATACGGGCCGAGTGCGGGATTTACGGGAAATCGTGGGTTTTCGTTTGCCGGCGATTAAACTTCCTTTATTTAGCGTCTTATCAAAAATGAAAACATTTTTGAAAACTACAAGTCTCATGCGTTTTAGTGGTGAAAAAATAATTTAAAAATCGTTCAGGAAATGAGTTTACTCCTTGAGTACTTTCTTTGTATACTCTTGACTATACGGGCCGAGTACCGGATTTACGGGAAGTCGCGGGTTTTCGTTTGCCGGCGATTAAACTTCTTTTATTCAGCGTCTTATCAAAAATGAAAACATTTTTGAAAACTACAAGTCTCGTGCGTTTTAGTGGTGAAAAAATAATTTGAAAAATCGTTCTGAAAATGAGTTTACCCACAAGGTACTTTCTTTGTATACATTCGACTATAGGGGCCAAACCCGGGATTTACAGGAAATCGCGGGTTTTCGTTTGCCGGCGATTAAACTTCTTTTATTCAGCGTCTCATCAAAAATGAAAATATTTTTGAAAACTACAAGTCTCTTGCGTTTTAGTGGTGAAAAAATAATTTAAAAAATCGTTCGGGAAATGAAATTACTCCCTGGGTACTTTCTTTGTATACTTTTGACTCTGCGGGCCGAGTCCGGGATTTACGGGAAATCGCGGGTTTTCGTTTGCCGGCGATTAAACTTCTTTTATTCAGCGTCTCATCAAAAATGAAAACATTTTGGAAAACTACAAGTCTCATGCGTTTTAGTGGTGAAAAAATAATTTAAAAAATCATTCGGGAAATCAGTTTACTCCCTGGGTACTTTTTTTGTGTACTTTTGACTATACGGGCCGAGTACGGGATTTACTGGAAATTGCGGGTTTTCGTTTGCCGGCGATTAAACTTCTTTTATTCAGCGTCTCATCAAAAATGAAAACATTTTTGAAAACTACAAGTCTCATGCGTTTTAGTGGTGAAAAAATAATTTGAAAAATCGTTCTGAAAATGAGTTTACCCACCAGGTACTTTCTTTGTATACATTCGACTATAGGGGCCAAGCCCGGGATTTACAGGAAATCGTGGGTTTTCGTTTGCCGGCGATTAAACTTCTTTTATCCAGCGTCTCATCAAAAATGAAAACATTTTGGAAAACTACAAGTCTCATGCGTTTTAGTGGTGAAAAAATAATTTAAAAAATCAATCGGAAATCAGTTTACTCCCTGGGTACTTTTTTGTGTACTTTTGACTATACGGGCCGAGTACGGGATTTACTGGAAATCGCGGGTTTTCGTTTGCCGGCGATTAAACTTCTTTTATTCAGCGTCTCATCAAAAATGAAAACATTTTTGAAAACTAGAAGTCTCATGCGTTTTAGTGGCGAAAAATAATTTAAAAAATCGTTCGGGAAATGAGTTTACTCCCTGGGTACTTTCTTTGTATACTTTTGACAATATGGGCCGAGTACGGGATTTACGGGAAATCGTGGGTTTTCGTTTGCCGGCGATTAAACTTCTTTTATTCCGCGTCTTATCAAAAATGAAAATATTTTTGAAAACTACAAGTCTCATGCGTTTTAGTGGTGAAAAAATAATTTAAAAAATCGTTCGGGAAATGAATTTACTCCCTGGGTACTTTCTTTGTATACTTTTGAATATACGGGCCGAGCACGGGATTTACGGGAAATCGCGGGTTTTCGTTTGCCGGCGATTAAACTTCTTTTATTCAGCGTCTCATCAAAAATGAAAACGATTTGGAAAACTACAAGTCTCATGCGTTTTAGTGGTGAAAAAATAATTTAAAAAATCATTCGGGAAATCAGTTTACTCCCTGGGTACTTTTTTTGTGTACTTTTGACTATACGGGCCGAGTACGGGATTTACTGGAAATTGCGGGTTTTCGTTTGCCGGCGATTAAACTTCTTTTATTCAGCGTCTCATCAAAAATGAAAACATTTTTGAAAACTACAAGTCTCATGCGTTTTAGTGGTGAAAAAATAATTTGAAAAATCGTTCTGAAAATGAGTTTACCCACCAGGTACTTTCTTTGTATACATTCGACTATAGGGGCCAAGCCCGGGATTTACAGGAAATCGTGGGTTTTCGTTTGCCGGCGATTAAACTTCTTTTATCCAGCGTCTCATCAAAAATGAAAACATTTTGGAAAACTACAAGTCTCATGCGTTTTAGTGGTGAAAAAATAATTTAAAAAATCAATCGGGAAATCAGTTTACTCCCTGGGTACTTTTTTGTGTACTTTTGACTATACGGGCCGAGTACGGGATTTACTGGAAATCGCGGGTTTTCGTTTGCCGGCGATTAAACTTCTTTTATTCAGCGTCTCATCAAAAATGAAAACATTTTTGAAAACTAGAAGTCTCATGCGTTTTAGTGGCGAAAAATAATTTAAAAAATCGTTCGGGAAATGAGTTTACTCCCTGGGTACTTTCTTTGTATACTTTTGACAATATGGGCGGAGTACGGGATTTACGGGAAATCGTGGGTTTTCGTTTGCCGGCGATTAAACTTCTTTTATTCCGCGTCTTATCAAAAATGAAAATATTTTTGAAACCTACAAGTCTCATGCGTTTTAGTGGTGAAAAAATAATTTAAAAAATCGTTCGGGAAATGAATTTACTCCCTGGGTACTTTCTTTGTATACTTTTGACTATACGGGCCGAGTGCGGGATTTACGGGAAATCGCGGGTTTTCGTTTGCCGGCGATTAAACTTCCTTTATTTAGCGTCTTATCAAAAATGAAAACATTTTTGAAAACTACAAGTCTCATGCGTTTTAGTGGTGAAAAAATAATTTAAAAATCGTTCAGGAAATGAGTTTACTCCTTGAGTACTTTCTTTGTATACTCTTGACTATACGGGCCGAGTACCGGATTTACGGGAAGTCGCGGGTTTTCGTTTGCCGGCGATTAAACTTCTTTTATTCCGCGTCTTATCAAAAATGAAAATATTTTTGAAAACTACAAGTCTCATGCGTTTTAGTGGTGAAAAAATAATTTGAAAATCGTTCTGAAAATGAGTTTACCCACAAGGTACTTTCTTTGTATACATTCGACTATAGGGGCCAAGCCCGGGATTTACAGGAAATCGCGGGTTTTCGTTTGCCGGCGATTAAACTTCTTTTATTCAGCGTCTCATCAAAAATGAAAACATTTTGGAAAACTACAAGTCTCATGCGTTTTAGTGGTGAAAAAATAATTTAAAAAATCATTCGGGAAATCAGTTTACTCCCTGGGTACTTTTTTTGTGTACTTTTGACTATACGGGCCGAGTACGGGATTTACTGGAAATTGCGGGTTTTCGTTTGCCGGCGATTAAACTTCTTTTATTCAGCGTCTCATCAAAAATGAAAACATTTTTGAAAACTACAAGTCTCATGCGTTTTAGTGGTGAAAAAATAATTTGAAAAATCGTTCTGAAAATGAGTTTACCCACCAGGTACTTTCTTTGTATACATTCGACTATAGGGGCCAAGCCCGGGATTTACAGGAAATCGCGGGTTTTCGTTTGCCGGCGATTAAACTTGTTTTATTCAGCGTCTCATCAAAAATGAAAACATTTTGGAAAACTACAAGTCTCATGCGTTTTAGTGGTGAAAAAATAATTTAAAAAATCAATCGGGAAATCAGTTTACTCCCTGGGTACTTTTTTGTGTACTTTTGACTATACGGGCCGAGTACGGGATTTACTGGAAATCGCGGGTTTTCGTTTGCCGGCGATTAAACTTCTTTTATTCAGCGTCTCATCAAAAATGAAAACATTTTTGAAAACTAGAAGTCTCATGCGTTTTAGTGGCGAAAAATAATTTAAAAAATCGTTCGGGAAATGAGTTTACTCCCTGGGTACTTTCTTTGTATACTTTTGACAATATGGGCCGAGTACGGGATTTACGGGAAATCGTGGGTTTTCGTTTGCCGGCGATTAAACTTCTTTTATTCCGCGTCTTATCAAAAATGAAAATATTTTTGAAAACTACAAGTCTCATGCGTTTTAGTGGTGAAAAAATAATTTAAAAAATCGTTCGGGAAATGAATTTACTCCCTGGGTACTTTCTTTGTATACTTTTGACTATACGGGCCGAGTGCGGGATTTACGGGAAATCGTGGGTTTTCGTTTGCCGGCGATTAAACTTCCTTTATTTAGCGTCTTATCAAAAATGAAAACATTTTTGAAAACTACAAGTCTCATGCGTTTTAGTGGTGAAAAAATAATTTAAAAATCGTTCAGGAAATGAGTTTACTCCTTGAGTACTTTCTTTGTATACTCTTGACTATACGGGCCGAGTACCGGATTTACGGGAAGTCGCGGGTTTTCGTTTGCCGGCGATTAAACTTCTTTTATTCAGCGTCTTATCAAAAATGAAAACATTTTTGAAAACTACAAGTCTCGTGCGTTTTAGTGGTGAAAAAATAATTTGAAAAATCGTTCTGAAAATGAGTTTACCCACAAGGTACTTTCTTTGTATACATTCGACTATAGGGGCCAAGCCCGGGATTTACAGGAAATCGCGGGTTTTCGTTTGCCGGCGATTAAACTTCTTTTATTCAGCGTCTCATCAAAAAAGAAAATATTTTTAAAAACTACAAGTCTCATGCGTTTTAGTGGTGAAAAAATAATTTAAAAAATCGTTCGGGAAATGGGTTTACTCCCTGGGTACTTTCTTTGTATACTTTTGACTCTGCGGGCCGAGTCCTGGATTTACGGGAAATCGCGGGTTTTCGTTTGCCGGCGATTAAACTTCTTTTATTCAGCGTCTCATCAAAAATGAAAATATTTTTGAAAACTACAAGTCTCTTGCGTTTTAGTGGTGAAAAAATAATTTAAAAAATCGTTCGGGAAATAAAATTACTCCCTGGGTACTTTCTTTGTATACTTTTGACTCTGCGGGCCGAGTCCGGGATTTACGGGAAATCGCGGGTTTTCGTTTGCCGGCGATTAAACTTCTTTTATTCAGCGTCTCATCAAAAATGAAAACATTTTGGAAAACTACAAGTCTCATGCGTTTTAGTGGTGAAAAAATAATTTAAAAAATCATTCGGGAAATCAGTTTACTCCCTGGGTACTTTTTTTGTGTACTTTTGACTATACGGGCCGAGTACGGGATTTACTGGAAATTGCGGGTTTTCGTTTGCCGGCGATTAAACTTCTTTTATTCAGCGTCTCATCAAAAATGAAAACATTTTTCAAAACTACAAGTCTCATGCGTTTTAGTGGTGAAAAAATAATTTGAAAAATCGTTCTGAAAATGAGTTTACCCACCAGGTACTTTCTTTGTATACATTCGACTATAGGGGCCAAGCCCGGGATTTACAGGAAATCGTGGGTTTTCGTTTGCCGGCGATTAAACTTCTTTTATCCAGCGTCTCATCAAAAATGAAAACATTTTGGAAAACTACAAGTCTCATGCGTTTTAGTGGTGAAAAAATAATTTAAAAAATCAATCGGGAAATCAGTTTACTCCCTGGGTACTTTTTTGTGTACTTTTGACTATACGGGCCGAGTACGGGATTTACTGGAAATCGCGGGTTTTCGTTTGCCGGCGATTAAACTTCTTTTATTCAGCGTCTCATCAAAAATGAAAACATTTTTGAAAACTAGAAGTCTCATGCGTTTTAGTGGCGAAAAATAATTTAAAAAATCGTTCGGGAAATGAGTTTACTCCCTGGGTACTTTCTTTGTATACTTTTGACAATATGGGCCGAGTACGGGATTTACGGGAAATCGTGGGTTTTCGTTTGCCGGCGATTAAACTTCTTTTATTCCGCGTCTTATCAAAAATGAAAATATTTTTGAAAACTACAAGTCTCATGCGTTTTAGTGGTGAAAAAATAATTTAAAAAATCGTTCGGAAAATGAATTTACTCCCTGGGTACTTTCTTTGTATACTTTTGAATATACGGGCCGAGCACGGGATTTACGGGAAATCGCGGGTTTTCGTTTGCCGGCGATTAAACTTCTTTTATTCAGCGTCTCATCAAAAATGAAAACGATTTGGAAAACTACAAGTCTCATGCGTTTTAGTGGTGAAAAAATAATTTAAAAAATCATTCGGGAAATCAGTTTACTCCCTGGGTACTTTTTTTGTGTACTTTTGACTATACGGGCCGAGTACGGGATTTACTGGAAATTGCGGGTTTTCGTTTGCCGGCGATTAAACTTCTTTTATTCAGCGTCTCATCAAAAATGAAAACATTTTTGAAAACTACAAGTCTCATGCGTTTTAGTGGTGAAAAAATAATTTGAAAAATCGTTCTGAAAATGAGTTTACCCACCAGGTACTTTCTTTGTATACATTCGACTATAGGGGCCAAGCCCGGGATTTACAGGAAATCGTGGGTTTTCGTTTGCCGGCGATTAAACTTCTTTTATCCAGCGTCTCATCAAAAATGAAAACATTTTGGAAAACTACAAGTCTCATGCGTTTTAGTGGTGAAAAAATAATTTAAAAAATCAATCGGGAAATCAGTTTACTCCCTGGGTACTTTTTTGTGTACTTTTGACTATACGGGCCGAGTACGGGATTTACTGGAAATCGCGGGTTTTCGTTTGCCGGCGATTAAACTTCTTTTATTCAGCGTCTCATCAAAAATGAAAACATTTTTGAAAACTAGAAGTCTCATGCGTTTTAGTGGCGAAAAATAATTTAAAAAATCGTTCGGGAAATGAGTTTACTCCCTGGGTACTTTCTTTGTATACTTTTGACAATATGGGCCGAGTACGGGATTTACGGGAAATCGTGGGTTTTCGTTTGCCGGCGATTAAACTTCTTTTATTCCGCGTCTTATCAAAAATGAAAATATTTTTGAAACCTACAAGTCTCATGCGTTTTAGTGGTGAAAAAATAATTTAAAAAATCGTTCGGGAAATGAATTTACTCCCTGGGTACTTTCTTTGTATACTTTTGACTATACGGGCCGAGTGCGGGATTTACGGGAAATCGCGGGTTTTCGTTTGCCGGCGATTAAACTTCCTTTATTTAGCGTCTTATCAAAAATGAAAACATTTTTGAAAACTACAAGTCTCATGCGTTTTAGTGGTGAAAAAATAATTTAAAAATCGTTCAGGAAATGAGTTTACTCCTTGAGTACTTTCTTTGTATACTCTTGACTATACGGGCCGAGTACCGGATTTACGGGAAGTCGCGGGTTTTCGTTTGCCGGCGATTAAACTTCTTTTATTCAGCGTCTTATCAAAAATGAAAACATTTTTGAAAACTACAAGTCTCATGCGTTTTAGTGGTGAAAAAATAATTTGAAAAATCGTTCTGAAAATGAGTTTACCCACAAGGTACTTTCTTTGTATACATTCGACTATAGGGGCCAAGCCCGGGATTTACAGGAAATCGCGGGTTTTCGTTTGCCGGCGATTAAACTTCTTTTCTTCAGCGTCTCATCAAAAATGAAAATATTTTTGAAAACTACAAGTCTCATCCGTTTTAGTGGTGAAAAAATAATTTAAAAAATCATTCGGGAAATCAGTTTACTCCTTGGGTACTTTTTTTGTATACTTTTGACTATACTGGCCGAGTACGGGATTTACGGGAAAGCGCAGGTTTTCGTTTGCCGGCGATTAAACTTCTTTTATTCAGCGTCTCATCAAAAATGAAAACATTTTTGAAAACTAGAAGTCTCATGCGTTTTAGTGGCGAAAAATAATTTAAAAAATCGTTCGGGAAATGAGTTTACTCCCTGGGTACTTTCTTTGTATACTTTTGACAATATGGGCCGAGTACGGGATTTACGGGAAATCGTGGGTTTTCGTTTGCCGGCGATTAAACTTCTTTTATTCCGCGTCTTATCAAAAATGAAAATATTTTTGAAACCTACAAGTCTCATGCGTTTTAGTGGTGAAAAAATAATTTAAAAAATCGTTCGGGAAATGAATTTACTCCCTGGGTACTTTCTTTGTATACTTTTGACTATACGGGCCGAGTGCGGGATTTACGGGAAATCGCGGGTTTTCGTTTGCCGGCGATTAAACTTCCTTTATTTAGCGTCTTATCAAAAATGAAAACATTTTTGAAAACTACAAGTCTCATGCGTTTTAGTGGTGAAAAAATAATTTAAAAATCGTTCAGGAAATGAGTTTACTCCTTGAGTACTTTCTTTGTATACTCTTGACTATACGGGCCGAGTACCGGATTTACGGGAAGTCGCGGGTTTTCGTTTGCCGGCGATTAAACTTCTTTTATTCAGCGTCTTATCAAAAATGAAAACATTTTTGAAAACTACAAGTCTCATGCGTTTTAGTGGTGAAAAAATAATTTGAAAAATCGTTCTGAAAATGAGTTTACCCACAAGGTACTTTCTTTGTATACATTCGACTATAGGGGCCAAGCCCGGGATTTACAGGAAATCGCGGGTTTTCGTTTGCCGGCGATTAAACTTCTTTTCTTCAGCGTCTCATCAAAAATGAAAATATTTTTGAAAACTACAAGTCTCATCCGTTTTAGTGGTGAAAAAATAATTTAAAAAATCATTCGGGAAATCAGTTTACTCCTTGGGTACTTTTTTTGTATACTTTTGACTATACTGGCCGAGTACGGGATTTACGGGAAAGCGCAGGTTTTCGTTTGCCGGCGATTAAACTTCTTTTATTCAGCGTCTCATCAAAAATGAAAACATTTTGGAAAACTACAAGTCTCATGCGTTTTAGTGGTGAAAAAATAAGTTAAAAAATCATTCGGGAAATCAGTTTACTCCCTGGGTACTTTTTTTGTGTACTTTTGACTATACGGGCCGAGTACGGGATTTACTGGAAATTGCGGGTTTTCGTTTGCCGGCGATTAAACTTCTTTTATTCAGCGTCTCATCAAAAATGAAAACATTTTTGAAAACTACAAGTCTCATGCGTTTTAGTGGTGAAAAAATAATTTGAAAAATCGTTCTGAAAATGAGTTTACCCACCAGGTACTTTCTTTGTATACATTCGACTATAGGGGCCAAGCCCGGGATTTACAGGAAATCGTGGGTTTTCGTTTGCCGGCGATTAAACTTCTTTTATTCAGCGTCTCATCAAAAATGAAAACATTTTGGAAAACTACAAGTCTCATGCGTTTTAGTGGTGAAAAAATAATTTAAAAAATCAATCGGGAAATCAGTTTACTCCCTGGGTACTTTTTTGTGTACTTTTGACTATACGGGCCGAGTACGGGATTTACTGGAAATCGCGGGTTTTCGTTTGCCGGCGATTAAACTTCTTTTATTCAGCGTCTCATCAAAAATGAAAACATTTTTGAAAACTAGAAGTCTCATGCGTTTTAGTGGCGAAAAATAATTTAAAAAATCGTTCGGGAAATGAGTTTACTCCCTGGGTACTTTCTTTGTATACTTTTGACAATATGGGCCGAGTACGGGATTTACGGGAAATCGTGGGTTTTCGTTTGCCGGCGATTAAACTTCTTTTATTCCGCGTCTTATCAAAAATGAAAATATTTTTGAAAACTACAAGTCTCATGCGTTTTAGTGGTGAAAAAATAATTTAAAAAATCGTTCGGGAAATGAATTTACTCCCTGGGTACTTTCTTTGTATACTTTTGACTATACGGGCCGAGTGCGGGATTTACGGGAAATCGCGGGTTTTCGTTTGCCGGCGATTAAGCTTCCTTTATTTAGCGTCTTATCAAAAATGAAAACATTTTTGAAAACTACAAGTCTCATGCGTTTTAGTGGTGAAAAAATAATTTAAAAATCGTTCAGGAAATGAGTTTACTCCTTGAGTACTTTCTTTGTATACTCTTGACTATACGGGCCGAGTACCGGATTTACGGGAAGTCGCGGGTTTTCGTTTGCCGGCGATTAAACTTCTTTTATTCAGCGTCTTATCAAAAATGAAAACATTTTTGAAAACTACAAGTCTCATGCGTTTTAGTGGTGAAAAAATAATTTAAAAAATCGTTCTGAAAATGAGTTTACCCACAAGGTACTTTCTTTGTATACATTCGACTATAGGGGCCAAGCCCGGGATTTACAGGAAATCGCGGGTTTTCGTTTGCCGGCGATTAAACTTCTTTTATTCAGCGTCTCATCAAAAATGAAAATATTTTTGAAAACTACAAGTCTCATCCGTTTTAGTGGTGAAAAAATAATTTAAAAAATCATTCGGGAAATCAGTTTACTCCTTGGGTAATTTTTTTGTATACTTTTGACTATACGGGCCGAGTACGGGATTTACGGGAAAGCGCAGGTTTTCGTTTGCCGGCGATTAAACTTCTTTTATTCAGCGTCTCATCAAAAAAGAAAATATTTTTGAAAACTACAAGTCTCATGCGTTTTAGTGGTGAAAAAATAATTTAAAAAATCGTTCGGGAAATGGGTTTACTCCCTGGGTACTTTCTTTGTATACTTTTGACTCTGCGGGCCGAGTCCGGGATTTACGGGAAATCGCGGGTTTTCGTTTGCCGGCGATTAAACTTCTTTTATTCAGCGTTTCATCAAAAATGAAAATATTTTTGAAAACTACAAGTCTCTTGCGTTTTAGTGGTGAAAAAATAATTTAAAAAATCGTTCGGGAAATGAAATTACTCCCTGGGTACTTTCTTTGTATACTTTTGACTCTGCGGGCCGAGTCCGGGATTTACGGGAAATCGCGGGTTTTCGTTTGCCGGCGATTAAACTTCTTTTATTCAGCGTCTCATCAAAAATGAAAACATTTTTGAAAACTAGAAGTCTCATGCGTTTTAGTAGCGAAAAATAATTTAAAAAATCGTTCGGGAAATGAGTTTACTCCCTGGGTACTTTCTTTGTATACTTTTGACAATATGGGCCGAGTACGGGATTTACGGGAAATCGTGGGTTTTTGTTTGCCGGCGATTAAACTTCTTTTATTCCGCGTCTCATCAAAAATGAAAATATTTTTGAAAACTACAAGTCTCATGCGTTTTAGTGGTGAAAAAATAATTTAAAAAATCGTTCGGGAAATGAATTTACTCCCTGGGTACTTTCTTTGTATACTTTAGACTATACGGGCCGAGTGCGGGATTTACGGGAAATCGCGGGTTTTCGTTTGCCGGCGATTAAACTTCCTTTATTTAGCGTCTTATCAAAAATGAAAACATTTTTGAAAACTACAAGTCTCATGCGTTTTAGTGGTGAAAAAATAATTTAAAAATCGTTCAGGAAATGAGTTTACTCCTTGAGTACTTTCTTTGTATACTCTTGACTATACGGGCCGAGTACCGGATTTACGGGAAGTCGCGGGTTTTCGTTTGCCGGCGATTAAACTTCTTTTATTCAGCGTCTTATCAAAAATGAAAACATTTTTGAAAACTACAAGTCTCATGCGTTTTAGTGGTAAAAAAATAATTTGAAAAATCGTTCTGAAAATGAGTTTACCCACAAGGTACTTTCTTTGTATACATTCGACTATAGGGGCCAAGCCCGGGATTTACAGGAAATCGCGGGTTTTCGTTTGCCGGCGATTAAACTTCTTTTATTCAGCGTCTCATCAAAAATGAAAATATTTTTAAAAACTACAAGTCTCATCCGTTTTAGTGGTGAAAAAATAATTTAAAAAATCATTCGGGAAATCAGTTTACTCCTTGGGTACTTTTTTTGTATACTTTTGACTATACAGGCCGAGTACGGGATTTACGGGAAAGCGCACGTTTTCGTTTGCCGGCGATTAAACTTCTTTTATTCAGCGTCTCATCAAAAAAGAAAATATTTTTGAAAACTACAAGTCTCATGCGTTTTAGTGGTGAAAAAATAATTTAAAAAATCGTTCGGGAAATGAATTTACTCCCTGGGTACTTTCTTTGTATACTTTTGACTCTGCGGCCCGAGTCCGGGATTTACGGGAAATCGCGGGTTTTCGTTTGCCGGCGATTAAACTTCTTTTATTCAGCGTCTCATCAAAAATGAAAATATTTTTGAAAACTACAAGTCTCTTGCGTTTTAGTGGTGAAAAAATAATTTAAATAATCGTTCGGGAAATGAAATTACTCCCTGGGTACTTTCTTTGTATACTTTTGACTCTGCGGGCCGAGTCCGGGATTTACGGGAAATCGCGGGTTTTCGTTTGCCGGCGATTAAACTTCTTTAATTTAGCGTTTCATCAAAAATGAAAACATTTTTTAAAACTACAAGTCTCATGCGTTTTAGTGGTGAAAAAATAATTTAAAAAATCGTTCGGGAAATGAGTTTACTCCCTGGGTACTTTTTTTATACACATTCGACTATACGGGCCGAGTACGGGATTTACGGGGAAACCGCAGGTTTTCGTTTGCAGGCGATTAAACTTATTTTATTTAGCGTCTCATCAAAAGTGAAAACATTTTTGAAAACTATAAGTCTCATGCGTTTTAGTGGTGAAAAAATAATTTAAAAAATCGTTTGGGAAATCAGTTTACTCACAGGGTACTTTCTTTGTATACATTTGACTATAGGGGCCAAGCCGGGGATTTACAGGAAATCGCGGGTTTTCGTTTGCCGGCGATTAAACTTCTTTTATTTAGCGTCTTATCAAAAATGAAAACATTTTTGAAAACTACAAGTCTCATGCGTTTTAGTGGTGAAAAAATAATTTAAAAAATCGTTCGGGAAATGAGTTTACTCTTTGAGTACTTTCTTTGTATACTCTTGACTATACGGGCCGAGTACCGGATTTACGGGAAATCGCGGGTTTTCGTTTGCCGGCGATTAAACTTCTTTTATTCAGAGTCTTATCAAAAATGAAAACATTTTTAAAAACTACAAGTCTCATGCGTTTTAGTGGTGAAAAAATAATTTAAAAAATCGTTCGGGAAATGAGTTTACTCCCTGGGTACTTTCTTTATACACATTCGACTGTACGGGCCGAGTACGGGATTTACGGGGAAACCGCAGGTTTTCGTTTGCAGGCGATTAAACTTCTTTTAATTAGCGTCTCATCAAAAGTGAAAACATTTTTGAAAACTACAAGTCTCATGCGTTTTAGTATTGAAAAAATAATTTAAAAAATCGTTTGGGAAATAAGTTTACTCACAGGGTACTTTCTTTGTATACATTCGACTATAGGGGCCAAGCCTGGGATTTACAGGAAATCGCGGGTTTTCGTTTGCCGGCGATTAAACTTCTTTTATTCAGCGTCTCATCAAAAATGAAAATATTTTGGAAAACTACAAGTCTCATGCGTTTTAGTAGTGAAAAAATAATTTAAAAAATCGTTCGGGAAATGAATTTACTCCCTGGGTACTTTCTTTGTATACTTTTGACTATACGGGCCGAGTGCGGGATTTACGGGAAATTGCGGGTTTTCGTTTGCCGGCGATTAAACTTCCTTTATTTAGCGTCTTATCAAAAATGAAAACATTTTTGAAAACTACAAGTCTCATGCGTTTTAGTGGTGAAAAAATAATTTAAAAATCGTTCAGGAAATGAGTTTACTCCTTGAGTACTTTCTTTGTATACTCTTTACTATACGGGCCGAGTACCGGATTTACGGGAAGTCGCGGGTTTTCGTTTGCCGGCGATTAAACTTCTTTTATTCAGCGTCTTATCAAAAATGAAAACATTTTTGAAAACTACAAGTCTCATGCGTTTTAGTGGTGAAAAAATAATTTGAAAAATCGTTCTGAAAATGAGTTTACCCACAAGGTACTTTCTTTGTATACATTCGACTATAGGGGCCAAGCCCGGGATTTACAGGAAATCGCGGGTTTTCGTTTGCCGGCGATTAAACTTCTTTTATTCAGCGTCTCATCAAAAATGAAAATATTTTTGAAAACTACAAGTCTCATCCGTTTTAGTGGTGAAAAAATAATTTAAAAAATCATTCGGGAAATCAGTTTACTCCTTGGGTACTTTTTTTGTATACTTTTGACTATACGGGCCGAGTACGGGATTTACGGGAAAGCGCAGGTTTTCGTTTGCCGGCGATTAAACTTCTTTTATTCAGCGTCTCATCAAAAAAGAAAATATTTTTGAAAACTACAAGTCTCATGCGTTTTAGTGGTGAAAAAATAATTTAAAAAATCGTTCGGGAAATGAATTTACTCCCTGGGTACTTTCTTTGTATACTTTTGACTCTGCGGGCCGAGTCCGGGATTTACGGGAAATCGCGGGTTTTCGTTTGCCGGCGATTAAACTTCTTTTATTCAGCGTCTCATCAAAAATGAAAATATTTTTGAAAACTACAAGTCTCTTGCGTTTTAGTGGTGAAAAAGTAATTTAAAAAATCGTTCGGGAAATGAAATTACTCCCTGGGTACTTTCTTTGTATACTTTTGACTCTGCGGGCCGAGTCCGGGATTTACGGGAAATCGCGGGTTTTCGTTTGCCGGCGATTAAACTTCTTTAATTTAGCGTTTCATCAAAAATGAAAACATTTTTTAAAACTACAAGTCTCATGCGTTTTAGTGGTGAAAAAATAATTTAAAAAATCGTTCGGGAAATGAGTTTACTCCCTGGGTACTTTTTTTATACACATTCGACTATACGGGCCGAGTACGGGATTTACGGGGAAACCGCAGGTTTTCGTTTGCAGGCGATTAAACTTCTTTTATTTAGCGTCTCATCAAAAGTGAAAACATTTTTGAAAACTATAAGTCTCATGCGTTTTAGTGGTGAAAAAATAATTGAAAAAATCGTTTGGGAAATCAGTTTACTCACAGGGTACTTTCTTTGTATACATTTGACTATAGGGGCCAAGCCGGGGATTTACAGGAAATCGCGGGTTTTCGTTTGCCGGCGATTAAACTTCTTTTATTTAGCGTCTTATCAAAAATGAAAACATTTTTGAAAACTACAAGTCTCATGCGTTTTAGTGGTGAAAAAATAATTTAAAAAATCGTTCGGGAAATGAGTTTACTCTTTGAGTACTTTCTTTGTATACTCTTGACTATACGGGCCGAGTACCGGATTTACGGGAAATCGCGGGTTTTCGTTTGCCGGCGATTAAACTTCTTTTATTCAGCGTCTTATCAAAAATGAAAACATTTTTAAAAACTACAAGTCTCATGCGTTTTAGTGGTGAAAAAATAATTTAAAAAATCGTTCGGGAAATGAGTTTACTCCCTGGGTACTTTCTTTATACACATTCGACTGTACGGGCCAAGCCTGGGATTTACAGGAAATCGCGGGTTTTCGTTTGCCGGCGATTAAACTTCTTTTATTCAGCGTCTCATCAAAAATGAAAATATTTTGGAAAACTACAAGTCTCATGCGTTTTAGTAGTGAAAAAATAATTTAAGAAATCGTTCGGGAAATGAATTTACTCCCTGGGTACTTTCTTTGTATACTTTTGACTATACGGGCCGAGTGCGGGATTTACGGGAAATCGCGGGTTTTCGTTTGCCGGCGATTAAACTTCCTTTATTTAGCGTCTTATCAAAAATGAAAATATTTTTGAAAACTACAAGTCTCATGCGTTTTAGTGGTGAAAAAATAATTTAAAAATCGTTCAGGAAATGAGTTTACTCCTTGAGTACTTTCTTTGTATACTCTTTACTATACGGGCCGAGTACCGGATTTACGGGAAGTCGCGGGTTTTCGTTTGCCGGCGATTAAACTTCTTTTATTCAGCGTCTTATCAAAAATGAAAACATTTTTGAAAACTACAAGTCTCATGCGTTTTAGTGGTGAAAAAATAATTTGAAAAATCGTTCTGAAAATGAGTTTACCCACAAGGTACTTTCTTTGTATACATTCGACTATAGGGGCCAAGCCCGGGATTTACAGGAAATCGCGGGTTTTCGTTTGCCGGCGATTAAACTTCTTTTATTCAGCGTCTCATCAAAAATGAAAATATTTTTGAAAACTACAAGTCTCATCCGTTTTAGTGGTGAAAAAATAATTTAAAAAATCATTCGGGAAATCAGTTTACTCCTTGGGTACTTTTTTTGTATACTTTTGACTAAACGGGCCGAGTACGGGATTTACGGGAAAGCGCAGGTTTTCGTTTGCCGGCGATTAAACTTCTTTTATTCAGCGTCTCATCAAAAAAGAAAATATTTTTGAAAACTACAAGTCTCATGCGTTTTAGTGGTGAAAAAATAATTTAAAAAATCGTTCGGGAAATGAATTTACTCCCTGGGTACTTTCTTTGTATACTTTTGACTCTGCGGGCCGAGTCCGGGATTTACGGGAAATCGCGGGTTTTCGTTTGCCGGCGATTAAACTTCTTTTATTCAGCGTCTCATCAAAAATGAAAATATTTTTGAAAACTACAAGTCTCTTGCGTTTTAGTGGTGAAAAAATAATTTAAAAAATCGTTCGGGAAATGAAATTACTCCCTGGGTACTTTCTTTGTATACTTTTGACTCTGCGGGCCGAGTCCGGGATTTACGGGAAATCGCGGGTTTTCGTTTGCCGGCGATTAAACTTCTTTAATTTAGCGTTTCATCAAAAATGAAAACATTTTTTAAAACTACAAGTCTCATGCGTTTTAGTGGTGAAAAAATAATTTAAAAAATCATTCGGGAAATGAGTTTACTCCCTGGGTACTTTTTTTATACACATTCGACTATACGGGCCGAGTACGGGATTTACGGGGAAACCGCAGGTTTTCGTTTGCAGGCGATTAAACTTCTTTTATTTAGCGTCTCATCAAAAGTGAAAACATTTTTGAAAACTATAAGTCTCATGCGTTTTAGTGGTGAAAAAATAATTTAAAAAATCGTTTGGGAAATCAGTTTACTCACAGGGTACTTTCTTTGTATACATTTGACTATAGGGGCCAAGCCGGGGATTTACAGGAAATCGCGGGTTTTCGTTTGCCGGCGATTAAACTTCTTTTATTTAGCGTCTTATCAAAAATGAAAACATTTTTGAAAACTACAAGTCTCATGCGTTTTAGTGGTGAAAAAATAATTTAAAAAATCGTTCGGGAAATGAGTTTACTCTTGGAGTACTTTCTTTGTATACTCTTGACTATACGGGCCGAGTACCGGATTTACGGGAAATCGCGGGTTTTCGTTTGCCGGCGATTAAACTTCTTTTATTCAGCGTCTTATCAAAAATGAAAACATTTTTAAAAACTACAAGTCTCATGCGTTTTAGTGGTGAAAAAATAATTTAAAAAATCGTTCGGGAAATGAGTTTACTCCCTGGGTACTTTCTTTATACACATTCGACTGTACGGGCCGAGTACGGGATTTACGGGGAAACCGCAGGTTTTCGTTTGCAGGCGATTAAACTTCTTTTAATTAGCGTCTCATCAAAAGTGAAAACATTTTTGAAAACTACAAGTCTCATGCGTTTTAGTATTGAAAAAATAATTTAAAAAATCGTTTGGGAAATAAGTTTACTCACAGGGTACTTTCTTTGTATACATTCGACTATAGGGGCCAAGCCTGGGATTTACAGGAAATCGCGGGTTTTCGTTTGCCGGCGATTAAACTTCTTTTATTCAGCGTCTCATCAAAAATGAAAATATTTTGGAAAACTACAAGTCTCATGCGTTTTAGTAGTGAAAAAATAATTTAAAAAATCGTTTGGGAAATCAGTTTACTCACAGGGTACTTTCTTTGTATACATTTGACTATAGGGGCCAAGCCGGGGATTTACAGGAAATCGCGGGTTTTCGTTTGCCGGCGATTAAACTTCTTTTATTTAGCGTCTTATCAAAAATGAAAACATTTTTGAAAACTACAAGTCTCATGCGTTTTAGTGGTGAAAAAATAATTTAAAAAATCGTTCGGGAAATGAGTTTACTCTTTGAGTACTTTCTTTGTATACTCTTGACTATACGGGCCGAGTACAGGATTTACGGGAAATCGCGGGTTTTAGTTTGCCGGCGATTAAACTTCTTTTATTCAGCGTCTTATCAAAAATGAAAACATTTTTAAAAACTACAAGTCTCATGCGTTTTAGTGGTGAAAAAATAATTTAAAAAATCGTTCGGGAAATGAGTTTACTCCCTGGGTACTTTCTTTATACACATTCGACTGTACGGGCCGAGTACGGGATTTACGGGGAATCCGCAGGTTTTCGTTTGCAGGCGATTAAACTTCTTTTAATTAGCGTCTCATCAAAAGTGAAAACATTTTTGAAAACTACAAGTCTCATGCGTTTTAGTATTGAAAAAATAATTTAAAAAATCGTTTGGGAAATAAGTTTACTCACAGGGTACTTTCTTTGTATACATTCGACTATAGGGGCCAAGCCTGGGATTTACAGGAAATCGCGGGTTTTCGTTTGCCGGCGATTAAACTTCTTTTATTCAGCGTCTCATCAAAAATGAAAATATTTTGGAAAACTACAAGTCTCATGCGTTTTAGTAGTGAAAAAATAATTTAAAAAATCATTCGGGAAAACAGTCTACTCCCTGGGTACTTTTTTTGTGTACTTTTGACTATACGGGCCGAGTACGGGATTTACGG
Organism: Hydractinia symbiolongicarpus; assembly: GCF_029227915.1. NCBI lineage: Eukaryota > Metazoa > Cnidaria > Hydrozoa > Anthoathecata > Hydractiniidae > Hydractinia > Hydractinia symbiolongicarpus. Next base: position 1,721,745 of record NC_079886.1, read on the forward strand.
GAAATCGCGGGTTTTCGTTTGCCGGCGATTAAACTTCTTTTATTCAGCGTCTCATTAAAAATGAAAATATTTTGGAAAACTACAAGTCTCATGCGTTTTAGTGGTGAAAAAGTAATTTAAAAAATCATTCGGGAAATCAGTTTACTCCCTGGGTACTTTTTTTGTGTACTTTTGACTATACGGGCCGAGTACGGGATTTACGGGAAATCGCGGGTTTTCGTTTGCCGGCGATTAAACTTCTTTTATTCAGCATCTCATCAAAAATGAAAATATTTTTGAAAACTACAAGTCTCATGCGTTTTAGTGGTGAAAAAATAATTTAAAAAATCGTTCGGGAAATGAATTTACTCCCTGGGTACTTTCTTTGTATACTTTTGACTATACGGGCCGAGTGCGGGATTTACGGGAAATCGCGGGTTTTCGTTTGCCAGCGATTAAACTTCTTTTATTTAGCGTCTTATCAAAAATGAAAACATTTTTGAAAACTACAAGTCTCGTGCGTTTTAGTGGTGAAAAAATAATTTAAAAAATCGTTCGGGAAATGAGTTTACTCCTGGAGTACTTTCTTTGTATACTCTTGACTATACGGGCCGAGTACCGGATTTACGGGAAATCGCGGTTTTTCGTTTGCCGGCGATTAAACTTCTTTTATTCAGCGTCTTATCAAAAATGAAAACATTTTTTAAAACTGCAATTCTCATGCGTTTTAGTGGTGAAAAAATAATTTAAAAAATCGTTCGGGAAATGAGTTTACTCCCTGGGTACTTTCTTTATACACATTCGACTGTACGGGCCGAGTACGGGATTTACGGGGAATCCGCAGGTTTTCGTTTGCAGGCGATTAAACTTCTTTTAATTAGCGTCTCATCAAAAGTGAAAACATTTTTGAAAACTACAAGTCTCATGCGTTTTAGTATTGAAAAAATAATTTAAAAAATCGTTTGGGAAATAAGTTTACTCACAGGGTACTTTCTTTGTATACATTCGACTATAGGGGCCAAGCCTGGGATTTACAGGAAATCGCGGGTTTTCGTTTGCCGGCGATTAAACTTCTTTTATTCAGCGTCTCATCAAAAATGAAAATATTTTGGAAAACTACAAGTCTCATGCGTTTTAGTAGTGAAAAAATAATTTAAAAAATCATTCGGGAAAACAGTTTACTCCCTGGGTACTTTTTTTGTGTACTTTTGACTATACGGGCCGAGTACGGGATTTACGGGAAATCGCGGGTTTTCGTTTGCCGGCGATTAAACTTCTTTTATTCAGCGTCTCATTAAAAATGAAAATATTTTGGAAAACTACAAGTCTCATGCGTTTTAGTGGTGAAAAAGTAATTTAAAAAATCATTCGGGAAATCAGTTTACTCCCTGGGTACTTTTTTTGTGTACTTTTGACTATACGGGCCGAGTACGGGATTTACGGGAAATCGCGGGTTTTCGTTTGCCGGCGATTAAACTTCTTTTATTCAGCATCTCATCAAAAATGAAAATATTTTTGAAAACTACAAGTCTCATGCGTTTTAGTGGTGAAAAAATAATTTAAAAAATCGTTCGGGAAATGAATTTACTCCCTGGGTACTTTCTTTGTATACTTTTGACTATACGGGCCGAGTGCGGGATTTACGGGAAATCGCGGGTTTTCGTTTGCCAGCGATTAAACTTCTTTTATTTAGCGTCTTATCAAAAATGAAAACATTTTTGAAAACTACAAGTCTCGTGCGTTTTAGTGGTGAAAAAATAATTTAAAAAATCGTTCGGGAAATGAGTTTACTCCTGGAGTACTTTCTTTGTATACTCTTGACTATACGGGCCGAGTACCGGATTTACGGGAAATCGCGGTTTTTCGTTTGCCGGCGATTAAACTTCTTTTATTCAGCGTCTTATCAAAAATGAAAACATTTTTTAAAACTGCAATTCTCATGCGTTTTAGTGGTGAAAAAATAATTTAAAAAATCGTTCGGGAAATGAGTTTACTCCCTGGGTACTTTCTTTATACACATTCGACTATACGGGCCGAGTACGAGATTTACGGGAAATCGCAGGTTTTCGTTTGCCGGCGATTAAACTTCTTTTATTTAGCGTCTCATCAAAAGTGAAAACATTTTTGAAAACTACAAGTCTCATGCGTTTTAGTGCTGAAAAAATAATTTAAAAAATCGTTCGGGAAATGAGTTAACTCCCTGGGTACTTTCTTTGTATACTTTTGACTATACGGGCCGAGCACGGGATTTACAGGAAATCGCGGGTTTTCGTTTGCCGGCGATTAAACTTCTTTTATTTAGTGTCTCATCAAAAATAAAAACATTTTTGAAAACTACAAGTCTCATGCGTTTTAGTGGTGAAAAAATAATTTAAAATATCGTTCGGGAAATGAGTTTACTCCGTGGGTACTTTTTTTGTATACTTTTGACTACACGGGCCGAGTACGGGATTTACGGGAAAGCGCGGGTTTTCGTTTGCCGGCGATTAAACTTCTTTTATTCAGCGTCTCATCAAAAAAGAAAATATTTTTGAAAACTACAAGTCTCATGCGTTTTAGTATTGAAAAAATAATTTAAAAAATCGTTTGGGAAATAAGTTTACTCACAGGGTACTTTCTTTGTATACATTCGACTATAGGGGCCAAGCCTGGGATTTACAGGAAATCGCGGGTTTTCGTTTGCCGGCGATTAAACTTCTTTTATTCAGCGTCTCATCAAAAATGAAAATATTTTGGAAAACTACAAGTCTCATGCGTTTTAGTAGTGAAAAAATAATTTAAAAAATCATTCGGGAAAACAGTTTACTCCCTGGGTACTTTTTTTGTGTACTTTTGACTATACGGGCCGAGTACGGGATTTACGGGAAATCGCGGGTTTTCGTTTGCCGGCGATTAAACTTCTTTTATTCAGCGTCTCATTAAAAATGAAAATATTTTGGAAAACTACAAGTCTCATGCGTTTTAGTGGTGAAAAAGTAATTTAAAAAATCATTCGGGAAATCAGTTTACTCCCTGGGTACTTTTTTTGTGTACTTTTGACTATACGGGCCGAGTACGGGATTTACGGGAAATCGCGGGTTTTCGTTTGCCGGCGATTAAACTTCTTTTATTCAGCATCTCATCAAAAATGAAAATATTTTTGAAAACTACAAGTCTCATGCGTTTTAGTGGTGAAAAAATAATTTAAAAAATCGTTCGGGAAATGAATTTACTCCCTGGGTACTTTCTTTGTATACTTTTGACTATACGGGCCGAGTGCGGGATTTACGGGAAATCGCGGGTTTTCGTTTGCCAGCGATTAAACTTCTTTTATTTAGCGTCTTATCAAAAATGAAAACATTTTTGAAAACTACAAGTCTCGTGCGTTTTAGTGGTGAAAAAATAATTTAAAAAATCGTTCGGGAAATGAGTTTACTCCTGGAGTACTTTCTTTGTATACTCTTGACTATACGGGCCGAGTACCGGATTTACGGGAAATCGCGGTTTTTCGTTTGCCGGCGATTAAACTTCTTTTATTCAGCGTCTTATCAAAAATGAAAACATTTTTTAAAACTGCAATTCTCATGCGTTTTAGTGGTGAAAAAATAATTTAAAAAATCGTTCGGGAAATGAGTTTACTCCCTGGGTACTTTCTTTATACACATTCGACTATACGGGCCGAGTACGAGATTTACGGGAAATCGCAGGTTTTCGTTTGCCGGCGATTAAACTTCTTTTATTTAGCGTCTCATCAAAAGTGAAAACATTTTTGAAAACTACAAGTCTCATGCGTTTTAGTGCTGAAAAAATAATTTAAAAAATCGTTCGGGAAATGAGTTAACTCCCTGGGTACTTTCTTTGTATACTTTTGACTATACGGGCCGAGCACGGGATTTACAGGAAATCGCGGGTTTTCGTTTGCCGGCGATTAAACTTCTTTTATTTAGTGTCTCATCAAAAATAAAAACATTTTTGAAAACTACAAGTCTCATGCGTTTTAGTGGTGAAAAAATAATTTAAAATATCGTTCGGGAAATGAGTTTACTCCGTGGGTACTTTTTTTGTATACTTTTGACTACACGGGCCGAGTACGGGATTTACGGGAAAGCGCGGGTTTTCGTTTGCCGGCGATTAAACTTCTTTTATTCAGCGTCTCATCAAAAAAGAAAATATTTTTGAAAACTACAAGTCTCATGCGTTTTAGTGGTGAAAAAATAATTTAAAAAATCGTTCGGGAAATGAATTTACTCCCTGGGTACTTTCTTTGTATACTTTTGACTCTGCGGGCCGACTCCGGGATTTACGGGAAATCGCGGGTTTTCGTTTGCCGGCGATTAAACTTTTTTAATTTAGCGTTTCATCAAAAATGAAAACATTTTTAAAAACTACAAGTCTCATGCGTTTTAGTGGTGAAAAAATAATTTAAAAAATCGTTCGGGAAATGAGTTTACTCCCTGGGTACTTTCTTTATACACATTCGACTATACGGGCCGAGTACGGGATTTACGGGAAATCGCGGGTTTTCGTTTGCAGGCGATTAAACTTCTTTTATTCAGCGTCTCATCAAAAATGAAAATATTTTTGAAAACTACAAGTCTCGTGCGTTTTAGTGGTGAAAAAATAATTTAAAAAATCGTTCGGGAAATGAGTTTACTCCTGGAGTACTTTCTTTGTATACTCTTGACTATACGGGCCGAGTACCGGATTTACGGGAAATCGCGGTTTTTCGTTTGCCGGCGATTAAACTTCTTTTATTCAGCGTCTTATCAAAAATGAAAACATTTTTTAAAACTGCAATTCTCATGCGTTTTAGTGGTGAAAAAATAATTTAAAAAATCGTTCGGGAAATGAGTTTACTCCCTGGGTACTTTCTTTATACACATTCGACTGTACGGGCCGAGTACGGGATTTACGGGGAATCCGCAGGTTTTCGTTTGCAGGCGATTAAACTTCTTTTAATTAGCGTCTCATCAAAAGTGAAAACATTTTTGAAAACTACAAGTCTCATGCGTTTTAGTATTGAAAAAATAATTTAAAAAATCGTTTGGGAAATAAGTTTACTCACAGGGTACTTTCTTTGTATACATTCGACTATAGGGGCCAAGCCTGGGATTTACAGGAAATCGCGGGTTTTCGTTTGCCGGCGATTAAACTTCTTTTATTCAGCGTCTCATCAAAAATGAAAATATTTTGGAAAACTACAAGTCTCATGCGTTTTAGTAGTGAAAAAATAATTTAAAAAATCATTCGGGAAAACAGTTTACTCCCTGGGTACTTTTTTTGTGTACTTTTGACTATACGGGCCGAGTACGGGATTTACGGGAAATCGCGGGTTTTCGTTTGCCGGCGATTAAACTTCTTTTATTCAGCGTCTCATTAAAAATGAAAATATTTTGGAAAACTACAAGTCTCATGCGTTTTAGTGGTGAAAAAGTAATTTAAAAAATCATTCGGGAAATCAGTTTACTCCCTGGGTACTTTTTTTGTGTACTTTTGACTATACGGGCCGAGTACGGGATTTACGGGAAATCGCGGGTTTTCGTTTGCCGGCGATTAAACTTCTTTTATTCAGCATCTCATCAAAAATGAAAATATTTTTGAAAACTACAAGTCTCATGCGTTTTAGTGGTGAAAAAATAATTTAAAAAATCGTTCGGGAAATGAATTTACTCCCTGGGTACTTTCTTTGTATACTTTTGACTATACGGGCCGAGTGCGGGATTTACGGGAAATCGCGGGTTTTCGTTTGCCAGCGATTAAACTTCTTTTATTTAGCGTCTTATCAAAAATGAAAACATTTTTGAAAACTACAAGTCTCGTGCGTTTTAGTGGTGAAAAAATAATTTAAAAAATCGTTCGGGAAATGAGTTTACTCCTGGAGTACTTTCTTTGTATACTCTTGACTATACGGGCCGAGTACCGGATTTACGGGAAATCGCGGTTTTTCGTTTGCCGGCGATTAAACTTCTTTTATTCAGCGTCTTATCAAAAATGAAAACATTTTTTAAAACTGCAATTCTCATGCGTTTTAGTGGTGAAAAAATAATTTAAAAAATCGTTCGGGAAATGAGTTTACTCCCTGGGTACTTTCTTTATACACATTCGACTATACGGGCCGAGTACGAGATTTACGGGAAATCGCAGGTTTTCGTTTGCCGGCGATTAAACTTCTTTTATTTAGCGTCTCATCAAAAGTGAAAACATTTTTGAAAACTACAAGTCTCATGCGTTTTAGTGCTGAAAAAATAATTTAAAAAATCGTTCGGGAAATGAGTTAACTCCCTGGGTACTTTCTTTGTATACTTTTGACTATACGGGCCGAGCACGGGATTTACAGGAAATCGCGGGTTTTCGTTTGCCGGCGATTAAACTTCTTTTATTTAGTGTCTCATCAAAAATAAAAACATTTTTGAAAACTACAAGTCTCATGCGTTTTAGTGGTGAAAAAATAATTTAAAATATCGTTCGGGAAATGAGTTTACTCCGTGGGTACTTTTTTTGTATACTTTTGACTACACGGGCCGAGTACGGGATTTACGGGAAAGCGCGGGTTTTCGTTTGCCGGCGATTAAACTTCTTTTATTCAGCGTCTCATCAAAAAAGAAAATATTTTTGAAAACTACAAGTCTCATGCGTTTTAGTGGTGAAAAAATAATTTAAAAAATCGTTCGGGAAATGAATTTACTCCCTGGGTACTTTCTTTGTATACTTTTGACTCTGCGGGCCGACTCCGGGATTTACGGGAAATCGCGGGTTTTCGTTTGCCGGCGATTAAACTTTTTTAATTTAGCGTTTCATCAAAAATGAAAACATTTTTAAAAACTACAAGTCTCATGCGTTTTAGTGGTGAAAAAATAATTTAAAAAATCGTTCGGGAAATGAGTTTACTCCCTGGGTACTTTCTTTATACACATTCGACTATACGGGCCGAGTACGGGATTTACGGGAAATCGCGGGTTTTCGTTTGCCGGCGATTAAACTTCTTTTATTCAGCGTCTCATCAAAAATGAAAATATTTTTGAAAACTACAAGTCTCATGCGTTTTAGTGGTGAAAAAATAATTTAAAAAATCGTTCGGGAAATGAATTTACTCCCTGGGTACTTTTTTGTATACTTTTGACTCTGCGGGCCGAGTCCGGGATTTACGGGAAATCGCGGGTTTTCGTTTGCCGGTGATTAAACTTTGTTAATTTAGCGTTTCATCAAAATTGAAAACATTTTTAAAAACTACAAGTCTCATGCGTTTTAGTGGTGAAAAAATAATTTAAAAATCGTTCAGGAAATGAGTTTACTCCTTGAGTTCTTTCTTTGTATACTCTTGACTATACGGGCCGAGTACCGGATTTACGGAAAGTCGCGGGTTTTAGTTTGCCGGCGATTAAACTTTTTTATTCAGCGTCTTATCAAAAATGAAAACATTTTTGAAAACTACAAGTCTCATGCGTTTTAGTGGTGAAAAATAATTTGAAAAATCGTTCTGAAAATGAGTTTACCCACAAGGTACCTTCTTTTTATACATTCGACTATAGGGGCCAAGCCCGGGATTTACAGGAAATCGCGGGTTTTCGTTTGCCGGCGATTAAACTTCTTTTATTCAGCGTCTCATCAAAAATGAAAACATTTTTAAAAACTACAAGTCTCATGCGTTTTAGTGGTGAAAAAATAATTTAAAAAATCGTTCGGGAAATGAGTTTACTCCCTGGGTACTTTCTTTATACACATTCGACTATACGGGCCGAGTCCGGGATTTACGGGAAATCGCGGGTTTTCGTTTGAAGGCGATTAAACTTCTTTTATTCAGCGTCTCATCAAAAATGAAAATATTTTTGAAAACTACAAGTCTCATGCGTTTTAGTGGTGAAAAAATAATTTAAAAAATCGTTCGGGAAATGAATTTACTCCCTGGGTACTTTTTTGTATACTTTTGACTCTGCGGGCCGAGTCCGGGATTTACGGGAAATCGCGGGTTTTCGTTTGCCGGTGATTAAACTTTGTTAATTTAGCGTTTCATCAAAATTGAAAACATTTTTAAAAACTACAAGTCTCATGCGTTTTAGTGGTGAAAAAATAATTTAAAAATCGTTCAGGAAATGAGTTTACTCCTTGAGTTCTTTCTTTGTATACTCTTGACTATACGGGCCGAGTACCGGATTTACGGAAAGTCGCGGGTTTTAGTTTGCCGGCGATTAAACTTTTTTATTCAGCGTCTTATCAAAAATGAAAACATTTTTGAAAACTACAAGTCTCATGCGTTTTAGTGGTGAAAAATAATTTGAAAAATCGTTCTGAAAATGAGTTTACCCACAAGGTACCTTCTTTTTATACATTCGACTATAGGGGCCAAGCCCGGGATTTACAGGAAATCGCGGGTTTTCGTTTGCCGGCGATTAAACTTCTTTTATTCAGCGTCTCATCAAAAATGAAAATATTTTTGAAAACTACAAGTCTCATCCGTTTTAGTGGTGAAAAAATAATTTAAAAAATCATTCGGGAAATCAGTTTACTCCCTGGGTACTTTCTTTGTATACTTTTGACTCTGCGGGCCGAGTCCGGGATTTACGGGAAATCGCGGGTTTTCGTTTGAAGGCGATTAAACTTCTTTTATTCAGCGTCTCATCAAAAATGAAAATATTTTTGAAAACTACAAGTCTCTTGCGTTTTAGTGGTGAAAAAATAATTTAAAAAATCGTTCGGGAAATGAAATTACTCCATGGGTACTTTCTTTGTATACTTTTGACTCTGCGGGCCGAGTCCGGGATTTACGGGAAATCGCGGGTTTTCGTTTGCCGGCGATTAAACTTCTTTAATTTAGCGTTTCATCAAAAATGAAAACATTTTTTAAAACTACAAGTCTCATGCGTTTTAGTGGTGAAAAAATAATTTAAAAAATCGTTCGGGAAATGAGTTTACTCCCTGGGTACTTTTTTTATACACATTCGACTATACGGGCCGAGTACGGGATTTACGGGGAAACCGCAGGTTTTCGTTTGCCGGCGATTAAACTTCTTTTATTTAGCGTCTCATCAAAAGTGAAAACATTTTTGCAAACTACAAGTCTCATGCATTTTAGTGGTGAAAAAATAATTTAAAAAATCGTTTGGGAAATCAGTTTACTCACAGGGTACTTTCTTTGTATACATTTGACTATAGGGGCCAAGCCTGGGATTTACAGGAAATCGCGGGTTTTCGTTTGCCGGCGATTAAACTTCTTTTATTCAGCGTCTCATCAAAAATGAAAATATTTTTGAAAACTACAAGTCTCATGCGTTTTAGTGGTGGAAAAATAATTTAAAAAATCGTTCGGGAAATGGATTTACTCCCTGGGTACTTTCTTTGTATAATTTTGACTCTGCGGGCCGAGTCCGGGATTTACGGGAAATCGCGAGTTTTCGTTTGCCAGCGATTAAACTTCTTTAATTTAGCGTTTCATCAAAAATGAAAACATTTTTTAAAACTGCAATTCTCATGCGTTTTAGTGGTGAAAAAATAATTTAAAAAATCGTTCGGGAAATGAGTTTACTCCCTGGGTACTTTCTTTATACACATTCGACTATACGGGCCGAGTACGAGATTTACGGGAAATCGCAGGTTTTCGTTTGCCAGCGATTAAACTTCTTTTATTTAGCGTCTCATCAAAAGTGAAAACATTTTAAAAAACTACAAGTCTTATGCGTTTTAGTGGTGAAAAAATAATTTAAAAAATCGTTCGGGAAATGAGTTAACTCCCTGGCTACTTTCTTTGTATACTTTTGACTATACGGGCCGAGTACGGGATTTACGGGAAATCGCGGGTTTTCGTTTGCCGGCGATTAAACTTCTTTTATTTAGTGTCTCATCAAAAATAAAAACATTTTTAAAAACTACAAGTCTCATGCGTTTTAGTGGTGAAAAAATAATTTAAAATATCGTTCGGGAAATGAGTTTACTCCCTGGGTACTTTCTTTATACACAATCGACTATACGGGCCGAGTACGGGATTTACGGGAAATCGCGGGTTTTCGTTTGCCGGCGATTGAACTTCTTTTATTCAGCGTCTCATCAAAAATGAAAATATTTTTGAAAACTACAAGTCTCATGCGTTTTAGTGGTGAAAAAATAATTTAAAATATCGTTCGGGAAATGAGTTTACTCCCTGGGTACTTTCTTTATACACATTCGACTATACGGGCCGAGTACGGGATTTACGGGAAATCGCGGGTTTTCGTTTGCCGGCGATTAAACTTCTTTTATTCAGCGTCTCATCAAAAATGAAAATATTTTTGAAAACTACAAGTCTCTTGCGTTTTAGTGGAGAAAAAATAATTTAAAAAATCGTTCGGGAAATGAAATTACTCCATGGGTACTTTCTTTGTATACTTTTGACTCTGCGGGCCGAGTCCGGGATTTACGGGAAATCGCGGGTTTTCGTTTGCCGGCGATTAAACTTTTTTAATTTAGCGTTTCATCAAAAATGAAAACATTTTTAAAAACTACAAGTCTTATGCGTTTTAGTGGTGAAAAAATAATTTAAAAATCGTTCAGGAAATGAGTTTACACCTTGAGTACTTTCTTTGTATACTCTTGACTATACGGGCCGAGTACCGGATTTACGGGAAGTCGCGGGTTTTAGTTTGCTGGCGATTAAACTTCTTTTATTCAGCGTCTTATCAAAAATGAAAACATTTTTGAAAACTACAAGTCTCATGCGTTTTAGTGGTGAAAAAATAATTTGAAAAATCGTTCTGAAAATGAGTTTACCCACAAGGTACCTTCTTTTTATACATTCGACTATAGGGGCCAAGCCCGGGATTTACAGGAAATCGCGGGTTTTCGTTTGCCGGCGATTAAACTTCTTTTATTTCGCGTCTCATCAAAAATGAAAATATTTTTGAAAACTACAAGTCTCATCCGTTTTAGTGGTGAAAAAATAATTTAAAAAATCATTCGGGAAATCAGTTTACTCCCTGGGTACTTTTTTTGTATACTTTTGACTATACGGGCCGAGTACGGGATTTACGGGAAAGCGCAGGTTTTCGTTTGCCGGCGATTAAACTTCTTTTATTCAGCGTCTCATCAAAAATGAAAATATTTTTGAAAACTACAAGTCTCTTGCGTTTTAGTGGTGAAAAAATAATTTAAAAAATCGTTCGGGAAATGAATTTACTCCCTGGGTACTTTCTTTGTATACTTTTGACTCTGCGGGGCGAGTCCGGGATTTACGGGAAATCGCGGGTTTTCGTTTGCAGGCGATTAAACTTCTTTTATTTAGCGTCTCATCAAAAGTGAAAACATTTTTGAAAACTACAAGACTCATGCGTTTTAGCGGTGAAAAAATAATTTAAAAAATCGTTTGGGAAATCAGTTTACTCACAGGGTACTTTCTTTGTATACATTTAACTATAGGGGCCAAGCCTGGGATTTACAGGAAATCGCGGGTTTGCCGGCGATTAAACTTCTTTTATTTAGCGTCTTATCAAAAATGAAAACATTTTTGAAAACTACAAGTCTCATGCGTTTTAGTGGTGAAAAAATAATTTAAAAAATCGTTCGGGAAATGAGTTTACTCCTTGAGTACTTTCTTTGTATACTCTTGACTATACGGGCCGAGTACCGGATTTACGGGAAATCGCGGTTTTTCGTTTGCCGGCCATTAAACTTCTTTTATTCAGCGTCTTATCAAAAATGAAAACATTTTTGAAAACTACAAGTCTCATGCGTTTTAGTGGTGAAAAAATAATTTGAAAAATCGTTCTGAAAATGAGTTTACCCACAAGGTACTTTCTTTGTATACATTCGACTATAGGGGCCAAGACCGGGATTTACAGGAAATCGCGGGTTTTCGTGTGCCGGCGATTAAACTTCTTTTATTCAGCGTCTCATCAAAAATGAAAACATTTTTGAAAACTACAAGTCTCATCCGTTTTAGTGGTGAAAAAATAATTTGAAAAATCATTCGGGAAATCAGTTTACTCCCTGGGTACTTTTTTTGTATACTTTTGACTATACGGGCCGAGTACGGAATTTACGGGAAAGCGCGGGTTTTCGTTTGCCTGCGATTAAACTTCTTTTATTCAGCGTCTCATCAAAAATGAAAATATTTTTGAAAACTACAAGTCTCATGCGTTTTAGTGGTGAAAAAATAATTTAAAAACTCGTTCGGGAAATGAGTTTACTCCCTGGGTACTTTCTTTATACACATTCGACTATACGGGCCGAGTACGGGATTTACGGGGAAACCGCAGGTTTTTGTTTGCAGGCGATTAAACTTCTTTTATTTAGCGTCTCATCAAAAGTGAAAACATTTTTGAAAACTACAAGTCTCATGCGTTTTAGTGGTGAAAAAATAATTTAAAAAATCGTTTGGGAAATCAGTTTACTCACAGGGTACTTTCTTTGTATACATTCGACTATAGGGGCCAAGCCTGGGATTTACAGGAAATCGCGGGTTTTGGTTTGCCGGCGATTAAACTTCTTTTATTCAGCGTCTCATCAAAAATGAAAATATTTTGGAAAACTACAAGTCTCATGCGTTTTAGTAGTGAAAAAATAATTTAAAAAATCATTCGGGAAATCAGTTTACTCCCTGGGTACTTTTTTTGTGTACTTTTGACTATACGGGCCGAGTACGGGATTTACGGGAAATCGCCGGTTTTCGTTTGCCGGCGATTAAACTTCTTTTATTCAGCGTCTCATCAAAAATGAAAATATTTTTAAAAACTACAAGTCTCATGCGTTTTAGTGGTGAAAAAATAATTTAAAAAATCGTTCGGGAAATGAATTTACTCCCTGGGTACTTTCTTTGTATACTTTTGACTATACGGGCCGAGTGCGGGATTTACGGGAAATCGCGGGTTTTCGTTTGCCGGCGATTAAACTTCTTTTATTTAGCGTCTTATCAAAAATGAAAACATTTTTAAAAACTACAAGTCTCATGCGTTTTAGTGGTGAAAAAATAATTTAAAAAATCGTTCGGGAAATGAGTTTACTCCTTGAGTACTTTCTTTGTATACTCTTGACTATAGGGGCCGAGTACCGGATTTACGGGAAATCGCGGGTTTTCGTTTGCCGGCGATTAAACTTCTTTTATTCAGCGTCTTATCAAAAATGAAAACATTTTTGAAAACTACAAGTCTCATGCGTTTTAGTGGTGAAAAAATAATTTGAAAAATCGTTCTGAAAATGAGTTTACCCACAAGGTACTTTCTTTGTATACATTCGACTATAGGGGCCAAGACCGGGATTTACAGGAAAGCGCGGGTTTTCGTGTGCCGGCGATTAAACTTCTTTTATTCAGCGTCTCATCAAAAATGAAAACATTTTTGAAAACTACAAGTCTCATCCGTTTTAGTGGTGAAAAAATAATTTAAAAAATCATTCGGGAAATCAGTTTACTCCCTGGGTACTTTTTTGTATACTTTTGACTATACGGGCCGAGCACGGAATTTACGGGAAAGCGCGGGTTTTCGTTTGCCGGCGATTAAACTTCTTTTATTCAGCGTCTCATCAAAAATGAAAATATTTTGGAAAACTACAAGTCTCATGCGTTTTAGTGGTGAAAAAATAATTTAAAAAATCGTTCGGGAAATCAGTTTACTCACTGGGTACTTTTTTTGTGTACTTTTGACTATACGGGCCGAGTACGGGATTTACGGGAAATCGCGGGTTTTCGTTTGCCGGCGATTAAACTTCTTTTATTCAGCGTCTCATCAAAAATGAAAATATTTTTGAAAACTACAAGTCTCATGCGTTTTAGTGGTGAAAAAATAACTTAAAAAATCGTTCGGGAAATGAATTTACTCCCTGGGTACTTTCTTTGTATACTTTTGACTATACGGGCCGAGTGCGGGATTTACGGGAAATCGCGGGTTTTCGTTTGCCGGCGATTAAACTTCTTTTATTTAGCGTCTTTTCAAAAATGAAAACATTTTTAAAAACTACAAGTCTCATGCGTTTTAGTGGTGAAAAAATAATTTAAAAAATCGTTCGGGAAATGAGTTTACTCCTTGAGCACTTTCTTTGTATACTCTTGACTATACGGGCCGAGTACCGGATTTACGGGAAATCGCGGGTTTTCGTTTGCCGGCGATTAAACTTCTTTTATTCAGCGTCTTATCAAAAATGAAAACATTTTTGAAAACTTCAAGTCTCATCCGTTTTAGTGGTGAAAAAATAATTTAAAAAATCATTCGGGAAATCAGTTTACTCCCTGGGTACTTTTTTTGTATACTTTTGACTATACGGGCCGAGCGCGGAATTTACGGGAAAGCGCGGGTTTTCGTTTGCCGGCGATTAAACTTCTTTTATTCAGCGTCTCATCAAAAATGAAAATATTTTTGAAAACTACAAGTCTCATGCGTTTTAGTGGTGGAAAAATAATTTAAAAAATCGTTTGGGAAATGGATTTACTCCCTGGGTACTTTCTTTGTATACTTTTGACTCTGCGGGCCGAGTCCGGGATTTTCGGGAAATCGCGAGTTTTCGTTTGCCGGCGAATAAACTTCTTTAATTTAGCGTTTCATCAAAAATGAAAACATTTTTTAAAACTGCAAGTCTCATGCGTTTTAGTGGTGAAAAAATAATTTAAAAAATCGTTCGGGAAATCAGTTTACTCCCTGGGTACTTTCTTTATACACATTCGACTATACGGGCCGAGTACGAGATTTACGGGAAATCGCAGGTTTTCGTTTGCCGGCGATTAAACTTCTTTTATTTAGTGTCTCATCAAAAATAAAAACATTTTTGAAAACTACAAGTCTCATGCGTTTTAGTGGTGAAAAAATAATTTAAAATATCGTTCGGGAAATGAGTTTACTCCGTGGGTACTTTTTTGTATACTTTTGACTATACGGGCCGAGTACGGGATTTACGGGAAAGCGCGGGTTTTCGTTTGCCGGCGATTAAACCTCTTTTATTCAGCGTCTCATCAAAAAAGAAAATATTTTTGAAAACTACAAGTCTCATGCGTTTTAGTGGTGAAAAAATAATGTAAAAAATCGTTCGGGAAATGAATTTACTTCCTGGGTACTTTCTTTGTATACTTTTGACTCTGCTGGCCGAGTCCGGGATTTACAAGAAATCGCGGGTTTTCGTTTGCCGGCGATTAAACTTCTTTTATTCAGCGTCTCATCAAAAATGAAAATATTTTTGAAAACTACAAGTCTCATGCGTTTTAGTGGTGAAAAAATAATTTAAAAAATCGTTCGGGAAATGAATTTACTCCCTGGGTACTTTCTTTGTATACTTTTGACTCTGCGGGCCGAGTCCGGGATTTACGGGAAATGGCGGGTTTTCGTTTGCCGGCGATTAAACTTTTTTAATTTAGCGTTTCATCAAAAATGAAAACATTTTTAAAAACTACAAGTCTCATGCGTTTTAGTGGTGAAAAAATAATTTAAAAAATCGTTCGGGAAATGAGTTTACTCCCTGGGTACTTTCTTTATACACATTCGACTATCCGGCCCAGTACGGGATTTACGGGAAATCGCGGGTTTTCGTTTGCCGGCGATTAAACTTGTTTTATTCAGCGTCTCATCAAAAATGAAAATATTTTTGAAAACTACAAGTCTCATGCGTTTTAGTGGTGAAAAAATAATTTAAAAAATCGTTCGGGAAATGAATTTACTCCCTGGGTACTTTCTTTGTATACTTTTGACTCTGCGGGCCGAGTCCGGGATTTACGGGAAATGGCGGGTTTTCGTTTGCCGGCGATTAAACTTTTTTAATTTAGCGTTTCATCAAAAATGAAAACATTTTTAAAAACTACAAGTCTCATGCGTTTTAGTGGTGAAAAAATAATTTAAAAAATCGTTCGGGAAATGAGTTTACTCCCTGGGTACTTTCTTTATACACATTCGACTATACGGGCCGAGTACGGGATTTACAAGAAATCGCGGGTTTTCGTTTGCCGGCGATTAAACTTCTTTTATTCAGCGTCTCATCAAAAATGAAAACATTTTTGAAAACTACAAGGCTCATCCGTTTTAGTGGTGAAAAAATAATTTAAAAAGTCGTTCAGGAAATGAGTTTACTCCCTGGGTACTTTCTTTATACACATTCGACTATACGGGCCGAGTACGGGATTTACGCGAAATCGCAGGTTTTCGTTTGCCGGCGATTTAACTTCTTTTATTTAGCGTCTCATCAAAAGTGAAAACATTTTTGAAAACTACAAGTCTCATGCGTTTTAGTGGTGAAAAAATAATTTAAAAAATCGTTCGGGAAATGAGTTAACTCCCTGGGTACTTTCTTTGTATACTTTTGACTATACGGGCCGAGTACAGGATTTACGGGAAATCGCGGGTTTTCGTTTGCCGGCGATTAAACTTCTTTTATTTAGCGTCTCATCAAAAATAAAAACATTTTTAAAAACTACAAGTCTCATGCGTTTTAGTGGTGAAAAAATAATTTAAAAAATCGTTCGGGAAATGAGTTTACTCCCTGGGTACTTTCTTTGTATACATTCGACTATACGGTCCGAGTACGGGATTTACGGGAAATCGCGGGTTTTCGTTTGCTGTCGAATAAACTTCTTTTATTCAGCGTCTCATCAAAAATGAAAATATTTTTTAAAACTACAAGTCTCATGCGTTTTAGTGGTGAAAAAATAATTTAAAAAATCGTTCGGGCAATGAATTTACTCCCTGGGTACTTTCTTTGTATACTTTTGACTATACGGGCCGAGTCCGGGATTTACGGGAAGTCGCGGGTTTTCGTTTGCCGGCGATTAAACTTCTTTTATTTAGCGTCTCAACAAAAATGAAAACATTTTTGAAAACTACAAGTCTCATGCGTTTTATTGGTGAAAAAATAATTTATAAAATCGTTCGGGAAATGAGTTTACTCCTTGAGTACTTTCTTTGTATACTTTTGACTATACGGGCCGAGTACCGGATTTACGGGAAATCGCGGGTTTTCGTTTGCCGGCGATTAAACTTCTTTTATTCAGCGTCTTATCAAAAATGAAAACATTTTTGAAAGCTACAAGTCTCATGCGTGTTAGTGGTGAAAAAATAATTTAAAAAATCGTTCTGAAAATGAGTTTACTCACAGGGTACTTTCTTTGTATACATCGACTATAGGGGCCAAGCCCGGGATTTACAGGAAATCGCGGGTTTTCGTTTGCCGGCCATTAAACTTCTTTTATTCAGCGTCTCATCAAAAATGAAAACATTTTTGAAAACTACAAGTCTCATGCGTTTTAGTGGTGAAAAAATAATTTAAAAATTTATTCGGGAAATCAGTTTACTCCCTGGGTACTTTTTTTGTATACTTTTGACTATACGGGCCGAGTACGGGATTTACGGGAACTCGCAGGTTTTCGTTTGCGGGCGATTAAACTTCTTCTATTCAGCGTCTCATCAAAAATGAAAATATTTTTGAAAACTACAAGTCTCACGCGTTTAAGTGCTGAAAAAATAATTTAAAAAATCGTTCGGGAAATAAGTTTACTCCCTGGGTACTTTCTTTATATACATTCGACTATACGGGCCGGGAACGGGATTTACGGGAAATTGCGGGTTTTCGTTTGCCGGCGATTAAACTTCTTTTATTTAGCGTCTCATCAAAAATTAAAACATTTTTTAAAACTACAAGTCTCATGCGTTTTAGTGGTGAAAAAATAATTTAAAAAATCGTTCGGGCAATGAATTTACTCCCTGGGTACTTTCTTTGTATACTTTTGACTATACGGGCCGAGTCCGGGATTTACGGGAAGTCGCGGGTTTTCGTTTGCCGGCGATTAAACTTCTTTTATTTAGCGTCTCAACAAAAATGAAAACATTTTTGAAAACTACAAGTCTCATGCGTTTTATTGGTGAAAAAATAATTTATAAAATCGTTCGGGAAATGAGTTTACTCCTTGAGTACTTTCTTTGTATACTTTTGACTATACGGGCCGAGTACCGGATTTACGGGAAATCGCGGGTTTTCGTTTGCCGGCGATTAAACTTCTTTTATTCAGCGTCTTATCAAAAATGAAAACATTTTTGAAAGCTACAAGTCTCATGCGTGTTAGTGGTGAAAAAATAATTTAAAAAATCGTTCTGAAAATGAGTTTACTCACAGGGTACTTTCTTTGTATACATCGACTATAGGGGCCAAGCCCGGGATTTACAGGAAATCGCGGGTTTTCGTTTGCCGGCCATTAAACTTCTTTTATTCAGCGTCTCATCAAAAATGAAAACATTTTTGAAAACTACAAGTCTCATGCGTTTTAGTGGTGAAAAAATAATTTAAAAATTTATTCGGGAAATCAGTTTACTCCCTGGGTACTTTTTTTGTATACTTTTGACTATACGGGCCGAGTACGGGATTTACGGGAACTCGCAGGTTTTCGTTTGCGGGCGATTAAACTTCTTCTATTCAGCGTCTCATCAAAAATGAAAATATTTTTGAAAACTACAAGTCTCACGCGTTTAAGTGCTGAAAAAATAATTTAAAAAATCGTTCGGGAAATAAGTTTACTCCCTGGGTACTTTCTTTATATACATTCGACTATACGGGCCGGGAACGGGATTTACGGGAAATTGCGGGTTTTCGTTTGCCGGCGATTAAACTTCTTTTATTTAGCGTCTCATCAAAAATTAAAACATTTTTAAATACTACAAGTCTCATGCGTTTTAGTGGTGAAAAAATAATTCAAAAAATCGTTCAGGAAATGAGTTTACTCCCTGGGTACTTTCTTTGTATACTTTTGACTATACGGGCCGAGTACGGGATTTACGAGAAATCGCGGGTTTTCGTTTGCCGGCGATTATACTTCTTTTATTTAGCGTCTCATCAAAAATGAAAACATTTTTGAAAACTACAAGTCTCATGCGTTTTAGTGGTGAAAAAATAATTTAAAAAATCGTTCAGGAAATGAGTATACTCCTTGAGTATTTTCTTTGTATACTTTTGACTATACGGGCCGAGTACCGGATTTACGGGAAATCGCGGGTTTTCGTTTGCCGGCGATTAAACTTCTTTTATTCAGCGTCTTATCAAAAATGAAAACATTTTTGAAAACTACAAGTCTCATGCGTTTTAGTGGTGAAAAAATAATTTAAAAAATCGTTCTGAAAATGAGTTTACTCACAGGGTGCTTTCTTTGTATACATTCGACTATAGGGGCCAAGCCCGGGGTTTACAGGAAATCGCGGGTTTTCGTTTGCCGGCGATTAAACTTCTTTTATTCAGCGTCTTATCAAAAATGAAAACATTTTTGAAAACTACAAGTCTCATGCGTTTTAGTGGTGAAAAAATAATTTAAAAAATCGTTCTGAAAATGAGTTTACTCACAGGGTGCTTTCTTTGTATACATTCGACTATAGGGGCCAAGCCCGGGGTTTACAGGAAATCGCGGGTTTTCGTTTGCCGGCGATTAAACTTCTTTTATTCAGCGTCTCATCAAAAATGAAAACATTTTGGAAAACTAAAAGTCTCATGCGTTTTAGTGGTGAAAAAATAGTTTAAAAAATCATTCAGGAAATCAGTTTTCTCCCTGGGTACTTTTTTTGTGTACTTTTGACTATACGGGCCGAGTACGGGATTTACGGGAAATCGCGGGTTTTCGTTTGCCGGCGATTAAACTTCTTTTATTCAGCGTCTCATCAAAAATGAAAACATTTTTGAAAACTACAAGTCTCATGCGTTTTAGTGGTGAAAAATAATTTAAAAAATCGTTCGGGAAATGAGTTTACTCCCTGGGTACTTTCTTTGTATACTTTTGACTATATGGGCCGAATACGGGATTTACGGGAAATCGCGTGTTTTTTGTTTGCCGGCGATTAAACTTCTTTTATTCAGCGTCTCATCAAAAATGAAAACATTTTTGAAAACTACAAGTCTCATGCGTTTTAGTGGTGAAAAAATAATTTAAAAAATCGTTCGGGAAATGAATTTACTCCCTGGGTACTTTCTTTGCATACTTTTGACTATACGGGCCGAGTGCGGGATTTACGGGAAATCGCGGGTTTTCCTTTGCCGGCGATTAAACTTCTTTTATTTAGCGTCTTATCAAAAATGAAAACATTTTTGAAAACTACAAGTCTCATGCGTTTTAGTGGTGAAAAAATAATTTGAAAAATCGTTCTGAAAATGAGTTTACCCACAAGGTACTTTCTTTGTATACATTCGACTATAGGGGCCAAGCCCGGGATTTACAGGAAATCGCGGGTTTCGTTTGCCGGCGATTAAACTTCCTTTATTCAGCGTCTCATCAAAAATGAAAATATTTTTGAAAATTACAAGTCTCATCCGTTTTAGTGGTGAAAAAATAATTTAAAAAATCATTCGGAAAATCAGTTTACTCCCTGGGTACTTTTTTTGTATACTTTTGACTATACGGGCCGAGTACGGGATTTACGGGAAAGCGCGGGTTTTCGTTTGCCGGCGATTAAACTTCTTTTATTCAGCGTCTCATCGAAAATGAAATTTTTTTTAAAAACTACAAGTCTCATGCGTTTTAGTGGTGAAAAAATAATTTAAAAAATCGTTCGGGAAATGAATTTACTCCCTGGGTACTTTCTTTGTATACTTTTAACTCTGCGGGCCGAGTCCAGGATTTATGAGAAATCGCGGGGTTTCGTTTGCCGGCGATTAAACTTCTTTAATTTAGCGTTTCATCAAAAATGAAAACATTTTTGAAAACTGCAAGTCTCATGCGTTTTAGTGGTGAAAAAATAATTTGAAAAATCGTTCTGAAAATGAGTTTACTCCCTGGGTACTTTTTTTGTATACTTTTGACTATACGGGCCGAGCACGGAATTTACGGGAAAGCGCGGGTTTTCGTTTGCCGGCGATTAAACTTCTTTTATTCAGAGTCTCATCAAAAATGATAATATTTTTGAAAACTACAAGTCTCATGCGTTTTAATGGTGGAAAAATAATTTAAAAAATCGTTCGGGAAATGAGTTAACTCCCTGGGTACTTTCTTTGTATACTTTTGACTATACAGGCCGAGTACGGGATTTACGGGAAATCGCGGGTTTTCGTTTGCCGGCGATTAAACTTCTTTTATTTAGTGTCTCATCAAAAATAAAAAAAATTTTGAAAACTACAAGTCTCATGCGTTTTAGTGGTGAAAAAATAATTTAAAATATCGTTCGGGAAATGAGTTTACTCCGTGGGTACTTTTTTGTATACTTTTGACTATACGGGCCGAGTACAGGATTTACGGGAAAGCGCGGGTTTTCGTTTGCCGGCGATTAAACCTCTTTTATTCAGCGTCTCATCAAAAAAGAAAATATTTTTGAAAACTACAAGTCTCATGCGTTTTAGTGGTGAAAAAATAATTTAAAAAATCGTTCGGGAAATGAATTTACTCCCTGGGTACTTTCTTTGTATACTTTTGACTCTGCGGGCCGAGTCCGGGATTTACGGGAAATCGCGGGTTTTCGTTTGCCGGCGATTAAACTTCTTTTATTTAGTGTCTCATCAAAAATAAAAACATTTTTGAAAACTACAAGTCTCATGCGTTTTAGTGGTGAAAAAATAATTTAAAATATCGTTCGGGAAATGATTTTACTCCGTGGGTACTTTTTTTGTATACTTTTGACTATACGGGCCGAGTACGGGATTTACGGGAAAGCGCGGGTTTTCGTTTGCCCGCGATTAAACTTCTTTTATTCAGCGTCTCATCAAAAAAGAAAATATTTTTGAAAACTACAAGTCTCATGCGTTTTAGTGGTGAAAAAATAATTTAAAAAATCGTTCGGGAAATGAGTTAACTCCCTGGGTACTTTCTTTGTATACTTTTGACTATACAGGCCGAGTACGGGATTTACGGGAAATCGCGGGTTTTCGTTTGCCGGCGATTAAACTTCTTTTATTTAGTGTCTCATCAAAAATAAAAAAAATTTTGAAAACTACAAGTCTCATGCGTTTTAGTGGTGAAAAAATAATTTAAAATATCGTTCGGGAAATGAGTTTACTCCGTGGGTACTTTTTTGTATACTTTTGACTATACGGGCCGAGTACAGGATTTACGGGAAAGCGCGGGTTTTCGTTTGCCGGCGATTAAACCTCTTTTATTCAGCGTCTCATCAAAAAAGAAAATATTTTTGAAAACTACAAGTCTCATGCGTTTTAGTGGTGAAAAAATAATTTAAAAAATCGTTCGGGAAATGAATTTACTCCCTGGGTACTTTCTTTGTATACTTTTGACTCTGCGGGCCGAGTCCGGGATTTACGGGAAATCGCGGGTTTTCGTTTGCCGGCGATTAAACTTCTTTTATTTAGTGTCTCATCAAAAATAAAAACATTTTTGAAAACTACAAGTCTCATGCGTTTTAGTGGTGAAAAAATAATTTAAAATATCGTTCGGGAAATGATTTTACTCCGTGGGTACTTTTTTTGTATACTTTTGACTATACGGGCCGAGTACGGGATTTACGGGAAAGCGCGGGTTTTCGTTTGCCCGCGATTAAACTTCTTTTATTCAGCGTCTCATCAAAAAAGAAAATATTTTTGAAAACTACAAGTCTCATGCGTTTTAGTGGTGAAAAAATAATTTAAAAAATCGTTCGGGAAATGAATTTACTCCCTGGGTACTTTCTTTGTATACTTTTGACTCTGCGGGCCGAGTCCGGGATTTACGGGAAATCGCGGGTTTTCGTTTGCCGGCGATTAAACTTCTTTTATTCAGCGTCTCATCAAAAATGAAAATATTTTTGAAAACTACAAGTCTCATGCGTTTTAGTGGTGAAAAAATAATTTAAAAAATCGTTCGGGAAATGAATTTACTCCCTGGGTACTTTCTTTGTATACTTTTGACACTGCGGGACGAGTCCGGGATTTACGGGAAATCGCGGGTTTTCGTTTGCCGGCGATTAAACTTTTTTAATTTGGCGTTTCATCAAAAATGAAAACATTTTTAAAAACTACAAGTCTCATGCGTTTTAGTGGTGAAAAAATAATTTGAAAAATCGTTCGGGAAATGAATTTACTCCCTGGGTACTTTCTTTGTATACTTTTGACTCTGCGGGCCGAGTCCAGGATTTATGAGAAATCGCGGGGTTTCGTTTGCCGGCGATTAAACTTCTTTAATTTAGCGTTTCATCAAAAATGAAAACATTTTTGAAAACTGCAAGTCTCATGCGTTTTAGTGGTGAAAAAATAATTTGAAAAATCGTTCTGAAAATGAGTTTACTCCCTGGGTACTTTTTTTGTATACTTTTGACTATACGGGCCGAGCACGGAATTTATGGGAAAGCGCGGGTTTTCGTTTGCCGGCGATTAAACTTCTTTTATTCAGCGTCTCATCAAAAATGAAAATATTTTGGAAAACTACAAGTCTCATGCGTTTTAGTGGTGAAAAAATAATTTAAAAAATCGTTCGGGAAATGGATTTACTCCCTGGGTACTTTCTTTGTATACTTTTGACTCTGCGGGCCGAGTCAGGGATTTACGGGAAATCGCGAGTTTTCGTTTGCCGGCGATTAAACTTCTTTAATTTAGCGTTTCATCAAAAATGAAAACATTTTTTAAAACTGCAAGTCTCATGCGTTTTAGTGGTGAAAAAATAATTTAAAAAATCGTTCGGGAAATGAGTTTACTCCCTGGGTACTTTCTTTATACACATTCGACTATACGGGCCGAGTACGAGATTTACGGGAAATCGCAGGTTTTCGTTTGCCGGCGATTAAACTTCTTTTATTTAGCGTCTCATCAAAAGTGAAAACATTTTTGAAAACTACAAGTCTCATGCGTTTTAGTGGTGAAAAAATAATTTAAAAAATCGTTCGGGAAATGA
The DNA here is from genome assembly GCF_029227915.1 of Hydractinia symbiolongicarpus. Lineage (NCBI taxonomy): Eukaryota > Metazoa > Cnidaria > Hydrozoa > Anthoathecata > Hydractiniidae > Hydractinia > Hydractinia symbiolongicarpus. The sequence continues at coordinate 1,745,413 of NC_079886.1, forward strand.
GTTAACTCCCTGGGTACTTTCTTTGTATACTTTTGACTATACGGGCCGAGTACGGGATTTACGGGAAATCGCGGGTTTTCGTTTGCCGGCGATTAAACTTCTTTTATTTAGTGTCTCATCAAAAATAAAAACATTTTTGAAAACTACAAGTCTCATGCGTTTTAGTGGTGAAAAAATAATTTAAAAAATCGTTCGGGAAATGAATTTACTCCCTGGGTACTTTCTTTGTATACTTTTGACTCTGCGGGCCGAGTCCGGGATTTACGGGAAATCGCGGGTTTTCGTTTGCTGGCGATTAAACTTCTTTTATTTAGTGTCTCATCAAAAATAAAAACATTTTTGAAAACTACAAGTCTCATGCGTTTTAGTGATGAAAAAATAATTTAAAAAATCGTTCGGGAAATGAATTTACTCCCTGGGTACTTTCTTTGTATACTTTTGACACTGCGGGACGTGTCCGGGATTTACGGGAAATCGCGGGTTTTCGTTTGCCGGCGATTAAACTTTTTTAATTTAGCGTTTCATCAAAAATGAAAACATTTTTAAAAACTACAAGTCTCATGCGTTTTAGTGGTGAAAAAATAATTTAAAAAATCGTTCGGGAAATGAATTTACTCCCTGGGTACTTCCTTTGTATACTTTTGACTCTGCGGGCCGAGTCCAGGATTTATGAGAAATCGCGGGGTTTCGTTTGCCGGCGATTAAACTTCTTTAATTTAGCGTTTCATCAAAAATGAAAACATTTTTGAAAACTGCAAGTCTCATGGGTTATAGTGGTGAAAAAATAATTTAAAAAATCGTTCTGAAAATGAGTTTACTCCCTGGGTACTTTTTTTGTATACTTTTGACTATACGGGCCGAGCACGGAATTTACGGGAAAGCGCGGGTTTTCGTTTGCCGGCGATTAAACTTCTTTTATTCAGCGTCTCATCAAAAATGAAAATATTTTTGAAAACTACAAGTCTCATGCGTTTTAGTGGTGGAAAAATAATTTAAAAAATCGTTCGGGAAATGGATTTACTCCCTGGGTACTTTCTTTGTATACTTTTGACTCTGCGGGCCGAGTCCGGGATTTACGGGAAATCGCGAGTTTTCGTTTGCCGGCGATTAAACTTCTTTAATTTAGCGTTTCATCAAAAATGAAAACATTTTTTAAAACTGCAAGTCTCATGCGTTTTAGTGGTGAAAAAATAATTTAAAAAATCGTTCGGGAAATGAGTTTACTCCCTGGGTACTTTCTTTATACACATTCGACTATACGGGCCGAGTACGAGATTTACGGGAAATCGCAGGTTTTCGTTTGCCGGCGATTAAACTTCTTTTATTTAGCGTCTCATCAAAAGTGAAAACATTTTTGAAAACTACAAATCTCATGCGTTTTAGTGGTGAAAAAATAATTTAAAAAATCGTTCGGGAAATGAGTTAACTCCCTGGGTACTTTCTTTGTATACTTTTGACTATACGGGCCGAGTACGGGATTTACGGGAAATCGCGGGTTTTCGTTTGCCGGCGATTAAACTTCTTTTATTTAGTGTCTCATCAAAAATAAAAACATTTTTGAAAACTACAAGTCTCATGCGTTTTAGTGGTGAAAAAATAATTTAAAATATCGTTCGGGAAATGAGTTTACTCCGTGGGTACTTTTTTTGTATACTTTTGAGTATACGGGCCGAGTACGGGATTTACGGGAAAGCGCGGGTTTTCGTTTGCCGGCGATTAAACCTCTTTTATTCAGCGTCTCATCAAAAAAGAAAATATTTTTGAAAACCACAAGTCTCATGCGTTTTAGTGGTGGAAAAATAAATTAAAAAATCGTTCGGGAAATGAATTTACTCCCTGGGTACTTTCTTTGTATACTTTTGACTCTGCGGGCCGAGTCCGGGATTTACGGGAAATCGCGGGTTTTCGTTTGCCGGCGATTAAACTTCTTTTATTCAGCGTCTCATCAAAAATGAAAATATTTTTGAAAACTACAAGTCTCATGCGTTTTAGTGGTTAAAAAATAATTTAAAAAATCGTTCGGGAAATGAATTTACTCCCTGGGTACTTTCTTTGCATACTTTTGACTCTGCGGGCCGAGTCCAGGATTTACGGGAAATGGCGGGTTTTCGTTTGCCGGCGATTAAACTTTTATAATTTAGCGTTTCATCAAAAATGAAAACATTTTTAAAAACTACAAGTCTCATGCGTTTTAGTGGTGAAAAAATAATTTAAAAAATCATTCGGAAAATCAGTTTACTTCCTGGGTACTTTTTTTGTGTACTTTTGACTATACGGGCCGAGTACGGGATTTACGGAAATCGCGGGTTTTCGTTTGCCGCCAATTAAACTTCTTTTATTCAGCGTCTCATCAAAAATGAAAACATTTTTGAAAACTACAAGTCTCATGCGTTTTAGTGTGAAAAAATAATTTGAAAAATCGTTCTGAAAATGAGTTTACCCACAAGGTACTTTCTTTGTATACATTCGACTATAGGGGCCAGACCGGGATTTACAGGAAATCGCGGGTTTTCGTGTGCCGGCGATTAAAGTTGTTTTATTCAGCGTTTCATCAAAAATGAAAACATTTTTGAAAACTACAAGTCTCATCCGTTTTAGTGGTGAAAAAATAATTTAAAAAATCATTCGGGAAATCAGTTTACTCCCTGGGTACTTTTTTTGTATACTTTTGACTATACGGGCCGAGTACGGAATTTAAGGGAAAGCGCGGGTTTTCGTTTGCCGGCGATTAAACTTCTTTTATTCAGCGTCTCATCAAAAATGAAAATATTTTGGAAAACTACAAGTCTCATGCGTTTTAGTGGTGAAAAAATAATTTAAAAAATCGTTCGGGAAATGGATTTACTCCCTGGGTACTTTCTTTGTATACTTTTGACTCTGCGGGCCGAGTCCGGGATTTACGGGAAATCGCGGGTTTTCGTTTGCCGGCGATTAAACTTCTTTAATTTAGCGTTTCATCAAAAATGAAAACATTTTTTAAAACTGCAAGTCTCATGCGTTTTAGTGGTGAAAAAATAATTTAAAAAATCGTTCGGGAAATGAGTTTACTCCCTGGGTACTTTCTTTATACACATTCGACTATACGGGCCGAGTACGGGATTTAGGCGAAATCGCAGGTTTTCGTTTGCCGGCGATTAAACTTCTTTTATTTAGCGTCTCATCAAAAGTGAAAACATTTTTGAAAACTGCAAGTCTCATGCGTTTTAGTGGTGAAAAAATAATTTAAAAAATCGTTCGGGAAATGAGTTAACTCCCTGGGTACGTTCTTTGTATACAATCGACTATACGGGCCGAGTACGGGATTTACGGTAAATCGCGGGTTTCCGTTTGCTGTCGAATAAACTTCTTTTATTTAGCGTCTCATCAAAAGTGAAAACATTTTTGAAAACTACAAGTCTCATGCGTTTTAGTGGTGGAAAAATAATTTAAAAAATCGTTCGGGAAATGGATTTACTCCCTGGGTACTTTCTTTGTATACTTTTGACTCTGCGGGCCGAGTCCGGGATTTACGGGAAATCGCTAGTTTTCGTTTGCCGGCGATTAAACTTCTTTAATTTAGCGTTTCATCAAAAATGAAAACATTTTTTAAAACTGCAAGTCTCATGCGTTTTAGTGGTGAAAAAATAATTTAAAAAATCGTTCGGGAAATGAGTTTACTCCCTGGGTACTTTCTTTATACACATTCGACTATACGGGCCGAGTACGAGATTTACGGGAAATCGCAGGTTTTCGTTTGCCGGCGATTAAACTTCTTTTATTTAGCGTCTCATCAAAAGTGATAACATTTTTGAAAACTACAAGTCTCATGCGTTTTAGTGGTGAAAAAATAATTTAAAAAATCGTTCGGGAAATGAGTTAACTCCCTGGGTACTTTCTTTGTATACTTTTGACTATACGGGCCTAGTACGGGATTTACGGGAAATCGCGGGTTTTCGTTTGCCGGCGATTAAACTTCTTTTATTTAGTGTCTCATCAAAAATAAAAACATTTTTGAAAACTACAAGTCTCATGCGTTTTAGTGGTGAAAAAATAATTTAAAAAATCGTTCGGGAAATGAATTTACTCCCTGGGTACTTTCTTTGTATACTTTTGACTCTGCGGGCCGAGTCCGGGATTTACGGGAAATCGCGGGTTTTCGTTTGCCGGCGATTAAACTTTTTTAATTTAGCGTTTCATCAAAAATGAAAACATTTTTAAAAACTACAAGTCTCATGCGTTTTAGTGGTGAAAAAATAATTTAAAAAATCGTTCGGGAAATGAATTTACTCCCTGGGTACTTTCTTTGTATACTTTTGACTCTGCGGGCCGAGTCCGGGATTTACGGGAAATCGCGGGTTTTCGTTTGCCGGCGATTAAACTTTTTTAATTTAGCGTTTCATCAAAAATGAAAACATTTTTAAAAACTACAAGTCTCATGCGTTTTAGTGGTGAAAAAATAATTTAAAAAATCGTTCGGGAAATGGATTTACTCCCTGGGTACTTTCTTTGTATACTTTTGACTCTGCGGACCGAGTCCGGGATTTACGGGAAATCGCGGGTTTTTGTTTGCCGGCGATTAAACTTCTTTAATTTAGCGTTTCATCAAAAATGAAAACATTTTTTAAAACTGCAAGTCTCATGCGTTTTAGTGCTGAAAAAATAATTTAAAAAATCGTTCGGGAAATGAGTTTACTCCCTGGGTACTTTCTTTGTATACAATCGACTATACGGGCCGAGTACGGGATTTACGGGAAATCGCGGGTTTTCGTTTGCTGTCGAATAAACTTCTTTTATTTAGCGTCTCATCAAAAGTGAAAACATTTTTGAAAACTACAAGTCTCATGCGTTTTAGTGGTGGAAAAATAATTTAAAAAATCGTTCGGGAAATGGATTTACTCCCTGGGTACTTTCTTTGTATACTTTTGACTCTGCGGGCCGAGTCCGGGATTTACGGGAAATCGCTAGTTTTCGTTTGCCGGCGATTAAACTTCTTTAATTTAGCGTTTCATCAAAAATGAAAACATTTTTTAAAACTGCAAGTCTCATGCGTTTTAGTGGTGAAAAAATAATTTAAAAAATCGTTCGGGAAATGAGTTTACTCCCTGGGTACTTTCTTTATACACATTCGACTATACGGGCCGAGTACGAGATTTACGGGAAATCGCAGGTTTTCGTTTGCCGGCGATTAAACTTCTTTTATTTAGCGTCTCATCAAAAGTGAAAACATTTTTGAAAACTACAAGTCTCATGCGTTTTAGTGGTGAAAAAATAATTTAAAAAATCGTTCGGGAAATGAGTTAACTCCCTGGGTACTTTCTTTGTATACTTTTGACTATACGGGCCTAGTACGGGATTTACGGGAAATCGCGGGTTTTCGTTTGCCGGCGATTAAACTTCTTTTATTTAGTGTCTCATCAAAAATAAAAACATTTTTGAAAACTACAAGTCTCATGCGTTTTAGTGGTGAAAAAATAATTTAAAATATCGTTCGGGAAATGAGTTTACTCCGTGGGTACTTTTTTTGTATACTTTTGACTATACGGGCCGAGTACGGGATTTACGGGAAAGCGCGGGTTTTCGTTTGCCGGCGATTAAACCTCTTTTATTCAGCGTCTCATCAAAAAAGAAAATATTTTTGAAAACTACAAGTCTCATGCGTTTTAGTGGTGAAAAAATAATTTAAAAAATCGTTCGGGAAATGAATTTACTCCCTGGGTACTTTCTTTGTATACTTTTGACTCTGCGGGCCGAGTCCGGGATTTACGGGAAATCGCGGGTTTTCGTTTGCCGGCGATTAAACTTCTTTTATTCAGCGTCTCATCAAAAATGAAAATATTTTTGAAAACTACAAGTCTCATGCGTTTTAGTGGTGAAAAAATAATTTAAAAAATCGTTCGGGAAATGAATTTACTCCCTGGGTACTTTCTTTGTATACTTTTGACTCTGCGGGCCGAGTCCGGGATTTACGGGAAATCGCGGGTTTTCGTTTGCCGGCGATTAAACTTTTTTAATTTAGCGTTTCATCAAAAATGAAAACATTTTTAAAAACTACAAGTCTCATGCGTTTTAGTGGTGAAAAAATAATTTAAAAAATCGTTCGGGAAAAGGATTTACTCCCTGGGTACTTTCTTAGTATACTTTTGACTCTGCGGGCCGAGTCCGGGATTTACGGGAAATCGCGGGTTTTTGTTTGCCGGCGATTAAACTTCTTTAATTTAGCGTTTCATCAAAAATGAAAACATTTTTTAAAACTGCAAGTCTCATGCGTTTTAGTGGTGAAAAAATAATTTAAAAAATCGTTCGGGAAATGAGTTTACTCCCTGGGTACTTTCTTTATACACATTCGACTATACGGGCCGAGTACGGGATTTAGGCGAAATCGCAGGTTTTCGTTTGCCGGCGATTAAACTTCTTTTATTTAGCGTCTCATCAAAAGTGAAAACATTTTTGAAAACTACAAGTCTCATGCGTTTTAGTGGTGAAAAAATAATTTAAAAAATCGTTCGGGAAATGAGTTTACTCCCTGGGTACTTTCTTTGTATACAATCGACTATACGGGCCGAGTACGGGATTTACGGGAAATCGCGGGTTTTCGTTTGCTGTCGAATAAACTTCTTTTATTTAGCGTCTCATCAAAAGTGAAAACATTTTTGAAAACTACAAGTCTCATGCGTTTTAGTGGTGGAAAAATAATTTAAAAAATCGTTCGGGAAATGGATTTACTCCCTGGGTACTTTCTTTGTATACTTTTGACTCTGCGGGCCGAGTCCGGGATTTACGGGAAATCGCTAGTTTTCGTTTGCCGGCGATTAAACTTCTTTAATTTAGCGTTTCATCAAAAATGAAAACATTTTTTAAAACTGCAAGTCTCATGCGTTTTAGTGGTGAAAAAATAATTTAAAAAATCGTTCGGGAAATGAGTTTACTCCCTGGGTACTTTCTTTATACACATTCGACTATACGGGCCGAGTACGAGATTTACGGGAAATCGCAGGTTTTCGTTTGCCGGCGATTAAACTTCTTTTATTTAGCGTCTCATCAAAAGTGAAAACATTTTTGAAAACTACAAGTCTCATGCGTTTTAGTGGTGAAAAAATAATTTAAAAAATCGTTCGGGAAATGAGTTAACTCCCTGGGTACTTTCTTTGTATACTTTTGACTATACGGGCCGAGTACGGGATTTACGGGAAATCGCGGGTTTTCGTTTGCCGGCGATTAAACTTCTTTTATTTAGTGTCTCATCAAAAATAAAAACATTTTTGAAAACTACAAGTCTCATGCGTTTTAGTGGTGAAAAAATAATTTAAAATATCGTTCGGGAAATGAGTTTACTCCGTGGGTACTTTTTTTGTATACTTTTGACTATACGGGCCGAGTACGGGATTTACGGGAAAGCGCGGGTTTTCGTTTGCCGGCGATTAAACCTCTTTTATTCAGCGTCTCATCAAAAAAAAAAATATTTTTGAAAACTACAAGTCTCATGCGTTTTAGTGGTGAAAAAATAATTTAAAAAATCGTTCGGGAAATGAATTTACTCCCTGGGTACTTTCTTTGTATACTTTTGACTCTGCGGGCCGAGTCCGGGATTTACGGGAAATCGCGGGTTTTCGTTTGCCGGCGATTAAACTTCTTTTATTCAGCGTCTCATCAAAAATGAAAATATTTTTGAAAACTACAAGTCTCATGCGTTTTAGTGGTGAAAAAATAATTTAAAAAATCGTTCGGGAAATGAATTTACTCCCTGGGTACTTTCTTTGTATACTTTTGACTCTGCGGGCCGAGTCCGGGATTTACGGGAAATGGCGGGTTTTCGTTTGCCGGCGATTAAACTTCTTTAATTTAGCGTTTCATCAAAAATGAAAACATTTTTTAAAACTGCAAGTCTCATGCGTTTTAGTGGTGAAAAAATAATTTAAAAAATCGTTCGGGAAATGAGTTTACTCCCTGGGTACTTTCTTTATACACATTCGACTATACGGGCCGAGTACGGGATTTAGGCGAAATCGCAGGTTTTCGTTTGCCGGCGATTAAACTTCTTTTATTTAGCGTCTCATCAAAAGTGAAAACATTTTTGAAAACTACAAGTCTCATGCGTTTTAGTGGTGAAAAAATAATTTAAAAAATCGTTCGGGAAATGAGTTTACTCCCTGGGTACTTTCTTTGTATACAATCGACTATACGGGCCGAGTACGGGATTTACGGGAAATCGCGGGTTTTCGTTTGCTGTCGAATAAACTTCTTTTATTTAGCGTCTCATCAAAAGTGAAAACATTTTTGAAAACTACAAGTCTCATGCGTTTTAGTGGTGGAAAAATAATTTAAAAAATCGTTCGGGAAATGGATTTACTCCCTGGGTACTTTCTTTGTATACTTTTGACTCTGCGGGCCGAGTCCGGGATTTACGGGAAATCGCTAGTTTTCGTTTGCCGGCGATTAAACTTCTTTAATTTAGCGTTTCATCAAAAATGAAAACATTTTTTAAAACTGCAAGTCTCATGCGTTTTAGTGGTGAAAAAATAATTTAAAAAATCGTTCGGGAAATGAGTTTACTCCCTGGGTACTTTCTTTATACACATTCGACTATACGGGCCGAGTACGAGATTTACGGGAAATCGCAGGTTTTCGTTTGCCGGCGATTAAACTTCTTTTATTTAGCGTCTCATCAAAAGTGAAAACATTTTTGAAAACTACAAGTCTCATGCGTTTTAGTGGTGAAAAAATAATTTAAAAAATCGTTCGGGAAATGAGTTAACTCCCTGGGTACTTTCTTTGTATACTTTTGACTATACGGGCCGAGTACGGGATTTACGGGAAATCGCGGGTTTTCGTTTGCCGGCGATTAAACTTCTTTTATTTAGTGTCTCATCAAAAATAAAAACATTTTTGAAAACTACAAGTCTCATGCGTTTTAGTGGTGAAAAAATAATTTAAAATATCGTTCGGGAAATGAGTTTACTCCGTGGGTACTTTTTTTGTATACTTTTGACTATACGGGCCGAGTACGGGATTTACGGGAAAGCGCGGGTTTTCGTTTGCCGGCGATTAAACCTCTTTTATTCAGCGTCTCATCAAAAAAAAAAATATTTTTGAAAACTACAAGTCTCATGCGTTTTAGTGGTGAAAAAATAATTTAAAAAATCGTTCGGGAAATGAATTTACTCCGTGGGTACTTTCTTTGTATACTTTTGACTCTGCGGGCCGAGTCCGGGATTTACGGGAAATCGCGGGTTTTCTTTTGCCGGCGATTAAACTTCTTTTATTCAGCGTCTCATCAAAAATGAAAATATTTTTGAAAACTACAAGTCTCATGCGTTTTAGTGGTGAAAAAATAATTTAAAAAATCGTTCGGGAAATGAATTTACTCCCTGGGTACTTTCTTTGTATACTTTTGACTCTGCGGGCCGAGTCCGGGATTTACGGGAAATGGCAGGTTTTCGTTTGCCGGCGATTAAACTTTTTTAAATTAGCGTTTCATCAAAAATGAAAACATTTTTAAAAACTACAAGTCTCATGCGTTTTAGTGGTGAAAAAATAATTTAAAAAATCGTTCGGGAAATTGATTTACTCCCTGGGTACTTTCTTTGTATACTTTTGACTCTGCGGGCCGAGTCCGGGATTTACGGGAAATCGCGGGTTTTTGTTTGCCGGCGATTAAACTTCTTTAATTTAGCGTTTCATCAAAAATGAAAACATTTTTTAAAACTGCAAGTCTCATGCGTTTTAGTGGTGAAAAAATAATTTAAAAAATCGTTCGGGAAATGAGTTTACTCCCTGGGTACTTTCTTTATACACATTCGACTATACGGGCCGAGTACGGGATTTAGGCGAAATCGCAGGTTTTCGTTTGCCGGCGATTAAACTTCTTTTATTTAGCGTCTCATCAAAAGTGAAAACATTTTTGAAAACTACAAGTCTCATGCGTTTTAGTGGTGAAAAAATAATTTAAAGAATCGTTCGGGAAATGAGTTAACTCCCTGGGTACTTTCTTTGCATACTTTTGACTGTACGGGCCGAGTACAGGATTTACGGGAAATCGCGGGTTTTCGTTTGCCGGCGATTAAACTTCTTTTATTTAGCATCTCATCAAAAATAAAAACATTTTTGAAAACTACAAGTCTCATGCGTTTTAGTGGTGAAAAAATAATTTAAAAAATCGTTCGGGAAATGGATTTACTCCCTGGGTACTTTCTTTATACACATTCGACTATACGGGCCGAGTACGGGATTTAGGCGAAATCGCAGGTTTTCGTTTGCCGGCGATTAAACTTCTTTTATTTAGCGTCTCATCAAAAGTGAAAACATTTTTGAAAACTACAAGTCTCATGCGTTTTAGTGGTGAAAAAATAATTTAAAAAATCGTTCGGGAAATGAGTTTACTCCGTGGGTACTTTTTTTGTATACTTTTGACTATACGGGCCGAGTACGGGATTTACGGGAAATCGCGGGTTTTCGTTTGCCGGCGATTAAACTTCTTTTATTTAGCATCTCATCAAAAATAAAAACATTTTTGAAAACTACAAGTCTCATGCGTTTTAGTGGTGAAAAAATAATTTAAAAAATCGTTCGGGAAATGGATTTACTCCCTGGGTACTTTCTTTGTATACTTTTGACTCTGCGGGCCGAGTCCGGGATTTACGGGAAATCGCGGGTTTTTGTTTGCCGGCGATTAAACTTCTTTAATTTAGCGTTTCATCAAAAATGAAAACATTTTTTAAAACTGCAAGTCTCATGCGTTTTAGTCGTGAAAAAATAATTTAAAAAATCGTTCGGGAAATGAGTTTACTCCCTGGGTACTTTCTTTATACACATTCGACTATACGGGCCGAGTACGGGATTTAGGCGAAATCGCAGGTTTTCGTTTGCCGGCGATTAAACTTCTTTTATTTAGCGTCTCATCAAAAGTGAAAACATTTTTGAAAACTACAAGTCTCATGCGTTTTAGTGGTGAAAAAATAATTTAAAAAATCGTTCGGGAAATGAGTTTACTCCGTGGGTACTTTTTTTGTATACTTTTGACTATACGGGCCGAGTACGGGATTTACGGGAAAGCGCGGCTTTTCGTTTTCCGGCGATTAAACCTCTTTTATTCAGCGTCTCATCAAAAAAGAAAATATTTTTGAAAACTACAAGTCTCATGCGTTTTAGTGGTGAAAAAATAATTTAAAAAATCGTTCGGGAAATGAATTTACTCCCTGGGTACTTTCTTTGTATACTTTTGACTCTGCGGGCCGAGTCCGGGATTTACGGGAAATCGCGGGTTTTCGTTTGCCGGCGATTAAACTTCTTTTATTTAGCATCTCATCAAAAATAAAAACATTTTTGAAAACTACAAGTCTCATGCGTTTTAGTGGTGAAAAAATAATTTAAAAAATCGTTCGGGAAATGGATTTACTCCCTGGGTACTTTCTTTATACACATTCGACTATACGGGCCGAGTACGGGATTTAGGCGAAATCGCAGGTTTTCGTTTGCCGGCGATTAAACTTCTTTTATTTAGCGTCTCATCAAAAGTGAAAACATTTTTGAAAACTACAAGTCTCATGCGTTTTAGTGGTGAAAAAATAATTTAAAAAATCGTTCGGGAAATGAGTTTACTCCGTGGGTACTTTTTTTGTATACTTTTGACTATACCCTGGGTACTTTCTTTATACACATTCGACTATACGGGCCGAGTACGGGATTTAGGCGAAATCGCAGGTTTTCGTTTGCCGGCGATTAAACTTCTTTTATTTAGCGTCTCATCAAAAGTGAAAACATTTTTGAAAACTACAAGTCTCATGCGTTTTAGTGGTGAAAAAATAATTTAAAAAATCGTTCGGGAAATGAGTTTACTCCGTGGGTACTTTTTTTGTATACTTTTGACTATACGGGCCGAGTACGGGATTTACGGGAAATCGCGGGTTTTCGTTTGCCGGCGATTAAACTTCTTTTATTTAGCATCTCATCAAAAATAAAAACATTTTTGAAAACTACAAGTCTCATGCGTTTTAGTGGTGAAAAAATAATTTAAAAAATCGTTCGGGAAATGGATTTACTCCCTGGGTACTTTCTTTGTATACTTTTGACTCTGCGGGCCGAGTCCGGGATTTACGGGAAATCGCGGGTTTTTGTTTGCCGGCGATTAAACTTCTTTAATTTAGCGTTTCATCAAAAATGAAAACATTTTTTAAAACTGCAAGTCTCATGCGTTTTAGTCGTGAAAAAATAATTTAAAAAATCGTTCGGGAAATGAGTTTACTCCCTGGGTACTTTCTTTATACACATTCGACTATACGGGCCGAGTACGGGATTTAGGCGAAATCGCAGGTTTTCGTTTGCCGGCGATTAAACTTCTTTTATTTAGCGTCTCATCAAAAGTGAAAACATTTTTGAAAACTACAAGTCTCATGCGTTTTAGTGGTGAAAAAATAATTTAAAAAATCGTTCGGGAAATGAGTTTACTCCGTGGGTACTTTTTTTGTATACTTTTGACTATACGGGCCGAGTACGGGATTTACGGGAAAGCGCGGCTTTTCGTTTTCCGGCGATTAAACCTCTTTTATTCAGCGTCTCATCAAAAAAGAAAATATTTTTGAAAACTACAAGTCTCATGCGTTTTAGTGGTGAAAAAATAATTTAAAAAATCGTTCGGGAAATGAATTTACTCCCTGGGTACTTTCTTTGTATACTTTTGACTCTGCGGGCCGAGTCCGGGATTTACGGGAAATCGCGGGTTTTCGTTTGCCGGCGATTAAACTTTTTTAATTTAGCGTTTCATCAAAAATGAAAACATTTTTAAAAACTACAAGTCTTATGCGTTTTAGTGGTGAAAAAATAATTTAAAAAATCGTTCGGGAAATGGATTTACTCCCTGGGTACTTTCTTTGTATACTTTTGACTCTGCGGGCCGAGTCCGGGATTTACGGGAAATCGCGGGTTTTTGTTTGCCGGCGATTAAACTTCTTTAATTTAGCGTTTCATCAAAAATGAAAACATTTTTTAAAACTGCAAGTCTCATGCGTTTTAGTGGTGAAAAAATAATTTAAAAAATCGTTCGGGAAATGAGTTTACTCCCTGGGTACTTTCTTTATACACATTCGACTATACGGGCCGAGTACGGGATTTAGGCGAAATTGCAGGTTTTCGTTTGCCGGCGATTAAACTTCTTTTATTTAGCGTCTCATCAAAAGTGAAAACATTTTTGAAAAACTACAAGTCTCATGCGTTTTAGTGGTGAAAAAATAATTTAAAAAATCGTTCGGGAAATGAGTTAACTCCCTGGGTACTTTCTTTGTATACTTTTGACTATACGGGCCGAGTACAGGATTTACGGCAAATCGCGGGTTTTCGTTTGCCGGCGATTAAACTTCTTTTATTTAGCGTCTCATCAAAAATAAAAACATTTTTGAAAACTACAAGTCTCATGCGTTTTAGTGGTGAAAAAATAATTTAAAAAATCGTTCGGGAAATGGATTTACTCCCTGGGTACTTTCTTTGTATACTTTTGACTCTGCGGGCCGAGTCCGGGATTTACGGGAAATCGCGGGTTTTTGTTTGCCGGCGATTAAACTTCTTTAATTTAGCGTTTCATCAAAAATGAAAACATTTTTTAAAACTGCAAGTCTCATGCGTTTTAGTCGTGAAAAAATAATTTAAAAAATCGTTCGGGAAATGAGTTTACTCCCTGGGTACTTTCTTTATACACATTCGACTATACGGGCCGAGTACGGGATTTAGGCGAAATTGCAGGTTTTCGTTTGCCGGGGATTAAACTTCTTTTATTTAGCGTCTCATCAAAAGTGAAAACATTTTTGAAAACTACAAGTCTCATGCGTTTTAGTGGTGAAAAAATAATTTAAAAAATCGTTCGGGAAATGAATTTACTCCCTGGGTACTTTCTTTGTATACTTTTGACTCTGCGGGCCGAGTCCGGGATTTACGGGAAATCGCGGGTTTTCGTTTGCCGGCGATTAAACTTCTTTTATTCAGCGTCTCATCAAAAATTAAAATATTTTTGAAAACTACAAGTCTCATGCGTTTTAGTGGTGAAAAAATAATTTAAAAAATCGTTCGGGAAATGAGTTAACTCCCTGGGTACTTTCTTTGTATACTTTTGACTATACGGGCCGAGTACAGGATTTACGGGAAATCGCGGGTTTTCGTTTGCCGGCGATTAAACTTCTTTTATTTAGCGTCTCATCAAAAATAAAAACATTTTTGAAAACTACAAGTCTCATGCGTTTTAGTGGTGAAAAAATAATTTAAAAAATCGTTCGGGAAATGGATTTACTCCCTGGGTACTTTCTTTGTATACTTTTGACTCTGCGGGCCGAGTCCGGGATTTACGGGAAATCGCGGGTTTTTGTTTGCCGGCGATTAAACTTCTTTAATTTAGCGTTTCATCAAAAATGAAAACATTTTTTAAAACTGCAAGTCTCATGCGTTTTAGTCGTGAAAAAATAATTTAAAAAATCGTTCGGGAAATGAGTTTACTCCCTGGGTACTTTCTTTATACACATTCGACTATACGGGCCGAGTACGGGATTTAGGCGAAATTGCAGGTTTTCGTTTGCCGGCGATTAAACTTCTGTTATTTAGCGTCTCATCAAAAGTGAAAACATTTTTGAAAACTACAAGTCTCATGCGTTTTAGTGGTGAAAAAATAATTTAAAAAATCGTTCGGGAAATGAGTTAACTCCCTGGGTACTTTCTTTGTATACTTTTGACTATACGGGCCGAGTACGGGATTTACGGGAAATCGCGGGTTTTCGTTTGCCGGCGATTAAACTTCTTTTATTTAGTGTCTCATCAAAAAAAAAACATTTTTGAAAACTACAAGTCTCATGCGTTTTAGTGGTGAAAAAATAATTTAAAATATCGTTCGGGAAATGAGTTTACTCCGTGGGTACTTTTTTTGTATACTTTTGACTATACGGGCCGAGTACGGGATTTACGGGAAAGCGCGGGTTTTCGTTTGCCGGCGATTAAACCTCTTTTATTCAGCGTCTCATCAAAAAAGAAAATATTTTTGAAAACTACAAGTCTCATGCGTTTTAGTGGTGAAAAAATAATTTAAAAAATCGTTCGGGAAATGAATTTACTCCCTGGGTACTTTCTTTGTATACTTTTGACTCTGCGGGCCGAGTCCGGGATTTACGGGAAATGGCGGGTTTTCGTTTGCCGGCGATTAAACTTTTTTAATTTAGCGTTTCATCAAAAATGAAAACATTTTTAAAAACTACAAGTCTCATGCGTTTTAGTGGTGAAAAAATAATTTAAAAAATCGTTCGGGAAATGAGTTAACTCCCTGGGTACTTTCTTTGTATACTTTTGACTATACGGGCCGAGTACAGGATTTACGGGAAATCGCGGGTTTTCGTTTGCCGGCGATTAAACTTCTTTTATTTAGCGTCTCATCAAAAATAAAAACATTTTTGAAAACTACAAGTCTCATGCGTTTTAGTGGTGAAAAAATAATTTAAAAAATCGTTCGGGAAATGGATTTACTCCCTGGGTACTTTCTTTGTATACTTTTGACTCTGCGGGCCGAGTCCGGGATTTACGGGAAATCGCGGGTTTTTGTTTGCCGGCGATTAAACTTCTTTAATTTAGCGTTTCATCAAAAATGAAAACATTTTTTAAAACTGCAAGTCTCATGCGTTTTAGTGGTGAAAAAATAATTTAAAAAATCGTTCGGGAAATGAGTTTACTCCCTGGGTACTTTCTTTATACACATTCGACTATACGGGCCGAGTACGGGATTTAGGCGAAATCGCAGGTTTTCGTTTGCCGGCGATTAAACTTCTTTTATTTAGCGTCTCATCAAAAGTGAAAACATTTTTGAAAACTACAAGTCTCATGCGTTTTAGTGGTGAAAAAATAATTTAAAAAATCGTTCGGGAAATGAGTTAACTCCCTGGGTACTTTCTTTGTATACTTTTGACTATACGGGCCGAGTACAGGATTTACGGGAAATCGCGGGTTTTCGTTTGCCGGCGATTAAACTTCTTTTATTTGGCGTCTCATCAAAAATAAAAACATTTTTGAAAACTACAAGTCTCATGCGTTTTAGTGGTGAAAAAATAATTTAAAAAATCGTTCGGGAAATGGATTTACTCCCTGGTTACTTTCTTTGTATATTTTTGACTATACGGGCCGAGTACAGGATTTACGGGAAATCGCGGGTTTTCGTTTGCCGGCGATTAAACTTCTTTTATTTAGCGTCTCATCAAAAATAAAAACATTTTTGAAAACTACAAGTCTCATGCGTTTTAGTGGTGAAAAAATAATTTAAAAAATCGTTCGGGAAATGGATTTACTCCCTGGGTACTTTCTTTGTATACTTTTGACTCTGCGGGCCGAGTCCGGGATTTACGGGAAATCGCGGGTTTTCGTTTGCCGGCGATTAAACTTCTTTTATTCAGCGTCTCATCAAAAATGAAAATATTTTTGAAAACTACAAGTCTCATGCGTTTTAGTGGTGAAAAAATAATTTAAAAAATCGTTCGGGAAATGAATTTACTCCCCGGGTACTTTCTTTGTATACTTTTGACTCTGCGGGCCGAGTCCGGGATTTACGGGAAATGGCGGGTTTTCGTTTGCCGGCGATTAAACTTTTTTAATTTAGCGTTTCATCAAAAATGAAAACATTTTTAAAAACTACAAGTCTCATGCGTTTTAGTGGTGAAAAAATAATTTAAAAAATCGTTCGGGAAATGGATATACTCCCTGGGTACTTTCTTTGTATACTTTTGACTATACGGGCCGAGTACAGGATTTACGGGAAATCGCGGGTTTTCGTTTGCCGGCGATTAAACTTCTTTTATTTGGCGTCTCATCAAAAATAAAAACATTTTTGAAAACTACAAGTCTCATGCGTTTTAGTGGTGAAAAAATAATTTAAAAAATCGTTCGGGAAATGGATTTACTCCCTGGTTACTTTCTTTGTATATTTTTGACTATACGGGCCGAGTACAGGATTTACGGGAAATCGCGGGTTTTCGTTTGCCGGCGATTAAACTTCTTTTATTTAGCGTCTCATCAAAAATAAAAACATTTTTGAAAACTACAAGTCTCATGCGTTTTAGTGGTGAAAAAATAATTTAAAAAATCGTTCGGGAAATGGATTTACTCCCTGGGTACTTTCTTTGTATACTTTTGACTCTGCGGGCCGAGTCCGGGATTTACGGGAAATCGCGGGTTTTCGTTTGCCGGCGATTAAACTTCTTTTATTCAGCGTCTCATCAAAAATGAAAATATTTTTGAAAACTACAAGTCTCATGCGTTTTAGTGGTGAAAAAATAATTTAAAAAATCGTTCGGGAAATGAATTTACTCCCCGGGTACTTTCTTTGTATACTTTTGACTCTGCGGGCCGAGTCCGGGATTTACGGGAAATGGCGGGTTTTCGTTTGCCGGCGATTAAACTTTTTTAATTTAGCGTTTCATCAAAAATGAAAACATTTTTAAAAACTACAAGTCTCATGCGTTTTAGTGGTGAAAAAATAATTTAAAAAATCGTTCGGGAAATGGATATACTCCCTGGGTACTTTCTTTGTATACTTTTGACTCTGCGGGCCGAGTCCGGGATTTACGGGAAATCGCGGGTTTTTGTTTGCCGGCGATTAAACTTCTTTAATTTAGCGTTTCATCAAAAATGAAAACATTTTTTAAAACTGCAAGTCTCATGCGTTTTAGTGGTGAAAAAATAATTTAAAAAATCGTTCGGGAAATGAGTTTACTCCCTGGGTACTTTCTTTATACACATTCGACTATACGGGCCGAGTACGGGATTTAGGCGAAATCGCAGGTTTTCGTTTGCCGGCGATTAAACTTCTTTTATTTAGCGTCTCATCAAAAGTGAAAACATTTTTGAAAACTACAAGTCTCATGCGTTTTAGTGGTGAAAAAATAATTTAAAAAATCGTTCGGGAAATGAGTTAACTCCCTGGGTACTTTCTTTGTATACTTTTGACTATACGGGCCGAGTACAGGATTTACAGGAAATCGCGGGTTTTCGTTTGCCGGCGATTAAACTTCTTTTTTTTAGCGTCTCATCAAAAATAAAAACATTTTTGAAAACTACAAGTCTCATGCGTTTTAGTGGTGAAAAAATAATTTAAAAAATCGTTCGGGAAATGGATTTACTTCCTGGTTACTTTCTTTGTATACTTTTGACTCTGCGGGCCGAGTCCGGGATTTACGGGAAATCGCGGGTTTTTGTTTGCCGGCGATTAAACTTCTTTAATTTAGCGTTTCATCAAAAATGAAAACATTTTTTAAAACTGCAAGTCTCATGCGTTTTAGTCGTGAAAAAATAATTTAAAAAATCGTTCGGGAAATGAGTTTACTCCCTGGGTACTTTTTTTATACACATTCGACTATACGGGCCGAGTACGGGATTTAGGCGAAATCGCAGGTTTTCGTTTGCCGGCGATTAAACTTCTTTTATTTAGCGTCTCATCAAAAGTGAAAACATTTTTAAAAACTACAAGTCTCATGCGTTTTAGTGGTGAAAAAATAATTTAAAAAATCGTTCGGGAAATGAGTTAACTCCCTGGGTACTTTCTTTGTATACTTTTGACTATACGGGCCGAGTACGGGATTTACGGGAAATCGAGGTTTTTCGTTTGCCGGCGATTAAACTTCTTTAATTTAGCGTTTCATCAAAAATGAAAACATTTTTTAAAACTGCAAGTCTCATGCGTTTTAGTGGTGAAAAAATAATTTAAAAAATCGTTCGGGAAATGAGTTAACTCCCTGGGTACTTTCTTTGTATACTTTTGACTATACGGGCCGAGTACGGGATTTACGGGAAATCGCGGGTTTTCGTTTGCCGGCGATTAAACTTCTTTTATTTAGTGTCTCATCAAAAATAAAAACATTTTTGAAAACTACAAGTCTCATGCGTTTTAGTGGTGAAAAAATAATTTAAAAAATCGTTCGGGAAATGAATTTACTCCCTGGGTACTTTCTTTGTATACTTTTGACTCTGCGGGCCGAGTCCGGGATTTACGGGAAATGGCGGGTTTTCGTTTGCCGGCGATTAAACTTTTTTAATTTAGCGTTTCATCAAAAATGAAAACATTTTTAAAAACTACAAGTCTCATGCGTTTTAGTGGTGAAAAAATAATTTAAAAAATCGTTCGGGAAATGGATTTACTCCCTGGGTACTTTCTTTGTATACTTTTGACTCTGCGGGCCGAGTCCGGGATTTACGGGAAATCGCGGGTTTTTGTTTGCCGGCGATTAAACTTCTTTAATTTAGCGTTTCATCAAAAATGAAAACATTTTTTAAAACTGCAAGTCTCATGCGTTTTAGTGGTGAAAAAATAATTTAAAAAATCGTTCGGGAAATGAGTTTACTTCCTGGGTACTTTCTTTATACACATTCGACTATACGGGCCGAGTACGGGATTTAGGCGAAATCGCAGGTTTTCGTTTGCCGGCGATTAAACTTCTTTTATTTAGCGTCTCATCAAAAGTGAAAACATTTTTGAAAACTACAAGTCTCATGCGTTTTAGTGGTGAAAAAATAATTTAAAAAATCGTTCGGGAAATGAGTTAACTCCCTGGGTACTTTCTTTGTATACTTTTGACTATACGGGCCGAGTACCGGATTTACGGGAAATCGCGGGTTTTCGTTTGCCGGCGATTAAACTTCTTTTATTTGGCGTCTCATCAAAAATAAAAACATTTTTGAAAACTACAAGTCTCATGCGTTTTAGTGGTGAAAAAATAATTTAAAAAATCGTTCGGGAAATGGATTTACTCCCTGGTTACTTTCTTTGTATACTTTTGACTATACGGGCCGAGTACAGGATTTACGGGAAATCGCGGGTTTTCGTTTGCCGGCGATTAAACTTCTTTTATTTAGCGTCTCATCAAAAATAAAAACATTTTCGAAAACTACAAGTCTCATGCGTTTTAGTGGTGAAAAAATAATTTAAAAAATCGTTCGGGAAATGGATTTACTCCCTGGGTACTTTCTTTGTATACTTTTGACTCTGCGGGCCGAGTCCGGGATTTACGGGAAATCGCGGGTTTTCGTTTGCCGGCGATTAAACTTCTTTTATTCAGCGTCTCATTAAAAATGAAAATATTTTTGAAAACTACAAGTCTCATGCGTTTTAGTGGTGAAAAAATAATTTAAAAAATCGTTCGGGAAATGAATTTACTCCCCGGGTACTTTCTTTGTATACTTTTGACTCTGCGGGCCGAGTCCGGGATTTACGGGAAATGGCGGGTTTTCGTTTGCCGGCGATTAAACTTTTTTAATTTAGCGTTTCATCAAAAATGAAAACATTTTTAAAAACTACAAGTCTCATGCGTTTTAGTGGTGAAAAAATAATTTAAAAAATCGTTCGGGAAATGGATTTACTCCCTAGGTACTTTCTTTGTATACTTTTGACTCTGCGGGCCGAGTCCGGGATTTACGGGAAATCGCGGGTTTTTGTTTGCCGGCGATTAAACTTCTTTAATTTAGCGTCTCATCAAAAATGAAAATATTTTTGAAAACTACAAGTCTCATGCGTTTTAGTGGTGAAAAAATAATTTAAAAAATCGTTCGGGAAATGAATTTACTCCCCGGGTACTTTCTTTGTATACTTTTGACTCTGCGGGCCGAGTCCGGGATTTACGGGAAATGGCGGGTTTTCGTTTGCCGGCGATTAAACTTTTTTAATTTAGCGTTTCATCAAAAATGAAAACATTTTTAAAAACTACAAGTCTCATGCGTTTTAGTGGTGAAAAAATAATTTAAAAAATCGTTCGGGAAATGAGTTTACTCCCTGGGTACTTTCTTTATACACATTCGACTGTACGGGCCGAGTACGGGATTTAGGCGAAATCGCAGGTTTTCGTTTGCCGGCGATTAAACTTCTTTTATTTAGCGTCTCATCAAAAGTGAAAACATTTTTGAAAACTACAAGTCTCATGCGTTTTAGTGGTGAAAAAATAATTTAAAAAATCGTTCGGGAAATGAGTTAACTCCCTGGGTACTTTCTTTGTATACTTTTGACTATACGGGCCGAGTACAGGATTTACGGGAAATCGCGGGTTTTCGTTTGCCGGCGATTAAACTTCTTTTTTTTAGCGTCTCATCAAAAATAAAAACATTTTTGAAAACTACAAGTCTCATGCGTTTTAGTGGTGAAAAAATAATTTAAAAAATCGTTCGGGAAATGGATTTACTTCCTGGTTACTTTCTTTGTATACTTTTGACTCTGCGGGCCGAGTCCGGGATTTACGGGAAATCGCGGGTTTTTGTTTGCCGGCGATTAAACTTCTTTAATTTAGCGTTTCATCAAAAATGAAAACATTTTTTAAAACTGCAAGTCTCATGCGTTTTAGTCGTGAAAAAATAATTTAAAAAATCGTTCGGGAAATGAGTTTACTCCCTGGGTACTTTTTTTATACACATTCGACTATACGGGCCGAGTACAGGATTTAGGCGAAATCGCAGGTTTTCGTTTGCCGGCGATTAAACTTCTTTTATTTAGCGTCTCATCAAAAGTGAAAACATTTTTGAAAACTACAAGTCTCATGCGTTTTAGTGGTGAAAAAATAATTTAAAAAATCGTTCGGGAAATGAGTTAACTCCCTGGGTACTTTCTTTGTATACTTTTGACTATACGGGCCGAGTACGGGATTTACGGGAAATCGAGGTTTTTCGTTTGCCGGCGATTAAACTTCTTTTATTTAGTGTCTCATCAAAAATAAAAACATTTTTGAAAACTACAAGTCTCATGCGTTTTAGTGGTGAAAAAATAATTTAAAAAATCGTTCGGGAAATGAGTTAACTCCCTGGGTACTTTCTTTGTATACTTTTGACTATACGGGCCGAGTACGGGATTTACGGGAAATCGCGGGTTTTCGTTTGCCGGCGATTAAACTTCTTTTATTTAGTGTCTCATCAAAAATAAAAACATTTTTGAAAACTACAAGTCTCATGCGTTTTAGTGGTGAAAAAATAATTTAAAATATCGTTCGGGAAATGAGTTTACTCCGTGGGTACTTTTTTTGTATACTTTTGACTATACGGGCCGAGTACGGGATTTACGAGAAAGCGCGGGTTTTCGTTTGCCGGCGATTAAACCTCTTTTATTCAGCGTCTCATCAAAAAAGAAAATATTTTTGAAAACTACAAGTCTCATGCGTTTTAGTGGTGAAAAAATAATTTAAAAAATCGTTCGGGAAATGAATTTACTCCCTGGGTACTTTCTTTGTATACTTTTGACTCTGCGGGCCGAGTCCGGGATTTACGGGAAATCGCGGGTTTTCGTTTGCCGGCGATTAAACTTCTTTTATTCAGCGTCTCATCAAAAATGAAAATATTTTTGAAAACTACAAGTCTCATGCGTTTTAGTGTGAAAAAATAATTTGAAAAATCATTCTGAAAATGAGTTTACCCACAAGGTACTTTCTTTGTATACATTCGACTATAGGGGCCAAGACCGGGATTTACAGGAAATCGCGGGTTTTCGTGTGCCGGCGATTAAAGTTGTTTTATTCAGCGTCTCATCAAAAATGAAAACATTTTTGAAAACTACAAGTCTCATCAGTTTTAGTGGTGAAAAAATAATTTAAAAAATCATTCGGGATATCAGTTTACTCCCTGGGTACTTTTTTTGTATACTTTTGACTATACGGGCCGAGTACGGATTTTAAGGGAAAGCGCGGGTTTTCGTTTGCCGGCGATTAAATTTCTTTTATTCAGCGTCTCATCAAAAATGAAAATATTTTGGAAAACTACAAGTCTCATGCGTTTTAGTGGTGAAAAAATAATTTAAAAAATCGTTCGGGAAATGGATTTACTCCCTGGGTACTTAATTTGTATACTTTTGACTCTGTGGGCCGAGTCCGGGATTTACGGGAAATCGCGGGTTTTCGTTTGCCGGCGATTAAACTTCTTTTATTTAGTGTCTCATCAAAAATAAAAACATTTTTGAAAACTACAAGTCTCATGCGTTTTAGTGGTGAAAAAATAATTTAAAATATCGTTCGGGAAATGAGTTTACTCCGTGGGTACTTTTTTTGTATACTTTTGACTATACGGGCCGAGTACGGGATTTACGGGAAAGCGCGGGTTTTCGTTTGCCGGCGATTAAACCTCTTTTATTCAGCGTCTCATCAAAAAAGAAAATATTTTTGAAAACTACAAGTTTCATGCGTTTTAGTGGTGAAAAAATAATTTAAAAAATCGTTCGGGAAATGAATTTACTCCCTGGGTACTTTCTTTGTATACTTTTGACTCTGCGGGCCGAGTCCGGGATTTACGGGAAATCGCGGGTTTTCGTTTGCCGGCGATTAAACTTCTTTTATTCAGCGTCTCATCAAAAATGAAAATATTTTTGAAAACTACAAGTCTCATGCGTTTTAGTGGTGAAAAAATAATTTGAAAAATCGTTCTGAAAATGAGTTTACCCACAAGGTACTTTCTTTGTATACATTCGACTATAGGGGCCAAGACCGGGATTTACAGGAAATCGCGGGTTTTCGTGTGCCGGCGATTAAAGTTGTTTTATTCAGCGTCTCATCAAAAATGAAAACATTTTTGAAAACTACAAGTCTCATCAGTTTTAGTGGTGAAAAAATAATTTAAAAAATCATTCGGGAAATCAGTTTACTCACTGGGTACTTTTTTTGTATACTTTTGACTATACGGGCCGAGTACGGATTTTAAGGGAAAGCGCGGGTTTTCGTTTGCCGGCGATTAAACTTCTTTTATTCAGCGTCTCATCAAAAATGAAAATATTTTGGAAAACTACAAGTCTCATGCGTTTTAGTGGTGAAAAAATAATTTAAAAAATCGTTCGGGAAATGGATTTACTCCCTGGGTACTTAATTTGTATACTTTTGACTCTGTGGGCCGAGTCCGGGATTTACGGGAAATCGCGGGTTTTTGTTTGCCGGCGATTAAACTTCTTTAATTTAGGGTTTCATCAAAAATGAAAACAGTTTTTAAAACTGCAAGTCTCATGCGTTTTAGTTGTGAAAAAATAATTTAAAAAATCGTTCGGGAAATGAGTTTACTCCCTGGGTACTTTCTTTATTTACATTCGACTATACGGGCCGAGTACGGGATTTAGGCGAAATCGCAGGTTTTCGTTTGCCGGCGATTAAACTTCTTTTATTTAGCGTCTCATCAAAAGTGAAAACATTTTTGAAAACTACAAGTCTCATGCGTTTTAGTGGTGAAAAAATAATTTAAAAAATCGTTCGGGAAATGAGTTAACTCCCTGGGTACTTTCTTTGTATACTTTTGACTATACGGGCCGAGTACAGGATTTACGGGAAATCGCGGGTTTTCGTTTGCCGGCTATTAAACTTCTTTTATTTAGCGTCTCATCAAAAATAAAAACATTTTTGAAAACTACAAGTCTCATGCGTTTTAGTGGTGAAAAAATAATTTAAAAAATCGTTCGGGAAATGGATTTACTCCCTGGGTACTTTCTTTGTATACTTTTGACTCTGCGGGCCGAGTCCGGGATTTACGGAAAATCGCGGGTTTTTGTTTGCCGGCGATTAAACTTCTTTTATTTAGCGTCTCATCAAAAGTGAAAACATTTTTGAAAACTACAAGTCTCATGCGTTTTAGTGGTGAAAAAAAAATTTAAAAAATCGTTCGGGAAATGAGTTAACTCCCTGGGTACTTTCTTTGTATACTTTTGACTATACGGGCCGAGTACAGGATTTACGGGAAATCGCGGGTTTTGGTTTGCCGGCGATTAAACTTCTTTTATTTAGCGTCTCATCAAAAATAAAAACATTTTTGAAAACTACAAGTCTCATGTGTTTTAGTGGTGAAAAAATAATTTAAAAAATCGTTCGGGAAATGAGTTTACTCCCTGGGTACTTTCTTTGTATACATTCGACTATACGGGCCGAGTACGGGATTTACGGGAAATCGCGGGTTTTCGTTTGCTGTCGAATAAACTTCTTTTCTTCAGCGTCTCATCAAAAATGAAAATATTTTTTAAAACTACAAGTTTCATGCGATTTAGTGGTGAAAAAATAATTTAAAAAATCGTTCGGGCAATGAATTTACTCCCTGGGTACTTTCTTTGTATACTTTTGACTATACGGGCCGAGTCCGGGATTTACGGGAAATCGCGGGTTTTCGTTTGCCGGCGATTAAACTTCTTTTATTTAGCGTCTCATCAAAAATGAAAACATCTTTGAAAACTACAAGTCTCATGCGTTTTAGTGGTGAAAAAATAATTTTAAAAATCGTTCCGGAAATGAGTTTACTCCCTGGGTACTTTCTTTGTATACTTTTGACTATACGGGCCGAGTACGGGATTTACAGGAAATCGCGGGTTTTCGTTTGCCGGCGATTAAACTTCTTTTATTTAGCGTCTCATCAAAAATGAAAACATTTTTGAAAACTACAAGTCTCATGCGTTTTATTGGTGAAAAAATAATTTAAAAAATCGTTCGGGAAATGAGTTTACTCCTTGAGTACTTTCTTTGTATACTTTTGACTATACGGGCCGAGTACCGTATTTACGGGAAATCGCGGGTTTTCGTTTGCCGGCGATTAAACTTTTTTTATTCAGCGTCTTATCAAAAATGAAAACATTTTTGAAAGCTACAAGTCTCATGCGTGTTAGTGGTGAAAAAATAATTTAAAAAATCGTTCTGAAAATGAGTTTACTCACAGGGTACTTTCTTTGTATACATCGACTATAGGGGCAAAGCCCGTGATTTACAGGAAATGGCGGGTTTTCGTTTGCCGGCGATTAAACTTCTTTTATTCAGCGTCTCATCAAAAATGAAAACATTTTTGAAAACTACAAGTCTCATGCGTTTTAGTGGTGAAAAAATAATTTAAAAATTTATTCGGGAAATCAGTTTACTCCCTGGGTACTTTTTTTGTATACTTTTGACTATACGGACCGAGTATGGGATTTACGGGAAATCGCAGGTTTTCGTTTGCGGGCGATTAAACTTCTTCTATTCAGCGTCTCATCAAAAATGAAAATATTTTTGAAAACTACAAGTCTCACGCGTTTAAGTGCTGAAAAAATAATTTAAAAAATCGTTCGGGAAATGAGTTTACTCCCTGGGTACTTTCTTTATATACATTCGACTATACGGGCCGGGAACAGGATTTACGGGAAATTGCGGGTTTTCGTTTGCCGGTGATTAAACTTCTTTTATTTAGCGTCTCATCAAAAATTAAAACATTTTTAAATACTACAAGTCTCATGCGTTTTAGTGGTGAAAAAATAATTTAAAAAATCGTTCAGCAAATGAGCTTACTCCCTGGGTACTTTCTTTGTATACTTTTGACTATACGGGCCGAGTACGGGATTTACGAGAAATCGCGGGTTTTCGTTTGCCGGCGATTATACTTCTTTTATTTAGCGTCTCATCAAAAATGAAAACATTTTTGAAAACTACAAGTCTCATGCGTTTTAGTGGTGAAAAAATAATTTAAAAAATCGTTCAGGAAATGAGTATACTCCTTGAGTATTTTCTTTGTATACTTTTGACTATACGGGCCGAGTACCGGATTTACGGGAAATCGCGGGTTTTCGTTTGCCGGCGATTAAACTTCTTTTATTCAGCGTCTTATCAAAAATGAAAACATTTTTGAAAACTACAAGTCTCATGCGTTTTAGTGGTGAAAAAATAATTTAAAAAATCGTTCTGAAAATGAGTTTACTCACAGGGTGCTTTCTTTGTATACATTCGACTATAGGGGCCAAGCCCGGGATTTACAGGAAATCGCGGATTTTCGTTTGCCGGCGATTAAACTTCTTTTATTCAGCGTCTCATCAAAAATGAAAACATTTTGGAAAACTAAAAGTCTCATGCGTTTTAGTGATGAAAAAATAATTTAAAAAATCATTCAGGAAATCAGTTTAATCCCTGGGTACTTTTTTTGTGTACTTTTGACTATACGGGCCGAGTACGGGATTTACGGGAAATCGCGGGTTTTCGTTTGCCGGCGATTAAACTTCTTTTATTCAGCGTCTAATCAAAAATGAAAACGTTTTTGAAAACTACAAGTCTCATGCGTTTTAGTGGTGAAAAATAATTTAAAAAATGGTTCGGGAAATGAGTTTACTCCCTGGGTACTTTCTTTGTATACTTTTGACTATATGGGCCGAGTACGGGATTTACGGGAAATCGCGGGTTTTCGTTTGTCGGCGATTAAACTTCTTTTATTCAGCGTCTCATCAAAAATGAAAATATTTTTGAAAACTACAAGTCTCATGCGTTTTAGTGGTGAAAAAATAATTTAAAAAATCGTTCGGGTAATGAATTTACTCCCTGGGTACTTTCTTTGCATACTTTTGACTATACGGGCCGAGTACGGGATTTACGGGAAATCGCGGGTTTTCGTTTGCCGGCGATTAAAATTCTTTTATTCAGCGTCTCATCAAAAATGAAAACATTTTTGAAAACTACATGTCTCATGCGTTTTAGTGGTGAAAAATAATTTAAAAAATCGTTCGGGAAATGAGTTTACTCCCTGGGTACTTTCTTTGTATACTTTTGACTACATGGGCCGAGTACGGGATTTACGGGAAATCGCAGGTTTTCGTTTACCGGCGATTATACTTCTTTTATTCAGCGTCTCATCAAAAATGAAAATATTTTTGAAAACTACAAGTCTCATGCGTTTTAGTGGTGAAAAAATAATTTAAAAAATCGTTCGGGAAATGAATTTACTCCCTGGGTACTTTCTTTGCATACTTTTGACTATACGGGCCGAGTGCGGGATTTACGGGAAATCGCGGGTTTTCCTTTGCCGGCGATTAAACTTCTTTTATTTAGCGTCTTATCAAAAATGAAAACATTTTTGAAAACTACAAGTCTCATGCGTTTTAGTGGTGAAAAAATAATTTGAAAAATCGTTCTGAAAATGAGTTTACCCACAAGGTACTTTCTTTGTATACATTCCACTATAGGGGCCAAGACCGGGATTTACAGGAAATCGCGGGTTTCGTTTGCCGGCGATTAAACTTCTTTTATTCAGCGTCTCATCAAAAATGAAAATATTTTTGAAAACTACAAGTCTCATGCGTTTTAGTGGTGAAAAAATAATTTAAAAATCGTTCGGGAAATGAATTTACTCCCTGGGTACTTTCTTTGCATACTTTTGACTATACGGGCCGAGTGCGGGATTTACGGGAAATCGCGGGTTTTCCTTTGCCGGCGATTAAACTTCTTTTATTTAGCGTCTTATCAAAAATGAAAACATTTTTGAAAATTACAAGTCTCATGCGTTTTAGTGGTGAAAAAATAATTTGAAAAATCGTTCTGAAAATGAGTTTACCCACAAGGTACTTTCTTTGTATACATTCCACTATAGGGGCCAAGCCCGGGATTTACAGGAAATCGCGGGTTTCGTTTACCGGCGATTAAACTTCTTTTATTCAGCGTCTCATCAAAAATGAAAATATTTTTAAAAACTACAAGTCTCATCCGTTTTAGTGGTGAAAAAATAATTTAAAAAATCATTCGGAAAATCAGTTTACTCCCTGGGTACTTTCTTTGTATAATTTTGACTATACGGGCCGAGTACGGGATTTACGGGAAATCGCGGGTTTTCGTTTGCCGGCGATTAAACTTCTTTTATTCAGCGTCTCATCAAAAATGAAAATATTTTTGAAAACTACAAGTCTCATGCGTTTTAGTGGTGAAAAAAAAATTTAAAAAATCGTTAGGGAAATGAATTGACTCCCTTCGTACTTTCTTTGCATACTTTTGACTATACGGGCCGAGTGCGGGATTTACGAGAAATCGGGGGTTTTTCTTTGCCGGCGATTAAACTTCTTTTATTTAGCGTCTTATTAAAAATGAAAACATTTTTGAAAACTGCAAGTCTCATGCGTTTTAGTGGTGAAAAAATAATTTGAAAAATCGTTCTGAAAATGAGTTTACCCACAAGGTACTTTCTTTGTATACATTCGACTATAGGGGCCAAGCCCAGGATTTACAGGAAATCGCGGGTTTCGTTTGCCGGCGATTAAACTTCCTTTATTCAGCGTCTCATCAAAAATGAAAATATTTTTGAAAACTACAAGTCTCATGCGTTTTAGTGGTGAAAAAATAATTTAAAAAATCATTCGGGAAATCAGTTTACTCCCTGGGTACTTTTTTTGTGTACTTTTGACTATACGGGCCGAGTACGGGATTTACGGGAAATCGCGGGTTTTCGTTTGCCGGCGATTAAACTTCTTTTATTCAGCGTCTCATCAAAAATGAAAATATTTTGGAAAACTACAAGTCTCATGCGTTTTAGTGGTGAAAAAATAATTTAAAAAATCATTCGGGAAATCAGTTTACTCCCTGGGTACTTTTTTGTGTACTTTTGACTATACGGGCCGAGTACGGGATTTACGTGAAATCGCGGGTTTTCGTTTGCCGGCGATTAAACTTCTTTTATTCAGCGTCTCATCAAAAATGAAAATATTTTTGAAAACTACAAGTCTCATGCGTTTTAGTGGTGAAAAAATAATTTAAAAAATCGTTCGGGTAATGAATTTACTCCCTGGGTACTTTCTTTGCATACTTTTGACTATACGGGCCGAGTACGGGATTTACGGGAAATCGCGGGTTTTCGTTTGCCGGCGATTAAACTTCTTTTATTCAGCGTCTCATCAAAAATGAAAACATTTTTGAAAACTACATGTCTCATGCGTTTTAGTGGTGAAAAATAATTTAAAAAATCGTTCGGGAAATGAGTTTACTCCCTGGGTACTTTCTTTGTATACTTTTGACTATATGGGCCGAGTACGGGATTTACGGGAAATCGCAGGTTTTCGTTTACCGGCGATTATACTTCTTTTATTCAGCGTCTCATCAAAAATGAAAATATTTTTGAAAACTACAAGTCTCATGCGTTTTAGTGGTGAAAAAATAATTTAAAAAATCGTTCGGGAAATGAATTTACTCCCTGGGTACTTTCTTTGCATACTTTTGACTATACGGGCCGAGTGCGGGATTTACGGGAAATCGCGGGTTTTCCTTTGCCGGCGATTAAACTTCTTTTATTTAGCGTCTTATCAAAAATGAAAACATTTTTGAAAATTACAAGTCTCATGCGTTTTAGTGGTGAAAAAATAATTTGAAAAATCGTTCTGAAAATGAGTTTACCCACAAGGTACTTTCTTTGTATACATTCCACTATAGGGGCCAAGCCCGGGATTTACAGGAAATCGCGGGTTTCGTTTGCCGGCGATTAAACTTCTTTTATTCATCGTCTCATCAAAAATGAAAATATTTTTAAAAACTACAAGTCTCATCCGTTTTAGTGGTGAAAAAATAATTTAAAAAATCATTCGGAAAATCAGTTTACTCCCTGGGTACTTTCTTTGTATAATTTTGACTATACGGGCCGAGTACGGGATTTACGGGAAATCGCGGGTTTTCGTTTGCCGGCGATTAAACTTCTTTTATTCAGCGTCTCATCAAAAATGAAAATATTTTTGAAAACTACAAGTCTCATGCGTTTTAGTGGTGAAAAAAAAATTTAAAAAATCGTTAGGGAAATGAATTGACTCCCTTCGTACTTTCTTTGCATACTTTTGACTATACGGGCCGAGTGCGGGATTTACGAGAAATCGCGGGTTTTTCTTTGCCGGCGATTAAACTTCTTTTATTTAGCGTCTTATTAAAAATGAAAACATTTTTGAAAACTGCAAGTCTCATGCGTTTTAGTGGTGAAAAAATAATTTGAAAAATCGTTCTGAAAATGAGTTTACCCACAAGGTACTTTCTTTGTATACATTCGACTATAGGGGCCAAGCCCAGGATTTACAGGAAATCGCGGGTTTCGTTTGCCGGCGATTAAACTTCCTTTATTCAGCGTCTCATCAAAAATGAAAATATTTTTGAAAACTACAAGTCTCATGCGTTTTAGTGGTGAAAAAATAATTTAAAAAATCATTCGGGAAATCAGTTTACTCCCTGGGTACTTTTTTTGTGTACTTTTGACTATACGGGCCGAGTACGGGATTTACGGGAAATCGCGGGTTTTCGTTTGCCGGCGATTAAACTTCTTTTATTCAGCGTCTCATCAAAAATGAAAATATTTTGGAAAACTACAAGTCTCATGCGTTTTAGTGGTGAAAAAATAATTTAAAAAATCATTCGGGAAATCAGTTTACTCCCTGGGTACTTTTTTGTGTACTTTTGACTATACGGGCCGAGTACGGGATTTACGTGAAATCGCGGGTTTTCGTTTGCCGGCGATTAAACTTCTTTTATTCAGCGTCTCATCAAAAATGAAAATATTTTTGAAAACTACAAGTCTCATGCGTTTTAGTGGTGAAAAAATAATTTAAAAAATCGTTCGGGAAATGAATTTACTCCCTGGGTACTTTCTTTGAATACTTTTGACTATACGGGCCGAGTGCGGGATTTACGGGAAATCGCGGGTTTTCGTTTGCCGGCGATTAAACTTCTTTTATTTAGCGTCTTATCAAAAATGAAAACATTTTTGAAAACTACAAGTCTCATGCGTTTTAGTGGTGAAAAAATAATTTAAAAAATCGTTCGGGAAATGAGTTTACTCCTTGAGTACTTTCTTTGTATACTCTTGACTATACGGGCCGAGTACCGTATTTACGGGAAATAGCGGGTTTTCGTTTGCCGGCGATTAAACTTCTTTTATTCAGCGTCTTATCAAAAATGAAAACATTTTTGAAAACTACAAGTCTCATGCGTTTTAGTGGTGAAAAAATAATTTGAAAAATCGTTCTGAAAATGAGTTTACCCACAAGGTACTTTCTTTGTATACATTCGACTATAGGGGCCAAGACTGGGATTTACAGGAAAGCACGGGTTTTCGTGTGCGGGCGATTAAACTTCTTTTATTCAGCGTCTCATCAAAAATGAAAACATTTTTGAAAACTACAAGTCTCATCCGTTTTAGTGGTGAAAAAATAATTTAAAAAATCATTCGGGTAATCAGTTTACTCCCTGGGTACTTTTTTTGTATACTTTTGACTATACGGCCGAGCACGGAATTTACGGGAAAGCGCGGGTTTTCGTTTGCCGGCGATTAAACTTCTTTAATTTAGCGTTTCATCAAAAATGAAAACATTTTTTAAAACTGCAAGTCTCATGCGTTTTAGTGGTGAAAAAATAATTTAAAAAATCGTTCGGGAAATGAGTTTACTCCCTGGGTACTTTCTTTATACACATTCGACTATACGGGCCGAGTACGAGAATTACGGGAAATCGCAGGTTTTCGTTTGCCGGCGATTAAACTTCTTTTATTTAGTGTCTCATCAAAAATAAAAACATTTTTGAAAACTACAAGTCTCATGCGTTTTAGTGGTGAAAAAATAATTTAAAATATCGTTCGGGAAATGAGTTTACTCCGTGGGTACTTTTTTTGTATACTTTTGACTATACGGGCCGAGTACGGGATTTACGGGAAAGCGCAGGTTTTCGTTTGCCGGCGATTAAACTTCTTTTATTCAGCGTCTCATCAAAAAAGAAAATATTTTTGAAAACTACAAGTCTCATGCGTTTTAGTGGTGAAAAAATAATTTAAAAAATCGTTCGGGAAATGAATTTACTCCCTGGGTACTTTCTTTGTATACTTTTGACTCTGCGGGCCGAGTCCGGGATTTACGGGAAATCGCGGGTTTTCGTTTGCCGGCGATTAAACTTCTTTTATTCAGCGTCTCATCAAAAATGAAAATATTTTTGAAAACTACAAGTCTCATGCGTTTTAGTAGTGAAAAAATAATTTAAAAAATCGTTCAGGAAATGAATTTACTCCCTGGGTACTTTCTTTGTATACTTTTGACTCTGCGGGCCGAGTCCGGGATTTACGGGAAATCGTGGGTTTTCGTTTGCCGGCGATTAAACTTTTTTAATTTAGCGTTTCATCAAAAATGAAAACATTTTTAAAAACTACAAGTCTCATGCGTTTTAGTGGTGAAAAAATAATTTAAAAAATCGTTCGGGAAATGAGTTTACTTCCTGGGTACTTTCTTTATACACATTCGACTATACGGGCCGAGTACGGGATTTACAAGAAATCGCGGGTTTTCGTTTGCCGGCTATTAAATTTCTTTTATTCAGCGTCTCATCAAAAATGAAAATATTTTTGAAAACTACAAGTCTCATGCGTTTTAGTGGTGAAAAAATAATTTAAAAAATCGTTCGGGAAATGAGTTTACTCCCTGGGTACTTTCTTTATACACATTCGACTATACGGGCCGAGTACGGGATTTACGGGGAAACCGCAGGTTTTCGTTTGCAGGCGATTAAACTTCTTTTATTTAGCGTCTCATCAAAAGTGAAAAAATTTTTGAAAACTACAAGTCTCATGCGTTTTAGTGGTGAAAAAATAATTTTAAAAATCGTTTGGGAAATCAGTTTACTCACAGGGTACTTTCTTTGTATACATTCCACTATAGGGGCCAAGCCTTGGATTTACAGGAAATCGCGGGTTTTCGTTTGCCGGCGATTAAACTTCTTTTATTCAGCGTCTCATCAAAAATGAAAATATTTTTGAAAACTACAAGTCTCATGCGTTTTAGTGGTGAAAAAATAATTTAAAAAATCGTTCGGGAAATGAATTTACTCACTGGGTACTTTCTTTGTATACTTTTGACTATACGGGCCGAGTGCGGGATTTACAGGAAATCGCGGGTTTTCGTTTGCCGGCGATTAAACTTCTTTTATTCAGCGTCTCATCAAAAGTGAAAACATTTTTGAAAACTACAAGTCTCATGCGTTTTAGTGGTGAAAAAATAATTTTAAAAATCGTTTGGGAAATCAGTTTACTCACAGGGTACTTTCTTTGTATACATTCGACTATAGGGGCCAAGCCTGGGATTTACAGGAAATCGCGGGTTTTCGTTTGCCGGCGATTAAACTTCTTTTATTCAGCGTCTCATCAAAAATGAAAATATTTTTGAAAACTACAAGTCTCATGCGTTTTAGTGGTGAAAAAATAATTTAAAAAATCGTTCGGCAAATGAATTTACTCCCTGGGTACTTTCTTTGTATACTTTTGACTATACGGGCCGAGTGCGGGATTTACAGGAAATCGCGGGTTTTCATTTGACGGCGATTAAACTTCTTTTATTCAGCGTCTCATCAAAAAAGAAAATATTTTGGAAAACTACAAGTCTCATGCGTTTTAGTGGTGAAACAATAATTTAAAAAATCATTCGGGAAATCAGTTTACTCCCTGGGTACTTTTTTTGTGTACTTTTGACTATACGGGCCGAGTACGGGATTTACGGGAAATCGCGGGTTTTCGTTTGCCGGCGATTAAACTTCTTTTATTCAGCGTCTCATCAAAAATGAAAATATTTTTGAAAACTACAAGTCTCATGCGTTTTAGTGGTGAAAAAATAATTTAAAAAATCGTTCGGGAAATGAATTTACTCCCTGGGTACTTTCTTTGTATACTTTTGACTATACGGGCCGAGTGCGGGATTTACGGGAAATCGCGGGTTTTCCTTTGCCGGCGATTAAACTTCTTTTATTTAGCGTCTTATCAAAAATGAAAACATTTTTGAAAACTACAAGTCTCATGCGTTTTAGTGGTGAAAAAATAATTTAAAAAATCGTTCGGGAAATGAGTTTACTCCTTGAGTACTTTCTTTGTATACTCTTGACTATACGGGCCGAGTACCGGATTTACGGGAAATTGCGGGTTTTCGTTTGCCGGCGATTAAACTTCTTTTATTCAGCGTCTTATCAAAAATGAAAACATTTTTGAAAACTACAAGTCTCATGCGTTTTAGTGTGAAAAAATAATTTGAAAAATCGTTCTGAAAATGAGTTTACCCACAAGGTACTTTCTTTGTATACATTCGACTATAGGGGCCAAGACCGGGATTTACAGGAAATCGCGGGTTTTCGTGTGCCGGCGATTAAACTTCTTTTATTCAGCGTCTCATCAAAAATGAAAACATTTTTGAAAACTACAAGTCTCATCCGTTTTAGTGGTGAAAAAATAATTTAAAAAATCATTCGGGAAATCAGTTTACTCCCTGGGTACTTTTTTTGTATACTTTTGACTATACGGGCCGAGTACGGAATTTAAGGGAAAGCGCGGGTTTTCGTTTGCCGGCGATTAAACTTCTTTTATTCAGCGTCTCATCAAAAATGAAAATATTTTTGAAAACTACAAGTCTCATGCGTTTTAGTGGTGAAAAAATAATTTAAAAAATCGTTCGGGAAATGGATTTACTCCCTGGGTACTTTCTTTGTATACTTTTGACTCTGCGGGCCGAGTCCGGGATTTACGGGAAATCGCGGGTTTTCGTTTGCCGGCGATTAAACTTCTTTAATTTAGCGTTTCATCAAAAATGAAAACATTTTTTAAAACTGCAAGTCTCATGCGTTTTAGTGGTGAAAAAATAATTTAAAAAATCGTTCGGGAAATAAGTTTACTCCCTGGGTACTTTTTTTGTATACTTTTGACTATACGGGCCGAGTACGGGATTTACAAGAAATCGCGGGTTTTCGTTTGCCGGCGATTAAATTTCTTTTATTCAGCGTCTCATCAAAAATGAAAATATTTTTGAAAACTACAAGTCTCATGCGTTTTAGTGGTGAAAAAATAATTTAAAAAATCGTTCGGGAAATGAGTTTACTCCCTGGGTACTTTCTTTATACACATTCGACTATACGGGCCGAGTACGGGATTTACGGGGAAACCGCAGGTTTTCGTTTGCAGGCGATTAAACTTCTTTTATTTAGCGTCTCATCAAAAGTGAAAACATTTTTGAAAACTACAAGTCTCATGCGTTTTAGTGGTGAAAAAATAATTTTAAAAATCGTTTGGGAAATCAGTTCACTCACAGGGTACTTTCTTTGTATACTTTTGACTATACGGGCCGAGTGCGGGATTTACAGGAAATCGCGGGTTTTCGTTTGCCGGCGATTAAACTTCTTTTATTCAGCGTCTCATCAAAAATGAAAATATTTTTGAAAACTAAAAGTCTCATGCGTTTTAGTGGTGAAAAAATAATTTAAAAAATCGTTCGGGAAATGAGTTTACTCCCTGGGTACTTTCTTTATACACATTCTACTATACGGGCCGAGTACGGGATTTACGGGGAAACCGCAGGTTTTCGTTTGCAGGCGATTAAACTTCTTTTATTTAGCGTCTCATCAAAAGTGAAAACATTTTTGAAAACTACAAGTCTCATGCGTTTTAGTGGTGAAAAAATAATTTTAAAAATCGTTTGGGAAATCAGTTTACTCACAGGGTACTTTCTTTGTATACATTCGACTATAGGGGCCAAGCCTGGGATTTACAGGAAATCGCGGGTTTTCGTTTGCCGGCGATTAAACTTCTTTTATTCAGCGTCTCATCAAAAATGAAAATATTTTTGAAAACTACAAGTCTCATGCGTTTTAGTGGTGAAAAAATAATTTAAAAAATCGTTCGGGAAATGAATTTACTCCCTGGGTACTTTCTTTGTATACTTTTGACTATACGGGCCGAGTGCGGGATTTACAGGAAATCGCGGGTTTTCGTTTGCCGGCGATTAAACTTCTTTTATTCAGCGTCTCATCAAAAATGAAAATATTTTGGAAAACTACAAGTCTCATGCGTTTTAGTGGTGAAACAATAATTTAAAAAATCATTCAAGAAATCAGTTTACTCCCTGGGTACTTTTTTTGTGTACTTTTGACTATACGGGCCGAGTACGGGATTTACGGGAAATCGCGGGTTTTCGTTTGCCGGCGATTAAACTTCTTTTATTCAGCGTCTCATCAAAAATGAAAATATTTTTGAAAACTACAAGTCTCATGCGTTTTAGTGGTGAAAAAATAATTTAAAAAATCGTTCGGGAAATGAATTTACCCCCTGGGTACTTTCTTTGTATACTTTTGACTATACGGGCCGAGTGCGGGATTTACGGGAAATCGCGGGTTTTCCTTTGCCGGCGATTAAACTTCTTTTATTTAGCGTCTTATCAAAAATGAAAACATTTTTGAAAACTACAAGTCTCATGCGTTTTAGTGGTGAAAAAATAATTTAAAAAATCGTTCGGGAAATGAGTTTACTCCTTGAGTACTTTCTTTGTATACTCTTGACTATACGGGCCGAGTACCGGATTTACGGGAAATTGCGGGTTTTCGTTTGCCGGCGATTAAACTTCTTTTATTCAGCGTCTTATCAAAAATGAAAACATTTTTGAAAACTACAAGTCTCATGCGTTTTAGTGTGAAAAAATAATTTGAAAAATCGTTCTGAAAATGAGTTTACCCACAAGGTACTTTCTTTGTATACATTCGACTATAGGGGCCAAGACCGGGATTTACAGGAAATCGCGGGTTTTCGTGTGCCGGCGATTAAACTTCTTTTATTTAGCGTCTCATCAAAAGTGAAAACATTTTTGAAAACTACAAGTCTCATGCGTTTTAGTGGTGAAAAAATAATTTAAAAAATCGTTCGGGAAATGAGTTAACTCCCTGGGTACTTTCTTTGTATACTTTTGACTATACGGGCCGAGTACGGGATTTACGGGAAATCGCGGGTTTTCGTTTGCCGGCGATTAAACTTCTTTTATTTAGCGTCTCATCAAAAATAAAAACATTTTTGAAAACTACAAGTCTCATGCGTTTTAGTGGTGAAAAAATAATTTAAAAAATCGTTCGGGAAATGAGATTACTCCATGGGTACTTTCTTTATACACATTTGACTATACGGGCCGAGTACGGGATTTACGGGGAAACCACAGGTTTTCGTTTGCAGGCGATTAAACTTCTTTTATTTAGCGTCTCATCAAAAGTGAAAACATTTTTGAAAACTACAAGTCTCATGCGTTTTAGTGGTGAAAAAATAATTTTAAAAATCGTTTGGGAAATCAGTTTACTCACAGGGTTCTTTCTTTGTATACATTCGACTATAGGGGCCAAGCCTGGGATTTACAGGAAATCGCGGGTTTTCGTTTGCCGGCGATTAAACTTCTTTTATTCAGCGTCTCATCAAAAATGAAAAGTTTTTTGAAAACTACAAGTCTCATGCGTTTTAGTGGTGAAAAAATAATTTAAAAAATCGTTCGGGAAATGAATTTACTCCCTGGGTACTTTCTTTGTATACTTTTGACTATACGGGCCGAGTGCGGGATTTACAGGAAATTGCGGGTTTTTGTTTGCCGG
This sequence comes from Hydractinia symbiolongicarpus, assembly GCF_029227915.1. Taxonomy (NCBI): domain Eukaryota; kingdom Metazoa; phylum Cnidaria; class Hydrozoa; order Anthoathecata; family Hydractiniidae; genus Hydractinia; species Hydractinia symbiolongicarpus. The sequence goes on from NC_079886.1 coordinate 1,783,482, forward strand.
CGATTAAACTTCTTTTATTCAGCGTCTCATCAAAAATGAAAATATTTTGGAAAACTACAAGTCTCATGCGTTTTAGTGGTGAAACAATAATTTAAAAAATCATTCGGGAAATCAGTTTACTCCCTGGGTACTTTTTTTGTGTACTTTTGACTATACGGGCCGAGTACGGGATTTACGGGAAATCGCGGGTTTTCGTTTGCCGGCGATTAAACTTCTTTTATTCAGCGTCTCATCAAAAATGAAAATATTTTTGAAAACTACAAGTCTCATGCGTTTTAGTGGTGAAAAAATAATTTAAAAAATCATTCGGGAAATGAGTTTACTCCTTGAGTATTTTCTTTGTATACTCTTGACTATACGGGCCGAGTACCGGATTTACGGGAAATCGCGGGTTTTCGTTTGCCGGCGATTAAACTTCTTTTATTCAGCGTCTTATCAAAAATGAAAACATTTTTGAAAACTACAAGTCTCATGCGTTTTAGTGTGAAAAAATAATTTGAAAAATCGTTCTGAAAATGAGTTTACCCACAAGGTACTTTCTTTGTATACGTTCGACTATAGGGGCCAAGACCGGGATTTACAGGAAATCGCGGGTTTTCGTGTGCCGGTGATTAAACTTCTTTTATTCAGCGTCTCATCAAAAATGAAAACATTTTTGAAAACTACAAGTCTCATCCGTTTTAGTGGTGAAAAAATAATTTAAAAAATCATTCGGGAAATCAGTTTACTCCCTGGGTTCTTTTTTTGTATACTTTTGACTATACGGGCCGAGTACGGAATTTAAGGGAAAGCGCGGGTTTTCGTTTGCCGGCGATTAAACTTCTTTTATTCAGCGTCTCATCAAAAATGAAAATATTTTTGAAAACTACAAGTCTCATGCGTTTTGGTGGTGAAAAAATAATTTAAAAAATCGTTCGGGAAATGGATTTACTCCCTGGGTACTTTCTTTGTATACTTTTGACTCTGCGGGCCGAGTCCGGGATTTACGGGAAATCGCGGGTTTTCGTTTGCCGGCGATTAAACTTCTTTAATTTAGCGTTTCATCAAAAATGAAAACATTTTTTAAAACAGCAAGTCTCATGCGTTTTAGTGATGAAAAAATAATTTAAAAAATCGTTCGGGAAATGAGTTTACTCCCTGGGTACTTTCTTTATACACATTCGACTATACGGGCCGAGTACGGGATTTACGCGAAATCGCAGGTTTTCGTTTGCCGGCGATTAAACTTCTTTTATTTAGCGTCTCATCAAAAGTGAAAACATTTTTGAAAACTACAAGTCTCATGCGTTTTAGTGGTGAAAAAATAATTTAAAAAATCGTTCGGGAAATGAGTTAACTCCCTGGGTACTTTCTTTGTATACTTTTGACTATACGGGCCGAGTACGGGATTTACGGGAAATCGCGGGTTTTCGTTTGCCGGCGATTAAACTTCTTTTATTCAGCGTCTCATCAAAAATGAAAATATTTTGGAAAACTACAAGTCTCATGCGTTTTAGTGGTGAAACAATAATTTAAAAAATCATTCGGGAAATTAGTTTACTCCCTGGGTACTTTCTTTGTATACTTTTGACTATACGGGCCGAGTGCGGGATTTACAGGAAATCGCGGGTTTTCGTTTGCCGGCGATTAAACTTCTTTTATTCGGCGTCTCATCAAAAATGAAAAGTTTTTTGAAAACTACAAGTCTCATGCGTTTTAGTGGTGAAAAAATAATTTAAAAAATCGTTCGGGAAATGAATTTACTCCCTGGGTACTTTCTTTGTATACTTTTGACTATACGGGCCGAGTGCGGGATTTACAGGAAATTGCGGGTTTTTGTTTGCCGGCGATTAAACTTCTTTTATTCAGCGTCTCATCAAAAATGAAAATATTTTGGAAAACTACAAGTCTCATGCGTTTTAGTGGTGAAACAATAATTTAAAAAATCATTCGGGAAATCAGTTTACTCCCTGGGTACTTTTTTTGTGTACTTTTGACTATACGGGCCGAGTACGGGATTTACGGGAAATCGCGGGTTTTCGTTTGCCGGCGATTAAACTTCTTTTATTCAGCGTCTCATCAAAAATGAAAATATTTTTGAAAACTACAAGTCTCATGCGTTTTAGTGGTGAAAAAATAATTTAAAAAATCATTCGGGAAATGAGTTTACTCCTTGAGTATTTTCTTTGTATACTCTTGACTATACGGGCCGAGTACCGGATTTACGGGAAATCGCGGGTTTTCGTTTGCCGGCGATTAAACTTCTTTTATTCAGCGTCTTATCAAAAATGAAAACATTTTTGAAAACTACAAGTCTCATGCGTTTTAGTGTGAAAAAATAATTTGAAAAATCGTTCTGAAAATGAGTTTACCCACAAGGTACTTTCTTTGTATACGTTCGACTATAGGGGCCAAGACCGGGATTTACAGGAAATCGCGGGTTTTCGTGTGCCGGTGATTAAACTTCTTTTATTCAGCGTCTCATCAAAAATGAAAACATTTTTGAAAACTACAAGTCTCATCCGTTTTAGTGGTGAAAAAATAATTTAAAAAATCATTCGGGAAATCAGTTTACTCCCTGGGTTCTTTTTTTGTATACTTTTGACTATACGGGCCGAGTACGGAATTTAAGGGAAAGCGCGGGTTTTCGTTTGCCGGCGATTAAACTTCTTTTATTCAGCGTCTCATCAAAAATGAAAATATTTTTGAAAACTACAAGTCTCATGCGTTTTGGTGGTGAAAAAATAATTTAAAAAATCGTTCGGGAAATGGATTTACTCCCTGGGTACTTTCTTTGTATACTTTTGACTCTGCGGGCCGAGTCCGGGATTTACGGGAAATCGCGGGTTTTCGTTTGCCGGCGATTAAACTTCTTTAATTTAGCGTTTCATCAAAAATGAAAACATTTTTTAAAACAGCAAGTCTCATGCGTTTTAGTGATGAAAAAATAATTTAAAAAATCGTTCGGGAAATGAGTTTACTCCCTGGGTACTTTCTTTATACACATTCGACTATACGGGCCGAGTACGGGATTTACGCGAAATCGCAGGTTTTCGTTTGCCGGCGATTAAACTTCTTTTATTTAGCGTCTCATCAAAAGTGAAAACATTTTTGAAAACTACAAGTCTCATGCGTTTTAGTGGTGAAAAAATAATTTAAAAAATCGTTCGGGAAATGAGTTAACTCCCTGGGTACTTTCTTTGTATACTTTTGACTATACGGGCCGAGTACGGGATTTACGGGAAATCGCGGGTTTTCGTTTGCCGGCGATTAAACTTCTTTTATTCAGCGTCTCATCAAAAATGAAAATATTTTGGAAAACTACAAGTCTCATGCGTTTTAGTGGTGAAACAATAATTTAAAAAATCATTCGGGAAATTAGTTTACTCCCTGGGTACTTTCTTTGTATACTTTTGACTATACGGGCCGAGTGCGGGATTTACAGGAAATCGCGGGTTTTCGTTTGCCGGCGATTAAACTTCTTTTATTCGGCGTCTCATCAAAAATGAAAAGTTTTTTGAAAACTACAAGTCTCATGCGTTTTAGTGGTGAAAAAATAATTTAAAAAATCGTTCGGGAAATGAATTTACTCCCTGGGTACTTTCTTTGTATACTTTTGACTATACGGGCCGAGTGCGGGATTTACAGGAAATTGCGGGTTTTTGTTTGCCGGCGATTAAACTTCTTTTATTCAGCGTCTCATCAAAAATGAAAATATTTTGGAAAACTACAAGTCTCATGCGTTTTAGTGGTGAAACAATAATTTAAAAAATCATTCGGGAAATCAGTTTACTCCCTGGGTACTTTTTTTGTGTACTTTTGACTATACGGGCCGAGTACGGGATTTACGGGAAATCGCGGGTTTTCGTTTGCCGGCGATTAAACTTCTTTTATTCAGCGTCTCATCAAAAATGAAAATATTTTTGAAAACTACAAGTCTCATGCGTTTTAGTGGTGAAAAAATAATTTAAAAAATCATTCGGGAAATGAGTTTACTCCTTGAGTATTTTCTTTGTATACTCTTGACTATACGGGCCGAGTACCGGATTTACGGGAAATCGCGGGTTTTCGTTTGCCGGCGATTAAACTTCTTTTATTCAGCGTCTTATCAAAAATGAAAACATTTTTGAAAACTACAAGTCTCATGCGTTTTAGTGTGAAAAAATAATTTGAAAAATCGTTCTGAAAATGAGTTTACCCACAAGGTACTTTCTTTGTATACGTTCGACTATAGGGGCCAAGACCGGGATTTACAGGAAATCGCGGGTTTTCGTGTGCCGGTGATTAAACTTCTTTTATTCAGCGTCTCATCAAAAATGAAAACATTTTTGAAAACTACAAGTCTCATCCGTTTTAGTGGTGAAAAAATAATTTAAAAAATCATTCGGGAAATCAGTTTACTCCCTGGGTTCTTTTTTTGTATACTTTTGACTATACGGGCCGAGTACGGAATTTAAGGGAAAGCGCGGGTTTTCGTTTGCCGGCGATTAAACTTCTTTTATTCAGCGTCTCATCAAAAATGAAAATATTTTTGAAAACTACAAGTCTCATGCGTTTTGGTGGTGAAAAAATAATTTAAAAAATCGTTCGGGAAATGGATTTACTCCCTGGGTACTTTCTTTGTATACTTTTGACTCTGCGGGCCGAGTCCGGGATTTACGGGAAATCGCGGGTTTTCGTTTGCCGGCGATTAAACTTCTTTAATTTAGCGTTTCATCAAAAATGAAAACATTTTTTAAAACTGCAAGTCTCATGCGTTTTAGTGGTGAAAAAATAATTTAAAAAATCGTTCGGGAAATGAGTTTACTCCCTGGGTACTTTCTTTATACACATTCGACTATACGGGCCGAGTACGGGATTTACGCGAAATCGCAGGTTTTCGTTTGCCGGCGATTAAACTTCTTTTATTTAGCGTCTCATCAAAAGTGAAAACATTTTTGAAAACTACAAGTCTCATGCGTTTTAGTGGTGAAAAAATAATTTAAAAAATCGTTCGGGAAATGAGTTAACTCCCTGGGTACTTTCTTTGTATACTTTTGACTATACGGGCCGAGTACGGGATTTACGGGAAATCGCGGGTTTTCGTTTGCCGGCGATTAAACTTCTTTTATTCAGCGTCTCATCAAAAATGAAAATATTTTGGAAAACTACAAGTCTCATGCGTTTTAGTGGTGAAACAATAATTTAAAAAATCATTCGGGAAATTAGTTTACTCCCTGGGTACTTTCTTTGTATACTTTTGACTATACGGGCCGAGTGCGGGATTTACAGGAAATCGCGGGTTTTCGTTTGCCGGCGATTAAACTTCTTTTATTCAGCGTCTCATCAAAAATGAAAATATTTTGGAAAACTACAAGTCTCATGCGTTTTAGTGGTGAAACAATAATTTAAAAAATCATTCGGGAAATCAGTTTACTCCCTGGGTACTTTTTTTGTGTACTTTTGACTATACGGGCCGAGTACGGGATTTACGGGAAATCGCGGGTTTTCGTTTGCTGGCGATTAAACTTCTTTAATTTAGCGTTTCATCAAAAATGAAAACATTTTTTAAAACTGCAAGTCTCATGCGTTTTAGTGGTGAAAAAATAATTTAAAAAATCGTTCGGAAAATGAGTTTACTCCCTGGGTACTTTCTTTATACACATTCGACTATACGGGCCGAGTACGGGATTTACGCGAAATCGCAGGTTTTCGTTTGCCGGCGATTAAACTTCTTTTATTTAGCGTCTCATCAAAAGTGAAAACATTTTTGAAAACTACAAGTCTCATGCGTTTTAGTGGTGAAAAAATAATTTAAAAAATCGTTCGGGAAATGAGTTAACTCCCTGGGTACTTTCTTTGTATACTTTTCACTATACGGGCCGAGTACGGGATTTACGGGAAATCGCGGGTTTTTGTTGCCGGCGATTAAACTTCTTTTATTCAGCGTCTCATCAAAAATGAAAATATTTTGGAAAACTACAAGTCTCATGCGTTTTAGTGGTGAAACAATAATTTAAAAAATCATTCGGGAAATCAGTTTACTCCCTGGGTACTTTCTTTGTATACTTTTGACTATACGGGCCGAGTGCGGGATTTACAGGAAATCGCGGGTTTTCGTTTGCCGGCGATTAAACTTCTTTTATTCAGCGTCTCATCAAAAATGAAAATATTTTGGAAAACTACAAGTCTCATGCGTTTTAGTGGTGAAACACTAATTTAAAAAATCATTCGGGAAATCATTTTACTCCCTGGGTACTTTTTTTGTGTACTTTTGACTATACGGGCCGAGTACGGGATTTACGGGAAATCGCGGGTTTTCGTTTGCCGGCGATTAAACTTCTTTTATTCAGCGTCTCATCAAAAATGAAAATATTTTTGAAAACTACAAGTCTCATGCGTTTTAGTGGTGAAAAAAAAATTTAAAAAATCGTTCGGGAAATGAATTTACTCCCTGGGTACTTTCTTTGTATACTTTTGACTATACGGGCCGAGTGCGGGATTTACGGGAAATCGCGGGTTTTCCTTTGCCGGCGATTAAACTTCTTTTATTTAGCGTCTTATCAAAAATGAAAACATTTTTGAAAACTACAAGTCTCATGCGTTTTAGTGGTGAAAAAATAATTTAAAAAATCGTTCGGGAAATGAGTTTACTCCTTGAGTAGTTTCTTTGTATACTCTTGACTATACGGGCCGAGTACGGGATTTACGCGAAATCGCAGGTTTTCGTTTGCCGGCGATTAAACTTCTTTTATTTAGCGTCTCATCAAAAGTGAAAACATTTTTGAAAACTACAAGTCTCATGCGTTTTAGTGGTGAAAAAATAATTTAAAAAATCGTTCGGGAAATGAGTTAACTCCCTGGGTACTTTTTTTGTGTACTTTTGACTATACGGGCCGAGTACGGGATTTACGGGAAATCGCGGGTTTTCGTTTGCCGGCGATTAAACTTCTTTTATTCAGCGTCTCATCAAAAATGAAAATATTTTGGAAAGCTACAAGTCTCATGGGTTTTAGTGGTGAAACAATAATTTAAAAAATCATTCGGGAAATCAGTTTACTCCCTGGGTACTTTCTTTGTATACTTTTGACTATACGGGCCGAGTGCGGGATTTACAGGAAATCGCGGGTTTTCGTTTGCCGGCGATTAAACTTCTTTTATTCAGCGTCTCATCAAAAATGAAAATATTTTGGAAAACTACAAGTCTCATGCGTTTTAGTGGTGAAACAATAATTTAAAAAATCATTCGGGAAATCAGTTTACTCCCTGGGTACTTTTTTTGTGTACTTTTGACTATACGGGCCGAGTACGGGATTTACGGGAAATCGCGGGTTTTAGTTTGCCGGCGATTAAACTTCTTTTATTCAGCGTCTCATCAAAAATGAAAATACTTTTGAAAACTACAAGTCTCATGCGTTTTAGTGGTGAAAAAATAATTTAAAAAATCGTTCGGGAAATGAATTTACTCCCTGGGTACTTTCTTTGTATACTTTTGACTATACGGGCCGAGTGCGGGATTTACGGGAAATCGCGGGTTTTCCTTTGCCGGCGATTAAACTTCTTTTATTTAGCGTCTTATCAAAAATGAAAACATTTTTGAAAACTACAAGTCTCATGCGTTTTAGTGGTGAAAAAATAATTTAAAAAATCGTTCGGGAAATGAGTTTACTCCTTGAGTACTTTCTTTTTATACTCTTGACTATACGGGCCGAGTACCGGATTTACGGGAAATCGCGGGTTTTCGTTTGCCGGCGATTAAACTTCTTTTATTCAGCGTCTTATCAAAAATGAAAACATTTTTGAAAACTACAAGTCTCATGCGTTTTAGTGTGAAAAAATAATTTGAAAAATCGTTCTGAAAATGAGTTTACCCACAGGGTACTTTCTTTGTATACATTCGACTATAGGGGCCAAGACCGGGATTTACAGGAAATCGCGGGTTTTCGTGTGCCGGCGATTAAACTTCTTTTATTCAGCGTCTCATCAAAAATGAAAACATTTTTGAAAACTACAAGTCTCATCCGTTTTAGTGGTGAAAAAATAATTTAAAAAATCATTCGGGAAATCAGTTTACTCCCTGGGTACTTTTTTGTATACTTTTGACTATACGGGCCGAGTACGGAATTTAAGGGAAAGCGCGGGTTTTCGTTTGCCGGCGATTAAACTTCTTTTATTCAGCGTCTCATCAAAAATGAAAATATTTTTGAAAACTACAAGTCTCATGCGTTTTAGTGGTGAAAAAATAATTTAAAAAATCGTTCGGGAAATGGATTTACTCCCTGGGTACTTTCTTTGTATACTTTTGACTCTGCGGGCCGAGTCCGGGATTTACGGGAAATCGCGGGTTTTCGTTTGCCGGCGATTAAACTTCTTTAATTTAGCGTTTCATCAAAAATGAAAACAATTTTTAAAACTGCAAGTCTCATGCGTTTTAGTGGTGAAAAAATAATTTAAAAAATCGTTCGGGAAATGAGTTTACTCCCTGGGTACTTTCTTTATACACATTCGACTATACGGGCCGAGTACGGGATTTACGCGAAATCGGAGGTTTTCGTTTGCCGGCGATTAAACTTCTTTTATTTAGCGTCTCATCAAAAGTGAAAACATTTTTGAAAACTACAAGTCTCATGCGTTTTAGTGGTGAAAAAATAATTTAAAAAATCGTTCAGGAAATGAGTTAACTCCCTGGGTACTTTCTTTGTATACTTTTGACTATACGGGCCGAGTACGGGATTTACGGGAAATCGCGGGTTTTCGTTTGCCGGCGATTAAACTTCTTTTATTTAGCGTCTCATCAAAAATAAAAACATTTTTGAAAACTACAAGTCTCATGCGTTTTAGTGGTGAAAAAATAATTTAAAAAATCGTTCGGGAAATGAGTTTACTCCCTGGGTACTTTCTTTATACACATTCGACTATACGGGCCGAGTACGGGATTTACGGGGAAACCGCAGGTTTTCGTTTGCAGGCGATTAAACTTCTTTTATTTAGCGTCTCATCAAAAGTGAAAACATTTTTGAAAACTACAAGTCTCATGCGTTTTAGTGGTGAAAAAATAATTTTAAAAATCGTTTGGGAAATCAGTTTACTCACAGGGTACTTTCTTTGTATACATTCGACTATAGGGGCCAAGCCTGGGATTTACAGGAAATCGCGGGTTTTCGTTTGCCGGCGATTAAACTTCTTTTATTCAGCGTCTCATCAAAAATGAAAATATTTTTGAAAACTACAAGTCTCATGCGTTTTAGTGGTGAAAAAATAATTTAAAAAATCGTTTGGGAAATGAATTTACTCCCTGGGTACTTTCTTTGTATACTTTTGACTATACGGGCCGAGTGCGGGATTTACAGCAAATCGCGGGTTTTCGTTTGCCGGCGATTAAACTTCTTTTATTCAGCGTCTCATCAGAAATGAAAATATTTTGGAAAACTACAAGTCTCATGCGTTTTAGTGGTGAAACAATAATTAAAAAAATCATTCGGGAAATCAGTTTACTCCCTGGGTACTTTTTTGTGTACTTTTGACTATACGGGCCGAGTACGGGATTTACGGGAAATCGCGGGTTTTCGTTTGCCGGCGATTAAACTTCTTTTATTCAGCGTCTCATCAAAAATGAAAATATTTTTGAAAACTACAAGTCTCATGCGTTTTAGTGGTGAAAAAATAATTTAAAAAATCGTTCGGGAAATGAATTTACTCCCTGGGTACTTTCTTTGTATACTTTTGACTATACGGGCCGAGTGCGGATTTACGGGAAATCGCGGGTTTTCCTTTGCCGGCGATTAAACTTCTTTTATTTAGCTTCTTATCAAAAATGAAAACATTTTTGAAAACTACAAGTCTCATCCGTTTTAGTGGTGAAAAAATAATTTAAAAAATCGTTCGGGAAATGAGTTTACTCCTTGAGTACTTTCTTTGTATACTCTTGACTATACGGGCCGAGTACCGGATTTACGGGAAATCGCGGGTTTTCGTTTGCCGGCGATTAAACTTCTTTAATTCAGCGTCTTATTAAAAATGAAAACATTTTTGAAAAGTACAAGTCTCATGCGTTTTAGTGTGAAAAAATAAGTTGAAAAATCGTTCTGAAAATGAGTTTACCCACAAGGTACTTTCTTTGTATACATTCGACTATAGGGGCCAAGACCGGGATTTACAGGAAATCGCGGGTTTTCGTGTGCCGGCGATTAAACTTCTTTTATTCAGCGTCTCATCAAAAATGAAAACATTTTTGAAAACTACAAGTCTCATCCGTTTTAGTGGTGAAAAAATAATTTAAAAAATCATTCGGGAAATCAGTTTACTCCCTGGGTACTTTTTTTGTATACTTTTGACTATACGGGCCGAGAACGGAATTTAAGGGAAAGCGCGGGTTTTCGTTTGCCGGCGATAAAAAAACTTCTTTTATTCAGCGTCTCATCAAAAATGAAAATATTTTTGAAAACTACAAGTCTCATGCGTTTTAGTGGTGAAAAAATAATTTAAAAAATCGTTCGGGGAATGGATTTACTCCCTGGGTACTTTCTTTGTATACTTTTGACTCTGCGGGCCGAGTCCGGGATTTACGGGAAATCGCGGGTTTTCGTTTGCCGGCGATTAAACTTCTTTAATTTAGCGTTTCATCAAAAATGAAAACATTTTTTAAAACTGCAAGTCTCATGCGTTTTAGTGGTGAAAAAATAATTTAAAAAATCGTTCGGGAAATGAGTTTACTTCCTTGGTACTTTCTTTATACACATTCGACTATACGGGCCGAGTACGGGATTTACGCGAAATCGCAGGTTTTCGTTTGCCGGCGATTAAACTTCTTTTATTTAGCGTCTCATCAAAAGTGAAAACATTTTTGAAAACTACAAGTCTCATGCGTTTTAGTGATGAAAAAATAATTTAAAAAATCGTTCGGGAAATGAGTTAACTCCCTGGGTACTTTCTTTGTATACTTTTGACTATACGGGCCGAGTACGGGATTTACGGGAAATCGCGGGTTTTCGTTTGCTGGCGATTAAACTTCTTTTATTTAGCGTCTAATCAAAAATAAAAACATTTTTGAAAACTACAAGTCTCATGCGTTTTAGTGGTGAAAAAATAATTTAAAAAATCGTTCGGGAAATGAGTTTACTTCCTGGGTACTTTCTTTGTATACATTCGACTATACGGGCCGAGTACGGGATTTACGGGAAATCGCGGGTTTTCGTTTGCTGTCGAATAAACTTCTTTTATTAAGCGTCTCATCAAAAATGAAAATATTTTTTAAAACTACAAGTCTCATGCGTTTTAGTGGTGAAAAAGTAATTTAAGAAATCGTTCGGGCAATGAATTTACTCCCTCGGTACTTTCTTTGTATACTTTTGACTATACGGGCCGAGTCCGGGATTTACGGGAAATCGCGGGTTTTCGTTTGCCGGCGATTAAACTTCTTTTATTTAGCGTCTCATCAAAAATGAAAACATCTTTGAAAACTACAAGTCTCATGCGTTTTAGTGGTGAAAAAATAATTTAAAAAATCGTTCCGGAAATGAGTTTACTCCCTGGGTACTTTCTTTGTATACTTTTGACTATACGGGCCGAGTACGGGATTTACGGGAAATCGCGGGTTTTCGTTTGCCGGCGATTAAACTTCTTTTATTTAGCGTCTCATCAAAAATGAAAACATTTTTGAAAACTACAAGTCTCATGCGTTTTATTGGTGAAAAAATAATTTAAAAAATCGTTCGGGAAATGAGTTTACTCCTTGAGTACTTTCTTTGTATACTTTTGACTATACGGGCCGAGTACCAGATTTACGGGAAATCGCGGGTTTTCGTTTGCCGGCGATTAAACTTCTTTTATTCAGCGTCTCATCAAAAATGAAAATATTTTTTAAAACTACAAGTCTCATGCGTTTTAGTGGTGAAAAAATAATTTAAAAAATCGTTCGGGCAATGAATTTACTCCCTCGGTACTTTCTTTGTATACTTTTGACTATACGGGCCCAGTCCGGGATTTACGGGAAATCGCGGGTTTTCGTTTGCCGGCGATTAAACTTCTTTTATTTAGCGTCTCATCAAAAATGAAAACATCTTTGAAAACTACAAGTCTCATGCGTTTTAGTGGTGAAAAAATAATTTTAAAAAATCGTTCCGGAATTGAGTTTACTCCCTGGGTACTTTCTTTGTATACTTTTGACTATACGGGCCGAGTACGGGATTTACGGGAAATCGCGGGTTTTCGTTTGCCGGCGATTAAACTTCTTTTATTTAGCGTCTCATCAAAAATGAAAACATTTTTGAAAACTACAAGTCTCATGCGTTTTATTGGTGAAAAAATAATTTAAAAAATCGTTCGGGAAATGAGTTTACTCCTTGAGTACTTTCTTTGTATACTTTTGACTATACGGGCCGAGTACCGGATTTACGGGAAATCGCGGGTTTTCGTTTGCCGGCCATTAAACTTCTTTTATTCAGCGTCTTATCAAAAATGAAAACATTTTTGAAAGCTACAAGTCTCATGCGTGTTAGTGGTGAAAAAATAATTTAAAAAATCGTTCTGAAAATGAGTTTACTCACAGGGTGCTTTCTTTGTATACATTCGACTATAGGGGCCAAGCCCGGGATTTACAGGAAATCGCGGGTTTTCGTTTGCCGGCGATTAAACTTCTTTTATTCAGCGTCTCATCAAAAATGAAAACATTTTGGAAAACTACAAGTCTCATGTGTTTTAGTGGTGAAAAAATAATTTAAAAAATCATTCAGGAAATCAGTTTACTCCCTGGGTACTTTTTTTGTGTACTTTTGACTATACGGGCCGAGTAAGGGATTTACGGGAAATCGCGGGTTTTCGTTTGCCGGCGATTAAACTTCTTTTATTCAGCGTCTCATCAAAAATGAAAACATTTTTGAAAACTACAAGTCTCATGCGTTTTAGTGGTGAAAAATAATTTAAAAAATCGTTCGGGAAATGAGTTTACTCCCTGGGTACTTTCTTTGTATACTTTTGACTATATGGGCCGAGTACAGGATTTACGGGAAATCGCGGGTTTTCGTTTGCCGGCGATTAAACTTCTTTTATTCAGCGTCTCATCAAAAATGAAAATATTTTTGAAAACTACAAGTCTCATGCGTTTTAGTGGTGAAAAAATAATTTAAAAAATCGTTCGGGAAATGAATTTACTCCCTGGGTACTTTCTTTGCATACTTTTGACTATACGGGCCGAGTGCGGGATTTACGGGAAATCGCGGGTTTTCCTTTGCCGGCGATTAAACTTCTTTTATTTAGCGTCTTATCAAAAATGAAAACATTTTGGAAAACTACAAGTCTCATGCGTTTTAGTGGTGAGAAAATAATTTGAAAAATCGTTCTGAAAATGAGTTTACCCACAAGGTACTTTCTTTGTATACATTCGACTATAGGGGCCAAGCCCGGGATTTACAGGAAATCGCGGGTTTCGTTTGCCGGCGATTAAACTTCTTTTATTCAGCGTCTCATCAAAAATGAAAATATTTTTGAAAACTACAAGTCTCATCCGTTTTAGTGGTGAAAAAATAATTTAAAAAATCATTCGGGAAATCAGTTTACTCCCTGGGTACTTTTTTTGTATACTTTTGACTATACGGGCCGAGTACGGGATTTACGGGAAAGCGCGGGTTTTCGTTTGCCGGCGATTAAACTTCTTTTATTCAGCATCTCATCAAAAATGAAAATTTTTTTAAAAACTACAAGTCTCATGCGTTTTAGTGGTGAAAAAATAATTTAAAAAATCGTTCGGGAAATAAATTTACTCCCTGGGTACTTTCTTTGTATACTTTTGACTCTGCGGGCCGAGTCCGGGATTTACTGGAAATCGCGGGGTTTCGTTTGCCGGCGATTAAACTTCTTTTATTTAGCGTCTCATCAAAAATAAAAACATTTTTGAAAACTACAAGTCTCATGCGTTTTAGTGGTGAAAAAATAATTTAAAAAATCGTTCGGGAAATGAGTTTACCCCCTGGGTACTTTCTTTGTATACTTTTGACTATACAGGCCGAGTACGGGATTTACGGGAAATCGCGTATTTTCGTTTGCCGGCGATTAAACTTCTTTTATTTAGCGTTTCATCAAAAATGAAAACATTTTTGAAAACTACAAGTGTCTTGCGTTTTAGTGGTGAAAAAATAATTTAAAAAATCGTTCGGGAAATGAATTTACTCCCTGGGTACTTTCTTTGTATAATTTTGACTATACGGGCCGAGTACGGGATTTACGGGAAATCGCGGGTTTTCGTTTGCCGGCGATTAAACTTCTTTTATTCAGCGTCTCATCAAAAATGAAAATATTTTTGAAAACTACAAGTCTTATCCGTTTTAGTGGCGAAAAAATAATTTAAAAAATCATTCGGGAAATCAGTTTACTCCCTGGGTACTTTTTTTGTATACTTTTGACTATACGGGCCGTGTACGGGATTTACGGGAAAGCGCGGGTTTTCGTTTGCCGGCGATTAAACTTCTTTTATTCAGCGTCTCATCAAAAATGAAAATATTTTCAAAAACTACAAGTCTCATGCGTTTTAGTGGTGATAAAATAATTTAAAAAATCGTTCGGGAAATGAATTTACTCCCTGGGTACTTTCTTTGTATACTTTTGACTCTGCGGGCCGAGTCCGGGATTTACGGGAAATCGCGGGGTTTCGTTTGCCGGCGATTAAACTTCTTTAATTTAGCGTTTCATCAAAAATGAAAACATTTTTTAAAACTACAAGTTTCATGCGTTTTAGTGGTGAAAAAATAATTTAAAAAATCGTTCGGGAAATGAGTTTACTCCCTGGGTACTTTCTTTATACACATTCGACTATACGGGCAGAGTACGGGATTTACGGGAAATCGCAGGTTTTCGTTTGCCGGCGATTAAACTTCTTTTATTTAGCGTCTCATCAAAAGTGAAAACATTTTTGAAAACTACAAGTCTCATCCGTTTTAGTGGCGAAAAAATAATTTAAAAAATCATTCGGGAAATCAGTTTACTCCCTGGGTACTTTTTTTGTATACTTTTGACTATACGGGCCGTGTACGGGATTTACGGGAAAGCGCGGGTTTTCGTTTGCCGGCGATTAAACTTCTTTTATTCAGCGTCTCATCAAAAATGAAAATATTTTCAAAAACTACAAGTCTCATGCGTTTTAGTGGTGATAAAATAATTTAAAAAATCGTTCGGGAAATGAATTTACTCCCTGGGTACTTTCTTTGTATACTTTTGACTCTGCGGGCCGAGTCCGGGATTTACGGGAAATCGCGGGGTTTCGTTTGCCGGCGATTAAACTTCTTTAATTTAGCGTTTCATCAAAAATGAAAACATTTTTTAAAACTACAAGTTTCATGCGTTTTAGTGGTGAAAAAATAATTTAAAAAATCGTTCGGGAAATGAGTTTACTCCCTGGGTACTTTCTTTATACACATTCGACTATACGGGCCGAGTACGGGATTTACGGGAAATCGCAGGTTTTCGTTTGCCGGCGATTAAACTTCTTTTATTTAGCGTCTCATCAAAAGTGAAAACATTTTTGAAAACTACAAGTCTCATGCGTTTTAGTGGTAAAAAAATAATTTAAAAAATCGTTCGGGAAATGAGTTTACTCCCTGGGTACTTTCTTTGTATACTTTTGACTATACGGGCCGAGTACGGGATTTACGGGAAATCGCGCGTTTTCGTTTGCCGGCGATTAAACTTCTTTTTTTTATCGTCTCATCAAAAATAAAAACATTTTTGAAAACTACAAGTCTCATGCGTTTTAGTGGTGAAAAAATAATTTAAAAAATCGTTCGGGAAATGAGTTTACTCCCTGGGTACTTTCTTTGTATACTTTTGACTATATGGGCCGAGTACAGGATTTACGGGAAATCGCGGGTTTTCGTTTGCCGGCGATTAAACTTCTTTTATTCAGCGTCTCATCAAAAATGAAAATATTTTTGAAAACTACAAGTCTCATGCGTTTTAGTGGTGAAAAAATAATTTAAAAAATCGTTCGGGAAATGAATTTACTCCCTGGGTACTTTCTTTGCATACTTTTGACTATACGGGCCGAGTGCGGGATTTACGGGAAATCGCGGGTTTTCCTTTGCCGGCGATTAAACTTCTTTTATTTAGCGTCTTATCAAAAATGAAAACATTTTGGAAAACTACAAGTCTCATGCGTTTTAGTGGTGAGAAAATAATTTGAAAAATCGTTCTGAAAATGAGTTTACCCACAAGGTACTTTCTTTGTATACATTCGACTATAGGGGCCAAGCCCGGGATTTACAGGAAATCGCGGGTTTCGTTTGCCGGCGATTAAACTTCTTTTATTCAGCGTCTCATCAAAAATGAAAATATTTTTGAAAACTACAAGTCTCATCCGTTTTAGTGGTGAAAAAATAATTTAAAAAATCATTCGGGAAATCAGTTTACTCCCTGGGTACTTTTTTTGTATACTTTTGACTATACGGGCCGAGTACGGGATTTACGGGAAAGCGCGGGTTTTCGTTTGCCGGCGATTAAACTTCTTTTATTCAGCATCTCATCAAAAATGAAAATTTTTTTAAAAACTACAAGTCTCATGCGTTTTAGTGGTGAAAAAATAATTTAAAAAATCGTTCGGGAAATAAATTTACTCCCTGGGTACTTTCTTTGTATACTTTTGACTCTGCGGGCCGAGTCCGGGATTTACTGGAAATCGCGGGGTTTCGTTTGCCGGCGATTAAACTTCTTTTATTTAGCGTCTCATCAAAAATAAAAACATTTTTGAAAACTACAAGTCTCATGCGTTTTAGTGGTGAAAAAATAATTTAAAAAATCGTTCGGGAAATGAGTTTACCCCCTGGGTACTTTCTTTGTATACTTTTGACTATACAGGCCGAGTACGGGATTTACGGGAAATCGCGTATTTTCGTTTGCCGGCGATTAAACTTCTTTTATTTAGCGTTTCATCAAAAATGAAAACATTTTTGAAAACTACAAGTGTCTTGCGTTTTAGTGGTGAAAAAATAATTTAAAAAATCGTTCGGGAAATGAATTTACTCCCTGGGTACTTTCTTTGTATAATTTTGACTATACGGGCCGAGTACGGGATTTACGGGAAATCGCGGGTTTTCGTTTGCCGGCGATTAAACTTCTTTTATTCAGCGTCTCATCAAAAATGAAAATATTTTTGAAAACTACAAGTCTCATCCGTTTTAGTGGCGAAAAAATAATTTAAAAAATCATTCGGGAAATCAGTTTACTCCCTGGGTACTTTTTTTGTATACTTTTGACTATACGGGCCGTGTACGGGATTTACGGGAAAGCGCGGGTTTTCGTTTGCCGGCGATTAAACTTCTTTTATTCAGCGTCTCATCAAAAATGAAAATATTTTCAAAAACTACAAGTCTCATGCGTTTTAGTGGTGATAAAATAATTTAAAAAATCGTTCGGGAAATGAATTTACTCCCTGGGTACTTTCTTTGTATACTTTTGACTCTGCGGGCCGAGTCCGGGATTTACGGGAAATCGCGGGGTTTCGTTTGCCGGCGATTAAACTTCTTTAATTTAGCGTTTCATCAAAAATGAAAACATTTTTTAAAACTACAAGTTTCATGCGTTTTAGTGGTGAAAAAATAATTTAAAAAATCGTTCGGGAAATGAGTTTACTCCCTGGGTACTTTCTTTATACACATTCGACTATACGGGCAGAGTACGGGATTTACGGGAAATCGCAGGTTTTCGTTTGCCGGCGATTAAACTTCTTTTATTTAGCGTCTCATCAAAAGTGAAAACATTTTTGAAAACTACAAGTCTCATCCGTTTTAGTGGCGAAAAAATAATTTAAAAAATCATTCGGGAAATCAGTTTACTCCCTGGGTACTTTTTTTGTATACTTTTGACTATACGGGCCGTGTACGGGATTTACGGGAAAGCGCGGGTTTTCGTTTGCCGGCGATTAAACTTCTTTTATTCAGCGTCTCATCAAAAATGAAAATATTTTCAAAAACTACAAGTCTCATGCGTTTTAGTGGTGATAAAATAATTTAAAAAATCGTTCGGGAAATGAATTTACTCCCTGGGTACTTTCTTTGTATACTTTTGACTCTGCGGGCCGAGTCCGGGATTTACGGGAAATCGCGGGGTTTCGTTTGCCGGCGATTAAACTTCTTTAATTTAGCGTTTCATCAAAAATGAAAACATTTTTTAAAACTACAAGTTTCATGCGTTTTAGTGGTGAAAAAATAATTTAAAAAATCGTTCGGGAAATGAGTTTACTCCCTGGGTACTTTCTTTATACACATTCGACTATACGGGCCGAGTACGGGATTTACGGGAAATCGCAGGTTTTCGTTTGCCGGCGATTAAACTTCTTTTATTTAGCGTCTCATCAAAAGTGAAAACATTTTTGAAAACTACAAGTCTCATGCGTTTTAGTGGTAAAAAAATAATTTAAAAAATCGTTCGGGAAATGAGTTTACTCCCTGGGTACTTTCTTTGTATACTTTTGACTATACGGGCCGAGTACGGGATTTACGGGAAATCGCGCGTTTTCGTTTGCCGGCGATTAAACTTCTTTTTTTTATCGTCTCATCAAAAATAAAAACATTTTTGAAAACTACAAGTCTCATTCGTTTTAGTGGTGAAAAAATAATTTAAAAAATCGTTCGGGAAATGAGTTTACTCCCTGGGTACTTTCTTTGTATACTTTTGACTATATGGGCCGAGTACGGGATTTACGGGAAATCGCGGGTTTTCGTTTGCCGGCGATTAAACTTCTTTTATTCAGCGTCTCATCAAAAATGAAAATATTTTTGAAAACTACAAGTCTCATGCGTTTTAGTGAAGAAAAAATAATTTAAAAAATCGTTCGGGACATGAATTTACTCCCTGGGTACTTTCTTTGCATACTTTTGACTATACGGGCCGAGTGCGGGATTTACGGGAAATAGCAGGTTTTCCTTTGCCGGCGATTAAACTTCTTTTATTTAGCGTCTTATCAAAAATGAAAACATTTTTGAAAACTACAGGTCTCATGCGTTTTAGTGGTGAAAAAATGATTTGAAAAATCGTTCTGAAAATGAGTTTACTCCCTGGGTACTTTCTTTATATACTTTTGACTATACCGGCCGAGTACCGGATTTACGGGAAATCGTGAGTTTTCGTTTGCCGGCGATTAAACTTCTTTTATTCAGCGTCTTATCAAAAATGAAAACATTTTTGAAAACTACAAGTCTCATGCGTTTTAGTGGTGAAAAAATGATTTAAAAAATCGTTCGGGAAATGAGTTTACTCCCTGGGTACTTTCTTTGTATACTTTTGACCATACGGGCCGAGTCCGGGATTTACGGGAAATCGCGGGTTTTCGTTTGCCGGCGATTAAACTTCTTTTATTTAACGTTTCATCAAAAATGAAAACATTTTTGAAAACTACAAGTGTCATGCGTTTTAGTGGTGAAAAAATAATTTAAAAAATCGTTCGGGAAATGAGTTTACTCCCTGGGTACTTTCTTTATACACATTCGACTATACGGGCCGAGTACGGGATTTACGGGAAATCGCAGGTTTTCGTTTGCCGGCGATTAAACTTCTTTTATTTAGCGTCTCATCAAAAGTGAAAACATTTTTGAAAACTACAAGTCTCATGCGTTTTAGTGGTAAAAAAATAATTTAAAAAATCGTTCGGGAAATGAGTTTACTCCCTGGGTACTTTCTTTGTATACTTTTGACTATACGGGCCGAGTACGGGATTTACGGGAAATCGCGCGTTTTCGTTTGCCGGCGATTAAACTTCTTTTATTTATCGTCTCATCAAAAATAAAAACATTTTTGAAAACTACAAGTCTCATGCGTTTTAGTGGTGAAAAAATAATTTAAAAAATCGTTCGGGAAATGAGTTTACTCCCTGGGTACTTTCTTTACATACTTTTGACAATACCGGCCGAGTACCGGATTTACGGGAAATCGCGAGTTTTCGTTTGCCGGCGATTAAACTTCTTTTATTCAGCGTCTTATCAAAAATGAAAACATTTTTGAAAACTACAAGTCTGATGCGTTTTAGTGGTGAAAAAGTAATTTAAAAAATCGTTCGGGAAATGAGTTTACTCCCTGGGTACTTTCTTTGTATAATTTTGACTATACGGGCCGAGTCCGGGATTTAGGGGAAATCGCGGGTTTTCGTTTGCCGGCGAATAAACTTCATTTATTTAGCGTCTCATCAAAAATGAAAACATTTTTAAAAACTACAAGTCTCGTGCGTTTTAGTGGTGAAAAATAATTTAAAAAATCGTTCGGGAAATGAGTTTACTCCCTGGGTACTTTCTTTGTATACTTTTGACTATATGGGCCGAGTACGGGATTTACGGGAAATCGCGGGTTTTCGTTTGCCGGCGATTAAACTTCTTTTATTCAGCGTCTCATCAAAAATGAAAATATTTTTGAAAACTACAAGTCTCATGCGTTTTAGTGAAGAAAAAATAATTTAAAAAATCGTTCGGGACATGAATTTACTCCCTGGGTACTTTCTTTGCATACTTTTGACTATACGGGCCGAGTGCGGGATTTACGGGAAATCGCAGGTTTTCCTTTGCCGGCGATTAAACTTCTTTTATTTAGCGTCTTATCAAAAATGAAAACATTTTTGAAAACGACAAGTCTCATGCGTTTTAGTGGTGAAAAAATGATTTAAAAAATCGTTCGGGAAATGAGTTTACTCCCTGCGTACTTTCTTTATACACATTCGACTATACGGGCCGAGTACGGGATTAACGGGAAATCGCAGGTTTTCGTTTGCCGGCGATTAAACTTCCTTTATTTAGCGTTTCATCAAAAGTGAAAACATTTTTGAAAACTACAAGTCTCATGCGTTTTAGTGGTAAAAAAATAATTTAAAAAATCGTTCGGGAAATGAGTTTACTCCCTGGGTACTTTCTTTGTATACTTTTGACTATACGGGCCGAGTACGGGATTTACGGGAAATCGCGCGTTTTCGTTTGCCGGCGATTAAACTTCTTTTATTTAGCGTCTCATCAAAAATAAAAACATTTTTGAAAACTACAAGTCTCATGCGTTTTAGTGGTGAAAAAATAATTTAAAAAATCGTTCGGGAAATGAGTTTACTCCCTGGGTACTTTCTTTATATACTTTTGACTATACCGGCCGAGTACCGGATTTACGGGAAATCGCAGGTTTATGTTGGCCGGCGATTAAACTTCTTTTATTTAGCGTTTCATCAAAAATGAAAACATTTTTAAAAACTACAAGTGTCTTGCGTTTTAGTGGTGAAAAAATAATTTGAAAAATCGTTCTGAAAATGAGTTTACCCACAAGGTACTTTCTTTGTATACATTCGACTATAGGGGCCAAGCCCGGGATTTACAGGAAATCGCGGGTTTCGTTTGCCGGCGATTAAACTTCCTTTATTCAGCGTCTCATCAAAAATGAAAATATTTTTGAAAACTACAAGTCTCATGCGTTTTAGTGGTGAAAAAATAATTTAAAAAATCATTCGGGAAATCAGTTTACTCCCTGGGTACTTTTTTGTGTACTTTTGACTATACGGGCCGAGTACGGGATTTACGGGAAATCGCGGGTTTTCGTTTGCCGGCGATTAAACTTCTTTTATTCAGCGTCTCATCAAAAATAAAAATATTTTTGAAAACTACAAGTCTCATGCGTTTTAGTGGTGAAAAAATAATTTAAAAAATCGTTCGGGGAATGAATTTACTCCCTGGGTACTTTCTTTGAATACTTTTGACTATACGGGCCGAGTGCGGGATTTACGGGAAATCGCGGGTTTTCGTTTGCCGGCGATTAAACTTCTTTTATTTAGCGTCTTATCAAAAATGAAAACATTTTTGAAAACAACAAGTCTCATGCGTTTTAGTGGTGAAAAAATAATTTAAAAAATCGTTCGGGAAATGAGTTTACTCCTTGAGTACTTTCTTTGTATACTCTTGACTATACGGGCCCAGTACCGGATTTACGGGAAACCGCGGGTTTTCGTTTGCCGGCGATTAAACTTCTTTTATTCAGCGTCTTATCAAAAATGAAAATATTTTTGAAAACTACAAGTCTCATGCGTTTTAGTGGTGAAAAAATAATTTGAAAAATCGTTCTGAAAATGAGTTTACCCACAAGGTACTTTCTTTGTATACATTCGACTATAGGGGCCAAGACCGGGATTTACAGGAAAGCGCGGGTTTTCGTGTGCCGGCGATTAAACTTCTTTTATTCAGCGTCTCATCAAAAATGAAAACATTTTTGAAAACTACAAGTCTCATGCGTTTTAGTGGTGAAAAAATAATTTGAAAAAACGTTCTGAAAATGAGTTTACCCACAAGGTACTTTCTTTGTATACATTCGACTATAGGGGCCAAGACCGGGATTTACAGGAAAGCGCGGGTTTTCGTGTGCCGGCGATTAAACTTCTTTTATTCAGCGTCTCATCAAAAATGAAAACATTTTTGAAAACTACAAGTCTCATCCGTTTTAGTGGTGAAAAAATAATTTAAAAAATCATTCGGGTAATCAGTTTACTCCCTGGGTACTTTTTTTGTATACTTTTGACTATACGGGCCGAGTACGGGATTTACGGGAAATCGCGGGTTTTCCTTTGCCGGCGATTAAACTTCTTTTATTTAGCGTCTTATCGAAAATGAAAACATTTTTGAAAACTACAAGTCTCATGCGTTTTAGTGGTGAAAAAATAATTTAAAAAATCGTTCGGAAATGAATTTACTCCCTCGGTACTTTCTTTGTATACTTTTGACTCTGCAGGCCGAGTCCGGGATTTACGAGAAATCGCGGGGTTTCGTTTGCCGGCAATTAAACTTCTTTAATTTAGCGTTTCATCAAAAATGAAAACATTTTTTAAAACTACAAGTTTCATGCGTTTTACTGGTGAAAAAATAATTTAAAAAATCGTTCGGGAAATGAGTTTACTCCCTGCGTACTTTCTTTATACACATTCGACTATACGGGCCGAGTACGGGATTAACGGGAAATCGCAGGTTTTCGTTTGCCGGCGATTAAACTTCCTTTATTTAGCGTTTCATCAAAAGTGAAAACATTTTTGAAAACTACAAGTCTCATGCGTTTTAGTGGTAAAAAAATAATTTAAAAAATCGTTCGGGAAATGAGTTTACTCCCTGGGTACTTTCTTTGTATACTTTTGACTATACGGGCCGAGTACGGGATTTACGGGAAATCGCGCGTTTTCGTTTGCCGGCGATTAAACTTCTTTTATTTAGCGTCTCATCAAAAATAAAAACATTTTTGAAAACTACAAGTCTCATGCGTTTTAGTGGTGAAAAAATAATTTAAAAAATCGTTCGGGAAATGAGTTTACTCCCTGGGTACTTTCTTTATATACTTTTGACTATACCGGCCGAGTACCGGATTTACGGGAAATCGCAGGTTTATGTTGGCCGGCGATTAAACTTCTTTTATTTAGCGTTTCATCAAAAATGAAAACATTTTTAAAAACTACAAGTGTCTTGCGTTTTAGTGGTGAAAAAATAATTTGAAAAATCGTTCTGAAAATGAGTTTACCCACAAGGTACTTTCTTTGTATACATTCGACTATAGGGGCCAAGCCCGGGATTTACAGGAAATCGCGGGTTTCGTTTGCCGGCGATTAAACTTCCTTTATTCAGCGTCTCATCAAAAATGAAAATATTTTTGAAAACTACAAGTCTCATGCGTTTTAGTGGTGAAAAAATAATTTAAAAAATCATTCGGGAAATCAGTTTACTCCCTGGGTACTTTTTTTGTGTACTTTTGACTATACGGGCCGAGTACGGGATTTACGGGAAATCGCGGGTTTTCGTTTGCCGGCGATTAAACTTCTTTTATTCAGCGTCTCATCAAAAATGAAAATATTTTGGAAAACTACAAACCTCATGCGTTTTAGTGGTGAAAAAATAATTTAAAAAATCATTCGGGAAATCAGTTTACTCCCTGGGTACTTTTTTGTGTACTTTTGACTATACGGGCCGAGTACGGGATTTACGGGAAATCGCGGGTTTTCGTTTGCCGGCGATTAAACTTCTTTTATTCAGCGTCTCATCAAAAATAAAAATATTTTTGAAAACTACAAGTCTCATGCGTTTTAGTGGTGAAAAAATAATTTAAAAAATCGTTCGGGGAATGAATTTACTCCCTGGGTACTTTCTTTGAATACTTTTGACTATACGGGCCGAGTGCGGGATTTACGGGAAATCGCGGGTTTTCGTTTGCCGGCGATTAAACTTCTTTTATTTAGCGTCTTATCAAAAATGAAAACATTTTTGAAAACAACAAGTCTCATGCGTTTTAGTGGTGAAAAAATAATTTAAAAAATCGTTCGGGAAATGAGTTTACTCCTTGAGTACTTTCTTTGTATACTCTTGACTATACGGGCCCAGTACCGGATTTACGGGAAATCGCGGGTTTTCGTTTGCCGGCGATTAAACTTCTTTTATTCAGCGTCTTATCAAAAATGAAAACATTTTTGAAAACTACAAGTCTCATGCGTTTTAGTGGTGAAAAAATAATTTGAAAAATCGTTCTGAAAATGAGTTTACCCACAAGGTACTTTCTTTGTATACATTCGACTATAGGGGCCAAGACCGGGATTTACAGGAAAGCGCGGGTTTTCGTGTGCCGGCGATTAAACTTCTTTTATTCAGCGTCTCATCAAAAATGAAAATATTTTTGAAAACTACAAGTCTCATGCGTTTTAGTGGTGAAAAAATAATTTGAAAAATCGTTCTGAAAATGAGTTTACCCACAAGGTACTTTCTTTGTATACATTCGACTATAGGGGCCAAGACCGGGATTTACAGGAAAGCGCGGGTTTTCGTGTGCCGGCGATTAAACTTCTTTTATTCAGCGTCTCATCAAAAATGAAAACATTTTTGAAAACTACAAGTCTCATGCGTTTTAGTGGTGAAAAAATAATTTGAAAAATCGTTCTGAAAATGAGTTTACCCACAAGGTACTTTCTTTGTATACATTCGACTATAGGGGCCAAGACCGGGATTTACAGGAAAGCGCGGGTTTTCGTGTGCCGGCGATTAAACTTCTTTTATTCAGCGTCTCATCAAAAATGAAAACATTTTTGAAAACTACAAGTCTCATCCGTTTTAGTGGTGAAAAAATAATTTAAAAAATCATTCGGGTAATCAGTTTACTCCCTGGGTACTTTTTTTGTATACTTTTGACTATACGGGCCGAGCACGGAATTTACGGGAAAGCGCGGGTTTTCGTTTGCCGGCGATTAAACTTCTTTTATTCTGCGTCTCATCAAAAATGAAAATATTTTTGAAAACTACAAGTCTCATGCGTTTTAGTGGTGGAAAAATAATTTAAAAAATCGTTCGGGAAATGGATTTACTCCCTGGGTACTTTCTTTGTATACTTTTGACTCTGCGGGCCGAGTCCGGGATTTACGTGAAATCGCGAGTTTTCGTTTGCCGGCGATTAAACTTCTTTAATTTATCGTTTCATCAAAAATGAAAACATTTTTTAAAACTGCAAGTCTCATGCGTTTTAGTGGTGAAAATATAATTTAAAAAATCGTTCGGGAAATGAGTTTACTCCCTGGGTACTTTCTTTATACACATTCGACTATACGGGCCGAGTACGAGATTTACGGGAAATCGCAGGTTTTCGTTTGCCGGCGATTAAACTTCTTTTATTTAGCGTCTCATCAAAAGTGAAAACATTTTTGAAAACTACAAGTCTCATGCGTTTTAGTGGTGAAAAAATAATTTAAAAAATCGTTCGGGAAATGAGTTAACTCCCTGGGTACTTTCTTTGTATACTTTTGACTATACGGGCCGAGTACGGGATTTACGGGAAATCGCGGGTTTTCGTTTGCCGGCGATTAAACTTCTTTTATTTAGTGTCTCATCAAAAATAAAAACATTTTTGAAAACTACAAGTCTTATGCGTTTTAGTGGTGAAAAAATAATTTAAAAAATCGTTCGGGAAATGAATTTACTCCCTGGGTACTTTCTTTGTATACTTTTGACTCTGCGGGCCGAGTCCGGGATTTACGGGAAATCGCGGGTTTTCGTTTGCCGGCGATTAAACTTCTTTTATTCAGCGTCTCATCAAAAATGAAAATATTTTTGAAAACTACAAGTTTCATGCGTTTTACTGGTGAAAAAATAATTTAAAAAATCGTTCGGGAAATGAGTTTACTCCCTGCGTACTTTCTTTATACACATTCGACTATACGGGCCGAGTACGGGATTAACGGGAAATCGCAGGTTTTCGTTTGCCGGCGATTAAACTTCCTTTATTTAGCGTTTCATCAAAAGTGAAAACATTTTTGAAAACTACAAGTCTCATGCGTTTTAGTGGTAAAAAAATAATTTAAAAAATTGTTCGGGAAATGAGTTTACTCCCTGGGTACTTTCTTTGTATACTTTTGACTATACGGGCCGAGTACGGGATTTACGGGAAATCGCGCGTTTTCGTTTGCCGGCGATTAAACTTCTTTTATTTAGCGTCTCATCAAAAATAAAAACATTTTTAAAAACTACAAGTCTCATGCGTTTTAGTGGTGAAAAAATAATTTAAAAAATCGTTCGGGAAATGAGTTTACTCCCTGGGTACTTTCTTTATATACTTTTGACTATACCGGCCGAGTACCGGATTTACGGGAAATCGCAGGTTTTCGTTTGCCGGCGATTAAACTTCTTTTATTTAGCGTTTCATCAAAAATGAAAACATTTTTGAAAACTACAAGTGTCTTGCGTTTTAGTGGTGAAAAAATAATTTAAAAAATCGTTCGGGAAATGAGTTTACTCCCTGGGTACTTTCTTTGTATAATTTTGACTATACGGGCCGAGTGCGGGATTTACGGGAAATCGCGGGTTTTCCTTTGCCGGCGATTAAACTTCTTTTATTTAGCGTCTTATCAAAAATGAAAACATTTTTGAAAACTGCAAGTCTCATGCGTTTTAGTGGTAAAAAAATAATTTGAAAAATCGTTCTGAAAATGAGTTTACCCACAAGGTACTTTCTTTGTATACATTCGACTATAGGGGCCAAGCCCGGGATTTACAGGAAATCGCGGGTTTCGTTTGCCGGCGATTAAACTTCCTTTATTCAGCGTCTCATCAAAAATGAAAATATTTTTGAAAACTACAAGTCTCATGCGTTTTAGTGGTGAAAAAATAATTTAAAAAATCGTTCGGGAAATCAGTTTACTTCCTGGGTACTTTTTTTGTGTACTTTTAACTATACGGGCCGAGTACGGGATTTACGGGAAATCGCGGGTTTTCGTTTGCCGGCGATTAAACTTCTTTTATTCAGCGTCTCATCAAAAATGAAAATATTTTGGAAAACTACAAACCTCATGCGTTTTAGTGGTGAAAAAATAATTTAAAAAATCATTCGGGAAATCAGTTTACTCCCTGGGTACTTTTTTGTGTACTTTTGACTATACGGGCCGAGTACGGGATTTACGGGAAATCGCGGGTTTTCGTTTGCCGGCGATTAAACTTCTTTTATTCAGCGTCTCATCAAAGATAAAAATATTTTTGAAAACTACAAGTCTCATGCGTTTTAGTGGTGAAAAAATAATTTAAAAAATCGTTCGGGGAATGAATTTACTCCCTGGGTACTTTCTTTGAATACTTTTGACTATACGGGCCGAGTGCGGGATTTACGGGAAATCGCGGGTTTTCGTTTGCCGGCGATTAAACTTCTTTTATTTAGCGTCTTATCAAAAATGAAAACATTTTTGAAAACAAAAAGTCTCATGCGTTTTAGTGGTGAAAAAATAATTTAAAAAATCGTTCGGGAAATGAGTTTACTCCTTGAGTACTTTCTTTGTATACTCTTGACTATACGGGCCCAGTACCATGTTTACGGGAAATCGCGGGTTTTCGTTTGCCGGCGATTAAACTTCTTTTATTCAGCGTCTTATCAAAAATGAAAACATTTTTGAAAACTACAAGTCTCATGCGTTTTAGTGGTGAAAAAATAATTTGAAAAATCGTTCTGAAAATGAGTTTACCCACAAGGTACTTTCTTTGTATATATTCGACTATAGGGGCCAAGACCGGGATTTACAGGAAAGCGCGGGTTTTCGTGTGCCGGCGATTAAACTTCTTTTATTCAGCGTCTCATCAAAAATGAAAACATTTTTGAAAACTACAAGTCTCATCCGTTTTAGTGGTGAAAAAATAATTTAAAAAATCATTCGGGTAATCAGTTTACTCCCTGGGTACTTTTTTTGTATACTTTTGACTATACGGGCCGAGCACGGAATTTACGGGAAAGCGCGGGTTTTCGTTTGCCGGCGATTAAACTTCTTTTATTCAGCGTCTCATCAAAAATGAAAATATTTTTGAAAACTACAAGTTTCATGCGTTTTACTGGTGAAAAAATAATTTAAAAAATCGTTCGGGAAATGAGTTTACTCCCTGCGTACTTTCTTTATACACATTCGACTATACGGGCCGAGTACGGGATTAACGGGAAATCGCAGGTTTTCGTTTGCCGGCGATTAAACTTCCTTTATTTAGCGTTTCATCAAAAGTGAAAACATTTTTGAAAACTACAAGTCTCATGCGTTTTAGTGGTAAAAAAATAATTTAAAAAATCGTTCGGGAAATGAGTTTACTCCCTGGGTACTTTCTTTGTATACTTTTGACTATACGGGCCGAGTACGGGATTTACGGGAAATCGCGCGTTTTCGTTTGCCGGCGATTAAACTTCTTTTATTTAGCGTCTCATCAAAAATAAAAACATTTTTAAAAACTACAAGTCTCATGCGTTTTAGTGGTGAAAAAATAATTTAAAAAATCGTTCGGGAAATGAGTTTACTCCCTGGGTACTTTCTTTATATACTTTTGACTATACGGGCCGAGTACGGGATTTACGTGAAATCGCGGGTTTTCGTTTGCCGGCGATTAAACTTCTTTTATTCAGCGTCTCATCAAAAATGAAAATATTTTTGAAAACTACAAGTCTCATGCGTTTTAGTGGTGAAAAAATAATTTAAAAAATCGTTCGGGAAATCAGTTTACTTCCTGGGTACTTTTTTTGTGTACTTTTAACTATACGGGCCGAGTACGGGATTTACGGGAAATCGCGGGTTTTCGTTTGCCGGCGATTAAACTTCTTTTATTCAGCGTCTCATCAAAAATGAAAATATTTTGGAAAACTACAAACCTCATGCGTTTTAGTGGTGAAAAAATAATTTAAAAAATCATTCGGGAAATCAGTTTACTCCCTGGTTACTTTTTTGTGTACTTTTGACTATACGGGCCGAGTACGGGATTTACGGGAAATCGCGGGTTTTCGTTTGCCGGCGATTAAACTTCTTTTATTCAGCGTCTCATCAAAGATAAAAATATTTTTGAAAACTACAAGTCTCATGCGTTTTAGTGGTGAAAAAATAATTTAAAAAATCGTTCGGGGAATGAATTTACTCCCTGGGTACTTTCTTTGAATACTTTTGACTATACGGGCCGAGTGCGGGATTTACGGGAAATCGCGGGTTTTCGTTTGCCGGCGATTAAACTTCTTTTATTTAGCGTCTTATCAAAAATGAAAACATTTTTGAAAACAAAAAGTCTCATGCGTTTTAGTGGTGAAAAAATAATTTAAAAAATCGTTCGGGAAATGAGTTTACTCCTTGAGTACTTTCTTTGTATACTCTTGACTATACGGGCCCAGTACCATGTTTACGGGAAATCGCGGGTTTTCGTTTGCCGGCGATTAAACTTCTTTTATTCAGCGTCTTATCAAAAATGAAAACATTTTTGAAAACTACAAGTCTCATGCGTTTTAGTGGTGAAAAAATAATTTGAAAAATCGTTCTGAAAATGAGTTTACCCACAAGGTACTTTCTTTGTATACATTCGACTATAGGGGCCAAGACCGGGATTTACAGGAAAGCGCGGGTTTTCGTGTGCCGGCGATTAAACTTCTTTTATTCAGCGTCTCATCAAAAATGAAAACATTTTTGAAAACTACAAGTCTCATCCGTTTTAGTGGTGAAAAAATAATTTAAAAAATCATTCGGGTAATCAGTTTACTCCCTGGGTACTTTTTTTGTATACTTTTGACTATACGGGCCGAGCACGGAATTTACGGGAAAGCGCGGGTTTTCGTTTGCCGGCGATTAAACTTCTTTTATTCAGCGTCTCATCAAAAATGAAAATATTTTTGAAAACTACAAGTTTCATGCGTTTTACTGGTGAAAAAATAATTTAAAAAATCGTTCGGGAAATGAGTTTACTCCCTGCGTACTTTCTTTATACACATTCGACTATACGGGCCGAGTACGGGATTAACGGGAAATCGCAGGTTTTCGTTTGCCGGCGATTAAACTTCCTTTATTTAGCGTTTCATCAAAAGTGAAAACATTTTTGAAAACTACAAGTCTCATGCGTTTTAGTGGTAAAAAAATATTTTAAAAAATCGTTCGGGAAATGAGTTTACTCCCTGGGTACTTTCTTTGTATACTTTTGACTATACGGGCCGAGTACGGGATTTACGGGAAATCGCGCGTTTTCGTTTGCCGGCGATTAAACTTCTTTTATTTAGCGTCTCATCAAAAATAAAAACATTTTTAAAAACTACAAGTCTCATGCGTTTTAGTGGTGAAAAAATAAT
This sequence comes from Hydractinia symbiolongicarpus, assembly GCF_029227915.1. NCBI lineage: Eukaryota > Metazoa > Cnidaria > Hydrozoa > Anthoathecata > Hydractiniidae > Hydractinia > Hydractinia symbiolongicarpus. The sequence continues at coordinate 1,814,007 of NC_079886.1, forward strand.
TTAAAAAATCGTTCGGGAAATGAGTTTACTCCCTGGGTACTTTCTTTATATACTTTTGACTATACCGGCCGAGTACCGGATTTACGGGAAATCGCAGGTTTTCGTTTGCCGGCGATTAAACTTCTTTTATTCAGCGTTTCATCAAAAATGAAAACATTTTTGAAAACTACAAGTGTCTTGCGTTTTAGTGGTGAAAAAATAATTTAAAAAATCGTTCGGGAAATGAGTTTACTCCCTGGGTACTTTCTTTATATACTTTTGACTATACCGGCCGAGTACCGGATTTACGGGAAATCGCAGGTTTTCGTTTGCCGGCGATTAAACTTCTTTTATTTAGCGTCTTATCAAAAATGAAAACATTTTTGAAAACTGCAAGTCTCATGCGTTTTAGTGGTAAAAAAATAATTTGAAAAATCGTTCTGAAAATGAGTTTACCCACAAGGTACTTTCTTTGTATACATTCGACTATAGGGGCCAAGCCCGGGATTTACAGGAAATCGCGGGTTTCGTTTGCCGGCGATTAAACTTCCTTTATTCAGCGTCTCATCAAAAATGAAAATATTTTTGAAAACTACAAGTCTCATGCGTTTTAGTGGTGAAAAAATAATTTAAAAAATCGTTTGGGAAATCAGTTTACTTCCTGGGTACTTTTTTTGTGTACTTTTGACTATACGGGCCGAGTGCGGGATTTACGGGAAATCGCGGGTTTTCGTTTGCCGGCGATTAAACTTCTTTTATTTAGCGTCTTATCAAAAATGAAAACATTTTTGAAAACAAAAAGTCTCATGCGTTTTAGTGGTGAAAAAATAATTTAAAAAATCGTTCGGGAAATGAGTTTACTCCTTGAGTACTTTCTTTGTATACTCTTGACTATACGGGCCCAGTACCATGTTTACGGGAAATCGCGGGTTTTCGTTTGCCGGCGATTAAACTTCTTTTATTCAGCGTCTTATCAAAAATGAAAACATTTTTGAAAACTACAAGTCTCATGCGTTTTAGTGGTGAAAAAATAATTTGAAAAATCGTTCTGAAAATGAGTTTACCCACAAGGTACTTTCTTTGTATACATTCGACTATAGGGGCCAAGACCGGGATTTACAGGAAAGCGCGGGTTTTCGTGTGCCGGCGATTAAACTTCTTTTATTCAGCGTCTCATCAAAAATGAAAACATTTTTGAAAACTACAAGTCTCATCCGTTTTAGTGGTGAAAAAATAATTTAAAAAATCATTCGGGTAATCAGTTTACTCCCTGGGTACTTTTTTTGTATACTTTTGACTATACGGGCCGAGCACGGAATTTACGGGAAAGCGCGGGTTTTCGTTTGCCGGCGATTAAACTTCTTTTATTCAGCGTCTCATCAAAAATGAAAATATTTTTGAAAACTACAAGTTTCATGCGTTTTACTGGTGAAAAAATAATTTAAAAAATCGTTCGGGAAATGAGTTTACTCCCTGCGTACTTTCTTTATACACATTCGACTATACGGGCCGAGTACGGGATTAACGGGAAATCGCAGGTTTTCGTTTGCCGGCGATTAAACTTCCTTTATTTAGCGTTTCATCAAAAGTGAAAACATTTTTGAAAACTACAAGTCTCATGCGTTTTAGTGGTAAAAAAATAATTTAAAAAATCGTTCGGGAAATGAGTTTACTCCCTGGGTACTTTCTTTGTATACTTTTGACTATACGGGCCGAGTACGGGATTTACGGGAAATCGCGCGTTTTCGTTTGCCGGCGATTAAACTTCTTTTATTTAGCGTCTCATCAAAAATAAAAACATTTTTAAAAACTACAAGTCTCATGCGTTTTAGTGGTGAAAAAATAATTTAAAAAATCGTTCGGGAAATGAGTTTACTCCCTGGGTACTTTCTTTATATACTTTTGACTATACCGGCCGAGTACCGGATTTACGGGAAATCGCAGGTTTTCGTTTGCCGGCGATTAAACTTCTTTTATTCAGCGTTTCATCAAAAATGAAAACATTTTTGAAAACTACAAGTGTCTTGCGTTTTAGTGGTGAAAAAATAATTTAAAAAATCGTTCGGGAAATGAGTTTACTCCCTGGGTACTTTCTTTATATACTTTTGACTATACCGGCCGAGTACCGGATTTACGGGAAATCGCAGGTTTTCGTTTGCCGGCGATTAAACTTCTTTTATTTAGCGTCTTATCAAAAATGAAAACATTTTTGAAAACTGCAAGTCTCATGCGTTTTAGTGGTAAAAAAATAATTTGAAAAATCGTTCTGAAAATGAGTTTACCCACAAGGTACTTTCTTTGTATACATTCGACTATAGGGGCCAAGCCCGGGATTTACAGGAAATCGCGGGTTTCGTTTGCCGGCGATTAAACTTCCTTTATTCAGCGTCTCATCAAAAATGAAAATATTTTTGAAAACTACAAGTCTCATGCGTTTTAGTGGTGAAAAAATAATTTAAAAAATCGTTTGGGAAATCAGTTTACTTCCTGGGTACTTTTTTTGTGTACTTTTGACTATACGGGCCGAGTACGGGATTTACGGGAAATCGCGGGTTTTCGTTTGCCGGCGATTAAACTTCTTTTATTCAGCGTCTCATCAAAAATGAAAATATTTTGGAAAACTACAAACCTCATGCGTTTTAGTGGTGAAAAAATAATTTAAAAAATCATTCGGGAAATCAGTTTACTCCCTGGGTACTTTTTTTGTGTACTTTTGACTATACGGGCCGAGCACGGGATTTACGGGAAATCGCGGGTTTTCGTTTGCCGGCGATTAAACTTCTTTTATTCAGCGTCTCATCAAAGATAAAAATATTTTTGAAAACTACAAGTCTCATGCGTTTTAGTGGTGAAAAAATAATTTAAAAAATCGTTCGGGGAATGAATTTACTCCCTGGGTACTTTCTTTGAATACTTTTGACTATACGGGCCGAGTGCGGGATTTACGGGAAATCGCGGGTTTTCGTTTGCCGGCGATTAAACTTCTTTTATTTAGCGTCTTATCAAAAATGAAAACATTTTTGAAAACAACAAGTCTCATGCGTTTTAGTGGTGAAAAAATAATTTAAAAAATCGTTCGGGAAATGAGTTTACTCCTTGAGTACTTTCTTTGTATACTCTTGACTATACGGGCCCAGTACCATGTTTACGGGAAATCGCGGGTTTTCGTTTGCCGGCGATTAAACTTCTTTTATTCAGCGTCTTATCAAAAATGAAAACATTTTTGAAAACTACAAGTCTCATGCGTTTTAGTGGTGAAAAAATAATTTGAAAAATCGTTCTGAAAATGAGTTTACCCACAAGGTACTTTCTTTGTATACATTCGACTATAGGGGCCAAGACCGGGATTTACAGGAAAGCGCGGGTTTTCGTGTGCCGGCGATTAAACTTCTTTTATTCAGCGTCTCATCAAAAATGAAAACATTTTTGAAAACTACAAGTCTCATCCGTTTTAGTGGTGAAAAAATAATTTAAAAAATCATTCGGGTAATCAGTTTACTCCCTGGGTACTTTTTTTGTATACTTTTGACTATACGGGCCGAGCACGGAATTTACGGGAAAGCGCGGGTTTTCGTTTGCCGGCGATTAAACTTCTTTTATTCAGCGTCTCATCAAAAATGAAAATATTTTTGAAAACTACAAGTCTCATGCGTTTTAGTGCTGGAAAAATAATTTAAAAAATCGTTCGGGAAATGGATTTACTCCCTGGGTACTTTCTTTGTATACTTTTGACTCTGCGGGCCGAGTCCGGGATTTACGTGAAATCGCGAGTTTTCGTTTGCCGGCGATTAAACTTCTTTAATTTATCGTTTCATCAAAAATGAAAACATTTTTTAAAACTGCAAGTCTCATGCGTTTTAGTGGTGAAAAAATAATTTAAAAAATCGTTCGGGAAATGAGTTTACTCCCTGGGTACTTTCTTTATACACATTCGACTATACGGGCCGAGTACGAGATTTACGGGAAATCGCAGGTTTTCGTTTGCCGGCGATTAAACTTCTTTTATTTAGCGTCTCATCAAAAGTGAAAACATTTTTGAAAACTACAAGTCTCATGCGTTTTAGTGGTGAAAAAATAATTTAAAAAATCGTTCGGGAAATGAGTTAACTCCCTGGGTACTTTCTTTGTATACTTTTGACTATACGGGCCGATTACGGGATTTACGGGAAATCGCGGGTTTTCGTTTGCCGGCGATTAAACTTCTTTTATTTAGTGTCTCATCAAAAATAAAAACATTTTTGAAAACTACAAGTCTTATGCGTTTTAGTGGTGAAAAAATAATTTAAAAAATCGTTCGGGAAATGAATTTACTCCCTGGGTACTTTCTTTGTATACTTTTGACTCTGCGGGCCGAGTCCGGGATTTACGGGAAATCGCGGGTTTTCGTTTGCCGGCGATTAAACTTCTTTTATTCAGCGTCTCATCAAAAATGAAAATATTTTTGAAAACTACAAGTTTCATGCGTTTTACTGGTGAAAAAATAATTTAAAAAATCGTTCGGGAAATGAGTTTACTCCCTGCGTACTTTCTTTATACACATTCGACTATACGGGCCGAGTACGGGATTAACGGGAAATCGCAGGTTTTCGTTTGCCGGCGATTAAACTTCCTTTATTTAGCGTTTCATCAAAAGTGAAAACATTTTTGAAAACTACAAGTCTCATGCGTTTTAGTGGTAAAAAAATAATTTAAAAAATCGTTCGGGAAATGAGTTTACTCCCTGGGTACTTTCTTTGTATACTTTTGACTATACGGGCCGAGTACGGGATTTACGGGAAATCGCGCGTTTTCGTTTGCCGGCGATTAAACTTCTTTTATTTAGCGTCTCATCAAAAATAAAAACATTTTTAAAAACTACAAGTCTCATGCGTTTTAGTGGTGAAAAAATAATTTAAAAAATCGTTCGGGAAATGAGTTTACTCCCTGGGTACTTTCTTTATATACTTTTGACTATACCGGCCGAGTACCGGATTTACGGGAAATCGCAGGTTTTCGTTTGCCGGCGATTAAACTTCTTTTATTTAGCGTTTCATCAAAAATGAAAACATTTTTGAAAACTACAAGTGTCTTGCGTTTTAGTGGTGAAAAAATAATTTAAAAAATCGTTTGGGAAATGAGTTAACTCCCTGGGTACTTTCTTTGTATACTTTTGACTATACGGGCCGATTACGGGATTTACGGGAAATCGCGGGTTTTCGTTTGCCGGCGATTAAACTTCTTTTATTTAGTGTCTCATCAAAAATAAAAACATTTTTGAAAACTACAAGTCTTATGCGTTTTAGTGGTGAAAAAATAATTTAAAAAATCGTTCGGGAAATGAATTTACTCCCTGGGTACTTTCTTTGTATACTTTTGACTCTGCGGGCCGAGTCCGGGATTTACGGGAAATCGCGGGTTTTCGTTTGCCGGCGATTAAACTTCTTTTATTCAGCGTCTCATCAAAAATGAAAATATTTTTGAAAACTACAAGTTTCATGCGTTTTACTGGTGAAAAAATAATTTAAAAAATCGTTCGGGAAATGAGTTTACTCCCTGCGTACTTTCTTTATACACATTCGACTATACGGGCCGAGTACGGGATTAACGGGAAATCGCAGGTTTTCGTTTGCCGGCGATTAAACTTCCTTTATTTAGCGTTTCATCAAAAGTGAAAACATTTTTGAAAACTACAAGTCTCATGCGTTTTAGTGGTAAAAAAATAATTTAAAAAATTGTTCGGGAAATCAGTTTACTCCCTGGGTACTTTCTTTGTATACTTTTGACTATACGGGCCGAGTACGGGATTTACGGGAAATCGCGCGTTTTCGTTTGCCGGCGATTAAACTTCTTTTATTTAGCGTCTCATCAAAAATAAAAACATTTTTAAAAACTACAAGTCTCATGCGTTTTAGTGGTGAAAAAATAATTTAAAAAATCGTTCGGGAAATGAGTTTACTCCCTGGGTACTTTCTTTATATACTTTTGACTATACCGGCCGAGTACCGGATTTACGGGAAATCGCAGGTTTTCGTTTGCCGGCGATTAAACTTCTTTTATTTAGCGTTTCATCAAAAATGAAAACATTTTTGAAAACTACAAGTGTCTTGCGTTTTAGTGGTGAAAAAATAATTTAAAAAATCGTTCGGGAAATGAGTTTACTCCCTGGGTACTTTCTTTGTATAATTTTGACTATACGGGCCGAGTGCGGGATTTACGGGAAATCGCGGGTTTTCCTTTGCCGGCGATTAAACTTCTTTTATTTAGCGTCTTATCAAAAATGAAAACATTTTTGAAAACTGCAAGTCTCATGCGTTTTAGTGGTAAAAAAATAATTTGAAAAATCGTTCTGAAAATGAGTTTACCCACAAGGTACTTTCTTTGTATACATTCGACTATAGGGGCCAAGCCCGGGATTTACAGGAAATCGCGGGTTTCGTTTGCCGGCGATTAAACTTCCTTTATTCAGCGTCTCATCAAAAATGAAAATATTTTTGAAAACTACAAGTCTCATGCGTTTTAGTGGTGAAAAAATAATTTAAAAAATCGTTCGGGAAATCAGCAATCTCGTCCCCAGAGCTTCTTTTTCCCTTTCTGATATGCGTGCTGGCGCGAAAGAAGTAGCTCTGGGACTGGCTGGTTAAAGTTTGAATTTCATTGGCTCTTCAATTACGCGAGTTTTAAGACGAGTTGCTTCAAGGCGAGAACGTAACGGCCGTGAGTTAATTTAAAATGGCGGAAGATGATGTGCGGGATTTGTTATGTTGCTGTTTGTTAATGGTTGAAGTTTGAAGATTTTTATTACATAAAGAATAAAATTTAAAAAAATATTATTTTGGTAATGCTTACGACCATGTTGAAAAGATACCTGTAAAAAGATATAATGCAAGGTACTTATAAATAGGTTTTTCTCACCTTTTGTTTAGCTAAATTTTTTTCACACTTTTTTTCTATGCTTTTTTACACCTGTTTATACCCTACAGCTGGCTTTAAATCTGACAAAAAGTTAATCATGATCTTATGTGTTCTTAAAAGGAAAGGTTATAGCTAGTAAGAAAAACTCAGGTAGTGAAAAAACTAGAGCTAGACTAGCTATATATTCTCATCATGTAACCATGCATCAACAGTTTTGGTGTTGCAGATGAAGGATACTGCAAAAGAAGGGGATGGTGATCGTAACCTTGTTAATCAAAAGCTGTTGCTATCAATCTTCAAATCACTGGGTCTTTACAGCAAGTATGCACTCGAAATGTTTGTATCAATAGCTCAAGTGGAAAGCTTATTAACACCAAGGCTTGCTGAACAACAAAAGTGGAGTTATTTTGTAAATTGGAGAGGCGGTCCTGGTCAAAATATTGAAGAAGATTTAGCACAGGAAATAACAAATAAAATCAGTAAAAATATTGTACATCATATGGGACAAAACAAAACCTTTAGTTCTATTAGTAAAATATGCAAAGCAACAAGTGGGATTAAAGAAATAACTGAAAATTACGATAAAGAACTGGAGAAACATGCAAAATCTGTTCAACATGCAACTGCTAATAGTAAAAATGATGAGATCGAAATAATTGAAGAATTGCTGAGGGTAAAACCCTTCGATTCGATACCTGATAGATTTCATGCAAGCTTTTGCAATATAAAGAGTAATCCACTACGCTATTTAAATGTGAGTGACTTTCATAAATGGCTTGATAATCATAAAAATGAAATAGGTATTTATCAGTAAAATATTCTTACACACAATGTGTTATATATATATACATTATTAGAATGTGAATATGCATAAAAACATAAACTTTTTATTGCAAGCTGGACTTTAAAAAATATTGCTGATATAGGATGTCTAAAATATCTTTACAGATAAATGTTGTTTGACCCCATCAAAAATCTTATTTGATTATAAATTTGTTGCATAATCAAACTAGCTATCTAGAGTATATATATACACAATCTGCTTCACAAAAATTCTAATGGTCCAACCTTACCAATAAAAAATGTTTTCGACAAAATAAAAGAAGAAATAAAAACTATATATATTATTTATATACTTATAGATTCAAATATTTTCTGATGACATCAAAAACTTTTGTCGAATACCTTTCATCCCAAACATCAAATTTATGCAATAAATCACGTTCACAAGTTATTAAATGAAAATTGTTGGAAATTTTTCCAATAACATCATGTGTCAAATTAAACTCAAATGTTAATAAATGAGAGTCTTCTTCCTTTTCAACATTAATCATTTCTAGCTCTAAACGTATTGATTCTCTATCAATATCTGACATTTGTATATGATGAACAGGAGAAAAATCTTCAGTTGTCGTAGGATTACAGTTTTCACAACAATTGTCTTGTGTTTCGCATTTAAAACTGAAGTATTTGAGCAATGATTTTCTGAGACAATCAGTCTCTTGACAATATTTTTTAATTGATTCATCCATTTTTAAATTATTTTTACTGATGTCAGAGTTGTTGTAGTACAATATGGCATTTGATTGTGCACCATTTCTACCTGCACGTCCAATTTCTTGTATGTAACTTTCCAGTTTTGATGGGGGAGAAATATGAATAATGTTAGTAACCTGAGGTACATTAACACCCATACCAAAAGCAGTGGTTGCAAATACTACCCTTATTCGAGAGTTTAAGGATTTCAATTCTTCCAAACTATCTTCTTTCATACACGAAGTGGTTGATGCATGAAATTGAGCATACAATTTAGCTCTTGGAGTTATCTCGTTTTCACAGAAGGGATTTTCAATAACCATGTCAAAAAGTTTATATGCATATCCACAATATTTTAAACCCATATATATAATTGTGATAGGGTAATCTTGTCTTGTTTCGTTTAATTTTGTTGCTATTGGTAATAGAATTTGTTCATAACTTTTTACACCATAGTTGTTTGGAAGTCGTTTTTTTACACTTAGAAACACATTTCTACGATTTGGTGAGGCTTTTACAATTTTGCAGTTCTGTAGAGATAAGTCTTTTATAATTTTGGAAATCATTTTATCTCCCGCAGTTGTGGTTAATGCAAGCATAGGGCGATCTTGAAAGATGGTGTTTAAGACAACCAAATCTTGAAAGCTTTTTCTAAATTCCAGTCCCCTGAAACGATATAAAAACATAATATATATATATACCTAAATATGTAAATTATAGTATATACATAGTAACAAAAAGAGTATATATATACATTTATATTTTTAGCTGATAGTTTTTGTACATTTTGTAGCTAGCTATATATAAAATTTACTTACCACAATTCCACACAATGTGCCTCGTCTACTACACATGCAACAACATTATCCTGATAAATTTTTGATTTTAGTAAATTTCTTCCTGTGTGTGACAAAAATGCTTCTGGATGTCCAAATAAAAAATCAATATCTCCATTTTTTATTTCATGTGAAACTTTGAAATTTGGTTCGACAGGATCTTCCGTATTCAAATGTGCAAAAAGATCTTCTGTACATTCTTCCATTTCATAAGTAAGTGTAGCAACTTCTACACCTCTTTGGCTCAAAATTTTTTGTTGATCCTCAATGATAGCGTTGAGAGGGCTAACAACAATCACTATGTTTCTTTTCTTCTGTAAAGGCATTACAAAAGGAAGTAACTGGTACAAAATGGATTTCCCATATCCAGTAGGCAAAACCGCAAGAGTATCGTTTAATTAGTTAATTAGTTGTTTAAAGCAAATGATTTGTTTGGGCTTTAACACAAAATTTGGGTCAAAACCTTTCTCTAGAGCAAGTCGAAGTTTGGAAAAAAGTTGTATTATATTTTCCATCTTGTTAGCCAGCTAACTAAATTTTTACTCGCCATATGCTTGTTTTTATGCTCAGTTACCTTCCTATATCCCTTCCGTAAAATCTGGACAAGCAAGACAAACGGCTCTTTCAAAAATACCCACTATAGGTGGGTATTTTGACCGGCCAGTCCCAGAGCTACTTCTTTCGCGCCAGCCACATATCAGAAAGAGAAAAAGAAGCCCTGGGAACGAGATTGGGAAATCAGTTTACTTCCTGGGTACTTTTTTTGTGTACTTTTGACTATACGGGCCGAGTACGGGATTTACGGGAAATCGCGGGTTTTCGTTTGCCGGCGATTAAACTTCTTTTATTCAGCGTCTCATCAAAAATGAAAATATTTTGGAAAACTACAAACCTCATGCGTTTTAGTGGTGAAAAAATAATTTAAAAAATCATTCGGGAAATCAGTTTACTCCCTGGGTACTTTTTTTGTGTACTTTTGACTATACGGGCCGAGTACGGGATTTACGGGAAATCGCGGGTTTTCGTTTGCCGGCGATTAAACTTCTTTTATTCAGCGTCTCATCAAAGATAAAAATATTTTTGAAAACTACAAGTCTCATGCGTTTTAGTGGTGAAAAAATAATTTAAAAAATCGTTCGGGGAATGAATTTACTCCCTGGGTACTTTCTTTGAATACTTTTGACTATACGGGCCGAGTGCGGGATTTACGGGAAATCGCGGGTTTTCGTTTGCCGGCGATTAAACTTCTTTTATTTAGCGTCTTATCAAAAATGAAAACATTTTTGAAAACAACAAGTCTCATGCGTTTTAGTGGTGAAAAAATAATTTAAAAAATCGTTCGGGAAATGAGTTTACTCCTTGAGTACTTTCTTTTTATACTCTTGACTATACGGGCCCAGTACCGGATTTACGGGAAATCGCGGGTTTTCGTTTGCCGGCGATTAAACTTCTTTTATTCAGCGTCTTATCAAAAATGAAAACATTTTTGAAAACTACAAGTCTCATGCGTTTTAGTGGTGAAAAAATAATTTGAAAAATCGTTCTGAAAATGAGTTTACCCACAAGGTACTTTCTTTGTATACATTCGACTATAGGGGCCAAGACCGGGATTTACAGGAAAGCGCGGGTTTTCGTGTGCCGGCGATTAAACTTCTTTTATTCAGCGTCTCATCAAAAATGAAAACATTTTTGAAAACTACAAGTCTCATCCGTTTTAGTGGTGAAAAAATAATTTAAAAAATCATTCGGGTAATCAGTTTACTCCCTGGGTACTTTTTTTGTATACTTTTGACTATACGGGCCGAGCACGGAATTTACGGGAAAGCGCGGGTTTTCGTTTGCCGGCGATTAAACTTCTTTTATTCAGCGTCTCATCAAAAATGAAAATATTTTTGAAAACTACAAGTCTCATGCGTTTTAGTGGTGGAAAAATAATTTAAAAAATCGTTCGGGAAATGGATTTACTCCCTGGGTACTTTCTTTGTATACTTTTGACTCTGCGGGCCGAGTCCGGGATTTACGTGAAATCGCGAGTTTTCGTTTGCCGGCGATTAAACTTCTTTAATTTATCGTTTCATCAAAAATGAAAACATTTTTTAAAACTGCAAGTCTCATGCGTTTTAGTGGTGAAAAAATAATTTAAAAAATCGTTCGGGAAATGAGTTTACTCCCTGGGTACTTTCTTTATACACATTCGACTATACGGGCCGAGTGCGGGATTTGCGGGAAATCGCGGGTTTTCCTTTGCCGGCGATTAAACTTCTTTTATTTAGCGTCTTATCAAAAATGAAAACATTTTTGAAAACTGCAAGTCTCATGCGTTTTAGTGGTAAAAAAATAATTTGAAAAATCGTTCTGAAAATGAGTTTACCCACAAGGTACTTTCTTTGTATACATTCGACTATAGGGGCCAAGCCCGGGATTTACAGGAAATCGCGGGTTTCGTTTGCCGGCGATTAAACTTCCTTTATTCAGCGTCTCATCAAAAATGAGAATATTTTTGAAAACTACAAGTCTCATGCGTTTTAGTGGTGAAAAAATAATTTAAAAAATCGTTCGGGAAATCAGTTTACTTCCTGGGTACTTTTTTTGTGTACTTTTGACTATACGGGCCGAGTACGGGATTTACGGGAAATCGCGGGTTTTCGTTTGCCGGCGATTAAACTTCTTTTATTCAGCGTCTCATCAAAAATGAAAATATTTTGGAAAACTACAAACCTCATGCGTTTTAGTGGTGAAAAAATAATTTAAAAAATCATTCGGGAAATCAGTTTACTCCCTGGGTACTTTTTTTGTGTACTTTTGACTATACGGGCCGAGTACGGGATTTACGGGAAATCGCGGGTTTTCGTTTGCCGGCGATTAAACTTCTTTTATTCAGCGTCTCATCAAAGATAAAAATATTTTTGAAAACTACAAGTCTCATGCGTTTTAGTGGTGAAAAAATAATTTAAAAAATCGTTCGGGGAATGAATTTACTCCCTGGGTACTTTCTTTGAATACTTTTGACTATACGGGCCGTGTGCGGGATTTACGGGAAATCGCGGGTTTTCGTTTGCCGGCGATTAAACTTCTTTTATTTAGCGTCTTATCAAAAATGAAAACATTTTTGAAAACAACAAGTCTCATGCGTTTTAGTGGTGAAAAAATAATTTAAAAAATCGTTCGGGAAATGAGTTTACTCCTTGAGTACTTTCTTTTTATACTCTTGACTATACGGGCCCAGTACCGGATTTACGGGAAATCGCGGGTTTTCGTTTGCCGGCGATTAAACTTCTTTTATTCAGCGTCTTATCAAAAATGAAAACATTTTTGAAAACTACAAGTCTCATGCGTTTTAGTGGTGAAAAAATAATTTGAAAAATCGTTCTGAAAATGAGTTTACCCACAAGGTACTTTCTTTGTATACATTCGACTATAGGGGCCAAGACCGGGATTTACAGGAAAGCGCGGGTTTTCGTGTGCCGGCGATTAAACTTCTTTTATTCAGCGTCTCATCAAAAATGAAAACATTTTTGAAAACTACAAGTCTCATCCGTTTTAGTGGTGAAAAAATAATTTAAAAAATCATTCGGGTAATCAGTTTACTCCCTGGGTACTTTTTTTGTATACTTTTGACTATACGGGCCGAGCACGGAATTTACGGGAAAGCGCGGGTTTTCGTTTGCCGGCGATTAAACTTCTTTTATTCAGCGTCTCATCAAAAATGAAAATATTTTTGAAAACTACAAGTCTCATGCGTTTTAGTGGTGGAAAAATAATTTAAAAAATCGTTCGGGAAATGGATTTACTCCCTGGGTACTTTCTTTGTATACTTTTGACTCTGCGGGCCGAGTCCGGGATTTACGTGAAATCGCGAGTTTTCGTTTGCCGGCGATTAAACTTCCTTAATTTATCGTTTCATCAAAAATGAAAACATTTTTTAAAACTGCAAGTCTCATGCGTTTTAGTGGTGAAAAAATAATTTAAAAAATCGTTCGGGAAATGAGTTTACTCCCTGGGTACTTTCTTTATACACATTCGACTATACGGGCCGAGTACGAGATTTACGGGAAATCGCAGGTTTTCGTTTGCCGGCGATTAAACTTCTTTTATTTAGCGTCTCATCAAAAGTGAAAACATTTTTGAAAACTACAAGTCTCATGCGTTTTAGTGGTGAAAAAATAATTTAAAAAATCGTTCGGGAAATGAGTTAACTCCCTGGGTACTTTCTTTGTATACTTTTGACTATACGGGCCGATTACGGGATTTACGGGAAATCGCGGGTTTTCGTTTGCCGGCAATTAAACTTCTTTTATTTAGTGTCTCATCAAAAATAAAAACATTTTTGAAAACTACAAGTCTTATGCGTTTTAGTGGTGAAAAAATAATTTAAAAAATCGTTCGGGAAATGAATTTACTCCCTGGGTACTTTCTTTGTATACTTTTGATTCTGCGGGCCGAGTCAGGGATTTACGGGAAATCGCGGGTTTTCGTTTGCCGGCGATTAAACTTCTTTTATTCAGCGTCTCATCAAAAATGAAAATATTTTGAAAACTACAAGTCTCATGCGTTTTAGTGGTGAAAAAATAATTTAAAAAATCGTTCGGGAAATGAATTTACTCCCTGGGTACTTTCTTTGTATACTTTTGACTCTGCGGGCCGAGTCCGGGATTTACGGGAAATCGCGGGTTTTCGTTTGCCGGCGATTAAACTTTTTTAATTTAGCGTTTCATCAAAAATGAAAACATTTTTAAAAACTACAAGTCTCATGCGTTTTAGTGGTGAAAAAATAATTTAAAAAATCGTTCGGGAAATGAGTTTACTCCCTGGGTACTTTCTTTATACACATTCGACTATACGGGCCGAGTACGGGATTTACAAGAAATCGCAGGTTTTCGTTTGCCGGCGATTAAACTTCTTTTATTCAGCGTCTCATCAAAAATGAAAATATTTTTGAAAACTACAAGTCTCATGCGTTTTAGTGGTGAAAAAATAATTTAAAAAATCGTTCGGGAAATGAATTTACTCCCTGGGTACTTTTTTGTATACTTTTGACTCTGCGGGCCGAGTCCGGGATTTACGGGAAATCGCGGGTTTTTGTTTGCCGGCGATTAAACTTTTTTAATTTAGCGTTTTATCAAAAATGAAAACATTTTTAAAAACTACAAGTCTCATGCGTTTAAGTGGTGAAAAAATAATTTAAAAAATCGTTCGGGAAATGAGTTTACTCCCTGGCTACTTTCTTTATACACATTCGACTATACGGGCCGAGTACGGGATTTACGGGGAAACCGCAGGTTTTCGTTTGCAGGCGATTAAACTTCTTTTATTTAGCGTCTCATCAAAAGTGAAAACATTTTTGAAAACTACAAGTCTCATGCGTTTTAGTGGTGAAAAAATAATTTTAAAAATCGTTTGGGAAATCAGTTTACTCACAGGGTACTTTTTTTGTATACATTCGACTATAGGGGCCAAGCCTTGGATTTACAGGAAATCGCGGGTTTTCGTTTGCCGGCGAATAAACTTCTTTTATTCAGCGTCTCATCAAAAATGAAAATATTTTTGAAAACTACAAGTCTCATGCGTTTTAGTGGTGAAAAAATAATTTAAAAAATCGTTCGGGAAATGAATTTACTCCCTGGGTACTTTCTTTGTATACTTTTGACTATGCGGGCCGAGTGCGGGATTTACAGGAAATCGCGGGTTTTCGTTTGCCGGCGATTAAACTTCTTTTATTCAGCGTCTCATCAAAAATGAAAATATTTTGGAAAACTACAAGTCTCATGCGTTTTAGTGGTGAAACAATAATTTAAAAAATCATTCGGGAAATCAGTTTACTCCCTGGGTACTTTTTTTGTGTACTTTTGACTATACGGGCCGAGTACGGCATTTACGGGAAATCGCGGGTTTTCGTTTGCCGGCGATTAAACTTCTTTTATTCAGCGTCTCATCAAAAATGAAAATATTTTTGAAAACTACAAGTCTCATGCGTTTTAGTGGTGAAAAAATAATTTAAAAAATCGTTCGGGAAATGAATTTACTCCCTGGGTACTTTCTTTGTATACTTTTGACTATACGGGCCGAGTGCGGGATTTACGGGAAATCGCGGGTTTTCCTTTGCCGGCGATTAAACTTCTTTTATTTAGCGTCTTATCAAAAATGAAAACATTTTTGAAAACTACAAGTCTCATGCGTTTTAGTGGTGAAAAAATAATTTAAAAAATCGTTCGGGAAATGAGTTTACTCCTTGAGTACTTTCTTTGTATACTCTTGACTATACGGGCCGAGTACCGGATTTACGGGAAATCGCGGGTTTTCGTTTGCCGGCGATTAAACTTCTTTTATTCAGCGTCTTATCAAAAATTTAAACATTTTTGAAAACTACAAGTCTCATGCGTTTTAGTGTGAAAAAATAATTTGAAAAATCGTTCTGAAAATGAGTTTACCCACAAGGTACTTTCTTTGTATACATTCGACTATAGGGGCCAAGACCGGGATTTACAGGAAATCGCGGGTTTTCGTGTGCCGGCGATTAAACTTCTTTTATTCAGCGTCTCATCAAAAATGAAAACATTTTTGAAAACTACAAGTCTCATCCGTTTTAGTGGTGAAAAAATAATTTAAAAAATCGTTCGGGAAATGAGTTTACTCCCTGGGTACTTTCTTTATACACATTCGACTATACGGGCCGAGTACGGGATTTACGGGAAATCGCGGGTTTTTGTTTGCCGGCGATTAAACTTTTTTAATTTAGCGTTTTATCAAAAATGAAAACATTTTTAAAAACTACAAGTCTCATGCGTTTTAGTGGTGAAAAAATAATTTAAAAAATCGTTCGGGAAATGAGTTTACTCCCTGGCTACTTTCTTTATACACATTCGACTATACGGGCCGAGTACGGGATTTACGGGGAAACCGCAGGTTTTCGTTTGCAGGCGATTAAACTTCTTTTATTTAGCGTCTCATCAAAAGTGAAAACATTTTTGAAAACTACAAGTCTCATGCGTTTTAGTGGTGAAAAAATAAGTTTAAAAATCGTTTGGGAAATCAGTTTACTCACAGGGTACTTTTTTTGTATACATTCGACTATAGGGGCCAAGCCTTGGATTTACAGGAAATCGCGGGTTTTCGTTTGCCGGCGATTAAACTTCTTTTATTCAGCGTCTCATCAAAAATGAAAATATTTTTGAAAACTACAAGTCTCATGCGTTTTAGTGGTGAAAAACTAATTTAAAAAATCGTTCGGGAAATGAATTTACTCCCTGGGTACTTTCTTTGTATACTTTTGACTATGCGGGCCGAGCGCGGGATTTACAGGAAATTGCGGGTTTTCGTTTGCCGGCGATTAAACTTCTTTTATTCAGCGTCTCATCAAAAATGAAAATATTTTGGAAAACTACAAGTCTCATGCGTTTTAGTGGTGGAACAATAATTTAAAAAATCATTCAGGAAATCAGTTTACTCCCTGGGTACTTTTTTTGTGTACTTTTGACTATACGGGCCGAGTACAGCATTTACGGGAAATCGCGGGTTTTCGTTTGCCGGCGATTAAACTTCTTTTATTCAGCGTCTCATCAAAAATGAAATTATTTTTGAAAACTACAAGTCTCATGCGTTTTAGTGGTGAAAAAATAATTTAAAAAATCGTTCGGGAAATGAATTTACTCCCTGGGTACTTTCTTTGTATACTTTTGACTATACGGGCCGAGTGCGGGATTTACGGGAAATCGCGGGTTTTCCTTTGCCGGCGATTAAACTTCTTTTATTTAGCGTCTTATCAAAAATGAAAACATTTTTGAAAACTACAAGTCTCATGCGTTTTAGTGGTGAAAAAATAATTTAAAAAATCGTTCGGGAAATGAGTTTACTCCTTGAGTACTTTCTTTGTATACTCTTGACTATACGGGCCGAGTACCGGATTTACGGGAAATCGCGGGTTTTCGTTTGCCGGCGATTAAACTTCTTTTATTCAGCGTCTTATCAAAAATTTAAACATTTTTGAAAACTACAAGTCTCATGCGTTTTAGTGTGAAAAAATAATTTGAAAAATCGTTCTGAAAATGAGTTTACCCACAAGGTACTTTCTTTGTATACATTCGACTATAGGGGCCAAGACCGGGATTTACAGGAAATCGCGGGTTTCCGTGTGCCGGCGATTAAACTTCTTTTATTCAGCGTCTCATCAAAAATGAAAACATTTTTGAAAACTACAAGTCTCATCCGTTTTAGTGGTGAAAAAATAATTTAAAAAATCGTTCGGGAAATGAGTTTACTCCCTGGGTACTTTCTTTATACACATTCGACTATACGGGCCGAGTACGGGATTGACGGGGAAACCGCAGGTTTTCGTTTGCAGGCGATTAAACTTCTTTTATTTAGCGTCTCATCAAAAGTGAAAACATTTTTGAAAACTACAAGTCTCATGCGTTTTAGTGGTGAAAAAATAATTTTAAAAATCGTTTGGGAAATTAGTTTACTCACAGGGTACTTTCTTTGTATACATTCGACTATAAGGGCCAAGCCTGGGATTTACAGGAAATCGCGGGTTTTCGTTTGCCGGCGATTAAACTTCTTTTATTCAGCGTCTCATCAAAAATGAAAATATTTTTGAAAACTACAAGTCTCATGCGTTTTAGTGGTGAAAAAATAATTTAAAAAATCGTTCGGGAAATGAATTTACTCCCTGGGTACTTTCTTTGTATACTTTTGACTATACGGACCGAGTGCGGGATTTACAGGAAATCGTGGGTTTTTGTTTGCCGGCGATTAAACTTCTTTTATTCAGCGTCTCATCAAAAATGAAAATATTTTGGAAAACTACAAGTCTCGTGCGTTTTAGTGGTGAAACAATAATTTAAAAAATCATTCGGGAAATCAGTTTACTCCCTGGGTACTTTTTTTGTGTACTTTTGACTATACGGGCCGAGTACGGGATTTACGGGAAATCGCGGGTTTTCGTTTGCCGGCGATTAAACTTCTTTTATTCAGCGTCTCATCAAAAATGAAAATGTTTTTGAAAACTACAAGTCTCATGCGTTTTAGTGGTGAAAAAATAATTTAAAAAATCGTTCGGGAAATGAATTTACTCCCTGGGTACTTTCTTTGTATACTTTTGACTATACGGGCCGAGTGCGGGATTTACGGGAAATCGCGGGTTTTCCTTTGCCGGCGATTAAACTTCTTTTATTTAGCGTCTTATCAAAAATGAAAACATTTTTGAAAACTACAAGTCTCATGCGTTTTAGTGGTGAAAAAATAATTTAAAAAATCGTTCGGGAAATGAGTTTACTCCTTGAGTACTTTCTTTGTATACTCTTGACTATACGGGCCGAGTACCGGATTTACGGGAAATCGCGGGTTTTCGTTTGCCGGCAATTAAACTTCTTTTATTCAGCGTCTCATCAAAAATGAAAATATTTTTGAAAACTAGAAGTCTCATGCGTTTTAGTGGTGAAAAAATAATTTAAAAAATCGTTCGGGAAATGAGTTTACTCCCTGGGTACTTTCTTTATACACATTCGACTATACGGGCCGAGTACAGGATTTACGCGAAATCGCAGGTTTTCGTTTGCCGGCGATTAAACTTCTTTTATTTAGCGTCTCATCAAAAGTGAAAACATTTTTGGAAACTACAAGTCTCATGCGTTTTAGTGGTGAAAAAATAATTTAAAAAATCGTTCGGGAAATGAGTTAACTCCCTGGGTACTTTCTTTGTATACTTTTGACTATACGGGCCGAGTACGGGATTTACGGGAAATCGCGGGTTTTCGTTTGCCGGCGATTAAACTTCTTTTATTTAGCGTCTCATCAAAAATAAAAACATTTTTGAAAACTACAAGTCTCATGCGTTTTAGTGGTGAAAAAATAATTTAAAAAATCGTTCGGGAAATGAATTTACTCCCTGGGTACTTTCTTTGTATACTTTTGACTATACGGGCCGAGTGCGGGATTTACGGGAAATCGCGGGTTTTCCTTTGCCGGCGATTAAACTTCTTTTATTTAGCGTCTTATCAAAAATGAAAACATTTTTGAAAACTACAAGTCTCATGCGTTTTAGTGGTGAAAAAATAATTTAAAAAATCGTTCGGGAAATGAGTTTACTCCTTGAGTACTTTCTTTGTATACTCTTGACTATACGGGCCGAGTACCGGATTTACGGGAAATCGCGGGTTTTCGTTTGCCGGCAATTAAACTTCTTTTATTCAGCGTCTCATCAAAAATGAGAATATTTTTGAAAACTACAAGTCTCATGCGTTTTAGTGGTGAAAAAATAATTTAAAAAATCGTTCGGGAAATGAGTTTACTCCCTGGGTACTTTCTTTATACACATTCGACTATACGGGCCGAGTACGGGATTTACGCGAAATCGCAGGTTTTCGTTTGCCGGCGATTAAACTTCTTTTATTTAGCGTCTCATCAAAAGTGAAAACATTTTTGAAAACTACAAGTCTCATGCGTTTTAGTGGTGAAAAAATAATTTAAAAAATCGTTCGGGAAATGAGTTAACTCCCTGGGTACTTTCTTTGTATACTTTTGACTATACGGGCCGAGTACGGGATTTACGGGAAATCGCGGGTTTTCGTTTGCCGGCGATTAAACTTCTTTTATTTAGCGTCTCATCAAAAATAAAAACATTTTTGAAAACTACAAGTCTCATGCGTTTTAGTGGTGAAAAAATAATTTAAAAAATCGTTCGGGAAATGAGTTTACTCCCTGGGTACTTTCTTTATACACATTCGACTATACGGGCCGAGTACGGGATTTACGGGGAAACCGCAGGTTTTCGTTTGCAGGCGATTAAACTTCTTTTATTTAGCGTCTCATCAAAAGTGAAAACATTTTTGAAAACTACAAGTCTCATGCGTTTTAGTGGTGAAAAAATAATTTTAAAAATCGTTTGGGAAATCAGTTTACTCACAGGGTACTTTCTTTGTATACATTCGACTATAGGGGCCAAGCCTGGGATTTACAGGAAATCGCGGGTTTTCGTTTGCCGGCGATTAAACTTCTTTTATTCAGCGTCTCATCAAAAATGAAAATATTTTTGAAAACTACAAGTCTCATGCGTTTTAGTGGTGAAAAAATAATTTAAAAAATCGTTCGGGAAATGAATTTACTCCCTGGGTACTTTCTTTGTATACTTTTGAATATACGGGCCGAGTGCGGGATTTACAGGAAATCGCGGGTTTTCGTTTGCCGGCGATTAAACTTCTTTTATTCAGCGTCTCATCAAAAATGAAAATATTTTGGAAAACTACAAGTCTCATGCGTTTTAGTGGTGAAACAATAATTTAAAAAATCATTCGGGAAATCAGTTTACTCCCTGGGTACTTTTTTTGTGTACTTTTGACTATACGGGCCGAGTACGGGATTTACGGGAAATCGCGGGTTTTCGTTTGCCGGCGATTAAACTTCTTTTATTCAGCGTCTCATCAAAAATGAAAATATTTTTGAAAACTACAAGTCTCATGCGTTTTAGTGGTGAAAAAATAATTTAAAAAATCGTTCGGGAAATGACTTTACTCCCTGGGTACTTTCTTTGTATACTTTTGACTATACGGGCCGAGTGCGGGATTTACGGGAAATCGCGGGTTTTCCTTTGCCGGCGATTAAACTTCTTTTATTTAGCGTCTTATCAAAAATGAAAACATTTTTGAAAACTACAAGTCTCATGCGTTTTAGTGGTGAAAAAATAATTTAAAAAATCGTTCGGGAAATGAGTTTACTCCTTGAGTACTTTCTTTGTATACTCTTGACTATACGGGCCGAGTACCGGATTTACGGGAAATCGCGGGTTTTCGTTTGCCGGCGATTAAACTTCTTTTATTCAGCGTCTTATCAAAAATGAAAACAATTTTGTAAACTACAAGTCTCATGCGTTTTAGTGTGAAAAAATAATTTGAAAAATCGTTCTGAAAATGAGTTTACCCACAAGGTACTTTCTTTGTATACATTCGACTATAGGGGCCAAGACCGGGATTTACGGGAAATCGCGGGTTTTCGTGTGCCGGCGATTAAACTTCTTTTATTCAGCGTCTCATCAAAAATGAAAACATTTTTGAAAACTACAAGTCTCATCCGTTTTAGTGGTGAAAAAATAATTTAAAAAATCATTCGGGAAATCAGTTTACTCCCTGGGTACTTTTTTTGTATACTTTTGACTATACGGGCCGAGTACGGAATTTAAGGGAAAGCGCGGGTTTTCGTTTGCCGGCGATTAAACTTCTTTTATTCAGCGTCTCATCAAAAATGAAAATATTTTTGAAAACTACAAGTCTCATGCGTTTTAGTGGTGAAAAAATAATTTAAAAAATCGTTCGGGAAATGGATTTACTCCCTGGGTACTTTCTTTGTATACTTTTGACTCTGCGGGCCGAGTCCGGGATTTACGGGAAATCGCGGGTTTTCGTTTGCCGGCGATTAAACTTCTTTAATTTAGCGTTTCATCAAAAATGAAAACATTTTTTAAAACTGCAAGTCTCATGCGTTTTAATGGTGAAAAAATAATTTAAAAAATCGTTCGGGAAATGAGTTTACTCCCTGGGTACTTTCTTTATACACATTCGACTATACGGGCCGAGTACGGGATTTACGCGAAATCGCAGGTTTTCGTTTGCCGGCGATTAAACTTCTTTTATTTAGCGTCTCATCAAAAGTGAAAACATTTTTGAAAACTACAAGTCTCATGCGTTTTAGTGGTGAAAAAATAATTTAAAAAATCGTTCGGGAAATGAGTTAACTCCCTGGGTACCTTCTTTGTATACTTTTGACTATACGGGCCGAGTACGGGATTTACGAGAAATCGCGGGTTTTCGTTTGCCGGCGATTAAACTTCTTTTATTTAGCGTCTCATCAAAAATAAAAACATTTTTGAAAACTACAAGTCTCATGCGTTTTAGTGGTGAAAAAATAATTTAAAAAATCGTTCGGGAAATGAGTTTACTTCCTGGGTACTTTCTTTGTATACATTCGACTATACGGGCCGAGTACGGGATTTACGGGAAATCGCGGGTTTTCGTTTGCTGTCGAATAAACTTCTTTTATTCAGCGTCTCATCAAAAATGAAAATATTTTTTAAAACTACAAGTCTCATGCGTTTTAGTGGTGAAAAAATAATTTAAAAAATCGTTCGGGCAATGAATTTACTCCCTCGGTACTTTCTTTGTATACTTTTGACTATACGGGCCGAGTCCGGGATTTACGGGAAATCGCGGGTTTTCGTTTGCCGGCGATTAAACTTCTTTTATTTAGCGTCTCATCAAAAATGAAAACATCTTTGAAAACTACAAGTCTCATGCGTTTTAGTGGTGAAAAAATAATTTAAAAAATCGTTCCGGAAATGAGTTTACTCCCTGGGTACTTTCTTTGTATACTTTTGACTATACGGGCCGAGTACCGGATTTACGGGAAATCGCGGGTTTTCGTTTGCCGGCGATTAAACTTCTTTTTATCAGCGTCTTATCAAAAATGAAAACATTTTTGAAAGCTACAAGTCTCATGCGTGTTAGTGGTGAAAAAATAATTTAAAAAATCGTTCTGAAAATGAGTTTACTCACAGGGTACTTTCTTTTTATACATCGACTATAGGGGCCAAGCCCGGGATTTACAGGAAATCGCGGGTTTTCGTTTGCCGTTGATTAAACTTCTTTTATTCAGCGTCTCATCAAATATGAAAATATTTTTGAAAACTACAGGTCTCACGCGTTTAAGTGCTGAAAAAATAATTTAAAAAATCGTTCGGGAAATGAGTTTACTCCCTGGGTACTTTCTTTATATACATTCGACTATACGGGCCGGAAACGGGATTTACGGGAAATTGCGGGTTTTCGTTTGCCGGCGATTAAACTTCTTCTATTTAGCGTCTCATCAAAAATTAAAACATTTTTAAATACTACAAGTCTCATGCGTTTTAGTGGTGAAAAAATAATTTTAAAAATCGTTCGGGAAATGAATTTACTCCCTGGGTACTTTCTTTGTATACTTTTGACTCTGCGGGCCGAGTCCGGGATTTACGGGAAATCGCGGGGTTTCGTTTGCCGGCGATTAAACTTCTTTTATTCAGCGTCTCATCAAAAATGAAAATATTTTTGAAAACTACAAGTCTCATGCGTTTTAGTGGTGAAAAAATAATTTAAAAAATCGTTCGGGCAATGAATTTACTCCCTCGGTACTTTCTTTGTATACTTTTGACTATACGGGCCGAGTCCGGGATTTACGGGAAATCGCGGGTTTTCGTTTGCCGGCGATTAAACTTCTTTTATTCAGCGTCTCATTAAAAATGAAAATATTTTTGAAAACTACAAGTCTCATGCGTTTTAGTGGTGAAAAAATAATTTAAAAAATCGTTCGGGTAATGAATTTACTCCCTGGGTACTTTCTTTGCATACTTTTGACTATACGGGCCGAGTACGGGATTTACGGGAAATCGCGGGTTTTCGTTTGCCGGCGATTAAACTTCTTTTATTCAGCGTCTCATCAAAAATGAAAACATTTTTGAAAACTACAAGTCTCATGCGTTTTAGTGGTGAAAAATAATTTAAAAAATCGTTCGGGAAATGAGTTTACTCCCTGGGTACTTTCTTTGTATACTTTTGACTATATGGGCCGAGTACGGGATTTACGGGAAATCGCGGGTTTTCGTTTGCCCGCGATTAAACTTCTTTTATTCAGCGTCTCATCAAAAATGAAAATATTTTTGAAAACTACAAGTCTCATGCGTTTTAGTGGTGAAAAAATAATTTAAAAAATCGTTCGGGAAATGAATTTACTCCCTGGGTACTTTCTTTGCATACTTTTGACTATACGGGCCGAGTGCGGAATTTACGGGAAATCGCGGGTTTTCCTTTGCCGGCGATTAAACTTCTTTTATTTAGCGTCTTATCAAAAATGAAAACATTTTTGAAAACTACAAGTCTCATGCGTTTTAGTGGTGAAAAAATAATTTGAAAAATCGTTCTGAAAATGAGTTTACCCACAAGGTACTTTCTTTGTATACATTCGACTATAGGGGCCAAGCCCCGGATTTACAGGAAATCGCGGGTTTCGTTTGCCGGCGATTGAACTTCTTTTATTTAGCGTCTCATCAAAAATGAAAATGTTTTTGAAAACTACAAGTCTCATCCGTTTTAGTGGTGAAAAAATAATTTAAAAAATCATTCGGGAAATCAGTTTACTCCCTGGGTACTTTTTTTGTATACTTTTGACCATACGGGCCGAGTACGGGATTTACGGGAAAGCGCGGGTTTTAGTTTGCCGGCGATTAAAATTCTTTTATTCAGCGTCTCATCAAAAATGAAAATTGTTTTAAAAACTACAAGTCTCATGCGTTTTAGTGGTGAAAAAATAATTTTAAAAATCGTTCGGGAAATGAATTTACTCCCTGGGTACTTTCTTTGTATACTTTTGACTCTGCGGGCCGAGTCCGGGATTTACGGGAAATCGCGGGATTTCGTTTGCCGGCGATTAAACTTCTTTAATTTAGCGTTTCATCAAAAATGAAAACATTTTTAAAACTACAAGTTTCATGCGTTTTACTGGTGAAAAAATAATTTAAAAAATCGTTCGGGAAATGAGTTTACTCTCTGGATACTTTCTTTATACACAATCGACTATACGGGCCGAGTACGGGATTTACGGGAAATCGCAGGTTTTCGTTTGCCGGCGATTAAACTTCCTTTATTTAGCGTTTCATCAAAAGTGAAAACATTTTTGAAAACTACAAGTCTCATGCGTTTTAGTGGTAAAAAAATAATTTAAAAAATCGTTCGGGAAATGAGTTTACTCCCTGGGTACTTTCTTTGTATACTTTTGACTATACGGGCCGAGTACGGGATTTACGGGAAATCGCGCGTTTTCGTTTGCCGGCGATTAAACTTCTTTTATTTAGCGTCTCATCAAAAATAAAAACATTTTTGAAAACTACAAGTCTCATGCGTTTTAGTGGTGAAAAAATAATTTAAAAAATCGTTCGGGAAATGAGTTTACTCCCTGGGTACTTTCTTTGTATACTTTTGACTATACAGGCCGAGTACGGGATTTACGGGAAATCGCGTATTTTCGTTTGCCGGCGATTAAACTTCTTTTATTTAGCGTTTCATCAAAAATGAAAACATTTTTGAAAACTACAAGTGTCTTGCGTTTTAGTGGTGAAAAAATAATTTAAAAAGTCGTTCGGGAAATGAGTTTACTCCCTGGGTACTTTCTTTGTATAATTTTGACTATACGGGCCGAGTACGGGATTTACGGGAAATCGCGGGTTTTCGTTTGCCGGCGATTAAACTTCTTTTATTCAGCGTCTCATCAATAATGAAAATATTTTTGAAAACTACAAGTCTCATCCGTTTTAGTGGTGAAAAAATAATTTAAAAAATCATTCGGGAAATCAGTTTACTCCCTGGGTACTTTTTTTGTATACTTTTGACTATACGGGCCGAGTACGGGATTTACGGGAAAGCGCGGGTTTTCGTTTGCCGGCGATTAAACTTCTTTTATTCAGCGTCTCATCAAAAATGAAAATATTTTCAAAAACTACAAGTCTCATGCGTTTTAGTGGTGATAAAATAATTTAAAAAATCGTTCGGGAAATGAATTTACTCCCTGGGTACTTTCTTTGTATACTTTTGACTCTGCGGGCCGAGTCCGGGATTTACGGGAAATCGCGGGGTTTCGTTTGCCGGCGATTAAACTTCTTTAATTTAGCGTTTCATCAAAAATGAAAATATTTTTTAAAACTACAAGTTTCATGCGTTTTAGTGGTGAAAAAATAATTTAAAAAATCGTTCGGGAAATGAGTTTACTCCCTGGGTACTTTCTTTATACACACTCGACTATACGGGCCGAGTACGGGATTTACGGGAAATCGCAGGTTTTCGTTTGCCGGCGATTAAACTTCTTTTATTTAGCGTCTCATCAAAAGTGAAAACTATTTTGAAAACTACAAGTCTCATGCGTTTTAGTGGTAAAAAAATAATTTAAAAAATCGTTCGGGAAATGAGTTTACTCCCTGGGTACTTTCTTTGTATAGTTTTGACTATACGGGCCGAGTACGGGATTTACGGGAAATCGCGCGTTTTCGTTTGCCGGCGATTAAACTTCTTTTATTTATCGTCTCATCAAAAATAAAAACATTTTTGAAAACTACAAGTCTCATGCGTTTTAGTGGTGAAAAAATAATTTAAAAAATCGTTCGGAAAATGAGTTTACTCCCTGGGTACTTTCTTTATATACTTTTGACAATACCGGCCGAGTACCGGATTTACGGGAAATCGCGAGTTTTCGTTTGCCGGCGATTAAACTTCTTTTATTCAGCGTCTTATCAAAAATGAAAACATTTTTGAAAACTACAAGTCTCATGCGTTTTAGTGGTGAAAAAATAATTTAAAAAATCGTTCGGGAAATGAGTTTACTCCCTGGGTACTTTCTTTGTATAGTTTTGACTATACGGGCCGAGTCCGGGATTTAGGGGAAATCGCGGGTTTTCGTTTGCCGGCGAATAAACTTCATTTATTTGGCGTCTCATCAAAAATGAAAACATTTTTAAAAACTACAAGTCTCGTGCGTTTTAGTGGTGAAAAATAATTTAAAAAATCGTTCGGGAAATGAGTTTACTCCCTGGGTACTTTCTTTGTATACCTTTGACTGTATGGGCCGAGTACGGGATTTACGGGAAATCGCGGGTTTTCGTTTGCCGGTGATTAAACTTCTTTTATTCAGCGTCTCATCAAAAATGAAAATATTTTTGAAAACTACAAGTCTCATGCGTTTTAGTGAAGAAAAAATAATTTAAAAAATCGTTCGGGCCATAAATTTACTCCCTGGGTACTTTCTTTGCATACTTTTGACTATACGGGCCGAGTGCGGAATTTACGGGAAATCGCAGGTTTTCCTTTGCCGGCGATTAAACTTCTTTTATTTAGCGTCTTATCAAAAATGAAAACATTTTTGAAAACTACAAGTCTCATGCGTTTTAGTGGTGAAAAAATGATTTGAAAAATCGTTCTGAAAATGAGTTTACTCCCTGGGTACTTTCTTTATATACTTTTGATTATACCGGCCGAGTAGCGGATTTACGGGAAATCGCGAGTTTTCGTTTGCCGGCGATTAAACTTCTTTTATTCAGCGTCTTATCAAAAATGAAAACATTTTTGAAAACTACAAGTCTCATGCGTTTTAGTGGTGAAAAAATAATTTAAAAAATCGTTCGGGAAATGAGTTTACTCCCTGGGTACTTTCTTTGTATACTTTTGACCATTCGGGCCGAGTCCGGGATTTACGGGAAATCGCGGGTTTTCGTTTGCCGGCGATTAAACTTCTTTTATTTAACGTTTCATCAAAAATGAAAACATTTTTGAAAACTACAAGTGTCATGCGTTTTAGTGGTGAAAAAATAATTTAAAAAATCGTTCGGGAAATGAGTTTACTCCCTGGGTACTTTCTTTATACACATTCGACTATACGGGCCGAGTACGGGATTTACGGGAAATCGCAGGTTTTCGTTTGCCGGCGATTAAACTTCTTTTATTTAGCGTCTCATCAAAAGTGAAAACATTTTTGAAAACTACAAGTCTCATGCGTTTTAGTGGTAAAAAAATAATTTAAAAAATCGTTCGGGAAATGAGTTTACTCCCCGGGTACTTTCTTTGTATACTTTTAACTATACGGGCCGAGTACGGGATTTACGGGAAATCGCGCGTTTTCGTTTGCCGGCGATTAAACTTCTTTTATTTATCGTCTCATCAAAAATAAAAACATTTTTAAAAACTACAAGTCTCATGCGTTTTAGTGGTGAAAAAATAATTTAAAAAATCGTTCGGGAAATGAGTTTACTCCCTGGGTACTTTCTTTATATACTTTTGACAATACCGGCCGAGTACCGGATTTACGGGAAATCGCGAGTTTTCGTTTGCCGGCAATTAAACTTCTTTTATTCAGCGTCTTATCAAAAATGAAAACATTTTTGAAAACTACAAGTCTCATGCGTTTTAGTGGTGAAAAAATAATTTAAAAAATCGTTCGGGAAATGAGTTTACTCCCTGGGTACTTTCTTTGTATAATTTTGACTATACGGGCCGAGTCCGGGATTTAGGGGAAATCGCGGGTTTTCGTTTGCCGGCGAATAAACTTCATTTATTTAGCGTCTCATCAACAATGAAAACATTTTTAAAAACTTCAAGTCTCGTGCGTTTTAGTGGTGAAAAATAATTTAAAAAATCGTTCGGGAAATGAGTTTACTGCCTGGGTACTTTCTTTGTATACTTTTGACTATATGGGCCGAGTACGGGATTTACGGGAAATCGCGGGTTTTCGTTTGCCGGCGATTAAACTTCTTTTATTCAGCGTCTCATCAAAAATGAAAATATTTTTGAAAACTACAAGTGTCATGCGTTTTAGTGGTGAAAAAATAATTTAAAAAATCGTTCGGGAAATGAGTTTACTCCCTGGGTACTTTCTTTATACACATTCGACTATACGGGCCGAGTACGGGATTTACGGGAAATCGCAGGTTTTCGTTTGCCGGCGATTAAACTTCTTTTATTTAGCGTCTCATCAAAAGTGAAAACATTTTGGAAAACTACAAGTCTCATGCGTTTTAGTGGTAAAAAAATAATTTAAAAAATCGTTCGGGAAATGAGTTTACTCCCTGGGTACTTTCTTTGTATACTTTTAACTATACGGGCCGAGTACGGGATTTACGGGAAATCGCGCGTTTTCGTTTGCCGGCGATTAAACTTCTTTTATTTATCGTCTCATCAAAAATAAAAACATTTTTGAAAACTACAAGTCTCATGCGTTTTAGTGGTGAAAAAATAATTTAAAAAATCGTTCGGGAAATGAGTTTACTCCCTGGGTACTTTCTTTATATACTTTTGACAATACCGGCCGAGTACCGGATTTACGGGAAATCGCGAGTTTTCGTTTGCCGGCAATTAAACTTCTTTTATTCAGCGTCTTATCAAAAATGAAAACCTTTTTGAAAACTACAAGTCTCATGCGTTTTAGTGGTGAAAAAATAATTTAAAAAATCGTTCGGGAAATGAGTTTACTCCCTGGGTACTTTCTTTGTATAATTTTGACTATACGGGCCGAGTCCGGGATTTAGGGGAAATCGCGGGTTTTCGTTTGCCGGCGAATAAACTTCATTTATTTAGCGTCTCATCAAAAATGAAAACATTTTTAAAAACTTCAAGTCTCCTGCGTTTTAGTGGTGAAAAATAATTTAAAAAATCGTTCGGGAAATGAGTTTACTGCCTGGGTACTTTCTTTGTATACTTTTGACTATATGGGCCGAGTACGGGATTTACGGGAAATCGCGGGTTTTCGTTTGCCGGCGATTAAACTTCTTTTATTCAGCGTCTCATCAAAAATGAAAATATTTTTGAAAACTACAAGTCTCATGCGTTTTAGTGAAGAAAAAATAATTTAAAAAATCGTTCGGGACATGAATTTACTCCCTGGGTACTTTCTTTGCATACTTTTGACTATACGGGCCGAGTGCGGGATTTACGGGAAATCGCAGGTTTTCCTTTGCCGGCGATTAAACTTCTTTTATTTAGCGTCTTATCAAAAATGAAAACATTTTTGAAAACTACAAGTCTCATGCGTTTTAGTGGTGAAAAAATGATTTGAAAAATCGTTCTGAAAATGAGTTTACTCCCTGGGTACTTTCTTTATATACTTTTGACTATACCGGCCGAGTACCGGATTTACGGGAAATCGCGAGTTTTCGTTTGCCGGCGATTAAACTTCTTTTATTCAGCGTTTTATCAAAAATGAAAACATTTTTGAAAACTACAAGTCTCATGCGTTTTAGTGGTGAAAAAATAATTTAAAAAATCGTTCGGGAAATGAGTTTACTCCCTGGGTACTTTCTTTGTATACTTTTGACCATACGGGCCGAGTCCGGGATTTACGGGAAATCGCGGGTTTTCGTTTGCCGGCGATTAAACTTCTTTTATTTAACGTTTCATCAAAAATGAAAACATTTTTGAAAACTACAAGTGTCATGCGTTTTAGTGGTGAAAAAATAATTTAAAAAATCGTTCGGGAAATGAGTTTACTCCCTGGGTACTTTCTTTGTATAATTTTGACTACACGGGCCGAGTCCGGGATTTAGGGGAAATCGCGGGTTTTCGTTTGCCGGCGAATAAACTTCATTTATTTAGCGTCTCATCAAAAATGAAAACATTTTTAAAAACTACAAGTCTCATGCGTTTTAGTGAAGAAAAAATAATTTAAAAAATCGTTCGGGAAATGAATTTACTCCCTGGGTACTTTCTTTGCATAGTTTTGACTATACGGGCCGAGTGCGGGATTTACGGGAAATCGCGGGTTTTCCTTTGCCGGCGATTAAACTTCTTTTATTTAGCGTCTTATCAAAAATGAAAACATTTTTGAAAACTACAAGTCTCATGCGTTTTAGTGGTGAAAAAATGATTTGAAAAATCGTTCTGAAAGTGAGTTTACCCACAAGGTACTTTCTTTGTATACATTCGACTATAGGGGCCAAGCCCGGGATTTACAGGAAATCGCGGGTTTTCGTTTGCCGGCGATTAAACTTCTTTTATTCAGCGTCTCATCAAAAATGAAAATATTTTTAAAAACTGCAAGTCTCATCCGTTTTAGTGGTGAAAAAATAATTTAAAAAATCATTCGGGAAATCAGTTTACTCCCTGGGTACTTTTTTTGTATACTTTTGACTATACGGGCCGAGTACGGGATTTACGGGAAAGCGCGGGTTTTCGTTTGCCGGCGATTAAACTTCTTTTATTCAGCGTCTCATCAAAAATGAAAATATTTTTGAAAACTACAAGTCTCATGCGTTTTAGTGGTGAAAAAATAATTTAAAAAATCGTTCGGGAAATGAATTTACTCCCTGGGTACTTTCTTTGTATACTTTTGACTCTGCGGGCCGAGTCCGGGATTTACGGGAAATCGCGGGTTTTCGTTTGCCGGCGATTAAACTTCTTTAATTTAGCGCTTCATCAAAAATGAAAACATTTTTTAAAACTACAAGTCTCATGCGTTTTAGTGGTGAAAAAATAATTTAAAAAATCGTTCGGGAAATGAGTTTACTCCCTGGGTACTTTCTTTATACACATTCGACTATACGGGCCGAGTACGGGATTTACGGGAAATCGCAGGTTTTCGTTTGCCGGCGATTAAACTTCTTTTATTCAGCGTCTCATCAAAAATGAAAATATTTTTGAAAACTACAAGTCTCATGCGTTTTAGTGGTGAAAAAATAATTTAAAAAATCGTTCGGGAAATGAATTTACTCCCTGGGTACTTTCTTTGTATACTTTTGACTCTGCGGGCCGAGTCCGGGATTTACGGGAAATCGCGGGTTTTCGTTTGCCGGCGATTAAACTTCTTTAATTTAGCGCTTCATCAAAAATGAAAACATTTTTTAAAACTACAAGTCTCATGCGTTTTAGTGGTGAAAAAATAATTTAAAAAATCGTTCGGGAAATGAGTTTACTCCCTGGGTACTTTCTTTATACACATTCGACTATACGGGCCGAGTACGGGATTTACGGGAAATCGCAGGTTTTCGTTTGCCGGCGATTAAACTTCTTTTATTTAGCGTCTCATTAAAAGTGAAAACATTTTTGAAAACTACAAGTCTCATGCGTTTTAGTGGTAAAAAAATAATTTAAAAAATCGTTTGGGAAATGAGTTTACTCCCTGGGTACTTTCTTTGTATACTTTTGACTATACAGGCCGAGTACGGGATTTACGGGAAATCGCGCGTTTTCGTTTGCCGGTGATTAAACTTCTTTTATTTAGCGTCTCATCAAAAATAAAAACATTTTTGAAAACTACAAGTCTCATGCGTTTTAGTGGTGAAAAAATAATTTAAAAAATCGTTCGGGAAATGAGTTTACTCCCTGGGTACTTTCTTTGTATACTTTTGACTATATGGGCCGAGTACAGGATTTACGGGAAATCGCGGGTTTTCGTTTGCCGGCGATTAAACTTCTTTTATTGAGCGTCTCATCAAAAATGAAAATATTTTCAAAAACTACAAGTCTCATGCGTTTTAGTGGTGATAAAATAATTTAAAAAATCGTTCGGGAAATAAATTTACTCCCTGGGTACTTTCTTTGTATACTTTTGACTCTGCGGGCCGAGTCCGGGATTTACGGGAAATCGCGGGGTTTCGTTTGCCGACGATTAAACTTCTTTAATTTAGCGTTTCATCAAAAATGAAAACATTTTTTAAAACTACAAGTTTCATGCGTTTTAGTGGTGAAAAAACAATTTAAAAAATCGTTCGGGAAATGAGTTTACTCCCTGGGTACTTTCTTTATACACATTCGACTATACGGGCCGAGTACGGGATTTACGGGAAATCGCAGGTTTTCGTTTGCCGGCGATTAAACTTCTTTTATTCAGCGTCTCATCAAAAATGAAAATATTTTTGAAAACTACAAGTCTCATCCGTTTTAGTGGTGAAAAAATAATTTAAAAAATCATTCGGGAAATCAGTTTACTCCCTGGGTACTTTTTTTGTATACTTTTGACTATACTGGCCGAGTACGGGATTTACGGGAAAGCGCGGGTTTTCGTTTGCCGGCGATTAAACTTCTTTTATTCAGCGTCTCATCAAAAATGAAAATATTTTTGAAAACTACAAGTCTCATGCGTTTTAGTGGTGAAAAAATAATTTAAAAAATCGTTCGGGAAATGAATTTACTCCCTGGGTACTTTCTT
Source organism: Hydractinia symbiolongicarpus (assembly GCF_029227915.1). Classification (NCBI taxonomy): domain Eukaryota; kingdom Metazoa; phylum Cnidaria; class Hydrozoa; order Anthoathecata; family Hydractiniidae; genus Hydractinia; species Hydractinia symbiolongicarpus. The sequence continues at coordinate 1,846,943 of NC_079886.1, forward strand.
TGTATACTTTTGACTCTGCGGGCCGAGTCCGGGATTTACGGGAAATCGCGGGTTTTCGTTTGCCGGCGATTAAACTTCTTTAATTTAGCGCTTCATCAAAAATGAAAACATTTTTTAAAACTACAAGTCTCATGCGTTTTAGTGGCGAATAAATAATTTAAAAAATCGTTCGGGAAATGAGTTTATTCCCTGGGTACTTTCTTTATACACATTCGACTATACGGGCCGAGTACGGGATTTACGGGAAATCGCAGGTTTTCGTTTGCCGGCGATTAAACTTCTTTTATTTAGCGTCTCATTAAAAGTGAAAACATTTTTGAAAACTACAAGTCTCATGCGTTTTAGTGGTAAAAAAATAATTTAAAAAATCGTTCGGGAAATGAGTTTACTCCCTGGGTACTTTCTCTGTATACTTTTGACTATACAGGCCGAGTACGGGATTTACGGGAAATCGCGCGTTTTCGTTTGCCGGTGATTAAACTTCTTTTATTTAGCGTCTCATCAAAAATAAAAACATTTTTGAAAACTACAAGTCTCATGCGTTTTAGTGGTGAAAAAATAATTTAAAAAATCGTTCGGGAAATGAGTTTACTCCCTGGGTACTTTCTTTGTATACTTTTGACTATATGGGCCGAGTACGGGATTTACGGGAAATCGCAGGTTTTCGTTTGCCGGCGATTAAACTTCTTTTATTCAGCGTCTTATTAAAAAATGAAAATATTTTTGAAAACTACAAGTCTCATGCGTTTTAGTGAAGAAAAAATAATTTAAAAAATCGTTCGGGAAATGAATTTACTCCCTGGGTACTTTCTTTGCATAGTTTTGACTATACGGGCCGAGTGCTGGATTTACGGGAAATCGCGGGTTTTCGCTTGCCGGCGATTAAACTTCTTTTATTGAGCGTCTCATCAAAAATGAAAATATTTTCAAAAACTACAAGTCTCATGCGTTTTAGTGGTGATAAAATAATTTAAAAAATCGTTGGGGAAATGAATCTACTCCCTGGGTACTTTCTTTGTATACTTTTGACTCTGCGGGCCGAGTCCGGGATTTACGGGAAATCGCGGGGTTTCGTTTGCCGGCGATTAAACTTCTTTAATTTAGCGTTTCATCAAAAATGAAAACATTTTTTAAAACTACAAGTTTCATGCGTTTTAGTGGTGAAAAAATAATTTAAAAAATCGTTCGGGAATAGAGTTTACTCCCTGGGTACTTTCTTTATACACATTCGACTATACGGGCCGAGTACGGGATTTACGGGAAATCGCAGGTTTTCGTTTGCCGGCGATTAAACTTCTTTTATTTAGCGTCTCATCAAAAGTGAAAACATTTTTGAAAACTACAAGTCTCATGCGTTTTAGTGGTGAAAAAATAATTTAAAAAATCGTTCGGGAAATGAGTTTACTCCCTGGGTACTTTCTTTATACACATTCGACTATACGGGCCGAGTACGGGATTTACGGGAAATCGCAGGTTTTCGTTTGCCGGCGATGAAACTTCTTTTATTTAGCATCTCATTAAAAGTGAAAACATTTTTGAAAACTACAAGTCTCATGCGTTTTAGTGGTAAAAAAATAATTTAAAAAATCGTTCGGGAAATGAGTTTACTCCCTGGGTACTTTCTTTGTATACTTTTGACTATACAGGCCGAGTACGGGATTTACGGGAAATCGCGCGTTTTCGTTTGCCGGTGATTAAACTTCTTTTATTTAGCGTCTCATCAAAAATAAAAACATTTTTGAAAACTACAAGTCTCATGCGTTTTAGTGGTGAAAGAATAATTTAAAAATTCGTTCGGGAAATGAGTTTACTCCCTGGGTAATTTCTTTGTATACTTTTGACTATATGGGCCGAGTACAGGATTTACGGGAAATCGCGGGTTTTCGTTTGCAAGCGATTAAACTTCTTTTATTTATGCGTCTCATCAAAAATGAAAATATTTTCAAAAACTACAAGTCTCATGCGTTTTAGTGGTGATAAAATAATTTAAAAAATCGTTCGGGAAATGAATTTACTCCCTGGGTACTTTCTTTGTATACTTTTGACTCTGCGGGCCGAGTCCGGGATTTACGGGAAATCACGGGGTTTCGTTTGCCGGCGATTAAACTTCTTTTATTTAGCGTTTCATCAAAAATGAAAACATTTTTTAAAACTACAAGTTTCATGCGTTTTAGTGGTGAAAAAATAATTTAAAAAATCGTTCGGGAAATGAGTTTACTCCCTGGGTACTTTCTTTATACACATTCGACTATACGGGCCGAGTACGGGATTTACAAGAAATCGCAGGTTTTCGTTTGCCGGCGATTAAACTTCTTTTATTCAGCGTCTCATCAAAAATGAAAATATTTTTGAAAACTACAAGTCTCATCCGTTTTAGTAGTGAAAAAATAATTTAAAAAATCATTCGGGAAATCAGTTTACTCCCTGGGTACTTTTTTTGTATACTTTTGACTATACGGGCCGAGTACGGGATTTACGGGAAAACGCGGGTTTTCGTTTGCCGGCGATTAAACTTCTTTTATTCAGCGTCTCATCAAAAATGAAAATTTTTTTGAAAACTACAAGTCTCATGCGTTTTAGTGGTGAAAAAATAATTTAAAAAATCGTTCGGGAAATGAATTTACTCCCTGGGTACTTTCTTTGTATACTTTTGACCATACGGGCAGAGTCCGGGATTTACGGGAAATCGCGGGTTTTCGTTTGCCGGCGATTAAACTTCTTTTATTTAACGTTTCATCAAAAATGAAAACATTTTTGAAAACTACAAGTGTCATGCGTTTTAGTGGTGAAAAAATAATTTAAAAAATCGTTCGGGAAATGAGTTTACTCCCTGGGTACTTTCTTTGTATAATTTTGACTACACGGGCCGAGTCCGGGATTTAGGGGAAATCGCGGGTTTTCGTTTGCCGGCGATTAAAGTTCTTTTATTTATCGTCTCATCAAAAATAAAAACATTTTTGAAAACTACAAGTCTCATGCGTTTTAGTGGTGAAAAAATAATTTAAAAAATCGTTCGGGAAATGAGTTTACTCCCTGGGTACTTTCTTTATACACATTCGACTATACGGGCCGAGTACGGGATTTACGGGAAATCGCAGGTTTTCGTTTGCCGGCAATTAAACTTCTTTTATTTAGCGTCTCATTAAAAGTGAAAACATTTTTGAAAACTACAAGTCTCATTCGTTTTAGTGGTAAAAAAATAATTTAAAAAATCGTTCGGGAAATGAGTTTACTCCCTGGGTACTTTCTTTGTATACTTTTGACTATACAGGCCGAGTACGGGATTTACGGGAAATCGCGCGTTTTCGTTTGCCGGTGATTAAACTTCTTTTATTTAGCGTCTCATCAAAAATAAAAACATTTTTGAAAACTACAAGTCTCATGCGTTTTAGTGGTGAAAGAATAATTTAAAAAATCGTTCGGCAAATGAGTTTACTCCCTGGGTAATTTCTTTGTATACTTTTGACTATATGGGCCGAGTACAGGATTTACGGGAAATCGCGGGTTTTCCTTTGCAAGCGATTAAACTTCTTTTATTGAGCGTCTCATCAAAAATGAAAATATTTTCAAAAACTACAAGTCTCATGCGTTTTAGTGGTGATAAAATAATTTAAAAAATCGTTCGGGAAATGAATTTACTCCCTGGGTACTTTCTTTGTATACTTTTGACTCTGCGGGCCGAGTCCGGGATTTACGGGAAATCGCGGGGTTTCGTTTGCCGGCGATTAAACTTCTTTTATTTAGCGTTTCATCAAAAATGAAAACATTTTTTAAAACTACAAGTTTCATGCGTTTTAGTGGTGAAAAAATAATTTAAAAAATCGTTCGGGAAATGAGTTTACTCCCTGGGTACTTTCTTTATACACATTCGACTATACGGGCCGAGTACGGGATTTACGGGAAATCGCAGGTTTTCGTTTGCCGGCGATTAAACTTCTTTTATTCAGCGTCTCCTCAAAAATGAAAATATTTTTGAAAACTACAAGTCTCATCCGTTTTAGTAGTGAAAAAATAATTTAAAAAATCATTCGGGAAATCAGTGTACTCCCTGGGTACTTTTTTTGTATACTTTTGACTATACGGGCCGAGTACGGGATTTACGGGAAAACGCGGGTTTTCGTTTGCCGGTGATTAAACTTCTTTTATTCAGCGTCTCATCAAAAATAAAAATATTTTTGAAAACTACAAGTCTCATGCGTTTTAGTGGTGAAAAAATAATTTAAAAAATCGTTCGGGAAATGAATTTACTCCCTGGGTACTTTCTTTGTATACTTTTGACCATACGGGCCGAGTCCGGGATTTACGGGAAATCGCGGGTTTTCGTTTGCCGGCGATTAAACTTCTTTTATTTAACGTTTCATCAAAAATGAAAACATTTTTGAAAACTACAAGTCTCATGCATTTTAGTGGTGAAAAAATAATTTAAAAAATCGTTCGGGAAATGAGTTTACTCCCTGGGTACTTTCTTTGTATAATTTTGACTACACGGGCCGAGTCCGGGATTTAGGGGAAATCGCGGGTTTTCGTTTGCCGGCGAATAAACTTCATTTATTTAGCGTCTCATCAAAAATGAAAACATTTTTAAAAACTACAAGTCTCGTGCGTTTTAGTGGTGAAAAATAATTTAAAAAATCGTTCGGGAAATGAGTTTACTCCCTGGGTACTTTCTTTGTATACTTTTGACTATATGGGCCGAGTACGGGATTTACAGGAAATCGCAGGTTTTCGTTTGCCGGCGATTAAACTTCTTTTATTCAGGGTCTCATCAAAAATGAAAATATTTTTGAAAACTACAAGTCTCATGCGTTTTAGTGAAGAAAAAATAATTTAAAAAATCGTTCGGGAAATGAATTTACTCCCTGGGTACTTTCTTTGCATAGTTTTGACTATACGGGCCGAGTGCGGGATTTACGGGAAATCGCGGGTTTTCCTTTGCCGGCGATTAAACTTCTTTTATTTAGCGTCTTATCAAAAATGAAAACATTTTTGAAAACTACAAGTCTCATGCGTTTTAGTGGTGAAAAAATGATTTGAAAAATCGTTCTGAAAATGAGTTTACCGACAAGGTACTTTCTTTGTATACATTCGACTATAGGGGCCAAGCCCGGGATTTACAGGAAATCGCGGGTTTTCGTTTGCCGGCGATTAAACTTCTTTTATTCAGCGTCTCATCAAAAATGAAAATATTTTTAAAAACTACAAGTCTCATCCGTTTTAGTGGTGAAAAAATAATTTAAAAAATCATTCGGGAAATCAGTTTACTCCCTGGGTACTTTTTTTGTATACTTTTGACTATACGGGCCGAATACGGGATTTACGGGAAAGCGCGGGTTTTCGTTTGCCGGCGATTAAACTTCTTTTATTTAGCGTCTCATCAAAAATGAAAATATTTTTGAAAACTACAAGTCTCATGCGTTTTAGTGAAGAAAAAATAATTTAAAAAATCGTTCGGGAAATGAATTTACTCCCTGGGTACTTTCTTTGCATAGTTTTGACTATACGGGCCGAGTGCGGGATTTACGGGAAATCGCGGGTTTTCCTTTGCCGGCGATTAAACTTCTTTTATTTAGCGTCTTATCAAAAATGAAAACATTTTTGAAAACTACAAGTCTCATGCGTTTTAGTGGTGAAAAAATGATTTGAAAAATCGTTCTGAAAATGAGTTTAACCACAAGGTACTTTCTTTGTATACATTCGACTATAGGGGCCAAGCCCGGGATTTACAGGTAATCGCGGGTTTTCGTTTGCCGGCGATTAAACTTCTTTTATTCAGCGTCTCATCAAAAATGAAAATATTTTTAAAAACTACAAGTCTCATCCGTTTTAGTGGTGAAAAAATAATTTAAAAAATCATTCGGGAAATCAGTTTACTCCCTGGGTACTTTTTTTGTATACTTTTGACTATACGGGCCGAGTACGGGATTTACGGGAAAGCGCGGGTTTTCGTTTGCCGGCGATTAAACTTCTTTTATTTAGCGTCTCATCAAAAATGAAAATATTTTTGAAAACTACAAGTCTCATGCGTTTTAGTGGTGAAAAAATAATTTAAAAAATTGTTCGGGAAATGAATTTACTCCCTGGGTACTTTCTTTGTATACTTTTGACTCTGCGGGCCGAGTCCGGGATTTACGGGAAATCGCAGGTTTTCGTTTGCCGGCGATTAAACTTCTTTTATTTAGCGTCTCATTAAAAGTGAAAACATTTTTGAAAACTACAAGTCTCATGCGTTTTAGTGGTAAAAAAATAATTTAAAAAATCGTTTGGGAAATGAGTTTACTCCCTGGGTACTTTCTTTGTATACTTTTGACTATACAGGCCGAGTACGGGATTTACGGGAAATCGCGCGTTTTCGTTTGCCGGTGATTAAACTTCTTTTATTTAGCGTCTCATCAAAAATAAAAACATTTTTGAAAACTACAAGTCTCATGCGTTTTAGTGGTGAAAAAATAATTTAAAAAATCGTTCGGGAAATGAGTTTACTCCCTGGGTACTTTCTTTGTATACTTTTGACTATATGGGCCGAGTACAGGATTTACGGGAAATCGCGGGTTTTCGTTTGCCGGCGATTAAACTTCTTTTATTGAGCGTCTCATCAAAAATGAAAATATTTTCAAAAACTACAAGTCTCATGCGTTTTAGTGGTGATAAAATAATTTAAAAAATCGTTCGGGAAATAAATTTACTCCCTGGGTACTTTCTTTGTATACTTTTGACTCTGCGGACCGAGTCCGGGATTTACGGGAAATCGCGGGGTTTCGTTTGCCGACGATTAAACTTCTTTAATTTAGCGTTTCATCAAAAATGAAAACATTTTTTAAAACTACAAGTTTCATGCGTTTTAGTGGTGAAAAAATAATTTAAAAAATCGTTCGGGAAATGAGTTTACTCCCTGGGTACTTTTTTTGTATACTTTTGACTATACTGGCCGAGTACGGGATTTACGGGAAAGCGCGGGTTTTCGTTTGCCGGCGATTAAACTTCTTTTATTCAGCGTCTCATCAAAAATGAAAATATTTTTGAAAACTACAAGTCTCATCCGTTTTAGTGGTGAAAAAATAATTTAAAAAATCATTCGGGAAATCCGTTTACTCCCTGGGTACTTTTTTTGTATACTTTTGACTATACTGGCCGAGTACGGGATTTACGGGAAAGCGCGGGTTTTCGTTTGCCGGCGATTAAACTTCTTTTATTCAGCGTCTCATCAAAAATGAAAATATTTTTGAAAACTACAAGTCTCATGCGTTTTAGTGGTGAAAAAATAATTTAAAAAATCGTTCGGAAATGAATTTACTCCCTGGGTACTTTCTTTGTATACTTTTGACTCTGCGGGCCGAGTCCGGGATTTACGGGAAATCGCGGGTTTTCGTTTGCCGGCGATTAAACTTCTTTAATTTAGCGCTTCATCAAAAATGAAAACATTTTTTAAAACTACAAGTCTCATGCGTTTTAGTGGTGAAAAAATAATTTAAAAAATCGTTCGGGAAATTAGTTTATTCCCTGGGTACTTTCTTTATACACATTCGACTATACGGGCCGAGTACGGGATTTACGGGAAATCGCAGGTTTTCGTTTGCCGGCGATTAAACTTCTTTTATTTAGCGTCTCATTAAAAGTGAAAACATTTTTGAAAACTACAAGTCTCATGCGTTTTAGTGGTAAAAAAATAATTTAAAAAATAGTTCGGGAAATGAGTTTACTCCCTGGGTACTTTCTTTGTATACTTTTGACTATACATGCCGAGTACGGGATTTACGGGAAATCGCGCGTTTTCGTTTGCCGGTGATTAAACTTCTTTTATTTAGCGTCTCATCAAAAATAAAAACATTTTTGAAAACTACAAGTCTCATGCGTTTTAGTGGTGAAAAAATAATTTAAAAAATCGTTCGGGAAATGAGTTTACTCCCTGGGTACTTTCTTTGTATATTTTTGACTATATGGGCCGAGTACGGGATTTACGGGAAATCGCGGGTTTTCGTTTGCCGGCGATTAAACTTCTTTTATTCAGAGTCTCATCAAAAATGAAAATATTTTTGAAAACTACAAGTCTCATGCGTTTTAGTGAAGAAAAAATAATTTAAAAAATCGTTCGGGAAATGAATTTACTCCCTGGGTACTTTCTTTGCATAGTTTTGACTATACGGGCCGAGTGCTGGATTTACGGGAAATCGCATGGTTTTCGCTTGCCGGCGATTAAACTTCTTTTATTGAGCGTCTCATCAAAAATGAAAATATTTTCAAAAACTACAAGTCTCATGCGTTTTAGTGGTGATAAAATAATTTAAAAAATCGTTGGGGAAATGAATCTACTCCCTGGGTACTTTCTTTGTATACTTTTGACTCTGCGGGCCGAGTCCGGGATTTACGGGAAATCGCGGGGTTTCGTTTGCCGGCGATTAAACTTCTTTAATTTAGCGTTTCATCAAAAATGAAAACATTTTTTAAAACTACAAGTTTCATGCGTTTTAGTGGTGAAAAAATAATTTAAAAAATCGTTTGGGAATAGAGTTTACTCCCTGGGTACTTTCTTTATACACATTCGACTATACGGGCCGAGTACGGGATTTACGGGAAATCGCAGGTTTTCGTTTGCCGGCGATTAAACTTCTTTTATTTAGCGTCTCATCAAAAGTGAAAACATTTTTGAAAACTACAAGTCTCATGCGTTTTAGTGGTAAAAAAATAATTTAAAAAATCGTTCGGGAAATGAGTTTACTCCCTGGGTACTTTCTTTGTATACTTTTGACTATACAGGCCGAGTACGGGATTTACGGGAAATCGCGCGTTTTCGTTTGCCGGTGATTAAACTTCTTTTATTTAGCGTCTCATCAAAAATAAAAACGTTTTTGAAAACTACAAGTCTCATGCGTTTTAGTGGTGAAAAAATAATTTAAAAAATCGTTCGGGAAATGAGTTTACTCCCTGGGTACTTTCTTTGCATAGTTTTGACTATACGGGCCGAGTGCTGGATTTACGGGAAATCGCGGGTTTTCGTTTGCCGGCGATTAAACTTCTTTTATTGAGCGTCTCATCAAAAATGAAAATATTTTCAAAAACTACAAGTCTCATGCGTTTTAGCGGTGATAAAATAATTTAAAAAATCGTTGGGAAAATGAATCTACTCCCTGGGTACTTTCTTTGTATACTTTTGACTCTGCGGGCCGAGTCCGGGATTTACGGGAAATCGCGGGGTTTCGTTTGCCGGCGATTAAACTTCTTTAATTTAGCGTTTCATCAAAAATGAAAACATTTTTTAAAACTACAAGTTTCATGCGTTTTAGTGGTGAAAAAATAATTTAAAAAATCGTTCGGGAAATGAGTTTACTCCCTGGGTACTTTCTTTATACACATTCGACTATACGGGCCGAGTACGGGATTTACGGGAAATCGCAGGTTTTCGTTTGCCGGCGATTAAACTTCTTTTCTTTAGCGTCTCATCAAAAGTGAAAACATTTTTGAAAACTACAAGTCTCATGCGTTTTAGTGGTAAAAAAATAATTTAAAAAATCGTTCTGGAAATGAGTTTACTCCCTGGGTACTTTCTTTGTATACTTTTGACTATACGGGCCGAGTACGGGATTTACGGGAAATCGCGCGTTTTCGTTTGCCGGCGATTAAACTTCTTTTATTTATTGTCTCATCAAAAATAAAAACATTTTTGAAAACTACAAGTCTCATGCGTTTTAGTGGTGAAAAAATAATTTAAAAAATCGTTCGGGAAATGAGTTTACTCCCTGGGTACTTTCTTTATATACTTTTGACAATACCAGCCGAGTACCGGATTTACGGGAAATCGCGAGTTTTCGTTTGCCGGCGATTAAACTTCTTTTATTCAGCGTCTTCTCAAAAATAAAAACATTTTTAAAAACCACAAGTCTCATGCGTTTTAGTGGTGAAAAAATAATTTAAAAAATCGTTCGGGAATTGAATTTACTCCCTGGGTACTTTCTTTGTATACTTTTGACTAAACGGGCCGAGTCCGGGATTTAGGGGAAATCGCGGGTTTTCGTTTGCCGGCGAATAAACTTCATTTATTTAGCGTCTCATCAAAAATGAAAACATTTTTAAAAACTACAAGTCTCGTGCGTTTTAGTGGTGAAAAATAATTTAAAAAATCGTTCGGGAAATGAGCTTACTCCCTGGGTACTTTCTTTGTATACTTTTGAATATATGGGCCGAGTACGGGATTTACGGGAAATTGTGGGTTTTCGTTTGCCGGCGATTAAACTTCTTTTATTCAGCGTCTCATCAAAAATGAAAATATTTTTGAAAACTACAAGTCTCATGCGTTTTAGTGAAGAAAAAATAATTTAAAAAATCGTTCGGGACATGAATTTACTCCCTGGGTACTTTCTTTGCATACTTTTGACTATACGGACCGAGTGCGGGATTTACGGGAAATCGCGAGTTTTCGTTTGCCGGCGATTAAACTTCTTTTATTCAGCGTCTTCTCAAAAATAAAAACATTTTTAAAAACTACAAGTCTCATGCGTTTTAGTGGTGAAAAAATAATTTAAAAAATCGTTCGGGAATTGAATTTACTCCCTGGGTACTTTCTTTGTATACTTTTGACTAAACGGGCCGAGTCCGGGATTTAGGGGAAATCGCGGGTTTTCGTTTGCCGGCGAATAAACTTCATTTATTTAGCGTCTCATCAAAAATGAAAACATTTTTAAAAACTACAAGTCTCGTGCGTTTTAGTGGTGAAAAATAATTTAAAAAATCGTTCGGGAAATGAGCTTACTCCCTGGGTACTTTCTTTGTATACTTTTGAATATATGGGCCGAGTACGGGATTTACGGGAAATTGTGGGTTTTCGTTTGCCGGCGATTAAACTTCTTTTATTCAGCGTCTCATCAAAAATGAAAATATTTTTGAAAACTACAAGTCTCATGCGTTTTAGTGAAGAAAAAATAATTTAAAAAATCGTTCGGGACATGAATTTACTCCCTGGGTACTTTCTTTGCATACTTTTGACTATACGGACCGAGTGCGGGATTTACGGGAAATCGCGGGTTTTCCTTTGCCGGCGATTAAACTTCTTTTATTTAGCGTCTTATCAAAAATGAAAACATTTTTGAAAACTACAAGTCTCATGCGTTTTAGTGGTGAAAAAATGATTTGAAAAATCGTTCTGAAAATGAGTTTACTCCCTGGGTACTTTCTTTATATACTTTTGACTATACCGGCCGAGTACCGGATTTACGGGAAATCGCGAGTTTTCGTTTGCCGGCGATTAAACTTCTTTTATTCAGCGTCTTATCAAAAATGAAAACATTTTTGAAAACTACAAGTCTCATGCGTTTTAGTGGTGAAAAAATAATTTAAAAAATCGTTCGGGAAATGAGTTTACTCCCTGGGTACTTTCTTTGTATACTTTTGACCATACGGGCCGAGTCCGGGATTTACGGGAAATCGCGGGTTTTTGTTTGCCTGCGATTAAACTTCTTTTATTTAGCGTTTCATCAAAAATGAAAACATTTTTGAAAACTACAAGTGTCATGCGTTTTAGTGGTGAAAAAATAATTTAAAAAATCGTTCGGGAAATGAGTTTACTCCCTGGGTACTTTCTTTGTATAATTTTGACTATACGGGCCGAGTCCGGGATTTAGGGGAAATCGCGGGTTTTCGTTTGCCGGCGAATAAACTTCATTTATTTAGCGTCTCATCAAAAATGAAAACATTTTTAAAAACTACAAGTCTCGTGCGTTTTAGTGGTGAAAAATAATTTAAAAAATCGTTCAGGAAATGAGTTTACTCCCTGGGTACTTTCTTTGTATACTTTTGACTATATGGGCCGAGTACGGGATTTACGGGAAATCGCGGGTTTTCGTTTGCCGGCGATTAAACTTCTTTTATTCAGCGCCTCATCAAAAATGAAAATATTTTTAAAAACTACAAGTCTCATGCGTTTTAGTGAAGAAAAAATAATTTAAAAAATCGTTCGGGAAATGAATTTACTAACTGGGTACTTTCTTTGCATAGTTTTGACTATACGGTCCGAGTGCGGGATTTACGGGAAATCGCGGGTTTTCCTTTGCCGGCGATTAAACTTCTTTTATTTAGCGTCTTATCAAAAATGAAAACATTTTTGAAAACTACAAGTCTCATGCGTTTTAGTGGTGAAAAAATGATTTGAAAAATCGTTCTGAAAATGAGTTTACTCCCTGGGTACTTTCTTTATATACTTTTGACTATACCGGCCGAGTACCGGATTTACGGGAAATCGCGAGTTTTCGTTTGCCGGCGATTAAACTTCTTTTATTCAGCGTCTTATCAAAATGAAAACATTTTTGAAAACTACAAGTCTCATGCGTTTTAGTGGTGAAAAAATAATTTAAAAAATCGTTCGGGAAATGAGTTTACTCCCTGGGTACTTTCTTTGTATACTTTTGACCATACGGGCCGAGTCCGGGATTTACGGGAAATCGCGGGTTTTCGTTTGCCGGCGATTAAACTTCTTTTATTTAGCGTTTCATCAAAAATGAAAACATTTTTGAAAACTACAAGTGTCATGCGTTTTAGTGGTGAAAAAATAATTTAAAAAATCGTTCGGGAAATGAGTTTACTCCCTGGGTACTTTCTTTGTATAATTTTGACTATACGGGCCGAGACCGGGATTTAGGGGAAATCGCGGGTTTTCGTTTGCCGGCGAATAAACTTCATTTATTTAGCGTCTCATCAAAAATGAAAACATTTTTAAAAACTACAAGTCTCGTGCGTTTTAGTGGTGAAAAATAATTTAAAAAATCGTTCGGGAAATGAGTTTACTCCCTGGGTACTTTCTTTGTATACTTTTGACTATATGGGCCGAGTACGGGATTTACGGGAAATCGCGGGTTTTCGTTTGCCGGCGATTAAACTTCTTTTATTCAGCGTCTCATCAAAAATGAAAATATTTTTGAAAACTACAAGTCTCATGCGTTTTAGTGAAGAAAAAATAATTTAAAAAATCGTTCGGGAAATGAATTTACTCCCTGGGTACTTTCTTTGCATAGTTTTGACTATACGGTCCGAGTGCGGGATTTACGGGAAATCGCGGGTTTTCCTTTGCCGGCGATTAAACTTCTTTTATTTAGCGTCTTATCAAAAATGAAAACATTTTTGAAAACTACAAGTCTCATGCGTTTTAGTGGTGAAAAAATGATTTGAAAAATCGTTCTGAAAATGAGTTTACCCACAAGGTACTTTCTTTGTATACATTCGACTATAGGGGCCAAGCCCGGGATTTACAGGAAATCGCGGGTTTTCGTTTGCCGGCGATTAAACTTCTTTTATTCAGCGTCTCATCAAAAATGAAAATATTTTTGAAAACTACAAGTCTCATCCGTTTTAGTGGTGAAAAAATAATTTAAAAAATCATTCGGGAAATCAGTTTACTCCCTGGGTACTTTTTTTGTATACTTTTGACTATACGGGCCGAGTACGGGATTTACGGGAAAGCGCGGGTTTTCGTTTGCCGGTGATTAAACTTCTTTTATTCAGCGTCTCATCAAAAATGAAAATATTTTTGAAAACTACAAGTCTCATGCGTTTTAGTGGTGAAAAAATAATTTAAAAAATCGTTCGGGAAATGAGTTTACTCCCTGCGTACTTTCTTTATACACATTCGACTATACGGGCCGAGTACGGGATTTACGGGAAATCGCAGGTTTTCGTTTGCCGGCGATTAAACTTCTTTTATTTAGCGTCTCATTAAAAGTGAAAACATTTTTGAAAACTACAAGTCTCATGCGTTTTAGTGGTAAAAAAATAATTTAAAAAATCGTTCGGGAAATGAGTTTACTCCCTGGGTACTTTCTTTGTATACTTTTGACTATACAGGCTGAGTACGGGATTTACGGGAAATCGCGCGTTTTCGTTTGCCGGTGATTAAACTTCTTTTATTAAGCGTCTCATCAAAAATAAAAACATTTTTGAAAACTACAAGTCTCATGCGTTTTAGTGGTGAAAAAATAATTTAAAAAATCGTTCGGGAAATGAGTTTACTCCCTGGGTACTTTCTTTGTATACTTTTGACTATATGGGCCGAGTACGGGATTTACGGGAAATCGCGGGTTTTCGTTTGCCGGCGATTAAACTTCTTTTATTCAGCGTCTCATCAAAAATGAAAATATTTTTGAAAACTACAAGTCTCATGCGTTTTAGTGAAGAAAAAATAATTTAAAAAATCGTTCAGGAAATGAATTTACTCCCTGGGTACTTTCTTTACATACTTTTGACTATACGGACCGAGTGCGGGATTTACGGGAAATCGCGGGTTTTCCTTTGCCGGCGATTAAACTTCTTTTATTTAGCGTCTTATCAAAAATGAAAACATTTTTGAAAACTACAAGTCTCATGCGTTTTAGTGGTGAAAAAATAATTTAAAAAATCGTTCGGGAAATGAGTTTACTCCCTGGGTACTTTCTTTATATACTTTTGACTATACCGGCCGAGTACCGGATTTACGGGAAATCGCGAGTTTTCGTTTGCCAGCGATTAAACTTCTTTTATTCAGCGTCTCATCAAAAGTGAAAATATTTTTGAAAACTACAAGTCTCATGCGTTTTAGTGGTGAAAAAATGATTTGAAAAATCGTTCTGAAAATGAGTTTACCCACAAGGTACTTTCTTTGTATACATTCGACTATAGGGGCCAAGCCCGGGATTTACAGGAAATCGCGGGTTTTCGTTTGCCGGCGATTAAACTTCTTTTATTCAGCGTCTCATCAAAAATGAAAATATTTTAGAAAACTACAAGTCTCATGCGTTTTAGTGGTGAAAAAATAATTTATAAAATTATTCGGGAAATCAGTTTACTCCCTGGGTACTTTTTTTGTATACTTTTGACTATACGGGCCGAGTACGGGATTTACGGGAAAGCGCGGGTTTTCGTTTGCCGGCGATTAAACTTCTTTTATTCAGCGCTTCATCAAAAATGAAAACATTTTCAAAAACTACAAGTCTCATGCGTTTTAGTGGTGATAAAATAATTTAAAAAATCGTTGGGGAAATGAATCTACTCCCTGGGTACTTTCTTTGTATACTTTTGACTCTGCGGGCCGAGTCCGGGATTTACGGGAAATCGCGGGGTTTCGTTTGCCGGCGATTAAACTTCTTTAATTTAGCGTTTCATCAAAAATGAAAACATTTTTTAAAACTACAAGTTTCATGCGTTTTAGTGGTGAAAAAATAATTTAAAAAATCGTTCGGAAAATGAGTTTACTCCCTGGGTACTTTCTTTATACACATTCGACTATACGGGCCGAGTACGGGATTTACGGGAAATCGCAGGTTTTCGTTTGCCGGCGATTAAACTTCTTTTATTTAGCGTCTCATCAAAAGTGAAAACATTTTTGAAAACTACAAGTCTCATGCGTTTTAGTGGTAAAAAAATAATTTAAAAAATCGTTCTGGAAATGAGTTTACTCCCTGGGTACTTTCTTTGTATACTTTTGACTATACGGGCCGAGTACGGGATTTACGGGAAATCGCGCGTTTTCGTTTGCCGGCGATTAAACTTCTTTTATTCAGCGTCTTATCAAAAATGAAAACATTTTTGAAAACTACAAGTCTCATGCGTTTTAGTGGTGAAAAAATAATTTAAAAAATCGTTCGGAAAATGAGTTTACTCCCTGGGTACTTTCTTTGTATAATTTTGACTATACGGGCCGAGTCCGGGATTTAGGGGAAATCGCGGGTTTTCGTTTGCCGGCGAATAAACTTCATTTATTTAGCGTCTCATCAAAAATGAAAACATTTTTAAAAACTACAAGTCTCGTGCGTTTTAGTGGTGAAAAATAATTTAAAAAATCGTTCGGAAAATGAGTTTACTCCCTGGGTACTTTCTTTGTATACTTTTGACTATATGGGCCGAGTACGGGATTTACGGGAAATCGCGGGTTTTCGTTTGCCGGCGATTAAACTTCTTTTATTCAGCGTCTCATCAAAAATGAAAATATTTTTGAAAACTACAAGTCTCATGCGTTTTAGTGAAGAAAAAATAATTTAAAAAATCGTTCGGGACATGAATTTACTCCCTGGGTACTTTCTTTGCATACTTTTGACTATACGGACCGAGTGCGGGATTTACGGGAAATCGCGGGTTTTCCTTTGCCGGCGATTAAACTTCTTTTATTTAGCGTCTTATCAAAAATGAAAACATTTTTAAAAACTACAAGTCTCATGCGTTTTAGTGGTGAAAAAATAATTTAAAAAATCGTTCGGGAAATGAGTTTACTCCCTGGGTACTTTCTTTGTATAATTTTGACTATATGGGCCGAGTACGGGATTTACGGGAAATCGCGGGTTTTCGTTTGCCGGCGATTAAACTTCTTTTATTCAGCGTCTCATCAAAAATGAAAATATTTTTGAAAACTACAAGTCTCATGCGTTTTAGTGAAGAAAAAATAATTTAAAAAATCGTTCGGGAAATGAATTTACTCCCTGGGTACTTTCTTTGCATAGTTTTGACTATACGGGCCGAGTGCGGGATTTACAAGAAATCGCGGGTTTTCCTTTGCCGGCGATTAAACTTCTTTTATTTAGCGTCTTATCAAAAATGAAAACATTTTTGAAAACTACAAGTCTCATGCGTTTTAGTGGTGAAAAAATGATTTGAAAAATCGTTCTGAAAATTAGTTTACCCACAAGGTACTTTCTTTGTATACATTCGACTATAGGGGCAAAGCCCGGAATTTACAGGAAATCGCGGGTTTTCGTTTGCCGGCGATTAAACTTCTTTTATTCAGCGTCTCATCAAAAATGAAAATATTTTTGAAAACTACAAGTCTCATCCGTTTTAGTGGTGAAAAAATAATTTAAAAAATCATTCGGGAAATCAGTTCACTCCCTGGGTACTTTTTTTGTATACTTTTGACTATACGGGCCGAGTACGGGATTTACGGGAAAGCGCGGGTTTTCGTTTGCCGGCGATTAAACTTCTTTTATTCAGCGTCTCATCAAAAATGAAAATATTTTTGAAAACTACAAGTCTCATGCGTTTTAGTGGTGAAAAAATAATTTAAAAAATCGTTCGGGAAATGAATTTACTCCCTGGGTACTTTCTTTGTATACTTTTGACTCTGCGGGCCGAGTCCGGGATTTACGGGAAATCGCGGGTTTTCGTTTGCCGGCGATTAAACTTCTTTAATTTAGCGCTTCATTAAAAGTGAAAACATTTTTAAAAACTACAAGTCTCATGCGTTTTAGTGGTAAAAAAATAATTTAAAAAATCGTTCGGGAAATGAGTTTACTCCCTGGGTACTTTCTTTGTATACTTTGACTATACAGGCCGAGTACGGGATTTACGGGAAATCGCGCGTTTTCGTTTGCCGGTGATTAAACTTCTTTTATTAAGCGTCTCATCAAAAATAAAAACATTTTTGAAAACTACAAGTCTCATGCGTTTTAGTGGTGAAAAAATAATTTAAAAAATCGTTCGGGAAATGAGTTTACTCCCTGGGTACTTTCTTTGTATACTTTTGACTATATCGGCCGAGTACGGTATTTACGGGAAATCGCGGGTTTTCGTTTGCCGGCGATTAAACTTCTTTTATTCAGCGTCTCATCAAAAATGAAAATATTTTTGAAAACTACAAGTCTCATGCGTTTTAGTGAAGAAAAAATAATTTAAAAAATCGTTCAGGAAATGAATTTACTCCCTGGGTACTTTCTTTGCATAGTTTTGACTATACGGGCCGAGTGCGGGATTTACGGGAAATCGCGGGTTTTCCTTTGCCGGCGATTAAACTTCTTTTATTTAGCGTCTTATCAAAAATGAAAACATTTTTGAAAACTACAAGTCTCATGCGTTTTAGTGGTGAAAAAATGATTTGAAAAATCGTTCTGAAAATGAGTTTACCCACAAGGTACTTTCTTTGTATACATTCGACTATAGGGGCCAAGCCCGGGATTTACAGGAAATCGCGGGTTTTCGTTTGCCGGCGATTAAACTTCTTTTATTCAGCGTCTCATCAAAAATGAAAATATTTTTGAAAACTACAAGTCTCATCCGTTTTAGTGGTGAAAAAATAATTTAAAAAATCATTCGGGAAATCAGTTTACTCCCTGGGTACTTTTTTTGTATACTTTTGACTATACGGGCCGAGTACGGGATTTACGGGAAAGCGCGGGTTTTCGTTTGCCGGCGATTAAACTTCTTTTATTCAGCGTCTCATCAAAAATGAAAATATTTTTGAAAACTACAAGTCTCATGCGTTTTAGTGGTGAAAAAATAATTTAAAAAATCGTTCGGGAAATGAATTTACTCCCTGGGTACTTTCTTTGTATACTTTTGACTCTGCGGGCCGAGTCCGGGATTTACGGGAAATCGCGGGTTTTCGTTTGCCGGCGATTAAACTTCTTTAATTTAGCGCTTCATCAAAAATGAAAACATTTTTTAAAACTACAAGTCTCATGCGTTTTAGTGGTGAAAAAATAATTTAAAAAATCGTTCGGGAAATGAGTTTACTCCCTGGGTACTTTCTTTATACACATTCGACTATACGGGCCGAGTACGGGATTTACGGGAAATCGCAGTTTTTCGTTTGCCGGCGATTAAACTTCTTTTATTTAGCGTCTCATTAAAAGTGAAAACATTTTTGAAAACTACCAGTCTCATGCGTTTTAGTGGTAAAAAAATAATTTAAAAAATCGTTCGGGAAATGAGTTTACTCCCTGGGTACTTTCTTTGTATACTTTTGACTATACAGGCCGAGTACGGGATTTACGGGAAATCGCGCGTTTTCGTTTGCCGGTGATTAAACTTCTTTTATTTAGCGTCTCATCAAAAATAAAAACATTTTTGAAAACTACAAGTCTCATGCGTTTTAGTGGTGAAAAAATAATTTAAAAAATCGTTCGGGAAATTAGTTTACTCCCTGGGTACTTTCTTTATATACTTTTGACTATACCGGCCGAGTACCGGATTTACAGGAAATCGCGGGTTTTCGTTTGCCGGCGATTAAACTTCTTTAATTTAGCGCTTCATCAAAATTGAAAACATTTTTGAAAACTACCAGTCTCATGCGTTTTAGTGGTAAAAAAATAATTTAAAAAATCGTTCGGGAAATGAGTTTACTCCCTGGGTCCTTCATTTGTATACTTTTGACTATACAGGCCGAGTACGGGATTTACGGGAAATCGCGCGTTTTCGTTTGCCGGTGATTAAACATCTTTTATTTAGCGTCTCATCAAAAATAAAAACATTTTTGAAAAATACAAGTCTCATGCGTTTTAGTGGTGAAAAAATAATTTAAAAAATCGTTCGGGAAATTAGTTTACTCCCTGGGTACTTTCTTTATATACTTTTGACTATACCGGCCGAGTACCGGATTTATAGGAAATCGTGGGTTTTCGTTTGCCGGCGATTAAACTTCTTTTATTCAGCGTCTTATCAAAAATGAAAACATTTTTGAAAACTACAAGTCTCATGCGTTTTAGTGGTGAAAAAATAATTTAAAAAATCGTTTGGGAAATAAGTTTACTCCCTGGGTACTTTCTTTGTATACTTTTGACCATACGGGGCGAGTCCGGGATTTACGGGAAATCGCGGGTTTTCGTTTGCCGGCGATTAAACTTCTTTTATTTAGCGTTTCATCAAAAATGAAAACATTTTTGAAAACTACAAGTGTCATGCGTTTTAGTGGTGAAAAAATAATTTAAAAAATCGTTCGGGAAATGAGTTTCTCCCTGGGTACTCTCTTTGTATAATTTTGACTATACGGGCCGAGTCCGGGATTTAGGGGAAATCGCGGGTTTTCGTTTGCCGGCGAATAAACTTCATTTATTTAGCGTCTCATCAAAAATGAAAACATTTTTAAAAACTACAAGTCTCATGCGTTTTAGTGGCGAAAAAATAATTTAAAAAATCGTTCGGGAAATGAATTTACTTCCTGGGTACTTTCTTTGTATACTTTTGACTATACGGGCCGAGTCCGGGATTTACGGGAAATCGCGGGTTTTCGTTTGCCGGCGATTAAATTTTTTTATTCAGGGTCTCATCAAAAATGAAAACATTTTTGAAAACTACAAGTCTCATGCGTTTTAGTGGTGAAAAAATAATTTAAAAAATCGTTCGGGAAATGAGTTTACTCCCTGGGTACTCTCTTTGTATACTTTTGATTATACTGGTCGTGTCCGGGATTTACGGGATATCGTGGGTTTTTGTTTGCCGGCGATTAAACTTGTTTTATTTAGCGTCTCATCAAAAATGAAAATATTGTTGAAAACTACAAGTCTCATGCGTTTTAGTGGTGAAAAAATAATTTGAAAAATTGTTCTGAAAATGAGTTTACCCACAAGGTACTTTCTTTGTATACATTCGACTATAGGGGCCAAGCCCGGGATTTACAGGAAATCGCGGGTTTTCGTTTGCCGGCGATTAAACTTCTTTTACTCAGCGTCGCATCAAAAATGAAAATATTTTTAAAAACTACAAGTCTCATCCGTTTTAGTGGTGAAAAAATAATTTAAAAAATTCTTCGGGAAATGAGTTTACTCCCTGGGTACTTTCTTTGTATAATTTTGACTATACGGGCCGAGTGCGGGATTTACGGGAAATCGCGGGTTTTCGTTTGCCGGCGAATAAACTTCATTTATTTAGCGTCTTATCAAAAATGAAAACATTTTTAAAAACTACAAGTCTCATGCGTTTTAGTGGTGAAAAAATAATTTAAAAAATCGTTCGGGAAATGAGTTTACTTCCTGGGTACTTTCTTTGTATACTTTTGACTATACGGGCCGAGTCCGTGATTTACGGGAAATCGCGGGTTTTCGTTAGCCGGCGAATAAACTTTTTTTACTCAGCGTCTCATCAAAAATGAAAACATTTTTGAAAACTACAAGTCTCATGCGTTTTAGTGGTGAAAATATAATTTAAAAAATCGTTCGGGAAATGAGTTTAATCCCTGGGTACTCTCTTTGTATACTTTTGATTATATGGGTCGTGTCCGGGATTTACGGGAAATCGTGGGTTTTCGTTTGCCGGCGATTAAACTTGTTTTATTTAGCGTCTCATCAAAAATGAAAATATTGTTGAAAACTACAAGTCTCATGGGTTTTAGTGGTGAAAATATAATTTGAAAAATCGTTCTGAAAATGAGTTTACCCACAAGGTACTTTCTTTGTATACATTCGACTATAGGGGCCAAGCCCGGGATTTACAGGAAATCGCGGGTTTTCGTTTGCCGGCAATTAAACTTCTTTTATTCAGCGTCTCATCAAAAATGAAAATATTTTTGAAAACTACAAGTCTCATCCGTTTTAGTGGTGAAAAATTAATTTAAAAAATCATTCGGGAAATCAGTTTACTCCCTGGGTACTTTTTTTGTATACTTTTGACTATACGGGCCGAGTACGGGATTTACGGGAAAGCGCGGGTTTTCGTTTGCCGGCGATTAAACTTCTTTTATTCAGCGTCTCATCAAAAATGAAAATATTTTTGAAAACTACAAGTCTCATGCGTTTTAGTGGTGAAAAAATAATTTAAAAAATCGTTCGGGAAATGAATTTACTCCCTGGGTACTTTCTTTGTATACTTTTGACTCTGCGGGCCGAGTCCGGGATTTACGGGAAATCGCGGGTTTTCGTTTGCCGGCGATTAAACTTCTTTAATTTAGCGTTTCATCAAAAATGAAAACATTTTTTAAAACTACAAGTCTCATGCGTTTTAGTGGTGAAAAAATAATTTAAAAAATCGTTCGGGAAATGAGTTTACTCCCTGGGTACTTTTTTATACACATTCGACTATACGGGCCGAGTACGGGATTTACGGGAAATCTCAGGTTTTCGTTTGCCGGCGATTAAACTTCTTTTATTTAGCGTCTCATCAAAAGTGAAAACATTTTTGAAAACTACAAGTCTCATGCGTTTTAGTGGTAAAAAAATAATTTAAAAAATCGTTCGGGAAATGAGTTTACTCCCTGGGTACTTTCTTTGTATACTTTTGACTATACGGGCCGAGTACGGGATTTACGGGAAATCGTGGGTTTTCGTTTGCCGGCGATTAAACTTCTTTTATTCAGCGTCTCATCAAAAATGAAAATATTTTTGAAAACTACAAGTCTCATGCGTTTTAGTGAAGAAAAAATAATTTAAAAAATCGTTCGGGAAATGAATTTACTCCCTGGGTACTTTCTTTGCATACTTTTGACTATACGGGACGAGTGCGGGATTTACGGTAAATCGCGGGTTTTCCTTTGCCGGCGATTAAACTTCTTTTATTTAGCGTCTTATCAAAAATGAAAACATTTTTGAAAACTACAAGTCTCATGCGTTTTAGTGGTGAAAAAATGATTTGAAAAATCGTTCTGAAAATGAGTTTACTCCCTGGGTACTTTCTTTATATACTTTTGACTATACCGGCCGAGTACCGGATTTACGGGAAATCGCGAGTTTTCGTTTGCCGGCGATTAAACTTCTTTTATTCAGCGTCTTATCAAAAATGAAAACATTTTTGAAAACTACAAGTCTCATGCGTTTTAGAGGTGAAAAAATAATTTAAAAAATCGTTCGGGAAATGAGTTTAATCCCTGGGTACTTTCTTTGTATAATTTTGACTATACGGGCCGAGTCCGGGATTTAGGGGAAATAGCGGGTTTTCGTTTGCCGGCGAATAAACTTCATTTATTTAGCGTCTCATCAAAAATGAAAACATTTTTAAAAACTACAAGTCTCGTGCGTTTTAGTGGTGAAAAATAATTTAAAAAATCGTTCGGGAAATGAGTTTACTCCCTGGGTACTTTCTTTGTATACTTTTGACTATATGGGCCGAGTACGGGATTTACGGGAAATCGCGGGTTTTCGTTTGCCGGCGATTAAACTTCTTTTATTCAGCGTCTCATCAAAAATGAAAATATTTTTGAAAACTACAAGTCTCATGCGTTTTAGTGAAGAAAAAATAATTTAAAAAATCGTTCGGGAAATGAATTTACTCCCTGGGTACTTTCTTTGCATAGTTTTGACTATACGGGCCGAGTGCGGGATTTACGGGAAATCGCGGGTTTTCCTTTGCCGGCGATTAAACTTCTTTTATTTAGCGTCTTATCAAAAATGAAAACATTTTTGAAAACTACAAGTCTCATGCGTTTTAGTGGTGAAAAAATGATTTGAAAAATCGTTCTGAAAATGAGTTTACCCACAAGGTACTTTCTTTGTATACATTCGACTATAGGGGCCAAGCCCGGGATTTACAGGAAATCGCGGGTTTTCGTTTGCCGGCGATTAAACTTCTTTTATTCAGCGTCTCATCAAAAATGAAAATATTTTTGAAAACTACAAGTCTCACCCGTTTTAGTGGTGAAAAAATAATTTAAAAAATCATTCGGGAAATCAGTTTACTCCCTGGGTACTTTTTTTGTATACTTTTGACTTTACGGGCCGAGAACGGGATTTACGGGAAAGCGTGGGTTTTCGTTTGCCGGCGATTAAACTTCTTTTATTCAGCGTCTAATCAAAAATGAAAATATTTTTGAAAACTACAAGTCTCATGCGTTTTAGTGGTGAAAAAATAATTTAAAAAATCGTTCGGGAAATGAATTTACTCCCTGGGTACTTTCTTTGTATAGTTTTGACTCTGCGGGCCGAGTCCGGGATTTACGGGAAATCGCGGGTTTTCGTTTGCCGGCGATTAAACTTCTTTAATTTAGCGCTTCATCAAAAATGAAAACATTTTTTAAAACTACAAGTCTCATGCGTTTTAGTGGTGAAAAAATAATTTAAAAAATCGTTCGGGAAATGAGTTTACTCCCTGGGTACTTTCTTTATACACATTCGACTATACGGGCCGAGTACGGGATTTACGGGAAATCGCAGGTTTTCGTTTGCCGGCGATTAAACTTCTTTTATTTAGCGTCTCATTAAAAGTGAAAACATTTTTGAAAACTACAAGTCTCGTGCGTTTTAGTGGTAAAAAAATAATTTAAAAAATCGTTCGGGAAATGAGTTTACTCCCTGGGTACTTTCTTTGTATACTTTTGACTATACAGGCCGAGTACGGGATTTACGGCAAATCGCGCGTTTTCGTTTGCCGGTGATTAAACTTCTTTTATTTAGCGTCTCATCAAAAATAAAAACATTTTTGAAAACTACAAGTCTCATGCGTTTTAGTGGTGAAAAAATAATTTAAAAAATCGTTCAGGAAATGAGTTTACTCCCTGGGTACTTTCTTTGTATACTTTTGACTATACAGGACGAGTACGGGATTTACGGGAAATCGCGTGTTTTCGTTTGCCGGCGATTAAACTTCTTTTATTTAGCGTCTCATCAAAATTAAAAACATTTTTGAAAACTACAAGTCTCATGCGTTTTAGTGGTGAAAAAATAATTTAAAAAATCGTTCGGGAAATTAGTTTACTCCCTGGGTACTTTCTTTATATACTTTTGACTATACCGGCCGAGTACCGGATTTACGGGAAATCGCGGGTTTTCGTTTGCCGGCGATTAAACTTCTTTTATTCAGCGTCTTATCAAAAATGAAAACATTTTTGAAAACTACAAGTCTCATGCGTTTTAGTGGTGAAAAAATAATTTAAAAAATCGTTCGGGAAATAAGTTTACTTCCTGGGTACTTTCTTTGTATACTTTTGACCATACGGGCCGAGTCCGGGATTTACGGGAAATCGCGGGTTTTCGTTTGCCGGCGATTAAACTTCTTTTATTTAGCGTTTCATCAAAAATGAAAACATTTTTGAAAACTACAAGTATCATGCGTTTTAGTGGTGAAAAAATAATTTAAAAAATCGTTCGGGAAATGAGTTTACTCCCTGGGTACTCTCTTTGTATAATTTTGACTACACGGGCCGAGTCCGGGATTAAGGGGAAATCGCGGGTTTTCGTTTCCCGGCGAATAAACTTCATTTATTTAGCGTCTCATCAAAAATGAAAACATTTTTAAAAACTACAAGTCTCATGCGTTTTAGTGGTGAAAAAATAATTTAAAAAATCGTTCGGGAAATGAGTTTACTCCCTGGGTGCTCTCTTTGTATACTTTTGATTATACGGGTCGTGTCCGGGATTTACGGGAAATCGCGGGTTTTCGATTGCCGGCGATTAAACTTGTTTTATTTAGCGTCTCATCAAAAATGAAAATATTGTTGAAAACTACAAGTCTCATGCGTTTTAGTGGTAAAAAATAATTTAAAAAATCGTTCGGGAAATGAGTTTACTCCCTGGGTACTTTCTTTGTATACTTTTGACTATACAGGCCGAGTACGGGATTTACGGTAAATCGCGCGTTTTCGTTTGCCGGTGATTAAACTTCTTTTATTTAGCGTCTCATCAAAAATAAAAACATTTTTGAAAACTACAAGTCTCATGCGTTTTAGTGGTGAAAAAATAATTTAAAAAATCGTTCGGGAAATGAGTTTACTCCCTGGGTACTCTCTTTGTATAATTTTGACTACACGGGCCGAGTCCGGGATTAAGGGGAAATCGCGGGTTTTCGTTTCCCGGCGAATAAACTTCATTTATTTAGCGTCTCATCAAAAATGAAAACATTTTTAAAAACTACAAGTCTCATGCGTTTTAGTGGTGAAAAAATAATTTAAAAAATCGTT
Organism: Hydractinia symbiolongicarpus; assembly: GCF_029227915.1. Taxonomy (NCBI): domain Eukaryota; kingdom Metazoa; phylum Cnidaria; class Hydrozoa; order Anthoathecata; family Hydractiniidae; genus Hydractinia; species Hydractinia symbiolongicarpus. The sequence goes on from NC_079886.1 coordinate 1,872,477, forward strand.
CGGGAAATGAGTTTACTCCATGGGTGCTCTCTTTGTATACTTTTGATTATACGGGTCGTGTCCGGGATTTACGGGAAATCGCGGGTTTTCGATTGCCGGCGATTAAACTTGTTTTATTTAGCGTCTCATCAAAAATGAAAATATTGTTGAAAACTACAAGTCTCATGCGTTTTAGTGGTAAAAAAATAATTTAAAAAATCGTTCGGGAAATGAGTTTACTCCCTGGGTACTTTCTTTGTATACTTTTGACTATACAGGCCGAGTACGGGATTTACGGTAAATCGCGCGTTTTCGTTTGCCGGTGATTAAACTTCTTTTATTTAGCGTCTCATCAAAAATAAAAACATTTTTGAAAACTACAAGTCTCATGCGTTTTAGTGGTGAAAAAATAATTTAAAAAATCGTTCAGGAAATGAGTTTACTCCCTGGGTACTTTCTTTGTATACTTTTGACTATACAGGACGAGTACGGGATTTACGGGAAATCGCGTGTTTTCGTTTGCCGGCGATTAAACTTCTTTTTTTTAGCGTCTCATCAAAATTAAAAACATTTTTGAAAACTACAAGTCTCATGCGTTTTAGTGGTGAAAAAATAATTTAAAAAATCGTTCGGGAAATTAGTTTACTCCCTGGGTACTTTCTTTATATACTTTTGACTATACCGGCCGAGTACCGGATTTACGGGAAATCGCGGGTTTTCGTTTGCCCGCGATTAAACTTCTTTTATTCAGCGTCTTATCAAAAATGAAAACATTTTTGAAAACTACAAGTCTCATGCGTTTTAGTGGTGAAAAAATAATTTAAAAAATCGTTCGGGAAATAAGTTTACTTCCTTGGTACTTTCTTTGTATACTTTTGACCATACGGGCCGAGTCCGGGATTTACGGGAAATCGCGGGTTTTCGTTTGCCGGCGATTAAACTTCTTTTATTTAGCGTTTCATCAAAAATGAAAACATTTTTGAAAACTACAAGTATCATGCGTTTTAGTGGTGAAAAAATAATTTAAAAAATCGTTCGGGAAATGAGTTTACTCCCTGGGTACTCTCTTTGTATTATTTTGACTACACGGGCCGAGTCCGGGATTAAGGGGAAATCGCGGGTTTTCGTTTCCCGGCGAATAAACTTCATTTATTTAGCGTCTCATCAAAAATGAAAACATTTTTAAAAACTACAAGTCTCATGCGTTTTAGTGGTGAAAAAATAATTTAAAAAATCGTTCGGGACATGAGTTTACTCCCTGGGTACTTTCTTTGTATACTTTTGACTATACGGGCCGAGTCCGGGATATACGGGAAATCGCGGGTTTTCGTTTGCCGGCGATTAAACTTTTTTTATTCAGCGTCTTATCAAAAATGAAAACATTTTTGAAAACTACAAGTCTCATGCGTTTTAGTGGTGAAAAAATAATTTAAAAAATCGTTCGGGAAATGAGTTTACTCCCTGGGTGCTCTCTTTGTATACTTTTGATTATACGGGTCGTGTCCGGGATTTACGGGAAATCGCGGGTTTTCGATTGACGGCGATTAAACTTGTTTTATTTAGCGTCTCATCAAAAATGAAAATATTGTTGAAAACTACAAGTCTCATGCGTTTTAGTGGTAAAAAAATAATTTAAAAAATCGTTCGGGAAATGAGTTTACTCCCTGGGTACTTTCTTTGTATACTTTTGACTATACAGGCTGAGTACGGGATTTACGGCAAATCGCGCGTTTTCGTTTGCCGGTGATTAAACTTCTTTTATTTAGCGTCTCATCAAAAATAAAAACATTTTTGAAAACTACAAGTCTCATGCGTTTTAGTGGTGAAAAAATAATTTAAAAAATCGTTCGGGAAATTAGTTTACTCCCTAGGTACTTTCTTTATATACTTTTGACTATACCGGCCGAGTACCGGATTTACGGGAAATCGCGGGTTTTCGTTTGCCGGCGATTAAACTTCTTTTATTCAGCGTCTTATCAACAATGAAAACATTTTTGAAAACTACAAGTCTCATGCGTTTTAGTGGTGAAAAAATAATTTAAAAATCGTTCGGGAAATAAGTTTACTCCCTGGGTACTTTCTTTGTATACTTTTGACCATACGGGCCGAGTCCGGGATTTACGGGAAATCGCGGGTTTTCGTTTGCCGGCGATTAAACTTCTTTTATTTAGCGTTTCATCAAAAATGAAAACATTTTTGAAAACTACAAGTATCATGCGTTTTAGTGGTGAAAAAATAATTTAAAAAATCGTTCGGGAAATGAGTTTACTCCCTGGGTACTCTCTTTGTATAATTTTGACTACACGGGCCGAGTCCGGGATTAAGGGGAAATCGCGGGTTTTCGTTTCCCGGCGAATAAACTTCATTTATTTAGCGTCTCATCAAAAATGAAAACATTTTTAAAAACTACAAGTCTCATGCGTTTTAGTGGTGAAAAAATAATTTAAAAAATCGTTCGGGAAATGAGTTTACTCCCTGGGTACTTTCTTTGTATACTTTTGACTATACGGGCCGAGTCCGGGATTTAAGGGAAATCGCGGGTTTTCGTTTGCCGGCGATTAAACTTTTTTTATTCAGCGTCTCATCAAAAATGAAAACATTTTTGAAAACTACAAGTCTCATGCGTTTTAGTGGTGAAAAAATAATTTAAAAAATCGTTCGGAAAATGAGTTTACTCCCTGGGTGCTCTCTTTGTATACTTTTGATTATACGGGTCGTGTCCGGGATTTACGGGAAATCGCGGGTTTTCGATTGCCGGCGATTAAACTTGTTTTATTTAGCGTCTCATCAAAAATGAAAATATTGTTGAAAACTACAAGTCTCATGCGTTTTAGTGGTGAAAAAATAATTTGAAAAATCGTTCTGAAAATGAGTTTACCCACAAGGTACTTTCTTTGTATACATTCGACTATAGGGGCCAAGCCCGGGATTTACAGGAAATCGCGGGTTTTCGTTTGCCGGCGATTAAACTTCATTTATTCAGCGTCTCATCAAAAATGAAAATATTTTTGAAAACTACAAGTCTCATCCGTTTTAGTGGTGAAAAAATAATTTAAAAAATTCTTCGGGAAATGAGTTTACTCCCTGGGTACTTTCTTTGTATAATTTTGACTATACGGGCCGAGTCCGGGATTTAGTGGAAATCGCGGGTTTTCGTTTGCCGGCGAATAAACTTCATTTATTTAGCGTCTTATCAAAAATGAAAACATTTTTAAAAACTACAAGTCTCATGCGTTTTAGTGGTGAAAAAATAATTTAAAAAATCGTTCGGGAAATGAGTTTACTTCCTGGGTACTTTCTTTGTATACTTTTGACTATACGGGCCGAGTCCGGGATTTACGGGAAATTGCGGGTTTTCGTTTGACGGCGAATAAACTTTTTTTATTCAGCGTCTCATCAAAAATGAAAACATTTTTGAAAACTACAAGTCTCATGCGTTTTAGTGGTGAAAAAATAATTTAAAAAATCATTCGGGAAATCAGTTTACTCCCTGGGTACTTTTTTTGTATACTTTTGACTATACGGGCCGAGTACGGGATTTACGGGAAAGCGCGGGTTTTCGTTTGCCGGCGATTAAACTTCTTTTATTCAGCGTCTCATCAAAAATGAAAATATTTTTGAAAACTACAAATCTCATGCGTTTTTGTGGTGAAAAAATAATTTAAAAAATCGTTCGGAAATGAGTTTACTCCCTGGGTACTTTTTTATACACATTCGACTATACGGGCCGAGTACGGGATTTACGGGAAATCGCAGGTTTTCGTTTGCCGGCGATTAAACTTCTTTTATTTAGCGTCTCATCAAAAGTGAAAACATTTTTGAAAACTACAAGTCTCATGCGTTTTAGTGGTAAAAAAATAATTTAAAAAATCGTTCGGGAAATGAGTTTACTCCCTGGGTACTTTCTTTGTATACTTTTGACTATACGGGCCGAGTACGGGATTTACGGGAAATCGCGGGTTTTCGTTTGCCGGCGATTAAACTTCTTTTATTTAGCGTCTCATCAAAATTAAAAACATTTTTGAAAACTACAAGTCTCATCCGTTTTATTGGTGAAAAATTAATTTAAAAAATCATTCGGGAAATTAGTTTACTCCCTGGGTACTTTCTTTATATACTTTTGACTATACCGGCCGAGTACCGGATTTACGGGAAAGCGCGGGTTTTCGTTTGCCGGCGATTAAACTTCTTTTATTCAGCGTCTCATCAAAAATGAAAATATTTTTGAAAACTACAAGTCTCATGCGTTTTAGTGGTGAAAAAATAATTTAAAAAATCGTTCGGGAAATGAATTTACTCCCTGGTTACTTTCTTTGTATACTTTTGACTCTGCGGGCCGAGTCCGGGATTTACGGGAAATCGCGGGTTTTCGTTTGCCGGCGATTAAACTTCTTTAATTTAGCGTTTCATCAAAAGTGAAAACATTTTTGAAAACTACTAGTCTCATGCGTTTTAGTGGTAAAAAAATAATTTAAAAAATCGTTCGGGAAATGAGTTTACTCCCTGGGTACTTTCTTTGTATACTTTTGACTATACGGGCCGAGTACGGGATTTACGGAAAATCGCGGGTTTTCGTTTGCCGGCGATTAAACTTCTTTTATTTAGCGTCTCATCAAAATTAAAAACATTTTTGAAAACTACAAGTCTCATCCGTTTTAGTGGTGAAAAATTAATTTAAAAAATCATTCGGGAAATTAGTTTACTCCCTGGGTACTTTCTTTATATACTTTTGACTATACCGGCCGAGTACCGGATTTACGGGAAGGCGCGGGTTTTCGTTTGCCGGCGATTAAACTTCTTTTATTCAGCGTCTCATCAAAAATGAAAATATTTTTGAAAACTACAAGTCTCATGCGTTTTAGTGGTGAAAAAATAATTTAAAAAATTGTTCGGGAAATGAATTTACTCCCTGGGTACTTTCTTTGTATACTTTTGACTCTGCGGGCCGAGTCCGGGATTTACGGGAAATCGCGGGTTTTCGTTTGCCGGCGATTAAACTTCTTTAATTTAGCGTTTCATCAAAAATGAAAACATTTTTTGAAACTACAAGTCTCATGCGTTTTAGTGGTGAAAAAATAATTTAAAAAATCGTTCGGGAAATGAGTTTACTCCCTGGGTACTTTCTTTGTATACTTTTGACTAAACGGGCCGAGTACGGGATTTACGGGAAATCGCGCGTTTTCGTTTGCCGGCGATTAAACTTCTTTTATTTAGCGTCTCATCAAAATTAAAACCATTTTTGAAAACTACAAGTCTCATGCGTTTTTGTGGTGAAAAAATAATTTAAAAAATCGTTCGGGAAATTAGTTTACTCCCTGGGTACTTTCTTTATATACTTTTGACTATACCGGCCGAGTACCGGATTTACGGGAAATCGCGGGTTTTCGTTTGCCGGCGATTAAACTTCTTTTATTCAGCGTCTTATCAAAAATGAAAACATTTTTGAAAACTACAAGTCTCATGCGTTTTAGTGGTAAAAAAATAATTTAAAAAATCGTTCGGGAAATGAGTTTACTCCCTGGGTACTTTCTTTGTATACTTTTGACCATACGGGCCGAGTCCGGGATTTACGGGAAATCGCGGATTTTCGTTTGCCGGCGATTAAACTTCTTTTATTTAGCGTTTCATCAAAAATGAAAACCGTTTTGAAAACTACAAGTGTCATGCGTTTTAGTGGTGAAAAAATAATTTAAAAAATCGTTCGGGAAATGAGTTTACTCCCTGGGTACTTTCTTTGTATAATTTTGACTATACGGGCCGAGTCCGGGATTTAGGGGAAATCGCGGGTTTTCGTTTGCCAGCGAATAAACTTCATTTATTTAGCGTCTCATCAAAAATGAAACCTTTTTTAAAAACTACAAGTCTCATGCGTTTTAGTGGTGAAAAAATAATTTAAAAAATCGTTCGGGAAATGAGTTTACTCCCTGGGTACTTTCTTTGTATACTTTTGACTATACGGGCCGAGTCCGGGATTTACGGGAAATCGCGGGTTTTCGTTTGCCGGCGATTAAACTTCTTTTATTCAGCGTCTCATCAAAAATAAAAACATTTTTGAAAACTACAAGTGTCATGCGTTTTAGTGGTGAAAAAATAACTTAAAAAATCGTTCGGGAAATGAGTTTACTCCCTGGGTACTTTCTTTGTATAATTTTGACTATACGGGCCGAGTCCGGGATTTAGGGGAAATCGCGGGTTTTCGTTTGCCGGCGAATAAACTTCATTTATTTAGCGTCTCATCAAAAATGAAACCTTTTTTAAAAACTACAAGTCTCATGCGTTTTAGTGGTGAAAAAATAATTTAAAAAATCGTTCGGGAAATGAGTTTACTTCCTGGGTACTTTCTTTGTATACTTTTGACTATACGGGTCGTGTCCGGGATTTACGGGAAATCACGGGTTTTCGTTTGCCGGCGATTAAACTTTTTTTATTCAGCGTCTCATCAAAAATGAAAACAATTGTGAATACTACAAGTCTCATGCGTTTTAGTGGTGAAAAAATAATTTAAAATATCGTTCGGGAAATGAGTTTACTCCCTGGGTACTTTCTTTGTATAATTTTGACTATACGGGCCGAGTTTAGGGGAAATCGCGGGTTTTCGTTTGCCGGCGATTAAGCTTCCTTTATTCAGCGTCTTATCAAAAATGAAAACATTTTTTAAAAACTACAAGTCTCATGCGTTTTAGTGGTGAAAAATTAATTTAAAAAATCGTTCGGGAAATGAGTTTACTCCCTGGGTACTTTCTTTGTATACTTTTGACTATACGGGGCGAGTCCGGGATTTACGGGAAATCGCGGGTTTTCGTTTGCCGGCGATTAAACTTCTTTTATTCAGCGTCTCATCAAAAATAAAAACATTTTTGAAAACTACAAGTGTCATGCGTTTTAGTGGTGAAAAAATGATTTAAAAAATCGTTCGGGAAATGAGTTTACTTCCTGGGTACTTTCTTTGTATACTTTTGACTATACGGGTCGTGTCCGGGATTTACGGGAAATCACGGGTTTTCGTTTGCCGGCGATTAAACTTTTTTTATTCAGCGTCTCATCAAAAATGAAAACAATTGTGAAAACTACAAGTCTCATGCGTTTTAGTGGTGAAAAAATAATTTAAAAAATCGTTCGGGAAATGAGTTTACTCCCTGGGTACTTTCTTTATATACTTTTGACTATACGGGCCGAGTACCGGATTTACGGGAAATCGCGGGTTTTCGTTTGCCGGCGATTAAACTTCTTTTATTCAGCGTCTTATCAAAAATGAAAACATTTTTGAAAACTACAAGTCTCATGCGTTTTAGTGGTGAAAAAATAATTTAAAAAATCGTTCGGAAAATGAGTTTACTCCCTGGGTACTTTCTTTGTATAGTTTTGACCATACAGGCCGAGTCCGGGATTTACGGGAAATCGCGGGTTTTCGTTTGCCGGCGATTAAACTTCTTTTATTCAGCGTCTTATCAAAAATGAAAACATTTTTGAAAACTACAAGTCTCATGGGTTTTAGTGGTGAAAAAATAATTTAAAATATCGTTCGGGAAATGAGTTTACTCCCTGAGTACTTTCTTTGTATACTTTTGACTATACGGGCCGAGTACCGGATTTACGGGAAATCACGGGTTTTCGTTTGCCGACGATTAAACTTCTTTTATTTAGCGTCTTATCAAAAATGAAAACATTTTTGAAAACTACAAGTCTCATGTGTTTTAGTGGTGAAAAAATAATTTAAAAAATCGTTCGGGAAATGAGTTTACTCCCTGGGTACTTTCTTTGTATAGTTTTGACCATACGGGCCGAGTCCGGGATTTACGGGAAATCGCGGGTTTTCGTTTGCCGGCGATTAAACTTCTTTTATTTTGCGTTTCACCAAAAATGAAAACATTTTTGAAAACTACAAGTGTCATGCGTTTTAGTGGTGAAAAAATAATTTAAAAATTCGTTCGGGAAATGAGTTTACTCCCTGGGTACTTTCTTTGTATAATTTTAATTATACGGGCCGAGTCCAGGATTTAGGGGAAATCGCGGGTTTTCGTTTGCCGGCGATTAAACTTCATTTATTTAGCGTCTCATCAAAAATGAAAACATTTTTGAAAACTACAAGTATCATGCGTTTTAGTGGTGAAAAAATGATTTAAAAAATCGTTCGGGAAATGAGTTTACTCCCTGGGTACTCTCTTTGTATACTTTTGATTATACGGGTCGTGTCCGGGATTTACGGGAAATCGCGGGTTTTCGTTTGCCGGCGATTAAACTTGTTTTATTTAGCGTCTCATCAAAAATGAAAACATTGTTGAAAACTACAAGTCTCATGCGTTTTAGTGGTGAAAAAATAATTAAAAAAATCGTTCTGAAAATGAGTTTATTCACAGGGTACTTTCTTTATATACTTTTGACTATACGGGCCGAGTACCGGATTTACGGGAAATCGCGGGTTTTCGTTTGCCGGCGGTTAAACTTCTTTTATTCAGCGTTTCATCAAAAATGAAAACATTTTTGAAAACTACAAGTCTTTTGCGTTTTAGTGGTGAAAAAATAATTTAAAATATCGTTCGGGAAATGAGTTTACTCCCTGGGTACTTTCTTTGTATAGTTTTGACCATACGGGCCGAGTCCGGGATTTAGAGGAAATCGCGGGTTTTCGTTTGCCGGCGATTAAACTTCATTTATTTAGCGTCTCATCAAAAATGAAAACATTTTTTAAAAATACAAGTCTCATGCGTTTTAGTGGTGAAAAAATAATTTAAAAAATCGTTCGTGAAATGAGTTTACTCCCTGGGTACTTTCTTTGTATACTTTTGACTATACGGGCCGAGTCTGGGATTTACGGGAAATCGCGCGTTTTCGTTTGCCGGCGATTAAACTTCTTTTATTCAGCGTCTCATCAAAAATGAAAACATTTTTGAAAACTACAAGTGTCATGCGTTTTAGTGGTGAAAAAATAATTTAAAAAATCGTTCGGGAAATGAGTTTAACCCCTGGGTACTTTCTTTATATATTTTTGACTATACGGGCCGAGTACCGGATTTACGGGAAATCGCGGGTTTTCGTTTGCCGGCGATTAAACTTCTTTTATTCAGCGTCTTATCAAAAACGAAAACATTTTTGAAAACTACAAGTCTCATGCCTTTTAGTGGTGAAAAAATAATTTAAAAAATCGTTCGGGAAATGAGTTTACTCCCTGGGTACTTTCTTTGTATAGTTTTGACCATACGGGCCGAGTCCGGGATTTACGGAAAATCGCGGGTTTTCGTTTGCCGGCGATTAAACTTCTTTTATTTTGCTTTTCACCAAAAATGAAAACATTTTTGAAAACTACAAGTGTCATGCGTTTTAGTGGTGAAAAAATAATTTAAAAATTCGTTCGGGAAATGAGTTTACTCAATGGGTACTTTCTTTGTATAATTTTGATTATACGGGCCGAGTCCGGGATTTAGGGGAAATCGCGGGTTTTCGTTTGCCGGCGATTAAACTTCATTTATTTAGCGTCTCATCAAAAATGAAAGCATTTTTAAAAACTACAAGTGTCATGCGTTTTAGTGGTGAAAAAATGATTTAAAAAATCGTTCGGGAAATGAGTTTACTCCCTGGGTACTTTCTTTATACATTTTTGACTATACGGGCCGAGTACCGGATTTACGGGAAATCGCAGGTTTTCGTTTGCCGGCGATTAAACTTCATTTATTTAGCGTCTCCACAAAAATGAAAGCATTTTTAAAAACTACCAGTGTCATGCGTTTTAGTGGTGAAAAAATGATTTAAAAAATCGTTCGGGAAATGAGTTTACTCCCTGGGTACTTTCTTTATATATTTTTGACTATACGGGCCGAGTACCGGATTTACGGGAAATCGCGGGTTTTCGTTTGCCGGCGATTAAACTTCTTTTATTCAGCGTCTTATCAAAAATGAAAACATTTTTGAAAACTACAAGTCTCATGCGTATTAGTGGTGAAAAAATAATTTAAAAAATCGTTTGGGAAATGAGTTTACTCCCTGGGTACTTTCTTTGTATACTTTTGACCATACGGGCCGAGTCCGGGATTTACGGGAAATCGCGGGTTTCTGTTTGCCGGCGATTAAACTTCTTTTATTTAGCGTCTCATCAAAAATGAAAATATTTTTGAAAACTACAAGTCTCATGCGTTTTAGTGGTGAAAAAATAATTTAAAAAATCGTTCGGGAAATGAGTTTACTCCCTGGGTACTTTCTTTGTATACTTTTGACTATACGGGCCGAGTCTGGGATTTACGGGAAATCGCGCGTTTTCGTTTGCCGGCGATTAAACTTCTTTTATTCAGCGTCTCATCAAAAATGAAAACATTTTTGAAAACTACAAGTTTCATGCGTTTTAGTGGTGAAAAAATAATTTAAAAAATCGTTCGGGAAATGAGTTTAACCCCTGGGTACTTTCTTTATATATTTTTGACTATACGGGCCGAGTACCGGATTTACGGGAAATCGCGGGTTTTCGTTTGCCGGCGATTAAACTTCTTTTATTCAGCGTCTTATCAAAAACGAAAACATTTTTGAAAACTACAAGTCTCATGCGTTTTAGTGGTGAAAAAATAATTTAAAAAATCGTTCGGGAAATGAGTTTACTCCCTGGGTACTTTCTTTGTATAATTTTGATTATACGGGCCGAGTCCGGGATTTAGGGGAAATCGCGGGTTTTCGTTTGCCGGCGATTAAACTTCATTTATTTAGCGTCTCATCAAAAATGAAAGCATTTTTAAAAACTACAAGTGTCATGCGTTTTAGTGGTGAAAAAATGATTTAAAAAATCGTTCGGGAAATGAGTTTACTCCCTGGGTACTTTCTTTATATATTTTTGACTATACGGGCCGAGTACCGGATTTACGGGAAATCGCGGGTTTTCGTTTGCCGGCGATTAAACTTCATTTATTTAGCGTCTCATCAAAAATGAAAGCATTTTTAAAAACTACAAGTGTCATGCGTTTTAGTGGTGAAAAAATGATTTAAAAAATCGTTCGGGAAATGAGTTTACTCCCTGGGTACTTTCTTTAAATATTTTTGACTATACGGGCCGAGTACCGGATTTACGGGAAATCGCGGGTTTTCGCTTGCCGGCGATTAAACTTCTTTTATTCAGCGTCTTATCAAAAATGAAAACATTTTTGAAAACTACAAGTGTCATGCGTTTTAGTGGTGAAAAAATAATTTAAAAATTCGTTCGGGAAATGAGTTTACTCCCTGGGTACTTTCTTTGTATAATTTTGATTATACGGGCCGAGTCCGGGATTTAGGGGAAATCGCGGGTTTTCGTTTGCCGGCGATTAAACTTCATTTATTTAGCGTCTCATCAAAAATGAAAACATTTTTAAAAACTACAAGTCTCATGCGTTTTAGTGGTGAAAAAATAATTTAAAAAATCGTTCGGGAAATGAGTTTACTCCCTGGGTACTTTCTTTGTATACTTTTGACTATACGGGCCGAGTCTGGGATTTACGGGAAATCGCGTTATTTTGTTTGCCGGCGATTAAACTTCTTTTATTCAGCGTCTTATCAAAAATGAAAACATTTTTGAAATCTACAAGTGTCATGCGTTTTAGTGGTGAAAAAATAATTTAAAAATTCGTTTGGGAAATGAGTTTACTCCCTGGGTACTTTCTTTGTATACTTTTGACCATACGGGCCGAGTCCGGGATTTACGGGAAATCGCGGGTTTTTGTTTGCCGGCGATTAAACTTCTTTTATTCAGCGTCTCATCAAAAATGAAAATATTTTTGAAAACTACAAGTCTCATGCGTTTAAGTGGTGAAAAAATAATTTAAAAAATCGTTCAGGAAACGAGTTTACTCCCTGGGTACTTTCTTTGTATACTTTTGACTATACGGGCCGAGTCTGGGATTTACGGGAAATCGCGGGTTTTTGTTTGCCGGCGATTAAACTTCTTTTATTCAGCGTCTCATCAAAAATGAAAACATTTTTGAAAACTACAAGTGTCATGCGTTTTAGTGGTGAAAAAATAATTTAGAAATTCGTTCGGGAAATGAGTTTACTCCCTGGGTACTTTCTTTAAATATTTTTGACTATACGGGCCGAGTACCGGATTTACGGGAAATCGCGGGTTTTCGCTTGCCGGCGATTAAACTTCTTTTATTCAGCGTCTTATCAAAAATGAAAACATTTTTGAAAACTACAAGTGTCATGCGTTTTAGTGGTGAAAAAATAATTTAAAAATTCGTTCGGGAAATGAGTTTACTCCCTGGGTACTTTCTTTGTATAATTTTGATTATACGGGCCGAGTCCGGGATTTAGGGGAAATCGCGGGTTTTCGTTTGCCGGCGATTAAACTTCATTTATTTAGCGTCTCATCAAAAATGAAAACATTTTTAAAAACTACAAGTCTCATGCGTTTTAGTGGTGAAAAAATAATTTAAAAAATCGTTCGGGAAATGAGTTTACTCCCTGGGTACTTTCTTTGTATACTTTTCACTATACGGGCCGAGTCTGGGATTTACGGGAAATCGCGTTATTTTGTTTGCCGGCGATTAAACTTCTTTTATTCAGCGTCTTATCAAAAATGAAAACATTTTTGAAATCTACAAGTGTCATGCGTTTTAGTGGTGAAAAAATAATTTAAAAATTCGTTTGGGAAATGAGTTTACTCCCTGGGTACTTTCTTTGTATACTTTTGACCATACGGGCCGAGTCCGGGATTTACGGGAAATCGCGGGTTTTTGTTTGCCGGCGATTAAACTTCTTTTATTCAGCGTCTCATCAAAAATGAAAATATTTTTGAAAACTACAAGTCTCATGCGTTTAAGTGGTGAAAAAATAATTTAAAAAATCGTTCAGGAAACGAGTTTACTCCCTGGGTACTTTCTTTGTATACTTTTGACTATACGGGCCGAGTCTGGGATTTACGGGAAATCGCGGGTTTTTGTTTGCCGGCGATTAAACTTCTTTTATTCAGCGTCTCATCAAAAATGAAAACATTTTTGAAAACTACAAGTGTCATGCGTTTTAGTGGTGAAAAAATAATTTAAAAATTCGTTCGGGAAATGAGTTTACTCCCTGGGTACTTTCTTTGTATAATTTTGATTATACGGGCCGAGTCCGGGATTTAGGGGAAATCGCGGGTTTTTGTTTGCCGGCGATTAAACTTCTTTTATTCAGCGTCTCATCAAAAATGAAAACATTTTTGAAAACTACAAGTGTCATGCGTTTTAGTGGTGAAAAAATAATTTAAAAATTCGTTCGGGAAATGAGTTTACTCCCTGGGTACTTTCTTTGTATAATTTTGATTATACGGGCCGAGTCCGGGATTTAGGGGAAATCGCGGGTTTTCGTTTGCCGGCGATTAAACTTCATTTATTTAGCGTCTCATCAAAAATGAAAGCATTTTTAAAAACTACAAGTGTCATGCGTTTTAGTGGTGAAAAAATGATTTAAAAAATCGTTCGGGAAATGAGTTTACTCCCTGGGTACTTTCTTTAAATATTTTTGACTATACGGGCCGGGTACCGGATTTACGGGAAATCGCGGGTTTTCGCTTGCCGGCGATTAAACTTCTTTTATTCAGCGTCTTATCAAAAATGAAAACATTTTTGAAAACTACAAGTGTCATGCGTTTTAGTGGTGAAAAAATAATTTAAAAATTCGTTCGGGAAATGAGTTTACTCCCTGGGTACTTTCTTTGTATAATTTTGATTATACGGGCCGAGTCCGGGATTTAGGGGAAATCGCGGGTTTTCGTTTGCCGGCGATTAAACTTCATTTATTTAGCGTCTCATCAAAAATGAAAACATTTTTAAAAACTACAAGTCTCATGCGTTTTAGTGGTGAAAAAATAATTTAAAAAATCGTTCGGGAAATGAGTTTACTCCCTGGGTACTTTCTTTGTATACTTTTAACTATACGGGCCGAGTCTGGGATTTACGGGAAATCGCGTTATTTTGTTTGCCGGCGATTAAACTTCTTTTATTCAGCGTCTTATCAAAAATGAAAACATTTTTGAAATCTACAAGTCTCATGCGTTTTAGTGGTAAAAAAATAGTTTAAAAATTCGTTCAAGAAATGAGTTTACTCCCTGGGTACTTTCTTTATATATTTTTGACTATACGGGCCGAGTACCGGATTTACGGGAAATCGCGGGTTTTCGATTGCCGGCGATTAAACTTCTTTTATTCAGCGTCTTATCAAAAATGAAAACGTTTTTGAAAACTACAAGTGTCATGCGTTTTAGTGGTGAAAAAATAATTTAAAAATTCGTTTGGGAAATGAGTTTACTCCCTGGGTACTTTCTTTGTATACTTTTGACCATACGGGCCGAGTCCGGGATTTACGGGAAATCGCGGGTTTTTGTTTGCCGGCGATTAAACTTCTTTTATTCAGCGTCTCATCAAAAATGAAAATATTTTTGAAAACTACAAGTCTCATGCGTTTAAGTGGTGAAAAAATAATTTAAAAAATCGTTCAGGAAACGAGTTTACTCCCTGGGTACTTTCTTTGTATACTTTTGACTATACGGGCCGAGTCTGGGATTTACGGGAAATCGCGGGTTTTTGTTTGCCGGCGATTAAACTTCTTTTATTCAGCGTCTCATCAAAAATGAAAACATTTTTGAAAACTACAAGTGTCATGCGTTTTAGTGGTGAAAAAATAATTTAAAAATTCGTTCGGGAAATGAGTTTACTCCCTGGGTACTTTCTTTGTATAATTTTGATTATACGGGCCGAGTCCGGGATTTAGGGGAAATCGCGGGTTTTCGTTTGCCGGCGATTAAACTTCATTTATTTAGCGTCTCATCAAAAATGAAAACATTTTTAAAAACTACAAGTCTCATGCGTTTTAGTGGTGAAAAAATAATTTAAAAAATCGTTCGGGAAATGAGTTTACTCCCTGGGTACTTTCTTTGTATACTTTTGACTATACGGGCCGAGTCTGGGATTTACGGGAAATCGCGTTATTTTGTTTGCCGGCGATTAAACTTCTTTTATTCAGCGTCTTATCAAAAATGAAAACATTTTTGAAATCTACAAGTGTCATGCGTTTTAGTGGTGAAAAAATAATTTAAAAATTCGTTTGGGAAATGAGTTTACTCCCTGGGTACTTTCTTTGTATACTTTTGACCATACGGGCCGAGTCCGGGATTTACGGGAAATCGCGGGTTTTTGTTTGCCGGCGATTAAACTTCTTTTATTCAGCGTCTCATCAAAAATGAAAATATTTTTGAAAACTACAAGTCTCATGCGTTTAAGTGGTGAAAAAATAATTTAAAAAATCGTTCAGGAAACGAGTTTACTCCCTGGGTACTTTCTTTGTATACTTTTGACTATACGGGCCGAGTCTGGGATTTACGGGAAATCGCGGGTTTTTGTTTGCCGGCGATTAAACTTCTTTTATTCAGCGTCTCATCAAAAATGAAAACATTTTTGAAAACTACAAGTGTCATGCGTTTTAGTGGTGAAAAAATAATTTAGAAATTCGTTCGGGAAATGAGTTTACTCCCTGGGTACTTTCTTTAAATATTTTTGACTATACGGGCCGAGTACCGGATTTACGGGAAATCGCGGGTTTTCGCTTGCCGGCGATTAAACTTCTTTTATTCAGCGTCTTATCAAAAATGAAAACATTTTTGAAAACTACAAGTGTCATGCGTTTTAGTGGTGAAAAAATAATTTAAAAATTCGTTCGGGAAATGAGTTTACTCCCTGGGTACTTTCTTTGTATAATTTTGATTATACGGGCCGAGTCCGGGATTTAGGGGAAATCGCGGGTTTTCGTTTGCCGGCGATTAAACTTCATTTATTTAGCGTCTCATCAAAAATGAAAACATTTTTAAAAACTACAAGTCTCATGCGTTTTAGTGGTGAAAAAATAATTTAAAAAATCGTTCGGGAAATGAGTTTACTCCCTGGGTACTTTCTTTGTATACTTTTGACTATACGGGCCGAGTCTGGGATTTACGGGAAATCGCGTTATTTTGTTTGCCGGCGATTAAACTTCTTTTATTCAGCGTCTTATCAAAAATGAAAACATTTTTGAAATCTACAAGTGTCATGCGTTTTAGTGGTGAAAAAATAATTTAAAAATTCGTTTGGGAAATGAGTTTACTCCCTGGGTACTTTCTTTGTATACTTTTGACCATACGGGCCGAGTCCGGGATTTACGGGAAATCGCGGGTTTTTGTTTGCCGGCGATTAAACTTCTTTTATTCAGCGTCTCATCAAAAATGAAAATATTTTTGAAAACTACAAGTCTCATGCGTTTAAGTGGTGAAAAAATAATTTAAAAAATCGTTCAGGAAACGAGTTTACTCCCTGGGTACTTTCTTTGTATACTTTTGACTATACGGGCCGAGTCTGGGATTTACGGGAAATCGCGGGTTTTTGTTTGCCGGCGATTAAACTTCTTTTATTCAGCGTCTCATCAAAAATGAAAACATTTTTGAAAACTACAAGTGTCATGCGTTTTAGTGGTGAAAAAATAATTTAAAAATTCGTTCGGGAAATGAGTTTACTCCCTGGGTACTTTCTTTGTATAATTTTGATTATACGGGCCGAGTCCGGGATTTAGGGGAAATCGCGGGTTTTTGTTTGCCGGCGATTAAACTTCTTTTATTCAGCGTCTCATCAAAAATGAAAACATTTTTGAAAACTACAAGTGTCATGCGTTTTAGTGGTGAAAAAATAATTTAAAAATTCGTTCGGGAAATGAGTTTACTCCCTGGGTACTTTCTTTGTATAATTTTGATTATACGGGCCGAGTCCGGGATTTAGGGGAAATCGCGGGTTTTCGTTTGCCGGCGATTAAACTTCATTTATTTAGCGTCTCATCAAAAATGAAAGCATTTTTAAAAACTACAAGTGTCATGCGTTTTAGTGGTGAAAAAATGATTTAAAAAATCGTTCGGGAAATGAGTTTACTCCCTGGGTACTTTCTTTAAATATTTTTGACTATACGGGCCGGGTACCGGATTTACGGGAAATCGCGGGTTTTCGCTTGCCGGCGATTAAACTTCTTTTATTCAGCGTCTTATCAAAAATGAAAACATTTTTGAAAACTACAAGTGTCATGCGTTTTAGTGGTGAAAAAATAATTTAAAAATTCGTTCGGGAAATGAGTTTACTCCCTGGGTACTTTCTTTGTATAATTTTGATTATACGGGCCGAGTCCGGGATTTAGGGGAAATCGCGGGTTTTCGTTTGCCGGCGATTAAACTTCATTTATTTAGCGTCTCATCAAAAATGAAAACATTTTTAAAAACTACAAGTCTCATGCGTTTTAGTGGTGAAAAAATAATTTAAAAAATCGTTCGGGAAATGAGTTTACTCCCTGGGTACTTTCTTTGTATACTTTTAACTATACGGGCCGAGTCTGGGATTTACGGGAAATCGCGTTATTTTGTTTGCCGGCGATTAAACTTCTTTTATTCAGCGTCTTATCAAAAATGAAAACATTTTTGAAATCTACAAGTCTCATGCGTTTTAGTGGTAAAAAAATAGTTTAAAAATTCGTTCAAGAAATGAGTTTACTCCCTGGGTACTTTCTTTATATATTTTTGACTATACGGGCCGAGTACCGGATTTACGGGAAATCGCGGGTTTTCGATTGCCGGCGATTAAACTTCTTTTATTCAGCGTCTTATCAAAAATGAAAACGTTTTTGAAAACTACAAGTGTCATGCGTTTTAGTGGTGAAAAAATAATTTAAAAATTCGTTTGGGAAATGAGTTTACTCCCTGGGTACTTTCTTTGTATACTTTTGACCATACGGGCCGAGTCCGGGATTTACGGGAAATCGCGGGTTTTTGTTTGCCGGCGATTAAACTTCTTTTATTCAGCGTCTCATCAAAAATGAAAATATTTTTGAAAACTACAAGTCTCATGCGTTTAAGTGGTGAAAAAATAATTTAAAAAATCGTTCAGGAAACGAGTTTACTCCCTGGGTACTTTCTTTGTATACTTTTGACTATACGGGCCGAGTCTGGGATTTACGGGAAATCGCGGGTTTTTGTTTGCCGGCGATTAAACTTCTTTTATTCAGCGTCTCATCAAAAATGAAAACATTTTTGAAAACTACAAGTGTCATGCGTTTTAGTGGTGAAAAAATAATTTAAAAATTCGTTCGGGAAATGAGTTTACTCCCTGGGTACTTTCTTTGTATAATTTTGATTATACGGGCCGAGTCCGGGATTTAGGGGAAATCGCGGGTTTTCGTTTGCCGGCGATTAAACTTCATTTATTTAGCGTCTCATCAAAAATGAAAACATTTTTGAAAACTACAAGTCTCATGCGTTTTAGTGGTGAAAAAATAATTTAAAAAATCGTTCGGGAAATGAGTTTACTCCCTGGGTACTTTCTTTGTATACTTTTAACTATACGGGCCGAGTCTGGGATTTACGGGAAATCGCGTTATTTTGTTTGCCGGCGATTAAACTTCTTTTATTCAGCGTCTTATCAAAAATGAAAACATTTTTGAAATCTACAAGTCTCATGCGTTTTAGTGGTAAAAAAATAGTTTAAAAATTCGTTCAAGAAATGAGTTTACTCCCTGGGTACTTTCTTTATATATTTTTGACTATACGGGCCGAGTACCGGATTTACGGGAAATCGCGGGTTTTCGATTGCCGGCGATTAAACTTCTTTTATTCAGCGTCTTATCAAAAATGAAAACGTTTTTGAAAACTACAAGTGTCATGCGTTTTAGTGGTGAAAAAATAATTTAAAAATTCGTTTGGGAAATGAGTTTACTCCCTGGGTACTTTCTTTGTATACTTTTGACCATACGGGCCGAGTCCGGGATTTACGGGAAATCGCGGGTTTTTGTTTGCCGGCGATTAAACTTCTTTTATTCAGCGTCTCATCAAAAATGAAAACATTTTTGAAAACTACAAGTGTCATGCGTTTTAGTGGTGAAAAAATAATTTAAAAATTCGTTCGGGAAATGAGTTTACTCCCTGGGTACTTTCTTTGTATAATTTTGATTATACGGGCCGAGTCCGGGATTTAGGGGAAATCGCGGGTTTTCGTTTGCCGGCGATTAAACTTCATTTATTTAGCGTCTCATCAAAAATGAAAGCATTTTTAAAAACTACAAGTGTCATGCGTTTTAGTGGTGAAAAAATGATTTAAAAAATCGTTCGGGAAATGAGTTTACTCCCTGGGTACTTTCTTTATATATTTTTGACTATACGGGCCGAGTACCGGATTTACGGGAAATCGCGGGTTTTCGTTTGCCGGCGATTAAACTTCTTTTATTCAGCGTCTTACCAAAAATGAAAACATTTTTGAAAACTACAAGTCTCATGCGTTTTAGTGGTGAAAAAATAATTTAAAAAATCGTTTGGGAAATGAGTTTACTCCCTGGGTACTTTCTTTGTATACTTTTGACTATACGGGCCGAGTACGGGATTTACGGGAAATCGCGGGTTTTCGTTTGCCGGCGATTAAACTTGTTTTATTTAGCGTCTCATCAAAAATGAAACCATTGTTGAAAACTACAAGTCTCATGCGTTTTAGTGGTGAAAAAATAATTAAAAAAATCGTTCTGAAAATGAGTTTATTCACAGGGTACTTTCTTTATATACTTTTGACTATACGGGCCGAGTACCAGATTTACGGGAAATCGCGGGTTTTTGTTTGCTGGCGATTAAACTTCTTTTATTCAGCGTCTTATCAAAAATGAAAACATTTTTGAAAACTACAAGTCTCATGCGTTTTAGTGGTGAAAAAATAATTTAAAAAATCGTTCGGGAAATGAGTTTACTCCCTGGGTACTTTCTTTGTATAGTTTTGAACATACGGGCCGAGTCCGGGATTTACGGGAAATCGCGGGTTTTCGTTTGCCGGCGATTAATCTTCTTTTATTTAGCGTTTCATCAAAAATGAAAATATTTTTGAAAACTACAAGTCTCATGCGTTTAAGTGGTGAAAAAATAATTTAAAAAATCGTTCAGGAAATAAGTTTACTCCCTGGGTACTTTCTTTGTATACTTTTGACTATACGGGCCGAGTACGGGATTTACGGGAAATCGCGGGTTTTCGTTTGCCGGCGATTAAACTTGTTTTATTTAGCGTCTCATCAAAAATGAAAACATTGTTGAAAACTACAAGTCTCATGCGTTTTAGTGGTGAAAAAATAATTAAAAAAATCGTTCTGAAAATGAGTTTATTCACAGGGAACTTTCTTTATATACTTTTGACTATACGGGCCGAGTACCAGATTTACGGGAAATCGCGGGTTTTCGTTTGCCGGCGATTAAACTTCTTTTATTCAGCGACTTATCAAAAATGAAAACATTTTTGAAAACTACAAGTCTCATGCGTTTTAGTGGTGAAAAAATAATTTAAAAAATCGTTCGGGAAATGAGTTTACTCCCTGGGTACTTTCTTTGTATAGTTTTGAACATACGGGCCGAGTCCGGGATTTACGGAAAATCGCGGGTTTTCGTTTGCCGGCGATTAAACTTCTTTTATTTAGCGTTTCATCAAAAATGAAAACATTTTTGAAAACTACAAGTGTCATGCGTTTTAGTGGTGAAAAAATGATTTAAAAAATCGTTCGGAAAATGAGTTTACTCCCTGGGTACTTTCTTTATATATTTTTGACTATACGGGCCGAGTACCGGATTTACGGGAAATCGCGGGTTTTCGTTTGCCGGCGATTAAACTTCTTTTATTCAGCGTCTTATCAAAAATGAAAACATTTTTGAAAACTACAAGTCTCATGCGTTTTAGTGATGAAAAAATAATTTAAAAAATCGTTTGGGAAATGAGTTTACTCCCTGGGTACTTTCTTTGTATAGTTTTGACCATACGGGCCGAGTCCGGGATTTACGGGAAATCGCGGGCTTTTGTTTGCCGGCGATTAAACTTCTTTTATTCAGCGTCTCATCAAAAATGAAAATATTTTTGAAAACTACAAGTCTCATGCGTTTAAGTGGTGAAACAATAATTTAAAAAATCGTTCAGGAAATGAGTTTACTCCCTGGGTACTTTCTTTGTATACTTTTGACTATACGGGCCAAGCCCGGGATTTACAGGAAATCGCGGGTTTTCGTTTGCCGGCGATTAAACTTCTTTTATTCAGCGTCTCATCAAAAATGAAAACATTTTGAAAAACTACAAGTCTCATGCGTTTTAGTGGTGAAAAAATGATTTAAAAAATCATTCGGGAAATCAGTTTACTCCCTGGGTACTTTCTTTGTATACTTTTGACTATATGGGACGAGTACGGGATTTACGTGAAATCGCGGGTTTTCGTTTGCCGGCGATTAAACTTCTTTTATTCAGCGTCTCATCAAAAATGAAAATATTTTTGAAAACTACAAGTCTCATGCGTTTTAGTGGTGAAAAAATAATTTAAAAAATCGATCGGGAAATGAATTTACTCCCTGGGTACTTTCTTTGCATACTTTTGACTATACGGGCCGAGTGCCGGATTTACGGGAAATCGCGGGTTTTACTTTGCCGGCGATTAAACTTCTTTTATTTAGCGTCTTATCAAAAATGAGAACATTTTTGAAAACTACAAATCTCATGCGTTTTAGTGGTGAAAAAATAATTTAAAAACTCGTTCAGGAAATGAGTTTACTCCTTGAGTACTTTCTTTGTATACTCTTGACTATACGGGCCGAGTACCGGATTTACGGGAAATCGCGGGTTTTCGTTTGCCGGCGATTAAACTTCTTTTATTCAGCGTCTTATCAAAAATGAAAACGTTTTTGAAAACTACAAGTCTCATGCGTTTTAGTGGTGAAAAAATAATTTGAAAAATCGTTCTGAAAATGAGTTTACCTACAAGGTACTTTCTTTGTATACATTCGACTATAGGGGCCAAGCCCGGGATTTACAGGAAATCGCGGGTTTTCGTTTGCCGGCGATTAAACTTCTTTTATTCAGCGCCTAATCAAAAATGAAAATATTTTTGAAAACTACAAGTCTCATCCGTTTTAGTGGTGAAAAAATAATTTAAAAAATCATCCGGGAAATCAGTTTACTCCCTGGGTACTTTTTTTGTATACTTTTGACTATACGGGCCGAGTACGGGATTTACGGGAAAGCACGGGTTTTCGTTTGCCGGCGATTAAACTTCTTTTATTCAGCGTCTCATCAAAAATGAAAATATTTTTGAAAACTACAAGTCTCATGCGTTTTAGTGGTGAAAAAATAATTTAAAAAATCGTTCGGGAAATGAATTTACTTCCTGGGTACTTTCTTTGTATACTTTTGACTCTGCGGGCCGAGTCCGGGATTTACGGGAAATCGCGTGTTTTCCTTTGCCGGCGATTAAACTTCTTTTATTCAGCGTCTCATCAAAAGTGAAAACATTTTTGAAAACTACAAGTCTCATGCGTTTTAGTGGTGAAAAAATAATTTAAAAAATCGTTCGGGAAATGAGTTTACTCCCTGGGTACTTTCTTTATACACATTCGACTATACGGGCCGAGTACGGGATTTACGGGAAATCGCAGGTTTTCGTTTGCCGGCGATTAAACTTCTTTTATTCAGCGTCTCATCAAAAGTGAAAACATTTTTGAAAACTACAAGTCTCATGCGTTTTAGTGGTGAAAAAATAATTTAAAAAGTCGTTCGGGAAATGAATTTACTCCCTGGGTACTTTCTTTGTATACTTTTGACTCTGCGGGCCGAGTCCGGGATTTACGGGAAATCGCGGGTTTTCGTTTGCCGGTGATTAAACTTCTTTAAGTTAGCGTTTCATCAAAAATGAAAACATTTTTTAAAACTACAAGTCACATGCGTTTTAGTGGTGAAAAAATAATTTAAAAAATCGTTCGGGAAATGAGTTTACTCCCTGGGTACTTTCTTTATACACATTCGACTATACGGGCCGAGTACGGGATTTACGGGAAATCGCAGGTTTTCGTTTGCCGGCGATTAACCTTCTTTTATTCAGCGTCTCATCAAAAGTGAAAACATTTTTGAAAACTACAAGTCTCATGCGTTTTAGTGGTGAAAAAATAATTTAAAAAATCGTTCGGGAAATGGATTTACTCCCTGGGTACTTTCTTTGTATACTTTTGACTATACAGGCCGAGTACGGGATTTATGGGAAATCGCGTGTTTTCGTTTGCCGGCAATTAAACTTCTTTTATTTAGCGTCTCATCAAAAATAAAAACATTTTTGAAAACTACAAGTCTCTTGCGTTTTAGTGGTGAAAAAATAATTTAAAAAATCGTTCGGGAAATGAGTTTACTCCCTGAGTACTTTCTTTGTATACTTTTGACTATACGGGCCGAGTACCGGATTTACGGGAAATCGCGGGTTTTCGTTTGCCGGCGATTAAACTTCTTTTATTCAGCGTCTTATCAAAAATGAAAACATTTTTGAAAACTACAAGTCTCATGCGTTTTAGTGGTGAAAAAATAATTTAAAAAGTCGTTCGGGAAATGAATTTACTCCCTGGGTACTTTCTTTGTATACTTTTGACTCTGCGGGCCGAGTCCGGGATTTACGGGAAATCGCGGGTTTTCGTTTGCCGGCGATTAAACTTCTTTAAGTTAGCGTTTCATCAAAAATGAAAACATTTTTTAAAACTACAAGTCACATGCGTTTTAGTGGTGAAAAAATAATTTAAAAAATCGTTCGGGAAATGAGTTTACTCCCTGGGTACTTTCTTTATACACATTCGACTATACGGGCTGAGTACGGGATTTACGGGAAATCGCAGGTTTTCGTTTGCCGGCGATTAACCTTCTTTTATTCAGCGTCTCATCAAAAGTGAAAACATTTTTGAAAACTACAAGTCTCATGCGTTTTAGTGGTGAAAAAATAATTTAAAAAATCGTTCGGGAAATGGATTTACTCCCTGGGTACTTTCTTTGTATACTTTTGACTATACAGGCCGAGTACGGGATTTATGGGAAATCGCGTGTTTTCGTTTGCCGGCAATTAAACTTCTTTTATTTAGCGTCTCATCAAAAATAAAAACATTTTTGAAAACTACAAGTCTCTTGCGTTTTAGTGGTGAAAAAATAATTTAAAAAATCGTTCGGGAAATGAGTTTACTCCCTGAGTACTTTCTTTGTATACTTTTGACTACACGGGCCGAGTACCGGATTTACGGGAAATCGCGGGTTTTCGTTTGCCGGCGATTAAACTTCTTTTATTCAGCGTCTTATCAAAAATGAAAACATTTTTGAAAACTACAAGTCTCATGAGTTTTAGTGGTGAAAAAATAATTTAAAAAATCGTTCGTGAGATGAGTTTACTCCCTGGGTACTTTCTTTGTATACTTTTGACTATACGGGCCAAGTCCGGGATTTACGGGAAATCGCGGGTTTTCGTTTGCCGGCGATTAAACTTCTTTTAATCAGCGTCTCATCAAAAATGAAAACATTTTTGAAAACTACAAGTGGCATGCGCTTTAGTGGTGAAAAAATGATTTAAAAAATCGTTCGGGAAATGAGTTTACTCCCTGGGTACTCTCTTTGTATACTTTTGATTATACGGGTCGTGTCCGGGATTTACGGGAAATCGCGGGTTTTCGTTTTTGCCGGCGATTAAACTTGTTTTATTTAGCGTCTCATCAAAAATGAAAACATTGTTGAAAACTACAAGTCTCATGCGATTTAGTGGTGAAATAATAATTTAAAAAATCGTTCAGGAAATGAGTTTACTCCTTGAGTACTCTCTTTGTATACTCTTGACTATACGGGTCGTGTCCGGGATTTACGGGAAATCGCGGGTTTTCGTTTTTGCCGGCGATTAAACTTGTTTTATTTAGCGTCTCATCAAAAATGAAAACATTGTTGAAAACTACAAGTCTCATGCGTTTTAGTGGTGAAAAAATAATTTAAAAAATCATTCGGGAAATCAGTTTACTCCCTGGGTACTTTTTTTGTATACTTTTGACTATACGGGCCGAGTACGGGATTTACGGGAAAGCGCGGGTTTTCGTTTGCCGGCGATTAAACTTCATTTATTCAGCGTTTCATCAAAAATGAAAACATTTTTAAAAACTACAAGTGTCATGCGTTTTAGTGGTGAAAAAATGATTTAAAAAATCGTTCGGGAAATGAGTTTACTCCCTGGGTACTTTCTTTATATATTTTTGACTATACGGACCGAGTACCAGATTTACGGGAAATCGCGGGTTTTCGTTTGCCGGCGATTAAACTTCTTTTATTCAGCGTCTTATCAAAAATGAAAACATTTTTGAAAACTACAAGTCTCATGCGTTTTAGTGGTGAAAAAATAATTTAAAAAATCGTTTGGGAAATGAGTTTACTCCCTGGGTACTTTCTTTGTATACTTTTGACCATACGGGCCGAGTCCGGGATTTACGGGAAATCGCGGGATTTTGTTTGCCGGCGATTAAACTTCTTTTATTCAGCGTCTCATCAAAAATGAAAATATTTTTGAAAACTACAAGTCTCATGCGTTTAAGTGGTGAAAAAATAATTTAAAAAATCGTTCAGGAAATGAGTTTACTCCCTGGCTACTTTCTTTGTATACTTTTGACTATACGGGCCAAGCCCGGGATTTACAGGAAATCGCGGGTTTTCGTTTGCCGGCGATTAAACTTCTTTTATTCAGCGTCTCATCAAAAATGAAAACATTTTGAAAAACTACAAGTCTCATGCGTTTTAGTGGTGAAAAAATAATTTAAAAAATCATTCGGGAAATCAGTTTACTCCCTGGGTACTTTTTTTGTGTACTTTTGACTATACGGGCCGAGTGCGGGATTTACGGGAAATCGCGGGTTTTCGTTTGCCGGCGATTAAACTTCTTTTATTCAGCGTCTCATCAAAAATGAAAACATTTTTAAAAACTACAAGTCTCATGCGTTTTAGTGGTGAAAAATAATTTAAAAAATCGTTCGGGAAATGAGTTTACTCCCTGGGCACTTTCTTTGTATACTTTTGACTATATGGGCCGAGTACGGGATTTACGTGAAATCGCGGGTTTTCGTTTGCCGCCGATTAAACTTCTTTTATTCAGCGTCTCATCAAAAATCAAAATATTTTTGAAAACTACAAGTCCCATGCGTTTTAGTGGTGAAAAAATAATTTAAAAAATCGATCGGGAAATGAATTTACTCCCTGGGTACTTTCTTTGCATACTTTTGACTATACGGGCCGAGTGCGGGATTTACGGGAAATCGCGGGTTTTACTTTGCCGGCGATTAAACTTCTTTTATTTAGCGTCTTATCAAAAATGAGAACATTTTTGAAAACTACAAATCTCATGCGTTTTAGTGGTGAAAAAATATTTTAAAAAATCGTTCAGGAAATGAGTTTACTCCTTGAGTACTTTCTTTGTATACTCTTGACTATACGGGCCGAGTACCGGATTTACGGGAAATTGCGGGTTTTCGTTTGCCGGCGATTAAACTTCTTTTATTCAGCGTCTTATCAAAAATGAAAACGTTTTTGAAAACTACAAGTCTCATGCGTTTAAGTGGTGAAAAAATAATTTAAAAAATCGTTCAGGAAATGAGTTTACTCCCTGGCTACTTTCTTTGTATACTTTTGACTATACGGGCCAAGCCCGGGATTTACAGGAAATCGCGGGTTTTCGTTTGCCGGCGATTAAACTTCTTTTATTCAGCGTCACATCAAAAATGAAAACATTTTGAAAAACTACAAGTCTCATGCGTTTTAGTGGTGAAAAAATAATTTAAAAAATCATTCGGGAAATCAGTTTACTCCCTGGGTACTTTTTTTGTGTACTTTTGACTATACGGGCCGAGTGCGGGATTTACGGGAAATCGCGGGTTTTCGTTTTGCCGGCGATTAAACTTCTTTTATTCAGCGTCTCATCAAAAATGAAAACATTTTTGAAAACTACAAGTCTCATGCGTTTTAGTGGTGAAAAATAATTTAAAAAATCGTTCGGGAAATGAGTTTACTCCCTGGGTACTTTCTTTGTATACTTTTGACTATATGGGCCGAGTACGGGATTTACGTGAAATCGCGGGTTTTCGTTTGCCGCCGATTAAACTTCTTTTATTCAGCGTCTCATCAAAAATCAAAATATTTTTGAAAACTACAAGTCCCATGCGTTTTAGTGGTGAAAAAATATTTTAAAAAATCGTTCAGGAAATGAGTTTACTCCTTGAGTACTTTCTTTGTATACTCTTGACTATACGAGCCGAGTACCGGATTTACGGGAAATCGCGGGTTTTCGTTTGCCGGCGATTAAACTTCTTTTATTCAGCGTCTTATCAAAAATGAAAACGTTTTTGAAAACTACAAGTCTCATGCGTTTTAGTGGTGAAAAAATAATTTAAAAAATCGTTCGGGAAATGAATTTACTCCCTGGGTACTTTATTTTTATACTTTTGACTCTGCGGGCCGAGTCCGGGATTTACGGGAAATCGCGGGTTTTCGTTTGCCGGCGATTAAACTCCTTTTATTTAGCGTCTCATCAAAAATAAAAACATTTTTGAAAACTAAAGTCTCATGCGTTTTAGTGGTGAAAAAATAATTTAAAAAATCGTTCGGGAAGTGAATTTACTCGCAGGGTACTTTCTTTGTATACTTTTGACTATACGGGCCGAGTCCGTGATTTACGGGAAATCGCGGGTTTTCGTTTGCCGGCGATTAAACTTCTTTTATTTAGCGTCTCATCAAAAATGAAAACATTTTTGAAAACTACAAGTCTCATGCGTTTTAGTGGTGAAAAAATAATTTAAAAAGTCGTTCGGGAAATGAATTTACTCCCTGGGTACTTTCTTTGTATACTTTTGACTCTGCGGGCCGAGTCCGGGATTTACGGGAAATCGCGGGTTTTCGTTTGCCGGCGATTAAACTTCTTTAAGTTAGCGTTTCATCAAAAATGAAAACATTTTTGAAAACTAAAGTCTCATGCGTTTTAGTGGTGAAAAAATAATTTAAAAAATCGTTCGGGAAGTGAATTTACTCGCAGGGTACTTTCTTTGTATACTTTTGACTATACGGGCCGAGTCCGTGATTTACGGGAAATCGCGGGTTTTCGTTTGCCGGCGATTAAACTTCTTTTATTTAGCGTCTCATCAAAAATGAAAACATTTTTGAAAACTACAAGTCTCATGCGTTTTAGTGGTGAAAAAATAATTTAAAAAGTCGCTCGGGAAATGAATTTACTCCCTGGGTACTTTCTTTGTATACTTTTGACTCTGCGGGCCGAGTCCGGGATTTACGGGAAATCGCGGGTTTTCGTTTGCCGGCGATTAAACTTCTTTAAGTTAGCGTTTCATCAAAAATGAAAACATTTTTTAAAACTACAAGTCTCATGCATTTTAGTGGTGAAAAAATAATTTAAAAAATCGTTCGGGAAATGAGTTTACTCCCTGGGTACTTTCTTTATACACATTCGACTATACGGGCCGAGTACGGGATTTACGGGAAATCGCAGGTTTTCGTTTGCCGGCGATTAACCTTCTTTTATTCAGCGTCTCATCAAAAGTGAAAACATTTTTGAAAACTACAAGTCTCATGCGTTTTAGTGGTGAAAAAATAATTTAAAAAATCGTTCAAGAAATGGGTTTACTCCCTGGGTACTTTCTTTGTATACTTTTGACTATGCAGGCCGAGTACGGGATTTATGGGAAATCGCGTGTTTTCGTTTGCCGGCAATTAAACTTCTTTTATTTAACGTCTCATCAAAAATAAAAACATTTTTGAAAACTACAAGTCTCATGCGTTTTAGTGGTGAAAAAATAATTTAAAAAATCGTTCGGGAAATGAGTTTACTCCCTGAGTACTTTCTTTGTATACTTTTGACTATACGGGCCGAGTACCGGATTTACGGGAAATCGCGGGTTTTCGTTTGCCGGCGATTAAACTTCTTTTATTCAGCGTCTTATCAAAAATGAAAACATTTTTGAAAACTACAAGTCTCATGAGTTTTAGTGGTGAAAAAATAATTTAAAAAATCGTTCGGGAAATGAGTTTACTCCCTGGGTACTTTCTTTGTATAATTTTGATTATACGGGCCGAGTCCGGGATTTAGGGAAAATCGCGGGTTTTTGTTTGCCGGCGAATAAACTTCATTTATTTAGCGTCTTATCAAAAATGAAAACATTTTTAAAAACTACAAGTCTCATGCGTTTTACTGGTGAAAAAATAATTTAAAAAATCGTTCGGGAGATGAGTTTACTCCCTGGGTACTTTCTTTGTATACTTTTGACTATACGGGCCGAGTCCGGGATTTACGGGAAATCGCGGGTTTTCGTTTGCCGGCGATTAAACTTCTTTTAATCAGCGTCTCATCAAAAATGAAAACATTTTTGAAAACTACAAGTGTCATGCGTTTTAGTGGTGAAAAAATGATTTAAAAAATCGTTCGGAAAATGAGTTTACTCCCTGGGTACTCTCTTTGTATACTTTTGATTATACGGGTCGTGTCCGGGATTTACGGGAAATCGCGGGTTTTCGTTTGCCGGCGATTAAACTTGTTTTATTTAGCGTCTCATCAAAAATAAAAACATTGTTGAAAACTACAAGTCTCATGCGTTTTAGTGGTGAAATAATAATTTAAAAAATCGTTAAGGAAATGAGTTTACTCCTTGAGTACTCTCTTTGTATACTCTTGACTATACGGGCCGAGTACCGGATTTACGGGAAATCGCGGGTTTTCGTTTGCCGGCGATTAAACTTCTTTTATTCAGCGTCTTATCAAAAATGAAAACATTTTTGAAAACTACAAGTCTCATGCGTTTTAGTGGTGAAAAAATAATTTGAAAAATCGTTCTGAAAATGAGTTTACCCACAAGGTACTTTCTTTGTATACATTCGACTATAGGGGCCAAGCCCGGGATTTACAGGAAATCGCGGGTTTTCGTTTGCCGGCGATTAAACTTCTTTTATTCAGCGCCTCATCAAAAATGAAAATATTTTTGAAAACTACAAGTCTCATCCGTTTTAGTGGTGAAAAAATAATTTAAAAAATCATTCGGGAAATGAGTTTACTCCCTGGGTACTTTTTTGTATACTTTTGACTATACGGGCCGAGTACGGTATTTACGGGAAAGCGCGGGTTTTCGTTTGCCGGCGATTAAACTTCATTTATTCAGCGTCTCATCAAAAATGAAAATATTTTTGAAAACTACAAGTCTCATGCGTTTTAGTGGTGAAAAAATAATTTAAAAAATCGTTCGGGAAATGAATTTACTCCCTGGGTACTTTCTTTGTATACTTTTGACTCTGCGGGCCGAGTCCGGCGTATTACGGGAAATCGCGTGTTTTCGTTTGCCGGCGATTAAACTTCTTTTATTCAGCGTCTCATCAAAAGTGAAAACATTTTTGAAAACTACAAGTGTCATGCGTTTTAGTGGTGAAAAAATAATTTAAAAAATCGTTCGGGAAATGAGTTTACTCCCTGGGTACTTTCTTTATACACATTCGACTATACGGGCCGAGTACGGGATTTACGGGAAATCGCAGGTTTTCGTTTGCCGGCGATTAAACTTCTTTTATTCAGCGTCTCATCAAAAGTGAAAACATTTTTGAAAACTACAAGTCTCATGCATTTTAGTGGTGAAAAAATAATTTAAAAAGTCGTTCGGGAAATGAATTTACTCCCTGGGTACTTTCTTTGTATACTTTTGACTCTTTGGGCCGAGTCCGGGATTTACGGGAAATTGCGGGTTTTCGTTTGCCGGCGATTAAACTTCTTTAATTAAGCGTTTCATCAAAAATAAAAACATTTTTTAAAACTACAAGTCTCATGCGTTTTAGTGGTGAAAAAATAATTTAAAAAATCGTTCGGGAAATGACTTTACTCCTTGGGTACTTTCTTTATACACATTCGACTATACGGGCCGAGTACGGGATTTACGGGAAATCGCAGGTTTTCATTTGCCGGCGATTAAACTTCTTTTATTCAGCGTCTCATCAAAAGTGAAAACATTTTTGAAAACTACAAGTCTCATGCGTTTTAGTGGTGAAAAAATAATTTAAAAAATCGTTCGGGAAATGGGTTTACTCCCTGGGTACTTTCTTTGTATACTTTTGACTATACAGGCCGAGTACGGGATTTATGGGAAATCGCGTGTTTTCGTTTGCCGGCGATTAAACTTCTTTTATTTAGCGTCTCATCAAAAATAAAAACATTTTTGAAAACTACAAGTCTCATGCGTTTTAGTGGTGAAAAAATAATTTAAAAAATCGTTCGGGAAATGAGTTTACTCCCTGAGTACTTTCTTTGTATACTTTTGACTATACGGGCCGAGTACCGGATTTACGGGAAATCGCGGGTTTTCGTTTGCCGGCGATTAAACTTCTTTTATTCAGCGTCTTATCAAAAATGAAAACATTTTTGAAAACTACAAGTCTCATGAGTTTTAGTGGTGAAAAAATAATTTAAAAAATCGTTAGGGAAATGAGTTTACTCCCTGGGTACTTCCTTTGTATAGTTTTGACCATACGGGCCGAGTCCGGGATTTACGGGAAATCGCGGGTTTTCGTTTGCCGGCGATTAAACTTCTTTTATTTAGCGTTTCATCAAAAATGAAAACATTTTTGAAAACTACAAGTGTCATGCGTTTTAGTGGTGAAAAAATAATTTAAAAAATCGTTCGGGAAATGAGTTTACTCCCTGGGTACTTTCTTTGTATACTTTTGACTATACGGGCCGAGTCCGGGATTTACGGGAAATCGCGGGTTTTCGTTTGCCGGCGATTAAACTTCTTTTATTTAGCGTTTCATCAAAAATGAAAACATTTTTAAAAACTACAAGTCTCATGCGTTTTAGTGGTGAAAAAATAATTTAAAAAATCGTTCGGGAAATGAGTTTTCTCCCTGGCTACTCTCTTTGTATACTTTGATTATATGGGTCGTGTCCGGGATTTACGGGAAATCGCAGGTTTTCGTTTGCCGGCGATTAAATTTGTTTTATTTAGTGTCTCATCAAAAATGAAAATATTGTTGAAAACTACAAGTCTCATGCGTTTTAGTGGTGAAAAAATAATTTAAAATATCGTTCGGGAAATGAGTTTACTCCCTGAGTACTTTCTTTGTATACTTTTGACTATACGGGCCGAGTACCGGATTTACAGGAAATCGCGGGTTTTCGTTTGCCGGCGATTAAACTTCTTTTATTCAGCGTCTTATCAAAAATGAAAACATTTTTGAAAACTACAAGTCTCATGAGTTTTAGTGGTGAAAAAATAATTTAAAAAATCGTTAGGGAAATGAGTTTACTCCCTGGGTACTTCCTTTGTATAGTTTTGACCATACGGGCCGAGTCCGGGATTTACGGGAAATCGCGGGTTTTCGTTTGCCGGCGATTAAACTTCTTTTATTTAGCGTTTCATCAAAAATGAAAACATTTTTGAAAACTACAAGTGTCATGCGTTTTAGTGGTGAAAAAATAATTTAAAAAATCGTTCGGGAAATGAGTTTACTCCCTGGGTACTTTCTTTGTATAATTTTGATTATACGGGCTGAGTCCGGGATTTAGGGAAAATCGCGGGTTTTTGTTTGCCGGCGAATAAACTTCATTTATTTAGCGTCTTATCAAAAATAAAAACATTTTTAAAAACTACAAGTCTCATGCGTTTTACTGGTGAAAAAATAATTTAAAAAATCGTTCGGGAAAGGAGTTTACTCCCTGGGTACTTTCTTTGTATACTTTTGACTATACGGGCCGAGTCCGGGATTTACGGGAAATCGCGGGTTTTCGTTTGCCGGCGATTAAACTTCTTTTAATCAGCGTCTTATCAAAAATGAAAACATTGTTGAAAACTACAAGTCTCATGCGTTTTAGTGGTGAAATAATAATTTAAAAAATCGTTCGGAAAATGAGTTTACTCCCTGGGTACTTTCTTTGTATACTTTTGACCATACGGGCCGAGTCCGGGATTTACGGGAAATCGCGGGTTTTCGTTTGCCGGCGATTAAACTTCTTTTATTTAGCGTTTCAGCAAAAATGAAAACATTGTTGAAAACTACAAGTCTCATGCGTTTTAGTGGTGAAATAATGATTTAAAAAATCGTTCGGAAAATGAGTTTACTCCCTGGGTACTTTCTTTGTATACTTTTGACCATAAGGGCCGAGTCCGGGATTTACGGGATATCGCGGGTTTTCGTTTGCCGGCGATTAAACTTCTTTTATTTAGCGTTTCATCAAAAATGAAAACATTTTTAAAAACTACAAGTCTCATGCGTTTTAGTGGTGAAAAAATAATTT
Organism: Hydractinia symbiolongicarpus; assembly: GCF_029227915.1. Lineage (NCBI taxonomy): Eukaryota > Metazoa > Cnidaria > Hydrozoa > Anthoathecata > Hydractiniidae > Hydractinia > Hydractinia symbiolongicarpus. The sequence continues at coordinate 1,905,546 of NC_079886.1, forward strand.
AAAAAATCGTTCGGGAAATGAGTTTTCTCCCTGGGTACTCTCTTTGTATACTTTTGATTATACGGGTCGTGTCCGGGATTTACGGGAAATCGCAGGTTTTCGTTTGCCGGCGATTAAATTTGTTTTATTTAGTGTCTCATCAAAAATGAAAATATTGATGAAAACTACAAGTCTCATGCGTTTTAGTGGTGAAAAAATAATTTAAAATATCGTTCGGGAAATGAGTTTACTCCCTGAGTACTTTCTTTGTATACTTTTGACCATACGGGCCGAGTCCGGGATTTACGGGAAATCGCGGGTTTTCGTTTGCCGGCGATTAAACTTCTTTTATTTAGCGTTTTATCAAAAATGAAAACATTTTTGAAAACTACAAGTGTCATGCGTTTTAGTGGTGAAAAAATAATTTAAAAAACCGTTCGGGAAATGAGTTTACTCCCTGGGTACTTTCTTTGTATAATTTTGATTATACGGGCCGAGTCCGGGATTTAGGGAAAATCGCGGGTTTTCGTTTGCCGGCGATTAAACTTGTTTTATTTAGCGTCTCATCAAAAATGAAAACATTATTGAAAACTACAAGTCTCATGCGTTTTAGTGGTGAAATAATAATTTAAAAAATCGTTCGGAAAATGAGTTTACTCCCTGGGTACTTTCTTTGTATACTTTTGACCATACGGGCCGAGTCCGGGATTTACGGGAAATCGCGGGATTTCGTTTGCCGGCGATTAAACTTCTTTTATTTAGCGTTTCATCAAAAATGAAAACATTGTTGAAAACTACAAGTCTCATGCGTTTTAGTGGTGAAATAATAATTTAAAAAATCGTTCGAAAAATGAGTTTACTTCCTGGGTACTTTCTTTGTATACTTTTGACCATAAGGGCCGAGTCCGGGATTTACGGGAAATCGCGGGTTTTCGTTTGCCGGCGATTAAACTTCTTTTATTTAGCGTTTCATCAAAAATGAAAACATTTTTAAAAACTACAAGTCTCATGCGTTTTAGTGGTGAAAAAATAATTTAAAAAATCGTTCGGGAAATGAGTTTTCTCCCTGGGTACTCTCTTTGTATACTTTTGAATATACGGGTCGTGTCCGGGATTTACGGGAAATCGCAGGTTTTCGTTTGCCGGCGATTAAATTTGTTTTATTTAGTGTCTCATCAAAAATGAAAATATTGTTGAAAACTACAAGTCTCATGCGTTTTAGTGGTGAAAAAATAATTTAAAATATCGTTCGGGAAATGAGTTTACTCCCTGAGTACTTTCTTTGTATACTTTTGACTATACGAGCCGAGTACCGGATTTACGGGAAATCGCGGGTTTTCGTTTGCCGGCGATTAAACTTCTTTTATTCAGCGTCTTATCAAAAATGAAAACATTTTTGAAAACTTCAAGTCTCATGAGTTTTAGTGGTGAAAAAATAATTTAAAAAATCGTTAGGGAAATGAGTTTACTCCCTGGGTACTTCCTTTGTATAGTTTTGACCATACGGGCCGAGTCCGGGATTTACGGGAAATCGCGGGTTTTCGTTTGCCGGCGATTAAACTTCTTTTATTTAGCGTTTCATCAAAAATGAAAACATTTTTGAAAACTACAAGTGTCATGCGTTTTAGTGGTGAAAAAATAATTTAAAAAACCGTTCGGGAAATGAGTTTACTCCCTGGGTACTTTCTTTGTATAATTTTGATTATACGGGCCGAGTCCGGGATTTAGGGAAAATCGCGGGTTTTCGTTTGCCGGCGAATAAACTTCATTTATTTAGCGTCTCATCAAAAATGAAAACATTTTTAAAAACTACAAGTCTCATGCGTTTTACTGGTGAAAAAATAATTTAAAAAATCGTTCGGGAAATGAGTTTACTCCCTGGGTACTTTCTTTGTATACTTTTGACTATACGGGCCGAGTCCGGGATTTACGGGAAATCGCGGGTTTTCGTTTGCCGGCGATTAAACTTGTTTTATTTAGCGTCTCATCAAAAATGAAAACATTGTTGAAAACTACAAGTCTCATGCGTTTTAGTGGTGAAATAATAATTTAAAAAATCGTTCGGAAAATGAGTTTACTCCCTGGGTACTTTCTTTGTATACTTTTGACCATACGGGCCGAGTCCGGGATTTACGGGAAATCGCGGGTTTTCGTTTGCCGGCGATTAAACTTCTTTTATTTAGCGTTTCATCAAAAATGAAAACATTGTTGAAAACTACAAGTCTCATGCGTTTTAGTGGTGAAATAATAATTTAAAAAATCGTTCGGAAAATGAGTTTACTCCCTGGGTACTTTCTTTGTATACTTTTGACCATAAGGGCCGAGTCCGGGATTTACGGGAAATCGCGGGTTTTCGTTTGCCGGCGATTAAACTTCTTTTATTTAGCGTTTCATCAAAAATGAAAACATTTTTAAAAACTACAAGTCTCATGCGTTTTAGTGGTGAAAAAATAATTTAAAAAATCGTTCGGGAAATGAGTTTTCTCCCTGGGTACTCTCTTTGTATACTTTTGATTATACGGGTCGTGTCCGGGATTTACGGGAAATCGCAGGTTTTCGTTTGCCGGCGATTAAATTTGTTTTATTTAGTGTCTCATCAAAAATAAAAACATTTTTGAAAACTACAAGTCTCATGAGTTTTAGTGGTGAAAAAATAATTTAAAAAATCGTTTGGGAAATGAGTTTACTCCCTGGGTACTTTCTTTGTATACTTTTGACTATACGGGCCGAGTCCGGGATTTACGGGAAATCGCGGGTTTTCGTTTGCCGGCGATTAAACTTCTTTTAATCAGAGTCTCATCAAAAATGAAAACATTTTTAAAAACTACAAGTGTCATGCGTTTTAGTGGTGAAATAATAATTTAAAAAATCGTTCGGGAAATGAGTTTACTCCCTGTGTACTTTCTTTGTATACTTTTGATTATACGGGTCGTGTCCGGGATTTACGGGAAATCGCGTGTTTTCGTTTGCCGGCGATTAAACTTGTTTTATTTAGCGTCTCATCAAAAATGAAAACATTGTTGAAAACTACAAGTCTCATGCGTTTTAGTGGTGAAATAATAATTTAAAAAATCGTTCGGGAAATGAGTTTACTCCCTGGGTACTTTCTTTGTATACTTTTGACCATACGGGCCGAGTCCGGGATTTACGGGAAATCGCGGGTTTTCGTTTGCCGGCGATTAAACTTCTTTTATTTAGCGTTTCATCAAAAATGAAAACATTTTTAAAAACTACAAGTCTCATGCGTTTTAGTGGTGAAAAAATAATTTAAAAAATCGTTCGGAAAATGAATTTACTCCCTGGGTACTTTCTTTGTATACTTTTGACTCTGCGGGCCGAGTCCGGGATTTACGGGAAATCGCGGGTTTTCGTTTGCCGGCGATTAAACTTCTTTAATTTAGCGTTTCATCAAAAATGGAAACATTTTTTAAAACTACAAGTCTCATGCGTTTTAGTGGTGAAAAAATAATTTAAAAAATCGTTCGGGAAATGAGTTTACTCCCTGGGTACTTTCTTTATACACATTCGACTATACGGGCCGAGTACGGGATTTACGGGAAATCGCAGGTTTTCGTTTGCCGGCGATTAAACTTCTTTTATTCAGCGTCTCATCAAAAGTGAAAACATTTTTGAAAACTACAAGTCTCATGCGTTTTAGTGGTGAAAAAATAATTTAAAAAATCGTTCGGGAAATGGGTTTACTCCCTGGGTACTTTCTTTGTATACTTTTGACTATACAGGCCGAGTACGGGATTTATGGGAAATCGCGTGTTTTCGTTTGCCGGCGATTAAACTTTTTTTATTTAGCGTTTCATCAAAAATAAAAACATTTTTGAAAACTACAAGTCTCATGCGTTTTAGTGGTGAAAAAATAATTTAAAAAATCGTTCGGGAAATGAGTTTACTCCCTGAGTACTTTCTTTGTATACTTTTGACTATACGGGCCGAGTACCGGATTTACGGGAAATCGCGGGTTTTCGTTTGCCGGCGATTAAACTTCTTTTATTCAGCGTCTTATCAAAAATGAAAACATTTTTGAAAACTACAAGTCTCATGAGCTTTAGTGGTGAAAAAATAATTTAAAAAATCGTTAGGGAAATGAGTTTACTCCCCGGGTACTTCCTTTGTATAGTTTTGACCATACGGGCCGAGTCCGGGATTTACGGGAAATCGCGGGTTTTCGTTTGCCGGCGATTAAACTTCTTTTATTTAGCGTTTCATCAAAAATGAAAACATTTTTGAAAACTACAAGTGTCATGCGTTTTAGTGGTGAAAAAATAATTTAAAAAATCGTTCGGGAAATGGGTTTACTCCCTGGGTACTTTCTTTGTATAATTTTGATTATACGGGCCGAGTCCGGGATTTAGGGAAAATCGCGGGTTTTTGTTTGCCGGCAAATAAACTTAATTTATTTAGCGTCTTATCAAAAATGAAAACATTTTTAAAAACTACAAGTCTCATGCGTTTTACTGGTGAAAAATTAATTTAAAAAATCGTTCGGGAAATGAGTTTACTCCCTGGGTACTTTCTTTGTATACTTTTGACTATACGGGCCGAGTCCGGGATTTACGGGAAATCGCGGGTTTTCGTTTGCCGGCGATTAAACTTCTTTTAATCAGCGTCTCATCAAAAATGAAAACATTTTTAAAAACTACAAGTGTCATGCGTTTTAGTGGTGAAAAAATAATTTAAAAAATCGTTCGGAAAATGAATTTACTCCCTGGGTACTTTCTTTGTATACTTTTGACTCTGCGGGCCGAGTCCGGGATTTACGGGAAATCGCGGGTTTTCGTTTGCCGGCGATTAAACTTCTTTAATTTAGCGTTTCATCAAAAATGGAAACATTTTTTAAAACTACAAGTCTCATGCGTTTTAGTGGTGAAAAAATAATTTAAAAAATCGTTCGGGAAATGAGTTTACTCCCTGAGTACTTTCTTTGTATACTTTTGACTATACGGGCCGAGTACCGGATTTACGGGAAATCGCGGGTTTTCGTTTGCCGGCGATTAAACTTCTTTTATTCAGCGTCTTATCAAAAATGAAAACATTTTTGAAAACTACAAGTCTCATGAGCTTTAGTGGTGAAAAAATAATTTAAAAAATCGTTAGGGAAATGAGTTTACTCCCCGGGTACTTCCTTTGTATAGTTTTGACCATACGGGCCGAGTCCGGGATTTACGGGAAATCGCGGGTTTTCGTTTGCCGGCGATTAAACTTCTTTTATTTAGCGTTTCATCAAAAATGAAAACATTTTTGAAAACTACAAGTGTCATGCGTTTTAGTGGTGAAAAAATAATTTAAAAAATCGTTCGGGAAATGGGTTTACTCCCTGGGTACTTTCTTTGTATAATTTTGATTATACGGGCCGAGTCCGGGATTTAGGGAAAATCGCGGGTTTTTGTTTGCCGGCAAATAAACTTAATTTATTTAGCGTCTTATCAAAAATGAAAACATTTTTAAAAACTACAAGTCTCATGCGTTTTACTGGTGAAAAATTAATTTAAAAAATCGTTCGGGAAATGAGTTTACTCCCTGGGTACTTTCTTTGTATACTTTTGACTATACGGGCCGAGTCCGGGATTTACGGGAAATCGCGGGTTTTCGTTTGCCGGCGATTAAACTTCTTTTAATCAGCGTCTCATCAAAAATGAAAACATTTTTAAAAACTACAAGTGTCATGCGTTTTAGTGGTGAAAAAATAATTTAAAAAATCGTTCGGAAAATGAATTTACTCCCTGGGTACTTTCTTTGTATACTTTTGACTCTGCGGGCCGAGTCCGGGATTTACGGGAAATCGCGGGTTTTCGTTTGCCGGCGATTAAACTTCTTTAATTTAGCGTTTCATCAAAAATGGAAACATTTTTTAAAACTACAAGTCTCATGCGTTTTAGTGGTGAAAAAATAATTTAAAAAATCGTTCGGGAAATGAGTTTACTCCCTGGGTACTTTCTTTATACACATTCGACTATACGGGCCGAGTACGGGATTTACGGGAAATCGCAGGTTTTTGTTTGCCGGCGATTAAACTTCTTTTATTCAGCGTCTCATCAAAAGTGAAAACATTTTTGAAAACTACAAGTCTCATGCGTTTTAGTGGTGAAAAAATAATTTAAAAAATCGTTCGGGAAATGGGTTTACTCCCTGGGTACTTTCTTTGTATACTTTTGACTATACGGGCCGAGTACCGGATTTACGGGAAATCGCGGGTTTTCGTTTGCCGGCGATTAAACTTCTTTTATTCAGCGTCTTATCAAAAATGAAAACATTTTTGAAAACTACAAGTCTCATGAGCTTTAGTGGTGAAAAAATAATTTAAAAAATCGTTAGGGAAATGAGTTTACTCCCCGGGTACTTCCTTTGTATAGTTTTGACCATACGGGCCGAGTCCGGGATTTACGGGAAATCGCGGGTTTTCGTTTGCCGGCGATTAAACTTCTTTTATTTAGCGTTTCATCAAAAATGAAAACATTTTTGAAAACTACAAGTGTCATGCGTTTTAGTGGTGAAAAAATAATTTAAAAAATCGTTCGGGAAATGAGTTTACTCCCTGGGTACTTTCTTTGTATAATTTTGATTATACGGGCCGAGTCCGGGATTTAGGGAAAATCGCGGGTTTTTGTTTGCCGGCAAATAAACTTCATTTATTTAGCGTCTTATCAAAAATGAAAACATTTTTAAAAACTACAAGTCTCATGCGTTTTACTGGTGAAAAAATAATTTAAAAAATCGTTCGGGAAATAAGTTTACTCCCTGGGTACTTTCTTTGTATACTTTTGACTATACGGGCCGAGTCCGGGATTTACGGGAAATCGCGGGTTTTCGTTTGCCGGCGATTAAACTTCTTTAATTTAGCGTTTCATCAAAAATGGAAACATTTTTTAAAACTACAAGTCTCATGCGTTTTAGTGGTGAAAAAATGATTTAAAAAATCGTTCGGGAAATGAGTTTACTCCCTGGGTACTTTCTTTATACACATTCGACTATACGGGCCGAGTACGGGATTTACGGGAAATCGCAGGTTTTTGTTTGCCGGCGATTAAACTTCTTTTATTCAGCGTCTCATCAAAAGTGAAAACATTTTTGAAAACTACAAGTCTCATGCGTTTTAGTGGTGAAATAATAATTTAAAAAATCGTTCAGGAATTGAGTTTACTCCTTGAGTACTTTCTTTGTATACTCTTGACTATACGGGCCGAGTACCGGATTTACGGGAAATCGCGGGTTTTCGTTTGCCGGCGATTAAACTTCTTTTATTCAGCGTCTTATCAAAAATGAAAACATTTTTGAAAACTACAAGTCTCATGAGCTTTAGTGGTGAAAAAATAATTTAAAAAATCGTTAGGGAAATGAGTTTACTCCCCGGGTACTTCCTTTGTATAGTTTTGACCATACGGGCCGAGTCCGGGATTTACGGGAAATCGCGGGTTTTCGTTTGCCGGCGATTAAACTTCTTTTATTTAGCGTTTCATCAAAAATGAAAACATTTTTGAAAACTACAAGTGTCATGCGTTTTAGTGGTGAAAAAATAATTTAAAAAATCGTTCGGGAAATGAGTTTACTCCCTGGGTACTTTCTTTGTATAATTTTGATTATACGGGCCGAGTCCGGGATTTAGGGAAAATCGCGGGTTTTTGTTTGCCGGCAAATAAACTTCATTTATTTAGCGTCTTATCAAAAATGAAAACATTTTTAAAAACTACAAGTCTCATGCGTTTTACTGGTGAAAAAATAATTTAAAAAATCGTTCGGGAAATAAGTTTACTCCCTGGGTACTTTCTTTGTATACTTTTGACTATACGGGCCGAGTCCGGGATTTACGGGAAATCGCGGGTTTTCGTTTGCCGGCGATTAAACTTCTTTTAATCAGCGTCTCATCAAAAATGAAAACATTTTTAAAAACTACAAGTGTCATGCGTTTTAGTGGTGAAAAAATGATTTAAAAAAGCGTTCGGGAATTGAGTTTACTCCCTGGGTACTCTCTTTGTATACTTTTGATTATACGGGTCGTGTTCGGGATTTACGGGAAATCGCGGGTTTTCGTTTGCCGGCGATTAAACTTGTTTTATTTAGCGTCTCATCAAAAATGAAAACATTGTTGGAAACTACAAGTCTCATGCGTTTTAGTGGTGAAATAATAATTTAAAAAATCGTTCAGGAATTGAGTTTACTCCTTGAGTACTTTCTTTGTATACTCTTGACTATACGGGCCGAGTACCGGATTTACGGGAAATCGCGGGTTTTCGTTTGCCGGCGATTAAACTTCTTTTATTCAGCGTCTTATCAAAAATGAAAACATTTTTGAAAACTACAAGTCTCATGCGTTTTAGTGGTATAAGAATAATTTGAAAAATCGTTCTGAAAATGAGTTTACCCACAAGGTACTTTCTTTGTATACATTCGACTATAGGGGCCAAGCCCGGGATTTACAGGAAATCGCGGGTTTTCGTTTGCCGGCGATTAAACTTCTTTTATTCAGCGCCTCATCAAAAATGAAAATATTTTTGAAAACTACAAGTCTCATCCGTTTTAGTGGTGAAAAAATAATTTAAAAAATCATTCGGGAAATCAGTTTACTCCCTGGGTACTTTTTTTGTATACTTTTGACTATACGAGCCGAGTACGGGATTTACGGGAAAGCGCGGGTTTTCGTTTGCCGGCGATTAAACTTCTTTTATTCAGCGTCTCATCAAAAATGAAAATATTTTTGAAAACTACAAGTCTCATGCGTTTTAGTGGTGAAAAAATAATTTAAAAAATCGTTCGGGAAATGAATTTACTCCCTGGGTACTTTCTTTATACACATTCGACTATACGGGCCGAGTCCGGGATTTACGGGAAATCGCGTGTTTTCGTTTGCCGGCGATTAAACGTCTTTTATTCAGCGTCTCATCAAAAGTGAAAACATTTTTGAAAACTACAAGTCTCATGCGTTTTAGTGGTGAAAAAATAATTTAAAAAATCGTTCGGGAAATGAGTTTACTCCCTGGGTGCTTTCTTTATACACATTCGACTATACGGGCCGAGTACGGGATTTACGGGAAATCGCAGGTTTTCGTTTGCCGGCGATTAAACTTCTTTTATTCAGCGTCTCATCAAAAGTGAAAACATTTTTGAAAACTACAAGTCTCATGCGTTTTAGTGGTGAAAAAATAATTTAAAAAATCGTTCGGGAAATGAGTTTACTCCCTGGGTGCTTTCTTTATACACATTCGACTATACGGGCCGAGTACGGGATTTACGGGAAATCGCAGGTTTTCGTTTGCCGGCGATTAAACTTCTTTTATTCAGCGTCTCATCAAAAGTGAAAACATTTTTGAAAACTACAAGTCTCATGCGTTTTAGTGGTGAAAAAATATATTCAAAAGTCGTTCGGGAAATGAATTTACTCCCTGGGTACTTTCTTTGTATACTTTTGACTCTGCGGGCCGAGTCCGGGATTTACGGGAAATCGCGGGTTTTCGTTTGCCGGCGATTAAACCTCTTTAATTTAGCGTTTCATCAAAAATGAAAACATTTTTTTAAAACTACAAGTCTCATGCGTTTTAGTGGTGAAAAAATAATTTAAAAAATCGTTCGGGAAATGAGTTTACTCCCTGGGTACTTTCTTTATACACATTCGACTATACGGGCCGAGTACGGGATTTACGGGAAATCGCAGGTTTTCGTTTGCCGGCGATTAAACTTCTTTTATTCAGCGTCTCATCAAAAGTGAAAACATTTTTGAAAACTATAAGTCTCATGCGTTTTAGTGGTGAAAAAATAATTTAAAAAATCGTTCGGGAAATGGGTTTACTCCCTGGGTACTTTCTTTGTATACTTTTGACTATACAGGCCGAGTACGGGATTTATGGGAAATCGCGTGTTTTCGTTTGCCGGCGATTAAACTTCTTTATTTAGCGTCTCATCAAAAATAAAAACATTTTTGAAAACTACAAGTCTCATGCGTTTTAGTGGTGAAAAAATAATTTAAAAAATCGTTCGGGAAATGAGTTTACTCCCTGAGTACTTTCTTTGTATACTTTTGACTATACGGGCCGAGTACCGGATTTACGGGAAATCGCGGGTTTTCGTTTGCCGGCGATTAAACTTCTTTTATTCAGCGTCTCATCAAAAGTGAAAACATTTTTGAAAACTACAAGTCTCATGCGTTTTAGTGGTGAAAAAATATATTCAAAAGTCGTTCGGGAAATGAATTTACTCCCTGGGTACTTTCTTTGTATACTTTTGACTCTGCGGGCCGAGTCCGGGATTTACGGGAAATCGCGGGTTTTCGTTTGCCGGCGATTAAACCTCTTTAATTTAGCGTTTCATCAAAAATGAAAACATTTTTTTAAAACTACAAGTCTCATGCGTTTTAGTGGTGAAAAAATAATTTAAAAAATCGTTCGGGAAATGAGTTTACTCCCTGGGTACTTTCTTTATACACATTCGACTATACGGGCCGAGTACGGGATTTACGGGAAATCGCAGGTTTTCGTTTGCCGGCGATTAAACTTCTTTTATTCAGCGTCTCATCAAAAGTGAAAACATTTTTGAAAACTATAAGTCTCATGCGTTTTAGTGGTGAAAAAATAATTTAAAAAATCGTTCGGGAAATGGGTTTACTCCCTGGGTACTTTCTTTGTATACTTTTGACTATACAGGCCGAGTACGGGATTTATGGGAAATCGCGTGTTTTCGTTTGCCGGCGATTAAACTTCTTTATTTAGCGTCTCATCAAAAATAAAAACATTTTTGAAAACTACAAGTCTCATGCGTTTTAGTGGTGAAAAAATAATTTAAAAAATCGTTCGGGAAATGAGTTTACTCCCTGAGTACTTTCTTTGTATACTTTTGACTATACGGGCCGAGTACCGGATTTACGGGAAATCGCGGGTTTTCGTTTGCCGGCGATTAAACTTCTTTTATTCAGCGTCTTATCAAAAATGAAAACATTTTTGAAAACTACAAGTCTCATGAGTTTTAGTGGTGAAAAAATAATTTAAAAAATCGTTAGGAAAATGAGTTTACTCCCTGGGTACTTCCTTTGTATAGTTTTGACCATACGGGCCGAGTCCGGGATTTACGGGAAATCGCGGGTTTTCGTTTGCCGGCGATTAAACTTCTTTTATTTAGCGTTTCATCAAAAATGAAAACATTTTTGAAAACTACAAGTGTCATGCGTTTTAGTGGTGAAAAAATAATTTAAAAAATCGTTCGGGAAATGAGTTTACTCCCTGTGTACTTTCTTTGTATAATTTTGATTATACGGGCCGAGTCCGGGATTTAGGGAAAATCGCGGGTTTTTGTTTGCCGGCGAATAAACTTCATTTATTTAGCGTCTTATCAAAAATGAAAACATTTTTAAAAACTACAAGTCTCATGCGTTTTACTGGTGAAAAAATAATTTAAAAAATCGTTCGGGAAATGAGTTTACTCCCTGGGTACTTTCTTTGTATACTTTTGACTATACGGGCCGAGTCCGGGATTTACGGGAAATCGCGGGTTTTCGTTTGCCGGCGATTAAACTTCTTTTAATCAGCGTCTCATCAAAAATGAAAACATTTTTGAAAACTACAAGTGTCATGCGTTTTAGTGGTGAAAAAATGATTTAAAAAATCGTTCAGGAAATGAGTTTACTCCCTGGGTACTCTCTTTGTATACTTTTGATTATACGGGTCGTGTCCGGGATTTACGGGAAATCGCGGGTTTTCGTTTGCCGGCGATTAAACTTCTTTTATTTAGCGTTTCATCAAAAATGAAAACATTTTTAAAAACTACAAGTCTCATGCGTTTTAGTGGTGAACAAATAATTTAAAAAATCGTTCGGGAAATGAGTTTTCTCCCTGGATACTCTCTTTGTATACTTTTGATTATACGGGTCGTGTCCGGGATTTACGGGAAATCGCAGGTTTTCGTTTGCCGGCGATTAAATTTGTTTTATTTAGTGTCTCATCAAAAATGAAAATATTGTTGAAAACTACAAGTCTCATGCGTTTTAGTGGTGAAAAAATAATTTAAAATATCGTTCGGGAAATGAGTTTACTCCCTGAGTACTTTCTTTGTATACTTTTGACTATACGGGCCGAGTACCGGATTTACGGGAAATCGCGGGTTTTCGTTTGCCGGCGATTAAACTTCTTTTATTCAGCGTCTTATCAAAAATGAAAACATTTTTGAAAACTACAAGTCTCATGAGTTTTAGTGGTGAAAAAATAATTTAAAAAATCGTTAGGGAAATGAGTTTACTCCCTGGGTACTTCCTTTGTAAGTTTTGACCATACGGGCCGAGTCCGGGATTTACGGGAAATCGCGGGTTTTCGTTTGCCGGCGATTAAACTTCTTTTATTTAGCGTTTCATCAAAAATGAAAACATTTTTGAAAACTACAAGTGTCATGCGTTTTAGTGGTGAAAAAATAATTTAAAAAATCGTTCGGGAAATGAGTTTACTCCCTGGGTACTTTCTTTGTATAATTTTGATTATACGGGCCGAGTCCGGGATTTAGGGAAAATCGCGTGTTTTCGTTTGCCGGCGAATAAACTTCATTTATTTAGCGTCTCATCAAAAATGAAAACATTTTTAAAAACTACAAGTCTCATGCTTTTTACTGGTGAAAAAATAATGTAAAAAATCGTTCGGGAAATGAGTTTACTCCCTGGGTACTTTCTTTGTATACTTTTGACTATACGGGCCGAGTCCGGGATTTACGGGAAATCGCGGGTTTTCGTTTGCCGGCGATTAAACTTCTTTTAATCAGCGTCTCATCAAAAATGAAAACATTTTTAAAAACTACAAGTGTCATGCGTTTTAGTGGTGAAAAAATGATTTAAAAAATCGTTCGGGAAATGAGTTTACTCCCTGGGTACTCTCTTTGTATACTTTTGATTATACGGGTCGTGTCCGGGATTTACGGGAAATCGCGGGTTTTCGTTTGCCGGCGATTAAACTTCTTTTATTTAGCGTTTCATCAAAAATGAAAACATTTTTGAAAACTACAAGTGTCATGCGTTTTACTGGTGAAAAAATAATGTAAAAAATCGTTCGGGAAATGAGTTTACTCCCTGGGTACTTTCTTTGTATACTTTTGACTATACGGGCCGAGTCCGGGATTTACGGGAAATCGCGGGTTTTCGTTTGCCGGCGATTAAACTTCTTTTAATCAGCGTCTCATCAAAAATGAAAACATTTTTAAAAACTACAAGTGTCATGCGTTTTAGTGGTGAAAAAATGATTTAAAAAATCGTTCGGGAAATGAGTTTACTCCCTGGGTACTCTCTTTGTATACTTTTGATTATACGGGTCGTGTCCGGGATTTACGGGAAATCGCGGGTTTTCGTTTGCCGGCGATTAAACTTCTTTTATTTAGCGTTTCATCAAAAATGAAAACATTTTTAAAAACTACAAGTCTCATGCGTTTTAGTGGTGAAAAAATAATTTAAAAAATCGTTCGGGAAATGAGTTTTCTCCCTGGATACTCTCTTTGTATACTTTTGATTATACGGGTCGTGTCCGGGATTTACGGGAAATCGCGGGTTTTCGTTTGCCGGCGATTAAATTTGTTTTATTCAGTGTCTCATCAAAAATGAAAATATTGTTGAAAACTACAAGTCTCATGCGTTTTAGTGGTGAAAAAATAATTTAAAATATCGTTCGGGAAATGAGTTTACTCCCTGAGTACTTTCTTTGTATACTTTTGACTATACGGGCCGAGTACCGGATTTACGGGAAATCGCGGGTTTTCGTTTGCCGGCGATTAAACTTCTTTTATTCAGCGTCTTATCAAAAATAAAAACATTTTTGAAAACTACAAGTCTCATGAGTTTTAGTGGTGAAAAAATAATTTAAAAAATCGTTAGGGAAATGAGTTTACTCCCTGGGTACTTCCTTTGTATAGTTTTGACCATACGGGCCGAGTCCGGGATTTACGGGAAATCGCGGTTTTTCGTTTGCCGGCGATTAAACTTCTTTTATTTAGCGTTTCATCAAAAATGAAAAAATTTTTGAAAACTACAAGTGTCATTCGTTTTAGTGGTGAAAAAATAATTTAAAAAATCGTTCGGGAAATGAGTTTACTCCCTGGGTACTTTCTTTGTATAATTTTGATTATACGGGCCGAGTCCGGGATTTAGGGAAAATCGCGGGTTTTCGTTTGCCGGCGAATAAACTTCATTTATTTAGCGTCTCATCAAAAATGAAAACATTTTTAAAAACTACAAGTGTCATGCGTTTTAGTGGTGAAAAAATAATTTAAAAAATCGTTCGGGAAATGAGTTTACTCCCTGGGTACTTTCTTTGTATAATTTTGATTATACGGGCCGAGTCCGGGATTTAGGGAAAATCGCGGGTTTTCGTTTGCCGGCGAATAAACTTCATTTATTTAGCGTCTCATCAAAAATGAAAACATTTTTAAAAACTACAAGTCTCATGCGTTTTACTGGTGAAAAAATAATGTAAAAAATCGTTCGGGAAATGAGTTTACTCCCTGGGTACTTTCTTTGTATACTTTTGACTATACGGGCCGAGTCCGGGATTTACGGGAAATCGCGGGTTTTCGTTTGCCGGCGATTAAACTTCTTTTAATCAGCGTCTCATCAAAAATGAAAACATTTTTAAAAACTACAAGTGTCATGCGTTTTAGTGGTGAAAAAATGATTTAAAAAATCGTTCGGGAAATGAGTTTACTCCCTGGGTACTCTCTTTGTATACTTTTGATTATACGGGTCGTGTCCGGGATTTACGGGAAATCGCGGGTTTTCGTTTGCCGCCGATTAAACTTCTTTTATTTAGCGTTTCATCAAAAATGAAAACATTTTTAAAAACTACAAGTCTCATGCGTTTTAGTGGTGAAAAAATAATTTAAAAAATCGTTCGGGAAATGAGTTTTCTCCCTGGATACTCTCTTTGTATACTTTTGATTATACGGGTCGTGTCCGGGATTTACGGGAAATCGCGGGTTTTCGTTTGCCGGCGATTAAATTTGTTTTATTCAGCGTCTTATCAAAAATAAAAACATTTTTGAAAACTACAAGTCTCATGAGTTTTAGTGGTGAAAAAATAATTTAAAAAATCGTTAGGGAAATGAGTTTACTCCCTGGGTACTTCCTTTGTATAGTTTTGACCATACGGGCCGAGTCCGGGATTTACGGGAAATCGCGGTTTTTCGTTTGCCGGCGATTAAACTTCTTTTATTTAGCGTTTCATCAAAAATGAAAAAATTTTTGAAAACTACAAGTGTCATTCGTTTTAGTGGTGAAAAAATAATTTAAAAAATCGTTCGGGAAATGAGTTTACTCCCTGGGTACTTTCTTTGTATAATTTTGATTATACGGGCCGAGTCCGGGATTTAGGGAAAATCGCGGGTTTTCGTTTGCCGGCGAATAAACTTCATTTATTTAGCGTCTCATCAAAAATGAAAACATTTTTAAAAACTACAAGTCTCATGCGTTTTACTTGTGAAAAAATAATTTAAAAAATCGTTCGGGAAATGAGTTTACTCCCTGGGTACTTTCTTTGTATACTTTTGACTATACGGGCCGAGTCCGGGATTTACGGGAAATCGCGGGTTTTCGTTTGCCGGCGATTAAATTTCTTTTAATCAGCGTCTCATCAAAAATGAAAACATTTTTAAAAACTACAAGTGTCATGCGTTTTAGTGGTGAAAAAATGATTTAAAAAATCGTTCGGGAAATGAGTTTACTCCCTGGGTACTCTTTTTGTATACTTTTGATTATACGGGTCGTGTCCGGGATTTACGGGAAATCGCGGGTTTTCGTTTGCCGGCGATTAAACTTGTTTTATTTAGCGTCTCATCAAAAATGAAAACATTGTTGAAAACTACAAGTCTCATGCGTTTTAGTGGTGAAATAATAATTTAAAAAATCGTTCGGAAAATGAGTTTACTCCCTGGGTACTTCCTTTGTATAGTTTTGACCATACGGGCCGAGTCCGGGATTTACGGGAAATCGCGGGTTTTCGTTTGCCGGCGATTAAACTTCTTTTATTTAGCGTTTCATCAAAAATGAAAACATTTTTGAAAACTACAAGTGTCATGCGTTTTAGTGGTGAAAAAATAATTTAAAAAATCGTTCGGGAAATGAGTTTACTCCCTGTGTACTTTCTTTGTATAATTTTGATTATACGGGCCGAGTCCGGGATTTAGGGAAAATCGCGGGTTTTTGTTTGCCGGCGAATAAACTTCATTTATTTAGCGTCTTATCAAAAATGAAAACATTTTTAAAAACTACAAGTCTCATGCGTTTTACTGGTGAAAAAATAATTTAAAAAATCGTTCGGGAAATGAGTTTACTCCCTGGGTACTTTCTTTGTATACTTTTGACTATACGGGCCGAGTCCGGGATTTACGGGAAATCGCGGGTTTTCGTTTGCCGGCGATTAAACTTCTTTTAATCAGCGTCTCATCAAAAATGAAAACATTTTTGAAAACTACAAGTGTCATGCGTTTTAGTGGTGAAAAAATGATTTAAAAAATCGTTCGGGAAATGAGTTTACTCCCTGGGTACTCTCTTTGTATACTTTTGATTATACGGGTCGTGTCCGGGATTTACGGGAAATCGCGGGTTTTCGTTTGCCGGCGATTAAACTTCTTTTATTTAGCGTTTCATCAAAAATGAAAACATTTTTAAAAACTACAAGTCTCATGCGTTTTAGTGGTGAACAAATAATTTAAAAAATCGTTCGGGAAATGAGTTTTCTCCCTGGATACTCTCTTTGTATACTTTTGATTATACGGGTCGTGTCCGGGATTTACGGGAAATCGCAGGTTTTCGTTTGCCGGCGATTAAATTTGTTTTATTTAGTGTCTCATCAAAAATGAAAATATTGTTGAAAACTACAAGTCTCATGCGTTTTAGTGGTGAAAAAATAATTTAAAATATCGTTCGGGAAATGAGTTTACTCCCTGAGTACTTTCTTTGTATACTTTTGAATATACGGGCCGAGTACCGGATTTACGGGAAATCGCGGGTTTTCGTTTGCCGGCGATTAAACTTCTTTTATTCAGCGTCTTATCAAAAATGAAAACATTTTTGAAAACTACAAGTCTCATGAGTTTTAGTGGTGAAAAAATAATTTAAAAAATCGTTAGGGAAATGAGTTTACTCCCTGGGTACTTCCTTTGTAAGTTTTGACCATACGGGCCGAGTCCGGGATTTACGGGAAATCGCGGGTTTTCGTTTGCCGGCGATTAAACTTCTTTTATTTAGCGTTTCATCAAAAATGAAAACATTTTTGAAAACTACAAGTGTCATGCGTTTTAGTGGTGAAAAAATAATTTAAAAAATCGTTCGGGAAATGAGTTTACTCCCTGGGTACTTTCTTTGTATAATTTTGATTATACGGGCCGAGTCCGGGATTTAGGGAAAATCGCGGGTTTTCGTTTGCCGGCGAATAAACTTCATTTATTTAGCGTCTCATCAAAAATGAAAACATTTTTGAAAACTACAAGTCTCATGCGTTTTACTGGTGAAAAAATAATGTAAAAAATCGTTCGGGAAATGAGTTTACTCCCTGGGTACTTTCTTTGTATACTTTTGACTATACGGGCCGAGTCCGGGATTTACGGGAAATCGCGGGTTTTCGTTTGCCGGCGATTAAACTTCTTTTAATCAGCGTCTCATCAAAAATGAAAACATTTTTAAAAACTACAAGTGTCATGCGTTTTAGTGGTGAAAAAATGATTTAAAAAATCGTTCGGGAAATGAGTTTACTCCCTGGGTACTCTCTTTGTATACTTTTGATTATACGGGTCGTGTCCGGGATTTACGGGAAATCGCGGGTTTTCGTTTGCCGGCGATTAAACTTCTTTTATTTAGCGTTTCATCAAAAATGAAAACATTTTTGAAAACTACAAGTGTCATGCGTTTTAGTGGTGAAAAAATAATTTAAAAAATCGTTCGGGAAATGAGTTTACTCCCTGGGTACTTTCTTTGTATAATTTTGATTATACGGGCCGAGTCCGGGATTTAGGGAAAATCGCGGGTTTTCGTTTGCCGGCGAATAAACTTCATTTATTTAGCGTCTCATCAAAAATGAAAACATTTTTAAAAACTACAAGTCTCATGCGTTTTACTGGTGAAAAAATAATGTAAAAAATCGTTCGGGAAATGAGTTTACTCCCTGGGTACTTTCTTTGTATACTTTTGACTATACGGGCCGAGTCCGGGATTTACGGGAAATCGCGGGTTTTCGTTTGCCGGCGATTAAACTTCTTTTAATCAGCGTCTCATCAAAAATGAAAACATTTTTAAAAACTACAAGTGTCATGCGTTTTAGTGGTGAAAAAATGATTTAAAAAATCGTTCGGGAAATGAGTTTACTCCCTGGGTACTCTCTTTGTATACTTTTGATTATACGGGTCGTGTCCGGGATTTACGGGAAATCGCGGGTTTTCGTTTGCCGGCGATTAAACTTCTTTTATTTAGCGTTTCATCAAAAATGAAAACATTTTTAAAAACTACAAGTCTCATGCGTTTTAGTGGTGAAAAAATAATTTAAAAAATCGTTCGGGAAATGAGTTTTCTCCCTGGATACTCTCTTTGTATACTTTTGATTATACCGGTCGTGTCCGGGATTTACGGGAAATCGCGGGTTTTCGTTTGCCGGCGATTAAATTTGTTTTATTCAGTGTCTCATCAAAAATGAAAATATTGTTGAAAACTACAAGTCTCATGCGTTTTAGTGGTGAAAAAATAATTTAAAATATCGTTCGGGAAATGAGTTTACTCCCTGAGTACTTTCTTTGTATACTTTTGACTATACGGGCCGAGTACCGGATTTACGGGAAATCGCGGGTTTTCGTTTGCCGGCGATTAAACTTCTTTTATTCAGCGTCTTATCAAAAATAAAAACATTTTTGAAAACTACAAGTCTTATGAGTTTTAGTGGTGAAAAAATAATTTAAAAAATCGTTAGGGAAATGAGTTTACTCCCTGGGTACTTCCTTTGTATAGTTTTGACCATACGGGCCGAGTCCGGGATTTACGGGAAATCGCGGTTTTTCGTTTGCCGGCGATTAAACTTCTTTTATTTAGCGTTTCATCAAAAATGAAAAAATTTTTGAAAACTACAAGTGTCATTCGTTTTAGTGGTGAAAAAATAATTTAAAAAATCGTTCGGGAAATGAGTTTACTCCCTGGGTACTTTCTTTGTATAATTTTGATTATACGGGCCGAGTCCGGGATTTAGGGAAAATCGCGGGTTTTCGTTTGCCGGCGAATAAACTTCATTTATTTAGCGTCTCATCAAAAATGAAAACATTTTTAAAAACTACAAGTCTCATGCGTTTTACTGGTGAAAAAATAATTTAAAAAATCGTTCGGGAAATGAGTTTACTCCCTGGGTACTTTCTTTGTATACTTTTGACTATACGGGCCGAGTCCGGGATTTACGGGAAATCGCGGGTTTTCGTTTGCCGGCGATTAAATTTCTTTTAATCAGCGTCTCATCAAAAATGAAAACATTTTTAAAAACTACAAGTGTCATGCGTTTTAGTGGTGAAAAAATGATTTAAAAAATCGTTCGGGAAATGAGTTTACTCCCTGGGTACTCTTTTTGTATACTTTTGATTATACGGGTCGTGTCCGGGATTTACGGGAAATCGCGGGTTTTCGTTTGCCGGCGATTAAACTTGTTTTATTTAGCGTCTCATCAAAAATGAAAACATTGTTGAAAACTACAAGTCTCATGCGTTTTAGTGGTGAAATAATAATTTAAAAAATCGTTCGGAAAATGAGTTTACTCTCTGGGTACTTTCTTTGTATACTTTTGACCATACGGGCCGAGTCCGGGAATTACGGGAAATCGCGGGTTTTCGTTTGCCGGCGATTAAACTTCTTTTATTTAGCGTTTCATCAAAAATGAAAACATTTTTAAAAACTACAAGTCTCATGCGTTTTAGTGGTGAAAAAATAAATTAAAAAATCGTTCGGAAAATGAGTTTTCTCCCTGGGTACTCTCTTTGTATACTTTTGATTATACGGGTCGTGTCCGGGATTTACGGGAAATCGCGGGTTTTCGTTTGCCGGCGATTAAATTTGTTTTATTTAGTGTCCCATCAAAAATGAAAATATTGTTGAAAACTACAAGTCTCATGCGTTTTAGTGGTGAAAAAATAATTTAAAAAATCGTTCGGGAAATGAGTTAACTCCCTGGGTACTTTCTTTGTATACTTTTGACTATACGGGCCGAGTACGGGATTTACGGGAAATCGCGGGTTTTCGTTTGCCGGCGATTAAACTTCTTTTATTCAGCGTCTCATCAAAAATGAAAATATTTTTGAAAACTACAAGTCTGATGAGTTTTAGTGGTGAAAAAATAATTTAAAAAATCGTTGGGGAAATGAGTTTACTCCCTGGGTACTTTCTTTGTATACTTTTGACCATACGGGCCGAGTCCGTGATTAACGGGAAATCGCGGGTTTTCGTTTGCCGGCGATTAAACTTCTTTTATTTAGCGTTTCATCAAAAATGAAAACATTTTTAAAAACTACAAGTCTCATGCGTTTTAGTGGTGAAAAAATAATTTAAAAAATCGTTTGGGAAATGAGTTTTCTCCCTGGGTACTCTCTTTGTATACTTTTGATTATACGGGTCTTGTCCGGGATTTACGGGGAATCGCGGGTTTACGTTTGCCGGCGATTAAATTTGTTTTATTTAGTGTCTCATCAAAAATGAAAATATTGTTGAAAACTACAAGTCTCATGCGTTTTAGTGGTGAAAAAATAATTTAAAATATCGTTCGGGAAATGAGTTTACTCCCTGAGTACTTTCTTTGTATACTTTTGACTATACGGGCCGAGTACCGGATTTACGGAAAATCGCGGGTTTTCGTTTGCCGGCGATTAAACTTCTTTTATTCAGCGTCTCATCAAAAATGAAAATATTTTCAAAAACTACAAGTCTCATGCGTTTTAGTGGTGATAAAATAATTTAAAAAATCGTTCGGGAAATGAATTTACTCCCTGGGTACTTTCTTTGTATACTTTTGACTCTGCGGGCCGAGTCCGGGATTTACGGGAAATCGCGGGTTTTTGTTTGCCGGCGATTAAACTTCTTTTATTTAGCGTTTCATCAAAAATGAAAACATTTTTAAAAACTACAAGTCTCATGCGTTTTAGTGGTGAAAAAATAATTTAAAAAATCGTTTGGGAAATGAGTTTTCTCCCTGGGTACTCTCTTTGTATACTTTTGATTATACGGGTCGTGTCCGGGATTTACGGGAAATCGCGGGTTTACGTTTGCCGGCGATTAAATTTGTTTTATTTAGTGTCTCATCAAAAATGAAAGTATTGTTGAAAACTACAAGTCTCATGCGTTTTAGTGGTGAAAAAATAATTTAAAATATCGTTCGGGAAATGAGTTTACTCCCTGAGTACTTTCTTTGTATACTTTTGACTATACGGGCCGAGTACCGGATTTACGGAAAATCGCGGGTTTTCGTTTGCCGGCGATTAAACTTCTTTTATTCAGCGTCTTATCAAAAATAAAAACATTTTTGAAAACTACAAGTCTCGTGAGTTTTAGTGGTGAAAAAATAATTTAAAAAATCGTTAGGGAAATGAGTTTACTCCCTGGGTACTTCATTTGTATAGTTTTGACCATACGGGCCGAGTACCGGATTTACGGGAAATCGCGGGTTTTCGTTTGCCGGCGATTAAACTTCTTTTATTCAGCGTCTTATCAAAAATAAAAACATTTTTTTAAAACTACAAGTCTCATGAGTTTTAGTGGTGAAAAAATAATTTAAAAAATCGTTAGGGAAATGAGTTTACTCCCTGGGTACTTCCTTTGTATAGTTTTGACCATACGGGCCGAGTCCGGGATTTACGGGAAATCGCGGGTTTTCGTTTGCCGGCGATTAAACTTCTTTTATTTAGCGTTTCATCAAAAATGAAAACATTTTTGAAAGCTACAAGTGTCATTCGTTTTAGTGGTGAAAAAATAATTTAAAAAATCGTTCGGGAAATGAGTTTACTCCCTGGGTACTTTCTTTGTATAATTTTGACTCTGCGGGCCGAGTCCGGGATTTACGGGAAATCGCGGGTTTACGTTTGCCGGCGATTAAATTTGTTTTATTTAGTGTCTCATCAAAAATGAAAATATTGTTGAAAACTACAAGTGTCATTCGTTTTAGTGGTGAAAAAATAATTTAAAAAATCGTTCGGGAAATGAGTTTACTCCCTGAGTACTTTCTTTGTATACTTTTGACTATACGGGCCGAGTACCGGATTTACGGAAAATCGCGGGTTTTCGTTTGCCGGCGATTAAACTTCTTTTATTCAGCGTCTTATCAAAAATAAAAACATTTTTGAAAACTACAAGTCTCATGAGTTTTAGTGGTGAAAAAATAATTTAAAAAATCGTTAGGGAAATGAGTTTACTCCCTGGGTACTTCCTTTGTATAGTTTTGACCATACGGGCCGAGTACCGGATTTACGGGAAATCGCGGGTTTTCGTTTGCCGGCGATTAAACTTCTTTTATTCAGCGTCTTATCAAAAATAAAACATTTTTTTAAAACTACAAGTCTCATGAGTTTTAGTGGTGAAAAAATAATTTAAAAAATCGTTAGGGAAATGAGTTTACTCCCTGGGTACTTCCTTTGTATAGTTTTGACCATACGGGCCGAGTCCGGGATTTACGGGAAATCGCGGGTTTTCGTTTGCCGGCGATTAAACTTCTTTTATTTAACGTTTCATCAAAAATGAAAACATTTTTGAAAACTACAAGTGTCATTCGTTTTAGTGGTGAAAAAATAATTTAAAAAATCGTTCGGGAAATGAGTTTACTCCCTGGGTACTTTCTTTGTATAATTTTGATTATACGGGCCCAGTCCGGGATTTAGGGAAAATCGCGGGTTTTCGTTTGCCGGCGAATAAACTTCATTTATTTAGCGTCTCATCAAAAATGAAAACATTTTTAAAAACTACAAGTCTCATGCGTTTTACTGGTGAAAAAATAATTTAAAAAATCGTTCGGGAAATGAGTTTACTCCCTGGGTACTTTCTTTGTATACTTTTGACTATACGGGCCGAGTCCGGGATTTACGGGAAATCGCGGGTTTTCGTTTGCCGGCGATTAAATTTGTTTTATTTAGTGTCTCATCAAAAATGAAAATATTGTTGAAAACTACAAGTCTCATGCGTTTTAGTGGTGAAAAAATAATTTAAAATATCGTTCGGGAAATGAGTTTACTCCCTGAGTACTTTCTTTGTATACTTTTGATTATACGGGTCGTGTCCGGGATTTACGGGAAATCGCGGGTTTTCGTTTGCCGGCGATTAAACTTGTTTTATTTAGCGTCTCATCAAAAATGAAAACATTGTTGAAAACTACAAGTCTCATGCGTTTTAGTGGTGAAATAATAATTTAAAAAATCGTTCGGAAAATGAGTTTACTCCCTGGGTACTTTCTTTGTATACTTTTGACCATACGGGCCGAGTCCGTGAATTACGGGAAATCGCGGGTTTTCGTTTGCCGGCGATTAAACTTCTTTTATTTAGCGTTTCATCAAAAATGAAAACATTTTTAAAAACTACAAGTCTCATGCGTTTTAGTGGTGAAAAAATAATTTAAAAAATCGTTCGGGAAATGAGTTTTCTCCCTGGGTACTCTCTTTGTATACTTTTGATTATACGGGTCGTGTTCGGGATTTACGGGAAATCGCGGGTTTTCGTTTGCCGGCGATTAAATTTGTTTTATTTAGTGTCTCATCAAAAATGAAAATATTGTTGAAAACTACAAGTCTCATGCGTTTCAGTGGTGAAAAAATAATTTAAAATATCGTTCGGGAAATGAGTTTACTCCCTGAGTACTTTCTTTGTATACTTTTGACTATACGGGCCGAGTACCGGATTTACGGGAAATCGCGGGTTTTCGTTTGCCGGCGATTAAACTTCTTTTATTCAGCGCCTTATCAAAAATGAAAACATTTTTGAAAACTACAAGTCTGATGAGTTTTAGTGGTGAAAAAATAATTTAAAAAATCGTTAGGGAAATGAGTTTACTCCCTGGGTACTTTCTTTGTATACTTTTGACCATACGGGCCGAGTCCGTGATTAACGGGAAATCGCGGGTTTTCGTTTGCCGGCGATTAAACTTCTTTTATTTAGCGTTTCATCAAAAATGAAAACATTTTTAAAAACTACAAGTCTCATGCGTTTTAGTGGTGAAAAAATAATTTAAAAAATCGTTCGGGAAATGGGTTTTCTCCCTGGGTACTCTCTTTGTATACTTTTGATTATACGGGTCGTGTCCGGGATTTACGGGAAATCGCGGGTTTACGTTTGCCGGCGATTAAATTTGTTTTATTTAGTGTCTCATCAAAAATGAAAATATTGTTGAAAACTACAAGTCTCATGCGTTTTAGTGGTGAAAAAATAATTTAAAATATCGTTCGGGAAATGAGTTTACTCCCTGAGTACTTTCTTTGTATACTTTTGACTATACGGGCCGAGTACCGGATTTACGGGAAATCGCGGGTTTTCGTTTGCCGGCGATTAAACTTCTTTTATTCAGCGTCTTATCAAAAATAAAAACATTTTTGAAAACTACAAGTCTCATGAGTTTTAGTGGTGAAAAAATAATTTAAAAAATCGTTAGGGAAATGAGTTTACTCCCTGGGTACTTCCTTTGTATAGTTTTGACCATACGGGCCGAGTCCGGGCTTTACGGGAAATCGCGGGTTTTCGTTTGCCGGCGATTAAACTTGTTTTATTTAGCGTCTCATCAAAAATGAAAACATTGTTGAAAACTACAAGTCTCATGCGTTTTAGTGGTGAAATAATAATTTAAAAAATCGTTCGGAAAATGAGTTTACTCCCTGGGTACTTTCTTTGTATACTTTTGACCATACGGGCCGAGTCCGGGAATTACGGGAAATCGCGGGTTTTCGTTTGCCGGCGATTAAACTTCTTTTATTTAGCGTTTCATCAAAAATGAAAACATTTTTGAAAACTACAAGTCTGATGAGTTTTAGTGGTGAAAAAATAATTTAAAAAATCGTTAGGGAAATGAGTTTACTCCCTGGGTACTTTCTTTGTATACTTTTGACCATACGGGCCGAGTCCGGGATTTACGGGAAATCGCGGGTTTTCGTTTGCCGGCGATTAAACTTCTTTTATTCAGCGTCTTATCAAAAATGAAAACATTTTTGAAAACTACAAGTCTCATGCGTTTTAGTGGTGAAAAAATAATTTAAAATATCGTTCGGGAAATGAGTTTACTCCCTGAGTACTTTCTTTGTATACTTTTGACTATACGGGCCGAGTACCGGATTTACGGGAAATCGCGGGTTTTCGTTTGCCGGCGATTAAACTTCTTTTATTCAGCGTCTTATCAAAAATGAAAACATTGTTGAAAACTACAAGTGTCATGCGTTATAGTGGTGAAAAAATAATTTAAAAAATCGTTCTGAAAATGAGTTTATTCACAGGGTACTTTTTTTGTATACATTCAACTATACGGGCCGAGTACCGGATTTACGGGAAATCGCGGCTTTTCGTTTGCCGGCGATTAAACTTCTTTTATTCAGCGTCTTCTCAAAAATGAAAACATTTTTGAAAGCTACAAGTCTCATGCGTTTTAGTGGTGAAAAAATAATTTAAAAAATCGTTCGGGAAATGAGTTTACTCCCTGGGTACTTTCTTTGTATAATTTTGACTATACGGGCCGAGTCCGGGATTTAGCGGAAATCGCGGGTTTTCGTTTGCCGGCGAATAAACTTCATTTATTTAGCGTCTCATCAAAAATGAAAACATTTTTAAAAACTACAAGTCTCATGAGTTTTAGTGGTGAAAAATGATTTAAAAAATCGTTCGGGAAATGAGTTTACTCCCTGGGTACTCTCTTTGTATACTTTTGATTATACGGGTCGTGTCCGGGATTTACGGGAAATCGCGGGTTTTCGTTTGCCGGCGATTAAACTTCTTTTATTCAGCGTCTTCTCAAAAATGAAAACATTTTTCAAAACTACAAGTCTCATGCGTTTTAGTGGTGAAAAAATAATTTAAAAAATCGTTTTCAAAATGAGTTTATTCACAGGGTACTTTCTTTGTATACATTCAACTATATGGGCCGAGCCAGGGATTTACGGGAAAAACGGGTTTTCGGTTGTCGGCGATTAAACTGCCTTCGTTCGGCGTGTCATCAAAAATGTAAACATTTTGAATACTACAAGTCTCATTCGTTCTAGTGGTGCAGAAATATTTTGAAAAATCGTTCGGGAAATCAGTTTACTCCCTGGGTACTTTCTTTTATACATTCGACTATACGGCCAAGTTTGGGATTTACAGGAAATCCCGGGTTTTCGTTTGCCAGCGATTAAACTTGTTTTATTTAGCGTCTCATCAAAAATGAAAACATTGTTGAAAACTACAAGTCTCATGCGTTTTAGTGGTAAAAAAATAATTTAAAAAATCGTTCTGAAAATGAGTTTATTCACAGGGTACTTTCTTTGTATACATTCAACTATACGGGCCGAGTACCGGATTTACGGGAAATCGCGGGTTTTCGTTTGCCGGCGATTAAACTTCTTTTATTCAGCGTCTTCTCAAAAATGAAAACATTTTTGAAAGCTACAAGTCTCATGCGTTTTAGTGGTGAAAAAATATTTTAAAAAATCGTTCGGGAAATGAGTTTACTCCCTGGGTACTTTCTTTATATACTTTTGAATATACGGGCCGGGTACCGGATTTACGGGAAATCGCGGGTTTTCGTTTGCCGGCGATTAAACATCTTTTATTCAGCGTCTTATCAAAAATAAAAACATTTTTGAAAACTACAAGTCTCATGCGTTTTAGTGGTGAAAAAATAATTTAAAAAATCGTTCGGGAAATGAGTTTACTCCCTGGGTACTTTCTTTGTATAGTTTTGACCATACGGGCCGAGTCCGGGATTTACGGGAAATCGCGGATTTTCGTTTGCCGGCGATTAAACTTCTTTTATTTAGCGTTTCATCAAAAATGAAAACATTTTTGAAATCTACAAGTGTCATGCGTTTTAGTGGTGAAAAAATAATTTAAAAAATCGTTCGGGAAATGAGTTTTCTCCCTGGGTACTCTTTTTGTATACTTTTGATTATACGGGTCGTGTCCGGGATTTACGGGAAATCGCGGGTTTTCGTTTGCCGGCGATTAAACTTGTTTTATTTAGCGTCTCATCAAAAATGAAAACATTGTTGAAAACTACAAGTCTCATGCGTTTTAGTGGTGAAATAATAATTTAAAAAATCGTTCGGAAAATGAGTTTACTCCCTGGGTACTTTCTTTGTATACTTTTGACCATACGGGCCGAGTCCGGGAATTACGGGAAATCGCGGGTTTTCGTTTGCCGGCGATTAAACTTCTTTTATTTAGCGTTTCATCAAAAATGAAAACATTTTTAAAAACTACAAGTCTCATGCGTTTTAGTGGTGAAAAAATAATTTAAAAAATCGTTCGGGAAATGAGTTTTCTCCCTGGGTACTCTCTTTGTATACTTTTGATTATACGGGTCGTGTCCGGGATTTACGGGAAATCGCGGGTTTTCGTTTGCCGGCGATTAAAATTGTTTTATTTAGTGTCTCATCAAAAATGAAAATATTGTTGAAAACTACAAGTCTCATGCGTTTTAGTGGTGAAAAAATAATTTAAAATATCGTTAGGGAAATGAGTTTACTCCCTGGGTACTTCCTTTGTATAGTTTTGACAATACGGGCCGAGTCCGGGATTTACGGGAAATCGCGGGTTTTCGTTTGCCGGCGATTAAACTTCTTTTATTTAGCGTTTCATCAAAAATGAAAACATTTTTGAAAACTACAAGTGTCATGCGTTTTAGTTGTGAAAAAATAATTTAAAAAATCGTTCGGAAATGAGTTTACTCCCTGGGTACTTTCTTTGTATAATTTTGATTATACGGGCCGAGTCCGGGATTTAGGGAAAATCGCGGGTTTTCGTTTGCCGGCGAATAAACTTCATTTATTTAGCGTCTCATCAAAAATGAAAACATTTTTAAAAACTACAAGTCTCATGCGTTTTACTGGTGAAAAAATAATTTAAAAAATCGTTCGGGAAATGAGTTTACTCCCTGGGTACTTTCTTTGTATACTTTTGACTATACGGGGCGAGTCCGGGATTTACGGGAAATCGCGGGTTTTCGTTTGCCGGCGATTAAACTTCTTTTAATCAGCGTCTCATCAAAAATGAAAACATTTTTGAAAACTACAAGTGTCATGCGTTTTAGTGGTGAAAAAATGATTTAAAAAATCGTTCGGGAAATGAGTTTACTCCCTGGGTACTCTCTTTGTATACTTTTGATTATACGGGTCGTGTCCGGGATTTACGGGAAATCGCGGGTTTTCGTTTGCCGGCGATTAAACTTGTTTTATTTAGCGTCTCATTAAAAATGAAAACATTGTTGAAAACTACAAGTCTCATGCGTTATAGTGGTGAAAAAATAATTTAAAAAATCGTTCTGAAAATGAGTTTATTCACAGGGTACTTTCTTTGTATACATTCAACTATACGGGCCGAGTACCGGATTTACGGGAAATCGCGGGTTTTCGTTTGCCGGCGATTAAACTTCTTTTATTCAGCGTCTTCTCAAAAATGAAAACATTTTTGAAAGCTACAAGTCTCATGCGTTTTAGTGGTGAAAAAATAATTTAAAAAATCGTTCGGGAAATGAGTTTACTCCCTGGGTACTTTTTTTTTATATACTTTTGACTATACGGGCCGAGTACCGGATTTACGGGAAATCGCGGGTTTTCGTTTGCCGGCGATTAAACTTCTTTTATTCAGCGTCTTATCAAAAATGAAAACATTTTTGAAAACTACAAGTCTCATGCGTTTTAGTGGTGAAAAAATAATTTAAAAAATCGTTCGGGAAATGAGTTTACTCCCTGGGTACTTTCTTTGTATAGTTTTGATCATACGGGCCGAGTCCGGGATTTACGGGAAATCGCGGATTTTCGTTTGCCGGCGATTAAACTTCTTTTATTTAGCGTTTCATCAAAAATGAAAACATTTTTGAAATCTACAAGTGTCATGCGTTTTAGTGGTGAAAAAATAATTTAAAAAATCGTTCGGGAAATGAGTTTACTCCCTGGGTACTTTCTTTGTATAATTTTGACTATACGGGCCGAGTCCGGGATTTAGCGGAAATCGCGGGTTTTCGTTTGCCGGCGAATAAACTTCATTTATTTAGCGTCTCATCAAAAATGAAAACATTGTTGAAAACTACAAGTCTCATGCGTTATAGTGGTGAAAAAATAATTTAAAAAATCGTTCTGAAAATGAGTTTATTCACAGGGTACTTTCTTTGTATACATTCAACTATACGGGCCGAGTACCGGATTTACGGGAAATCGCGGGTTTTCGTTTGCCGGCGATTAAACTTCTTTTATTCAGCGTCTTCTCAAAAATGAAAACATTTTTGAAAGCTACAAGTCTCATGCGTTTTAGTGGTGAAAAAATAATTTAAAAAATCGTTCGGGAAATGAGTTTACTCCCTGGGTACTTTTTTTTTATATACTTTTGACTATACGGGCCGAGTACCGGATTTACGGGAAATCGCGGGTTTTCGTTTGCCGGCGATTAAACTTCTTTTATTTAGCGTTTCATCAAAAATGAAAACATTTTTGAAATCTACAAGTGTCATGCGTTTTAGTGGTGAAAAAATAATTTAAAAAATCGTTCGGGAAATGAGTTTACTCCCTGGGTACTTTCTTTGTATAATTTTGACTATACGGGCCGAGTCCGGGATTTAGCGGAAATCGCGGGTTTTCGTTTGCCGGCAAATAAACTTCATTTATTTAGCGTCTCATCAAAAATGAAAACATTTTTAAAAACTACAAGTCTCATGAGTTTTAGTGGTGAAAAATGATTTAAAAAATCGTTCGGGAAATGAGTTTACTCCCTGGGTACTCTCTTTGTATACTTTTGATTATACGGGTCGTGTCCGGGATTTACGGGAAATCGCTGGTTTTTGTTTGCCGGCGATTAAACTTGTTTTATTTAGCGTCTCATCAAAAATGAAAACATTGTTGAAAACTACAAGTCTCATGCGTTTTAGTGGTGAAAAAATAATTTAAAATATCGTTCGGGAAATGAGTTTACTCCCTGAGTACTTTCTTTGTATACTTTTGACTATACGGGCCGAGTACGGGATTTACGGGAAATCGCGGGTTTTCGTTTGCCGGCGATTAAACTTCTTTTATTCAGCATCTTCTCAAAAATGAAAACATTTTTCAAAACTACAAGTCTCATGCGTTTTAGTGGTGAAAAAATAATTTAAAAAATCGTTCTCAAAATGAGTTTATTCACAGGGTACTTTCTTTGTATACATTCAACTATATGGGCCGAGCCAGGGATTTACGGGAAAAGCGGGTTTTCGGTTGTCTGCGATTAAACTGCCTTCATTCGGCGTGTCATCAAAAATGTAAACATTTTGAATACTACAAGTCTCATTCGTTCTAGTGGTGCAGAAATAATTTGAAAAATCGTTCGGGAAATCAGTTTACTCCCTGGGTACTTTCTTTTATACATTCGACTATACGGCCAAGTTTGGGATTTACAGGAAATCCCGGGTTTTCGTTTGCCAGCGATTAAACTTGTTTTATTTAGCGTCTCATCAAAAATGAAAACATTGTTGAAAACTACAAGTCTCATGCGTTTTAGTGGTGAAAAAATAATTTAAAAAATCGTTCTGAAAATCAGTTTACTCCCTGGGTACTTTCTTTTATACATTCGACTATACGGGCCAAGTTCGGGATTTACAGGAAATCCCGGGTTTTCGTTTGCCAGCGATTAAACTTCTTTTATTCAACGTCTCATCAAAAATGAAAACATTTTTGAAAACTACAAATCTCATGCGTTTTAGTGGTGAAAAAATAATTTAAAAAATCGTTCGGGAAATGAGTTTACTCCCTGGGTACTCTCTTTGTATACTTTTGATTATACGGGTCGTGTCCGGGATTTACGGGAAATCGCGGGTTTTCGTTTGCCGGCGAATAAACTTGTTTTATTTAGCGTCTCATCAAAAATGAAAACATTGTTGAAAACTACAAGTCTCATGCGTTTTAGTGGTGAAAAAATAATTTAAAATATCGTTCGGGAAATGAGTTTACTCCCTGAGTACTTTCTTTGTATACTTTTGACTATACGGGCCGTGTACGGGATTTACGGGAAATCGCGGGTTTTCGTTTGCCGGCGATTAAACTTCTTTTATTCAGCGTCTTCTCAAAAATGAAAACATTTTTGAAAACTACAATTCTCATGCGTTTTAGTGGTGAAAAAATAATTTAAAAAATCGTTCTGAAAATGAGTTTATTCACAGGGTACTTTTTTTGTATACATTCAGCTATACGAGCCGAGCCAGGGATTTACGGGAAAAGCGGGTTTTCGGTTGTCGGCGATTAAACTGCTTTCATTCGGCGTCTCATCAAAAATGTAAACATTTTTGAATACTACAAGTCTCATTCGTTCCAGTGGTGCAGAAATAATTTGAAAAATCGTTCGGGAAATGAGTTTACTCCCTGGGTACTTTCTTTGTATACTTTTGATTATACGGGTCGTTTCCGGGATTTACGGGAAATCGCGGATTTTCGTTTGCCGGCGAATAAACTTGTTTTATTTAGCGTCTCATCAAAAATGAAAAAATTTTTGAAAACTACAAGTCTCATGCGTTTTAGCGGTGAAAAAATAATTTAAAATATCGTTCGGAAATAAGTTTACTCCCTGAGTACTTTCTTTGTATACTTTTGACTATACGGGCCGAGTATGGCATTTACGGGAAATCGCAGGTTTTTGTTTGCCGGCGATTAAACTTCTTTTATTCAGCGTCTTCTCAAAAATGAAAACATTTTTGAAAACTACAAGTCTCATGCGTTTTAGTGGTGAAAAAATATATTGAAAAATCCTTCTGAAAATGAGTTTATTCACAGGGTACTTTCTTTGTATACATTCAACTATACGGGCCAAGCCAGGGATTTACGGCAAAAGCGGGTTTTCGGTTGTCGGCGATTAAACTGCTTTCATTCGGCGTCTCATCAAAAATGTAAACATTTTTGAATACTACAAGTCTCATTCCTTCTAGTGGTGCAGAAATAATTTGCAAAAAATCGTTCGGGAAATCAGTTTACTCCCTGGGTACTTTCTTTTATACATTCGACTATACGGGCCAAGTTCGGGATTTACAGGAAATCCCGGGTTTTCGTTTGCCAGCGATTAAACTTCTTTTATTCAACGTCTCATCAAAAATGAAAACATTTTTGAAAACTACAAATCTCATGCGTTTTAGTGGTGAAAAGATAATTTAAAAAATCGTTCGGGAAATGAGTTTACTCCCTGGGTACTCTCTTTGTATACTTTTGATTATACGGGTCGTGTCCGGGATTTACGGGAAATCGCGGGTTTTCGTTTGCCGGCGAATAAACTTGTTTTATTTAGCGTCTCATCAAAAATGAAAACATTGTTGAAAACTACAAGTCTCATGCGTTTTAGTGGTGAAAAAATAATTTAAAATATCATTCGGGAAATGAGTTTACTCCCTGAGTACTTTCTTTGTATACTTTTGACTATACGGGCCGTGTACGGGATTTGCGGGAAATCGCGGGTTTTCCTTTGCCGGCGATTAAACTTCTTTTATTTAGCGTCTTATCAAAAATGAAAACATTTTTGAAAACTACAAGTCTCATGCGTTTTAGTGGTGAAAAAATAATTTGAAAAATCGTTCTGAAAATGAGTTTACCCACAAGGTACTTTCTTTGTATACATTCGACTATAGGGGCCAAGCCCGGGATTTACAGGAAATCGCGGGTTTCGTTTGCCGGCGATTGAACTTCTTTTATTTAGCGTTTCATCAAAAATGAAAATGTTTTTGAAAACTACAAGTCTCATCCGTTTTAGTGGTGAAAAAATAATTTAAAAAATCATTCGGGAAATCAGTTTACTCCCTGGGTACTTTTTTTGTATACTTTTGACCATACGGGCCGAGTACGGGATTTACGGGAAAGCGCGGGTTTTAGTTTGCCGGCGATTAAAATTCTTTTATTCAGCGTTTCATCAAAAATGAAAATTGTTTTAAAAACTACAAGTCTCATGCGTTTTAGTGGTGAAAAAATAATTTTAAAAATCGTTCGGGAAATGAATTTACTCCCTGGGTACTTTCTTTGTATACTTTTGACTCTGCGGGCCGAGTCCGGGATTTACGGGAAATCGCGGGATTTCGTTTGCCGGCGATTAAACTTCTTTAATTTAGCGTTTCATCAAAAATGAAAACATTTTTAAAACTACAAGTTTCATGCGTTTTACTGGTGAAAAAATAATTTAAAAAATCGTTCGGGAAATGAGTTTACTCTCTGGATACTTTCTTTATACACAATCGACTATACGGGCCGAGTACGGGATTTACGGGAAATCGCAGGTTTTCGTTTGCCGGCGATTAAACTTCCTTTATTTAGCGTTTCATCAAAAGTGAAAACATTTTTGAAAACTACAAGTCTCATGCGTTTTAGTGGTAAAAAAATAAGTTAAAAAATCGTTCGGGAAATGAGTTTACTCCCTGGGTACTTTCTTTGTATACTTTTGACTATACGGGCCGAGTACGGGATTTACGGGAAATCGCGCGTTTTCGTTTGCCGGCGATTAAACTTCTTTTATTTAGCGTCTCATCAAAAATAAAAACATTTTTGAAAACTACAAGTCTCATGCGTTTTAGTGGTGAAAAAATAATTTAAAAAATCGTTCGGGAAATGAGTTTACTCCCTGGGTACTTTCTTTGTATACTTTTGACTATACAGGCCGAGTACGGGATTTACGGGAAATCGCGTATTTTCGTTTGCCGGCGATTAAACTTCTTTTATTTAGCGTTTCATCAAAAATGAAAACATTTTTGAAAACTACAAGTGTCTTGCGTTTTAGTGGTGAAAAAATAATTTAAAAAGTCGTTCGGGAAATGAGTTTACTCCCTGGGTACTTTCTTTGTATAATTTTGACTATACGGGCCGAGTACGGGATTTACGGGAAATCGCGGGTTTTCGTTTGCCGGCGATTAAACTTCTTTTATTCAGCGTCTCATCAATAATGAAAATATTTTTGAAAACTACAAGTCTCATCCGTTTTAGTGGTGAAAAAATAATTTAAAAAATCATTCGGGAAATCAGTTTACTCCCTGGGTACTTTTTTTGTATACTTTTGACTATACGGGCCGAGTACGGGATTTACGGGAAAGCGCGGGTTTTCGTTTGCCGGCGATTAAACTTCTTTTATTCAGCGTCTCATCAAAAATGAAAATATTTTCAAAAACTACAAGTCTCATGCGTTTTAGTGGTGATAAAATAATTTAAAAAATCGTTCGGGAAATGAATTTACTCCCTGGGTACTTTCTTTGTATACTTTTGACTCTGCGGGCCGAGTCCGGGATTTACGGGAAATCGCGGGGTTTCGTTTGCCGGCGATTAAACTTCTTTGATTTAGCGTTTCATCAAAAATGAAAATATTTTTTAAAACTACAAGTTTCATGCGTTTTAGTGGTGAAAAAATAATTTAAAAAATCGTTCGGGAAATGAGTTTACTCCCTGGGTACTTTCTTTATACACACTCGACTATACGGGCCGAGTACGGGATTTACGGGAAATCGCAGGTTTTCGTTTGCCGGCGATTAAACTTCTTTTATTTAGCGTCTCATCAAAAGTGAAAACTATTTTGAAAACTACAAGTCTCATGCGTTTTAGTGGTAAAAAAATAATTTAAAAAATCGTTCGGGAAATGAGTTTACTCCCTGGGTACTTTCTTTGTATACTTTTGACTATACGGGCCGAGTACGGGATTTACGGGAAATCGCGCGTTTTCGTTTGCCGGCGATTAAACTTCTTTTATTTATCGTCTCATCAAAAATAAAAACATTTTTGAAAACTACAAGTCTCATGCGTTTTAGTGGTGAAAAAATAATTTAAAAAATCGTTCGGGAAATGAGTTTACTCCCTGGGTACTTTCTTTATATACTTTTGACAATACCGGCCGAGTACCGGATTTACGGGAAATCGCGAGTTTTCGTTTGCCGGCGATTAAACTTCTTTTATTCAGCGTCTTATCAAAAATGAAAACATTTTTGAAAACTACAAGTCTCATGCGTTTTAGTGGTGAAAAAATAATTTAAAAAATCGTTCGGGAAATGAGTTTACTCCCTGGGTACTTTCTTTGTATAGTTTTGACTATACGGGCCGAGTACGGGATTTACGGGAAATCGCGCGTTTTCGTTTGCCGGCGATTAAACTTCTTTTATTTATCGTCTCATCAAAAATAAAAACATTTTTGAAAACTACAAGTCTCATGCGTTTTAGTGGTGAAAAAATAATTTAAAAAATCGTTCGGAAAATGAGTTTACTCCCTGGGTACTTTCTTTATATACTTTTGACAATACCGGCCGAGTACCGGATTTACGGGAAATCGCGAGTTTTCGTTTGCCGGCGATTAAACTTCTTTTATTCAGCGTCTTATCAAAAATGAAAACATTTTTGAAAACTACAAGTCTCATGCGTTTTAGTGGTGAAAAAATAATTTAAAAAATCGTTCGGGAAATGAGTTTACTCCCTGGGTACTTTCTTTGTATAGTTTTGACTATACGGGCCGAGTCCGGGATTTAGGGGAAATCGCGGGTTTTCGTTTGCCGGCGAATAAACTTCATTTATTTAGCGTCTCATCAAAAATGAAAACATTTTTAAAAACTACAAGTCTCGTGCGTTTTAGTGGTGAAAAATAATTTAAAAAATCGTTCGGGAAATGAGTTTACTCCCTGGGTACTTTCTTTGTATACCTTTGACTGTATGGGCCGAGTACGGGATTTACGGGAAATCGCGGGTTTTCGTTTGCCGGTGATTAAACTTCTTTTATTCAGCGTCTCATCAAAAATGAAAATATTTTTGAAAACTACAAGTCTCATGCGTTTTAGTGAAGAAAAAATAATTTAAAAAATCGTTCGGGCCATAAATTTACTCCCTGGGTACTTTCTTTGCATACTTTTGACTATACGGGCCGAGTGCGGAATTTACGGGAAATCGCAGGTTTTCCTTTGCCGGAGATTAAACTTCTTTTATTTAGCGTCTTATCAAAAATGAAAACATTTTTGAAAACTACAAGTCTCATGCGTTTTAGTGGTGAAAAAATGATTTGAAAAATCGTTCTGAAAATGAGTTTACTCCCTGGGTACTTTCTTTATATACTTTTGATTATACCGGCCGAGTAGCGGATTTACGGGAAATCGCGAGTTTTCGTTTGCCGGCGATTAAACTTCTTTTATTCAGCGTCTTATCAAAAATGAAAACATTTTTGAAAACTACAAGTCTCATGCGTTTTAGTGGTGAAAAAATAATTTAAAAAATCGTTCGGGAAATGAGTTTACTCCCTGGGTACTTTCTTTGTATACTTTTGACCATTCGGGCCGAGTCCGGGATTTACGGGAAATCGCGGGTTTTCGTTTGCCGGCGATTAAACTTCTTTTATTTAACGTTTCATCAAAAATGAAAACATTTTTGAAAACTACAAGTGTCATGCGTTTTAGTGGTGAAAAAATAATTTAAAAAATCGTTCGGGAAATGAGTTTACTCCCTGGGTACTTTCTTTATACACATTCGACTATACGGGCCGAGTACGGGATTTACGGGAAATCGCAGGTTTTCGTTTGCCGGCGATTAAACTTCTTTTATTTAGCGTCTCATCAAAAGTGAAAACATTTTTGAAAACTACAAGTCTCATGCGTTTTAGTGGTAAAAAAATAATTTAAAAAATCGTTCGGGAAATGAGTTTACTCCCCGGGTACTTTCTTTGTATACTTTTAACTATACGGGCCGAGTACGGGATTTACGGGAAATCGCGCGTTTTCGTTTGCCGGCGATTAAACTTCTTTTATTTATCGTCTCATCAAAAATAAAAACATTTTTGAAAACTACAAGTCTCATGCGTTTTAGTGGTGAAAAAATAATTTAAAAAATCGTTCGGGAAATGAGTTTACTCCCTGGGTACTTTCTTTATATACTTTTGACTATACGGGCCGAGTGCTGAATTTACGGGAAATCGCAGGTTTTCCTTTGCCGGCGATTAAACTTCTTTTATTTAGCGTCTTATCAAAAATGAAAACATTTTTGAAAACTACAAGTCTCATGCGTTTTAGTGGTGAAAAAATGATTTGAAAAATCGTTCTGAAAATGAGTTTACTCCCTGGGTACTTTCTTTATATACTTTTGATTATACCGGCCGAGTAGCGGATTTACGGGAAATCGCGAGTTTTCGTTTGCCGGCGATTAAACTTCTTTTATTCAGCGTCTTATCAAAAATGAAAACATTTTTGAAAACTACAAGTCTCATGCGTTTTAGTGGTGAAAAAATAATTTAAAAAATCGTTCGGGAAATGAGTTTACTCCCTGGGTACTTTCTTTGTATACTTTTGACCATTCGGGCCGAGTCCGGGATTTACGGGAAATCGCGGGTTTTCGTTTGCCGGCGATTAAACTTCTTTTATTTAACGTTTCATCAAAAATGAAAACATTTTTGAAAACTACAAGTGTCATGCGTTTTAGTGGTGAAAAAATAATTTAAAAAATCGTTCGGGAAATGAGTTTACTCCCTGGGTACTTTCTTTATACACATTCGACTATACGGGCCGAGTACGGGATTTACGGGAAATCGCAGGTTTTCGTTTGCCGGCGATTAAACTTCTTTTATTTAGCGTCTCATCAAAAGTGAAAACATTTTTGAAAACTACAAGTCTCATGCGTTTTAGTGGTAAAAAAATAATTTAAAAAATCGTTCGGGAAATGAGTTTACTCCCCGGGTACTTTCTTTGTATACTTTTAACTATACGGGCCGAGTACGGGATTTACGGGAAATCGCGCGTTTTCGTTTGCCGGCGATTAAACTTCTTTTATTTATCGTCTCATCAAAAATAAAAACATTTTTGAAAACTACAAGTCTCATGCGTTTTAGTGGTGAAAAAATAATTTAAAAAATCGTTCGGGAAATGAGTTTACTCCCTGGGTACTTTCTTTATATACTTTTGACAATACCGGCCGAGTACCGGATTTACGGGAAATCGCGAGTTTTCGTTTGCCGGCAATTAAACTTCTTTTATTCAGCGTCTTATCAAAAATGAAAACATTTTTGAAAACTACAAGTCTCATGCGTTTTAGTGGTGAAAAAATAATTTAAAAAATCGTTCGGGAAATGAGTTTACTCCCTGGGTACTTTCTTTGTATAATTTTGACTATACGGGCCGAGTCCGGGATTTAGGGGAAATCGCGGGTTTTCGTTTGCCGGCGAATAAACTTCATTTATTTAGCGTCTCATCAACAATGAAAACATTTTTAAAAACTTCAAGTCTCGTGCGTTTTAGTGGTGAAAAATAATTTAAAAAATCGTTCGGGAAATGAGTTTACTGCCTGGGTACTTTCTTTGTATACTTTTGACTATATGGGCCGAGTACGGGATTTACGGGAAATCGCGGGTTTTCGTTTGCCGGCGATTAAACTTCTTTTATTCAGCGTCTCATCAAAAATGAAAATATTTTTGAAAACTACAAGTGTCATGCGTTTTAGTGGTGAAAAAATAATTTAAAAAATCGTTCGGGAAATGAGTTTACTCCCTGGGTACTTTCTTTATACACATTCGACTATACGGGCCGAGTACGGGATTTACGGGAAATCGCAGGTTTTCGTTTGCCGGCGATTAAACTTCTTTTATTTAGCGTCTCATCAAAAGTGAAAACATTTTGGAAAACTACAAGTCTCATGCGTTTTAGTGGTAAAAAAATAATTTAAAAAATCGTTCGGGAAATGAGTTTACTCCCTGGGTACTTTCTTTGTATACTTTTAACTATACGGGCCGAGTACGGGATTTACGGGAAATCGCGCGTTTTCGTTTGCCGGCGATTAAACTTCTTTTATTTATCGTCTCATCAAAAATAAAAACATTTTTGAAAACTACAAGTCTCATGCGTTTTAGTGGTGAAAAAATAATTTAAAAAATCGTTCGGGAAATGAGTTTACTCCCTGGGTACTTTCTTTATATACTTTTGACAATACCGGCCGAGTACCGGATTTACGGGAAATCGCGAGTTTTCGTTTGCCGGCAATTAAACTTCTTTTATTCAGCGTCTTATCAAAAATGAAAACCTTTTTGAAAACTACAAGTCTCATGCGTTTTAGTGGTGAAAAAATAATTTAAAAAATCGTTCGGGAAATGAGTTTACTCCCTGGGTACTTTCTTTGTATAATTTTGACTATACGGGCCGAGTCCGGGATTTAGGGGAAATCGCGGGTTTTCGTTTGCCGGCGAATAAACTTCATTTATTTAGCGTCTCATCAAAAATGAAAACATTTTTAAAAACTTCAAGTCTCGTGCGTTTTAGTGGTGAAAAATAATTTAAAAAATCGTTCGGGAAATGAGTTTACTGCCTGGGTACTTTCTTTGTATACTTTTGACTATATGGGCCGAGTACGGGATTTACGGGAAATCGCGGGTTTTCGTTTGCCGGCGATTAAACTTCTTTTATTTAGCGTCTCATCAAAAATGAAAATATTTTTGAAAACTACAAGTCTCATGCGTTTTAGTGAAGAAAAAATAATTTAAAAAATCGTTCGGGACATGAATTTACTCCCTGGGTACTTTCTTTGCATACTTTTGACTATACGGGCCGAGTGCGGGATTTACGGGAAATCGCAGGTTTTCCTTTGCCGGCGATTAAACTTCTTTTATTTAGCGTCTTATCAAAAATGAAAACATTTTTGAAAACTACAAGTCTCATGCGTTTTAGTGGTGAAAAAATG
Source organism: Hydractinia symbiolongicarpus (assembly GCF_029227915.1). Classification (NCBI taxonomy): domain Eukaryota; kingdom Metazoa; phylum Cnidaria; class Hydrozoa; order Anthoathecata; family Hydractiniidae; genus Hydractinia; species Hydractinia symbiolongicarpus. The sequence continues at coordinate 1,945,314 of NC_079886.1, forward strand.
ATTTGAAAAATCGTTCTGAAAATGAGTTTACTCCCTGGGTACTTTCTTTATATACTTTTGACTATACCGGCCGAGTACCGGATTTACGGGAAATCGCGAGTTTTCGTTTGCCGGCGATTAAACTTCTTTTATTCAGCGTTTTATCAAAAATGAAAACATTTTTGAAAACTACAAGTCTCATGCGTTTTAGTGGTGAAAAAATAATTTAAAAAATCGTTCGGGAAATGAGTTTACTCCCTGGGTACTTTCTTTGTATACTTTTGACCATACGGGCCGAGTCCGGGATTTACGGGAAATCGCGGGTTTTCGTTTGCCGGCGATTAAACTTCTTTTATTTAACGTTTCATCAAAAATGAAAACATTTTTGAAAACTACAAGTGTCATGCGTTTTAGTGGTGAAAAAATAATTTAAAAAATCGTTCGGGAAATGAGTTTACTCCCTGGGTACTTTCTTTGTATAATTTTGACTACACGGGCCGAGTCCGGGATTTAGGGGAAATCGCGGGTTTTCGTTTGCCGGCGAATAAACTTCTTTTATTTAGCGTCTCATCAAAAATGAAAACATTTTTAAAAACTACGAGTCTCATGCGTTTTAGTGAAGAAAAAATAATTTAAAAAATCGTTCGGGAAATGAATTTACTCCCTGGGTACTTTCTTTGCATAGTTTTGACTATACGGGCCGAGTGCGGGATTTACGGGAAATCGCGGGTTTTCCTTTGCCGGCGATTAAACTTCTTTTATTTAGCGTCTTATCAAAAATGAAAACATTTTTGAAAACTACAAGTCTCATGCGTTTTAGTGGTGAAAAAATGATTTGAAAAATCGTTCTGAAAGTGAGTTTACCCACAAGGTACTTTCTTTGTATACATTCGACTATAGGGGCCAAGCCCGGGATTTACAGGAAATCGCGGGTTTTCGTTTGCCGGCGATTAAACTTCTTTTATTCAGCGTCTCATCAAAAATGAAAATATTTTTAAAAACTGCAAGTCTCATGCGTTTTAGTGGTGAAAAAATAATTTAAAAAATCGTTCGGGAAATGAATTTACTCCCTGGGTACTTTCTTTGTATACTTTTGACTCTGCGGGCCGAGTCCGGGATTTACGGGAAATCGCGGGTTTTCGTTTGCCGGCGATTAAACTTCTTTAATTTAGCGCTTCATCAAAAATGAAAACATTTTTTAAAACTACAAGTCTCATGCGTTTTAGTGGTGAAAAAATAATTTAAAAAATCGTTCGGGAAATGAGTTTACTCCCTGGGTACTTTCTTTATACACATTCGACTATACGGGCCGAGTACGGGATTTACGGGAAATCGCAGGTTTTCGTTTGCCGGCGATTAAACTTCTTTTATTCAGCGTCTCATCAAAAATGAAAATATTTTTGAAAACTACAAGTCTCATGCGTTTTAGTGGTGAAAAAATAATTTAAAAAATCGTTCGGGAAATGAATTTACTCCCTGGGTACTTTCTTTGTATACTTTTGACTCTGCGGGCCGAGTCCGGGATTTACGGGAAATCGCGGGTTTTCGTTTGCCGGCGATTAAACTTCTTTAATTTAGCGCTTCATCAAAAATGAAAACATTTTTTAAAACTACAAGTCTCATGCGTTTTAGTGGTGAAAAAATAATTTAAAAAATCGTTCGGGAAATGAGTTTACTCCCTGGGTACTTTCTTTATACACATTCGACTATACGGGCCGAGTACGGGATTTACGGGAAATCGCAGGTTTTCGTTTGCCGGCGATTAAACTTCTTTTATTTAGCGTCTCATTAAAAGTGAAAACATTTTTGAAAACTACAAGTCTCATGCGTTTTAGTGGTAAAAAAATAATTTAAAAAATCGTTTGGGAAATGAGTTTACTCCCTGGGTACTTTCTTTGTATACTTTTGACTATACAGGCCGAGTACGGGATTTACGGGAAATCGCGCGTTTTCGTTTGCCGGTGATTAAACTTCTTTTATTTAGCGTCTCATCAAAAATAAAAACATTTTTGAAAACTACAAGTCTCATGCGTTTTAGTGGTGAAAAAATAATTTAAAAAATCGTTCGGGAAATGAGTTTACTCCCTGGGTACTTTCTTTGTATACTTTTGACTATATGGGCCGAGTACAGGATTTACGGGAAATCGCGGGTTTTCGTTTGCCGGCGATTAAACTTCTTTTATTCAGCGTCTCATCAAAAATGAAAATATTTTTGAAAACTACAAGTCTCATCCGTTTTAGTGGTGAAAAAATAATTTAAAAAATCATTCGGGAAATCAGTTTACTCCCTGGGTACTTTTTTTGTATACTTTTGACTATACTGGCCGAGTACGGGATTTACGGGAAAGCGCGGGTTTTCGTTTGCCGGCGATTAAACTTCTTTTATTCAGCGTCTCATCAAAAATGAAAATATTTTTGAAAACTACAAGTCTCATGCGTTTTAGTGGTGAAAAAATAATTTAAAAAATCGTTCGGGAAATGAATTTACTCCCTGGGTACTTTCTTTGTATACTTTTGACTCTGCGGGTCGAGTCCGGGATTTACGGGAAATCGCGGGTTTTCGTTTGCCGGCGATTAAACTTCTTTAATTTAGCGCTTCATCAAAAATGAAAACATTTTTTAAAACTACAAGTCTCATGCGTTTTAGTGGCGAATAAATAATTTAAAAAATCGTTCGGGAAATGAGTTTATTCCCTGGGTACTTTCTTTATACACATTCGACTATACGGGCCGAGTACGGGATTTACGGGAAATCGCAGGTTTTCGTTTGCCGGCGATTAAACTTCTTTTATTTAGCGTCTCATTAAAAGTGAAAATATTTTTGAAAACTACAAGTCTCATGCGTTTTAGTGGTAAAAAAATAATTTAAAAAATCGTTCGGGAAATGAGTTTACTCCCTGGGTACTTTCTCTGTATACTTTTGACTATACAGGCCGAGTACGGGATTTACGGGAAATCGCGCGTTTTCGTTTGCCGGTGATTAAACTTCTTTTATTTAGCGTCTCATCAAAAATAAAAACATTTTTGAAAACTACAAGTCTCATGCGTTTTAGTGGTGAAAAAATAATTTAAAAAATCGTTCGGGAAATGAGTTTACTCCCTGGGTACTTTCTTTGTATACTTTTGACTATATGGGCCGAGTACGGGATTTACGGGAAATCGCAGGTTTTCGTTTGCCGGCGATTAAACTTCTTTTATTCAACGTCTCATCAAAAATGAAAATATTTTTGAAAACTACAAGTCTCATGCGTTTTAGTGAAGAAAAAATAATTTAAAAAATCGTTCGGGAAATGAATTTACTCCCTGGGTACTTTCTTTGCATAGTTTTGACTATACGGGCCGAGTGCTGGATTTACGGGAAATCGCGGGTTTTCGCTTGCCGGCGATTAAACTTCTTTTATTGAGCGTCTCATCAAAAATGAAAATATTTTCAAAAACTACAAGTCTCATGCGTTTTAGTGGTGATAAAATAATTTAAAAAATCGTTGGGGAAATGAATCTACTCCCTGGGTACTTTCTTTGTATACTTTTGACTCTGCGGGCCGAGTCCGGGATTTACGGGAAATCGCGGGGTTTCGTTTGCCGGCGATTAAACTTCTTTAATTTAGCGTTTCATCAAAAATGAAAACATTTTTTAAAACTACAAGTTTCATGCGTTTTAGTGGTGAAAAAATAATTTAAAAAATCGTTCGGGAATAGAGTTTACTCCCTGGGTACTTTCTTTATACACATTCGACTATACGGGCCGAGTACGGGATTTACGGGAAATCGCAGGTTTTCGTTTGCCGGCGATTAAACTTCTTTTATTTAGCGTCTCATCAAAAGTGAAAACATTTTTGAAAACTACAAGTCTCATGCGTTTTAGTGGTGAAAAAATAAATTAAAAAATCGTTCGGGAAATGAGTTTACTCCCTGGGTACTTTCTTTATACACATTCGACTATACGGGCCGAGTACGGGATTTACGGGAAATCGCAGGTTTTCGTTTGCCGGCGATGAAACTTCTTTTATTTAGCATCTCATTAAAAGTGAAAACATTTTTGAAAACTACAAGTCTCATGCGTTTTAGTGGTAAAAAAATAATTTAAAAAATCGTTCGGGAAATGAGTTTACTCCCTGGGTACTTTCTTTGTATACTTTTGACTATACAGGCCGAGTACGGGATTTACGGGAAATCGCGCGTTTTCGTTTGCCGGTGATTAAACTTCTTTTATTTAGCGTCTCATCAAAAATAAAAACATTTTTGAAAACTACAAGTCTCATGCGTTTTAGTGGTGAAAGAATAATTTAAAAAATCGTTCGGGAAATGAGTTTACTCCCTGGGTAATTTCTTTGTATACTTTTGACTATATGGGCCGAGTACAGGATTTACGGGAAATCGCGGGTTTTCGTTTGCAAGCGATTAAACTTCTTTTATTTATGCGTCTCATCAAAAATGAAAATATTTTCAAAAACTACAAGTCTCATGCGTTTTAGTGGTGATAAAATAATTTAAAAAATCGTTCGGGAAATGAATTTACTCCCTGGGTACTTTCTTTGTATACTTTTGACTCTGCGGGCCGAGTCCGGGATTTACGGGAAATCACGGGGTTTCGTTTGCCGGCGATTAAACTTCTTTTATTTAGCGTTTCATCAAAAATGAAAACATTTTTTAAAACTACAAGTTTCATGCGTTTTAGTGGTGAAAAAATAATTTAAAAAATCGTTCGGGAAATGAGTTTACTCCCTGGGTACTTTCTTTATACACATTCGACTATACGGGCCGAGTACGGGATTTACAAGAAATCGCAGGTTTTCGTTTGCCGGCGATTAAACTTCTTTTATTCAGCGTCTCATCAAAAATGAAAATATTTTTGAAAACTACAAGTCTCATCCGTTTTAGTAGTGAAAAAATAATTTAAAAAATCATTCGGGAAATCAGTTTACTCCCTGGGTACTTTTTTTGTATACTTTTGACTATACGGGCCGAGTACGGGATTTACGGGAAAACGCTGGTTTTCGTTTGCCGGCGATTAAACTTCTTTTATTCAGCGTCTCATCAAAAATGAAAATATTTTTGAAAACTACAAGTCTCATGCGTTTTAGTGGTGAAAAAATAATTTAAAAAATCGTTCGGGAAATGAATTTACTCCCTGGGTACTTTCTTTGTATACTTTTGACCATACGGGCAGAGTCCGGGATTTACGGGAAATCGCGGGTTTTCGTTTGCCGGCGATTAAACTTCTTTTATTTAACGTTTCATCAAAAATGAAAACATTTTTGAAAACTACAAGTGTCATGCGTTTTAGTGGTGAAAAAATAATTTAAAAAATCGTTCGGGAAATGAGTTTACTCCCTGGGTACTTTCTTTGTATAATTTTGACTACACGGGCCGAGTCCGGGATTTAGGGGAAATCGCGGGTTTTCGTTTGCTGGCGATTAAAGTTCTTTTATTTATCGTCTCATCAAAAATAAAAACATTTTTGAAAACTACAAGTCTCATGCGTTTTAGTGGTGAAAAAATAATTTAAAAAATCGTTCGGGAAATGAGTTTACTCCCTGGGTACTTTCTTTATACACATTCGACTATACGGGCCGAGTACGGGATTTACGGGAAATCGCAGGTTTTCGTTTGCCGGCGATTAAACTTCTTTTATTTAGCGTCTCATTAAAAGTGAAAACATTTTTGAAAACTACAAGTCTCATTCGTTTTAGTGGTAAAAAAATAATTTAAAAAATCGTTCGGGAAATGAGTTTACTCCCTGGGTACTTTCTTTGTATACTTTTGACTATACAGGCCGAGTACGGGATTTACGGGAAATCGCGCGTTTTCGTTTGCCGGTGATTAAACTTCTTTTATTTAGCGTCTCATCAAAAATAAAAACATTTTTGAAAACTACAAGTCTCATGCGTTTTAGTGGTGAAAGAATAATTTAAAAAATCGTTCGGCAAATGAGTTTACTCCCTGGGTAATTTCTTTGTATACTTTTGACTATATGGGCCGAGTACAGGATTTACGGGAAATCGCGGGTTTTCGTTTGCAAGCGATTAAACTTCTTTTATTGAGCGTCTCATCAAAAATGAAAATATTTTCAAAAACTACAAGTCTCATGCGTTTTAGTGGTGATAAAATAATTTAAAAAATCGTTCGGGAAATGAATTTACTCCCTGGGTACTTTCTTTGTATACTTTTGACTCTGCGGGCCGAGTCCGGGATTTACGGGAAATCGCGGGGTTTCGTTTGCCGGCGATTAAACTTCTTTTATTTAGCGTTTCATCAAAAATGAAAACATTTTTTAAAACTACAAGTTTCATGCGTTTTAGTGGTGAAAAAATAATTTAAAAAATCGTTCGGGAAATGAGTTTACTCCCTGGGTACTTTCTTTATACACATTCGACTATACGGGCCGAGTACGGGATTTACGGGAAATCGCAGGTTTTCGTTTGCCGGCGATTAAACTTCTTTTATTCAGCGTCTCCTCAAAAATGAAAATATTTTTAAAAACTACAAGTCTCATCCGTTTTAGTAGTGAAAAAATAATTTAAAAAATCATTCGGGAAATCAGTGTACTCCCTGGGTACTTTTTTTGTATACTTTTGACTATACGGGCCGAGTACGGGATTTACGGGAAAACGCGGGTTTTCGTTTGCCGGTGATTAAACTTCTTTTATTCAGCGTCTCATCAAAAATAAAAATATTTTTGAAAACTACAAGTCTCATGCGTTTTAGTGGTGAAAAAATAATTTAAAAAATCGTTCGGGAAATGAATTTACTCCCTGGGTACTTTCTTTGTATACTTTTGACCATACGGGCCGAGTCCGGGATTTACGGGAAATCGCGGGTTTTCGTTTGCCGGCGATTAAACTTCTTTTATTTAACGTTTCATCAAAAATGAAAACATTTTTGAAAACTACAAGTCTCATGCATTTTAGTGGTGAAAAAATAATTTAAAAAATCGTTCGGGAAATGAGTTTACTCCCTGGGTACTTTCTTTGTATAATTTTGACTACACGGGCCGAGTCCGGGATTTAGGGGAAATCGCGGGTTTTCGTTTGCCGGCGAATAAACTTCATTTATTTAGCGTCTCATCAAAAATGAAAACATTTTTAAAAACTACAAGTCTCGTGCGTTTTAGTGGTGAAAAATAATTTAAAAAATCGTTCGGGAAATGAGTTTACTCCCTGGGTACTTTCTTTGTATACTTTTGACTATATGGGCCGAGTACGGGATTTACAGGAAATCGCAGGTTTTCGTTTGCCGGCGATTAAACTTCTTTTATTCAGGGTCTCATCAAAAATGAAAATATTTTTGAAAACTACAAGTCTCATGCGTTTTAGTGAAGAAAAAATAATTTAAAAAATCGTTCGGGAAATGAATTTACTCCCTGGGTACTTTCTTTGCATAGTTTTGACTATACGGGCCGAGTGCGGGATTTACGGGAAATCGCGGGTTTTCCTTTGCCGGCGATTAAACTTCTTTTATTTAGCGTCTTATCAAAAATGAAAACATTTTTGAAAACTACAAGTCTCATGCGTTTTAGTGGTGAAAAAATGATTTGAAAAATCGTTCTGAAAATGAGTTTACCGACAAGGTACTTTCTTTGTATACATTCGACTATAGGGGCCAAGCCCGGGATTTACAGGAAATCGCGGGTTTTCGTTTGCCGGCGATTAAACTTCTTTTATTCAGCGTCTCATCAAAAATGAAAATATTTTTAAAAACTACAAGTCTCATCCGTTTTAGTGGTGAAAAAATAATTTAAAAAATCATTCGGGAAATCAGTTTACTCCCTGGGTACTTTTTTTGTATACTTTTGACTATACGGGCCGAATACGGGATTTACGGGAAAGCGCGGGTTTTCGTTTGCCGGCGATTAAACTTCTTTTATTTAGCGTCTCATCAAAAATGAAAATATTTTTGAAAACTACAAGTCTCATGCGTTTTAGTGAAGAAAAAATAATTTAAAAAATCGTTCGGGAAATGAATTTACTCCCTGGGTACTTTCTTTGCATAGTTTTGACAATACGGGCCGAGTGCGGGATTTACGGGAAATCGCGGGTTTTCCTTTGCCGGCGATTAAACTTCTTTTATTTAGCGTCTTATCAAAAATGAAAACATTTTTGAAAACTACAAGTCTCATGCGTTTTAGTGGTGAAAAAATGATTTGAAAAATCGTTCTGAAAATGAGTTTACCCACAAGGTACTTTCTTTGTATACATTCGACTATAGGGGCCAAGCCCGGGATTTACAGGAAATCGCGGGTTTTCGTTTGCCGGCGATTAAACTTCTTTTATTCAGCGTCTCATCAAAAATGAAAATATTTTTAAAAACTACAAGTCTCATCCGTTTTAGTGGTGAAAAAATAATTTAAAAAATCATTCGGGAAATCAGTTTACTCCCTGGGTACTTTTTTTGTATACTTTTGACTATACGGGCCGAGTACGGGATTTACGGGAAAGCGCGGGTTTTCGTTTGCCGGCGATTAAACTTCTTTTATTTAGCGTCTCATCAAAAATGAAAATATTTTTGAAAACTACAAGTCTCATGCGTTTTAGTGGTGAAAAAATAATTTAAAAAATTGTTCGGGAAATGAATTTACTCCCTGGGTACTTTCTTTGTATACTTTTGACTCTGCGGGCCGAGTCCGGGATTTACGGGAAATCGCGGGTTTTCGTTTGCCGGCGATTAAACTTCTTTAATTTAGCGCTTCATCAAAAATGAAAACATTTTTTAAAACTACAAGTCTCATGCGTTTTAGTGGTGAAAAAATAATTTAAAAAATCGTTCGGGAAATGAGTTTACTCCCTGGGTACTTTCTTTATACACATTCGACTATACGGGCCGAGTACGGGATTTACGGGAAATCGCAGGTTTTCGTTTGCCGGCGATTAAACTTCTTTTATTTAGCGTCTCATTAAAAGTGAAAACATTTTTGAAAACTACAAGTCTCATGCGTTTTAGTGGTAAAAAAATAATTTAAAAAATCGTTTGGGAAATGAGTTTACTCCCTGGGTACTTTCTTTGTATACTTTTGACTATACAGGCCGAGTACGGGATTTACGGGAAATCGCGCGTTTTCGTTTGCCGGTGATTAAACTTCTTTTATTTAGCGTCTCATCAAAAATAAAAACATTTTTGAAAACTACAAGTCTCATGCGTTTTAGTGGTGAAAAAATAATTTAAAAAATCGTTCGGGAAATGAGTTTACTCCCTGGGTACTTTCTTTGTATACTTTTGACTATACGGGCCGAGTACGGGATTTACGGGAAAACGCGGGTTTTCGTTTGCCGGTGATTAAACTTCTTTTATTCAGCGTCTCATCAAAAATAAAAATATTTTTGAAAACTACAAGTCTCATGCGTTTTAGTGGTGAAAAAATAATTTAAAAAATCGTTCGGGAAATGAATTTACTCCCTGGGTACTTTCTTTGTATACTTTTGACCATACGGGCCGAGTCCGGGATTTACGGGAAATCGCGGGTTTTCGTTTGCCGGCGATTAAACTTCTTTTATTTAACGTTTCATCAAAAATGAAAACATTTTTGAAAACTACAAGTCTCATGCATTTTAGTGGTGAAAAAATAATTTAAAAAATCGTTCGGGAAATGAGTTTACTCCCTGGGTACTTTCTTTGTATAATTTTGACTACACGGGCCGAGTCCGGGATTTAGGGGAAATCGCGGGTTTTCGTTTGCCGGCGAATAAACTTCATTTATTTAGCGTCTCATCAAAAATGAAAACATTTTTAAAAACTACAAGTCTCGTGCGTTTTAGTGGTGAAAAATAATTTAAAAAATCGTTCGGGAAATGAGTTTACTCCCTGGGTACTTTCTTTGTATACTTTTGACTATATGGGCCGAGTACGGGATTTACAGGAAATCGCAGGTTTTCGTTTGCCGGCGATTAAACTTCTTTTATTCAGGGTCTCATCAAAAATGAAAATATTTTTGAAAACTACAAGTCTCATGCGTTTTAGTGAAGAAAAAATAATTTAAAAAATCGTTCGGGAAATGAATTTACTCCCTGGGTACTTTCTTTGCATAGTTTTGACTATACGGGCCGAGTGCGGGATTTACGGGAAATCGCGGGTTTTCCTTTGCCGGCGATTAAACTTCTTTTATTTAGCGTCTTATCAAAAATGAAAACATTTTTGAAAACTACAAGTCTCATGCGTTTTAGTGGTGAAAAAATGATTTGAAAAATCGTTCTGAAAATGAGTTTACCGACAAGGTACTTTCTTTGTATACATTCGACTATAGGGGCCAAGCCCGGGATTTACAGGAAATCGCGGGTTTTCGTTTGCCGGCGATTAAACTTCTTTTATTCAGCGTCTCATCAAAAATGAAAATATTTTTAAAAACTACAAGTCTCATCCGTTTTAGTGGTGAAAAAATAATTTAAAAAATCATTCGGGAAATCAGTTTACTCCCTGGGTACTTTTTTTGTATACTTTTGACTATACGGGCCGAATACGGGATTTACGGGAAAGCGCGGGTTTTCGTTTGCCGGCGATTAAACTTCTTTTATTTAGCGTCTCATCAAAAATGAAAATATTTTTGAAAACTACAAGTCTCATGCGTTTTAGTGAAGAAAAAATAATTTAAAAAATCGTTCGGGAAATGAATTTACTCCCTGGGTACTTTCTTTGCATAGTTTTGACTATACGGGCCGAGTGCGGGATTTACGGGAAATCGCGGGTTTTCCTTTGCCGGCGATTAAACTTCTTTTATTTAGCGTCTTATCAAAAATGAAAACATTTTTGAAAACTACAAGTCTCATGCGTTTTAGTGGTGAAAAAATGATTTGAAAAATCGTTCTGAAAATGAGTTTACCCACAAGGTACTTTCTTTGTATACATTCGACTATAGGGGCCAAGCCCGGGATTTACAGGAAATCGCGGGTTTTCGTTTGCCGGCGATTAAACTTCTTTTATTCAGCGTCTCATCAAAAATGAAAATATTTTTAAAAACTACAAGTCTCATCCGTTTTAGTGGTGAAAAAATAATTTAAAAAATCATTCGGGAAATCAGTTTACTCCCTGGGTACTTTTTTTGTATACTTTTGACTATACGGGCCGAGTACGGGATTTACGGGAAAGCGCGGGTTTTCGTTTGCCGGCGATTAAACTTCTTTTATTTAGCGTCTCATCAAAAATGAAAATATTTTTGAAAACTACAAGTCTCATGCGTTTTAGTGGTGAAAAAATAATTTAAAAAATTGTTCGGGAAATGAATTTACTCCCTGGGTACTTTCTTTGTATACTTTTGACTCTGCGGGCCGAGTCCGGGATTTACGGGAAATCGCGGGTTTTCGTTTGCCGGCGATTAAACTTCTTTAATTTAGCGCTTCATCAAAAATGAAAACATTTTTTAAAACTACAAGTCTCATGCGTTTTAGTGGTGAAAAAATAATTTAAAAAATCGTTCGGGAAATGAGTTTACTCCCTGGGTACTTTCTTTATACACATTCGACTATACGGGCCGAGTACGGGATTTACGGGAAATCGCAGGTTTTCGTTTGCCGGCGATTAAACTTCTTTTATTTAGCGTCTCATTAAAAGTGAAAACATTTTTGAAAACTACAAGTCTCATGCGTTTTAGTGGTAAAAAAATAATTTAAAAAATCGTTTGGGAAATGAGTTTACTCCCTGGGTACTTTCTTTGTATACTTTTGACTATACAGGCCGAGTACGGGATTTACGGGAAATCGCGCGTTTTCGTTTGCCGGTGATTAAACTTCTTTTATTTAGCGTCTCATCAAAAATAAAAACATTTTTGAAAACTACAAGTCTCATGCGTTTTAGTGGTGAAAAAATAATTTAAAAAATCGTTCGGGAAATGAGTTTACTCCCTGGGTACTTTCTTTGTATACTTTTGACTATATGGGCCGAGTACAGGATTTACGGGAAATCGCGGGTTTTCGTTTGCCGGCGATTAAACTTCTTTTATTGAGCGTCTCATCAAAAATGAAAATATTTTCAAAAACTACAAGTCTCATGCGTTTTAGTGGTGATAAAATAATTTAAAAAATCGTTCGGGAAATAAATTTACTCCCTGGGTACTTTCTTTGTATACTTTTGACTCTGCGGACCGAGTCCGGGATTTACGGGAAATCGCGGGGTTTCGTTTGCCGACGATTAAACTTCTTTAATTTAGCGTTTCATCAAAAATGAAAACATTTTTTAAAACTACAAGTTTCATGCGTTTTAGTGGTGAAAAAATAATTTAAAAAATCGTTCGGGAAATGAGTTTACTCCCTGGGTACTTTCTTTATACACATTCGACTATACGGGCCGAGTACGGGATTTACGGGAAATCGCAGGTTTTCGTTTGCCGGCGATTAAACTTCTTTTATTCAGCGTCTCATCAAAAATGAAAATATTTTTGAAAACTACAAGTCTCATCCGTTTTAGTGGTGAAAAAATAATTTAAAAAATCATTCGGGAAATCAGTTTACTCCCTGGGTACTTTTTTTGTATACTTTTGACTATACTGGCCGAGTACGGGATTTACGGGAAAGCGCGGGTTTTCGTTTGCCGGCGATTAAACTTCTTTTATTCAGCGTCTCATCAAAAATGAAAATATTTTTGAAAACTACAAGTCTCATCCGTTTTAGTGGTGAAAAAATAATTTAAAAAATCATTCGGGAAATCCGTTTACTCCCTGGGTACTTTTTTTGTATACTTTTGACTATACTGGCCGAGTACGGGATTTACGGGAAAGCGCGGGTTTTCGTTTGCCGGCGATTAAACTTCTTTTATTCAGCGTCTCATCAAAAATGAAAATATTTTTGAAAACTACAAGTCTCATGCGTTTTAGTGGTGAAAAAATAATTTAAAAAATCGTTCGGAAATGAATTTACTCCCTGGGTACTTTCTTTGTATACTTTTGACTCTGCGGGCCGAGTCCGGGATTTACGGGAAATCGCGGGTTTTCGTTTGCCGGCGATTAAAATTCTTTAATTTAGCGCTTCATCAAAAATGAAAACATTTTTTAAAACTACAAGTCTCATGCGTTTTAGTGGTGAAAAAATAATTTAAAAAATCGTTCGGGAAATTAGTTTATTCCCTGGGTACTTTCTTTATACACATTCGACTATACGGGCCGAGTACGGGATTTACGGGAAATCGCAGGTTTTCGTTTGCCGGCGATTAAACTTCTTTTATTTAGCGTCTCATTAAAAGTGAAAACATTTTTGAAAACTACAAGTCTCATGCGTTTTAGTGGTAAAAAAATAATTTAAAAAATAGTTCGGGAAATGAGTTTACTCCCTGGGTACTTTCTTTGTATACTTTTGACTATACATGCCGAGTACGGGATTTACGGGAAATCGCGCGTTTTCGTTTGCCGGTGATTAAACTTCTTTTATTTAGCGTCTCATCAAAAATAAAAACATTTTTAAAAACTACAAGTCTCATGCGTTTTAGTGGTGAAAAAATAATTTAAAAAATCGTTCGGGAAATGAGTTTACTCCCTGGGTACTTTCTTTGTATATTTTTGACTATATGGGCCGAGTACGGGATTTACGGGAAATCGCGGGTTTTCGTTTGCCGGCGATTAAACTTCTTTTATTCAGAGTCTCATCAAAAATGAAAATATTTTTAAAAACTACAAGTCTCATGCGTTTTAGTGGTGAAAAAATAATTTAAAAAATCGTTCGGGAAATGAGTTTACCCACAAGGTACTTTCTTTGTATACATTCGACTATAGGGGCCAAGCCCGGGATTTACAGGAAATCGCGGGTTTTCGTTTGCCGGCGATTAAACTTCTTTTATTCAGCGTCTCATCAAAAATGAAAATATTTTTAAAAACTACAAGTCTCATCCGTTTTAGTGGTGAAAAAATAATTTAAAAAATCATTCGGGAAATCAGTTTACTCCCTGGGTACTTTTTTTGTATACTTTTGACTATACGGGCCGAGTACGGGATTTACGGGAAAGCGCGGGTTTTCGTTTGCCGGCGATTAAACTTCTTTTATTTAGCGTCTCATCAAAAATGAAAATATTTTTGAAAACTACAAGTCTCATGCGTTTTAGTGGTGAAAAAATAATTTAAAAAATTGTTCGGGAAATGAATTTACTCCCTGGGTACTTTCTTTGTATACTTTTGACTCTGCGGGCCGAGTCCGGGATTTACGGGAAATCGCGGGTTTTCGTTTGCCGGCGATTAAACTTCTTTAATTTAGCGCTTCATCAAAAATGAAAACATTTTTTAAAACTACAAGTCTCATGCGTTTTAGTGGTGAAAAAATAATTTAAAAAATCGTTCGGGAAATGAGTTTACTCCCTGGGTACTTTCTTTATACACATTCGACTATACGGGCCGAGTACGGGATTTACGGGAAATCGCAGGTTTTCGTTTGCCGGCGATTAAACTTCTTTTATTTAGCGTCTCATTAAAAGTGAAAACATTTTTGAAAACTACAAGTCTCATGCGTTTTAGTGGTAAAAAAATAATTTAAAAAATCGTTTGGGAAATGAGTTTACTCCCTGGGTACTTTCTTTGTATACTTTTGACTATACAGGCCGAGTACGGGATTTACGGGAAATCGCGCGTTTTCGTTTGCCGGTGATTAAACTTCTTTTATTTAGCGTCTCATCAAAAATAAAAACATTTTTGAAAACTACAAGTCTCATGCGTTTTAGTGGTGAAAAAATAATTTAAAAAATCGTTCGGGAAATGAGTTTACTCCCTGGGTACTTTCTTTGTATACTTTTGACTATATGGGCCGAGTACAGGATTTACGGGAAATCGCGGGTTTTCGTTTGCCGGCGATTAAACTTCTTTTATTGAGCGTCTCATCAAAAATGAAAATATTTTCAAAAACTACAAGTCTCATGCGTTTTAGTGGTGATAAAATAATTTAAAAAATCGTTCGGGAAATAAATTTACTCCCTGGGTACTTTCTTTGTATACTTTTGACTCTGCGGACCGAGTCCGGGATTTACGGGAAATCGCGGGGTTTCGTTTGCCGACGATTAAACTTCTTTAATTTAGCGTTTCATCAAAAATGAAAACATTTTTTAAAACTACAAGTTTCATGCGTTTTAGTGGTGAAAAAATAATTTAAAAAATCGTTCGGGAAATGAGTTTACTCCCTGGGTACTTTCTTTATACACATTCGACTATACGGGCCGAGTACGGGATTTACGGGAAATCGCAGGTTTTCGTTTGCCGGCGATTAAACTTCTTTTATTCAGCGTCTCATCAAAAATGAAAATATTTTTGAAAACTACAAGTCTCATCCGTTTTAGTGGTGAAAAAATAATTTAAAAAATCATTCGGGAAATCAGTTTACTCCCTGGGTACTTTTTTTGTATACTTTTGACTATACTGGCCGAGTACGGGATTTACGGGAAAGCGCGGGTTTTCGTTTGCCGGCGATTAAACTTCTTTTATTCAGCGTCTCATCAAAAATGAAAATATTTTTGAAAACTACAAGTCTCATCCGTTTTAGTGGTGAAAAAATAATTTAAAAAATCATTCGGGAAATCCGTTTACTCCCTGGGTACTTTTTTTGTATACTTTTGACTATACTGGCCGAGTACGGGATTTACGGGAAAGCGCGGGTTTTCGTTTGCCGGCGATTAAACTTCTTTTATTCAGCGTCTCATCAAAAATGAAAATATTTTTGAAAACTACAAGTCTCATGCGTTTTAGTGGTGAAAAAATAATTTAAAAAATCGTTCGGAAATGAATTTACTCCCTGGGTACTTTCTTTGTATACTTTTGACTCTGCGGGCCGAGTCCGGGATTTACGGGAAATCGCGGGTTTTCGTTTGCCGGCGATTAAAATTCTTTAATTTAGCGCTTCATCAAAAATGAAAACATTTTTTAAAACTACAAGTCTCATGCGTTTTAGTGGTGAAAAAATAATTTAAAAAATCGTTCGGGAAATTAGTTTATTCCCTGGGTACTTTCTTTATACACATTCGACTATACGGGCCGAGTACGGGATTTACGGGAAATCGCAGGTTTTCGTTTGCCGGCGATTAAACTTCTTTTATTTAGCGTCTCATTAAAAGTGAAAACATTTTTGAAAACTACAAGTCTCATGCGTTTTAGTGGTAAAAAAATAATTTAAAAAATAGTTCGGGAAATGAGTTTACTCCCTGGGTACTTTCTTTGTATACTTTTGACTATACATGCCGAGTACGGGATTTACGGGAAATCGCGCGTTTTCGTTTGCCGGTGATTAAACTTCTTTTATTTAGCGTCTCATCAAAAATAAAAACATTTTTAAAAACTACAAGTCTCATGCGTTTTAGTGGTGAAAAAATAATTTAAAAAATCGTTCGGGAAATGAGTTTACTCCCTGGGTACTTTCTTTGTATATTTTTGACTATATGGGCCGAGTACGGGATTTACGGGAAATCGCGGGTTTTCGTTTGCCGGCGATTAAACTTCTTTTATTCAGAGTCTCATCAAAAATGAAAATATTTTTGAAAACTACAAGTCTCATGCGTTTTAGTGAAGAAAAAATAATTTAAAAAATCGTTCGGGAAATGAATTTACTCCCTGGGTACTTTCTTTGCATAGTTTTGACTATACGGGCCGAGTGCTGGATTTACGGGAAATCGCATGGTTTTCGCTTGCCGGCGATTAAACTTCTTTTATTGAGCGTCTCATCAAAAATGAAAATATTTTCAAAAACTGCAAGTCTCATGCGTTTTAGTGGTGATAAAATAATTTAAAAAATCGTTGGGGAAATGAATCTACTCCCTGGGTACTTTCTTTGTATACTTTTGACTCTGCGGGCCGAGTCCGGGATTTACGGGAAATCGCGGGGTTTCGTTTGCCGGCGATTAAACTTCTTTAATTTAGCGTTTCATCAAAAATGAAAACATTTTTTAAAACTACAAGTTTCATGCGTTTTAGTGGTGAAAAAATAATTTAAAAAATCGTTTGGGAATAGAGTTTACTCCCTGGGTACTTTCTTTATACACATTCGACTATACGGGCCTAGTACGGGATTTACGGGAAATCGCAGGTTTTCGTTTGCCGGCGATTAAACTTCTTTTATTTAGCGTCTCATCAAAAGTGAAAACATTTTTGAAAACTACAAGTCTCATGCGTTTTAGTGGTAAAAAAATAATTTAAAAAATTGTTCGGGAAATGAGTTTACTCCCTGGGTACTTTCTTTGTATACTTTTGACTATACAGGCCGAGTACGGGATTTACGGGAAATCGCGCGTTTTCGTTTGCCGGTGATTAAACTTCTTTTATTTAGCGTCTCATCAAAAATAAAAACGTTTTTGAAAACTACAAGTCTCATGCGTTTTAGTGGTGAAAAAATAATTTAAAAAATCGTTCGGGAAATGAGTTTACTCCCTGGGTACTTTCTTTGCATAGTTTTGACTATACGGGCCGAGTGCTGGATTTACGGGAAATCGCGGGTTTTCGTTTGCCGGCGATTAAACTTCTTTTATTGAGCGTCTCATCAAAAATGAAAATATTTTCAAAAACTACAAGTCTCATGCGTTTTAGCGGTGATAAAATAATTTAAAAAATCGTTGGGAAAATGAATCTACTCCCTGGGTACTTTCTTTGTATACTTTTGACTCTGCGGGCCGAGTCCGGGATTTACGGGAAATCGCGGGGTTTCGTTTGCCGGCGATTAAACTTCTTTAATTTAGCGTTTCATCAAAAATGAAAACATTTTTTAAAACTACAAGTTTCATGCGTTTTAGTGGTGAAAAAATAATTTAAAAAATCGTTCGGGAAATGAGTTTACTCCCTGGGTACTTTCTTTATACACATTCGACTATACGGGCCGAGTACGGGATTTACGGGAAATCGCAGGTTTTCGTTTGCCGGCGATTAAACTTCTTTTCTTTAGCGTCTCATCAAAAGTGAAAACATTTTTGAAAACTACAAGTCTCATGCGTTTTAGTGGTAAAAAAATAATTTAAAAAATCGTTCTGGAAATGAGTTTACTCCCTGGGTACTTTCTTTGTATACTTTTGACTATACGGGCCGAGTACGGGATTTACGGGAAATCGCGCGTTTTCGTTTGCCGGCGATTAAACTTCTTTTATTTATTGTCTCATCAAAAATAAAAACATTTTTGAAAACTACAAGTCTCATGCGTTTTAGTGGTGAAAAAATAATTTAAAAAATCGTTCGGGAAATGAGTTTACTCCCTGGGTACTTTCTTTATATACTTTTGACAATACCAGCCGAGTACCGGATTTACGGGAAATCGCGAGTTTTCGTTTGCCGGCGATTAAACTTCTTTTATTCAGCGTCTTCTCAAAAATAAAAACATTTTTAAAAACTACAAGTCTCATGCGTTTTAGTGGTGAAAAAATAATTTAAAAAATCGTTCGGGAATTGAATTTACTCCCTGGGTACTTTCTTTGTATACTTTTGACTAAACGGGCCGAGTCCGGGATTTAGGGGAAATCGCGGGTTTTCGTTTGCCGGCGAATAAACTTCATTTATTTAGCGTCTCATCAAAAATGAAAACATTTTTAAAAACTACAAGTCTCGTGCGTTTTAGTGGTGAAAAATAATTTAAAAAATCGTTCGGGAAATGAGCTTACTCCCTGGGTACTTTCTTTGTATACTTTTGAATATATGGGCCGAGTACGGGATTTACGGGAAATTGTGGGTTTTCGTTTGCCGGCGATTAAACTTCTTTTATTCAGCGTCTCATCAAAAATGAAAATATTTTTGAAAACTACAAGTCTCATGCGTTTTAGTGAAGAAAAAATAATTTAAAAAATCGTTGGGAAAATGAATCTACTCCCTGGGTACTTTCTTTGTATACTTTTGACTCTGCGGGCCGAGTCCGGGATTTACGGGAAATCGCGGGGTTTCGTTTGCCGGCGATTAAACTTCTTTAATTTAGCGTTTCATCAAAAATGAAAACATTTTTTAAAACTACAAGTTTCATGCGTTTTAGTGGTGAAAAAATAATTTAAAAAATCGTTCGGGAAATGAGTTTACTCCCTGGGTACTTTCTTTATACACATTCGACTATACGGGCCGAGTACGGGATTTACAGGAAATCGCAGGTTTTCGTTTGCCGGCGATTAAACTTCTTTTCTTTAGCGTCTCATCAAAAGTGAAAACATTTTTGAAAACTACAAGTCTCATGCGTTTTAGTGGTAAAAAAATAATTTAAAAAATCGTTCTGGAAATGAGTTTACTCCCTGGGTACTTTCTTTGTATACTTTTGACTATACGGGCCGAGTACGGGATTTACGGGAAATCGCGCGTTTTCGTTTGCCGGCGATTAAACTTCTTTTATTTATTGTCTCATCAAAAATAAAAACATTTTTGAAAACTACAAGTCTCATGCGTTTTAGTGGTGAAAAAATAATTTAAAAAATCGTTCGGGAAATGAGTTTACTCCCTGGGTACTTTCTTTATATACTTTTGACAATACCAGCCGAGTACCGGATTTACGGGAAATCGCGAGTTTTCGTTTGCCGGCGATTAAACTTCTTTTATTCAGCGTCTTCTCAAAAATAAAAACATTTTTAAAAACTACAAGTCTCATGCGTTTTAGTGGTGAAAAAATAATTTAAAAAATCGTTCGGGAATTGAATTTACTCCCTGGGTACTTTCTTTGTATACTTTTGACTAAACGGGCCGAGTCCGGGATTTAGGGGAAATCGCGGGTTTTCGTTTGCCGGCGAATAAACTTCATTTATTTAGCGTCTCATCAAAAATGAAAACATTTTTAAAAACTACAAGTCTCGTGCGTTTTAGTGGTGAAAAATAATTTAAAAAATCGTTCGGGAAATGAGCTTACTCCCTGGGTACTTTCTTTGTATACTTTTGAATATATGGGCCGAGTACGGGATTTACGGGAAATTGTGGGTTTTCGTTTGCCGGCGATTAAACTTCTTTTATTCAGCGTCTCATCAAAAATGAAAATATTTTTGAAAACTACAAGTCTCATGCGTTTTAGTGAAGAAAAAATAATTTAAAAAATCGTTCGGGACATGAATTTACTCCCTGGGTACTTTCTTTGCATACTTTTGACTATACGGACCGAGTGCGGGATTTACGGGAAATCGCGGGTTTTCCTTTGCCGGCGATTAAACTTCTTTTATTCAGCGTCTTATCAAAAATGAAAACATTTTTGAAAACTACAAGTCTCATGCGTTTTAGTGGTGAAAAAATAATTTAAAAAATCGTTCGGGAAATGAGTTTACTCCCTGGGTACTTTCTTTGTATACTTTTGACCATACGGGCCGAGTCCGGGATTTACGGGAAATCGCGGGTTTTTGTTTGCCTGCGATTAAACTTCTTTTATTTAGCGTTTCATCAAAAATGAAAACATTTTTGAAAACTACAAGTGTCATGCGTTTTAGTGGTGAAAAAATAATTTAAAAAATCGTTCGGGAAATGAGTTTACTCCCTGGGTACTTTCTTTGTATAATTTTGACTATACGGGCCGAGTCCGGGATTTAGGGGAAATCGCGGGTTTTCGTTTGCCGGCGAATAAACTTCATTTATTTAGCGTCTCATCAAAAATGAAAACATTTTTAAAAACTACAAGTCTCGTGCGTTTTAGTGGTGAAAAATAATTTAAAAAATCGTTCAGGAAATGAGTTTACTCCCTGGGTACTTTCTTTGTATACTTTTGACTATATGGGCCGAGTACGGGATTTACGGGAAATCGCGGGTTTTCGTTTGCCGGCGATTAAACTTCTTTTATTCAGCGCCTCATCAAAAATGAAAATATTTTTAAAAACTACAAGTCTCATGCGTTTTAGTGAAGAAAAAATAATTTAAAAAATCGTTCGGGAAATGAATTTACTAACTGGGTACTTTCTTTGCATAGTTTTGACTATACGGTCCGAGTGCGGGATTTACGGGAAATCGCGGGTTTTCCTTTGCCGGCGATTAAACTTCTTTTATTTAGCGTCTTATCAAAAATGAAAACATTTTTGAAAACTACAAGTGTCATGCGTTTTAGTGGTGAAAAAATGATTTGAAAAATCGTTCTGAAAATGAGTTTACTCCCTGGGTACTTTCTTTATATACTTTTGACTATACCGGCCGAGTACCGGATTTACGGGAAATCGCGAGTTTTCGTTTGCCGGCGATTAAACTTCTTTTATTCAGCGTCTTATCAAAATGAAAACATTTTTGAAAACTACAAGTCTCATGCGTTTTAGTGGTGAAAAAATAATTTAAAAAATCGTTCGGGAAATGAGTTTACTCCCTGGGTACTTTCTTTGTATACTTTTGACCATACGGGCCGAGTCCGGGATTTACGGGAAATCGCGGGTTTTCGTTTGCCGGCGATTAAACTTCTTTTATTTAGCGTTTCATCAAAAATGAAAACATTTTTGAAAACTACAAGTGTCATGCGTTTTAGTGGTGAAAAAATAATTTAAAAAATCGTTCGGGAAATGAGTTTACTCCCTGGGTACTTTCTTTGTATAATTTTGACTATACGGGCCGAGACCGGGATTTAGGGGAAATCGCGGGTTTTCGTTTGCCGGCGAATAAACTTCATTTATTTAGCGTCTCATCAAAAATGAAAACATTTTTAAAAACTACAAGTCTCGTGCGTTTTAGTGGTGAAAAATAATTTAAAAAATCGTTCGGGAAATGAGTTTACTCCCTGGGTACTTTCTTTGTATACTTTTGACTATATGGGCCGAGTACGGGATTTACGGGAAATCGCGGGTTTTCGTTTGCCGGCGATTAAACTTCTTTTATTCAGCGTCTCATCAAAAATGAAAATATTTTTGAAAACTACAAGTCTCATGTGTTTTAGTGAAGAAAAAATAATTTAAAAAATCGTTCGGGAAATGAATTTACTCCCTGGGTACTTTCTTTGCATAGTTTTGACTATACGGTCCGAGTGCGGGATTTACGGGAAATCGCGGGTTTTCCTTTGCCGGCGATTAAACTTCTTTTATTTAGCGTCTTATCAAAAATGAAAACATTTTTGAAAACTACAAGTCTCATGCGTTTTAGTGGTGAAAAAATGATTTGAAAAATCGTTCTGAAAATGAGTTTACCCACAAGGTACTTTCTTTGTATACATTCGACTATAGGGGCCAAGCCCGGGATTTACAGGAAATCGCGGGTTTTCGTTTGCCGGCGATTAAACTTCTTTTATTCAGCGTCTCATCAAAAATGAAAATATTTTTGAAAACTACAAGTCTCATCCGTTTTAGTGGTGAAAAAATAATTTAAAAAATCATTCGGGAAATCAGTTTACTCCCTGGGTACTTTTTTTGTATACTTTTGACTATACGGGCCGAGTACGGGATTTACGGGAAAGCGCGGGTTTTCGTTTGCCGGTGATTAAACTTC
The DNA here is from genome assembly GCF_029227915.1 of Hydractinia symbiolongicarpus. Lineage (NCBI taxonomy): Eukaryota > Metazoa > Cnidaria > Hydrozoa > Anthoathecata > Hydractiniidae > Hydractinia > Hydractinia symbiolongicarpus. Next base: position 1,967,560 of record NC_079886.1, read on the forward strand.
TTTTATTCAGCGTCTCATCAAAAATGAAAATATTTTTGAAAACTACAAGTCTCATGCGTTTTAGTGGTGAAAAAATAATTTAAAAAATCGTTCGGGAAATGAGTTTACTCCCTGGGTACTTTCTTTATACACATTCGACTATACGGGCCGAGTACGGGATTTACGGGAAATCGCAGGTTTTCGTTTGCCGGCGATTAAACTTCTTTTATTTAGCGTCTCATTAAAAGTGAAAACATTTTTGAAAACTACAAGTCTCATGCGTTTTAGTGGTAAAAAAATAATTTAAAAAATCGTTCGGGAAATGAGTTTACTCCCTGGGTACTTTCTTTGTATACTTTTGACTATACAGGCCGAGTACGGGATTTACGGGAAATCGCGCGTTTTCGTTTGCCGGTGATTAAACTTCTTTTATTAAGCGTCTCATCAAAAATAAAAACATTTTTGAAAACTACAAGTCTCATGCGTTTTAGTGGTGAAAAAATAATTTAAAAAATCGTTCGGGAAATGAGTTTACTCCCTGGGTACTTTCTTTGTATACTTTTGACTATATGGGCCGAGTACGGGATTTACGGGAAATCGCGGGTTTTCGTTTGCCGGCGATTAAACTTCTTTTATTCAGCGTCTCATCAAAAATGAAAATATTTTTGAAAACTACAAGTCTCATGCGTTTTAGTGAAGAAAAAATAATTTAAAAAATCGTTCAGGAAATGAATTTACTCCCTGGGTACTTTCTTTGCATAGTTTTGACTATACGGGCCGAGTGCGGGATTTACGGGAAATCGCGGGTTTTCCTTTGCCGGCGATTAAACTTCTTTTATTTAGCGTCTTATCAAAAATGAAAAAATTTTTGAAAACTACAAGTCTCATGCGTTTTAGTGGTGAAAAAATAATTTAAAAAATCGTTCGGGAAATGAGTTTACTCCCTGGGTACTTTCTTTATATACTTTTGACAATACCGGCCGAGTACCGGATTTACGGGAAATCGCGAGTTTTCGTTTGCCGGCGATTAAACTTCTTTTATTCAGCGTTATATCAAAAATGAAAACATTTTTGAAAACTACAAGTCTCATGCGTTTTAGTGGTGAAAAAATAATTTAAAAAATCGTTCGGGAAATGAGTTTACTCCCTGGGTACTTTCTTTGTATAATTTCGACTATACGGGCCGAGTCCGGGATTTAGGGGAAATCGCGGGTTTTCGTTTGCCGGCGAATAAACTTCATTTATTTAGCGTCTCATCAAAAATGAAAACATTTTTAAAAACTACAAGTCTCGTGCGTTTTTGTGGTGAAAAATAATTTAAAAAATCGTCGGGAAATGAGTTTACTCCCTGGGTACTTTCTTTGTATACTTTTGACTATATGGGCCGAGTACCGGATTTACGGGAAATCGCGGGTTTTCGTTTGCCGGCGATTAAACTTCTTTTATTCAGCGTTTCATCAAAAATGAAAATATTTTTGAAAACTACAAGTCTCATGCGTTTTAGTGAAGAAAAAATAATTTAAAAAATCGTTCGGGACATGAATTTACTCCCTGGGTACTTTCTTTACATACTTTTGACTATACGGACCGAGTGCGGGATTTACGGGAAATCGCGGGTTTTCCTTTGCCGGCGATTAAACTTCTTTTATTTAGCGTCTTATCAAAAATGAAAACATTTTTGAAAACTACAAGTCTCATGCGTTTTAGTGGTGAAAAAATGATTTGAAAAATCGTTCTGAAAATGAGTTTACTCCCTGGGTACTTTCTTTATATACTTTTGACTATACCGGCCGAGTACCGGATTTACGGGAAATCGCGAGTTTTCGTTTGCCAGCGATTAAACTTCTTTTATTCAGCGTCTCATCAAAAGTGAAAATATTTTTGAAAACTACAAGTCTCATGCGTTTTAGTGGTGAAAAAATGATTTGAAAAATCGTTCTGAAAATGAGTTTACCCACAAGGTACTTTCTTTGTATACATTCGACTATAGGGGCCAAGCCCGGGATTTACAGGAAATCGCGGGTTTTCGTTTGCCGGCGATTAAACTTCTTTTATTCAGCGTCTCATCAAAAATGAAAATATTTTAGAAAACTACAAGTCTCATGCGTTTTAGTGGTGAAAAAATAATTTATAAAATCATTCGGGAAATCAGTTTACTCCCTGGGTACTTTTTTTGTATACTTTTGACTATACGGGCCGAGTACGGGATTTACGGGAAAGCGCGGGTTTTCGTTTGCCGGCGATTAAACTTCTTTTATTCAGCGCTTCATCAAAAATGAAAACATTTTTTAAAACTACAAGTCTCATGCGTTTTAGTGGTGAAAAAATAATTTAAAAAATCGTTCGGGAAATGAGTTTACTCCCTGGGTACTTTCTTTGTATACTTTTGACTATATGGGCCGAGTACGGGATTTACGGGAAATCGCGGGTTTTCGTTTGCCGGCGATTAAACTTCTTTTATTCAGCGTCTCATCAAAAATGAAAATATTTTTGAAAGCTACAAGTCTCATGCGTTTTAGTGAAGAAAAAATAATTTAAAAAATCGTTCGGGAAATGAATTTACTCCCTGGGTACTTTCTTTGCATAGTTTTGACTATACGGGCCGAGTGCTGGATTTACGGGAAATCGCGGGTTTTCGTTTGCCGGCGATTAAACTTCTTTTATTGAGCGTCTCATCAAAAATAAAAATATTTTCAAAAACTACAAGTCTCATGCGTTTTAGTGGTGATAAAATAATTTAAAAAATCGTTGGGGAAATGAATCTACTCCCTGGGTACTTTCTTTGTATACTTTTGACTCTGCGGGCCGAGTCCGGGATTTACGGGAAATCGCGGGGTTTCGTTTGCCGGCGATTAAACTTCTTTAATTTAGCGTTTCATCAAAAATGAAAACATTTTTTAAAACTACAAGTTTCATGCGTTTTAGTGGTGAAAAAATAATTTAAAAAATCGTTCGGAAAATGAGTTTACTCCCTGGGTACTTTCTTTATACACATTCGACTATACGGGCCGAGTACGGGATTTACGGGAAATCGCAGGTTTTCGTTTGCCGGCGATTAAACTTCTTTTATTTAGCGTCTCATCAAAAGTGAAAACATTTTTGAAAACTACAAGTCTCATGCGTTTTAGTGGTAAAAAAATAATTTAAAAAATCGTTCTGGAAATGAGTTTACTCCCTGGGTACTTTCTTTGTATACTTTTGACTATACGGGCCGAGTACGGGATTTACGGGAAATCGCGCGTTTTCGTTTGCCGGCGATTAAACTTCTTTTATTCAGCGTCTTATCAAAAATGAAAACATTTTTGAAAACTACAAGTCTCATGCGTTTTAGTGGTGAAAAAATAATTTAAAAAATCGTTCGGAAAATGAGTTTACTCCCTGGGTACTTTCTTTGTATAATTTTGACTATACGGGCCGAGTCCGGGATTTAGGGGAAATCGCGGGTTTTCGTTTGCCGGCGAATAAACTTCATTTATTTAGCGTCTCATCAAAAATGAAAACATTTTTAAAAACTACAAGTCTCGTGCGTTTTAGTGGTGAAAAATAATTTAAAAAATCGTTCGGAAAATGAGTTTACTCCCTGGGTACTTTCTTTGTATACTTTTGACTATATGGGCCGAGTACGGGATTTACGGGAAATCGCGGGTTTTCGTTTGCCGGCGATTAAACTTCTTTTATTCAGCGTCTCATCAAAAATGAAAATATTTTTGAAAACTACAAGTCTCATGCGTTTTAGTGAAGAAAAAATAATTTAAAAAATCGTTCGGGACATGAATTTACTCCCTGGGTACTTTCTTTGCATACTTTTGACTATACGGACCGAGTGCGGGATTTACGGGAAATCGCGGGTTTTCCTTTGCCGGCGATTAAACTTCTTTTATTTAGCGTCTTATCAAAAATGAAAACATTTTTAAAAACTACAAGTCTCATGCGTTTTAGTGGTGAAAAAATGATTTAAAAAATCGTTCGGGAAATGAGTTTACTCCCTGGGTACTTTCTTTGTATACTTTTGACCATACGGGCCGAGTCCGGGATTTACGGGAAATCGCAGGTTTTCGTTTGCCGGCGATTAAACTTCTTTTATTTAGCGTTTCATCAAAAATGAAAACATTTTTGAAACTACAAGTGTCATGCGTTTTAGTGGTGAAAAAATAATTTAAAAAATCGTTCGGGAAATGAGTTTACTCCCTGGGTACTTTCTTTGTATAATTTTGACTATATGGGCCGAGTACGGGATTTACGGGAAATCGCGGGTTTTCGTTTGCCGGCGATTAAACTTCTTTTATTCAGCGTCTCATCAAAAATGAAAATATTTTTGAAAACTACAAGTCTCATGCGTTTTAGTGAAGAAAAAATAATTTAAAAAATCGTTCGGGAAATGAATTTACTCCCTGGGTACTTTCTTTGCATAGTTTTGACTATACGGGCCGAGTGCGGGATTTACAAGAAATCGCGGGTTTTCCTTTGCCGGCGATTAAACTTCTTTTATTTAGCGTCTTATCAAAAATGAAAACATTTTTGAAAACTACAAGTCTCATGCGTTTTAATGGTGAAAAAATGATTTGAAAAATCGTTCTGAAAATTAGTTTACCCACAAGGTACTTTCTTTGTATACATTCGACTATAGGGGCAAAGCCCGGAATTTACAGGAAATCGCGGGTTTTCGTTTGCCGGCGATTAAACTTCTTTTATTCAGCGTCTCATCAAAAATGAAAATATTTTTGAAAACTACAAGTCTCATCCGTTTTAGTGGTGAAAAAATAATTTAAAAAATCATTCGGGAAATCAGTTTACTCCCTGGGTACTTTTTTTGTATACTTTTGACTATACGGGCCGAGTACGGGATTTACGGGAAAGCGCGGGTTTTCGTTTGCCGGCGATTAAACTTCTTTTATTCAGCGTCTCATCAAAAATGAAAATATTTTTGAAAACTACAAGTCTCATGCGTTTTAGTGGTGAAAAAATAATTTAAAAAATCGTTCGGGAAATGAATTTACTCCCTGGGTACTTTCTTTGTATACTTTTGACTCTGCGGGCCGAGTCCGGGATTTACGGGAAATCGCGGGTTTTCGTTTGCCGGCGATTAAACTTCTTTAATTTAGCGCTTCATTAAAAGTGAAAACATTTTTAAAAACTACAAGTCTCATGCGTTTTAGTGGTAAAAAAATAATTTAAAAAATCGTTCGGGAAATGAGTTTACTCCCTGGGTACTTTCTTTGTATACTTTGACTATACAGGCCGAGTACGGGATTTACGGGAAATCGCGCGTTTTCGTTTGCCGGTGATTAAACTTCTTTTATTAAGCGTCTCATCAAAAATAAAAACATTTTTGAAAACTACAAGTCTCATGCGTTTTAGTGGTGAAAAAATAATTTAAAAAATCGTTCGGGAAATGAGTTTACCCCCTGGGTACTTTCTTTGTATACTTTTGACTATATCGGCCGAGTACGGTATTTACGGGAAATCGCGGGTTTTCGTTTGCCGGCGATTAAACTTCTTTTATTCAGCGTCTCATCAAAAATGAAAATATTTTTGAAAACTACAAGTCTCATGCGTTTTAGTGAAGAAAAAATAATTTAAAAAATCGTTCAGGAAATGAATTTACTCCCTGGGTACTTTCTTTGCATAGTTTTGACTATACGGGCCGAGTGCGGGATTTACGGGAAATCGCGGGTTTTCCTTTGCCGGCGATTAAACTTCTTTTATTTAGTGTCTTATCAAAAATGAAAACATTTTTGAAAACTACAAGTCTCATGCGTTTTAGTGGTGAAAAAATGATTTGAAAAATCGTTCTGAAAATGAGTTTACCCACAAGGTACTTTCTTTGTATACATTCGACTATAGGGGCCAAGCCCGGGATTTACAGGAAATCGCGGGTTTTCGTTTGCCGGCGATTAAACTTCTTTTATTCAGCGTCTCATCAAAAATGAAAATATTTTTGAAAACTACAAGTCTCATCCGTTTTAGTGGTGAAAAAATAATTTAAAAAATCATTCGGGAAATCAGTTTACTCCCTGGGTACTTTTTTTGTATACTTTTGACTATACGGGCCGAGTAAGGGATTTACGGGAAAGCGCGGGTTTTCGTTTGCCGGCGATTAAACTTCTTTTATTCAGCGTCTCATCAAAAATGAAAATATTTTTGAAAACTACAAGTCTCATGCGTTTTAGTGGTGAAAAAATAATTTAAAAAATCGTTCGGGAAATGAATTTACTCCCTGGGTACTTTCTTTGTATACTTTTGACTCTGCGGGCCGAGTCCGGGATTTACGGGAAATCGCGGGTTTTCGTTTGCCGGCGATTAAACTTCTTTAATTTAGCGCTTCATCAAAAATGAAAACATTTTTTAAAACTACAAGTCTCATGCGTTTTAGTGGTGAAAAAATAATTTAAAAAATCGTTCGGGAAATGAGTTTACTCCCTGGGTACTTTCTTTATACACATTCGACTATACGGGCCGAGTACGGGATTTACGGGAAATCGCAGGTTTTCGTTTGCCGGCGATTAAACTTCTTTTATTTAGCGTCTCATTAAAAGTGAAAACATTTTTGAAAACTACCAGTCTCATGCGTTTTAGTGGTAAAAAAATAATTTAAAAAATCGTTCGGGAAATGAGTTTACTCCCTGGGTACTTTCTTTGTATACTTTTGACTATACAGGCCGAGTACGGGATTTACGGGAAATCGCGCGTTTTCGTTTGCCGGTGATTAAACTTCTTTTATTTAGCGTCTCATCAAAAATAAAAACATTTTTGAAAACTACAAGTCTCATGCGTTTTAGTGGTGAAAAAATAATTTAAAAAATCGTTCGGGAAATTAGTTTACTCCCTGGGTACTTACTTTATATACTTTTGACTATACCGGCCGAGTACCGGATTTACAGGAAATCGCGGGTTTTCGTTTGCCGGCGATTAAACTTCTTTAATTTAGCGCTTCATCAAAATTGAAAACATTTTTGAAAACTACCAGTCTCATGCGTTTTAGTGGTAAAAAAATAATTTAAAAAATCGTTCGGGAAATGAGTTTACTCCCTGGGTCCTTCATTTGTATACTTTTGACTATACAGGCCGAGTACGGGATTTACGGGAAATCGCGCGTTTTCGTTTGCCGGTGATTAAACATCTTTTATTTAGCGTCTCATCAAAAATAAAAACATTTTTGAAAAATACAAGTCTCATGCGTTTTAGTGGTGAAAAAATAATTTAAAAAATCGTTCGGGAAATTAGTTTACTCCCTGGGTACTTTCTTTATATACTTTTGACTATACCGGCCGAGTACCGGATTTATAGGAAATCGTGGGTTTTCGTTTGCCGGCGATTAAACTTCTTTTATTCAGCGTCTTATCAAAAATGAAAACATTTTTGAAAACTACAAGTCTCATGCGTTTTAGTGGTGAAAAAATAATTTAAAAAATCGTTTGGGAAATAAGTTTACTCCCTGGGTACTTTCTTTGTATACTTTTGACCATACGGGGCGAGTCCGGGATTTACGGGAAATCGCGGGTTTTCGTTTGCCGGCGATTAAACTTCTTTTATTTAGCGTTTCATCAAAAATGAAAACATTTTTGAAAACTACAAGTGTCATGCGTTTTAGTGGTGAAAAAATAATTTAAAAAATCGTTCGGGAAATGAGTTTCTCCCTGGGTACTCTCTTTGTATAATTTTGACTATACGGGCCGAGTCCGGGATTTAGGGGAAATCGCGGGTTTTCGTTTGCCGGCGAATAAACTTCATTTATTTAGCGTCTCATCAAAAATGAAAACATTTTTAAAAACTACAAGTCTCATGCGTTTTAGTGGTGAAAAAATAATTTAAAAAATCGTTCGGGAAATGAATTTACTTCCTGGGTACTTTCTTTGTATACTTTTGACTATACGGGCCGAGTCCGGGATTTACGGGAAATCGCGGGTTTTCGTTTGCCGGCGATTAAATTTTTTTATTCAGGGTCTCATCAAAAATGAAAACATTTTTGAAAACTACAAGTCTCATGCGTTTTAGTGGTGAAAAAATAATTTAAAAAATCGTTCGGGAAATGAGTTTACTCCCTGGGTACTCTCTTTGTATACTTTTGATTATACTGGTCGTGTCCGGGATTTACGGGATATCGTGGGTTTTCGTTTGCCGGCGATTAAACTTGTTTTATTTAGCGTCTCATCAAAAATGAAAATATTGTTGAAAACTACAAGTCTCATGCGTTTTAGTGGTGAAAAAATAATTTGAAAAATCGTTCTGAAAATGAGTTTACCCACAAGGTACTTTCTTTGTATACATTCGACTATAGGGGCCAAGCCCGGGATTTACAGGAAATCGCGGGTTTTCGTTTGCCGGCGATTAAACTTCTTTTACTCAGCGGCGCATCAAAAATGAAAATATTTTTAAAAACTACAAGTCTCATCCGTTTTAGTGGTGAAAAAATAATTTAAAAAATTCTTCGGGAAATGAGTTTACTCCCTGGGTACTTTCTTTGTATAATTTTGACTATACGGGCCGAGTGCGGGATTTACGGGAAATCGCGGGTTTTCGTTTGCCGGCGAATAAACTTCATTTATTTAGCGTCTTATCAAAAATGAAAACATTTTTAAAAACTACAAGTCTCATGCGTTTTAGTGGTGAAAAAATAATTTAAAAAATCGTTCGGGAAATGAGTTTACTTCCTGGGTACTTTCTTTGTATACTTTTGACTATACGGGCCGAGTCCGTGATTTACGGGAAATCGCGGGTTTTCGTTAGCCGGCGAATAAACTTTTTTTACTCAGCGTCTCATCAAAAATGAAAACATTTTTGAAAACTACAAGTCTCATGCGTTTTAGTGGTGAAAAAATAATTTAAAAAATCGTTCGGGAAATGAGTTTAATCCCTGGGTACTCTCTTTGTATACTTTTGATTATATGGGTCGTGTCCGGGATTTACGGGAAATCGTGGGTTTTCGTTTGCCGGCGATTAAACTTGTTTTATTTAGCGTCTCATCAAAAATGAAAATATTGTTGAAAACTACAAGTCTCATGGGTTTTAGTGGTGAAAATATAATTTGAAAAATCGTTCTGAAAATGAGTTTACCCACAAGGTACTTTCTTTGTATACATTCGACTATAGGGGCCAAGCCCGGGATTTACAGGAAATCGCGGGTTTTCGTTTGCCGGCAATTAAACTTCTTTTATTCAGCGTCTCATCAAAAATGAAAATATTTTTGAAAACTACAAGTCTCATCCGTTTTAGTGGTGAAAAATTAATTTAAAAAATCATTCGGGAAATCAGTTTACTCCCTGGGTACTTTTTTTGTATACTTTTGACTATACGGGCCGAGTACGGGATTTACGGGAAAGCGCGGGTTTTCGTTTGCCGGCGATTAAACTTCTTTTATTCAGCGTCTCATCAAAAATGAAAATATTTTTGAAAACTACAAGTCTCATGCGTTTTAGTGGTGAAAAAATAATTTAAAAAATCGTTCGGGAAATGAATTTACTCCCTGGGTACTTTCTTTGTATACTTTTGACTCTGCGGGCCGAGTCCGGGATTTACGGGAAATCGCGGGTTTTCGTTTGCCGGCGATTAAACTTCTTTAATTTAGCGTTTCATCAAAAATGAAAACATTTTTTAAAACTACAAGTCTCATGCGTTTTAGTGGTGAAAAAATAATTTAAAAAATCGTTCGGGAAATGAGTTTACTCCCTGGGTACTTTTTTATACACATTCGACTATACGGGCCGAGTACGGGATTTACGGGAAATCTCAGGTTTTCGTTTGCCGGCGATTAAACTTCTTTTATTTAGCGTCTCATCAAAAGTGAAAACATTTTTGAAAACTACAAGTCTCATGCGTTTTAGTGGTAAAAAAATAATTTAAAAAATCGTTCCGGAAATGAGTTTACTCCCTGGGTACTTTCTTTGTATACTTTTGACTATACGGGCCGAGTACGGGATTTACGGGAAATCGTGGGTTTTCGTTTGCCGGCGATTAAACTTCTTTTATTCAGCGTCTCATCAAAAATGAAAATATTTTTGAAAACTACAAGTCTCATGCGTTTTAGTGAAGAAAAAATAATTTAAAAAATCGTTCGGGAAATGAATTTACTCCCTGGGTACTTTCTTTGCATACTTTTGACTATACGGGACGAGTGCGGGATTTACGGTAAATCGCGGGTTTTCCTTTGCCGGCGATTAAACTTCTTTTATTTAGCGTCTTATCAAAAATGAAAACATTTTTGAAAACTACAAGTCTCATGCGTTTTAGTGGTGAAAAAATGATTTGAAAAATCGTTCTGAAAATGAGTTTACTCCCTGGGTACTTTCTTTATATACTTTTGACTATACCGGCCGAGTACCGGATTTACGGGAAATCGCGAGTTTTCGTTTGCCGGCGATTAAACTTCTTTTATTCAGCGTCTTATCAAAAATGAAAACATTATTGAAAACTACAAGTCTCATGCGTTTTAGTGGTGAAAAAATAATTTAAAAAATCGTTCGGGAAATGAGTTTAATCCCTGGGTACTTTCTTTGTATAATTTTGACTATACGGGCCGAGTCCGGGATTTAGGGGAAATAGCGGGTTTTCGTTTGCCGGCGAATAAACTTCATTTATTTAGCGTCTCATCAAAAATGAAAACATTTTTAAAAACTACAAGTCTCGTGCGTTTTAGTGGTGAAAAATAATTTAAAAAATCGTTCGGGAAATGAGTTTACTCCCTGGGTACTTTCTTTGTATACTTTTGACTATATGGGCCGAGTACGGGATTTACGGGAAATCGCGGGTTTTCGTTTGCCGGCGATTAAACTTCTTTTATTCAGCGTCTCATCAAAAATGAAAATATTTTTGAAAACTACAAGTCTCATGCGTTTTAGTGAAGAAAAAATAATTTAAAAAATCGTTCGGGAAATGAATTTACTCCCTGGGTACTTTCTTTGCATAGTTTTGACTATACGGGCCGAGTGCGGGATTTACGGGAAATCGCGGGTTTTCCTTTGCCGGCGATTAAACTTCTTTTATTTAGCGTCTTATCAAAAATGAAAACATTTTTGAAAACTACAAGTCTCATGCGTTTTAGTGGTGAAAAAATGATTTGAAAAATCGTTCTGAAAATGAGTTTACCCACAAGGTACTTTCTTTGTATACATTCGACTATAGGGGCCAAGCCCGGGATTTACAGGAAATCGCGGGTTTTCGTTTGCCGGCGATTAAACTTCTTTTATTCAGCGTCTCATCAAAAATGAAAATATTTTTGAAAACTACAAGTCTCACCCGTTTTAGTGGTGAAAAAATAATTTAAAAAATCATTCGGGAAATCAGTTTACTCCCTGGGTACTTTTTTTGTATACTTTTGACTTTACGGGCCGAGAACGGGATTTACGGGAAAGCGTGGGTTTTCGTTTGCCGGCGATTAAACTTCTTTTATTCAGCGTCTAATCAAAAATGAAAATATTTTTGAAAACTACAAGTCTCATGCGTTTTAGTGGTGAAAAAATAATTTAAAAAATCGTTCGGGAAATGAATTTACTCCCTGGGTACTTTCTTTGTATAGTTTTGACTCTGCGGGCCGAGTCCGGGATTTACGGGAAATCGCGGGTTTTCGTTTGCCGGCGATTAAACTTCTTTAATTTAGCGCTTCATCAAAAATGAAAACATTTTTTAAAACTACAAGTCTCATGCGTTTTAGTGGTGAAAAAATAATTTAAAAAATCGTTCGGGAAATGAGTTTACTCCCTGGGTACTTTCTTTATACACATTCGACTATACGGGCCGAGTACGGGATTTACGGGAAATCGCAGGTTTTCGTTTGCCGGCGATTAAACTTCTTTTATTTAGCGTCTCATTAAAAGTGAAAACATTTTTGAAAACTACAAGTCTCGTGCGTTTTAGTGGTAAAAAAATAATTTAAAAAATCGTTCGGGAAATGAGTTTACTCCCTGGGTACTTTCTTTGTATACTTTTGACTATACAGGCCGAGTACGGGATTTACGGCAAATCGCGCGTTTTCGTTTGCCGGTGATTAAACTTCTTTTATTTAGCGTCTCATCAAAAATAAAAACATTTTTGAAAACTACAAGTCTCATGCGTTTTAGTGGTGAAAAAATAATTTAAAAAATCGTTCAGGAAATGAGTTTACTCCCTGGGTACTTTCTTTGTATACTTTTGACTATACAGGACGAGTACGGGATTTACGGGAAATCGCGTGTTTTCGTTTGCCGGCGATTAAACTTCTTTTATTTAGCGTCTCATCAAAATTAAAAACATTTTTGAAAACTACAAGTCTCATGCGTTTTAGTGGTGAAAAAATAATTTAAAAAATCGTTCGGGAAATTAGTTTACTCCCTGGGTACTTTCTTTATATACTTTTGACTATACCGGCCGAGTACCGGATTTACGGGAAATCGCGGGTTTTCGTTTGCCGGCGATTAAACTTCTTTTATTCAGCGTCTTATCAAAAATGAAAACATTTTTGAAAACTACAAGTCTCATGCGTTTTAGTGGTGAAAAAATAATTTAAAAAATCGTTCGGGAAATAAGTTTACTTCCTGGGTACTTTCTTTGTATACTTTTGACCATACGGGCCGAGTCCGGGATTTACGGGAAATCGCGGGTTTTCGTTTGCCGGCGATTAAACTTCTTTTATTTAGCGTTTCATCAAAAATGAAAACATTTTTGAAAACTACAAGTATCATGCGTTTTAGTGGTGAAAAAATAATTTAAAAAATCGTTCGGGAAATGAGTTTACTCCCTGGGTACTCTCTTTGTATAATTTTGACTACACGGGCCGAGTCCGGGATTAAGGGGAAATCGCGGGTTTTCGTTTCCCGGCGAATAAACTTCATTTATTTAGCGTCTCATCAAAAATGAAAACATTTTTAAAAACTACAAGTCTCATGCGTTTTAGTGGTGAAAAAATAATTTAAAAAATCGTTCGGGAAATGAGTTTACTCCCTGGGTGCTCTCTTTGTATACTTTTGATTACACGGGTCGTGTCCGGGATTTACGGGAAATCGCGGGTTTTCGATTGCCGGCGATTAAACTTGTTTTATTTAGCGTCTCATCAAAAATGAAAATATTGTTGAAAGCTACAAGTCTCATGCGTTTTAGTGGTAAAAAAATAATTTAAAAAATCGTTCGGGAAATGAGTTCACTCCCTGGGTACTTTCTTTGTATACTTTTGACTATACAGGCCGAGTACGGGATTTACGGTAAATCGCGCGTTTTCGTTTGCCGGTGATTAAACTTCTTTTATTTAGCGTCTCATCAAAAATAAAAACATTTTTGAAAACTACAAGTCTCATGCGTTTTAGTGGTGAAAAAATAATTTAAAAAATCGTTCGGGAAATGAGTTTACTCCCTGGGTACTCTCTTTGTATAATTTTGACTACACGGGCCGAGTCCGGGATTAAGGGGAAATCGCGGGTTTTCGTTTCCCGGCGAATAAACTTCATTTATTTAGCGTCTCATCAAAAATGAAAACATTTTTAAAAACTACAAGTCTCATGCGTTTTAGTGGTGAAAAAATAATTTAAAAAATCGTTCGGGAAATGAGTTTACTCCCTGGGTGCTCTCTTTGTATACTTTTGATTATACGGGTCGTGTCCGGGATTTACGGGAAATCGCGGGTTTTCGATTGCCGGCGATTAAACTTGTTTTATTTAGCGTCTCATCAAAAATGAAAATATTGTTGAAAACTACAAGTCTCATGCGTTTTAGTGGTAAAAAAATAATTTAAAAAATCGTTCGGGAAATGAGTTTACTCCCTGGGTACTTTCTTTGTATACTTTTGACTATACAGGCCGAGTACGGGATTTACGGTAAATCGCGCGTTTTCGTTTGCCGGTGATTAAACTTCTTTTATTTAGCGTCTCATCAAAAATAAAAACATTTTTGAAAACTACAAGTCTCATGCGTTTTAGTGGTGAAAAAATAATTTAAAAAATCGTTCAGGAAATGAGTTTACTCCCTGGGTACTTTCTTTGTATACTTTTGACTATACAGGACGAGTACGGGATTTACGGGAAATCGCGTGTTTTCGTTTGCCGGCGATTAAACTTCTTTTTTTTAGCGTCTCATCAAAATTAAAAACATTTTTGAAAACTACAAGTCTCATGCGTTTTAGTGGTGAAAAAATAATTTAAAAAATCGTTCGGGAAATTAGTTTACTCCCTGGGTACTTTCTTTATATACTTTTGACTATACCGGCCGAGTACCGGATTTACGGGAAATCGCGGGTTTTCGTTTGCCGGCGATTAAACTTCTTTTATTCAGCGTCTTATCAAAAATGAAAACATTTTTGAAAACTACAAGTCTCATGCGTTTTAGTGGTGAAAAAATAATTTAAAAAATCGTTCGGGAAATAAGTTTACTTCCTTGGTACTTTCTTTGTATACTTTTGACCATACGGGCCGAGTCCGGGATTTACGGGAAATCGCGGGTTTTCGTTTGCCGGCGATTAAACTTCTTTTATTTAGCGTTTCATCAAAAATGAAAACATTTTTGAAAACTACAAGTATCATGCGTTTTAGTGGTGAAAAAATAATTTAAAAAATCGTTCGGGAAATGAGTTTACTCCCTGGGTACTCTCTTTGTATTATTTTGACTACACGGGCCGAGTCCGGGATTAAGGGGAAATCGCGGGTTTTCGTTTCCCGGCGAATAAACTTCATTTATTTAGCGTCTCATCAAAAATGAAAACATTTTTAAAAACTACAAGTCTCATGCGTTTTAGTGGTGAAAAAATAATTTAAAAAATCGTTCGGGACATGAGTTTACTCCCTGGGTACTTTCTTTGTATACTTTTGACTATACGGGCCGAGTCCGGGATATACGGGAAATCGCGGGTTTTCGTTTGCCGGCGATTAAACTTTTTTTATTCAGCGTCTTATCAAAAATAAAAACATTTTTGAAAACTACAAGTCTCATGCGTTTTAGTGGTGAAAAAATAATTTAAAAAATCGTTCGGGAAATGAGTTTACTCCCTGGGTGCTCTCTTTGTATACTTTTGATTATACGGGTCGTGTCCGGGATTTACGGGAAATCGCGGGTTTTCGATTGCCGGCGATTAAACTTGTTTTATTTAGCGTCTCATCAAAAATGAAAATATTGTTGAAAACTACAAGTCTCATGCGTTTTAGTGGTAAAAAAATAATTTAAAAAATCGTTCGGGAAATGAGTTTACTCCCTGGGTACTTTCTTTGTATACTTTTGACTATACAGGCTGAGTACGGGATTTACGGCAAATCGCGCGTTTTCGTTTGCCGGTGATTAAACTTCTTTTATTTAGCGTCTCATCAAAAATAAAAACATTTTTGAAAACTACAAGTCTCATGCGTTTTAGTGGTGAAAAAATAATTTAAAAAATCGTTCAGGAAATGAGTTTACTCCCTGGGTACTTTCTTTGTATACTTTTGACTATACAGGACGAGTACGGGATTTACGGGAAATCGCGTGTTTTCGTTTGCCGGCGATTAAACTTTTTTTATTTAGCGTCTCATCAAAATTAAAAACATTTTTGAAAACTACAAGTCTCATGCGTTTTAGTGGTGAAAAAATAATTTAAAAAATCGTTCGGGAAATTAGTTTACTCCCTAGGTACTTTCTTTATAAACTTTTGACTATACCGGCCGAGTACCGGATTTACGGGAAATCGCGGGTTTTCGTTTGCCGGCGATTAAACTTCTTTTATTCAGCGTCTTATCAACAATGAAAACATTTTTGAAAACTACAAGTCTCATGCGTTTTAGTGGTGAAAAAATAATTTAAAAATCGTTCGGGAAATAAGTTTACTCCCTGGGTACTTTCTTTGTATACTTTTGACCATACGGGCCGAGTCCGGGATTTACGGGAAATCGCGGGTTTTCGTTTGCCGGCGATTAAACTTCTTTTATTTAGCGTTTCATCAAAAATGAAAACATTTTTGAAAACTACAAGTATCATGCGTTTTAGTGGTGAAAAAATAATTTAAAAAATCGTTCGGGAAATGAGTTTACTCCCTGGGTACTCTCTTTGTATAATTTTGACTACACGGGCCGAGTCCGGGATTAAGGGGAAATCGCGGGTTTTCGTTTCCCGGCGAATAAACTTCATTTATTTAGCGTCTCATCAAAAATGAAAACATTTTTAAAAACTACAAGTCTCATGCGTTTTAGTGGTGAAAAAATAATTTAAAAAATCGTTCGGGAAATGAGTTTACTCCCTGGGTACTTTCTTTGTATACTTTTGACTATACGGGCCGAGTCCGGGATTTACGGGAAATCGCGGGTTTTCGTTTGCCGGCGATTAAACTTTTTTTATTCAGCGTCTCATCAAAAATGAAAACATTTTTGAAAACTACAAGTCTCATGCGTTTTAGTGGTGAAAAAATAATTTAAAAAATCGTTCGGAAAATGAGTTTACTCCCTGGCTGCTCTCTTTGTATACTTTTGATTATACGGGTCGTGTCCGGGATTTACGGGAAATCGCGGGTTTTCGATTGCCGGCGATTAAACTTGTTTTATTTAGCGTCTCATCAAAAATGAAAATATTGTTGAAAACTACAAGTCTCATGCGTTTTAGTGGTGAAAAAATAATTTGAAAAATCGTTCTGAAAATGAGTTTACCCACAAGGTACTTTCTTTGTATACATTCGACTATAGGGGCCAAGCCCGGGATTTACAGGAAATCGCGGGTTTTCGTTTGCCGGCGATTAAACTTCATTTATTCAGCGTCTCATCAAAAATGAAAATATTTTTGAAAACTACAAGTCTCATCCGTTTTAGTGGTGAAAAAATAATTTAAAAAATTCTTCGGGAAATGAGTTTACTCCCTGGGTACTTTCTTTGTATAATTTTGACTATACGGGCCGAGTCCGGGATTTAGTGGAAATCGCGGGTTTTCGTTTGCCGGCGAATAAACTTCATTTATTTAGCGTCTTATCAAAAATGAAAACATTTTTAAAAACTACAAGTCTCATGCGTTTTAGTGGTGAAAAAAATAATTTAAAAAATCGTTCGGGAAATGAGTTTACTTCCTGGGTACTTTCTTTGTATACTTTTGACTATACGGGCCGAGTCCGGGATTTACGGGAAATCGCGGGTTTTCGTTTGACGGCGAATAAACTTTTTTTATTCAGCGTCTCATCAAAAATGAAAACATTTTTGAAAACTACAAGTCTCATGCGTTTTAGTGGTGAAAAAATAATTTAAAAAATCATTCGGCAAATCAGTTTACTCCCTGGGTACTTTTTTTGTATACTTTTGACTATACGGGCCGAGTACGGGATTTACGGGAAAGCGCGGGTTTTCGTTTGCCGGCGATTAAACTTCTTTTATTCAGCGTCTCATCAAAAATGAAAATATTTTTGAAAACTACAAATCTCATGCGTTTTAGTGGTGAAAAAATAATTTAAAAAATCGTTCGGAAATGAGTTTACTCCCTGGGTACTTTTTTATACACATTCGACTATACGGACCGAGTACGGGATTTACGGGAAATCGCAGGTTTTCGTTTGCCGGCGATTAAACTTCTTTTATTTAGCGTCTCATCAAAAGTGAAAACATTTTTGAAAACTACAAGTCTCATGCGTTTTAGTGGTAAAAAAATAATTTAAAAAATCGTTCGGGAAATGAGTTTACTCCCTGGGTACTTTCTTTGTATACTTTTGACTATACGGGCCGAGTACGGGATTTACGGGAAATCGCGGGTTTTCGTTTGCCGGCGATTAAACTTCTTTTATTTAGCGTCTCATCAAAATTAAAAACATTTTTGAAAACTACAAGTCTCATCCGTTTTATTGGTGAAAAATTAATTTAAAAAATCATTCGGGAAATTAGTTTACTCCCTGGGTACTTTCTTTATATACTTTTGACTATACCGGCCGAGTACCGGATTTACGGGAAAGCGCGGGTTTTCGTTTGCCGGCGATTAAACTTCTTTTATTCAGCGTCTCATCAAAAATGAAAATATTTTTGAAAACTACAAGTCTCATGCGTTTTAGTGGTGAAAAAATAATTTAAAAAATCGTTCGGGAAATGAATTTACTCCCTGGTTACTTTCTTTGTATACTTTTGACTCTGCGGGCCGAGTCCGGGATTTACGGGAAATCGCGGGTTTTCGTTTGCCGGCGATTAAACTTCTTTAATTTAGCGTTTCATCAAAAGTGAAAACATTTTTGAAAACTACTAGTCTCATGCGTTTTAGTGGTAAAAAAATAATTTAAAAAATCGTTCGGGAAATGAGTTTACTCCCTGGGTACTTTCTTTGTATACTTTTGACTATACGGGCCGAGTACGGGATTTACGGAAAATCGCGGGTTTTCGTTTGCCGGCGATTAAACTTCTTTTATTTAGCGTCTCATCAAAATTAAAAACATTTTTGAAAACTACAAGTCTCATCCGTTTTAGTGGTGAAAAATTAATTTAAAAAATCATTCGGGAAATTAGTTTACTCCCTGGGTACTTTCTTTATATACTTTTGACTATACCGGCCGAGTACCGGATTTACGGGAAGGCGCGGGTTTTCGTTTGCCGGCGATTAAACTTCTTTTATTCAGCGTCTCATCAAAAATGAAAATATTTTTGAAAACTACAAGTCTCATGCGTTTTAGTGGTGAAAAAATAATTTAAAAAATTGTTCGGGAAATGAATTTACTCCCTGGGTACTTTCTTTGTATACTTTTGACTCTGCGGGCCGAGTCCGGGATTTACGGGAAATCGCGGGTTTTCGTTTGCCGGCGATTAAACTTCTTTAATTTAGCGTTTCATCAAAAATGAAAACATTTTTTGAAACTACAAGTCTCATGCGTTTTAGTGGTGAAAAAATAATTTAAAAAATCGTTCGGGAAATGAGTTTACTCCCTGGGTACTTTCTTTGTATACTTTTGACTAAACGGGCCGAGTACGGGATTTACGGGAAATCGCGCGTTTTCGTTTGCCGGCGATTAAACTTCTTTTATTTAGCGTCTCATCAAAATTAAAACCATTTTTGAAAACTACAAGTCTCATGCGTTTTTGTGGTGAAAAAATAATTTAAAAAATCGTTCGGGAAATTAGTTTACTCCCTGGGTACTTTCTTTATATACTTTTGACTATACCGGCCGAGTACCGGATTTACGGGAAATCGCGGGTTTTCGTTTGCCGGCGATTAAACTTCTTTTATTCAGCGTCTTATCAAAAATGAAAACATTTTTGAAAACTACAAGTCTCATGCGTTTTAGTGGTAAAAAAATAATTTAAAAAATTGTTCGGGAAATGAGTTTACTCCCTGGGTACTTTCTTTGTATACTTTTGACCATACGGGCCGAGTCCGGGA
The DNA here is from genome assembly GCF_029227915.1 of Hydractinia symbiolongicarpus. NCBI lineage: Eukaryota > Metazoa > Cnidaria > Hydrozoa > Anthoathecata > Hydractiniidae > Hydractinia > Hydractinia symbiolongicarpus. Next base: position 1,986,790 of record NC_079886.1, read on the forward strand.
TTTACGGGAAATCGCGGATTTTCGTTTGCCGGCGATTAAACTTCTTTTATTTAGCGTTTCATCAAAAATGAAAACCTTTTTGAAAACTACAAGTGTCATGCGTTTTAGTGGTGAAAAAATAATTTAAAAAATCGTTCGGGAAATGAGTTTACTCCCTGGGTACTTTCTTTGTATAATTTTGACTATACGGGCCGAGTCCGGGATTTAGGGGAAATCGCGGGTTTTCGTTTGCCAGCGAATAAACTTCATTTATTTAGCGTCTCATCAAAAATGAAACCTTTTTAAAAACTACAAGTCTCATGCGTTTTAGTGGTGAAAAAATAATTTAAAAAATCGTTCGGGAAATGAGTTTACTCCCTGGGTACTTTCTTTGTATACTTTTGACTATACGGGCCGAGTCCGGGATTTACGGGAAATCGCGGGTTTTCGTTTGCCGGCGATTAAACTTCTTTTATTCAGCGTCTCATCAAAAATAAAAACATTTTTGAAAACTACAAGTGTCATGCGTTTTAGTGGTGAAAAAATAACTTAAAAAATCGTTCGGGAAATGAGTTTACTCCCTGGGTACTTTCTTTGTATAATTTTGACTATACGGGCCGAGTCCGGGATTTAGGGGAAATCGCGGGTTTTCGTTTGCCGGCGAATAAACTTCATTTATTTAGCGTCTCATCAAAAATGAAACCTTTTTTAAAAACTACAAGTCTCATGCGTTTTAGTGGTGAAAAAATAATTTAAAAAATCGTTCGGGAAATGAGTTTACTTCCTGGGTACTTTCTTTGTATACTTTTGACTATACGGGTCGTGTCCGGGATTTACGGGAAATCACGGGTTTTCGTTTGCCGGCGATTAAACTTTTTTTATTCAGCGTCTCATCAAAAATGAAAACAATTGTGAATACTACAAGTCTCATGCGTTTTAGTGGTGAAAAAATAATTTAAAATATCGTTCGGGAAATGAGTTTACTCCCTGGGTACTTTCTTTGTATAATTTTGACTATACGGGCCGAGTTTAGGGGAAATCGCGGGTTTTCGTTTGCCGGCGATTAAGCTTCCTTTATTCAGCGTCTTATCAAAAATGAAAACATTTTTTAAAAACTACAAGTCTCATGCGTTTTAGTGGTGAAAAATTAATTTAAAAAATCGTTCGGGAAATGAGTTTACTCCCTGGGTACTTTCTTTGTATACTTTTGACTATACGGGCCGAGTCCGGGATTTACGGGAAATCGCGGGTTTTCGTTTGCCGGCGATTAAACTTCTTTTATTCAGCGTCTCATCAAAAATAAAAACATTTTTGAAAACTACAAGTGTCATGCGTTTTAGTGGTGAAAAAATGATTTAAAAAATCGTTCTGGAAATGAGTTTACTTCCTGGGTACTTTCTTTGTATACTTTTGACTATACGGGTCGTGTCCGGGATTTACGGGAAATCACGGGTTTTCGTTTGCCGGCGATTAAACTTTTTTTATTCAGCGTCTCATCAAAAATGAAAACAATTGTGAAAACTACAAGTCTCATGCGTTTTAGTGGTGAAAAAATAATTTAAAAAATCGTTCGGGAAATGAGTTTACTCCCTGGGTACTTTCTTTATATACTTTTGACTATACGGGCCGAGTACCGGATTTACGGGAAATCGCGGGTTTTCGTTTGCCGGCAATTAAACTTCTTTTATTCAGCGTTTCATCAAAAATGAAAACATTTTTTGAAACTACAAGTCTCATGCGTTTTAGTGGTGAAAAAATAATTTAAAAAATCGTTCGGGAAATGAGTTTACTCCCTGGGTACTTTCTTTGTATACTTTTGACTAAACGGGCCGAGTACGGGATTTACGGGAAATCGCGCGTTTTCGTTTGCCGGCGATTAAACTTCTTTTATTTAGCGTCTCATCAAAATTAAAACCATTTTTGAAAACTACAAGTCTCATGCGTTTTTGTGGTGAAAAAATAATTTAAAAAATCGTTCGGGAAATTAGTTTACTCCCTGGGTACTTTCTTTATATACTTTTGACTATACCGGCCGAGTACCGGATTTACGGGAAATCGCGGGTTTTCGTTTGCCGGCGATTAAACTTCTTTTATTCAGCGTCTTATCAAAAATGAAAACATTTTTGAAAACTACAAGTCTCATGCGTTTTAGTGGTAAAAAAATAATTTAAAAAATTGTTCGGGAAATGAGTTTACTCCCTGGGTACTTTCTTTGTATACTTTTGACCATACGGGCCGAGTCCGGGATTTACGGGAAATCGCGGATTTTCGTTTGCCGGAGATTAAACTTCTTTTATTTAGCGTTTCATCAAAAATGAAAACCTTTTTGAAAACTACAAGTGTCATGCGTTTTAGTGGTGAAAAAATAATTTAAAAAATCGTTCGGGAAATGAGTTTACTCCCTGGGTACTTTCTTTGTATAATTTTGACTATACGGGCCGAGTCCGGGATTTAGGGGAAATCGCGGGTTTTCGTTTGCCAGCGAATAAACTTCATTTATTTAGCGTCTCATCAAAAATGAAACCTTTTTAAAAACTACAAGTCTCATGCGTTTTAGTGGTGAAAAAATAATTTAAAAAATCGTTCGGGAAATGAGTTTACTCCCTGGGTACTTTCTTTGTATACTTTTGACTATATGGGCCGAGTCCGGGATTTACGGGAAATCGCGGGTTTTCGTTTGCCGGCGATTAAACTTCTTTTATTCAGCGTCTCATCAAAAATAAAAACATTTTTGAAAACTACAAGTGTCATGCGTTTTAGTGGTGAAAAAATAACTTAAAAAATCGTTCGGGAAATGAGTTTACTCCCTGGGTACTTTCTTTGTATAATTTTGACTATACGGGCCGAGTCCGGGATTTAGGGGAAATCGCGGGTTTTCGTTTGCCGGCGAATAAACTTCATTTATTTAGCGTCTCATCAAAAATGAAACCTTTTTTAAAAACTACAAGTCTCATGCGTTTTAGTGGTGAAAAAATAATTTAAAAAATCGTTCGGGAAATGAGTTTACTTCCTGGGTACTTTCTTTGTATACTTTTGACTATACGGGTCGTGTCCGGGATTTACGGGAAATCACGGGTTTTCGTTTGCCGGCGATTAAACTTTTTTTATTCAGCGTCTCATCAAAAATGAAAACAATTGTGAATACTACAAGTCTCATGCGTTTTAGTGGTGAAAAAATAATTTAAAATATCGTTCGGGAAATGAGTTTACTCCCTGGGTACTTTCTTTGTATAATTTTGACTATACGGGCCGAGTTTAGGGGAAATCGCGGGTTTTCGTTTGCCGGCGATTAAGCTTCCTTTATTCAGCGTCTTATCAAAAATGAAAACATTTTTTAAAAACTACAAGTCTCATGCGTTTTAGTGGTGAAAAATTAATTTAAAAAATCGTTCGGGAAATGAGTTTACTCCCTGGGTACTTTCTTTGTATACTTTTGACTATACGGGCCGAGTCCGGGATTTACGGGAAATCGCGGGTTTTCGTTTGCCGGCGATTAAACTTCTTTTATTCAGCGTCTCATCAAAAATAAAAACATTTTTGAAAACTACAAGTGTCATGCGTTTTAGTGGTGAAAAAATGATTTAAAAAATCGTTCGGGAAATGAGTTTACTTCCTGGGTACTTTCTTTGTATACTTTTGACTATACGGGTCGTGTCCGGGATTTACGGGAAATCACGGGTTTTCGTTTGCCGGCGATTAAACTTTTTTTATTCAGCGTCTCATCAAAAATGAAAACAATTGTGAAAACTACAAGTCTCATGCGTTTTAGTGGTGAAAAAATAATTTAAAAAATCGTTCGGGAAATGAGTTTACTCCCTGGGTACTTTCTTTATATACTTTTGACTATACGGGCCGAGTACCGGATTTACGGGAAATCGCGGGTTTTCGTTTGCCGGCGATTAAACTTCTTTTATTCAGCGTCTTATCAAAAATGAAAACATTTTTGAAAACTACAAGTCTCATGCGTTTTAGTGGTGAAAAAATAATTTAAAAAATCGTTCGGAAAATGAGTTTACTCCCTGGGTACTTTCTTTGTATAGTTTTGACCATACAGGCCGAGTCCGGGATTTACGGGAAATCGCGGGTTTTCGTTTGCCGGCGATTAAACTTCTTTTATTCAGCGTCTTATCAAAAATGAAAACATTTTTGAAAACTACAAGTCTCATGCGTTTTAGTGGTGAAAAAATAATTTAAAATATCGTTCGGGAAATGAGTTTACTCCCTGAGTACTTTCTTTGTATACTTTTGACTATACGGGCCGAGTACCGGATTTACGGGAAATCACGGGTTTTCGTTTGCCGACGATTAAACTTCTTTTATTTAGCGTCTTATCAAAAATGAAAACATTTTTGAAAACTACAAGTCTCATGTGTTTTAGTGGTGAAAAAATAATTTAAAAAATCGTTCGGGAAATGAGTTTACTCCCTGGGTACTTTCTTTGTATAGTTTTGACCATACGGGCCGAGTCCGGGATTTACGGGAAATCGCGGGTTTTCGTTTGCCGGCGATTAAACTTCTTTTATTTTGCGTTTCACCAAAAATGAAAACATTTTTGAAAACTACAAGTGTCATGCGTTTTAGTGGTGAAAAAATAATTTAAAAATTCGTTCGGGAAATGAGTTTACTCCCTGGGTACTTTCTTTGTATAATTTTAATTATACGGGCCGAGTCCAGGATTTAGGGGAAATCGCGGGTTTTCGTTTGCCGGCGATTAAACTTCATTTATTTAGCGTCTCATCAAAAATGAAAACATTTTTGAAAACTACAAGTATCATGCGTTTTAGTGGTGAAAAAATGATTTAAAAAATAGTTCGGGAAATGAGTTTACTCCCTGGGTACTCTCTTTGTATACTTTTGATTATACGGGTCGTGTCCGGGATTTACGGGAAATCGCGGGTTTTCGTTTGCCGGCGATTAAACTTGTTTTATTTAGCGTCTCATCAAAAATGAAAACATTGTTGAAAACTACAAGTCTCATGCGTTTTAGTGGTGAAAAAATAATTAAAAAAATCGTTCTGAAAATGAGTTTATTCACAGGGTACTTTCTTTATATACTTTTGACTATACGGGCCGAGTACCGGATTTACGGGAAATCGCGGGTTTTCGTTTGCCGGCGGTTAAACTTCTTTTATTCAGCGTTTCATCAAAAATGAAAACATTTTTGAAAACTACAAGTCTTTTGCGTTTTAGTGGTGAAAAAATAATTTAAAATATCGTTCGGGAAATGAGTTTACTCCCTGGGTACTTTCTTTGTATAGTTTTGACCATACGGGCCGAGTCCGGGATTTAGAGGAAATCGCGGGTTTTCGTTTGCCGGCGATTAAACTTCATTTATTTAGCGTCTCATCAAAAATGAAAATATTTTTTAAAAATACAAGTCTCATGCGTTTTAGTGGTGAAAAAATAATTTAAAAAATCGTTCGTGAAATGAGTTTACTCCCTGGGTACTTTCTTTGTATACTTTTGACTATACGGGCCGAGTCTGGGATTTACGGGAAATCGCGCGTTTTCGTTTGCCGGCGATTAAACTTCTTTTATTCAGCGTCTCATCAAAAATGAAAACATTTTTGAAAACTACAAGTGTCATGCGTTTTAGTGGTGAAAAAATAATTTAAAAAATCGTTCGGGAAATGAGTTTAACCCCTGGGTACTTTCTTTATATATTTTTGACTATACGGGCCGAGTACCGGATTTACGGGAAATCGCGGGTTTTCGTTTGCCGGCGATTAAACTTCTTTTATTCAGCGTCTTATCAAAAACGAAAACATTTTTGAAAACTACAAGTCTCATGCCTTTTAGTGGTGAAAAAATAATTTAAAAAATCGTTCGGGAAATGAGTTTACTCCCTGGGTACTTTCTTTGTATAGTTTTGACCATACGGGCCGAGTCCGGGATTTACGGAAAATCGCGGGTTTTCGTTTGCCGGCGATTAAACTTCTTTTATTTTGCTTTTCACCAAAAATGAAAACATTTTTGAAAACTACAAGTGTCATGCGTTTTAGTGGTGAAAAAATAATTTAAAAATTCGTTCGGGAAATGAGTTTACTCAATGGGTACTTTCTTTGTATAATTTTGATTATACGGGCCGAGTCCGGGATTTAGGGGAAATCGCGGGTTTTCGTTTGCCGGCGATTAAACTTCATTTATTTAGCGTCTCATCAAAAATGAAAGCATTTTTAAAAACTACAAGTGTCATGCGTTTTAGTGGTGAAAAAATGATTTAAAAAATCGTTCGGGAAATGAGTTTACTCCCTGGGTACTTTCTTTATACATTTTTGACTATACGGGCCGAGTACCGGATTTACGGGAAATCGCAGGTTTTCGTTTGCCGGCGATTAAACTTCATTTATTTAGCGTCTCCACAAAAATGAAAGCATTTTTAAAAACTACAAGTGTCATGCGTTTTAGTGGTGAAAAAATGATTTAAAAAATCGTTCGGGAAATGAGTTTACTCCCTGGGTACTTTCTTTATATATTTTTGACTATACGGGCCGAGTACCGGATTTACGGGAAATCGCGGGTTTTCGTTTGCCGGCGATTAAACTTCTTTTATTCAGCGTCTTATCAAAAATGAAAACATTTTTGAAAACTACAAGTCTCATGCGTATTAGTGGTGAAAAAATAATTTAAAAAATCGTTTGGGAAATGAGTTTACTCCCTGGGTACTTTCTTTGTATACTTTTGACCATACGGGCCGAGTCCGGGATTTACGGGAAATCGCGGGTTTCTGTTTGCCGGCGATTAAACTTCTTTTATTTAGCGTCTCATCAAAAATGAAAATATTTTTGAAAACTACAAGTCTCATGCGTTTTAGTGGTGAAAAAATAATTTAAAAAATCGTTCGGGAAATGAGTTTACTCCCTGGGTACTTTCTTTTTATACTTTTGACTATACGGGCCGAGTCTGGGATTTACGGGAAATCGCGCGTTTTCGTTTGCCGGCGATTAAACTTCTTTTATTCAGCGTCTCATCAAAAATGAAAACATTTTTGAAAACTACAAGTTTCATGCGTTTTAGTGGTGAAAAAATAATTTAAAAAATCGTTCGGGAAATGAGTTTAACCCCTGGGTACTTTCTTTATATATTTTTGACTATACGGGCCGAGTACCGGATTTACGGGAAATCGCGGGTTTTCGTTTGCCGGCGATTAAACTTCTTTTATTCAGCGTCTTATCAAAAACGAAAACATTTTTGAAAACTACAAGTCTCATGCCTTTTAGTGGTGAAAAAATAATTTAAAAAATCGTTCGGGAAATGAGTTTACTCCCTGGGTACTTTCTTTGTATAGTTTTGACCATACGGGCCGAGTCCAGGATTTACGGAAAATCGCAGGTTTTCGTTTGCCGGCGATTAAACTTCTTTTATTTTGCATTTCACCAAAAATGAAAACATTTTTGAAAACTACAAGTGTCATGCGTTTTAGTGGTGAAAAAATAATTTAAAAAATCGTTCGGGAAATGAGTTTACTCCCTGGGTACTTTCTTTGTATAATTTTGATTATACGGGCCGAGTCCGGGATTTAGGGGAAATCGCGGGTTTTCGTTTGCCGGCGATTAAACTTCATTTATTTAGCGTCTCATCAAAAATGAAAGCATTTTTAAAAACTACAAGTGTCATGCGTTTTAGTGGTGAAAAAATGATTTAAAAAATCGTTCGGGAAATGAGTTTACTCCCTGGGTACTTTCTTTATATATTTTTGACTATACGGGCCGAGTACCGGATTTACGGGAAATCGCGGGTTTTCGTTTGCCGGCGATTAAACTTCATTTATTTAGCGTCTCATCAAAAATGAAAGCATTTTTAAAAACTACAAGTGTCATGCGTTTTAGTGGTGAAAAAATGATTTAAAAAATCGTTCGGGAAATGAGTTTACTCCCTGGGTACTTTCTTTAAATATTTTTGACTATACGGGCCGAGTACCGGATTTACGGGAAATCGCGGGTTTTCGCTTGCCGGCGATTAAACTTCTTTTATTCAGCGTCTTATCAAAAATGAAAACATTTTTGAAAACTACAAGTGTCATGCGTTTTAGTGGTGAAAAAATAATTTAAAAATTCGTTCGGGAAATGAGTTTACTCCCTGGGTACTTTCTTTGTATAATTTTGATTATACGGGCCGAGTCCGGGATTTAGGGGAAATCGCGGGTTTTCGTTTGCCGGCGATTAAACTTCATTTATTTAGCGTCTCATCAAAAATGAAAACATTTTTAAAAACTACAAGTCTCATGCGTTTTAGTGGTGAAAAAATAATTTAAAAAATCGTTCGGGAAATGAGTTTACTCCCTGGGTACTTTCTTTGTATACTTTTGACTATACGGGCCGAGTCTGGGATTTACGGAAAATCGCGTTATTTTGTTTGCCGGCGATTAAACTTCTTTTATTCAGCGTCTTATCAAAAATGAAAACATTTTTGAAATCTACAAGTGTCATGCGTTTTAGTGGTGAAAAAATAATTTAAAAATTCGTTTGGGAAATGAGTTTACTCCCTGGGTACTTTCTTTGTATACTTTTGACCATACGGGCCGAGTCCGGGATTTACGGGAAATCGCGGGTTTTTGTTTGCCGGCGATTAAACTTCTTTTATTCAGCGTCTCATCAAAAATGAAAATATTTTTGAAAACTACAAGTCTCATGCGTTTAAGTGGTGAAATAATAATTTAAAAAATCGTTCAGGAAACGAGTTTACTCCCTGGGTACTTTCTTTGTATACTTTTGACTATACGGGCCGAGTCTGGGATTTACGGGAAATCGCGGGTTTTTGTTTGCCGGCGATTAAACTTCTTTTATTCAGCGTCTCATCAAAAATGAAAACATTTTTGAAAACTACAAGTGTCATGCGTTTTAGTGGTGAAAAAATAATTTAGAAATTCGTTCGGGAAATGAGTTTACTCCCTGGGTACTTTCTTTAAATATTTTTGACTATACGGGCCGAGTACCGGATTTACGGGAAATCGCGGGTTTTCGCTTGCCGGCGATTAAACTTCTTTTATTCAGCGTCTTATCAAAAATGAAAACATTTTTGAAAACTACAAGTGTCATGCGTTTTAGTGGTGAAAAAATAATTTAAAAATTCGTTCGGGAAATGAGTTTACTCCCTGGGTACTTTCTTTGTATAATTTTGATTATACGGGCCGAGTCCGGGATTTAGGGGAAATCGCGGGTTTTCGTTTGCCGGCGATTAAACTTCATTTATTTAGCGTCTCATCAAAAATGAAAACATTTTTAAAAACTACAAGTCTCATGCGTTTTAGTGGTGAAAAAATAATTTAAAAAATCGTTCGGGAAATGAGTTTACTCCCTGGGTACTTTCTTTGTATACTTTTGACTATACGGGCCGAGTCTGGGATTTACGGGAAATCGCGTTATTTTGTTTGCCGGCGATTAAACTTCTTTTATTCAGCGTCTTATCAAAAATGAAAACATTTTTGAAATCTGCAAGTGTCATGCGTTTTAGTGGTGAAAAAATAATTTAAAAATTCGTTTGGGAAATGAGTTTACTCCCTGGGTACTTTCTTTGTATACTTTTGACCATACGGGCCGAGTCCGGGATTTACGGGAAATCGCGGGTTTTTGTTTGCCGGCGATTAAACTTCTTTTATTCAGCGTCTCATCAAAAATGAAAATATTTTTGAAAACTACAAGTCTCATGCGTTTAAGTGGTGAAAAAATAATTTAAAAAATCGTTCAGGAAACGAGTTTACTCCCTGGGTACTTTCTTTGTATACTTTTGACTATACGGGCCGAGTCTGGGATTTACGGGAAATCGCGGGTTTTTGTTTGCCGGCGATTAAACTTCTTTTATTCAGCGTCTCATCAAAAATGAAAACATTTTTGAAAACTACAAGTGTCATGCGTTTTAGTGGTGAAAAAATAATTTAAAAATTCGTTCGGGAAATGAGTTTACTCCCTGGGTACTTTCTTTGTATAATTTTGATTATACGGGCCGAGTCCGGGATTTAGGGGAAATCGCGGGTTTTTGTTTGCCGGCGATTAAACTTCTTTTATTCAGCGTCTCATCAAAAATGAAAACATTTTTGAAAACTACAAGTGACATGCGTTTTAGTGGTGAAAAAATAATTTAAAAATTCGTTCGGGAAATGAGTTTACTCCCTGGGTACTTTCTTTGTATAATTTTGATTATACGGGCCGAGTCCGGGATTTAGGGGAAATCGCGGGTTTTCGTTTGCCGGCGATTAAACTTCATTTATTTAGCGTCTCATCAAAAATGAAAGCATTTTTAAAAACTACAAGTGTCATGCGTTTTAGTGGTGAAAAAATGATTTAAAAAATCGTTCGGGAAATGAGTTTACTCCCTGGGTACTTTCTTTAAATATTTTTGACTATACGGGCCGGGTACCGGATTTACGGGAAATCGCGGGTTTTCGCTTGCCGGCGATTAAACTTCTTTTATTCAGCGTCTTATCAAAAATGAAAACATTTTTGAAAACTACAAGTGTCATGCGTTTTAGTGGTGAAAAAATAATTTAAAAATTCGTTCGGGAAATGAGTTTACTCCCTGGGTACTTTCTTTGTATAATTTTGATTATACGGGCCGAGTCCGGGATTTAGGGGAAATCGCGGGTTTTCGTTTGCCGGCGATTAAACTTCATTTATTTAGCGTCTCATCAAAAATGAAAACATTTTTAAAAACTACAAGTCTCATGCGTTTTAGTGGTGAAAAAATAATTTAAAAAATCGTTCGGGAAATGAGTTTACTCCCTGGGTACTTTCTTTGTATACTTTTAACTATACGGGCCGAGTCTGGGATTTACGGGAAATCGCGTTATTTTGTTTGCCGGCGATTAAACTTCTTTTATTCAGCGTCTTATCAAAAATGAAAACATTTTTGAAATCTACAAGTCTCATGCGTTTTAGTGGTAAAAAAATAGTTTAAAAATTCGTTCAAGAAATGAGTTTACTCCCTGGGTACTTTCTTTATATATTTTTGACTATACGGGCCGAGTACCGGATTTACGGGAAATCGCGGGTTTTCGATTGCCGGCGATTAAACTTCTTTTATTCAGCGTCTTATCAAAAATGAAAACGTTTTTGAAAACTACAAGTGTCATGCGTTTTAGTGGTGGAAAAATAATTTAAAAATTCGTTTGGGAAATGAGTTTACTCCCTGGGTACTTTCTTTGTATACTTTTGACCATACGGGCCGAGTCCGGGATTTACGGGAAATCGCGGGTTTTTGTTTGCCGGCGATTAAACTTCTTTTATTCAGCGTCTCATCAAAAATGAAAATATTTTTGAAAACTACAAGTCTCATGCGTTTAAGTGGTGAAAAAATAATTTAAAAAATCGTTCAGGAAACGAGTTTACTCCCTGGGTACTTTCTTTGTATACTTTTGACTATACGGGCCGAGTCTGGGATTTACGGGAAATCGCGGGTTTTTGTTTGCCGGCGATTAAACTTCTTTTATTCAGCGTCTCATCAAAAATGAAAACATTTTTGAAAACTACAAGTGTCATGCGTTTTAGTGGTGAAAAAATAATTTAAAAATTCGTTCGGGAAATGAGTTTACTCCCTGGGTACTTTCTTTGTATAATTTTGATTATACGGGCCGAGTCCGGGATTTAGGGGAAATCGCGGGTTTTCGTTTGCCGGCGATTAAACTTCATTTATTTAGCGTCTCATCAAAAATGAAAGCATTTTTAAAAACTACAAGTGTCATGCGTTTTAGTGGTGAAAAAATGATTTAAAAAATCGTTCGGGAAATGAGTTTACTCCCTGGGTACTTTCTTTATATATTTTTGACTATACGGGCCGAGTACCGGATTTACGGGAAATCGCGGGTTTTCGTTTGCCGGCGATTAAACTTCTTTTATTCAGCGTCTTACCAAAAATGAAAACATTTTTGAAAACTACAAGTCTCATGCGTTTTAGTGGTGAAAAAATAATTTAAAAAATCGTTTGGGAAATGAGTTTACTCCCTGGGTACTTTCTTTGTATACTTTTGACCATACGGGCCGAGTCCGGGATTTACGGGAAATCGCGGGTTTTTGTTTTCCGGCGATTAAACTTCTTTTATTCAGCGTCTCATCAAAAATGAAAATATTTTTGAAAACTACAAGTCTCATGCGTTTAAGTGGTGAAAAAATAATTTAAAAAATCGTTCAGGAAATGAGTTTACTCCCTGGGTACTTTCTTTGTATACTTTTGACTATACGGGCCGAGTACGGGATTTACGGGAAATCGCGGGTTTTCGTTTGCCGGCGATTAAACTTGTTTTATTTAGCGTCTTATCAAAAATGAAAACATTGTTGAAAACTACAAGTCTCATGCGTTTTAGTGGTGAAAAAATAATTAAAAAAATCGTTCTGAAAATGAGTTTATTCACAGGGTACTTTCTTTATATAGTTTTGACTATACGGGCCGAGTACCAGATTTACGGGAAATCGCGGGTTTTTGTTGGCTGGCGATTAAACTTCTTTTATTCAGCGTCTTATCAAAAATGAAAACATTTTTGAAAACTACAAGTCTCATGCGTTTTAGTGGTGAAAAAATAATTTAAAAAATCGTTCGGGAAATGAGTTTACTCCCTGGGTACTTTCTTTGTATAGTTTTGAACATACGGGCCGAGTCCGGGATTTACGGGAAATCGCGGGTTTTCGTTTGCCGGCGATTAATCTTCTTTTATTTAGCGTTTCATCAAAAATGAAAATATTTTTGAAAACTACAAGTCTCATGCGTTTAAGTGGTGAAAAAATAATTAAAAAAATCGTTCTGAAAATGAGTTTATTCACAGGGAACTTTCTTTATATACTTTTGACTATACGGGCCGAGTACGGGATTTACGGGAAATCGCGGGTTTTCGTTTGCCGGCGATTAAACTTGTTTTATTTAGCGTCTCATCAAAAATGAAAACATTGTTGAAAACTACAAGTCTCATGCGTTTTAGTGGTGAAAAAATAATTTAAAAAATCGTTCGGGAAATGAGTTTACTCCCTGGGTACTTTCTTTGTATAGTTTTGAACATACGGGCCGAGTCCGGGATTTACGGAAAATCGCGGGTTTTCGTTTGCCGGCGATTAAACTTCTTTTATTTAGCGTTTCATCAAAAATGAAAACATTTTTGAAAACTACAAGTGTCATGCGTTTTAGTGGTGAAAAAATGATTTAAAAAATCGTTCGGGAAATGAGTTTACTCCCTGGGTACTTTCTTTATATATTTTTGACTATACGGGCCGAGTACCGGATTTACGGGAAATCGCGGGTTTTCGTTTGCCGGCGATTAAACTTCTTTTATTCAGCGTCTTATCAAAAATGAAAACATTTTTGAAAACTACAAGTCTCATGCGTTTTAGTGGTGAAAAAATAATTTAAAAAATCGTTTGGGAAATGAGTTTACTCCCTGGGTACTTTCTTTGTATACTTTTGACCATACGGGCCGAGTCCGGGATTTACGGGAAATCGCGGGCTTTTGTTTGCCGGCGATTAAACTTCCTTTATTCAGCGTCTCATCAAAAATGAAAATATTTTTGAAAACTACAAGTCTCATGCGTTTAAGTGGTGAAACAATAATTTAAAAAATCGTTCAGGAAATGAGTTTACTCCCTGGGTACTTTCTTTGTATACTTTTGACTATACGGGCCAAGCCCGGGATTTACAGGAAATCGCGGGTTTTCGTTTGCCGGCGATTAAACTTCTTTTATTCAGCGTCTCATCAAAAATGAAAACATTTTGAAAAACTACAAGTCTCATGCGTTTTAGTGGTGAAAAAATGATTTAAAAAATCATTCGGGAAATCAGTTTACTCCCTGGGTACTTTCTTTGTATACTTTTGACTATATGGGCCGAGTACGGGATTTACGTGAAATCGCGGGTTTTCGTTTGCCGGCGATTAAACTTCTTTTATTCAGCGTCTCATCAAAAATGAAAATATTTTTGAAAACTACAAGTCTCATGCGTTTTAGTGGTGAAAAAATAATTTAAAAAATCGATCGGGAAATGAATTTACTCCCTGGGTACTTTCTTTGCATACTTTTGACTATACGGGCCGAGTGCCGGATTTACGGGAAATCGCGGGTTTTACTTTGCCGGCGATTAAACTTCTTTTATTTAGCGTCTTATCAAAAATGAGAACATTTTTGAAAACTACAAATCTCATGCGTTTTAGTGGTGAAAAAATAATTTAAAAAATCGTTCAGGAAATGAGTTTACTCCTTGAGTACTTTCTTTGTATACTCTTGACTATACGGGCCGAGTACCGGATTTACGGGAAATCGCGGGTTTTCGTTTGCCGGCGATTAAACTTCTTTTATTCAGCGTCTCATCAAAAATGAAAATATTATTGAAAACTACAAGTCTCATGCGTTTAAGTGGTGAAAAAATAATTTAAAAAATCGTTCAGGAAATGAGTTTACTCCCTGGGTACTTTCTTTGTATACTTTTGACTATACGGGCCGAGTACGGGATTTACGGGAAATCGCGGGTTTTCGTTTGCCGGCGATTAAACTTGTTTTATTTAGCGTCTCATCAAAAATGAAACCATTGTTGAAAACTACAAGTCTCATGCGTTTTAGTGGTGAAAAAATAATTAAAAAAATCGTTCTGAAAATGAGTTTATTCACAGGGTACTTTCTTTATATACTTTTGACTATACGGGCCGAGTACCAGATTTACGGGAAATCGCGGGTTTTTGTTTGCTGGCGATTAAACTTCTTTTATTCAGCGTCTTATCAAAAATGAAAACATTTTTGAAAACTACAAGTCTCATGCGTTTTAGTGGTGAAAAAATAATTTAAAAAATCGTTCGGGAAATGAGTTTACTCCCTGGGTACTTTCTTTGTATAGTTTTGAACATACGGGCCGAGTCCGGGATTTACGGGAAATCGCGGGTTTTCGTTTGCCGGCGATTAATCTTCTTTTATTTAGCGTTTCATCAAAAATGAAAATATTTTTGAAAACTACAAGTCTCATGCGTTTAAGTGGTGAAAAAATAATTTAAAAAATCGTTCAGGAAATAAGTTTACTCCCTGGGTACTTTCTTTGTATACTTTTGACTATACGGGCCGAGTACGGGATTTACGGGAAATCGCGGGTTTTCGTTTGCCGGCGATTAAACTTGTTTTATTTAGCGTCTCATCAAAAATGAAAACATTGTTGAAAACTACAAGTCTCATGCGTTTTAGTGGTGAAAAAATAATTAAAAAAATCGTTCTGAAAATGAGTTTATTCACAGGGAACTTTCTTTATATACTTTTGACTATACGGGCCGAGTACCAGATTTACGGGAAATCGCGGGTTTTCGTTTGCCGGCGATTAAACTTCTTTTATTCAGCGACTTATCAAAAATGATAACATTTTTGAAAACTACAAGTCTTATGCGTTTTAGTGGTGAAAAAATAATTTAAAAAATCGTTCGGGAAATGAGTTTACTCCCTGGGTACTTTCTTTGTATAGTTTTGAACATACGGGCCGAGTCCGGGATTTACGGAAAATCGCGGGTTTTCGTTTGCCGGCGATTAAACTTCTTTTATTTAGCGTTTCATCAAAAATGAAAACATTTTTGAAAACTACAAGTGTCATGCGTTTTAGTGGTGAAAAAATGATTTAAAAAATCGTTCGGGAAATGAGTTTACTCCCTGGGTACTTTCTTTATATATTTTTGACTATACGGGCCGAGTACCGGATTTACGGGAAATCGCGGGTTTTCGTTTGCCGGCGATTAAACTTCTTTTATTCAGCGTCTTATCAAAAATGAAAACATTTTTGAAAACTACAAGTCTCATGCGTTTTAGTGGTGAAAAAATAATTTAAAAAATCGTTTGGGAAATGAGTTTACTCCCTGGGTACTTTCTTTGTATACTTTTGACCATACGGGCCGAGTCCGGGATTTACGGGAAATCGCGGGCTTTTGTTTGCCGGCGATTAAACTTCTTTTATTCAGCGTCTCATCAAAAATGAAAATATTTTTGAAAACTACAAGTCTCATGCGTTTAAGTGGTGAAACAATAATTTAAAAAATCGTTCAGGAAATGAGTTTACTCCCTGGGTACTTTCTTTGTATACTTTTCACTATACGGGCCAAGCCCGGGATTTACAGGAAATCGCGGGTTTTCGTTTGCCGGCGATTAAACTTCTTTTATTCAGCGTCTCATCAAAAATGAAAACATTTTGAAAAACTACAAGTCTCATGCGTTTTAGTGGTGAAAAAATGATTTAAAAAATCATTCGGGAAATCAGTTTACTCCCTGGGTACTTTCTTTGTATACTTTTGACTATATGGGCCGAGTACGGGATTTACGTGAAATCGCGGGTTTTCGTTTGCCGGCGATTAAACTTCTTTTATTCAGCGTCTCATCAAAAATGAAAATATTTTTGAAAACTACAAGTCTCATGCGTTTTAGTGGTGAAAAAATAATTTAAAAAATCGATCGGGAAATGAATTTACTCCCTGGGTACTTTCTTTGCATACTTTTGACTATACGGGCCGAGTGCCGGATTTACGGGAAATCGCGGGTTTTACTTTGCCGGCGATTAAACTTCTTTTATTTAGCGTCTTATCAAAAATGAGAACATTTTTGAAAACTACAAATCTCATGCGTTTTAGTGGTGAAAAAATAATTTAAAAACTCGTTCAGGAAATGAGTTTACTCCTTGAGTACTTTCTTTGTATACTCTTGACTATACGGGCCGAGTACCGGATTTACGGGAAATCGCGGGTTTTCGTTTGCCGGCGATTAAACTTCTTTTATTCAGCGTCTTATCAAAAATGAAAACGTTTTTGAAAACTACAAGTCTCATGCGTTTTAGTGGTGAAAAAATAATTTGAAAAATCGTTCTGAAAATGAGTTTACCTACAAGGTACTTTCTTTGTATACATTCGACTATAGGGGCCAAGCCCGGGATTTACAGGAAATCGCGGGTTTTCGTTTGCCGGCGATTAAACTTCTTTTATTCAGCGCCTAATCAAAAATGAAAATATTTTTGAAAACTACAAGTCTCATCCGTTTTAGTGGTGAAAAAATAATTTAAAAAATCGTTCGGGAAATGAGTTTACTCCCTGGGTACTTTCTTTATACACATTCGACTATACGGGCCGAGTACGGGATTTACGGGAAATCGCAGGTTTTCGTTTGCCGGCGATTAAACTTCTTTTATTCAGCGTCTCATCAAAAGTGAAAACATTTTTGAAAACTACAAGTCTCATGCGTTTTAGTGGTGAAAAAATAATTTAAAAAGTCGTTCGGGAAATGAATTTACTCCCTGGGTACTTTCTTTGTATACTTTTGACTCTGCGGGCCGAGTCCGGGATTTACGGGAAATCGCGGGTTTTCGTTTGCCGGCGATTAAACTTCTTTAAGTTAGCGTTTCATCAAAAATGAAAACATTTTTTAAAACTACAAGTCACATGCGTTTTAGTGGTGAAAAAATAATTTAAAAAATCGTTCGGGAAATGAGTTTACTCCCTGGGTACTTTCTTTATACACATTCGACTATACGGGCCGAGTACGGGATTTACGGGAAATCGCAGGTTTTCGTTTGCCGGCGATTAACCTTCTTTTATTCAGCGTCTCATCAAAAGTGAAAACATTTTTGAAAACTACAAGTCTCATGCGTTTTAGTGGTGAAAAAATAATTTAAAAAATCGTTCGGGAAATGGATTTACTCCCTGGGTACTTTCTTTGTATACTTTTGACTATACAGGCCGAGTACGGGATTTATGGGAAATCGCGTGTTTTCGTTTGCCGGCAATTAAACTTCTTTTATTTAGCGTCTCATCAAAAATAAAAACATTTTTGAAAACTACAAGTCTCTTGCGTTTTAGTGGTGAAAAAATAATTTAAAAAATCGTTCGGGAAATGAGTTTACTCCCTGAGTACTTTCTTTGTATACTTTTGACTATACGGGCCGAGTACCGGATTTACGGGAAATCGCGGGTTTTCGTTTGCCGGCGATTAAACTTCTTTTATTCAGCGTCTTATCAAAAATGAAAACATTTTTGAAAACTACAAGTCTCATGCGTTTTAGTGGTGAAAAAATAATTTAAAAAGTCGTTCGGGAAATGAATTTACTCCCTGGGTACTTTCTTTGTATACTTTTGACTCTGCGGGCCGAGTCCGGGATTTACGGGAAATCGCGGGTTTTCGTTTGCCGGCGATTAAACTTCTTTAAGTTAGCGTTTCATCAAAAATGAAAACATTTTTTAAAACTACAAGTCACATGCGTTTTAGTGGTGAAAAAATAATTTAAAAAATCGTTCGGGAAATGAGTTTACTCCCTGGGTACTTTCTTTATACACATTCGACTATACGGGCTGAGTACGGGATTTACGGGAAATCGCAGGTTTTCGTTTGCCGGCGATTAACCTTCTTTTATTCAGCGTCTCATCAAAAGTGAAAACATTTTTGAAAACTACAAGTCTCATGCGTTTTAGTGGTGAAAAAATAATTTAAAAAATCGTTCGGGAAATGGATTTACTCCCTGGGTACTTTCTTTGTATACTTTTGACTATACAGGCCGAGTACGGGATTTATGGGAAATCGCGTGTTTTCGTTTGCCGGCAATTAAACTTCTTTTATTTAGCGTCTCATCAAAAATAAAAACATTTTTGAAAACTACAAGTCTCTTGCGTTTTAGTGGTGAAAAAATAATTTAAAAAATCGTTCGGGAAATGAGTTTACTCCCTGAGTACTTTCTTTGTATACTTTTGACTATACGGGCCGAGTACCGGATTTACGGGAAATCGCGGGTTTTCGTTTGCCGGCGATTAAACTTCTTTTATTCAGCGTCTTATCAAAAATGAAAACATTTTTGAAAACTACAAGTCTCATGAGTTTTAGTGGTGAAAAAATAATTTAAAAAATCGTTCGTGAGATGAGTTTACTCCCTGGGTACTTTCTTTGTATACTTTTGACTATACGGGCCAAGTCCGGGATTTACGGGAAATCGCGGGTTTTCGTTTGCCGGCGATTAAACTTCTTTTAATCAGCGTCTCATCAAAAATGAAAACATTTTTGAAAACTACAAGTGGCATGCGCTTTAGTGGTGAAAAAATGATTTAAAAAATCGTTCGGGAAATGAGTTTACTCCCTGGGTACTCTCTTTGTATACTTTTGATTATACGGGTCGTGTCCGGGATTTACGGGAAATCGCGGGTTTTCGTTTTTGCCGGCGATTAAACTTGTTTTATTTAGCGTCTCATCAAAAATGAAAACATTGTTGAAAACTACAAGTCTCATGCGTTTTAGTGGTGAAATAATAATTTAAAAAATCGTTCAGGAAATGAGTTTACTCCTTGAGTACTCTCTTTGTATACTCTTGACTATACGGGTCGTGTCCGGGATTTACGGGAAATCGCGGGTTTTCGTTTTTGCCGGCGATTAAACTTGTTTTATTTAGCGTCTCATCAAAAATGAAAACATTGTTGAAAACTACAAGTCTCATGCGTTTTAGTGGTGAAAAAATAATTTAAAAAATCATTCGGGAAATCAGTTTATTCCCTGGGTACTTTTTTTGTATACTTTTGACTATACGGGCCGAGTACGGGATTTACGGGAAAGCGCGGGTTTTCGTTTGCCGGCGATTAAACTTCATTTATTCAGCGTTTCATCAAAAATGAAAACATTTTTAAAAACTACAAGTGTCATGCGTTTTAGTGGTGAAAAAATGATTTAAAAAATCGTTCGGGAAATGAGTTTACTCCCTGGGTACTTTCTTTATATATTTTTGACTATACGGACCGAGTACCAGATTTACGGGAAATCGCGGGTTTTCGTTTGCCGGCGATTAAACTTCTTTTATTCAGCGTCTTATCAAAAATGAAAACATTTTTGAAAACTACAAGTCTCATGCGTTTTAGTGGTGAAAAAATAATTTAAAAAATCGTTTGGGAAATGAGTTTACTCCCTGGGTACTTTCTTTGTATACTTTTGACCATACGGGCCGAGTCCGGGATTTACGGGAAATCGCGGGATTTTGTTTGCCGGCGATTAAACTTCTTTTATTCAGCGTCTCATCAAAAATGAAAATATTTTTGAAAA
This sequence comes from Hydractinia symbiolongicarpus, assembly GCF_029227915.1. NCBI lineage: Eukaryota > Metazoa > Cnidaria > Hydrozoa > Anthoathecata > Hydractiniidae > Hydractinia > Hydractinia symbiolongicarpus. The sequence continues at coordinate 2,006,760 of NC_079886.1, forward strand.
CTACAAGTCTCATGCGTTTAAGTGGTGAAAAAATAATTTAAAAAATCGTTCAGGAAATGAGTTTACTCCCTGGCTACTTTCTTTGTATACTTTTGACTATACGGGCCAAGCCCGGGATTTACAGGAAATCGCGGGTTTTCGTTTGCCGGCGATTAAACTTCTTTTATTCAGCGTCTCATCAAAAATGAAAACATTTTGAAAAACTACAAGTCTCATGCGTTTTAGTGGTGAAAAAATAATTTAAAAAATCATTCGGGAAATCAGTTTACTCCCTGGGTACTTTTTTTGTGTACTTTTGACTATACGGGCCGAGTGCGGGATTTACGGGAAATCGCGGGTTTTCGTTTGCCGGCGATTAAACTTCTTTTATTCAGCGTCTCATCAAAAATGAAAACATTTTTAAAAACTACAAGTCTCATGCGTTTTAGTGGTGAAAAATAATTTAAAAAATCGTTCGGGAAATGAGTTTACTCCCTGGGTACTTTCTTTGTATACTTTTGACTATATGGGCCGAGTACGGGATTTACGTGAAATCGCGGGTTTTCGTTTGCCGCCGATTAAACTTCTTTTATTCAGCGTCTCATCAAAAATCAAAATATTTTTGAAAACTACAAGTCCCATGCGTTTTAGTGGTGAAAAAATAATTTAAAAAATCGATCGGGAAATGAATTTACTCCCTGGGTACTTTCTTTGCATACTTTTGACTATACGGGCCGAGTGCGGGATTTACGGGAAATCGCGGGTTTTACTTTGCCGGCGATTAAACTTCTTTTATTTAGCGTCTTATCAAAAATGAGAACATTTTTGAAAACTACAAATCTCATGCGTTTTAGTGGTGAAAAAATATTTTAAAAAATCGTTCAGGAAATGAGTTTACTCCTTGAGTACTTTCTTTGTATACTCTTGACTATACGGGCCGAGTACCGGATTTACGGGAAATCGCGGGTTTTCGTTTGCCGGCGATTAAACTTCTTTTATTCAGCGTCTTATCAAAAATGAAAACGTTTTTGAAAACTACAAGTCTCATGCGTTTAAGTGGTGAAAAAATAATTTAAAAAATCGTTCAGGAAATGAGTTTACTCCCTGGCTACTTTCTTTGTATACTTTTGACTATACGGGCCAAGCCCGGGATTTACAGGAAATCGCGGGTTTTCGTTTGCCGGCGATTAAACTTCTTTTATTCAGCGTCTCATCAAAAATGAAAACATTTTGAAAAACTACAAGTCTCATGCGTTTTAGTGGTGAAAAAATAATTTAAAAAATCATTCGGGAAATCAGTTTACTCCCTGGGTACTTTTTTTGTGTACTTTTGACTATACGGGCCGAGTGCGGGATTTACGGGAAATCGCGGGTTTTCGTTTGCCGGCGATTAAACTTCTTTTATTCAGCGTCTCATCAAAAATGAAAACATTTTTGAAAACTACAAGTCTCATGCGTTTTAGTGGTGAAAAATAATTTAAAAAATCGTTCGGGAAATGAGTTTACTCCCTGGGTACTTTCTTTGTATACTTTTGACTATATGGGCCGAGTACGGGATTTACGTGAAATCGCGGGTTTTCGTTTGCCGCCGATTAAACTTCTTTTATTCAGCGTCTCATCAAAAATCAAAATATTTTTGAAAACTACAAGTCCCATGCGTTTTAGTGGTGAAAAAATAATTTAAAAAATCGATCGGGAAATGAATTTACTCCCTGGGTACTTTATTTGCATACTTTTGACTATACAGGCCGAGTGCGGGATTTATGGGAAATCGCGTGTTTTCGTTTGCCGGCAATTAAACTTCTTTTATTTAGCGTCTCATCAAAAATAAAAACATTTTTGAAAACTACAAGTCTCTTGCGTTTTAGTGGTGAAAAAATAATTTAAAAAATCGTTCGGGAAATGAGTTTACTCCCTGAGTACTTTCTTTGTATACTTTTGACTATACGGGCCGAGTACCGGATTTACGGGAAATCGCGGGTTTTCGTTTGCCGGCGATTAAACTTCTTTTATTCAGCGTCTTATCAAAAATGAAAACATTTTTGAAAACTACAAGTCTCATGCGTTTTAGTGGTGAAAAAATAATTTAAAAAGTCGTTCGGGAAATGAATTTACTCCCTGGGTACTTTCTTTGTATACTTTTGACTCTGCGGGCCGAGTCCGGGATTTACGGGAAATCGCGGGTTTTCGTTTGCCGGCGATTAAACTTCTTTAAGTTAGCGTTTCATCAAAAATGAAAACATTTTTTAAAACTACAAGTCACATGCGTTTTAGTGGTGAAAAAATAATTTAAAAAATCGTTCGGGAAATGAGTTTACTCCCTGGGTACTTTCTTTATACACATTCGACTATACGGGCTGAGTACGGGATTTACGGGAAATCGCAGGTTTTCGTTTGCCGGCGATTAACCTTCTTTTATTCAGCGTCTCATCAAAAGTGAAAACATTTTTGAAAACTACAAGTCTCATGCGTTTTAGTGGTGAAAAAATAATTTAAAAAATCGTTCGGGAAATGGATTTACTCCCTGGGTACTTTCTTTGTATACTTTTGACTATACAGGCCGAGTACGGGATTTATGGGAAATCGCGTGTTTTCGTTTGCCGGCAATTAAACTTCTTTTATTTAGCGTCTCATCAAAAATAAAAAACATTTTTGAAAACTACAAGTCTCTTGCGTTTTAGTGGTGAAAAAATAATTTAAAAAATCGTTCGGGAAATGAGTTTACTCCCTGAGTACTTTCTTTGTATACTTTTGACTATACGGGCCGAGTACCGGATTTACGGGAAATCGCGGGTTTTCGTTTGCCGGCGATTAAACTTCTTTTATTCAGCGTCTTATCAAAAATGAAAACATTTTTGAAAACTACAAGTCTCATGAGTTTTAGTGGTGAAAAAATAATTTAAAAAATCCTTCGTGAGATGAGTTTACTCCCTGGGTACTTTCTTTGTATACTTTTGACTATACGGGCCAAGTCCGGGATTTACGGGAAATCGCGGGTTTTCGTTTGCCGGCGATTAAACTTCTTTTAATCAGCGTCTCATCAAAAATGAAAACATTTTTGAAAACTACAAGTGGCATGCGCTTTAGTGGTGAAAAAATGATTTAAAAAATCGTTCGGGAAATGAGTTTACTCCCTGGGTACTCTCTTTGTATACTTTTGATTATACGGGTCGTGTCCGGGATTTACGGGAAATCGCGGGTTTTCGTTTTTGCCGGCGATTAAACTTGTTTTATTTAGCGTCTCATCAAAAATGAAAACATTGTTGAAAACTACAAGTCTCATGCGTTTTAGTGGTGAAATAATAATTTAAAAAATCGTTCAGGAAATGAGTTTACTCCTTGAGTACTCTCTTTGTATACTCTTGACTATACGGGTCGTGTCCGGGATTTACGGGAAATCGCGGGTTTTCGTTTTTGCCGGCGATTAAACTTGTTTTATTTAGCGTCTCATCAAAAATGAAAACATTGTTGAAAACTACAAGTCTCATGCGTTTTAGTGGTGAAAAAATAATTTAAAAAATCATTCGGGAAATCAGTTTACTCCCTGGGTACTTTTTTTGTATACTTTTGACTATACGGGCCGAGTACGGGATTTACGGGAAAGCGCGGGTTTTCGTTTGCCGGCGATTAAACTTCATTTATTCAGCGTTTCATCAAAAATGAAAACATTTTTAAAAACTACAAGTGTCATGCGTTTTAGTGGTGAAAAAATGATTTAAAAAATCGTTCGGGAAATGAGTTTACTCCCTGGGTACTTTCTTTATATATTTTTGACTATACGGACCGAGTACCAGATTTACGGGAAATCGCGGGTTTTCGTTTGCCGGCGATTAAACTTCTTTTATTCAGCGTCTTATCAAAAATGAAAACATTTTTGAAAACTACAAGTCTCATGCGTTTTAGTGGTGAAAAAATAATTTAAAAAATCGTTTGGGAAATGAGTTTACTCCCTGGGTACTTTCTTTGTATACTTTTGACCTTACGGGCCGAGTCCGGGATTTACGGGAAATCGCGGGATTTTGTTTGCCGGCGATTAAACTTCTTTTATTCAGCGTCTCATCAAAAATGAAAATATTTTTGAAAACTACAAGTCTCATGCGTTTAAGTGGTGAAAAAATAATTTAAAAAATCGTTCAGGAAATGAGTTTACTCCCTGGCTACTTTCTTTGTATACTTTTGACTATACGGGCCAAGCCCGGGATTTACAGGAAATCGCGGGTTTTCGTTTGCCGGCGATTAAACTTCTTTTATTCAGCGTCTCATCAAAAATGAAAACATTTTGAAAAACTACAAGTCTCATGCGTTTTAGTGGTGAAAAAATAATTTAAAAAATCATTCGGGAAATCAGTTTACTCCCTGGGTACTTTTTTTGTGTACTTTTGACTATACGGGCCGAGTGCGGGATTTACGGGAAATCGCGGGTTTTCGTTTGCCGGCGATTAAACTTCTTTTATTCAGCGTCTCATCAAAAATGAAAACATTTTTAAAAACTACAAGTCTCATGCGTTTTAGTGGTGAAAAATAATTTAAAAAATCGTTCGGGAAATGAGTTTACTCCCTGGGTACTTTCTTTGTATACTTTTGACTATATGGGCCGAGTACGGGATTTACGTGAAATCGCGGGTTTTCGTTTGCCGCCGATTAAACTTCTTTTATTCAGCGTCTCATCAAAAATCAAAATATTTTTGAAAACTACAAGTCCCATGCGTTTTAGTGGTGAAAAAATAATTTAAAAAATCGATCGGGAAATGAATTTACTCCCTGGGTACTTTCTTTGCATACTTTTGACTATACGGGCCGAGTGCGGGATTTACGGGAAATCGCGGGTTTTACTTTGCCGGCGATTAAACTTCTTTTATTTAGCGTCTTATCAAAAATGAGAACATTTTTGAAAACTACAAATCTCATGCGTTTTAGTGGTGAAAAAATATTTTAAAAAATCGTTCAGGAAATGAGTTTACTCCTTGAGTACTTTCTTTGTATACTCTTGACTATACGGGCCGAGTACCGGATTTACGGGAAATCGCGGGTTTTCGTTTGCCGGCGATTAAACTTCTTTTATTCAGCGTCTTATCAAAAATGAAAACGTTTTTGAAAACTACAAGTCTCATGCGTTTAAGTGGTGAAAAAATAATTTAAAAAATCGTTCAGGAAATGAGTTTACTCCCTGGCTACTTTCTTTGTATACTTTTGACTATACGGGCCAAGCCCGGGATTTACAGGAAATCGCGGGTTTTCGTTTGCCGGCGATTAAACTTCTTTTATTCAGCGTCTCATCAAAAATGAAAACATTTTGAAAAACTACAAGTCTCATGCGTTTTAGTGGTGAAAAAATAATTTAAAAAATCATTCGGGAAATCAGTTTACTCCCTGGGTACTTTTTTTGTGTACTTTTGACTATACGGGCCGAGTGCGGGATTTACGGGAAATCGCGGGTTTTCGTTTGCCGGCGATTAAACTTCTTTTATTCAGCGTCTCATCAAAAATGAAAACATTTTTGAAAACTACAAGTCTCATGCGTTTTAGTGGTGAAAAATAATTTAAAAAATCGTTCGGGAAATGAGTTTACTCCCTGGGTACTTTCTTTGTATACTTTTGACTATATGGGCCGAGTACGGGATTTACGTGAAATCGCGGGTTTTCGTTTGCCGCCGATTAAACTTCTTTTATTCAGCGTCTCATCAAAAATCAAAATATTTTTGAAAACTACAAGTCCCATGCGTTTTAGTGGTGAAAAAATAATTTAAAAAATCGATCGGGAAATGAATTTACTCCCTGGGTACTTTATTTGCATACTTTTGACTATACGGGCCGAGTGCGGGATTTACGGGAAATCGCGGGTTTTACTTTGCCGGCGATTAAACTTCTTTTATTTAGCGTCTTATCAAAAATGAGAACATTTTTGAAAACTACAAATCTCATGCGTTTTAGTGGTGAAAAAATATTTTAAAAAATCGTTCAGGAAATGAGTTTACTCCTTGAGTACTTTCTTTGTATACTCTTGACTATACGAGCCGAGTACCGGATTTACGGGAAATCGCGGGTTTTCGTTTGCCGGCGATTAAACTTCTTTTATTCAGCGTCTTATCAAAAATGAAAACGTTTTTGAAAACTACAAGTCCCATGCGTTTTAGTGGTGAAAAAATATTTTAAAAAATCGTTCAGGAAATGAGTTTACTCCTTGAGTACTTTCTTTGTATACTCTTGACTATACGGGCCGAGTACCGGATTTACGGGAAATCGCGGGTTTTCGTTTGCCGGCGATTAAACTTCTTTTATTCAGCGTCTTATCAAAAATGAAAACGTTTTTGAAAACTACAAGTCTCATGCGTTTAAGTGGTGAAAAAATAATTTAAAAAATCGTTCAGGAAATGAGTTTACTCCCTGGCTACTTTCTTTGTATACTTTTGACTATACGGGCCAAGCCCGGGATTTACAGGAAATCGCGGGTTTTCGTTTGCCGGCGATTAAACTTCTTTTATTCAGCGTCTCATCAAAAATGAAAACATTTTGAAAAACTACAAGTCTCATGCGTTTTAGTGGTGAAAAAATAATTTAAAAAATCATTCGGGAAATCAGTTTACTCCCTGGGTACTTTTTTTGTGTACTTTTGACTATACGGGCCGAGTGCGGGATTTACGGGAAATCGCGGGTTTTCGTTTGCCGGCGATTAAACTTCTTTTATTCAGCGTCTCATCAAAAATGAAAACATTTTTGAAAACTACAAGTCTCATGCGTTTTAGTGGTGAAAAATAATTTAAAAAATCGTTCGGGAAATGAGTTTACTCCCTGGGTACTTTCTTTGTATACTTTTGACTATATGGGCCGAGTACGGGATTTACGTGAAATCGCGGGTTTTCGTTTGCCGCCGATTAAACTTCTTTTATTCAGCGTCTCATCAAAAATCAAAATATTTTTGAAAACTACAAGTCCCATGCGTTTTAGTGGTGAAAAAATAATTTAAAAAATCGATCGGGAAATGAATTTACTCCCTGGGTACTTTATTTGCATACTTTTGACTATACGGGCCGAGTGCGGGATTTACGGGAAATCGCGGGTTTTACTTTGCCGGCGATTAAACTTCTTTTATTTAGCGTCTTATCAAAAATGAGAACATTTTTGAAAACTACAAATCTCATGCGTTTTAGTGGTGAAAAAATATTTTAAAAAATCGTTCAGGAAATGAGTTTACTCCTTGAGTACTTTCTTTGTATACTCTTGACTATACGAGCCGAGTACCGGATTTACGGGAAATCGCGGGTTTTCGTTTGCCGGCGATTAAACTTCTTTTATTCAGCGTCTTATCAAAAATGAAAACGTTTTTGAAAACTACAAGTCTCATGCGTTTTAGTGGTGAAAAAATAATTTAAAAAATCGTTCGGGAAATGAATTTACTCCCTGGGTACTTTCTTTGTATACTTTTGACTCTGCGGGCCGAGTCCGGGATTTACGGGAAATCGCGGGTTTTCGTTTGCCGGCGATTAAACTCCTTTTATTTAGCGTCTCATCAAAAATAAAAACATTTTTGAAAACTAAAGTCTCATGCGTTTTAGTGGTGAAAAAATAATTTAAAAAATCGTTCGGGAAGTGAATTTACTCGCAGGGTACTTTCTTTGTATACTTTTGACTATACGGGCCGAGTCCGTGATTTACGGGAAATCGCGGGTTTTCGTTTGCCGGCGATTAAACTTCTTTTATTTAGCGTCTCATCAAAAATGAAAACATTTTTGAAAACTACAAGTCTCATGCGTTTTAGTGGTGAAAAAATAATTTAAAAAGTCGTTCGGGAAATGAATTTACTCCCTGGGTACTTTCTTTGTATACTTTTGACTCTGCGGGCCGAGTCCGGGATTTACGGGAAATCGCGGGTTTTCGTTTGCCGGCGATTAAACTTCTTTAAGTTAGCGTTTCATCAAAAATGAAAACATTTTTTAAAACTACAAGTCTCATGCGTTTTAGTGGTGAAAAAATAATTTAAAAAATCGTTCGGGAAATGAATTTACTCCCTGGGTACTTTCTTTGTATACTTTTGACTCTGCGGGCCGAGTCCGGGATTTACGGGAAATCGCGGGTTTTCGTTTGCCGGCGATTAAACTCCTTTTATTTAGCGTCTCATCAAAAATAAAAACATTTTTGAAAACTAAAGTCTCATGCGTTTTAGTGGTGAAAAAATAATTTAAAAAATCGTTCGGGAAGTGAATTTACTCGCAGGGTACTTTCTTTGTATACTTTTGACTATACGGGCCGAGTCCGTGATTTACGGGAAATCGCGGGTTTTCGTTTGCCGGCGATTAAACTTCTTTTATTTAGCGTCTCATCAAAAATGAAAACATTTTTGAAAACTACAAGTCTCATGCGTTTTAGTGGTGAAAAAATAATTTAAAAAGTCGCTCGGGAAATGAATTTACTCCCTGGGTACTTTCTTTGTATACTTTTGACTCTGCGGGCCGAGTCCGGGATTTACGGGAAATCGCGGGTTTTCGTTTGCCGGCGATTAAACTTCTTTAAGTTAGCGTTTCATCAAAAATGAAAACATTTTTTAAAACTACAAGTCTCATGCATTTTAGTGGTGAAAAAATAATTTAAAAAATCGTTCGGGAAATGAGTTTACTCCCTGGGTACTTTCTTTATACACATTCGACTATACGGGCCGAGTACGGGATTTACGGGAAATCGCAGGTTTTCGTTTGCCGGCGATTAACCTTCTTTTATTCAGCGTCTCATCAAAAGTGAAAACATTTTTGAAAACTACAAGTCTCATGCGTTTTAGTGGTGAAAAAATAATTTAAAAAATCGTTCAAGAAATGGGTTTACTCCCTGGGTACTTTCTTTGTATACTTTTGACTATGCAGGCCGAGTACGGGATTTATGGGAAATCGCGTGTTTTCGTTTGCCGGCAATTAAACTTCTTTTATTTAACGTCTCATCAAAAATAAAAACATTTTTGAAAACTACAAGTCTCATGCGTTTTAGTGGTGAAAAAATAATTTAAAAAATCGTTCGGGAAATGAGTTTACTCCCTGAGTACTTTCTTTGTATACTTTTGACTATACGGGCCGAGTACCGGATTTACGGGAAATCGCGGGTTTTCGTTTGCCGGCGATTAAACTTCTTTTATTCAGCGTCTTATCAAAAATGAAAACATTTTTGAAAACTACAAGTCTCATGAGTTTTAGTGGTGAAAAAATAATTTAAAAAATCGTTCGGGAAATGAATTTACTCCCTGGGTACTTTCTTTGTATACTTTTGACTCTGCGGGCCGAGTCCGGGATTTACGGGAAATCGCGGGTTTTCGTTTGCCGGCGATTAAACTTCTTTAAGTTAGCGTTTCATCAAAAATGAAAACATTTTTTAAAACTACAAGTCTCATGCGTTTTAGTGGTGAAAAAATAATTTAAAAAATCGTTCGGGAAATGAATTTACTCCCTGGGTACTTTCTTTGTATACTTTTGACTCTGCGGGCCGAGTCCGGGATTTACGGGAAATCGCGGGTTTTCGTTTGCCGGCGATTAAACTCCTTTTATTTAGCGTCTCATCAAAAATAAAAACATTTTTGAAAACTAAAGTCTCATGCGTTTTAGTGGTGAAAAAATAATTTAAAAAATCGTTCGGGAAGTGAATTTACTCGCAGGGTACTTTCTTTGTATACTTTTGACTATACGGGCCGAGTCCGTGATTTACGGGAAATCGCGGGTTTTCGTTTGCCGGCGATTAAACTTCTTTTATTTAGCGTCTCATCAAAAATGAAAACATTTTTGAAAACTACAAGTCTCATGCGTTTTAGTGGTGAAAAAATAATTTAAAAAGTCGCTCGGGAAATGAATTTACTCCCTGGGTACTTTCTTTGTATACTTTTGACTCTGCGGGCCGAGTCCGGGATTTACGGGAAATCGCGGGTTTTCGTTTGCCGGCGATTAAACTTCTTTAAGTTAGCGTTTCATCAAAAATGAAAACATTTTTTAAAACTACAAGTCTCATGCATTTTAGTGGTGAAAAAATAATTTAAAAAATCGTTCGGGAAATGAGTTTACTCCCTGGGTACTTTCTTTATACACATTCGACTATACGGGCCGAGTACGGGATTTACGGGAAATCGCAGGTTTTCGTTTGCCGGCGATTAACCTTCTTTTATTCAGCGTCTCATCAAAAGTGAAAACATTTTTGAAAACTACAAGTCTCATGCGTTTTAGTGGTGAAAAAATAATTTAAAAAATCGTTCAAGAAATGGGTTTACTCCCTGGGTACTTTCTTTGTATACTTTTGACTATGCAGGCCGAGTACGGGATTTATGGGAAATCGCGTGTTTTCGTTTGCCGGCAATTAAACTTCTTTTATTTAACGTCTCATCAAAAATAAAAACATTTTTGAAAACTACAAGTCTCATGCGTTTTAGTGGTGAAAAAATAATTTAAAAAATCGTTCGGGAAATGAGTTTACTCCCTGAGTACTTTCTTTGTATACTTTTGACTATACGGGCCGAGTACCGGATTTACGGGAAATCGCGGGTTTTCGTTTGCCGGCGATTAAACTTCTTTTATTCAGCGTCTTATCAAAAATGAAAACATTTTTGAAAACTACAAGTCTCATGAGTTTTAGTGGTGAAAAAATAATTTAAAAAATCGTTCGGGAAATGAGTTTACTCCCTGGGTACTTTCTTTGTATAATTTTGATTATACGGGCCGAGTCCGGGATTTAGGGAAAATCGCGGGTTTTTGTTTGCCGGCGAATAAACTTCATTTATTTAGCGTCTTATCAAAAATGAAAACATTTTTAAAAACTACAAGTCTCATGCGTTTTACTGGTGAAAAAATAATTTAAAAAATCGTTCGGGAGATGAGTTTACTCCCTGGGTACTTTCTTTGTATACTTTTGACTATACGGGCCGAGTCCGGGATTTACGGGAAATCGCGGGTTTTCGTTTGCCGGCGATTAAACTTCTTTTAATCAGCGTCTCATCAAAAATGAAAACATTTTTGAAAACTACAAGTGTCATGCGTTTTAGTGGTGAAAAAATGATTTAAAAAATCGTTCGGAAAATGAGTTTACTCCCTGGGTACTCTCTTTGTATACTTTTGATTATACGGGTCGTGTCCGGGATTTACGGGAAATCGCGGGTTTTCGTTTGCCGGCGATTAAACTTGTTTTATTTAGCGTCTCATCAAAAATGAAAACATTGTTGAAAACTACAAGTCTCATGCGTTTTAGTGGTGAAATAATAATTTAAAAAATCGTTAAGGAAATGAGTTTACTCCTTGAGTACTCTCTTTGTATACTCTTGACTATACGGGCCGAGTACCGGATTTACGGGAAATCGCGGGTTTTCGTTTGCCGGCGATTAAACTTCTTTTATTCAGCGTCTTATCAAAAATGAAAACATTTTTGAAAACTACAAGTCTCATGCGTTTTAGTGGTGAAAAAATAATTTGAAAAATCGTTCTGAAAATGAGTTTACCCACAAGGTACTTTCTTTGTATACATTCGACTATAGGGGCCAAGCCCGGGATTTACAGGAAATCGCGGGTTTTCATTTGCCGGCGATTAAACTTCTTTTATTCAGCGCCTCATCAAAAATGAAAATATTTTTGAAAACTACAAGTCTCATCCGTTTTAGTGGTGAAAAAATAATTTAAAAAATCATTCGGGAAATGAGTTTACTCCCTGGGTACTTTTTTGTATACTTTTGACTATACGGGCCGAGTACGGTATTTACGGGAAATCGCGGGTTTTCGTTTGCCGGCGATTAAACTTCTTTTATTTAGCGTCTCATCAAAAATGAAAACATTTTTGAAAACTACAAGTCTCATGCGTTTTAGTGGTGAAAAAATAATTTAAAAAGTCGCTCGGGAAATGAATTTACTCCCTGGGTACTTTCTTTGTATACTTTTGACTCTGCGGGCCGAGTCCGGGATTTACGGGAAATCGCGGGTTTTCGTTTGCCGGCGATTAAACTTCTTTAAGTTAGCGTTTCATCAAAAATGAAAACATTTTTTAAAACTACAAGTCTCATGCATTTTAGTGGTGAAAAAATAATTTAAAAAATCGTTCGGGAAATGAGTTTACTCCCTGGGTACTTTCTTTATACACATTCGACTATACGGGCCGAGTACGGGATTTACGGGAAATCGCAGGTTTTCGTTTGCCGGCGATTAACCTTCTTTTATTCAGCGTCTCATCAAAAGTGAAAACATTTTTGAAAACTACAAGTCTCATGCGTTTTAGTGGTGAAAAAATAATTTAAAAAATCGTTCAAGAAATGGGTTTACTCCCTGGGTACTTTCTTTGTATACTTTTGACTATGCAGGCCGAGTACGGGATTTATGGGAAATCGCGTGTTTTCGTTTGCCGGCAATTAAACTTCTTTTATTTAACGTCTCATCAAAAATAAAAACATTTTTGAAAACTACAAGTCTCATGCGTTTTAGTGGTGAAAAAATAATTTAAAAAATCGTTCGGGAAATGAGTTTACTCCCTGAGTACTTTCTTTGTATACTTTTGACTATACGGGCCGAGTACCGGATTTACGGGAAATCGCGGGTTTTCGTTTGCCGGCGATTAAACTTCTTTTATTCAGCGTCTTATCAAAAATGAAAACATTTTTGAAAACTACAAGTCTCATGAGTTTTAGTGGTGAAAAAATAATTTAAAAAATCGTTCGGGAAATGAGTTTACTCCCTGGGTACTTTCTTTGTATAATTTTGATTATACGGGCCGAGTCCGGGATTTAGGGAAAATCGCGGGTTTTTGTTTGCCGGCGAATAAACTTCATTTATTTAGCGTCTTATCAAAAATGAAAACATTTTTAAAAACTACAAGTCTCATGCGTTTTACTGGTGAAAAAATAATTTAAAAAATCGTTCGGGAGATGAGTTTACTCCCTGGGTACTTTCTTTGTATACTTTTGACTATACGGGCCGAGTCCGGGATTTACGGGAAATCGCGGGTTTTCGTTTGCCGGCGATTAAACTTCTTTTAATCAGCGTCTCATCAAAAATGAAAACATTTTTGAAAACTACAAGTGTCATGCGTTTTAGTGGTGAAAAAATGATTTAAAAAATCGTTCGGAAAATGAGTTTACTCCCTGGGTACTCTCTTTGTATACTTTTGATTATACGGGTCGTGTCCGGGATTTACGGGAAATCGCGGGTTTTCGTTTGCCGGCGATTAAACTTGTTTTATTTAGCGTCTCATCAAAAATGAAAACATTGTTGAAAACTACAAGTCTCATGCGTTTTAGTGGTGAAATAATAATTTAAAAAATCGTTAAGGAAATGAGTTTACTCCTTGAGTACTCTCTTTGTATACTCTTGACTATACGGGCCGAGTACCGGATTTACGGGAAATCGCGGGTTTTCGTTTGCCGGCGATTAAACTTCTTTTATTCAGCGTCTTATCAAAAATGAAAACATTTTTGAAAACTACAAGTCTCATGCGTTTTAGTGGTGAAAAAATAATTTGAAAAATCGTTCTGAAAATGAGTTTACCCACAAGGTACTTTCTTTGTATACATTCGACTATAGGGGCCAAGCCCGGGATTTACAGGAAATCGCGGGTTTTCATTTGCCGGCGATTAAACTTCTTTTATTCAGCGCCTCATCAAAAATGAAAATATTTTTGAAAACTACAAGTCTCATCCGTTTTAGTGGTGAAAAAATAATTTAAAAAATCATTCGGGAAATGAGTTTACTCCCTGGGTACTTTTTTGTATACTTTTGACTATACGGGCCGAGTACGGTATTTACGGGAAAGCGCGGGTTTTCGTTTGCCGGCGATTAAACTTCATTTATTCAGCGTCTCATCAAAAATGAAAATATTTTTGAAAACTACAAGTCTCATGCGTTTTAGTGGTGAAAAAATAATTTAAAAAATCGTTCGGGAAATGAATTTACTCCCTGGGTACTTTCTTTGTATACTTTTGACTCTGCGGGCCGAGTCCGGCGTATTACGGGAAATCGCGTGTTTTCGTTTGCCGGCGATTAAACTTCTTTTATTCAGCGTCTCATCAAAAGTGAAAACATTTTTGAAAACTACAAGTGTCATGCGTTTTAGTGGTGAAAAAATAATTTAAAAAATCGTTCGGGAAATGAGTTTACTCCCTGGGTACTTTCTTTATACACATTCGACTATACGGGCCGAGTACGGGATTTACGGGAAATCGCAGGTTTTCGTTTGCCGGCGATTAAACTTCTTTTATTCAGCGTCTCATCAAAAGTGAAAAAATTTTTGAAAACTACAAGTCTCATGCATTTTAGTGGTGAAAAAATAATTTAAAAAGTCGTTCGGGAAATGAATTTACTCCCTGGGTACTTTCTTTGTATACTTTTGACTCTTTGGGCCGAGTCCGGGATTTACGGGAAATTGCGGGTTTTCGTTTGCCGGCGATTAAACTTCTTTAATTAAGCGTTTCATCAAAAATAAAAACATTTTTTAAAACTACAAGTCTCATGCGTTTTAGTGGTGAAAAAATAATTTAAAAAATCGTTCGGGAAATGACTTTACTCCTTGGGTACTTTCTTTATACACATTCGACTATACGGGCCGAGTACAGGATTTACGGGAAATCGCAGGTTTTCATTTGCCGGCGATTAAACTTCTTTTATTCAGCGTCTCATCAAAAGTGAAAACATTTTTGAAACTACAAGTCTCATGCGTTTTAGTGGTGAAAAAATAATTTAAAAAATCGTTCGGGAAATGGGTTTACTCCCTGGGTACTTTCTTTGTATACTTTTGACTATACAGGCCGAGTACGGGATTTATGGGAAATCGCGTGTTTTCGTTTGCCGGCGATTAAACTTCTTTTATTTAGCGTCTCATCAAAAATAAAAACATTTTTGAAAACTACAAGTCTCATGCGTTTTAGTGGTGAAAAAATAATTTAAAAAATCGTTCGGGAAATGAGTTTACTCCCTGAGTACTTTCTTTGTATACTTTTGACTATACGGGCCGAGTACCGGATTTACGGGAAATCGCGGGTTTTCGTTTGCCGGCGATTAAACTTCTTTTATTCAGCGTCTTATCAAAAATGAAAACATTTTTGAAAACTACAAGTCTCATGAGTTTTAGTGGTGAAAAAATAATTTAAAAAATCGTTAGGGAAATGAGTTTACTCCCTGGGTACTTCCTTTGTATAGTTTTGACCATACGGGCCGAGTCCGGGATTTACGGGAAATCGCGGGTTTTCGTTTGCCGGCGATTAAACTTCTTTTATTTAGCGTTTCATCAAAAATGAAAACATTTTTGAAAACTACAAGTGTCATGCGTTTTAGTGGTGAAAAAATAATTTAAAAAATCGTTCGGGAAATGAGTTTACTCCCTGGGTACTTTCTTTGTATACTTTTGACTATACGGGCCGAGTCCGGGATTTACGGGAAATCGCGGGTTTTCGTTTGCCGGCGATTAAACTTCTTTTATTTAGCGTTTCATCAAAAATGAAAACATTTTTAAAAACTACAAGTCTCATGCGTTTTAGTGGTGAAAAAATAATTTAAAAAATCGTTCGGGAAATGAGTTTTCTCCCTGGCTACTCTCTTTGTATACTTTGATTATATGGGTCGTGTCCGGGATTTACGGGAAATCGCAGGTTTTCGTTTGCCGGCGATTAAATTTGTTTTATTTAGTGTCTCATCAAAAATGAAAATATTGTTGAAAACTACAAGTCTCATGCGTTTTAGTGGTGAAAAAATAATTTAAAATATCGTTCGGGAAATGAGTTTACTCCCTGAGTACTTTCTTTGTATACTTTTGACTATACGGGCCGAGTACCGGATTTACGGGAAATCGCGGGTTTTCGTTTGCCGGCGATTAAACTTCTTTTATTCAGCGTCTTATCAAAAATGAAAACATTTTTGAAAACTACAAGTCTCATGAGTTTTAGTGGTGAAAAAATAATTTAAAAAATCGTTAGGGAAATGAGTTTACTCCCTGGGTACTTCCTTTGTATAGTTTTGACCATACGGGCCGAGTCCGGGATTTACGGGAAATCGCGGGTTTTCGTTTGCCGGCGATTAAACTTCTTTTATTTAGCGTTTCATCAAAAATGAAAACATTTTTGAAAACTACAAGTGTCATGCGTTTTAGTGGTGAAAAAATAATTTAAAAAATCGTTCGGGAAATGAGTTTACTCCCTGGGTACTTTCTTTGTATAATTTTGATTATACGGGCTGAGTCCGGGATTTAGGGAAAATCGCGGGTTTTTGTTTGCCGGCGAATAAACTTCATTTATTTAGCGTCTTATCAAAAATAAAAACATTTTTAAAAACTACAAGTCTCATGCGTTTTCCTGGTGAAAAAATAATTTAAAAAATCGTTCGGGAAAGGAGTTTACTCCCTGGGTACTTTCTTTGTATACTTTTGACTATACGGGCCGAGTCCGGGATTTACGGGAAATCGCGGGTTTTCGTTTGCCGGCGATTAAACTTCTTTTAATCAGCGTCTTATCAAAAATGAAAACATTGTTGAAAACTACAAGTCTCATGCGTTTTAGTGGTGAAATAATAATTTAAAAAATCGTTCGGAAAATGAGTTTACTCCCTGGGTACTTTCTTTGTATACTTTTGACCATACGGGCCGAGTCCGGGATTTACGGGAAATCGCGGGTTTTCGTTTGCCGGCGATTAAACTTCTTTTATTTAGCGTTTCATCAAAAATGAAAACATTGTTGAAAACTACAAGTCTCATGCGTTTTAGTGGTGAAATAATGATTTAAAAAATCGTTCGGAAAATGAGTTTACTCCCTGGGTACTTTCTTTGTATACTTTTGACCATAAGGGCCGAGTCCGGGATTTACGGGATATCGCGGGTTTTCGTTTGCCGGCGATTAAACTTCTTTTATTTAGCGTTTCATCAAAAATGAAAACATTTTTGAAAACTACAAGTGTCATGCGTTTTAGTGGTGAAAAAATAATTTAAAAAATCGTTCGGGAAATGGGTTTACTCCCTGGGTACTTTCTTTGTATACTTTTGACTATACGGGCCGAGTACCGGATTTACGGGAAATCGCGGGTTTTCGTTTGCCGGCGATTAAACTTCTTTCAGTAAGCGTCTCATCAAAAATGAAAACATTTTTGAAAACTACAAGTCTCATGCGTTTTAGTGGTGAAAAAATAATTTAAAAAATCGTTCGGGAAATGAGTTTTCTCCCTGGCTACTCTCTTTGTATACTTTGATTATATGGGTCGTGTCCGGGATTTACGGGAAATCGCAGGTTTTCGTTTGCCGGCGATTAAATTTGTTTTATTTAGTGTCTCATCAAAAATGAAAATATTGTTGAAAACTACAAGTCTCATGCGTTTTAGTGGTGAAAAAATAATTTAAAATATCGTTCGGGAAATGAGTTTACTCCCTGAGTACTTTCTTTGTATACTTTTGACTATACGGGCCGAGTACCGGATTTACGGGAAATCGCGGGTTTTCGTTTGCCGGCGATTAAACTTCTTTTATTCAGCGTCTTATCAAAAATGAAAACATTTTTGAAAACTACAAGTCTCATGAGTTTTAGTGGTGAAAAAATAATTTAAAAAATCGTTAGGGAAATGAGTTTACTCCCTGGGTACTTCCTTTGTATAGTTTTGACCATACGGGCCGAGTCCGGGATTTACGGGAAATCGCGGGTTTTCGTTTGCCGGCGATTAAACTTCTTTTATTTAGCGTTTCATCAAAAATGAAAACATTTTTGAAAACTACAAGTGTCATGCGTTTTAGTGGTGAAAAAATAATTTAAAAAATCGTTCGGGAAATGAGTTTACTCCCTGGGTACTTTCTTTGTATAATTTTGATTATACGGGCTGAGTCCGGGATTTAGGGAAAATCGCGGGTTTTTGTTTGCCGGCGAATAAACTTCATTTATTTAGCGTCTTATCAAAAATAAAAACATTTTTAAAAACTACAAGTCTCATGCGTTTTCCTGGTGAAAAAATAATTTAAAAAATCGTTCGGGAAAGGAGTTTACTCCCTGGGTACTTTCTTTGTATACTTTTGACTATACGGGCCGAGTCCGGGATTTACGGGAAATCGCGGGTTTTCGTTTGCCGGCGATTAAACTTCTTTTAATCAGCGTCTTATCAAAAATGAAAACATTGTTGAAAACTACAAGTCTCATGCGTTTTAGTGGTGAAATAATAATTTAAAAAATCGTTCGGAAAATGAGTTTACTCCCTGGGTACTTTCTTTGTATACTTTTGACCATACGGGCCGAGTCCGGGATTTACGGGAAATCGCGGGTTTTCGTTTGCCGGCGATTAAACTTCTTTTATTTAGCGTTTCATCAAAAATGAAAACATTGTTGAAAACTACAAGTCTCATGCGTTTTAGTGGTGAAATAATGATTTAAAAAATCGTTCGGAAAATGAGTTTACTCCCTGGGTACTTTCTTTGTATACTTTTGACCATAAGGGCCGAGTCCGGGATTTACGGGATATCGCGGGTTTTCGTTTGCCGGCGATTAAACTTCTTTTATTTAGCGTTTCATCAAAAATGAAAACATTTTTAAAAACTACAAGTCTCATGCGTTTTAGTGGTGAAAAAATAATTTAAAAAATCGTTCGGGAAATGAGTTTTCTCCCTGGGTACTCTCTTTGTATACTTTTGATTATACGGGTCGTGTCCGGGATTTACGGGAAATCGCAGGTTTTCGTTTGCCGGCGATTAAATTTGTTTTATTTAGTGTCTCATCAAAAATGAAAATATTGATGAAAACTACAAGTCTCATGCGTTTTAGTGGTGAAAAAATAATTTAAAATATCGTTCGGGAAATGAGTTTACTCCCTGAGTACTTTCTTTGTATACTTTTGACCATACGGGCCGAGTCCGGGATTTACGGGAAATCGCGGGTTTTCGTTTGCCGGCGATTAAACTTCTTTTATTTAGCGTTTTATCAAAAATGAAAACATTTTTGAAAACTACAAGTGTCATGCGTTTTAGTGGTGAAAAAATAATTTAAAAAACCGTTCGGGAAATGAGTTTACTCCCTGGGTACTTTCTTTGTATAATTTTGATTATACGGGCCGAGTCCGGGATTTAGGGAAAATCGCGGGTTTTCGTTTGCCGGCGATTAAACTTGTTTTATTTAGCGTCTCATCAAAAATGAAAACATTATTGAAAACTACAAGTCTCATGCGTTTTAGTGGTGAAATAATAATTTAAAAAATCGTTCGGAAAATGAGTTTACTCCCTGGGTACTTTCTTTGTATACTTTTGACCATACGGGCCGAGTCCGGGATTTACGGGAAATCGCGGGATTTCGTTTGCCGGCGATTAAACTTCTTTTATTTAGCGTTTCATCAAAAATGAAAACATTGTTGAAAACTACAAGTCTCATGCGTTTTAGTGGTGAAATAATAATTTAAAAAATCGTTCGAAAAATGAGTTTACTTCCTGGGTACTTTCTTTGTATACTTTTGACCATAAGGGCCGAGTCCGGGATTTACGGGAAATCGCGGGTTTTCGTTTGCCGGCGATTAAACTTCTTTTATTTAGCGTTTCATCAAAAATGAAAACATTTTTAAAAACTACAAGTCTCATGCGTTTTAGTGGTGAAAAAATAATTTAAAAAATCGTTCGGGAAATGAGTTTTCTCCCTGGGTACTCTCTTTGTATACTTTTGAATATACGGGTCGTGTCCGGGATTTACGGGAAATCGCAGGTTTTCGTTTGCCGGCGATTAAATTTGTTTTATTTAGTGTCTCATCAAAAATGAAAATATTGTTGAAAACTACAAGTCTCATGCGTTTTAGTGGTGAAAAAATAATTTAAAATATCGTTCGGGAAATGAGTTTACTCCCTGAGTACTTTCTTTGTATACTTTTGACTATACGAGCCGAGTACCGGATTTACGGGAAATCGCGGGTTTTCGTTTGCCGGCGATTAAACTTCTTTTATTCAGCGTCTTATCAAAAATGAAAACATTTTTGAAAACTTCAAGTCTCATGAGTTTTAGTGGTGAAAAAATAATTTAAAAAATCGTTAGGGAAATGAGTTTACTCCCTGGGTACTTCCTTTGTATAGTTTTGACCATACGGGCCGAGTCCGGGATTTACGGGAAATCGCGGGTTTTCGTTTGCCGGCGATTAAACTTCTTTTATTTAGCGTTTCATCAAAAATGAAAACATTTTTGAAAACTACAAGTGTCATGCGTTTTAGTGGTGAAAAAATAATTTAAAAAACCGTTCGGGAAATGAGTTTACTCCCTGGGTACTTTCTTTGTATAATTTTGATTATACGGGCCGAGTCCGGGATTTAGGGAAAATCGCGGGTTTTCGTTTGCCGGCGAATAAACTTCATTTATTTAGCGTCTCATCAAAAATGAAAACATTTTTAAAAACTACAAGTCTCATGCGTTTTACTGGTGAAAAAATAATTTAAAAAATCGTTCGGGAAATGAGTTTACTCCCTGGGTACTTTCTTTGTATACTTTTGACTATACGGGCCGAGTCCGGGATTTACGGGAAATCGCGGGTTTTCGTTTGCCGGCGATTAAACTTGTTTTATTTAGCGTCTCATCAAAAATGAAAACATTGTTGAAAACTACAAGTCTCATGCGTTTTAGTGGTGAAATAATAATTTAAAAAATCGTTCGGAAAATGAGTTTACTCCCTGGGTACTTTCTTTGTATACTTTTGACCATACGGGCTGAGTCCGGGATTTACGGGAAATCGCGGGTTTTCGTTTGCCGGCGATTAAACTTCTTTTATTTAGCGTTTCATCAAAAATGAAAACATTGTTGAAAACTACAAGTCTCATGCGTTTTAGTGGTGAAATAATAATTTAAAAAATCGTTCGGAAAATGAGTTTACTCCCTGGGTACTTTCTTTGTATACTTTTGACCATAAGGGCCGAGTCCGGGATTTACGGGAAATCGCGGGTTTTTGTTTGCCGGCGATTAAACTTCTTTTATTTAGCGTTTCATCAAAAATGAAAACATTTTTAAAAACTACAAGTCTCATGCGTTTTAGTGGTGAAAAAATAATTTAAAAAATCGTTCGGGAAATGAGTTTTCTCCCTGGGTACTCTCTTTGTATACTTTTGATTATACGGGTCGTGTCCGGGATTTACGGGAAATCGCAGGTTTTCGTTTGCCGGCGATTAAATTTGTTTTATTTAGTGTCTCATCAAAAATGAAAACATTTTTGAAAACTACAAGTCTCATGAGTTTTAGTGGTGAAAAAATAATTTAAAAAATCGTTTGGGAAATGAGTTTACTCCCTGGGTACTTTCTTTGTATACTTTTGACTATACGGGCCGAGTCCGGGATTTACGGGAAATCGCGGGTTTTCGTTTGCCGGCGATTAAACTTCTTTTAATCAGAGTCTCATCAAAAATGAAAACATTTTTAAAAACTACAAGTGTCATGCGTTTTAGTGGTGAAATAATAATTTAAAAAATCGTTCGGGAAATGAGTTTACTCCCTGTGTACTTTCTTTGTATACTTTTGATTATACGGGTCGTGTCCGGGATTTACGGGAAATCGCGTGTTTTCGTTTGCCGGCGATTAAACTTGTTTTATTTAGCGTCTCATCAAAAATGAAAACATTGTTAAAAACTACAAGTCTCATGCGTTTTAGTGGTGAAATAATAATTTAAAAAATCGTTCGGGAAATGAGTTTACTTCCTGGGTACTTTCTTTGTATACTTTTGACCATAAGGGCCGAGTCCGGGATTTACGGGAAATCGCGGGTTTTCGTTTGCCGGCGATTAAACTTCTTTTATTTAGCGTTTCATCAAAAATGAAAACATTTTTAAAAACTACAAGTCTCATGCGTTTTAGTGGTGAAAAAATAATTTAAAAAATCGTTCGGGAAATGAGTTTTCTCCCTGGGTACTCTCTTTGTATACTTTTGAATATACGGGTCGTGTCCGGGATTTACGGGAAATCGCAGGTTTTCGTTTGCCGGCGATTAAATTTGTTTTATTTAGTGTCTCATCAAAAATGAAAATATTGTTGAAAACTACAAGTCTCATGCGTTTTAGTGGTGAAAAAATAATTTAAAATATCGTTCGGGAAATGAGTTTACTCCCTGAGTACTTTCTTTGTATACTTTTGACTATACGAGCCGAGTACCGGATTTACGGGAAATCGCGGGTTTTCGTTTGCCGGCGATTAAACTTCTTTTATTCAGCGTCTTATCAAAAATGAAAACATTTTTGAAAACTTCAAGTCTCATGAGTTTTAGTGGTGAAAAAATAATTTAAAAAATCGTTAGGGAAATGAGTTTACTCCCTGGGTACTTCCTTTGTATAGTTTTGACCATACGGGCCGAGTCCGGGATTTACGGGAAATCGCGGGTTTTCGTTTGCCGGCGATTAAACTTCTTTTATTTAGCGTTTCATCAAAAATGAAAACATTTTTGAAAACTACAAGTGTCATGCGTTTTAGTGGTGAAAAAATAATTTAAAAAACCGTTCGGGAAATGAGTTTACTCCCTGGGTACTTTCTTTGTATAATTTTGATTATACGGGCCGAGTCCGGGATTTAGGGAAAATCGCGGGTTTTCGTTTGCCGGCGAATAAACTTCATTTATTTAGCGTCTCATCAAAAATGAAAACATTTTTAAAAACTACAAGTCTCATGCGTTTTACTGGTGAAAAAATAATTTAAAAAATCGTTCGGGAAATGAGTTTACTCCCTGGGTACTTTCTTTGTATACTTTTGACTATACGGGCCGAGTCCGGGATTTACGGGAAATCGCGGGTTTTCGTTTGCCGGCGATTAAACTTGTTTTATTTAGCGTCTCATCAAAAATGAAAACATTGTTGAAAACTACAAGTCTCATGCGTTTTAGTGGTGAAATAATAATTTAAAAAATCGTTCGGAAAATGAGTTTACTCCCTGGGTACTTTCTTTGTATACTTTTGACCATACGGGCCGAGTCCGGGATTTACGGGAAATCGCGGGTTTTCGTTTGCCGGCGATTAAACTTCTTTTATTTAGCGTTTCATCAAAAATGAAAACATTGTTGAAAACTACAAGTCTCATGCGTTTTAGTGGTGAAATAATAATTTAAAAAATCGTTCGGAAAATGAGTTTACTCCCTGGGTACTTTCTTTGTATACTTTTGACCATAAGGGCCGAGTCCGGGATTTACGGGAAATCGCGGGTTTTCGTTTGCCGGCGATTAAACTTCTTTTATTTAGCGTTTCATCAAAAATGAAAACATTTTTAAAAACTACAAGTCTCATGCGTTTTAGTGGTGAAAAAATAATTTAAAAAATCGTTCGGGAAATGAGTTTTCTCCCTGGGTACTCTCTTTGTATACTTTTGATTATACGGGTCGTGTCCGGGATTTACGGGAAATCGCAGGTTTTCGTTTGCCGGCGATTAAATTTGTTTTATTTAGTGTCTCATCAAAAATGAAAACATTTTTGAAAACTACAAGTCTCATGAGTTTTAGTGGTGAAAAAATAATTTAAAAAATCGTTTGGGAAATGAGTTTACTCCCTGGGTACTTTCTTTGTATACTTTTGACTATACGGGCCGAGTCCGGGATTTACGGGAAATCGCGGGTTTTCGTTTGCCGGCGATTAAACTTCTTTTAATCAGAGTCTCATCAAAAATGAAAACATTTTTAAAAACTACAAGTGTCATGCGTTTTAGTGGTGAAATAATAATTTAAAAAATCGTTCGGGAAATGAGTTTACTCCCTGTGTACTTTCTTTGTATACTTTTGATTATACGGGTCGTGTCCGGGATTTACGGGAAATCGCGTGTTTTCGTTTGCCGGCGATTAAACTTGTTTTATTTAGCGTCTCATCAAAAATGAAAACATTGTTAAAAACTACAAGTCTCATGCGTTTTAGTGGTGAAATAATAATTTAAAAAATCGTTCGGGAAATGAGTTTACTTCCTGGGTACTTTCTTTGTATACTTTTGACCATAAGGGCCGAGTCCGGGATTTACGGGAAATCGCGGGTTTTCGTTTGCCGGCGATTAAACTTCTTTTATTTAGCGTTTCATCAAAAATGAAAACATTTTTAAAAACTACAAGTCTCATGCGTTTTAGTGGTGAAAAAATAATTTAAAAAATCGTTCGGGAAATGAGTTTTCTCCCTGGGTACTCTCTTTGTATACTTTTGAATATACGGGTCGTGTCCGGGATTTACGGGAAATCGCAGGTTTTCGTTTGCCGGCGATTAAATTTGTTTTATTTAGTGTCTCATCAAAAATGAAAATATTGTTGAAAACTACAAGTCTCATGCGTTTTAGTGGTGAAAAAATAATTTAAAATATCGTTCGGGAAATGAGTTTACTCCCTGAGTACTTTCTTTGTATACTTTTGACTATACGAGCCGAGTACCGGATTTACGGGAAATCGCGGGTTTTCGTTTGCCGGCGATTAAACTTCTTTTATTCAGCGTCTTATCAAAAATGAAAACATTTTTGAAAACTTCAAGTCTCATGAGTTTTAGTGGTGAAAAAATAATTTAAAAAATCGTTAGGGAAATGAGTTTACTCCCTGGGTACTTCCTTTGTATAGTTTTGACCATACGGGCCGAGTCCGGGATTTACGGGAAATCGCGGGTTTTCGTTTGCCGGCGATTAAACTTCTTTTATTTAGCGTTTCATCAAAAATGAAAACATTTTTGAAAACTACAAGTGTCATGCGTTTTAGTGGTGAAAAAATAATTTAAAAAACCGTTCGGGAAATGAGTTTACTCCCTGGGTACTTTCTTTGTATAATTTTGATTATACGGGCCGAGTCCGGGATTTAGGGAAAATCGCGGGTTTTCGTTTGCCGGCGAATAAACTTCATTTATTTAGCGTCTCATCAAAAATGAAAACATTTTTAAAAACTACAAGTCTCATGCGTTTTACTGGTGAAAAAATAATTTAAAAAATCGTTCGGGAAATGAGTTTACTCCCTGGGTACTTTCTTTGTATACTTTTGACTATACGGGCCGAGTCCGGGATTTACGGGAAATCGCGGGTTTTCGTTTGCCGGCGATTAAACTTGTTTTATTTAGCGTCTCATCAAAAATGAAAACATTGTTGAAAACTACAAGTCTCATGCGTTTTAGTGGTGAAATAATAATTTAAAAAATCGTTCGGAAAATGAGTTTACTCCCTGGGTACTTTCTTTGTATACTTTTGACCATACGGGCCGAGTCCGGGATTTACGGGAAATCGCGGGTTTTCGTTTGCCGGCGATTAAACTTCTTTTATTTAGCGTTTCATCAAAAATGAAAACATTGTTGAAAACTACAAGTCTCATGCGTTTTAGTGGTGAAATAATAATTTAAAAAATCGTTCGGAAAATGAGTTTACTCCCTGGGTACTTTCTTTGTATACTTTTGACCATAAGGGCCGAGTCCGGGATTTACGGGAAATCGCGGGTTTTCGTTTGCCGGCGATTAAACTTCTTTTATTTAGCGTTTCATCAAAAATGAAAACATTTTTAAAAACTACAAGTCTCATGCGTTTTAGTGGTGAAAAAATAATTTAAAAAATCGTTCGGGAAATGAGTTTTCTCCATGGGTACTCTCTTTGTATACTTTTGATTATACGGGTCGTGTCCGGGATTTACGGGAAATCGCAGGTTTTCGTTTGCCGGCGATTAAATTTGTTTTATTTAGTGTCTCATCAAAAATGAAAACATTTTTGAAAACTACAAGTCTCATGAGTTTTAGTGGTGAAAAAATAATTTAAAAAATCGTTTGGGAAATGAGTTTACTCCCTGGGTACTTTCTTTGTATACTTTTGACTATACGGGCCGAGTCCGGGATTTACGGGAAATCGCGGGTTTTCGTTTGCCGGCGATTAAACTTCTTTTAATCAGAGTCTCATCAAAAATGAAAACATTTTTAAAAACTACAAGTGTCATGCGTTTTAGTGGTGAAATAATAATTTAAAAAATCGTTCGGGAAATGAGTTTACTCCCTGTGTACTTTCTTTGTATACTTTTGATTATACGGGTCGTGTCCGGGATTTACGGGAAATCGCGTGTTTTCGTTTGCCGGCGATTAAACTTGTTTTATTTAGCGTCTCATCAAAAATGAAAACATTGTTAAAAACTACAAGTCTCATGCGTTTTAGTGGTGAAATAATAATTTAAAAAATCGTTCGGGAAATGAGTTTACTCCCTGGGTACTTTCTTTGTATACTTTTGACCATACGGGCCGAGTCCGGGATTTACGGGAAATCGCGGGTTTTCGTTTGCCGGCGATTAAACTTATTTTATTTAGCGTTTCATCAAAAATGAAAACATTTTTAAAAACTACAAGTCTCATGCGTTTTAGTGGTGAAAAAATAATTTAAAAAATCGTTCGGAAAATGAATTTACTCCCTGGGTACTTTCTTTGTATACTTTTGACTCTGCGGGCCGAGTCCGGGATTTACGGGAAATCGCGGGTTTTCGTTTGCCGGCGATTAAACTTCTTTAATTTAGCGTTTCATCAAAAATGGAAACATTTTTTAAAACTACAAGTCTCATGCGTTTTAGTGGTGAAAAAATAATTTAAAAAATCGTTCGGGAAATGAGTTTACTCCCTGGGTACTTTCTTTATACACATTCGACTATACGGGCCGAGTACGGGATTTACGGGAAATCGCAGGTTTTCGTTTGCCGGCGATTAAACTTCTTTTATTCAGCGTCTCATCAAAAGCGAAAACATTTTTGAAAACTACAAGTCTCATGCGTTTTAGTGGTGAAAAAATAATTTAAAAAATCGTTCGGGAAATGGGTTTACTCCCTGGGTACTTTCTTTGTATACTTTTGACTATACAGGCCGAGTACGGGATTTATGGTAAATCGCGTGTTTTCGTTTGCCGGCGATTAAACTTTTTTTATTTAGCGTTTCATCAAAAATAAAAACATTTTTGAAAACTACAAGTCTCATGCGTTTTAGTGGTGAAAAAATAATTTAAAAAATCGTTCGGGAAATGAGTTTACTCCCTGAGTACTTTCTTTGTATACTTTTGACTATACGGGCCGAGTACCGGATTTACGGGAAATCGCGGGTTTTCGTTTGCCGGCGATTAAACTTCTTTTATTCAGCGTCTTATCAAAAATGAAAACATTTTTGAAAACTACAAGTCTCATGAGCTTTAGTGGTGAAAAAATAATTTAAAAAATCGTTAGGGAAATGAGTTTACTCCCCGGGTACTTCCTTTGTATAGTTTTGACCATACGGGCCGAGTCCGGGATTTACGGGAAATCGCGGGTTTTCGTTTGCCGGCGATTAAACTTCTTTTATTTAGCGTTTCATCAAAAATGAAAACATTTTTGAAAACTACAAGTGTCATGCGTTTTAGTGGTGAAAAAATAATTTAAAAAATCGTTCGGGAAATGGGTTTACTCCCTGGGTACTTTCTTTGTATAATTTTGATTATACGGGCCGAGTCCGGGATTTAGGGAAAATCGCGGGTTTTTGTTTGCCGGCAAATAAACTTCATTTATTTAGCGTCTTATCAAAAATGAAAACATTTTTAAAAACTACAAGTCTCATGCGTTTTACTGGTGAAAAAATAATTTAAAAAATCGTTCGGGAAATGAGTTTACTCCCTGGGTACTTTCTTTGTATACTTTTGACTATACGGGCCGAGTCCGGGATTTACGGGAAATCGCGGGTTTTCGTTTGCCGGCGATTAAACTTCTTTTAATCAGCGTCTCATCAAAAATGAAAACATTTTTAAAAACTACAAGTGTCATGCGTTTTAGTGGTGAAAAAATAATTTAAAAAATCGTTCGGAAAATGAATTTGCTCCCTGGGTACTTTCTTTGTATACTTTTGACTCTGCGGGCCGAGTCCGGGATTTACGGGAAATCGCGGGTTTTCGTTTGCCGGCGATTAAACTTCTTTAATTTAGCGTTTCATCAAAAATGGAAACATTTTTTAAAACTACAAGTCTCATGCGTTTTAGTGGTGAAAAAATAATTTAAAAAATCGTTCGGGAAATGAGTTTACTCCCTGGGTACTTTCTTTATACACATTCGACTATACGGGCCGAGTACGGGATTTACGGGAAATCGCAGGTTTTTGTTTGCCGGCGATTAAACTTCTTTTATTCAGCGTCTCATCAAAAGTGAAAACATTTTTGAAAACTACAAGTCTCATGCGTTTTAGTGGTGAAAAAATAATTTAAAAAATCGTTCGGGAAATGGGTTTACTCCCTGGGTACTTTCTTTGTATACTTTTGACTATACGGGCCGAGTACCGGATTTACGGGAAATCGCGGGTTTTCGTTTGCCGGCGATTAAACTTCTTTTATTCAGCGTCTTATCAAAAATGAAAACATTTTTGAAAACTACAAGTCTCATGAGCTTTAGTGGTGAAAAAATAATTTAAAAAATCGTTAGGGAAATGAGTTTACTCCCCGGGTACTTCCTTTGTATAGTTTTGACCATACGGGCCGAGTCCGGGATTTACGGGAAATCGCGGGTTTTCGTTTGCCGGCGATTAAACTTCTTTTATTTAGCGTTTCATCAAAAATGAAAACATTTTTGAAAACTACAAGTGTCATGCGTTTTAGTGGTGAAAAAATAATTTAAAAAATCGTTCGGGAAATGAGTTTACTCCCTGGGTACTTTCTTTGTATAATTTTGATTATACGGGCCGAGTCCGGGATTTAGGGAAAATCGCGGGTTTTTGTTTGCCGGCAAATAAACTTCATTTATTTAGCGTCTTATCAAAAATGAAAACATTTTTAAAAACTACAAGTCTCATGCGTTTTACTGGTGAAAAAATAATTTAAAAAATCGTTCGGGAAATAAGTTTACTCCCTGGGTACTTTCTTTGTATACTTTTGACTATACGGGCCGAGTCCGGGATTTACGGGAAATCGCGGGTTTTCGTTTGCCGGCGATTAAACTTCTTTTAATCAGCGTCTCATCAAAAATGAAAACATTTTTAAAAACTACAAGTGTCATGCGTTTTAGTGGTGAAAAAATGATTTAAAAAAGCGTTCGGGAAATGAGTTTACTCCCTGGGTACTCTCTTTGTATACTTTTGATTATACGGGTCGTGTTCGGGATTTACGGGAAATCGCGGGTTTTCGTTTGCCGGCGATTAAACTTGTTTTATTTAGCGTCTCATCAAAAATGAAAACATTGTTGGAAACTACAAGTCTCATGCGTTTTAGTGGTGAAATAATAATTTAAAAAATCGTTCAGGAATTGAGTTTACTCCTTGAGTACTTTCTTTGTATACTCTTGACTATACGGGCCGAGTACCGGATTTACGGGAAATCGCGGGTTTTCGTTTGCCGGCGATTAAACTTCTTTTATTCAGCGTCTTATCAAAAATGAAAACATTTTTGAAAACTACAAGTCTCATGCGTTTTAGTGGTATAAGAATAATTTGAAAAATCGTTCTGAAAATGAGTTTACCCACAAGGTACTTTCTTTGTATACATTCGACTATAGGGGCCAAGCCCGGGATTTACAGGAAATCGCGGGTTTTCGTTTGCCGGCGATTAAACTTCTTTTATTCAGCGCCTCATCAAAAATGAAAATATTTTTGAAAACTACAAGTCTCATCCGTTTTAGTGGTGAAAAAATAATTTAAAAAATCATTCGGGAAATCAGTTTACTCCCTGGGTACTTTTTTTGTATACTTTTGACTATACGAGCCGAGTACGGGATTTACGGGAAAGCGCGGGTTTTCGTTTGCCGGCGATTAAACTTCTTTTATTCAGCGTCTCATCAAAAATGAAAATATTTTGGAAAACTACAAGTCTCATGCGTTTTAGTGGTGAAAAAATAATTTAAAAAATCGTTCGGGAAATGAATTTACTCCCTGGGTACTTTCTTTATACACATTCGACTATACGGGCCGAGTCCGGGATTTACGGGAAATCGCGTGTTTTCGTTTGCCGGCGATTAAACGTCTTTTATTCAGCGTCTCATCAAAAGTGAAAACATTTTTGAAAACTACAAGTCTCATGCGTTTTAGTGGTGAAAAAATAATTTAAAAAATCGTTCGGGAAATGAGTTTACTCCCTGGGTGCTTTCTTTATACACATTCGACTATACGGGCCGAGTACGGGATTTACGGGAAATCGCAGGTTTTCGTTTGCCGGCGATTAAACTTCTTTTATTTAGCGTCTCATCAAAAGTGAAAACATTTTTGAAAACTACAAGTCTCATGCGTTTTAGTGGTGAAAAAATATATTCAAAAGTCGTTCGGGAAATGAATTTACTCCCTGGGTACTTTCTTTGTATACTTTTGACTCTGCGGGCCGAGTCCGGGATTTACGGGAAATCGCGGGTTTTCGTTTGCCGGCGATTAAACCTCTTTAATTTAGCGTTTCATCAAAAATGAAAACATTTTTTTAAAACTACAAGTCTCATGCGTTTTAGTGGTGAAAAAATAATTTAAAAAATCGTTCGGGAAATGAGTTTACTCCCTGGGTACTTTCTTTATACACATTCGACTATACGGGCCGAGTACGGGATTTACGGGAAATCGCAGGTTTTCGTTTGCCGGCGATTAAACTTCTTTTATTCAGCGTCTCATCAAAAGTGAAAACATTTTTGAAAACTATAAGTCTCATGCGTTTTAGTGGTGAAAAAATAATTTAAAAAATCGTTCGGGAAATGGGTTTACTCCCTGGGTACTTTCTTTGTATACTTTTGACTATACAGGCCGAGTACGGGATTTATGGGAAATCGCGTGTTTTCGTTTGCCGGCGATTAAACTTCTTTATTTAGCGTCTCATCAAAAATAAAAACATTTTTGAAAACTACAAGTCTCATGCGTTTTAGTGGTGAAAAAATAATTTAAAAAATCGTTCGGGAAATGAGTTTACTCCCTGAGTACTTTCTTTGTATACTTTTGACTATACGGGCCGAGTACCGGATTTACGGGAAATCGCGGGTTTTCGTTTGCCGGCGATTAAACTTCTTTTATTCAGCGTCTCATCAAAAATGAAAATATTTTTGAAAACTACAAGTCTCATGCGTTTTAGTGGTGAAAAAATAATTTAAAAAATCGTTCGGGAAATGAATTTACTCCCTGGGTACTTTCTTTATACACATTCGACTATACGGGCCGAGTCCGGGATTTACGGGAAATCGCGTGTTTTCGTTTGCCGGCGATTAAACGTCTTTTATTCAGCGTCTCATCAAAAGTGAAAACATTTTTGAAAACTACAAGTCTCATGCGTTTTAGTGGTGAAAAAATAATTTAAAAAATCGTTCGGGAAATGAGTTTACTCCCTGGGTGCTTTCTTTATACACATTCGACTATACGGGCCGAGTACGGGATTTACGGGAAATCGCAGGTTTTCGTTTGCCGGCGATTAAACTTCTTTTATTCAGCGTCTCATCAAAAGTGAAAACATTTTTGAAAACTACAAGTCTCATGCGTTTTAGTGGTGAAAAAATATATTCAAAAGTCGTTCGGGAAATGAATTTACTCCCTGGGTACTTTCTTTGTATACTTTTGACTCTGCGGGCCGAGTCCGGGATTTACGGGAAATCGCGGGTTTTCGTTTGCCGGCGATTAAACCTCTTTAATTTAGCGTTTCATCAAAAATGAAAACATTTTTTTAAAACTACAAGTCTCATGCGTTTTAGTGGTGAAAAAATAATTTAAAAAATCGTTCGGGAAATGAGTTTACTCCCTGGGTACTTTCTTTATACACATTCGACTATACGGGCCGAGTACGGGATTTACGGGAAATCGCAGGTTTTCGTTTGCCGGCGATTAAACTTCTTTTATTCAGCGTCTCATCAAAAGTGAAAACATTTTTGAAAACTATAAGTCTCATGCGTTTTAGTGGTGAAAAAATAATTTAAAAAATCGTTCGGGAAATGGGTTTACTCCCTGGGTACTTTCTTTGTATACTTTTGACTATACAGGCCGAGTACGGGATTTATGGGAAATCGCGTGTTTTCGTTTGCCGGCGATTAAACTTCTTTATTTAGCGTCTCATCAAAAATAAAAACATTCTTGAAAACTACAAGTCTCATGCGTTTTAGTGGTGAAAAAATAATTTAAAAAATCGTTCGGGAAATGAGTTTACTCCCTGAGTACTTTCTTTGTATACTTTTGACTATACGGGCCGAGTACCGGATTTACGGGAAATCGCGGGTTTTCGTTTGCCGGCGATTAAACTTCTTTTATTCAGCGTCTTATCAAAAATGAAAACATTTTTGAAAACTACAAGTCTCATGAGTTTTAGTGGTGAAAAAATAATTTAAAAAATCGTTAGGAAAATGAGTTTACTCCCTGGGTACTTCCTTTGTATAGTTTTGACCATACGGGCCGAGTCCGGGATTTACGGGAAATCGCGGGTTTTCGTTTGCCGGCGATTAAACTTCTTTTATTTAGCGTTTCATCAAAAATGAAAACATTTTTGAAAACTACAAGTGTCATGCGTTTTAGTGGTGAAAAAATAATTTAAAAAATCGTTCGGGAAATGAGTTTACTCCCTGTGTACTTTCTTTGTATAATTTTGATTATACGGGCCGAGTCCGGGATTTAGGGAAAATCGCGGGTTTTTGTTTGCCGGCGAATAAACTTCATTTATTTAGCGTCTTATCAAAAATGAAAACATTTTTAAAAACTACAAGTCTCATGCGTTTTACTGGTGAAAAAATAATTTAAAAAATCGTTCGGGAAATGAGTTTACTCCCTGGGTACTTTCTTTGTATACTTTTGACTATACGGGCCGAGTCCGGGATTTACGGGAAATCGCGGGTTTTCGTTTGCCGGCGATTAAACTTCTTTTAATCAGCGTCTCATCAAAAATGAAAACATTTTTGAAAACTACAAGTGTCATGCGTTTTAGTGGTGAAAAAATGATTTAAAAAATCGTTCGGGAAATGAGTTTACTCCCTGGGTACTCTCTTTGTATACTTTTGATTATACGGGTCGTGTCCGGGATTTACGGGAAATCGCGGGTTTTCGTTTGCCGGCGATTAAACTTCTTTTATTTAGCGTTTCATCAAAAATGAAAACATTTTTAAAAACTACAAGTCTCATGCGTTTTAGTGGTGAACAAATAATTTAAAAAATCGTTCGGGAAATGAGTTTTCTCCCTGGATACTCTCTTTGTATACTTTTGATTATACGGGTCGTGTCCGGGATTTACGGGAAATCGCAGGTTTTCGTTTGCCGGCGATTAAATTTGTTTTATTTAGTGTCTCATCAAAAATGAAAATATTGTTGAAAACTACAAGTCTCATGCGTTTTAGTGGTGAAAAAATAATTTAAAATATCGTTCGGGAAATGAGTTTACTCCCTGAGTACTTTCTTTGTATACTTTTGACTATACGGGCCGAGTACCGGATTTACGGGAAATCGCGGGTTTTCGTTTGCCGGCGATTAAACTTCTTTTATTCAGCGTCTTATCAAAAATGAAAACATTTTTGAAAACTACAAGTCTCATGAGTTTTAGTGGTGAAAAAATAATTTAAAAAATCGTTAGGGAAATGAGTTTACTCCCTGGGTACTTCCTTTGTAAGTTTTGACCATACGGGCCGAGTCCGGGATTTACGGGAAATCGCGGGTTTTCGTTTGCCGGCGATTAAACTTCTTTTATTTAGCGTTTCATCAAAAATGAAAACATTTTTGAAAACTACAAGTGTCATGCGTTTTAGTGGTGAAAAAATAATTTAAAAAATCGTTCGGGAAATGAGTTTACTCCCTGGGTACTTTCTTTGTATAATTTTGATTATACGGGCCGAGTCCGGGATTTAGGGAAAATCGCGGGTTTTCGTTTGCCGGCGAATAAACTTCATTTATTTAGCGTCTCATCAAAAATGAAAACATTTTTAAAAACTACAAGTCTCATGCGTTTTACTGGTGAAAAAATAATGTAAAAAATCGTTCGGGAAATGAGTTTACTCCCTGGGTACTTTCTTTGTATACTTTTGACTATACGGGCCGAGTCCGGGATTTACGGGAAATCGCGGGTTTTCGTTTGCCGGCGATTAAACTTCTTTTAATCAGCGTCTCATCAAAAATGAAAACATTTTTAAAAACTACAAGTGTCATGCGTTTTAGTGGTGAAAAAATGATTTAAAAAATCGTTCGGGAAATGAGTTTACTCCCTGGGTACTCTCTTTGTATACTTTTGATTATACGGGTCGTGTCCGGGATTTACGGGAAATCGCGGGTTTTCGTTTGCCGGCGATTAAACTTCTTTTATTTAGCGTTTCATCAAAAATGAAAACATTTTTGAAAACTACAAGTGTCATGCGTTTTAGTGGTGAAAAAATAATTTAAAAAATCGTTCGGGAAATGAGTTTACTCCCTGGGTACTTTCTTTGTATAATTTTGATTATACGGGCCGAGTCCGGGATTTAGGGAAAATCGCGGGTTTTCGTTTGCCGGCGAATAAACTTCATTTATTTAGCGTCTCATCAAAAATGAAAACATTTTTAAAAACTACAAGTCTCATGCGTTTTACTGGTGAAAAAATAATGTAAAAAATCGTTCGGGAAATGAGTTTACTCCCTGGGTACTTTCTTTGTATACTTTTGACTATACGGGCCGAGTCCGGGATTTACGGGAAATCGCGGGTTTTCGTTTGCCGGCGATTAAACTTCTTTTAATCAGCGTCTCATCAAAAATGAAAACATTTTTAAAAACTACAAGTGTCATGCGTTTTAGTGGTGAAAAAATGATTTAAAAAATCGTTCGGGAAATGAGTTTACTCCCTGGGTACTCTCTTTGTATACTTTTGATTATACGGGTCGTGTCCGGGATTTACGGGAAATCGCGGGTTTTCGTTTGCCGGCGATTAAACTTCTTTTATTTAGCGTTTCATCAAAAATGAAAACATTTTTAAAAACTACAAGTCTCATGCGTTTTAGTGGTGAAAAAATAATTTAAAAAATCGTTCGGGAAATGAGTTTTCTCCCTGGATACTCTCTTTGTATACTTTTGATTATACGGGTCGTGTCCGGGATTTACGGGAAATCGCGGGTTTTCGTTTGCCGGCGATTAAATTTGTTTTATTCAGTGTCTCATCAAAAATGAAAATATTGTTGAAAACTACAAGTCTCATGCGTTTTAGTGGTGAAAAAATAATTTAAAATATCGTTCGGGAAATGAGTTTACTCCCTGAGTACTTTCTTTGTATACTTTTGACTATACGGGCCGAGTACCGGATTTACGGGAAATCGCGGGTTTTCGTTTGCCGGCGATTAAACTTCTTTTATTCAGCGTCTTATCAAAAATAAAAACATTTTTGAAAACTACAAGTCTCATGAGTTTTAGTGGTGAAAAAATAATTTAAAAAATCGTTAGGGAAATGAGTTTACTCCCTGGGTACTTCCTTTGTATAGTTTTGACCATACGGGCCGAGTCCGGGATTTACGGGAAATCGCGGTTTTTCGTTTGCCGGCGATTAAACTTCTTTTATTTAGCGTTTCATCAAAAATGAAAAAATTTTTGAAAACTACAAGTGTCATTCGTTTTAGTGGTGAAAAAATAATTTAAAAAATCGTTCGGGAAATGAGTTTACTCCCTGGGTACTTTCTTTGTATAATTTTGATTATACGGGCCGAGTCCGGGATTTAGGGAAAATCGCGGGTTTTCGTTTGCCGGCGAATAAACTTCATTTATTTAGCGTCTCATCAAAAATGAAAACATTTTTAAAAACTACAAGTCTCATGCGTTTTACTGGTGAAAAAATAATTTAAAAAATCGTTCGGGAAATGAGTTTACTCCCTGGGTACTTTCTTTGTATACTTTTGACTATACGGGCCGAGTCCGGGATTTACGGGAAATCGCGGGTTTTCGTTTGCCGGCGATTAAATTTCTTTTAATCAGCGTCTCATCAAAAATGAAAACATTTTTAAAAACTACAAGTGTCATGCGTTTTAGTGGTGAAAAAATGATTTAAAAAATCGTTCGGGAAATGAGTTTACTCCCTGGGTACTCTTTTTGTATACTTTTGATTATACGGGTCGTGTCCGGGATTTACGGGAAATCGCGGGTTTTCGTTTGCCGGCGATTAAACTTGTTTTATTTAGCGTCTCATCAAAAATGAAAACATTGTTGAAAACTACAAGTCTCATGCGTTTTAGTGGTGAAATAATAATTTAAAAAATCGTTCGGAAAATGAGTTTACTCTCTGGGTACTTTCTTTGTATACTTTTGACCATACGGGCCGAGTCCGGGAATTACGGGAAATCGCGGGTTTTCGTTTGCCGGCGATTAAACTTCTTTTATTTAGCGTTTCATCAAAAATTAAAACATTTTTAAAAACTACAAGTCTCATGCGTTTTAGTGGTGAAAAAATAAATTAAAAAATCGTTCGGAAAATGAGTTTTCTCCCTGGGTACTCTCTTTGTATACTTTTGATTATACGGGTCGTGTCCGGGATTTACGGGAAATCGCGGGTTTTCGTTTGCCGGCGATTAAATTTGTTTTATTTAGTGTCTCATCAAAAATGAAAATATTGTTGAAAACTACAAGTCTCATGCGTTTTAGTGGTGAAAAAATAATTTAAAAAATCGTTCGGGAAATGAGTTAACTCCCTGGGTACTTTCTTTGTATACTTTTGACTATACGGGCCGAGTACGGGATTTACGGGAAATCGCGGGTTTTCGTTTGCCGGCGATTAAACTTCTTTTATTTAGCGTTTCATCAAAAATGAAAACATTTTTAAAAACTACAAGTCTCATGCGTTTTAGTGGTGAAAAAATAATTTAAAAAATCGTTTGGGAAATGAGTTTTCTCCCTGGGTACTCTCTTTGTATACTTTTGATTATACGGGTCTTGTCCGGGATTTACGGGGAATCGCGGGTTTACGTTTGCCGGCGATTAAATTTGTTTTACTTAGTGTCTCATCAAAAATGAAAATATTGTTGAAAACTACAAGTCTCATGCGTTTTAGTGGTGAAAAAATAATTTAAAATATCGTTCGGGAAATGAGTTTACTCCCTGAGTACTTTCTTTGTATACTTTTGACTATACGGGCCGAGTACCGGATTTACGGAAAATCGCGGGTTTTCGTTTGCCGGCGATTAAACTTCTTTTATTCAGCGTCTTATCAAAAATAAAAACATTTTTGAAAACTACAAGTCTCATGAGTTTTAGTGGTGAAAAAATAATTTAAAAAATCGTTAGGGAAATGAGTTTACTCCCTGGGTACTTCCTTTGTATAGTTTTGACCATACGGGCCGAGTACCGGATTTACGGGAAATCGCGGGTTTTCGTTTGCCGGCGATTAAACTTCTTTTATTCAGCGTCTCATCAAAAATGAAAATATTTTCAAAAACTACAAGTCTCATGCGTTTTAGTGGTGATAAAATAATTTAAAAAATCGTTCGGGAAATGAATTTACTCCCTGGGTACTTTCTTTGTATACTTTTGACTCTGCGGGCCGAGTCCGGGATTTACGGGAAATCGCGGGTTTTTGTTTGCCGGCGATTAAACTTCTTTTATTTAGCGTTTCATCAAAAATGAAAACATTTTTAAAAACTACAAGTCTCATGCGTTTTAGTGGTGAAAAAATAATTTAAAAAATCGTTTGGGAAATGAGTTTTCTCCCTGGGTACTCTCTTTGTATACTTTTGATTATACGGGTCGTGTCCGGGATTTACGGGAAATCGCGGGTTTACGTTTGCCGGCGATTAAATTTGTTTTATTTAGTGTCTCATCAAAAATGAAAGTATTGTTGAAAACTACAAGTCTCATGCGTTTTAGTGGTGAAAAAATAATTTAAAATATCGTTCGGGAAATGAGTTTACTCCCTGAGTACTTTCTTTGTATACTTTTGACTATACGGGCCGAGTACCGGATTTACGGAAAATCGCGGGTTTTCGTTTGCCGGCGATTAAACTTCTTTTATTCAGCGTCTTATCAAAAATAAAAACATTTTTAAAAACTACAAGTCTCGTGAGTTTTAGTGGTGAAAAAATAATTTAAAAAATCGTTAGGGAAATGAGTTTACTCCCTGGGTACTTCATTTGTATAGTTTTGACCATACGGGCCGAGTACCGGATTTACGGGAAATCGCGGGTTTTCGTTTGCCGGCGATTAAACTTCTTTTATTCAGCGTCTTATCAAAAATAAAAACATTTTTTTAAAACTACAAGTCTCATGAGTTTTAGTGGTGAAAAAATAATTTAAAAAATCGTTAGGGAAATGAGTTTACTCCCTGGGTACTTCCTTTGTATAGTTTTGACCATACGGGCCGAGTCCGGGATTTACGGGAAATCGCGGGTTTTCGTTTGCCGGCGATTAAACTTCTTTTATTTAGCGTTTCATCAAAAATAAAAACATTTTTGAAAGCTACAAGTGTCATTCGTTTTAGTGGTGAAAAAATAATTTAAAAAATCGTTCAGGAAATGAGTTTACTCCCTGGGTACTTTCTTTGTATAATTTTGACTCTGCGGGCCGAGTCCGGGATTTACGGGAAATCGCGGGTTTTCGTTTGCCGGCGATTAAACTTCTTTTATTTAGCGTTTCATCAAAAATGAAAACATTTTTAAAAACTACAAGTCTCATGCGTTTTAGTGGTGAAAAAATAATTTAAAAAATCGTTTGGGAAATGAGTTTTCTCCCTGGGTACTCTCTTTGTATAC
This sequence comes from Hydractinia symbiolongicarpus, assembly GCF_029227915.1. Classification (NCBI taxonomy): domain Eukaryota; kingdom Metazoa; phylum Cnidaria; class Hydrozoa; order Anthoathecata; family Hydractiniidae; genus Hydractinia; species Hydractinia symbiolongicarpus. The sequence goes on from NC_079886.1 coordinate 2,045,210, forward strand.
TTTTGATTATACGGGTCGTGTCCGGGATTTACGGGAAATCGCGGGTTTACGTTTGCCGGCGATTAAATTTGTTTTATTTAGTGTCTCATCAAAAATGAAAATATTGTTGAAAACTACAAGTCTCATGCGTTTTAGTGGTGAAAAAATAATTTAAAATATCGTTCGGGAAATGAGTTTACTCCCTGAGTACTTTCTTTGTATACTTTTGACTATACGGGCCGAGTACGGGATTTACGGGAAATCGCGGGTTTTCGTTTGCCGGCGATTAAACTTCTTTTATTTAGCGTTTCATCAAAAATGAAAACATTTTTAAAAACTACAAGTCTCATGCGTTTTAGTGGTGAAAAAATAATTTAAAAAATCGTTTGGGAAATGAGTTTTCTCCCTGGGTACTCTCTTTGTATACTTTTGATTATACGGGTCTTGTCCGGGATTTACGGGGAATCGCGGGTTTACGTTTGCCGGCGATTAAATTTGTTTTACTTAGTGTCTCATCAAAAATGAAAATATTGTTGAAAACTACAAGTCTCATGCGTTTTAGTGGTGAAAAAATAATTTAAAATATCGTTCGGGAAATGAGTTTACTCCCTGAGTACTTTCTTTGTATACTTTTGACTATACGGGCCGAGTACCGGATTTACGGAAAATCGCGGGTTTTCGTTTGCCGGCGATTAAACTTCTTTTATTCAGCGTCTTATCAAAAATAAAAACATTTTTGAAAACTACAAGTCTCATGAGTTTTAGTGGTGAAAAAATAATTTAAAAAATCGTTAGGGAAATGAGTTTACTCCCTGGGTACTTCCTTTGTATAGTTTTGACCATACGGGCCGAGTACCGGATTTACGGGAAATCGCGGGTTTTCGTTTGCCGGCGATTAAACTTCTTTTATTCAGCGTCTCATCAAAAATGAAAATATTTTCAAAAACTACAAGTCTCATGCGTTTTAGTGGTGATAAAATAATTTAAAAAATCGTTCGGGAAATGAATTTACTCCCTGGGTACTTTCTTTGTATACTTTTGACTCTGCGGGCCGAGTCCGGGATTTACGGGAAATCGCGGGTTTTTGTTTGCCGGCGATTAAACTTCTTTTATTTAGCGTTTCATCAAAAATGAAAACATTTTTAAAAACTACAAGTCTCATGCGTTTTAGTGGTGAAAAAATAATTTAAAAAATCGTTTGGGAAATGAGTTTTCTCCCTGGGTACTCTCTTTGTATACTTTTGATTATACGGGTCGTGTCCGGGATTTACGGGAAATCGCGGGTTTACGTTTGCCGGCGATTAAATTTGTTTTATTTAGTGTCTCATCAAAAATGAAAGTATTGTTGAAAACTACAAGTCTCATGCGTTTTAGTGGTGAAAAAATAATTTAAAATATCGTTCGGGAAATGAGTTTACTCCCTGAGTACTTTCTTTGTATACTTTTGACTATACGGGCCGAGTACCGGATTTACGGAAAATCGCGGGTTTTCGTTTGCCGGCGATTAAACTTCTTTTATTCAGCGTCTTATCAAAAATAAAAACATTTTTAAAAACTACAAGTCTCGTGAGTTTTAGTGGTGAAAAAATAATTTAAAAAATCGTTAGGGAAATGAGTTTACTCCCTGGGTACTTCATTTGTATAGTTTTGACCATACGGGCCGAGTACCGGATTTACGGGAAATCGCGGGTTTTCGTTTGCCGGCGATTAAACTTCTTTTATTCAGCGTCTTATCAAAAATAAAAACATTTTTTTAAAACTACAAGTCTCATGAGTTTTAGTGGTGAAAAAATAATTTAAAAAATCGTTAGGGAAATGAGTTTACTCCCTGGGTACTTCCTTTGTATAGTTTTGACCATACGGGCCGAGTCCGGGATTTACGGGAAATCGCGGGTTTTCGTTTGCCGGCGATTAAACTTCTTTTATTTAGCGTTTCATCAAAAATAAAAACATTTTTGAAAGCTACAAGTGTCATTCGTTTTAGTGGTGAAAAAATAATTTAAAAAATCGTTCGGGAAATGAGTTTACTCCCTGGGTACTTTCTTTGTATAATTTTGACTCTGCGGGCCGAGTCCGGGATTTACGGGAAATCGCGGGTTTTCGTTTGCCGGCGATTAAACTTCTTTTATTTAGCGTTTCATCAAAAATGAAAACATTTTTAAAAACTACAAGTCTCATGCGTTTTAGTGGTGAAAAAATAATTTAAAAAATCGTTTGGGAAATGAGTTTTCTCCCTGGGTACTCTCTTTGTATACTTTTGATTATACGGGTCGTGTCCGGGATTTACGGGAAATCGCGGGTTTACGTTTGCCGGCGATTAAATTTGTTTTATTTAGTGTCTCATCAAAAATGAAAATATTGTTGAAAACTACAAGTCTCATGCGTTTTAGTGGTGAAAAAATAATTTAAAATATCGTTCGGGAAATGAGTTTACTCCCTGAGTACTTTCTTTGTATACTTTTGACTATACGGGCCGAGTACCGGATTTACGGAAAATCGCGGGTTTTCGTTTGCCGGCGATTAAACTTCTTTTATTCAGCGTCTTATCAAAAATAAAAACATTTTTGAAAACTACAAGTCTCATGAGTTTTAGTGGTGAAAAAATAATTTAAAAAATCGTTAGGGAAATGAGTTTACTCCCTGGGTACTTCCTTTGTATAGTTTTGACCATACGGGCCGAGTACCGGATTTACGGGAAATCGCGGGTTTTCGTTTGCCGGCGATTAAACTTCTTTTATTCAGCGTCTTATCAAAAATAAAACATTTTTTTAAAACTACAAGTCTCATGAGTTTTAGTGGTGAAAAAATAATTTAAAAAATCGTTAGGGAAATGAGTTTACTCCCTGGGTACTTCCTTTGTATAGTTTTGACCATACGGGCCGAGTCCGGGATTTACGGGAAATTGCGGGTTTTCGTTTGCCGGCGATTAAACTTCTTTTATTTAACGTTTCATCAAAAATGAAAACATTTTTGAAAACTACAAGTGTCATTCGTTTTAGTGGTGAAAAAATAATTTAAAAAATCGTTCGGGAAATGAGTTTACTCCCTGGGTACTTTCTTTGTATAATTTTGATTATACGGGCCCAGTCCGGGATTTAGGGAAAATCGCGGGTTTTCGTTTGCCGGCGAATAAACTTCATTTATTTAGCGTCTCATCAAAAATGAAAACATTTTTAAAAACTACAAGTCTCATGCGTTTTACTGGTGAAAAAATAATTTAAAAAATCGTTCGGGAAATGAGTTTACTCCCTGGGTACTTTCTTTGTATACTTTTGACTATACGGGCCGAGTCCGGGATTTACGGGAAATCGCGGGTTTTCGTTTGCCGGCGATTAAATTTGTTTTATTTAGTGTCTCATCAAAAATGAAAATATTGTTGAAAACTACAAGTCTCATGCGTTTTAGTGGTGAAAAAATAATTTAAAATATCGTTCGGGAAATGAGTTTACTCCCTGGGTACTTTCTTTGTATACTTTTGACCATACGGGTCGTGTCCGGGATTTACGGGAAATCGCGGGTTTTCGTTTGCCGGCGATTAAACTTGTTTTATTTAGCGTTTCATCAAAAATGAAAACATTTTTAAAAACTACAAGTCTCATGCGTTTTAGTGGTGAAAAAATAATTTAAAAAATCGTTCGGGAAATGAGTTTTCTCCCTGGGTACTCTCTTTGTATACTTTTGATTATACGGGTCGTGTTCGGGATTTACGGGAAATCGCGGGTTTTCGTTTGCCGGCGATTAAATTTGTTTTATTTAGTGTCTCATCAAAAATGAAAATATTGTTGAAAACTACAAGTCTCATGCGTTTCAGTGGTGAAAAAATAATTTAAAATATCGTTCGGGAAATGAGTTTACTCCCTGAGTACTTTCTTTGTATACTTTTGACTATACGGGCCGAGTACCGGATTTACGGGAAATCGCGGGTTTTCGTTTGCCGGCGATTAAACTTCTTTTATTCAGCGTCTTATCAAAAATAAAAACATTTTTTTAAAACTACAAGTCTCATGAGTTTTAGTGGTGAAAAAATAATTTAAAAAATCGTTAGGGAAATGAGTTTACTCCCTGGGTACTTCCTTTGTATAGTTTTGACCATACGGGCCGAGTCCGGGATTTACGGGAAATCGCGGGTTTTCGTTTGCCGGCGATTAAACTTCTTTTATTTAGCGTTTCATCAAAAATGAAAACATTTTTGAAAGCTACAAGTGTCATTCGTTTTAGTGGTGAAAAAATAATTTAAAAAATCGTTCGGGAAATGAGTTTACTCCCTGGGTACTTTCTTTGTATAATTTTGACTCTGCGGGCCGAGTCCGGGATTTACGGGAAATCGCGGGTTTTCGTTTGCCGGCGATTAAACTTCTTTTATTTAGCGTTTCATCAAAAATGAAAACATTTTTAAAAACTACAAGTCTCATGCGTTTTAGTGGTGAAAAAATAATTTAAAAAATCGTTTGGGAAATGAGTTTTCTCCCTGGGTACTCTCTTTGTATACTTTTGATTATACGGGTCGTGTCCGGGATTTACGGGAAATCGCGGGTTTACGTTTGCCGGCGATTAAATTTGTTTTATTTAGTGTCTCATCAAAAATGAAAATATTGTTGAAAACTACAAGTCTCATGCGTTTTAGTGGTGAAAAAATAATTTAAAATATCGTTCGGGAAATGAGTTTACTCCCTGAGTACTTTCTTTGTATACTTTTGACTATACGGGCCGAGTACCGGATTTACGGAAAATCGCGGGTTTTCGTTTGCCGGCGATTAAACTTCTTTTATTCAGCGTCTTATCAAAAATAAAAACATTTTTGAAAACTACAAGTCTCATGAGTTTTAGTGGTGAAAAAATAATTTAAAAAATCGTTAGGGAAATGAGTTTACTCCCTGGGTACTTCCTTTGTATAGTTTTGACCATACGGGCCGAGTACCGGATTTACGGGAAATCGCGGGTTTTCGTTTGCCGGCGATTAAACTTCTTTTATTCAGCGTCTTATCAAAAATAAAACATTTTTTTAAAACTACAAGTCTCATGAGTTTTAGTGGTGAAAAAATAATTTAAAAAATCGTTAGGGAAATGAGTTTACTCCCTGGGTACTTCCTTTGTATAGTTTTGACCATACGGGCCGAGTCCGGGATTTACGGGAAATCGCGGGTTTTCGTTTGCCGGCGATTAAACTTCTTTTATTTAACGTTTCATCAAAAATGAAAACATTTTTGAAAACTACAAGTGTCATTCGTTTTAGTGGTGAAAAAATAATTTAAAAAATCGTTCGGGAAATGAGTTTACTCCCTGGGTACTTTCTTTGTATAATTTTGATTATACGGGCCCAGTCCGGGATTTAGGGAAAATCGCGGGTTTTCGTTTGCCGGCGAATAAACTTCATTTATTTAGCGTCTCATCAAAAATGAAAACATTTTTAAAAACTACAAGTCTCATGCGTTTTACTGGTGAAAAAATAATTTAAAAAATCGTTCGGGAAATGAGTTTACTCCCTGGGTACTTTCTTTGTATACTTTTGACTATACGGGCCGAGTCCGGGATTTACGGGAAATCGCGGGTTTTCGTTTGCCGGCGATTAAATTTGTTTTATTTAGTGTCTCATCAAAAATGAAAATATTGTTGAAAACTACAAGTCTCATGCGTTTTAGTGGTGAAAAAATAATTTAAAATATCGTTCGGGAAATGAGTTTACTCCCTGAGTACTTTCTTTGTATACTTTTGATTATACGGGTCGTGTCCGGGATTTACGGGAAATCGCGGGTTTTCGTTTGCCGGCGATTAAACTTGTTTTATTTAGCGTCTCATCAAAAATGAAAACATTGTTGAAAACTACAAGTCTCATGCGTTTTAGTGGTGAAATAATAATTTAAAAAATCGTTCGGAAAATGAGTTTACTCCCTGGGTACTTTCTTTGTATACTTTTGACCATACGGGCCGAGTCCGTGAATTACGGGAAATCGCGGGTTTTCGTTTGCCGGCGATTAAACTTCTTTTATTTAGCGTTTCATCAAAAATGAAAACATTTTTAAAAACTACAAGTCTCATGCGTTTTAGTGGTGAAAAAATAATTTAAAAAATCGTTCGGGAAATGAGTTTTCTCCCTGGGTACTCTCTTTGTATACTTTTGATTATACGGGTCGTGTTCGGGATTTACGGGAAATCGCGGGTTTTCGTTTGCCGGCGATTAAATTTGTTTTATTTAGTGTCTCATCAAAAATGAAAATATTGTTGAAAACTACAAGTCTCATGCGTTTCAGTGGTGAAAAAATAATTTAAAATATCGTTCGGGAAATGAGTTTACTCCCTGAGTACTTTCTTTGTATACTTTTGACTATACGGGCCGAGTACCGGATTTACGGGAAATCGCGGGTTTTCGTTTGCCGGCGATTAAACTTCTTTTATTCAGCGCCTTATCAAAAATGAAAACATTTTTGAAAACTACAAGTCTGATGAGTTTTAGTGGTGAAAAAATAATTTAAAAAATCGTTAGGGAAATGAGTTTACTCCCTGGGTACTTTCTTTGTATACTTTTGACCATACGGGCCGAGTCCGTGATTAACGGGAAATCGCGGGTTTTCGTTTGCCGGCGATTAAACTTCTTTTATTTAGCATTTCATCAAAAATGAAAACATTTTTAAAAACTACAAGTCTCATGCGTTTTAGTGGTGAAAAAATAATTTAAAAAATCGTTCGGGAAATGGGTTTTCTCCCTGGGTACTCTCTTTGTATACTTTTGATTATACGGGTCGTGTCCGGGATTTACGGGAAATCGCGGGTTTACGTTTGCCGGCGATTAAATTTGTTTTATTTAGTGTCTCATCAAAAATGAAAATATTGTTGAAAACTACAAGTCTCATGCGTTTTAGTGGTGAAAAAATAATTTAAAATATCGTTCGGGAAATGAGTTTACTCCCTGAGTACTTTCTTTGTATACTTTTGACTATACGGGCCGAGTACCGGATTTACGGGAAATCGCGGGTTTTCGTTTGCCGGCGATTAAACTTCTTTTATTCAGCGTCTTATCAAAAATAAAAACATTTTTGAAAACTACAAGTCTCATGAGTTTTAGTGGTGAAAAAATAATTTAAAAAATCGTTAGGGAAATGAGTTTACTCCCTGGGTACTTCCTTTGTATAGTTTTGACCATACGGGCCGAGTCCGGGATTTACGGGAAATCGCGGGTTTTCGTTTGCCGGCGATTAAACTTGTTTTATTTAGCGTCTCATCAAAAATGAAAACATTGTTGAAAACTACAAGTCTCATGCGTTTTAGTGGTGAAATAATAATTTAAAAAATCGTTCGGAAAATGAGTTTACTCCCTGGGTACTTTCTTTGTATACTTTTGACCATACGGGCCGAGTCCGGGAATTACGGGAAATCGCGGGTTTTCGTTTGCCGGCGATTAAACTTCTTTTATTTAGCGTTTCATCAAAAATGAAAACATTTTTGAAAACTACAAGTCTGATGAGTTTTAGTGGTGAAAAAATAATTTAAAAAATCGTTAGGGAAATGAGTTTACTCCCTGGGTACTTTCTTTGTATACTTTTGACCATACGGGCCGAGTCCGTGATTAACGGGAAATCGCGGTTTTCCTTTGCCGGCGATTAAACTTCTTTTATTTAGCGTTTCATCAAAAATGAAAACATTTTTAAAAACTACAAGTCTCATGCGTTTTAGTGGTGAAAAAATAATTTAAAAAATCGTTCGGGAAATGAGTTTTCTCCCTGGGTACTCTCTTTGTATACTTTTGATTATACGGGTCGTGTCCGGGATTTACGGGAAATCGCGGGTTTACGTTTGCCGGCGATTAAATTTGTTTTATTTAGTGTCTCATCAAAAATGAAAATTTTGTTGAAAACTACAAGTCTCATGCGTTTTAGTGGTGAAAAAATAATTTAAAATATCGTTCGGGAAATGAGTTTACTCCCTGAGTACTTTCTTTGTATACTTTTGACTATACGGGCCGAGTACCGGATTTACGGGAAATCGCGGGTTTTCGTTTGCCGGCGATTAAACTTCTTTTATTCAGCGTCTTATCAAAAATGAAAACATTGTTGAAAACTACAAGTCTCATGCGTTATAGTGGTGAAAAAATAATTTAAAAAATCGTTCTGAAAATGAGTTTATTCACAGGGTACTTTTTTTGTATACATTCAACTATACGGGCCGAGTACCGGATTTACGGGAAATCGCGGCTTTTCGTTTGCCGGCGATTAAACTTCTTTTATTCAGCGTCTTCTCAAAAATGAAAACATTTTTGAAAGCTACAAGTCTCATGCGTTTTAGTGGTGAAAAAATAATTTAAAAAATCGTTCGGGAAATGAGTTTACTCCCTGGGTACTTTCTTTGTATAATTTTGACTATACGGGCCGAGTCCGGGATTTAGCGGAAATCGCGGGTTTTCGTTTGCCGGCGAATAAACTTCATTTATTTAGCGTCTCATCAAAAATGAAAACATTTTTAAAAACTACAAGTCTCATGAGTTTTAGTGGTGAAAAATGATTTAAAAAATCGTTCGGGAAATGAGTTTACTCCCTGGGTACTCTCTTTGTATACTTTTGATTATACGGGTCGTGTCCGGGATTTACGGGAAATCGCGGGTTTTCGTTTGCCGGCGATTAAACTTCTTTTATTCAGCGTCTTCTCAAAAATGAAAACATTTTTCAAAACTACAAGTCTCATGCGTTTTAGTGGTGAAAAAATAATTTAAAAAATCGTTTTCAAAATGAGTTTATTCACAGGGTACTTTCTTTGTATACATTCAACTATATGGGCCGAGCCAGGGATTTACGGGAAAAACGGGTTTTCGGTTGTCGGCGATTAAACTGCCTTCATTCGGCGTGTCATCAAAAATGTAAACATTTTGAATACTACAAGTCTCATTCGTTCTAGTGGTGCAGAAATATTTTGAAAAATCGTTCGGGAAATCAGTTTACTCCCTGGGTACTTTCTTTTATACATTCGACTATACGGCCAAGTTTGGGATTTACAGGAAATCCCGGGTTTTCGTTTGCCAGCGATTAAACTTGTTTTATTTAGCGTCTCATCAAAAATGAAAACATTGTTGAAAACTACAAGTCTCATGCGTTTTAGTGGTAAAAAAATAATTTAAAAAATCGTTCTGAAAATGAGTTTATTCACAGGGTACTTTCTTTGTATACATTCAACTATACGGGCCGAGTACCGGATTTACGGGAAATCGCGGGTTTTCGTTTGCCGGCGATTAAACTTCTTTTATTCAGCGTCTTCTCAAAAATGAAAACATTTTTCAAAACTACAAGTCTCATGCGTTTTAGTGGTGAAAAAATAATTTAAAAAATCGTTTTCAAAATGAGTTTATTCACAGGGTACTTTCTTTGTATACATTCAACTATATGGGCCGAGCCAGGGATTTACGGGAAAAACGGGTTTTCGTTTGCCGGCGATTAAACTTCTTTTATTCAGCGTCTTATCAAAAATAAAAACATTTTTGAAAACTACAAGTCTCATGAGTTTTAGTGGTGAAAAAATAATTTAAAAAATCGTTAGGGAAATGAGTTTACTCCCTGGGTACTTCCTTTGTATAGTTTTGACCATACGGGCCGAGTCCGGGATTTACGGGAAATCGCGGGTTTTCGTTTGCCGGCGATTAAACTTGTTTTATTTAGCGTCTCATCAAAAATGAAAACATTGTTGAAAACTACAAGTCTCATGCGTTTTAGTGGTGAAATAATAATTTAAAAAATCGTTCGGAAAATGAGTTTACTCCCTGGGTACTTTCTTTGTATACTTTTGACCATACGGGCCGAGTCCGGGAATTACGGGAAATCGCGGGTTTTCGTTTGCCGGCGATTAAACTTCTTTTATTTAGCGTTTCATCAAAAATGAAAACATTTTTGAAAACTACAAGTCTGATGAGTTTTAGTGGTGAAAAAATAATTTAAAAAATCGTTAGGGAAATGAGTTTACTCCCTGGGTACTTTCTTTGTATACTTTTGACCATACGGGCCGAGTCCGTGATTAACGGGAAATCGCGGTTTTCCTTTGCCGGCGATTAAACTTCTTTTATTTAGCGTTTCATCAAAAATGAAAACATTTTTAAAAACTACAAGTCTCATGCGTTTTAGTGGTGAAAAATTAATTTAAAAAATCGTTCGGGAAATGAGTTTTCTCCCTGGGTACTCTCTTTGTATACTTTTGATTATACGGGTCGTGTCCGGGATTTACGGGAAATCGCGGGTTTACGTTTGCCGGCGATTAAATTTGTTTTATTTAGTGTCTCATCAAAAATGAAAATTTTGTTGAAAACTACAAGTCTCATGCGTTTTAGTGGTGAAAAAATAATTTAAAATATCGTTCGGGAAATGAGTTTACTCCCTGAGTACTTTCTTTGTATACTTTTGACTATACGGGCCGAGTACCGGATTTACGGGAAATCGCGGGTTTTCGTTTGCCGGCGATTAAACTTCTTTTATTCAGCGTCTTATCAAAAATGAAAACATTGTTGAAAACTACAAGTCTCATGCGTTATAGTGGTGAAAAAATAATTTAAAAAATCGTTCTGAAAATGAGTTTATTCACAGGGTACTTTTTTTGTATACATTCAACTATACGGGCCGAGTACCGGATTTACGGGAAATCGCGGCTTTTCGTTTGCCGGCGATTAAACTTCTTTTATTCAGCGTCTTCTCAAAAATGAAAACATTTTTGAAAGCTACAAGTCTCATGCGTTTTAGTGGTGAAAAAATAATTTAAAAAATCGTTCGGGAAATGAGTTTACTCCCTGGGTACTTTCTTTGTATAATTTTGACTATACGGGCCGAGTCCGGGATTTAGCGGAAATCGCGGGTTTTCGTTTGCCGGCGAATAAACTTCATTTATTTAGCGTCTCATCAAAAATGAAAACATTTTTAAAAACTACAAGTCTCATGAGTTTTAGTGGTGAAAAATGATTTAAAAAATCGTTCGGGAAATGAGTTTACTCCCTGGGTACTCTCTTTGTATACTTTTGATTATACGGGTCGTGTCCGGGATTTACGGGAAATCGCGGGTTTTCGTTTGCCGGCGATTAAACTTCTTTTATTCAGCGTCTTCTCAAAAATGAAAACATTTTTCAAAACTACAAGTCTCATGCGTTTTAGTGGTGAAAAAATAATTTAAAAAATCGTTTTCAAAATGAGTTTATTCACAGGGTACTTTCTTTGTATACATTCAACTATATGGGCCGAGCCAGGGATTTACGGGAAAAACGGGTTTTCGGTTGTCGGCGATTAAACTGCCTTCATTCGGCGTGTCATCAAAAATGTAAACATTTTGAATACTACAAGTCTCATTCGTTCTAGTGGTGCAGAAATATTTTGAAAAATCGTTCGGGAAATCAGTTTACTCCCTGGGTACTTTCTTTTATACATTCGACTATACGGCCAAGTTTGGGATTTACAGGAAATCCCGGGTTTTCGTTTGCCAGCGATTAAACTTGTTTTATTTAGCGTCTCATCAAAAATGAAAACATTGTTGAAAACTACAAGTCTCATGCGTTTTAGTGGTAAAAAAATAATTTAAAAAATCGTTCTGAAAATGAGTTTATTCACAGGGTACTTTCTTTGTATACATTCAACTATACGGGCCGAGTACCGGATTTACGGGAAATCGCGGGTTTTCGTTTGCCGGCGATTAAACTTCTTTTATTCAGCGTCTTCTCAAAAATGAAAACATTTTTGAAAGCTACAAGTCTCATGCGTTTTAGTGGTGAAAAAATATTTTAAAAAATCGTTCGGGAAATGAGTTTACTCCCTGGGTACTTTCTTTATATACTTTTGAATATACGGGCCGGGTACCGGATTTACGGGAAATCGCGGGTTTTTGTTTGCCGGCGATTAAACATCTTTTATTCAGCGTCTTATCAAAAATAAAAACATTTTTGAAAACTACAAGTCTCATGCGTTTTAGTGGTGAAAAAATAATTTAAAAAATCGTTCGGGAAATGAGTTTACTCCCTGGGTACTTTCTTTGTATAGTTTTGACCATACGGGCCGAGTCCGGGATTTACGGGAAATCGCGGATTTTCGTTTGCCGGCGATTAAACTTCTTTTATTTAGCGTTTCATCAAAAATGAAAACATTTTTGAAATCTACAAGTGTCATGCGTTTTAGTGGTGAAAAAATAATTTAAAAAATCGTTCGGGAAATGAGTTTTCTCCCTGGGTACTCTTTTTGTATACTTTTGATTATACGGGTCGTGTCCGGGATTTACGGGAAATCGCGGGTTTTCGTTTGCCGGCGATTAAACTTGTTTTATTTAGCGTCTCATCAAAAATGAAAACATTGTTGAAAACTACAAGTCTCATGCGTTTTAGTGGTGAAATAATAATTTAAAAAATCGTTCGGAAAATGAGTTTACTCCCTGGGTACTTTCTTTGTATACTTTTGACCATACGGGCCGAGTCCGGGAATTACGGGAAATCGCGGGTTTTCGTTTGCCGGCGATTAAACTTCTTTTATTTAGCGTTTCATCAAAAATGAAAACATTTTTAAAAACTACAAGTCTCATGCGTTTTAGTGGTGAAAAAATAATTTAAAAAATCGTTCGGGAAATGAGTTTTCTCCCTGGGTACTCTCTTTGTATACTTTTGATTATACGGGTCGTGTCCGGGATTTACGGGAAATCGCGGGTTTTCGTTTGCCGGCGATTAAAATTGTTTTATTTAGTGTCTCATCAAAAATGAAAATATTGTTGAAAACTACAAGTCTCATGCGTTTTAGTGGTGAAAAAATAATTTAAAATATCGTTAGGGAAATGAGTTTACTCCCTGGGTACTTCCTTTGTATAGTTTTGACAATACGGGCCGAGTCCGGGATTTACGGGAAATCGCGGGTTTTCGTTTGCCGGCGATTAAACTTCTTTTATTTAGCGTTTCATCAAAAATGAAAACATTTTTGAAAACTACAAGTGTCATGCGTTTTAGTTGTGAAAAAATAATTTAAAAAATCGTTCGGAAATGAGTTTACTCCCTGGGTACTTTCTTTGTATAATTTTGATTATACGGGCCGAGTCCGGGATTTAGGGAAAATCGCGGGTTTTCGTTTGCCGGCGAATAAACTTCATTTATTTAGCGTCTCATCAAAAATGAAAACATTTTTAAAAACTACAAGTCTCATGCGTTTTACTGGTGAAAAAATAATTTAAAAAATCGTTCGGGAAATGAGTTTACTCCCTGGGTACTTTCTTTGTATACTTTTGACTATACGGGCCGAGTCCGGGATTTACGGGAAATCGCGGGTTTTCGTTTGCCGGCGATTAAACTTCTTTTAATCAGCGTCTCATCAAAAATGAAAACATTTTTGAAAACTACAAGTGTCATGCGTTTTAGTGGTGAAAAAATGATTTAAAAAATCGTTCGGGAAATGAGTTTACTCCCTGGGTACTCTCTTTGTATACTTTTGATTATACGGGTCGTGTCCGGGATTTACGGGAAATCGCGGGTTTTCGTTTGCCGGCGATTAAACTTGTTTTATTTAGCGTCTCATTAAAAATGAAAACATTGTTGAAAACTACAAGTCTCATGCGTTATAGTGGTGAAAAAATAATTTAAAAAATCGTTCTGAAAATGAGTTTATTCACAGGGTACTTTCTTTGTATACATTCAACTATACGGGCCGAGTACCGGATTTACGGGAAATCGCGGGTTTTCGTTTGCCGGCGATTAAACTTCTTTTATTCAGCGTCTTCTCAAAAATGAAAACATTTTTGAAAGCTACAAGTCTCATGCGTTTTAGTGGTGAAAAAATAATTTAAAAAATCGTTCGGGAAATGAGTTTACTCCCTGGGTACTTTTTTTTTATATACTTTTGACTATACGGGCCGAGTACCGGATTTACGGGAAATCGCGGGTTTTCGTTTGCCGGCGATTAAACTTCTTTTATTCAGCGTCTTATCAAAAATGAAAACATTTTTGAAAACTACAAGTCTCATGCGTTTTAGTGGTGAAAAAATAATTTAAAAAATCGTTCGGGAAATGAGTTTACTCCCTGGGTACTTTCTTTGTATAGTTTTGATCATACGGGCCGAGTCCGGGATTTACGGGAAATCGCGGATTTTCGTTTGCCGGCGATTAAACTTCTTTTATTTAGCGTTTCATCAAAAATGAAAACATTTTTGAAATCTACAAGTGTCATGCGTTTTAGTGGTGAAAAAATGATTTAAAAAATCGTTCGGGAAATGAGTTTACTCCCTGGGTACTCTCTTTGTATACTTTTGATTATACGGGTCGTGTCCGGGATTTACGGGAAATCGCGGGTTTTCGTTTGCCGGCGATTAAACTTGTTTTATTTAGCGTCTCATTAAAAATGAAAACATTGTTGAAAACTACAAGTCTCATGCGTTATAGTGGTGAAAAAATAATTTAAAAAATCGTTCTGAAAATGAGTTTATTCACAGGGTACTTTCTTTGTATACATTCAACTATACGGGCCGAGTACCGGATTTACGGGAAATCGCGGGTTTTCGTTTGCCGGCGATTAAACTTCTTTTATTCAGCGTCTTCTCAAAAATGAAAACATTTTTGAAAGCTACAAGTCTCATGCGTTTTAGTGGTGAAAAAATAATTTAAAAAATCGTTCGGGAAATGAGTTTACTCCCTGGGTACTTTTTTTTTATATACTTTTGACTATACGGGCCGAGTACCGGATTTACGGGAAATCGCGGGTTTTCGTTTGCCGGCGATTAAACTTCTTTTATTCAGCGTCTTATCAAAAATGAAAACATTTTTGAAAACTACAAGTCTCATGCGTTTTAGTGGTGAAAAAATAATTTAAAAAATCGTTCGGGAAATGAGTTTACTCCCTGGGTACTTTCTTTGTATAGTTTTGATCATACGGGCCGAGTCCGGGATTTACGGGAAATCGCGGATTTTCGTTTGCCGGCGATTAAACTTCTTTTATTTAGCGTTTCATCAAAAATGAAAACATTTTTGAAATCTACAAGTGTCATGCGTTTTAGTGGTGAAAAAATAATTTAAAAAATCGTTCGGGAAATGAGTTTACTCCCTGGGTACTTTCTTTGTATAATTTTGACTATACGGGCCGAGTCCGGGATTTAGCGGAAATCGCGGGTTTTCGTTTGGCGGCGAATAAACTTCATTTATTTAGCGTCTCATCAAAAATGAAAACATTGTTGAAAACTACAAGTCTCATGCGTTATAGTGGTGAAAAAATAATTTAAAAAATCGTTCTGAAAATGAGTTTATTCACAGGGTACTTTCTTTGTATACATTCAACTATACGGGCCGAGTACCGGATTTACGGGAAATCGCGGGTTTTCGTTTGCCGGCGATTAAACTTCTTTTATTCAGCGTCTTCTCAAAAATGAAAACATTTTTGAAAGCTACAAGTCTCATGCGTTTTAGTGGTGAAAAAATAATTTAAAAAATCGTTCGGGAAATGAGTTTACTCCCTGGGTACTTTTTTTTTATATACTTTTGACTATACGGGCCGAGTACCGGATTTACGGGAAATCGCGGGTTTTCGTTTGCCGGCGATTAAACTTCTTTTATTTAGCGTTTCATCAAAAATGAAAACATTTTTGAAATCTACAAGTGTCATGCGTTTTAGTGGTGAAAAAATAATTTAAAAAATCGTTCGGGAAATGAGTTTACTCCCTGGGTACTTTCTTTGTATAATTTTGACTATACGGGCCGAGTCCGGGATTTAGCGGAAATCGCGGGTTTTCGTTTGCCGGCGAATAAACTTCATTTATTTAGCGTCTCATCAAAAATGAAAACATTTTTAAAAACTACAAGTCTCATGAGTTTTAGTGGTGAAAAATGATTTAAAAAATCGTTCGGGAAATGAGTTTACTCCCTGGGTACTCTCTTTGTATACTTTTGATTATACGGGTCGTGTCCGGGATTTACGGGAAATCGCTGGTTTTTGTTTGCCGGCGATTAAACTTGTTTTATTTAGCGTCTCATCAAAAATGAAAACATTGTTGAAAACTACAAGTCTCATGCGTTTTAGTGGTGAAAAAATAATTTAAAATATCGTTCGGGAAATGAGTTTACTCCCTGAGTACTTTCTTTGTATACTTTTGACTATACGGGCCGAGTACGGGATTTACGGGAAATCGCGGGTTTTCGTTTGCCGGCGATTAAACTTCTTTTATTCAGCATCTTCTCAAAAATGAAAACATTTTTCAAAACTACAAGTCTCATGCGTTTTAGTGGTGAAAAAATAATTTAAAAAATCGTTCTCAAAATGAGTTTATTCACAGGGTACTTTCTTTGTATACATTCAACTATATGGGCCGAGCCAGGGATTTACGGGAAAAGCGGGTTTTCGGTTGTCTGCGATTAAACTGCCTTCATTCGGCGTGTCATCAAAAATGTAAACATTTTGAATACTACAAGTCTCATTCGTTCTAGTGGTGCAGAAATAATTTGAAAAATCGTTCGGGAAATCAGTTTACTCCCTGGGTACTTTCTTTTATACATTCGACTATACGGCCAAGTTTGGGATTTAAAGGAAATCCCGGGTTTTCGTTTGCCAGCGATTAAACTTGTTTTATTTAGCGTCTCATCAAAAATGAAAACATTGTTGAAAACTACAAGTCTCATGCGTTTTAGTGGTGAAAAAATAATTTAAAAAATCGTTCTGAAAATCAGTTTACTCCCTGGGTACTTTCTTTTATACATTCGACTATACGGGCCAAGTTCGGGATTTACAGGAAATCCCGGGTTTTCGTTTGCCAGCGATTAAACTTCTTTTATTCAACGTCTCATCAAAAATGAAAACATTTTTGAAAACTACAAATCTCATGCGTTTTAGTGGTGAAAAAATAATTTAAAAAATCGTTCGGGAAATGAGTTTACTCCCTGGGTACTCTCTTTGTATACTTTTGATTATACGGGTCGTGTCCGGGATTTACGGGAAATCGCGGGTTTTCGTTTGCCGGCGAATAAACTTGTTTTATTTAGCGTCTCATCAAAAATGAAAACATTGTTGAAAACTACAAGTCTCATGCGTTTTAGTGGTGAAAAAATAATTTAAAATATCGTTCGGGAAATGAGTTTACTCCCTGAGTACTTTCTTTGTATACTTTTGACTATACGGGCCGTGTACGGGATTTACGGGAAATCGCGGGTTTTCGTTTGCCGGCGATTAAACTTCTTTTATTCAGCGTCTTCTCAAAAATGAAAACATTTTTGAAAACTACAATTCTCATGCGTTTTAGTGGTGAAAAAATAATTTAAAAAATCGTTCTGAAAATGAGTTTATTCACAGGGTACTTTCTTTGTATACATTCAGCTATACGAGCCGAGCCAGGGATTTACGGGAAAAGCGGGTTTTCGGTTGTCGGCGATTAAACTGCTTTCATTCGGCGTCTCATCAAAAATGTAAACATTTTTGAATACTACAAGTCTCATTCGTTCCAGTGGTGCAGAAATAATTTGAAAAATCGTTCGGGAAATGAGTTTACTCCCTGGGTACTTTCTTTGTATACTTTTGATTATACGGGTCGTTTCCGGGATTTACGGGAAATCGCGGATTTTCGTTTGCCGCGAATAAACTTGTTTTATTTAGCGTCTCATCAAAAATGAAAAAATTTTTGAAAACTACAAGTCTCATGCGTTTTAGCGGTGAAAAAATAATTTAAAATATCGTTCGGAAATAAGTTTACTCCCTGAGTACTTTCTTTGTATACTTTTGACTATACGGGCCGAGTATGGCATTTACGGGAAATCGCAGGTTTTTGTTTGCCGGCGATTAAACTTCTTTTATTCAGCGTCTTCTCAAAAATGAAAACATTTTTGAAAACTACAAGTCTCATGCGTTTTAGTGGTGAAAAAATATATTGAAAAATCCTTCTGAAAATGAGTTTATTCACAGGGTACTTTCTTTGTATACATTCAACTATACGGGCCAAGCCAGGGATTTACGGCAAAAGCGGGTTTTCGGTTGTCGGCGATTAAACTGCTTTCATTCGGCGTCTCATCAAAAATGTAAACATTTTTGAATACTACAAGTCTCATTCCTTCTAGTGGTGCAGAAATAATTTGCAAAAAATCGTTCGGGAAATCAGTTTACTCCCTGGGTACTTTCTTTTATACATTCGACTATACGGGCCAAGTTCGGGATTTACAGGAAATCCCGGGTTTTCGTTTGCCAGCGATTAAACTTCTTTTATTCAACGTCTCATCAAAAATGAAAACATTTTTGAAAACTACAAATCTCATGCGTTTTAGTGGTGAAAAGATAATTTAAAAAATCGTTCGGGAAATGAGTTTACTCCCTGGGTACTCTCTTTGTATACTTTTGATTATACGGGTCGTGTCCGGGATTTACGGGAAATCGCGGGTTTTCGTTTGCCGGCGAATAAACTTGTTTTATTTAGCGTCTCATCAAAAATGAAAACATTGTTGAAAACTACAAGTCTCATGCGTTTTAGTGGTGAAAAAATAATTTAAAATATCATTCGGGAAATGAGTTTACTCCCTGAGTACTTTCTTTGTATACTTTTGACTATACGGGCCGTGTACGGGATTTGCGGGAAATCGCGGGTTTTCGTTTGCCGGCGATTAAACTTCTTTTATTCAGCGTCTTCTCAAAAATGAAAACATTTTTGAAAACTACAATTCTCGTGCGTTTTAGTGGTGAAAAAATAATTTAAAAAATCGTTCTGAAAATGAGTTTATTCACAGGGTACTTTCTTTGTATACATTCAGCTATACGAGCCGAGCCAGGGATTTACGGGAAAAGCGGGTTTTCGGTTGTCGGCGATTAAACTGCTTTCATTCGGCGTCTCATCAAAAATGTAAACATTTTTGAACACTACAAGTCTCATTCGTTCCAGTGGTGCAGAAATAATTTGAAAAATCGTTCGGGAAATGAGTTTACTCCCTGGGTACTTCCTTTGTATAGTTTTGACCATACGGGCCGAGTCCAGGATTTACGGGAAATCGCGGGTTTTGGTTTGCCGTCGATTAAACTTCTTTTATTTAGCGTTTCATCAAAAATGAAAACATTTTTGAAAACTACAAGTGTCATGCGTTTTAGTGGTGAAAAAATAATTTAAAAAATCGTTCGGGAAATGAGTTTACTCCCTGAGTACTTTCTTTGTATACTTTTGACTATACGGGCCGAGTACCGGATTTACGGGAAATCGCGGGTTTTCGTTTGCCGGCGATTAAACTTCTTTTATTCAGCGTCTTATCAAAAATGAAAACATTTTTGAAAACTACAAGTCTCATGAGTTTTAGTGGTGAAAAAATAATTTAAAAAATCGTTAGGGAAATGAGTTTACTCCCTGGGTACTTCCTTTGTATAGTTTTGACCATACGGGCCGAGTCCAGGATTTACGGGAAATCGCGGGTTTTGGTTTGCCGGCGATTAAACTTCGTTTATTTAGCGTTTCATCAAAAATGAAAACATTTTTGAAAACTACAAGTGTCATGCGTTTTAGTGGTGAAAAAATAATTTAAAAAATCGTTCGGGAAATGAGTTTACTCCCTGGGTACTTTCTTTGTATAATTTTGATTATACGGGCCGAGTCCGGGATTTAGGGAAAATCGCGGGTTTTCGTTTGCCGGTGAATAAACTTCATTTATTTAGCGTCTCATTAAAAATGAAAACATTTGTAAAAACTACAAGTCTCATGCGTTTTACTGGTGAAAAAATAATTTAAAAAATCGTTCGGGAAATGAGTTTACTCCCTGGGTACTTTCTTTGTATACTTTTGACTATACGGGCCGAGTACCGGATTTACGGGAAATCGCGGGTTTTCGTTTGCCGGCGATTAAACTTCTTTTATTCAGCGTCTTATCAAAAATGAAAACATTTTTGAAAACTACAAGTCTCATGAGTTTTAGTGGTGAAAAAATAATTTAAAAAATCGTTAGGGAAATGAGTTTACTCCCTGGGTACTTCCTTTGTATAGTTTTGACCATACGGGCCGAGTCCAGGATTTACGGGAAATCGCGGGTTTTGGTTTGCCGGCGATTAAACTTTGTTTATTTAGCGTTTCATCAAAAATGAAAACATTTTTGAAAACTACAAGTGTCATGCGTTTTAGTGGTGAAAAAATAATTTAAAAAATCGTTCGGGAAATGAGTTTACTCCCTGGGTACTTTCTTTGTATAATTTTGATTATACGGGCCGAGTCCGGGATTTAGGGAAAATCGCGGGTTTTCGTTTGCCGGCGAATAAACTTCATTTATTTAGCGTCTCATTAAAAATGAAAACATTTGTAAAAACTACAAGTCTCATGCGTTTTACTGGTGAAAAAATAATTTAAAAAATCGTTCGGGAAATAAGTTTACTCCCTGGGTACTTTCTTTGTATACTTTTGACTATACGGGCAGAGTCCGGGATTTACGGGAAATCGCGGGTTTTCGTTTGCCGGCGATTAAACTTCTTTTAATCAGCGTCTCATCAGAAGGAAAACATTTTTGAAAACTACAAGTCTAATGCGTTTTAGTGGTGAAAAAATGATTTAAAAAATCGTTCGGGAAATGAGTTTACTCCCTGTGTACTCTCTTTGTATACTTTTGATTATACGGGTCGTGTCCGGGATTTACGGGAAATCGCGGGTTTTCGTTTGCCGGCGATTAAACTTGTTTTATTTAGCGTCTCATCAAAAATGAAAACATTGTTAAAAACTACAAGTCTCATGCGTTTTAGTGGTGAAAAAATAATTTAAAAAATCGTTCTGAAAATGAGTTTATTCACAGGGTGTTTTCTTTGTATACATTCAACTATACGGGCTGAGTACCGGATTTAAGGGAAATCGCGGGTTTTCGTTTGCTGGCGATTAAACTTCTTTTATTCAGCGTCTTCTCAAAAATGAAAACATTTCTGAAAGCTACAAGTCTCATGCGTTTTAGTGGTGAAAAAATAATTTAAAAAATCGTTCGGGAAATGAGTTTACTCCCTGGGTACTTTCTTTATATACTTTTGACTATACGGGCCTAGTACCGGATTTACGGGAAATCGCGGGTTTTCGTTTGCCGGCGATTAAACTTCTTTTATTCAGCGTCTTATCAAAAATGAAAACATTTTTGAAAACTACAAGTCTCATGCGTTTTAGTGGTGAAAAAATAATTTAAAAAATCGTTCGGGAAATGAGTTTACTCCCTGGGTACTTTCTTTGTATAGTTTTGACCATACGGGCCGAGTCCGGGATTTACGGGAAATCGCGGGTTTTCGTTTGCCGGCGATTAAACTTCTTTTATTTAGCGTTTCATCAAAAATGAAAACATTTTTGAAAACTACAAGTGTCATGCGTTTTAGTGGTGAAAAAATAATTTAAAAAATCGTTCGGGAAATGAGTTTACTCCCTGGGTACTTTCTTTGTATAATTTTGACTATACGGGCCGAGTCCGGGATTTAGAGGAAATCGCGGGTTTTCGTTTGCCGGCGAATAAACTTCATTTATTTAGCGTCTCATCAAAAATGAAAACATTTTTAAAAACCACAAGTCTCATGAGTTTTAGTGGTGAAAAAATGATTTAAAAAATCGTTCGGGAAATGAGATTACTCCCTGGGTACTCTCTTTGTATACTTTTGATTACACGGGTCGTGTCCGGGATTTACGGGAAATCGCTGGTTTTCGTTTGCCGGCGATTAAACTTGTTTTATTTAGCGTCTAATCGAAAATGAAAACATTGTTGAAAACTACAAGTCTCATGCGTTTTAGTGGTGAAAAAATAATTTAAAATATCGTTCGGGAAATGAGTTTACTCCCTGAGTACTTTCTTTGTATACTTTTGACTATACGGGCCGAGTACGGGATTTACGGGAAATCGCGGGTTTTCGTTTGCCGGCGATTAAACTTCTTTTATTCAGCGTCTTCTCAAAAATGAAAACATTTTTAAAAACTACAAGTCTCATTCGTTTTAGTGGTGAAAAAATAATTTAAAAAATCGTTCGGGAAATGCGTTTACTCCCTGGATACTTTCTTTATATACTTTTCAATATACGGGCCGAGTACCGGATTTACGGGAAATCGCGGGTTTTCGTTTGCCGGCGATTAAACTTCTTTTATTCAGCGTCTTATCAAAAATGAAAACATTTTTAAAAACTACAAGTCTCATGCGTTTTAGTGGTGAAAAAATAATTTAAAAAATCGTTCGGGAAATGAGTTTACTCCCTGGGTACTCTCTTTGTATACTTTTGATTATACGGGTCGTGTCCGGGATATACAGGAAATCGCGGGTTTTCGTTTGCCGGCGATTAAACTTGTTTTATTTTGCGTCTCATCAAAAATGAAAACATTGTTGAAAACTACAAGTCTCATGCGTTTTAGTGGTGAAAAAATAATTTAAAATATCCTTCGGGAAATGAGTTTACTCCCTGAATACTTTCTTTGTATACTTTTGACTATACGGGCCGAGTACGGGATTTACGGGAAATCGCGGGTTTTCGTTTGCCGGCGATTAAACTTCTTTTATTCAGCGTCTTCTCAAAAATGAAAACATTTTTGAAAACTACAAGTCTCATGCGTTTTGGTGGTGAAAAAATAATTTAAAAAATCGTTCTCAAAATGAGTTTATTCACAGGGTACTTTCTTTGTATACATTCAACTATATGGGCCGAGCCAGGGATTTACGGGAAAAGCGGGTTTTCGGTTGTCGGCGATTAAACTGCCTTCATTCGGCGTCTCATCAAAAATGTAAACATTTTTGAATACTACAAGTCTCATGAGTTTTAGTGGTGAAAAAATGATTTAAAAAATCGTTCGGGAAATGAGTTTACTCCCTGGGTACTCTCTTTGTATACTTTTGATTATACGGATCGTGTCCGGGATTTACGGGAAATCGCTGGTTTTCGTTTGCCGGCGATTAAACTTGTTTTATTTAGCGTCTCATCGAAAATGAAAACATTGTTGAAAACTACAAGTCTCGTGCGTTTTAGTGGTGAAAAAATAATTTAAAATATCCTTCGGGAAATGAGTTTACTCCCTGAATACTTTCTTTGTATACTTTTGACTATACGGGCCGAGTACGGGATTTACGGGAAATCGCGGGTTTTCGTTTGCCGGCGATTAAACTTCTTTTATTCAGCGTCTTCTCAAAAATGAAAACATTTTTGAAAGCTACAAGTCTCATGCGTTTTAGTGGTGAAAAAATAATTTAAAAAATCGTTCGGGAAATGAGTTTACTCCCTGGATACTTTCTTTATATACTTTTCAATATACGGGCCGAGTACCGGATTTACGGGAAATCGCGGGTTTTCGTTTGCCGGCGATTAAACTTCTTTTATTCAGCGTCTTATCAAAAATGAAAACATTTTTAAAAACTACAAGTCTCATGCGTTTTAGTGGTGAAAAAATAATTTAAAAAATCGTTCGGGAAATGAGTTTACTCCCTGGGTACCCTCTTTGTATACTTTTGATTATACGGGTCGTGTCCGGGATATACGGGAAATCGCGGGTTTTCGTTTGCCGGCGATTAAACTTGTTTTATTTAGCGTCTCATCAAAAATGAAAACATTTTTGAAAACTACAAGTCTCATGCGTTTTAGTGGTGAAAAAATAATTTAAAATATCCTTCGGGAAATGAGTTTACTCCCTGAATACTTTCTTTGTATACTTTTGACTATACGGGCCGAGTACGGGATTTACGGGAAATCGCGGGTTTTCGTTTGCCGGCGATTAAACTACTTTTATTCAGCGTCTTCTCAAAAATGAAAACATTTTTGAAAACTACAAGTCTCATGCGTTTTGGTGGTGAAAAAATAATTTAAAAAATCGTTCTCAACATGAGACTTGTAGTTTTCAAAAATGTTTTCATTTTTGAGAAGACGCTGAATAAAAGTAGTTTAATCGCCGGCAAACGAAAACCCGCGATTTCCCGTAAATCCCGGACTCGGCCCGTATAGTCAAAAGTATACAAAGAAAGTACTCAGGGAGTAAACTCTTTTCCCGAACGATTTTTTAAATTATTTTATCACCACTAAAACGCATGAGACTTGTAGTTTTCAACAATGTTTTCATTTTTGATGAGACGGTAAATAAAACAAGTTTAATCGCCGGCAAACGAAAACCCGCGATTTCCCGTAAATCCCGGGCTTGGCCCGTATAGTGGAATGTATATAAAGAAAGTACCCTGTGAGTAAACTCATTTCCCGAACGATTTTTCAAATTATTTCTGCAGCACTAGAACGAATGAGACTTGTAGTATTCAAAAATGTTTACATTTTTGATGAGACGCCGAATGAAAGCAGTTTAATCGCCGGCAAACGAAAACCAGCGATTTCCTGTAAACCCCGGGCTTGGCCCGTATAGTCGAATGTATATAAAGAAAGTGCGCAGGGAGTAAACTCATTTCTCGAACGATTTTTTAAATTAATTTTTCACCACTAAAACGCATGAGACTTGTAGTTTTCAAAAATGTTTTCATTTTTGATAAGACGCTGAATAAAAGAAGTTTAATCGCCGGCAAACGAAAACCCGCGTTTTCCCGTAAATCCCGTACTCGGCCCGTATAGTCAAAAGTATGCAAAAAAAGTACCTAGGGAGTAAACTAATTTCCAGAATGATTTTTTAAATTATTTTTTCACCACTAAAACGCATTAGACTTTTAGTTTTCAAAAATTTTTTCATTTTTGATGAGACGCTGAATAAAAGAAGTTTAATCGCCGGCAAACGAAAACCCGCGATTTCCTGTAAATCCCGGGCTTGGCCCCTATAGTCGAATGTATACAAAGAAAGTACCCTGTGAGTAAACTCATTTTCAGAACGATTTTTCAAATTATTTTTTCACCACTAAAACGCATGAGACTTGTAGTTTTCAAAAATGTTTTCATTTTTGATAAGACGCTGAATAAAAGAAGTTTAATCGCCAGCAAACGAAAACCTGCGATTTCCCGTAAATCCGGTACTCGGCCCGTATAGTCAAAAGTATACAAAGAAAGTACTCAAGGAGTAAACTCATTTCCCGAACGATTTTTTAAATTATTTTTTCACCAGTAAAACGCATGAGACTTGTAGTTTTCTAAAAATTTTTCATTTTTGATGAGACGGTAAATAAAACAAGTTTAATCGCCGGCAAACGAAAACCCGCGATTTCCCGTAAATCCCGGGCTTGGCCCGTATAGTGGAATGTATATAAAGAAAGTACCCTGTGAGTAAACTCATTTCCCGAACGATTTTTCAAATTATTTCTGCAGCACTAGAACGAATGAGACTTGTAGTATTCAAAAATGTTTACATTTTTGATGAGACGCCGAATGAAAGCAGTTTAATCGCCGGCAAACGAAAACCAGCGATTTCCTGTAAACCCCGGGCTTGGCCCGTATAGTCGAATGTATATAAAGAAAGTGCGCAGGGAGTAAACTCATTTCCCGAACGATTTTTTAAATTATTTTTTCACCAATAAAACGCATGAGACTTGTAGTTTTCAAAAATGTTTTCATTTTTGATAAGACGCTGAATAAAAGAAGTTTAATCGCCAGCAAACGAAAACCTGCGATTTCCCGTAAATCCGGTACTCGGCCCGTATAGTCAAAAGTATACAAAGAAAGTACTCAAGGAGTAAACTCATTTCCCGAACGATTTTTTAAATTATTTTTTCACCAGTAAAACGCATGAGACTTGTAGTTTTCTAAAAATTTTTCATTTTTGATGAGACGCTGAATAAAAGAACTTTAATCGCCGGCAAACGAAAACCTGCGATTTCCCGTAAATCCCGTACTCGGCTCATACAGTCAAAAGTATACAACGAAAGCACCCAGGGAGTAAACTCATTTCCCGGACGATTTTTTAAATTATGTTTTCACCACTAAAACGCATGAGACTTGTAGTTTTCATTTTTGATGAGACGCTGAATAAAAGAAGTTTAATCGCCGGCAAACGAAAACCCGCGATTTCCTGTAAATCCCGGACTTGGCCCGTATAGTCGAATGTATAAAAGAAAGTACCCAAGGAGTAAACTCATTTCCCGTACGATTTTGTAAATTATTTTTTCACCACTAAAACGCATGAGACTTGTAGTTTTCAACAATGTTTTCATTTTTGATGAGACGCTAAATAAAACAAGTTTAATCGCCGGCAAACGAAAACCCGCGATTTCCCGTAAATCCCGTACTCGGCCCGTATAGTCAAAAGTATACAAAGAAATTACTCAGCGAGTAAACTCATTTCCCGAACGATATTTTAAATTATTTTTTCACCACTAAAACGCATGAGACTTGTAGTTTTAAACAATGTTTTCATTTTTGATGAGACGCTAAATAAAACAAGTTTAATCGCCGGCAAACGAAAACCCGCGAATTCCCGTAAATCCCGGACTCGGCCCGTATAGTCAAAAGTATACAAAGAAAGTACCCAGGGAGTAAATTCATTTCCCGGACGATTTTTTAAATTATTTTTTCACCACTAAAACGCATGAGACTTGCAGTTTTCAAAAATATTTTCATTTTTGATGAGACACTGAATAAAAGAAGTTTAATGGCCGGCATACGAAAACCCGCGTTTTCCCGTAAATCCCGTACTCGGCCCGTATAGTCAAAAGTATACAAAAAAAGTACCCACGGAGTAAACTGATTTCCCGAATGATTTTTTAAATTATTTTTTCACCACTAAAACGCATGAGACTTGTAGTTTTCAAAAATGTTTTCATTTTTGATGAGACGCTGAGTGAAAGAAGTTTAATCGCCGGCAAACGAAAACCAGCGATTTCCTGTAAACCCCGGGCTTGGCCCGTATAGTCGAATGTATATAAAGAAAGTGCCCAGGGAGTAAACTCATTTCCCGAACGATTTTTTAAATTAATTTTTCACCACTAAAACGCATGAGACTTGTAGTTTTCAAAAATTTTTTCATTTTTGATAAGACGCTGAATAAAAGAAGTTTGATCGCCGGCAAACGAAAACCTGCGTTTTCCCGTAAATCCCGTACTCGGCCCGTATAGTCAAAAGTATGCAAAAAAAGTACCTAGGGAGTAAACTAATTTCCCGAATGATTTTTTAAATTATTTTTTCAGCACTAAAACGCATTAGACTTTTAGTTTTCAAAAATGTTTTCATTTTTGATGAGACGCTGAATAAAAGAAGTTTAATCGCCGGCAAACGAAAACCCGCGATTTCCTGTAAATCCCGGGCTTGGCCCCTATAGTCGAATGTATACAAAGAAAGTACCCTTTGAGTAAACTCCTTTTCAGAACGATTTTTCAAATTATTTTTTCACCACTAAAACGCATGAGACTTGTAGTTTTCAAAAATGTTTTCATTTTTGATAAGACGCTGAATAAAAGAAGTTTAATCGCCAGCAAACCAAAACCCGCGTTTTCCCGTAAATCCCGTACTCGGCCCGTATAGTCAAAAGTATGCAAAAAAAGTACCTAGGGAGTAAACTAATTTCCCGAATGATTTTTTAAATTATTTTTTCACCACTAAAACGCATTAGACTTTTAGTTTTCAACAATGTTTTTATTTTTGATGAGACGCTAAATAAAACAAGTTTAATCGCCGGCAAACGAAAACCCGCGATTTCCCGTAAATCCCGTACTCGGCCCGTATAGTCAAAAGTATACAAAGAAATTACTCAGCGAGTAAACTCATTTCCCGAACGATATTTTAAATTATTTTTTCACCACTAAAACGCATGAGACTTGTAGTTTTAAACAATGTTTTCATTTTTGATGAGACGCTAAATAAAACAAGTTTAATCGCCGGCAAACGAAAACCCGCGAATTCCCGTAAATCCCGGACTCGGCCCGTATAGTCAAAAGTATACAAAGAAAGTACCCAGGGAGTAAATTCATTTCCCGGACGATTTTTTAAATTATTTTTTCACCACTAAAACGCATGAGACTTGCAGTTTTCAAAAATATTTTCATTTTTGATGAGACACTGAATAAAAGAAGTTTAATGGCCGGCATACGAAAACCCGCGTTTTCCCGTAAATCCCGTACTCGGCCCGTATAGTCAAAAGTATACAAAAAAAGTACCCACGAAGTAAACTGATTTCCCGAATGATTTTTTAAATTATTTTTTCACCACTAAAACGCATGAGACTTGTAGTTTTCAAAAATGTTTTCATTTTTGATGAGACGCTGAGTGAAAGAAGTTTAATCGCCGGCAAACGAAAACCAGCGATTTCCTGTAAACCCCGGGCTTGGCCCGTATAGTCGAATGTATATAAAGAAAGTGCCCAGGGAGTAAACTCATTTCCCGAACAATTTTTTAAATTAATTTTTCACCACTAAAACGCATGAGACTTGTAGTTTTCAAAAAATTTTTCATTTTTGATAAGACGCTGAATAAAAGAAGTTTAATCGCCGGCAAACGAAAACCTGCGTTTTCCCGTAAATCCCGTACTCGGCCCGTATAGTCAAAAGTATGCAAAAAAAGTACCTAGGGAGTAAACTAATTTCCCGAATGATTTTTTAAATTATTTTTTCACCACTAAAACGCATTAGACTTTTAGTTTTCAAAAATGTTTTCATTTTTGATGAGACGCTGAATAAAAGAAGTTTAATCGCCGGCAAACGAAAACCCGCGATTTCCTGTAAATCCCGGGCTTGGCCCCTATAGTCGAATGTATACAAAGAAAGTACCCTGTGAGTAAACTCATTTTCAGAACGATTTTTCAAATTATTTTTTCACCACTAAAACGCATGAGACTTGTAGTTTTCAAAAATGTTTTCATTTTTGATAAGACGCTGAATAAAAGAAGTTTAATCGCCAGCAAACCAAAACCCGCGTTTTCCCGTAAATCCCGTACTCGGCCCGTATAGTCAAAAGTATGCAAAAAAAGTACCTAGGGAGTAAACTAATTTCCCGAATGATTTTTTAAATTATTTTTTCACCACTAAAACGCATTAGACTTTTAGTTTTCAAAAATGTTTTCATTTTTGATGAGACGCTGAATAAAAGAAGTTTAATCGCCGGCAAACGAAAACCCGCGATTTCCTGTAAATCCCGGACTTGGCCCGTATAGTCGAATGTATAAAAGAAAGCACCCAAGGAGTAAACTCATTTCCCGTACGATTTTGTAAATTATTTTTTCACCACTAAAACGCATGAGACTTGTAGTTTTCAACAATGTTTTCATTTTTGATGAGACGCTAAATAAAACAAGTTTAATCGCCGGCAAACGAAAACCCGCGATTTCCCGTAAATCCCGTACTCGGCCCGTATAGTCAAAAGTATACAAAGAAATTACTCAGCGAGTAAACTCATTTCCCGAACGATATTTTAAATTATTTTTTCACCACTAAAACGCATGAGACTTGTAGTTTTAAACAATGTTTTCATTTTTGATGAGACGCTAAATAAAACAAGTTTAATCGCCGGCAAACGAAAACCCGCGATTTCCCGTAAATCCCGGACTCGGCCCGTATAGTCAAAAGTATACAAAGAAAGTACCCAGGGAGTAAATTCATTTCCCAGACGATTTTTTAAATTATTTTTTCACCACTAAAACGCATGAGACTTGCAGTTTTCAAAAATATTTTCATTTTTGATGAGACACTGAATAAAAGAAGTTTAATGGCCGGCATAAGAAAACCCGCGTTTTCCCGTAAATCCCGTACTCGGCCCGTATAGTCAAAAGTATACAAAAAAAGTACCCACGGAGTAAACTGATTTCCCGAATGATTTTTTAAATTATTTTTTCACCACTAAAACGCATGAGACTTGTAGTTTTCAAAAATGTTTTCATTTTTGATGAGACGCTGAGTGAAAGAAGTTTAATCGCCGGCAAACGAAAACCAGCGATTTCCTGTAAACCCCGGGCTTGGCCCGTATAGTCGAATGTATATAAAGAAAGTGCCCAGGGAGTAAACTCATTTCCCGAACGATTTTTTAAATTAATTTTTCACCACTAAAACGCATGAGACTTGTAGTTTTCAAAAATTTTTTCATTTTTGATAAGACGCTGAATAAAAGAAGTTTAATCGCCGGCAAACGAAAACCTGCGTTTTCCCGTAAATCCCGTACTCGGCCCGTATAGTCAAAAGTATGCAAAAAAAGTACCTAGGGAGTAAACTAATTTCCCGAATGATTTTTTAAATTATTTTTTCACCAGTCAAACGCATGAGACTTGTAGTTTTCTAAAAATTTTTCATTTTTGATGAGACGCTGAATAAAAGAAGTTTAATCGCCGGCAAACGAAAACCCGCGTTTTCGCGTAAATCCCGTACTCGGCTCATACAGTCAAAAGTACACAAAAAAAGTACCCAGGGAGTAAACTAATTTCCCGAATGATTTTTTAAATTATTTTTTCACCACTAAAACGCATGAGACTTGTAGTTTTCAAAAATATTTTCATTTGTGATGAGACGCTGAATAAAAGAAGTTTAGTCGCCGGCAAACGAAAACCCGCGTTTTCCCGTAAATCCCGTACTCGGCCCGTATAGTCAAAAGTATACAAAAAAAGTACCCAGGGAGTAAACTCATTTCCCGAACGATTTTTTAAATTATTTTTACACCACTAAAACGCATGAGACTTGTAGTTTTCAAAAATATTCTCATTTTTGATGAGACGCTAAATAAAAGAAGTTTAATCGCCGGCAAACGAAAACCCGCGTTTTCCCG
Organism: Hydractinia symbiolongicarpus; assembly: GCF_029227915.1. Taxonomy (NCBI): domain Eukaryota; kingdom Metazoa; phylum Cnidaria; class Hydrozoa; order Anthoathecata; family Hydractiniidae; genus Hydractinia; species Hydractinia symbiolongicarpus. Next base: position 2,075,689 of record NC_079886.1, read on the forward strand.
TAAATCCTGTACTCGGCCCGTATAGTCAAAAGTATACATAAAAAGCACCCAGGGAGTAAACTGATTTCCCGAATGATTTTTTAAATTATTTTTTCACCACTAAAACACATGAGACTTGTAGTTTTCAAAAATATTCTCATTTTTGATGAGACGCTAAATAAAAGAAGCTTAATCGCCGGCAAACGAAAACCCGCGATTTCCCGTAAATCCCGTACTCGGCCCGTATAGTCAAAAGTATACAAAGAAAGTACCCAGAGAGTAAACTCATTTCCCGAACGTTTTTTTAAATTATTTTTTCACCACTAAAACGCATGAGACTTGCAGTTTTCTACAATGTTTTCATTTTTGATGAGACGCTAAATAAAAAAAGTTTAATCGCCGGCAAACGAAAACCCGCGATGTCCCGTAAATCCCGGACTCGGCCCATATAGTCAAAAGTATACAAAAAAAGTACCTAGCGAGTAAATTCATTTCCCGAACGATTTTTTAAATTATTTTTTCACCACTAAAACGCATGAGACTTGTAGTTTTCAAAAATATTTTCATTTTTGATGAGACGCTGAATAAAAGAAGTTTAATCGCCGGCAAACGAAAACCCGCGTTTTCGCGTAAATCCCGTACTCGGCCCGTATAGTCAAAAGTACACAAAAAAAGTACCCAGGGAGTAAACTAATTTCCCGAATGATTTTTTAAATTATTTTTTCACCACTAAAACCCATGAGACTTGTAGTTTTCAAAAATATTTTCATTTGTGATGAGACGCTGAATAAAAGAAGTTTAGTCGCCGGCAAACGAAAACCCGCGTTTTCCTGTAAATCTTGTACTCGGCCCGTATAGTCAAAAGTATACAAAAAAAGTACCCAGGGAGTAAACTCATTTCCCGAACGATTTTTTAAATTATTTTTTCACCACTAAAACGCATGAGACTTGTAGTTTTCAAAAATGTTTTCATTTTTGATGAAACGCTAAATTAAAGAAGTTTAATCGCCGGCAAACGAAAACCCAAGTTTTCCCGTAAATCCCGTACTCGGCCCGTATAGTCAAAAGTATAAAAAAAAGTACCCACGGAGTAAACTGATTTCCCGAATGATTTTTTAAATTATTTTTTCACCACTAAAACGCATGAGGCTTGCAGTTTTCAAAAATGTTTTCATTTGTGATGAGACGCTGAATAAAAGAAGTTTAGTCGCCGGCAAACGAAAACCCGCGTTTTCCCGTAAATCCCGTACTCGGCCCGTATAGTCAAAAGTATACAAAAAAAGTACCCAGGGAGTAAACTCATTTCCCGAACGATTTTTTAAATTATTTTTTCACCACTAAAACGCATGACACTTGTAGTTTTCAAAAATGTTTTCATTTTTGATAAGACGCTAAATAAAAAAAGTTTAATCGCCGGCAAACGAAAACCCGCGATGTCCCGTAAATCCCGGACTCGGCCCATATAGTCAAAAGTATACAAAAAAAGTACCTAGCGAGTAAATTCATTTCCCGAACGATTTTTTAAATTATTTTTTCACCACTAAAACGCATGAGACTTGTAGTTTTCAAAAATATTTTCATTTTTGATGAGACGCTGAATAAAAGAAGTTTAATCGCCGGCAAACGAAAACCCGCGTTTTCGCGTAAATCCCGTACTCGGCCCGTATAGTCAAAAGTACACAAAAAAAGTACCCAGGGAGTAAACTAATTTCCCGAATGATTTTTTAAATTATTTTTTCACCACTAAAACCCATGAGACTTGTAGTTTTCAAAAATATTTTCATTTGTGATGAGACGCTGAATAAAAGAAGTTTAGTCGCCGGCAAACGAAAACCCGCGTTTTCCTGTAAATCTTGTACTCGGCCCGTATAGTCAAAAGTATACAAAAAAAGTACCCAGGGAGTAAACTCATTTCCCGAACGATTTTTTAAATTATTTTTTCACCACTAAAACGCATGAGACTTGTAGTTTTCAAAAATGTTTTCATTTTTGATGAAACGCTAAATTAAAGAAGTTTAATCGCCGGCAAACGAAAACCCAAGTTTTCCCGTAAATCCCGTACTCGGCCCGTATAGTCAAAAGTATAAAAAAAAGTACCCACGGAGTAAACTGATTTCCCGAATGATTTTTTAAATTATTTTTTCACCACTAAAACGCATGATTCTTGCAGTTTTCAAAAATGTTTTCATTTGTGATGAGACGCTGAATAAAAGAAGTTTAGTCGCCGGCAAACGAAAACCCGCGTTTTCCCGTAAATCCCGTACTCGGCCCGTATAGTCAAAAGTATACAAAAAAAGTACCCAGGGAGTAAACTCATTTCCCGAACGATTTTTTAAATTATTTTTTCACCACTAAAACGCATGACACTTGTAGTTTTCAAAAATGTTTTCATTTTTGATAAGACGCTGAATAAAAGAAGTTTAATCGCCGGCAAACGAAAACCCGCGTTTTCCCGTAAATCCCGTACTCGGCCCGTATAGTCAAAAGTATGCAAAAAAAGTACCTAGGGAGTAAACTAATTTCCCGAATGATTTTTTAAATTATTTTTTCACCACTAAAACGCATGAGACTTGTAGTTTTCAAAAATATTTTCATTTTTGATGAGACGCTGAATAAAAGAAGTTTAGTCGCCGGCAAACGAAAACCCGCGTTTTCCCGTAAATCCCGTACTCGGCCCGTATAGTCAAAAGTATACAAAAAAAGTACCCAGGGAGTAAACTCGTTTCCCGAACGATTTTTTAAATTATTTTTTCACCACTAAAACGCATGAGACTTGTAGTTTTCAAAAATATTCTCATTTTTGATGAGACGCTAAATAAAAGAAGTTTAATCGCCGGCAAACGAAAACCCGCGTTTTCCCGTAAATCCCGTACTCGGCCCGTATAGTCAAAAGTATACATAAAAAGCACCCAGGGAGTAAACTGATTTCCCGAATGATTTTTTAAATTATTTTTTCACCACTAAAACGCATGAGACTTGTAGTTTTTAAAAATATTCTCATTTTTGATGAGACGCTAAATAAAAGAAGCTTAATCGCCGGCAAATAAAAGCACGCGATTTCCCGTAAATCCCGTAGTCGGCCCGTATAGTCAAAAGTATACAAAGAAAGTACCCAGGAAGTAAACTCATTTCCCGAACGATTTTTTAAATTATTTTTTCACCACTAAAACGCATGAGACTTGTAGTTTTCAAAAATGTTTTCATTTTTGATGAGACGCTAAATAAACGAAGTTTAATCGCTGGCAAACTAAAACCCGCGATTTCCCGTAAATCCCGTACTCGGCCCGTATAGTCAAAAGTATACAAAGAAAGTACCCAGGGAGTAAATTCATTTCCCGGACGATTTTTTAAATTATTTTTTCACCACTAAAACGCATGAGACTTGCAGTTTTCAAAAATATTTTCATTTTTGATGAGACGCTGAATAAAAGAAGTTTAGTCGCCGGCAAACGAAAACCCGCGTTTTCCCGTAAATCCCGTACTCGGCCCGTATAGTCAAAAGTATACAAAAAAAGTACCCAGGGAGTAACTCATTTCCCGAACGATTTTTTAAATTATTTTTTCACCACTAAAACGCATGACACTTGTAGTTTTCAAAAATATTTTCATTTTTGATGAGACGCTGAATAAAAGAAGTTTAGTCGCCGGCAAACGAAAACCCGCGTTTTCCCGTAAATCCCGTACTCGGCCCGTATAGTCAAAAGTATACAAAAAAAGTACCCAGGGAGTAAACTCGTTTCCCGAACGATTTTTTAAATTATTTTTTCACCACTAAAACGCATGAGACTTGTAGTTTTCAAAAATATTCTCATTTTTGATGAGACGCTAAATAAAAGAAGTTTAATCGCCGGCAAACGAAAACCCGCGTTTTCCCGTAAATCCCGTACTCGGCCCGTATAGTCAAAAGTATACATAAAAAGCACCCAGGGAGTAAACTGATTTCCCGAATGATTTTTTAAATTATTTTTTCACCACTAAAACGCATGAGACTTGTAGTTTTTAAAAATATTCTCATTTTTGATGAGACGCTAAATAAAAGAAGCTTAATCGCCGGCAAATAAAAACACGCGATTTCCCGTAAATCCCGTAGTCGGCCCGTATAGTCAAAAGTATACAAAGAAAGTACCCAGGAAGTAAACTCATTTCCCGAACGATTTTTTAAATTATTTTTTCACCACTAAAACGCATGAGACTTGTAGTTTTCAAAAATGTTTTCATTTTTGATGAAACGCTAAATTAAAGAAGTTTAATCGCCGGCAAACGAAAACCCGTGATTTCCCGTAAATCCCGGACTCGGCCCGTATAGTCAAAAGTATACAAAGAAAGTACCCAGGGAGTAAATTCATTTCCCAGACGATTTTTTAAATTATTTTTTCACCACTAAAACGCATGAGACTTGCAGTTTTCAAAAATATTTTCATTTTTGATGAGACGCTGAATAAAAGAAGTTTAGTCGCCGGCAAACGAAAACCCGCGTTTTCTCGTAAATCCCGTACTCGGCCCGTATAGTCAAAAGTATACAAAAAAAGTACCCAGGGAGTAACTCATTTCCCGAACGATTTTTTAAATTATTTTTTCACCACTAAAACGCATGACACTTGTAGTTTTCAAAAATATTTTCATTTTTGATAAGACGCTGAATAAAAGAAGTTTAATCGCCGGCAAACGAAAACCCGCGTTTTCCCGTTAATCCCGTACTCGGCCCGTATAGTCAAAAGTATGCAAAAAAAGTACCTAGGGAGTAAACTAATTTCCCGAATGATTTTTTAAATTATTTTTTCACCACTAAAACGCATGAGACTTGTAGTTTTCAAAAATATTCTCATTTTTGATGAGACGCTAAATAAAAGAAGCATAATCGCCGGCAAACGAAAACCCGCGATTTCCCGTAAATCCCGTACTCTGCCCGTATAGTCAAAAGTATACAAAAAAAGTACCCAGGGAGTAAACTCATTTCCCGAACGATTTTTTAAATTATTTATTCACCACTAAAACGCATGAGACTTGTAGTTTTCAAAAATGTTTTCATTTTTGATGAAACGCTAAATTAAAGAAGTTTATTCGCCGGCAAACGAAAACCCGCGATTTCCCGTAAATCCCGGACTCGGCCCGTATAGTCAAAAGTATACAAAGAAAGTACCCAGGGAGTAAATTCATTTCCCGGACGATTTTTTAAATTATTTTTTCACCACTAAAACGCATGAGACTTGCAGTTTTCAAAAATATTTTCATTTTTGATGAGACGCTGAACAAAAGAAGTTTAATCGCCGGCAAACAAAAACCCGCGTTTTCCCGTAAATCCCGTACTCGGCCCGTATAGTCAAAAGTATACAAAAAAAGTACCCACGGAGTAACTGATTTCCCGAATGATTTTTTAAATTATTTTTTCACCACTAAAACGCATGAGACTTGCAGTTTTCAAAAATGTTTTCATTTATGATGAGACGCTGAGTGAAAGAAGTTTAATCGCCGGCAAACGAAAACCCGCGATTTCCTGTAAGTCCCGGGCTTGGCCCGTATAGTCGAATGTATTTAAAGAAAGTGCCCAGGGAGTAAACTCATTTCCCGAACGATTTTTTAAATTATTTTTTCACCACTAAAACGCATGAGACTTGTAGTTTTCAAAAATGTTTTCATTTTTTATGAGACGCTGAATAAAAGAAGCATAATCGCCGGCAAACGAAAACCCGCGATTTCCCGTAAATCCCGTACTCGGCCCGTATAGTCAAAAGTATACAAAGAAAGTACCCAGGGAGTAAACTCATTTCCCGAACGATTTTTTAAATTATTTATTCACCACTAAAACGCATGAGACTTGTAGTTTTCAAAAATGTTTTCATTTTTGATGAAACCCTAAATTAAAGAAGTTTATTCGCCGGCAAACGAAAACCCGCGATTTCCCGTAAATCCCGGACTCGGCCCGTATAGTCAAAAGTATACAAAGAAAGTACCCAGAGAGTAAATTCATTTCCCGGACGATTTTTTAAATTATTTATTCACCACTAAAACGCATGAGACTTGTAGTTTTCAAAAATGTTTTCATTTTTGATGAAACGCTAAATTAAAGAAGTTTATTCGCCGGCTAACAAAAACCCGCGATTTCCCGTAAATCCCGGACTCGGCCCGTATAGTCAAAAGTATACAAAGAAAGTACCCAGGGAGTAAATTCATTTCCCGGACGATTTTTTAAATTATTTTTTCACCACTAAAACGCATGAGACTTGCAGTTTTCAAAAATATTTTCATTTTTGATGAGACGCTGAATAAAAGAAGTTTAATCGCCGGCAAACGAAAACCCGCGTTTTCCCGTAAATCCCGTACTCGGCCCGTATAGTCAAAAGTATACAAAAAAAGTACCCACGGAGTAAACTGATTTCCCGAATGATTTTTTTAAATTATTTTTTCACCACTAAAACGCATGAGACTTGCAGTTTTCAAAAATGTTTTCATTTATGATGAGACGCTGAGTGAAAGAAGTTTAATCGCTGGCAAACGAAAAGCCGCGATTTCCTGTAAATCCCGGGCTTGGCCCGTATAGTCGAATGTACTTAAAGAAAGTGCCCAGGGAGTAAACTCATTTCCCGAACGATTTTTTAAATTATTTTTTCACCACTAAAACGCATGAGACTTGTAGTTTTCAAAAATGTTTTCATTTTTGATAAGACGCTGAATAAAAGAAGTTTAATCGCCGGCAAACGAAAACCCGCTTTTTCCCGTAAATCCCGTACTCGGCCCGTATAGTCAAAAGTATACATAAAAAGCACCCAGGGAGTAAACTGATTTCCCGAATGATTTTTTAAATTATTTTTTCACCACTAAAACGCATGAGACTTGTAGTTTTGAAAAATGTTTTCATTTTTGATGAGACGCTGAATAAAAGAAGTTTAATCGCCGGCAAACGAAAACCCGCGATTTCCTGTAAATCCCGGGCTTGGCCCCTATAGTCGAATGTATACAAAGAAAGTACCCTGTGAGTAAACTCATTTTCAGAACGATTTTTCAAATTATTTTTTCACCACTAAAACGCATGAGACTTGTAGTTTTCAAAAATGTTTTCATTTTTGATAAGACGCTGAATAAAAGAAGTTTAATCGCCAGCAAACGAAAACCCGCGATTTCCCGTAAATCCGGTACTCGGCCCGTATAGTCAAAAGTATACAAAGAAAGTACTCAAGGAGTAAACTCATTTCCCGAACAATTTTTTAAATAATTTTTTCACCAGTAAAACGCATGAGACTTGTAGTTCTCCAAAAATTTTTCATTTTTGATGAGACGCTGAATAAAAGAAGTTTAATCGCCGGCAAACGAAAACCTGCGATTTCCCGTAAATCCCGTACTCGGCTCATACAGTCAAAAGTATACAACGAAAGTACCCAGGGAGTAAACTCATTTCCCGGAAGATTTTTTAAATTATGTTTTCACCACTAAAACGCATGAGACTTGTAGTTTTCAAAAATGTTTTCATTTTTGATGAGACGCTGAATAAAAGAAGTTTAATCGCCGGCAAACAAAAACCCGCGATTTCCTGTAAATACCGGACTTGGCCCGTATAGTCGAATGTATACAAAGAAAGTACCCAAGGAGTAAACTCATTTCCCGTACGATTTTGTAAATTATTTTTTAGTCACTAAAACGGATGAGACATGTAGTTTTTAAAAATACTTTCATTTTTGATGAGACGCTGAATAAAAAAAGTTTAATCGCCGGCAAACGAAAACCCGCGATTTCCCGTAAATCCCGTACTCGGCCCGTATAGTCAAAAGTACATAAAAAAAGTACCCAGGGAGTAAACTGACTTCCCGAATGATTTTTTAAATTATTTTTTCACTACTAAAACGCATGAGACTTGTAGTTTTCAAATAAAAATTTATTTTTGATGACACGCTGAATAAAAGAAGTTTAATCGCCGGCAAACGAAAACCCGCGATTTCCTGTAAATCCCTGGCTTGGCCCCTATAGTCGAATGTATACAAAGAAAGTACCCTGTGAGTAAACTCATTTTCAGAGCGATTTTTTAAATTATTTTTTCACCACTAAAACGCATGAGACTTGTAGTTTTCAAAAATGTTTTCATTTTTGATGAGACGCTGAATAAAAGAAGTTTAATCGCCGGCAAACAAAAACCCGCGATTTCCTGTAAATCCCGGACTTGGCCCGTATAGTCGAATGTATACAAAGAAAGTACCCAAGGAGTAAACTCATTTCCCGTACGATTTTGTAAATTATTTTTTAGTCACTAAAACGGATGAGACATGTAGTTTTTAAAAATATTTTCATTTTTGATGAGACGCTGAATAAAAAAAGTTTAATCGCCGGCAAACGAAAACCCGCGATTTCCCGTAAATCCCGTACTCGGCCCGTATAGTCAAAAGTACATAAAAAAAGTACCCAGGGAGTAAACTGACTTCCCGAATGATTTTTTAAATTATTTTTTCACTACTAAAACGCATGAGACTGGTAGTTTTCAAAAAAAAAATTATTTTTGATGAGACGCTGAATAAAAGAAGTTTAATCGCCGGCAAACGAAAACCCGCGATTTCCTGTAAATCCCTGGCTTGGCCCCTATAGTCGAATGTATACAAAGAAAGTACCCTGTGAGTAAACTCATTTTCAGAGCGATTTTTTAAATTATTTTTTCACCACTAAAACGCATGAGACTTGTAGTTTTCAAAAATGTTTTCATTTTTGATGAGACGCTGAATAAAAGAAGTTTAATCGCCGGCAAACAAAAACCCGCGATTTCCTGTAAATCCCGGACTTGGCCCGTATAGTCGAATGTATACAAAGAAAGTACCCAAGGAGTAAACTCATTTCCCGTACGATTTTGTAAATTATTTTTTAGTCACTAAAACGGATGAGACATGTAGTTTTTAAAAATATTTTCATTTTTGATGAGACGCTGAATAAAAACAGTTTAATCGCCGGCAAACAAAAACCCGCGATTTCCCGTAAATCCCGTACTCGGCCCGTATAGTCAAAAGTACATAAAAAAAGTACCCAGGGAGTAAACTGACTCCCCGAATGATTTTTTAAATTATTTTTTCACTACTAAAACGCATGAGACTTGTAGTTTTCAAAAAAAAATTTATTTTCGATGAGACGCTGAATAAAAGAAGTTTAATCGCCGGCAAACGAAAACCCGCTTTTCCCGTAAATCCCTGGCTTGAACCGTATAGTTGAATGTATACAAAGAAAGTACCCTGTAAATAAACTCATTTTCAGAACGATTTTTTAAATTATTTTTTCACCACTAAGACGCATGAAACTTGTAGTTTTTAAAAATGTTTTTATTTTTGAGAAGACGCTGAATAAAAGAAGTTTAATCGCCGGCAAACGAAAACCCGCGATTTCCCGTAAATCCCGTACTCGGCCCGTATAGTCAAAAGTATACAAAGAAAGTACTCAGGGAGGAAACTTATTTCCCGAACGATATTTTAAATTATTTTTTCACCGCTAAAACGCATGAGACTTGTAGTTTTCAAAAATGTTTTTATTTTTGTTGAGACGCTAAATAAAACAAGTTTTTTCGCCGGCAAACGAAAACCCGCGATTTCCCGTAAATCCCGGACACGACCCGTATAATCAAAAGTATACAAAGAAAGTGACCTGGGAGTAAACTCATTTCCCGAACGATTTTTTAAATTATTTTTTCACCACTAAAACGCATGAGACTTGTAGTTTTCCAAAATGTTTTCATTCTTGATGAGACTCTAAATAAAAGAAGTTTAATCGTCGGCAAACGAAAACCCGGGATTTCCCGTAAATCCCGGGCTTGGCCGTATAGTCGAATGTATATAAAGAAAATGCCCTGTGAGTGAACTCATTTCCCGAACGATTTTTTAAATTATTTTTTCACCATTAAAACGCATGAGATTTGTAGTTTTCAAAAATGTTTTCATTTTTGATGAGACGCTGAATGAAAGAAGTTTGGTCTCCGGCAAACGAAAACCCGGGATTTCCTGTAAATCCCGAACTTGGCCCGTATAGTCGAATGTATAAAAGAAAGTACCCAGGGAGTTAACTGATTTCCCGAACGATTTTTCAAATTATTTCTGCAGCACTAGAACGAATGAGACTTGTAGTATTCAAAAATGTTTACATTTTTGATGAGACGCCGAATGAAAGCAGTTTAATCGCTGACAACCGAAAACCCGCTTTTCCCGTAAATCCCTGGCTTGAACCGTATAGTTGAATGTATACAAAGAAAGTACCCTGTGAATAAACTCATTTTCAGAACGATTTTTTAAATTATTTTTTCACCACTAAGACGCATGAGACTTGTAGTTTTCAAAAATGTTTTCATTTTTGAGAAGACGCTGAATAAAAGAAGTTTAATCGCCGGCAAACGAAAACCCGCGATTTTCCGTAAATCCCGTACTCGGCCCGTATAGTCAAAAGTATACAAAGAAAGTACTCAGGGAGTAAACTTATTTCCCGAACGATATTTTAAATTATTTTTTCACCGCTAAAACGCATGAGACTTGTAGTTTTTAAAAATGTTTTTATTTTTGTTGAGACGCTAAATAAAACAAGTTTTTTCGCCGGCAAACGAAAACCCGCGATTTCCCGTAAATCCCGGACACGACCCGTATAATCAAAAGTATACAAAGAAAGTGACCTGGGAGTAAACTCATTTCCCGAACGATTTTTTAAATTATTTTTTCACCACTAAAACGCATGAGACTTGTAGTTTTCCAAAATGTTTTCATTCTTGATGAGACTCTAAATAAAAGAAGTTTAATCGTCGGCAAACGAAAACCCGGGATTTCCCGTAAATCCCGGGCTTGGCCGTATAGTCGAATGTATATAAAGAAAATGCCCTGTGAGTGAACTCATTTCCCGAACGATTTTTTAAATTATTTTTTCACCATTAAAACGCATGAGATTTGTAGTTTTCAAAAATGTTTTCATTTTTGATGAGACGCTGAATGAAAGAAGTTTGGTCTCCGGCAAACGAAAACCCGGGATTTCCTGTAAATCCCGAACTTGGCCCGTATAGTCGAATGTATAAAAGAAAGTACCCAGGGAGTTAACTGATTTCCCGAACGATTTTTCAAATTATTTCTGCAGCACTAGAACGAATGAGACTTGTAGTATTCAAAAATGTTTATATTTTTGATGAGACGCCGAATGAAAGCAGTTTAATCGCTGACAACCGAAAACCCGCTTTTCCCGTAAATCCCTGGCTTGAACCGTATAGTTGAATGTATACAAAGAAAGTACCCTGTAAATAAACTCATTTTCAGAACGATTTTTTAAATTATTTTTTCACCACTAAGACGCATGAAACTTGTAGTTTTTAAAAATGTTTTTATTTTTGAGAAGACGCTGAATAAAAGAAGTTTAATCGCCGGCAAACGAAAACCCGCGATTTCCCGTAAATCCCGTACTCGGCCCGTATAGTCAAAAGTATACAAAGAAAGTACTCAGGGAGGAAACTTATTTCCCGAACGATATTTTAAATTATTTTTTCACCGCTAAAACGCATGAGACTTGTAGTTTTCAAAAATGTTTTTATTTTTGTTGAGACGCTAAATAAAACAAGTTTTTTCGCCGGCAAACGAAAACCCGCGATTTCCCGTAAATCCCGGACACGACCCGTATAATCAAAAGTATACAAAGAAAGTGACCTGGGAGTAAACTCATTTCCCGAACGATTTTTTAAATTATTTTTTCACCATTAAAACGCATGAGACTTGTAGTTTTCCAAAATGTTTTCATTCTTGATGAGACTCTAAATAAAAGAAGTTTAATCGTCGGCAAACGAAAACCCGGGATTTCCCGTAAATCCCGGGCTTGGCCGTATAGTCGAATGTATATAAAGAAAATGCCCTGTGAGTGAACTCATTTCCCGAACGATTTTTTAAATTATTTTTTCACCATTAAAACGCATGAGATTTGTAGTTTTCAAAAATGTTTTCATTTTTGATGAGACGCTGAATGAAAGAAGTTTGGTCTCCGGCAAACGAAAACCCGGGATTTCCTGTAAATCCCGAACTTGGCCCGTATAGTCGAATGTATAAAAGAAAGTACCCAGGGAGTTAACTGATTTCCCGAACGATTTTTCAAATTATTTCTGCAGCACTAGAACGAATGAGACTTGTAGTATTCAAAAATGTTTACATTTTTGATGAGACGCCGAATGAAAGCAGTTTAATCGCTGACAACCGAAAACCCGCTTTTCCCGTAAATCCCTGGCTTGAACCGTATAGTTGAATGTATACAAAGAAAGTACCCTGTGAATAAACTCATTTTCAGAACGATTTTTTAAATTATTTTTTCACCACTAAGACGCATGAGACTTGTAGTTTTCAAAAATGTTTTCATTTTTGAGAAGACGCTGAATAAAAGAAGTTTAATCGCCGGCAAACGAAAACCCGCGATTTTCCGTAAATCCCGTACTCGGCCCGTATAGTCAAAAGTATACAAAGAAAGTACTCAGGGAGTAAACTTATTTCCCGAACGATATTTTAAATTATTTTTTCACCGCTAAAACGCATGAGACTTGTAGTTTTTAAAAATGTTTTTATTTTTGTTGAGACGCTAAATAAAACAAGTTTTTTCGCCGGCAAACGAAAACCCGCGATTTCCCGTAAATCCCGGACACGACCCGTATAATCAAAAGTATACAAAGAAAGTGACCTGGGAGTAAACTCATTTCCCGAACGATTTTTTAAATTATTTTTTCACCACTAAAACGCATGAGACTTGTAGTTTTCCAAAATGTTTTCATTCTTGATGAGACTCTAAATAAAAGAAGTTTAATCGTCGGCAAACGAAAACCCGGGATTTCCCGTAAATCCCGGGCTTGGCCGTATAGTCGAATGTATATAAAGAAAATGCCCTGTGAGTGAACTCATTTCCCGAACGATTTTTTAAATTATTTTTTCACCATTAAAACGCATGAGATTTGTAGTTTTCAAAAATGTTTTCATTTTTGATGAGACGCTGAATGAAAGAAGTTTGGTCTCCGGCAAACGAAAACCCGGGATTTCCTGTAAATCCCGAACTTGGCCCGTATAGTCGAATGTATAAAAGAAAGTACCCAGGGAGTTAACTGATTTCCCGAACGATTTTTCAAATTATTTCTGCAGCACTAGAACGAATGAGACTTGTAGTATTCAAAAATGTTTACATTTTTGATGAGACGCCGAATGAAAGCAGTTTAATCGCTGACAACCGAAAACCCGCTTTTCCCGTAAATCCCTGGCTTGAACCGTATAGTTGAATGTATACAAAGAAAGTACCCTGTGAATAAACTCATTTTCAGAACGATTTTTTAAATTATTTTTTCACCACTAAGACGCATGAGACTTGTAGTTTTCAAAAATGTTTTCATTTTTGAGAAGACGCTGAATAAAAGAAGTTTAATCGCCGGCAAACGAAAACCCGCGATTTTCCGTAAATCCCGTACTCGGCCCGTATAGTCAAAAGTATACAAAGAAAGTACTCAGGGACTAAACTTATTTCCCGAACGATATTTTAAATTATTTTTTCACCGCTAAAACGCATGAGACTTGTAGTTTTCAAAAATGTTTTTATTTTTGATGAGACGCTAAATAAAACAAGTTTATTCGCCGGCAAACGAAAACCCGCGATTTCCCGTAAATCCCGGGCTTGGCCGTATAGTCGAATGTATATAAAGAAAATGCCCTGTGAGTGAACTCATTTCCCGAACGATTTTTTAAATTATTTTTTCACCATTAAAACGCATGAGATTTGTAGTTTTCAAAAATGTTTTCATTTTTGATGAGACGCTGAATGAAAGAAGTTTGGTCTCCGGCAAACGAAAACCCGGGATTTCCTGTAAATCCCGAACTTGGCCCGTATAGTCGAATGTATAAAAGAAAGTACCCAGGGAGTTAACTGATTTCCCGAACGATTTTTCAAATTATTTCTGCAGCACTAGAACGAATGAGACTTGTAGTATTCAAAAATGTTTACATTTTTGATGAGACGCCGAATGAAAGCAGTTTAATCGCTGACAACCGAAAACCCGCTTTTCCCGTAAATCCCTGGCTTGAACCGTATAGTTGAATGTATACAAAGAAAGTACCCTGTGAATAAACTCATTTTCAGAACGATTTTTTAAATTATTTTTTCACCACTAAGACGCATGAGACTTGTAGTTTTCAAAAATGTTTTCATTTTTGAGAAGACGCTGAATAAAAGAAGTTTAATCGCCGGCAAACGAAAACCCGCGATTTTCCGTAAATCCCGTACTCGGCCCGTATAGTCAAAAGTATACAAAGAAAGTACTCAGGGACTAAACTTATTTCCCGAACGATATTTTAAATTATTTTTTCACCGCTAAAACGCATGAGACTTGTAGTTTTCAAAAATGTTTTTATTTTTGATGAGACGCTAAATAAAACAAGTTTATTCGCCGGCAAACGAAAACCCGCGATTTCCCGTAAATCCCGGACACGACCCGTATAATCAAAAGTATACAAAGAAAGTACCCTGGGAGGAAACTCATTTCCCGAACGATTTTTTAAAATATCTTTTCACAACTAAAACGCATGAGATTTGTAGTTTTCAAAAATGTTTTCATTTTTGATGAGACGCTGAATAAAAGAAGTTTAATCGCTGGCAAACGAAAACCCGGGATTTCCTGTAAATCCCGAACTTAGCCCGTATAGTCGAATGTATAAAAGAAAGTACCCAGGGAGTAAACTGATTTCCCGAACGATTTTTCAAATTATTTCTGCACCACTAGAACGAATGAGAATTGTAGTATTCAAAAATGTTTACATTTTTGATGAGACGCCGAATGAAAGCAGTTTAATTGCCGACAACCGAAAACCCGCTTTTCCCGTAATTCCCTGGCTCGGCCCGTATAGTTAAATGTATACAAAGAAAGTACCCTGTGAATAAACTGATTTTCTGAACGATTTTTTAAATTATTTTCTCACCACTAAAACGCATGAGACTTGTAGTTTTCAAAAATGTTTTCATTTTTGAGAAGACGCTGAATAAAAGAAGTTTAATCGCCGGCAAACGAAAACCCGCGATTTCCCGTAAATCCCGTACTCGGCCGGAATAGTCAAAAGTATACAAAGAAAGTGCTCAGGGAGTAAACTCATTTCCCGAACGATATTTTAAATTATTTTTTCACCACTAAAACGCATGAGACTTGTAGTTTTCAACAATGTTTTCATTTTTGATGAGACGCTAAATAAAACAAGTTTAATCGCCAGCAAACGAAAACCCGCGATCTCCCGTAAATCCCGTACTCGGCCCGTATAGTCAAAAGTATACAAAGAAATTACTCAGGGAGTAAACTCATTTCCCGAACGATATTTTAAATTATTTTTTCACCACTAAAACGCATGAGACTTGTAGTTTTCAAAAATATTTTTATTCTTGATGAGACGCTGAATAAAAGAAGTTCAATCGCCGGCAAACGAAAACCCGCGATTTCCCGTAAATCCCATACTCGGCCCGTATAGTCAAAAGTACACAAAAAAAGTACCCAGGGAGTAAACTAATTTCCCGAATGATTTTTTAAATTATTTTTTCACCACTAAAACGCATGAGACTTGTAGTTTTAAAAAATGTTTTCATTTTTGATGAGACGCTGAATAAAAGAAGTTTAATCGCCGGCAAACGAAAACCCGCGATTTCCCGTAAGTCCCGTACTCGGCCCGTATAGTCAAAAGTACACAAAAAAAGTACCCAGGGAGTAAACTGATTTCCCGAATGATTTTTTAAATTATTTTTTCACCACTAAAACGCATGAGACTTGTAGTTTTCAAAAATGTTTTCATTTTTGTTAAGACGCTGAATAAAAGAAGTTTAATCGCCGGCAAACGAAAACCTGCGATTTCCCGTAAATCCGGTACTCGGCCCGTATAGTCAAAAGTACACAAAAAAAGTACCCAGGGAGTAAACTGTTTTCCCGAATGATTTTTTAAATTATTTTTTCACCACTAAAACGCATGAGACTTGTAGTTTTCAAAAATGTTTTCATTTTTGTTAAGACGCTGAATAAAAGAAGTTTAATCGCCGGCAAACGAAAACCTGCGATTTCCCGTAAATCCGGTACTCGGCCCGTATAGTCAAAAGTATACAAAGAAAGTACTCAAGGAGTAAACTCATTTCCCGAACGATTTTTTAAATTATTTTTTCACCACTAAAACGCATAAGACTTGTGGTTTTTAAAAATGTTTTTATTTTTGAAGAGACGCTAAATAAAAGAAGTTTAATCGCCGGCAAACGAAAACCCGCGATTTCCCGTAAATCCCGTACTCGGCCCGTATAGTCGAATGTATATAAAGAAAGTAGCCAGGGAGTAAACTCATTTCCCGAACGATTTTTTAAATTATTTTTTCACCACCAAAACGCATGAGACTTGTAGTTTTCAAAAATGTTTTCATTTTTGATAAGACGCTGAATAAAAGAAGTTTAATCGCCGGCAAACGAAAACCCGCGATTTCCCGTAAATCCGGTACTCGGCCTGTATAGTCGAATGTATAAAAAGAAAGTAGCCAGGGCGTAAACGCATTTCCCGAACGATTTTTTAAATTATTTTTTCACCACTAAAACGCATGAGACTTGTAGTTTTCAAAAATGTTTTCATTTTTGATGAGACGCTGAATAAAAGAAGTTTAATTGCCGGCAAACGAAAACCCGCAATTTGCCGTAAATCCGGTACTCGGCCCGTATAGTCGAATGTATATAAAGAAAGTAGCCAGGGAGTAAACTCATTTCCCGAACGATTTTTTAAATTATTTTTTCACCACTAAAACGCATGAGACTTGTAGTTTTCAAAAATGTTTTCATTTTTGATAAGACGCTGAATAAAAGAAGTTTAATCGCCGGCAAACGAAAACCCGCGAGTTCCCGTAAATCCGGTACTCGGCCCGTATAGTCAAAAGTATACAAAGAAAGTACTCAAGGAGTAAACTCATTTCCCGAACGCTTTTTTAAATTATTTTTTTACCACTAAAACGCATGAGACTTGTAGTTTTCAAAAATGTTTTCATTTTTGATGAGACGCTAAATAAAAGAAGTTTAATCGCCGGCAAACGAAAACCCGCGATTTCCTGTAAATCCCGTACTCGGCCCGTATAGTCGAATGTAGATAGAAAAAGTACCCAGGGAGTAAACTCATTTCCCGAACGAATTTTTACATTAATTTTTCACCACTAAAACGCATGAGACTTGTAGTTTTCAAAAATGTTTTCATTTTTGATAAGACGCTGAATAAAAGAAGTTTAATCGCCGGCAAACGAAAACCTGCGATTTCCTGTAAATCCGGTACTCGGCCCGTATAGTCAAAAGTATACAAAGAAAGTACCCAGGGTGTAAACTCATTTCCCGAACGATTTTTTAAATTATTTTTTCACCACTAAAACGCATGAGACTTGTAGTTTTCAAAAATGTTTTCATTTTTGATGAGACGCTGAATAAAAGAAGTTTAATCGCCGGCAAACGAAAACCCGCGATTTCCTGTAAATCCCGGACTTATCCTGTATAGTCGAATGTATAAAAGAAAGTACCCAAGGAGTAAACTCATTTCCCGAACGATTTTGTAAATTATTTTTTAATCACTAAAACGGATGAGGCTTGTAGTTTTTAAAAATATTTTCATTTTTGATGAGACGCTGAATAAAAGAAGTTTAATCGCCGGCAAACGAAAACCCGCGATTTCCCGTAAATCCCGTACTCGGCCCGTATAGTCAAAAGTATACGAAGAAAGTACTCAAGGAGTAAACTCATTTCCCGAACGATTTTTTTAATTATTTTTTCACCACTAAAACGCATGAGACTTGTAGTTTTCAAAAATGTTTTCATTTTTGGTGAGACGCTAAATAAAAGAAGTTTAATGGCCGGCAAACGAAAACCCGCGATTTCCCGTAAATCCCGTACGCGGCCCGTATAGTCAAAAGTGTACAAAGGAAGTACCCAGGGAGTAAACTCATTTCCCGAACGATTTTTTAAATTATTTTTTCACCACTAAAACGCATGAGACTTGTAGTTTTCAAAAATGTTTTCATTTTTGATGAGACGCTTAATAAAAGAAGTTTAATCGCCGGCAAACGAAAACCCGCGATTTCCCGTAAATCCCGTACTCGGCCCGGATAGTCGAATGTATATAAAAAAAGTACCCAGGGAGTAAACTCATTTCCCGAACGATTTTTTACATTATTTTTTCACCACTAAAACGCATGAGACTTGTAGTTTTCAAAAATGTTTTCATTTTTGATAAGACGCTGAATAAAAGAAGTTTAATCGCCGGCAAACGAAAACCCGCGATTTCCCGTAAATCCGGTACTCGGCCCGTATAGTCAAAAGTGTACAAAGAAAGTACCCAGGGAGTAAACTCGATTCCCGAACGATTTTTTAAATTATTTTTGCACCACTAAAACGCAAGAGACTTGTAGTTTTCAAAAATGTTTTCATTTTTGATGAGACGCTAAATAAAAGAAGTTTAATCGCCGGCAAACAAAAACCCGCGATTTCCCGTAAATCCCGTACTCGGCCCGTATAGTCGAATGTATATAAAGAAAGTATCCAGGGAGTAAACTCATTTCCCGAACGATTTTTTAAATTATTTTTTCACCACTAAAACGCATGAGACTTGTAGTTTTCAAAAATGTTTTCATTTTTGATAAGACGCTGAATAAAAGAAGTTTAATCGCCGGCAAACGAAAACCCGCGAGTTCCCGTAAATCCGGTACTCGGCCCGTATAGTCAAAAGTATACAAAGAAAGTACTCAAGGAGTAAACTCATTTCCCGAACGATTTTTTAAATTATTTTTTCACCACTAAAACGCATGAGACTTGTAGTTTTCAAAAATGTTTTCATTTTTGATGAGACGCTAAATAAAAGAAGTTTAATCGCCGGCAAACGAAAATCCGCGATTTCCCGTAAATCCCGTACTCGGCCCGTATAGTCGAATGTATATAAAAAAAGTACCCAGGGAGTAAACTCATTTCCCGAACGATTTTTTACATTATTTTTTCACCACTAAAACGCATGAGACTTGTAGTTTTCAAAAATGTTTTCATTTTTGATAAGACGCTGAATAAAAGAAGTTTAATCGCCGGCAAACGAAAACCCGCGATTTCCTGTAAATCCCGGACTTATCCTGTATAGTCGAGTGTTTAAAAGAAAGTACCCAAGGAGTAAACTCATTTCCCGAACGATTTTGTAAATTATTTTTTAATCACTAAAACGGATGAGGCTTGTAGTTTTCAAAAATATTTTCATTTTTGATGAGACGCTAAATAAAAGAAGTTTAATCGCCGGCAAACAAAAACCCGCGATTTCCCGTAAATCCCGTACTCGGCCCGTATAGTCGAATGTATATAAAAAAAGTACCCAGGGAGTAAACTCATTTCCCGAGCGATTTTTTACATTATTTTTTCACCACTAAAACGAATGAGACTTGTAGTTTTCAAAAATGTTTTCATTTTTGATAAGACGCTGAATAAAAGAAGTTTAATCGCCGGCAAACGAAAACCCGCGATTTCCCGTAAATCCGGTACTCGGCCCGTATAGTCAAAAGTATACAAAGAAAGTACCCAGGGTGTAAACTCATTTCCCGAACGATTTTTTAAATTATTTTTTCACCACTAAAACGCATGAGACTTGTAGTTTTCAAAAATGTTTTCATTTTTGATAAGACGCTGAATAAAAGAAGTTTAATCGCCGGCAAACGAAAACCCGCGATTTCCTGTAAATCCCGGACTTATCCTGTATAGTCGAGTGTAAAAAGAAAGTACCAAGGAGTAAACTCATTCCCCGAACGATTTTGTAAATTATTTTTTAATCACTAAAACGCATGAGACTTGTAGTTTTCAAAAATATTTTCATTTTTGATGAGACGCTGAATAAAAGAAGTTTAATTGCCGGCAAACGAAAACCCGCGATTTCCCGTAAATCCCGTACTCGGCCCGTATAGTCAAAAGTATACAAAGAAAGTACTCAAGGAGTAAACTCATTTCCCGAACGATTTTTTAAATTATTTTTTCACCACCAAAACGCATGAGACTTGTAGTTTCCAAAAATGTTTTCATTTTTGATGAGACGCTAAATAAAAGAAGTTTAATGGCCGGCAAACGAAAACCCCGAATTCCCGTAAATCCCGTACTCGGCCCGTATAGTCAAAAGTGTACAAAGAAAGTACCCAGGGAGTAAACTCATTTCCCGAACGATTTTTTAAATTATTTTTTCACCACTAAAACGCAAGAGACTTGTAGTTTTCAAAAATGTTTTCATTTTTGATGAGACGCTAAATAAAAGAAGTTTAATCGCCGGCAAACGAAAACCCGCGATTTCCCGTAAATCCCGTACTCGGCCCGTATAGTCGAATGTATATAAAGAAAGTAGCCAGGGAGTAAACTCATTTCTCGAACGATTTCTTAAATTATTTTTTCACCACTAAAACGCATGAGACTTGTAGTTTTCAAAAATGTTTTCATTTTTGATAAGACGCTGAATAAAAGAAGTTTAATCGCCGGCAAACGAAAACCCGCGAGTTCCCGTAAATCCGGTACTCGGCCCGTATAGTCAAAAGTATACAAAGAAAGTACCCAGGGTGTAAACTCATTTCCCGAACGATTTTTTAAATTATTTTTTCACCACTAAAACGCATGAGACTTGTAGTTTTCAAAAATGTTTTCATTTTTGATAAGACGCTGAATAAAAGAAGTTTAATCGCCGGCAAACGAAAACCCGCGATTTCCTGTAAATCCCGGACTTATCCTGTATATTTCCCGAACGATTTTTTAAATTATTTTTTCACCACTAAAACGCATGAGACTTGTAGTTTTCAAAAATGTTTTCATTTTTGATAAGACGCTGAATAAAAGAAGTTTAATCGCCGGCAAACGAAAACCCGCGATTTCCTGTAAATCCCGGACTTATCCTGTATAGTCGAGTGTAAAAAGAAAGTACCAAGGAGTAAACTCATTCCCCGAACGATTTTGTAAAT
Source organism: Hydractinia symbiolongicarpus (assembly GCF_029227915.1). Taxonomy (NCBI): domain Eukaryota; kingdom Metazoa; phylum Cnidaria; class Hydrozoa; order Anthoathecata; family Hydractiniidae; genus Hydractinia; species Hydractinia symbiolongicarpus. The sequence continues at coordinate 2,096,613 of NC_079886.1, forward strand.
TATTTTTTAATCACTAAAACGCATGAGACTTGTAGTTTTCAAAAATATTTTCATTTTTGATGAGACGCTGAATAAAAGAAGTTTAATTGCCGGCAAACGAAAACCCGCGATTTCCCGTAAATCCCGTACTCGGCCCGTATAGTCAAAAGTATACAAAGAAAGTACTCAAGGAGTAAACTCATTTCCCGAACGATTTTTTAAATTATTTTTTCACCACCAAAACGCATGAGACTTGTAGTTTCCAAAAATGTTTTCATTTTTGATGAGACGCTAAATAAAAGAAGTTTAATGGCCGGCAAACGAAAACCCCGAATTCCCGTAAATCCCGTACTCGGCCCGTATAGTCAAAAGTGTACAAAGAAAGTACCCAGGGAGTAAACTCATTTCCCGAACGATTTTTTAAATTATTTTTTCACCACTAAAACGCAAGAGACTTGTAGTTTTCAAAAATGTTTTCATTTTTGATGAGACGCTAAATAAAAGAAGTTTAATCGCCGGCAAACGAAAACCCGCGATTTCCCGTAAATCCCGTACTCGGCCCGTATAGTCGAATGTATATAAAGAAAGTAGCCAGGGAGTAAACTCATTTCTCGAACGATTTCTTAAATTATTTTTTCACCACTAAAACGCATGAGACTTGTAGTTTTCAAAAATGTTTTCATTTTTGATAAGACGCTGAATAAAAGAAGTTTAATCGCCGGCAAACGAAAACCCGCGAGTTCCCGTAAATCCGGTACTCGGCCCGTATAGTCAAAAGTATACAAAGAAAGTACTCAAGGAGTAAACTCATTTCCCGAACGATTTTTTAAATTATTTTTTCACCACTAAAACGCATGAGACTTGTAGTTTTCAAAAATGTTTTCATTTTTGATAAGACGCTGAATAAAAGAAGTTTAATCGCCGGCAAACGAAAACCCGCGATTTCCTGTAAATCCCGGACTTATCCTGTATAGTCGAGTGTAAAAAGAAAGTACCAAGGAGTAAACTCATTCCCCGAACGATTTTGTAAATTATTTTTTAATCACTAAAACGGATGAGGCTTGTAGTTTTCAAAAATATTTTCATTTTTGATGAGACGCGGAATAAAAGAAGTTTAATTGCCGGCAAACGAAAACCCGCGATTTCCCGTAAATCCCGTACTCGGCCCGTATAGTCAAAAGTATACAAAGAAAGTACCCAGGGAGTAAACTCATTTCCCGAACGATTTTTTAAATTATTTTTTCGCCACTAAAACGCAAGAGACTTGTAGTTTTCAAAAATGTTTTCATTTTTGATGAGACGCTAAATAAAAGAAGTTTAATCGCCGGCAAACGAAAACCCGCGATTTCCCGTAAATCCCGTACTCGGCCCGTATAGTCGAATGTATATAAAGAAAGTACCCAGGGAGTAAACTCATTTCCCGAACGATTTTTTAAATTATTTTTTCACCACTAAAACGCATGAGACTTGTAGTTTTCAAAAATGTTTTCATTTTTGATAGGACGCTGAATAAAAGAAGTTTAATTGCCGGCAAACGAAAACCCGCGATTTCCCGTAAATCCCGTACTCGGCCCGTATAGTCAAAAGTATACAAAGAAAGTACCCAGGGAGTAAACTCATTTCCCGAACGATTTTTTAAATTATTTTTTCGCCACTAAAACGCAAGAGACTTGTAGTTTTCAAAAATGTTTTCATTTTTGATGAGACGCTAAATAAAAGAAGTTTAATCGCCGGCAAACGAAAACCCGCGATTTCCCGTAAATCCCGTACTCGGCCCGTATAGTCGAATGTATATAAAGAAAGTACCCAGGGAGTAAACTCATTTCCCGAACGATTTTTTAAATTATTTTTTCACCACTAAAACGCATGAGACTTGTAGTTTTCAAAAATGTTTTCATTTTTGATAAGACGCTGAATAAAAGAAGTTTAATTGCCGGCAAACGAAAACCCGCGATTTCCCGTAAATCCCGTACTCGGCCCGTATAGTCAAAAGTATACAAAGAAAGTACCCAGGGAGTAAACTCATTTCCCGAACGATTTTTTAAATTATTTTTTCGCCACTAAAACGCAAGAGACTTGTAGTTTTCAAAAATGTTTTCATTTTTGATGAGACGCTAAATAAAAGAAGTTTAATCGCCAGCAAACGAAAACCCGCGATTTCCCGTAAATCCCGTACTCGGCCCGTATAGTCGAATGTATATAAAGAAAGTAGCCAGGGAGTAAACTCATTTCCCGAACGATTTTTTAAATTATTTTTTCACCACTAAAACGCATGAGACTTGTAGTTTTCAAAAATGTTTTCATTTTTGATAAGACGCTGAATAAAAGAAGTTTAATCGCCGGCAAACGAAAACCCGCGAGTTCCCGTAAATCCGGTACTCGGCCCGTATAGTCAAAAGTATACAAAGAAAGTACTCAAGTGGTAAACTCATTTCCCGAACGATTTTTTAAATTATTTTTTCACCACTAAAGCGTATGAGACTTGTAGTTTTCAAAAATGTTTTCATTTTTGATGAGACGCTAAATAAAAGAAGTTTAATCGCCGGCAAACGAAAACCCGCGATTTCCCGTAAATCCGGTACTCGGCCCGTATAGTCGAATGTATATAAAAAAATTACCCAGGGAGTAAACTCATTTCCCGAACGATTTTTTAAATTATTTTTTCACCACTAAAACGCATGAGACTTGTAGTTTTCAAAAATGTTTTCATTTTTGATAAGACGCTGAATAAAAGAAGTTTAATCGCCGGCAAACGAAAACTCGCGAGTTCCCGTAAATCCGGTACTCGGCCCGTATAGTCAAAAGTATACAAAGAAAGTACTCAAGGAGTAAACTCGTTTCCCGAACGATTTTTTAAATTATTTTTTCACCACTAAAACCCATGAGACTTGTTGTTTTCAAAAATGTTTTCATTTTTGATGAGACGCTAAATAAAAGAAGTTTAATCGCCGGCAAACCAAATCCGCGATTTCCCGTAAATCCCGTACTCGGCCCGTATAGTCGAATGTATATAAAAAAAGTACCCAGGGAGTAAACTCATTTCCCGAACGATTTTTTACATTATTTTTTCACCACTAAAACGCATGAGACTTGTAGTTTTCAAAAATGTTTTCATTTTTGATAAGACGCTGAATAAAAGAAGTTTAATCGCCGGCAAACGAAAACCCGCGATTTCCCGTAAATCCGGTACTCGGCCCGTATAGTCAAAAGTATACAAAGAAAGTACCCAGAGTGTAAACTCATTTCCCGAACGATTTTTTAAATTATTTTTTCACCACTAAAACGCATGAGACTTGTAGTTTTCAAAAATGTTTTCATTTTTGATGAGACGCTGAATAAAAGAAGTTTAATCGCCGGCAAACGAAAACCCGCGATTTCCCGTAAATCCGGTACTCGGCCCGTATAGTCGAATGTATATAAAAAAATTACCCAGGGAGTAAACTCATTTCCCGAACGATTTTTTACATTATTTTTTCACCACTAAAACGCATGAGACTTGTAGTTTTCAAAAATGTTTTTATTTTTGATGAGACGCTAAATGAAAGAAGTTTTATCGCCGGCAAACGAAAACCCGCGATTTTCCGTAAATCCCGTTTTCGGCCCGTATAGTCGAATGTATATAAAGAAAGTAGCCAGGGAGTAAACTCATTTCCCGAGCGATTTTTTAAATTATTTTTTCACCACTAAAACGCATGAGACTTGTAGTTTTCAAAAATGTTTTCATTTTTGATAAGACGCTGAATAAAAGAAGTTTAATCGCCGGCAAACGAAAACTCGCGAGTTCCCGTAAATCCGGTACTCGGCCCGTATAGTCAAAAGTATACAAAGAAAGTACTCAAGGAGTAAACTCATTTCCCGACCGATTTTTTAAATTATTTTTTCACCACTAAAACCCATGAGACTTGTAGTTTTCAAAAATGTTTTCATTTTTGATGAGACGCTAAATAAAAGAAGTTTAATCGCCGGCAAACCAAATCCGCGATTTCCCGTAAATCCCGTACTCGGCCCGTATAGTCGAATGTATATAAAAAAAGTACCCAGGGAGTAAACTCATTTCCCGAACGATTTTTTACATTATTTTTTCACCACTAAAACGCATGAGACTTGTAGTTTTCAAAAATGTTTTCATTTTTGATAAGACGCTGAATAAAAGAAGTTTAATCGCCGGCAAACGAAAACCCGCGATTTCCCGTAAATCCGGTACTCGGCCCGTATAGTCAAAAGTATACAAAGAAAGTACCCAGAGTGTAAACTCATTTCCCGAACGATTTTTTAAATTATTTTTTCACCACTAAAACGCATGAGACTTGTAGTTTTCAAAAATGTTTTCATTTTTGATGAGACGCTGAATAAAAGAAGTGTAATCGCCGGCAAACGAAAACCCGCGATTTCCTGTAAATCCCGGACTTATCCTGTATAGTCGAGTGTATAAAAGAAAGTACCCAAGGAGTAAACTCATTTCCCGAACGATTTTGTAAATTATTTTTTAATCACTAAAACGGATGAGGCTTGTAGTTTTCAAAAATATTTTCATTTTTGATGAGACGCTGAATAAAAGAAGTTTAATTGCCGGCAAACGAAAACCCGCGATTTCCCGTAAATCCCGTACTCGGCCCGTATAGTCAAAAGTATACAAAGAAAGTACTCAAGGAGTAAACTCATTTCCCGAACGATTTTTTAAATTATTTTTTCACCACTAAAACGCATGAGACTTGTAGTTTCCAAAAATGTTTTCATTTTTGATGAGACGCTAAATAAAAGAAGTTTAATCGCCGTCAAACGAAAACCCGCGATTTCCCGTAAATTCCGTACTCGGCCCGTATAGTCAAAAGTGTACAAAGAAAGTACCCAGGGAGTAAACTCATTTCCCGAACGATTTTTTAAATTATTTTTTCACCACTAAAACGCAAGAGACTTGTAGTTTTCAAAAATGTTTTCATTTTTGATGAGACGCTAAATAAAAGAAGTTTAATCGCCGGCAAACAAAAACCCGCGATTTCCCGTAAATGCCGTACTCGGCCCGTATAGTCGAATGTATATAAAAAAGTACCCAGGGAGTAAACTCATTTCCCGAACGATTTTTTACATTATTTTTTCACCACTAAAACGCATGAGACTTGTAGTTTTCAAAAATGTTTTCATTTTTGATAAGACGCTGAATAAAAGAAGTTTAATCGCCGGCAAACGAAAACCCGCGATTTCCCGTAAATCCGGGACTCGGCCCGTATAGTCGAATGTATAAAAAGAAAGTAGCCAGGAAGTAAACTCATTTCCCGAACGATTTTTTAAATTATTTTTTCACCACTAAAACGCATGAGACTTGTAGTTTTCAAAAATGTTTTCATTTTTGATAAGACGCTAAAAAAAAGAAGTTTAATCGCCGGCAAACGAAAACCCGCGATTTCCCGTAAATCCGGTACTCGGCCCGTATAGTCGAATGTATATAAAGAAAGTAGCCAGGGAGTAAACTCATTTCCCGAACGATTTTTTAAATTATTTTTTCACCACTAAAACGCATGGGACTTGTAGTTTTCAAAAATGTTTTCATTTTTGATAAGACGCTGAATAAAAGAAGTTTAATTGCCGGCAAACGAAAACCCGCGATTTCCCGTAAATCCCGTACTCGGCCCGTATAGTCAAAAGTATACAAAGAAAGTACCCAGGGAGTAAACTCATTTCCCGAACGATTTTTTAAATTAATTTTTCGCCACTAAAACGCAAGAGACTTGTAGTTTTCAAAAATGTTTTCATTTTTGATGAGACGCTAAATAAAAGAAGTTTAATCGCCGGCAAACGAAAACCCGCGATTTCCCGTAAATCCCGTACTCGGCCCGTATAGTCGAATGTATATAAAGAAAGTAGCCAGGGAGTAAACTCATTTCCCGAACGATTTTTTAAATTATTTTTTCACCACTAAAACGCATGAGACTTGTAGTTTTCAAAAATGTTTTCATTTTTGATAAGACGCTGAATAAAAGAAGTTTAATCGCCGGCAAACGAAAACCCGCGAGTTCCCGTAAATCCGGTACTCGGCCCGTATAGTCAAAAGTATACAAAGAAAGTACTCAAGTAGTAAACTCATTTCCCGAACGATTTTTTAAATTATTTTTTCACCACTAAAGCGTATGAGACTTGTAGTTTTCAAAAATGTTTTCATTTTTGATGAGACGCTAAATAAAAGAAGTTTAATCGCCGGCAAACGAAAACCCGCGATTTCCCGTAAATCCGGTACTCGGCCCGTATAGTCGAATGTATATAAAAAAATTACCCAGGGAGTAAACTCATTTCCCGAACGATTTTTTACATTATTTTTTCACCACTAAAACACATGAGACTTGTAGTTTTCAAAAATGTTTTTATTTTTGATGAGACGCTAAATAAAAGAAGTTTTATCGCCGGCAAACGAAAACCCGCGATTTTCCGTAAATCCCGTACTCGGCCCGTATAGTCGAATGTATATAAAAAAAGTACCCAGGGAGTAAACTCATTTCCCGAACGATTTTTTACATTATTTTTTCACCACTAAAACGCATGAGACTTGTAGTTTTCAAAAATGTTTTCATTTTTGATAAGACGCTGAATAAAAGAAGTTTAATCGCCGGCAAACGAAAACCCGCGATTTCCCGTAAATCCGGGACTCGGCCCGTATAGTCGAATGTATAAAAAGAAAGTAGCCAGGAAGTAAACTCATTTCCCGAACGATTTTTTAAATTATTTTTTCACCACTAAAACGCATGAGACTTGTAGTTTTCAAAAATGTTTTCATTTTTGATAAGACGCTAAATAAAAGAAGTTTAATCGCCGGCAAACGAAAACCCGCGATTTCCCGTAAATCCGGTACTCGGCCCGTATAGTCGAATGTATATAAAGAAAGTAGCCAGGGAGTAAACTCATTTCCCGAACGATTTTTTAAATTATTTTTTCACCACTAAAACGCATGGGACTTGTAGTTTTCAAAAATGTTTTCATTTTTGATAAGACGCTGAATAAAAGAAGTTTAATTGCCGGCAAACGAAAACCCGCGATTTCCCGTAAATCCCGTACTCGGCCCGTATAGTCAAAAGTATACAAAGAAAGTACCCAGGGAGTAAACTCATTTCCCGAACGATTTTTTAAATTATTTTTTCGCCACTAAAACGCAAGAGACTTGTAGTTTTCAAAAATGTTTTCATTTTTGATGAGACGCTAAATAAAAGAAGTTTAATCGCCGGCAAACGAAAACCCGCGATTTCCCGTAAATCCCGTACTCGGCCCGTATAGTCGAATGTATATAAAGAAAGTAGCCAGGGAGTAAACTCATTTCCCGAACGATTTTTTAAATTATTTTTTCACCACTAAAACGCATGAGACTTGTAGTTTTCAAAAATGTTTTCATTTTTGATAAGACGCTGAATAAAAGAAGTTTAATCGCCGGCAAACGAAAACCCGCGAGTTCCCGTAAATCCGGTACTCGGCCCGTATAGTCAAAAGTATACAAAGAAAGTACTCAAGTAGTAAACTCATTTCCCGAACGATTTTTTAAATTATTTTTTCGCCACTAAAACGCAAGAGACTTGTAGTTTTCAAAAATGTTTTCATTTTTGATGAGACGCTAAATAAAAGAAGTTTAATCGCCAGCAAACGAAAACCCGCGATTTCCCGTAAATCCCGTACTCGGCCCGTATAGTCGAATGTATATAAAGAAAGTAGCCAGGGAGTAAACTCATTTCCCGAACGATTTTTTAAATTATTTTTTCACCACTAAAACGCATGAGACTTGTAGTTTTCAAAAATGTTTTCATTTTTGATAAGACGCTGAATAAAAGAAGTTTAATCGCCGGCAAACGAAAACCCGCGAGTTCCCGTAAATCCGGTACTCGGCCCGTATAGTCAAAAGTATACAAAGAAAGTACTCAAGTGGTAAACTCATTTCCCGAACGATTTTTTAAATTATTTTTTCACCACTAAAGCGTATGAGACTTGTAGTTTTCAAAAATGTTTTCATTTTTGATGAGACGCTAAATAAAAGAAGTTTAATCGCCGGCAAACGAAAACCCGCGATTTCCCGTAAATCCGGTACTCGGCCCGTATAGTCGAATGTATATAAAAAAATTACCCAGGGAGTAAACTCATTTCCCGAACGATTTTTTAAATTATTTTTTCACCACTAAAACGCATGAGACTTGTAGTTTTCAAAAATGTTTTCATTTTTGATAAGACGCTGAATAAAAGAAGTTTAATCGCCGGCAAACGAAAACTCGCGAGTTCCCGTAAATCCGGTACTCGGCCCGTATAGTCAAAAGTATACAAAGAAAGTACTCAAGGAGTAAACTCGTTTCCCGAACGATTTTTTAAATTATTTTTTCACCACTAAAACCCATGAGACTTGTTGTTTTCAAAAATGTTTTCATTTTTGATGAGACGCTAAATAAAAGAAGTTTAATCGCCGGCAAACCAAATCCGCGATTTCCCGTAAATCCCGTACTCGGCCCGTATAGTCGAATGTATATAAAAAAAGTACCCAGGGAGTAAACTCATTTCCCGAACGATTTTTTACATTATTTTTTCACCACTAAAACGCATGAGACTTGTAGTTTTCAAAAATGTTTTCATTTTTGATAAGACGCTGAATAAAAGAAGTTTAATCGCCGGCAAACGAAAACCCGCGATTTCCCGTAAATCCGGTACTCGGCCCGTATAGTCAAAAGTATACAAAGAAAGTACCCAGAGTGTAAACTCATTTCCCGAACGATTTTTTAAATTATTTTTTCACCACTAAAACGCATGAGACTTGTAGTTTTCAAAAATGTTTTCATTTTTGATGAGACGCTGAATAAAAGAAGTTTAATCGCCGGCAAACGAAAACCCGCGATTTCCCGTAAATCCGGTACTCGGCCCGTATAGTCGAATGTATATAAAAAAATTACCCAGGGAGTAAACTCATTTCCCGAACGATTTTTTACATTATTTTTTCACCACTAAAACGCATGAGACTTGTAGTTTTCAAAAATGTTTTTATTTTTGATGAGACGCTAAATGAAAGAAGTTTTATCGCCGGCAAACGAAAACCCGCGATTTTCCGTAAATCCCGTTTTCGGCCCGTATAGTCGAATGTATATAAAGAAAGTAGCCAGGGAGTAAACTCATTTCCCGAGCGATTTTTTAAATTATTTTTTCACCACTAAAACGCATGAGACTTGTAGTTTTCAAAAATGTTTTCATTTTTGATAAGACGCTGAATAAAAGAAGTTTAATCGCCGGCAAACGAAAACTCGCGAGTTCCCGTAAATCCGGTACTCGGCCCGTATAGTCAAAAGTATACAAAGAAAGTACTCAAGGAGTAAACTCATTTCCCGACCGATTTTTTAAATTATTTTTTCACCACTAAAACCCATGAGACTTGTAGTTTTCAAAAATGTTTTCATTTTTGATGAGACGCTAAATAAAAGAAGTTTAATCGCCGGCAAACCAAATCCGCGATTTCCCGTAAATCCCGTACTCGGCCCGTATAGTCGAATGTATATAAAAAAAGTACCCAGGGAGTAAACTCATTTCCCGAACGATTTTTTACATTATTTTTTCACCACTAAAATGCATGAGACTTGTAGTTTTCAAAAATGTTTTCATTTTTGATAAGACGCTGAATAAAAGAAGTTTAATCGCCGGCAAACGAAAACCCGCGATTTCCCGTAAATCCGGTACTCGGCCCGTATAGTCAAAAGTATACAAAGAAAGTACCCAGAGTGTAAACTCATTTCCCGAACGATTTTTTAAATTATTTTTTCACCACTAAAACGCATGAGACTTGTAGTTTTCAAAAATGTTTTCATTTTTGATGAGACGCTGAATAAAAGAAGTGTAATCGCCGGCAAACGAAAACCCGCGATTTCCTGTAAATCCCGGACTTATCCTGTATAGTCGAGTGTATAAAAGAAAGTACCCAAGGAGTAAACTCATTTCCCGAACGATTTTGTAAATTATTTTTTAATCACTAAAACGGATGAGGCTTGTAGTTTTCAAAAATATTTTCATTTTTGATGAGACGCTGAATAAAAGAAGTTTAATTGCCGGCAAACGAAAACCCGCGATTTCCCGTAAATCCCGTACTCGGCCCGTATAGTCAAAAGTATACAAAGAAAGTACTCAAGGAGTAAACTCATTTCCCGAACGATTTTTTAAATTATTTTTTCACCACTAAAACGCATGAGACTTGTAGTTTCCAAAAATGTTTTCATTTTTGATGAGACGCTAAATAAAAGAAGTTTAATCGCCGTCAAACGAAAACCCGCGATTTCCCGTAAATTCCGTACTCGGCCCGTATAGTCAAAAGTGTACAAAGAAAGTACCCAGGGAGTAAACTCATTTCCCGAACGATTTTTTAAATTATTTTTTCACCACTAAAACGCAAGAGACTTGTAGTTTTCAAAAATGTTTTCATTTTTGATGAGACGCTAAATAAAAGAAGTTTAATCGCCGGCAAACAAAAACCCGCGATTTCCCGTAAATGCCGTACTCGGCCCGTATAGTCGAATGTATATAAAAAAGTACCCAGGGAGTAAACTCATTTCCCGAACGATTTTTTACATTATTTTTTCACCACTAAAACGCATGAGACTTGTAGTTTTCAAAAATGTTTTCATTTTTGATAAGACGCTGAATAAAAGAAGTTTAATCGCCGGCAAACGAAAACCCGCGATTTCCCGTAAATCCGGGACTCGGCCCGTATAGTCGAATGTATAAAAAGAAAGTAGCCAGGAAGTAAACTCATTTCCCGAACGATTTTTTAAATTATTTTTTCACCACTAAAACGCATGAGACTTGTAGTTTTCAAAAATGTTTTCATTTTTGATAAGACGCTAAATAAAAGAAGTTTAATCGCCGGCAAACGAAAACCCGCGATTTCCCGTAAATCCGGTACTCGGCCCGTATAGTCGAATGTATATAAAGAAAGTAGCCAGGGAGTAAACTCATTTCCCGAACGATTTTTTAAATTATTTTTTCACCACTAAAACGCATGGGACTTGTAGTTTTCAAAAATGTTTTCATTTTTGATAAGACGCTGAATAAAAGAAGTTTAATTGCCGGCAAACGAAAACCCGCGATTTCCCGTAAATCCCGTACTCGGCCCGTATAGTCAAAAGTATACAAAGAAAGTACCCAGGGAGTAAACTCATTTCCCGAACGATTTTTTAAATTATTTTTTCGCCACTAAAACGCAAGAGACTTGTAGTTTTCAAAAATGTTTTCATTTTTGATGAGACGCTAAATAAAAGAAGTTTAATCGCCGGCAAACGAAAACCCGCGATTTCCCGTAAATCCCGTACTCGGCCCGTATAGTCGAATGTATATAAAGAAAGTAGCCAGGGAGTAAACTCATTTCCCGAACGATTTTTTAAATTATTTTTTCACCACTAAAACGCATGAGACTTGTAGTTTTCAAAAATGTTTTCATTTTTGATAAGACGCTGAATAAAAGAAGTTTAATCGCCGGCAAACGAAAACCCGCGAGTTCCCGTAAATCCGGTACTCGGCCCGTATAGTCAAAAGTATACAAAGAAAGTACTCAAGTAGTAAACTCATTTCCCGAACGATTTTTTAAATTATTTTTTCACCACTAAAGCGTATGAGACTTGTAGTTTTCAAAAATGTTTTCATTTTTGATGAGACGCTAAATAAAAGAAGTTTAATCGCCGGCAAACGAAAACCCGCGATTTCCCGTAAATCCGGTACTCGGCCCGTATAGTCGAATGTATATAAAAAAATTACCCAGGGAGTAAACTCATTTCCCGAACGATTTTTTACATTATTTTTTCACCACTAAAACACATGAGACTTGTAGTTTTCAAAAATGTTTTTATTTTTGATGAGACGCTAAATAAAAGAAGTTTTATCGCCGGCAAACGAAAACCCGCGATTTTCCGTAAATCCCGTACTCGGCCCGTATAGTCGAATGTATATAAAAAAAGTACCCAGGGAGTAAACTCATTTCCCGAACGATTTTTTACATTATTTTTTCACCACTAAAACGCATGAGACTTGTAGTTTTCAAAAATGTTTTCATTTTTGATAAGACGCTGAATAAAAGAAGTTTAATCGCCGGCAAACGAAAACCCGCGATTTCCCGTAAATCCGGGACTCGGCCCGTATAGTCGAATGTATAAAAAGAAAGTAGCCAGGAAGTAAACTCATTTCCCGAACGATTTTTTAAATTATTTTTTCACCACTAAAACGCATGAGACTTGTAGTTTTCAAAAATGTTTTCATTTTTGATAAGACGCTAAATAAAAGAAGTTTAATCGCCGGCAAACGAAAACCCGCGATTTCCCGTAAATCCGGTACTCGGCCCGTATAGTCGAATGTATATAAAGAAAGTAGCCAGGGAGTAAACTCATTTCCCGAACGATTTTTTAAATTATTTTTTCACCACTAAAACGCATGGGACTTGTAGTTTTCAAAAATGTTTTCATTTTTGATAAGACGCTGAATAAAAGAAGTTTAATTGCCGGCAAACGAAAACCCGCGATTTCCCGTAAATCCCGTACTCGGCCCGTATAGTCAAAAGTATACAAAGAAAGTACCCAGGGAGTAAACTCATTTCCCGAACGATTTTTTAAATTATTTTTTCGCCACTAAAACGCAAGAGACTTGTAGTTTTCAAAAATGTTTTCATTTTTGATGAGACGCTAAATAAAAGAAGTTTAATCGCCGGCAAACGAAAACCCGCGATTTCCCGTAAATCCCGTACTCGGCCCGTATAGTCGAATGTATATAAAGAAAGTAGCCAGGGAGTAAACTCATTTCCCGAACGATTTTTTAAATTATTTTTTCACCACTAAAACGCATGAGACTTGTAGTTTTCAAAAATGTTTTCATTTTTGATAAGACGCTGAATAAAAGAAGTTTAATCGCCGGCAAACGAAAACCCGCGAGTTCCCGTAAATCCGGTACTCGGCCCGTATAGTCAAAAGTATACAAAGAAAGTACTCAAGTAGTAAACTCATTTCCCGAACGATTTTTTAAATTATTTTTTCACCACTAAAGCGTATGAGACTTGTAGTTTTCAAAAATGTTTTCATTTTTGATGAGACGCTAAATAAAAGAAGTTTAATCGCCGGCAAACGAAAACCCGCGATTTCCCGTAAATCCGGTACTCGGCCCGTATAGTCGAATGTATATAAAAAAATTACCCAGGGAGTAAACTCATTTCCCGAACGATTTTTTACATTATTTTTTCACCACTAAAACGCATGAGACTTGTAGTTTTCAAAAATGTTTTTATTTTTGATGAGACGCTAAATAAAAGAAGTTTTATCGCCGGCAAACGAAAACCCGCGATTTTCCGTAAATCCCGTACTCGGCCCGTATAGTCGAATGTATATAAAGAAAGTAGCCAGGGAGTAAACTCATTTCCCGAACGATTTTTTAAATTATTTTTTCACCACTAAAACGCATGAGACTTGTAGTTTTCAAAAATGTTTTCATTTTTGATAAGACGCTGAATAAAAGAAGTTTAATCGCCGGCAAACGAAAACCCGCGAGTTCCCGTAAATCCGGTACTCGGCCCGTATAGTCAAAAGTATACAAAGAAAGTACTCAAGTAGTAAACTCATTTCCCGAACGATTTTTTAAATTATTTTTTCACCACTAAAGCGTATGAGACTTGTAGTTTTCAAAAATGTTTTCATTTTTGATGAGACGCTAAATAAAAGAAGTTTAATCGCCGGCAAACGAAAACCCGCGATTTCCCGTAAATCCGGTACTCGGCCCGTATAGTCGAATGTATATAAAAAAATTACCCAGGGAGTAAACTCATTTCCCGAACGATTTTTTACATTATTTTTTCACCACTAAAACGCATGAGACTTGTAGTTTTCAAAAATGTTTTTATTTTTGATGAGACGCTAAATAAAAGAAGTTTTATCGCCGGCAAACGAAAACCCGCGATTTTCCGTAAATCCCGTACTCGGCCCGTATAGTCGAATGTATATAAAGAAAGTAGCCAGGGAGTAAACTCATTTCCCGAACGATTTTTTAAATTATTTTTTCACCACTAAAACGCATGAGACTTGTAGTTTTCAAAAATGTTTTCATTTTTGATAAGACGCTGAATAAAAGAAGTTTAATCGCCGGCAAACGAAAACTCGCGAGTTCCCGTAAATCCGGTACTCGGCCCGTATAGTCAAAAGTATACAAAGAAAGTACTCAAGGAGTAAACTCGTTTCCCGAACGATTTTTTAAATTATTTTTTCACCACTAAAACCCATGAGACTTGTAGTTTTCAAAAATGTTTTCATTTTTGATGAGACGCTAAATAAAAGAAGTTTAATCGCCGGCAAACCAAATCCGCGATTTCCCGTAAATCCCGTACTCGGCCCGTATAGTCGAATGTATATAAAAAAAGTACCCAGGGAGTAAACTCATTTCCCGAACGATTTTTTACATTATTTTTTCACCACTAAAACGCATGAGACTTGTAGTTTTCAAAAATGTTTTCATTTTTGATAAGACGCTGAATAAAAGAAGTTTAATCGCCGGCAAACGAAAACCCGCGATTTCCCGTAAATCCGGTACTCGGCCCGTATAGTCAAAAGTATACAAAGAAAGTACCCAGAGTGTAAACTCATTTCCCGAACGATTTTTTAAATTATTTTTTCACCACTAAAACGCATGAGACTTGTAGTTTTCAAAAATGTTTTCATTTTTGATGAGACGCTGAATAAAAGAAGTTTAATCGCCGGCAAACGAAAACCCGCGATTTCCCGTAAATCCGGTACTCGGCCCGTATAGTCGAATGTATATAAAAAAATTACCCAGGGAGTAAACTCATTTCCCGAACGATTTTTTACATTATCTTTTCACCACTAAAACGCATGAGACTTGTAGTTTTCAAAAATGTTTTTATTTTTGATGAGACGCTAAATGAAAGAAGTTTTATCGCCGGCAAACGAAAACCCGCGATTTTCCGTAAATCCCGTTTTCGGCCCGTATAGTCGAATGTATATAAAGAAAGTAGCCAGGGAGTAAACTCATTTCCCGAGCGATTTTTTAAATTATTTTTTCACCACTAAAACGCATGAGACTTGTAGTTTTCAAAAATGTTTTCATTTTTGATAAGACGCTGAATAAAAGAAGTTTAATCGCCGGCAAACGAAAACTCGCGAGTTCCCGTAAATCCGGTACTCGGCCCGTATAGTCAAAAGTATGCAAAGAAAGTACTCAAGGAGTAAACTGATTTCCCGAACGATTTTTTAAATTATTTTTTCACCACTAAAACCCATGAGACTTGTAGTTTTCAAAAATGTTTTCATTTTTGATGAGACGCTAAATAAAAGAAGTTTAATCGCCGGCAAACCAAATCCGCGATTTCCCGTAAATCCCGTACTCGGCCCGTATAGTCGAATGTATATAAAAAAAGTACCCAGGGAGTAAACTCATTTCCCGAACGATTTTTTACATTATTTTTTCACCACTAAAACGCATGAGACTTGTAGTTTTCAAAAATGTTTTCATTTTTGATAAGACGCTGAATAAAAGAAGTTTAATCGCCGGCAAACGAAAACCCGCGATTTCCCGTAAATCCGGTACTCGGCCCGTATAGTCAAAAGTATACAAAGAAAGTACCCAGAGTGTAAACTCATTTCCCGAACGATTTTTTAAATTATTTTTTCACCACTAAAACGCATGAGACTTGTAGTTTTCAAAAATGTTTTCATTTTTGATGAGACGCTGAATAAAAGAAGTGTAATCGCCGGCAAACGAAAACCCGCGATTTCCTGTAAATCCCGGACTTATCCTGTATAGTCGAGTGTATAAAAGAAAGTACCCAAGGAGTAAACTCATTTCCCGAACGATTTTGTAAATTATTTTTTAATCACTAAAACGGATGAGGCTTGTAGTTTTCAAAAATATTTTCATTTTTGATGAGACGCTGAATAAAAGAAGTTTAATTGCCGGCAAACGAAAACCCGCGATTTCCCGTAAATCACGTACTCGGCCCGTATAGTCAAAAGTATACAAAGAAAGTACTCAAGGAGTAAACTCATTTCCCGAACGATTTTTTAAATTATTTTTTCACCACTAAAACGCATGAGACTTGTAGTTTCCAAAAATGTTTTCATTTTTGATGAGACGCTAAATAAAAGAAGTTTAATCGCCGTCAAACGAAAACCCGCGATTTCCCGTAAATCCCGTACTCGGCCCGTATAGTCAAAAGTGTACAAAGAAAGTACCCAGGGAGTAAACTCATTTCCCGAACGATTTTTTAAATTATTTTTTCACCACTAAAACGCAAGAGACTTGTAGTTTTCAAAAATGTTTTCATTTTTGATGAGACGCTAAATAAAAGAAGTTTAATCGCCGGCAAACGAAAACCCGCGATTTCCCGTAAATCCGGGACTCGGCCCGTATAGTCGAATGTATAAAAAGAAAGTAGCCAGGAAGTAAACTCATTTCCCGAACGATTTTTTAAATTATTTTTTCACCACTAAAACGCATGAGACTTGTAGTTTTCAAAAATGTTTTCATTTTTGATAAGACGCTAAATAAAAGAAGTTTAATCGCCGGCAAACGAAAACCCGCGATTTCCCGTAAATCCGGTACTCGGCCCGTATAGTCGAATGTATATAAAGAAAGTAGCCAGGGAGTAAACTCGTTTCCCGAACGATTTTTTAAATTATTTTTTCACCACTAAAACGCATGGGACTTGTAGTTTTTAAAAATGTTTTCATTTTTGATAAGACGCTGAATAAAAGAAGTTTAATCGCCGGCAAACGAAAACCCGCGAGTTCCCGTAAATCCGGTACTCGGCCCGTATAGTCAAAAGTATACAAAGAAAGTACTCAAGGAGTAAACTAATTTCCCGAACGATTTTTTAAATTATTTTTTCACCACTAAAACGCACGAGACTTGTAGTTTTCAAAAATGTTTTCATTTTTGATGAGACGCTAAATAAAAGAAGTTTAATCGCCGGCAAACGAAAACCTGCGATTTCCTGTAAATCCCGTACTCGGCCCGTATAGTCGAATGTAGATAAAAAAAGTACCCAGGGAGTAAACTCAATTCCCGAACGATTTTTTACATTATTTTTTCACCACTAAAACGCATGAGACTTGTAGTTTTCAAAAATGTTTTCATTTTTGATAAGACGCTGAATAAAAGAAGTTTAATAGCCGGCAAACGAAAACCCGCGATTTCCCGTAAATCCGGTACTCGGCCCGTATAGTCAAAAGTATACAAAGAAAGTACCCAGGGTGTAAACTCATTTCCCGAACAATTTTTTAAATTATTTTTTCACCACTAAAACGCATGAGACTTGTAGTTTTCAAAAATGTTTTCATTTTTGATGAGACGCTGAATAAAAGAAGTTTAATCGCCGGCAAACGAAAACCCGCGATTTCCTGTAAATCCCGGACTTATCCTGTATAGTCGAATGTATAAAAGAAAGTACCCAAGGAGTAAACTCATTTCCCGAACGATTTTGTAAATTATTTTTTAATCACTAAAACGGATGAGGCTTGTAGTTTTTAAAAATATTTTCATTTTTGATGAGACGCTGAATAAAAGAAGTTTAATCGCCGGCAAACGAAAACCCGCGATTTCCCGTAAATCCCGTACTCGGCCCGTATAGTCAAAAGTATACGAAGAAAGTACTCAAGGAGTAAACACATTTCCCGACCGATTTTTTAAATTATTTTTTAACCACTAAAACGCATGAGACTTGTAGTTTTCAAAAATGTTTTCATTTTTGATGAGACGCTAAATAAAAGAAGTTTAATGGCCGGCAAACGAAAACCGCGACTTCCCGTAAATCCCGTACTCGGCCCGTATAGTCAAAAGTGTACAAAGAAAGTACCCAGTGAGTAAACTCATTTCCCGAACGATTTTTTAAATTATTTTTTCACCACTAAAACGCAAGAGACTTGTAGTTTTCAAAAATGTTTTCATTTTTGATGAGACGCTAAATAAAAGTAGTTTAATCGCCGGCAAACGAAAACCCGCGATTTCCCGTAAATCCCGGACTTATCCTGTATAGTCGAGTGTAAAAAGAAAGTACCAAGGAGTAAACTCATTCCCCGAACGATTTTGTAAATTATTTTTTAATCACTAAAACGGATGAGGCTTGTAGTTTTCAAAAATATTTTCATTTTTGATGAGACGCTGAATAAAAGAAGTTTAATTGCCGGCAAACGAAAACCCGCGATTTCCCGTAAATCCCGTACTCGGCCCGTATAGTCAAAAGAATACAAAGAAAGTACTCAAGGAGTAAACTCATTTCCCGAACGATTTTTTAAATTATTTTTTCACCACTAAAACGCATGAGACTTGTAGTTTCCAAAAATGTTTTCATTTTTGATGAGACGCTAAATAAAAGAAGTTTAATGGCCGGCAAACGAAAACCCGCGATTTCCCGTAAATCCCGTACTCGGCCCGTATAGTCAAAAGTGTACAAAGAAAGTACCCAGGGAGTAAACTCATTTCCCGAACGATTTTTTAAATTATTTTTTCGCCACTAAAACGCAAGAGACTTGTAGTTTTCAAAAATGTTTTCATTTTTGATGAGACGCTAAATAAAAGAAGTTTAATCGCCGGCAAACGAAAACCCGCGATTTCCCGTAAATCCCGTACTCGGCCCGTATAGTCGAATGTATATAAAGAAAGTAGCCAGGGAGTAAACTCATTTCTCGAACGATTTTTTAAATGATTTTTTCACCACTAAAACGCATGAGACTTGTAGTTTTCAAAAATGTTTTCATTTTTGATAAGACGCTGAATAAAAGAAGTTTAATCGCCGGCAAACGAAAACCCGCGAGTTCCCGTAAATCCGGTACTCGGCCCGTATAGTCAAAAGTATACAAAGAAAGTACTCAAGGAGTAAACTCATTTCCCGAACGATTTTTTAAATTATTTTTTCACCACTAAAACGCATGAGACTTGTAGTTTCCAAAAATGTTTTCATTTTTGATGAGACGCTAAATAAAAGAAGTTTAATGGCCGGCAAACGAAAACCCGCGATTTCCCGTAAATCCCGTACTCGGCCCGTATAGTCAAAAGTGTACAAAGAAAGTACCCAGGGAGTAAACTCATTTCCCAAACGATTTTTTAAATTATTTTTTCACCACTAAAACGCATGAGACTTGTAGTTTTCAAAAATGTTTTCATTTTTGATAAGACGCTGAATAAAAGAAGTTTAATCGCCGGCAAACGAAAACCCGCGATTTCCTGTAAATCCCGGACTTATCCTGTATAGTCGAGTGTAAAAAGAAAGTACCAAGGAGTAAACTCATTCCCCGAACGATTTTGTAAATTATTTTTTAATCACTAAAACGGACGAGGCTTGTAGTTTTCAAAAATATTTTCATTTTTGATGAGACGCTGAATAAAAGAAGTTTAATTGCCGGCAAACGAAAACCCGCGATTTCCCGTAAATCCCGTACTCGGCCCGTATAGTCAAAAGTATACAAAGAAAGTACCCAGGGAGTAAACTCATTTCTCGAACGATTTTTTAAATTATTTTTTCGCCACTAAAACGCAAGAGACTTGTAGTTTTCAAAAATGTTTTCATTTTTG
Source organism: Hydractinia symbiolongicarpus (assembly GCF_029227915.1). NCBI lineage: Eukaryota > Metazoa > Cnidaria > Hydrozoa > Anthoathecata > Hydractiniidae > Hydractinia > Hydractinia symbiolongicarpus. Next base: position 2,116,137 of record NC_079886.1, read on the forward strand.
ATGAGACACTAAATAAAAGAAGTTTAATCGCCGGCAAACGAAAACCCGCGATTTCCCGTAAATCCCGTACTCGGCCCGTATAGTCGAATGTATATAAAGAAAGTAGCCAGGGAGTAAACTCATTTCCCGAACGATTTTTTAAATTATTTTTTCACCACTAAAACGCATGAGACTTGTAGTTTTCAAAAATGTTTTCATTTTTGATAAGACGCTGAATAAAAGAAGTTTAATCGCCGGCAAACGAAAACCCGCGAGTTCCCGTAAATCCGGTACTCGGCCCGTATAGTCAAAAGTATACAAAGAAAGTACTCAAGTAGTAAACTCATTTCCCGAACGATTTTTTAAATTATTTTTTCACCACTAAAGCGCATGAGACTTGTAGTTTTCAAAAATGTTTTCATTTTTGATGAGACGCTAAATAAAAGAAGTTTAATCGCCGGCAAACGAAAACCCGCGATTTCCCGTAAATCCGGTACTCGGCCCGTATAGTCGAATGTATATAAAAAAATTACCCAGGGAGTAAACTCATTTCCCGAACGATTTTTTACATTATTTTTTCACCACTAAAACGCATGAGACTTGTAGTTTTTAAAAATGTTTTTATTTTTGATGAGACGCTAAATAAAAGAAGTTTTATCGCCGGCAAACGAAAACCCGCGATTTTCCGTAAATCCCGTACTCGGCCCGTATAGTCGAATGTATATAAAAAAAGTAGCCAGGGAGTAAACTCATTTCCCGAACGATTTTTTAAATTATTTTTTCACCACTAAAACGCATGAGACTTGTAGTTTTCAAAAATGTTTTCATTTTTGATAAGACGCTGAATAAAAGAAGTTTAATCGCCGGCAAACGAAAACTCGCGAGTTCCCGTAAATCCGGTACTCGGCCCGTATAGTCAAAAGTATACAAAGAAAGTACTCAAGGAGTAAACTCATTTCCCGAACGATTTTTTAAATTATTTTTTCACCACTAAAACGCATGAGACTTTTAGTTTTCAAAAATGTTTTCATTTTTGACAAGACGCTGAATAAAAGAAGTTTAATCGCCGGCAAACGAAAACCCGCGATTTCCCGTAAATCCGGTACTCGGCCCGTATAGTCAAAAGTATACAAAGAAAGTACTCAAGGAGTAAACTCATTTCCCGAACGATTTTTTAAATTATTTTTTCACCACTAAAACGCATGAGACTTGTAGTTTTCAAAAATGTTTTCATTTTTGATAAGACGCTGAATAAAAGAATTTTAATCGCCGGCAAACGAAAACCCGCGATTTCCTGTAAATCCCGGACTTATCCTGTATAGTCGAGTGTAAAAAGAAAGTACCAAGGAGTAAACTCATTCCCCGAACGATTTTGTAAATTATTTTTTAATCACTAAAACGGACGAGGCTTGTAGTTTTCAAAAATATTTTCATTTTTGATGAGACGCTGAATAAAAGAAGTTTAATTGCCGGCAAACGAAAACCCGCGATTTCCCGTAAATCCCGTACTCGGCCCGTATAGTCAAAAGTATACAAAGAAAGTACCCAGGGAGTAAACTCATTTCTCGAACGATTTTTTAAATTATTTTTTCGCCACTAAAACGCAAGAGACTTGTAGTTTTCAAAAATGTTTTCATTTTTGATGAGACACTAAATAAAAGAAGTTTAATCGCCGGCAAACGAAAACCCGCGATTTTCCGTAAATCCCGTACTCGGCCCGTATAGTCGAATGTATATAAAAAAAGTAGCCAGGGAGTAAACTCATTTCCCGAACGATTTTTTAAATTATTTTTTCACCACTAAAACGCATGAGACTTGTAGTTTTCAAAAATGTTTTCATTTTTGATAAGACGCTGAATAAAAGAAGTTTAATCGCCGGCAAACGAAAACTCGCGAGTTCCCGTAAATCCGGTACTCGGCCCGTATAGTCAAAAGTATACAAAGAAAGTACTCAAGGAGTAAACTCATTTCCCGAACGATTTTTTAAATTATTTTTTCACCACTAAAACGCATGAGACTTTTAGTTTTCAAAAATGTTTTCATTTTTGACAAGACGCTGAATAAAAGAAGTTTAATCGCCGGCAAACGAAAACCCGCGATTTCCCGTAAATCCGGTACTCGGCCCGTATAGTCAAAAGTATACAAAGAAAGTACTCAAGGAGTAAACTCATTTCCCGAACGATTTTTTAAATTATTTTTTCACCACTAAAACGCATGAGACTTGTAGTTTTCAAAAATGTTTTCATTTTTGATAAGACGCTGAATAAAAGAATTTTAATCGCCGGCAAACGAAAACCCGCGATTTCCTGTAAATCCCGGACTTATCCTGTATAGTCGAGTGTAAAAAGAAAGTACCAAGGAGTAAACTCATTCCCCGAACGATTTTGTAAATTATTTTTTAATCACTAAAACGGACGAGGCTTGTAGTTTTCAAAAATATTTTCATTTTTGATGAGACGCTGAATAAAAGAAGTTTAATTGCCGGCAAACGAAAACCCGCGATTTCCCGTAAATCCCGTACTCGGCCCGTATAGTCAAAAGTATACAAAGAAAGTACCCAGGGAGTAAACTCATTTCTCGAACGATTTTTTAAATTATTTTTTCGCCACTAAAACGCAAGAGACTTGTAGTTTTCAAAAATGTTTTCATTTTTGATGAGACACTAAATAAAAGAAGTTTAATCGCCGGCAAACGAAAACCCGCGATTTCCCGTAAATCCCGTACTCGGCCCGTATAGTCGAATGTATATAAAGAAAGTAGCCAGGGAGTAAACTCATTTCCCGAACGATTTTTTAAATTATTTTTTCACCACTAAAACGCATGAGACTTGTAGTTTTCAAAAATGTTTTCATTTTTGATAAGACGCTGAATAAAAGAAGTTTAATCGCCGGCAAACGAAAACCCGCGAGTTCCCGTAAATCCGGTACTCGGCCCGTATAGTCAAAAGTATACAAAGAAAGTACTCAAGTAGTAAACTCATTTCCCGAACGATTTTTTAAATTATTTTTTCACCACTAAAGCGCATGAGACTTGTAGTTTTCAAAAATGTTTTCATTTTTGATGAGACGCTAAATAAAAGAAGTTTAATCGCCGGCAAACGAAAACCCGCGATTTCCCGTAAATCCGGTACTCGGCCCGTATAGTCGAATGTATATAAAAAAATTACCCAGGGAGTAAACTCATTTCCCGAACGATTTTTTACATTATTTTTTCACCACTAAAACGCATGAGACTTGTAGTTTTTAAAAATGTTTTTATTTTTGATGAGACGCTAAATAAAAGAAGTTTTATCGCCGGCAAACGAAAACCCGCGATTTTCCGTAAATCCCGTACTCGGCCCGTATAGTCGAATGTATATAAAAAAAGTAGCCAGGGAGTAAACTCATTTCCCGAACGATTTTTTAAATTATTTTTTCACCACTAAAACGCATGAGACTTGTAGTTTTCAAAAATGTTTTCATTTTTGATAAGACGCTGAATAAAAGAAGTTTAATCGCCGGCAAACGAAAACTCGCGAGTTCCCGTAAATCCGGTACTCGGCCCGTATAGTCAAAAGTATACAAAGAAAGTACTCAAGGAGTAAACTCATTTCCCGAACGATTTTTTAAATTATTTTTTCACCACTAAAACGCATGAGACTTTTAGTTTTCAAAAATGTTTTCATTTTTGACAAGACGCTGAATAAAAGAAGTTTAATCGCCGGCAAACGAAAACCCGCGATTTCCCGTAAATCCGGTACTCGGCCCGTATAGTCAAAAGTATACAAAGAAAGTACCCAGAGTGTAAACTCATTTCCCGAACGATTTTTTAAATTATTTTTTCACCACTAAAACGCATGAGACTTGTAGTTTTCAAAAATGTTTTCATTTTTGATGAGACGCTGAATAGAAGAAGTTTAATCGCCGGCAAACGAAAACCCGCGATTTCCTGTAAATCCCGGACTTATCCTGTATAGTCGAGTGTATAAAAGAAAGTACCCAAGGAGTAAACGCATTTCCCGAACGATTTTGTAAATTATTTTTTAATCACTAAAACGGATGAGGCTTGTAGTTTTCAAAAATATTTTCATTTTTGATGAGACGCTGAATAAAAGAAGTTTAATTGCCGGCAAACGAAAACCCGCGATTTCCCGTAAATCCCGTACTCGGCCCGTATAGTCAAAAGTATACAAAGAAAGTACTCAAGGAGTAAACTCATTTCCCGAACGATTTTTTAAATTATTTTTTCACCACTAAAACGCATGAGACTTGTAGTTTCCAAAAATGTTTTCATTTTTGATGAGACGCTAAATAAAAGAAGTTTAATCGCCGTCAAACGAAAACCCGCGATTTCCCGTAAATCCCGTACTCGGCCCGTATAGTCAAAAGTGTACAAAGAAAGTACCCAGGGAGTAAACTCATTTCCCGAACGATTTTTTACATTATTTTTTCACCACTAAAACGCATGAGACTTGTAGTTTTCAAAAATGTTTTCATTTTTGATAAGACGCTGAATAAAAGAAGTTTAATCGCCGGCAAACGAAAACCCGCGATTTCCCGTAAATCCGGCACTCGGCCCGTATAGTCGAATGTATATAAAGAAAGTAGCCAGGGAGTAAACTCATTTCTCGAACGATTTTTTAAATTATTTTTTCACCACTAAAACGCATGAGACTTGTAGTTTTCAAAAATGTTTTTATTTTTGATAAGACGCTGAATAAAAGAAGTTTAATCGCCGGCAAACGAAAACCCGCGAGTTCCCGTAAATCCGGTACTCGGCCCGTATAGTCAAAAGTATACAAAGAAAGTACTCAAGGAGTAAACTCATTTCCCGAACGATTTTTTAAATTATTTTTTCACCACTAAAACGCATGAGACTTGTAGTTTCCAAAAATGTTTTCATTTTTGATGAGACGCTAAATAAAAGAAGTTTAATGGCCGGCAAACGAAAACCCGCGATTTCCCGTAAATCCCGTACTCGGCCCGTATAGTCAAAAGTGTACAAAGAAAGTACCCAGGGAGTAAACTCATTTCCCAAACGATTTTTTAAATTATTTTTTCGCCACTAAAACGCAAGAGACTTGTAGTTTTCAAAAATGTTTTCATTTTTGATGAGACGCTAAATAAAAGAAGTTTAATCGCCGGCAAACGAAAACCCGCGATTTCCCGTAAATCCCGTACTCGGCCCGTATAGTCGAATGTATATAAAGAAAGTAGCCAGGGAGTAAACTCATTTCTCGAACGATTTTTTAAATTATTTTTTCACCACTAAAACGCATGAGACTTGTAGTTTTCAAAAATGTTTTCATTTTTGATAAGACGCTGAATAAAAGAAGTTTAATCGCCGGCAAACGAAAACCCGCGAGTTCCCGTAAATCCGGTACTCGGCCCGTATAGTCAAAAGTATACAAAGAAAGTACTCAAGGAGTAAACTCATTTCCCGAACGATTTTTTAAATTATTTTTTCGCCACTAAAACGCATGAGACTTGTAGTTTTCAAAAATGTTTTCATTTTTGATAAGACGCTGAATAAAAGAAGTTTAATCGCCGGCAAACGAAAACCCGCGATTTCCTGTAAATCCCGGACTTATCCTGTATAGTCGAGTGTAAAAAGAAAGTACCAAGGAGTAAACTCATTCCCCGAACGATTTTGTAAATTATTTTTTAATCACAAAAACGGATGAGGCTTGTAGTTTTCAAAAATATTTTCATTTTTGATGAGACGCTGAATAAAAGAAGTTTAATTGCCGGCAAACGAAAACCCGCGATTTCCCGTAAATCCCGTACTCGGCCCGTATAGTCAAAAGTATACAAAGAAAGTACCCAGGGAGTAAACTCATTTCCCGAACGATTTTTTAAATTATTTTTTCGCCACTAAAACGCAAGAGACTTGTAGTTTTCAAAAATGTTTTTATTTTTGATGAGACGCTAAATAAAAGAAGTTTAATCGCCGGCAAACGAAAACCCGCGATTTCCCGTAAATCCCGTACTCGGCCCGTATAGTCGAATGTATATAAAGAAAGTAGCCAGGGAGTAAACTCATTTCCCGAACGATTTTTTAAATTATTTTTTCACCACTAAAACGCATGAGACTTGTAGTTTTCAAAAATGTTTTCATTTTTGATAAGACGCTGAATAAAAGAAGTTTAATCGCCGGCAAACGAAAACCCGCGAGTTCCCGTAAATCCGGTACTCGGCCCGTATAGTCAAAAGTATACAAAGAAAGTACTCAAGTAGTAAACTCATTTCCCGAACGATTTTTTAAATTATTTTTTCACCACTAAAGCGCATGAGACTTGTAGTTTTCAAAAATGTTTTCATTTTTGATGAGACGCTAAATAAAAGAAGTTTAATCGCCGGCAAACGAAAACCCGCGATTTCCCGTAAATCCGGTACTCGGCCCGTATAGTCGAATGTATATAAAAAAATTACCCAGGGAGTAAACTCATTTCCCGAACGATTTTTTACATTATTTTTTCACCACTAAAACGCATGAGACTTGTAGTTTTTAAAAATGTTTTTATTTTTGATGAGACGCTAAATAAAAGAAGTTTTATCGCCGGCAAACGAAAACCCGCGATTTTCCGTAAATCCCGTACTCGGACCGTATAGTCAAATGTATATAAAAAAAGTAGCCAGGGAGTAAACTCATTTCCCGAACGATTTTTTAAATTATTTTTTCACCACTAAAACGCATGAGACTTGTAGTTTTCAAAAATGTTTTTATTTTTGATAAGACGCTGAATAAAAGAAGTTTAATCGCCGGCAAACGAAAACCCGCGAGTTCCCGTAAATCCGGTACTCGGCCCGTATAGTCAAAAGTATACAAAGAAAGTACTCAAGGAGTAAACTCATTTCCCGAACGATTTTTTAAATTATTTTTTCACCACTAAAACGCATGAGACTTGTAGTTTCCAAAAATGTTTTCATTTTTGATGAGACGCTAAATAAAAGAAGTTTAATGGCCGGCAAACGAAAACCCGCGATTTCCCGTAAATCCCGTACTCGGCCCGTATAGTCAAAAGTGTACAAAGAAAGTACCCAGGGAGTAAACTCATTTCCCAAACGATTTTTTAAATTATTTTTTCGCCACTAAAACGCAAGAGACTTGTAGTTTTCAAAAATGTTTTCATTTTTGATGAGACGCTAAATAAAAGAAGTTTAATCGCCGGCAAACGAAAACCCGCGATTTCCCGTAAATCCCGTACTCGGCCCGTATAGTCGAATGTATATAAAGAAAGTAGCCAGGGAGTAAACTCATTTCTCGAACGATTTTTTAAATTATTTTTTCACCACTAAAACGCATGAGACTTGTAGTTTTCAAAAATGTTTTCATTTTTGATAAGACGCTGAATAAAAGAAGTTTAATCGCCGGCAAACGAAAACCCGCGAGTTCCCGTAAATCCGGTACTCGGCCCGTATAGTCAAAAGTATACAAAGAAAGTACTCAAGGAGTAAACTCATTTCCCGAACGATTTTTTAAATTATTTTTTCGCCACTAAAACGCATGAGACTTGTAGTTTTCAAAAATGTTTTCATTTTTGATAAGACGCTGAATAAAAGAAGTTTAATCGCCGGCAAACGAAAACCCGCGATTTCCTGTAAATCCCGGACTTATCCTGTATAGTCGAGTGTAAAAAGAAAGTACCAAGGAGTAAACTCATTCCCCGAACGATTTTGTAAATTATTTTTTAATCACAAAAACGGATGAGGCTTGTAGTTTTCAAAAATATTTTCATTTTTGATGAGACGCTGAATAAAAGAAGTTTAATTGCCGGCAAACGAAAACCCGCGATTTCCCGTAAATCCCGTACTCGGCCCGTATAGTCAAAAGTATACAAAGAAAGTACCCAGGGAGTAAACTCATTTCCCGAACGATTTTTTAAATTATTTTTTCGCCACTAAAACGCAAGAGACTTGTAGTTTTCAAAAATGTTTTTATTTTTGATGAGACGCTAAATAAAAGAAGTTTAATCGCCGGCAAACGAAAACCCGCGATTTCCCGTAAATCCCGTACTCGGCCCGTATAGTCGAATGTATATAAAGAAAGTAGCCAGGGAGTAAACTCATTTCCCGAACGATTTTTTAAATTATTTTTTCACCACTAAAACGCATGAGACTTGTAGTTTTCAAAAATGTTTTCATTTTTGATAAGACGCTGAATAAAAGAAGTTTAATCGCCGGCAAACGAAAACCCGCGAGTTCCCGTAAATCCGGTACTCGGCCCGTATAGTCAAAAGTATACAAAGAAAGTACTCAAGTAGTAAACTCATTTCCCGAACGATTTTTTAAATTATTTTTTCACCACTAAAGCGCATGAGACTTGTAGTTTTCAAAAATGTTTTCATTTTTGATGAGACGCTAAATAAAAGAAGTTTAATCGCCGGCAAACGAAAACCCGCGATTTCCCGTAAATCCGGTACTCGGCCCGTATAGTCGAATGTATATAAAAAAATTACCCAGGGAGTAAACTCATTTCCCGAACGATTTTTTACATTATTTTTTCACCACTAAAACGCATGAGACTTGTAGTTTTTAAAAATGTTTTTATTTTTGATGAGACGCTAAATAAAAGAAGTTTTATCGCCGGCAAACGAAAACCCGCGATTTTCCGTAAATCCCGTACTCGGACCGTATAGTCAAATGTATATAAAAAAAGTAGCCAGGGAGTAAACTCATTTCCCGAACGATTTTTTAAATTATTTTTTCACCACTAAAACGCATGAGACTTGTAGTTTTCAAAAATGTTTTCATTTTTGATAAGACGCTGAATAAAAGAAGTTTAATCGCCGGCAAACGAAAACTCGCGAGTTCCCGTAAATCCGGTACTCGGGCCGTATAGTCTAAAGTATACAAAGAAAGTACTCAAGGAGTAAACTCATTTCCCGAACGATTTTTTAAATTATTTTTTCACCACTAAAACCCATGAGACTTGTAGTTTTCAAAAATGTTTTCATTTTTGATGAGACGCTAAATAAAAGAAGTTTAATCGCCGGCAAACCAAAACCCGCGATTTCCCGTAAATCCCGTACTCGGCCCGTATAGTCGAATGTATATAAAAAAAGTACCCAGGGAGTAAACTCATTTCCCGAACGATTTTTTAAATTATTTTTTCACCACTAAAACGCATGAGACTTTTAGTTTTCAAAAATGTTTTCATTTTTGATAAGACGCTGAATAAAAGAAGTTTAATCGCCGGCAAACGAAAACCCGCGATTTCCCGTAAATCCGGTACTCGGCCCGTATAGTCAAAAGTATACAAAGAAAGTACCCAGAGTGTAAACTCATTTCCCGAACGATTTTTTAAATTATTTTTTCACCACTAAAACGCATGAGAGTTGTAGTTTTCAAAAATGTTTTCATTTTTGATGAGACGCTGAATAGAAGAAGTTTAATCGCCGGCAAACGAAAACCCGCGATTTCCTGTAAATCCCGGACTTATCCTGTATAGTCGAGTGTATAAAAGAAAGTACCCAAGGAGTAAACTCATTTCCCGAACGATTTTGTAAATTATTTTTTAATCACTAAAACGGATGAGGCTTGTAGTTTTCAAAAATATTTTCATTTTTGATGAGACGCTGAATAAAAGAAGTTTAATTGCCGGCAAACGAAAACCCGCGATTTCCCGTAAATCCCGTACTCGGCCCGTATAGTCAAAAGTGTACAAAGAAAGTACCCAGGGAGTAAACTCATTTCCCGAACGATTTTTTACATTATTTTTTCACCACTAAAACGCATGAGACTTGTAGTTTTCAAAAATGTTTTCATTTTTGATAAGACGCTGAATAAAAGAAGTTTAATCGCCGGCAAACGAAAACCCGCGATTTCCCGTAAATCCGGCACTCGGCCCGTATAGTCGAATGTATAAAAAGAAAGTAGCCAGGAAGTAAACTCATTTCCCGAACGATTTTTTAAATTATTTTTTCACCACTAAAACGCATGAGACTTGTAGTTTTCAAAAATGTTTTCATTTTTGATAAGACGCTAAATAAAAGAAGTTTAATCGCCGGCAAACGAAAACCCGCGATTTCCCGTAAATCCGGTACTCGGCCCTTATAGTCGAATGTATATAAAGAAAGTAGCCAGGGAGTAAAGTCATTTCCCGAACGATTTTTTAAATTATTTTTTCACCACTAAAACGCATGGGACTTGTAGTTTTTAAAAATGTTTTCATTTTTGATAAGACGCTGAATAAAAGAAGTTTAATCGCCGGCACACGAAAACCCGCGAGTTCCCGTAAATCCGGTACTCGGCCCGTATAGTCAAAAGTATACAAAGAAAGTACTCAAGGAGTAAACTCATTTCCCGAACGATTTTTTAAATTATTTTTTCACCACTAAAACGCACGATACTTGTAGTTTTCAAAAATGTTTTCATTTTTGATGAGACGCTAAATAAAAGAAGTTTAATCGCCGGCAAACGAAAACCAGCGATTTCCTGTAAATCCCGTACTCGGCCCGTATAGTCGAATGTAGATAAAAAAAGTACCCAGGGAGTAAACTCAATTCCCGAACGATTTTTTACATTATTTTTTCACCACTAAAACGCATGTGACTTGTAGTTTTCAAAAATGTTTTCATTTTTGATAAGACGCTGAATAAAAGAAGTTTAATCGCCGGCAAACGAAAACCCGCGATTTCCCGTAAATGCGGTACTCGGCCCGTATAGTCAAAAGTATACAAAGAAAGTACCCAGGGTGTAAACTCATTTCCCGAACAATTTTTTAAATTATTTTTTCACCACTAAAACGCATGGGACTTGTAGTTTTCAAAAATGTTTTCATTTTTGATGAGACGCTGAATAAAAGAAGTTTAATCGCCGGCACACGAAAACCCGCGAGTTCCCGTAAATCCGGTACTCGGCCCGTATAGTCAAAAGTATACAAAGAAAGTACTCAAGGAGTAAACTCATTTCCCGAACGATTTTTTAAATTATTTTTTCACCACTAAAACGCACGAGACTTGTAGTTTTCAAAAATGTTTTCATTTTTGATGAGACGCTAAATAAAAGAAGTTTAATCGCCGGCAAACGAAAACCCGCGATTTCCTGTAAATCCCGTACTCGGCCCGTATAGTCGAATGTAGATAAAAAAAGTACCCAGGGAGTAAACTCAATTCCCGAACGATTTTTTACATTATTTTTTCACCACTAAAACGCATGAGACTTGTAGTTTTCAAAAATGTTTTCATTTTTGATAAGACGCTGAATAAAAGAAGTTTAATCGCCGGCAAACGAAAACCCGCGATTTCCCGTAAATCCGGTACTCGGCCCGTATAGTCAAAAGTATACAAAGAAAGTACCCAGGGTGTAAACTCATTTCCCGAACAATTTTTTAAATTATTTTTTCACCACTAAAACGCATGAGACTTGTAAATTTCAAAAATGTTTTCATTTTTGATGAAACGCTGAATAAAAGAAGTTTAATCGCCGGCAAACGAAAACCCGCGATTTCCTGTAAATCCGGTACTCGGCCCGTATAGTCAAAAGTGTACAAAGAAAGTTCCCAGGGAGTAAACTCATTTCCCGAACGATTTTTTACATTATTTTTTCACCACTAAAACGCATGAGAATTGTAGTTTTCAAAAATGTTTTCATTTTTGATAAGACGCTGAATAAAAGAAGTTTAATCGCCGGCAAACGAAAACCCGCGATTTCCTGTAAATCCGGTACTCGGCCCGTATAGTCAAAAGTGTACAAAGAAAGTTCCCAGGGAGTAAACTCATTTCCCGAACGATTTTTTAAATTATTTTTTCACCACTAAAACGCAAGAGACTTGTAGTTTTCAAAAATGTTTTCATTTTTGATGAGACGCTAAATAAAAGAAGTTTAATCGCCGGCAAACGAAAACCCGCGATTTCCCGTAAATCCCGTACTCGGCCCGTATAGTCGAATGTATATAAAGAAAGTAGCCAGGGAGTAAACTTATTTCCCGAACGATTTTTTAAATTATTTTTTCACCACTAAAACGCATGAGACTTGTAGTTTTCAAAAATGTTTTCATTTTTGATAAGACGCTGAATAAAAGAAGTTTAATCGCCGGCAAACGAAAACCCGCGAGTTCCCGTAAATCCGGTACTCGGCCCGTATAGTCAAAAGTATACAAAGAAAGTACTCAAGGAGTAAACTCATTTCCCGAACGATTTTTTAAATTATTTTTTCACCACTAAAACGCATGAGACTTGTAGTTTTCAAAAATGTTTTCATTTTTGATGAGACGCTAAATAAAAGAAGTTTAATCGCCGGCAAACGAAAACCCGCGATTTCCCGTAAATCCCGTACTCGGCCCGTATAGTCGAATGTATATAAAAAAAGTACCCAGGGAGTAAACTCATTTCCCGAACGATTTTTTACATTATTTTTTCACCACTAAAACGCAAGAGACTTGTAGTTTTCAAAAATGTTTTCCTTTTTGATAAGACGCTAAATAAAAGAAGTTTAATCGCCGGCAAACGAAAACCCGCGACTTCCCGTAAATCCCGTACTCGGCCCGTATAGTCGAATGTATATAAAAAAAGTACCCAGGGAGTAAACTCATTTCCCGAACGATTTTTTACATTATTTTTTCACCACTAAAACGCATGAGACTTGTAGTTTTCAAAAATGTTTTCATTTTTGATAAGACGCTGAATAAAAGAAGTTTAATCGCCGGCAAACGAAAACCCGCGATTTCCCGTAAATCCCATAATTGGCCCGTATAGTCAAAGGTGTACAAAGAAAGTACCCAGGGAGTAAACTCATTTCCCGAACGATTTTTTAAATTATTTTTTCACCACTAAAACGCAAGAGACTTGTAGTTTTCAAAAATGTTTTCATTTTTGATGAGACGCTAAATAAAAGAAGTTTAATCGCCGGCAAACGAAAACCCGCGACTTCCCGTAAATCCCGTACTCGGCCCGTATAGTCGAATGTATATAAAAAAAGTACCCAGGGAGTAAACTCATTTCCCGAACGATTTTTTACATTATTTTTTCACCACTAAAACGCATGAGACTTGTAGTTTTCAAAAATGTTTTCATTTTTGATAAGACGCTGAATAAAAGAAAATTAATCGCCGGCAAACGAAAACCCGCGATTTCCCGTAAATCCCGGACTCGGCCCATATAGTCAAAAGTATACAAAGAAAGTACCCAGGGTGTAAACTCATTTCCCGAACGATTTTTTAAATTATTTTTTCACCACTAAAACGCATGAAACTTGTAGTTTTTAAAAATGTTTTCATTTTTGATGAGACGCTGAATAAAAGAAGTTTAATCGCCGGCAAACGAAAACCCGCGATTTCCTGTAAATCCCGGACTTGTCCCGTATAGTCGAATGTATAAAAGAAAGTACCCAGGGAGTAAACTCATTTCCCGACCGATTTTGTAAATTATTTTTTCACCACTAAAACGCAAGAGACTTGTAGTTTTCAAAAATGTTTTCATTTTTGATGAGACGCTAAATAAAAGAAGTTTAATCGCCGGCAAACGAAAACCCGCGACTTCCCGTAAATCCCGTACTCGGCCCGTATAGTCGAATGTATATAAAAAAAGTACCCAGGGAGTAAACTCATTTCCCGAACGATTTTTTACATTATTTTTTCACCACTAAAACGCATGAGACTTGTAGTTTTCAAAAATGTTTTCATTTTTGATAAGACGCTGAATAAAAGAAAAATAATCGCCGGCAAACGAAAACCCGCGATTTCCCGTAAATCCCGGACTCGGCCCATATAGTCAAAAGTATACAAAGAAAGTACCCAGGGTGTAAACTCATTTCCCGAACGATTTTTTAAATTATTTTTTCACCACTAAAACGAATGAAACTTGTAGTTTTCAAAAATGTTTTCATTTTTGATGAGACGCTGAATAAAAGAAGTTTAATCGCCGGCAAACGAAAACCCGCGATTTCCTGTAAATCCCGGACTTGTCCCGTATAGTCGAATGTATAAAAGAAAGTACCCAGGGAGTAAACTCATTTCCCGACCGATTTTGTAAATTATTTTTTAATCACTAAAACCGATGAGGCTTGTAGTTTTCAAAAATATTTTCATTTTTGATGAGACGCTGAATAAAAGAAGTTTAATCGCCGGCAAACGAAAACCAGCGATTTCCCGTAAATCCCGTACTCGGCCCGTATAGTCAAAAGTATACAAAGAAAGTACTCAAGGAGTAAACTCATCTCCCGAACGATTTTTTAAATTATTTTTTCACCAGTAAAACGCATGAGACTTGTAGTTTTCAAAAATGTTTTCATTTTTGATGAGACGCTAAATAAAAGAAGTTTAATCGCCGGCAAACGAAAACCCGCGACTTCCCGTAAATCCCGTACTCGGCCCGTATAGTCGAATGTATATAAAAAAAGTACCCAGGAAGTAAACTCATTTCCCGAACGATTTTTTACATTATTTTTTCACCACTAAAACGCATGAGACTTGTAGTTTTCAAAAATGTTTTCATTTTTGATAAGACGCTGAATAAAAGAAGTTTAATCGCCGGCAAACGAAAACCCGCGATTTCCCGTAAATCCCGGACTCGGCCCATATAGTCAAAAGTATACAAAGAAAGTACCCAGGGTGTAAACTCATTTCCCGAACGATTTTTTAAATTATTTTTTCACCACTAAAACGCATGAAACTTGTAGTTTTCAAAAATGTTTTCATTTTTGATGAGACGCTGAATAAAAGAAGTTTAATCGCCGGCAAACGAAAACCCGCGATTTCCTGTAAATCCCGGACTTGTCCCGTATAGTCGAATGTATAAAAGAAAGTACCCAGGGAGTAAACTCATTTCCCGACCGATTTTGTAAATTATTTTTTAATCACTAAAACGGATGAGGCTTGTAGTTTTCAAAAATATTTTCATTTTTGATGAGACGCTGAATAAAAGAAGTTTAATCGCCGGCAAACGAAAACCAGCGATTTCCCGTAAATCCCGTACTCGGCCCGTATAGTCAAAAGTATACAAAGAAAGTACTCAAGGAGTAAACTCATTTCCCGAACGATTTTTTAAATTATTTTTTCACCAGTAAAACGCATGAGACTTGTAGTTTTCAAAAATATTTTCATTTTTGATGAGACGCTAAATAAAAGAAGTTTAATCGCCGGCAAACGAAAACCCGCGATTTCCCGTAAATCCCGTACTCGGCCCATATAGTCAAAAGTATACAAAGAAAGTACCCAGGGAGTAAACTCATTTCCCGAACGATTTTTTAAATTATTTTTTCACCACTAAAACGCATGAGACTTGTAGTTTTAAAAATGTTTTCATTTTTGATGAGACGCTGATTAAAAGAAGTTTATTCGCCGGCAAACGAAAACCCGCGATTTCCTGTAAATCCCGGACTTGGCCCGTATAGTCGAATGTATAAAAGAAAGTACCCAAGGAGTAAACTCATTTCCCGAACGATTTTGTAAATTATTTTTTAATCACTAAAACGGATAAGACTTGTAGTTTTCAAAAATATTTTCATGGTTGATGAGACGCTGAATAAAAGAAGTTTAATCGCCGGCAAAGGAAAACCAGCGATTTCCCGTGAATGCCGTACTCGGCCCGTATAGTCGAATGTATATAAAAAAAGTACCCAGGGAGTAAACTCATTTCCCGAACGATTTTTTACATTATTTTTTCACCAGTAAAACGCATGAGACTTGTAGTTTTTAAAAATGTTTTCATTTTTGATGAGACGCTAAATAAATGAAGTTTATTCGCCGGCAAACGAAAACCCGCGATTTTCCCTAAATCCCGGACTCGGCCCGTATAATCAAAATTATACAAAGAAAGTACCCAGGGAGTAAACTCATTTCCCGAACGATTTTTTAAATTATTTTTTCACCACTAAAACGCATGACACTTGTAGTTTTCAAAAATGTTTTCATTTTTGATGAAACGCTAAATAAAAGAAGTTTAATCGCCGGCAAACGAAAACCCGCGATTTCCCGTAAATCCCGGACACGACCCGTATAATCAAAAGTATACAAAGAGAGTACCCAGGGAGTAAACTCATTTCCCGAACGATTTTTTAAATCATTTTTTCACCACTAAAACGCATGACACTTGTAGTTTTCAAAAATGTTTTCATTTTTGATAAGACGCTGAATAAAAGAAGTTTAATCGCCGGCAAACGAAAACCCGCGATTTCCCGTAAATCCCGGACTCGGCCCATATAGTCAAAAGTATACAAAGAAAGTACCCAGGGTGTAAACTCATTTCCCGAACGATTTTTTAAATTATTTTTTCACCACTAAAACGCATGAAACTTGTAGTTTTCAAAAATGTTTTCATTTTTGATGAGACGCTGAATAAAAGAAGTTTAATCGCCGGCAAACGAAAACCCGCGATTTCCTGTAAATCCCGGACTTGTCCCGTATAGTCGAATGTATAAAAGAAAGTACCCAGGGAGTAAACTCATTTCCCGACCGATTTTGTAAATTATTTTTTAATCACTAAAACGGATGAGGCTTGTAGTTTTCAAAAATATTTTCATTTTTGATGAGACGCTGAATAAAAGAAGTTTAATCGCCGGCAAACGAAAACCAGCGATTTCCCGTAAATCCCGTACTCGGCCCGTATAGTCAAAAGTATACAAAGAAAGTACTCAAGGAGTAAACTCATTTCCTGAACGATTTTTTAAATTATTTTTTCACCAGTAAAACGCATGAGACTTGTAGTTTTCATAAATATTTTCATTTTTGATGAGACGCTAAATAAAAGAAGTTTAATCGCCGGCAAACGAAAACCCGCGATTTCCCGTAAATCCCGTACTCGGCCCATATAGTCAAAAGTATACAAAGAAAGTACCCAGGGAGTAAACTCATTTCCCGAACGATTTTTTAAATTATTTTTTCACCACTAAAACGCATGAGACTTGTAGTTTTAAAAATGTTTTCATTTTTGATGAGACGCTGATTAAAAGAAGTTTATTCGCCGGCAAACGAAAACCCGCGATTTCCTGTAAATCCCGGACTTGGCCCGTATAGTCGAATGTATAAAAGAAAGTACCCAAGGAGTAAACTCATTTCCCGAACGATTTTGTAAATTATTTTTTAATCACTAAAACGGATAAGACTTGTAGTTTTCAAAAATATTTTCATGGTTGATGAGACGCTGAATAAAAGAAGTTTAATCGCCGGCAAAGGAAAACCAGCGATTTCCCGTGAATGCCGTACTCGGCCCGTATAGTCGAATGTATATAAAAAAAGTACCCAGGGAGTAAACTCATTTCCCGAACGATTTTTTACATTATTTTTTACCACTAAAACGCATGAGACTTGTAGTTTTTAAAAATATTTTCATTTTTGATGAGACGCTGAATAAAAGAAGTTTAATCGCCGGCAAACGAAAACCAGCGATTTCCCGTAAATCCCGTACTCGGCCCGTATAGTCAAAAGTATACAAAGAAAGTACTCAAGGAGTAAACTCATTTCCCGAACGATTTTTTAAATTATTTTTTCACCAGTAAAACGCATGAGACTTGTAGTTTTCAAAAATATTTTCATTTTTGATGAGACGCTAAATAAAAGAAGTTTAATCGCCGGCAAACGAAAACCCGCGATTTCCCGTAAATCCCGTACTCGGCCCATATAGTCAAAAGTATACAAAGAAAGTACCCAGGGAGTAAACTCATTTCCCGAACGATTTTTTAAATTATTTTTTCACCACTAAAACGCATGAGACTTGTAGTTTTAAAAATGTTCTCATTTTTGATGAGACGCTGAATAAAAGAAGTTTATTCGCCGGCAAACGAAAACCCGCGATTTCCTGTAAATCCCGGACTTGGCCCGTATAGTCGAATGTATAAAAGAAAGTACCCAAGGAGTAAACTCATTTCCCGAACGATTTTGTAAATTATTTTTTAATCACTAAAACGGATAAGACTTGTAGTTTTCAAAAATATTTTCATGGTTGATGAGACGCTGAATAAAAGAAGTTTAATCGCCGGCAAAGGAAAACCCGCGATTTCCCGTGAATGCCGTACTCGGCCCGTATAGTCGAATGTATATAAAAAAAGTACCCAGGGAGTAAACTCATTTCCCGAACGATTTTTTACATTATTTTTTTCCACTAAAACGCATGAGACTTGTAGTTTTCAAAAATGTTTTCATTTTTGATAAGACTCTGAATAAAAGAAGTTTAATCGCCGGCAAACGAAAACCAGCGATTTCCCGTAAATCCGGTACTCGGCCCGTATAGTCGAATGTATATAAAAAAAGTACCCAGGGAGTAAACTCATTTCCCGAACGATTTTTTACATTATTTTTTACCACTAAAACGCATGAGACTTGTAGTTTTTAAAAATATTTTCATTTTTGATGAGACGCTGAATAAAAGAAGTTTAATCGCCGGCAAACGAAAACCAGCGATTTCCCGTAAATCCCGTACTCGGCCCGTATAGTCAAAAGTATACAAAGAAAGTACTCAAGGAGTAAACTCATTTCCCGAACGATTTTTTAAATTATTTTTTCACCAGTAAAACGCATGAGACTTGTAGTTTTCAAAAATATTTTCATTTTTGATGAGACGCTAAATAAAAGAAGTTTAATCGCCGGCAAACGAAAACCCGCGATTTCCCGTAAATCCCGTACTCGGCCCATATAGTCAAAAGTATACAAAGAAAGTACCCAGGGAGTAAACTCATTTCCCGAACGATTTTTTAAATTATTTTTTCACCACTAAAACGCATGAGACTTGTAGTTTTAAAAATGTTCTCATTTTTGATGAGACGCTGAATAAAAGAAGTTTATTCGCCGGCAAACGAAAACCCGCGATTTCCTGTAAATCCCGGACTTGGCCCGTATAGTCGAATGTATAAAAGAAAGTACCCAAGGAGTAAACTCATTTCCCGAACGATTTTGTAAATTATTTTTTAATCACTAAAACGGATAAGACTTGTAGTTTTCAAAAATATTTTCATGGTTGATGAGACGCTGAATAAAAGAAGTTTAATCGCCGGCAAAGGAAAACCCGCGATTTCCCGTGAATGCCGTACTCGGCCCGTATAGTCGAATGTATATAAAAAAAGTACCCAGGGAGTAAACTCATTTCCCGAACGATTTTTTACATTATTTTTTTCCACTAAAACGCATGAGACTTGTAGTTTTCAAAAATGTTTTCATTTTTGATAAGACTCTGAATAAAAGAAGTTTAATCGCCGGCAAACGAAAACCAGCGATTTCCCGTAAATCCGGTACTCGGCCCGTATAGTCAAAAGTATACAAAGAAAGTACTCAAGGAGTAAACTCATTTTCCGAACGATTTTTTAAATTATTTTTTCACCAGTAAAACGCATGAGACTTGTAGTTTTCAAAAATGTTTTCATTTTTGATGAGACGCTAAATAAAATAAGTTTAATCGCCGGCAAACGAAAACCCGCGATTTCCCGTAAATCCCGGACTCGGCCCATATAGTCAAAAGTATACAAAGAAAGTATCCAGGGTGTAAACTCATTTCCCGAACGATTTTTTAAATTATTTTTTCACCACTAAAACGCATGAGACTTGTAGTTTTCAAAAATGTTTTCATTTTTGATGAGACGCTGAATAAAATAAGTTTAATCGCCGGCAAACAAAAACCCTCGATTTCCTGTTAATCCCGGACTTATCCTGTATAGTCGAATGTATAAAAGAAAGTACCCAAGGAGTAAACTCGTTTCCCGAACGATTTTGTAAATTATTTTTTAATCACTAAAACGCATGAGACTTGTAGTTTTCAAAAATGTTTTCATTTTTGATGAGACGCTGAATAAAAGAAGTTTAATCGCCGGCAAACGAAAACCCGCGATTTCCCGTAAATCCCGTACTCGGCCCGTATAGTCGAATGTATAAAAGAAAGTACCCAAAGAGTAAACTCCTTTCGCGAACGATTTTGTAAATTATTTTTTAATCACTAAAACGCATGAGACTTGTAGTTTTCAAAAATGTTTTCATTTTTGATGAGACGCTGAATAAAAGAAGTTTAATCGCCGGCAAACGAAAACCCGCGATTTCCCGTAAATCCCGTACTCGGCCCGTATAGTCAAAAGTGTACAAAGAAAGTACCCAGGGAGTAAACTCATTTCCCGAACGATTTTTTAAATTATTTTTTCACCACTAAAACGCAAGAGACTTGTAGTTTTCAAAAATGTTTTCATTTTTGATGAGACGCTAAATAAAAGAAGTTTAATCGCCACCAAACGAAAACCCGCGACTTCCCGTAAATCCCGTACTCGGCCCGTATAGTCGAATGTATATAAAAAAGTACCCAGGGAGTAAACTCATTTCCCGAACGATTTTTTACATTATTTTTTCACCACTAAAACGCATGAGACTTGTAGTTTTCAAAAATGTTTTCATTTTTGATAAGACGCTGAATAAAAGAAGTTTAATTGCCGGCAAACGAAAACCCGCGATATCCCGTAAATCTGGTACTCGGCCCGTATAGTCAAAAGTATACAAAGAAAGTACTCAAGGAGTAAACTCATTTTCCGAGCGATTTTTTAAATTATTTTCTCACCAGTAAAACGCATGAGACTTGTAGTTTTCAAAAATGTTTTCATTTTTAATGAGACGCTAAATAAAATAAGTTTAATCACCGGCAAGCGAAAACCCGCGATTTCCCGTAAATCCCGGACTCGGCCCATATAGTCAAAAGTATACAAAGAAAGTTCCCAGGGTGTAAACTCATTTCCCGAACGATTTTTTAAATTATTTTTTCACCACTAAAACGCATGAGACTTGTAGTTTTCAAAAATGTTTTCATTTTTGATGAGACGCTGAATAAAAGAAGTTTAATCGCCGGCAAACGAAAACCCGCGATTTCCTGTAAATCCCGGACTTGTCCCGTATAGTCGAATGTATAAAAGAAAGTACCCAGGATGTAAACTCATTTTCCGACCGATTTTGTAAATTATTTTTTAATCACTAAAACGGATGAGGCTTGTAGTTTTCAAAAATATTTTCATTTTAGATGAGACGCTGAATAAAAGAAGTTTAATCGCCGGCAAACGAAAACCAGCGATTTCCCGTAAATCCCGTACTCGGCCCGTATAGTCAAAAGTACTTAAAAGAAGTACCCAGGGAGTAAACTGATTTCCCGAATGATTTTTTAAATTATTTTTTCACCACTAAAACGCATGAGACTTGTAGTTTTCAAAAATGTTTTCATTTTTGATGAGACGCTAAATAAAAGAAGTTTAATCGCCGGCAAACGAAAACCCGCGATTTCCCGTAAATCCCGTACTCGGCCCATATAGTCAAAAGTATACAAAGAAAGTACCCAGGGAGTAAACTCATTTCCCGAACGATTTTTTAAATTATTTTTTCACCACTAAAACGCATGAGACTTGTAGGTTTCAAAAATGTTTTCATTTTTGATGAGACGCTGAATAAAAGAAGTTTATTCGCCGGCAAACGAAAACCCGCGATTTCCTGTAAAACCCGGACTTGGCCCGTATAGTCGAATGTATAAAAGAAAGTACCCAAGGAGTAAACTCATTTCCAGAACGATTTTGTAAATTATTTTTTAATCACTAAAACGGATAAGACTTGTAGTTTTCAAAAATATTTACATGGTTGATGAGACGCTGAATAAAAGAAGTTTAATCGCCGGCAAACGAAAACCCGCGATTTCCCGTCAATCCCGTACTCGGCCCGTATAGTCGAATGTATATAAAGAAAGTACCCAGGGAGTAAACTCATTTCCCGAACGATTTTTTAAATTATTGTTTGACCACCAAAACGCATGAGACTTGTAGTTTTCAAAAATGTTTTCATTTTTGATAAGACGCTTAATAAAAAAAGTTTAATCGCCGGCAAACGAAAACCCGCGATTTCCCGTAAATCCGGTACTCGGCCCGTATAGTCAAAAGTATACAAAGAAAGTACTCAAGGAGTAAACTCATTTCCCGAACGATTTTTTAAATTATTTTTTCACCAGTAAAACGCATGAGACTTGTAGTTTTCAAATATGTTTTCATTTTTGATGAGACTCTAAATAAAAGAAGTTTAATCGCCGGCAAACGAAAACCCGCGTTTTCCCGTAAATCCGGGACTTATCCTGTATAGTCGAATGTATAAAAGAAAGTACCCAGGGAGTAAACTCATTTCCCGAACGATTTTTTAAATTATTGTTTGCCCACCAAAACGCATAAGACTTGTAGTTTTCAAAAATGTTTTCATTTTTGATAAGACGCTGAATAAAAAAAGTTTAATCGCCGGCAAACGAAAACCCGTGATTTCCCGTAAATCCGGTACTCGGCCCGTATAGTCAAAAGTATACAAAGAAAGTACTCAAGGAGTAAACTCATTTCCCGAACGATTTTTTAAATTATTTTTTCACCAGTAAAACGCATGAGACTTGTAGTTTTCAAATATGTTTTCATTTTTGATGAGACTCTAAATAAAAGAAGTTTAATCGCCGGCAAACGAAAACCCGCGATTTCCCGTAAATCCCGGACTTATCCTGTATAGTCGAATGTATAAAAGAAAGTAGACAAGGAGTAAACTCATTTCCCGAACGATTTTGTAAATTATTTTTTAATCACTAAAACGCATGAGACTTGTAGTTTTCAAAAATGTTTTCATTTTTGATGAGACGCTGAATAAAAGAAGTTTAATCGCCGGCAAACGAAAACCCGCGATTTCCCGTAAATCCCGTACTCGGCCCGTATAGTCAAAAGTGTACAAAGAAAGTACCCAGGGAGTAAACTCATTTCCCGAACGATTTTTTAAATTATTTTTTCACCACTAAAACGCAAGAGACTTGTAGTTTTCAAAAATGTTTTCATTTTTGATGAGACGCTAAATAAAAGAAGTTTAATCGCCACCAAACGAAAACCCGCGACTTCCCGTAAATCCCGTACTCGGCCCGTATAGTCGAATGTATATAAAAAAAGTACCCAGGGAGTAAACTCATTTTCCGAACGATTTTTTACATTATTTTTTCACCACTAAAACGCATGAGACTTGTAGTTTTCAAAAATGTTTTCATTTTTGATAAGACGCAGAATAAAAGAAGTTTAATTGCCGGCAAACGAAAACCCGCGATTTCCCGTAAATCTGGTACTCGGCCCGTATAGTCAAAAGTATACAAAGAAAGTACTCAAGGAGTAAACTCATTTTCCGAACGATTTTTTAAATTATTTTCTCACCAGTAAAACGCATGAGACTTGTGGTTTTCAAAAATGTTTTCATTTTTGATGAGACGCTAAATAAAATAAGTTTAATCGCCGGCAAGCGAAAACCCACGATTTCCCGTAAATCCCAGACTCGGCCCATATAGTCAAAAGTATACAAAGAAAGTACCCAGGGTGTAAACTCATTTCCCGAACGATTTTTTAAATTATTTTTTCACCACTAAAACGCATGAGACTTGTAGTTTTCAAAAATGTTTTCATTTTTGATGAGACGCTGAATAAAAGAAGTTTAATCGCCGGCAAACGAAAACCCGCGATTTCCTGTAAATCCCGGACTTGTCCCGTATAGTCGAATGTATAAAAGAAAGTACCCAGGGTGTAAACTCATTTCCCGACCGATTTTGTAAATTATTTTTTCATCACTAAAACGGATAAGGCTTGTAGTTTTCAAAAATATTTTCATTTTTGATGAGACGCTGAATAAAAGAAGTTTAATCGCCGGCAAACGAAAACCAGCGATTTCCCGTAAATCCCGTACTCGGCCCGTATAGTCAAAAGTACTTAAAAGAAGTACCCAGGGAGTAAACTGATTTCCCGAATGATTTTTTAAATTATTTTTTCACCAGTAAAACGCATGAGACTTGTAGTTTTCAAATATGTTTTCATTTTTGATGAGACTCTAAATAAAAGAAGTTTAATCGCCGGCAAACGAAAACCCGCGATTTCCCGTAAATCCCGGACTTATCCTGTATAGTCGAATGTATAAAAGAAAGTACACAAGGAGTAAACTCATTTCCCGAACGATTTTGTAAATTATTTTTTAATCACTAAAACGCATGAGACTTGTAGTTTTCAAAAATGTTTTCATTTTTGATGAGACGCTGAATAAAAGAAGTTTAATCGCCGGCAAACGAAAACCCGCGATTTCCCGTAAATCCCGTACTCGGCCCGTATAGTCAAAAGTGTACAAAGAAAGTACCCAGGGTGTAAACTCATTTCCCGAACGATTTTTTAAATTATTTTTTCACCACTAAAACGCAAGAGACTTGTAGTTTTCAAAAATGTTTTCATTTTTGATGAGACGCTAAATAAAAGAAGTTTATTCGCCACCAAACGAAAACCCGCGACTTCCCGTAAATCCCGTACTCGGTCCGTATAGTCGAATGTATATAAAAAAAGTACCCAGGGAGTAAACTCATTTTCCGAACGATTTTTTACATTATTTTTTCACCACTAAAACGCATGAGACTTGTAGTTTTCAAAAATGTTTTCATTTTTGATAAGACGCAGAATAAAAGAAGTTTAATTGCCGGCAAACGAAAACCCGCGATTTCCCGTAAATCTGGTACTCGGCCCGTATAGTCAAAAGTATACAAAGAAAGTACTCAAGGAGTAAACTCATTTTCCGAACGATTTTTTAAATTATTTTCTCACCAGTAAAACGCATGAGACTTGTGGTTTTCAAAAATGTTTTCATTTTTGATGAGACGCTAAATAAAATAAGTTTAATCGCCGGCAAGCGAAAACCCACGATTTCCCGTAAATCCCGGACTCGGCCCGTATAGTCGAATGTATATAAAAAAAGTACCCAGGGAGTAAACTCATTTTCCGAACGATTTTTTAAATTATTTTCTCACCAGTAAAACGCATGAGACTTGTGGTTTTCAAAAATGTTTTCATTTTTGATGAGACGCTAAATAAAATAAGTTTAATCGCCGGCAAGCGAAAACCCCCGATTTCCCGTAAATCCCGGACTCGGCCCATATAGTCAAAAGTATACAAAGAAAGTACCCAGGGTGTAAACTCATTTCCCGAACGATTTTTTAAATTATTTTTTCACCACTAAAACGCATGAGACTTGTAGTTTTCAAAAATGTTTTCATTTTTGATGAGACGCTGAATAAAAGAAGTTTAATCGCCGGCAAACGAAAACCCGCGATTTCCTGTAAATCCCGGACTTGTCCCGTATAGTCGAATGTATAAAAGAAAGTACCCAGGGTGTAAACTCATTTCCCGACCGATTTTGTAAATTATTTTTTCACCACTAAAACGGATAAGGCTTGTAGTTTTCAAAAATATTTTCATTTTTGATGAGACGCTGAATAAAAGAAGTTTAATCGCCGGCAAACGAAAACCAGCGATTTCCCGTAAATCCCGTACTCGGCCCGTATAGTCAAAAGTACTTAAAAGAAGTACCCAGGGAGTAAACTGATTTCCCGAATGATTTTTTAAATTATTTTTTCACCAGTAAAACGCATGAGACTTGTAGTTTTCAAATATGTTTTCATTTTTGATGAGACTCTAAATAAAAGAAGTTTAATCGCCGGCAAACGAAAACCCGCGATTTCCCGTAAATCCCGGACTTATCCTGTATAGTCGACTGTATAAAAGAAAGTACACAAGGAGTAAACTCATTTCCCGAACGATTTTGTAAATTATTTTTTAATCACTAAAACGCATGAGACTTGTAGTTTTCAAAAATGTTTTCATTTTTGATGAGACGCTGAATAAAAGAAGTTTAATCGCCGGCAAACGAAAACCCGCGATTTCCCGTAAATCCCGTACTCGGCCCGTATAGTCAAAAGTGTACAAAGAAAGTACCCAGGGTGTAAACTCATTTCCCGAACGATTTTTTAAATTATTTTTTCACCACTAAAACGCAAGAGACTTGTAGTTTTCAAAAATGTTTTCATTTTTGATGAGACGCTAAATAAAAGAAGTTTATTCGCCACCAAACGAAAACCCGCGACTTCCCGTAAATCCCGTACTCGGCCCGTATAGTCGAATGTATATAAAAAAAGTACCCAGGGAGTAAACTCATTTTCCGAACGATTTTTTACATTATTTTTTCACCACTAAAACGCATGAGACTTGTAGTTTTCAAAAATGTTTTCATTTTTGATAAGACGCAGAATAAAAGAAGTTTAATTGCCGGCAAACGAAAACCCGCGATTTCCCGTAAATCTGGTACTCGGCCCGTATAGTCAAAAGTATACAAAGAAAGTACTCAAGGAGTAAACTCATTTTCCGAACGATTTTTTAAATTATTTTCTCACCAGTAAAACGCATGAGACTTGTGGTTTTCAAAAATGTTTTCATTTTTGATGAGACGCTAAATAAAATAAGTTTAATCGCCGGCAAGCGAAAACCCACGATTTCCCGTAAATCCCGGACTCGGCCCATATAGTCAAAAGTATACAAAGAAAGTACCCAGGGTGTAAACTCATTTCCCGAACGATTTTTTAAATTATTTTTTCACCACTAAAACGCATGAGACTTGTAGTTTTCAAAAATGTTTTCATTTTTGATGAGACGCTGAATAAAAGAAGTTTAATCGCCGGCAAACGAAAACCCGCGATTTCCTGTAAATCCCGGACTTGTCCCGTATAGTCGAATGTATAAAAGAAAGTACCCAGGGTGTAAACTCATTTCCCGACCGATTTTGTAAATTATTTTTTCACCACTAAAACCGATAAGGCTTGTAGTTTTCAAAAATATTTTCATTTTTGATGAGACGCTGAATAAAAGAGGTTTAATCGCCGGCAAACGAAAACCAGCGATTTCCCGTAAATCCCGTACTCGGCCCGTATAGTCAAAAGTACTTAAAAGAAGTACCCAGGGAGTAAACTGATTTCCCGAATGATTTTTTAAATTATTTTTTCACCACTAAAACGCATGAGACTTGTAGTTTTTAAAAATGTTTTCATTTTTGATGAGACGCTAAATAAAAGAAGTTTAATCGCCGGCAAACGAAAACCCGCGATTTCCCGTAAATCCCGTACTCGGCCCATATAGTCAAAAGTATACAAAGAAAGTACCCAGGGAGTAAACTCAATTCCCGAACGATTTTTTAAATTATTTTTTCACCACTAAAACGCATGAGACTTGTAGTTTTCAAAAATGTTTTCATTTTTGATGAGACGCTGAATAAAAGAAGTTTATTCGCCGGCAAACGAAAACCCGCGATTTCCTGTAAAACCCGGACTTGGCCCGTATAGTCGAATGTATAAAAGAAAGTACCCAAGGAGTAAACTCATTTCCAGAACGATTTTGTAAATTATTTTTTAATCACTAAAACGGATAAGACTTGTAGTTTTCAAAAATATTTTCATGGTTGATGAGACGCTGAATAAAAGAAGTTTAATCGCCGGCAAACGAAAACCCGCGATTTCCCGTCAATCCCGTACTCGGCCCGTATAGTCGAATGTATATAAAGAAAGTACCCAGGGAGTAAACTCATTTCCCGAACGATTTTTTAAATTATTGTTTGACCACTAAAACGCATGAGACTTGTAGTTTTTAAAAATGTTTTCATTTTTGATGAGACGCTAAATAAAAGAAGTTTAATCGCCGGCAAACGAAAACCCGCGATTTCCCGTAAATCCCGTACTCGGCCCATATAGTCAAAAGTATACAAAGAAAGTACCCAGGGAGTAAACTCAATTCCCGAACGATTTTTTAAATTATTTTTTCACCACTAAAACGCATGAGACTTGTAGTTTTCAAAAATGTTTTCATTTTTGATGAGACGCTGAATAAAAGAAGTTTATTCGCCGGCAAAAGAAAACCCGCGATTTCCTGTAAAACCCGGACTTGGCCCGTATAGTCGAATGTATAAAAGAAAGTACCCAAGGAGTAAACTCATTTCCAGAACGATTTTGTAAATTATTTTTTAATCACTAAAACGGATAAGACTTGTAGTTTTTAAAAATATTTTCATGGTTGATGAGACGCTGAATAAAAGAAGTTTAATCGCCGGCAAACGAAAACCCGCGATTTCCCGTCAATCCCGTACTCGGCCCGTATAGTCGAATGTATATAAAGAAAGTACCCAGGGAGTAAACTCATTTCCCGAACGATTTTTTAAATTATTGTTTGACCACCAAAACGCATGAGACTTGTAGTTTTCAAAAATGTTTTCATTTTTGATAAGACGCTGAATAAAAAAAGTTTAATCGCCGGCAAACGAAAACCCGCGATTTCCCGTAAATCCGGTACTCGGCCCGTATAGTCAAAAGTATACAAAGAAAGTACTCAAGGAGTAAACTCATTTCTCGAACGATTTTTTAAATTATTTTTTCACCAGTAAAGCGCATGAGACTTGTAGTTTTCAAATATGTTTTCATTTTTGATGAGACTCTAAATAAAAGAAGTTTAATCGCCGGCAAACGAAAACCCGCGATTTCCCGTAAATCCCGGACTCGGCCCGTATAGTCAAAAGTATACAAAGAAAGTATCCAGGGAGTAAATTCATTTCCCGAACGATTTTTTAAATTATTTTTTCACCACTAAAACGCATGAGACTTGTAGTTTTCAAAAATGTTTTCATTTTTGATGAGACGCTGAATAAAAGAAGTTTAATCGCCGGCAAACGAAAACCCGCGATTTCCTGTAAATCCCGGACTTGGCCCGTATAGTCGAATGTACAAAGGAAAGTACCCAAGGAGTAAACTCATTTCCAGAACGATTTTGTAAATTATTTTTTAATCACTAAAACGGATAAGACTTGTAGTTTTCAAAAATATTTTTATGGTTGATGAGACGCTGAATAAAAGAAGTTTAATCGCCGGCAAACGAAAACCCGCGATTTCCCGTCAATCCCGTACTCGGCCCGTATAGTCGAATGTATATAAAGAAAGTACCCAGGGAGTAAACTCATTTCCCGAACGATTTTTTAAATTATTGTTTGACCACCAAAACGCATGAGACTTGTAGTTTTCAAAAATGTTTTCATTTTTGATAAGACGCTGAATAAAAAAAGTTTAATCGCCGGCAAACGAAAACCCGCGATTTCCCGTAAATCCGGTACTCGGCCCGTATAGTCAAAAGTATACAAAGAAAGTACTCAAGGAGTAAACTCATTTCTCGAACGATTTTTTAAATTATTTTTTCACCAGTAAAACGCATGAGACTTGTAGTTTTCAAATATGTTTTCATTTTTGATGAGACTCTAAATAAAAGAAGTTTAATCGCCGGCAAACGAAAACCCGCGATTTCCCGTAAATCCCGGACTCGGCCCGTATAGTCAAAAGTATACAAAGAAAGTATCCAGGGAGTAAATTCATTTCCCGAACGATTTTTTAAATTATTTTTTCACCACTAAAACGCATGAGACTTGTAGTTTTCAAAAATGTTTTCATTTTTGATGAGACGCTGAATAAAAGAAGTTTAATCGCCGGCAAACGAAAACCCGCGATTTCCTGTAAATCCCGGACTTGGCCCGTATAGTCGAATGTACAAAGGAAAGTACCCAAGGAGTAAACTCATTTCCCGAACAATTTTGTAAATTATTTTTTAATCACTAAAACGGATAAGACTTGTAGTTTTCAAAAATATTTTCATGGTTGATGAGACGCTGAATAAAAGAAGTTTAATCGCCGGCAAACGAAAACCCGCGATTTCCCGTAAATCCCGTACTCGGCCCGTATAGTCGAATGTATATAAAGAAAGTACCCAGGGAGTAAACTCATTTTCCGAACGATTTTTTAAATTATTGTTTGACCACCAAAACGCATGAGACTTGTAGTTTTCAAAAATGTTTTCATTTTTGATAAGACGCTGAATAAAAAAAGTTTAATCGCCGGCCAACGAAAACCCGCGATTTCCCGTAAATCCGGTACTCGGCCCGTATAGTCAAAAGTATACGAAGAAAGTACTCAAGGAGTAAACTCATTTCCCGAACGATTTTTTAAATTATTTTTTCACCAGTAAAACGCATGAGACTTGTAGTTTTCAAATATGTTTTCATTTTTGATGAGACTCTAAATAAAAGAAGTTTAATCGCCGGCAAACGAAAACCCGCGATTTCCCGTAAATCCCGGACTCGGCCCGTATAGTCAAAAGTATACAAAGAAAGTATCCAGGGAGTAAAATTCATTTCCCAAACGATTTTTTAAATTATTTTTTCACCACTAAAACGCATGAGACTTGTAGTTTTCAAAAATGTTTTCATTTTTGATGAGAGGCTGAATAAAAGAAGTTTAATCGCCGGCAAACGAAAACCCGCGATTTCCTGTAAATCCCGGACTTGGCCCGTATAGTCGAATGTACAAAGGTAAGTACCCAAGGAGTAAACTCATTTCCCGAACAATTTTGTAAATTATTTTTTAATC
Source organism: Hydractinia symbiolongicarpus (assembly GCF_029227915.1). NCBI lineage: Eukaryota > Metazoa > Cnidaria > Hydrozoa > Anthoathecata > Hydractiniidae > Hydractinia > Hydractinia symbiolongicarpus. The sequence continues at coordinate 2,146,291 of NC_079886.1, forward strand.
ACTAAAACGGATGAGACTTGTAGTTTTCAAAAATATTTTCATTTTTGATGAGACGCTGAATAAAAGAAGTTTAATCGCCGGCAAACGAAAACCCGCGATTTCCTGTAAATCCCGGACTTGTCCCGTATAGTCGAATGTATAAAAGAAAGTACCCAGGATGTAAACTCATTTTCCGACCGATTTTGTAAATTATTTTTTAATCACTAAAACGGATGAGGCTTGTAGTTTTCAAAAATATTTTCATTTTAGATGAGACGCTGAATAAAAGAAGTTTAATCGCCGGCAAACGAAAACCAGCGATTTCCCGTAAATCCCGTACTCGGCCCGTATAGTCAAAAGTACTTAATAGAAGTACCCAGGGAGTAAACTGATTTCCCGAATGATTTTTTAAATTATTTTTTCACCACTAAAACGCATGAGACTTGTAGTTTTCAAAAATATTTTCATGGTTGATGAGACGCTAAATAAAAGAAGTTTAATCGCCGGCAAACGAAAACCCGCGATTTCCCGTAAATCCCGTACTCGGCCCGTATAGTCGAATGTATATAAAGAAAGTACCCAGGGAGTAAACTCATTTTCCGAACGATTTTTTAAATTATTGTTTGACCACCAAAACGCATGAGACTTGTAGTTTTCAAAAATGTTTTCATTTTTGATAAGACGCTGAATAAAAAAAGTTTAATCGCCGGCAAACGAAAACCCGCGATTTCCCGTAAATCCGGTACTCGGCCCGTATAGTCAAAAGTATACGAAGAAAGTACTCAAGGAGTAAACTCATTTCCCGAACGATTTTTTAAATTATTTTTTCACCAGTAAAACGCATGAGACTTGTAGTTTTCAAATATGTTTTCATTTTTGATGAGACTCTAAATAAAAGAAGTTTAATCGCCGGCAAACGAAAACCCGCGATTTCCCGTAAATCCCGGACTCGGCCCGTATAGTCAAAAGTATACAAAGAAAGTATCCAGGGAGTAAAATTCATTTCCCAAACGATTTTTTAAATTATTTTTTCACCACTAAAACGCATGAGACTTGTAGTTTTCAAAAATGTTTTCATTTTTGATGAGAGGCTGAATAAAAGAAGTTTAATCGCCGGCAAACGAAAACCCGCGATTTCCTGTAAATCCCGGACTTGGCCCGTATAGTCGAATGTACAAAGGTAAGTACCCAAGGAGTAAACTCATTTCCCGAACAATTTTGTAAATTATTTTTTAATCACTAAAACGGATGAGACTTGTAGTTTTCAAAAATATTTTCATTTTTGATGAGACGCTGAATAAAAGAAGTTTAATCGCCGGCAAACGAAAACCCGCGATTTCCTGTAAATCCCGGACTTGTCCCGTATAGTCGAATGTATAAAAGAAAGTACCCAGGATGTAAACTCATTTTCCGACCGATTTTGTAAATTATTTTTTAATCACTAAAACGGATGAGGCTTGTAGTTTTCAAAAATATTTTCATTTTAGATGAGACGCTGAATAAAAGAAGTTTAATCGCCGGCAAACGAAAACCAGCGATTTCCCGTAAATCCCGTACTCGGCCCGTATAGTCAAAAGTACTTAATAGAAGTACCCAGGGAGTAAACTGATTTCCCGAATGATTTTTTAAATTATTTTTTCACCACTAAAACGCATGAGACTTGTAGTTTTCAAAAATGTTTTCATTTTTGATGAGACGCTAAATAAAAGAAGTTTAATCGCCGGCAAACAAAAACCCGCGATTTCCCGTAAATCCCGTACTCGGCCCATATAGTCAAAAGTATACAAAGAAAGTACCCAGGGAGTAAACTCATTTCCCGAACGATTTTTTAAATTATTTTTTCACCACTAAAACGCATGAGACTTGTAGTTTTCAAAAATGTTTTCATTTTTGATGAGACGCTGAATAAAAGAAGTTTATTCGCCGGCAAACGAAAACCCGCGATTTCCTGTAAAACCCGGACTTGGCCCGTATAGTCGAATGTATAAAAGAAAGTACCCAAGGAGTAAACTCATTTCCAGAACGATTTTGTAAATTATTTTTTAATCACTAAAACGGATAAGACTTGTAGTTTTCAAAAATATTTTCATGGTTGATGAGACGCTGAATAAAAGAAGTTTAATCGCCGGCAAACGAAAACCCGCGATTTCCCGTCAATCCCGTACTCGGCCCGTATAGTCGAATGTATATAAAGAAAGTACCCAGGGAGTAAACTCATTTCCCGAACGATTTTTTAAATTATTGTTTGACCACCAAAACGCATGAGACTTGTAGTTTTCAAAAATGTTTTCATTTTTGATAAGACGCTGAATAAAAAAAGTTTAATCGCCGGCAAACGAAAACCCGCGATTTCCCGTAAATCCGGTACTCGGCCCGTATAGTCAAAAGTATACAAAGAAAGTACTCAAGGAGTAAACTCATTTCCCGAACGATTTTTTAAATTATTTTTTCACCAGTAAAACGCATGAGACTTGTAGTTTTCAAATATGTTTTCATTTTTGATGAGACTCTAAATAAAAGAAGTTTAATCGCCAGCAAACGAAAACCCGCGTTTTCCCGTAAATCCGGGACTTATCCTGTATAGTCGAATGTATAAAAGAAAGTACCCAGGGAGTAAACTCATTTCCCGAACGATTTTTTAAATTATTGTTTGACCACCAAAACGCATGAGACTTGTAGTTTTCAAAAATGTTTTCATTTTTGATAAGACGCTGAATAAAAAAAGTTTAATCGCCAGCAAACGAAAACCCGTGATTTCCCGTAAATCCGGTACTCGGCCCGTATAGTCAAAAGTATACAAAGAAAGTACTCAAGGAGTAAACTCATTTCCCGAACGATTTTTTAAATTATTTTTTCACCAGTAAAACGCATGAGACTTGTAGTTTTCAAATATGTTTTCATTTTTGATGAGACTCTAAATAAAAGAAGTTTAACCGCCGGCAAACGAAAACCCGCGATTTCCCGTAAATCCCGGACTTATCCTGTATAGTCGAATGTATAAAAGAAAGTACCCAAGGAGTAAACTCATTTCCCGAACGATTTTGTAAATTATTTTTTAATCACTAAAACGCATGAGACTTGTAGTTTTCAAATATGTTTTCATTTTTGATGAGACTCTAAATAAAAGAAGTTTAACCGCCGGCAAACGAAAACCCGCGATTTCCCGTAAATCCCGGACTTATCCTGTATAGTCGAATGTATAAAAGAAAGTACCCAAGGAGTAAACTCATTTCCCGAACGATTTTGTAAATTATTTTTTAATCACTAAAACGCATGAGACTTGTAGTTTTCAAAAATGTTTTCATTTTTGATGAGACGCTGAATAAAAGAAGTTTAATCGCCGGCAAACGAAAACCCGCGATTTCCCGTAAATCCCGTACTCGGCCCGTATAGTCAAAAGTGTACAAAGAAAGTACCCAGGGAGTAAACTCATTTCCCGAACGATTTTTTAAATTATTTTTTCACCACTAAAACGCAAGAGACTTGTAGTTTTCAAAAATGTTTTCATTTTTGATGAGACGCTAAATAAAAGAAGTTTAATCGCCACCAAACGAAAACCCGCGACTTCCCGTAAATCCCGTACTCGGCCCGTATAGTCGAATGTATATAAAAAAAGTACCCAGGGAGTAAACTCATTTCCCGAACGATTTTTTACATTATTTTTTCACCACTAAAACGCATGAGACTTGTAGTTTTCAAAAATGTTTTCATTTTTGATGAGACGCTAAATAAAAGAAGTTTAATCGCCGGCAAGCGAAAACCCACGATTTCCCGTAAATCCCGGACTCGGCCCATATAGTCAAAAGTATACAAAGAAAGTACCCAGGGTGTAAACTCATTTCCCGAACGATTTTTTAAATTATTTTTTCACCACTAAAACGCATGAGACTTGTAGTTTTCAAAAATGTTTTCATTTTTGATGAGACGCTGAATAAAAGAAGTTTAATCGCCGGCAAACGAAAACCAGCGATTTCCCGTAAATCCCGTACTCGGCACGTATAGTCAAAAGTACTTAAAAGAAGTACCCAGGGAGTAAACTGATTTCCGAATGATTTTTTAAATTATTTTTTCACCACTAAAACGCATGAGACTTGTAGTTTTTAAAAATGTTTTCATTTTTGATGAGACGCTAAATAAAAGAAGTTTAATCGCCGGCAAACGAAAACCCGCGACTTCCCGTAAATCCCGTACTCGGCCCGTATAGTCGAATGTATATAAAAAAAGTACCCAGGGAGTAAACTCATTTCCCGAACGATTTTTTACATTATTTTTTCACCACTAAAACGCATGAGACTTGTAGTTTTCAAAAATGTTTTCATTTTTGATGAGACGCTAAATAAAAGAAGTTTAATCGCCGGCAAGCGAAAACCCACGATTTCCCGTAAATCCCGGACTCGGCCCATATAGTCAAAAGTATACAAAGAAAGTACCCAGGGTGTAAACTCATTTCCCGAACGATTTTTTAAATTATTTTTTCACCACTAAAACGCATGAGACTTGTAGTTTTCAAAAATGTTTTCATTTTTGATGAGACGCTGAATAAAAGAAGTTTAATCGCCGGCAAACGAAAACCAGCGATTTCCCGTAAATCCCGTACTCGGCACGTATAGTCAAAAGTACTTAAAAGAAGTACCCAGGGAGTAAACTGATTTCCCGAATGATTTTTTAAATTATTTTTTCACCACTAAAACGCATGAGACTTGTAGTTTTTAAAAATGTTTTCATTTTTGATGAGACGCTAAATAAAAGAAGTTTAATCGCCGGCAAACGAAAACCCGCGATTTCCCGTAAATCCCGTACTCGGCCCATATAGTCAAAAGTATACAAAGAAAGTACCCAGGGAGTAAACTCAATTCTCGAACGATTTTTTAAATTATTTTTTAATCACTAAAACGGATAAGACTTGTAGTTTTCAAAAATATTTTCATGGTTGATGAGACGCTGAATAAAAGAAGTTTAATCGCCGGCAAACGAAAACCCGCGATTTCCCGTCAATCCCGTACTCGGCCCGTATAGTCGAATGTATATAAAGAAAGTACCCAGGGAGTAAACTCATTTCCCGAACGATTTTTTAAATTATTGTTTGACCACCAAAACGCATGAGACTTGTAGTTTTCAAAAATGTTTTCATTTTTGATAAGACGCTGAATAAAAAAAGTTTAATCGCCGGCAAACGAAAACCCGCGATTTCCCGTAAATCCGGTACTCGGCCCGTATAGTCAAAAGTATACAAAGAAAGTACTCAAGGAGTAAACTCATTTCTCGAACGATTTTTTAAATTATTTTTTCACCAGTAAAACGCATGGGACTTGTAGTTTTCAAATATGTTTTCATTTTTGATGAGACTCTAAATAAAAGAAGTTTAATCGCCGGCAAACGAAAACCTGCGATTTCCCGTAAATCCCGGACTCGGCCCGTATAGTCAAAAGTATACAAAGAAAGTATCCAGGGAGTAAATTCATTTCCCGAACGATTTTTTAAATTATTTTTTCACCACTAAAACGCATGAGACTTGTAGTTTTCAAAAATGTTTTCATTTTTGATGAGAGGCTGAATAAAAGAAGTTTAATCGCCGGCAAACGAAAACCCGCGATTTCCTGTAAATCCCGGACTTGGCCCGTATAGTCGAATGTACAAAGGAAAGTACCCAAGGAGTAAACTCATTTCCCGAACAATTTTGTAAATTATTTTTTAATCACTAAAACGGATAAGACTTGTAGTTTTCAAAAATATTTTCATGGTTGATGAGACGCTGAATAAAAGAAGTTTAATCGCCGGCAAACGAAAACCCGCGATTTCCCGTAAATCCCGTACTCGGCCCGTATAGTCGAATGTATATAAAGAAAGTACCCAGGGAGTAAACTCATTTTCCGAACGATTTTTTAAATTATTGTTTGACCACCAAAACGCATGAGACTTGTAGTTTTCAAAAATGTTTTCATTTTTGATAAGACGCTGAATAAAAAAAGTTTAATCGCCGGCAAACGAAAACCCGCGATTTCCCGTAAATCCGGTACTCGGCCCGTATAGTCAAAAGTATACAAAGAAAGTACTCAAGGAGTAAACTCATTTCCCGAACGATTTTTTAAATTATTTTTTCACCAGTAAAACGCATGAGACTTGTAGTTTTCAAATATGTTTTCATTTTTGATGAGACTCTAAATAAAAGAAGTTTAATCGCCGGCAAACGAAAACCCGCGATTTCCCGTAAATCCCGGACTCGGCCCGTATAGTCAAAAGTATACAAAGAAAGTATCCAGGGAGTAAATTCATTTCCCAAACGATTTTTTAAATTATTTTTTCACCACTAAAACGCTTGAGACTTGTAGTTTTCAAAAATGTTTTCATTTTTGATGAGAGGCTGAATAAAAGAAGTTTAATCGCCGGCAAACGAAAACCCGCGATTTCCTGTAAATCCCGGACTTGGCCCGTATAGTCGAATGTACAAAGGAAAGTACCCAAGGAGTAAACTCATTTCCCGAACAATTTTGTAAATTATTTTTTAATCACTAAAACGGATGAGACTTGTAGTTTTCAAAAATATTTTCATTTTTGATGAGACGCTGAATAAAAGAAGTTTAATCGCCGGCAAACGAAAACCCGCGATTTCCCGTAAATTCCGTACTCGGCCCGTATAGTCAAAAGTACATAAAAAAGTACCCAGGCAGTAAACTGATTTCCCGAATGATTTTTTAAATCATTTTTTCACTACTAAAACGCATGAGACTTGTAGTTTTCAAATATGTTTTCATTTTTGATGAGACTCTAAATAAAAGAAGTTTAATCGCCGGCAAACGAAAACCCGCGATTTCCCGTAAATCCTGGACTCGGCCCGTATAGTCAAAAGTATACAAAGAAAGTATCCAGGGAGTAAATTCATTTCCCGAACGATTTTTTAAATTATTTTTTCACCACTAAATCGCATGAGACTTGTAGTTTTCAAAAATGTTTTCATTTTTGATGAGACGCTGAATAAAAGAAGTTTAATCGCCGGCAAACGAAAACCCGCGATTTCCTGTAAATCCCTGGCTTGGCTCCTATAGTCGAATGTATACAAAGAAAGTACCCAGGGAGTAAACTGATTTCCCGAACGATTTTTCAAATTATTTCTGCAGCACTAGAACGAATGAGACGTGTAGTATTCAAAAATGTTTACATTTTTGATGAGACGCTAAATAAAACAAGTTTATTCGCCGGCAAACGAAAACCTGCGATTTCCCGTAAATCCCGGACACGACCCGTATAATCAAAAGTATACAAAGAAAGTACCCTGTGAATAAACTCATTTTCAGAACGATTTTTTAAATTATTTTTTCACCACTCAAACGCATGAGACTTGTAGTTTTCCAAAATGTTTTCATTCTTGATGAGACGATAAATAAAAGAAGTTTAATCGCCGGCAAACGAAAACCCGCGATTTCCCGTAAATCCCGGGCTTGGCCCGTATGGTCGAATGTATATAAAGAAAGTACCCTGTGAGTAAACTCATTTCCCGAACGATTTTTCAAAATATTTTTTCACCATTAAAGCGCATGAGATTTGCAGTTTTCAAAAATGTTTTCATTTTTGATGAGACGCTGAATGAAAAAAGTTTGATCTCCGGCACACGAAAACCCGGGATTTCCTGTAAATCCCGAACTTGGCCCGTATAGTGGAATGTATAAAAGAAAGTACCCAGGGAGTAAACACATTTCCCGAACGATTTTTCAAAATATATTTTCACCATTAAAACGCATGAGATTTGTAGTTTTCAAAAATGTTTTCATTTTTGATGAGACGCTGAATGAAAGAAGTTTGATCTCCGGCAAACGAAAACCTGGGATTTCCTGTAAATCCCGAACTTGGCCCGTATAGTGGAATGTATAAAAGAAAGTACCCAGGGAGTAAACTGATTTCCCGAACCATTTTTTAAATTATTTTTTCACCACTAGAACAAATGAGACTTGTAGTATTCAAAAATGTTTACATTTTTGAGAAGACGCTAAATAAAAGAAGTTTAATGGCCGGCAAACGAAAACCCGCGATTTCCCGTAAATCCCGTACTCGGCCCGTATAGTCAAAAGTGTACAAAGAAAGTACCCAGGGAGTAAACTCATTTCCCGAACAATTTTTTAAATTATTTTTTCGCCACTAAAACGCAAGGGACTTGTAGTTTTCAAAAATGTTTTCATTTTTGATGAGACGCTAAATAAAAGAAGTTTAATCGCCGGCAAACGAAAACCCGCGATTTCCCGTAAATCCCGTACTCGGCCCGTATAGTCGAATGTATATAAAGAAAGTAGCCAGGGAGTAAACTCATTTCCCGAACGATTTTTTAAATTATTTTTTCCCCACTAAAACGCATGAGACTTGTAGTTTTCAAAAATGTTATCATTTTTGATAAGACGCTGAATAAAAGAAGTTTAATCGCCGGCAAACGAAAACCCGCGAGTTCCCGTAAATCCGGTACTCGGCCCGTATAGTCAAAAGTATACAAAGAAAGTACTCAAGGAGTAAACTCATTTCCCGAACGATTTTTTAAATTATTTTTTCACCACTAAAGCGCATGAGACTTGTAGTTTTCAAAAATGTTTTCATTTTTGATGAGACGCTAAATAAAAGAAGTTTAATCGCCGGCAAACGAAAACCCGCGATTTCCCGTAAATCCGGTACTCGGCCCGTATAGTCGAATGTATATAAAAAAAGTACCCAGGGAGTAAACTCATTTTCCGAACGATTTTTTACATTATTTTTTCACCACTAAAACGCATGAGACTTGTAGTTTTCAAAAATGTTTTCATTTTTGATGAGACGCTGAATAAAAGAAGTTTAATCGCCGGCAAACGAAAACCCGCGATTTCCCGTAAATCCGGTACTCGGCCCGTATAGTCAAAAGTGTACAAAGAAAGTACCCAGGGAGTAAACTCATTTCCCGAACGATTTTTTAAATTATTTTTTCACCACTAAAACGCAAGAGACTTGTAGTTTTCAAAAATGTTTTTATTTTTGATGAGACGCTAAATAAAAGAAGTTTTATCGCCGGCAAACGAAAACCAGCGATTTCCCGTAAATCCCGTACTCGGCCCGTATAGTCGAATGTATATAAAGAAAGTAGCCAGGGAGTAAACTCATTTCCCGAACGATTTTTTAAATTATTTTTTCACCACTAAAACGCATGAGACTTGTAGTTTTCAAAAATGTTTTCATTTTTGATAAGACGCTGAATAAAAGAAGTTTAATCGCCGGCAAACGAAAACCCGCGAGTTCCCGTAAATCCGGTACTCGGCCCGTATAGTCAAAAGCATACAAAGAAAGTACTCAAGGAGTAAACTCATTTCCCGAACGATTTTTTAAATTATTTTTTCACCACTAAAACCCATGAGACTTGCAGTTTTCAAAAATGTTTTCATTTTTGATGAGACGCTAAATAAAAGAAGTTTAATCGCCGGTAAACCAAAACCCGCGATTTCCCGTAAATCCCGTACTCGGCCCGTATAGTCGAATGTATATAAAGAAAGTAGCCAGGGAGTAAACTCATTTCCCGAACGATTTTTTAAATTATTTTTTCACCACTAAAACGCATGAGACTTGTAGTTTTCAAAAATGTTATCATTTTTGATAAGACGCTGAATAAAAGAAGTTTAATCGCCGGCAAACGAAAACCCGCGAGTTCCCGTAAATCCGGTACTCGGCCCGTATAGTCAAAAGTATACAAAGAAAGTACTCAAGGAGTAAACTCATTTCCCGAACGATTTTTTAAATTATTTTTTCACCACTAAAGCGCATGAGACTTGTAGTTTTCAAAAATGTTTTCATTTTTGATGAGACGCTAAATAAAAGAAGTTTAATCGCCGGCAAACGAAAACCCGCGATTTCCCGTAAATCCGGTACTCGGCCCGTATAGTCGAATGTATATAAAAAAAGTACCCAGGGAGTAAACTCATTTTCCGAACGATTTTTTACATTATTTTTTCACCACTAAAACGCATGAGACTTGTAGTTTTCAAAAATGTTTTCATTTTTGATGAGACGCTGAATAAAAGAAGTTTAATCGCCGGCAAACGAAAACCCGCGATTTCCCGTAAATCCGGTACTCGGCCCGTATAGTCAAAAGTGTACAAAGAAAGTACCCAGGGAGTAAACTCATTTCCCGAACGATTTTTTAAATTATTTTTTCACCACTAAAACGCAAGAGACTTGTAGTTTTCAAAAATGTTTTTATTTTTGATGAGACGCTAAATAAAAGAAGTTTTATCGCCGGCAAACGAAAACCCGCGATTTCCCGTAAATCCCGTACTCGGCCCGTATAGTCGAATGTATATAAAGAAAGTAGCCAGGGAGTAAACTCATTTCCCGAACGATTTTTTAAATTATTTTTTCACCACTAAAACGCATGAGACTTGTAGTTTTCAAAAATGTTTTCATTTTTGATAAGACGCTGAATAAAAGAAGTTTAATCGCCGGCAAACGAAAACCCGCGAGTTCCCGTAAATCCGGTACTCGGCCCGTATAGTCAAAAGCATACAAAGAAAGTACTCAAGGAGTAAACTCATTTCCCGAACGATTTTTTAAATTATTTTTTCACCACTAAAACCCATGAGACTTGCAGTTTTCAAAAATGTTTTCATTTTTGATGAGACGCTAAATAAAAGAAGTTTAATCGCCGGTAAACCAAAACCCGCGATTTCCCGTAAATCCCGTACTCGGCCCGTATAGTCGAAGGTATATAAAAAAAGTACCCAGGGAGTAAACTCATTTCCCGAACGATTTTTTACTTTATTTTTTCACCACTAAAACACATGAGACTTGTAGTTTTCAAAAATGTTTTCATTTTTGATAAGACGCTGAATAAAAGAAGTTTAATCGCCGGCAAACGAAAACCCGCGATTTCCCGTAAATCCGGTCCTCGGCCCGTATAGTCAAAAGTATACAAAGAAAGTACCCAGAGTGTAAACTCATTTCCCGAACGATTTTTTAAATTATTTTTTCACCACTAAAACGCATGAGACTTATAGTTTTCAAAAATGTTTTCATTTTTGATGAGACGCTGAATAAAAGAAGTTTAATCGCCGGCAAACGAAAACCCGCGATTTCCTGTAAATCCCGGACTTATCCTGTATAGTCGAGTGTATAAAAGAAAGTACCCAGGGAGTAAACTCATTTTCCGAACGATTTTTTACATTATTTTTTCACCACTAAAACGCATGAGACTTGTAGTTTTCAAAAATGTTTTCATTTTTGATGAGACGCTGAATAAAAGAAGTTTAATCGCCGGCAAACGAAAACCCGCGATTTCCCGTAAATCCGGTACTCGGCCCGTATAGTCAAAAGTGTACAAAGAAAGTACCCAGGGAGTAAACTCATTTCCCGAACGATTTTTTAAATTATTTTTTCACCACTAAAACGCAAGAGACTTGTAGTTTTCAAAAATGTTTTTATTTTTGATGAGACGCTAAATAAAAGAAGTTTTATCGCCGGCAAACGAAAACCCGCGATTTCCCGTAAATCCCGTACTCGGCCCGTATAGTCGAATGTATATAAAGAAAGTAGCCAGGGAGTAAACTCATTTCCCGAACGATTTTTTAAATTATTTTTTCACCACTAAAACGCATGAGACTTGTAGTTTTCAAAAATGTTTTCATTTTTGATAAGACGCTGAATAAAAGAAGTTTAATCGCCGGCAAACGAAAACCCGCGAGTTCCCGTAAATCCGGTACTCGGCCCGTATAGTCAAAAGCATACAAAGAAAGTACTCAAGGAGTAAACTCATTTCCCGAACGATTTTTTAAATTATTTTTTCACCACTAAAACCCATGAGACTTGCAGTTTTCAAAAATGTTTTCATTTTTGATGAGACGCTAAATAAAAGAAGTTTAATCGCCGGTAAACCAAAACCCGCGATTTCCCGTAAATCCCGTACTCGGCCCGTATAGTCGAAGGTATATAAAAAAAGTACCCAGGGAGTAAACTCATTTCCCGAACGATTTTTTACTTTATTTTTTCACCACTAAAACACATGAGACTTGTAGTTTTCAAAAATGTTTTCATTTTTGATAAGACGCTGAATAAAAGAAGTTTAATCGCCGGCAAACGAAAACCCGCGATTTCCCGTAAATCCGGTCCTCGGCCCGTATAGTCAAAAGTATACAAAGAAAGTACCCAGAGTGTAAACTCATTTCCCGAACGATTTTTTAAATTATTTTTTCACCACTAAAACGCATGAGACTTATAGTTTTCGAAAATGTTTTCATTTTTGATGAGACGCTGAATAAAAGAAGTTTAATCGCCGGCAAACGAAAACCCGCGATTTCCTGTAAATCCCGGACTTATCCTGTATAGTCGAGTGTATAAAAGAAAGTACCCAAGGAGTAAACTCATTTCCCGAACGATTTTGTAAATTATTTTTTCACCACTAAAACGCAAGAGACTTGTAGTTTTCAAAAATATTTTCATTTTTGATGAGACGCTGAATAAAAGAAGTTTAATTGCCGGCAAACGAAAACCCGCGATTTCCCGTAAATCCCGTACTCGGCCCGTATAGTCAAAAGTATACAAAGAAAGTACTCAAGGAGTAAACTCATTTCCCGAACGATTTTTTAAATTATTTTTTCACCACTAAAACGCATGAGACTTGTAGTTTCCAAAAATGTTTTCATTTTTGATGAGACGCTAAATAAAAGAAGTTTAATCGCCGTCAAACGAAAACCCGCGATTTCCCGTAAATCCCGTACTCGGCCCGTATAGTCAAAAGTATACAAAGAAAGTACTCAAGGAGTAAACTCATTTCCCGAACGATTTTTTAAATTATTTTTTCACCACTAAAACGCATGAGACTTGTAGTTTTCAAAAATGTTTTCATTTTTAATAAGACGCTAAATAAAAGAAGTTTAATCGCCGGCAAACGAAAACCCGCGATTTCCCGTAAATCCGGTACTCGGACCGTATAGTTGAATGTATATAAAGAAAGTAGCCAGGGAGTAAACTCATTTCCCGAACGATTTTTTAAATTATTTTTTCACCACTAAAACGCAAGAGACTTGTAGTTTTTAAAAATGTTTTTATTTTTGATAAGACGCTTAATAAAAGAAGTTTAATCGCCGGCAAACGAAAACCCGCGAGTTCCCGTAAATCCGGTACTCAGCCCGTATAGTCAAAAGTATACAAAGAAAGTACTCAAGGAGTAAACTCATTTCCCGAACGATTTTTTAAATTATTTTTTCACCACTAAAACGCATGAGACTTGTAGTTTTCAAAAATGTTTTCATTTTTGATGAGACGCTAAATAAAAGAAGTTTAATCGCCGGCAAACGAAAACCCGCGATTTCCTGTAAATCCCGTACTCGGCCCGTATAGTCGAATGTAGATAAAAAAAGTACCCAGGGAGTAAACTCAATTCCCGAACGATTTTTTAAATTATTTTTTCACCACTAAAACGCATGAGACTTGTAGTTTTCAAAAATGTTTTCATTTTTGATAAGACGCTGAATAAAAGAAGTTTAATCGCCGGCAAACGAAAACCCGCGAGTTCCCGTAAATCCGGTACTCGGCCCGTATAGTCAAAAGTATACAAAGAAAGTACCCAGGGTGTAAACTCATTTCCCGAACGATTTTTTAAATTATTTTTTCACCACTAAAACGCATGAGACTTGTAGTTTTCAAAAATGTTTTCATTTTTGATAAGACGCTGAATAAAAGAAGTTTAATCGCCGGCAAACGAAAACCCGCGATTTCCCGTAAATCCGGTACTCGGCCCGTATAGTCAAAAGTATACAAAGAAAGTACCCAGGGTGTAAACTCATTTCCCGAACGATTTTTTACATTATTTTTTCACCACTAAAACGCATGAGACTTGTAGTTTTCAAAAATGTTTTCATTTTTGATAAGACGCTGAATAAAAGAAGTTTAATCGCCGGCAAACGAAAACCCGCGAGTTCCCGTAAATCCGGTACTCAGCCCGTATAGTCAAAAGTATACAAAGAAAGTACTCAAGGAGTAAACTCATTTCCCGAACGATTTTTTAAATTATTTTTTCATCACTAAAACGCATGAGACTTGTAGTTTTCAAAAATGTTTTCATTTTTGATGAGACGCTGAATAAAAGAAGTTTAATCGCCGGCAAACGAAAACCCGCGATTTCCTGTAAATCCCGGACTTATCCTGTATAGGCGAATGTATAAAAAAAAGTACCCAAGGAGTAAACTCATTTCCCGAACGATTTTGTAAATTATTTTTTAATCACTAAAACGGATGAGGCTTGTAGTTTTTAAAAATATTTTCATTTTTGATGAGACGCTGAATAAAAGAAGTTTAATCGCCGGCAAACGAAAACCCGCGATTTCCCGTAAATCCCGTACTCGGCCCGTATAGTCAAAAGTATACGAAGAAAGTACTCAAGGAGTAAACTCATTTCCCGAACGATTTTTTAAATTATTTTTTAACCACTAAAACGCATGAGACTTGTAGTTTTCAAAAATGTTTTCATTTTTGATGAGACGCTAAATAAAAGAAGTTTAATGGCCGGCAAACGAAAACCCGCGACTTCCCGTAAATCCCGTACTTGGCCCGTATAGTCAAAAGTGTACAAAGAAAGTACCCAGTGAGTAAACTCATTTCCCGAACGATTTTTTAAATTATTTTTTCACCACTAAAACGCAAGAGACTTGTAGTTTTCAAAAATGTTTTCATTTTTGATGAGACGCTAAATAAAAGAAATTTAATCGCCGGCAAACGAAAACCCGCGACTTCCCGTAAATCCCGTACTCGGCCCGTATAGTCGATGTATATAAAGAAAGTAGCCAGGGAGTAAACTCATTTCCCGCACGATTTTTTAAATTATTTTTTTACCACTAGCACGCATGAGACTTGTAGTTTTCAAAAATGTTTTCATTTTTGATAAGACGCTGAATAAAAGAAGTTTAATCGCCGGCAAACAAAAACCCGCGAGTTCCCGTAAATCCGGTACTCGGCCCATATAGTCAAAAGTATACAAAGAAAGTACTCAAGGAGTAAACTCATTTCCCGAACGATTTTTTAATTTATTTTTTCACCACTAAAACGCATGAGACTTGTAGTTTTCAAAAATGTTTTCATTTTTGATGAGACGCTAAATAAAAGAAGTTTAATCGCCGGCAAACGAAAACCCGCGATTTCCCGTAAATCCCGTACTCGGCCCGTATAGTGGAATGTATATAAAAAAAGTACCCAGGGAGTAAACTCATTTCCCGAACGATTTTTTAAATTATTTTTTCACCACTAAAACGCATGAGACTTGTAGTTTTCAAAAATGTTTTCATTTTTAATAAGACGCTAAATAAAAGAAGTTTAATCGCCGGCAAACGAAAACCCGCGATTTCCCGTAAATCCGGTACTCGGCCCGTATAGTCGAATGTATATAAAGAAAGTAGCCAGGGAGTAAACTCATTTCCCGAACGATTTTTTAAATTATTTTTTCACCACTAAAACGCAAGAGACTTGTAGTTTTTAAAAATGTTTTCATTTTTGATAAGACGCTGAATAAAAGAAGTTTAATCGCCGGCAAACGAAAACCCGCGATTTCCCGTAAATCCGGTACTCGGCCCGTATAGTCAAAAGTATACAAAGAAAGTACCCAGGGTGTAAACTCATTTCCCGAACGATTTTTTAAATTATTTTTTCATCACTAAAACGCATGAGACTTGTAGTTTTCAAAAATGTTTTCATTTTTGATGAGACGCTGAATAAAAGAAGTTTAATCGCCGGCAAACGAAAACCCGCGATTTCCTGTAAATCCCGGACTTATCCTGTATAGTCGAATGTATAAAAAAAAGTACCCAAGGAGTAAACTCATTTCCCGAACGATTTTGTAAATTATTTTTTAATCACTAAAACGGATGAGGCTTGTAGTTTTTAAAAATATTTTCATTTTTGATGAGACGCTGAATAAAAGAAGTTTAATCGCCGGCAAACGAAAACCCGCGATTTCCCGTAAATCCCGTACTCGGCCCGTATAGTCAAAAGTATACGAAGAAAGTACTCAAGGAGTAAACTCATTTCCCGAACGATTTTTTAAATTATTTTTTAACCACTAAAACGCATGAGACTTGTAGTTTTCAAAAATGTTTTCATTTTTGATGAGACGCTAAATAAAAGAAGTTTAATGGCCGGCAAACGAAAACCCGCGACTTCCCGTAAATCCCGTACTTGGCCCGTATAGTCAAAAGTGTACAAAGAAAGTACCCAGTGAGTAAACTCATTTCCCGAACGATTTTTTAAATTATTTTTTCACCACTAAAACGCAAGAGACTTGTAGTTTTCAAAAATGTTTTCATTTTTGATGAGACGCTAAATAAAAGAAATTTAATCGCCGGCAAACGAAAACCCGCGACTTCCCGTAAATCCCGTACTCGGCCCGTATAGTCGATGTATATAAAGAAAGTAGCCAGGGAGTAAACTCATTTCCCGCACGATTTTTTAAATTATTTTTTTACCACCAGCACGCATGAGACTTGTAGTTTTCAAAAATGTTTTCATTTTTGATAAGACGCTGAATAAAAGAAGTTTAATCGCCGGCAAACAAAAACCCGCGAGTTCCCGTAAATCCGGTACTCGGCCCGTATAGTCAAAAGTATACAAAGAAAGTACTCAAGGAGTAAACTCATTTCCCGAACGATTTTTTAATTTATTTTTTCACCACTAAAACGCATGAGACTTGTAGTTTTCAAAAATGTTTTCATTTTTGATGAGACGCTAAATAAAAGAAGTTTAATCGCCGGCAAACGAAAACCCGCGATTTCCCGTAAATCCCGTACTCGGCCCGTATAGTGGAATGTATATAAAAAAAGTACCCAGGGAGTAAACTCATTTCCCGAACGATTTTTTAAATTATTTTTTCACCACTAAAACGCATGAGACTTGTAGTTTTCAAAAATGTTTTCATTTTTAATAAGACGCTAAATAAAAGAAGTTTAATCGCCGGCAAACGAAAACCCGCGATTTCCCGTAAATCCGGTACTCGGCCCGTATAGTCGAATGTATATAAAGAAAGTAGCCAGGGAGTAAACTCATTTCCCGAACGATTTTTTAAATTATTTTTTCACCACTAAAACGCAAGAGACTTGTAGTTTTTAAAAATGTTTTCATTTTTGATAAGACGCTGAATAAAAGAAGTTTAATCGCCGGCAAACGAAAACCCGCGAGTTCCCGTAAATCCGGTACTCAGCCCGTATAGTCAAAAGTATACAAAGAAAGTACTCAAGGAGTAAACTCATTTCCCGAACGATTTTTTAAATTATTTTTTCACCACTAAAACGCATGAGACTTGTAGTTTTCAAAAATGTTTTCATTTTTGATGAGACGCTAAATAAAAGAAGTTTAATCGCCGGCAAACGAAAACCCGCGATTTCCTGTAAATCCCGTACTCGGCCCGTATAGTCGAATGTAGATAAAAAAAGTACCCAGGGAGTAAACTCAATTCCCGAACGATTTTTTAAATTATTTTTTCACCACTAAAACGCATGAGACTTGTAGTTTTCAAAAATGTTTTCATTTTTGATAAGACGCTAAATAAAAGAAGTTTAATCGCCGGCAAACGAAAACCCGCGATTTCCCGTAAATCCGGTACTCGGCCCGTATAGTCGAATGTATATAAAGAAAGTAGCCAGGGAGTAAACTCATTTCCCGAACGATTTTTTAAATTATTTTTTCACCACTAAAACGCAAGAGACTTGTAGTTTTTAAAAATGTTTTCATTTTTGATAAGACGCTGAATAAAAGAAGTTTAATCGCCGGCAAACGAAAACCCGCGAGTTCCCGTAAATCCGGTACTCGGCCCGTATAGTCAAAAGTATACAAAGAAAGTACTCAAGGAGTAAACTCATTTCCCGAACGATTTTTTAAATTATTTTTTCACCACTAAAACGCATGAGACTTGTAGTTTTCAAAAATGTTTTCCTTTTAGATGAGACGCTAAATAAAAGAAGTTTAATCGCCGGCAAACGAAAACCCGCGATTTCCTGTAAATCCCGTACTCGGCCTGTATAGTCGAATGTAGATAAAAAAAGTACCCAGGGAGTAAACTCAATTCCCGAACGATTTTTCACATTATTTTTTCACCACTAAAACGCATGAGACTTGTAGTTTTCAAAAATGTTTTCATTTTTGATAAGACGCTGAATAAAAGAAGTTTAATCGCCGGCAAACGAAAACCCGCGATTTCCCGTAAATCCGGTACTCGGCCCGTATAGTCAAAAGTATACAAAGAAAGTACCCAGGGTGTAAACTCATTTCCCGAACGATTTTTTAAATTATTTTTTCATCACTAAAACGCATGAGACTTGTAGTTTTCAAAAATGTTTTCATTTTTGATGAGACGCTGAATAAAAGAAGTTTAATCGCCGGCAAACGAAAACCCGCGATTTCCTGTAAATCCCGTACTCGGCCCGTATAGTCGAATGTAGATAAAAAAAGTACACAGGGAGTAAACTCAATTCCCGAACGATTTTTTACATTATTTTTTCACCACTAAAACGCATGAGACTTGTAGTTTTCAAAAATGTTTTCATTTTTGATAAGACGCTGAATAAAAGAAGTTTAATCGCCGGCAAACGAAAACCCGCGATTTCCCGTAAATCCGGTACTCGGCCCGTATAGTCAAAAGTATACAAAATAAGTACCCAGGGTGTAAACTCATTTCCCGAACGATTTTTTAAATTATTTTTTCATCACTAAAACGCATGAGACTTGTAGTTTTCAAAAATGTTTTCATTTTTGATGAGACGCTGAATAAAAGAAGTTTAATCGCCGGCAAACGAAAACCCGCGATTTCCTGTAAATCCCGGACTTATCCTGTATAGTCGAATGTATAAAAAAAAGTACCCAAGGAGTAAACTCATTTCCCGAACGATTTTGTAAATTATTTTTTAATCACTAAAACGGATGAGGCTTGTAGTTTTTAAAAATATTTTCATTTTTGATGAGACGCTGAATAAAAGAAGTTTAATCGCCGGCAAACGAAAACCCGCGATTTCCCGTAAATCCCGTACTCGGCCCGTATAGTCAAAAGTATACGAAGAAAGTACTCAAGGAGTAAACTCATTTCCCGAACGATTTTTTAAATTATTTTTTAACCACTAAAACGCATGAGACTTGTAGTTTTCAAAAATGTTTTCATTTTTGATGAGACGCTAAATAAAAGAAGTTTAATGGCCGGCAAACGAAAACCCGCGACTTCCCGTAAATCCCGTACTTGGCCCGTATAGTCAAAAGTGTACAAAGAAAGTACCCAGTGAGTAAACTCATTTCCCGAACGATTTTTTAAATTATTTTTTCACCACTAAAACGCAAGAGACTTGTAGTTTTCAAAAATGTTTTCATTTTTGATGAGACGCTAAATAAAAGAAATTTAATCGCCGGCAAACGAAAACCCGCGACTTCCCGTAAATCCCGTACTCGGCCCGTATAGTCGATGTATATAAAGAAAGTAGCCAGGGAGTAAACTCATTTCCCGCACGATTTTTTAAATTATTTTTTTACCACTAGCACGCATGAGACTTGTAGTTTTCAAAAATGTTTTCATTTTTGATAAGACGCTGAATAAAAGAAGTTTAATCGCCGGCAAACAAAAACCCGCGAGTTCCCGTAAATCCGGTACTCGGCCCGTATAGTCAAAAGTATACAAAGAAAGTACTCAAGGAGTAAACTCATTTCCCGAACGATTTTTTAATTTATTTTTTCACCACTAAAACGCATGAGACTTGTAGTTTTCAAAAATGTTTTCATTTTTGATGAGACGCTAAATAAAAGAAGTTTAATCGCCGGCAAACGAAAACCCGCGATTTCCCGTAAATCCCGTACTCGGCCCGTATAGTGGAATGTATATGAAAAAAGTACCCAGGGAGTAAACTCATTTCCCGAACGATTTTTTAAATTATTTTTTCACCACTAAAACGCATGAGACTTGTAGTTTTCAAAAATGTTTTCATTTTTAATAAGACGCTAAATAAAAGAAGTTTAATCGCCGGCAAACGAAAACCCGCGATTTCCCGTAAATCCGGTACTCGGCCCGTATAGTCGAATGTATATAAAGAAAGTAGCCAGGGAGTAAACTCATTTCCCGAACGATTTTTTAAATTATTTTTTCACCACTAAAACGCAAGAGACTTGTAGTTTTTAAAAATGTTTTCATTTTTGATAAGACGCTGAATAAAAGAAGTTTAATCGCCGGCAAACGAAAACCCGCGAGTTCCCGTAAATCCGGTACTCAGCCCGTATAGTCAAAAGTATACAAAGAAAGTACTCAAGGAGTAAACTCATTTCCCGAACGATTTTTTAAATTATTTTTTCACCACTAAAACGCATGAGACTTGTAGTTTTCAAAAATGTTTTCATTTTTGATGAGACGCTAAATAAAAGAAGTTTAATCGCCGGCAAACGAAAACCCGCGATTTCCTGTAAATCCCGTACTCGGCCCGTATAGTCGAATGTAGATAAAAAAAGTACCCAGGGAGTAAACTCAATTCCCGAACGATTTTTTAAATTATTTTTTCACCACTAAAACGCATGAGACTTGTAGTTTTCAAAAATGTTTTCATTTTTGATAAGACGCTAAATAAAAGAAGTTTAATCGCCGGCAAACGAAAACCCGCGATTTCCCGTAAATCCGGTACTCGGCCCGTATAGTCGAATGTATATAAAGAAAGTAGCCAGGGAGTAAACTCATTTCCCGAACGATTTTTTAAATTATTTTTTCACCACTAAAACGCAAGAGACTTGTAGTTTTTAAAAATGTTTTCATTTTTGATAAGACGCTGAATAAAAGAAGTTTAATCGCCGGCAAACGAAAACCCGCGAGTTCCCGTAAATCCGGTACTCGGCCCGTATAGTCAAAAGTATACAAAGAAAGTACTCAAGGAGTAAACTCATTTCCCGAACGATTTTTTAAATTATTTTTTCACCACTAAAACGCATGAGACTTGTAGTTTTCAAAAATGTTTTCATTTTTGATGAGACGCTAAATAAAAGAAGTTTAATCGCCGGCAAACGAAAACCCGCGATTTCCTGTAAATCCCGTACTCGGCCTGTATAGTCGAATGTAGATAAAAAAAGTACCCAGGGAGTAAACTCAATTCCCGAACGATTTTTCACATTATTTTTTCACCACTAAAACGCATGAGACTTGTAGTTTTCAAAAATGTTTTCATTTTTGATAAGACGCTGAATAAAAGAAGTTTAATCGCCGGCAAACGAAAACCCGCGATTTCCCGTAAATCCGGTACTCGGCCCGTATAGTCAAAAGTATACAAAGAAAGTACCCAGGGTGTAAACTCATTTCCCGAACGATTTTTTAAATTATTTTTTCATCACTAAAACGCATGAGACTTGTAGTTTTCAAAAATGTTTTCATTTTTGATGAGACGCTGAATAAAAGAAGTTTAATCGCCGGCAAACGAAAACCCGCGATTTCCTGTAAATCCCGGACTTATCCTGTATAGTCGAATGTATAAAAAAAAGTACCCAAGGAGTAAACTCATTTCCCGAACGATTTTGTAAATTATTTTTTAATCACTAAAACGGATGAGGCTTATAATTTTTAAAAATATTTTCATTTTTGATGAGACGCTGAATAAAAGAAGTTTAATCGCCGGCAAACGAAAACCCGCGATTTCCCGTAAATCCCGTACTCGGCCCGTATAGTCAAAAGTATACGAAGAAAGTACTCAAGGAGTAAACTCATTTCCCGAACGATTTTTTAAATTATTTTTTAACCACTAAAACGCATGAGACTTGTAGTTTTCAAAAATGTTTTCATTTTTGATGAGACGCTAAATAAAAGAAGTTTAATGGCCGGCAAACGAAAACCCGCGACTTCCCGTAAATCCCGTACTCGGCCCGTATAGTCAAAAGTGTACAAAGAAAGTACCCAGTGAGTAAACTCATTTCCCGAACGATTTTTTAAATTATTTTTTCACCACTAAAACGCAAGAGACTTGTAGTTTTCAAAAATGTTTTCATTTTTGATGAGACGCTAAATAAAAGAAATTTAATCGCCGGCAAACGAAAACCCGCGACTTCCCGTAAATCCCGTACTCGGCCCGTATAGTCGATGTATATAAAGAAAGTAGCCAGGGAGTAAACTCATTTCCCGCACGATTTTTTAAATTATTTTTTTACCACTAACACGCATGAGACTTGTAGTTTTCAAAAATGTTTTTATTTTTGATAAGACGCTGAATAAAAGAAGTTTAATCGCCGGCAAACGAAAACCCGCGAGTTCCCGTAAATCCGGTACTCGGCCCGTATAGTCAAAAGTATACAAAGAAAGTACTCAAGGAGTAAACTCATTTCCCGAACGATTTTTTAATTTATTTTTTCACCACTAAAACGCATGAGACTTGTAGTTTTCAAAAATGTTTTCATTTTTGATGAGACGCTAAATAAAAGAAGTTTAATCGCCGGCAAACGAAAACCCGCGATTTCCCGTAAATCCCGCACTCGGCCCGTATAGTGGAATGTATATAAAAAAAGTACCCAGGGAGTAAACTCATTTCCCGAACGATTTTTTACATTATTTTTTCACCACTAAAACGCATGAGACTTGTAGTTTTCGAAAATGTTTTCATTTTTGATAAGACGCTGAATAAAAGAAGTTTAATCGCCGGCAAACGAAAACCCGCGAGTTCCCGTAAATCCGGTACTCGGCCCGTATAGTCAAAAGTGTACAAAGAAAGTACTCAAGGAGTAAACTCATTTCCCGAACGATTTTTTAAATTATTTTTTCACCACTAAAACGCATGAGACTTGTAGTTTTCAAAAATGTTTTCATTTTTGATGAGACGCTAAATAAAAGAAGTTTAATCGCCGGCAAACGAAAACCGGCGATTTCCTGTAAATCCCGTACTCGGCCCGTATAGTCGAATGTAGATAAAAAAAGTACCCAGGGAGTAAACTCAATTCCCGAACGATTTTTCACATTATTTTTTCACCACTAAAACGCATGAGACTTGTAGTTTTCAAAAATGTTTTCATTTTTGATAAGACGCTGAATAAAAGAAGTTTAATCGCCGGCAAACGAAAACCCGCGATTTCCCGTAAATCCGGTACTCGGCCCGTATAGTCAAAAGTATACAAAGAAAGTACCCAGGGTGTAAACTCATTTCCCGAACGATTTTTTAAATTATTTTTTCATCACTAAAACGCATGAGACTTGTAGTTTTCAAAAATGTTTTCATTTTTGATGAGACGCTGAATAAAAGAAGTTTAATCGCCGGCAAACGAAAACCCGCGATTTCCTGTAAATCCCGGACTTATCCTGTATAGTCGAATGTATAAAAAAAAGTACCCAAGGAGTAAACTCATTTCCCGAACGATTTTGTAAATTATTTTTTAATCACTAAAACGGATGAGGCTTGTAGTTTTTAAAAATATTTTCATTTTTGATGAGACGCTGAATAAAAGAAGTTTAATCGCCGGCAAACGAAAACCCGCGATTTCCCGTAAATCCTGTACTCGGCCCGTATAGTCAAAAGTATACGAAGAAAGTACTCAAGGAGTAAACTCATTTCCCGAACGATTTTTTAAATTATTTTTTAACCACTAAAACGCATGAGACTTGTAGTTTTCAAAAATGTTTTCATTTTTGATGAGACGCTAAATAAAAGAAGTTTAATGGCCGGCAAACGAAAACCCGCGACTTCCCGTAAATCCCGTACTCGGCCCGTATAGTCAAAAGTGTACAAAGAAAGTACCCAGTGAGTAAACTCATTTCCCGAACGATTTTTTAAATTATTTTTTCACCACTAAAACGCAAGAGACTTGTAGTTTTCAAAAATGTTTTCATTTTTGATGAGACGCTAAATAAAAGAAATTTAATCGCCGGCAAACGAAAACCCGCGACTTCCCGTAAATCCCGTACTCGGCCCGTATAGTCGATGTATATAAAGAAAGTAGCCAGGGAGTAAACTCATTTCCCGCACGATTTTTTAAATTATTTTTTTACCACTAACACGCATGAGACTTGTAGTTTTCAAAAATGTTTTTATTTTTGATAAGACGCTGAATAAAAGAAGTTTAATCGCCGGCAAACGAAAACCCGCGAGTTCCCGTAAATCCGGTACTCGGCCCGTATAGTCAAAAGTATACAAAGAAAGTACTCAAGGAGTAAACTCATTTCCCGAACGATTTTTTAATTCATTTTTTCACCACTAAAACGCATGAGACTTGTAGTTTTCAAAAATGTTTTCATTTTTGATGAGACGCTAAATAAAATAAGTTTAATCGCCGGCAAGCGAAAACCCACGATTTTCCGTAAATCCCGTACTCGGCCCGTATAGTGGAATGTATATAAAAAAAGTACCCAGGGAGTAAACTCATTTCCCGAACGATTTTTTACATTATTTTTTCACCACTAAAACGCATGAGACTTGTAGTTTTCAAAAATGTTTTCATTTTTGATAAGACGCTGAATAAAAGAAGTTTAATCGCCGGCAAACGAAAACCCGCGAGTTCCCGTAAATCCGGTACTCGGCCCGTATAGTCAAAAGTGTACAAAGAAAGTACTCAAGGAGTAAACTCATTTCCCGAACGATTTTTTAAATTATTTTTTCACCACTAAAACGCATGAGACTTGTAGTTTTCAAAAATGTTTTCATTTTTGATGAGACGCTAAATAAAAGAAGTTTAATCTGCCGGCAAACGAAAACCCGCGATTTCCTGTAAATCCCGTACTCGGCCCGTATAGTCGAATGTAGATAAAAAAAGTACCCAGGGAGTAAACTCAATTCCCGAACGATTTTTTACATTATTTTTTCACCACTAAAACGCATGAGACTTGTAGTTTTCAAAAATGTTTTCATTTTTGATAAGACGCTGAATAAAAGAAGTTTAATCGCCGGCAAACGAAAACCCGCGATTTCCCGTAAATCCGGTACTCGGCCCGTATAGTCAAAAGTATACAAAGAAAGTACCCAGGGTGTAAACTCATTTCCCGAACGATTTTTTAAATTATTTTTTCATCACTAAAACGCATGAGACTTGTAGTTTTCAAAAATGTTTTCATTTTTGATGAGACGCTGAATAAAAGAAGTTTAATCGCCGGCAAACGAAAACCCGCGATTTCCTGTAAATCCCGGACTTATCCTGTATAGTCGAATGTATAAAAAAAAGTACCCAAGGAGTAAACTCATTTCCCGAACGATTTTGTAAATTATTTTTTAATCACTAAAACGGATGAGGCTTGTAGTTTTTAAAAATATTTTCATTTTTGATGAGACGCTGAATAAAAGAAGTTTAATCGCCGGCAAACGAAAACCCGCGATTTCCCGTAAATCCCGTACTCGGCCCGTATAGTCAAAAGTATACGAAGAAAGTACTCAAGGAGTAAACTCATTTCCCGAACGATTTTTCAAATTATTTTTTAACCACTAAAACGCATGAGACTTGTAGTTTTCAAAAATGTTTTCATTTTTGATGAGACGCTAAATAAAAGAAGTTTAATGGCCGGCAAACGAAAACCCGCGACTTCCCGTAAATCCCGTACTTGGCCCGTATAGTCAAAAGTGTACAAAGAAAGTACCCAGTGAGTAAACTCATTTCCCGAACGATTTTTTAAATTATTTTTTCACCACTAAAACGCAAGAGACTTGTAGTTTTCAAAAATGTTTTCATTTTTGATGAGACGCTAAATAAAAGAAGTTTAATCGCCGGCAAACGAAAACCCGCCATTTCCCGTAAATACCGTACTCGGCCCGTATAGTCGAATATATATAAAAAAAGTACCCAGGGAGTAAACTCATTTCCCGAACGATTTTTTACATTATTTTTTCACCACTAAAACGCATGAGACTTGTAGTTTTCAAAAATGTTTTCATTTTTGATAAGACGCTGAATAAAAGAAGTTTAATCGCCGGCAAACAAAAACCCACGATTTCCCGTAAATCCCATACTCGGCCCGTATAGTCAAAGGTGTACAAAGAAAGTACCCAGGGAGTAAACTCATTTCCCGAACGATTTTTTAATTTATTGTTTCACCACTAAAACGCATGAGACTTGTAGTTTTCAAAAATGTTTTCATTTTTGATGAGACGCTAAATAAAAGAAGTTTAATCGCCGGCAAACGAAAACCCGCGATTTCCCGTAAATCCCGTACTCGGCCCGTATAGTGGAATGTATATAAAAAAAGTACCCAGGGAGTAAACTCATTTCCCGAACGATTTTTTACATTATTTTTTCACCACTAAAACGCATGAGACTTGTAGTTTTCAAAAATGTTTTCATTTTTGATAAGACGCTGAATAAAAGAAGTTTAATCGCCGGCAAACGAAAACCCGCGATTTCCTGTAAATCCGGTACTCGGCCCGTATAGTCAAAAGTGTACAAAGAAAGTTCCCAGGGAGTAAACTCATTTCCCGAACGATTTTTTAAATTATTTTTTCACCACTAAAACGCAAGAGACTTGTAGTTTTTAAAAATGTTTTCATTTTTGATGAGACGCTAAATAAAAGAAGTTTAATCGCCGGCAAACGAAAACCCGCGATTTCCCGTAAATCCCGTACTCGGCCCGTATAGTCGAATGTATATAAAGAAAGTAGCCAGGGAGTAAACGCATTTCCCGAACGATTTTTTAAATTATTTTTTCACCACTAAAACGCATGAGACTTGTAGTTTTCAAAAATGTTTTCATTTTTGATAAGACGCTGACTAAAAGAAGTTTAATCGCCGGCAAACGAAAACCCGCGAGTTCCCGTAAATCCGGTACTCGGCCCGTATAGTCAAAAGTATACAAAGAAAGTACTCAAGGAGTAAACTCATTTCCCGAACGATTTTTTAAATTATTTTTTCACCACTAAAACGCATGAGACTTGTAGTTTTCAAAAATGTTTTCATTTTTGATGAGACGCTAAATAAAAGAAGTTTAATCGCCGGCAAACGAAAACCCGCCATTTCCCGTAAATACCGTACTCGGCCCGTATAGTCGAATATATATAAAAAAAGTACCCAGGGAGTAAACTCATTTCCCGAACGATTTTTTACATTATTTTTTCACCACTAAAACGCATGAGACTTGTAGTTTTCAAAAATGTTTTCATTTTTGATAAGACGCTGAATAAAAGAAGTTTAATCGCCGGCAAACAAAAACCCACGATTTCCCGTAAATCCCATACTCGGCCCGTATAGTCAAAGGTGTACAAAGAAAGTACCCAGGGAGTAAACTCATTTCCCGAACGATTTTTTAATTTATTTTTTCACCACTAAAACGCATGAGACTTGTAGTTTTCAAAAATGTTTTCATTTTTGATGAGACGATAAATAAAAGAAGTTTAATCGCCGGCAAACGAAAACCCGCGATTTCCCGTAAATCCCGTACTCGGCCCGTATAGTGGAATGTATATAAAAAAAGTACCCAGGGAGTAAACTCATTTCCCGAACGATTTTTTACATTATTTTTTCACCACTAAAACGCATGAGACTTGTAGTTTTCAAAAATGTTTTTATTTTTGATAAGACGCTGAATAAAAGAAGTTTAATCGCCGGCAAACGAAAACCCGCGATTTCCTGTAAATCCGGTACTCGGCCCGTATAGTCGAATGTATATAAAAAATGTACCCAGGGAGTAAACTCATTTCCCGAACGATTTTTTACATTATTTTTTCACCACTAAAACGCATGAGACTTGTAGTTTTCAAAAATGTTTTCATTTTTGATGAGACGCTAAATAAAAGAAGTTTAATCGCCGGCAAACGAAAACCCGCCATTTCCCGTAAATCCCGTACTCGGCCCGTATAGTCGAATATATATAAAAAAAGTACCCAGGGAGTAAACTCATTTCCCGAACGATTTTTTACATTATTTTTTCACCACTAAAACGCAAGAGACTTGTAGTTTTCAAAAATGTTTTCCTTTTTGATAAGACGCTAAATAAAAGAAGTTTAATCGCCGGCAAACGAAAACCCGCGACTTCCCGTAAATCCCGTACTCGGCCCGTATAGTCGAATGTATATAAAAAAAGTACCCAGGGAGTAAACTCAATTCCCGAACGATTTTTTACATTATTTTTTCACCACTAAAACGCGTGAGACTTGTAGTTTTCAAAAATGTTTTCATTTTTGATAAGACGCTGAATAAAAGAAGTTTAAACGCCGGCAAACGAAAACCCACGATTTCCCGTAAATCCCATACTCGGCCCGTATAGTCAAAGGTGTACAAAGAAAGTACCCAGAGAGTAAACTCATTTCCCGAACGATTTTTTAATTTATTTTTTCACCACTAAAACGCATGAGACTTGTAGTTTTCAAAAATGTTTTCATTTTTGATGAGACGCTAAATAAAAGAAGTTTAATCGCCGGCAAACGAAAACCCGCGATTTCCCGTAAATCCCGTACTCGGCCCGTATAGTGGAATGTATATAAAAAAAGTACCCAGGGAGTAAACTCATTTCCCGAACGATTTTTTACATTATTTTTTCACCACTAAAACGCATGAGACTTGTAGTTTTCAAAAATGTTTTTATTTTTGATAAGACGCTGAATAAAAGAAGTTTAATCGCCGGCAAACGAAAACCCGCGATTTCCTGTAAATCCGGTACTCGGCCCGTATAGTCAAAAGTGTACAAAGAAAGTTCCCAGGGAGTAAACTCATTTCCCGAACGATTTTTTAAATTATTTTTTCACCACTAAAACGCAAGAGACTTGTAGTTTTTAAAAATGTTTTCATTTTTGATGAGACGCTAAATAAAAGAAGTTTAATCGCCGGCAAACGAAAACCCGCGATTTCCCGTAAATCCCGTACTCGGTCCGTATAGTCGAATGTATATAAAGAAAGTAGCCAGGGAGTAAACTCATTTCCCGAACGATTTTTTAAATTATTTTTTCACCACTAAAACGCATGAGACTTGTAGTTTTCAAAAATGTTTTCATTTTTGATAAGACGCTGACTAAAAGAAGTTTAATCGCCGGCAAACGAAAACCCGCGAGTTCCCGTAAATCCGGTACTCAGCCCGTATAGTCAAAAGTATACAAAGAAAGTACTCAAGGAGTAAACTCATTTCCCGAACGATTTTTTAAATTATTTTTTCACCACTAAAACGCATGAGACTTGTAGTTTTCAAAAATGTTTTCATTTTTGGTGAGACGCTAAATAAAAGAAGTTTAATCGCCGGCAAACGAAAACCCGCCATTTCCCGTAAATCCCGTACTCGGCCCGTATAGTCGAATGTATATAAAAAAAGTACCCAGGGAGTAAACTCATTTCCCGAACGATTTTTTACATTATTTTTTCACCACTAAAACGCAAGAGACTTGTAGTTTTCAAAAATGTTTTCATTTTTGATGAGACGCTAAATAAAAGAAGTTTAATCGCCGGCAAACGAAAACCCGCGACTTCCCGTAAATCCCGTACTCGGCCCGTATAGTCGAATGTATATAAAAAAAGTACCCAGGAAGTAAACTCATTTCCCGAACGATTTTTTACATTATTTTTTCACCACTAAAACGCATGAGACTTGTAGTTTTCAAAAATGTTTTCATTTTTGATAAGACGCTAAATAAAAGAAAATTAATCGCCGGCAAACTAAAACCCGCGATTTCCCGTAAATCCCGGACTCGGCCCATATAGTCAAAAGTATACAAAGAAAGTACCCAGGGTGTAAATTCATTTCCCCAACGATTTTTTAAATTATTTTTTCACCACTAAAACGCATGAAACTTGTAGTTTTCAAAAATGTTTTCATTTTTGATGAGACGCTGAATAAAAGAAGTTTAATCGCCGGCAAACGAAAACCCGCGATTTCCCGTAAATCCCATACTCGGCCCGTATAGTCAAAGGTGTACAAAGAAAGTACCCAGGGAGTAAACTCATTTCCCGAACGATTTTTTAAATTATTTTTTCACCACTAAAACGCAAGAGACTTGTAGTTTTCAAAAATGTTTTCATTTTTGATGAGACGCTAAATAAAAGAAGTTTAATCGCCGGCAAACGAAAACCCGCGACTTCCCGTAAATCCCGTACTCGGCCCGTATAGTCGAATGTATATAAAAAAAGTACCCAGGAAGTAAACTCATTTCCCGAACGATTTTTTACATTATTTTTTCACCACTAAAACGCATGAGACTTGTAGTTTTCAAAAATGTTTTCATTTTTGATAAGACGCTGAATAAAAGAAAATTAATCGCCGGCAAACGAAAACCCGCGATTTCCCGTAAATCCCGGACTCGGCCCATATAGTCAAAAGTATACACAGAAAGTACCCAGGGTGTAAACTCATTTCCCCAACGATTTTTTAAATTATTTTTTCACCACTAAAACGCATGAAACTTGTAGTTTTCAAAAATGTTTTCATTTTTGATGAGACGCTGAGTAAAAGAAGTTTAATCGCCGGCAAACGAAAACCCGCGATTTCCTGTAAATCCCGGACTTGTCCCGTATAGTCGAATGTATAAAAGAAAGTACCCAGGGAGTAAACTCATTTCCCGACCGATTTTGTAAATTATTTTTTAATCACTAAAACGGATGAGGCTTGTAGTTTTCAAAAATATTTTCATTTTTGATGAGACGCTGAATAAAAGAAGTTTAATCACCGGCAAACGAAAACCAGCGATTTCCCGTAAATCCCGTACTCGGCCCGTATAGTCAAAAGTATACAAAGAAAGTACTCAAGGAGTAAACTCATTTCCCGAACGATTTTTTAAATTATTTTTTCACCAGTAAAACGCATGAGACTTGTAGTTTTCAAAAATGTTTTCATTTTTGATGAGACGCAAAATAAAAGAAGTTTAATCGCCGGCAAACGAAAACCCGCGACTTCCCGTAAATCCCGTACTCGGCCCGTATAGTCGAATGTATATAAAAAAAGTACCCAGGGAGTAAACTCATTTCCCGAACGATTTTTTACATTATTTTTTCACCACTAAAACGCATGAGACTTGTAGTTTTCAAAAATGTTTTCATTTTTGATAAGACGCTGAATAAAAGAAGTTTAATCGCCGGCAAACGAAAACCCGCGATTTCCCGTAAATCCCGGACTCGGCCCATATAGTCAAAAGTATACAAAGAAAGTACCCAGGGTGTAAACTCTTTTCCCGAACGATTTTTTTGAATTATTTTTTCACCACTAAAACGCATGAAACTTGTAGTTTTCAAAAATGTTTTCATTTTTGATGAGACGCTGAATAAAAGAAGTTTAATCGCCGGCAAACGAAAACCCGCGATTTCCTGTAAATCCCGGACTTGTCCCGTATAGTCGAATGTATAAAAGAAAGTACCCAGGGAGTAAACTCATTTCCCGACCGATTTTGTAAATTATTTTTTAATCACTAAAACGGATGAGGCTTGTAGTTTTCAAAAATATTTTCATTTTTGATGAGACGCTGAATAAAAGAAGTTTAATCGCCGGCAAACGAAAACCAGCGATTTCCCGTAAATCCCGTACTCGGCCCGTATACTCAAAAGTATACAAAGAAAGTACTCAAGGAGTAAACTCATTTCCCGAACGATTTTTTAAATTATTTTTTCACCAGTAAAACGCATGAGACTTGTAGTTTTCAAAAATGTTTTCATTTTTTATGAGGCGCTAAATAAAAGAAGTTTAATCGCCGGCAAACGAAAACCCGCGATTTCCCGTAAATCCCGGACTCGGCCCATATAGTCAAAAGTATACAAAGAAAGTACCCAGGGTGTAAACTCATTTCCCGAACGATTTTTTAAATTATTTTTTCACCACTAAAACGCATGAAACTTGTAGTTTTCAAAAATGTTTTCATTTTTGATGAGACGCTGAATAAAAGAAGTTTAATCGCCGGCAAACGAAAACCCGCGATTTCCTGTAAATCCCGGACTTGTCCCGTATAGTCGAATGTATAAAAGAAAGTACCCAGGGAGTAAACTCATTTCCCGACCGATTTTGTAAATTATTTTTTAATCACTAAAACGGATGAGGCTTGTAGTTTTCAAAAATATTTTCATTTTTGATGAGACGCTGAATAAAAGAAGTTTAATCGCCGGCAAACGAAAACCAGCGATTTCCCGTAAATCCCGTACTCGGCCCGTATAGTCAAAAGTATACAAAGAAAGTACTCAAGGAGTAAACTCATTTCCCGAACGATTTTTTAAATTATTTTTTCACCAGTAAAACGCATGAGACTTGTAGTTTTCAAAAATGTTTTCATTTTTGATGAGACGCAAAATAAAAGAAGTTTAATCGCCGGCAAACGAAAACCCGCGACTTCCCGTAAATCCCGTACTCGGCCCGTATAGTCGAATGTATATAAAAAAGTACCCAGGGAGTAAACTCATTTCCCGAACGATTTTTTACATTATTTTTTCACCACTAAAACGCATGAGACTTGTAGTTTTCAAAAATGTTTTCATTTTTGATAAGACGCTGAATAAAAGAAGTTTAATCGCCAGCAAACGAAAACCCGCGATTTCCCGTAAATCCCGGACTCGGCCCATATAGTCAAAAGTATACAAAGAAAGTACCCAGGGTGTAAACTCATTTCCCGAACGATTTTTTAAATTATTTTCTCACCAGTAAAACGCATGAGACTTGTAGTTTTCAAAAATGTTTTCATTTTTGATGAGACGCTAAATAAAATAAGTTTAATCGCCGGCAAGCGAAAACCCGCGATTTCCCGTAAATCCCGGACTCGGCCCATATAGTCAAAAGTATACAAAGAAAGTACCCAGGGTGTAAACTCATTTTCCGACCGATTTTGTAAATTATTTTTTAATCACTAAAACGGATGAGGCTTGTAGTTTTCAAAAATATTTTCATTTTTGATGAGACGCTGAATAAAAGAAGTTTAATCGCCGGCAAACGAAAACCAGCGATTTCCCGTAAATCCCGTACTCGGCCCGTATAGTCAAAAGTACTTAAAAGAAGTACCCAGGGAGTAAACTGATTTCCCAAATGATTTTTTAAATTATTTTTTCACCACTAAAACGCATGAGACTTGTAGTTTTCAAAAATGTTTTCATTTTTGATGAGACGCTAAATAAAAGAAGTTTAATCGCCGGCAAACGAAAACCCGCGATTTCCCGTAAATCCCGTACTCAGCCCATATAGTCAAGAGTATACAAAGAAAGTACCCAGGGAGTAAACTCATTTCCCGAACGATTTTTTAAATTATTTTTTCACCACTAAAACGCATGAGACTTGTAGTTTTCAAAAATGTTTTCATTTTTGATGAGACGCTGAATAAAAGAAGTTTATTCGCCGGCAAATGAAAACCCGCGATTTCCTGTAAAACCCGGACTTGGCCCGTATAGTCGAATGTATAAAAGAAAGTACCCAAGGAGTAAACTCATTTCCAGAACGATTTTGTAAATTATTTTTTAATCACTAAAACGGATAAGACTTGTAGTTTTCAAAAATATTTTCATGGTTGATGAGACGCTGAATAAAAGAAGTTTAATCGCCGGCAAACGAAAACCTGCGATTTCCCGTCAATCCCGTACTCGGCCCGTATAGTCGAATGTATATAAAGAAAGTACCCAGGGAGTAAACTCATTTCCCGAACGATTTTTTAAATTATTGTTTGACCACCAAAACGCATGAGACTTGTAGTTTTCAAAAATGTTTTCATTTTTGATAAGACGCTGAATAAAAAAAGTTTAATCGCCGGCAAACGAAAACCCGCGATTTCCCGTAAATCCGGTACTCGGCCCGTATAGTCAAAAGTATACAAAGAAAGTACTCAAGGAGTAAACTCATTTCCCGAACGATTTTTTAAATTATTTTTTCACCAGTAAAACGCATGAGACTTGTAGTTTTCAAATATGTTTTCATTTTTGATGAGACTCTAAATAAAAGAAGTTTAATCGCCGGCAAACGAAAACCCGCGATTTCCCGTAAATCCCGGACTTATGCTGTATAGTCGAATGTATAAAAGAAAGTACCCAGGGAGTAAACTCATTTCCCGAACGATTTTTTAAATTATTGTTTGACCACCAAAACGCATGAGACTTGTAGTTGTCGAAAATGTTTTCATTTTTGATAAGACGCTGAATAAAAAAAGTTTAATCGCCGGCAAACGAAAACCCGCGATTTCCCGTAAATCCGGTACTCAGCCCGTATAGTCAAAAGTATACAAAGAAAGTACTCAAGGAGTAAACTCATTTCCCGAACGATTTTTTAAATTATTTTTTCACCAGTAAAACGAATGAGACTTGTAGTTTTCAAATATGTTTTCATTTTTGATGAGACTCTAAATAAAAGAAGTTTAATCGCCGGCAAACGAAAACCCCCGATTTCCCGTAAATCCCGGACTTATCCTGTATAGTCGAATGTATAAAAGAAAGTACCCAAGGAGTAAACTCATTTCCCGAACGATTTTGTAAATTATTTTTTAATCACTAAAACGCATGAGACTTGTAGTTTTCAAAAATGTTTTCATTTTTGATGAGACGCTGAATAAAAGAAGTTTAATCGCCGGCAAACGAAAACCCGCGATTTCCCGTAAATCCCGTACTCGGCCCGTATAGTCAAAAGTGTACAAAGAAAGTACCCAGGGAGTAAACTCATTTCCCGAACGATTTTTTAAATTATTTTTTTACCACTAAAACGCAAGAGACTTGTAGTTTTCAAAAATGTTTTCATTTTTGATGAGACGCTAAATAAAAGAAGTTTAATTGCCACCAAACGAAAACCCGCGACTTCCCGTAAATCCTGTACTCGGCCCGTATAGTCGAATGTATATAAAAAAAGTACCCAGGGAGTAAACTCATTTCCCGAACGATTTTTTACATTATTTTTTCACCACTAAAACGCATAAGACTTGTAGTTTTCAAAAATGTTTTCATTTTTGATAAGACGCAGAATAAAAGAAGTTTAATTGCCGGCAAACGAAAACCCGCGATTTCCCGTAAATCTGGTACTCGGCCCGTATAGTCAAAAGTATACAAAGAAAGTACTCAAGGAGTAAACTCATTTTCCGAACGATTTTTTAAATTATTTTCTCACCAGTAAAACGCATGAGACTTGTAGTTTTCAAAAATGTTTTCATTTTTGATGAGACGCTAAATAAAATAAGTTTAATTGCCGGCAAACGAAAACCTGCGATTTCCCGTAAATCCCGGACTCGGCCCATATAGTCAAAAGTATACAAAGAAAGTACCCAGGGTGTAAACTCATTTCCCGAACGATTTTTTAAATTATTTTTTCACCAGTAAAACGCATGAGACTTGTAGTTTTCAAAAATGTTTCCATTTTTGATGAGACGCTAAATAAAATAAGTTTAATCGCCGGCAAGCGAAAACCCGCGATTTCCCGTAAATCCCGGACTCGGCCCATATAGTCAAAAGTATACAAAGAAAGTACCCAGGGTGTAAACTCATTTTCCGACCGATTTTGTAAATTATTTTTTAATCACTAAAACGGATGAGGCTTGTAGTTTTCAAAAATATTTTCATTTTTGATGAGACGCTGAATAAAAGAAGTTTAATCGCCGGCAAACGAAAACCAGCGATTTCCCGTAAATCCCGTACTCGGCCCGTATAGTCAAAAGTACTTAAAAGAAGTACCCAGGGAGTAAACTGATTTCCCAAATGATTTTTTAAATTATTTTTTCACCACTAAAACGCATGAGACTTGTAGTTTTCAAAAATGTTTTCATTTTTGATGAGACGCTAAATAAAAGAAGTTTAATCGCCGGCAAACGAAAACCCGCGATTTCCCGTAAATCCCGTACTCAGCCCATATAGTCAAAAGTATACAAAGAAAGTACCCAGGGAGTAAACTCATTTTCCGAACGATTTTTTAAATTATTTTTTCACCACTAAAACGCATGAGACTTGTAGTTTTCAAAAATGTTTTCATTTTTGATGAGACGCTGAATAAAAGAAGTTTATTCGCCGGCAAACGAAAACCCGCGATTTCCTGTAAAACACGGACTTGGCCCGTATAGTCGAATGTATAAAAGAAAGTACCCAAGGAGTAAACTCATTTCCAGAACGATTTTGTAAATTATCTTTTAATCACTAAAACGGATAAGACTTGTAGTTTTCAAAAATATTTTCATGGTTGATGAGACGCTGAATAAAAGAAGTTTAATCGCCGGCAAACGAAAACCCGCGATTTCCCGTCAATCCCGTACTCGGCCCGTATAGTCGAATGTATATAAAGAAAGTACCCAGGGAGTAAACTCATTTCCCGAACGATTTTTTAAATTATTGTTTGACCACCAAAACGCATGAGACTTGTAGTTTTCAAAAATGTTTTCATTTTTGATAAGACGCTGAATAAAAAAAGTTTAATCGCCGGCAAACGAAAACCCGCGATTTCCCGTAAATCCGGTACTCGGCCCGTATAGTCAAAAGTATACAAAGAAAGTACTCAAGGAGTAAACTCATTTCCCGAACGATTTTTTAAATTATTTTTTCACCAGTAAAACGCATGAGACTTGTAGTTTTCAAATATGTTTTCATTTTTGATGAGACTCTAAATAAAAGAAGTTTAATCGCCGGCAAACGAAAACCCGCGATTTCCCGTAAATCCCGGACTTATGCTGTATAGTCGAATGTATAAAAGAAAGTACCCAGGGAGTAAACTCATTTCCCGAACGATTTTTTAAATTATTGTTTGACCACCAAAACGCATGAGACTTGTAGTTGTCGAAAATGTTTTCATTTTTGATAAGACGCTGAATAAAAAAAGTTTAATCGCCGGCAAACGAAAACCCGCGATTTCCCGTAAATCCGGTACTCAGCCCGTATAGTCAAAAGTATACAAAGAAAGTACTCAAGGAGTAAACTCATTTCCCGAACGATTTTTTAAATTATTTTTTCACCAGTAAAACGAATGAGACTTGTAGTTTTCAAATATGTTTTCATTTTTGATGAGACTCTAAATAAAAGAAGTTTAATCGCCGGCAAACGAAAACCCCCGATTTCCCGTAAATCCCGGACTTATCCTGTATAGTCGAATGTATAAAAAAAAGTACCCAAGGAGTAAACTCATTTCCCGAACGATTTTGTAAATTATTTTTTAATCACTAAAACGCATGAGACTTGTAGTTTTCAAAAATGTTTTCATTTTTGATGAGACGCTGAATAAAAGAAGTTTAATCGCCGGCAAACGAAAACCCGCGATTTCCCGTAAATCCGGTACTCAGCCCGTATAGTCAAAAGTATACAAAGAAAGTACTCAAGGAGTAAACTCATTTCCCGAACGATTTTTTAAATTATTTTTTCACCAGTAAAACGAATGAGACTTGTAGTTTTCAAATATGTTTTCATTTTTGATGAGACTCTAAATAAAAGAAGTTTAATCGCCGGCAAACGAAAACCCCCGATTTCCCGTAAATCCCGGACTTATCCTGTATAGTCGAATGTATAAAAGAAAGTACCCAAGGAGTAAACTCATTTCCCGAACGATTTTGTAAATTATTTTTTAATCACTAAAACGCATGAGACTTGTAGTTTTCAAAAATGTTTTCATTTTTGATGAGACGCTGAATAAAAGAAGTTTAATCGCCGGCAAACGAAAACCCGCGATTTCCCGTAAATCCCGTACTCGGCCCGTATAGTCAAAAGTGTACAAAGAAAGTACCCAGGGAGTAAACTCATTTCCCGAACGATTTTTTAAATTATTTTTCCACCACTAAAACGCAAGAGACTTGTAGTTTTCAAAAATGTTTTCATTTTTGATGAGACGCTAAATAAAAGAAGTTTAATCGCCACCAAACGAAAACCCGCGACTTCCCGTAAATCCTGTACTCGGCCCGTATAGTCGAATGTATATAAAAAAAGTACCCAGGGAGTAAACTCATTTCCCGAACGATTTTTTACATTATTTTTTCACCACTAAAACGCATGAGACTTGTAGTTTTCAAAAATGTTTTCATTTTTGATAAGACGCAGAATAAAAGAAGTTTAATTGCCGGCAAACGAAAACCCGCGATTTCCCGTAAATCTGGTACTCGGCCCGTATAGTCAAAAGTATACAAAGAAAGTACTCAAGGAGTAAACTCATTTTCCGAACGATTTTTTAAATTATTTTCTCACCAGTAAGACGCATGAGACTTGTAGTTTTCAAAAATGTTTTCATTTTTGATGAGACGCTAAATAAAATAAGTTTAATTGCCGGCAAACGAAAACCTGCGATTTCCCGTAAATCCCGGACTCGGCCCATATAGTCAAAAGTATACAAAGAAAGTACCCAGGGTGTAAACTCATTTCCCGAACGATTTTTTAAATTATTTTTTCACCACTAAAACGCATGAGACTTGTAGTTTTCAAAAATGTTTTCATTTTTGATGAGACGCTGAATAAAAGAAGTTTAATCGCCGGCAAACGAAAACCCGCGATTTCCTGTAAATCCCAAACTTGTCCCGTATAGTCGAATGTATAAAAGAAAGTACCCAGGGAGTAAACTCATTTCCCGACCGATTTTGTAAATTATTTTTTAATCACTAAAACGGATGAGGCTTGTAGTTTTCAAAAATATTTTCATTTTTGATGAGACGCTGAATAAAAGAAGTTTAATCGCCGGCAAACGAAAACCAGCGATTTCCCGTAAATCCCGTACTCGGCCCGTGTAGTCAAAAGTACTTAAAAGAAGTACCCAGGGAGTAAACTGATTTCCCGAATGATTTTTTAAATTATTTTTTCACCACTAAAACGCATGAGACTTGTAGTTTTCAAAAATGTTTTCATTTTTGATGAGACGCTGAATAAAAGAAGTTTATTCGCCGGCAAACGAAAACCCGCGATTTCCTGTAAAACCCGGACTTGGCCCGTATAGTCGAATGTATAAAAGAAAGTACCCAAGGAGTAAACTCATTTCCAGAACGATTTTGTAAATTATTTTTTAATCACTAAAACGGATAAGACTTGTAGTTTTCAAAAATATTTTCATGGTTGATGAGACGCTGAATAAAAGACGTTTAATCGCCGGCAAACGAAAACCCGCGATTTCCCGTCAATCCCGTACTCGGCCCGTATAGTCGAATGTATATAAAGAAAGTACCCAGGGAGTAAACTCATTTCCCGAACGATTTTTTAAATTATTGTTTGACCACCAAAACGCATGGGACTTGTAGTTTTCAAAAATGTTTTCATTTTTGATAAGACGCTGAATAAAAAAAATTTAATCGCCGGCAAACGAAAACCCGCGATTTCCCGTAAATCCGGTACTCGGCCGTATAGTCAAAAGTATACAAAGAAAGTACTCAAGGAGTAAACTCATTTCTCGAACGATTTTTTAAATTATTTTTTCACCAGTAAAACGCATGAGACTTGTAGTTTTCAAATATGTTTTCATTTTTGAGGAGACTCTAAATAAAAGAAGTTTAATCGCCGGCAAACGAAAACCCGCGATTTCCCGTAACTCCCGGACTCGGCCCGTATAGTCAAAAGTATACAAAGAAAGTATCCAGGGAGTAAATTCATTTCCCGAACGATTTTTTAAATTATTTTTTCACCACTAAAACGCATGAGACTTGTAGTTTTCAAAAATGTTTTCATTTTTGATGAGACGCTGAATAAAAGAAGTTTAATCGCCGGCAAACGAAAACCCGCGATTTCCTGTAAATCCCGGACTTGGCCCGTATAGTCGAATGTACAAAGGAAAGTACCCAAGGAGTAAACTCATTTCCCGAACAATTTTGTAAATTATTTTTTAATCACTAAAACGGATAAGACTTGTAGTTTTCAAAAATATTTTCATGGTTGATGAGACGCTGAATAAAAGAAGTTTAATCGCCGGCAAACGAAAACCCGCGATTTCCCGTAAATCCCGTACTCGGCCCGTATAGTCGAATGTATATAAAGAAAGTACCCAGGGAGTAAACTCATTTCCCGAACGATTTTTTAAATTATTGTTTGACCACCAAAACGCATGAGACTTGTAGTTTTCAAAAATGTTTTCATTTTTGATAAGACGCTGAATAAAAAAAGTTTAATCGCCGGCAAACGAAAACCCGCGATTTCCCGTAAATCCGGTACTCGGCCCGTATAGTCAAAAGTATACAAAGAAAGTACTCAAGGAGTAAACTCATTTCCCAAACGATTTTTTAAATTATTTTTTCACCAGTAAAACGCATGAGACTTGTAGTTTTCAAATATGTTTTCATTTTTGATGAGACTCTAAATAAAAGAAGTTTAATCGCCGGCAAACGAAAACCCGCGATTTCCCGTAAATCCCGGACTCGGCCCGTATAGTCAAAAGTATACAAAGAAAGTATCCAGGGAGTAAATTCATTTCCCGAACGATTTTTTAAATTATTTTTTCACCAGTAAAACGCATGAGACTTGTAGTTTTCAAATATGTTTTCATTTTTGAGGAGACTCTAAATAAAAGAAGTTTAATCGCCGGCAAACGAAAACCCGCGATTTCCCGTAACTCCCGGACTCGGCCCGTATAGTCAAAAGTATACAAAGAAAGTATCCAGGGAGTAAATTCATTTCCCGAACGATTTTTTAAATTATTTTTTCACCACTAAAACGCATGAGACTTGTAGTTTTCAAAAATGTTTTCATTTTTGATGAGACGCTGAATAAAAGAAGTTTAATCGCCGGCAAACGAAAACCCGCGATTTCCTGTAAATCCCGGACTTGTCCCGTATAGTCGAATGTACAAAGGAAAGTACCCAAGGAGTAAACTCATTTCCCGAACAATTTTGTAAATTATTTTTTAATCACTAAAACGGATAAGACTTGTAGTTTTCAAAAATATTTTCATGGTTGATGAGACGCTGAATAAAAGAAGTTTAATCGCCGGCAAACGAAAACCCGCGATTTCCCGTAAATCCCGTACTCGGCCCGTATAGTCGAATGTATATAAAGAAAGTACCCAGGGAGTAAACTCATTTCCCGAACGATTTTTTAAATTATTGTTTGACCACCAAAACGCATGAGACTTGTAGTTTTCAAAAATGTTTTCATTTTTGATAAGACGCTGAATAAAAAAAGTTTAATCGCCGGCAAACGAAAACCCGCGATTTCCCGTAAATCCGGTACTCGGCCCGTATAGTCAAAAGTATACAAAGAAAGTACTCAAGGAGTAAACTCATTTCCCAAACGATTTTTTAAATTATTTTTTCACCAGTAAAACGCATGAGACTTGTAGTTTTCAAATATGTTTTCATTTTTGATGAGACTCTAAATAAAAGAAGTTTAATCGCCGGCAAACGAAAACCCGCGATTTCCCGTAAATCCCGGACTCGGCCCGTATAGTCAAAAGTATACAAAGAAAGTATCCAGGGAGTAAATTCATTTCCCGAACGATTTTTTAAATTATTGTTTGACCACCAAAACGCATGGGACTTGTAGTTTTCAAAAATGTTTTCATTTTTGATAAGACGCTGAATAAAAAAAGTTTAATCGCCGGCAAACGAAAAGCCGCGATTTCCCGTAAATCCGGTACTCGGCCGTATAGTCAAAAGTATACAAAGAAAGTACTCAAGGAGTAAACTCATTTCTCAAACGATTTTTTAAATTATTTTTTCACCAGTAAAACGCATGAGACTTGTAGTTTTCAAATATGTTTTCATTTTTGAGGAGACTCTAAATAAAAGAAGTTTAATCGCCGGCAAACGAAAACCCGCGATTTCCCGTAACTCCCGGACTCGGCCCGTATAGTCAAAAGTATACAAAGAAAGTATCCAGGGAGTAAATTCATTTCCCGAACGATTTTTTAAATTATTTTTTCACCACTAAAACGCATGAGACTTGTAGTTTTCAAAAATGTTTTCATTTTTGATGAGACGCTGAATAAAAGAAGTTTAATGGCCGGCAAACGAAAACCCGCGATTTCCTGTAAATCCCGGACTTGGCCCGTATAGTCGAATGTACAAAGGAAAGTACCCAAGGAGTAAACTCATTTCCCG
This sequence comes from Hydractinia symbiolongicarpus, assembly GCF_029227915.1. Taxonomy (NCBI): domain Eukaryota; kingdom Metazoa; phylum Cnidaria; class Hydrozoa; order Anthoathecata; family Hydractiniidae; genus Hydractinia; species Hydractinia symbiolongicarpus. The sequence continues at coordinate 2,188,041 of NC_079886.1, forward strand.
AACAATTTTGTAAATTATTTTTTAATCACTAAAACGGATAAGACTTGTAGTTTTCAAAAATATTTTCATGGTTGATGAGACGCTGAATAAAAGAAGTTTAATCGCCGGCAAACGAAAACCCGCGATTTCCCGTAAATCCCGTACTCGGCCCGTATAGTCGAATGTATATAAAGAAAGTACCCAGGGAGTAAACTCATTTCCCGAACGATTTTTTAAATTATTGTTTGACCACCAAAACGCATGAGACTTGTAGTTTTCAAAAATGTTTTCATTTTTGATAAGACGCTGAATAAAAAAAGTTTAATCGCCGGCAAACGAAAACCCGCGATTTCCCGTAAATCCGGTACTCGGCCCGTATAGTCAAAAGTATACAAAGAAAGTACTCAAGGAGTAAACTCATTTCCCAAACGATTTTTTAAATTATTTTTTCACCAGTAAAACGCATGAGACTTGTAGTTTTCAAATATGTTTTCATTTTTGATGAGACTCTAAATAAAAGAAGTTTAATCGCCGGCAAACGAAAACCCGCGATTTCCCGTAAATCCCGGACTCGGCCCGTATAGTCAAAAGTATACAAAGAAAGTATCCAGGGAGTAAATTCATTTCCCGAACGATTTTTTAAATTATTTTTTCACCACTAAAACGCATGAGACTTGTAGTTTTCAAAAATGTTTTCATTTTTGATGAGAGGCTGAATAAAAGAAGTTTAATCGCCGGCAAACGAAAACCCGCGATTTCCTGTAAATCCCGAACTTGGCCCGTATAGTCGAATGTACAAAGGAAAGTACCCAAGGAGTAAACTCATTTCCCGAACAATTTTGTAAATTATTTTTTAATCACTAAAACGGATGAGACTTGTAGTTTTCAAAAATATTTTCATTTTTGATGAGACGCTGAATAAAAGAAGTTTAATCGCCGGCAAACGAAAACCCGCGATTTCCCGTAAATCCCGTACTCGGCCCGTATAGTCAAAAGTACATAAAAAAAGTACCCAGGCAGTAAACTGATTTCCCGAATGATTTTTTAAATCATTTTTTCACTACTAAAACGCATGAGACTTGTAGTTTTCAAAAATGTTTTCATTTTTGATAAGACGCTGAATAAAAAAAGTTTAATCGCCGGCAAACGAAAACCCGCGATTTCCCGTAAATCCGGTACTCGGCCCGTATAGTCAAAAGTATACAAAGAAAGTACTCAAGGAGTAAACTCATTTCCCAAACGATTTTTTAAATTATTTTTTCACCAGTAAAACGCATGAGACTTGTAGTTTTCAAATATGTTTTCATTTTTGATGAGACTCTAAATAAAAGAAGTTTAATCGCCGGCAAACGAAAACCCGCGATTTCCCGTAAATCCCGGACTCGGCCCGTATAGTCAAAAGTATACAAAGAAAGTATCCAGGGAGTAAATTCATTTCCCGAACGATTTTTTAAATTATTTTTTCACCACTAAAACGCATGAGACTTGTAGTTTTCAAAAATGTTTTCATTTTTGATGAGAGGCTGAATAAAAGAAGTTTAATCGCCGGCAAACGAAAACCCGCGATTTCCTGTAAATCCCGAACTTGGCCCGTATAGTCGAATGTACAAAGGAAAGTACCCAAGGAGTAAACTCATTTCCCGAACAATTTTGTAAATTATTTTTTAATCACTAAAACGGATGAGACTTGTAGTTTTCAAAAATATTTTCATTTTTGATGAGACGCTGAATAAAAGAAGTTTAATCGCCGGCAAACGAAAACCCGCGATTTCCCGTAAATCCCGTACTCGGCCCGTATAGTCAAAAGTACATAAAAAAAGTACCCAGGCAGTAAACTGATTTCCCGAATGATTTTTTAAATCATTTTTTCACTACTAAAACGCATGAGACTTGTAGTTTTCAAATATGTTTTCATTTTTGATGAGACGCTGAATGAAAGAAGTTTGATCTACGGCAAACGAAAACCCGGGATTTCCTGTAAATCCCGAACTTGGCCCGTATAGTGGAATGTATAAAAGAAAGTACCCAGGGAGTAAACTGATTTCCCGAACGATTTTTCAAATTATTTCTGCAGGAATAGAACGAATGAGACTTGTAGTATTCAAAAATGTTTACATTTTTGAGAAGACGCTGAATAAAAGAAGTTTAATCGCCGGCAAACGAAAACCCGCGATTTCCCGTAAATCCCGTAATCGGCCCGTATAGTCAAAAGGATACAAAGAAAGTACTAAGGGAGTAAACTTATTTCCCGAACGATATTTTAAATTATTTTTTCACCGCTAAAACGCATGAGACTTGTAGTTTTCAAAAATGTTTTCATTTTTGATGAGACGCTAAATAAAACAAGTTTATTCGCCGGCAAACGAAAACCTGCGATTTCCCGTAAATCCCGGACACGACCCGTATAATCAAAAGTATGCAAAGAAAGTACCCTGTGAATAAACTCATTTTCAGAACGATTTTTTAAATTATTTTTTCACCACTCAAACGCATGAGACTTGTAGTTTTCCAAAATGTTTTCATTCTTGATGAGACGATAAATAAAAGAAGTTTAATCGCCGGCAAACGAAAACCCGCGATTTCTCGTAAATCCCGGGCCTGGCCCGTATGGTCGAATGTATATAAAGAAAGTACCCTGTGAGTAAACTCATTTCCCGAACGATTTTTCAAAATATTTTTTCACCATTAAAGCGCATGAGATTTGCAGTTTTCAAAAATGTTTTCATTTTTGATGAGACGCTGAATGAAAAAAGTTTGATCTCCGGCACACGAAAACCCGGGATTTCCTGTAAATCCCGAACTTGGCCCGTATAGTGGAATGTATAAAAGAAAGTACCCAGGGAGTAAACACATTTCCCGAACGATTTTTCAAAATATATTTTCACCATTAAAACGCATGAGATTTGTAGTTTTCAAAAATGTTTTCATTTTTGATGAGACGCTGAATAAAAGAAGTTTGATCTCCGGCAAACGAAAACCTGGGATTTCCTGTAAATCCCGAACTTGGCCCGTATAGTGGAATGTATAAAAGAAAGTAACCAGGGAGTAAACTGATTTCCCGAACGATTTTTCAAATTATTTCTGCAGCACTAGAACAAATGAGACTTGTAGCATTCAAAAATGTTTACATTTTTGAGAAGACGCTGGATCAAAGAAGTTTAATCGACGGCAAACGAAAACCCGCGATTTCCCGTAAATCCCGTACTCGGCCCGTCTAGTCAAAAGGATACAAAGAAAGTACTAAGGGAGTAAACTTATTTCCCGAACGATATTTTAAATTATTTTTTCACCGCTAAAACGCAGGAGACTTGTAGTTTTCAAAAATGTTTTCATTTTTGATGAGACGCTAAATAAAACAAGTTTATTCGCCGGCAAACGAAAACCTGCGATTTCCTGTAAATCCCGGACACGACCCGTATAATCAAAAGTATACAAAAAAGGTACTCAAGGAGTAAACTCATTTCCCGAACGATTTTTTAAATTATTTTTTCACCATTAAAGCGCATGAGATTTGTAGTTTTCAAAAATGTTTTCATTTTTGATGAGACGCTGAATAAAAGAAGTTTGATCTCCGGCAAACGAAAACCCGGGATTTCCTGTAAATCCCGAACTTGGCTCGTATAGTCGAATGTATAAAAGAAAGTACCCAGAGAGTAAACTGATTTCCCGAACGATTTTTCAAATTATTTCTGCAGCACTAGAACGAATGAGACTTGTAGTATTCAAAAATGTTTTCATTTTTGATGAGACGCTGAATGAAAGAAGTTTGATCTACGGCAAACGAAAACCCGGGATTTCCTGTAAATCCCGAACTTGGCCCGTATAGTCAAAAGGATACAAAGAAAGTACTAAGGGAGTAAACTTATTTCCCGAACGATATTTTAAATTATTTTTTCACCGCTAAAACGCATGAGACTTGTAGTTTTCAAAAATGTTTTCATTTTTGATGAGACGCTAAATAAAACAAGTTTATTCGCCGGCAAACGAAAACCTGCGATTTCCCGTAAATCCCGGACACGACCCGTATAATCAAAAGTATGCAAAGAAAGTACCCTGTGAATAAACTCATTTTCAGAACGATTTTTTAAATTATTTTTTCACCACTCAAACGCATGAGATTTGTAGTTTTCAAAAATGTTTTCATTTTTGATGAGACGCTGAATAAAAGAAGTTTGATCTCCGGCAAACGAAAACCCGGGATTTCCTGTAAATCCCGAACTTGGCTCGTATAGTCGAATGTATAAAAGAAAGTACCCAGAGAGTAAACTGATTTCCCGAACGATTTTTCAAATTATTTCTGCAGCACTAGAACGAATGAGACTTGTAGTATTCAAAAATGTTTTCATTTTTGATGAGACGCTGAATGAAAGAAGTTTGATCTACGGCAAACGAAAACCCGGGATTTCCTGTAAATCCCGAACTTGGCCCGTATAGTCAAAAGGATACAAAGAAAGTACTAAGGGAGTAAACTTATTTCCCGAACGATATTTTAAATTATTTTTTCACCGCTAAAACGCATGAGACTTGTAGTTTTCCAAAATGTTTTCATTCTTGATGAGACGATAAATAAAAGAAGTTTAATCGCCGGCAAACGAAAACCCGCGATTTCCCGTAAATCCCGGGCTTGGCCCGTATGGTCGAATGTATATAAAGAAAGTACCCTGTGAGTAAACTCATTTCCCGAACGATTTTTCAAAATATTTTTTCACCATTAAAGCGCATGAGATTTGCAGTTTTCAAAAATGTTTTCATTTTTGATGAGACGCTGAATGAAAAAAGTTTGATCTCCGGCACACGAAAACCCGGGATTTCCTGTAAATCCCGAACTTGGCCCGTATAGTGGAATGTATAAAAGAAAGTACCCAGGGAGTAAACACATTTCCCGAACGATTTTTCAAAATATATTTTCACCATTAAAACGCATGAGATTTGTAGTTTTCAAAAATGTTTTCATTTTTGATGAGACGCTGAATGAAAGAAGTTTGATCTCCGGCAAACGAAAACCTGGGATTTCCTGTAAATCCCGAACTTGGCCCGTATAGTGGAATGCATAAAAGAAAGTAACCAGGGAGTAAACTGATTTCCCGAACGATTTTTCAAATTATTTCTGCAGCACTAGAACAAATGAGACTTGTAGCATTCAAAAATGTTTACATTTTTGAGAAGACGCTGGATCAAAGAAGTTTAATCGCCGGCAAACGAAAACCCGCGATTTCCCGTAAATCCCGTACTCGGCCCGTCTAGTCAAAAGGATACAAAGAAAGTACTAAGGGAGTAAACTTATTTCCCGAACGATATTTTAAATTATTTTTTCACCGCTAAAACGCAGGAGACTTGTAGTTTTCAAAAATGTTTTCATTTTTGATGAGACGCTAAATAAAACAAGTTTATTCGCCGGCAAACGAAAACCTGCGATTTCCTGTAAATCCCGGACACGACCCGTATAATCAAAAGTATACAAAAAAGGTACTCAAGGAGTAAACTCATTTCCCGAACGATTTTTTAAATTATTTTTTCACCATTAAAGCGCATGAGATTTGTAGTTTTCAAAAATGTTTTCATTTTTGATGAGACGCTGAATAAAAGAAGTTTGATCTCCGGCAAACGAAAACCCGGGATTTCCTGTAAATCCCGAACTTGGCTCGTATAGTCGAATGTATAAAAGAAAGTACCCAGAGAGTAAACTGATTTCCCGAACGATTTTTCAAATTATTTCTGCAGCACTAGAACGAATGAGACTTGTAGTATTCAAAAATGTTTTCATTTTTGATGAGACGCTGAATAAAAGAAGTTTAATCGCCGGCAAACGAAAACCCGCGATTTCCCGTAAATCCGGTACTCGACCCGTATAGTCAAAAGTATACAAAGAAGGTACTCAAGGAGTAAACTCATTTCCCGAACGATTTTTTAAATTATTTTTTCACCTCTAAAACGCATGAGACTTGTAGTTTTCCAAAATGTTTTCATTCTTGATGAGACGCTAAATAAAAGAAGTTTAATCGCCGGCAAACGAAAACCCGCGATTTCCCGTAAATCCCGGGCTTGGCCCGTATAGTCGAATGTATATAAAGAAAGTACCCTGTGAGTAAATTCATTTCCCGAACGATTTTTCAAATTATTTTTTCACCATTAAAGCGCATGAGATTTGTAGTTTTCAAAAATGTTTTCATTTTTGATGAGACACTGAATGAAAGAAGTTTGATCTCCGGCAAACGAAAACCCGGAATTTCCTGTAAATCCCGAACTTGGCCCGTATAGTCGAATGTATAAAAGAAAGTACCCAGGGAGTAAACTGATTTCCCGAACGATTTTTCAAATTATTTCTGCAGCACTAGAACGAATGAGACTTGTAGTATTCAAAAATGTTTACATTTTTGATGAGACGCCGAATGAACGCAGTTTAATCGCCGAAAACCGAAAACCCGCTTTTCCCGTAAATCCCTGGCTTGGCCCGTATAGTTGAGTGTATACAAAGAAAGTACCCTGTGAATAAACTCATTTTCAGAACGATTTTTTAAATTATTTTTTCACCACTAAAACGCATGAGACTTGTAGTTTTCAAAAATGTTTTCATTTTAGAGAAGACGCTGAATAAAAGAAGTTTAATCGCCGGCAAACGAAAACTCGCCATTTCCCGTAAATACCGTACTCGGCCCGTATAATCAAAAGTATACAAAGAAAGTACCCAGGGAGTAAACATATTTCCCGAACGATATTTTAAATTATTTTCCACCGCTAAAACGCATGAGACTTGTAGTTTTCAAAAATGTTTTTATTTTTGATGAGACGCTAAATAAAAGAAGTTTAATTGCCGGCATACGAAAACCCGCGATTTCCCGTAAATCCTGGGCTTGGCCCGTATAGTCGAATGTTTATAAAGAAAGTACCCTGTGAGTAAACTCATTTCCCGAACGATTTTTCAAAATATTTTTTCACCATTAAAACGCATGAGATTTGTAGTTTTCAAAAATGTATTCATTTTTGATGAGACGCTGAATGAAAGAAGTTTGATCTACGGCAAACGAAAACCCGGGAATTCCTGTAAATCCCGAACTTGGCCCGTATAGTGGAATGTATAAAAGAAAGTACCCAGGGAGTAAACTGATTTCCCGAACGATTTTTCAAATTATTTCTGCAGCACTAGAACGAATGAGACTTGTAGTATTCAAAAATGTTTACATTTTTGAGAAGACGCTGAATAAAAGAAGTTTAATCGCCGGCAAACGAAAACCCGCGATTTCCCGTAAATCCCATACTCGGCCCGTATAGTCAAAAGGATACAAAGAAAGTACTAAGGGAGTAAACTTATTTCCCGAACGATATTTTAAATTATTTTTTCACCGCTAAAACGCATGAGACTTGTAGTTTTCAAAAATGTTTTCATTTTTGATGAGACGCTAAATAAAACAAGTTTATTCGCCGGCAAACGAAAACCTGCGATTTCCCGTAAATCCCGGACACGACCCGTATAATCAAAAGTATACAAAGAAAGTACCCAGGGAAAAAACTCATTTCCCGAACGATTTTTTTATATTATCTTTTCACCACTAAAACGCATGAGACTTGTAGTTTTCAAAAATATTTTCATTTTTGATGAGACGCTGAATAAAAGAAGTTTAATCGCTGGCAAACGAAAACCCGGGATTTCCTGTAAATCCCGAACTTGGCCCGTATAGTCGAATGTATAAAAGAAAGTACCCAGGGAGTAAACTGATTTCCCAAACGATTTTTCAAATTATTTCTGCAGCACTAGAACGAATGAGACTTGTAGTATTCAAAAATGTTTACATTTTTGATGAGACGCCGAATGAAAGCAGTTTAATCGCCGACAACCGAAAACCCGCTTTTCCCGTAAATCCCTGGCTTGGCCCGTATAGTTGAACGTATACAAAGAAAGTACCCTGTGAATAAACTCATTTTCAGAACGATTTTTTAAATTATTTTTTCACCACTCAAACGCATGAGACTTGTAGTTTTCCAAAATGTTTTCATTCTTGATGAGACGATAAATAAAAGAAGTTTAATCGCCGGCAAACGAAAACCCGCGCTTTCCCGTAAATCTCGGGCTTGGCCCGTATAGTCGAATGTATATAAAGAAAGTACCCTGTGAGTAAACTCATTTCCCGAACGATTTTTCAAAATATTTTTTCACCATTAAAGCGCATGAGATTTGCAGTTTTCAAAAATGTTTTCATTTTTGATGAGACGCTGAATGAAAAAAGTTTGATCTCCGGCACACGAAAACCCGGGATTTCCTGTAAATCCCGAGCTTGGCCCGTATAGTGGAATGTATAAAAGAAAGTACCCAGGGAGTAAACTCATTTCCCGAACGATTTTTCAAAATATATTTTCACCATTAAAACGCATGAGATTTGTAGTTTTCAAAAATGTTTTCATTTTTGATGAGACGCTGAATGAAAGAAGTTTGATCTCCGGCAAACGAAAACCTGGGATTTCCTGTAAATCCCGAACTTGGCCCGTATAGTGGAATGTATAAAAGAAAGTACCCAGGGAGTAAACTGATTTCCCGAACGATTTTTCAAATTATTTCTGCAGCACTAGAACAAATGAGACTTGTAGTATTCAAAAATGTTTACATTTTTGAGAAGACGCTGAATAAAAGAAGTTTAATCGCCGGCAAACGAAAACCCGCGATTTCCCGTAAATCCCGTACTCGGCCCGTATAGTCAAAAGGATACAAAGAAAGTACTAAGGGAGTAAACTTATTTCCCGAACGATATTTTAAATTATTTTTTCACCGCTAAAACGCAGGAGACTTGTAGTTTTCAAAAATGTTTTCATTTTTGATGAGACGCTAAATAAAACAAGTTTATTCGCCGGCAAACGAAAACCTGCGATTTCCCGTAAATCCCGGACACGACCCGTATAATCAAAAGTATACAAAGAAGGTACTCAAGGAGTAAACTCATTTCCCGAACGATTTTTTAAATTATTTTTTCACCTCTAAAACGCATGAGACTTGTAGTTTTCCAAAATGTTTTCATTCTTGATAAGACGCTAAATAAAAGAAGTTTATTCGCCGGCAAACGAAAACCCGCGATTTCCCGTAAATCCCGGGCTTCATTTCCCGAACGATTTTTCAAAATATATTTTCACCATTAAAACGCATGAGATTTGTAGTTTTCAAAAATGTTTTCATTTTTGATGAGACGCTGAATGAAAGAAGTTTGATCTCCGGCAAACGAAAACCTGGGATTTCCTGTAAATCCCGAACTTGGCCCGTATAGTGGAATGTATAAAAGAAAGTACCCAGGGAGTAAACTGATTTCCCGAACGATTTTTCAAATTATTTCTGCAGCACTAGAACAAATGAGACTTGTAGTATTCAAAAATGTTTACATTTTTGAGAAGACGCTGAATAAAAGAAGTTTAATCGCCGGCAAACGAAAACCCGCGATTTCCCGTAAATCCCGTACTCGGCCCGTATAGTCAAAAGGATACAAAGAAAGTACTAAGGGAGTAAACTTATTTCCCGAACGATATTTTAAATTATTTTTTCACCGCTAAAACGCAGGAGACTTGTAGTTTTCAAAAATGTTTTCATTTTTGATGAGACGCTAAATAAAACAAGTTTATTCGCCGGCAAACGAAAACCTGCGATTTCCCGTAAATCCCGGACACGACCCGTATAATCAAAAGTATACAAAGAAGGTACTCAAGGAGTAAACTCATTTCCCGAACGATTTTTTAAATTATTTTTTCACCTCTAAAACGCATGAGACTTGTAGTTTTCCAAAATGTTTTCATTCTTGATAAGACGCTAAATAAAAGAAGTTTATTCGCCGGCAAACGAAAACCCGCGATTTCCCGTAAATCCCGGGCTTGGCCCGTATAGTCGAATGTATATAAAGAAAGTACCCTGTGAGTAAATTCATTTCCCGAACGATTTTTCAAATTATTTTTTCACCATTAAAGCGCATGAGATTTGTAGTTTTCAAAAATGTTTTCATTTTTGATGAGACGCTGAATGAAAGAAGTTTGATCTCCGGCAAACGAAAACCGGGGATTTCCTGTAAATCCCGAACTTGGCCCGTATAGTCGAATGTATAAAAGAAAGTACCCAGGGAGTAAACTGATTTCCCGAACGATTTTTCAAATTATTTCTGCAGCAATAGAACGAATGAGACTTGTAGTATTCAAAAATGTTTACATTTTTGATGAGACGCCGAATGAACGCAGTTTAATCGCCGACAACTGAAAACCCGCTTTTCCCGTAAATCCCTGGCTTGGCCCGTATAGTTGAGTGTATACAAAGAAAGTACCCTGTGAATAAACTCATTTTCAGAACGATTTTTTAAATTATTTTTTCACCACTAAAACGCATGAGACTTGTAGTTTTCAAAAATGTTTTTATTTTTGATGAGACGCTAAATAAAACAAGTTTATTCGCCGGCAAACGAAAACCCGCGATTTCCCGTAAATCCCGGACACGAGCCGTATAATCAAAAGTATACAAAGAAAGTACCCTGGGAGTAAATTCATTTCCCGAACGATTTTTCAAATTATTTTTTCACCATTAAAGCGCATGAGATTTGTAGTTTTCAAAAATGTTTTCATTTTTGATGAGACGCTGAATAAAAGAAGTTTGATCTCTGGCAAACGAAAACCCGGGATTTCCTGTAAATCCCGAACTTGGCCCGTATAGTCGAATGTATAAAAGAAAGTACCCAGGGAGTAAACTGATTTCCCGAACGATTTTTCAAATTATTTCTGCAGCACTAGAACGAATGAGACTTGTAGTATTCAAAAATGTTTTCATTTTTGATGAGACGCTGAATAAAAGAAGTTTAATCGCCGGCAAACGAAAACCCGCGATTTCCCGTAAATCCGGTACTCGGCCCGTATAGTCAAAAGTATACAAAGAAGGTACTCAAGGAGTAAACTCATTTCCCGAACGATTTTTTAAATTATTTTTTCACCTCTAAAACGCATGAGACTTGTAGTTTTCCAAAATGTTTTCATTCTTGATGAGACGCTAAATAAAAGAAGTTTAATCGCCGGCAAACGAAAACCCGCGATTTCCCGTAAATCCCGGGCTTGGCCCGTATAGTCGAATGTATATAAAGAAAGTACCCTGTGAGTAAATTCATTTCCCGAACGATTTTTCAAATTATTTTTTCACCATTAAAGCGCATGAGATTTGTAGTTTTCAAAAATGTTTTCATTTTTGATGAGACACTGAATGAAAGAAGTTTGATCTCCGGCAAACGAAAACCCAGGATTTCCTGTAAATCCCGAACTTGGCCCGTATAGTCGAATGTATAAAAGAAAGTACCCAGGGAGTAAACTGATTTTCCGAACGATTTTTCAAATTATTTCTGCAGCACTAGAACGAATGAGACTTGTAGTATTCAAAAATGTTTACATTTTTGATGAGACGCCGAATGAACGCAGTTTAATCGCCGAAAACCGAAAACCCGCTTTTCCCGTAAATCCCTGGCTTGGCCCGTATAGTTGAGTGTATACAAAGAAAGTACTCTGTGAATAAACTCATTTTTAGAACGATTTTTTAAATTATTTTTTCACCACTAAAACGCATGAGACTTGTAGTTTTCAAAAATGTTTTCATTTTTGAGAAGACGCTGAATAAAAGAAGTTTAATCGCGGGCAAACGAAAACCCGCGATTTCCCGTAAATCCCGTACTCGGCCCGTATAATCAAAAGTATACAAAGAAAGTACCCAGGGAGTAAACATATTTCCCGAACGATATTTTAAATTATTTTTTCACCGCTAAAACGCATGAGACTTGTAGTTTTCAAAAATGTTTTCATTTTTGATGAGACGCTAAATAAAACAAGTTTATTCGCCGGCAAACGAAAACCCGCGATTTCCCGTAAATCCCGGACACGACCCGTATAATCAAAAGTATACAAAGAAAGTACCCAGGGAAAAAACTCATTTCCCGAACGATTTTTTAAATTATCTTTTCACCACTAAAACGCATGAGACTTGTAGTTTTGAAAAATATTTTCATTTTTGATGAGACGCTGAATAAAAGAAGTTTAATCGCCGGCAAACGAAAACCCGCGATTTCCCGTAAATCCCGTACTCGGCCCGTATAGTCAAAAGTATATAAAGAAGGTACTCAAGGAGTAAACTCATTTCCCGAACGATTTTTTAAATTATTTTTTCACCTCTAAAACGCATGAGACTTGTAGTTTTCCAAAATGTTTTCATTCTTGATGAGACGCTAAATAAAAGAAGTTTAATCGCCGGCAAACGAAAACCCGCGATTTCCTGTAAATCCCGGGCTTGGCCCGTATAGTCGAATGTATATAAAGAAAGTACCCTGTGAGTAAATTTATTTCCCAAACGATTTTTCAAATTATTTTATCACCATTAAAGCGCATGAGATTTGTAGTTTTCAAAAATGTTTTCATTTTTGATGAGACGCTGAATGAAAGAAGTTTGATCTCCGGCAAACGAAAACCCGGGATTTCCTGTAAATCCCGAACTTGGCCCGTATAGTCGAATGTATAAAAGAAAGTACCCAGGGAGTAAACTGATTTCCCGAACGATTTTTCAAATTATTTCTGCAGCACTAGAACGAATGAGACTTGTAGTATTCAAAAATGTTTACATTTTTGATGAGACGCCGAATGAACGCAGTTTAATCGCCGACAACCGAAAACTCGCGATTTCCCGTAAATCCCGTACTCGGCCCGTATAATCAAAAGTATACAAAGAAAGTACCCAGGGAGTAAACATATTTCCCGAACGATATTTTAAATTATTTTTTCACCGCTAAAACGCATGAGACTTGTAGTTTTCAAAAATGTTTTTATTTTTGATAAGACGCTAAATAAAACAAGTTTATTCGCCGGCAAACGAAAACCCGCGATTTCCCGTAAATCCCGGACCCGAGCTGTATAATCAAAAGTATACAAAGAAAGTACCCTGGGAGTAAATTCATTTCCCGAACGATTTTTCAAATTATTTTTTCACCATTAAAGCGCATGAGATTTGTAGTTTTCAAAAATGTTTTCATTTATGATGAGACGCTGAATGAAAGAAGTTTGATCTCCGGCAAACGAAAACCCGCGATTTCCTGTAAATCCCGGGCTTGGCCCGTATAGTCGAATGTATATAAAGAAAGTACCCTGTGAGTAAATTCATTTCCCAAACGATTTTTCAAATTATTTTATCACCATTAAAGCGCATGAGATTTGTAGTTTTCAAAAATGTTTTCATTTTTGATGAGACGCTGAATGAAAGAAGTTTGATCTCCGGCAAACGAAAACCCGGGATTTCCTGTAAATCCCGAACTTGGCCCGTATAGTCGAATGTATAAAAGAAAGTACCCAGGGAGTAAACTGATTTCCCGAACGATTTTTCAAATTATTTCTGCAGCACTAGAACGAATGAGACTTGTAGTATTCAAAAATGTTTACATTTTTGATGAGACGCCGAATGAACGCAGTTTAATCGCCGACAACCGAAAACTCGCGATTTCCCGTAAATCCCGTACTCGGCCCGTATAATCAAAAGTATACAAAGAAAGTACCCAGGGAGTAAACATATTTCCCGAACGATATTTTAAATTATTTTTTCACCGCTAAAACGCATGAGACTTGTAGTTTTCAAAAATGTTTTTATTTTTGATAAGACGCTAAATAAAACAAGTTTATTCGCCGGCAAACGAAAACCCGCGATTTCCCGTAAATCCCGGACACGAGCTGTATAATCAAAAGTATACAAAGAAAGTACCCTGGGAGTAAATTCATTTCCCGAACGATTTTTCAAATTATTTTTTCACCATTAAAGCGCATGAGATTTGTAGTTTTCAAAAATGTTTTCATTTATGATGAGACGCTGAATGAAAGAAGTTTGATCTCCGGCAAACGAAAACCCGGGATTTCCTGTAAATCCCGAAATTGGCCCGTATAGTCGAATGTATAAAAGAAAGTACCCAGGGAGTAAACTGATTTCCCGAACGATTTTTCAAATTATTTCTGCAGCACTAGAACGAATGAGACTTGTAGTATTCAAAAATGTTTACATTTTTGATGAGACGCCGAATGAACGCAGTTTAATCGCCGACAACCGAAAACCCGCTTTTCCCGTAAATCCCTGGCTTGGCCCGTATAGTTGAGTGTATACAAAGAAAGTACCCTGTGAATGAACTCATTTTCAGAACGATTTTTTAAATTATTTTTTCACCACCAAAACGCATGAGACTTGTAGTTTTCAAAAATGTTTTCATTTTTGATAAGACGCTGAATTTAAGAAGTTTAATTCCCGGCAAACGAAAACCCGCGATTTCCCGTAAATCCGGTACTCGGCCCGTATAGTCAAAAGTATACAAAGAAAGTAGTCAAGGAGTAAACTCATTTCCCGAACGATTTTTTAAATTATTTTTTCACCACTAAAACGCATGAGACTTGTAGTTTTCCAAAATGTTTTCATTCTTGATGAGACGCTAAATAAAAGAAGTTTAATCGCCGGCAAACGAAAACCAGCGATTTCCCGTGAATCCCGGGCTTGGACCGTATAGTCGAATGTATAAAAGAAAGTACCCAGGGAGTAAACTGATTTCCCGAACGATTTTTCAAATTATTTCTGCAGTACTAGAACGAATGAGACTTGTAGTATTCAAAAATGTTTACATTTTTGATGAGACGCCGAATGAAAGCAGTTTAATCGCCGACAACCAAAAACCCACTTTTCCCGTAAATCCCTGTCTTGGCCCGTATATTTGAACGTATACAAAGAAAGTACCCTGTGAATAAACTCATTTTCAGAACGATTTTTTAAATTATTTTTTCACCACTAAAACGCATGAGACTTGTAGTTTTCAACAATGTATTCATTTTTGATGAGACGCTAAATAAAACAAGTTTAATCGCCGGCAAACGAAAACCTGCGATTTCCCGTAAATCCCGGACACGACCCGTATAATCAAAAGTATACAAAGAGAGTACCTAGGGAGTAAACTCATTTTCAGAACGATTTTTTAAATTATTTTTTCACCGCTAAAACGCATGAGACTTGTAGTTTTCAAAAATGTTTTCATTTTTGAGAAGACGCTGAATAAAAGAAGTTTAATCGCCGGCAAACGAAAACCCGCGATTTACCGTAAATCCCGTACTCGGCCCGCATAATCCAAAGTATACAAAGAAAGT
Source organism: Hydractinia symbiolongicarpus (assembly GCF_029227915.1). NCBI lineage: Eukaryota > Metazoa > Cnidaria > Hydrozoa > Anthoathecata > Hydractiniidae > Hydractinia > Hydractinia symbiolongicarpus. The sequence continues at coordinate 2,203,164 of NC_079886.1, forward strand.
ACCCAGTTAGTAAACTTATTTCCCGAACGATATTTTAAATTATTTTTTCACCGCTAAAACGCATGAGACTTGTAGTTTTCAAAAATGTTTTCATTTTTGATGAGACGCTAAATAAAACAAGTTTATTCGCCGGCAAACGAAAACCTGCGATTTCCCGTAAATCCCGGACACGACCCGTATAATCAAAAGTATACAAAGAAAGTACCCAGGGAGTAAACTCATTTCCCGAACGATTTTTTAAATTATTTTTTCACCACTAAAACGCATGAGACTTGTAGTTTTTAAAAATGTTTTCATTTTTGAGAAGACGCTGAATAAAAAAAGTTTAATCGCCGGCAAACAAAAACCCGCGATTTCCCCTAAATCCCGTACTCGGCCCGTATAGTCAAAAGTATACAAAGAAAGTACTCAGGGAGTAAACTCATTTCCCAAACGATATTTTAAATTATTTTTTCACCACTAAAACGCATGAGACTTGTAGTTTTCAAAAATGTTTTCATTTTTGAGAAGACGCTGAATAAAAGAAGTTTAATCGCCGGCAAACGAAAACCCGCGATTTACCGTAAATCCCGTACTCGGCCCGCATAATCCAAAGTATACAAAGAAAGTACCCAGTTAGTAAACTTATTTCCCGAACGATATTTTAAATTATTTTTTCACCGCTAAAACGCATGAGACTTGTAGTTTTCAAAAATGTTTTCATTTTTGATGAGACGCTAAATAAAACAAGTTTATTCGCCGGCAAACGAAAACCTGCGATTTCCCGTAAATCCCGGACACGACCCGTATAATCAAAAGTATACAAAGAAAGTACCCAGGGAAAAAACTCATTGCCCGAACGATTTTTTAAATTATCTTTTCACCACTAAAACGCATGAGACTTGTAGTTTTCAAAAATGTTTTCATTTTTGATGAGACGCTAAATAAAAGAAGTTTAATCGCTGGCAAACGAAAACCCGCGATTTTCTGTAAATCACGAACTTGGCCCGTATAGTCGAATGTATAAAAGAAAGTACCCAGGGAGTAAACTGATTTCCCGAACGATTTTTTAAATTATTTCTGCAGCACTGGAACGAATGAGACTTGTAGTATTCAAAAATGTTTACATTTTTGATGAGACGCCGAATGAAAGCAGTTTAATCGCCGACAACCGAAAACCCGCTTTTCCCGTAAATCCTTGGCTTGGCCCGTATATTTGAACGTATACAAAGAAAGTACCCTGCGAATAAACTCATTTTCAGAACGATTTTTTAAATTATTTTTTCACCACTAAAACGCATGCGACTTGTAATTTTCAAAAATGTTTTCATTTTTGATGAGACGCTAAATAAAACAAGTTTAATCGCCGGCAAACGAAAACCCGCGATTTCCCGTAAATCCCGGACACGACCCGTATAATCAAAAGTATACAAAGAGAGTACCCAGGGAGTAAACTCATTTCCTGAACGATTTTTTAAATTATTTTTTCACCACTAAAACGCATGAGACTTGTAGTTTTTAAAAATGTTTTCATTTTTGATGAGACGCTAAATTAATGAAGTTTATTCGCCGGCAAACCAAAACCCGCGATTTCCCCCAAATCCCGGACTCGGCCCGTATAGTCAAAAGTATACAAAGAAAGTACCCAGGGAGTAAACTCTATTCCCGAACGATTTTTTAAATTATTTTTTCACCACTAAAACGCATGAGACTTGTAGTTTTCAAAAATGTTTTCATTTTTGATGAAACGCTAAATAAAAGAAGTTTAATCGCCGGCAAACGAAAACCCGCGATTTCCCGTAAAGCCCGTACTCGGCCCGTATAGTCAAAAGTACACAAAAAAAGTACCCAGGGAGTAAACTCATTTCCCGAATGATTTTTTAAATTTTTTTTTCACCACTAAAACGCATGAGACTTGTAGTTTTCAAAGATATTTTCATTTTTGATGAGACGCTGAATAAAAGAAGTTTAATCGCCGGCAAACGAAAACCCGCGATTTCCCGTAAATCCCGTACTCGGCCCGTATAGTCAAAAGTACACAAAAAAAGTACCCAGGGAGTAAACTGATTTCCCGAATGATTTTTTAAATTATTTTTTCGCCACTAAAACGCATGAGACCTGTAATTTTCCAAAATGTTTTCATTTTTGATGAGACGCTGAATAAAAGAAGTTTAAATGCCGGCAAACGAAAACCCGAGATTTCCTGTAAATACCGGGCTTGGCCCCTATAGTCAAATGTATACAAAGAAAGTACCCTGTGAGTAAACTCATTTTCAGAACGATATTTTAAATTATTTTTTCACCGCTAAAACGCATGAGACTTGTAGTTTTCAAAAATGTTTTCATTTTTGATGAGACGCTAAATAAAACAAGTTTATTCGCCGGCAAACAAAAACCCGCGATTTCCCGTAAATCCCAGACACGACCTGTATAATCAAAAGTATACAAAGAAAGTACCCAGGGAGTAAACTCATTTCCCGAACGATTTTTTAAATTATTTTTTCACCACTAAAACGCATGAGACTTGTAGTTTTCAAAAATGTTTTCATTTTTGAGAAGACGCTGAATAAAAGAAGTTTAATCGCCGGCAAACGAAAACCCGCGATTTCCCCTAAATCCCGTACTCGGCCCGTATAGTCAAAAGTATACAAAGAAAGTACTCAGGGAGTAAACTCATTTCCCGAACGATATTTTAAATTATTTTTTCACCACTAAAACGCATGAGACTTGCAGTTTTCAACAATGTTTTCATTTTTGATGAGACGCTAAATAAAACAAGTTTAATCGCCGGCAAACGAAAACCCGCGATTTCCCGTAAATCCCGGACACGACCCGTATAATCAAAAGTATACAAAGAGAGTACCCAGGGAGTAAACTCATTTCCTGAACGATTTTTTAAATTATTTTTTCACCACTAAAACGCATGAGACTTGTAGTTTTTAAAAATGTTTTCATTTTTGATGAGACGCTAAATTAATGAAGTTTATTCGCCGGAAAACGAAAACCCGCGATTTCCCGTAAATCCCGTACTCGGCCCGTATAGTCAAAAGTATACAAAGAAAGTACCCAGGGTGTAAACTCATTTCCCGAACGATTTTTTAAATTATTTTTTCACCACTAAAACGCATGAGACTTGTAGTTTTCAAAAATGTTTTCATTTTTGATGAAACGCTAAATAAAAGAAGTTTAATCGCCGGAAAACGAAAACCCGCGATTTCCCGTAAATCCCGTACTCGGCCCGTATAGTCAAAAGTACACAAAAAAAGTACCCAGGGAGTAAACTCATTTCCCGAATGATTTTTTAAATTTTTTTTTCACCACTAAAACGCATGAGACTTGTAGTTTTCAAAGATATTTTCATTTTTGATGAGACGCTGAATAAAAGAAGTTTAATCGCCGGCAAACAAAAACCCGCGATTTCCCGTAAATCTCGTACTCGGCCCGTATAGTCAAAAGTACACAAAAAAAGTACCCAGGGAGTAAACTGATTTCCCGAATGATTTTTTAAATTATTTTTTCACCACTAAAACGCATGAGACTTGTAGTTTTCAAAGATATTTTCATTTTTGATGAGACGCTGAATAAAAGAAGTTTAATCGCCGGCAAACGAAAACCCGCGATTTCCCGTAAATCCCGTACTCGGCCCGTATAGTCAAAAGTATACAAAGAAAGTACCCAGGAAGTAAACTCATTTCCCGAACGATTTTTTAAATTATTTTTTCACCACTAAAACGCATGAGACTTGTAGTTTTTAAAAATGTTTTCATTTTTGATGAAACGCTAAATAAAAGAAGTTTAATCGCCGGCACACGAAAACCCGCGATTTCCCGTAAATCTCGGACTCGGCCCGTATAGTCAAAAGTATACAAAGAAAGTACCCAGGGAGTAAACTCATTTCCCGAACGATTTTTTAAATTATTTTTTTACCACTAAAACGCGTGAGACTTGTAGTTTTCAAAAATATTTACATTCTTGATGAGACGCTGAATAAAAGAAGTTTAATCGCCGGCAAAGGAAAACCCGCGATTTCCCGTAAATCCCGTACTCGGCCCGTATAGTCAAAAGTACACAAAAAAAGTACCCAGGGAGTAAACTAATTTCCTGATTGATTTTTTAAATTTTTTTTTCATCACTAAAACGCATGAGACTTGTAGTTTTCAAAAATGTTTTCATTTTTGATAAGACGCTGAATTTAAGAAGTTTAATTCCCGGCAAACGAAAACCCGCGATTTCCCGTAAATCCGGTACTCGGCCCGTATAATCAAAAGTATACAAAGAAAGTAGTCAAGGAGTAAACTCATTTCCCGAACGATTTTTTAAATTATTTTTTCACCACTAAAACGCATGAGACTTGTAGTTTTCAAAAATGTTTTCATTTTTGATGAGACGCTAAATAAAAGAAGTTTAATCGCTGGCAAACGAAAACCCGCGATTTTCTGTAAATCACGAACTTGGCCCGTATAGTCGAATGTATAAAAGAAAGTAACCAGGGAGTAAACTGATTTCCCGAACGATTTTTTAAATTATTTCTGCAGCACTGGAACGAATGAGACTTGTAGTATTCAAAAATGTTTACATTTTTGATGAGACGCCGAATGAAAGCAGTTTAATCGCCGACAACCGAAAACCCGCTTTTCCCGTAAATCCTTGGCTTGGCCCGTATATTTGAACGTATACAAAGAAAGTACCCTGCGAATAAACTCATTTTCAGAACGATTTTTTAAATTATTTTTTCACCACTAAAACGCATGCGACTTGTAATTTTCAAAAATGTTTTCATTTTTGATGAGACGCTAAATAAAACAAGTTTAATCGCCGGCAAACGAAAACCCGCGATTTCCCGTAAATCTCGGACACGACCCGTATAATCAAAAGTATACAAAGAGAGTACCCAGGGAGTAAACTCATTTCCTGAACGATTTTTTAAATTATTTTTTCACCACTAAAACGCATGAGACTTGTAGTTTTTAAAAATGTTTTCATTTTTGATGAGACGCTAAATTAATGAAGTTTATTCGCCGGCAAACCAAAACCCGCGATTTCCCCCAAATCCCGGACTCGGCCCGTATAGTCAAAAGTATACAAAGAAAGTACCCAGGGAGTAAACTCTATTCCCGAACGATTTTTTAAATTATTTTTTCACCACTAAAACGCATGAGACTTGTAGTTTTCAAAAATGTTTTCATTTTTGATGAAACGCTAAATAAAAGAAGTTTAATCGCCGGCAAACGAAAACCCGCGATTTCCCGTAAATCCCGTACTCGGCCCGTATAGTCAAAAGTACACAAAAAAAGTACCCAGGGAGTAAACTCATTTCCCGAATGATTTTTTAAATTTTTTTTTTCACCACTAAAACGCATGAGACTTGTAGTTTTCAAAGATATTTTCATTTTTGATGAGACGCTGAATAAAAGAAGTTTAATCGCCGGCAAACGAAAACCCGCGATTTCCCGTAAATCCCGTACTCGGCCCGTATAGTCAAAAGTACACAAAAAAAGTACCCAGGGAGTAAACTGATTTCCCGAATGATTTTTTAAATTATTTTTTCGCCACTAAAACGCATGAGACCTGTAATTTTCCAAAATGTTTTCATTTTTGATGAGACGCTGAATAAAAGAAGTTTAAATGCCGGCAAACGAAAACCCGAGATTTCCTGTAAATACCGGGCTTGGCCCCTATAGTCAAATGTATACAAAGAAAGTACCCTGTGAGTAAACTCATTTTCAGAACGATATTTTAAATTATTTTTTCACCGCTAAAACGCATGAGACTTGTAGTTTTCAAAAATGTTTTCATTTTTGATGAGACGCTAAATAAAACAAGTTTATTCGCCGGCAAACAAAAACCCGCGATTTCCCGTAAATCCCAGACACGACCTGTATAATCAAAAGTATACAAAGAAAGTACCCAGGGAGTAAACTCATTTCCCGAACGATTTTTTAAATTATTTTTTCACCACTAAAACGCATGAGACTTGTAGTTTTCAAAAATGTTTTCATTTTTGAGAAGACGCTGAATAAAAGAAGTTTAATCGCCGGCAAACGAAAACCCGCGATTTCCCCTAAATCCCGTACTCGGCCCGTATAGTCAAAAGTATACAAAGAAAGTACTCAGGGAGTAAACTCATTTCCCGAACGATATTTTAAATTATTTTTTCACCACTAAAACGCATGAGACTTGTAGTTTTCAACAATGTTTTCATTTTTGATGAGACGCTAAATAAAACAAGTTTAATCGCCGGCAAACGAAAACCCGCGATTTCCCGTAAATCCCGGACACGACCCGTATAATCAAAAGTATACAAAGAGAGTACCCAGGGAGTAAACTCATTTCCTGAACGATTTTTTAAATTATTTTTTCACCACTAAAACGCATGAGACTTGTAGTTTTTAAAAATGTTTTCATTTTTGATGAGACGCTAAATTAATGAAGTTTATTCGCCGGAAAACGAAAACCCGCGATTTCCCGTAAATCCCGTACTCGGCCCGTATAGTCAAAAGTATACAAAGAAAGTACCCAGGGTGTAAACTCATTTCCCGAACGATTTTTTAAATTATTTTTTCACCACTAAAACGCATGAGATTTGTAGTTTTCAAAAATGTTTTCATTTTTGATGAAACGCTAAATAAAAGAAGTTTAATCGCCGGAAAACGAAAACCCGCGATTTCCCGTAAATCCCGTACTCGGCCCGTATAGTCAAAAGTACACAAAAAAAGTACCCAGGGAGTAAACTCATTTCCCGAATGATTTTTTAAATTTTTTTTTCACCACTAAAACGCATGAGACTTGTAGTTTTCAAAGATATTTTCATTTTTGATGAGACGCTGAATAAAAGAAGTTTAATCGCCGGCAAACAAAAACCCGCGATTTCCCGTAAATCTCGTACTCGGCCCGTATAGTCAAAAGTACACAAAAAAAGTACCCAGGGAGTAAACTGATTTCCCGAATGATTTTTTAAATTATTTTTTCACCACTAAAACGCATGAGACTTGTAGTTTTCAAAGATATTTTCATTTTTGATGAGACGCTGAATAAAAGAAGTTTAATCGCCGGCAAACGAAAACCCGCGATTTCCCGTAAATCCCGTACTCGGCCCGTATAGTCAAAAGTATACAAAGAAAGTACCCAGGAAGTAAACTCATTTCCCGAACGATTTTTTAAATTATTTTTTCACCACTAAAACGCATGAGACTTGTAGTTTTTAAAAATGTTTTCATTTTTGATGAAACGCTAAATAAAAGAAGTTTAATCGCCGGCACACGAAAACCCGCGATTTCCCGTAAATCTCGGACTCGGCCCGTATAGTCAAAAGTATACAAAGAAAGTACCCAGGGAGTAAACTCATTTCCCGAACGATTTTTTAAATTATTTTTTTACCACTAAAACGCGTGAGACTTGTAGTTTTCAAAAATATTTACATTCTTGATGAGACGCTGAATAAAAGAAGTTTAATCGCCGGCAAAGGAAAACCCGCGATTTCCCGTAAATCCCGTACTCGGCCCGTATAGTCAAAAGTACACAAAAAAAGTACCCAGGGAGTAAACTAATTTCCTGATTGATTTTTTAAATTTTTTTTTCATCACTAAAACGCATGAGACTTGTAGTTTTCAAAAATGTTTTCATTTTTGATAAGACGCTGAATTTAAGAAGTTTAATTCCCGGCAAACGAAAACCCGCGATTTCCCGTAAATCCGGTACTCGGCCCGTATAGTCAAAAGTATACAAAGAAAGTAGTCAAGGAGTAAACTCATTTCCCGAACGATTTTTTAAATTATTTTTTCACCACTAAAACGCATGAGACTTGTAGTTTTCCAAAATGTTTTCATTCTTGATGAGACGCTAAATAAAAGAAGTTTAATCGCCGGCAAACGAAAACCAGCGATTTCCCGTGAATCCCGGGCTTGGACCGTATAGTCGAATGTATATAAAGAAAGTACCCTGTGAGTAAACTCATTTCCCGAACGATTTTTCAAATTATTTTTTCACCATTAAAGCGCATGACATTTGTAGTTTTCAAAAATGTTTTCATTTTTGATGAGACGCTGAAAGAAAGAAGTTTGATCTCCGGCAAACGAAAACCCGGGATTTCCTGTAAATCCCGAACTTGGCCTGTATAGTCGAATGTATAAAAGAAAGTACCCAGGGAGTAAACTGATTTCCCGAACGATTTTTCAAATTATTTCTGCAGCACAAGAACGAATGAGACTTGTAGTATTCAAAAATGTTTACATTTTTGATGAGACGCCGAATGAACGCAGTTTAATCGCCGACAACCGAAAACCCGCTTTTCCCGTAAATCCCTGGCTTGGCCCGTATAGTTGAATGTATACAAAGAAAGTACCCTGTGAATAAAATCATTTTCAGTACGATTTTTTAAATTATTTTTTCACCACTAAAACGCATGAGACTTGTAGTTTTCAAAAATGTTTTCATTTTTGAGAAGACGCTGAATAAAAGAAGTTTAATCGCCGGCAAACGAAAACCCGCGATTTCCCGTAAATCCCGTACTCGGCCCGTACAATCAAAAGTTTACAAAGAAAGTACCCAGGGAAAAAACTCATTTCCCGAACGATTTTTTAAATTATCTTTTCACCACTAAAATGCATGAGACTTGTAGTTTTCAAAAATGTTTTCATTTTTGATAAGACGCTGAATAAAAGAAGTTTAATCGCTGGCAAACGAAAACCCGGGATTTCCTGTAAATCCCGAACTTGGCCCGTATAGTCGAATGTATAAAAGAATGTACCCAGGGAGTAAACTGATTTCCCGAACGATTTTTCAAATTATTTCTGCAGCACTAGAACGAATGAGACTTGTAGTATTCAAAAATGTTTACATTTTTGATGAGACGCCGAATGAAAGCAGTTTAATCGCCGACAATCAAAAACCCACTTTTCCCGTAAATCCCTGTCTTGGCCCGTATATTTGAACGTATACAAAGAAAGTACCCTGTGAATAAACTCATTTTCAGAACGATTTTTTAAATTATTTTTTCACCACTAAAACGCATGCGACTTGTAGTTTTCAAAAATATTTTCATTTTTGAGAAGATGCTGATTAAAAAAAATTTAATCGCCGGCAAACAAAAACCTGCGATTTCCCGTAAATCCCGGACACGACCTGTATAATCAAAAGTATACAAAGAAAGTACCCAGGGAGTAAACTCATTTCCCGAACGATTTTTTAAATTATTTTTTCACCACTAAAACGCATGAGACTTGTAGTTTTTAAAAATATTTTCATTTTTGAGAAGACGTCGTTCCAATAATGGCGGCACCGAGAGCGGACGTGTTGCTCGTGTTGTTGTTATCAATTTATACTTTTATCTATATAAAAAAACCAAGTTTTATAACTTCTGATGGTATAAGCCTTACTTTTGGAGTTGACCAAACACATGATATCTATTTATTGAAACATGGTTATTCCAGTTTATGGGTAAACAGAAGAAGATATGTGGATACAAGACCTTATTCACCAAAGAGTTTAATCGCGTTGTTGCTGATTATTTCTGGAGACGTAGAAAGTTGTCCCGGACCGAGATATACATGCCCAAATTGTACAAAAGTTATCCGAAAGAATCAAAAGTTTGACAAATGCCACAACGGTGCAAATCGTTGTCACCTAAAATGTTTTAAAGATGTTTACGAACAAGGAGAATAACGCTTGTTTTGTAACTTATGTGGTACACACGACGCGAACGATTTAGAATCCGATCATTCGCTTAATCCTGGATTTATATCGTTTCTCAGTCAACGAGGAATGAAAATCATACATCAAAATGTTAATGGTTTATTCGAAAAATTGGATAGAATCAAGTTATTATTATCAGACTCGAAAAATCAGGTATCGATTTTTTGTATTACAGAGACACACTTGAACTCTTCATTAAGTACTTCCATACTTCACATTCCAGGATATATTGTTGAACGTAGAGACCGTAAAAATGGACCGCATGGCGGTGTTTTGATGTATATTCGTGAGGATATAAGTTACCAACGACGGTATGATCTACAATCCCAGACAAAATATAGTGGCAATTTTCACAAAATACTGTTTCTCTCAATCCCCTCCCCCATATCAGTGTTGCTTCTATGCGTCAGGGCACAAAACAAGGCCTAACTCAACTCTGATATTGGGGGAAGGGGGGTACACTGAATTTTCACTGGAAAAATGACATTTTGCCACTTATTTTGTCTGGGATTGTCTGAAAATTGGAAAAAAAAATTGAACAGAGGTTTCCTTACCAGGTTCAAAACAGTTCAAAAATAAAACAAGTCTTAACATACTCTAAATAAGACTGCTCCAACACATCTTGTATCAAACAGCTAGCCCATGTGGCCATGTGCTTGGTAGCCATCTTTTATTCAAAATTCAGTACTTTTACATGAGGAATGAAATGTAAACATACAGTAATGGTAGAGTTTACTGTGTGATTGATACAAGTTGAGTTTCTGAGCTACATAATACATATTCTTACAAGTTGGAGGCTAAAGTGTGCTCCCTTTAAATCAACATAAGCTAGCCTAAATAAAAAAAACTGCAAATAATGATATAAACTACAAGAATTTTATATACAAACGCACGCCTTCTGTTTTCAGTTTTAAAAGGTTAATAGACATGAGCGCCGACAACAGTTTCGAAAAATTGGACTTTACACAAAGTTTATCGAATCGTGACAATAGAAGAGCTTATTTGATAACATATTCACAAGCAGACATGCTAAAGAAATGAAGCAGTTGGAGCCCTGTTCCAGCTGCTTTGCAAAACTTGTTTTGTTAGGTTCTGAGTATGATAGCAATAGTTTCTAATTGTTTTGTCACATGTCACCAACATGTCACCAACGAGTCACCAACATGTTACCAGTAGTTATATAGGAAAATGACAAAAAAGACACATGTCACCACATGTCACCAAACAGTATTATAATAATAGTATTAGTATATTTTATATTATTAGTGGTGACGTGTGGTGACGCGTCATTTTGGTGGGCATGTATTGGTGACATGTTGGTGACTTGTTGGTGACGCGTTGGTGACGCGTGACCCTAAACCTTCAAATGGAAAATCACACTATATAAAACATTTCTCCCAACAAAAAAATGAAAAAGTAATTTAATACTTGGTTCTGTTGCCTTTTCCTTGAACCACAAGTTTCAGTCGCTTTGGTATTGACTCGATCGTTCTGTTTATAATGTCGGTAGGAAAGTTTTCGATAGTGCGTTTTACCCTTTCGCAAAATTGCTTGTAACTCTCTCGTGTCAGTTGCATTCGTAGGGCATCATCACGAATCTGCTTCCTTACAAGGTGAAAAACATTCTCTATAGGATTGAGATCCGGGGAACGTGCTGGAATCCCGAACATCGTGCAATTTATGGAAGCCATTGCCTCTTTCGCAGCCTTTGAAACTTGTCGCGGATCTCCATCTTGCAAAAATGTATGGCATTGAGGATTGACAGTACGTGTAAATGTTTTTGGAAAATGCGTTTTCACAAATTCAGCAAAGGTTTTTCCAGTCAGTTTGTCTTCCATTTGTTCACAAAGAACTACGCCACGATCGTAAGATATTCCAACAAAAAACTGAGCCATTTTGCCCCCACTCCCTTCCTTCTTGCCTTTTGTGGTTTGACTAAGACCTTCTTTTGCGAGTCTCCAAGTCATTGCGCCAGCTGCTCGAGCCTCTCCGTGCGGATTGCTTTTGTGACCAAAACTCACCCCATCAAAATAAAACGCAATTTCATATTTCCAAAAATCAGTTCCCACAGGAAGCATTTCTCTTGCAAATGCAAGTCTCTTGACCTTGTCGGTTTTCGTGACGAGACCTTTCTTTCGAGCTTGACGATAATTATATCCATGTTTGTGTAAGCAACGACGTACTGTTCTTGTTGATACATGTGCCAGGTTCGCTTCTTCTTGAATGCGCTTGGATGAAAATTGATTCCGCTCCTCGCGAAGTCTTGTTATCGTTCTAAGTACGGTACGTTCATCGCGAACTGTCAATTTCCTTGGTCTTCCAGTGTTGTTGTGTCGCTTGTCTTCACGACCGAGCTCATGTTTCATGTGTCGGTGTATGCTGCGTAACGCAAATTGAGGAAACATTTTTTTTATTTCTGCACCCGTCATTCCGTTTTGTTGATGAAGTACCTTAAAGTACGTCGACATTTCAGGCGTAATCTTTTTGGTGATGTTGCGTTGCTGTTGCATTTTGTTATTTATAGCTTTATATCTGAAAGTACAAGTTTTGTCAGAACATTTTGTTAGAAGCAAACTGAAATTTTAATGTAGTCACCAGTACGGAACGCTTTGTTTACATATGTTTTTGTCCTGAATTTGAACAAGAAAATACAAACAAACGTTGAAGCGAACGTTCAAATTTACCGTTCAACATTAACATGCTAAATCAACACGTGTAAATGTAAACGCAGCTGTTTCGCACTGGTATATACAGTTTTTAGTACGTTAATATGCACATAAGACTTTAATAGAGAGATTATTTATCGGATTTGTTTGTATATAGTAAAAAAAAAGAAAACAGTATATTTTTATCACAAAGGCGAAGTTTATGCGTCAAATTCTTCCCTGGAGGCACGGGAAACTGTTCGCAAGCCGAGTGTCACCTGCAAAATTGAAGAGATATTTTGCCTTTCAGAACATTTGTTGTTATCATTAACACAAAATATCACTTCACAAGGTACCAAGTCAAATGCTGGAAAAAATCTAAGTCGAAACTGAACTCGGAAAAATTCTAAGTCTAAACTTGTCTCAGACAATCCCAGACAAAATATAGTGGCAATTTTCACAAAATACTGTTTCTCTCACCCCCCTCCCCCATATCAGTGTTGCTTCTATGCGTCAGGGCACAAAACAAGGCCTAACTCAACTCTGATATTGGGGGAAGGGGGGTACACTGAATTTTCACTGGAAAAATGACATTTTGCCACTTATTTTGTCTGGGATTGTCTGAAAATTGGAAAAAAAAATTGAACAGAGGTTTCCTTACCAGGTTCAAAACAGTTCAAAAATAAAACAAGTCTTAACATACTCTAAATAAGACTGCTCCAACACATCTTGTATCAAACAGCTAGCCCATGTGGCCATGTGCTTGGTAGCCATCTTTTATTCAAAATTCAGTACTTTTACATGAGGAATGAAATGTAAACATACAGTAATGGTAGAGTTTACTGTGTGATTGATACAAGTTGAGTTTCTGAGCTACATAATACATATTCTTACAAGTTGGAGGCTAAAGTGTGCTCCCTTTAAATCAACATAAGCTAGCCTAAATAAAAAAAACTGCAAATAATGATATAAACTACAAGAATTTTATATACAAACGCACGCCTTCTGTTTTCAGTTTTAAAAGGTTAATAGACATGAGCGCCGACAACAGTTTCGAAAAATTGGACTTTACACAAAGTTTATCGAATCGTGACAATAGAAGAGCTTATTTGATAACATATTCACAAGCAGACATGCTAAAGAAATGAAGCAGTTGGAGCCCTGTTCCAGCTGCTTTGCAAAACTTGTTTTGTTAGGTTCTGAGTATGATAGCAATAGTTTCTAATTGTTTTGTCACATGTCACCAACATGTCACCAACGAGTCACCAACATGTTACCAGTAGTTATATAGGAAAATGACAAAAAAGACACATGTCACCACATGTCAACAAACAGTATTATAATAATAGTATTAGTATATTTTATATTATTAGTGGTGACGTGTGGTGACGCGTCATTTTGGTGGGCATGTATTGGTGACATGTTGGTGACTTGTTGGTGACGCGTTGGTGACGCGTGACCCTAAACCTTCAAATGGAAAATCACACTATATAAAACATTTCTCCCAACAAAAAAATGAAAAAGTAATTTAATACTTGGTTCTGTTGCCTTTTCCTTGAACCACAAGTTTCAGTCGCTTTGGTATTGACTCGATCGTTCTGTTTATAATGTCGGTAGGAAAGTTTTCGATAGTGCGTTTTACCCTTTCGCAAAATTGCTTGTAACTCTCTCGTGTCAGTTGCATTCGTAGGGCATCATCACGAATCTGCTTCCTTACAAGGTGAAAAACATTCTCTATAGGATTGAGATCCGGGGAACGTGCTGGAATCCCGAACATCGTGCAATTTATGGAAGCCATTGCCTCTTTCGCAGCCTTTGAAACTTGTCGCGGATCTCCATCTTGCAAAAATGTATGGCATTGAGGATTGACAGTACGTGTAAATGTTTTTGGAAAATGCGTTTTCACAAATTCAGCAAAGGTTTTTCCAGTCAGTTTGTCTTCCATTTGTTCACAAAGAACTACGCCACGATCGTAAGATATTCCAACAAAAAACTGAGCCATTTTGCCCCCACTCCCTTCCTTCTTGCCTTTTGTGGTTTGACTAAGACCTTCTTTTGCGAGTCTCCAAGTCATTGCGCCAGCTGCTCGAGCCTCTCCGTGCGGATTGCTTTTGTGACCAAAACTCACCCCATCAAAATAAAACGCAATTTCATATTTCCAAAAATCAGTTCCCACAGGAAGCATTTCTCTTGCAAATGCAAGTCTCTTGACCTTGTCGGTTTTCGTGACGAGACCTTTCTTTCGAGCTTGACGATAATTATATCCATGTTTGTGTAAGCAACGACGTACTGTTCTTGTTGATACATGTGCCAGGTTCGCTTCTTCTTGAATGCGCTTGGATGAAAATTGATTCCGCTCCTCGCGAAGTCTTGTTATCGTTCTAAGTACGGTACGTTCATCGCGAACTGTCAATTTCCTTGGTCTTCCAGTGTTGTTGTGTCGCTTGTCTTCACGACCGAGCTCATGTTTCATGTGTCGGTGTATGCTGCGTAACGCAAATTGAGGAAACATTTTTTTTATTTCTGCACCCGTCATTCCGTTTTGTTGATGAAGTACCTTAAAGTACGTCGACATTTCAGGCGTAATCTTTTTGGTGATGTTGCGTTGCTGTTGCATTTTGTTATTTATAGCTTTATATCTGAAAGTACAAGTTTTGTCAGAACATTTTGTTAGAAGCAAACTGAAATTTTAATGTAGTCACCAGTACGGAACGCTTTGTTTACATATGTTTTTGTCCTGAATTTGAACAAGAAAATACAAACAAACGTTGAAGCGAACGTTCAAATTTACCGTTCAACATTAACATGCTAAATCAACACGTGTAAATGTAAACGCAGCTGTTTCGCACTGGTATATACAGTTTTTAGTACGTTAATATGCACATAAGACTTTAATAGAGAGATTATTTATCGGATTTGTTTGTATATAGTAAAAAAAAAGAAAACAGTATATTTTTATCACAAAGGCGAAGTTTATGCGTCAAATTCTTCCCTGGAGGCACGGGAAACTGTTCGCAAGCCGAGTGTCACCTGCAAAATTGAAGAGATATTTTGCCTTTCAGAACATTTGTTGTTATCATTAACACAAAATATCACTTCACAAGGTACCAAGTCAAATGCTGGAAAAAATCTAAGTCGAAACTGAACTCGGAAAAATTCTAAGTCTAAACTTGTCTCAGACAATCCCAGACAAAATATAGTGGCAATTTTCACAAAATACTGTTTCTCTCACCCCCCTCCCCCATATCAGTGTTGCTTCTATGCGTCAGGGCACAAAACAAGGCCTAACTCAACTCTGATATTGGGGGAAGGGGGGTACACTGAATTTTCACTGGAAAAATGACATTTTGCCACTTATTTTGTCTGGGATTGTCTGAAAATTGGAAAAAAAAATTGAACAGAGGTTTCCTTACCAGGTTCAAAACAGTTCAAAAATAAAACAAGTCTTAACATACTCTAAATAAGACTGCTCCAACACATCTTGTATCAAACAGCTAGCCCATGTGGCCATGTGCTTGGTAGCCATCTTTTATTCAAAATTCAGTACTTTTACATGAGGAATGAAATGTAAACATACAGTAATGGTAGAGTTTACTGTGTGATTGATACAAGTTGAGTTTCTGAGCTACATAATACATATTCTTACAAGTTGGAGGCTAAAGTGTGCTCCCTTTAAATCAACATAAGCTAGCCTAAATAAAAAAAACTGCAAATAATGATATAAACTACAAGAATTTTATATACAAACGGACGCCTTCTGTTTTCAGTTTTAAAAGGTTAATAGACATGAGCGCCGACAACAGTTTCGAAAAATTGGACTTTACACAAAGTTTATCGAATCGTGACAATAGAAGAGCTTATTTGATAACATATTCACAAGCAGACATGCTAAAGAAATGAAGCAGTTGGAGCCCTGTTCCAGCTGCTTTGCAAAACTTGTTTTGTTAGGTTCTGAGTATGATAGCAATAGTTTCTAATTGTTTTGTCACATGTCACCAACATGTCACCAACGAGTCACCAACATGTTACCAGTAGTTATATAGGAAAATGACAAAAAAGACACATGTCACCACATGTCACCAAACAGTATTATAATAATAGTATTAGTATATTTTATATTATTAGTGGTGACGTGTGGTGACGCGTCATTTTGGTGGGCATGTATTGGTGACATGTTGGTGACGCGTTGGTGACGCGTTGGTGACGCGTGACCCTAAACCTTCAAATGGAAAATCACACTATATAAAACATTTCTCCCAACAAAAAAATGAAAAAGTAATTTAATACTTGGTTCTGTTGCCTTTTCCTTGAACCACAAGTTTCAGTCGCTTTGGTATTGAC
Source organism: Hydractinia symbiolongicarpus (assembly GCF_029227915.1). Lineage (NCBI taxonomy): Eukaryota > Metazoa > Cnidaria > Hydrozoa > Anthoathecata > Hydractiniidae > Hydractinia > Hydractinia symbiolongicarpus. Next base: position 2,219,819 of record NC_079886.1, read on the forward strand.
TCGATCGTTCTGTTTATAATGTCGGTAGGAAAGTTTTCGATAGTGCGTTTTACCCTTTCGCAAAATTGCTTGTAACTCTCTCGTGTCAGTTGCATTCGTAGGGCATCATCACGAATCTGCTTCCTTACAAGGTGAAAAACATTCTCTATAGGATTGAGATCCGGGGAACGTGCTGGAATCCCGAACATCGTGCAATTTATGGAAGCCATTGCCTCTTTCGCAGCCTTTGAAACTTGTCGCGGATCTCCATCTTGCAAAAATGTATGGCATTGAGGATTGACAGTACGTGTAAATGTTTTTGGAAAATGCGTTTTCACAAATTCAGCAAAGGTTTTTCCAGTCAGTTTGTCTTCCATTTGTTCACAAAGAACTACGCCACGATCGTAAGATATTCCAACAAAAAACTGAGCCATTTTGCCCCCACTCCCTTCCTTCTTGCCTTTTGTGGTTTGACTAAGACCTTCTTTTGCGAGTCTCCAAGTCATTGCGCCAGCTGCTCGAGCCTCTCCGTGCGGATTGCTTTTGTGACCAAAACTCACCCCATCAAAATAAAACGCAATTTCATATTTCCAAAAATCAGTTCCCACAGGAAGCATTTCTCTTGCAAATGCAAGTCTCTTGACCTTGTCGGTTTTCGTGACGAGACCTTTCTTTCGAGCTTGACGATAATTATATCCATGTTTGTGTAAGCAACGACGTACTGTTCTTGTTGATACATGTGCCAGGTTCGCTTCTTCTTGAATGCGCTTGGATGAAAATTGATTCCGCTCCTCGCGAAGTCTTGTTATCGTTCTAAGTACGGTACGTTCATCGCGAACTGTCAATTTCCTTGGTCTTCCAGTGTTGTTGTGTCGCTTGTCTTCACGACCGAGCTCATGTTTCATGTGTCGGTGTATGCTGCGTAACGCAAATTGAGGAAACATTTTTTTTATTTCTGCACCCGTCATTCCGTTTTGTTGATGAAGTACCTTAAAGTACGTCGACATTTCAGGCGTAATCTTTTTGGTGATGTTGCGTTGCTGTTGCATTTTGTTATTTATAGCTTTATATCTGAAAGTACAAGTTTTGTCAGAACATTTTGTTAGAAGCAAACTGAAATTTTAATGTAGTCACCAGTACGGAACGCTTTGTTTACATATGTTTTTGTCCTGAATTTGAACAAGAAAATACAAACAAACGTTGAAGCGAACGTTCAAATTTACCGTTCAACATTAACATGCTAAATCAACACGTGTAAATGTAAACGCAGCTGTTTCGCACTGGTATATACAGTTTTTAGTACGTTAATATGCACATAAGACTTTAATAGAGAGATTATTTATCGGATTTGTTTGTATATAGTAAAAAAAAAGAAAACAGTATATTTTTATCACAAAGGCGAAGTTTATGCGTCAAATTCTTCCCTGGAGGCACGGGAAACTGTTCGCAAGCCGAGTGTCACCTGCAAAATTGAAGAGATATTTTGCCTTTCAGAACATTTGTTGTTATCATTAACACAAAATATCACTTCACAAGGTACCAAGTCAAATGCTGGAAAAAATCTAAGTCGAAACTGAACTCGGAAAAATTCTAAGTCTAAACTTGTCTCAGACAATCCCAGACAAAATATAGTGGCAATTTTCACAAAATACTGTTTCTCTCACCCCCCTCCCCCATATCAGTGTTGCTTCTATGCGTCAGGGCACAAAACAAGGCCTAACTCAACTCTGATATTGGGGGAAGGGGGGTACACTGAATTTTCACTGGAAAAATGACATTTTGCCACTTATTTTGTCTGGGATTGTCTGAAAATTGGAAAAAAAAATTGAACAGAGGTTTCCTTACCAGGTTCAAAACAGTTCAAAAATAAAACAAGTCTTAACATACTCTAAATAAGACTGCTCCAACACATCTTGTATCAAACAGCTAGCCCATGTGGCCATGTGCTTGGTAGCCATCTTTTATTCAAAATTCAGTACTTTTACATGAGGAATGAAATGTAAACATACAGTAATGGTAGAGTTTACTGTGTGATTGATACAAGTTGAGTTTCTGAGCTACATAATACATATTCTTACAAGTTGGAGGCTAAAGTGTGCTCCCTTTAAATCAACATAAGCTAGCCTAAATAAAAAAAACTGCAAATAATGATATAAACTACAAGAATTTTATATACAAACGGACGCCTTCTGTTTTCAGTTTTAAAAGGTTAATAGACATGAGCGCCGACAACAGTTTCGAAAAATTGGACTTTACACAAAGTTTATCGAATCGTGACAATAGAAGAGCTTATTTGATAACATATTCACAAGCAGACATGCTAAAGAAATGAAGCAGTTGGAGCCCTGTTCCAGCTGCTTTGCAAAACTTGTTTTGTTAGGTTCTGAGTATGATAGCAATAGTTTCTAATTGTTTTGTCACATGTCACCAACATGTCACCAACGAGTCACCAACATGTTACCAGTAGTTATATAGGAAAATGACAAAAAAGACACATGTCACCACATGTCACCAAACAGTATTATAATAATAGTATTAGTATATTTTATATTATTAGTGGTGACGTGTGGTGACGCGTCATTTTGGTGGGCATGTATTGGTGACATGTTGGTGACGCGTTGGTGACGCGTTGGTGACGCGTGACCCTAAACCTTCAAATGGAAAATCACACTATATAAAACATTTCTCCCAACAAAAAAATGAAAAAGTAATTTAATACTTGGTTCTGTTGCCTTTTCCTTGAACCACAAGTTTCAGTCGCTTTGGTATTGACTCGATCGTTCTGTTTATAATGTCGGTAGGAAAGTTTTCGATAGTGCGTTTTACCCTTTCGCAAAATTGCTTGTAACTCTCTCGTGTCAGTTGCATTCGTAGGGCATCATCACGAATCTGCTTCCTTACAAGGTGAAAAACATTCTCTATAGGATTGAGATCCGGGGAACGTGCTGGAATCCCGAACATCGTGCAATTTATGGAAGCCATTGCCTCTTTCGCAGCCTTTGAAACTTGTCGCGGATCTCCATCTTGCAAAAATGTATGGCATTGAGGATTGACAGTACGTGTAAATGTTTTTGGAAAATGCGTTTTCACAAATTCAGCAAAGGTTTTTCCAGTCAGTTTGTCTTCCATTTGTTCACAAAGAACTACGCCACGATCGTAAGATATTCCAACAAAAAACTGAGCCATTTTGCCCCCACTCCCTTCCTTCTTGCCTTTTGTGGTTTGACTAAGACCTTCTTTTGCGAGTCTCCAAGTCATTGCGCCAGCTGCTCGAGCCTCTCCGTGCGGATTGCTTTTGTGACCAAAACTCACCCCATCAAAATAAAACGCAATTTCATATTTCCAAAAATCAGTTCCCACAGGAAGCATTTCTCTTGCAAATGCAAGTCTCTTGACCTTGTCGGTTTTCGTGACGAGACCTTTCTTTCGAGCTTGACGATAATTATATCCATGTTTGTGTAAGCAACGACGTACTGTTCTTGTTGATACATGTGCCAGGTTCGCTTCTTCTTGAATGCGCTTGGATGAAAATTGATTCCGCTCCTCGCGAAGTCTTGTTATCGTTCTAAGTACGGTACGTTCATCGCGAACTGTCAATTTCCTTGGTCTTCCAGTGTTGTTGTGTCGCTTGTCTTCACGACCGAGCTCATGTTTCATGTGTCGGTGTATGCTGCGTAACGCAAATTGAGGAAACATTTTTTTTATTTCTGCACCCGTCATTCCGTTTTGTTGATGAAGTACCTTAAAGTACGTCGACATTTCAGGCGTAATCTTTTTGGTGATGTTGCGTTGCTGTTGCATTTTGTTATTTATAGCTTTATATCTGAAAGTACAAGTTTTGTCAGAACATTTTGTTAGAAGCAAACTGAAATTTTAATGTAGTCACCAGTACGGAACGCTTTGTTTACATATGTTTTTGTCCTGAATTTGAACAAGAAAATACAAACAAACGTTGAAGCGAACGTTCAAATTTACCGTTCAACATTAACATGCTAAATCAACACGTGTAAATGTAAACGCAGCTGTTTCGCACTGGTATATACAGTTTTTAGTACGTTAATATGCACATAAGACTTTAATAGAGAGATTATTTATCGGATTTGTTTGTATATAGTAAAAAAAAAGAAAACAGTATATTTTTATCACAAAGGCGAAGTTTATGCGTCAAATTCTTCCCTGGAGGCACGGGAAACTGTTCGCAAGCCGAGTGTCACCTGCAAAATTGAAGAGATATTTTGCCTTTAAGAACATTTGTTGTTATCATTAACACAAAATATCACTTCACAAGGTACCAAGTCAAATGCTGGAAAAAATCTAAGTCGAAACTGAACTCGGAAAAATTCTAAGTCTAAACTTGTCTCAGACAATCCCAGACAAAATATAGTGGCAATTTTCACAAAATACTGTTTCTCTCACCCCCCTCCCCCATATCAGTGTTGCTTCTATGCGTCAGGGCACAAAACAAGGCCTAACTCAACTCTGATATTGGGGGAAGGGGGGTACACTGAATTTTCACTGGAAAAATGACATTTTGCCACTTATTTTGTCTGGGATTGTCTGAAAATTGGAAAAAAAAATTGAACAGAGGTTTCCTTACCAGGTTCAAAACAGTTCAAAAATAAAACAAGTCTTAACATACTCTAAATAAGACTGCTCCAACACATCTTGTATCAAACAGCTAGCCCATGTGGCCATGTGCTTGGTAGCCATCTTTTATTCAAAATTCAGTACTTTTACATGAGGAATGAAATGTAAACATACAGTAATGGTAGAGTTTACTGTGTGATTGATACAAGTTGAGTTTCTGAGCTACATAATACATATTCTTACAAGTTGGAGGCTAAAGTGTGCTCCCTTTAAATCAACATAAGCTAGCCTAAATAAAAAAAACTGCAAATAATGATATAAACTACAAGAATTTTATATACAAACGCACGCCTTCTGTTTTCAGTTTTAAAAGGTTAATAGACATGAGCGCCGACAACAGTTTCGAAAAATTGGACTTTACACAAAGTTTATCGAATCGTGACAATAGAAGAGCTTATTTGATAACATATTCACAAGCAGACATGCTAAAGAAATGAAGCAGTTGGAGCCCTGTTCCAGCTGCTTTGCAAAACTTGTTTTGTTAGGTTCTGAGTATGATAGCAATAGTTTCTAATTGTTTTGTCACATGTCACCAACATGTCACCAACGAGTCACCAACATGTTACCAGTAGTTATATAGGAAAATGACAAAAAAGACACATGTCACCACATGTCACCAAACAGTATTATAATAATAGTATTAGTATATTTTATATTATTAGTGGTGACGTGTGGTGACGCGTCATTTTGGTGGGCATGTATTGGTGACATGTTGGTGACGCGTTGGTGACGCGTTGGTGACGCGTGACCCTAAACCTTCAAATGGAAAATCACACTATATAAAACATTTCTCCCAACAAAAAAATGAAAAAGTAATTTAATACTTGGTTCTGTTGCCTTTTCCTTGAACCACAAGTTTCAGTCGCTTTGGTATTGACTCGATCGTTCTGTTTATAATGTCGGTAGGAAAGTTTTCGATAGTGCGTTTTACCCTTTCGCAAAATTGCTTGTAACTCTCTCGTGTCAGTTGCATTCGTAGGGCATCATCACGAATCTGCTTCCTTACAAGGTGAAAAACATTCTCTATAGGATTGAGATCCGGGGAACGTGCTGGAATCCCGAACATCGTGCAATTTATGGAAGCCATTGCCTCTTTCGCAGCCTTTGAAACTTGTCGCGGATCTCCATCTTGCAAAAATGTATGGCATTGAGGATTGACAGTACGTGTAAATGTTTTTGGAAAATGCGTTTTCACAAATTCAGCAAAGGTTTTTCCAGTCAGTTTGTCTTCCATTTGTTCACAAAGAACTACGCCACGATCGTAAGATATTCCAACAAAAAACTGAGCCATTTTGCCCCCACTCCCTTCCTTCTTGCCTTTTGTGGTTTGACTAAGACCTTCTTTTGCGAGTCTCCAAGTCATTGCGCCAGCTGCTCGAGCCTCTCCGTGCGGATTGCTTTTGTGACCAAAACTCACCCCATCAAAATAAAACGCAATTTCATATTTCCAAAAATCAGTTCCCACAGGAAGCATTTCTCTTGCAAATGCAAGTCTCTTGACCTTGTCGGTTTTCGTGACGAGACCTTTCTTTCGAGCTTGACGATAATTATATCCATGTTTGTGTAAGCAACGACGTACTGTTCTTGTTGATACATGTGCCAGGTTCGCTTCTTCTTGAATGCGCTTGGATGAAAATTGATTCCGCTCCTCGCGAAGTCTTGTTATCGTTCTAAGTACGGTACGTTCATCGCGAACTGTCAATTTCCTTGGTCTTCCAGTGTTGTTGTGTCGCTTGTCTTCACGACCGAGCTCATGTTTCATGTGTCGGTGTATGCTGCGTAACGCAAATTGAGGAAACATTTTTTTTATTTCTGCACCCGTCATTCCGTTTTGTTGATGAAGTACCTTAAAGTACGTCGACATTTCAGGCGTAATCTTTTTGGTGATGTTGCGTTGCTGTTGCATTTTGTTATTTATAGCTTTATATCTGAAAGTACAAGTTTTGTCAGAACATTTTGTTAGAAGCAAACTGAAATTTTAATGTAGTCACCAGTACGGAACGCTTTGTTTACATATGTTTTTGTCCTGAATTTGAACAAGAAAATACAAACAAACGTTGAAGCGAACGTTCAAATTTACCGTTCAACATTAACATGCTAAATCAACACGTGTAAATGTAAACGCAGCTGTTTCGCACTGGTATATACAGTTTTTAGTACGTTAATATGCACATAAGACTTTAATAGAGAGATTATTTATCGGATTTGTTTGTATATAGTAAAAAAAAAGAAAACAGTATATTTTTATCACAAAGGCGAAGTTTATGCGTCAAATTCTTCCCTGGAGGCACGGGAAACTGTTCGCAAGCCGAGTGTCACCTGCAAAATTGAAGAGATATTTTGCCTTTCAGAACATTTGTTGTTATCATTAACACAAAATATCACTTCACAAGGTACCAAGTCAAATGCTGGAAAAAATCTAAGTCGAAACTGAACTCGGAAAAATTCTAAGTCTAAACTTGTCTCAGACAATCCCAGACAAAATATAGTGGCAATTTTCACAAAATACTGTTTCTCTCACCCCCCTCCCCCATATCAGTGTTGCTTCTATGCGTCAGGGCACAAAACAAGGCCTAACTCAACTCTGATATTGGGGGAAGGGGGGTACACTGAATTTTCACTGGAAAAATGACATTTTGCCACTTATTTTGTCTGGGATTGTCTGAAAATTGGAAAAAAAAATTGAACAGAGGTTTCCTTACCAGGTTCAAAACAGTTCAAAAATAAAACAAGTCTTAACATACTCTAAATAAGACTGCTCCAACACATCTTGTATCAAACAGCTAGCCCATGTGGCCATGTGCTTGGTAGCCATCTTTTATTCAAAATTCAGTACTTTTACATGAGGAATGAAATGTAAACATACAGTAATGGTAGAGTTTACTGTGTGATTGATACAAGTTGAGTTTCTGAGCTACATAATACATATTCTTACAAGTTGGAGGCTAAAGTGTGCTCCCTTTAAATCAACATAAGCTAGCCTAAATAAAAAAAACTGCAAATAATGATATAAACTACAAGAATTTTATATACAAACGCACGCCTTCTGTTTTCAGTTTTAAAAGGTTAATAGACATGAGCGCCGACAACAGTTTCGAAAAATTGGACTTTACACAAAGTTTATCGAATCGTGACAATAGAAGAGCTTATTTGATAACATATTCACAAGCAGACATGCTAAAGAAATGAAGCAGTTGGAGCCCTGTTCCAGCTGCTTTGCAAAACTTGTTTTGTTAGGTTCTGAGTATGATAGCAATAGTTTCTAATTGTTTTGTCACATGTCACCAACATGTCACCAACGAGTCACCAACATGTTACCAGTAGTTATATAGGAAAATGACAAAAAAGACACATGTCACCACATGTCACCAAACAGTATTATAATAATAGTATTAGTATATTTTATATTATTAGTGGTGACGTGTGGTGACGCGTCATTTTGGTGGGCATGTATTGGTGACATGTTGGTGACGCGTTGGTGACGCGTTGGTGACGCGTGACCCTAAACCTTCAAATGGAAAATCACACTATATAAAACATTTCTCCCAACAAAAAAATGAAAAAGTAATTTAATACTTGGTTCTGTTGCCTTTTCCTTGAACCACAAGTTTCAGTCGCTTTGGTATTGACTCGATCGTTCTGTTTATAATGTCGGTAGGAAAGTTTTCGATAGTGCGTTTTACCCTTTCGCAAAATTGCTTGTAACTCTCTCGTGTCAGTTGCATTCGTAGGGCATCATCACGAATCTGCTTCCTTACAAGGTGAAAAACATTCTCTATAGGATTGAGATCCGGGGAACGTGCTGGAATCCCGAACATCGTGCAATTTATGGAAGCCATTGCCTCTTTCGCAGCCTTTGAAACTTGTCGCGGATCTCCATCTTGCAAAAATGTATGGCATTGAGGATTGACAGTACGTGTAAATGTTTTTGGAAAATGCGTTTTCACAAATTCAGCAAAGGTTTTTCCAGTCAGTTTGTCTTCCATTTGTTCACAAAGAACTACGCCACGATCGTAAGATATTCCAACAAAAAACTGAGCCATTTTGCCCCCACTCCCTTCCTTCTTGCCTTTTGTGGTTTGACTAAGACCTTCTTTTGCGAGTCTCCAAGTCATTGCGCCAGCTGCTCGAGCCTCTCCGTGCGGATTGCTTTTGTGACCAAAACTCACCCCATCAAAATAAAACGCAATTTCATATTTCCAAAAATCAGTTCCCACAGGAAGCATTTCTCTTGCAAATGCAAGTCTCTTGACCTTGTCGGTTTTCGTGACGAGACCTTTCTTTCGAGCTTGACGATAATTATATCCATGTTTGTGTAAGCAACGACGTACTGTTCTTGTTGATACATGTGCCAGGTTCGCTTCTTCTTGAATGCGCTTGGATGAAAATTGATTCCGCTCCTCGCGAAGTCTTGTTATCGTTCTAAGTACGGTACGTTCATCGCGAACTGTCAATTTCCTTGGTCTTCCAGTGTTGTTGTGTCGCTTGTCTTCACGACCGAGCTCATGTTTCATGTGTCGGTGTATGCTGCGTAACGCAAATTGAGGAAACATTTTTTTTATTTCTGCACCCGTCATTCCGTTTTGTTGATGAAGTACCTTAAAGTACGTCGACATTTCAGGCGTAATATTTTTGGTGATGTTGCGTTGCTGTTGCATTTTGTTATTTATAGCTTTATATCTGAAAGTACAAGTTTTGTCAGAACATTTTGTTAGAAGCAAACTGAAATTTTAATGTAGTCACCAGTACGGAACGCTTTGTTTACATATGTTTTTGTCCTGAATTTGAACAAGAAAATACAAACAAACGTTGAAGCGAACGTTCAAATTTACCGTTCAACATTAACATGCTAAATCAACACGTGTAAATGTAAACGCAGCTGTTTCGCACTGGTATATACAGTTTTTAGTACGTTAATATGCACATAAGACTTTAATAGAGAGATTATTTATCGGATTTGTTTGTATATAGTAAAAAAAAAGAAAACAGTATATTTTTATCACAAAGGCGAAGTTTATGCGTCAAATTCTTCCCTGGAGGCACGGGAAACTGTTCGCAAGCCGAGTGTCACCTGCAAAATTGAAGAGATATTTTGCCTTTCAGAACATTTGTTGTTATCATTAACACAAAATATCACTTCACAAGGTACCAAGTCAAATGCTGGAAAAAATCTAAGTCGAAACTGAACTCGGAAAAATTCTAAGTCTAAACTTGTCTCAGACAATCCCAGACAAAATATAGTGGCAATTTTCACAAAATACTGTTTCTCTCACCCCCCTCCCCCATATCAGTGTTGCTTCTATGCGTCAGGGCACAAAACAAGGCCTAACTCAACTCTGATATTGGGGGAAGGGGGGTACACTGAATTTTCACTGGAAAAATGACATTTTGCCACTTATTTTGTCTGGGATTGTCTGAAAATTGGAAAAAAAAATTGAACAGAGGTTTCCTTACCAGGTTCAAAACAGTTCAAAAATAAAACAAGTCTTAACATACTCTAAATAAGACTGCTCCAACACATCTTGTATCAAACAGCTAGCCCATGTGGCCATGTGCTTGGTAGCCATCTTTTATTCAAAATTCAGTACTTTTACATGAGGAATGAAATGTAAACATACAGTAATGGTAGAGTTTACTGTGTGATTGATACAAGTTGAGTTTCTGAGCTACATAATACATATTCTTACAAGTTGGAGGCTAAAGTGTGCTCCCTTTAAATCAACATAAGCTAGCCTAAATAAAAAAAACTGCAAATAATGATATAAACTACAAGAATTTTATATACAAACGGACGCCTTCTGTTTTCAGTTTTAAAAGGTTAATAGACATGAGCGCCGACAACAGTTTCGAAAAATTGGACTTTACACAAAGTTTATCGAATCGTGACAATAGAAGAGCTTATTTGATAACATATTCACAAGCAGACATGCTAAAGAAATGAAGCAGTTGGAGCCCTGTTCCAGCTGCTTTGCAAAACTTGTTTTGTTAGGTTCTGAGTATGATAGCAATAGTTTCTAATTGTTTTGTCACATGTCACCAACATGTCACCAACGAGTCACCAACATGTTACCAGTAGTTATATAGGAAAATGACAAAAAAGACACATGTCACCACATGTCACCAAACAGTATTATAATAATAGTATTAGTATATTTTATATTATTAGTGGTGACGTGTGGTGACGCGTCATTTTGGTGGGCATGTATTGGTGACATGTTGGTGACTTGTTGGTGACGCGTTGGTGACGCGTGACCCTAAACCTTCAAATGGAAAATCACACTATATAAAACATTTCTCCCAACAAAAAAATGAAAAAGTAATTTAATACTTGGTTCTGTTGCCTTTTCCTTGAACCACAAGTTTCAGTCGCTTTGGTATTGACTCGATCGTTCTGTTTATAATGTCGGTAGGAAAGTTTTCGATAGTGCGTTTTACCCTTGACCTTGTCGGTTTTCGTGACGAGACCTTTCTTTCGAGCTTGACGATAATTATATCCATGTTTGTGTAAGCAACGACGTACTGTTCTTGTTGATACATGTGCCAGGTTCGCTTCTTCTTGAATGCGCTTGGATGAAAATTGATTCCGCTCCTCGCGAAGTCTTGTTATCGTTCTAAGTACGGTACGTTCATCGCGAACTGTCAATTTCCTTGGTCTTCCAGTGTTGTTGTGTCGCTTGTCTTCACGACCGAGCTCATGTTTCATGTGTCGGTGTATGCTGCGTAACGCAAATTGAGGAAACATTTTTTTTATTTCTGCACCCGTCATTCCGTTTTGTTGATGAAGTACCTTAAAGTACGTCGACATTTCAGGCGTAATCTTTTTGGTGATGTTGCGTTGCTGTTGCATTTTGTTATTTATAGCTTTATATCTGAAAGTACAAGTTTTGTCAGAACATTTTGTTAGAAGCAAACTGAAATTTTAATGTAGTCACCAGTACGGAACGCTTTGTTTACATATGTTTTTGTCCTGAATTTGAACAAGAAAATACAAACAAACGTTGAAGCGAACGTTCAAATTTACCGTTCAACATTAACATGCTAAATCAACACGTGTAAATGTAAACGCAGCTGTTTCGCACTGGTATATACAGTTTTTAGTACGTTAATATGCACATAAGACTTTAATAGAGAGATTATTTATCGGATTTGTTTGTATATAGTAAAAAAAAAGAAAACAGTATATTTTTATCACAAAGGCGAAGTTTATGCGTCAAATTCTTCCCTGGAGGCACGGGAAACTGTTCGCAAGCCGAGTGTCACCTGCAAAATTGAAGAGATATTTTGCCTTTCAGAACATTTGTTGTTATCATTAACACAAAATATCACTTCACAAGGTACCAAGTCAAATGCTGGAAAAAATCTAAGTCGAAACTGAACTCGGAAAAATTCTAAGTCTAAACTTGTCTCAGACAATCCCAGACAAAATATAGTGGCAATTTTCACAAAATACTGTTTCTCTCACCCCCCTCCCCCATATCAGTGTTGCTTCTATGCGTCAGGGCACAAAACAAGGCCTAACTCAACTCTGATATTGGGGGAAGGGGGGTACACTGAATTTTCACTGGAAAAATGACATTTTGCCACTTATTTTGTCTGGGATTGTCTGAAAATTGGAAAAAAAAATTGAACAGAGGTTTCCTTACCAGGTTCAAAACAGTTCAAAAATAAAACAAGTCTTAACATACTCTAAATAAGACTGCTCCAACACATCTTGTATCAAACAGCTAGCCCATGTGGCCATGTGCTTGGTAGCCATCTTTTATTCAAAATTCAGTACTTTTACATGAGGAATGAAATGTAAACATACAGTAATGGTAGAGTTTACTGTGTGATTGATACAAGTTGAGTTTCTGAGCTACATAATACATATTCTTACAAGTTGGAGGCTAAAGTGTGCTCCCTTTAAATCAACATAAGCTAGCCTAAATAAAAAAAACTGCAAATAATGATATAAACTACAAGAATTTTATATACAAACGGACGCCTTCTGTTTTCAGTTTTAAAAGGTTAATAGACATGAGCGCCGACAACAGTTTCGAAAAATTGGACTTTACACAAAGTTTATCGAATCGTGACAATAGAAGAGCTTATTTGATAACATATTCACAAGCAGACATGCTAAAGAAATGAAGCAGTTGGAGCCCTGTTCCAGCTGCTTTGCAAAACTTGTTTTGTTAGGTTCTGAGTATGATAGCAATAGTTTCTAATTGTTTTGTCACATGTCACCAACATGTCACCAACGAGTCACCAACATGTTACCAGTAGTTATATAGGAAAATGACAAAAAAGACACATGTCACCACATGTCACCAAACAGTATTATAATAATAGTATTAGTATATTTTATATTATTAGTGGTGACGTGTGGTGACGCGTCATTTTGGTGGGCATGTATTGGTGACATGTTGGTGACTTGTTGGTGACGCGTTGGTGACGCGTGACCCTAAACCTTCAAATGGAAAATCACACTATATAAAACATTTCTCCCAACAAAAAAATGAAAAAGTAATTTAATACTTGGTTCTGTTGCCTTTTCCTTGAACCACAAGTTTCAGTCGCTTTGGTATTGACTCGATCGTTCTGTTTATAATGTCGGTAGGAAAGTTTTCGATAGTGCGTTTTACCCTTTCGCAAAATTGCTTGTAACTCTCTCGTGTCAGTTGCATTCGTAGGGCATCATCACGAATCTGCTTCCTTACAAGGTGAAAAACATTCTCTATAGGATTGAGATCCGGGGAACGTGCTGGAATCCCGAACATCGTGCAATTTATGGAAGCCATTGCCTCTTTCGCAGCCTTTGAAACTTGTCGCGGATCTCCATCTTGCAAAAATGTATGGCATTGAGGATTGACAGTACGTGTAAATGTTCTTGGAAAATGCGTTTTCACAAATTCAGCAAAGGTTTTTCCAGTCAGTTTGTCTTCCATTTGTTCACAAAGAACTACGCCACGATCGTAAGATATTCCAACAAAAAACTGAGCCATTTTGCCCCCACTCCCTTCCTTCTTGCCTTTTGTGGTTTGACTAAGACCTTCTTTTGCGAGTCTCCAAGTCATTGCGCCAGCTGCTCGAGCCTCTCCGTGCGGATTGCTTTTGTGACCAAAACTCACCCCATCAAAATAAAACGCAATTTCATATTTCCAAAAATCAGTTCCCACAGGAAGCATTTCTCTTGCAAATGCAAGTCTCTTGACCTTGTCGGTTTTCGTGACGAGACCTTTCTTTCGAGCTTGACGATAATTATATCCATGTTTGTGTAAGCAACGACGTACTGTTCTTGTTGATACATGTGCCAGGTTCGCTTCTTCTTGAATGCGCTTGGATGAAAATTGATTCCGCTCCTCGCGAAGTCTTGTTATCGTTCTAAGTACGGTACGTTCATCGCGAACTGTCAATTTCCTTGGTCTTCCAGTGTTGTTGTGTCGCTTGTCTTCACGACCGAGCTCATGTTTCATGTGTCGGTGTATGCTGCGTAACGCAAATTGAGGAAACATTTTTTTTATTTCTGCACCCGTCATTCCGTTTTGTTGATGAAGTACCTTAAAGTACGTCGACATTTCAGGCGTAATCTTTTTGGTGATGTTGCGTTGCTGTTGCATTTTGTTATTTATAGCTTTATATCTGAAAGTACAAGTTTTGTCAGAACATTTTGTTAGAAGCAAACTGAAATTTTAATGTAGTCACCAGTACGGAACGCTTTGTTTACATATGTTTTTGTCCTGAATTTGAACAAGAAAATACAAACAAACGTTGAAGCGAACGTTCAAATTTACCGTTCAACATTAACATGCTAAATCAACACGTGTAAATGTAAACGCAGCTGTTTCGCACTGGTATATACAGTTTTTAGTACGTTAATATGCACATAAGACTTTAATAGAGAGATTATTTATCGGATTTGTTTGTATATAGTAAAAAAAAAGAAAACAGTATATTTTTATCACAAAGGCGAAGTTTATGCGTCAAATTCTTCCCTGGAGGCACGGGAAACTGTTCGCAAGCCGAGTGTCACCTGCAAAATTGAAGAGATATTTTGCCTTTCAGAACATTTGTTGTTATCATTAACACAAAATATCACTTCACAAGGTACCAAGTCAAATGCTGGAAAAAATCTAAGTCGAAACTGAACTCGGAAAAATTCTAAGTCTAAACTTGTCTCAGACAATCCCAGACAAAATATAGTGGCAATTTTCACAAAATACTGTTTCTCTCACCCCCCTCCCCCATATCAGTGTTGCTTCTATGCGTCAGGGCACAAAACAAGGCCTAACTCAACTCTGATATTGGGGGAAGGGGGGTACACTGAATTTTCACTGGAAAAATGACATTTTGCCACTTATTTTGTCTGGGATTGTAGAAACTGAAGGAATTGAAGGTATCTGGATAGAAATTCTTATTCCTAACACAAAATCAATTTTATTGTGTTCAGTATATAAACCCCCTGATAACTCAAAGTACATCGACATAAACTTCGACGCAAAACTTAATGACATGATAACAACCGTTACGGATGAAGGTAAAGAATGCTTAATTACCGGTGATCTAAATTGTAACTATTTGAAACCAAACGACCATGTCGATATAAAAGATATTTTTGCTACTAATGGTTTTAAACAAATGATAAAAGAAGCAACGAGAAGTATTAGTAAAACGTTAATCGATATCTTTTTGACAACAGATTCAACAAAAATATCAAAATCTTTTGTTGATGCCAACTCCATCAGTGACCACGACCTTGTGGGAATTGTACGTAAAATGCATGTAAAGAAATACGCTTCTCGTAAATTGTTTACTCGTGATTATTCAAAATTTAACAAGGATCTTTTTAAGGATGAACTTAGAAATGTGCCGTGGAAAAATTGCTTTGTTGAAGATAATATGAATTCATCATGGAACTTGTTCAAACATTATTTGACAATTGTTATCAACAAACATGCACCATTAGTTGAAAGGAAAATTCGAGGTATGCAAAATCCTTGGATGTCGAGAGATATTAAAACGAAAATGAACACTCGTGATTATTATCTCCGTTGTGCAAAACGTACAAATAGTGAAAATGACTGGTCAAGTTACAGAAGAGTGCGAAATCTCGTGTCGTATCTCATTCGACAAGCAAAAGCAAATCACATCCGCTCACTTTTTCGGGAGAACGGTACCAGCCCGAAAGACTTCTGGAAGCAAATCAAAAAGTCGTATCCTGTAAAAAACAATGAAAGTGCATCTAGATCATTTAAAATTGGAAATGAAACTATCACAGATAAGAAGCAAATAGCTGATGGATTCTGCCACTTTTTTGCAACAGTAGGATCTACACTTGTAAATTCCATCCCATCTATCACGAATTTAACATGGTTGCCATTTAATGGATCCTTTTATCTAACTAACGTCAATCCACAACATTTATCATTCAAATTCCAACATGTTGAAATTTCAGAGACGATCAAAGTGTTGAAAGAAATTAATTCATCAAAATTTTCCGGTATTGACGATCTCCCAGCTTTACTTATAAAGGATGCAGCTGAGGAACTAGCAGCACCGCTATCATTTTTGATCAATCACAGTTTTAAATCTGGCATTTTTCCAACGATCGAAAAGACTGCCAAAGTAACACCTATATACAAGTCAGAAGCAAAACATTTGTTCTCAAATTATCGTCCAATATCCGTCCTCAACGTGATATCGAAAGTAGTTGAAAAAATTGCCTCTGATCAACTATCACAGTACTTTGAATCGAACGGCCTCTTCAGTCCTTATCAATATGGCTTCCGTAAGAAAAGATCCACACAGCATGCTGTTACCAACCTAGTCAACCATATACGTAATAACATGGACAAAGGAAACAAGACTGGAGTACTTTATATGGACTTTTCTAAAGCATTTGACACCGTACACCATTCATGTTTACTTCACAAATTACCATACTACGGTATAACAGAGAATGAGCTATCATGGATAAGTGACTATTTATTCAATAGATCCCAATTAGTAAATTTTGAAGGTACCAGTTCTAGAACGGAGAGTATCACTCATGGTGTTCCACAGGGATCCATTCTTGGCCCTCTTTTGTTCATCATTCTTCTGAATGATTTGCATTTTCGATTAAAGAACTGCTCTATTTTGAAATACGCTGATGACACAGTGTTGTACTACTCTCATAAAAACGAACGTCACATTGTATCCATTATTAACAAAGAAGCTGATGTTGTACAATCCTGGATTAGAGATAATTGTCTTATTCTCAACATGAAAAAAGGAAAAACCGAATTTGTTATGTATGGAAATAGATTGTCAAATGTGGATGATTGTAATGTTGAAATTTTATCTACTACCATCAGCCAGTCTGATACTTACGAATATCTTGGTATAACGTTAGATTCTCATCTGAACCTGAACGAACACTACAGCAAGGTGTATAAGAAGATTTGCTCTCGTATATACTTATTGAAGAAATTACGACATCAGATTTCTCCTGTGGTAGCTAATTCCATATATAACGCGTTGATCAAACCAATATTTCACTACTGTTATCCTGTATATTGTAACCAAAGTAATTCTTGGAAAATGAAATTTGAAGGACTTCATAATCGTGCTAACACTATCATTCATAATACTGGAGAACATTTGATTTCTATTGAAAACGAACGTAAAAGAAAAGCTGTCACAGATGTTTTCAAGATTCTCCATAAAATTGATAACGTTAGCAATATTCAATACGAGCTGGTGAATCATAATATCAACACGAGAGGTAACAAGTCGCAGATAAGATTACCAAAAGTTAGAACAGAAGCTGGCTGAAAGACTACGAGCTACTATGGTGCACAATTGTTCAATTCACTGAACTTGGATGTACGAAATGAAAAATATTTTGTCAATTTTAAACGGTATATTTCTAAGCACGAATGGTAATATATATTCATATGTGACTTATGTATTGTGCCTAGCCAATCATGATTTTCCTGGTAGTCTTTCTTTCATAACTTCAATCGGTGTTTCTATCACTTCTCACGCCTCTTTTGAAACAGTATCATTGTGTATGATGATGTCTGAACTTGTGCTTTCTTAGTAGTCTGTCATAGCATTTCACCTCAGTTGGTGTTTTAACAATTCTGATGCCTCTTTTTGACTCAGTGTCTGAAAATTTTATGTATTTACTTGATTATTTTGACACATTTTAATATATATATAGTCACACATTCACACTTACGATCAACTATGCCATTCTCCTTCACAGTGACTTATTCTGATACGTGCCTACTTGCTTACTCATCACTCGTCTTTATCCAAGAGTGCTACACTTACTAACTATGCCTCTTCGAAACAAAATTTTTATAGTATTTTTAGCTTTTACTTTCATTTATTTTTGTACAGGTCCTGCATTGATACCAGATATGTATATATTCTGACGTAGTCAACCTGTGTAAATATGAATAATAATAACGCTGAATAAAAGAAGTTTAATCGCCGGCAAACGAAAACCCGCGATTTCCCCTAAATCCCGTACTCGGCCCGTATAGTCAAAAGTATACAAAGAAAGTACTCAGGGAGTAAACTCATTTCCCGAACGATATTTTAAATTATTTTTTCACCACTAAAACGCATGAGACTTGTAGTTTTCAACAATGTATTCATTTTTGATGAGACGCTAAATAAAACAAGTTTAATCGCCGGCAAACGAAAACCTGCGATTTCCCGTAAATCCCGGACACGACCCGTATAATCAAAAGTATACAAAGAGAGTACCCAGGGAGTAAACTCATTTTCAGAACGATTTTTTAAATTATTTTTTCACCGCTAAAACGCATGAGACTTGTAGTTTTCAAAAATGTTTTCATTTTTGAGAAGACGCTGAATAAAAGAAGTTTAATCGCCGGCAAACGAAAACCCGCGATTTCCCGTAAATCCCGTACTCGGCCCGCATAATCCCAAGTATACAAAGAAAGTACCCAGTTAGTAAACTTATTTCCCGAACGATTTTTTAAATTATCTTTTCACCACTAAAACGCATGAGACTTGTAGTTTTCAAAAATGTTTTCATTTTTGATGAGACGCTAAATAAAAGAAGTTTAATCGCTGGCAAACGAAAATCCGCGATTTCCTGTAAATCACGAACTTGGCCCGTATAGTCGAATGTATAAAAGAAAGTACCCAGGGAGTAAACTGATTTCCCGAACGATTTTTCAAATTATTTCTGCAGCACTGGAACGAATGAGACTTGTAGTTTTCAAAAATGTTTTCATTTTTGAAGAGACGCTAAATAAAACAAGTTTATTCGCCGGCAAACAAAAACCCGCGATTTCCCGTAAATCCCGGACACGACCTGTATAATCAAAAGTATACAAAGAAAGTACCCAGGGAGTAAACTCATTTCCCGAACGATTTTTTAAATTATTTTTTCACCACTAAAACGCATGAGACTTGTAGTTTTTAAAAATGTTTTCATTTTTGAGAAGACGCTGAATAAAAGAAGTTTAATCGCCGGCAAACGAAAACCCGCGATTTCCCCTAAATCCCGTACTCGACCCGTATAGTCAAAAGTATACAAAGAAAGTACTCAGGGAGTAAACTCATTTCCCGAACGATATTTTAAATTATTTTTTCACCACTAAAACGCATGAGACTTGTAGTTTTCAACAATGTATTCATTTTTGATGAGACGCTAAATAAAACAAGTTTAATCGCCGGCAAACGAAAACCTGCGATTTCCCGTAAATCCCGGACACGACCCGTATAATCAAAAGTATACAAAGAGAGTACCCAGGGAGTAAACTCATTTTCAGAACGATTTTTTAAATTATTTTTTCACCGCTAAAACGCATGAGACTTGTAGTTTTCAAAAATGTTTTCATTTTTGAGAAGACGCTGAATAAAAGAAGTTTAATCGCCGGCAAACGAAAACCCGCGATTTCCCGTAAATCCCGTACTCGGCCCGCATAATCCAAAGTATACAAAGAAAGTACCCAGTTAGTAAACTTATTTCCCGAACGATTTTTTAAATTATCTTTTCACCACTAAAACGCATGAGACTTGTAGTTTTCAAAAATGTTTTCATTTTTGATGAGACGCTAAATAAAAGAAGTTTGATCGCTGGCAAACGAAAACCCGCGATTTCCTGTAAATCACGAACTTGGCCCGTATAGTCGAATGTATAAAAGAAAGTACCCAGGGAGTAAACTGATTTCCCGAACGATTTTTCAAATTATTTCTGCAGCACTGGAACGAATGAGACTTGTAGTATTCAAAAATGTTTACATTTTTGATGAGACGCCGAATGAAAGCAGTTTAATCGCCGACAACCGAAAACCCGCTTTTCCCGTAAATCCCTGGCTTGGCCCGTATATTTGAACGTATACAAAGAAAGTACCCTGTGAATAAACTCATTTTCCGAACGATTTTTTAAATTATTTTTTCACCACTAAAACGCATGCGACTTGTAATTTTCAAAAATGTTTTCATTTTTGAGAAGACGCTTAATAAAAGAAATTTAATCGCAGGCAAACGAAAACCCGCGATTTCCCGTAAATCCTGTACTCGGCCCGTATAGTCAAAAGTATACAAAGAAAGTACTCAGGGAGTAAACTTATTTCCCGAACGATATTTTATATTATTTTTTCACCGCTAAAACGCATGAGACTTGTAGTTTTCAAAAATGTTTTCATTTTTGATGAGATGCTAAATAAAACAAGTTTAATCGCCGGCAAACGAAAACCCGCGATTTCCCGTAAATCCCGGACACGACCCGTATAATCAAAAGTATACAAAGAGAGTACCCAGGGAGTAAACTCATTTCCTGAACGATTTTTTAAATTATTTTTTCACCACTAAAACGCATGAGACTTGTAGTTTTTAAAAATGTTTTCATTTTTGATGAGACGCTAAATTAATGAAGTTTATTCGCCGGCAAACGAAAACCCGCGATTTCCCGTAAATCCCGTACTCGGCCCGTATAGTCAAAAGTACACAAAAAAGTACCCAGGGAGTAAACTGATTTCCCGAATGATTTTTTAAATTATTTTTTCACCACTAAAACGCATGAGACCTGTAATTTTCCAAAATGTTTTCATTTTTGATGAGACGCTGAATAAAAGAAGTTTAATCGCCGGCAAACGAAAACCCGAGATTTCCTGTAAATACCGGGCTTGGCCCCTATAGTCAAATGTATACAAAGAAAGTACCCTGTGAGTACACTCATTTTCAGAACGATATTTTAAATTATTTTTTCACCACTAAAACGCATGCGACTTGTAATTTTCAATAATGTTTTCATTTTTGAGAAGACGCTTAATAAAAGAAATTTAATCGCCGGCAAACGAAAACCCGCGATTTCCCGTAAATCCTGTACTCGGCCCGTATAGTCAAAAGTATACAAAGAAAGTACTCAGGGAGTAAACTTATTTCCCGAACGATATTTTAAATTATTTTTTCACCGCTAAAACGCATGAGACTTGTAGTTTTCAAAAATGTTTTCATTTTTGATGAGACGCTAAATAAAACAAGTTCAATCGCCGGCAAACGAAAACCCGCGATTTCCCGTAAATCCCGGACACGACCTGTATAATCAAAAGTATACAAAGAAAGTACCCAGGGAGTAAACTCATTTCCCGAACGATTTTTTAAATTATTTTTTCACCACTAAAACGCATGAGACTTGTAGTTTTTAAAAATGTTTTCATTTTTGATGAGACGCTAAATTAATGAAGTTTATTCGCCGGCAAACCAAAACCCGCGATTTCCCCCAAATCCCGGACTCGGCCCGTATAGTCAAAAGTATACAAAGAAAGTACCCAGGGTGTAAACTCATTTCCCGAACGATTTTTTAAATTATTTTTTCACCACTAAAACGCATGAGACTTGTAGTTTTCAAAAATGTTTTCATTTTTGATGAAACGCTAAATAAAAGAAGTTTAATCGCCGGCAAACGAAAACCCGCGATTTCCCGTAAATCCCGTACTCGGCCCGTATAGTCAAAAGTACACAAAAAAAGTACCCAGGGAGTAAACTCATTTCCCGAATGATTTTTTAAATTTTTTTTTTCACCACTAAAACGCATGAGACTTGTAGTTTTCAAAGATATTTTCATTTTTGATGAGACGCTGAATAAAAGAAGTTTAATCGCCGGCAAACGAAAACCCGCGATTTCCCGTAAATCCCGTACTCGGCCCGTATAGTCAAAAGTATACAAAGAAAGTACCCAGGAAGTAAACTCATTTCCCGAACGATTTTTTAAATTATTTTTTCACCACTAAAACGCATGAGACTTGTAGTTTTTAAAAATGTTTTTATTTTTGATGAAACGCTAAATAAAAGAAGTTTAATCGCCGGCACACGAAAACCCGCGATTTCCCGTAAATCTCGGACTCGGCCCGTATAGTCAAAAGTATACAAAGAAAGTACCCAGGGAGTAAACTCATTTCCCGAACGATTTTTTAAATTATTTTTTTACCACTAAAACGCGTGAGACTTGTAGTTTTCAAAAATATTTACATTCTTGATGAGACGCTGAATAAAAGAAGTTTAATCGCCGGCAAACGAAAACCCGCGATTTCCCGTAAATCCCTTACTCGGCCCGTATAGTCAAAAGTACACAAAAAAGTACCCAGGGAGTAAACTGATTTCCTGATTGATTTTTTAAATTTTTTTTTCATCACTAAAACGCATGAGACTTGTAGTTTTCAAAGATATTTTCATTTTTGATGAGACGCTGAATAAAAGAAGTTTAATCGCCGGCAAACGAAAACCCGCGATTTCCCGTAAATCCCTTACTCGGCCCGTATAGTCAAAAGTACACAAAAAAGTACCCAGGGAGTAAACTGATTTCCCGAATGATTTTTTAAATTATTTTTTCACCACTAAAACGCATGAGACCTGTAATTTTCCAAAATGTTTTCATTTTTGATGAGACGCTGAATAAAAGAAGTTTAATCGCCGGCAAACGAAAACCCGAGATTTCCTGTAAATACCGGGCTTGGCCCCTATAGTCAAATGTATACAAAGAAAGTACCCTGTGAGTACACTCATTTTCAGAACGATATTTTAAATTATTTTTTCACCACTAAAACGCATGCGACTTGTAATTTTCAATAATGTTTTCATTTTTGAGAAGACGCTTAATAAAAGAAATTTAATCGCCGGCAAACGAAAACCCGCGATTTCCCGTAAATCCTGTACTCGGCCCGTATAGTCAAAAGTATACAAAGAAAGTACTCAGGGAGTAAACTTATTTCCCGAACGATATTTTAAATTATTTTTTCACCGCTAAAACGCATGAGACTTGTAGTTTTCAAAAATGTTTTCATTTTTGATGAGACGCTAAATAAAACAAGTTCAATCGCCGGCAAACGAAAACCCGCGATTTCCCGTAAATCCCGGACACGACCTGTATAATCAAAAGTATACAAAGAAAGTACCCAGGGAGTAAACTCATTTCCCGAACGATTTTTTAAATTATTTTTTCACCACTAAAACGCATGAGACTTGTAGTTTTTAAAAATGTTTTCATTTTTGATGAGACGCTAAATTAATGAAGTTTATTCGCCGGCAAACCAAAACCCGCGATTTCCCCCAAATCCCGGACTCGGCCCGTATAGTCAAAAGTATACAAAGAAAGTACCCAGGGTGTAAACTCATTTCCCGAACGATTTTTTAAATTATTTTTTCACCACTAAAACGCATGAGACTTGTAGTTTTCAAAAATGTTTTCATTTTTGATGAAACGCTAAATAAAAGAAGTTTAATCGCCGGCAAACGAAAACCCGCGATTTCCCGTAAATCCCGTACTCGGCCCGTATAGTCAAAAGTACACAAAAAAAGTACCCAGGGAGTAAACTCATTTCCCGAATGATTTTTTAAATTTTTTTTTTCACCACTAAAACGCATGAGACTTGTAGTTTTCAAAGATATTTTCATTTTTGATGAGACGCTGAATAAAAGAAGTTTAATCGCCGGCAAACGAAAACCCGCGATTTCCCGTAAATCCCGTACTCGGCCCGTATAGTCAAAAGTATACAAAGAAAGTACCCAGGAAGTAAACTCATTTCCCGAACGATTTTTTAAATTATTTTTTCACCACTAAAACGCATGAGACTTGTAGTTTTTAAAAATGTTTTTATTTTTGATGAAACGCTAAATAAAAGAAGTTTAATCGCCGGCACACGAAAACCCGCGATTTCCCGTAAATCTCGGACTCGGCCCGTATAGTCAAAAGTATACAAAGAAAGTACCCAGGGAGTAAACTCATTTCCCGAACGATTTTTTAAATTATTTTTTTACCACTAAAACGCGTGAGACTTGTAGTTTTCAAAAATATTTACATTCTTGATGAGACGCTGAATAAAAGAAGTTTAATCGCCGGCAAACGAAAACCCGCGATTTCCCGTAAATCCCTTACTCGGCCCGTATAGTCAAAAGTACACAAAAAAGTACCCAGGGAGTAAACTGATTTCCTGATTGATTTTTTAAATTTTTTTTTCATCACTAAAACGCATGAGACTTGTAGTTTTCAAAGATATTTTCATTTTTGATGAGACGCTGAATAAAAGAAGTTTAATCGCCGGCAAACGAAAACCCGCGATTTCCCGTAAATCCCGTAGTCGGCCCGTATAGTCAAAAGTACACAAAAAAAGTACCCAGGGAGTAAATTGATTTCCCGAATGATTTTTTAAATTATTTTTTCACCACTAAAACGCATGAGACTTGTAGTTTTCCAAAATGTTTTCATTTTTGATGAGACGCTGAATAAAAGAAGTTTAATCGCCGGCAAATAAAAACCCGCGATTTCCTGTAAATACCGGGCTTGGCCCCTATAGTCAAATGTATACAAAGAAAGTACCCTGTGAGTAAACTCCTTTCCCGAACGATTTTTTAAATTATTTTTTCACCACTAAAACGCATGAGACTTGTAGTTTTCAAAAATGTTTTCATTTTTGATGAAACGCTAAATAAAAGAAGTTTAATCGCCGGCAAACGAAAACCCGCGATTTCCCGTAAATCCCGTACTCGGCCCGTATAGTCAAAAGTACACAAAAAAAGTACCCAGGGAGTAAACTCATTTCCCGAATGATTTTTTAAATTTTTTTTTTCACCACTAAAACACATGAGACTTGTAGTTTTCAAAGATATTTTCATTTTTGATGAGACGCTGAATAAAAGAAGTTTAATCGCCGGCAAACAAAAACCCGCGATTTCCCGTAAATCTCGTACTCGGCCCGTATAGTCAAAAGTACACAAAAAAAGTACCCAGGGAGTAAACTGATTTCCCGAATGATTTTTTAAATTATTTTTTCACCACTAAAACGCATGAGACTTGTAGTTTTCAAAGATATTTTCATTTTTGATGAGACGCTGAATAAAAGAAGTTTAATCGCCGGCAAACGAAAACCCGCGATTTCCCGTAAATCCCGTACTCGGCCCGTATAGTCAAAAGTATACAAAGAAAGTACCCAGGAAGTAAACTCATTTCCCGAACGATTTTTTAAATTATTTTTTCACCACTAAAACGCATGAGACTTGTAGTTTTTAAAAATGTTTTCATTTTTGATGAAACGCTAAATAAAAGAAGTTTAATCGCCGGCACACGAAAACCCGCGATTTCCCGTAAATCTCGGACTCGGCCCGTATAGTCAAAAGTATACAAAGAAAGTACCCAGGGAGTAAACTCATTTCCCGAACGATTTTTTAAATTATTTTTTTACCACTAAAACGCGTGAGACTTGTAGTTTTCAAAAATATTTACATTCTTGATGAGACGCTGAATAAAAGAAGTTTAATCGCCGGCAAACGAAAACCCGCGATTTCCCGTAAATCCCGTACTCGGCCCGTATAGTCAAAAGTACACAAAAAAAGTACCCAGGGAGTAAACTGATTTCCTGATTGATTTTTTAAATTTTTTTTTCATCACTAAAACGCATGAGACTTGTAGTTTTCAAAGATATTTTCATTTTTGATGAGACGCTGAATAAAAGAAGTTTAATCGCCGGCAAACGAGAACCTGCGATTTCCCGTAAATCCGGTACTCGGCCCGTATAGTCAAAAGTATACAAAGAAAGTACTCAAGGAGTAAACTCATTTCCCGAACGATTTTTTAAATTATTTTTTCACCACTAAAACGCATCAGACTTGTAGTTTTTAAAAATGTTTTCATTTTTGATAAGACGCTGAATAAAAGAAGTTTAATCGCCGGCAAACGAAAACCCGCGATTTCCGTAAATCCGGTACTCGGCCCGCATAGTCAAAAGTATACAAAGAAAGTACTCAAGGAGTAAACTCATTTCCCGAACGATTTTTTAAATTATTTTTTCACCACTAAAACACATGAGACTTGTAGTTTTTAAAAATGTTTTCATTTTTGATGAGACGCTAAATAAAAGAAGTTTAATCGCCGGCAAACGAAAACCCGCGATTTCCCGTAAATCCCGTACTTGGCCCGTATAGTCAAAAGTATACAAAGAAAGTACCCAGGGAGTAAACTCATTTCCCGAACGATTTTTTAAATTATTTTTTCACCACTAAAACGCATGAGACTTGTAGTTTTCAAAAATGTTTTCATTTTTAATGAGACGCTAAATAAAAGAAGTTTAATCGCCGGCAAACAAAAACCCGCGATTTCCCGTAAATCCCGTACTCGGCCCGTATAGTAGATTGTATATAAAGAAAGTACCCAGGGAGTAAACACATTTCCCGAACGATTTTTTAAATTATTTTTTTACCACTAAAACGCATGAGACTTGTAGTTTTCAAAAATATTTTCCTTTTTGATGAGACGCTGAATAAAAGAAGTTTAAGCGCGGGCAAACGAACACCCGCGTTTTCCCGTAAATCCCGTACTCGAGCCGTATAGTCAGAAGTATACAAAGAAAGTACTCAAGGAGTAAACTCATTTCCCGAACGATTTTTTAAATTATTTTTTCACCACTAAAACGCATCAGACTTGTAGTTTTCAAAAATGTTTTCATTTTTGATAAGACGCTGAATAAAAGAAGTTTAATCGCCGGCAAACGAAAACCCGCGATTTCCGTAAATCCGGTACTCGGCCCGCATAGTCAAAAGTATACAAAGAAAGTACTCAAGGAGTAAACTCATTTCCCGAACGATTTTTTAAATTATTTTTTCACCACTAAAACACATGAGACTTGTAGTTTTCAAAAATGTTTTCATTTTTGATAAGACGCTAAATAAAAGAAGTTTAATCGCCGGCAAACGAAAACCCGCGATTTCCCGTAAATCCCGTACTTGGCCCGTATAGTAGATTGTATATAAAGAAAGTACCCAGGGAGTAAACACATTTCCCGAACGATTTTTTAAATTATTTTTTTACCACTAAAACGCATGAGACTTGTAGTTTTCAAAAATATTTTCCTTTTTGATGAGACGCTGAATAAAAGAAGTTTAAGCGCGGGCAAACGAACACCCGCGTTTTCCCGTAAATCCCGTACTCGAGCCGTATAGTCAGAAGTATACAAAGAAAGTACTCAAGGAGTAAACTCATTTCCCGAACGATTTTTTAAATTATTTTTTCACCACTAAAACGCATCAGACTTGTAGTTTTCAAAAATGTTTTCATTTTTGATAAGACGCTGAATAAAAGAAGTTTAATCGCCGGCAAACGAAAACCCGCGATTTCCGTAAATCCGGTACTCGGCCCGCATAGTCAAAAGTATACAAAGAAAGTACTCAAGGAGTAAACTCATTTCCCGAACGATTTTTTAAATTATTTTTTCACCACTAAAACACATGAGACTTGTAGTTTTCAAAAATGTTTTCATTTTTGATGAGACGCTAAATAAAAGAAGTTTAATCGCCGGCAAACGAAAACCCGCGATTTCCCGTAAATCCCGTACTTGGCCCGTATAGTCAAAAGTATACAAAGAAAGTACCTAGGGAGTAAACTCATTTCCCGAACGATTTTTTAAATTTTTTTTTCACCACTAAAACGCATGAGACTTGTAGTTTTCAAAAATGTTTTCATTTTTAATGAGACGCTAAATAAAAGAAGTTTAATCGCCGGCATACAAAAACCCGCGATTTCCCGTAAATCCCGTACTTGGCCCGTATAGTAGATTGTATATAAAGAAAGTACCCAGGGAGTAAACACATTTCCCGAACGATTTTTTAAATTATTTTTTTACCACTAAAACGCATGAGACTTGTAGTTTTCAAAAATATTTTCCTTTTTGATGAGACGCTGAATAAAAGAAGTTTAAGCGCGGGCAAACGAACACCCGAGTTTTCCCGTAAATCCCGTACTCGACCCGTATAGTCAGAAGTATACAAAAAAAGTACCCAGGGAGTAAACTGATTTCCCGAATGATTTTTTAAATTATTTTTTCACCACTAAAACGCATGAGACTTGTAGTTTTCAAAAATGTTTTCATTTTTGATAAAACGCTGAATAAAAGAAGTTTAATCGCCGGCAAACGAAAACCCGCGATTTCCTGTAAATTCCGGGCTTGGCCCCTATAGTCGAATGTATACAAAGAAAGTACCCTGTGAGTAAACTCATTTTCAGAACGATTTTTTAAATTAATTTTTCACCACTAAAACGCATGAGACTTGAAGTTTTCAAAAATGTTTTCATTTTTGATAAGACGCTGAATAAAAGAAGTTTAAACGGCGGCAAACGAAAACCCGCGATTTCCCGTAAATCCGGTACTCGGACCGTATAGTCAAAAGTATACAAAGAAAGTACTCAAGGAGTACACTCATTTCCTAAACGACTTTTTAAATTATTTTTTCACCACTAAAACGCATGAGACTGGTAGTTTTCAAAAATGTTTTCATTTTTGATGAGACGCTAAATAAAAGAAGTTTAATCGCCGGCAAACGAAAACCCGCGATTTCCCGTAAATCCCGTTCTCGGCCCGTATAGTCGAATGTATATAAAGAAAGTACCCAGGGAGTAAACTCATTTCCCGAACGATTTTTTAAATTATTTTTTCACCACTAAAACGCATGAGACTTGTAGTTTTCAAAAATATTTTCCTTTTTGATGAGACGCTGAATAAAAGAAGTTTAAGCGCGGGCAAACGAACACCCGCGTTTTCCCGTAAATCCCGTACTCGACCCGTATAGTCAAAAGTATACAAAAAAGTACCCAGGGATTAAACTGATTTCCCGAATGATTTTTTAAATTATTTTTTCACCACTAAAACGCATGAGACTTGTAGTTTTCAAAAATGTTTTCATTTTTGATAAGACGCTGAATAAAAGAAGTTTAATCGCCGGCAAACGAAAACCCGCGATTTCCTGTAAATTCCGGGCTTGGCCCCTATAGTCGAATGTATACAAAGAAAGTACCCTGTGAGTAAACTCATTTTCAGAACGATTTTTTAAATTAATTTTTCACCACTAAAACGCATGAGACTTGAAGTTTTCAAAAATGTTTTCATTTTTGATAAGACGCTGAATAAAAGAAGTTTAAACGGCGGCAAACGAAAACCCGCGATTTCCCGTAAATCCGGTACTCGGACCGTATAGTCAAAAGTATACAAAGAAAGTACTCAAGGAGTACACTCATTTCCTAAACGACTTTTTAAATTATTTTTTCACCACTAAAACGCATGAGACTGGTAGTTTTCAAAAATGTTTTCATTTTTGATGAGACGCTAAATAAAAGAAGTTTAATCGCCGGCAAACGAAAACCCGCGATTTCCCGTAAATCCCGTTCTCGGCCCGTATAGTCGAATGTATATAAAGAAAGTACCCAGGGAGTAAACTCATTTCCCGAACGATTTTTTAAATTATTTTTTCACCACTAAAACGCATGAGACTTGTAGTTTTCAAAAATATTTTCCTTTTTGATGAGACGCTGAATAAAAGAAGTTTAAGCGCGGGCAAACGAACACCCGCGTTTTCCCGTAAATCCCGTACTCGACCCGTATAGTCAAAAGTATACAAAAAAAGTACCCAGGGATTAAACTGATTTCCCGAATGATTTTTTAAATTATTTTTTCACCACTAAAACGCATGAGACTTGTAGTTTTCAAAAATGTTTTCATTTTTGATAAGACGCTGAATAAAAGAAGTTTAATCGCCGGCAAACGAAAACCCGCGATTTCCTGTAAATTCCGGGCTTGGCCCCTAAAGTCGAATGTATACAAAGAAAGTACCCTGTGAGTAAACTCATTTTCAGAACGATTTTTTAAATTAATTTTTCACCACTAAAACGCATGAGACTTGTAGTTTTCAAAAATGTTTTCATTTTTGATAAGACGCTGAATAAAAGAAGTTTAATCGCCGGCAAACGAAAACCCGCGATTTCCTGTAAATTCCGGGCTTGGCCCCTATAGTCGAATGTATACAAAGAAAGTACCCTGTGAGTAAACTCATTTTCAGAACGATTTTTTAAATTAATTTTTCACCACTAAAACGCATGAGACTTGAAGTTTTCAAAAATGTTTTCATTTTTGATAAGACGCTGAATAAAAGAAGTTTAAACGGCGGCAAACGAAAACCCGCGATTTCCCGTAAATCCGGTACTCGGACCGTATAGTCAAAAGTATACAAAGAAAGTACTCAAGGAGTACACTCATTTCCTAAACGACTTTTTAAATTATTTTTTCACCACTAAAACGCATGAGACTGGTAGTTTTCAAAAATGTTTTCATTTTTGATGAGACGCTAAATAAAAGAAGTTTAATCGCCGGCAAACGAAAACCCGCGATTTCCCGTAAATCCCGTTCTCGGCCCGTATAGTCGAATGTATATAAAGAAAGTACCCAGGGAGTAAACTCATTTCCCGAACGATTTTTTAAATTATTTTTTCACCACTAAAACGCATGAGACTTGTAGTTTTCAAAAATATTTTCCTTTTTGATGAGACGCTGAATAAAAGAAGTTTAAGCGCGGGCAAACGAACACCCGCGTTTTCCCGTAAATCCCGTACTCGACCCGTATAGTCAAAAGTATACAAAAAAAGTACCCAGGGATTAAACTGATTTCCCGAATGATTTTTTAAATTATTTTTTCACCACTAAAACGCATGAGACTTGTAGTTTTCAAAAATGTTTTCATTTTTGATAAGACGCTGAATAAAAGAAGTTTAATCGCCGGCAAACGAAAACCCGCGATTTCCTGTAAATTCCGGGCTTGGCCCCTAAAGTCGAATGTATACAAAGAAAGTACCCTGTGAGTAAACTCATTTTCAGAACGATTTTTTAAATTAATTTTTCACCACTAAAACGCATGAGACTTGTAGTTTTCAAAAATGTTTTCATTTTTTATAAGACGCTGAATAAAAGAAGTTTAATCGGCGGCAAAAGAAAACCCGCGATTTCCCGTAAATCCGGTACTCGGACCGTAAAGTCAAAAGTATACAAAGAAAGTACTCAAGGAGTACACTCATTTCCTAAACGACTTTTTAAATTATTTTTTCACCACTAAAACGCATGAGACTGGTAGTTTTCAAAAATGTTTTCATTTTTGATGAGACGCTAAATAAAAGAAGTTTAATCGCCGGCAAACGAAAACCCGCGATTTCCTGTAAATTCCGGGCTTGGCCCCTATAGTCGAATGTATACAAAGAAAGTACCCTGTGAGTAAACTCATTTTCAGAACGATTTTTTAAATTAATTTTTCACCACTAAAACGCATGAGACTTGAAGTTTTCAAAAATGTTTTCATTTTTGATAAGACGCTGAATAAAAGAAGTTTAAACGGCGGCAAACGAAAACCCGCGATTTCCCGTAAATCCGGTACTCGGACCGTATAGTCAAAAGTATACAAAGAAAGTACTCAAGGAGTACACTCATTTCCTAAACGACTTTTTAAATTATTTTTTCACCACTAAAACGCATGAGACTGGTAGTTTTCAAAAATGTTTTCATTTTTGATGAGACGCTAAATAAAAGAAGTTTAATCGCCGGCAAACGAAAACCCACGATTTCCCGTAAATCCCGTTCTCGGCCCGTATAGTCGAATGTATATAAAGAAAGTACCCAGGGAGTAAACTCATTTCCCGAACGATTTTTTAAATTATTTTTTCACCACTAAAACGCATGAGACTTGTAGTTTTCAAAAGTATTTTCCTTTTTGATGAGACGCTGAATAAAAGAAGTTTAAGCGCGGGCAAACGAACACCCGCGTTTTCCCGTAAATCCCGTACTCGACCCGTATAGTCAAAAGTATACAAAAAAAGTACCCAGGGATTAAACTGATTTCCTGAATGATTTTTTAAATTATTTTTTCACCACTAAAACGCATGAGACTTGTAGTTTTCAAAAATGTTTTCATTTTTGATAAGACGCTGAATAAAAGAAGTTTAAACGGCGGCAAACGAAAACCCGCGATTTCCCGTAAATCCGGTACTCGGACCGTATAGTCAAAAGTATACAAAGAAAGTACTCAAGGAGTACACTCATTTCCTAAACGACTTTTTAAATTATTTTTTCACCACTAAAACGCATGAGACTGGTAGTTTTCAAAAATGTTTTCATTTTTGATGAGACGCTAAATAAAAGAAGTTTAATCGCCGGCAAACGAAAACCCGCGATTTCCCGTAAATGCCGTTCTCGGCCCGTATAGTCGAATGTATATAAAGAAAGTACCCAGGGAGTAAACTCATTTCCCGAACGATTTTTTAAATTATTTTGTCACCACTAAAACGCATGAGACTTGTAGTTTTCAAAAATATTTTCCTTTTTGATGAGACGCTGAATAAAAGAAGTTTAAGCGCGGGCAAACGAACACCCGCGTTTTCCCGTAAATCCCGTACTCGACCCGTATAGTCAAAAGTATACAAAAAAAGTACCCAGGGATTAAACTGATTTCCCGAATGATTTTTTAAATTATTTTTTCACCACTAAAACGCATGAGACTTGTAGTTTTCAAAAATGTTTTCATTTTTGATAAGACGCTGAATAAAAGAAGTTTAATCGCCGGCAAACGAAAACCCGCGATTTCCTGTAAATTCCGGGCTTGGCCCCTATAGTCGAATGTATACAAAGAAAGTACCCTGTGAGTAAACTCATTTTCAGAACGATTTTTTAAATTAATTTTTCACCACTAAAACGCATGAGACTTGTAGTTTTCCAAAATGTTTTCATTTTTTATAAGACGCTGAATAAAAGAAGTTTAATCGGCGGCAAAAGAAAACCCGCGATTTCCCGTAAATCCGGTACTCGGACAGTATAGTCAAAAGTATACAAAGAAAGTACTCAAGGAGTACACTCATTTCCTAAACGACTTTTTAAATTATTTTTTCACCACTAAAACGCATGAGACTGGTAGTTTTCAAAAATGTTTTCATTTTTGATGAGACGCTAAATAAAAGAAGTTTAATCGCCGGCAAACGAAAACCCGCGATTTCCCGTAAATCCCGTTCTCGGCCCGTATAGTCAAATGTATATAAAGAAAGTACCCAGGGAGTAAACTCATTTCCCGAACGATTTTTTAAATTATTTTTTCACCACTAAAACGCATGAGACTTGTAGTTTTCAAAAATATTTTCATTTTTGATGAGACGCTGAATAAAAGAAGTTTAATCGCCGGCAAACAAAAACCCGCGATTTCCCGTCAATCCCGTACTCGGCCCGTATAGTCAAAAGTATACAAAGAAAGTAGCCAGGGAGTAAACTCATTTCCGAAACGATTTTTTAAATTATTTTTTCACCACTAAAACGCATGAGACTTGTAGTTTTCAAAAATGTTTTCATTTTTGATGAGACGCTAAATAAAAGAAGTTTACTCGCCGGCAAACGAAAACCCGCGATTTCCCGTAAATCCCGGACTCGGCCCGTATAGTCAAAAGTATACAAAGAAAGTACCCAGGGAGTAAATTTATTTCCCGAACGATTTTTTAAATTATTTTTTCACCACTAAAACGCATGAGACTTGTAGTTTTTAAAAATATTTTCATTTTTGATGAGACGCTGAATAAAAGAAGTTTAATCGCCGGCAAACGAAAACCCGCGATTTCAAGTAAATCCCGTACTCGGCCCGTATAGTCAAAAGTATACAAAGAAAGTACCCTGTGAGTAAACTCATTTTCAGAACGATTTTTTAAATTATTTTTTTACCACTAAAACGCATGAGACTTGTAGTTTTCAAAAATGTTTTCATTTTTGATAAGACGCTGAATAAAAGAAGTTTAATCGCCGGCAAACGAAAACCCGCGATTTCCCGTAAATCCGGTACTCGGCCCGTATAGTCAAAAGTATACAAAGAAAGTACTCAAGGATTAAACTCATTTCCCAAACAATTTTTTAAATTATTTTTTCACCACTAAAACGCATGAGACTTGTAGTTTTCAAAAATGTTTTCATTTTTGATGAGACGCTGATTAAAAGAAGTTTAATCGCCGGCAAACGAAAACCCGCGATTTCCCGTCAATCCCGTACTCGGCCCGTATAGTCAAAAGTATACAAAGAAAGTACCCAGGGAGTAAACTCATTTCCGGAACGATTTTTTAAATTATTTTTTCACCACTAAAACGCATGAGACTTGTAGTTTTCAAAAATGTTTTCATTTTTGATAAGACGCTGAATAAAAGAAGTTTAATCGCCGGCAAACGAAAACCCGCGATTTCCTGTAAATTCCGGGCTTGGCCCCTATAGTCGAATGTATACAAAGAAAGTACCCTGTGAGTAAACTCATTTTCAGAACGATTTTTTAAATTAATTTTTCACCACTAAAACGCATGAGACTTGTAGTTTTCAAAAATGTTTTCATTTTTTATAAGACGCTGAATAAAAGAAGTTTAATCGGCGGCAAAAGAAAACCCGCGATTTCCCGTAAATCCGGTACTCGGACCGTATAGTCAAAAGTATACAAAGAAAGTACTCAAGGAGTACACTCATTTCCTAAACGACTTTTTAAATTATTTTTTCACCACTAAAACGCATGAGACTGGTAGTTTTCAAAAATGTTTTCATTTTTGATGAGACGCTAAATAAAAGAAGTTTAATCGCCGGCAAACGAAAACCCGCGATTTCCCGTAAATCCCGTACTAGGCCCGTATAGTCAAATGTATATAAAGAAAGTACCCAGGGAGTAAACTCATTTCCCGAACGATTTTTTAAATTATTTTTTCACCACTAAAACGCATGAGACTTGTAGTTTTCAAAAATATTTTCATTTTTGATGAGACGCTGAATAAAAGAAGTTTAATCGCCGGCAAACAAAAACCCGCGATTTCCCGTCAATCCCGTACTCGGCCCGTATAGTCAAAAGTATACAAAGAAAGTACCCAGGGAGTAAACTCATTTCCGAAACGATTTTTTAAATTATTTTTTCACCACTAAAACGCATGAGACTTGTAGTTTTCAAAAATGTTTTCATTTTTGATGAGACGCTAAATAAAAGAAGTTTACTCGCCGGCAAACGAAAACCCGCGATTTCCCGTAAATCCCGGACTTGGCCCGTATAGTCAAAAGTATACAAAGAAAGTACCCAGGGAGTAAATTTATTTCCCGAACGATTTTTTAAATTATTTTTTCACCACTAAAACGCATGAGACTTGTAGTTTTTAAAAATATTTTCATTTTTGATGAGACGCTGAATAAAAGAAGTTTAATCGCCGGCAAACGAAAACCCGCGATTTCAAGTAAATCCCGTACTCGGCCCGTATAGTCAAAAGTATACAAAGAAAGTACCATGTGAGTAAACTCATTTTCAGAACGATTTTTTAAATTATTTTTTTACCACTAAAACGCATGAGACTTGTAGTTTTCAAAAATGTTTTCATTTTTGATAAGACGCTGAATAAAAGAAGTTTAATCGACGGCAAACGAAAACCCGCGATTTCCCGTAAATCCAGTACTCGGCCCGTATAGTCAAAAGTATACAAAGAAAGTACTCAAGGATTAAACTCATTTCCCAAACAATTTTTTAAATTATTTTTTCACCACTAAAACGCATGAGACTTGTAGTTTTCAAAAATGTTTTCATTTTTGATGAGACGCTGATTAAAAGAAGTTTAATCGCCGGCAAACGAAAACCCGCGATTTCCCGTCAATCCCGTACTCGGCCCGTATAGTCAAAAGTATACAAAGAAAGTACCCAGGGAGTAAACTCATTTCCGGAACGATTTTTTAAATTATTTTTTCACCACTATAACGCATGAGACTTGTAGTTTTCAAAAATGTTTTCATTTTTGATGAGACGCTAAATAAAAGAAGTTTACTCGCCGGCAAACGAAAACCCGCGAATTCCCGTAAATCCCGGACTCGGCCCGTATAGTCAAAAGTATACAAAGAAAGTACCCTGTGAGTAAACTCATTTTCAGAACGATTTTTTAAATTATTTTTTACCACTAAACCCATGAGACTTGTAGTTTTCAAAAATGTTTTCATTTTTGATAAGACGCTGAATAAAAGAAGTTTAATCGCCGGCAAACGAAAACCCGCGATTTCCCGTAAATCCGGTACTCGGCCTGTATAGTCAAAAGTATACAAAGAAAGTACTCAAGGATTAAACTCATTTCCCAAACAATTTTTTAAATTATTTTTTCACCACTAAAACGCATGAGACTTGTAGTTTTCAAAAATGTTTTCATTTTTGATGAGACGCTGATTAAAAGAAGTTTAATCGCCGGCAAACGAAAACCCGCGATTTCCCGTCAATCCCGTACTCGGCCCGTATAGTCAAAAGTATACAAAGAAAGTACCCAGGGAGTAAACTCATTTCAGGAACGATTTTTTAAATTATTTTTTCACCACTATAACGCATGAGACTTGTAGTTTTCAAAAATGTTTTCATTTTTGATGAGATGCTAAATAAAAGAAGTTTACTCGCCGGCAAACGAAAACCCGCGAATTCCCGTAAATCCCGGACTCGGCCCGTATAGTCAAAAGTATACAAAGAAAGTACCCAGGGAGTAAATTTATTTCCCGAACGATTTTTTAAATTATTTTTTCACCACTAAAACGCATGAGACTTGTAGTTTTCAAAAATATTTTCATTTTTGATGAGACGCTGAATAAAAGAAGTTTAATCGCCGGCAAACGAAAACCCGCGATTTCCAGTAAATCCGGTATTTGGCCCGTATAGTCAAAAGTATACAAAGAAAGTACCCTGTGAGTAAACTCATTTTCAGAACGATTTTTTAAATTATTTTTTTACCACTAAAACGCATGAGACTTGTAGTTTTCAAAAATGTTTTTATTTTTGATAAGACGCTGAATAAAAGAAGTTTAATCGCCGGCAAACGAAAACTCGCGATTTCCCGTAAATCCGGTACTCGGCCCGTATAGTCAAAAGTATACAAAGAAAGTACCCCGGGAGTAAACTCATTTCCCGATCGATTTTTTAAATTATTTTTTCACCACTAAGACGCATGAGACTTGTAGTTTTTAAAAATGTTTTCATTTTTGATAAGACGCTGAATAAAAGAAGTTTAATCGCCGGCAAACGAAAACCCGCGATTTCCGTAAATCCGGTACTCGGCTTGTATAGTCAAAAGTATACAAAGAAAGTACTCAAGGAGTAAACTCATTTCTCAAACAATTTTTTAATTTATTTTTTCACCACTAAAACGCATGACACTTGTAGTTTTCAAAAATGTTTTCATTTTTGATGAGACGCTAAATAAAGAAGTGTAATTGCCGGCAAACGAAAACCCGCGATTTCCCGTAAATCCCGTACTCGGTTCGTATAATCAAATGTATACAAAGAAAGTACCCCGGGAGTAAACTCATTTTCAGAACGATTTTTTAAATTATTTTTTACCACTAAAACGCATGAGACTTGTAGTTTTCAAAAATGTTTTCATTTTTGATAAGACGCTGAATAAAAGAAGTTTAATCGCCGGCAAACGAAAACCCGCGATTTCCCGTAAATCCGGTACTCGGCCTGTATAGTCAAAAGTATACAAAGAAAGTACTCAAGGATTAAACTCATTTCCCAAACAATTTTTTAAATTATTTTTTCACCACTAAAACGCATGACACTTGTAGTTTTTAAAAATGTTTTCATTTTTGATGAGACGCTGAATAAAAGAAGTTTAGTCGCCGGCAAACGAGAACCCGCGATTTCCCGTAAATCCCGTACTCGGCCCGTATAGTCAAAAGTATACAAAGAAAGTATCCAGGGAGTAAACTTATTTCCCGAACGATTTTTTAAATTATTTTTTCACCACTAAAACGCATGAGACTTGTAGTTTTCAAAAATGTTTTCATTTTTGATGAGACACTAAATAAAAGAAGTTTAAT
Source organism: Hydractinia symbiolongicarpus (assembly GCF_029227915.1). NCBI lineage: Eukaryota > Metazoa > Cnidaria > Hydrozoa > Anthoathecata > Hydractiniidae > Hydractinia > Hydractinia symbiolongicarpus. Next base: position 2,257,582 of record NC_079886.1, read on the forward strand.
CGCCGGCAAACGGAAACCCGCGATTTCCCGTAAATCCCGGACTCGGCCCTTATAGTCAAAAGTATACAAAGAAAGTACCCAGGGAGTAAATTCATTTCCCGAATGATTTTTTTAAATTATTTTTTACCACTAAAACGCATGAGACTTGTAGTTTTCAAAAATGTTTTCATTTTTGATGAGACGCTAAATAAAGAAGTGTAATTGCCGGCAAACGAAAACCCGCGATTTCCCGTAAATCCCGTACTCGGTTCGTATAATCAAATGTATACAAAGAAAGTACCCCGGGAGTAAACTCATTTTCAGAACGATTTTTTAAATTATTTTTTACCACTAAAACGCATGAGACTTGTAGTTTTCAAAAATGTTTTCATTTTTGATAAGACGCTGAATAAAAGAAGTTTAATCGCCGGCAAACGAAAACCCGCAATTTCCCGTCAATCCCGTACTCGGCCCGTATAGTCAAAAGTATACAAAGAAAGTACCCAGGGAGTAAACTCATTTCAGGAACGATTTTTTAAATTATTTTTTCACCACTATAACGCATGAGACTTGTAGTTTTCAAAAATGTTTTCATTTTTGATGAGATGCTAAATAAAAGAAGTTTACTCGCCGGCAAACGAAAACCCGCAAATTCCCGTAAATCCCGGACTCGGCCCGTATAGTCAAAAGTATACAAAGAAAGTACCCAGGGAGTAAATTTATTTCCCGAACGATTTTTTAAATTATTTTTTCACCACTAAAACGCATGAGACTTGTAGTTTTCAAAAATATTTTCATTTTTGATGAGACGCTGAATAAAAGAAGTTTAATCGCCGGCAAACGAAAACCCGCGATTTCCAGTAAATCCGGTATTTGGCCCGTATAGTCAAAAGTATACAAAGAAAGTACCCTGTGAGTAAACTCATTTTCAGAACGATTTTTTAAATTATTTTTTTACCACTAAAACGCATGAGACTTGTAGTTTTCAAAAATGTTTTTATTTTTGATAAGACGCTGAATAAAAGAAGTTTAATCGCCGGCAAACGAAAACCCGCGATTTCCCGTAAATCCGGTACTCGGCCCGTATAGTCAAAAGTATACAAAGAAAGTACCCCGGGAGTAAACTCATTTCCCGATCGATTTTTTAAATTATTTTTTCACCACTAAGACGCATGAGACTTGTAGTTTTTAAAAATGTTTTCATTTTTGATAAGACGCTGAATAAAAGAAGTTTAATCGCCGGCAAACGAAAACCCGCGATTTCCCGTAAATCCGGTACTCGGCTTGTATAGTCAAAAGTATACAAAGAAAGTACTCAAGGAGTAAACTCATTTCTCAAACAATTTTTTAAATTATTTTTTCACCACTAAAACGCATGACACTTGTAGTTTTCAAAAATGTTTTCATTTTTGATGAGACGCTAAATAAAGAAGTGTAATTGCCGGCAAACGAAAACCCGCGATTTCCCGTAAATCCCGTACTCGGTTCGTATAGTCAAAAGTATACAAAGAAAGTACCCTGTGAGTAAACTCATTTTCAGAACGATTTTTTAAATTATTTTTTACCACTAAAACGCATGAGACTTGTAGTTTTCAAAAATGTTTTCATTTTTGATAAGACGCTGAATAAAAAAAGTTTAATCGCCGGCAAACGAAAACCCGCGATTTCCCGTAAATCCGGTACTCGGCCTGTATAGTCAAAAGTATACAAAGAAAGTACTCAAGGATTAAACTCATTTCCCAAACAATTTTTTAAATTATTTTTTCACCACTAAAACGCATGAGACTTGTAGTTTTCAAAAATGTTTTCATTTTTGATGAGACGCTGATTAAAAGAAGTTTAATCGCCGGCAAACGAAAACCCGCGATTTCCCGTCAATCCCGTACTCGGCCCGTATAGTCAAAAGTATACAAAGAAAGTACCCAGGGAGTAAACTCATTTCAGGAACGATTTTTTAAATTATTTTTTCACCACTATAACGCATGAGACTTGTAGTTTTCAAAAATGTTTTCATTTTTGATGAGATGCTAAATAAAAGAAGTTTACTCGCCGGCAAACGAAAACCCGCGAATTCCCGTAAATCCCGGACTCGGCCCGTATAGTCAAAAGTATACAAAGAAAGTACCCAGGGAGTAAATTTATTTCCCGAACGATTTTTTAAATTATTTTTTCACCACTAAAACGCATGAGACTTGTAGTTTTCAAAAATATTTTCATTTTTGATGAGACGCTGAATAAAAGAAGTTTAATCGCCGGCAAACGAAAACCCGCGATTTCCAGTAAATCCGGTATTTGGCCCGTATAGTCAAAAGTATACAAAGAAAGTACCCTGTGAGTAAACTCATTTTCAGAACGATTTTTTAAATTATTTTTTTACCACTAAAACGCATGAGACTTGTAGTTTTCAAAAATGTTTTTATTTTTGATAAGACGCTGAATAAAAGAAGTTTAATCGCCGGCAAACGAAAACCCGCGATTTCCTGTAAATCCCGTACTCGGTTCGTATAATCAAATGTATACAAAGAAAGTACCCCGGGAGTAAACTCATTTTCAGAACGATTTTTTAAATTATTTTTTACCACTAAAACGCATGAGACTTGTAGTTTTCAAAAATGTTTTCATTTTTGATAAGACGCTGAATAAAAGAAGTTTAATCGCCGGCAAACGAAAACCCGCAATTTCCCGTCAATCCCGTACTCGGCCCGTATAGTCAAAAGTATACAAAGAAAGTACCCAGGGAGTAAACTCATTTCAGGAACGATTTTTTAAATTATTTTTTCACCACTATAACGCATGAGACTTGTAGTTTTCAAAAATGTTTTCATTTTTGATGAATTGCTAAATAAAAGAAGTTTACTCGCCGGCAAACGAAAACCCCCGAATTCCCGTAAATCCCGGACTCGGCCCGTATAGTCAAAAGTATACAAAGAAAGTACCCAGGGAGTAAATTTATTTCCCGAACGATTTTTTAAATTATTTTTTCACCACTAAAACGCATGACACTTGTAGTTTTCAAAAATATTTTCATTTTTGATGAGACGCTGAATAAAAGAAGTTTAATCGCCGGCAAACGAAAACCCGCGATTTCCCGTAAATCCGGTACTCGGCTTGTATAGTCAAAAGTATACAAAGAAAGTACTCAAGGAGTAAACTCATTTCTCAAACAATTTTTTAAATTATTTTTTTACCACTAAAACGCATGACACTTGTAGTTTTCAAAAATGTTTTCATTTTTGATGAGACGCTAAATAAAGAAGTGTAATCGCTGGCAAACGAAAACCCGCGATTTCCCGTAAATCCCGTACTCGGTTCGTATAATCAAAAGTATACAAAGAAAGTACCCCGGGAGTAAACTGATTTCCCGAACAATTTTTTAAATTATTTTTTCACCACTAAGACGCATGAGACTTGTAGTTTTCAAAAATGTTTTTATTTTTGATAAGACGCTGAATAAAAGAAGTTTAATCGCCGGCAAACGAAAACCCGCGATTTCCCGTAAATCCGGTACTCGGCCCGTATAGTCAAAAGTATACAAAGAAAGTACCCTGTGAGTAAACTCATTTTCAGAACGATTTTTTAAATTATTTTTTTACCACTAAAACGCATGAGACTTGTAGTTTTCAAAAATGTTTTTATTTTTGATAAGACGCTGAATAAAAGAAGTTTAATCGCCGGCAAACGAAAACCCGCGATTTCCCGTAAATCCGGTACTCGGCCCGTATAGTCAAAAGTATACAAAGAAAGTACCCCGGGAGTAAACTCATTTCCCGAACGATTTTTTAAATTATTTTTTCACCACTAAGACGCATGAGACTTGTAGTTTTTAAAAATGTTTTCATTTTTGATAAGACGCTGAATAAAAGAAGTTTAATCGCCGGCAAACGAAAACCCGCGATTTCCCGTAAATCCGGTACTCGGCTTGTATAGTCAAAAGTATACAAAGAAAGTACTCAAGGAGTAAACTCATTTCTCAAACATTTTTTTAAATTATTTTTTCACCACTAAAACGCATGACACTTGTAGTTTTCAAAAATGTTTTCATTTTTGATGAGACGCTAAATAAAGAAGTGTAATCGCTAGCAAACGAAAACCCGCGATTTCCCGTAAATCCCGTACTCGGTTCGTATAATCAAAAGTATACAAAGAAAGTACCCCGGGAGTAAACTGATTTCCCGAACGATTTTTTAAATTATTTTTTCACCACTAAGACGCATGAGACTTGTAGTTTTCAAAAATGTTTTCATTTTTGATGAGACGCTAAATAAAAGAAGTTTAATCGCCGGCAAACGAAAACCCGCGATTTCCCGTAAATCCCGGGCTTGGCCCGTATAGTCAAATGTATATAAAGAAAGTACCCTGTGAGTAAACTCATTTCCAGAACGATTTTTCAAATTATTTTTTCACCACTAAAACGCATGAGACTTGTAGTTTTCAAAAATGTTTTCATTTTTTATGAGACGCTGAATAAAAGAAATTTAATCGCTGGCAAACGAAAACCCGCGATTTCCCATGAATGCCGGACTTGGCCCGTATAGTCGAATGTATATGAAGAAAGTACCCTGTGAGTAAACTCATTTCCAGAACGATTTTTCAAATTATTTTTTCACCACTAAAACGCACGAGACTTGTAGTTTTCAAAAATGTTTTCATTTTTGATGAGACGCTGAATAAAAGAAGTTTAATAGCTGGCAAACGAAAACCCGCGATTTCCCATGAATGCCGGACTTGGCCCGTATAGTCGAATGTATATAAAGAAAGTACCCAGGGAGTAAACTGATTTCCCGAGCAAATTTATAAATTATATCTAAACTATTGGAACAAATAAGACTTGTAGTGTTCAAAAATGTTTTCATTTTTAATGAGACGCTGAATAAAAGAAGTTTAATCGCCGGCAAACGAATACCTGGGATTTCCTGTAAATCCCGGGCTTGGCCCCTATAGTCGAATGTATACAAAGAAAGTACCCTGTGAGTAAACACATTTTCTGAACGATTTTTTAAATTATTTTTTCGCCACTAAAACGCATGAGACTTGTAGTTTTCAAAAATATTTTCATTTTTGATAAGACGCTCAATAAAAGAAGTTTAATCGCCGGCAAACGAAAACCCGCGATTTCCCGTAAATCCGGTACTCGGCCCGTATAGTCAAAAGTATACAAAGAAAGTACTCAAGGAGTAAACTCATTTCCCAAACAATTTTTTAAGTTATTTTTTCACCACTAAAACGCATGAGACTTGTAGTTTTCAAAAATGTTTTCATTTTTGATGAGACGCTAAATAAAGAAGTGTAATCGCCGGCAAACGAAAACCCGCGATTTCCCGTAAATCCCGTACTCGGTTCGTATAATCAAAAGAATACAAAGATAGTACCCAGTGAGTAAACTCATTTTCCGAACGATTTTTTAAATTATTTCTTCACCACTAAGACGCATGAGACTGAAAGTTTTCAAAAATGTTTTCACTTTTGATGAGACGCTTATTGAAAGGAGTTTAATCGCCGGCAAACGAAAACCCGCGATTTCCCGTAAATCCCGTACTCGGCCCGTATGGTCAAAGTATACCAAAAAAGTACCCAGGGAGTAAACAGATTTCCCGAATGATTTTTTTAAATTATTTTTTCACCACTAAAACGCATGAGACTTGTAGTTTTCAAAAATGTTTTCATTTTTGATAAGACGCTGAATAAAAGAAGTTTAATCGCCGGCAAACGAAAACCCGCGATTTCCCGTAAATCCGGTACTCGGCCCGTGTAGTCAAAAGTATACAAAGGAAATACCCTGTGAGTAAACTCATTTTCAGAACGATTTTTTAAATTATTTCTTCACCACTAAAACGCATGAGACTTGTAGTTTTCAAAAATGTTTTCATTTTTGATAAGACGCTGAATAAAAGAAGTTTAATCGCCGGCAAACGAAAACCCGAGATTTCCTGTAAATCCCGGGCTTGGCCCCTATAGTCCAATGTATACAAAGGAAATACCCTGTGAGTAAACAGATTTCCCGAATGATTTTTTAAATTATTTTTTCACCACTAAAACGCATGAGACTTGTAGTTTTCAAAAATGTTTTCATTTTTGATAAGACGCTGAATAAAAGAAGTTTAATCGCCGGCAAACGAAAACCCGCGATTTCCCGTAAATCCGGTACTCGGCCCGTGTAGTCAAAAGTATACAAAGGAAATACCCTGTGAGTAAACTCATTTTCAGAACGATTTTTTAAATTATTTCTTCACCACTAAAACGCATGAGACTTGTAGTTTTCAAAAATGTTTTCATTTTTGATAAGACGCTGAATAAAAGAAGTTTAATCGCCGGCAAACGAAAACCCGCGATTTCCCGTAAATCCGGTACTCGGCCCGTGTAGTCAAAAGTATACAAAGGAAATACCCTGTGAGTAAACAGATTTCCCGAATGATTTTTTAAATTATTTTTTCACCACTAAAACGCATGAGACTTGTAGTTTTCAAAAATGTTTTCATTTTTGATAAGACGCTGAATAAAAGAAGTTTAATCGCCGGCAAACGAAAACCCGCGATTTCCCGTAAATCCGGTACTCGGCCCGTGTAGTCAAAAGTATACAAAGGAAATACCCTGTGAGTAAACTCATTTTCAGAACGATTTTTTAAATTATTTCTTCACCACTAAAACGCATGAGACTTGTAGTTTTCAAAAATGTTTTCATTTTTGATAAGACGCTGAATAAAAGAAGTTTAATCGCCGGCAAACGAAAACCCAAGATTTCCTGTAAATCCCGGGCTTGGCCCCTATAGTCCAATGTATACAAAGCAAATACCCTGTGAGTAAACAGATTTCCCGAATGATTTTTTAAATTATTTTTTCACCACTAAAACGCATGAGACTTGTAGTTTTCAAAAATGTTTTCATTTTTGATAAGACGCTGAATAAAAGAAGTTTAATCGCCGGCAAACGAAAACCCGCGATTTCCCGTAAATCCGGTACTCGGCCCGTGTAGTCAAAAGTATACAAAGGAAATACCCTGTGAGTAAACTCATTTTCAGAACGATTTTTTAAATTATTTCTTCACCACTAAAACGCATGAGACTTGTAGTTTTCAAAAATGTTTTCATTTTTGATAAGACGCTGAATAAAAGAAGTTTAATCGCCGGCAAACGAAAACCCGAGATTTCCTGTAAATCCCGGGCTTGGCCCCTATAGTCCAATGTATACAAAGGAAATACCCTGTGAGTAAACAGATTTCCCGAATGATTTTTTAAATTATTTTTTCACCACTAAAACGCATGAGACTTGTAGTTTTCAAAAATGTTTTCATTTTTGATAAGACGCTGAATAAAAGAAGTTTAATCGCCGGCAAACGAAAACCCGCGATTTCCCGTAAATCCGGTACTCGGCCCGTGTAGTCAAAAGTATACAAAGGAAATACCCTGTGAGTAAACTCATTTTCAGAACGATTTTTTAAATTATTTCTTCACCACTAAAACGCATGAGACTTGTAGTTTTCAAAAATGTTTTCATTTTTGATAAGACGCTGAATAAAAGAAGTTTAATCGCCGGCAAACAAAAACCCGAGATTTCCTGTAAATCCCGGGCTTGGCCCCTATAGTCCAATGTATACAAAGGAAATACCCTGTGAGTAAACAGATTTCCCGAATGATTTTTTAAATTATTTTTTCACCACTAAAACGCATGAGACTTGTAGTTTTCAAAAATGTTTTCATTTTTGATAAGACGCTGAATAAAAGAAGTTTAATCGCCGGCAAACGAAAACCCGCGATTTCCCGTAAATCCGGTACTCGGCCCGTGTAGTCAAAAGTATACAAAGGAAATACCCTGTGAGTAAACTCATTTTCAGAACGATTTTTTAAATTATTTCTTCACCACTAAAACGCATGAGACTTGTAGTTTTCAAAAATGTTTTCATTTTTGATAAGACGCTGAATAAAAGAAGTTTAATTGCCGGCAAACGAAAACCCGCGATTTCCCGTAAATCCGGTACTCGGCCCGCGTAGTCAAAAGTATACAAAGAAAGTACTCAAGGAGTAATATCATTTCCCGAACGATTTTTTAAATTATTTTTTCACCACTAAAACGCACGAGACTTTTAGTTTTTAAAAATGTTTTCATTTTTGATGACACGCTGAATAAAAGAATTTTAATCACCGGCAAACGAAAACCCGAGATTTCCTGTAAATCCCGGGCTTGGCCCCTATAGTCCAATGTATACAAAGGAAATACCCTGTGAGTAAACAGATTTCCCGAATGATTTTTTAAATTATTTTTTCACCACTACAACGCATGAGACTTGTAGTTTTCAAAAATGTTTTCATTTTTGATAAGACGCTGAATAAAAGAAGTTTAATCGCCGGCAAACGAAAACCCGCGATTTCCCGTAAATCCGGTACTCGGCCCGTGTAGTCAAAAGTATACAAAGGAAATACCCTGTGAGTAAACTCATTTTCAGAACGATTTTTTAAATTATTTCTTCACCACTAAAACGCATGAGACTTGTAGTTTTCAAAAATGTTTTCATTTTTGATAAGACGCTGAATAAAAGAAGTTTAATCGCCGGCAAACGAAAACCCGAGATTTCCTGTAAATCCCGGGCTTGGCCCCTATAGTCCAATGTATACAAAGGAAATACCCTGTGAGTAAACAGATTTCCCGAATGATTTTTTAAATTATTTTTTCACCACTAAAACGCATGAGACTTGTAGTTTTCAAAAATGTTTTCATTTTTGATAAGACGCTGAATAAAAGAAGTTTAATCGCCGGCAAACGAAAACCCGCGATTTCCCGTAAATCCGGTACTCGGCCCGTGTAGTCAAAAGTATACAAAGGAAATACCCTGTGAGTAAACTCATTTTCAGAACGATTTTTTAAATTATTTCTTCACCACTAAAACGCATGAGACTTGTAGTTTTCAAAAATGTTTTCATTTTTGATAAGACGCTGAATAAAAGAAGTTTAATCGCCGGCAAACGAAAACCCAAGATTTCCTGTAAATCCCGGGCTTGGCCCCTATAGTCCAATGTATACAAAGCAAATACCCTGTGAGTAAACAGATTTCCCGAATGATTTTTTAAATTATTTTTTCACCACTAAAACGCATGAGACTTGTAGTTTTCAAAAATGTTTTCATTTTTGATAAGACGCTGAATAAAAGAAGTTTAATCGCCGGCAAACGAAAACCCGCGATTTCCCGTAAATCCGGTACTCGGCCCGTGTAGTCAAAAGTATACAAAGGAAATACCCTGTGAGTAAACTCATTTTCAGAACGATTTTTTAAATTATTTCTTCACCACTAAAACGCATGAGACTTGTAGTTTTCAAAAATGTTTTCATTTTTGATAAGACGCTGAATAAAAGAAGTTTAATCGCCGGCAAACGAAAACCCGAGATTTCCTGTAAATCCCGGGCTTGGCCCCTATAGTCCAATGTATACAAAGGAAATACCCTGTGAGTAAACAGATTTCCCGAATGATTTTTTAAATTATTTTTTCACCACTAAAACGCATGAGACTTGTAGTTTTCAAAAATGTTTTCATTTTTGATAAGACGCTGAATAAAAGAAGTTTAATCGCCGGCAAACGAAAACCCGCGATTTCCCGTAAATCCGGTACTCGGCCCGTGTAGTCAAAAGTATACAAAGGAAATACCCTGTGAGTAAACTCATTTTCAGAACGATTTTTTAAATTATTTCTTCACCACTAAAACGCATGAGACTTGTAGTTTTCAAAAATGTTTTCATTTTTGATAAGACGCTGAATAAAAGAAGTTTAATCGCCGGCAAACAAAAACCCGAGATTTCCTGTAAATCCCGGGCTTGGCCCCTATAGTCCAATGTATACAAAGGAAATACCCTGTGAGTAAACAGATTTCCCGAATGATTTTTTAAATTATTTTTTCACCACTAAAACGCATGAGACTTGTAGTTTTCAAAAATGTTTTCATTTTTGATAAGACGCTGAATAAAAGAAGTTTAATCGCCGGCAAACGAAAACCCGCGATTTCCCGTAAATCCGGTACTCGGCCCGTGTAGTCAAAAGTATACAAAGGAAATACCCTGTGAGTAAACTCATTTTCAGAACGATTTTTTAAATTATTTCTTCACCACTAAAACGCATGAGACTTGTAGTTTTCAAAAATGTTTTCATTTTTGATAAGACGCTGAATAAAAGAAGTTTAATTGCCGGCAAACGAAAACCCGCGATTTCCCGTAAATCCGGTACTCGGCCCGCGTAGTCAAAAGTATACAAAGAAAGTACTCAAGGAGTAATATCATTTCCCGAACGATTTTTTAAATTATTTTTTCACCACTAAAACGCACGAGACTTTTAGTTTTTAAAAATGTTTTCATTTTTGATGACACGCTGAATAAAAGAATTTTAATCACCGGCAAACGAAAACCCGAGATTTCCTGTAAATCCCGGGCTTGGCCCCTATAGTCCAATGTATACAAAGGAAATACCCTGTGAGTAAACAGATTTCCCGAATGATTTTTTAAATTATTTTTTCACCACTACAACGCATGAGACTTGTAGTTTTCAAAAATGTTTTCATTTTTGATAAGACGCTGAATAAAAGAAGTTTAATCGCCGGCAAACGAAAACCCGCGATTTCCCGTAAATCCGGTACTCGGCCCGTGTAGTCAAAAGTATACAAAGGAAATACCCTGTGAGTAAACTCATTTTCAGAACGATTTTTTAAATTATTTCTTCACCACTAAAACGCATGAGACTTGTAGTTTTCAAAAATGTTTTCATTTTTGATAAGACGCTGAATAAAAGAAGTTTAATCGCCGGCAAACAAAAACCCGAGATTTCCTGTAAATCCCGGGCTTGGCCCCTATAGTCCAATGTATACAAAGGAAATACCCTGTGAGTAAACAGATTTCCCGAATGATTTTTTAAATTATTTTTTCACCACTAAAACGCATGAGACTTGTAGTTTTCAAAAATGTTTTCATTTTTGATAAGACGCTGAATAAAAGAAGTTTAATCGCCGGCAAACGAAAACCCGCGATTTCCCGTAAATCCGGTACTCGGCCCGTGTAGTCAAAAGTATACAAAGGAAATACCCTGTGAGTAAACTCATTTTCATAACGATTTTTTAAATTATTTCTTCACCACTAAAACGCATGAGACTTGTAGTTTTCAAAAATGTTTTCATTTTTGATAAGACGCTGAATAAAAGAAGTTTAATCGCCGGCAAACGAAAACCCGAGATTTCCTGTAAATCCCGGGCTTGGCCCCTATAGTCCAATGTATACAAAGGAAATACCCTGTGAGTAAACAGATTTCCCGAATGATTTTTTAAATTATTTTTTCACCACTAAAACGCATGAGACTTGTAGTTTTCAAAAATGTTTTCATTTTTGATAAGACGCTGAATAAAAGAAGTTTAATCGCCGGCAAACGAAAACCCGCGATTTCCCGTCAATCCCGTACTCGGCCCGTATAGTAAGAGTACCCAGGGAGTAAACAGATTTCCCGAATGATTTTTTAAATTATTTTTTCACCACTAAAACGCATGAGACTTGTAGTGTTCAAAAATGTTTTCATTTTTGATGACACGCTGAATAAAAGAATTTTAATCACCGGCAAACGAAAACCCGAAATTTCCTGTAAATCCCGGGCTTGGCCCCTATAGTCCAATGTATACAAAGAAAATACCCTGTGAGTAAACTCATTTTCAGAACGATTTTTTAAATTATTTCTTCACCACTAAAACGCATAAGACTTGTAGTTTTCAAAAATGTTTTCATTTTTGATACGACGCTGAATAAAAGAAGTTTAATCGCCGGCAAACGAAAACACCCGATTTCCCGTAAATCCGGTACTCGGCCCGTATAGTCAAAAGTATACAAAGAAAGTTCTCAAGGAGTAAAATCATTTCCCGAACGATTTTTTAAATTATTTTTTCACCACTAAAACGCATGAGACTTGTAGTTTTCAAAAATGTTTTCAGTTTTGATGAGACGTTAAATAAAAGAAGTTTAATCGCCGGCAAACGAAAATCCGCGATTTCCTGTAAATCCCAGGCTTGACCCGTATAGTCGAATGTATATGAAGAAAGTACCCTGTGAGTAAACTTATTTCCAGAACGATTTTTCAAATTATTTTTTCACCACTAAAACGCAAGAGACTTTTAGTTTTCAAAAATGTTTTCATTTTTGATGAGACGTTAAATAAAAGAAGTTTAATCGCCGGCAAACGAAAACCCGCGATTTCCCGTAAATCCGGTAATCGGACCGTATAGTCAAAAGTATACAAAAAAAGTACTCAAGGAGTACACTCATTTCCTAAACGACTTTTTAAATTATTTTTTCACCACTAAAACGGATGAGACTCGTAGTTTTCAAAAATGTTTTCATTTTTGATGAGACGCTAAATAAAAGAAGTTTAATCGCCGGCAAACGAAACCCGCGATTTCCCGTAAATCCCGTTCTCGGCCCGTATAGACGAATGTATATAAAGAAAGTACCAAGGGAGTAAACTCATTTCCCGAGCGATTTTTTAAATTATTTTTTCACCACTAAAACGCATGAGACTTGTAGTTTTCAAAAATATTTTCATTTTTGATGAGACGCTGAATAAAAGAAGTTTAATCGCCGGCAAACGAAAACCCGCGATTTCCCGTCAATCCCGTACTCGGCCCGTATAGTCAAAAGTATACAAAGAAAATACCCAGGGAGTAAACTCATTTCCGAAATGATGTTTTAAATTATTTTTTCATCACTAAAACGCATGAGACTTGTAGTTTTTAAAAATGTTTTCATTTTTGATGAGACGCTAAATAAAAGAAGTTTACTCGCCGGCAAACAAAAACCCGCGATTTCCCGTAAATCCCAGACTTGGCCCGTATAGTCAAAAGTATACAAAGAAAGTACCCAGGAAGTAAATTTATTTCCCGAACGATTTTTTAAATTATTTTTTCACCACTAAAACGCATGAGACTTGAAGTTTTTAAAAATATTTTCATTTTTGATGAGACGCTGAATAAAAGAAGTTTAATCGCCGGCAAACGAAAACCCGCGATTTCCAGTAAATCCCGTACTCGGCCCGTATAGTCAAAAGTATACAAAGAAAGTACCCTGTGAGTAAACTCATTTTCAGAACGATTTTTTAAATTATTTTGTTACCACTAAAACGCATGAGACTTGTGGTTTTCAAAAATGTTTTCATTTTTGATAAGACGCTGAATAAAAGAAGTTTAATCGCCGGCAAACGAAAACCCGCGATTTCCCGTAAATCCGGTACTCGGCCCGATTAGTCAAAAGTATACAAAGAAAGTACTCAAGGATTAAAGTCATTTCCCAAACAATTTTTTAAATTATTTTTTCACCACTAAAACGCATGAGACTTGTAGTTTTCAAAAATGTTTTCATTTTTGATGAGACGCTGATTAAAAGAAATTTAATCGCCGGCAAACGAAAACCCGCGATTTCCCGTAAATCCCGTTCTCGGCCCGTATAGTCGAATGTATATAAAGAAAGTACCCAGGGAGTAAACTCATTTCCCGAACGAATTTTTAAATTATTTTTTCACCACTAAAACGCATGAGACTTGTAGTTTTCAAAAATATTTTCATTTTTGATGAGACGCTGAATAAAAGAAGTTTAATCGCCGGCAAACGAAAACCCGCGAATTCCCGTCAATCCCGTACTCGGCCCGTATAGTCAAAAGTATACAAAGAAAATACCCAGGGAGTAAACTCATTTCCGAAACGATGTTTTAAATTATTTTTTCATCACTAAAACGCATGAGACTTGTAGTTTTCAAAAATGTTTTCATTTTTGATGAGACGCTAAATAAAAGAAGTTTACTCGCCGGCAAACAAAAACACGCGATTTCCCGTAAATCCTGGACTCGGCCTGTATAGTCAAAAGTATACAAAGAAAGTACCCAGGGAGTAAACTCATTTCCGAAACGATGTTTTAAATTATTTTTTCACCACTAAAACGCATGAGACTTGTAGTTTTCAAAAATGTTTTCATTTTTGATGAGACGTTAAATAAAAGAAGTTTAATCGCCGGCAAACGAAAACCCGCGATTTCCCGTAAATCCGGTACTCGGACCGTATAGTCAAAAGTATACAAAGAAAGTACTCAAGGAGTACACTCATTTCCTAAACGACTTTTTAAATTATTTTTTCACCACTAAAACGGATGAGACTGGTAGTTTTCAAAAATGTTTTCATTTTTGATGAGACGCTAAATAAAAGAAGTTTAATCGCCGGCAAACGAAACCCGCGATTTCCCGTAAATCCCGTTCTCGGCCCGTATAGACGAATGTATATAAAGAAAGTACCCAGGGAGTAAACTCATTTCCCGAGCGATTTTTTAAATTATTTTTTCACCACTAAAACGCATGAGACTTGTAGTTTTCAAAAATATTTTCATTTTTGATGAGACGCTGAATAAAAGAAGTTTAATCGCCGGCAAACGAAAACCCGCGATTTCCCGTCAATCCCGTACTCGGCCCGCATAGTCAAAAGTATACAAAGAAAATACCCAGGGAGTAAACTCATTTCCGAAACGATGTTTTAAATTATTTTTTCATCACTAAAACGCATGAGACTTGTAGTTTTCAAAAATGTGTTCATTTTTGATGAGACGCTAAATAAAAGAAGTTTACTCGCCGGCAAACAAAAACCCGCGATTTCCCGTAAATCCCGGACTCGGCCCGTGTAGTCAAAAGTATACAAAGAAAGTACCCAGGAAGTAAATTTATTTCCCGAACGATTTTTTAAATTATTTTTTCACCACTAAAACGCATGAGACTTGTAGTTTTTAAAAATATTTTCATTTTTGATGAGACGCTGAATAAAAGAAGTTTAATCGCCGGCAAACGAAAACCCGCGATTTCCAGTAAATCCCGTACTCGGCCCGTATAGTCAAAAGTATACAAAGAAAGTACCCTGGGAGTAAACTCATTTTCAGAACGATTTTTTAAATTATTTTTTTACCACTAAAACGCATGAGACTTGTAGTTTTCAAAAATGTTTTCATTTTTGATAAAACGCTGAATAAAAGAAGTTTAATCGCCGGCAAACGAAAACCCGCGATTTCCCGTAAATCCGGTACTCGGCCCGATTAGTCAAAAGTATACAAAGAAAATACCCAGGGAGTAAACTCATTTCCGAAACGATGTTTTAAATTATTTTTTCATCACTAAAACGCATGAGACTTGTAGTTTTCAAAAATGTTTTCATTTTTGATGAGACGCTAAATAAAAGAAGTTTACTCGCCGGCAAACAAAAACCCGCGATTTCCCGTAAATCCCGGACTCGGCCTGTATAGTCAAAAGTATACAAAGAAAGTACCCAGGGAGTAAACTCATTTCCGAAACGATGTTTTAAATTATTTTTTCACCACTAAAACGCATGAGACTTGTAGTTTTCAAAAATGTTTTCATTTTTGATGAGACGTTAAATAAAAGAAGTTTAATCGCCGGCAAACGAAAACCCGCGATTTCCCGTAAATCCGGTACTCGGACCGTATAGTCAAAAGTATACAAAGAAAGTACTCAAGGAGTACACTCATTTCCTAAACGACTTTTTAAATTATTTTTTCACCACTAAAACGGATGAGACTGGTAGTTTTCAAAAATGTTTTCATTTTTGATGAGACGCTAAATAAAAGAAGTTTAATCGCCGGCAAACGAAACCCGCGATTTCCCGTAAATCCCGTTCTCGGCCCGTATAGACGAATGTATATAAAGAAAGTACCCAGGGAGTAAACTCATTTCCCGAGCGATTTTTTAAATTATTTTTTCACCACTAAAACGCATGAGACTTGTAGTTTTCAAAAATATTTTCATTTTTGATGAGACGCTGAATAAAAGAAGTTTAATCGCCGGCAAACGAAAACCCGCGATTTCCCGTCAATCCCGTACTCGGCCCGCATAGTCAAAAGTATACAAAGAAAATACCCAGGGAGTAAACTCATTTCCGAAACGATGTTTTAAATTATTTTTTCATCACTAAAACGCATGAGACTTGTAGTTTTCAAAAATGTTTTCATTTTTGATGAGACGCCAAATAAAAGAAGTTTACTCGCCGGCAAACAAAAACCCGCGATTTCCCGTAAATCCCGGACTCGGCCCGTATAGTCAAAAGTATACAAAGAAAGTACCCAGGAAGTAAATTTATTTCCCGAACGATTTTTTAAATTATTTTTTCACCACTAAAACGCATGAGACTTGTAGTTTTTAAAAATATTTTCATTTTTGATGAGACGCTGAATAAAAGAAGTTTAATCGCCGGCAAACGAAAACCCGCGATTTCCAGTAAATCCCGTACTCGGCCCGTATAGTCAAAAGTATACAAAGAAAGTACCCTGGGAGTAAACTCATTTTCAGAACGATTTTTTAAATTATTTTTTTACCACTAAAACGCATGAGACTTGTAGTTTTCAAAAATGTTTTCATTTTTGATAAAACGCTGAATAAAAGAAGTTTAATCGCCGGCAAACGAAAACCCGCGATTTCCCGTAAATCCGGTACTCGGCCCGATTAGTCAAAAGTATACAAAGAAAGTACTCAAGGATTAAAGTCATTTCCCAAACAATTTTTTAAATTATTTTTTCACCACTAAAACGCATGAGACTTGTAGTTTTCAAAAATGTTTTCATTTTTGATGAGACGCTGATTAAAAGAAATTTAATCGCCGGCAAACGAAAACCCGCGATTTCCCGTAAATCCCGTTCTCGGCCCGTATAGTCGAATGTATATAAAGAAAGTACCCAGGGAGTAAACTCATTTCCCGAACGAATTTTTAAATTATTTTTTCACCACTAAAACGCATGAGACTTGTAGTTTTCAAAAATATTTTCATTTTTGATGAGACGCTGAATAAAAGAAGTTTAATCGCCGGCAAACGAAAACCCGCGATTTCCCGTAAATCCCGGACTCGGCCCGTATAGTCAGAAGTATACAAAGAAAGTACCCAGGGAGTAAATTTATTTCCCGAACGATTTTTTAAATTATTTTTTCACCACTAAAACGCATGAGACTTGTAGTTTTTAAAAATATTTTCATTTTTGATGAGACGGTGAATAAAAGAAGTTTAATCGTCGGCAAACGAAAACCCGCGATTTCCAGTAAATCCCCTACTCGGCCCGTATAGTCAAAAGTATTCAAAGAAAGTACCCTGTGAGTAAACTCATTTTCAGAACGATTTTTTAAATTATTTTTTTACCACTAAAACGCATGAGACTTGTAGTTTTCAAAAATGTTTTCATTTTTGATGAGACGTTAAATAAAAGAAGTTTAATCGCCGGCAAACGAAAACCCGCGATTTCCCGTAAATCCGGTACTCGGACCGTATAGTCAAAAGTATACAAAGAAAGGACTCAAGGAGTACACTCATTTCCTAAACGACTTTTTAAATTATTTTTTCACCACTAAAACGGATGAGACTGGTAGTTTTCAAAAATGTTTTCATTTTTGATGAGACGCTAAATAAAAGAAGTTTAATCGCCGGCAAACGAAACCCGCGATTTCCCGTAAATCCCGTTCTCGGCCCGTATAGGCGAATGTATATAAAGAAAGTACCCAGGGAGTAAACTCATTTCCCGAGCGATTTTTTAAATTATTTTTTCACCACTAAAACGCATGAGACTTGTAGTTTTCTAAAATATTTTCATTTTTGATGAGACGCTGAATAAAAGAAGTTTAATCGCCGGCAAACGAAAACCCGCGATTTCCCGTCAATCCCGTACTCGGCCCGTATAGTCAAAAGTATACAAAGAAAATACCCAGGGAGTAAACTCATTTCCGAAACGATGTTTTAAATTATTTTTTCATCACTAAAACGCATGAGACTTGTAGTTTTCAAAAATGTTTTCATTTTTGATGAGACGCTAAATAAAAGAAGTTTACTCGCCGGCAAACAAAAACCCGCGATTTCCCGTAAGTCCCGGACTCGGCCCGTATAGTCAAAAGTATACAAAGAAAGTACCCAGGAAGTAAATTTATTTCCCGAACGATTTTTTAAATTATTCTTTCACCACTAAAACGCATGAGACTTGTAGTTTTTAAAAATATTTTCATTTTTGATGAGACGCTGAATAAAAGAAGTTTAATCGCCGGCAAACGAAAACCCGCGATTTCCAGTAAATCCCGTACTCGGCCCGTATAGTCAAAAGTATACAAAGAAAGTACCCTGTGAGTAAACTCATTTTCAGAACGATTTTTTAAATTATTTTTTTACCACTAAAACGCATGAGACTTGTAGTTTTCAAAAATGTTTTCATTTTTGATAAGACGCTGAATAAAAGAAGTTTAATCGCCGGCAAACGAAAACCCGCGATTTCCCGTAAATCCGGTACTCGGCCCGTATAGTCAAAAGTATACAAAGAAAGTACTCAAGGATTAAAGTCATTTCCCAAACAATTTTTTAAATTATTTTTTCACCACTAAAACGCATGAGACTTGTAGTTTTCAAAAATGTTTTCATTTTTGATGAGATGCTAAATAAAAGAAGTTTACTCGCCGGCAAACAAAAACCCGCGATTTCCCGTAAATCCCGGACTCGGCCCGTATAGTCAAAAGTATACAAAGAAAGTACCCAGGAAGTAAATTTATTTCCCGAACGATTTTTTAAATTATTTTTTCACCACTAAAACGCATGAGACTTGTAGTTTTCAAAAATATTTTCATTTTTGATGAGACGCTGAATAAAAGAAGTTTAATCGCCGGCAAACGAAAACCCGCGATTTCCCGTCAATCCCGTACTCGGCCCGTATAGTCAAAAGTATACAAAGAAAGTACCCAGGGAGTAAACTCATTTCCGAAACGATGTTTTAAATTATTTTTTCATCACTAAAACGCATGAGACTTGTAGTTTTCAAAAATGTTTTCATTTTTGATGAGACGCTAAATAAAAGAAGTTTACTCGCCGGCAAACAAAAACCCGCGATTTCCCGTAAATCCCGTACTCGGCCCGTATAGTCAAAAGTATACAAAAAAAGTACCCAGGGAGGAAACTGATTTCCCGAATAAATTTTTAAATTATTTTTTCACCACTAAAACGCATGAGACTTGTAGTTTTCAAAAATATTTTCATTTTTGATGAGACGCTGAATAAAAGAAGTTTAATCGCCGGCAAACGAAAACCCGCGATTTCCCGTAAATCCCGTACTCGGCCCATATAGTCAAAAGTATATAAAGAAAGTACCCAGGGAGTAAACTCATTTCCCGAACGATTTTTTAAATTATTTTTTCACCACTAAAACGCATGAGACTTTTAGTTTTCAAAAATGTTTTCATTTTTGATGAGACCCTGAATAAAAGAAGTTTAATCGCCGGCAAACGAAAACCCGCGACTTCCTGTAAATTCCGGGCTTGGCCCCTATAGTCGAATGTATACAAAGAAAGTACCCTGTGAGTAAACCCATTTTCAGAACGATTTTTTAAATTATTTTTTCACCACTAAAACGCATGACACTTGTAGTATTTAAAAATGTGTTCATTTTTGATGAGACGCAAAATAAAAGAAGTGTAATCGCCGGCAAACAAAAACCCGCGATTTCCCGTAAATCCCGTTCTCGGCCCGTATAGTCGAATGTATACAAAGAAAGTACCCTGTGAGTAAACTCATTTTCAGAACGATTTTTTAAATTATTTTTTCACCACTAAAACGCATGAGACTTGTAATTTTCAAAAATGTTTTCATTTTTGATAAGACGCTGAGTAAAAGAAGTTTAATCGCCGGCAAACGAAAACCCACGATTTCCCGTAAATCCGGTACTCGGCCCGTATAGTCAAAAGTATACAAAGAAAGTACTCGAGGAGTAAACTCATTTCCCGAACGATTTTTTAAATTATTTTTTCACCACTAAAACGCATGAGACTTGTAGTTTTCCAAAATGTTTTCATTTTTGATGAGACGCTGAATAAAAGAAGTTTAATCGCCGGCAAACGAAAACCCGCGATTTCCCGTAAATCCGGTACTCGGCCCGTATAGTCAAAAGTATACAAAAAAAGTACCCAGGGAGGAAACTGATTTCCCGAATAAATTTTTAAATTATTTTTTCACCACTAAAACGCATGAGACTTGTAGTTTTCAAAAATATTTTCATTTTTGATGAGACGCTGAATAAAAGAAGTTTAATCGCCGGCAAACGAAAACCCGCGATTTCCCGTAAATCCCGTACTCGGCCCATATAGTCAAAAGTATATAAAGAAAGTACCCAGGGAGTAAACTCATTTCCCGAACGATTTTTTAAATTATTTTTTCACCACTAAAACGCATGAGACTTGTAGTTTTCAAAAATGTTTTAATTTTTGATGAGACCCTGAATAAAAGAAGTTTAATCGCCGGCAAACGAAAACCCGCGATTTCCCGTAAATCCCGTACTCGGCCCGTATAGTCAAAAGTATTTTTGATTTTGATTTTGATTTTCTCTTTATTTAACGTCGATAGATACAATAGTATTTAAATAACTAATTTAAATCGACAACAAAACGTAAAACAAGGCAAACAGCGATAAAAAATAAGAAAAATAAATAAATAAATAAGTAAAGTTAAAATGTGTATGGTATATCCGTGCATATTTTACAGGTGCAAACATCACCTTCCCAAAATTTTATTGAGCTACGGAAGGCTTCGAGAGAAGGAGCATTCTTTGTAGCGTCAGGCACAGATATCCATAGGTTCCCTGCAATATTTGATAAAGTATTTAAGCCATAGTACGTTGTCCGACAAGTTGGTCGCCTGATCAAATTAAAGCAACGAAGGTTGTACTTGTTTTCCCTAACAGAAAATATCTCGTTCATATATAGAGGTGACAATCCATTTAAAAATTTGTAAACCTCTTTCATTAAATTCTGTAAATTGATGATGTGAATATTTTTAACATTACATAAAGATAAAAGTTCATCGTAACTGCCATTTATATCGTCCTGTATGATTCTTAGACAACGTTCATGAATACGATTGATTCGATTATTCGCAACTTTTCCACAAAACATCCATACTAAGGGACAGTAAGAAAACTGAGACAAAATAAATGAATTGAAGAGGCGATTAAACTTCTTTTATTCAGCGTCTTATCAAAAATGAAAACATTTTTGAAAACTACAAGTCTCGTGCGTTTTAGTGGTGAAAAAATAATTTAAAAAATCGTTCTGAAAATTAGTTTACTCACAGGGTACTTTCTTTGTATACATTCGACTATAGGGGCTAAGCCCGGGATTTACAGGAAATCGCGGGTTTTCGTATGCGGGCGATTAAACTTCTTTTATTCAGCGTCTCATTAAAAATGAAAACATTTTTGAAAACTACAAGTCTCATGCGTTTTAGTGGTGAAAAAATAATTTAAAAAATCATTCGGGAAATCAGTTTACTCCCTGAGTACTTTTTTTGTATACTTTTGACTATACGGGCCGAGTACCGGATTTACGGGAAATCGTGGGTTTTCGTTTGCCGGCGATTAAACTTCTTTTATTCAGCGTCTTATCAAAAATGAAAACATTTTTGAAAACTACAAGTCTCATGCGTTTTAGTGGTGAAAAAATAATTTAAAAAATCGTTCTGAAAATTAGTTTACTCACAGGGTACTTTCTTTGTATACATTCGACTATAGGGGCCAAGCCCGGGATTTACAGGAAATCGCGGGTTTTCGTATGCGGGCGATTAAACTTCTTTTATTCAGCGTCTCATCAAAAATGAAAACATTTTTGAAAACTACAAGTCTCATGCGTTTTAGTGGTGAAAAAATAATTTAAAAAATCATTCGGGAAATCAGTTTACTCCCTGGGTACTTTTTTTGTATACTTTTGACTATACGGGCCGAGTACGGGATTTACGGGAAATCGCGGGTTTTCGTTTGCCGGCGATTAAACTTCTTTTATTTAGCGTCTCATCAAAAATGAAAACATTTTTGAAAACTACAAGTCTCATGCGTTTAAGTGGTGAAAAAATAATTTAAAAAATCGTTCGGGAAATCAGTTTACTCCTTGAGTACTTTCTTTGTATACTTTTGACTATACGGGTCGACTACCAGATTTGCGGGAAATCGCAGGTTTTCGTTCGCTGGCGATTAAACTTCTTTTATTCAGCGTCTTATCAAAAATGAAAACATTTTTGAAAACTACAAGTCTCATGCGTTTTAGTGGTGAAAAAATAATTTAAAAAATCATTCGGGAAATCAGTTTACTCCCTGGGTACTTTTTTTGTATACTTTTGACTATACGGGCCGAGTACGGGATTTACGGGAAATCGCGGGTTTTCGTTTGCCGGCGATTAAACTTCTTTTATTTAGCGTCTCATCAAAAATGAAAACATTTTTGAAAACTACAAGTCTCATGCGTTTAAGTGGTGATAAAATAATTTAAAAAATCGTTCGGGAAATGAGTTTACTCCTTGAGTACTTTCTTTGTATACTTTTGACTATACGGGTCGACTACCAGATTTGCGGGAAATCGCAGGTTTTCGTTCGCCGGCGATTAAACTTCTTTTATTCAGCGTCTCATCAAAAATGAAAACATTTTTGAAAACTACAAGTCTCATGCGTTTTAGTGGTGAAAAAATAATTTAAAAAATCATTCGGGAAATCAGTTTACTCCCTGGGTACTTTTTTTGTATACTTTTGACTATACGGGCCGAGTACCGGATTTACGGGAAATCGTGGGTTTTCGTTTGCCGGCGATTAAACTTCTTTTATTCAGCGTCTTATCAAAAATGAAAACATTTTTGAAAACTATAAGTCTCATGCGTTTTAGTGGTGAAAAAATAATTTAAAAAATCGTTCTGAAAATTAGTTTACTCACAGGGTACTTTCTTTGTATACATTCGACTATAGGGGCCAAGCCCGAGATTTACAGGAAATCGCGGGTTTTCGTATGCGGGCGATTAAACTTCTTTTATGCAGCGTCTCATCAAAAATGAAAACATTTTTGAAAACTACAAGTCTCATGCGTTTTAGTGGTGAAAAAATAATTTAAAAAATCATTCGGGAAATCAGTTTACTCCCTGGGTACTTTTTTTGTATACTTTTGACTATACGGGCCGAGTACGGGATTTACGGGAAATCGCGGGTTTTCGTTTGCCGGCGATTAAACTTCTTTTATTTAGCGTCTCATCAAAAATGAAAACATTTTTGAAAACTACAAGTCTCATGCGTTTAAGTGGTGAAAAAATAATTTAAAAAATCGTTCGGGAAATGAGTTTACTCCTTGAGTACTTTCTTTGTATACTTTTGACTATACGGGTCGACTACCAGATTTGCGGGAAATCGCAGGTTTTCGTTCGCCGGCGATTAAACTTCTTTTACTCAGCGTCTTATCAAAAATGAAAACATTTTTGAAAACTAAAAGTCTCATGCGTTTTAGTGGTGAATAAATAATTTAAAAATCGTTCTGAAAATCAGTTTACTCACAGGGTACTTTCTTTGTATACAATCGACTATAGGGGCCAAGCCCGGGATTTACGGGAAATCGCGGGTTTTCGTTTGCCAGCGATTAAACTTCTTTTATTCAGCGTCTCATCACAAATGAAAACACTTTTGTGAACTAAAAGTCTCATGCGTTTTAGTGGTGAAAAAATAATTTAAAAAATCATTTGAGAAATCAGTTTACTCCCTGGGTACTTTTTTTGTATACTTTTGACTATACGGGCCGAGTACGGGATTTACGGGAAATCGCGGGTTTTCGTTTGCCGGCGATTAAACTTCTTTTATTCAGCGCCTCATCAAAAATAAAAATAATTTTGAAAACTACAAGTCTCATGCGTTTTAGTGGTGAAAAAATAATTTAAAAAATCGTTCGGGAAATGAATTTACTCGCAGGGTACTTTCTTTGTATACTTTTGACTATACGGGCCGAGTCCGGGATTTACAGGATATCGCGGGTTTTCGTTTGCCAGCGATTAAACTTCTTTACTTTAGCGTTTCATCAAAAATGAAAACATTTTTGAAAACTACAAGTCTCATGCGTTTTAGTGGTGAAAAAATAATTTAAAAAATCGTTTGAGAAGTAAATTTACTCCCTGGGTACTTTCTTTGTATACTTTTGACTATACGGGCCGAGTACGGGATTTACGGGAAATCGCGGGTTTTCGATTGCCGGCGATTAAACTTCTTTTATTCAGCGCCTCATCAAAAATGAAAATAATTTTGAAAACTACACGTCTCATGCGTTTTAGTGGTGAAAAAATAATTTAAAAAATCGTTCGGGAAATGAATTTACTCGCAGGGTACTTTCTTTGTATACTTTTGACTATACGGGCCGAGTCCGGGATTTACAGGATATCGCGGGTTTTCGTTTGCCTGCGATTAAACTTCTTTACTTTAGCGTTTCATCAAAAATGAAAACATTTTTGAAAACTACAAGTCTCATGCGTTTTAGTGGTGAAAAAATAATTTAAAAAATCGTTTGAGAAATAAATTTACTCCCTGGGTACTTTCTTCGTATACTTTTGACTATATGGGCCGAGTACGGGATTTACGGGAAATCGCGGGTTTTCGTTTGCCGGGGATTAAACTTCTTTTATTTAGCGTCTCATCAAAAATGAAAACATTTTTGAAAACTACAAGTCTCATGCGTTTTAGTGGTGAAAAAATAATTTAAAAAATCGTTTGAGAAATAAATTTACTCCCTGGGTACTTTCTTCGTATACTTTTGACTATATGGGCCAAGTACGGGATTTACGGGAAATCGCGGGTTTTCGTTTGCCGGGGATTAAACTTCTTTTATTTAGTGTCTCATCAAAAATGAAAACATTTTTGAAAACTACAAGTTTCATGCGTTTAAGTGGTGAAAAAATAATTTAAAAAATCGTTCGGGAAATGAGTTTACTCCTTGAGTACTTTCTTTGTATACTTTTGACTATACGGGTCGAGTACCGGATTTGCGGGAAATCGCAGGTTTTCGTTCGCCGGCGATTAAACTTCTTTTATTCAGCGTCTTATCAAAAATGAAAACATTTTTGAAACTAAAAGTCTCATGCGTTTTAGTGGTGAAAAAATAATTTAAAAATCGTTCTGAAAATCAGTTTACTCACAGGGTACTTTCTTTGTATACATTCGACTATAGGGGCCAAGCCCGGGATTTACAGGAAATCGCGGGTTTTGGTTTGCCGGCGATTAAACTTCTTTTATTCAGCGTCTCATCACAAATGAAAACACTTTTGAGAACTAAAAGTCTCATGCGTTTTAGTGGTGAAAAAATAATTTAAAAAATCATTTGAGAAATCAGTTTACTCCCTGGGTACTTTTTTTGTATACTTTTGACTATACGGGCCGAGTACGGGATTTACGGGAAATCGCGGGTTTTCGTTTGCCGGCGATTAAACTTCTTTTATTCAGCGCCTCATCAAAAATGAAAATAATTTTGAAAACTACAAGTCTCATGCGTTTTAGTGGTGAAAAAATAATTTAAAAAATCGTTCGGGAAATGAATTTACTCGCAGGGTACTTTCTTTGTATACTTTTGACTCTATGGGCCGAGTCCGGGATTTACAGGATATCGCGGGTTTTCGTTTGCCGGCGATTAAACTTCTTTTATTTAGCGTCTCATCAAAAATGAAAACATTTTTGAAAACTACAAGTCTCATGCGTTTCAGTGGTGAAAAAATAATTTAAAAAATCGTTCGGGAAATGAGTTTACTTCCTGGGTACTTTCTTTGTATACTTTTGACTATACGGGCCGAGTACGGAAATAACGGGAAATCGCGGGTTTTCGTTTGCCGGCGATTAAACTTCTTTTATTTAGCGTCTCATCAAAAATGAAAACATTTTTGAAAACTAAAAGTCTCATTCGTTTTAGTGGTGAAAATATAATTTAAAAAATCGTTCGGGAAATGAGTTTACTCCTTGAGTACTTTCTTTGTATACTTTTGACTATACGGGCCGAGTACTGGATTTACGGGAAATCGCGGGTTTTCGTTTGCCGGCGATTAAACTTCTTTTATTCAGCGTCTTATCAAAAATAAAAACATTTTTGAAAACTACAAGTCTCATGCGTTTTTGTGGTGAAAAAATAATTTAAAAAATCGTTCTGAAAATGAGTTTACTCACAGGGTACTTTCTTTGTATACATTCGACTATATGGGCCAAGCCCGGGATTTACAGGAAATCGCGGGTTTTCGTTTGCCGGCGATTAAACTTCTTTTATTCTGCGTCTCATCAAAAATGAAAACATTTTGGAAAACTACAAGTCTCATGCGTTTTAGTGGTGAAAAAATAATTTAAAAACTCATTCGGGAAATCAGTTTACTCCCTGGGTCCTTTTTTGTGTACTTTTGACTATACGGGCCGAGTACGGGATTTACGGGAAATCGCGGGTTTTCGTTTGCCAGCAATTAAACTTCTTTTATTCAGCGTCTCATCAAAAATGAAAACATTTTTGAAAACTACAAGTCTCATGCGTTTTAGTGGTGAAAAAATAATTTAAAAAATCGTTCGGGAAATGAGTTTACTCCCTGGGTACTTTCCTTGTATACTTTTGACTATACGGGCCGAGTACGGGATTTACGGGAAATCTTGGGTTTTCGTTTGCCAGCGATTAAACTTCTTTTATTCAGCGTCTCATCAAAAATAAAAATATTTTTGAAAACTACAAGTCTCATGCGTTTAAGTGAAGAAAAAATAATTTAAAAAATCGTTCTGAAAATTAGTTTACTCACAGGGTACTTTCTTTGTATACATTCGACCATAGGGGCCAAGCCCGGGATTTACAGGAAATCGCGGGTTTTCGTATGCGGGCGATTAAACTTCTATTTATTCAGCGTCTCATCAAAAATGAAAACATTTTTGAAAACTACAAGTTTCATGCGTTTTAGTGGTGAAAAAATAATTTAAAAAATCGTTCGGGAAATGAGTTTACTCCCTCGGTACTTTCTTTGTATACTTTTGACTATACGGGCCGAGTACGGAAATTATTGGAAATCGCGGGTTTTCGTTTGCCGGCAATTAAACTTCTTTTATTTAGCGTCTCATTAAAAATGAAAACATTTTTGAAAACTACAAGTCTCATTCGTTTTAGTGGTGAAAAAATAATTTAAAAAATCGTTCGGGAAATGAGTTTACTCCTTGAGTACTTTCTTTGTACACTTTTGACTATACGAGCCGAGTACCGGATTTACGGGAAATCGCGGGTTTTCGTTTGCCGGCGATTAAACTTCTTTTATTCAGCGTCTCATCAAAAATGAAAACATTTTGGAAAACTACAAGTCTCATGCGTTTAAGTGGTGAAAAAATAATTTGAAAAATCATTCGGGAAATCAGTTTACTCCCTGGGTCCTTTTTTGTGTACTTTTGACTATACGGGCCGAGTACGGGATTTACGGGAAATCGCGGGTTTTCGTTTGCCGGCAATTAAACTTCTTTTATTCAGCGTCTCATCAAAAATGAAAACATTTTTGAAAACTACAAGTCTCATGCGTTTTAGTGGTGAAAAAATAATTTAAAAAATCGTTCGGGAAATAAGTTTACTCCCTTGGTACTTTCTTTGTATACTTTTGACTATACGGGCCGAGTACGGGATTTACGGGAAATCTTGGGTTTTCGTTTGCCAGCGATTAAACTTCTTTTATTCAGCGTCTCATCGAAAATGAAAATATTTTTGAAAACTACAAGTCTCATGCGTTTAAGTGGTGAAAAAATAATTTAAAAAATCGTTCGGGAAATGAGTTTACTCCTTGAGTACTTTCTTTGTATACTTTTGACTATACGGGCCAAGCCCGGGATTTACAGGAAATCGCGGGTTTTCGTATGCGGGCGATTAGACTTATTTTATTCAGCGTCTCATTAAAACTGAAAACATTTTTGAAAACTACAAGTCTCATGCGTTTTAGTGGTGAAAAAATAATTTAAAAAATCGTTCGGGAAATGAGTTTACTCCCTGGGTACTTTCTTTGTATACTTTTGACTATACGGGCCGAGTACGGAAATTACGGGAAATCGCAGGTTTTCGTTTGCCGGCAATTAAACTTCTTTTATTTAGCGTCTCATCAAAAATGAAAACATTTTTGAAAACTACAAGTCTCATGCGTTTTAGTGGTGAAAAAATAATTTAAAAAATCGTTCGGGAAATGAGTTTACTCCCTGGGTACTTTCTTTGTATACTTTTGACTATACGGGCCGAGTACGGAAATTACTGGAAATCGCGGGTTTTCGTTTGCCGGCAATTAAACTTCTTTTATTTAGCGTCTCATCAAAAATGAAAACATTTTTGAAAACTACAAGTCTCATTCGTTTTAGTGGTGAAAAAATAATTTAAAAAATCGTTCGGGAAATGAGTTTACTTCCTGGGTACTTTCTTTGTATACTTTTGACTATACGGGCCGAGTACGGAAATTACGCGAAATCGCGGGTTTTCGTTTGCCGGCGATTAAACTTCTTTTATTTAGCGTCTTATCAAAAATGAAAACATTTTTGAAAACTACAAGTCTCATGCGTTTTTGTGGTGAAAAAATAATTTAAAAAATCGTTCGGGAAATGAGTTTACTCCTTGAGTACTTTCTTTGTACACTTTTGACTATACGCGCCGAGTACCGGATTTACGGGAAATCGCGGGTTTTCGTTTGCCGGCGATTAAACTTCTTTTATTCAGCGTCTCATCAAAAATGAAAACATTTTGGAAAACTACAAGTCTCATGCGTTTTAGTGGTGAAAAAATAATTTAAAAAATCATTCGGGAACTCAGTTTACTCCCTGGGTCCTTTTTTGTGTACTTTTGACTATACGGGCCGAGTACGGGATTTACGGGAAATTGCGGGTTTTCGTTTGCCGGCAATTAAACTTCTTTTATTCAGCGTCTCATCAAAAATGAAAACATTTTTGAAAACTACAAGTCTCATGCGTTTTAGTGGTGAAAAAATAATTTAAAAAATCGTTCGGGAAATAAGTTTACTCCCTGGGTACTTTCTTTGTATACTTTTGACTATACGGGCCGAGTACGGGATTTACGGGAAATCTTGGGTTTTTGTTTGCCAGCGATTAAACTTCTTTTATTCAGCGTCTCATCGAAAATGAAAATATTTTTGAAAACTACAAGTCTCATGCGTTTAAGTGGTGAAAAAATAATTTAAAAAATCGTTCGGGAAATGAGTTTACTCCTTGAGTACTTTCTTTGTATACTTTTGACTATACGGGCCAAGCCCGGGATTTACAGGAAATCGCGGGTTTTCGTATGCGGGCGATTAAACTTATTTTATTCAGCGTCTCATCAAAACTGAAAACATTTTTGAAAACTACAAGTCTCATGCGTTTTAGTGGTGAAAAAATAATTTAAAAAATCGTTCGGGAAATGAGTTTACTTCCTGGGTACTTTCTTTGTATACTTTTGACTATACGGGCCGAGTACGGAAATTACGGGAAATCGCGGGTTTTCGTTTGCCGGCAATTAAACTTCTTTTATTTAGCGTCTCATCAAAAATGAAAACATTTTTGAAAACTACAAGTCTCGTGCGTTTTAGTGGTGAAAAAATAATTTAAAAAATCGTTCGGGAAATGAGTTTACTTCCTGGGTACTTTCTTTGTATACTTTTGACTATACGGGCCGAGTACGGAAATTACGCGAAATCGCGGGTTTTCGTTTGCCGGCGATTAAACTTCTTTTATTTAGCGTCTTATCAAAAATGAAAACATTTTTGAAAACTACAAGTCTCATGCGTTTTTGTGGTGAAAAAATAATTTAAAAAATCGTTCGGGAAATGAGTTTACTCCTTGAGTACTTTCTTTGTACACTTTTGACTATACGCGCCGAGTACCGGATTTACGGGAAATCGCGGGTTTTCGTTTGCCGGCGATTAAACTTCTTTTATTCAGCGTCTCATCAAAAAAAAAACATTTTGGAAAACTACAAGTCTCATGCGTTTTAGTGGTGAAAAAATAATTTAAAAAATCATTCGGGAACTCAGTTTACTCCCTGGGTCCTTTTTTGTGTACTTTTGACTATACGGGCCGAGTACGGGATTTACGGGAAATTGCGGGTTTTCGTTTGCCGGCAATTAAACTTCTTTTATTCAGCGTCTCATCAAAAATGAAAACATTTTTGAAAACTACAAGTCTCATGCGTTTTAGTGGTGAAAAAATAATTTAAAAAATCGTTCG
The DNA here is from genome assembly GCF_029227915.1 of Hydractinia symbiolongicarpus. Lineage (NCBI taxonomy): Eukaryota > Metazoa > Cnidaria > Hydrozoa > Anthoathecata > Hydractiniidae > Hydractinia > Hydractinia symbiolongicarpus. The sequence goes on from NC_079886.1 coordinate 2,287,595, forward strand.
GGAAATAAGTTTACTCCCTGGGTACTTTCTTTGTATACTTTTGACTATACGGGCCGAGTACGGGATTTACGGGAAATCTTGGGTTTTTGTTTGCCAGCGATTAAACTTCTTTTATTCAGCGTCTCATCGAAAATGAAAATATTTTTGAAAACTACAAGTCTCATGCGTTTAAGTGGTGAAAAAATAATTTAAAAAATCGTTCGGGAAATGAGTTTACTCCTTGAGTACTTTCTTTGTATACTTTTGACTATACGGGCCAAGCCCGGGATTTACAGGAAATCGCGGGTTTTCGTATGCGGGCGATTAAACTTATTTTATTCAGCGTCTCATCAAAACTGAAAACATTTTTGAAAACTACAAGTCTCATGCGTTTTAGTGGTGAAAAAATAATTTAAAAAATCGTTCGGGAAATGAGTTTACTTCCTGGGTACTTTCTTTGTATACTTTTGACTATACGGGCCGAGTACGGAAATTACGGGAAATCGCGGGTTTTCGTTTGCCGGCAATTAAACTTCTTTTATTTAGCGTCTCATCAAAAATGAAAACATTTTTGAAAACTACAAGTCTCGTGCGTTTTAGTGGTGAAAAAATAATTTAAAAAATCGTTCGGGAAATGAGTTTACTTCCTGGGTACTTTCTTTGTATACTTTTGACTATACGGGCCGAGTACGGAAATTACGCGAAATCGCGGGTTTTCGTTTGCCGGCGATTAAACTTCTTTTATTTAGCGTCTTATCAAAAATGAAAACATTTTTGAAAACTACAAGTCGCATGCGTTTTTGTGGTGAAAAAATAATTTAAAAAATCGTTCGGGAAATGAGTTTACTCCTTGAGTACTTTCTTTGTACACTTTTGACTATACGCGCCGAGTACCGAATTTACGGGAAATCGCGGGTTTTCGTTTGCCGGCGATTAAACTTCTTTTATTCAGCGTCTTATCAAAAATAAAAACATTTTTGAAAACTACAAGTCTCATACGTTTTTGTGGTGAAAAAATGATTTAAAAAATCGTTTTGAAAATGAGTTTACTCACAGGGTACTTTCTTTGTATACATTCGACTATAGGGGCCAAGCCCGGGATTTACAGGAAATCGCGGGTTTTCGTATGCGGGCGATTAAACTTCTTTTATTCAGCGTCTCATCAAAAATGAAAACATTTTTGAAAACTACAAGTCTCATGCGTTTTAGTGGTGAAAAAATAATTTAAAAAATCGTTCGGGAAATGAGTTTACTCCCTGGGTACTTTCTTTGTATACTTTTGACTATACGGGCCGAGTACGGGATTTACGGGAAATCTTGGGTTTTCGTTTGCCAGCGATTAAACTTCTTTTATTCAGCGTCTCATCAAAAATAAAAATATTTTTGAAAACTACAAGTCTCATGCGTTTAAGTGGTGAAAAAATAATTTAAAAAATCGTTCTGAAAATTAGTTTACTCACAGGGTACTTTCTTTGTATACATTCGACCATAGGGGCCAAGCCCGGGATTTACAGGAAATCGCGGGTTTTCGTATGCGGGCGATTAAACTTCTATTTATTCAGCGTCTCATCAAAAATGAAAACATTTTTGAAAACTACAAGTTTCATGCGTTTTAGTGGTGAAAAAATAATTTAAAAAATCGTTCGGGAAATGAGTTTACTCCCTGGGTACTTTCTTTGTATACTTTTGACTATACGGGCCGAGTACGGAAATTACTGGAAATCGCGGGTTTTCGTTTGCCGGCAATTAAACTTCTTTTATTTAGCGTCTCATCAAAAATGAAAACATTTTTGAAAACTACAAGTCTCATTCGTTTTAGTGGTGAAAAAATAATTTAAAAAATCGTTCGGGAAATGAGTTTACTCCTTGAGTACTTTCTTTGTACACTTTTGACTATACGAGCCGAGTACCGGATTTACGGGAAATCGCGGGTTTTCGTTTGCCGGCGATTAAACTTCTTTTATTCAGCGTCTCATCAAAAATGAAAACATTTTGGAAAACTACAAGTCTCATGCGTTTAAGTGGTGAAAAAATAATTTGAAAAATCATTCGGGAAATCAGTTTACTCCCTGGGTCCTTTTTTGTGTACTTTTGACTATACGGGCCGAGTACGGGATTTACGGGAAATCGCGGGTTTTCGTTTGCCGGCAATTAAACTTCTTTTATTCAGCGTCTCATCAAAAATGAAAACATTTTTGAAAACTACAAGTCTCATGCGTTTTAGTGGTGAAAAAATAATTTAAAAAATCGTTCGGGAAATAAGTTTACTCCCTTGGTACTTTCTTTGTATACTTTTGACTATACGGGCCGAGTACGGGATTTACGGGAAATCTTGGGTTTTCGTTTGCCAGCGATTAAACTTCTTTTATTCAGCGTCTCATCGAAAATGAAAATATTTTTGAAAACTACAAGTCTCATGCGTTTAAGTGGTGAAAAAATAATTTAAAAAATCGTTCGGGAAATGAGTTTACTCCTTGAGTACTTTCTTTGTATACTTTTGACTATACGGGCCAAGCCCGGGATTTACAGGAAATCGCGGGTTTTCGTATGCGGGCGATTAGACTTATTTTATTCAGCGTCTCATTAAAACTGAAAACATTTTTGAAAACTACAAGTCTCATGCGTTTTAGTGGTGAAAAAATAATTTAAAAAATCGTTCGGGAAATGAGTTTACTCCCTGGGTACTTTCTTTGTATACTTTTGACTATACGGGCCGAGTACGGAAATTACGGGAAATCGCAGGTTTTCGTTTGCCGGCAATTAAACTTCTTTTATTTAGCGTCTCATCAAAAATGAAAACATTTTTGAAAACTACAAGTCTCATGCGTTTTAGTGGTGAAAAAATAATTTAAAAAATCGTTCGGGAAATGAGTTTACTCCCTGGGTACTTTCTTTGTATACTTTTGACTATACGGGCCGAGTACGGAAATTACTGGAAATCGCGGGTTTTCGTTTGCCGGCAATTAAACTTCTTTTATTTAGCGTCTCATCAAAAATGAAAACATTTTTGAAAACTACAAGTCTCATTCGTTTTAGTGGTGAAAAAATAATTTAAAAAATCGTTCGGGAAATGAGTTTACTTCCTGGGTACTTTCTTTGTATACTTTTGACTATACGGGCCGAGTACGGAAATTACGCGAAATCGCGGGTTTTCGTTTGCCGGCGATTAAACTTCTTTTATTTAGCGTCTTATCAAAAATGAAAACATTTTTGAAAACTACAAGTCTCATGCGTTTTTGTGGTGAAAAAATAATTTAAAAAATCGTTCGGGAAATGAGTTTACTCCTTGAGTACTTTCTTTGTACACTTTTGACTATACGCGCCGAGTACCGGATTTACGGGAAATCGCGGGTTTTCGTTTGCCGGCGATTAAACTTCTTTTATTCAGCGTCTCATCAAAAATGAAAACATTTTGGAAAACTACAAGTCTCATGCGTTTTAGTGGTGAAAAAATAATTTAAAAAATCATTCGGGAACTCAGTTTACTCCCTGGGTCCTTTTTTGTGTACTTTTGACTATACGGGCCGAGTACGGGATTTACGGGAAATTGCGGGTTTTCGTTTGCCGGCAATTAAACTTCTTTTATTCAGCGTCTCATCAAAAATGAAAACATTTTTGAAAACTACAAGTCTCATGCGTTTTAGTGGTGAAAAAATAATTTAAAAAATCGTTCGGGAAATAAGTTTACTCCCTGGGTACTTTCTTTGTATACTTTTGACTATACGGGCCGAGTACGGGATTTACGGGAAATCTTGGGTTTTTGTTTGCCAGCGATTAAACTTCTTTTATTCAGCGTCTCATCGAAAATGAAAATATTTTTGAAAACTACAAGTCTCATGCGTTTAAGTGGTGAAAAAATAATTTAAAAAATCGTTCGGGAAATGAGTTCTTTCTTTGTATACTTTTGACTATACGGGCCAAGCCCGGGATTTACAGGAAATCGCGGGTTTTCGTATGCGGGCGATTAAACTTATTTTATTCAGCGTCTCATCAAAACTGAAAACATTTTTGAAAACTACAAGTCTCATGCGTTTTAGTGGTGAAAAAATAATTTAAAAAATCGTTCGGGAAATGAGTTTACTTCCTGGGTACTTTCTTTGTATACTTTTGACTATACGGGCCGAGTACGGAAATTACGGGAAATCGCGGGTTTTCGTTTGCCGGCAATTAAACTTCTTTTATTTAGCGTCTCATCAAAAATGAAAACATTTTTGAAAACTACAAGTCTCGTGCGTTTTAGTGGTGAAAAAATAATTTAAAAAATCGTTCGGGAAATGAGTTTACTTCCTGGGTACTTTCTTTGTATACTTTTGACTATACGGGCCGAGTACGGAAATTACGCGAAATCGCGGGTTTTCGTTTGCCGGCGATTAAACTTCTTTTATTTAGCGTCTTATCAAAAATGAAAACATTTTTGAAAACTACAAGTCGCATGCGTTTTTGTGGTGAAAAAATAATTTAAAAAATCGTTCGGGAAATGAGTTTACTCCTTGAGTACTTTCTTTGTACACTTTTGACTATACGCGCCGAGTACCGAATTTACGGGAAATCGCGGGTTTTCGTTTGCCGGCGATTAAACTTCTTTTATTCAGCGTCTTATCAAAAATAAAAACATTTTTGAAAACTACAAGTCTCATACGTTTTTGTGGTGAAAAAATGATTTAAAAAATCGTTTTGAAAATGAGTTTACTCACAGGGTACTTTCTTTGTATACATTCGACTATAGGGGCCAAGCCCGGGATTTACAGGAAATCGCGGGTTTTCGTATGCGGGCGATTAAACTTCTTTTATTCAGCGTCTCATCAAAAATGAAAACATTTTTGAAAACTACAAGTCTCATGCGTTTTAGTGGTGAGAAAATAATTTAAAAAATCGTTCGGGAAATGAGTTTACTCCCTGGGTACTTTCTTTGTATACTTTTGACTATACGGGCCGAGTACGGAAATTACGGGAAATCGCGGGTTTTCGTTTGCGGGCAATTAAACTTCTTTTATTTAGCGTCTCATCAAAAATGAAAACATTTTTGAAAACTACAAGTCTCATTCGTTTTAGTGGTGAAAAAATAATTTAAAAAATCGTTCGGGAAATGAGTTTACTCCTTGAGTACTTTCTTTGTATACTTTTGACTATACGGGCCGAGTACCGGATTTACGGGAAATCGTGGGTTTTTGTTTGCCGGCGATTAAACTTCTTTTATTCAGCGTCTTATCAAAAATGAAAACATTTTTGAAAACTACAAGTCTCATGCGTTTTTGTGGTGAAAAAATAATTTAAAAAATCGTTCTGAAAATGAGTTTACTCACAGGGTCCTTTCTTTGTATACATTCGACTATATGGGCCAAGCCCGGGATTTACAGGAAATCGCGGGTTTTCGTTTGCCGGCGATTAAACTTCTTTTATTCTGCGTCTCATCAAAAATGAAAACATTTTGGAAAACTACAAGTCTCATGCGTTTTAGTGGTGAAAAAATAATTTAAAAAATCGTTCGGGAAATGAGTTTACTTCCTGGGTACTTTCTTTGTATACTTTTGACTATACGGGCCGAGTACGGAAATTACGCGAAATCGCGGGTTTTCGTTTGCCGGCGATTAAACTTCTTTTATTTAGCGTCTTATCAAAAATGAAAACATTTTTGAAAACTACAAGTCGCATGCGTTTTTGTGGTGAAAAAATAATTTAAAAAATCGTTCGGGAAATGAGTTTACTCCTTGAGTACTTTCTTTGTACACTTTTGACTATACGCGCCGAGTACCGAATTTACGGGAAATCGCGGGTTTTCGTTTGCCGGCGATTAAACTTCTTTTATTCAGCGTCTTATCAAAAATAAAAACATTTTTGAAAACTACAAGTCTCATACGTTTTTGTGGTGAAAAAATGATTTAAAAAATCGTTTTGAAAATGAGTTTACTCACAGGGTACTTTCTTTGTATACATTCGACTATATGGGCCAAGCCCGGGATTTACAGGAAATCGCGGGTTTTCGTTTGCCGGCGATCAAACTTCTTTTATTCTGCGTCTCATCAAAAATGAAAACATTTTGGAAAACTACAAGTCTCATGCGTTTGAGTGGTGAAAAAATAATTTAAAAAATCATTCGGGAAATCAGTTTAATCCCTGGGTCCTTTTTTGTGTACTTTTGACTATACGGGCCGAGTACGGGATTTACGGGAAATCGCGGGTTTTCGTTTGCCGGCAATTAAACTTCTTTTATTCAGCGTCTCATCAAAAATGAAAACATTTTTGAAAACTACAAGTCTCATGCGTTTTAGTGGTGAAAAAATAATTTAAAAAATCGTTCGGGAAATAAGTTTACTCCCTGGGTACTTTCTTTGTATACTTTTGACTATACGGGCCGAGTACGGGATTTACGGGAAATCTTGGGTTTTCGTTTGCCAGCGATTAAACTTCTTTTATTCAGCGTCTCATCGAAAGTGAAAATATTTTTGAAAACTACAAGTCTCATGCGTTTAAGTGTTGAAAAAATAATTTAAAAAATCGTTCGGGAAATGAGTTTACTCCTTGAGTACTTTCTTTGTATACTTTTGACTATACGGGCCGAGTGCCGGATTTACGGGAAATCGTGGGTTTTTGTTTGCCGGCGATTAAACTTCTTTTATTCAGCGTCTTATCAAAAATGAAAACATTTTTGAAAACTACAAGTCTCATGCGTTTTTGTGGTGAAAAAATAATTTAAAAAATCGTTCTGAAAATGAGTTTACTCACAGGGTCCTTTCTTTGTATACATTCGACTTTATGGGCCAAGCCCGGGATTTACAGGAAATCGCGGGTTTTCGTTTGCCGGCGATTAAACTTCTTTTATTCTGCGTCTCATCAAAAATGAAAACATTTTGGAAAACTACAAGTCTCATGCGTTTTAGTGGTGAAAAAATAATTTAAAAAATCATTCGGGAAATCAGTTTACTCCCTGGGTCCTTTTTTTGTGTACTTTTGACTATACGGGCCGAGTACGGAAATTACGGGAAATCGCGGGTTTTCGTTTGCGGGCAATTAAACTTCTTTTATTTAGCGTCTCATCAAAAATGAAAACATTTTTGAAAACTACAAGTCTCATTCGTTTTAGTGGTGAAAAAATAATTTAAAAAATCGTTCGGGAAATGAGTTTACTCCTTGAGTACTTTCTTTGTATATTTTTGACTATACGGGCCGAGTACCGGATTTACGGGAAATCGTGGGTTTTCGTTTGCCGGCGATTAAACTTCTTTTATTCAGCGTCTTATCAAAAATGAAAACATTTTTGAAAACTACAAGTCTCATGCGTTTTTGTGGTGAAAAAATAATTTAAAAAATCGTTCTGAAAATGAGTTTACTCACAGGGTACTTTCTTTGTATACATTCGACTATATGGGCCAAGCCCGGGATTTACAGGAAATCGCGGGTTTTCGTTTGCCGGCGATTAAACTTCTTTTATTCTGCGTCTCATCAAAAATGAAAACATTTTGGAAAACTACAAGTCTCATGCGTTTTAGTGGTGAAAAAATAATTTAAAAAATCATTCGGGAAATCAGTTTACTCCCTGGGTCCTTTTTTTGTGTACTTTTGACTATACGGGCCGAGTACGGGATTTACGGGAAATCGCGGGTTTTCGTTTTCCGGCAATTAAACTTCTTTTATTCAGCGTCTCATCAAAAATGAAAACATTTTAGAAAACTACAAGTCTCATGCGTTTTAGTGGTGAAAAAATAATTTAAAAAATCGTTCGGGAAATGAGTTTACTCCCTGGGTACTTTCTTTGTATATATTTGACTATACGGGCCGAGTACGGGATTTACGGGAAATCTTGGGTTTTCGTTTGCCGGCGATTAAACTTCTTTTATTCAGCGTCTCATCAAAAATGAAAATATTTTTGAAAACTACAAGTCTCATTCGTTTTAGTGGTGAAAAAATAATTTAAAAAATCGTTCGGGAAATGAATTTACTCCCTGGGTACTTTCTTTGTATACTTTTGACTATACGGGCCGAGTACCGGATTTACGGGAAATCGTGGATTTTGGTTTGCCGGCGATTAAACTTCTTTTATTCAGCGTCTTATCAAAAATGAACACATTTTTGAAAACTACAAGTCTCATGCGTTTTAGTGGTGAAAAAATAATTTAAAAAATCGTTCTGAAAATTAGTTTACTCACAGGGTACTTTCTTTGTATACATTCGACTATAGGGGCCAAGCCCGGGATTTACAGGAAATCGCGGGTTTTCGTATGCGGGCGATTAAACTTCTTTTATTCAGCGTCTCATCAAAAATGAAAACATTTTTGAAAACTACAAGTCTCATGCGTTTTAGTGGTGAAAAAATAATTTAAAAAATCGTTTGGGAAATGAGTTTACTCCCTGGGTACTTTCTTTGTATACTTCTGACTATACGGGCCGAGTACGGAAATTACGGGAAATCGCGGGTTTTCGTTTGCCGGCAATTAAACTTCTTTTATTTAGCGTCTCATCAAAAATGAAAACATTTTTGAAAACTACAAGTCTCATTCGTTTTAGTGGTGAAAAAATAATTTAAAAAATCGTTCGGGAAATGAGTTTACTCCCTGGGTACTTTCTTTGTATACTTTTGACTATACGGGCCGAGTACGGAAATTACGGGAAATCGCGGGTTTTCGTTTGCCGGGAATTAAACTTCTTTTATTTAGCGTCTCATCAAAAATGAAAACATTTTTGAAAACTACAAGTCTCATTCGTTTTAGTGGTGAAAAAATAATTTAAAAAATCGTTCGGGAAATGAGTTTACTCCTTCAGTACTTTCTTTGTATACTTTTGACTATACGGGCCGAGTACCGGATTTACGGGAAATCGCGGGTTTTCGTTTGCCGGCGATTAAACTTCTTTTATTCAGCGTCTTATCAAAAATGAAAACATTTTTGAAAACTACAAGTCTCATGCGTTTTAGTGGTGAAAAAATAATTTAAAAAATCGTTCTGAAAATTAGTTTACTCACAGGGTACTTTCTTTGTATACATTCGACTATAGGGGCCAAGCCCGGGATTTACAGGAAATCGCGGGTTTTCGTATGCGGGCGATTAAACTTCTTTTATTCAGCGTCTCATCAAAAATGAAAACATTTTTGAAAACTACAAGTCTCATGCGTTTTAGTGGTGAAAAAATAATTTAAAAAATCGTTCGGGAAATGAGTTTACTCCCTGGGTACTTTCTTTGTATACTTTTGACTATACGGGCCGAGTACGGAAATTACGGGAAATCGCGGGTTTTCGTTTGCCGGCAATTAAACTTCTTTTATTTAGCGTCTCATCAAAAATGAAAACATTTTTGAAAACTACAAGTCTCATTCGTTTTAGTGGTGAAAAAATAATTTAAAAAATCGTTCGGGAAATGAGTTTACTCCTTCAGTACTTTCTTTGTATACTTTTGACTATACGGGCCGAGTACCGGATTTACGGGAAATCGCGGGTTTTCGTTTGCCGGCGATTAAACTTCTTTTATTCAGCGTCTTATCAAAAATGAAAACATTTTTGAAAACTACAAGTCTCATTCGTTTTAGTGGTGAAAAAATAATTTAAAAAATCGTTCGGGAAATGAATTTACTCCCTGGGTACTTTCTTTGTATACTTTTGACTATACGGGCCGAGTACGGGATTTACGGGAAATCTTGGGTTTTCGTTTGCCGGCGATTAAACTTCTTTAATTTAGCGTTTCATCAAAAATGAAAACATATTTGAAAACTACAAGTCTCATGCGTTTAAGTGGTGAAAAAATAATTTAAAAAATCGTTCGGGAAATGAGTTTACTCCTTGAGTACTTTCTTTGTATACTTTTGACTATACGGGCCGAGTACCGGATTTACGGGAAATCGTGGATTTTGGTTTGCCGGCGATTAAACTTCTTTTATTCAGCGTCTTATCAAAAATGAAAACATTTTTGAAAACTACAAGTCTCATGCGTTTTAGTGGTGAAAAAATAATTTAAAAAATCGTTCTGAAAATTAGTTTACTCACAGGGTACTTTCTTTGTATACATTCGACTATAGGGGCCAAGCCCGGGATTTACAGGAAATCGCGGGTTTTCGTATGCGGGCGATTAAACTTCTTTTATTCAGCGTCTCATCAAAAATGAAAACATTTTTGAAAACTACAAGTCTCATGCGTTTTAGTGGTGAAAAAATAATTTAAAAAATCGTTCGGGAAATGAGTTTACTCCCTGGGTACTTTCTTTGTATACTTTTGACTATACGGGCCGAGTACGGAAATTACGGGAAATCGCGGGTTTTCGTTTGCCGGCAATTAAACTTCTTTTATTTAGCGTCTCATCAAAAATGAAAACATTTTTAAAAACTACAAGTCTCATTCGTTTTAGTGGTGAAAAAATAATTTAAAAAATCGTTCGGGAAATGAGTTTACTCCTTGAGTACTTTCTTTGTATACTTTTGACTATACGGGCCGAGTACCGGATTTACGGGAAATCGCGGGTTTTCGTTTGCCGGCGATTAAACTTCTTTTATTCAGCGTCTTATCAAAAATGAAAACATTTTTGAAAACTACAAGTCTCATGCGTTTTTGTGGTAAAAAAATAATTTAAAAAATCGTTCTGAAAATGAGTTTACTCACAGGGTACTTTCTTTGTATACATTCGACTATATGGGCTAAGCCCGGGATTTACAGGAAATCGTGGGTTTTCGTTTGCCGGCGATTAAACTTCTTTTATTCTGCGTCTCATTAAAAATGAAAACATTTTGGAAAACTACAAGTCTCATGCGTTTTAGTGGTGAAAAAATAATTTAAAAAATCATTCGGGAAATCAGTTTACTCCCTGGGTCCTTTTTTTGTGTACTTTTGACTATACGGGCCGAGTACGGGATTTACGGGAAATCGCGGGTTTTCGTTTGCCGGCAATTAAACTTCTCATATTCAGCGTCTCATCAAAAATGAAAACATTTTTGAAAACTACAAGTCTCATGCGTTTTAGTGGTGAAAAAATAATTTCAAAAATCGTTCGGGAAATGAGTTTACTCCCTGGGTACTTATTTTGTATACTTTTGACTATACGGGCCGAGTACGGGATTTACGGGAAATCTTGGGTTTTCGTTTGCCGGCGATTAAACTTCTTTTATTGAGCGTCTTATCAAAAATGAAAACATTTTTGAAAACTACAAGTCTCATGCGTTTTAGTGGTGAAAAAATAATTTAAAAAATCGTTCTGAAAATTAGTTTACTCACAGGGTACTTTCTTTGTATACATTCGACTATAGGGGCCAAGCCCGGGATTTACAGGAAATCGCGGGTTTTCGTATGCGGGCGATTAAACTTCTTTTATTCAGCGTCTCATCAAAAATGAAAACATTTTTGAAAACTACAAGTCTCATGCGTTTTAGTGGTGAAAAAATAATTTAAAAAATCGTTCGGGAAATGAGTTTACTCCCTGGGTACTTTCTTTGTATACTTTTGACTATACGGGCCGAGTACGGAAATTACGGGAAATCGCGGGTTTTCGTTTGCCGGCAATTAAACTTCTTTTATTTAGCGTCTCATCAAAAATGAAAACCTTTTTAAAAACTACAAGTCTTATTCGTTTTAGTGGTGAAAAAATAATTTAAAAAATCGTTCGGGAAATGAGTTTACTCCTTGAGTACTTTCTTTGTATACTTTTGACTATACGGGCCGAGTACCGGATTTACGGGAAATCGCGGGTTTTCGTTTGCCGGCGATTAAACTTCTTTTATTCAGCGTCTTATCAAAAATGAAAACATTTTTGAAAACTACAAGTCTCATGCGTTTTTGTGGTGAAAAAATAATTTAAAAAATCGTTCTGAAAATGAGTTTACTCACAGGGTACTTTCTTTGTATACATTCGACTATATGGGCTAAGCCCGGGATTTACAGGAAATCGTGGGTTTTCGTTTGCCGGCGATTAAACTTCTTTTATTCTGCGTCTCATTAAAAATGAAAACATTTTGGAAAACTACAAGTCTCATGCGTTTTAGTGGTGAAAAAATAATTTAAAAAATCATTCGGGAAATCAGTTTACTCCCTGGGTCCTTTTTTTGTGTACTTTTGACTATACGGGCCGAGTACGGGATTTACGGGAAATCGCGGGTTTTCGTTTGCCGGCAATTAAACTTCTCATATTCAGCGTCTCATCAAAAATGAAAACATTTTTGAAAACTACAAGTCTCATGCGTTTTAGTGGTGAAAAAATAATTTAAAAAATCGTTCGGGAAATGAGTTTACTCCCTGGGTACTTATTTTGTATACTTTTGACTATACGGGCCGAGTACGGGATTTACGGGAAATCTTGGGTTTTCGTTTGCCGGCGATTAAACTTCTTTTATTGAGCGTCTCATCAAAAATGAAAACATTTTTGAAAACTACAAGTCTCATGCGTTTTAGTGGTGAAAAAATAATTTAAAAAATCGTTCGGGAAATGAGTTTACTCCCTGGGTACTTTCTTTGTATACTTTTGACTATACGGGCCGAGTACGGAAATTACGGGAAATCGCGGGTTTTCGTTTGCCGGCAATTAAACTTCTTTTATTTAGCGTCTCATCAAAAATGAAAACCTTTTTAAAAACTACAAGTCTCATTCGTTTTAGTGGTGAAAAAATAATTTAAAAAATCGTTCGGGAAATGAGTTTACTCCTTGAGTACTTTCTTTGTATACTTTTGACTATACGGGCCGAGTACCGGATTTACGGGAAATCGCGGGTTTTCGTTTGCCGGCGATTAAACTTCTTTTATTCAGCGTCTTATCAAAAATGAAAACATTTTTGAAAACTACAAGTCTCATGCGTTTTTGTGGTGAAAAAATAATTTAAAAAATCGTTCTGAAAATGAGTTTACTCACAGGGTACTTTCTTTGTATACATTCGACTATATGGGCTAAGCCCGGGATTTACAGGAAATCGTGGGTTTTCGTTTGCCGGCGATTAAACTTCTTTTATTCTGCGTCTCATTAAAAATGAAAACATTTTGGAAAACTACAAGTCTCATGCGTTTTAGTGGTGAAAAAATAATTTAAAAAATCATTCGGGAAATCAGTTTACTCCCTGGGTCCTTTTTTTGTGTACTTTTGACTATACGGGCCGAGTACGGGATTTACGGGAAATCGCGGGTTTTCGTTTGCCGGCAATTAAACTTCTCATATTCAGCGTCTCATCAAAAATGAAAACATTTTTGAAAACTACAAGTCTCATGCGTTTTAGTGGTGAAAAAATAATTTAAAAAATCGTTCGGGAAATGAGTTTACTCCCTGGGTACTTATTTTGTATACTTTTGACTATACGGGCCGAGTACGGGATTTACGGGAAATCTTGGGTTTTCGTTTGCCGGCGATTAAACTTCTTTTATTGAGCGTCTCATCAAAAATGAAAATATTTTTGAAAACTACAAGTCTCATTCGTTTTAGTGGTGAAAAAATAATTTAATAAATCGTTCTGGAAATGAATTTACTCCCTGGGTCCTTTTTTTGTGTACTTTAGACTATACGGGCCGAGTACGGGATTTACGGGAAATCGCGGGTTTTCGTTTGCCGGCAATTAAACTTCTTTTATTTAGCGTCTCATCAAAAATGAAAACATTTTTGAAAACTACAAGTCTCATTCGTTTTAGTGGTGAAAAAATAATTTAAAAAATCGTTCGGGAAATGAATTTACTCCTTGAGTACTTTCTTTGTATACTTTTGACTATACGGGCCGAGTACCGGATTTACGGGAAATCGCGAGTTTTCGTTTGCCGGCGATTAAACTTCTTTTATTCAGCGTCTTATCAAAAATGAAAACATTTTTAAAAACTACAAGTCTCATGCGTTTTTGTGGTGAAAAAATAATTTAAAAAATCGTTCTTAAAATGAGTTTACTCACAGGGTACATTCTTTGTATACATTCGACTATATGGGCCAAGCCCGGGATTTACAGGAAATCGCGGGTTTTCGTTTGCCGGCGATTAAACTTCTTTTATTCTGCGTCTCATCAAAAATGAAAACATTTTGGAAAACTACAAGTCTCATGCGTTTTAGTGGTGAAAAAATAATTTAAAAAATCGTTCGGGAAATGAGTTTACTCCCTGGGTACTTTCTTTGTATACTTTTGACTATACGGGCCGAGTACGGGATTTACGGGAAATCTTGGGTTTTCGTTTGCCGGCGATTAAACTTCTTTTATTCAGCGTCTCATCAAAAATGAAAATATTTTTGAAAACTACAAGTCTCATTCGTTTTAGTGGTGAAAAAATAATTTAAAAAATCGTTCGGGAAATGAACTTACTCCCTGGGTACTTTCTTTGTATACTTTTGACTATACGGGCCGAGTACGGGATTTACGGGAAACCTTGGGTTTTCGTTTGCCGGCGATTAAACTTCTTTAAATTAACGTTTCATCAGAAATGAAAACATTTTTGAAAACTACAAGTCTCAGGCGTTTTAGTGGTGAAAAAATAATTTAAAAAATCGTTCGGGAAATGAGTTTACTCCTTGAGTACTTTCTTTGTATACTTTTGACTATACGGGCCGAGTACCGGATTTACGGGAAATCGCGGGTTTTCGTTTGCCGGCGATTAAACTTCTTTTATTCAGCGTCTTAACAAAAATGAAAACATTTTTGAAAACTACAAGTCTCATGCGTTTTTGTGGTGAAAAAGTAATTTAAAAAATCGTTCGGGAAATGAACTTACTCCCTGGGTACTTTCTTTGTATACTTTTGACTATACGGGCCGAGTACGGGATTTACGGGAAATCTTGGGTTTTCGTTTGCCGGCGATTAAACTTCTTTTATTCAGCGTCTCATCAAAAATGAAAACATTTTTGAAAACTACAAGTCTTATTCGTTTTAGTGGTGAAAAAATAATTTAAAAAATCATTCGGGAAATCAGTTTACTCCCTGGGTCCTTTTTTTGTATACTTTTGACTATACGGGCCGAGTACCGGATTTACGGGAAATCGCGGGTTTTCGTTTGCCGGCGATTAAACTTCTTTTATTCAGCGTCTTAACAAAAATGAAAACATTTTTGAAAACTACAAGTCTCATGCGTTTTTGTGGTGAAAAAGTAATTTAAAAAATCGTTCGGGAAATGAACTTACTCCCTGGGTACTTTCTTTGTATACTTTTGACTATACGGGCCGAGTACGGGATTTACGGGAAATCTTGGGTTTTCGTTTGCCGGCGATTAAACTTCTTTAATTTAGCGTTTCATCAAAAATGAAAATATTTTTGAAAACTACAAGTCTCATTCGTTTTAGTGGTGAAAAAATAATTTAATAAATCGTTCTGGAAATGAATTTACTCCCTGGGTCCTTTTTTTGTGTACTTTAGACTATACGGGCCGAGTACGGGATTTACGGGAAATCGCGGGTTTTCGTTTGCCGGCAATTAAACTTCTTTTATTTAGCGTCTCATCAAAAATGAAAACATTTTTGAAAACTACAAGTCTCATTCGTTTTAGTGGTGAAAAAATAATTTAAAAAATCGTTCGGGAAATGAATTTACTCCTTGAGTACTTTCTTTGTATACTTTTGACTATACGGGCCGAGTACCGGATTTACGGGAAATCGCGAGTTTTCGTTTGCCGGCGATTAAACTTCTTTTATTCAGCGTCTTATCAAAAATGAAAACATTTTTAAAAACTACAAGTCTCATGCGTTTTTGTGGTGAAAAAATAATTTAAAAAATCGTTCTTAAAATGAGTTTACTCACAGGGTACATTCTTTGTATACATTCGACTATATGGGCCAAGCCCGGGATTTACAGGAAATCGCGGGTTTTCGTTTGCCGGCGATTAAACTTCTTTTATTCTGCGTCTCATCAAAAATGAAAACATTTTGGAAAACTACAAGTCTCATGCGTTTTAGTGGTGAAAAAATAATTTAAAAAATCGTTCGGGAAATGAGTTTACTCCCTGGGTACTTTCTTTGTATACTTTTGACTATACGGGCCGAGTACGGGATTTACGGGAAATCTTGGGTTTTCGTTTGCCGGCGATTAAACTTCTTTTATTCAGCGTCTCATCAAAAATGAAAACATTTTTGAAAACTACAAGTCTTATTCGTTTTAGTGGTGAAAAAATAATTTAAAAAATCGTTCGGGAAATGAGTTTACTCCTTGAGTACTTTCTTTGTATACTTTTGACTATACGGGCCGAGTACCGGATTTACGGGAAATCGCGGGTTTTCGTTTGCCGGCGATTAAACTTCTTTTATTCAGCGTCTTAACAAAAATGAAAACATTTTTGAAAACTACAAGTCTCATGCGTTTTTGTGGTGAAAAAGTAATTTAAAAAATCGTTCGGGAAATGAACTTACTCCCTGGGTACTTTCTTTGTATACTTTTGACTATACGGGCCGAGTACGGGATTTACGGGAAATCTTGGGTTTTCGTTTGCCGGCGATTAAACTTCTTTAATTTAGCGTTTCATCAGAAATGAAAACATTTTTGAAAACTACAAGTCTCAGGCGTTTTAGTGGTGAAAAAATAATTTAAAAAATCGTTCGGGAAATGAGTTTACTCCCTGGGTACTTTTTTTATATACATTCGACTATACTGGCCGAGTACGGGATTTACGGGAAATCGCGGGTTTTCGTTTGCCGGCGATTAAACTTCTTTTATTTAGCGTCTCATCAAAAATGAAAATATTTTTGAAAACTACAAGTTTCATGCGTTTTAGTCGTGAAAAAATAATTTAAAAAATCGTTCGGGAAATGAGTTTACTCCCTGGGTCCTTTTTTGTGTACTTTTGACTATACGGGCCGAGTACGGGATTTACGGGAAATCGCGGGTTTTCGTTTGCCGGCAATTAAACTTCTTTTATTCAGCGTCTCATCAAAAATGAAAACATTTTTGAAAACTACAAGTCTCATGCGTTTTAGTTTTAAAAAATAATTTAAAAAATCGTTCAGGAAATGAGTTTACTCCCTGGGTACTTTCTTTGTATACTTTTGACTATACGGGCCGAGTACGGGATTGACGGAAAATCTTGGGTTTTCGTTTGCCGGCGATTAAACTTCTTTTATTCAGCGTCTCATCAAAAATGAAAATATTTTTAAACACTACAAGTCTCATGCGTTTTAGTGGTGAAAAAATAACTTAAAAAATCGTTCGGGAAATGAGTTTACTCCCTGGGTACTTTCTTTGTATACTTTTGACTATACGGGCCGAGTAGGGGATTTACGGGAAATCTTGGGTTTTCGTTTGCCGGCGATTAAACTTCTTTTATTCAGCGTCTCATCAAAAATGAAAATATTTTTGAAAACTACAAGTCTCATTCGTTTTAGTGGTAAAAAAATAATTTAAAAAATCGTTCGGGAAATGAACTTACTCCCTGGGTACTTTCTTTGTATATTTTTGACTATACAGGCCGAGTACGGGATTTACGGGAAATCTTGGGTTTTCGTTTGTCGGCGATTAAACTTCTTTAATTTAGCGTTTCATCAAAAATGAAAACATTTTTGAAAACTACAAGTCTCAGGCGTTTTAGTGGTAAAAAAATAATTTAAAAAATCGTTCGGGAAATGAGTTTACTCCCTGGGTACTTTTTTTATATACATTCGACTATACTGGCCGAGTACGGGATTTACGGGAAATCGCGGGTTTTCGTTTGCCGGCGATTAAACTTCTTTTATTTAGCGTCTCATCAAAAATGAAAATATTTTTGAAAACTACAAGTTTCATGCGTTTTAGTGGTGAAAAAATAATTTAAAAAATCGTTCGGGAAATGAGTTTACTCCCTGGGTCTCTATTTGTGTACTTTTGACTATACGGGCCGAGTACCCGAGTACGGAAATTACGGGGAATCGCGGGTTTTCGTTTGCCGGCAATTAAACTTCTTTTATTTAGCGTCTCATCAAAAATGAAAACATTTTTGAAAACTACAAGTCTCATTCGTTTTAGTGGTGAAAAAATAATTTAAAAAATCGTTCGGGAAATGAGTTTACTCATTGAGTACTTTCTTTGTATACTTTTGACTATACGGGCCGAGTACCGGATTTACGGGAAATCGCGGGTTTTCGTTTGCCGGCGATTAAACTTCTTTTATTCAGCGTCTTATCAAAAATGAAAACATTTTTGAAAACTACAAGTCTCATGCGTTTTTGTGGTGAAAAAATAATTTAAAAAATCGTTCTGAAAATGAGTTTACTCACAGGGTACTTTCTTTGTATACATTCGACTATATGGGCCAAGCCCGGGATTTACAGGAAATCGCGGATTTTCGTTTGCCGGCGATTAAACTTCTTTTATTCTGCGTCTCATCAAAAATGAAAACATTTTGGAAAACTACAAGTCTCATGCGTTTTAGTGGTGAAAAAATAATTTAAAAAATCATTCGGGAAATCAGTTTCCTCCCTGGGTCCTTTTTTTGTGTACTTTTGATTATACGGGCCGAGTGCGGGATTTACGGGAAATCGCGGGTTTTCGTTTGCCGGCAATTAAACTTCTTTTATTCAGCGTCTCATCAAAAATGAAAACATTTTTGAAAACTACAAGTCTCATGCGTTTTAGTGGTGAAAAAATAATTTAAAAAACCGTTCGGGAAATGAGTTTACTCCCTGGGTACTTTCTTTGTATACTTTTGACTATACGGGCCGAATACGGGATTTACGGGATATCTTGGGTTTTCGTTTGCCGGCGATTAAACTTCTTTTATTCAGCGTCTCATCAAAAATGAAAATATTTTTGAACACTACAAGTCTCATTCGTTTAAGTGGTGAAAAAATAATTTAAAAAATCGTTCGGGAAATGAATTTACTCCCTGGGTACTTTCTTTGTATACTTTTGACTATACGGGCCGAGTACGGGATTTACGGGAAATCTTGGGTTTTCGTTTGGCGCCGATTAAACTTCTTTAATTTAGCGTTTCATCAAAAATGAAAAATTTTTTGAAAACTACAAGTCTCAGGCGTTTTAGTGGTGAAAAAATAATTTAAAAAATCGTTCGGGAAATGAGTTTACTCCCTGGGTACTTTTTTTATATACATTCGACTATACTGGCCGAGTACGGGATTTACGGGAAATCGCGGGTTTTCGTTTGCCGGCGATTAAACTTCTTTTATTTAGCGTCTCATCAAAAATGAAAATATTTTTGAAAACTACAAGTTTCATGCGTTTTAGTGGTGAAAAAATAATTTAAAAAATCGTTCAGGAAATGAGTTTACTCCCTGGGTACTTTCTTTGTATACTTTTGACTATACGGGCCGAGTACGGGATTTACGGGAAATCGCGGGTTTTCGTTTGCCGGCGATTAAACTTCTTTTATTCAGCGTCTCATCAAAAATGAAAATTTTTTTGAAAACTACAAGTCTGATTCGTTTTAGTGGTGAAAAAATAATTTAAAAAATCGTTCGGAAAATGAATTTACTCCCTGGGTACTTTCTTTGTATACTTTTGACTATACGGGCCGAGTCCGGGATTTACGGGAAATCGCTAGTTTTGGTTTGCCGGCGATTAAACTTCTTTTATTCAGCGTCTTATCAAAAATGAAAACATTTTTGAAAACTACAAGTCTCATGCGTTTTAGTGGTGAAAAAATAATTTAAAAAATCGTTCTGAAAATTAGTT
Source organism: Hydractinia symbiolongicarpus (assembly GCF_029227915.1). Classification (NCBI taxonomy): domain Eukaryota; kingdom Metazoa; phylum Cnidaria; class Hydrozoa; order Anthoathecata; family Hydractiniidae; genus Hydractinia; species Hydractinia symbiolongicarpus. Next base: position 2,307,084 of record NC_079886.1, read on the forward strand.
TACTCACAGGGTACTTTCTTTGTATACATTCGACTATAGGGGCCAATCCCGGGATTTACAGGAAATCGCGGGTTTTTGTATGCGGGCGATTAAACTTCTTTTATTCAGCGTCTCATCAAAAATGATAACATTTTTGAAAACTACAAGTCTCATGCGTTTTAGTGGTGAAAAAATAATTTAAAAAATCGTTCGGGAAATGAGTTTACTCCCTGGGTACTTTCTTTGTATACTTTTGACTATATGGGCCAAGCCCGGGATTTACAGGAAATCGCGGGTTTTCGTTTGCCGGCGATTAAACTTCTTTTATTCTGCGTCTCATCAAAAATGAAAACATTTTGGAAAACTACAAGTCTCATGCGTTTTAGTGGTGAAAAAATAATTTAAAAAATCATTCGGGAAATCAGTTTACTCCCTGGGTCCTTTTTGGTGTACTTTTGACTATACGGGCCGAGTACGGGATTTACGGGAAATCGCGGGTTTTCGTTAGCCGGCAATTAAACTTCTTTTATTTAGCGTCTCATCAAAAATGAAAACATTTTTGAAAACTACAAGTCTCATGCGTTTTAGTGGTGAAAAAATAATTTAAAAAATCGTTCGGGAAATGAGTTTACTCCCTGGGTACTTTCTTTGTATACTTTTGACTATACGGGCCGAGTACGGGATTTACGGGAAATCTTGGATTTTCGTTTGCCGGTGATTAAACTTCTTTTATTCAGCGTCTCATCAAAAATGAAAATATTTTTGAAAACTACAAGTCTCATTCGTTTTAGTGGTGAAAAAATAATTTAAAAAATCGTTCGGGAAATGAATTTACTCCCTGGGTACTTTCTTTGTATACTTTTGACTATACGGGCCGAGTACGGGATTTACGGGAAATCTTGGGTTTTCGTCTGCCGGCGATTAAACTTCTTTAATTTAGCGTTTCATCAAAAATGAAAACATTTTTAAAAACTACAAGTCTCAGGCGTTTTAGTGGTGAAAAAATAATTTAAAAAATCGTTCGGGAAATGAGTTTACTCCCTGGGTACTTTTTTTATATACATTCGACTATACTGGCCGAGTACGGGATTTACGGGAAATCGCGGGTTTTCGTTTGCCGGCGATTAAACTTCTTTTATTTAGCGTCTCATCAAAAATGAAAATATTTTTAAAAACTACAAGTTTCATGCGTTTTAGTGGTGAAAAAATAATTTAAAAAATCGTTCGGGAAATGAGTTTACTCCCTGGGTCCTTTTTTGTGTACTTTTGACTATACGGGCCGAGTACGGGATTTACGGGAAATCGCGGGTTTTCGTTTGCCGGCAATTAAACTTCTTTTATTCAGCGTCTCATCAAAAATGAAAACATTTTTGAAAACTACAAGTCTCATGCGTTTTAGTGGTGAAAAAATAATTTAAAAAGTCGTTCGGAAAATGAGTTTACTCCCTGGGTACTTTCTTTGTATACTTTTGACTATACGGGCCGAGTACGGGATTTACGGAAAATCGCGGGTTTTCGTTTGCCGGCGATTAAACTTCTTTTATTCAGCGTCTCATCAAAAATGAAAATATTTTTGAAAACTACAAGTCTTATTCGTTTTAGTGTTGAAAAAATAATTGAAAAAATCGTTCGGGAAATGAATTTACTCCCTGGGTACTTTCTTTGTAAACATTCGACTATATGGGGCCAAGCCCGGGATTTACAGGAAATCGCATGTTTTCGTTTGCCGGCGATTAAACTTCTTTTATTCAGCGTCTCATCAAAAATGAAAATATTTTTGAAAACTACAAGTCTCATTCGTTTTAGTGATGAAAAAATAATTTAAAAATTCGTTCGGGAAGTGAATTTACTCCCTGGGTACTTTGTTTGTATACTTTTGACTATACGGGCCGAGTCCGGGATTTACGGGAAATCGCTAGTTTTGGTTTGCCGGCAATTAAACTTCTCTTATTTAGCGTCTCATCAAAAATGAAAACATTTTTGAAAGCTACAAGTCTCGTGCGTTTTAGTGGTGAAAAAATAATTTAAAAAATCGTTCGGGAAATGAATTTACTCCCTGGGTACTTTCTTTGTAAACATTCGACTATATGGGGTTAAGCCCGGGATTTACAGGAAATCGCGGGTTTTCGTTTGCCGGCGATTAAACTTCTTTTATTCAGCGTCTCATCAAAAATGAAAATATTTTTGAAAACTACAAGTCTCATTCGTTTTAGTGATGAAAAAATAATTTAAAAAATCGTTCGGGAAATGAATTTACTCCCTGGGTACTTTGTTTGTATACTTTTGACTATACGGGCCGAGTCCGGGATTTACGGGAAATCGCTAGTTTTGGTTTGCCGGCAATTAAACTTCTCTTATTTAGCGTCTCATCAAAAATGAAAACATTTTTGAAAGCTACAAGTCTCCTGCGTTTTAGTGGTGAAAAAATAATTTAAAAAATCGTTCGGGAAATGAGTTTACTCCTTGAGTACTTTCTTTGTATACTTTTGACTACACGGGTCGAGTATCGGATTTATGGGAAATCGCGGGTTTTCGTTTGCCGGCGATTAAACTTCTTTTATTCAGCGTCTTATCAAAAATGAAAACATTTTTGAAAACTACAAGTCTTATGCGTTTTAGTGGTGAAAAAATAATTTAAAAAATAATTCGGGAAATCAGTTTACTCCCTGGGTACTTTCTTTGTATACTTTTGACTATACGGGCCGAGTCCGGGATTTACGGGAAATCGCTAGTTTTCGTTTGCCGGCGATTAAACTTCTTTTATTTAGCGTCTCATCAAAAATGAAAACATTTTTGAAACTACAAGTCTCGTGCGTTTTAGTGGTGAAAAAATAATTTAAAAAATCGTTCGGGAAATGAATTTACTCCCTGGGTACTTTCTTTGTAAACATTCGACTATATGAGGCCAAGCCCGGGATTTACAGGAAATCGCGGGTTTTCGTTTGCCGGCGATTAAACTTCTCTTATTTAGCGTCTCATAAAAAATGAAAACATTTTTGAAAACTACAAGTCTCGTGCGTTTTAGTGGTGAAAAAATAATTTAAAAATTCGTTCGGGAAATGAGTTTACTCCTTGAGTACTTTCTTTGTATAATTTTGACTACACGGGTCGAGTATCGGATTTACGGGAAATCGCGGGTTTTCGTTTGCCGGCGATTAAACTTCTTTTATTCAGCGTCTCATCAAAAATAAAAACATTTTTGAAAACTAGAAGTCTCGTGCGTTTTAGTGGTGAAAAAATAATTTAAAAAATCGTTCGGGAAATGAATTTACTCCTTGAGTACTTTCTTTGTATACTTTTGACTATACGGGTCGAGTACCGGATTTACGGGAAATCGCGGGTTTTCGTTTGCCGGCGATTAAACTTCTTTTATTCAGCGTCTTATCAAAAATGAAAACAATTTTATAAACTACAAGACTCATGCGTTTTAGTGGCGAAAAAATAATTAAAAAATCGTTCTGAAAATCAGTTTACTCACAGGGTACTTTCTTTGTATACATTCGACTATAGGGGCCAAGCCCGGGATTTACAGGAAATCGCGGGTTTTCGTTTGCCGGCGATTAAACTCCTTTTATTCAGCGTCTCATCAAAAATGAAAACAATTTTGAAAACTACAAGAATCATGCGTTTTAGTGGTGAAAAAATAATTAAAAAATCGTTCTGAAAATCAATTTACTCACAGGGTACTTTTTTTGTATACATTCGACTATATGGGGCCAAGCCCGGGATTTACAGGAAATCGCGGGTTTTCGTTGGCCAGCGATTAAACTCCTTTTATTCAGCGTCTCATCAAAAATGAAAACATTTTTGAAAACTACAAGTTTTATGCGTTTTAGTGGTGAAAAAATAATTTAAAAAATCATTCGGGAAATCAGTTTACTCCCTGGGTACTTTTTTTGTATACTTTTGACTATACGGGCCTAGTACGGGATTTACGGGAAATCGCGGGTTTTAGTTTGCCGGCGATTAAACTTCTTTTATTCAGCGTCTCATCAAAAATGAAAATAATTTTGAAAACTACAAGTCTCATGCGTTTTAGTGGTGAAAAAGTAATTTAAAAAATCGTTCGGGAAATGAATTTACTCGCAGGGTACTTTCTTCGTATACTTTTGACTATACGGGCCGAGTCCGGGATTTACGGGAAATCGCGGGTTTTCGTTTGCCGGCGATTAAACTCCTTTTATTCAGCGTCTCATCAAAAATAAAAACATTTTTGAAAACTAGAAGTCTCGTGCGTTTTAGTGGTGAAAAAATAATTTAAAAAATCGTTCGGGAAATGAATTTACTCCTTGAGTACTTTCTTTGTATACTTTTGACTATACGGGTCGAGTACCGGATTTACGGGAAATCGCGGGTTTTCGTTTGCCGGCGATTAAACTTCTTTTATTCAGCGTCTTATCAAAAATGAAAACAATTTTATAAACCACAAGACTCATGCGTTTTAGTGGTGAAAAAATAATTAAAAAATCATTCTGAAAATCAGTTTACTCACAGTGTACTTTCTTTGTATACATTCGACTATAGGGGCCAAGCCCGGGATTTACAGGAAATCGCGGGTTTTCGTTTGCCGGCGATTAAACTCCTTTTATTCAGCGTCCGATCAAAAATGAAAACATTTTTGAAAACTACAAGTCTTATGCGTTTTAGTGGTGAAAAAATAATTTAAAAAATCATTCGGGAAATCAGTTTACTCCCTGGGTACTTTCTTTGTATACTTTTGACTATACGGGCCGAGTCCTGGATTTACGGGAAATCGCTAGTTTTCGTTTGCCGGCGATTAAACTTCTTTTATTTAGCGTCTCATCAAAAATGAAAACATTTTTGAAACTACAAGTCTCGTGCGTTTTAGTGGTGAAAAAATAATTTAAAAAATCGTTCGGGAAATGAATTTACTCCTTGAGTACTTTCTTTGTATACATTCGACTATATGGGGCCAAGCCCGGGATTTACAGGAAATCGCGGGTTTTCGTTGGCCGGCGATTAAACTCCTTTTATTCAGCGTCTCATCAAAAATGAAAACATTTTTGAAAACTACAAGTCTTATGCGTTTTAGTGGTGAAAAAATAATTTAAAAAATCATTCGGGAAATCAGTTTACTCCCTGGGTACTTTTTTTGTATACTTTTGACTATACGGGCCGAGTACGGGATTTACGGGAAATCGCGGGTTTTCGTTTGCCGGCGATTAAACTTCTTTTATTCAGCGTCTCATCAAAAATGAAAATAATTTTGAAAACTACAAGTCTCATGCGTTTTAGTGGTGAAAAAGTAATTTAAAAAATCGTTCGGGAAATGAATTTACTCGCAGGGTACTTTCTTTGTATACTTTTGACTATACGGGCCGAGTCCGGGATTTACGGGAAATCGCGGGTTTTCGTTTGCCGGGGATTAAACTTCTTTTATTCAGCGTCTCATCAAAAATGAAAACATTTTTGAAAACTAGAAGTCTCGTGCGTTTTAGTGGTAAAAAAATAATTTAAAAAATCGTTCGGGAAATGAATTTACTCCTTGAGTACTTTCTTTGTATACTTTTGACTATACGGGTCGAGTACCGGATTTACGGGAAATCGCGGGTTTTCGTTTGCCGGCGATTAAACTTCTTTTATTCAGCGTCTTATCAAAAATGAAAACAATTTTGAAAACTACAAGACTCATGCGTTTTAGTGGTGAAAAAATAATTAAAAAATCGTTCTGAAAATCAGTTTACTCACAGGGTACTTTCTTTGTATACATTCGACTATAGGGGCCAAGCCCGGGATTTACAGGAAATCGCGGGTTTTCGTTTGCCGCCGATTAAACTCCTTTTATTCAGCGTCTCATCAAAAATGAAAATAATTTTGAAAACTACAAGTCTCATGCGTTTTAGTGGTGAAAAAATAATTTAAAAAATCGTTCCGGAAATGAGTTTACTCCCTGGGTACTTTCTTTGTAAACTTTTGACTATACGGGCCGAGTCCGGGATTTACGGGAAATCGCGGGTTTTCGTTTGCCGGCGATTAAACTTCTTTTATTTAGCGTCTCATCAAAAATGAAAACATTTTTGAAAACTACAAGTCTCATGCGTTTTAGTGGTGAAAAAATAATTTAAAAAATCGTTCGGGAAATGAGTTTGCTCCTTGACTACTTTCTTTGTATACTTTTGACTATACGGGGCTAGCACCGGATTTACGGGAAATCGCAGGTTTTCGTTTGCCGGGGATTAAACTTCTTTTATTCAGCGTCTTATCAAAAATGAAAACATTTTTGAAAACTACAAGTCTCATGCGTTTTAGTGGTGAAAAAATAATTTAAAAAATCGTTCTTAAAATCAGTTTACTCACAGGGTACTTTCTTTGTATACATTCGACTATAGGGGCCAAGCCCGGGATTTACAGGAAATCGCTGGTTTTCGTTTGCCGGCGATTAAACTTCTTTTATTTAGCGTCTCTCAAAAATGAAAATATTTTTGAAAACTACAAGTCTCATGCGTTTTGGTGGTGAAAAAATAACTTAAAAAATCGTTCTGAAAATCAGTTTACTCACAGGGTACTTTTTTTGTATACATTCGACTATATGGGGCCAAGCCCGGGATTTACAGGAAATCGCGGGTTTTCGTTCGCCGGCGATTAAACTCCTTTTATTCAGCGTCTCATCAAAAATAAAAACATTTTTGAAAACTACAAGTCTTATGCGTTTTAGTGGTGAAAAAATAATTTAAAAAATCATTCGGGAAATCAGTTTACTCCCTGGGTACTTTTTTTGTATACTTTTGACTATACGGGCCGAGTACGGCATTTACGGGAAATCGCGGGTTTTCGTTTACCGGCGATTAAACTTCTTTTATTCAGCGTCTCATCAAAAATGAAAACATTTTTGAAAACTAGAAGTCTCGTGCGTTTTAGTGGTGAAAAAATAATTTAAAAAATCGTTCGGGAAATGAATTTACTCCTTGAGTACTTTCTTTGTATACTTTTGACTATACGGGTCGAGTACCGGATTTACGGGAAATCGCGGGTTTTCGTTTGCCGGCGATTAAACTTCTTTTATTCAGCGTCTTATCAAAAATGAAAACAATTTTGAAAACTACAAGACTCATGCGTTTTAGTGGTGAAAAAATAATTAAAAAATCGTTCTGAAAATCAGTTTACTCACAGGGTACTTTCTTTGTATACATTCGACTATAGGGGCCAAGCCCGGGATTTACAGGAAATCGCGGGTTTTCGTTTGCCGCCGATTAAACTCCTTTTATTCAGCGTCTCATCAAAAATGAAAATAATTTTGAAAACTACAAGTCTCATGCGTTTTAGTGGTGAAAAAATAATTTAAAAAATCGTTCCGGAAATGAGTTTACTCCCTGGGTACTTTCTTTGTAAACTTTTGACTATACGGGCCGAGTCCGGGATTTACGGGAAATCGCGGGTTTTCGTTTGCCGGCGATTAAACTTCTTTTATTTAGCGTCTCATCAAAAATGAAAACATTTTTGAAAACTACAAGTCTCATGCGTTTTAGTGGTGAAAAAATAATTTAAAAAATCGTTCGGGAAATGAGTTTGCTCCTTGACTACTTTCTTTGTATACTTTTGACTATACGGGGCTAGCACCGGATTTACGGGAAATCGCAGGTTTTCGTTTGCCGGGGATTAAACTTCTTTTATTCAGCGTCTTATCAAAAATGAAAACATTTTTGAAAACTACAAGTCTCATGCGTTTTAGTGGTGAAAAAATAATTTAAAAAATCGTTCTTAAAATCAGTTTACTCACAGGGTACTTTCTTTGTATACATTCGACTATAGGGGCCAAGCCCGGGATTTACAGGAAATCGCGGGTTTTCGTTTGCCGGCGATTAAACTTCTTTTATTTAGCGTCTCTCAAAAATGAAAATATTTTTGAAAACTACAAGTCTCATGCGTTTTGGTGGTGAAAAAATAACTTAAAAAATCGTTCTGAAAATCAGTTTACTCACAGGGTACTTTTTTTGTATACATTCGACTATATGGGGCCAAGCCCGGGATTTACAGGAAATCGCGGGTTTTCGTTCGCCGGCGATTAAACTCCTTTTATTCAGCGTCTCATCAAAAATAAAAACATTTTTGAAAACTACAAGTCTTATGCGTTTTAGTGGTGAAAAAATAATTTAAAAAATCATTCGGGAAATCAGTTTACTCCCTGGGTACTTTTTTTGTATACTTTTGACTATACGGGCCGAGTACGGCATTTACGGGAAATCGCGGGTTTTCGTTTACCGGCGATTAAACTTCTTTTATTCAGCGTCTCATCAAAAATGAAAACATTTTTGAAAACTAGAAGTCTCGTGCGTTTTAGTGGTGAAAAAATAATTTAAAAAATCGTTCGGGAAATGAATTTACTCCTTGAGTACTTTCTTTGTATACTTTTGACTATACGGGTCGAGTACCGGATTTACGGGAAATCGCGGGTTTTCGTTTGCCGGCGATTAAACTTCTTTTATTCAGCGTCTTATCAAAAATGAAAACAATTTTGAAAACTACAAGACTCATGCGTTTTAGTGGTGAAAAAATAATTAAAAAATCGTTCTGAAAATCAGTTTACTCACAGGGTACTTTCTTTGTATACATTCGACTATAGGGGCCAAGCCCGGGATTTACAGGAAATCGCGGGTTTTCGTTTGCCGCCGATTAAACTCCTTTTATTCAGCGTCTCATCAAAAATGAAAATAATTTTGAAAACTACAAGTCTCATGCGTTTTAGTGGTGAAAAAGTAATTTAAAAAATCGTTCGGGAAATGAATTTACTCGCAGGGTACTTTCTTTGTATACTTTTGACTATACGGGCCGAGTCCGGGATTTACGGGAAATCGCGGGTTTTCGTTTGCCGGCGATTAAACTTCTTTTATTTAGCGTCTCATCAAAAATGAAAACATTTTTTAAAACTACAAGTCTCATGCGTTTTAGTGGTGAAAAAATAATTTAAAAAATCGTTCGGGAAATGAGTTTACTCCTTAACTACTTTCTTTGTATATTTTTGACTATACGGGGCAAGCCCGGGATTTACAGGAAATCGCGGGTTTTCGTTTGCCGGCGATTAAACTTCTTTTATTTAGCGTCTCATCAAAAATGAAAATATTTTTGAAAACTACAAGTCTCATGCGTTTTAGTGGTGAAAAAATAATTTAGAAAATCGTTCCGGAAATGAGTTTACTCCCTGGGTACTTTCTTTGTAAACTTTTGACTATACGGGCCAAGCCTGGGATTTACAGGAAATCGCGGGTTTTCCTTTGCCGGCGATTAAACTTCTTTTATTTAGCGTCTCATCAAAAATGAAAATATTTTTAAAAACTACAAGTCTCATGCGTTTTAGTGGTGAAAAAATAATTTAAAAAATCATTCGGGAAATCAGTTTACTCCCTGGGTACTTTTTTTGTATACTTTTGACTATACGGGCCGAGTACGGCATTTACGGGAAATCGCGGGTTTTCGTTTGCCGGCGATTAAACTACTTTTATTCAGCGTCTCATCAAAAATGAAAATAATTTTGAAAACTACAAGTCTCATGCGTTTTAGTGGTGAAAAAGTAATTTAAAAAATCGTTCGGGAAATGAATTTACTCGCAGGGTACTTTCTTTGTATACTTTTGACTATACGGGCCGAGTCCGGGATTTACGGGAAATCGCGGGTTTTCGTTTGCCGGCGATTAAACTTCTTTTATTTAGCGTATTATCAAAAATGAAAACATTTTTTAAAACTACAAGTCTCATGCGTTTTAGTGGTGAAAAAATAATTTAAAAAATCGTTCGGGAAATGAGTTTACTCCTTGACTACTTTCTTTGTATACTTTTGACTATACGGGGCAAGCCCGGGATTTACAGGAAATCGCGGGTTTTCGTTTGCCGGCGATTAAACTTCTTTTATTTAGCGTCTCATCAAAAATGAAAATATTTTTGAAAACTACAAGTCTCATGCGTTTTAGTGGTGAAAAAATAATTTAGAAAATCGTTCCGGAAATGAGTTTACTCCCTGGGTACTTTCTTTGTAAACTTTTGACTATACGGGCCAAGCCTGGGATTTACAGGAAATCGCGGGTTTTCCTTTGCCGGCGATTAAACTTCTTTTATTTAGCGTCTCATCAAAAATGAAAATATTTTTAAAAACTACAAGTCTCATGCGTTTTAGTGGTGAAAAAATAATTTAAAAAATCATTCGGGAAATCAGTTTACTCCCTGGGTACTTTTTTTGTATACTTTTGACTATACGGGCCGAGTACGGCATTTACGGGAAATCGCGGGTTTTCGTTTGCCGGCGATTAAACTACTTTTATTCAGCGTCTCATCAAAAATGAAAATAATTTTGAAAACTACAAGTCTCATGCGTTTTAGTGGTGAAAAAGTAATTTAAAAAATCGTTCGGGAAATGAATTTACTCGCAGGGTACTTTCTTTGTATACTTTTGACTATACGGGTCGAGTACCGGATTTACGGGAAATCGCGGGTTTTCGTTTGCCGGCGATTAAACTTCTTTTATTCAGCGTCTTATCAAAAATGAAAACAATTTTGAAAACTACAAGACTCATGCGTTTTAGTGGTGAAAAAATAATTAAAAAATCGTTCTGAAAATCAGTTTACTCACAGGGTACTTTCTTTGTATACATTCGACTATAGGGGCCAAGCCCGGGATTTACAGGAAATCGCGGGTTTTCGTTTGCCGCCGATTAAACTCCTTTTATTCAGCGTCTCATCAAAAATGAAAATAATTTTGAAAACTACAAGTCTCATGCGTTTTAGTGGTGAAAAAGTAATTTAAAAAACTTCTTTTATTTAGCGTCTCATCAAAAATGAAAATATTTTTAAAAACTACAAGTCTCATGCGTTTTAGTGGTGAAAAAATAATTTAAAAAATCATTCGGGAAATCAGTTTACTCCCTGGGTACTTTTTTTGTATACTTTTGACTATACGGGCCGAGTACGGCATTTACGGGAAATCGCGGGTTTTCGTTTGCCGGCGATTAAACTACTTTTATTCAGCGTCTCATCAAAAATGAAAATAATTTTGAAAACTACAAGTCTCATGCGTTTTAGTGGTGAAAAAGTAATTTAAAAAATCGTTCGGGAAATGAATTTACTCGCAGGGTACTTTCTTTGTATACTTTTGACTATACGGGCCGAGTCCGGGATTTACGGGAAATCGCGGGTTTTCGTTTACCGGCGATTAAACTTCTTTTATTCAGCGTCTCATCAAAAATGAAAACATTTTTGAAAACTAGAAGTCTCGTGCGTTTTAGTGGTGAAAAAATAATTTAAAAAATCGTTCGGGAAATGAATTTACTCCTTGAGTACTTTCTTTGTATACTTTTGACTATACGGGTCGAGTACCGGATTTACGGGAAATCGCGGGTTTTCGTTTGCCGGCGATTAAACTTCTTTTATTCAGCGTCTTATCAAAAATGAAAACAATTTTGAAAACTACAAGACTCATGCGTTTTAGTGGTGAAAAAATAATTAAAAAATCGTTCTGAAAATCAGTTTACTCACAGGGTACTTTCTTTGTATACATTCGACTATAGGGGCCAAGCCCGGGATTTACAGGAAATCGCGGGTTTTCGTTTGCCGCCGATTAAACTCCTTTTATTCAGCGTCTCATCAAAAATGAAAATAATTTTGAAAACTACAAGTCTCATGCGTTTTAGTGGTGAAAAAGTAATTTAAAAAATCGTTCGGGAAATGAATTTACTCGCAGGGTACTTTCTTTGTATACTTTTGACTATACGGGCCGAGTCCGGGATTTACGGGAAATCGCGGGTTTTCGTTTGCCGGCGATTAAACTTCTTTTATTTAGCGTCTCATCAAAAATGAAAACATTTTTTAAAACTACAAGTCTCATGCGTTTTAGTGGTGAAAAAATAATTTAAAAAATCGTTCGGGAAATGAGTTTACTCCTTGACTACTTTCTTTGTATACTTTTGACTATACGGGGCAAGCCCGGGATTTACAGGAAATCGCGGGTTTTCGTTTGCCGGCGATTAAACTTCTTTTATTTAGCGTCTCATCAAAAATGAAAATATTTTTGAAAACTACAAGTCTCATGCGTTTTAGTGGTGAAAAAATAATTTAGAAAATCGTTCCGGAAATGAGTTTACTCCCTGGGTACTTTCTTTGTAAACTTTTGACTATACGGGCCAAGCCTGGGATTTACAGGAAATCGCGGGTTTTCCTTTGCCGGCGATTAAACTTCTTTTATTTAGCGTCTCATCAAAAATGAAAATATTTTTAAAAACTACAAGTCTCATGCGTTTTAGTGGTGAAAAAATAATTTAAAAAATCATTCGGGAAATCAGTTTACTCCCTGGGTACTTTTTTTGTATACTTTTGACTATACGGGCCGAGTACGGCATTTACGGGAAATCGCGGGTTTTCGTTTGCCGGCGATTAAACTACTTTTATTCAGCGTCTCATCAAAAATGAAAATAATTTTGAAAACTACAAGTCTCATGCGTTTTAGTGGTGAAAAAGTAATTTAAAAAATCGTTCGGGAAATGAATTTACTCGCAGGGTACTTTCTTTGTATACTTTTGACTATACGGGCCGAGTCCGGGATTTACGGGAAATCGCGGGTTTTCGTTTACCGGCGATTAAACTTCTTTTATTCAGCGCCTCATCAAAAATGAAAACATTTTTGAAAACTAGAAGTCTCGTGCGTTTTAGTGGTGAAAAAATAATTTAAAAAATCGTTCGGGAAATGAATTTACTCCTTGAGTACTTTCTTTGTATACTTTTGACTATACGGGTCGAGTACCGGATTTACGGGAAATCGCGGGTTTTCGTTTGCCGGCGATTAAACTTCTTTTATTCAGCGTCTTATCAAAAATGAAAACAATTTTGAAAACTACAAGACTCATGCGTTTTAGTGGTGAAAAAATAATTAAAAAATCGTTCTGAAAATCAGTTTACTCACAGGGTACTTTCTTTGTATACATTCGACTATAGGGGCCAAGCCCGGGATTTACAGGAAATCGCTGGTTTTCGTTTGCCGCCGATTAAACTCCTTTTATTCAGCGTCTCATCAAAAATGAAAATAATTTTGAAAACTACAAGTCTCATGCGTTTTAGTGGTGAAAAAGTAATTTAAAAAACTTCTTTTATTTAGCGTCTCATCAAAAATGAAAATATTTTTAAAAACTACAAGTCTCATGCGTTTTAGTGGTGAAAAAATAATTTAAAAAATCATTCGGGAAATCAGTTTACTCCCTGGGTACTTTTTTTGTATACTTTTGACTATACGGGCCGAGTACGGCATTTACGGGAAATCGCGGGTTTTCGTTTGCCGGCGATTAAACTACTTTTATTCAGCGTCTCATCAAAAATGAAAATAATTTTGAAAACTACAAGTCTCATGCGTTTTAGTGGTGAAAAAGTAATTTAAAAAATCGTTCGGGAAATGAATTTACTCGCAGGGTACTTTCTTTGTATACTTTTGACTATACGGGCCGAGTCCGGGATTTACGGGAAATCGCGGGTTTTCGTTTGCCGGCGATTAAACTACTTTTATTCATCGTCTCATCAAAAATGAAAATAATTTTGAAAACTACAAGTCTCATGCGTTTTAGTGGTGAAAAAGTAATTTAAAAAATCATTCGGGAAATGAATTTACTCGCAGGGTACTTTCTTTGTATACTTTTGACTATACGGGCCGAGTCCGGGATTTACGGGAAATCGCGGGTTTTCGTTTACCGGCGATTAAACTTCTTTTATTCAGCGCCTCATCAAAAATGAAAACATTTTTGAAAACTAGAAGTCTCGTGCGTTTTAGTGGTGAAAAAATAATTTAAAAAATCGTTCGGGAAATGAATTTACTCCTTGAGTACTTTCTTTGTATACTTTTGACTATACGGGTCGAGTACCGGATTTACGGGAAATCGCGGGTTTTCGTTTGCCGGCGATTAAACTTCTTTTATTCAGCGTCTTATCAAAAATGAAAACAATTTTGAAAACTACAAGACTCATGCGTTTTAGTGGTGACAAAATAATTAAAAAATCGTTCTGAAAATCAGTTTACTCACAGGGTACTTTCTTTGTATACATTCGACTATAGGGGCCAAGCCCGGGATTTCCTGGAAATCGCTGGTTTTCGTTTGCCGCCGATTAAACTCCTTTTATTCAGCGTCTCATCAAAAATGAAAATAATTTTGAAAACTACAAGTCTCATGCGTTTTAGTGGTGAAAAAGTAATTTAAAAAACTTCTTTTATTTAGCGTCTCATCAAAAATGAAAATATTTTTAAAAACTACAAGTCTCATGCGTTTTAGTGGTGAAAAAATAATTTAAAAAATCATTCGGGAAATCAGTTTACTCCCTGGGTACTTTTTTTGTATACTTTTGACTATACGGGCCGAGTACGGCATTTACGGGAAATCGCGGGTTTTCGTTTGCCGGCGATTAAACTACTTTTATTCAGCGTCTCATCAAAAATGAAAATAATTTTGAAAACTATAAGTCTCATGCGTTTTAGTGGTGAAAAAGTAATTTAAAAAATCGTTCGGGAAATGAATTTACTCGCAGGGTACTTTCTTTGTATACTTTTGACTATACGGGCCGAGTCCGGGATTTACGGGAAATCGCGGGTTTTCGTTTACCGGCGATTAAACTTCTTTTATTCAGCGCCTCATCAAAAATGAAAACATTTTTGAAAACTAGAAGTCTCGTGCGTTTTAGTGGTGAAAAAATAATTTAAAAAATCGTTCGGGAAATGAATTTACTCCTTGAGTACTTTCTTTGTATACTTTTGACTATACGGGTCGAGTACCGGATTTACGGGAAATCGCGGGTTTTCGTTTGCCGGCGATTAAACTTCTTTTATTCAGCGTCTTATCAAAAATGAAAACAATTTTGAAAACTACAAGACTCATGCGTTTTAGTGGTGAAAAAATAATTAAAAAATCGTTCTGAAAATCAGTTTACTCACAGGGTACTTTCTTTGTATACATTCGACTATAGGGGCCAAGCCCGGGATTTACAGGAAATCGCTGGTTTTCGTTTGCCGCCGATTAAACTCCTTTTATTCAGCGTCTCATCAAAAATGAAAATAATTTTGAAAACTACAAGTCTCATGCGTTTTAGTGGTGAAAAAGTAATTTAAAAAACTTCTTTTATTTAGCGTCTCATCAAAAATGAAAATATTTTTAAAAACTACAAGTCTCATGCGTTTTAGTGGTGAAAAAATAATTTAAAAAATCATTCGGGAAATCAGTTTACTCCCTGGGTACTTTTTTTGTATACTTTTGACTATACGGGCCGAGTACGGCATTTACGGGAAATCGCGGGTTTTCGTTTGCCGGCGATTAAACTACTTTTATTCAGCGTCTCATCAAAAATGAAAATAATTTTGAAAACTACAAGTCTCATGCGTTTTAGTGGTGAAAAAGTAATTTAAAAAATCGTTCGGGAAATGAATTTACTCGCAGGGTACTTTCTTTGTATACTTTTGACTATACGGGCCGAGTCCGGGATTTACGGGAAATCGCGGGTTTTCGTTTACCGGCGATTAAACTTCTTTTATTCAGCGTCTCATCAAAAATGAAAACATTTTTGAAAACTAGAAGTCTCGTGCGTTTTAGTGGTGAAAAAATAATTTAAAAAATCGTTCGGGAAATGAATTTACTCCTTGAGTACTTTCTTTGTATACTTTTGACTATACGGGTCGAGTACCGGATTTACGGGAAATCGCGGGTTTTCGTTTGCCGGCGATTAAACTTCTTTTATTCAGCGTCTTATCAAAAATGAAAACAATTTTGAAAACTACAAGACTCATGCGTTTTAGTGGTGAAAAAATAATTAAAAAATCGTTCTGAAAATCAGTTTACTCACAGGGTACTTTCTTTGTATACATTCGACTATAGGGGCCAAGCCCGGGATTTACAGGAAATTGCGGGTTTTCGTTTGCCGCCGATTAAACTCCTTTTATTCAGCGTCTCATCAAAAATGAAAATAATTTTGAAAACTACAAGTCTCATGCGTTTTAGTGGTGAAAAAGTAATTTAAAAAATCGTTGGGGAAATGAATTTACTCGCAGGGTACTTTCTTTGTATACTTTTGACTATACGGGCCGAGTCCGGGATTTACGGGAAATCGCGGGTTTTCGTTTGCCGGCGATTAAACTTCTTTTATTTAGCGTCTCATCAAAAATGAAAACATTTTTGAAAACTACAAGTCTCATGCGTTTTAGTGGTGAAAAAATAATTTAAAAAATCGTTCGGGAAATGAGTTTACTCCTTGACTACTTTCTTTGTATACTTTTGACTATACGGGGCAAGCCCGGGATTTACAGGAAATCGCGGGTTTTCGTTTGCCGGCGATTAAACTTCTTTTTTTTAGCGTCTCATCAAAAATGAAAATATTTTTGAAAACTACAAGTCTCATGCGTTTTAGTGGTGAAAAAATAACTTAAAAATCGTTCGGGAAATGAGTTTACTCCCTGGGTACTTTCTTTGTATACTTTTGACTATACGGGCCAAGCCCGGGATGTACAGGAAATCGCGGGTTTTCCTTTGCCGGCGATTAAACTTCTTTTATTTAGCGTCTCATCAAAAATGAAAATATTTTTGAAAACTACAAGTCTCATGCGTTTTAGTGGTGAAAAAATAATTTAGAAAATCGTTCCGGAAATGAGTTTACTCCCTGGGTACTTTCTTTGTAAACTTTTGACTATACGGGCCAAGCCTGGGATTTACAGGAAATCGCGGGTTTTCCTTTGCCGGCGATTAAACTTCTTTTATTTAGCGTCTCATCAAAAATGAAAATATTTTTAAAAACTACAAGTCTCATGCGTTTTAGTGGTAAAAAAATAATTTAAAAAATCGTTCCGGAAAAGAGTTTACTCCCTGGGTACTTTCTTTGTAAACTTTTGACTATACGGGCCAAGCCCGGGATTTACAGGAAATCGCGGGTTTTCCTTTGCCGGCGATTAAACTTCTTTTATTTAGCGTCTCATCAAAAATGAAAATATTTTTGAAAACTACAAGTCTCATGCGTTTTAGTGGTGATAAAATAATTTAAAAAATCGTTCCGGAAATCAGTTTACTCCCTGGGTCCTTTTTTTGTGTACTTTTGACTATACGGGCCGAGTACGGGATTTACGGGAAATCGCGGGTTTTCGTTTGCCGGCAATTAAACTTCTTTTATTCAGCGTCTCATCAAAAATGAAAACATTTTTAAAAACTACAAGTCTCATGCGTTTTTGTGGTGAAAAAATAATTTAAAAAATCGTTCGGGAAATGAATTTACTCGCAGGGTACTTTCTTTGTATACTTTTGACTATACGGGCCGAGTCCGGGATTTACGGGAAATCGCGGGTTTTCGTTTGCCGGCGATTAAACTTCTTTTATTCAGCGTCTCATCAAAAATGAAAACATTTTTGAAAACTAGAAGTCTCGTGCGTTTTAGTGGTGAAAAAATAATTTAAAAAATCGTTCGGGAAATGAATTTACTCCTTGAGTACTTTCTTTGTATACTTTTGACTATACGGGTCGAGTACCGGATTTACGGGAAATCGCGGACTTTCGTTTGCCGGCGATTAAACTTCTTTTATTCAGCGTCTTATCAAAAATGAAAACAATTTTGAAAACTACAAGTCTCATGCGTTTTAGTGGTGAAAAAATAATTTAAAAAATCGTTCTGAAAATCAGTTTACTCACAGGGTACTTTCTTTGTATACATTCGACTATAGGGGCCAAGCCCGGGATTTACAGGAAATCGCGGGTTTTCGTTTGCCGCCGATTAAACTCCTTTTATTCAGCGTCTCATCAAAAATGAAAATAATTTTGAAAACTACAAGTCTCATGCGTTTTGGTGGTGAAAAAGTAATTTAAAAAATCGTTCGGGAAATGAAGTTACTCGCAGGGTACTTTCTTTGTATACTTTTGACTATACGGGCCGAGTCCGGGATTTACGGGAAATCGCGGGTTTTCGTTTGCCGGCGATTAAACTTCTTTTATTTAGCGTCTCATCAAAAATGAAAACATTTTTGAAAACTACAAGTCTCATGCGTTTTAGTGGTGAAAAAATAATTTAGAAAATCGTTCCGGAAATGAGTTTACTCCCTGGGTACTTTCTTTGTAAACTTTTGACTATACGGGCCAAGCCTGGGATTTACAGGAAATCGCGGGTTTTCCTTTGCCGGCGATTAAACTTCTTTTATTTAGCGTCTCATCAAAAATGAAAATATTTTAAAAAACTACAAGTCTCATGCGTTTTAGTGGTGAAAAAATAATTTAAAAAATCATTCGGAAAATCAGTTTACTCCCTGGGTACTTTTTTTGTATACTTTTGACTATACGGGCCGAGTACGGCATTTACGGGAAATCGCGGGTTTTCGTTTGCCGGCGATTAAACTACTTTTATTCAGCGTCTCATCAAAAATGAAAATAATTTTGAAAACTACAAGACTCATGCGTTTTAGTGGTGAAAAAATAATTAAAAAATCGTTCTGAAAATCAGTTTACTCACAGGGTACTTTCTTTGTATACATTCGACTATAGGGGCCAAGCCCGGGATTTACAGGAAATTGCGGGTTTTCGTTTGCCGCCGATTAAACTCCTTTTATTCAGCGTCTCATCAAAAATGAAAATAATTTTGAAAACTACAAGTCTCATGCGTTTTAGTGGTGAAAAAGTAATTTAAAAAATCGTTGGGGAAATGAATTTACTCGCAGGGTACTTTCTTTGTATACTTTTGACTATACGGGCCGAGTCCGGGATTTACGGGAAATCGCGGGTTTTCGTTTGCCGGCGATTAAACTTCTTTTATTTAGCGTCTCATCAAAAATGAAAACATTTTTGAAAACTACAAGTCTCATGCGTTTTAGTGGTGAAAAAATAATTTAAAAAATCGTTCGGGAAATGAGTTTACTCCTTGACTACTTTCTTTGTATACTTTTGACTATACGGGGCAAGCCCGGGATTTACAGGAAATCGCGGGTTTTCGTTTGCCGGCGATTAAACTTCTTTTTTTTAGCGTCTCATCAAAAATGAAAATATTTTTGAAAACTACAAGTCTCATGCGTTTTAGTGGTGAAAAAATAACTTAAAAATCGTTCGGGAAATGAGTTTACTCCCTGGGTACTTTCTTTGTATACTTTTGACTATACGGGCCAAGCCCGGGATGTACAGGAAATCGCGGGTTTTCCTTTGCCGGCGATTAAACTTCTTTTATTTAGCGTCTCATCAAAAATGAAAATATTTTTGAAAACTACAAGTCTCATGCGTTTTAGTGGTGAAAAAATAATTTAGAAAATCGTTCCGGAAATGAGTTTACTCCCTGGGTACTTTCTTTGTAAACTTTTGACTATACGGGCCAAGCCTGGGATTTACAGGAAATCGCGGGTTTTCCTTTGCCGGCGATTAAACTTCTTTTATTTAGCGTCTCATCAAAAATGAAAATATTTTTAAAAACTACAAGTCTCATGCGTTTTAGTGGTAAAAAAATAATTTAAAAAATCGTTCCGGAAAAGAGTTTACTCCCTGGGTACTTTCTTTGTAAACTTTTGACTATACGGGCCAAGCCCGGGATTTACAGGAAATCGCGGGTTTTCCTTTGCCGGCGATTAAACTTCTTTTATTTAGCGTCTCATCAAAAATGAAAATATTTTTGAAAACTACAAGTCTCATGCGTTTTAGTGGTGATAAAATAATTTAAAAAATCGTTCCGGAAATCAGTTTACTCCCTGGGTCCTTTTTTTGTGTACTTTTGACTATACGGGCCGAGTACGGGATTTACGGGAAATCGCGGGTTTTCGTTTGCCGGCAATTAAACTTCTTTTATTCAGCGTCTCATCAAAAATGAAAACATTTTTAAAAACTACAAGTCTCATGCGTTTTTGTGGTGAAAAAATAATTTAAAAAATCGTTCGGGAAATGAATTTACTCGCAGGGTACTTTCTTTGTATACTTTTGACTATACGGGCCGAGTCCGGGATTTACGGGAAATCGCGGGTTTTCGTTTGCCGGCGATTAAACTTCTTTTATTCAGCGTCTCATCAAAAATGAAAACATTTTTGAAAACTAGAAGTCTCGTGCGTTTTAGTGGTGAAAAAATAATTTAAAAAATCGTTCGGGAAATGAATTTACTCCTTGAGTACTTTCTTTGTATACTTTTGACTATACGGGTCGAGTACCGGATTTACGGGAAATCGCGGACTTTCGTTTGCCGGCGATTAAACTTCTTTTATTCAGCGTCTTATCAAAAATGAAAACAATTTTGAAAACTACAAGTCTCAGGCGTTTTAGTGGTGAAAAAATAATTTAAAAAATCGTTCTGAAAATCAGTTTACTCACAGGGTACTTTCTTTGTATACATTCGACTATAGGGGCCAAGCCCGGGATTTACAGGAAATCGCGGGTTTTCGTTTGCCGCCGATTAAACTCCTTTTATTCAGCGTCTCATCAAAAATGAAAATAATTTTGAAAACTACAAGTCTCATGCGTTTTGGTGGTGAAAAAGTAATTTAAAAAATCGTTCGGGAAATGAAGTTACTCGCAGGGTACTTTCTTTGTATACTTTTGACTATACGGGCCGAGTCCGGGATTTACGGGAAATCGCGGGTTTTCGTTTGCCGGCGATTAAACTTCTTTTATTTAGCGTCTCATCAAAAATGAAAACATTTTTGAAAACTACAAGTCTCATGCGTTTTAGTGGTGAAAAAATAATTTAGAAAATCGTTCCGGAAATGAGTTTACTCCCTGGGTACTTTCTTTGTAAACTTTTGACTATACGGGCCAAGCCTGGGATTTACAGGAAATCGCGGGTTTTCCTTAGCCGGCGATTAAACTTCTTTTATTTAGCGTCTCATCAAAAATGAAAATATTTTAAAAAACTACAAGTCTCATGCGTTTTAGTGGTGAAAAAATAATTTAAAAAATCATTCGGAAAATCAGTTTACTCCCTGGGTACTTTTTTTGTATACTTTTGACTATACGGGCCGAGTACGGCATTTACGGGAAATCGCGGGTTTTCGTTTGCCGGCGATTAAACTACTTTTATTCAGCGTCTCATCAAAAATGAAAATAATTTTGAAAACTACAAGTCTCATGCGTTTTAGTGGTGAAAAAGTAATTTAAAAAATCGTTCGGGAAATGAATTTACTCGCAGGGTACTTTCTTTGTATACTTTTGACTATACGGGCCGAGTCCGGGATTTACGGGAAATCGCGGGTTTTCGTTTACCGGCGATTAAACTTCTTTTATTCAGTGTCTCATCAAAAATGAAAACATTTTTGAAAACTAGAAGTCTCGTGCGTTTTAGTGGTGAAAAAATAATTTAAAAAATCGTTCGGGAAATGAATTTACTCCTTGAGTACTTTCTTTGTATACTTTTGACTATACGGGTCGAGTACCGGATTTACGGGAAATCGCGGGTTTTCGTTTGCCGGCGATTAAACTTCTTTTATTCAGCGTCTTATCAAAAATGAAAACAATTTTGAAAACTACAAGACTCATGCGTTTTAGTGGTGAAAAAATAATTAAAAAATCGTTCTGAAAATCAGTTTACTCACAGGGTACTTTCTTTGTATACATTCGACTATAGGGGCCAAGCCCGGGATTTACAGGAAATCGCGGGTTTTCGTTTGCCGCCGATTAAACTCCTTTTATTCAGCGTCTCATCAAAAATGAAAATAATTTTGAAAACTACAAGTCTCATGCGTTTTAGTGGTGAAAAAGTAATTTAAAAAATCGTTCGGGAAATGAATTTACTCGCAGGGTACTTTCTTTGTATACTTTTGACTATACGGGCCGAGTCCGGGATTTACGGGAAATCGCGGGTTTTCGTTTGCCGGCGATTAAACTTCTTTTATTTAGCGTCTCATCAAAAATGAAAACATTTTTGAAAACTACAAGTCTCATGCGTTTTAGTGGTGAAAAAATAATTTAAAAAATCGTTCGGGAAATGAGTTTACTCCTTGACTACTTTCTTTGTATACTTTTGACTATACGGGGCAAGCCCGGGATTTACAGGAAATCGCGGGTTTTCGTTTGCCGGCGATTAAACTTCTTTTATTTAGCGTCTCATCAAAAATGAAAATATTTTTGAAAACTACAAGTCTCATGCGTTTTAGTGGTGAAAAAATAACTTAAAAATCGTTCGGGAAATGAGTTTACTCCCTGGGTACTTTCTTTGTATACTTTTGACTATACGGGCCAAGCCCGGGATTTACAGGAAATCGCTGGTTTTCCTTTGCCGGCGATTAAACTTCTTTTATTTAGCGTCTCATCAAAAATGAAAATATTTTTGAAAACTACAAGTCTCATGCGTTTTAGTGGTGAAAAAATAATTTAGAAAATCGTTCCGGAAATGAGTTTACTCCCTGGGTACTTTCTTTGTAAACTTTTGACTATACGGGCCAAGCCTGGGATTTACAGGAAATCGCGGGTTTTCCTTTGCCGGCGATTAAACTTCTTTTATTTAGCGTCTCATCAAAAATGAAAATATTTTTAAAAACTACAAGTCTCATGCGTTTTAGTGGTGAAAAAATAATTTAAAAAATCGTTCCGGAAAAGAGTTTACTCCCTGGGTACTTTCTTTGTAAACTTTTGACTATACGGGCCAAGCCCGGGATTTACAGGAAATCGCGGGTTTTCCTTTGCCGGCGATTAAACTTCTTTTATTTAGCGTCTCATCAAAAATGAAAATATTTTTGAAAACTACAAGTCTCATGCGTTTTAGTGGTGATAAAATAATTTAAAAAATCGTTCCGGAAATCAGTTTACTCCCTGGGTCCTTTTTTTGTGTACTTTTGACTATACGGGCCGAGTACGGGATTTACGGGAAATCGCGGGTTTTCGTTTGCCGGCAATTAAACTTCTTTTATTCAGCGTCTCATCAAAAATGAAAACATTTTTAAAAACTACAAGTCTCATGCGTTTTTGTGGTGAAAAAATAATTTAAAAAATCGTTCGGGAAATGAATTTACTCGCAGGGTACTTTCTTTGTATACTTTTGACTATACGGGCCGAGTCCGGGATTTACGGGAAATCGCGGGTTTTCGTTTGCCGGCGATTAAACTTCTTTTATTCAGCGTCTCATCAAAAATGAAAACATTTTTGAAAACTAGAAGTCTCGTGCGTTTTAGTGGTGAAAAAATAATTTAAAAAATCGTTCGGGAAATGAATTTACTCCTTGAGTACTTTCTTTGTATACTTTTGACTATACGGGTCGAGTACCGGATTTACGGGAAATCGCGGACTTTCGTTTGCCGGCGATTAAACTTCTTTTATTCAGCGTCTTATCAAAAATGAAAACAATTTTGAAAACTACAAGACTCATGCGTTTTAGTGGTGAAAAAATAATTAAAAAATCGTTCTGAAAATCAGTTTACTCACAGGGTACTTTCTTTGTATACATTCGACTATAGGGGCCAAGCCCGGGATTTACAGGAAATCGCGGGTTTTCGTTTGCCGCCGATTAAACTCCTTTTATTCAGCGTCTCATCAAAAATGAAAATAATTTTGAAAACTACAAGTCTCATGCGTTTTGGTGGTGAAAAAGTAATTTAAAAAATCGTTCGGGAAATGAATTTACTCGCAGGGTACTTTCTTTGTATACTTTTGACTATACGGGCCGAGTCCGGGATTTACGGGAAATCGCGGGTTTTCGTTTGCCGGCGATTAAACTTCTTTTATTTAGCGTCTCATCAAAAATGAAAACATTTTTGAAAACTACAAGTCTCATGCGTTTTAGTGGTGAAAAAATAATTTAAAAAATTGTTCGGGAAATGAGTTTACTCCTTGACTACTTTCTTTGTATACTTTTGACTATACGGGGCTAGCACCGGATTTACGGGAAATCGCAGGTTTTCGTTTGCCGGGGATTAAACTTCTTTTATTCAGCGTCTTATCAAAAATGAAAACATTTTTGAAAACTACAAGTCTCATGCGTTTTAGCGGTGAAAAAATAATTTAAAAAATCGTTCTTAAAATCAGTTTACTCACAGGGTACTTTCTTTGTATACATTCGACTATAGGCGCCAAGCCCGGGATTTACAGGAAATCGCGGGTTTTCGTTTGCCGGCGATTAAACTTCTTTTATTTAGCGTCTCATCAAAAATGAAAATATTTTTGAAAACTACAAGTCTCATGCGTTTTAGTGGTGAAAAAATAACTTAAAAAATCGTTCGGGAAATGAGTTTACTCCCTGGGTACTTTCTTTGTATACTTTTGACTATACGGGCCAAGCCCGGGATTTACAGGAAATCGCGGGTTTTCCTTTGCCGGCGATTAAACTTCTTTTATTTAGCGTCTCATCAAAAATGAAAATATTTTTGAAAACTACAAGTCTCATGCGTTTTAGTGGTGAAAAAATAATTTAGAAAATCGTTCCGGAAATGAGTTTACTCCCTGGGTACTTTCTTTGTAAACTTTTGACTATACGGGCCATGCCTCGGATTTACAGGAAATCGCGGGTTTTCCTTTGCCGGCGATTAAACTTCTTTTATTTAGCGTCTCATCAAAAATGAAAATATTTTTAAAAACTACAAGTCTCATGCGTTTTAGTGGTGAAAAAATAATTTAAAAAATCGTTCCGGAAATGAGTTTACTCCCTGGGTACTTTCTTTGTAAACTTTTGACTATTCGGGCCAAGCCCGGGATTTACAGGAAATCGCGGGTTTTCCTTTGCCGGCGATTAAACTTCTTTTATTTAGCGTCTCATCAAAAATGAAAATATTTTTGAAAACTACAAGTCTCATGCGTTTTAGTGGTGATAAAATAATTTAAAAAATCGTTCCGGAAATCAGTTTACTCCCTGGGTCATTTTTTTGTGTACTTTTGACTATACGGGCCGAGTACGGGATTTACGGGAAATCGCGGGTTTTCGTTTGCCGGCAATTAAACTTCTTTTATTCAGCGTCTCATCAAAAATGAAAACATTTTTAAAAACTACAAGTCTCATGCGTTTTTGTGGTGAAAAAATAATTTAAAAAATCGTTCGGGAAATGAGTTTACTCCCTGGGTACTTTCTTTGTATACTTTTAGACTATACGGGCCGAGTACGGGATTTACAGGAAATCGCGGGTTTTCGTTTGCCAGCGATTAAACTTCTTTTATTCAGCGTCTCATCAAAAATGAAAACATTTTTGAAAACTACAAGTCTCAGGCGTTTTAGTGGTGAAAAAATAATTTAAAAAATCGTTCGGGAAATGAGTTTACTCCCTGGGTACTTTCTTTGTATACTTTTGACTATACGGGCCGAGTACGGAAATTACGGGAAATCGCGGGTTTTCGTTTGCCGGCAATTAAACTTCTTTTATTCAGCGTCTCATCAAAAATGAAAACATTTTTAAAAACTACAAGTCTCATGCGTTTTTGTGGTGAAAAAATAATTTCAAAAATCGTTCGGGAAATGAGTTTACTCCCTGGGTACTTTCTTTGTATACTTTTGACTATACGGGCCGAGTACGGGATTTACGGGAAATCGCGGGTTTTCGTTTGCCAGCGATTAAACTTCTTTTATTCAGCGTCTCATCAAAAATGAAAACATTTTTGAAAACTACAAGTCTCAGGCGTTTTAGTGGTGAAAAAATAATTTAAAAAATTGTTCGGGAAATGAGTTTACTTCCTGGGTACTTTTTTATATACATTCTACTATACTGGCCGAGTACGGGATTTACGGGAAATCGCGGGTTTTCGTTTGCCGGCGATTAAACTTATTTTATTTAGCGTCTCATCAAAAATGAAAATATTTTTGAAAACTACAAGTCTCATGCGTTTTAGTGGTGAAAAAATAATTTAAAAAATCGTTCGGGAAATGAGTTTACTCCCTGGGTACTTTCTTTGTATACTTTTGACTATACGGGCCGAGTACGGAAATTACGGGAAATCGCGGGTTTTTGTTTGCCGGCGATTAAACTTCTTTTATTTAGCGTCTCATCAAAAATGAAAACATTTTTGAAAACTACAAGTCTTATTCGTTTTAGTGGTGAAAAAATAATTTAAAAAATCGTTCGGGAAATGAGTTTACTCCTTGAGTACTTTCTTTGTATACTTTTGACTATACGGGCCGAGTACCGGATTTACGGGAAATCGCGGGTTTTCGTTTGCCGGCGATTAAACTTCTTTTATTCAGCGTCTTATCAAAAATGAAAACATTTTTGAAAACTACAAGTCTCATGCGTTTTTGTGGTGAAAAAATAATTTAAAAAATCGTTCTGAAAATGAGTTTACTCAGAGGGTACTTTCTTTGTATACATTCGACTATATGGGCCAAGCCCGGGATTTACAGGAAATCGCGGGTTTTCGTTTGCCGGCGATTAAAGTTCTTTTATTCTGCGTTTCGTCAAAAATGAAAACATTTTAGAAAACTGCAAGTCTCATGCGTTTTAGTGGTGAAAAAATAATTTAAAAAATCATTCGGGAAATCAGTTTACTTCCTGGGTACTTTTTTTGTATACTTTTGTCTATACGGGCCGAGTACGGGCCTTACGGGAAATCGCGGGTTTTCGTTTGCCGGCGATTAAACTTCTTTTATTCAGCGTCACATCAAAAATGAAAATAATTTTGAAAACTACAAGTCTCATGCGTTTTAGTGGTGAAAAAGTAATTTAAAAAATCGTTCGGGAAATGAATTTACTCGCAGGGTACTTTCTTTGTATACATTTGTCTATACGGGCCGAGTCCGGGATTTACGGGAAATCGCGGGTTTTCGTTTGCCGGCGATTAAACTTCTTTTATTCAGCGTCTCATCAAAAATGAAAACATTTTTGAAAACTAGAAGTCTCGTGCGTTTTAGTGGTGAAAAAATAATTTAAAAAATCGTTCGGAAAATGAGTTTACTCCTTGAGTACTTTCTTTGTATACTTTTGACTATACGGGTCGAGTACCGGATTTACGGGAAATCGCGGGTTTTCGTTTGCCGGCGATTAAACTTCTTTTATTCAGCGTCTTATCAAAAATGAAAACAATTTTGAAAACTACAAGTCTCATGCGTTTTAGTGGTGAAAAAATAATTTAAAAAATCGTTCTGAAAATCAGTTTACTCACAGGGTACTTTCTTTGTATAATTCAACTATATGGGGCCAAGACCGGGATTTACAGGAAATCGCGGGTTTTCGTTTGCCGGCGATTAAACTTCTTTTATTCAGCGTCTCATCAAAAATGAAAACATTTTTGAAAACTACAAGTCTCATGCGTTTTAGTGGTGAAAAAATAATTTAAAAAATCGTTCTTAAAATCAGTTTACTCCCTGGGTACTTTCTTTGTATACTTTTGACTATACGGGCCGAGTACGGGATTTACGGGAAATCGCGGGTTTTCGTTTGCCAGCGATTAAACTTCTTTTATTCAGCGTCTCATCAAAAATGAAAACATTTTTGAAAACTACAAGTCTCAGGCGTTTTAGTGGTGAAAAAATAATTTAAAAAATTGTTCGGGAAATGAGTTTACTTCCTGGGTACTTTTTTATATACATTCTACTATACTGGCCGAGTACGGGATTTACGGGAAATCGCGGGTTTTCGTTTGCCGGCAATTAAACTTCTTTTATTCAGCGTCTCATCAAAAATGAAAACATTTTTAAAAACTACAAGTCTCATGCGTTTTTGTGGTGAAAAAATAATTTAAAAAATCGTTCGGGAAATGAGTTTACTCCCTGGGTACTTTCTTTGTATACTTTTGACTATACGGGCCGAGTACGGGATTTACGGGAAATCGCGGGTTTTCGTTTGCCAGCGATTAAACTTCTTTTATTCAGCGTCTCATCAAAAATGAAAACATTTTTGAAAACTACAAGTCTCATGCGTTTTAGTGGTGAAAAAATAATTTAAAAAATCGTTCGGGAAATGAGTTTACTCCCTGGGTACTTTCTTTGTATACTTTTGACTATACGGGCCAAGCCCGGGATTTACAGGAAATCGCGGGTTTTCCTTTGCCGGCGGTTAAACTTCTTTTATTTAGCGTCTCATCAAAAATGAAAATATTTTTGAAAACTACAAGTCTCAGGCGTTTTAGTGGTGAAAAAATAATTTAAAAAATTGTTCGGGAAATGAGTTTACTTCCTGGGTACTTTTTTATATACATTCTACTATACTGGCCGAGTACGGGATTTACGGGAAATCGCGGGTTTTCGTTTGCCGGCGATTAAACTTATTTTATTTAGCGTCTCATCAAAAATGAAAATATTTTTGAAAACTACAAGTCTCATGCGTTTTTGTGGTGAAAAAATAATTTAAAAAATCGTTCGGGAAATGAGTTTACTCCCTGGGTACTTTCTTTGTATACTTTTGACTATACGGGCCGAGTACGGAAATTACGGGAAATCGCGGGTTTTCGTTTGCCGGCAATTAAACTTCTTTTATTCAGCGTCTCATCAAAAATGAAAACATTTTTAAAAACTACAAGTCTCATGCGTTTTTGTGGTGAAAAAATAATTTAAAAAATCGTTCGGGAAATAAGTTTACTCCTTGGGTACTTTCTTTGTATACTTTTGACTATACGGGCCGAGTACGGGATTTACGGGAAATTGCGGGTTTTCGTTTGCCAGCGATTAAACTTCTTTTATTCAGCGTCAAATCAAAAATGAAAATAATTTTAAAAACTACAAGTCTCATGCGTTTTAGTGGTGAAAAAGTAATTTAAAAAATTGTTCGGGAAATGAATTTACTCGCAGGGTACTTTCTTTGTATACATTTGTCTATACGGGCCGAGTACGGGATTTACGGGAAATCGCGGGTTTTCGTTTGCCAGCGATTAAACTTCTTTTATTCAGCGTCTCATCAAAAATGAAAACATTTTTGAAAACTACAAGTCTCATGCGTTTTTGTGGTGAAAAAATAATTTAAAAAATCGTTCTGAAAATGAGTTTACTCAGAGGGTACTTTCTTTGTATACATTCGACTATATGGGCCAAGCCCGGGATTTACAGGAAATCGCGGGTTTTCGTTTGCCGGCGATTAAACTTCTTTTATTCTGCGTTTCATCAAAAATGAAAACATTTTGGAAAACTGCAAGTCTCATGCGTTTTAGTGGTGAAAAAATAATTTAAAAAATCATTCGGGAAATCAGTTTACTCCCTGGGTACTTTTTTTGTATACTTTTGACTATACGGGCCGAGTACGGGCCTTACGGGAAATCGCGGGTTTTCGTTTGCCGGCGATTAAACTTCTTTTATTCAGCGTCACATCAAAAATGAAAATAATTTTGAAAACTACAAGTCTCAGGCGTTTTAGTGGTGAAAAAATAATTTAAAAAATTGTTCGGGAAATGAGTTTACTTCCTGGGTACTTTTTTATATACATTCTACTATACTGGCCGAGTACGGGATTTACGGGAAATCGCGGGTTTTCGTTTGCCGGCGATTAAACTTATTTTATTTAGCGTCTCATCAAAAATGAAAATATTTTTGAAAACTACAAGTCTCAGGCGTTTTAGTGGTGAAAAAATAATTTAAAAAATTGTTCGGGAAATGAGTTTACTTCCTGGGTACTTTTTTATATACATTCTACTATACTGGCCGAGTACGGGATTTACGGGAAATCGCGGGTTTTCGTTTGCCGGCGATTAAACTTATTTTATTTAGCGTCTCATCAAAAATGAAAATATTTTTGAAAACTACAAGTCTCATGCGTTTTTGTGGTGAAAAAATAATTTAAAAAATCGTTCGGGAAATGAGTTTACTCCCTGGGTACTTTCTTTGTATACTTTTGACTATACGGGCCGAGTACGGAAATTACGGGAAATCGCGGGTTTTCGTTTGCCGGCAATTAAACTTCTTTTATTCAGCGTCTCATCAAAAATGAAAACATTTTTAAAAACTACAAGTCTCATGCGTTTTTGTGGTGAAAAAGTAATTTAAAAAATTGTTCGGGAAATGAATTTACTCGCAGGGTACTTTCTTTGTATACATTTGTCTATACGGGCCGAGTACGGGATTTACGGGAAATCGCGGGTTTTCGTTTGCCAGCGATTAAACTTCTTTTATTCAGCGTCTCATCAAAAATGAAAACATTTTTGAAAACTACAAGTCTCATGCGTTTTTGTGGTGAAAAAATAATTTAAAAAATCGTTCTGAAAATGAGTTTACTCAGAGGGTACTTTCTTTGTATACATTCGACTATATGGGCCAAGCCCGGGATTTACAGGAAATCGCGGGTTTTCGTTTGCCGGCGATTAAACTTCTTTTATTCTGCGTTTCATCAAAAATGAAAACATTTTGGAAAACTGCAAGTCTCATGCGTTTTAGTGGTGAAAAAATAATTTAAAAAATCATTCGGGAAATCAGTTTACTCCCTGGGTACTTTTTTTGTATACTTTTGACTATACGGGCCGAGTACGGGCCTTACGGGAAATCGCGGGTTTTCGTTTGCCGGCGATTAAACTTCTTTTATTCAGCGTCACATCAAAAATGAAAATAATTTTGAAAACTACAAGTCTCAGGCGTTTTAGTGGTGAAAAAATAATTTAAAAAATCGTTCGGAAAATGAGTTTACTCCTTGAGTACTTTCTTTGTATACTTTTGACTATACGGGTCGAGTACCGGATTTACGGGAAATCGCGGGTTTTCGTTTGCCGGCGATTAAACTTCTTTTATTCAGCGTCTTATCAAAAATGAAAACAATTTTGAAAACTACAAGTCTCATGCGTTTTAGTGGTGAAAAAATAATTTAAAAAATCGTTCTGAAAATCAGTTTACTCACAGGGTACTTTCTTTGTATAATTCAACTATATGGGGCCAAGACCGGGATTTACAGGAAATCGCGGGTTTTCGTTTGCCGGCGATTAAACTTCTTTTATTCAGCGTCTCATCAAAAATGAAAACATTTTTGAAAACTACAAGTCTCATGCGTTTTAGTGGTGAAAAAATAATTTAAAAAATCGTTCTTAAAATCAGTTTACTCCCTGGGTACTTTCTTTGTATACTTTTGACTATACGGGCCGAGTACGGGATTTACGGGAAATCGCGGGTTTTCGTTTGCCAGCGATTAAACTTCTTTTATTCAGCGTCTCATCAAAAATGAAAACATTTTTGAAAACTACAAGTCTCAGGCGTTTTAGTGGTGAAAAAATAATTTAAAAAATTGTTCGGGAAATGAGTTTACTTCCTGGGTACTTTTTTATATACATTCTACTATACTGGCCGAGTACGGGATTTACGGGAAATCGCGGGTTTTCGTTTGCCGGCAATTAAACTTCTTTTATTCAGCGTCTCATCAAAAATGAAAACATTTTTAAAAACTACAAGTCTCATGCGTTTTTGTGGTGAAAAAATAATTTAAAAAATCGTTCGGGAAATGAGTTTACTCCCTGGGTACTTTCTTTGTATACTTTTGACTATACGGGCCGAGTACGGGATTTACGGGAAATCGCGGGTTTTCGTTTGCCAGCGATTAAACTTCTTTTATTCAGCGTCTCATCAAAAATGAAAACATTTTTGAAAACTACAAGTCTCATGCGTTTTAGTGGTGAAAAAATAATTTAAAAAATCGTTCGGGAAATGAGTTTACTCCCTGGGTACTTTCTTTGTATACTTTTGACTATACGGGCCAAGCCCGGGATTTACAGGAAATCGCGGGTTTTCCTTTGCCGGCGGTTAAACTTCTTTTATTTAGCGTCTCATCAAAAATGAAAACATTTTTGAAAACTACAAGTCTCATTCGTTTTAGTGGTGAAAAAATAATTTAAAAAATCGTTCGGGAAATGAATTTACTCCTTGAGTACTTTCTTTGTATACTTTTGACTATACGGGCCGAGTACCGGATTTACGGGAAATCGCGAGTTTTCGTTTGCCGGCGATTAAACTTCTTTTATTCAGCGTCTTATCAAAAATGAAAACATTTTTAAAAACTACAAGTCTCATGCGTTTTTGTGGTGAAAAAATAATTTAAAAAATCGTTCTTAAAATGAGTTTACTCACAGGGTACATTCTTTGTATACATTCGACTATATGGGCCAAGCCCGGGATTTACAGGAAATCGCGGGTTTTCGTTTGCCGGCGATTAAACTTCTTTTATTCTGCGTCTCATCAAAAATGAAAACATTTTGGAAAACTACAAGTCTCATGCGTTTTAGTGGTGAAAAAATAATTTAAAAAATCATTCGGGAAATCAGTTTACTCCCTGGGTCCTTTTTTTGTGTACTTTTGACTATACGGGCCGAGTACGGGATTTACGGGAAATCGCGGGTTTTCGTTTGCCGGCAATTAAACTTCTTTTATTCAGCGTCTCATCAAAAATGAAAACATTTTTGAAAACTACAAGTCTCATGCGTTTTAGTGGTGAAGAAATAATTTAAAAAATCGTTCGGGAAATGAGTTTACTCCCTGGGTACTTTCTTTGTATACTTTTGACTATACGGGCCGAGTACGGGATTTACGGGAAATCTTGGGTTTTCGTTTGCCGGCGATTAAACTTCTTTTATTCAGCGTCTCATCAA
Source organism: Hydractinia symbiolongicarpus (assembly GCF_029227915.1). NCBI lineage: Eukaryota > Metazoa > Cnidaria > Hydrozoa > Anthoathecata > Hydractiniidae > Hydractinia > Hydractinia symbiolongicarpus. The sequence goes on from NC_079886.1 coordinate 2,339,416, forward strand.
AAATGAAAATATTTTTGAAAACTACAAGTCTCATTCGTTTTAGTGGTGAAAAAATAATTTAAAAAATCGTTCGGGAAATGAACTTACTCCCTGGGTACTTTCTTTGTATACTTTTGACTATACGGGCCGAGTACGGGATTTACGGGAAACCTTGGGTTTTCGTTTGCCGGCGATTAAACTTCTTTAAATTAACGTTTCATCAGAAATGAAAACATTTTTGAAAACTACAAGTCTCAGGCGTTTTAATGGTGAAAAAATAATTTAAAAAATCGTTCGGGAAATGAGTTTACTCCCTGGGTACTTTTTTTATATACATTCGACTATACTGGCCGAGTACGGGATTTACGGGAAATCGCGGGTTTTCGTTTGCCGGCGATTAAACTTCTTTTATTTAGCGTCTCATCAAAAATGAAAATATTTTTGAAAACTACAAGTTTCATGCGTTTTAGTGGTGAAAAAATAATTTAAAAAATCGTTCGGGAAATGAGTTTACTCCCTGGGTCCTTTTTTGTGTACTTTTGACTATACGGGCCGAGTACCCGAGTACGGAAATTACGGAAAATCGCGGGTTTTCGTTTGCCGGCAATTAAACTTCTTTTAATTAGCGTCTCATCAAAAATGAAAACATTTTTGAAAACTACAAGTCTTATTCGTTTTAGTGGTGAAAAAATAATTTAAAAAATCGTTCGGGAAATGAGTTTACTCCTTGAGTACTTTCTTTGTATACTTTTGACTATACGGGCCGAGTACCGGATTTACGGGAAATCGCGGGTTTTCGTTTGCCGGCGATTAAACTTCTTTTATTCAGCGTCTTAACAAAAATGAAAACATTTTTGAAAACTACAAGTCTCATGCGTTTTTGTGGTGAAAAAATAATTTAAAAAATCGTTCGGGAAATGAACTTACTCCCTGGGTACTTTCTTTGTATACTTTTGACTATACGGGCCGAGTACGGGATTTACGGGAAATCTTGGGTTTTCGTTTGCCGGCGATTAAACTTCTTTAATTTAGCGTTTCATCAGAAATGAAAACATTTTTGAAAACTACAAGTCTCAGGCGTTTTAGTGGTGAAAAAATAATTTAAAAAATCGTTCGGGAAATGAGTTTACTCCCTGGGTACTTTTTTTATATACATTCGACTATACTGGCCGAGTACGGGATTTACGGGAAATCGCGGGTTTTCGTTTGCCGGCGATTAAACTTCTTTTATTTAGCGTCTCATCAAAAATGAAAATATTTTTGAAAACTACAAGTTTCATGCGTTTTAGTCGTGAAAAAATAATTTAAAAAATCGTTCGGGAAATGAGTTTACTCCCTGGGTCCTTTTTTGTGTACTTTTGACTATACGGGCCGAGTACCCGAGTACGGAAATTACGGAAAATCGCGGGTTTTCGTTTGCCGGCAATTAAACTTCTTTTATTTAGCGTCTCATCAAAAATGAAAACATTTTTGAAAACTACAAGTCTTATTCGTTTTAGTGGTGAAAAAATAATTTAAAAAATCGTTCGGGAAATGAGTTTACTCCTTGAGTACTTTCTTTGTATACTTTTGACTATACGGGCCGAGTACTGGATTTACGGGAAATCGCGGGTTTTCGTTTGCCGGCGATTAAACTTCTTTTATTCAGCGTCTTAACAAAAATGAAAACATTTTTGAAAACTACAAGTCTCATGCGTTTTTGTGGTGAAAAAGTAATTTAAAAAATCGTTCGGGAAATGAACTTACTCCCTGGGTACTTTCTTTGTATACTTTTGACTATACGGGCCGAGTACGGGATTTACGGGAAATCTTGGGTTTTCGTTTGCCGGCGATTAAACTTCTTTAATTTAGCGTTTCATCAGAAATGAAAACATTTTTGAAAACTACAAGTTTCATGCGTTTTAGTCGTGAAAAAATAATTTAAAAAATCGTTCGGGAAATGAGTTTACTCCCTGGGTCCTTTTTTGTGTACTTTTGACTATACGGGCCGAGTACGGGATTTACGGGAAATCGCGGGTTTTCGTTTGCCGGCAATTAAACTTCTTTTATTCAGCGTCTCATCAAAAATGAAAACATTTTTGAAAACTACAAGTCTTATTCGTTTTAGTGGTGAAAAAATAATTTAAAAAATCGTTCGGGAAATGAGTTTACTCCTTGAGTACTTTCTTTGTATACTTTTGACTATACCGGCCGAGTACCGGATTTACGGGAAATCGCGGGTTTTCGTTTGCCGGCGATTAAACTTCTTTTATTCAGCGTCTTAACAAAAATGAAAACATTTTTGAAAACTACAAGTCTCATGCGTTTTTGTGGTGAAAAAGTAATTTAAAAAATCGTTCGGGAAATGAACTTACTCCCTGGGTACTTTCTTTGCATACTTTTGACTATACGGGCCGAGTACGGGATTTACGGGAAATCTTGGGTTTTCGTTTGCCGGCGATTAAACTTCTTTAATTTAGCGTTTCATCAGAAATGAAAACATTTTTGAAAACTACAAGTCTCAGGCGTTTTAGTGGTGAAAAAATAATTTAAAAAATCGTTCGGGAAATGAGTTTACTCCCTGGGTACTTTTTTTATATACATTCGACTATACTGGCCGAGTACGGGATTTACGGGAAATCGCGGGTTTTCGTTTGCCGGCGATTAAACTTCTTTTATTTAGCGTCTCATCAAAAATAAAAATATTTTTGAAAACTACAAGTTTCATGCGTTTTAGTCGTGAAAAAATAATTTAAAAAATCGTTCGGGAAATGAGTTTACTCCCTGGGTCCTTTTTTGTGTACTTTTGACTATACGGGCCGAGTACGGGATTTACGGGAAATCGCGGGTTTTCGTTTGCCGGCAATTAAACTTCTTTTATTCAGCGTCTCATCAAAAATGAAAACATTTTTGAAAACTACAAGTCTCATGCGTTTTAGTTTTAAAAAATAATTTAAAAAATCGTTCAGGAAATGAGTTTACTCCCTGGGTACTTTCTTTGTATACTTTTGACTATACGGGCCGAGTACGGGATTGACGGAAAATCTTGGGTTTTCGTTTGCCGGCGATTAAACTTCTTTTATTCAGCGTCTCATCAAAAATGAAAATATTTTTAAACACTACAAGTTTCATGCGTTTTAGTCGTGAAAAAATAATTTAAAAAATCGTTCGGGAAATGAGTTTACTCCCTTGGTCCTTTTTTGTGTACTTTTGACTATACGGGCCGAGTACGGGATTTACGGGAAATCGCGGATTTTCGTTTGCCGGCAATTAAACTTCTTTTATTCAGCGTCTCATCAAAAATGAAAACATTTTTGAAAACTACAAGTCTCATGCGTTTTAGTTTTAAAAAATAATTTAAAAAATCGTTCAGGAAATGAGTTTACTCCCTGGGTACTTTCTTTGTATACTTTTGACTATACGGGCCGAGTACGGGATTGACGGAAAATCTTGGGTTTTCGTTTGCCGGCGATTAAACTTCTTTTATTCAGCGTCTCATCAAAAATGAAAATATTTTTAAACACTACAAGTCTCATGCGTTTTAGTGGTGAAAAAATAATTTAAAAAATCGTTCGGGAAATGAGTTTACTCCCTGGGTACTTTCTTTGTATACTTTTGACTATACGGGCCGAGTAGGGGATTTACGGGAAATCTTGGGTTTTTGTTTGCCGCCGATTAAACTTCTTTTATTCAGCGTCTCATCAAAAATGAAAATATTTTTGAAAACTACAAGTCTCATGCGTTTTAGTGGTGAAAAAATAATTTAAAAAACCGTTCGGGAAATGAGTTTACTCCCTGGGTACTTTCTTTGTATACTTTTGACTATACGGGCCGAATACGGGATTTACGGGAAATCTTGGGTTTTCGTTTGCCGGCGATTAAACTTCTTTTATTCAGCGTCTCATTAAAAATGAAAATATTTTTGAACACTACAAGTCTCATTCGTTTAAGTGGTGAAAAAATAATTTAAAAAATCGTTCGGGAAATGAATTTACTCCCTGGGTACTTTCTTTGTATACTTTTGACTATACGGGCCGAGTACGGGATTTACGGGAAATCTTGGGTTTTCGTTTGCCGCCGATTAAACTTCTTTAATTTAGCGTTTCATCAAAAATGAAAAATTTTTTGAAAACTACAAGTCTCAGGCGTTTTAGTGGTGAAAAAATAATTTAAAAAATCGTTCGGGAAATGAGTTTACTCCCTGGGTACTTTTTTTATATACATTCGACTATACTGGCCGAGTACGGGATTTACGGGAAATCGCGGGTTTTCGTTTGCCGGCGATTAAACTTCTTTTATTTAGCGTCTCATCAAAAATGAAAATATTTTTGAAAACTACAAGTTTCATGCGTTTTAGTGGTGAAAAAATAATTTAAAAAATCGTTCAGGAAATGAGTTTACTCCCTGGGTACTTTCTTTGTATACTTTTGACTATACGGGCCGAGTACGGGATTTACGGGAAATCGCGGGTTTTCGTTTGCCGGCGATTAAACTTCTTTTATTCAGCGTCTCATCAAAAATGAAAATATTTTTGAAAACTACAAGTCTGATTCGTTTTAGTGGTGAAAAAATAATTTAAAAAATCGTTCGGAAAATGAATTTACTCCCTGGGTACTTTCTTTGTATACTTTTGACTATACGGGCCGAGTCCGGGATTTACAGGAAATCGCTAGTTTTGGTTTGCCGGCGATTAAACTTCTTTTATTCAGCGTCTTATCAAAAATGAAAACATTTTTGAAAACTACAAGTCTCATGCGTTTTAGTGGTGAAAAAATAATTTAAAAAATCGTTCTGAAAATTAGTTTACTCACAGGGTACTTTCTTTGTATACATTCGACTATAGGGGCCAATCCCGGGATTTACAGGAAATCGCGGGTTTTTGTATGCGGGCGATTAAACTTCTTTTATTCAGCGTCTCATCAAAAATGATAACATTTTTGAAAACTACAAGTCTCATGCGTTTTAGTGGTGAAAAAATAATTTAAAAAATCGTTCGGGAAATGAGTTTACTCCCTGGGTACTTTCTTTGTATACTTTTGACTATATGGGCCAAGCCCGGGATTTACAGGAAATCGCGGGTTTTCGTTTGCCGGCGATTAAACTTCTTTTATTCTGCGTCTCATCAAAAATGAAAACATTTTGGAAAACTACAAGTCTCATGCGTTTTAGTGGTGAAAAAATAATTTAAAAAATCATTCGGGAAATCAGTTTACTCCCTGGGTCCTTTTTGGTGTACTTTTGACTATACGGACCGAGTACGGGATTTACGGGAAATCGCGGGTTTTCGTTAGCCGGCAATTAAACTTCTTTTATTTAGCGTCTCATCAAAAATGAAAACATTTTTGAAAACTACAAGTCTCATGCGTTTTAGTGGTGAAAAAATAATTTAAAAAATCGTTCGGGAAATGAGTTTACTCCCTGGGTACTTTCTTTGTATACTTTTGACTATACGGGCCGAGTACGGGATTTACGGGAAATCTTGGATTTTCGTTTGCCAGTGATTAAACTTCTTTTATTCAGCGTCTCATCAAAAATGAAAATATTTTTGAAAACTACAAGTCTCATTCGTTTTAGTGGTGAAAAAATAATTTAAAAAATCGTTCGGGAAATGAATTTACTCCCTGGGTACTTTCTTTGTATACTTTTGACTATACGGGCCGAGTACGGGATTTACGGGAAATCTTGGGTTTTCGTTTGCCGGCGATTAAACTTCTTTAATTTAGCGTTTCATCAAAAATGAAAACATTTTTGAAAACTACAAGTCTCAGGCGTTTTAGTGGTGAAAAAATAATTTAAAAAATCGTTCGGGAAATGAGTTTACTCCCTGGGTACTTTTTTTATATACATTCGACTATACTGGCCGAGTACGGGATTTACGGGAAATCGCGGGTTTTCGTTTGCCGGCGATTAAACTTCTTTTATTTAGCGTCTCATCAAAAATGAAAATATTTTTGAAAACTACAAGTTTCATGCGTTTTAGTGTTGAAAAAATAATTTAAAAAATCGTTCGGGAAATGAATTTACTCCCTGGGTACTTTCTTTGTAAACATTCGACTATATTGGGCCAAGCCCGGGATTTACAGGAAATCGCATGTTTTCGTTTGCCGGCGATTAAACTTCTTTTATTCAGCGTCTCATCAAAAATGAAAATATTTTTGAAAACTACAAGTCTCATTCGTTTTAGTGATGAAAAAATAATTTAAAAAATCGTTCGGGAAGTGAATTTACTCCCTGGGTACTTTGTTTGTATACTTTTGACTATACGGGCCGAGTCCGGGATTTACGGGAAATCGCTAGTTTTGGTTTGCCGGCAATTAAACTTCTCTTATTTAGCGTCTCATCAAAAATGAAAACATTTTTGAAAGCTACAAGTCTCGTGCGTTTTAGTGGTGAAAAAATAATTTAAAAAATCGTTCGGGAAATGAATTTACTCCCTGGGTACTTTCTTTGTAAACATTCGACTATATGGGGTTAAGCCCGGGATTTACAGGAAATCGCGGGTTTTCGTTTGCCGGCGATTAAACTTCTTTTATTCAGCGTCTCATCAAAAATGAAAATATTTTTGAAAACTACAAGTCTCATTCGTTTTAGTGATGAAAAAATAATTTAAAAAATCGTTCGGGAAATAAATTTACTCCCTGGGTACTTTGTTTGTATACTTTTGACTATACGGGCCGAGTCCGGGATTTACGGGAAATCGCTAGTTTTGGTTTGCCGGCAATTAAACTTCTCTTATTTAGCGTCTCATCAAAAATGAAAACATTTTTGAAAGCTACAAGTCTCCTGCGTTTTAGTGGTGAAAAAATAATTTAAAAAATCGTTCGGGAAATGAGTTTACTCCTTGAGTACTTTCTTTGTATACTTTTGACTACACGGGTCGAGTATCGGATTTATGGGAAATCGCGGGTTTTCGTTTGCCGGCGATTAAACTTCTTTTATTCAGCGTCTTATCAAAAATGAAAACATTTTTGAAAACTACAAGTCTTATGCGTTTTAGTGGTGAAAAAATAATTTAAAAAATCATTCGGGAAATCAGTTTACTCCCTGGGTACTTTCTTTGTATACTTTTGACTATACGGGCCGAGTCCGGGATTTACGGGAAATCGCTAGTTTTCGTTTGCCGGCGATTAAACTTCTTTTATTTAGCGTCTCATCAAAAATGAAAACATTTTTGTAACTACAAGTCTCGTGGGTTTTAGTGGTGAAAAAATAATTTAAAAAATCGTTCGGGAAATGAATTTACTCCCTGGGTACTTTCTTTGTAAACATTCGACTATATGAGGCCAAGCCCGGGATTTACAGGAAATCGCGGGTTTTCGTTTGCCGGCGATTAAACTTCTCTTATTTAGCGTCTCATAAAAAATGAAAACATTTTTGAAAACTACAAGTCTCGTGCGTTTTAGTGGTGAAAAAATAATTTAAAAAATCGTTCGGGAAATGAGTTTACTCCTTGAGTACTTTCTTTGTATAATTTTGACTACACGGGTCGAGTATCGGATTTACGGGAAATCGCGGGTTTTCGTTTGCCGGCGATTAAACTTCTTTTATTCAGCGTCTCATCAAAAATAAAAACATTTTTGAAAACTAGAAGTCTCGTGCGTTTTAGTGGTGAAAAAATAATTTAAATAATCGTTCGGGAAATGAATTTACTCCTTGAGTACTTTCTTTGTATACTTTTGACTATACGGGTCGAGTACCGGATTTACGGGAAATCGCGGGTTTTCGTTTGCCGGCGATTAAACTTCTTTTATTCAGCGTCTTATCAAAAATGAAAACAATTTTATAAACTACAAGACTCATGCGTTTTAGTGGTGAAAAAATAATTAAAAAATCGTTCTGAAAATCAGTTTACTCACAGGGTACTTTCTTTGTATACATTCGACTATAGGGGCCAAGCCCGGGATTTACAGGAAATCGCGGGTTTTCGTTTGCCGGCGATTAAACTCCTTTTATTCAGCGTCTCATCAAAAATGAAAACAATTTTGAAAACTACAAGAATCATGCGTTTTAGTGGTGAAAAAATAATTTAAAAAATCGTTCGGGAAATGAGTTTACTCCTTGAGTACTTTCTTTGTATACTTTTGACTACACGGGTCGAGTATCGGATTTATGGGAAATCGCGGGTTTTCGTTTGCCGGCGATTAAACTTCTTTTATTCAGCGTCTTATCAAAAATGAAAACATTTTTGAAAACTACAAGTCTTATGCGTTTTAGTGGTGAAAAAATATTTTAAAAAATCATTCGGGAAATCAGTTTACTCCCTGGGTACTTTCTTTGTATACTTTTGACTATACGGGCCGAGTCCGGGATTTACGGGAAATCGCTAGTTTTCGTTTGCCGGCGATTAAACTTCTTTTATTTAGCGTCTCATCAAAAATGAAAACATTTTTGTAACTACAAGTCTCGTGGGTTTTAGTGGTGAAAAAATAATTTAAAAAATCGTTCGGGAAATGAATTTACTCCCTGGGTACTTTCTTTGTAAACATTCGACTATATGAGGCCAAGCCCGGGATTTACAGGAAATCGCGGGTTTTCGTTTGCCGGCGATTAAACTTCTCTTATTTAGCGTCTCATAAAAAATGAAAACATTTTTGAAAACTACAAGTCTCGTGCGTTTTAGTGGTGAAAAAATAATTTAAAAAATCGTTCGGGAAATGAGTTTACTCCTTGAGTACTTTCTTTGTATAATTTTGACTACACGGGTCGAGTATCGGATTTACGGGAAATCGCGGGTTTTCGTTTGCCGGCGATTAAACTTCTTTTATTTAGCGTCTCATCAAAAATGAAAACATTTTTGTAACTACAAGTCTCGTGGGTTTTAGTGGTGAAAAAATAATTTAAAAAATCGTTCGGGAAATGAATTTACTCCCTGGGTACTTTCTTTGTAAACATTCGACTATATGAGGCCAAGCCCGGGATTTACAGGAAATCGCGGGTTTTCGTTTGCCGGCGATTAAACTTCTCTTATTTAGCGTCTCATAAAAAATGAAAACATTTTTGAAAACTACAAGTCTCGTGCGTTTTAGTGGTGAAAAAATAATTTAAAAAATCGTTCGGGAAATGAGTTTACTCCTTGAGTACTTTCTTTGTATAATTTTGACTACACGGGTCGAGTATCGGATTTACGGGAAATCGCGGGTTTTCGTTTGCCGGCGATTAAACTTCTTTTATTCAGCGTCTCATCAAAAATAAAAACATTTTTGAAAACTAGAAGTCTCGTGCGTTTTAGTGGTGAAAAAATAATTTAAAAAATCGTTCGGGAAATGAATTTACTCCTTGAGTACTTTCTTTGTATACTTTTGACTATACGGGTCGAGTACCGGATTTACGGGAAATCGCGGGTTTTCGTTTGCCGGCGATTAAACTTCTTTTATTCAGCGTCTTATCAAAAATGAAAACAATTTTATAAACTACAAGACTCATGCGTTTTAGTGGTGAAAAAATAATTAAAAAATCGTTCTGAAAATCAGTTTACTCACAGGGTACTTTCTTTGTATACATTCGACTATAGGGGCCAAGCCCGGGATTTACAGGAAATCGCGGGTTTTCGTTTGCCGGCGATTAAACTCCTTTTATTCAGCGTCTCATCAAAAATGAAAACAATTTTGAAAACTACAAGAATCATGCGTTTTAGTGGTGAAAAAATAATTAAAAAATCGTTCTGAAAATCAATTTACTCACAGGGTACTTTTTTTGTATACATTCGACTATATGGGGCCAAGCCCGGGATTTACAGGAAATCGCGGGTTTTCGTTGGCCAGCGATTAAACTCCTTTTATTCAGCGTCTCATCAAAAATGAAAACATTTTTGAAAACTACAAGTCTTATGCGTTTTAGTGGTGAAAAAATAATTTAAAAAATCATTCGGGAAATCAGTTTACTCCCTGGGTACTTTTTTTGTATACTTTTGACTATACGGGCCTAGTACGGGATTTACGGGAAATCGCGGGTTTTAGTTTGCCGGCGATTAAACTTCTTTTATTCAGCGTCTCATCAAAAATGAAAATAATTTTGAAAACTACAAGTCTCATGCGTTTTAGTGGTGAAAAAGTAATTTTAAAAAATCGTTCGGGAAATGAATTTACTCGCAGGGTACTTTCTTCGTATACTTTTGACTATACGGGCCGAGTCCGGGATTTACGGGAAATCGCGGGTTTTCGTTTGCCGGCGATTAAACTCCTTTTATTCAGCGTCTCATCAAAAATAAAAACATTTTTGAAAACTAGAAGTCTCGTGCGTTTTAGTGGTGAAAAAATAATTTAAAAAATCGTTCGGGAAATGAATTTACTCCTTGAGTACTTTCTTTGTATACTTTTGACTATACGGGTCGAGTACCGGATTTACGGGAAATCGCGGGTTTTCGTTTGCCGGCGATTAAACTTCTTTTATTCAGCGTCTTATCAAAAATGAAAACAATTTTATAAACTACAAGACTCATGCGTTTTAGTGGTGAAAAAATAATTAAAAAATCATTCTGAAAATCAGTTTACTCACAGTGTACTTTCTTTGTATACATTCGACTATAGGGGCCAAGCCCGGGATTTACAGGAAATCGCGGGTTTTCGTTTGCCGGCGATTAAACTCCTTTTATTCAGCGTCTCATCAAAAATGAAAACATTTTTGAAAACTACAAGTCTTATGCGTTTTAGTGGTGAAAAAATAATTTAAAAAATCATTCGGGAAATCAGTTTACTCCCTGGGTACTTTCTTTGTATACTTTTGACTATACGGGCCGAGTCCGGGATTTACGGGAAATCGCTAGTTTTCGTTAGCCGGCGATTAAACTTCTTTTATTTAGCGTCTCATCAAAAATGAAAACATTTTTGAAACTACAAGTCTCGTGCGTTTTAGTGGTGAAAAAATAATTTAAAAAATCGTTCGGGAAATGAATTTACTCCTTGAGTACTTTCTTTGTATACATTCGACTATATGGGGCCAAGCCCGGGATTTACAGGAAATCGCGGGTTTTCGTTGGCCGGCGATTAAACTCCTTTTATTCAGCGTCTCATCAAAAATGAAAACATTTTTGAAAACTACAAGTCTTATGCGTTTTAGTGGTGAAAAAATAATTTAAAAAATCATTCGGGAAATCAGTTTACTCCCTGGGTACTTTTTTTGTATACTGTTGACTATACGGGCCGAGTACGGGATTTACGGGAAATCGCGGGTTTTCGTTTGCCGGCGATTAAACTTCTTTTATTCAGCGTCTCATCAAAAATGAAAATAATTTTGAAAACTACAAGTCTCATGCGTTTTAGTGGTGAAAAAGTAATTTAAAAAATCGTTCGGGAAATGAATTTACTCGCAGGGTACTTTCTTTGTATACTTTTGACTATACGGGCCGAGTCCGGGATTTACGGGAAATCGCGGGTTTTCGTTTGCCGGCGATTAAACTTCTTTTATTCAGCGTCTCATCAAAAATGAAAACATTTTTGAAAACTAGAAGTCTCGTGCGTTTTAGTGGTAAAAAAATAATTTAAAAAATCGTTCGGGAAATGAATTTACTCCTTGAGTACTTTCTTTGTATACTTTTGACTATACGGGTCGAGTACCGGATTTACGGGAAATCGCGGGTTTTCGTTTGCCGGCGATTAAACTTCTTTTATTCAGCGTCTTATCAAAAATGAAAACAATTTTGAAAACTACAAGACTCATGCGTTTTAGTGGTGAAAAAATAATTAAAAAATCGTTCTGAAAATCAGTTTACTCACAGGGTACTTTCTTTGTATACATTCGACTATAGGGGCCAAGCCCGGGATTTACAGGAAATCGCGGGTTTTCGTTTGCCGCCGATTAAACTCCTTTTATTCAGCGTCTCATCAAAAATGAAAATAATTTTGAAAACTACAAGTCTCATGCGTTTTAGTGGTGAAAAAATAATTTAAAAAATCGTTCCGGAAATGAGTTTACTCCCTGGGTACTTTCTTTGTAAACTTTTGACTATACGGGCCGAGTCCGGGATTTACGGGAAATCGCGGGTTTTCGTTTGCCGGCGATTAAACTTCTTTTATTTAGCGTCTCATCAAAAATGAAAACATTTTTGAAAACTACAAGTCTCATGCGTTTTAGTGGTGAAAAAATAATTTAAAAAATCGTTCGGGAAATGAGTTTGCTCCTTGACTACTTTCTTTGTATACTTTTGACTATACGGGGCTAGCACCGGATTTACGGGAAATCGCAGGTTTTCGTTTGCCGGGGATTAAACTTCTTTTATTCAGCGTCTTATCAAAAATGAAAACATTTTTGAAAACTACAAGTCTCATGCGTTTTAGTGGTGAAAAAATAATTTAAAAAATCGTTCTTAAAATCAGTTTACTCACAGGGTACTTTCTTTGTATACATTCGACTATAGGGGCCCACGGGTGATTCAAACGGCCGTACAATGGAATTTAAGCGCATTTGCCGGGAGTCTGGGGCGAGCTTCCAAAATTTTGTAACAAAGTTGCTGATAAAGGCACAACTTCTAATGTCGATAACAGAAATTTTACTCTCGCGTGGCCTTATGTAAATCTATTTAACTAGCATCTAAGGTCTTCAGATGCTGTGGAAAAAATCAAAAAACAATTTTGTTGTCGTTTCCAAGCGCAACAAACGTAAATAAGACGAGACGGTAAATGTCGAGTCAAAAAGTGACCTAGCTAACAGGTCGGCTATAACGTTATATAGAGTTTTTCACCTAATCAAACTTATATGTTACGAAAGCCCAAGGATTATACTTTCTATTTTTTAAAGTTCCATACTGCTTTCAGTTTTTTTCTGAAAAATATTTGTCATCAAAGTTGAACAAAATTCAAATTTTTAAAATGGTGGCACAGACAGGAAAAAAAGCTTATGGTCATGAAATGTGAAACTTTATGTTTGCAAAAAGCTTTTGACTAAGTTAAAAAATATAATTGGAAAGGCAACGATTAAACTGGTTACATAATATTATTTTTTAGAATAATTATAGCTATAGAATGGCAGAACATACAGATCTAACCAAACTTTGTCGCATATGTGGAAATATTTTGAATGGAAGAGTTTCCTATCTTGTAAAGGAAAACCTTTCTGGCCTTCAGTCAGCATTTCAGGAGGACTTTGAGCAAGATGTAAACAAAATACATCCACCAAAATTTTGTAATAAATGTTACTGCACAATGCAAAATTGTAATTTGCGGGGCACAAAAACATCAAAATGCCCAGTAAGATGGAAAGAAGGCAGTGCATCAAATTTCTCGAAAATTAAATCTAAAGGGGGACGGCCTATAAAATCTAAAAAAGGTGGAAGGCCGAAAAAAACCATTGAGCCAGAATTGATGACACCCAACGACATTTTAAAGCTAAGTCCGTCTAAGCCTGTACCGACAATTATTGAAAAATGCATGACACATTTGGTTGGTATCAAAATTAAACAGTCAAAACTACCGAATCAAACAATTCAATTTGCTACAAAAGGACCACAGGTATATAAATAAACATTTAGAATATACATATTTTTCTGCATTTACCTGAAAATTATTCATATTTCTACTATATATATATATATTATATATCTAACAAAGACTAAAAATAAAAAACATTTCTTTATTTTAGCCAATAACGGTTACACCGATCAGCATGCCAAGAAAGTTATCAAATGAAAGTAGTAAAAGAAGCTTATCTGATCGGAGCAAAACAGCTAAAAATATAATCAACATGATTTCAGGAAATTCAAATGATGCATTTGTGAAACAAACAGCTGCGATCATGAAAAAATGTGACAAGGAGCAGCGAAAACAAATAATCGCAGAAATCCATCATGTCTCCATTCCAGCTGAGACTGCTGCCGCCATGAAAGCCACCTTGAATTTGCCATGGAACCTTATGCGAAATATTTCCCGATGGCTTGCCACTTTTGACATCAAACTTGCATCTGAAAAAACAACAAGACAGGTTGCAGACAAGTGGATAGGGAAAGGGCTTGTTGCTGAGCTAGCTCCTCTAACTCGAAAATTTAGTAGTAGTAATAAGCAGCTTGTTGTAGATCCCAAGCCTTGGGTATACCTTTACAATGTTGTAGGTCATATATTAAACCGGTTAACAGAACTGAGTAAAAATAATCAATTAGTTCATCACTCATTTATACCGGATGATGAAATACATGTTAAAATTGGTGGTGACCATGGTGATAACAGTTTCAAAATGAGCTATCAAGTGGCAAATATTAGAAACCCTAATCGCAAAGAAAATACGACCATCTTCAGCATATTTGAGGCAAAGAATTCCGTGACAAATTTAAGAATCTGCTTAGAAAGATTTAAACCACAAATTAGGATTCTACAAAAACAGAAGTGGAATAATTTGAAGATCCGTCTCTTTATGTATGGAGATTACGAGTATTTATGTGCTATGTATGGAATTAGTGGGGCAAATGGTAATGACATGTTTTATTAAATTAAAATAAATATCAAATTTCACATTAAGGAAAAACAAAAATAGCTTCAAAAGTTCCTTCTTTGGGCACATATCACTTCAGATTCCTTAAAAAAATTATGTGTATATTATATATCAATAATACAATGTGTCTTATATAAAATAAAATCTATCTATAAAATTACCTTAGTGTTTTAAATTTTACAGGCCGTCACTGTTGTCTCTGGTGCAGCATAAAGACTGACCAACTTTGCATCCCAAAATTTATTCGTGGATCTTTTCCAAAACGTAGCTTGGACAGTTTGAACACAAACCTGCAGCGATTTCGTGACAATGGATCGTTAGTGAAAAACGCCAAACACTATCAAAATGTGATACATGATTGCTTCTTTAACATCCCCCTAGAACAAGTAAGTATAATGTACTTCGTGCAATGTTATGAAAATTCAGCAAACCTATTTTTTATTACTTTTTATATAGGTGGCTATACCAGGGCTCCACCTAACACTTGGGATATATTTAAAAATGTTCAACAACTTGGAAAGCTACTGTCAAGAAGTTGATTTAAGAATTGCCACAATTCATGCTCAAACTACTGATGGTGAAATTAATATTAAATTTGCAGAGTTTATGGCAAATATGAGAATTTTAATGTATGTACACCTTACTAGATTTTTATTATTATTAATACTACTTCCAATCATATCTTGGGCTGCATTTCTTTATAACATATCTATATATATATGTATATATATATGTATATATTTTGCAATTTACAAAATGAGTCAAAAGAATTGGAGGACGAGTATGATAACCAGCAGGAACATATGAACTGGATGGTTATATCTAAACAAATTACCAAGGATGAGTTTGAAAAAAACTACAAACCAGAGTTGGATAACTTAGAATTTGAACTGAAGGAGAAACATAGAAGCATAAAAGCATTCAAAGAAAAGTACCAATTGGAAATTGGATCTGGTCCTTGCGTATCATCCCTAGACGATACACTGCAGGAGCTTGGTGTTGAGAGGCAGGCGTACCACGGAAAAAGCTTTATTGGCAACCATTGTCATAAAATGCTCAAGGTTAGATTTATTTTTGCAATTTATAAAAATTTTCGTTTACTTTATCTTGTTTCAATACAATGCTATACAATTTGTATTGAAACAAGATAAAGTAAACGAAAAATATGAAATTGTATTATGCATAAGTATAATTTCACAAATTGGTTTACAACAAACAGTAGACAATATTATAGGATGGCAACATAAAGTATTTATGTGATCGTATTCCTGAAATTGTACAGAATCAATGTGATGATCAAGTTTTATATCTGGAGTGTCAAGAAACATGCAAGAAGTTTGAACAACTGTTCAAGCTGTATGGTTCGTGTCACTCAATATTCAATTCTTCATGTATTATGACCCAAGAAATGTTATCAAATTTAGGTAAAATATGCAAGTTTGATTTTTATGAAATGCTTAAAAGTAGAAAAGTCAATTTATAAAATTTGTTTAACCAACTTTTAGAGACATCTATCAATCAGTTCATGTGTTATTTAAGAGTTAATTGGCCTTCAATATACATCAGTCCAAAGCTGCACATACTAGAAGACCATGTATTGGATTTTGTAAACAAGTGGAGAACGGGCTTAGGTTTTTATGGTGAACAAGGTGGAGAATCTATTCACCACGATTTGCATCGTATGAGAATAAATTATTCAAACATCAAAAACCCAGTTGACAGGCTCAAATACATTATGAAACAGCACCTTTTGACAACAAATCCAGAAGCTCAAGACTTGAAGCCAGCAGCTAAAAAGCGTAAATTTACAAAAGGCGAGGAAGAGTAGTGACAGAATTTTCTACTAGCTGTTAAGTGGATGTGACTGTATTTTGTCGCCTACCTAGCATGTATATATATAAATATTTTATGTTAACCAACCTTGTGTTAACCAGTTTCTAGCAAATTTATAACACAGTAATGCCACATTGGCTTAGTTAAACGATATTGAAGCTTTCATACGTATTTGATAGTTATCGTGAAACTGTGAAAAATATGCCTACTTCAAAAGTCATTTTCTGATTAAAAAAAACTGAAAGCACTTCAAAGTTGTATTTTTCTCTTAGGGCCATGTGTCCTTGATGTAAAATAACTTTTCTACAGCCCTAGAAAACTCTGAATAACAAGTTAATTACCTTGACGTTAGCAACGTAACGCAAATAAGCAAAAATCTTGATTTTTTCTTTCATCTACTTGAGTAGTCTTGTTCCTCGTACCTAGCTCCACTACAACAAAAATGTTTCGCTGAGCCTCTTCGTTGACTTATCACATGTTCGTTTACGGCTAAATTAGATCTATTGGAATATTAGATGGGAGGATAACAATAGATTTAAACTTGCTCTTGGTTTGTTTTGACTACGTAGTTTGATGCCGGCCGCCATTATTCCTCCACGGATGTCGTTAAAAACCCGCGCATGCGCTAACTCTTAGATTCCGCTTCGAACCACCCGTGGGCCAAGCCCGGGATTTACAGGAAATCGCGGGTTTTCGTTTGCCGGCGATTAAACTTCTTTTATTTAGCGTCTCTCAAAAATGAAAATATTTTTGAAAACTACAAGTCTCATGCGTTTTGGTGGTGAAAAAATAACTTAAAAAATCGTTCTGAAAATCAGTTTACTCACAGGGTACTTTTTTTGTATACATTCGACTATATGGGGCCAAGCCCGGGATTTACAGGAAATCGCGGGTTTTCGTTCGCCGGCGATTAAACTCCTTTTATTCAGCGTCTCATCAAAAATGAAAACATTTTTGAAAACTACAAGTCTTATGCGTTTTAGTGGTGAAAAAATAATTTAAAAAATCATTCGGGAAATCAGTTTACTCCCTGGGTACTTTTTTTGTATACTTTTGACTATACGGGCCGAGTACGGCATTTACGGGAAATCGCGGGTTTTCGTTTGCCGGCGATTAAACTTCTTTTATTCAGCGTCTCATCAAAAATGAAAATAATTTTGAAAACTACAAGTCTCATGCGTTTTAGTGGTGAAAAAGTAATTTAAAAAATCGTTCGGGAAATGAATTTACTCGCAGGGTACTTTCTTTGTATACTTTTGACTATACGGGCCGAGTCCGGGATTTACGGGAAATCGCGGGTTTTCGTTTACCGGCGATTAAACTTCTTTTATTCAGCGTCTCATCAAAAATGAAAACATTTTTGAAAACTAGAAATCTCGTGCGTTTTAGTGGTGAAAAAATAATTTAAAAAATCGTTCGGGAAATGAATTTACTCCTTGAGTACTTTCTTTGTATACTTTTGACTATACGGGTCGAGTACCGGATTTACGGGAAATCGCGGGTTTTCGTTTGCCGGCGATTAAACTTCTTTTATTCAGCGTCTCATCAAAAATGAAAACATTTTTGAAAACTACAAGTCTCATGCGTTTTAGTTTTAAAAAATAGTTTAAAAAATCGTTCAGGAAATGAGTTTACTCCCTGGGTACTTTCTTTGTATACTTTTGACTATACGGGCCGAGTACGGGATTGACGGAAAATCTTGGGTTTTCGTTTGCCGGCGATTAAACTTCTTTTATTCAGCGTCTCATCAAAAATGAAAATATTTTTAAACACTACAAGTCTCATGCGTTTTAGTGGTGAAAAAATAATTTAAAAAATCGTTCGGGAAATGAGTTTACTCCCTGGGTACTTTCTTTGTATACTTTTGACTATACGGGCCGAGTAGGGGATTTACGGGAAATCTTGGGTTTTCGTTTGCCGGCGATTAAACTTCTTTTATTCAGCGTCTCATCAAAAATGAAAATATTTTTGAAAACTACAAGTCTCATTCGTTTTAGTGGTAAAAAAATAATTTAAAAAATCGTTCGGGAAATGAACTTACTCCCTGGGTACTTTCTTTGTATACTTTTGACTATACAGGCCGAGTACGGGATTTACGGGAAATCTTGGGTTTTCGTTTGTCGGCGATTAAACTTCTTTAATTTAGCGTTTCATCAAAAATGAAAACATTTTTGAAAACTACAAGTCTCAGGCGTTTTAGTGGTGAAAAAATAATTTAAAAAATCGTTCGGGAAATGAGTTTACTCCCTGGGTACTTTTTTTATATACATTCGACTATACTGGCCGAGTACGGGATTTACGGGAAATCGCGGGTTTTCGTTTGCCGGCGATTAAACTTCTTTTATTTAGCGTCTCATCAAAAATGAAAATATTTTTGAAAACTACAAGTTTCATGCGTTTTAGTGGTGAAAAAATAATTTAAAAAATCGTTCGGGAAATGAGTTTACTCCCTGGGTCTCTATTTGTGTACTTTTGACTATACGGGCCGAGTACCCGAGTACGGAAATTACGGGGAATCGCGGGTTTTCGTTTGCCGGCAATTAAACTTCTTTTATTTAGCGTCTCATCAAAAATGAAAACATTTTTGAAAACTACAAGTCTCATTCGTTTTAGTGGTGAAAAAATAATTTAAAAAATCGTTCGGGAAATGAGTTTACTCATTGAGTACTTTCTTTGTATACTTTTGACTATACGGGCCGAGTACCGGATTTACGGGAAATCGCGGGTTTTCGTTTGCCGGCGATTAAACTTCTTTTATTCAGCGTCTTATCAAAAATGAAAACATTTTTGAAAACTACAAGTCTCATGCGTTTTTGTGGTGAAAAAATAATTTAAAAAATCGTTGTGAAAATGAGTTTACTCACAGGGTACTTTCTTTGTATACATTCGACTATATGGGCCAAGCCCGGGATTTACAGGAAATCGCGGATTTTCGTTTGCTGGCGATTAAACTTCTTTTATTCTGCGTCTCATCAAAAATGAAAACATTTTGGAAAACTACAAGTCTCATGCGTTTTAGTGGTGAAAAAATAATTTAAAAAATCATTCGGGAAATCAGTTTCCTCCCTGGGTCCTTTTTTTGTGTACTTTTGATTATACGGGCCGAGTGCGGGATTTACGGGAAATCGCGGGTTTTCGTTTGCCGGCAATTAAACTTCTTTTATTCAGCGTCTCATCAAAAATGAAAACATTTTTGAAAACTACAAGTCTCATGCGTTTTAGTGGTGAAAAAATAATTTAAAAAACCGTTCGGGAAATGAGTTTACTCCCTGGGTACTTTCTTTGTATACTTTTGACTATACGGGCCGAATACGGGATTTACGGGAAATCTTGGGTTTTCGTTTGCCGGCGATTAAACTTCTTTTATTCAGCGTCTCATCAAAAATGAAAATATTTTTGAACACTACAAGTCTCATTCGTTTAAGTGGTGAAAAAATAATTTAAAAAATCGTTCGGGAAATGAATTTACTCCCTGGGTACTTTCTTTGTATACTTTTGACTATACGGGCCGAGTACGGGATTTACGGGAAATCTTGGGTTTTCGTTTGCCGCCGATTAAACTTCTTTAATTTAGCGTTTCATCAAAAATGAAAAATTTTTTGAAAACTACAAGTCTCAGGCGTTTTAGTGGTGAAAAAATAATTTAAAAAATCGTTCGGGAAATGAGTTTACTCCCTGGGTACTTTTTTTATATACATTCGACTATACTGGCCGAGTACGGGATTTACGGGAAATCGCGGGTTTTCGTTTGCCGGCGATTAAACTTCTTTTATTTAGCGTCTCATCAAAAATGAAAATATTTTTGAAAACTACAAGTTTCATGCGTTTTAGTGGTGAAAAAATAATTTAAAAAATCGTTCAGGAAATGAGTTTACTCCCTGGGTACTTTCTTTGTATACTTTTGACTATACGGGCCGAGTACGGGATTTACGGGAAATCGCGGGTTTTCGTTTGCCGGCGATTAAACTTCTTTTATTCAGCGTCTCATCAAAAATGAAAATATTTTTGAAAACTACAAGTCTGATTCGTTTTAGTGGTGAAAAAATAATTTAAAAAATCGTTCGGAAAATGAATTTACTCCCTGGGTACTTTCTTTGTATACTTTTGACTATACGGGCCGAGTCCGGGATTTACGGGAAATCGCTAGTTTTGGTTTGCCGGCGATTAAACTTCTTTTATTCAGCGTCTTATCAAAAATGAAAACATTTTTGAAAACTACAAGTCTCATGCGTTTTAGTGGTGAAAAAATAATTTAAAAAATCGTTCTGAAAATTAGTTTACTCACAGGGTACTTTCTTTGTATACATTCGACTATAGGGGCCAATCCCGGGATTTACAGGAAATCGCGGGTTTTTGTATGCGGGCGATTAAACTTCTTTTATTCAGCGTCTCATCAAAAATGATAACATTTTTGAAAACTACAAGTCTCATGCGTTTTAGTGGTGAAAAAATAATTTAAAAAATCGTTCGGGAAATGAGTTTACTCCCTGGGTACTTTCTTTGTATACTTTTGACTATATGGGCCAAGCCCGGGATTTACAGGAAATCGCGGGTTTTCGTTTGCCGGCGATTAAACTTCTTTTATTCTGCGTCTCATCAAAAATGAAAACATTTTGGAAAACTACAAGTCTCATGCGTTTTAGTGGTGAAAAAATAATTTAAAAAATCATTCGGGAAATCAGTTTACTCCCTGGGTCCTTTTTGGTGTACTTTTGACTATACGGGCCGAGTACGGGATTTACGGGAAATCGCGGGTTTTCGTTAGCCGGCAATTAAACTTCTTTTATTTAGCGTCTCATCAAAAATGAAAACATTTTTGAAAACTACAAGTCTCATGCGTTTTAGTGGTGAAAAAATAATTTAAAAAATCGTTCGGGAAATGAGTTTACTCCCTGGGTACTTTCTTTGTATACTTTTGACTATACGGGCCGAGTACGGGATTTACGGGAAATCTTGGATTTTCGTTTGCCGGTGATTAAACTTCTTTTATTCAGCGTCTCATCAAAAATGAAAATATTTTTGAAAACTACAAGTCTCATTCGTTTTAGTGGTGAAAAAATAATTTAAAAAATCGTTCGGGAAATGAATTTACTCCCTGGGTACTTTCTTTGTATACTTTTGACTATACGGGCCGAGTACGGGATTTACGGGAAATCTTGGGTTTTCGTTTGCCGGCGATTAAACTTCTTTAATTTAGCGTTTCATCAAAAATGAAAACATTTTTGAAAACTACAAGTCTCAGGCGTTTTAGTGGTGAAAAAATAATTTAAAAAATCGTTCGGGAAATGAGTTTACTCCCTGGGTACTTTTTTTATATACATTCGACTATACTGGCCGAGTACGGGATTTACGGGAAATCGCGGGTTTTCGTTTGCCGGCGATTAAACTTCTTTTATTTAGCGTCTCATCAAAAATGAAAATATTTTTGAAAACTACAAGTTTGATGCGTTTTAGTGTTGAAAAAATAATTTAAAAAATCGTTCGGGAAATGAATTTACTCCCTGGGTACTTTCTTTGTAAACATTCGACTATATTGGGCCAAGCCCGGGATTTACAGGAAATCGCATGTTTTCGTTTGCCGGCGATTAAACTTCTTGTATTCAGCGTCTCATCAAAAATGAAAATATTTTTGAAAACTACAAGTCTCATTCGTTTTAGTGATGAAAAAATAATTTAAAAAATCGTTCGGGAAGTGAATTTACTCCCTGGGTACTTTGTTTGTATACTTTTGACTATACGGGCCGAGTCCGGGATTTAAGGGAAATCGCTAGTTTTGGTTTGCCGGCAATTAAACTTCTCTTATTTAGCGTCTCATCAAAAATGAAAACATTTTTGAAAGCTACAAGTCTCGTGCGTTTTAGTGGTGAAAAAATAATTTAAAAAATCGTTCGGGAAATGAATTTACTCCCTGGGTACTTTGTTTGTATACTTTTGACTATACGGGCCGAGTCCGGGATTTACGGGAAATCGCTAGTTTTGGTTTGCCGGCAATTAAACTTCTCTTATTTAGCGTCTCATCAAAAATGAAAACATTTTTGAAAGCTACAAGTCTCCTGCGTTTTAGTGGTGAAAAAATAATTTAAAAAATCGTTCGGGAAATGAGTTTACTCCTTGAGTACTTTCTTTGTATACTTTTGACTGCACGGGTCGAGTATCGGATTTATGGGAAATCGCGGGTTTTCGTTTGCCGGCGATTAAACTTCTTTTATTCAGCGTCTTATCAAAAATGAAAACATTTTTGAAAACTACAAGTCTTATGCGTTTTAGTGGTGAAAAAATAATTTAAAAAATCATTCGGGAAATCAGTTTACTCCCTGGGTACTTTCTTTGTATACTTTTGACTATACGGGCCGAGTCCGGGATTTACGGGAAATCGCTAGTTTTCGTTTGCCGGCGATTAAACTTCTTTTATTTAGCGTCTCATCAAAAATGAAAACAATTTTGAAAACTACAAGAATCATGCGTTTTAGTGGTGAAAAAATAATTAAAAAATCGTTCTGAAAATCAATTTACTCACAGGGTACTTTTTTTGTATACATTCGACTATATGGGGCCAAGCCCGGGATTTACAGGAAATCGCGGGTTTTCGTTGGCCAGCGATTAAACTCCTTTTATTCAGCGTCTCATCAAAAATGAAAACATTTTTGAAAACTACAAGTCTTATGCGTTTTAGTGGTGAAAAAATAATTTAAAAAATCATTCGGGAAATCAGTTTACTCCCTGGGTACTTTTTTTGTATACTTTTGACTATACGGGCCTAGTACGGGATTTACGGGAAATCGCGGGTTTTAGTTTGCCGGCGATTAAACTTCTTTTATTCAGCGTCTCATCAAAAATGAAAATAATTTTGAAAACTACAAGTCTCATGCGTTTTAGTGGTGAAAAAGTAATTTAAAAAATCGTTCGGGAAATGAATTTACTCGCAGGGTACTTTCTTCGTATACTTTTGACTATACGGGCCGAGTCCGGGATTTACGGGAAATCGCGGGTTTTCGTTTGCCGGCGATTAAACTCCTTTTATTCAGCGTCTCATCAAAAATAAAAACATTTTTGAAAACTAGAAGTCTCGTGCGTTTTAGTGGTGAAAAAATAATTTAAAAAATCGTTCGGGAAATGAATTTACTCCTTGAGTACTTTCTTTGTATACTTTTGACTATACGGGTCGAGTACCGGATTTACGGGAAATCGCGGGTTTTCGTTTGCCGGCGATTAAACTTCTTTTATTCAGCGTCTTATCAAAAATGAAAACAATTTTATAAACTACAAGACTCATGCGTTTTAGTGGTGAAAAAATAATTAAAAAATCATTCTGAAAATCAGTTTACTCACAGTGTACTTTCTTTGTATACATTCGACTATAGGGGCCAAGCCCGGGATTTACAGGAAATCGCGGGTTTTCGTTTGCCGGCGATTAAACTCCTTTTATTCAGCGTCTCATCAAAAATGAAAACATTTTTGAAAACTACAAGTCTTATGCGTTTTAGTGGTGAAAAAATAATTTAAAAAATCATTCGGGAAATCAGTTTACTCCCTGGGTACTTTCTTTGTATACTTTTGACTATACGGGCCGAGTCCGGGATTTACGGGAAATCGCTAGTTTTCGTTTGCCGGCGATTAAACTTCTTTTATTTAGCGTCTCATCAAAAATGAAAACATTTTTGAAACTACAAGTCTCGTGCGTTTTAGTGGTGAAAAAATAATTTAAAAAATCGTTCGGGAAATGAATTTACTCCTTGAGTACTTTCTTTGTATACATTCGACTATATGGGGCCAAGCCCGGGATTTACAGGAAATCGCGGGTTTTCGTTGGCCGGCGATTAAACTCCTTTTATTCAGCGTCTCATCAAAAATGAAAACATTTTTGAAAACTACAAGTCTTATGCGTTTTAGTGGTGAAAAAATAATTTAAAAAATCATTCGGGAAATCAGTTTACTCCCTGGGTACTTTTTTTGTATACTTTTGACTATACGGGCCGAGTACGGGATTTACGGGAAATCGCGGGTTTTCGTTTGCCGGCGATTAAACTTCTTTTATTCAGCGTCTCATCAAAAATGAAAATAATTTTGAAAACTACAAGTCTCATGCGTTTTAGTGGTGAAAAAGTAATTTAAAAAATCGTTCGGGAAATGAATTTACTCGCAGGGTACTTTCTTTGTATACTTTTGACTATACGGGCCGAGTCCGGGATTTACGGGAAATCGCGGGTTTTCGTTTGCCGGCGATTAAACTTCTTTTATTCAGCGTCTCATCAAAAATGAAAACATTTTTGAAAACTAGAAGTCTCGTGCGTTTTAGTGGTAAAAAAATAATTTAAAAAATCGTTCGGGAAATGAATTTACTCCTTGAGTACTTTCTTTGTATACTTTTGACTATACGGGTCGAGTACCGGATTTACGGGAAATCGCGGGTTTTCGTTTGCCGGCGATTAAACTTCTTTTATTCAGCGTCTTATCAAAAATGAAAACAATTTTGAAAACTACAAGACTCATGCGTTTTAGTGGTGAAAAAATAATTAAAAAATCGTTCTGAAAATCAGTTTACTCACAGGGTACTTTCTTTGTATACATTCGACTATAGGGGCCAAGCCCGGGATTTACAGGAAATCGCGGGTTTTCGTTTGCCGCCGATTAAACTCCTTTTATTCAGCGTCTCATCAAAAATGAAAATAATTTTGAAAACTACAAGTCTCATGCGTTTTAGTGGTGAAAAAATAATTTAAAAAATCGTTCCGGAAATGAGTTTACTCCCTGGGTACTTTCTTTGTAAACTTTTGACTATACGGGCCGAGTCCGGGATTTACGGGAAATCGCGGGTTTTCGTTTGCCGGCGATTAAACTTCTTTTGTTTAGCGTCTCATCAAAAATGAAAACATTTTTGAAAACTACAAGTCTCATGCGTTTTAGTGGTGAAAAAATAATTTAAAAAATCGTTCGGGAAATGAGTTTGCTCCTTGACTACTTTCTTTGTATACTTTTGACTATACGGGGCTAGCACCGGATTTACGGGAAATCGCAGGTTTTCGTTTGCCGGGGATTAAACTTCTTTTATTCAGCGTCTTATCAAAAATGAAAACATTTTTGAAAACTACAAGTCTCATGCGTTTTAGTGGTGAAAAAATAATTTAAAAAATCGTTCTTAAAATCAGTTTACTCACAGGGTACTTTCTTTGTATACATTCGACTATAGGGGCCAAGCCCGGGATTTACAGGAAATCGCGGGTTTTCGTTTGCCGGCGATTAAACTTCTTTTATTTAGCGTCTCTCAAAAATGAAAATATTTTTTGAAAACTACAAGTCTCATGCGTTTTGGTGGTGAAAAAATAACTTAAAAAATCGTTCTGAAAATCAGTTTACTCACAGGGTACTTTTTTTGTATACATTCGACTATATGGGGCCAAGCCCGGGATTTACAGGAAATCGCGGGTTTTCGTTCGCCGGCGATTAAACTCCTTTTATTCAGCGTCTCATCAAAAATGAAAACATTTTTGAAAACTACAAGTCTTATGCGTTTTAGTGGTGAAAAAATAATTTAAAAAATCATTCGGGAAATCAGTTTACTCCCTGGGTACTTTTTTTGTATACTTTTGACTATACGGGCCGATTACGGCATTTACGGGAAATCGCGGGTTTTCGTTTGCCGGCGATTAAACTTCTTTTATTCAGCGTCTCATCAAAAATGAAAATAATTTTGAAAACTACAAGTCTCATGCGTTTTAGTGGTGAAAAAGTAATTTAAAAAATCGTTCGGGAAATGAATTTACTCGCAGGGTACTTTCTTTGTATACTTTTGACTATACGGGCCGAGTCCGGGATTTACGGGAAATCGCGGGTTTTCGTTTACCGGCGATTAAACTTCTTTTATTCAGCGTCTCATCAAAAATGAAAACATTTTTGAAAACTAGAAATCTCGTGCGTTTTAGTGGTGAAAAAATAATTTAAAAAATCGTTCGGGAAATGAATTTACTCCTTGAGTACTTTCTTTGTATACTTTTGACTATACGGGTCGAGTACCGGATTTACGGGAAATCGCGGGTTTTCGTTTGCCGGCGATTAAACTTCTTTTATTCAGCGTCTTATCAAAAATGAAAACAATTTTGAAAACTACAAGACTCATGCGTTTTAGTGGTGAAAAAATAATTAAAAAATCGTTCTGAAAATCAGTTTACTCACAGGGTACTTTCTTTGTATACATTCGACTATAGGGGCCAAGCCCGGGATTTACAGGAAATCGCGGGTTTTCGTTTGCCGCCGATTAAACTCCTTTTATTCAGCGTCTCATCAAAAATGAAAAAAATTTTGAAAACTACAAGTCTCATGCGTTTTAGTGGTGAAAAAGTAATTTAAAAAATCGTTCGGGAAATGAATTTACTCGCAGGGTACTTTCTTTGTATACTTTTGACTATACGGGCCGAGTCCGGGATTTACGGGAAATCGCGGGTTTTCGTTTGCCGGCGATTAAACTTCTTTTATTTAGCGTCTCATCAAAAATGAAAATATTTTTAAAAACTACAAGTCTCATGCGTTTTAGTGGTGAAAAAATAATTTAAAAAATCATTCGGGAAATCAGTTTACTCCCTGGGTACTTTTTTTGTATACTTTTGACTATACGGGCCGAGTACGGCATTTACGGGAAATCGCGGGTTTTCGTTTGCCGGCGATTAAACTACTTTTATTCAGCGTCTCATCAAAAATGAAAATAATTTTGAAAACTACAAGTCTCATGCGTTTTAGTGGTGAAAAAATAATTTAAAAAATCGTTCGGGAAATGAGTTTACTCCTTGACTACTTTCTTTGTATACTTTTGACTATACGGGGCAAGCCCGGGATTTACAGGAAATCGCGGGTTTTCGTTTGCCGGCGATTAAACTTCTTTTATTTAGCGTCTCATCAAAAATGAAAATATTTTTGAAAACTACAAGTCTCATGCGTTTTAGTGGTGAAAAAATAATTTAGAAAATCGTTCCGGAAATGAGTTTACTCCCTGGGTACTTTCTTTGTAAACTTTTGACTATACGGGCCAAGCCTGGGATTTACAGGAAATCGCGGGTTTTCCTTTGCCGGCGATTAAACTTCTTTTATTTAGCGTCTCATCAAAAATGAAAATATTTTTAAAAACTACAAGTCTCATGCGTTTTAGTGGTGAAAAAATAATTTAAAAAATCATTCGGGAAATCAGTTTACTCCCTGGGTACTTTTTTTGTATACTTTTGACTATACGGGCCGAGTACGGCATTTACGGGAAATCGCGGGTTTTCGTTTGCCGGCGATTAAACTACTTTTATTCAGCGTCTCATCAAAAATGAAAATAATTTTGAAAACTACAAGTCTCATGCGTTTTAGTGGTGAAAAAGTAATTTAAAAAATCGTTCGGGAAATGAATTTACTCGCAGGGTACTTTCTTTGTATACTTTTGACTATACGGGCCGAGTCCGGGATTTACGGGAAATCGCGGGTTTTCGTTTACCGGCGATTAAACTTCTTTTATTCAGCGTCTCATCACAAATGAAAACATTTTGGAAAACTAGAAGTCTCGTGCGTTTTAGTGGTGAAAAAATAATTTAAAAAATCGTTCGGGAAATGAATTTACTCCTTGAGTACTTTCTTTGTATACTTTTGACTATACGGGTCGAGTACCGGATTTACGGGAAATCGCGGGTTTTCGTTTGCCGGCGATTAAACTTCTTTTATTCAGCGTCTTATCAAAAATGAAAACAATTTTGAAAACTACAAGACTCATGCGTTTTAGTGGTGAAAAAATAATTAAAAAATCGTTCTGAAAATCAGTTTACTCACAGGGTACTTTCTTTGTATACATTCGACTATAGGGGCCAAGCCCGGGATTTACAGGAAATCGCGGGTTTTCGTTTGCCGCCGATTAAACTCCTTTTATTCAGCGTCTCATCAAAAATGAAAATAATTTTGAAAACTACAAGTCTCATGCGTTTTAGTGGTGAAAAAGTAATTTAAAAAACTTCTTTTATTTAGCGTCTCATCAAAAATGAAAATATTATTAAAAACTACAAGTCTTATGCGTTTTAGTGGTGAAAAAATAATTTAAAAAATCATTCGGGAAATCAGTTTACTCCCTGGGTACTTTTTTTGTATACTTTTGACTATACGGGCCGAGTACGGCATTTACGGGAAATCGCAGGTTTTCGTTTGCCGGCGATTAAACTACTTTTATTCAGCGTCTCATCAAAAATGAAAATAATTTTGAAAACTACAAGTCTCATGCGTTTTAGTGGTGAAAAAGTAATTTAAAAAATCGTTCGGGAAATGAATTTACTCGCAGGGTACTTTCTTTGTATACTTTTGACTATACGGGCCGAGTCCAGGATTTACGGGAAATCGCGGGTTTTCGTTTACCGGCGATTAAACTTCTTTTATTCAGCGTCTCATCAAAAATGAAAACATTTTTGAAAACTAGAAGTCTCGTACGTTTTAGTGGTGAAAAAATAATTTAAAAAATCGTTCGGGAAATGAATTTACTCCTTGAGTACTTTCTTTGTATACTTTTGACTATACGGGTCGAGTACCGGATTTACGGGAAATCGCGGGTTTTCGTTTGCCGGCGATTAAACTACTTTTATTCAGCGTCTCATCAAAAATGAAAATAATTTTGAAAACTACAAGTCTCATGCGTTTTAGTGGTGAAAAAGTAATTTAAAAAATCGTTCGGGAAATGAATTTACTCGCAGGGTACTTTCTTTGTATACTTTTGACTATACGGGCCGAGTCCGGGATTTACGGGAAATCGCGGGTTTTCGTTTACCGGCGATTAAACTTCTTTTATTCAGCGTCTCATCACAAATGAAAACATTTTTGAAAACTAGAAGTCTCGTGCGTTTTAGTGGTGAAAAAATAATTTAAAAAATCGTTCGGGAAATGAATTTACTCCTTGAGTACTTTCTTTGTATACTTTTGACTATACGGGTCGAGTACCGGATTTACGGGAAATCGCGGGTTTTCGTTTGCCGGCGATTAAACTACTTTTATTCAGCGTCTCATCAAAAATGAAAATAATTTTGAAAACTACAAGTCTCATGCGTTTTAGTGGTGAAAAAGTAATTTAAAAAATCGTTCGGGAAATGAATTTACTCGCAGGGTACTTTCTTTGTATACTTTTGACTATACGGGCCGAGTCCGGGATTTACGGGAAATCGCGGGTTTTCGTTTACCGGCGATTAAACTTCTTTTATTCAGCGTCTCATCACAAATGAAAACATTTTTGAAAACTAGAAGTCTCGTGCGTTTTAGTGGTGAAAAAATAATTTAAAAAATCGTTCGGGAAATGAATTTACTCCTTGAGTACTTTCTTTGTATACTTTTGACTATACGGGTCGAGTACCGGATTTACGGGAAATCGCGGGTTTTCGTTTGCCGGCGATTAAACTTCTTTTATTCAGCGTCTTATCAAAAATGAAAACAATTTTGAAAACTACAAGACTCATGCGTTTTAGTGGTGAAAAAATAATTAAAAAATCGTTCTGAAAATCAGTTTACTCACAGGGTACTTTCTTTGTATACATTCGACTATAGGGGCCAAGCCCGGGATTTACAGGAAATCGCGGGTTTTCGTTTGCCGCCGATTAAACTCCTTTTATTCAGCGTCTCATCAAAAATGAAAATAATTTTGAAAACTACAAGTCTCATGCGTTTTAGTGGTGAAAAAGTAATTTAAAAAACTTCTTTTATTTAGCGTCTCATCAAAAATGAAAATATTTTTAAAAACTACAAGTCTTATGCGTTTTAGTGGTGAAAAAATAATTTAAAAAATCATTCGGGAAATCAGTTTACTCCCTGGGTACTTTTTTTGTATACTTTTGACTATACGGGCCGAGTACGGCATTTACGGGAAATCGCGGGTTTTCGTTTGCCGGCGATTAAACTACTTTTATTCAGCGTCTCATCAAAAATGAAAATAATTTTGAAAACTACAAGTCTCATGCGTTTTAGTGGTGAAAAAGTAATTTAAAAAATCGTTCGGGAAATGAATTTACTCGCAGGGTACTTTCTTTGTATACTTTTGACTATACGGGCCGAGTCCGGGATTTACGGGAAATCGCGGGTTTTCGTTTACCGGCGATTAAACTTCTTTTATTCAGCGTCTCATCAAAAATGAAAACATTTTTGAAAACTAGAAGTCTCGTGCGTTTTAGTGGTGAAAAAATAATTTAAAAAATCGTTCGGGAAATGAATTTACTCCTTGAGTACTTTCTTTGTATACTTTTGACTATACGGGTCGAGTACCGGATTTACGGGAAATCGCGGGTTTTCGTTTGCCGGCGATTAAACTTCTTTTATTCAGCGTCTTATCAAAAATGAAAACAATTTTGAAAACTACAAGACTCATGCGTTTTAGTGGTGAAAAAAAAATTAAAAAATCGTTCTGAAAATCAGTTTACTCACAGGGTACTTTCTTTGTATACATTCGACTATAGGGGCCAAGCCCGGGATTTACAGGAAATTGCGGGTTTTCGTTTGCCGCCGATTAAACTCCTTTTATTCAGCGTCTCATCAAAAATGAAAATAATTTTGAAAACTACAAGTCTCATGCGTTTTAGTGGTGAAAAAGTAATTTAAAAAATCGTTCGGGAAATGAATTTACTCGCAGGGTACTTTCTTTGTATACTTTTGACTATACGGGCCGAGTCCGGGATTTACGGGAAATCGCGGGTTTTCGTTTGCCGGCGATTAAACTTCTTTTATTCAGCGTCTTATCAAAAATGAAAACAATTTTGAAAACTACAAGACTCATGCGTTTTAGTGGTGAAAAAAAAATTAAAAAATCGTTCTGAAAATCAGTTTACTCACAGGGTACTTTCTTTGTATACATTCGACTATAGGGGCCAAGCCCGGGATTTACAGGAAATTGCGGGTTTTCGTTTGCCGCCGATTAAACTCCTTTTATTCAGCGTCTCATCAAAAATGAAAATAATTTTGAAAACTACAAGTCTCATGCGTTTTAGTGGTGAAAAAGTAATTTAAAAAATCGTTCGGGAAATGAATTTACTCGCAGGGTACTTTCTTTGTATACTTTTGACTATACGGGCCGAGTCCGGGATTTACGGGAAATCGCGGGTTTTCGTTTGCCGGCGATTAAACTTCTTTTATTTAGCGTCTCATCAAAAATGAAAACATTTTTGAAAACTACAAGTCTCATGCGTTTTAGTGGTGAAAAAATAATTTAAAAAATCGTTCGGGAAATGAGTTTACTCCTTGACTACTTTCTTTGTATACTTTTGACTATACGGGGCAAGCCCGGGATTTACAGGAAATCGCGGGTTTTCGTTTGCCGGCGATTAAACTTCTTTTTTTTAGCGTCTCATCAAAAATGAAAATATTTTTGAAAACTACAAGTCTCATGCGTTTTAGTGGTGAAAAAATAACTTAAAAATCGTTCGGGAAATGAGTTTACTCCCTGGGTACTTTCTTTGTATACTTTTGACTATACGGGCCAAGCCCGGGATTTACAGGAAATCGCGGGTTTTCCTTTGCCGGCGATTAAACTTCTTTTATTTAGCGTCTCATCAAAAATGAAAATATTTTTGAAAACTACAAGTCTCATGCGTTTTAGTGGTGAAAAAATAATTTAGAAAATCGTTCCGGAAATGAGTTTACTCCCTGGGTACTTTCTTTGTAAACTTTTGACTATACGGGCCAAGCCTGGGATTTACAGGAAATCGCGGGTTTTCCTTTGCCGGCGATTAAACTTCTTTTATTTAGCGTCTCATCAAAAATGAAAATATTTTTAAAAACTACAAGTCTCATGCGTTTTAGTGGTAAAAAAATAATTTAAAAAATCGTTCCGGAAAAGAGTTTACTCCCTGGGTACTTTCTTTGTAAACTTTTGACTATACGGGCCAAGCCCGGGATTTACAGGAAATCGCGGGTTTTCCTTTGCCGGCGATTAAACTTCTTTTATTTAGCGTCTCATCAAAAATGAAAATATTTTTGAAAACTACAAGTCTCATGCGTTTTAGTGGTGATAAAATATATTAAAAAATCGTTCCGGAAATCAGTTTACTCCCTGGGTCCTTTTTTTGTGTACTTTTGACTATACGGGCCGAGTACGGGATTTACGGGAAATCGCGGGTTTTCGTTTGCCGGCAATAAAACTTCTTTTATTCAGCGTCTCATCAAAAATGAAAACATTTTTAAAAACTACAAGTCTCATGCGTTTTTGTGGTGAAAAAATAATTTAAAAAATCGTTCGGGAAATGAATTTACTCGCAGGGTACTTTCTTTGTATACTTTTGACTATACGGGCCGAGTCCGGGATTTACGGGAAATCGCGGGTTTTCGTTTGCCGGCGATTAAACTTCTTTTATTCAGCGTCTCATCAAAAATGAAAACATTTTTGAAAACTAGAAGTCTCGTGCGTTTTAGTGGTGAAAAAATAATTTAAAAAATCGTTCGGGAAATGAATTTACTCCTTGAGTACTTTCTTTGTATACTTTTGACTATACGGGTCGAGTACCGGATTTACGGGAAATCGCGGACTTTCGTTTGCCGGCGATTAAACTTCTTTTATTCAGCGTCTTATCAAAAATGAAAACAATTTTGAAAACTACAAGACTCATGCGTTTTAGTGGTGAAAAAATAATTAACAAATCGTTCTGAAAATCAGTTTACTCACAGGGTACTTTCTTTGTATACATTCGACTATAGGGGCCAAGCCCGGGATTTACAGGAAATCGCGGGTTTTCGTTTGCCGCCGATTAAACTCCTTTTATTCAGCGTCTCATCAAAAATGAAAATAATTTTGAAAACTACAAGTCTCATGCGTTTTGGTGGTGAAAAAGTAATTTAAAAAATCGTTCGGGAAATGAAGTTACTCGCAGGGTACTTTCTTTGTATACTTTTGACTATACGGGCCGAGTCCGGGATTTACGGGAAATCGCGGGTTTTCGTTTGCCGGCGATTAAACTTCTTTTATTTAGCGTCTCATCAAAAATGAAAACATTTTTGAAAACTACAAGTCTCATGCGTTTTAGTGGTGAAAAAATAATTTAGAAAATCGTTCCGGAAATGAGTTTACTCCCTGGGTACTTTCTTTGTAAACTTTTGACTATACGGGCCAAGCCTGGGATTTACAGGAAATCGCGGGTTTTCCTTTGCCGGCGATTAAACTTCTTTTATTTAGCGTCTCATCAAAAATGAAAATATTTTAAAAAACTACAAGTCTCATGCGTTTTAGTGGTGAAAAAATAATTTAAAAAATCATTCGGGAAATCAGTTTACTCCCTGGGTACTTTTTTTGTATACTTTTGACTATACGGGCCGAGTACGGCATTTACGGGAAATCGCGGGTTTTCGTTTGCCGGCGATTAAACTACTTTTATTCAGCGTCTCATCAAAAATGAAAATAATTTTGAAAACTACAAGTCTCATGCGTTTTAGTGGTGAAAAAGTAATTTAAAAAATCGTTCGGGAAATGAATTTACTCGCAGGGTACTTTCTTTGTATACTTTTGACTATACGGGCCGAGTCCGGGATTTACGGGAAATCGCGGGTTTTCGTTTACCGGCGATTAAACTTCTTTTATTCAGCGTCTCATCAAAAATGAAAACATTTTTGAAAACTAGAAGTCTCGTGCGTTTTAGTGGTGAAAAAATAATTTAAAAAATCGTTCGGGAAATGAATTTACTCCTTGAGTACTTTCTTTGTATACTTTTGACTATACGGGTCGAGTACCGGATTTACGGGAAATCGCGGGTTTTCGTTTGCCGGCGATTAAACTTCTTTTATTCAGCGTCTTATCAAAAATGAAAACAATTTTGAAAACTACAAGACTCATGCGTTTTAGTGGTGAAAAAATAATTTAGAAAATCGTTCCGGAAATGAGTTTACTCCCTGGGTACTTTCTTTGTAAACTTTTGACTATACGGGCCAAGCCTGGGATTTACAGGAAATCGCGGGTTTTCCTTTGCCGGCGATTAAACTTCTTTTATTTAGCGTCTCATCAAAAATGAAAATATTTTAAAAAACTACAAGTCTCATGCGTTTTAGTGGTGAAAAAATAATTTAAAAAATCATTCGGGAAATCAGTTTACTCCCTGGGTACTTTTTTTGTATACTTTTGACTATACGGGCCGAGTACGGCATTTACGGGAAATCGCGGGTTTTCGTTTGCCGGCGATTAAACTACTTTTATTCAGCGTCTCATCAAAAATGAAAATAATTTTGAAAACTACAAGTCTCATGCGTTTTAGTGGTGAAAAAGTAATTTAAAAAATCGTTCGGGAAATGAATTTACTCGCAGGGTACTTTCTTTGTATACTTTTGACTATACGGGCCGAGTCCGGGATTTACAGGAAATCGCGGGTTTTCCTTTGCCGGCGATTAAACTTCTTTTATTTAGCGTCTCATCAAAAATGAAAATATTTTAAAAAACTACAAGTCTCATGCGTTTTAGTGGTGAAAAAATAATTTAAAAAATCATTCGGGAAATCAGTTTACTCCCTGGGTACTTTTTTTGTATACTTTTGACTATACGGGCCGAGTACGGCATTTACGGGAAATCGCGGGTTTTCGTTTGTCGGCGATTAAACTACTTTTATTCAGCGTCTCATCAAAAATGAAAATAATTTTGAAAACTACAAGTCTCATGCGTTTTAGTGGTGAAAAAGTAATTTAAAAAATCGTTCGGGAAATGAATTTACTCGCAGGGTACTTTCTTTGTATACTTTTGACTATACGGGCCGAGTCCGGGATTTACGGGAAATCGCGGGTTTTCGTTTACCGGCGATTAAACTTCTTTTATTCAGCGTCTCATCAAAAATGAAAACATTTTTGAAAACTAGAAGTCTCGTGCGTTTTAGTGGTGAAAAAATAATTTAAAAAATCGTTCGGGAAATGAATTTACTCCTTGAGTACTTTCTTTGTATACTTTTGACTATACGGGTCGAGTACCGGATTTACGGGAAATCGCGGGTTTTCGTTTGCCGGCGATTAAACTTCTTTTATTCAGCGTCTTATCAAAAATGAAAACAATTTTGAAAACTACAAGACTCATGCGTTTTAGTGGTGAAAAAATAATTTAGAAAATCGTTCCGGAAATGAGTTTACTCCCTGGGTACTTTCTTTGTAAACTTTTGACTATACGGGCCAAGCCTGGGATTTACAGGAAATCGCGGGTTTTCCTTTGCCGGCGATTAAACTTCTTTTATTTAGCGTCTCATCAAAAATGAAAATATTTTAAAAAACTACAAGTCTCATGCGTTTTAGTGGTGAAAAAATAATTTAAAAAATCATTCGGGAAATCAGTTTACTCCCTGGGTACTTTTTTTGTATACTTTTGACTATACGGGCCGAGTACGGCATTTACGGGAAATCGCGGGTTTTCGTTTGCCGGCGATTAAACTACTTTTATTCAGCGTCTCATCAAAAATGAAAATAATTTTGAAAACTACAAGTCTCATGCGTTTTAGTGGTGAAAAAGTAATTTAAAAAATCGTTCGGGAAATGAATTTACTCGCAGGGTACTTTCTTTGTATACTTTTGACTATACGGGCCGAGTCCGGGATTTACGGGAAATCGCGGGTTTTCGTTTACCGGCGATTAAACTTCTTTTATTCAGCGTCTCATCAAAAATGAAAACATTTTTGAAAACTAGAAGTCTCGTGCGTTTTAGTGGTGAAAAAATAATTTAAAAAATCGTTCGGGAAATGAATTTACTCCTTGAGTACTTTCTTTGTATACTTTTGACTATACGGGTCGAGTACCGGATTTACGGGAAATCGCGGGTTTTCGTTTGCCGGCGATTAAACTTCTTTTATTCAGCGTCTTATCAAAAATGAAAACAATTTTGAAAACTACAAGACTCATGCGTTTTAGTGGTGAAAAAATAATTAAAAAATCGTTCTGAAAATCAGTTTACTCACAGGGTACTTTCTTTGTATACATTCGACTATAGGGGCCAAGCCCGGGATTTACAGGAAATCGCGGGTTTTCGTTTGCCGCCGATTAAACTCCTTTTATTCAGCGTCTCATCAAAAATGAAAATAATTTCGAAAACTACAAGTCTCATGCGTTTTAGTGGTGAAAAAGTAATTTAAAAAATCGTTCGGGAAATGAATTTACTCGCAGGGTACTTTCTTTGTATACTTTTGACTATACGGGCCGAGTCCGGGATTTACGGGAAATCGCGGGTTTTCGTTTGCCGGCGATTAAACTTCTTTTATTTAGCGTCTCATCAAAAATGAAAACATTTTTGAAAACTACAAGTCTCATGCGTTTTAGTGGTGAAAAAATAATTTAAAAAATCGTTCGGGAAATGAGTTTACTCCTTGACTACTTTCTTTGTATACTTTTGACTATACGGGGCAAGCCCGGGATTTACAGGAAATCGCGGGTTTTCGTTTGCCGGCGATTAAACTTCTTTTATTTAGCGTCTCATCAAAAATGAAAATATTTTTGAAAACTACAAGTCTCATGCGTTTTAGTGGTGAAAAAATAACTTAAAAATCGTTCGGGAAATGAGTTTACTCCCTGGGTACTTTCTTTGTATACTTTTGACTATACGGGCCAAGCCCGGGATTTACAGGAAATCGCTGGTTTTCCTTTGCCGGCGATTAAACTTCTTTTATTTAGCGTCTCATCAAAAATGAAAATATTTTTGAAAACTACAAGTCTCATGCGTTTTAGTGGTGAAAAAATAATTTAGAAAATCGTTCCGGAAATGAGTTTACTCCCTGGGTACTTTCTTTGTAAACTTTTGACTATACGGGCCAAGCCTGGGATTTACAGGAAATCGCGGGTTTTCCTTTGCCGGCGATTAAACTTCTTTTATTTAGCGTCTCATCAAAAATGAAAATATTTTTAAAAACTACAAGTCTCATGCGTTTTAGTGGTGAAAAAATAATTTAAAAAATCGTTCCGGAAAAGAGTTTACTCCCTGGGTACTTTCTTTGTAAACTTTTGACTATACGGGCCAAGCCCGGGATTTACAGGAAATCGCGGGTTTTCCTTTGCCGGCGATTAAACTTCTTTTATTTAGCGTCTCATCAAAAATGAAAATATTTTTGAAAACTACAAGTCTCATGCGTTTTAGTGGTGATAAAATAATTTAAAAAATCGTTCCGGAAATCAGTTTACTCCCTGGGTCCTTTTTTTGTGTACTTTTGACTATACGGGCCGAGTACGGGATTTACGGGAAATCGCGGGTTTTCGTTTGCCGGCAATTAAACTTCTTTTATTCAGCGTCTCATCAAAAATGAAAACATTTTTAAAAACTACAAGTCTCATGCGTTTTTGTGGTGAAAAAATAATTTAAAAAATCGTTCGGGAAATGAATTTACTCGCAGGGTACTTTCTTTGTATACTTTTGACTATACGGGCCGAGTCCGGGATTTACGGGAAATCGCGGGTTTTCGTTTGCCGGCGATTAAACTTCTTTTATTCAGCGTCTCATCAAAAATGAAAACATTTTTGAAAACTAGAAGTCTCGTGCGTTTTAGTGGTGAAAAAATAATTTAAAAAATCGTTCGGGAAATGAATTTACTCCTTGAGTACTTTCTTTGTATACTTTTGACTATACGGGGCTAGCACCGGATTTACGGGAAATCGCAGGTTTTCGTTTGCCGGGGATTAAACTTCTTTTATTCAGCGTCTTATCAAAAATGAAAACATTTTTGAAAACTACAAGTCTCATGCGTTTTAGCGGTGAAAAAATAATTTAAAAAATCGTTCTTAAAATCAGTTTATTCACAGGGTACTTTCTTTGTATACATTCGACTATAGGCGCCAAGCCCGGGATTTACAGGAAATCGCGGGTTTTCGTTTGCCGGCGATTAAACTTCTTTTATTTAGCGTCTCATCAAAAATGAAAATATTTTTGAAAACTACAAGTCTCATGCGTTTTAGTGGTGAAAAAATAACTTAAAAAATCGTTCGGGAAATGAGTTTACTCCCTGGGTACTTTCTTTGTATACTTTTGACTATACGGGCCAAGCCCGGGATTTACAGGAAATCGCGGGTTTTCCTTTGCCGGCGATTAAACTTCTTTTATTTAGCGTCTCATCAAAAATGAAAATATTTTTGAAAACTACAAGTCTCATGCGTTTTAGTGGTGAAAAAATAATTTAGAAAATCGTTCCGGAAATGAGTTTACTCCCTGGGTACTTTCTTTGTAAACTTTTGACTATACGGGCCAAGCCTGGGATTTACAGAAAATCGCGGGTTTTCCTTTGCCGGCGATTAAACTTCTTTTATTTAGCGTCTCATCAAAAATGAAAATATTTTTAAAAACTACAAGTCTCATGCGTTTTAGTGGTGAAAAAATAATTTAAAAAATCGTTCCGGAAATGAGTTTACTCCCTGGGTACTTTCTTTGTAAACTTTTGACTATACGGGCCAAGCCCGGGATTTACAGGAAATCGCGGGTTTTCCTTTGCCGGCGATTAAACTTCTTTTATTTAGCGTCTCATCAAAAATGAAAATATTTTTGAAAACTACAAGTCTCATGCGTTTTAGTGGTGATAAAATAATTTAAAAAATCGTTCCGGAAATCAGTTTACTCCCTGGGTCCTTTTTTTGTGTACTTTTGACTATACGGGCCGAGTACGGGATTTACGGGAAATCGCGGGTTTTCGTTTGCCGGCAATTAAACTTCTTTTATTCAGCGTCTCATCAAAAATGAAAACATTTTTAAAAACTACAAGTCTCATGCGTTTTTGTGGTGAAAAAATAATTTAAAAAATCGTTCGGGAAATGAGTTTACTCCCTGGGTACTTTCTTTGTATACTTTTAGACTATACGGGCCGAGTACGGGATTTACAGGAAATCGCGGGTTTTCGTTTGCCAGCGATTAAACTTCTTTTATTCAGCGTCTCATCAAAAATGAAAACATTTTTGAAAACTACAAGTCTCAGGCGTTTTAGTGGTGAAAAAATAATTTAAAAAATCGTTCGGGAAATGAGTTTACTCCCTGGGTACTTTCTTTGTATACTTTTGACTATACGGGCCGAGTACGGAAATTACGGGAAATCGCGGGTTTTCGTTTGCCGGCAATTAAACTTCTTTTATTCAGCGTCTCATCAAAAATGAAAACATTTTTAAAAACTACAAGTCTCATGCGTTTTTGTGGTGAAAAAATAATTTCAAAAATCGTTCGGGATATGAGTTTACTCCCTGGGTACTTTCTTTGTATACTTTTGACTATACGGGCCGAGTACGGGATTTACGGGAAATCGCGGGTTTTCGTTTGCCAGCGATTAAACTTCTTTTATTCAGCGTCTCATCAAAAATGAAAACATTTTTGAAAACTACAAGTCTCAGGCGTTTTAGTGGTGAAAAAATAATTTAAAAAATTGTTCGGGAAATGAGTTTACTTCCTGGGTACTTTTTTATATACATTCTACTATACTGGCCGAGTACGGGATTTACGGGAAATCGCGGGTTTTCGTTTGCCGGCGATTAAACTTATTTTATTTAGCGTCTCATCAAAAATGAAAATATTTTTGAAAACTACAAGTCTCATGCGTTTTAGTGGTGAAAAAATAATTTAAAAAATCGTTCGGGAAATGAGTTTACTCCCTGGGTACTTTCTTTGTATACTTTTGACTATACGGGCCGAGTACGGAAATTACGGGAAATCGCGGGTTTTCGTTTGCCGGCGATTAAACTTCTTTTATTTAGCGTCTCATCAAAAATGAAAACATTTTTGAAAACTACAAGTCTCATGCGTTTTTGTGGTGAAAAAATAATTTAAAAAATCGTTCTGAAAATGAGTTTACTCAGAGGGTACTTTCTTTGTATACATTCGACTATATGGGCCAAGCCCGGGATTTACAGGAAATCGCGGGTTTTCGTTTGCCGGCGATTAAAGTTCTTTTATTCTGCGTTTCGTCAAAAATGAAAACATTTTGGAAAACTGC
Organism: Hydractinia symbiolongicarpus; assembly: GCF_029227915.1. Taxonomy (NCBI): domain Eukaryota; kingdom Metazoa; phylum Cnidaria; class Hydrozoa; order Anthoathecata; family Hydractiniidae; genus Hydractinia; species Hydractinia symbiolongicarpus. The sequence goes on from NC_079886.1 coordinate 2,379,501, forward strand.
AAGTCTCATGCGTTTTAGTGGTGAAAAAATAATTTAAAAAATCATTCGGGAAATCAGTTTACTTCCTGGGTACTTTTTTTGTATACTTTTGTCTATACGGGCCGAGTACGGGCCTTACGGGAAATCGCGGGTTTTCGTTTGCCGGCGATTAAACTTCTTTTATTCAGCGTCACATCAAAAATGAAAATAATTTTGAAAACTACAAGTCTCATGCGTTTTAGTGGTGAAAAAGTAATTTAAAAAATCGTTCGGGAAATGAATTTACTCGCAGGGTACTTTCTTTGTATACATTTGTCTATACGGGCCGAGTCCGGGATTTACGGGAAATCGCGGGTTTTCGTTTGCCGGCGATTAAACTTCTTTTATTCAGCGTCTCATCAAAAATGAAAACATTTTTGAAAACTAGAAGTCTCGTGCGTTTTAGTGGTGAAAAAATAATTTAAAAAATCGTTCGGAAAATGAGTTTACTCCTTGAGTACTTTCTTTGTATACTTTTGACTATACGGGTCGAGTACCGGATTTACGGGAAATCGCGGGTTTTCGTTTCCCGGCGATTAAACTTCTTTTATTCAGCGTCTTATCAAAAATGAAAACAATTTTGAAAACTACAAGTCTCATGCGTTTTAGTGGTGAAAAAATAATTTAAAAAATCGTTCTGAAAATCAGTTTACTCACAGGGTACTTTCTTTGTATAATTCAACTATATGGGGCCAAGACCGGGATTTACAGGAAATCGCGGGTTTTCGTTTGCCGGCGATTAAACTTCTTTTATTCAGCGTCTCATCAAAAATGAAAACATTTTTGAAAACTACAAGTCTCATGCGTTTTAGTGGTGAAAAAATAATTTAAAAAATCGTTCTTAAAATCAGTTTACTCCCTGGGTACTTTCTTTGTATACTTTTGACTATACGGGCCGAGTACGGGATTTACGGGAAATCGCGGGTTTTCGTTTGCCAGCGATTAAACTTCTTTTATTCAGCGTCTCATCAAAAATGAAAACATTTTTGAAAACTACAAGTCTCAGGCGTTTTAGTGGTGAAAAAATAATTTAAAAAATTGTTCGGGAAATGAGTTTACTTCCTGGGTACTTTTTTATATACATTCTACTATACTGGCCGAGTACGGGATTTACGGGAAATCGCGGGTTTTCGTTTGCCGGCAATTAAACTTCTTTTATTCAGCGTCTCATCAAAAATGAAAACATTTTTAAAAACTACAAGTCTCATGCGTTTTTGTGGTGAAAAAATAATTTAAAAAATCGTTCGGGAAATGAGTTTACTCCCTGGGTACTTTCTTTGTATACTTTTGACTATACGGGCCGAGTACGGGATTTACGGGAAATCGCGGGTTTTCGTTTGCCAGCGATTAAACTTCTTTTATTCAGCGTCTCATCAAAAATGAAAACATTTTTGAAAACTACAAGTCTCATGCGTTTTAGTGGTGAAAAAATAATTTAAAAAATCGTTCGGGAAATGAGTTTACTCCCTGGGTACTTTCTTTGTATACTTTTGACTATACGGGCCAAGCCCGGGATTTACAGGAAATCGCGGGTTTTCCTTTGCCGGCGGTTAAACTTCTTTTATTTAGCGTCTCATCAAAAATGAAAATATTTTTGAAAACTACAAGTCTCAGGCGTTTTAGTGGTGAAAAAATAATTTAAAAAATTGTTCGGGAAATGAGTTTACTTCCTGGGTACTTTTTTATATACATTCTACTATACTGGCCGAGTACGGGATTTACGGGAAATCGCGGGTTTTCGTTTGCCGGCGATTAAACTTATTTTATTTAGCGTCTCATCAAAAATGAAAATATTTTTGAAAACTACAAGTCTCATGCGTTTTTGTGGTGAAAAAATAATTTAAAAAATCGTTCGGGAAATGAGTTTACTCCCTGGGTACTTTCTTTGTATACTTTTGACTATACGGGCCGAGTACGGAAATTACGGGAAATCGCGGGTTTTCGTTTGCCGGCAATTAAACTTCTTTTATTCAGCGTCTCATCAAAAATGAAAACATTTTTAAAAACTACAAGTCTCATGCGTTTTTGTGGTGAAAAAATAATTTAAAAAATCGTTCGGGAAATAAGTTTACTCCTTGGGTACTTTCTTTGTATACTTTTGACTATACGGGCCGAGTACGGGATTTACGGGAAATTGCGGGTTTTCGTTTGCCAGCGATTAAACTTCTTTTATTCAGCGTCAAATCAAAAATGAAAATAATTTTGAAAACTACAAGTCTCATGCGTTTTAGTGGTGAAAAAGTAATTTAAAAAATTGTTCGGGAAATGAATTTACTCGCAGGGTACTTTCTTTGTATACATTTGTCTATACGGGCCGAGTACGGGATTTACGGGAAATCGCGGGTTTTCGTTTGCCAGCGATTAAACTTCTTTTATTCAGCGTCTCATCAAAAATGAAAACATTTTTGAAAACTACAAGTCTCATGCGTTTTTGTGGTGAAAAAATAATTTAAAAAATCGTTCTGAAAATGAGTTTACTCAGAGGGTACTTTCTTTGTATACATTCGACTATATGGGCCAAGCCCGGGATTTACAGGAAATCGCGGGTTTTCGTTTGCCGGCGATTAAACTTCTTTTATTCTGCGTTTCATCAAAAATGAAAACATTTTGGAAAACTGCAAGTCTCATGCGTTTTAGTGGTGAAAAAATAATTTAAAAAATCATTCGGGAAATCAGTTTACTCCCTGGGTACTTTTTTTGTATACTTTTGACTATACGGGCCGAGTACGGGCCTTACGGGAAATCGCGGGTTTTCGTTTGCCGGCGATTAAACTTCTTTTATTCAGCGTCACATCAAAAATAAAAATAATTTTGAAAACTACAAGTCTCAGGCGTTTTAGTGGTGAAAAAATAATTTAAAAAATTGTTCGGGAAATGAGTTTACTTCCTGGGTACTTTTTTATATACATTCTACTATACTGGCCGAGTACGGGATTTACGGGAAATCGCGGGTTTTCGTTTGCCGGCGATTAAACTTATTTTATTTAGCGTCTCATCAAAAATGAAAATATTTTTGAAAACTACAAGTCTCAGGCGTTTTAGTGGTGAAAAAATAATTTAAAAAATTGTTCGGGAAATGAGTTTACTTCCTGGGTACTTTTTTATATACATTCTACTATACTGGCCGAGTACGGGATTTACGGGAAATCGCGGGTTTTCGTTTGCCGGCGATTAAACTTATTTTATTTAGCGTCTCATCAAAAATGAAAATATTTTTGAAAACTACAAGTCTCATGCGTTTTTGTGGTGAAGAAATAATTTAAAAAATCGTTCGGGAAATGAGTTTACTCCCTGGGTACTTTCTTTGTATACTTTTGACTATACGGGCCGAGTACGGAAATTACGGGAAATCGCGGGTTTTCGTTTGCCGGCAATTAAACTTCTTTTATTCAGCGTCTCATCAAAAATGAAAACATTTTTAAAAACTACAAGTCTCATGCGTTTTTGTGGTGAAAAAATAATTTAAAAAATCGTTCGGGAAATAAGTTTACTCCTTGGGTACTTTCTTTGTATACTTTTGACTATACGGGCCGAGTACGGGATTTACGGGAAATTGCGGGTTTTCGTTTGCCAGCGATTAAACATCTTTTATTCAGCGTCAAATCAAAAATGAAAATAATTTTGAAAACTACAAGTCTCATGCGTTTTAGTGGTGAAAAAGTAATTTAAAAAATTGTTCGGGAAATGAATTTACTCGCAGGGTACTTTCTTTGTATATATTTGTCTATACGGGCCGAGTACGGGATTTACGGGAAATCGCGGGTTTTCGTTTGCCAGCGATTAAACTTCTTTTATTCAGCGTCTCATCAAAAATGAAAACATTTTTGAAAACTACAAGTCTCATGCGTTTTTGTGGTGAAAAAATAATTTAAAAAATCGTTCTGAAAATGAGTTTACTCAGAGGGTACTTTCTTTGTATACATTCGACTATATGGGCCAAGCCCGGGATTTACAGGAAATCGCGGGTTTTCGTTTGCCGGCGATTAAAATTCTTTTATTCTGCGTTTCATCAAAAATGAAAACATTTTGGAAAACTGCAAGTCTCATGCGTTTTAGTGGTGAAAAAATAATTTAAAAAATCATTCGGGAAATCAGTTTACTCCCTGGGTACTTTTTTTGTATACTTTTGACTATACGGGCCGAGTACGGGCCTTACGGGAAATCGCGGGTTTTCGTTTGCCGGCGATTAAACTTCTTTTATTCAGCGTCACATCAAAAATGAAAATAATTTTGAAAACTACAAGTCTCATGCGTTTTAGTGGTGAAAAAGTAATTTAAAAAATCGTTCGGGAAATGAATTTACTCGCTGGGTACTTTCTTTGTATACATTTGTCTATACGGGCCGAGTCCAGGATTTACAGGAAATCGCGGGTTTTCGTTTGCCGGCGATTAAACTTCTTTTATTCAGCGTCTCATCAAAAATGAAAACATTTTTGAAAACTAGAAGTCTCGTGCGTTTTAGTGGTGAAAAAATAATTTAAAAAATCGTTCGGAAAATGAGTTTACTCCTTGAGTACTTTCTTTGTATACTTTTGACTATACGGGTCGAGTACCGGATTTACGGGAAATCGCGGGTTTTCGTTTGCCGGCGATTAAACTTCTTTTATTCAGCGTCTTATCAAAAATGAAAACAATTCTGAAAACTACAAGTCTCATGCGTTTTAGTGGTGAAAAAATAATTTAAAAAATCGTTCTGAAAATCAGTTTACTCACAGGGTACTTTCTTTGTATACATTCAACTATATGGGGCCAAGACCGGGATTTACAGGAAATCGCGGGTTTTCGTTTGCCGGCGATTAAACTTCTTTTATTCAGCGTCTCATCAAAAATGAAAACATTTTTGAAAACTACAAGTCTCATGCGTTTTAGTGGTGAAAAAATAATTTAAAAAATCGTTCTTAAAATCAGTTTACTCACAGGGTACTTCCTTTGTATACATTCGACTATAGGGGCCAAGCCCGAGATTTACAGGAAATCGCGGGTTTTCGTTTGCCGGCAATTAAACTTCTTTTATTTAGCGTCTCATCAAAAATGAAAATATTTTTGAAAACTACAAGTCTCATGCGTTTTAGTGGTGAAAAAATAACTTAAAAAATCGTTCGGGAAATGAGTTTACTCCCTGGGTACTTTCTTTGTATACTTTTGGCTATACGGGCCAAGCCCGGGATTTACAGGAAATCGCGGGTTTTCCTTTGCCGGCGATTAAACTTCTTTTATTTAGCGTCTCATCAAAAATGAAAATATTTTTGAAAACTACAAGTCTCATGCGTTTTAGTGGTGAAAAAATAATTTAGAAAATCGTTCCGGAAATGAGTTTACTCCCTGGGTACTTTCTTTGTAAACTTTTGACTATACGGGCCAAGCCCGGGATTTACAGGAAATCGCGGGTTTTCCTTTGCCGGCGATTAAACTTCTTTTATTTAGCGTCTCATCAAAAATGAAAATATTTTTGAAAACTACAAGTCTCATGCGTTTTAGTGGTGAAAAAATAATTTAAAAAATCGTTCCGGAAATGAGTTTACTCCCTGGGTACTTTCTTTCTAAACTTTTGACTATACGGGCCAAGCCCGGGATTTACAGGAAATCGCGGGTTTTCCTTTGCCGGCGATTAAACTTCTTTTATTTAGCGTCTCATCAAAAATGAAAATATTTTTGAAAACTACAAGTCTCATGCGTTTTAGTAGTGATAAAATAATTTAAAAAATCGTTCCGGAAATCAGTTTACTCCCTGGGTCCTTTTTTTGTGTACTTTTGACTATACGGGCCGAGTACGGGATTTACGGGAAATCGCGGGTATTCGTTTGCCGGCAATTAAACTTCTTTTATTCAGCGTCTCATCAAAAATGAAAACATTTTTAAAAACTACAAGTCTCATGCGTTTTTGTGGTGAAAAAATAATTTAAAAAATCGTTCGGGAAATGAGTTTACTCCCTGGGTACTTTCTTTGTATACTTTTAACTATACGGGCCAAGTACGGGATGTACGGGAAATCGCGGGTTTTCGTTTGCCAGCAATTAAACTTCTTTTATTCAGCGTCTCATCAAAAATGAAAACATTTTTGAAAACTACAAGTCTCAGGCGTTTTAGTGGTGAAAAAATAATTTAAAAAATTGTTCGGGAAATGAGTTTACTTCCTGGGTACTTTTTTATATACATTCGACTATACTGGCCGAGTACGGGATTTACGGGAAATCGCGGGTTTTCGTTTGCCGGCGATTAAACTTATTTTATTTAGCGTCTCATCAAAAATGAAAATATTTTTGAAAACTACAAGTCTCATGCGTTTTAGTGGTGAAAAAATAATTTAAAAAATCGTTCGGGAAATGAGTTTACTCCCTGGGTACTTTCTTTGTATACTTTTGACTATACGGGCCGAGTACGGAAATTACGGGAAATCGCGGGTTTTCGTTTGCCGGCGATTAAACTTCTTTTATTTAGCGTCTCATCAAAAATGAAAACATTTTTGAAAACTACAAGTCTTATTCGTTTTAGTGGAGAAAAAATAATTTAAAAAATCGTTCTGAAAATGAGTTTACTCAGAGGGTACTTTCTTTGTATACATTCGACTATATGGGCCAAGCCCGGGATTTACAGGAAATCGCGGGTTTTCGTTTGCCGGCGATTAAAATTCTTTTATTCTGCGTTTCATCAAAAATGAAAACATTTTGGAAAACTGCAAGTCTCATGCGTTTTAGTGGTGAAAAAATAATTTAAAAAATCATTCGGGAAATCAGTTTACTCCCTGGGTACTTTTTTTGTATACTTTTGACTATACGGGCCGAGTACGGGCCTTACGGGAAATCGCGGGTTTTCGTTTGCCGGCGATTAAACTTCTTTTATTCAGCGTCACATCAAAAATGAAAATAATTTTGAAAACTACAAGTCTCATGCGTTTTAGTGGTGAAAAAGTAATTTAAAAAATCGTTCGGGAAATGAATTTACTCGCTGGGTACTTTCTTTGTATACATTTGTCTATACGGGCCGAGTCCAGGATTTACAGGAAATCGCGGGTTTTCGTTTGCCAGCGATTAAACTTCTTTTATTCAGCGTCTCATCAAAAATGAAAACATTTTTGAAAACTAGAAGTCTCGTGCGTTTTAGTGGTGAAAAAATAATTTAAAAAATCGTTCGGAAAATGAGTTTACTCCTTGAGTACTTTCTTTGTATACTTTTGACTATACGGGTCGAGTACCGGATTTACGGGAAATCGCGGGTTTTCGTTTGCCGGCGATTAAACTTCTTTTATTCAGCGTCTTATCAAAAATGAAAACAATTCTGAAAACTACAAGTCTCATGCGTTTTAGTGGTGAAAAAATAATTTAAAAAATCGTTCTGAAAATCAGTTTACTCACAGGGTACTTTCTTTGTATACATTCAACTATATGGGGCCAAGACCGGGATTTACAGGAAATCGCGGGTTTTCGTTTGCCGGCGATTAAACTTCTTTTATTCAGCGTCTCATCAAAAATGAAAACATTTTTGAAAACTACAAGTCTCATGCGTTTTAGTGGTGAAAAAATAATTTAAAAAATCGTTCTTAAAATCAGTTTACTCACAGGGTACTTCCTTTGTATACATTCGACTATAGGGGCCAAGCCCGAGATTTACAGGAAATCGCGGGTTTTCGTTTGCCGGCAATTAAACTTCTTTTATTTAGCGTCTCATCAAAAATGAAAATATTTTTGAAAACTACAAGTCTCATGCGTTTTAGTGGTGAAAAAATAACTTAAAAAATCGTTCGGGAAATGAGTTTACTCCCTGGGTACTTTCTTTGTATACTTTTGGCTATACGGGCCAAGCCCGGGATTTACAGGAAATCGCGGGTTTTCCTTTGCCGGCGATTAAACTTCTTTTATTTAGCGTCTCATCAAAAATGAAAATATTTTTGAAAACTACAAGTCTCATGCGTTTTAGTGGTGAAAAAATAATTTAGAAAATCGTTCCGGAAATGAGTTTACTCCCTGGGTACTTTCTTTGTAAACTTTTGACTATACGGGCCAAGCCCGGGATTTACAGGAAATCGCGGGTTTTCCTTTGCCGGCGATTAAACTTCTTTTATTTAGCGTCTCATCAAAAATGAAAATATTTTTGAAAACTACAAGTCTCATGCGTTTTAGTGGTGAAAAAATAATTTAAAAAATCGTTCCGGAAATGAGTTTACTCCCTGGGTACTTTCTTTCTAAACTTTTGACTATACGGGCCAAGCCCGGGATTTACAGGAAATCGCGGGTTTTCCTTTGCCGGCGATTAAACTTCTTTTATTTAGCGTCTCATCAAAAATGAAAATATTTTTGAAAACTACAAGTCTCATGCGTTTTAGTAGTGATAAAATAATTTAAAAAATCGTTCCGGAAATCAGTTTACTCCCTGGGTCCTTTTTTTGTGTACTTTTGACTATACGGGCCGAGTACGGGATTTACGGGAAATCGCGGGTATTCGTTTGCCGGCAATTAAACTTCTTTTATTCAGCGTCTCATCAAAAATGAAAACATTTTTAAAAACTACAAGTCTCATGCGTTTTTGTGGTGAAAAAATAATTTAAAAAATCGTTCGGGAAATGAGTTTACTCCCTGGGTACTTTCTTTGTATACTTTTAACTATACGGGCCGAGTACGGGATGTACGGGAAATCGCGGGTTTTCGTTTGCCAGCAATTAAACTTCTTTTATTCAGCGTCTCATCAAAAATGAAAACATTTTTGAAAACTACAAGTCTCAGGCGTTTTAGTGGTGAAAAAATAATTTAAAAAATTGTTCGGGAAATGAGTTTACTTCCTGGGTACTTTTTTATATACATTCGACTATACTGGCCGAGTACGGGATTTACGGGAAATCGCGGGTTTTCGTTTGCCGGCGATTAAACTTATTTTATTTAGCGTCTCATCAAAAATGAAAATATTTTTGAAAACTACAAGTCTCATGCGTTTTAGTGGTGAAAAAATAATTTAAAAAATCGTTCGGGAAATGAGTTTACTCCCTGGGTACTTTCTTTGTATACTTTTGACTATACGGGCCGAGTACGGAAATTACGGGAAATCGCGGGTTTTCGTTTGCCGGCGATTAAACTTCTTTTATTTAGCGTCTCATCAAAAATGAAAACATTTTTGAAAACTACAAGTCTTATTCGTTTTAGTGGAGAAAAAATAATTTAAAAAATCGTTCGGGAAATGAGTTTACTCCTTGAGTACTTTCTTTGTATACTTTTGACTATACGGGCCGAGTACCGGATTTACGGGAAATCGCGGTTTTTCGTTTTCCGGCGATTAAACTTCTTTTATTCAGCGTCTTATCAAAAATGAAAACATTTTTGAAAACTACAAGTCTCATGCGTTTTTGTGGTGAAAAAATAATTTCAAAAATCGTTCTGAAAATGAGTTTACTCACAGGGTACTTTCTTTGTATACATTCGACTATATGGGCCAAGCCCGGGATTTACAGGAAATCGCGGGTTTTCGTTTGCCGGCGATTAAACTTCTTTTATTCTGCGTTTCATCAAAAATGAAAACATTTTGGAAAACTACAAGTCTCATGCGTTTTAGTGGTGAAAAAATAATTTAAAAAATCATTCGGGAAATCAGTTTACTCCCTGGGGCCTTTTTTTGTGTACTTTTGACTATACGGGCCGAGTACGGGATTTACGGGAAATCGCGGGTTTTCGTTTGCCGACAATTAAACTTCTTTTATTCAGCGTCTCATCAAAAATGAAAACATTTTTGAAAACTACAAGTCTCATGCGTTTTAGTGGTGAAAAAATAATTTAAAAAATCGTTCGGGAATGAGTTTACTCCCTGGGTACTTTCTTTGTATACTTTTGACTATACGGGCCGAGTCCCGGATTTACGGGAAATCGCGGGTTTTCGTTTGCCGGCGATTAAACTTCTTTTATTTAGCGTCTCATCAAAAATGAAAACATTTTTGAAAACTACAAGTCTCATGCGTTTTAGTGGTGAAAAAATAATTTAAAAAATCGTTCGGGAAATGAGTTTACTCCCTGGTTACTTTCTTTGTATACTTTTGACTATACGGGCCAAGTACGGGATTTACGGGAAATCGCGGGTATTTGTTAGCTGGCGATTAAACTTCTTTTATTCAGCGTCTCATCAAAAATGAAAACATTTTTGAAAACTACAAGTCTCATGCGTTTTAGTGGTGAAAAAATAATTTAAAAAATCATTCGGGAAATGAATTTACTCCCTGGGTACTTCTTTTGTATACTTTTGACTATACGGGCCGAGTACGGGATTTACGGAAATCGCGGGTTCTCGTTTGCCGGCGATTAAACTTCTTTTATTCAGCGTCTCATCAAAAATGAAAACATTTTTGAAAACTACAAGTCTCATGCGTTTTAGTGGTGAAAAAATAATTTAAAAAATCGTTCGGGAAATGAATTAACTCCCTGGGTACTTTCTTTGTATACATTTGACTATACGGGCCGAGTCCGGGATTGACAGGAAATCGCGGGTTTTCGTTTGCCGGCGATTAAACTTCTTTTATTTAGCGTCTCATCAAAAATGAAAACATTTTTGAAAACTACAAGTCTCGTGCGTTTTATTGGTGAAAAAATAATTTAAAAAATCGTTCCGGAAATGAGTTTACTCCCTGGGTACTTTTTTATATAAATTCGACTATACTGGCCGAGTACGGGATTTACGGGAAATCGCGGGTTTTCGTTTGCCGGCGATTAAACTTCTTTTATTCTGCGTCTCATTAAAAATGAAAACATTTTGGAAAACTACAAGTCTCATGCGTTTTAGTGGTGAAAAAATAATTTAAAAAATCATTCGGGAAATCAGTTTACTCCCTGGGTCCTTTTTTTGTGTACTTTTGACTATACGGGCCGAGTACGGGATTTACGGGAAATCGCGGGTTTTCGTTTGCCGGCGATTAAACTTCTTTTATTTAGCGTCTCATAAAAAATGAAAACATTTTTGAAAACTACAAGTCTCATGCGTTTTAGTGGTGAAAAAATAATTTAAAAAATCGTTCGGGAAATGAGTTTACTCCCTGGGTACTTTCTTTGTATACTTTTGACTATACGGGCCGAGTACGGGATTTACGGGAAATCGCGAGTTTTCGTTTGCCGGCAATTAAACTTGTTTTATTCAACGTCTCATCAAAAATGAAAACATTTTTGAAAACTACAAGTCTCATGTATTTTAGTGGTGAAAAAATAATTTAAAAAATCGTTCGGGAAATGAGTTTACTCCCTGGGTACTTTCTTTGTATACTTTTGACTATACGGGCTGAGTACGGGATTTACGGGAAATCTTGGGTTTTCGTTTGCCGGCGATTAAACTTCTTTTATTCAGCGTCTCATCAAAAATGAAAATAGTTTTGAAAACTACAAGTCTCATTCGTTTTAGTGGTGAAAAAATAATTTAAAAAATCGTTCGGGAAATGAATTAACTCCCTGGGTACTTTCTTTGTATACATTTGACTATACGGGCCGAGTCCGGGATTGACAGGAAATCTTGGGTTTTCGTTTGCCGGCGATTAAACTTCTTTTATTTAGCGTCTCATCAAAAATGAAAACATTTTTGAAAACTATAAGTCTCGTGCGTTTTAGTGGTGAAAAAATAATTTAAAAAATCGTTCGGGAAATGAGTTTACTCCCTGGGTACTTTTTTATATACATTCGACTATACTGGCCGAGTACGGGATTTACGGGAAATCGCGGGTTTTCGTTTGCCGGCGAATAAACTTCTTTTATTTAGCGTCTCATCAAAAATGAAAACATTTTTGAAAACTACAAGTCTCATGCGTTTTTGTGGTGAAAAAATAATTTAAAAAATCGTTCTGAAAATGAGTTTACTCACAGGGTACTTTCTTTGTATACATTCGACTATATGGGCCAAGCCCGGGATTTACAGGAAATCGCGGGTTTTCGTTTGCCGGCGATTAAACTTCTTTTATTCTGCGTCTCATCAAAAATGAAAACATTTTGGAAAACTACAAGTCTCATGCGTTTTAGTGGTGAAAAAATAATTTAAAAAATCATTCGGGAAATCAGTTTACTCCCTGGGTCCTTTTTTTGTGTACTTTTGACTATACGGGCCGAGTACGGGATTTACGGGAAATCGCGGGTTTTCGTTTGCCGGCGATTAAACTTCTTTTATTTAGCGTCTCATAAAAAATGAAAACATTTTTGAAAACTACAAGTCTCATGCGTTTTAGTGGTGAAAAAATAATTTAAAAAATCGTTCGGGAAATGAGTTTACTCCCTGGGTACTTTCTTTGTATACTTTTGACTATACGGGCCGAGTACGGGATTTACGGGAAATCGCGGGTTTTCGTTTGCCGGCGATTAAACTTCTTTTATTCAGCGTCTCATCAAAAATGAAAATATTTTTGAAAACTAAAAGTTTCATGCGTTTTAGTGGTGAAAAAATAATTTAAAAAATCGTTCGGGAAATGAATTTACTCCCTGGGTACTTTCTTTGTATACTTTTGACTATACGGGCCAAGCCCGGGATTTACAGGAAATCGCGGGTTTTCGTTTGCCGGCGATTAAACTTCTTTTATTCTGCGTCTCATCAAAAATGAAAACATTTTGGAAAACTACAAGTCTCATGCGTTTTAGTGGTGAAAAAATAATTTAAAAAATCATTCGGGAAATCAGTTTACTCCCTGGGTCCTTTTTTTGTGTACTTTTGACTATACAGGCCGAGTACGGGATTTACGGGAAATCGCGGGTTTTCGTTTGCCGGCAATTAAACTTCTTTTATTCAACGTCTCATCAAAAATGAAAACATTTTTGAAAACTACAAGTCTCATGCGTTTTAGTGGTGAAAAAATAATTTAAAAAATCGTTCGGGAAATGAGTTTACTCCCTGGGTACTTTCTTTGTATACTTTTGACTATACGGGCCGAGTACGGGATTTACTGGAAATCTTGGGTTTCCGTTTGCCGGCGATTAAACTTCTTTTATTCAGCGTCTCATCAAAAATGAAATTAGTTTTGAAAACTACAAGTCTCATTCGTTTTAGTGGTGAAAAAATAATTTAAAAAATCGTTCGGGAAATGAATTAACTCCCTGGGTACTTTCTTTGTTTACATTTGACTATACGGGCCGAGTCCGGGATTGACAGGAAATCGCGGGTTTTCGTTTGCCGGCGATTAAACTTCTTTTATTCTGCGTCTCATCAAAAATGAAAACATTTTGGAAAACTACAAGTCTCATGCGTTTTAGTGGTGAAAAAATAATTTAAAAAATCGTTCGGGAAATGAGTTTACTCCCTGGGTACTTTTTTATATACATTCGACTATACTGGCCGAGTACGGGATTTACGGGAAATCGCGGGTTTTCGTTTGCCGGCGAATAAACTTCTTTTATTTAGCGTCTCATCAAAAATGAAAACATTTTTGAAAACTACAAGTCTCATGTGTTTTTGTGGTGAAAAAATAATTTAAAAAATCGTTCTGAAAATGAGTTTACTCACAGGGTACTTTCTTTGTATACATTCGACTATATGGGCCAAGCCCGGGATTTACAGGAAATCGCGGGTTTTCGTTTGCCGGCGATTAAACTTCTTTTATTTAGCGTCTCATCAAAAATGAAAACATTTTTGAAAACTACAAGTCTCGTGCGTTTTAGTGGTGAAAAAATAATTTAAAAAATCGTTCGGGAAATGAGTTTACTCCCTGGGTACTTTTTTATATACATTCGACTATACTGGCCGAGTACGGGATTTACGGGAAATCGCGGGTTTTCGTTTGCCGGCGATTAAACTTCTTTTATTCTGCGTCTCATCAAAAATGAAAACATTTTGGAAAACTACAAGTCTCATGCGTTTTAGTGGTAAAAAAATAATTTAAAAAATCATTCGGGAAATCAGTTTACGGGATTAGTACGGGATTTACGGGAAATCGCGGGTTTTCGTTTGCCGGCGATTAAACTTCTTTTATTTAGCGTCTCATAAAAAATGAAAATATTTTTGAAAACTACAAGTCTAATGCGTTTTAGTGGTGAAAAAATAATTTAAAAAATCGTTCGGGAAATGAGTTTACTCCCTGGGTACTTTCTTTGTATACTTTTGACTATACGGGCCGAGTACGGGATTTACGGGAAATCGCGGGTTTTCGTTTGCCGGCGATTAAACTTCTTTTATTCAGCGTCTCATCAAAAATGAAAATATTTTTGAAAACTAAAAGTTTCATGCGTTTTAGTGGTGAAAAAATAATTTAAAAAATCGTTCGGGAAATGAATTTACTCCCTGGATACTTTCTTTGTATACTTTTGACTATACGGGCCAAGCCCGGGATTTACAGGAAATCGCGGGTTTTCGTTTGCCGGCGATTAAACTTCTTTTATTCTGCGTCTCATCAAAAATGAAAACATTTTGGAAAACTACAAGTCTCATGCGTTTTAGTGGTGAAAAAATAATTTAAAAAATCGTTCTGAAAATGAGTTTACTCACAGGGTACTTTCTTTGTATACATTCGACTATATGGGCCAAGCCCGGGATTTACAGGAAATCGCGGGTTTTCGTTTGCCGGCGATTAAACTTCTTTTATTTAGCGTCTCATCAAAAATGAAAACATTTTTGAAAACTACAAGTCTCGTGCGTTTTAGTGGTGAAAAAATAATTTAAAAAATCGTTCGGGAAATGAGTTTACTCCCTGGGTACTTTTGTATATACATTCGACTATACTGGCCGAGTACGGGATTTACGGGAAATCGCGGGTTTTCGTTTGCCGGCGATTAAACTTCTTTTATTCTGCGCCTCATCAAAAATGAAAACATTTTGGAAAACTACAAGTCTCATGCGTTTTAGTGGTAAAAAAATAATTTAAAAAATCGTTCGGGAAATGAGTTTACTCCCTGGGTACTTTCTTTGTATACTTTTGACTATACGGGCCGAGTACGGGATTTACTGGAAATCTTGGGTTTCCGTTTGCCGGCGATTAAACTTCTTTTATTCAGCGTCTCATCAAAAATGAAAATAGTTTTGAAAACTACAAGTCTCATTCGTTTTAGTGGTGAAAAAATAATTTAAAAAATCGTTCGGGAAATGAATTAACTCCCTGGGTACTTTCTTTGTTTACATTTGACTATACGGGCCGAGTCCGGGATTGACAGGAAATCGCGGGTTTTCGTTTGCCGGCGATTAAACTTCTTTTATTCTGCGTCTCATCAAAAATGAAAACATTTTGGAAAACTACAAGTCTCATGCGTTTTAGTGGTGAAAAAATAATTTAAAAAATCGTTCGGGAAATGAGTTTACTCCCTGGGTACTTTTTTATATACATTCGACTATACTGGCCGAGTACGGGATTTACGGGAAATCGCGGGTTTTCGTTTGCCGGCGAATAAACTTCTTTTATTTAGCGTCTCATCAAAAATGAAAACATTTTTGAAAACTACAAGTCTCATGTGTTTTTGTGGTGAAAAAATAATTTAAAAAATCGTTCTGAAAATGAGTTTACTCACAGGGTACTTTCTTTGTATACATTCGACTATATGGGCCAAGCCCGGGATTTACAGGAAATCGCGGGTTTTCGTTTGCCGGCGATTAAACTTCTTTTATTTAGCGTCTCATCAAAAATGAAAACATTTTTGAAAACTACAAGTCTCGTGCGTTTTAGTGGTGAAAAAATAATTTAAAAAATCGTTCGGGAAATGAGTTTACTCCCTGGGTACTTTTTTATATACATTCGACTATACTGGCCGAGTACGGGATTTACGGGAAATCGCGGGTTTTCGTTTGCCGGCGATTAAACTTCTTTTATTCTGCGTCTCATCAAAAATGAAAACATTTTGGAAAACTACAAGTCTCATGCGTTTTAGTGGTAAAAAAATAATTTAAAAAATCATTCGGGAAATCAGTTTACGGGATTAGTACGGGATTTACGGGAAATCGCGGGTTTTCGTTTGCCGGCGATTAAACTTCTTTTATTTAGCGTCTCATAAAAAATGAAAATATTTTTGAAAACTACAAGTCTAATGCGTTTTAGTGGTGAAAAAATAATTTAAAAAATCGTTCGGGAAATGAGTTTACTCCCTGGGTACTTTCTTTGTATACTTTTGACTATACGGGCCGAGTACGGGATTTACGGGAAATCGCGGGTTTTCGTTTGCCGGCGATTAAACTTCTTTTATTCAGCGTCTCATCAAAAATGAAAATATTTTTGAAAACTAAAAGTTTCATGCGTTTTAGTGGTGAAAAAATAATTTAAAAAATCGTTCGGGAAATGAATTTACTCCCTGGGTACTTTCTTTGTATACTTTTGACTATACGGGCCAAGCCCGGGATTTACAGGAAATCGCGGGTTTTCGTTTGCCGGCGATTAAACTTCTTTTATTCTGCGTCTCATCAAAAATGAAAACATTTTGGAAAACTACAAGTCTCATGCGTTTTAGTGGTGAAAAAATAATTTAAAAAATCGTTCGGGAAATGAGTTTACTCCCTGGGTAGTTTTTTATATACATTCGACTATACTGGCCGAGTACGGAATTTACGGGAAATCGCGGGTTTTCGTTTGCCGGCGAATAAACTTCTTTTATTTAGCGTCTCATCAAAAATGAAAACATTTTTGAAAACTACAAGTCTCATGTGTTTTTGTGGTGAAAAAATAATTTAAAAAATCGTTCTGAAAATGAGTTTACTCACAGGGTACTTTCTTTGTATACATTCGACTATATGGGCCAAGCCCGGGATTTACAGGAAATCGCGGGTTTTCGTTTGCCGGCGATTAAACTTCTTTTATTTAGCGTCTCATCAAAAATGAAAACATTTTTGAAAACTACAAGTCTCGTGCGTTTTAGTGGTGAAAAAATAATTTAAAAAATCGTTCGGGAAATGAGTTTACTCCCTGGGTACTTTTGTATATACATTCGACTATACTGGCCGAGTACGGGATTTACGGGAAATCGCGGGTTTTCGTTTGCCGGCGATTAAACTTCTTTTATTCTGCGTCTCATCAAAAATGAAAACATTTTGGAAAACTACAAGTCTCATGCGTTTTAGTGGTAAAAAAATAATTTAAAAAATCATTCGGGAAATCAGTTTACGGGATTAGTACGGGATTTACGGGAAATCGCGGGTTTTCGTTTGCCGGCGATTAAACTTCTTTTATTTAGCGTCTCATAAAAAATGAAAATATTTTTGAAAACTACAAGTCTCATGCGTTTTAGTGGTGAAAAAATAATTTAAAAAATCGTTCGGGAAATGAGTTTACTCCCTGGGTACTTTCTTTGTATACTTTTGACTATACGGGCCGAGTACGGGATTTACGGGAAATCGCGGGTTTTCGTTTGCCGGCGATTAAACTTCTTTTATTCAGCGTCTCATCAAAAATGAAAATATTTTTGAAAACTAAAAGTTTCATGCGTTTTAGTGGTGAAAAAATAATTTAAAAAATCGTTCGGGAAATGAATTTACTCCCTGGGTACTTTCTTTGTATACTTTTGACTATACGGGCCAAGCCCGGGATTTACAGGAAATCGCGGGTTTTCGTTTGCCGGCGATTAAACTTCTTTTATTCTGCGTCTCATCAAAAATGAAAACATTTTGGAAAACTACAAGTCTCATGCGTTTTAGTGGTGAAAAAATAATTTAAAAAATCATTCGGGAAATCAGTTTACTCCCTGGGTCCTTTTTTTGTGTACTTTTGACTATACAGGCCGAGTACGGGATTTACGGGAAATCGCGGGTTTTCGTTTGCCGGCAATTAAACTTCTTTTATTCAACGTCTCATCAAAAATGAAAACATTTTTGAAAACTACAAGTCTCATGCGTTTTAGTGGTGAAAAAATAATTTAAAAAATCGTTCGGGAAATGAGTTTACTCCCTGGGTACTTTCTTTGTATACTTTTGACTATACCGGCCGAGTACGGGATTTACGGGAAATCTTGGGTTTTCGTTTGCCGGCGATTAAACTTCTTTTATTCAGCGTCTCATCAAAAATGAAAATATTTTTGAAAACTACAAGTCTCATTCGTTTTAGTGGTGAAAAAATAATTTAAAAAATCGTTCGGGAAATGAATTAACTCCCTGGGTACTTTCTTTGTATACATTTGACTATACGGGCCGAGTCCGGGATTGACGGGAAATCGCAGGTTTTCGTTTGCCGGCGATTAAACTTCTTTTATTTAGCGTCTCATCAAAAATGAAAACATTTTTGAAAACTACAAGTCTCGTGCGTTTTAGTGGTGAAAAAATAATTTAAAAAATCGTTCGGGAAATGAGTTTACTCCCTGGGTACTTTTTTTATATACATTCGACTATACTGGCCGAGTACGGGATTTACGGGAAATCGCGGGTTTTCGTTTGCCGGCGATTAAACTTCTTTTATTTAGCGTCTCATCAAAAATGAAAATATTTTTGAAAACTACAAGTTTCATGCGTTTTAGTGGTGAAAAAATAATTTAAAAATTCATTCGGGAAATCAGTTTACTCCCTGGGTCCTTTTTTGTGTACTTTTGACTATACGGGCCGAGTACGGGATTTACGGGAAATCGCGGGTTTTCGTTTGCCGGAAATTAAACTTCTTTTATTCAGCGTCTCATCAAAAATGAAAACATTTTTGAAAACTACAAGTCTCATGCGTTTTAGTGGTGAAAAAATAATTTAAAAAATCGTTCGGGAAATGAGTTTACTCCCTGGGTACTTCCTTTGTATACTTTTGACTATACGGGCCGAGTACGGGATTTACGGGAAATCGCGGGTTTTCGTTTGCCGGCGATTAAACTTCTTTTATTCAGCGTCTCATCAAAAATGAAAATATTTTTGAAAACTACAAGTTTCATGCGTTTTAGTGGTGAAAAAATAATTTAAAAAATCGTTCGGGAAATGAATTTACTCCCCGGGTACTTTCTTTGTATACTTTTGACTATACGGGCCAAGCCCGGGATTTACAGGAAATCGCGGGTTTTCGTTTTCCGGCGATTAAACTTCTTTTATTCAGCGTCTCATCAAAAATGAAAATATTTTTGAAAACTACAAGTCTCATTCGTTTTAGTGGTGAAAAAATAATTTGAAAAATCGTTCGGGAAATGAATTAACTCCCTGGGTACTTTCTTTGTATACATTTGACTATACGGGCCGAGTCCGGGATTTACGGGAAATCTTGGGTTTTCGTTTGCCGGCGATTAAACTTCTTTTATTCAGCGTCTCATCAAAAATGAAAATATTTTTGAAAACTACAAGTCTCATTCGTTTTAGTGGTGAAAAAATAATTTAAAAAATCGTTCGGGAAATAAATTAACTGCCTGGGAACTTTCTTTGTATACATTTGACTATACGGGCCGAGTCCGGGATTGACGGGAAATCGCAGGTTTTCGTTTGCTGGCGATTAAACTTCTTTTATTTAGCGTCTCATCAAAATGAAAACATTTTTGAAAACTACAAGTCTCGTGCGTTTTAGTGGTGAAAAAAATAATTTAAAAAATCGTTCGGGAAATGAGTTTACTCCCTGGGTACTTTTTTTATATACATTCGACTATACTGGCCGAGTACGGGATTTACGGGAAATCGCGGGTTTTCGTTTGCCGGCGATTAAACTTCTTTTATTTAGCGTCTCATCAAAAATGAAAATATTTTTGAAAACTACAAGTTTCATGCGTTTTAGTGGTGAAAAAATAATTTAAAAAATCGTTCGGGAAATGAATTTACTCCCTGAGTACTTCCTTTGTATACTTTTGACTATACGGGCCAAGCCTGGGATTTACAGGAAATCGCGGGTTTTCGTTTGCCGGCGATTAAACTTCTTTTATTCAGCTTCTCATCAAAAATGAAAACATTTTGGAAAACTACAAGTCTCATGCGTTTTAGTGGTGAAAAAATAATTTAAAAAATCATTCGGGAAATCAGTTTACTCCCTGGGTCCTTTTTTGTGTACTTTTGACTATACGGGCCGAGTACGGGATTTACGGGAAATCGCGGGTTTTCGTTTGCCGGAAATTAAACTTCTTTTATTCAGCGTCTCATCAAAAATGAAAATATTTTTGAAAACTACAAGTTTCATGCGTTTTAGTGGTGAAAAAATAATTTAAAAAATCGTTCGGGAAATGAATTTACTCCCCGGGTACTTTCTTTGTATACTTTTGACTATACGGGCCAAGCCCGGGATTTACAGGAAATCGCGGGTTTTCGTTTGCCGGCGATTAAACTTCTTTTATTAGCGTCTCATCAAAAATGAAAATATTTTTGAAAACTACAAGTCTCATTCGTTTTAGTGGTGAAAAAATAATTTAAAAAATCGTTCGGGAAATGAATTAACTCCCTGGGTACTTTCTTTGTATACATTTGACTATACGGGCCGAGTCCGGGATTGACAGGAAATCGCGGGTTTTCGTTTGCCGGCGATTAAACTTCTTTTATTTAGCGTCTCATCAAAAATGAAAACATTTTTGAAAACTACAAGTCTCGTGCGTTTTAGTGGTGAAAAAATAATTTAAAAAATCGTTCGGGAAATGAGTTTACTCCCTGGGTACTTTTTTATATACATTCGACTATACTGGCCGAGTACGGGATTTACGGGAAA